>NC_136061.1:281931954-284573108 GCF_964261635.1 Lissotriton helveticus | reverse complement strand
GGTTGGATTCGGTGGCTGTATGGCATCCTCCCCTTCTGGTGATACTGGCGGTGGGGAAAAGGACACACTGCTGGAGTGGCCATGAGATGTAGCGGGCAGGCTATCAATTACTACTGTCTGTTCTTCCTTCAACCGTGCATGTTCTTCACCCTCCTCTGTTGGGCCTTCAATGTCTTCCCCAGGTGCATCTAATTGCATAATGGAGATACCATTAAAAACGTTACATGTGAAACGCATTCTTATTAGTTGTATAAAATTATCTACAATTCTCTGACAGCGACTACACTGTTTCTGTCTATGAATACAATTCCCATAGTGCATCATGTTGAATATTTTGGACATTGAAGGATCCCATCCAGATCTGTCTAAATTTATTTTACATGCATGTGGACACCAAATTCATGTCCAGAAATGTTGTCATAATTAAAGTGTAGCACTTACTTTGCGAGGGTACAGGTGCAGATGTGTCCAGGGTGGTAAATCCAACTCCAGGCTCTGGCCCCAGGGTGGTCCCCACCATTGCCTCCAGTGTCGTGGATGGGGGTGCAGTAGAGGGTCCGCCTCCTGTCTCAAAGAATTCACACCTTTGTGCAGGAACGGTCATCGGACATCGTACCACCTATTGTGAATCTTTTGAAGTATTTGTTGAGTATACATGACAGTTCTATTAATATCTCTAATATGTGCAATAGGCTTCAATCTGTTTTCGCCCTTCTCAGGCTGAGCCAACAACCTGCCTGCTCTACCTCCCTCCCTATGGTTCAAACCAAGAAGCTCCCTATATGTTAGAAAATGCCGTCTTTCTGATAGGTCAGCATTTCTTCCTTTCAATCAACAGACAGGAATTTCACCTGTGGACTACGTGATAGTTCATTTTCCAATGTGGACACAGACGTTTCTAGTGTCGTTAATTCCCTCTCAAGTGTTTTCGTAACTCCCTCCACTTGACCTAAGCAGTGTCCCCACACCACCATTTTAGAGGCCTCCCATGCACTTTCTACTCCAGGTGTTGTGTGGTGATTCAGAGTATAGTATTCCCTAATCATATCTGCTGGAGGGTCTCGGAAGGCAAGGCCATTTAGGTGTGGAATGTGGAGTCTCCACGTGGAGATCAGTGCAAGTCTCCTACCCCACTTGAGGGCCATAAAGAGGGGATTTTGGTCAGAAAATGTGTGGCCAAGGTAATCCATGAAGATGGTTCCTGAGATGTATTTTTGTGATTTTTGTACAGGACAGACCTAGCCAAGAGGCAGCGGGTGTACATCTAAGGGATTTTGATTGAAAGCACATTGTGATCAAAGCACATCACTATTTGGTTTGTCGCCCCAAGGGGCTACATAAAAGGTATTCTTGGCTCACTTTACTATGAGTAGGTGTTTACTTCAAAAACCCCACAACAGATGCTTTACTTGGAACTCTTTCTTGAAATTGACAATGGAGCCTAATGATTGTACACGTATATCGCCTGCCCGACTTCTCCCTCTTACATAGATGGGGTGATGCATTATTTTACTTATTTATTGGGATAACTGAATAACGCAGATTGGCTCGCAGATTGGCAAAAGTGTCTTTTGCCTAGTGGGACTTCCATTTTTTATGCTAATAATCCATCCCTTGAGCATTAGAGTCAGAATATGTTGCCTCGCAAACCTCTTTGGTCACTTTACTTCATAGTTTTCATTCTGTCACAAGCACTCATACTCGGTCTGGTTTCTATACACTAGACTCTACTGTATAGGACAAACACAGTTATATCAGGATGTCGTGGTCAGACTATTGTCTGCATAAAAAGCCTCTCCTAAATATTGTTTACAAAGTTATTGTCCCATTGGACTTAGTAATAGTAAATCTACACCAAATTGTATGGCATTTTTGTAAAACAATATTTAGGACACCTTATTTATGTCAGACAATATTTCTGACTACAATATTCTGAAGTTCAACCAGAAACACTGTTCAGCTGTTCCAGACATGTACACCAGCTCAAGCGCACAAACAAAGAGGTGGAGTCAGGTAGCATCCAGTCTTAAGCCTGAGCTGATTATATTATATTCACATAAGGGAACTTAATATCCACGTTTTTCAACAAATCTGTACAAGCGAAAGCCACCCAAGCACCACATCCGGTATCAAAAGATGCTCAACCAGCAAGTCTTGCCTCTGGTACTGATAGTGACATGAGGTGATTGTAAGTGCCTAAGACTTCAGACTCAATAACATCCCCACTGTGGAGTTAACACCATTTGAGGTCCTAGTAAGAGATCCCCACAGCAACAAGAAAATCTTCAGGAATCTAAATTGTGTACTGGATCAATGAAGGCTGGGAGAAGATGGTCTTTCATTTGCAGTGTAGAACGTTAACCTAGTTCGCCCTCTTCAAAAGCGATTTCCATTCCTGTCATTGCATTTGCAAAAACGTGAGCCTGCACAGAGATGCAAACTGAATATCAAATGTCCGCACCTCTGAAGAAGTCCTTAAAAGGGATGAAACTGATTAACTGACCCAAGCGGGGCAATAGAGCAGTATGCTCCAGGTTCAGACAATAAATAAGTATTTGAAACTACATCAACTTTCAATTTTGCCTCGATAAAAAAAAAAAATTCTCTATGGGGTGTGTGCGCGCACACAGTGATAGTAACTGCAAGTGTGTATAGTCAGATAGCAAAAGCTTGTAATTTTAACTAGGAGGACTACGCACAGAAAATTGATTTACTGAGTGTTTTCTCTAATGCAGAAATGCATGTTTGTTTTATTGTAGAACATAGAAAAAATAAATGTATTATGTGTGCACAACACATTAAATCCACTGTAGGTTTACTTATACATACAGGCAATCACATTTGTATTGATTTATGGATTTTGCTATTTCAATGTTTGTCTTAAAAAGAGGATCAAATAGACCTCGTTGGTCACAGAGCTTATGTTTAGTTTCTCTGGACAAGAAACTGCTAAATCTCAGACAAGCCTCACAGTTAATAAAACGTGTACTTCCTGAGTGGGATTTTAAGGATATCTTCGACTACCTCATCTGCTTCATCACTTTAGTTATCTATCAAGCCAGTCCATGAATATTCTTGCTATGATATATGAACTATCCTTTTGTCAGTTCATTTGGGTAGTTACGTAGTTGAGCGTATATATGTGTTTCAGTTTATGTAGAAGGTTGAGTGGGTACTAGCTCTGCTGGGCTCAAGGTGGCAACGAGGTAGTAGGGTATAATGGGGAGAAATAAGAGAATGAGATCAGACTGTGAAGATTGAAAAGCAAATCTCAGTGCCCCCATGGTTTGTTCAGCAGCATTTGAACAAGAACAGATAAATGCCGACCACCCATCTGCATAAACAAGCAATACACTTTACCTAAGGAAATAGAAGGCATGTAGTGTTGCAGTGTATGTCTAAAAAGCATGATTAGCCGTGCTGGATACCTAAAAACGACATACTTAATTTCACTGGTAATGATTAAGAGGATCCATAGCGGGATATGTATTGTGACATTTGTGAACCTATAAAAATAAAACAATTACAGCATTTTGAACAAGGTTCTATCGCAGTAAAGTATAACCTGGTCGTCCAGGATATGGCAAGTGGCGTTAACCCCTTCGGGGCTAATGACGAGCTGGGCTCGTCATCGCGCTTACCTGTCCTGCGCGGATGACAAGGCCAGCTCGTCATCAGCCCCACCCTCGGGGGAAGCGCTGGCGCTCCCTCCGAGGCTCTCTGATCTTCGTGTTTGCAATGGGGGCGGCAGCGGAAGAGCTTCCGCTGCCGCCCCCGCCCCCCCCCCCCCATGGTAATCCCTGATGACGTCAGCGCGCACAGCGCGCGCTGACATCATCAGGGATTCCCAGCGCTCAGGAAGCCATTTGCTTCCTGAGCGCCGGAGAAGAAGGTAGGTGTTCTGGACTTCGGCGGGGGTTTGGGGCAGCGAAGAGGCATCAAGGGAGAGGAAAGAGATTTTCCTTTCCCCTGATGTCTCTTTGCAGGGCATTTCTGCCTCACGATCGCGCACAGCGTCGCGATTGTGCGGCGGAAATGCCCCCACTAGACACCAGGGATATCATTTTAGTTTTTAGGAAGTGACCCCTTGGGCAAGGGTCGCTTCCAGGCTGGCTGGCAATATGTTTTCGTTTTTCTGCCCCCCCCTGGGGGGAAATCGGCCCGTTTTTTCGGCCGTTTTGCCCCCAGGGGGGGCAGAAATTCCCCACTAGCACCAGGGATATTGATTATAGCCAAGATGGCGGCCATTGATTTTGTTTACGTTTTTCTGTCCCCCCTGGGGGCAAATCGGCCCGTTTTTTTTTTGCCGTTTTGCCACCAGGGGGGGACAGAAAATGCCCACTAGACACCAGGGATGTAATTTTAGTTTTTAGGAAGCGACCCCTTGGGCAAGGGTCGCTTCCAGGCGGGGTCTGAGTATGTTTTCGTTTTTCTGCCCCCCCTGGGGGGAAATCGGCCCGTTTTTCGGCCGTTTTGCCCCCAGGGGGGGCAGAAATTACCCACTAGAACCAGGGATTTTTGTTGGGGCAATGTGTTTGTTTTGGGAAGCGACCCCTTGGGTAAGGGTCGCTTCCAGGTGGACATGATTGTGTTGTTGTTTTTCTGTCCACCCTGGGGGCAAATTGGCCTGTTTTTTTTGCCGTTTTGCCCCCAGGGGGGGCGGAAAATGGCCACTAACACAAAGTTTTTAGGAAGCGACCCCTTGGGCATGTTTGCTGGTGGTGTGTGTGGGGAGTGGTACTTGGCTGGATGGTGTGCGTGGAGCGGTGCTTGGCTGGCGGTGTGTGTGGAGTGGTGCTTGGCTGTCGGTGTGCGCTGAGTGGTGTTTGGCTGGCGGTGTGCGTGGAGGGGTACTTGGCTATCTATGCACGGAGTGGTGCTTGGCTGGCGGTGTGTGTGGAGTGGCGCTTGGCTGGTGGTGTGTGTAGAGTGGTACTTGGCTGTCTGTGCACGGAGTGGTGCTTGGCTGGCGGTGTGTGTGGAGTGGCGCTTGGCTGGTGGTGTGCGTGGAGTGCTACTTTGCTGTCTGTGCACAGAGTGCTGCTTGGCTGGTGGTGTGTGTGGAGTGGCGCTTGGCTGGTGGTGTGCGTGGAGTGCTACTTTGCTGTCTGTGCACGGAGTGCTGCTTGGCTGGCGGTGTGTGTGGAGTGGCGCTTGGCTGGTGGTGTGCGTGGAGTGCTACTTTGCTGTGTGCACGGAGAGCTGCTTGGCTGGCGGTGTGTGTGGAGTGGCGCTTGGCTGGTGGTCTGCGTGGAGTGCTACTTTGCTGTCTGTGCACGGAGTGCTGCTTGGCTGGCGGTGTGTGTGGAGTGGCGCTTGGCTGGCGGTGTGTGTGGAGTGGCGCTTGGCTGGATGGTGCTTGGCTGGCGGTGAGTGGTGCTTGGCTGGTGGTGCTTGTGGAGTGGCGCTTGGCAGGTGGTGTGCGTGGAGTGCTACTTTGCTGTCTGTGCACGGAGTGGTGCTTGGCTGGCGGTGTGTGTGGAGTGGTGCTTGGCTGGCGGTGTGTGTGGAGTGGTGCTTGGCTGGCGGTGTGTGTGGAGTGGTGCTTGGCTGGCGGTGTGTGTGGAATGGTGCTTGGCTGGCAGTGTGTGTGGAGTGGCGCTTGGCTGGTGGTGTTTGTGGAGTGGTACATGGCTGGAGGGTGTGCGTGGAGCGGTGTTTAGCTGTCTGTGCACGGAGTGGTGCTTGGCTGGCGGTGTGCGTGGAGAGGCGCTTGGCTGGTGGTGTGCGCTGAGTGTTTGGCTGGCGGTGTGCATGGTCTGGTGCTTGGCTGGTGGTGTGGGTGGACTGGCGCTCGGCTGGCGGTGTGTGAGTAGTTACTTTCTGTTGGTCACTGCACACACTGCTTGTTGAGTGACACTCCACGCAGTCCATCAATTTGTGTAGTTCCAGTGTCAGAAATGTGGGCGTGTGAAAGTGATGGGCCCTTGAATGGCGCTGTTTGCTGGTGTGAGTGTTGAAATGTGATGGGTCCGCGGCTGGCGGTGTGAATGTTTTGAATGTGTCACACGTACGAAAGGTGTATGAATGGCCTGTAAAGAGGTTGGTGCCTTGACGTGGCTTTACAGCTCACGAGCTGTGAGTCAGTGGTTCAGTTTATCATACTTGCAATTATACACAGTGTATTTCATTTTTGTGAAATTACTTGCGTATACAATTGTATGTACTGAATCATCACTCACCCTCGTGCCAAATCCAACCAGTATGTGTGTGTGCTTGCGGATTAGATGGGTGTGCAGTAATAATTGTTTTTTTTCTCTTTCTGCATTAGGGTGTACCTTGTCCCTTATTGTGATTGTTGTAATGTGTTGCTTTTATTCCAGATGGTGTCAGTGGTCTTGTTTGTATCAGGTATGAAAGGTGCGTGAATGGCCTGTAAAACGGTTGGTGCCTTGTCGTGGCTTTACAGCTCACGAGTTGCGAGTCACTGGTTCGGTTTTTATGCATTTATTTATTGACAGAGCATTTCATTTTTTTGAAATATCTTGTTAATAAAATTTTATATACTGAACCATCACTCGCCCTCGTGCCAAATCCAACCTGTATGTGTGTGTCTTTGAGGAATAGATAGCCGTGCTTGAATGTTTGACTTTTGAGTAACTCTGTTAAGGTGAGGTACCCTTTTACTCGGGAGAACAAGGGGAACGCTGGGTGGTAGGACATTTTTGCCGGCACGGCGATCCCACGGCAACATTTTTGGAAAAGTGCTATTTTTACCTAATTAAGGTTTGCAAGGAGTTCTGGGTAGGAAAACATTGGTGGACCCACGCATGCCATACCTCCCTGGACTCCCCCGGGTGTCTACTTTTCAGAAATGTGTGGGTTTGGTAGGTTTCCCTAGATGGCTGTCTCGCACGGGGCCAGAAACCCAGGTAACCCCTCTTGCAAAAGCTGGAGAATTCATGTCCACCAGCTTTTGCAAGAGGGGTTACCCGGGTTTTTGGCCCCGTGCGAGACAGCCATCTAGGGAAACCTACCAAACCCACACATTTCTGAAAAGTAGACACCCGGGGGCTTCCAAGGAGGTATGGCTTGCGTGGATCCTCCAACGTTCCTTTACCCAGAATCCCTTGCAAACCTCATTTTTTGCTTGGAAAAAATCATTTTTTTTCACACGTTTTAGTGTGGGAAAGCGTGGCATCACTGGGCTCACACAAATTACCTCCCACCCAGCGTTCCCCAAGGTCTCCCGATAAAAATGGTACCTCACTTGCGTGGTTAGGCATAGCGGCTGCTTTAGGAAAAGGCCCAATTCATACTGTGGAGACGAAAACATTACCTTTAGCCAAATAATCTTATTTTTTGAGGGGGTCACCTGAGTTTTTGGCCCGGGGCTTGGCAGGCATCTTTGGAAACTACCAAACCCAAACAGTTCTGAGAACTAGACACCCGGGGGAGTCCAGGGTGGTATGGCATGCGTGGGTCCCCCAATGTTTTCCTACCCAGAAACCCCTGCAAACCTGAAATTTTGGTCCAAAAACCAACTTTTCCATACTTTTTTGGGTGGGATCTCGCTGCCGGAACAAATGTCCTACCACCCAGCGTTTCCCTTGTTCTCCCGAGTAAAATGATACCTCACTTGTGTGGGTGGGCCAAAGGCAAGTGACTTAGGCTGGGGTGCTTAATTTGTAAAACGTAAATATGAGTAAAAACTACCTTTTTCAAAATTCATTTTTGGGGTGTTCTGCTTTGGGGCACCCACACAAGTGAGGTATCCTTTTATTCGGGAGAACAAGGGGAACGCAGGGTGGTACGACTTTTTTGCCGGCACGGCGATCCCACGCCAAAAAGTTTGGAAAAGTGCAATTTTTACCTAATTTTAAGGCTTGCAGAGAGTTCTGGGTAGGAAAACATTGGGGGACCCATGCATGCCATACCTCCCTGGACTCCCCCGGGTGTCTAGTTTTCAGAACTGTTTGGGTTTGCTACTTTGCAAAGAATACCACCGAGCCCCGGGCCACAAATTCAGATCCCCCCACCCCCAAAATCAAGGTAGTTTTGCAATAAGGTAATGTAAATTCACCACCGTACGATTTGAACCGTTTCCTGTTGCAGCCACTATGTCTACCCACGCAAGTGAGGTACCGTTTTTTTCGGGAGACCTGGGGGCACGCTGGGTGAGTGGAAATTTGTTGATCCACGCAGATTCCAGAACTTTCCACCACAGAAATGTGAGGAAAATGTGTTTTTTTGGTCACATTTTTATGTTTTCAAGGGATTCTGGGTAACAAAACCTGGGGGTAGGCAGACGAGTCACCCCATCCTGAATTCCCCTGGGTGTCTAGTTTTCAAAAATGTATAGGTTTGCTAGGTTTCCCTAGGTGCTGGCAGAGCTACGGCGCAAAAACAAAAGGTAGTCTTTTTGTCCGAATCGTGCTAAATTTCACTGGGAAATTGAGGTGCGACCATGCTGCGTTTTGCGCTGTTTTATGTCGCAGCCACTATGCCTACCCACGCAAGTGAGGTACCATTTTTTTCGGGAGACCTGGGGGCACGCTGGGTGGGTGGAAATGTGTTGATCCACGCAGATTCCAGAACTTTCCACCACAGAAATGTGAGGAAAATGTGTTTTTTTGGTCAAATTTTTATGTTTGTAAGGGATTCTGGGTAACAAAACCTGGGGGTAGGCAGACGAGTCACCCCATCCTGAATTGCCCTGGGTGTCTAGTTTTCAGAAATGTATAGGTTTGCTAGTTTTCCCTAGGTGCTGGCAGAGCTACGGCGTAAAAACAAAAGGTAGTCTTTTTGTCCGAATCGTGCTAAATTTCACTGGGAAATTGAGGTGCGACCATGCTGCGTTTTGCGCGGTTTCATGTCGCAGCCACTATGCCTACCCACGCAAGTGAGGTACCATTTTTTTCAGGAGACCTGGGGGCACGCTGGGTGGGTGGAAATTTGTTGATCCACGCAGATTCCAGAACTTTCCACCACAGAAATGTGAGGAAAATGTGTTTTTTTGGTCAAATTTTTATGTTTGTAAGGGATTCTGGGTAACAAAACCTGGGGGTAGGCAGACGAGTCACCCCATCCTGAATTGCCCTGGGTGTCTAGTTTTCAGAAATGTATAGGTTTGCTAGGTTTCCCTAGGTGCTGGCAGAGCTACGGCGTAAAAACAAAAGGTAGTCTTTTTGTCCGAATCGTGCTAAATTTCACTGGGAAATTGAGGTGCGACCATGCTGCGTTTTGCGCGGTTTCATGTCGCAGCCACTATGCCTACCCACGCAAGTGAGGTACCATTTTTTTCGGGAAACCTGGGGGCACGCTGGGTGGGTGGAAATTTGTTGATCCACGCAGATTCCAGAACTTTCCACCACAGAAATGTGAGGAAAATGTGTTTTTTTGGTCAAATGTTTATGTTTGTAAGGGATTCTGGGTAACAAAACCTGGGGGTAGGCAGACGAGTCACCCCATCCTGAATTGCCCTGGGTGTCTAGTTTTCAGAAATGTATAGGTTTGCTAGGTTTCCCTAGGTGCTGGCAGAGCTACGGCGCAAAAACAAAAGGTAGTCTTTTTGTCCGAATCGTGCAAAATTTCACTGGGAAATTGAGGTGCGACCATGCTGCGTTTTGCGCTGTTTCATGTCGCAGCCACTATGCCTACCCACGCAAGTGAGGTACCATTTATTTCGGGAGACCTGGGGGCACGCTGGGTGGATGGAAATTTGTTGATCCACGCAGATTCCAGAACTTTCAACCACAGAAATGTGAGGAAAATGTGTTTTTTTGGTCAAATTTTTTTGTTTGAAAGGGATTCTGGGTAACAAAACCTGGGGGTAGGCAGACGAGTCACCCCATCCTGAATTGCCCTGGGTGTCTAGTTTTCAGAAATGTATAGGTTTGCTAGGTTTCCCTAGGTGCTGGCAGAGCTACGGCGCAAAAACAAAAGGTAGTCTTTTTGTCTGAATCGTGCTAAATTTCACTGGGAAATTGAGGTGCGACCATGCTGCGTTTTGCGCTGTTTCATGTCGCAGCCACTATGCCTACCCACGCAAGTGAGGTACCATTTTTTTCGGGAGACCTGGGGGCACACTGGATGGATGGAAATTTGTTGATCCACGCAGATTCCAGAACTTTCCACCACAGAAATGTGAGGAAAATGTGTTTTGTTGGTCAAATTTTTCTGTTTGAAAGGGATTCTGGGTAACAAAACCTGGGGGTAGGCAGACGAGTCACCCCATCCTGAATTGCCCTGGGTGTCTAGTTTTCAGAAATGTATAGGTTTGCTAGGTTTCCCTAGGTGCTGGCAGAGCTACGGCGCAAAAACAAAAGGTAGTCTTTTTGTCCAAATCGTGCAAAATTTCACTGGGAAATTGAGATGCGACCATGCTGCGTTTTGCGCTGTTTCATGTCGCAGCCACTATGCCTACCCACGCAAGTGGGGTACCATTTTTTTCGGGAGACCTGGGGGCACACTGGGTGGATGGAAATTTGTTGATCCACGCAGATTCCAGAACTTTCCACCACAGAAATGTGAGGAAAATGTGTTTTTTTGGTCAAATTGTTTTGTTTGAAAGGGATTCTGGGTAACAAAACCTGGGGGTAGGCAGACGAGTCACCCCATCCTGAATTGCCCTGGGTGTCTAGTTTTCAGAAATGTATAGGTTTGCTAGGTTTCCCTAGGTGCTGGCAGAGCTACGGCGCAAAAACAAAAGGTAGTCTTTTTGTCCGAATCGTGCAAAATTTCACTGGGAAATTGAGGTGCGACCATGCTGCGTTTTGCGCTGTTTCATGTCGCAGCCACTATGCCTACCCACGCAAGTGAGGTACAATTTTTTTCGGGAGACCTGGGGGCACGCTGGGTGGGTGGAAATTTGTTGATCCACGCAGATTCCAGAACTTTCCACCACAGAAATGTGAGGAAAATGTGTTTTTTTGGTCAAATTTTTATGTTTGAAAGGGATTCTGGGTAACAAAACCTGGGGGTAGGCAGACGAGTCACCCCATCCTGAATTGCCCTGGGTGTCTAGTTTTCTAAAATGTATAGGGTTGCTAGGTTTCCCTAGGTGCTGGCAGAGCTACGGCGCAAAAAGAAAAGGTAGTCTTTTTGTCCGAATCGTGCTAAATTTCACTGGGAAATTGAGGTGCGACCATGCTGCGTTTTGCGCTGTTTCATGTCGCAGCCACTATGCCTACCCACGCAAGTGAGGTACCATTTTTTTGGGGAGACCTGGGGGCACGCTGGGTGGGTGGAAATTTGTTGATCCACGCAGATTCCAGAACTTTCCACCACAGAAATGTGAGGAAAATGTGTTTTTTTTGTCAATTTTTTATGTTTGAAAGGGATTCTGGGTAACAAAACCTGGGGGTAGGCAGACGAGTCACCCCATCCTGAATTGCCCTGGGTGTCTAGTTTTCAGAAATGTATAGGTTTGCTAGGTTTCCCTAGGTGCTGGCAGAGCTACGGCGCAAAAACAAAAGGTAGTCTTTTTGTCCAAATCGTGCAAAATTTCACTGGGAAATTGAGATGCGACCATGCTGCGTTTTGCGCTGTTTCATGTCGCAGCCACTATGCCTACCCACGCAAGTGGGGTACCATTCTTTTCGGGAGACCTGGGGGCACACTGGGTGGATGGAAATTTGTTGATCCACGCAGATTCCAGAACTTTCCACCACAGAAATGTGAGGAAAATGTGTTTTTTTGGTCAAATATTTATGTTTGCAAGGGATTCTGGGTAACAAAACCTGGGGGTAGGCAGACGAGTCACCCCATCCTGAATTGCCCTGGGTGTCTAGTTTTCATAAATGTATAGGTTTGCTAGGTTTTCCTAGGTGCTGGTTGAGCTACGGCTCAAAAACAAAAGGTAGTCTCTTTGTCCAAAGAGCTTAAGATTTCACTGGGAAATTGAGGAGCGACCACGTTGCATTTTGTGCCGTTTCCCGTCGTAGGCACAAGGCCGACCCACACAAGTGAGGTACCATTTTTTTCGGGAGACCTGGGGGCACGCTGGGTGGGTGGAAATTTGTTGATCCACGCAGATTCCAGAACTTTCCACCACAGAAATGTGAGGAAAATGTGTTTTTTTTGTCAAAATCTGAGCTTTGCAAGGGATTCTGGGTAACAAAACCTGGTGGTAGGCAGTCGAGTCATCCCATCCTGAATTCCCCTGGGTGTCTACTTTTCAAAAATGTATAGGTTTGCTAGGTTTCCCTAGGTGCCGGAAGAACTAGGGTGCAAAAACTACAGGTAGGCACTTTGCCAAAAAAGGGTCAATTTGTAACTGCAAAATTTAGGTGTGACCACGTTGCATTTTGCGCCGTTTCCTGTCGCAGGCACAAGGCCGACCCACACAAGTGAGGTACCGTTTTTATCGGGACACTTGGGGTAATTCAGATTTGTAAATCAACTGTTATTACCAATTGAGCTTTCTTGCATTTCTCCCTTTGAATGAAAGATATTGTGTAGAAAAAAAAACTTTATGAAAAATGACCAATAATTCTCATGCTAGTATGAGTATTCCCAACTTTGAAAATGTGCAATTATATACTGTTTCTGAACTCTATAATTTGTACCCAATTCATACATACATAGGTGTCTTTCATACAGATTATTCCATGTGTACATTTTCCAAGACAAAGTGCACTATACCCAGTAAATGAAAAAAAAACATTGCAAGTTGCTGCTCAGTTTTTGGATCTGGGTTCGTCGGGTTCTTGGTGAAACTACAAGTCCCATATATCCCCATAACCAGGAAGGTCTAACGGATGTAACGGTATATTGCTTTCCAAGAGCTGTCAAAATTAGAGAAAGTTATAGGTGAAAACGTTGAGACAAAAGGCTGTTGTTTTCAACAAATTTTCAAATATTCCAATATCTAACTGTTAGTTTCTATAACGAAACCTTCATGGATTTAGACAAATGACCCCTTTCTGAATTCAGAATTGTGTCTATTTTTCGAAAATGTAAAGCTTTCCAGGATCCATTATTGCTTTCAAACTCATTTCTACCATTAACTGGAAGGAGGTGGAAAGCTCTAAAAATAGCAGAAATAGGCTATGTCCCAGAAAAATGCCAAAACTGAGTGAAAAATTTCGGTTCTCTGACAAAACACTGTCATTCCCTAAAAGCTGAGAAAATGGAGAATTCAGCCCCACAAACCCTTTTTTGATACCATTTTCAGGGAAAAAGCCAGAGGCTTTCATTTGCAGCCCGTTTTTCCCATTTTTCTGAAAAAAACAAAAAAAACACTATATTTTGGTTAATTTCTGGGACCCCTCCAAGGGAATCCACAAACCCTGGGCGCCTTTAGAATCCCCATGATGTTGGAAGAAAAGGACGCACATTTGGCGCGGATCCCTTATGTGGTCAAAAAGTTACAAGGACCTAAGCGCGCACTACCCCAAAACACCAAAAAAGCCTTAGCACAGGAGGGGGAAAAGGCCTAGCAGCGAAGGGGTTAATAGTCACTATATGTTTCTTTATTTAAATGCATATGTAGTATTTAACAGCGAAAGACACAAGGGGACAAGAAGTCATCACACTTAGAACACAAAAACAACATAAAATTCATAAAGAATTGTGTGATGAAAGCCTACTGTCTAACAATTGTATCATAATTCATTCAAGTATGAAAGGAGTGAAAGATTGTAATATGCCAACTGTTATTCCTTTCATAAGCATAATTTTCCTATTGACAGCATATATAATGTTGATTAATTGAGGAGCAGCTAGTGAGAGTGGTTGACTATGATTGGTAACGTGTTCATTATCTATTGTTGTGACAAACTTGGCTATTAACCTTCATGTGTTCAATGTAGATGATTGGTAATGATGTTGCTGTGCATGGGGTGCTTCCTCTTTTGCTGATCTCGTGGTAAAAAGGTCGACAATGAATGTTTCATTAATATAACTCATGTAAATGACATTATAGTTAATTGATGAACCGGGAAGGGTGTGTTTGTCAACGTTTCGACCCCGTGCACGTAAAGGGTTCTCATTCGGACCAAGTCATCTGACCCTTCAGCCACTATGTGATTTTGATTGTGCCTCTGACAACAATTCCGTAGTAATATTATTAATATTCAATACTCTGTATAAAACGAATGTCAGTATTTCGTTAGCAAGAGGCACCCGAACAATCCATGAGCCGTACGCGCATCCCCTGCAGTATTAGCCGCCCTGCATGCTGTACTCGTAGACAAGGCTCCGAGGATGACTTCATGTATATGTATTTGTAAATATTGTTTCACTTTTGAGCACTGCGTCGTCTACATCTTGCATAGGGAAAAGTCTGTTACACAAAGACAGCTAAGGCCGTCACTTTCTGACTGTCCCACTTAGGTAGAAGGACGTCAGCTGCACAGGCGGTGCAAAGCTGGAATGCCCTCCAGTTGGAAATGTATCTACTAGAAGGCCACTATTCTTTGCACGGGCTCTGAAAGCATGGCTCTTCACACGGTTCCATCTGAGGTTACTCTAGACCCGCAGGTGTGTTGCCAATGTAAGCAAGACGTTGTATGTTGCTTCCTACCTCCATGACACCCTTCCTCAAACAAAGACCTCCATTAAATAGCATATAATAATTTAACATACTTCAAAGTGACGAAAATCTAGCTATCCATTCATTTCTCTAGCCAGTTGCCAACTGGGTCCAAAGTCTTTTAAAAAAGTAAGCACTTGTCCATCTACCCAGCCACCGCTTTCAGCATATGTGTTCAGTTATGTGTTGTGTTATGTTACGATATGCCCTGTCATTTCATGGCATAGTCAATCAATCAGTCAATCAAAATATCTATATTTGGCCAATAATCGTAAACCATAAAAGCACAAAATAAACCATTCTTCCACTGCAACAAAAAGATAAAAACATTTAAAGTAGATAAATTGTGTCAACACTTCTTTAAAACCTTTCACCGTCACCATAAACTATTCAAAGTCGTTTAAAACCCATTGGCATAGTATAGCACATATGCTATGTTAATTGATATGATAATGCCATGCTGACATAGTAGCCTAGGGCATCCGATTCTGCCAGGCTAGGTTGATGATGGGATCAAGAATTATTGTTGAACACCTCGATTTGTCAGGTACTGTAAACTGGTATCTTTTATCAATATCACCTAAACTACGCATTGCTTAAGAACTAGGAAATGATTTAATTTGGTGTATGTTTTTCCCACCTCTTCGGCTCCCACAGTATGTCTCATTCGAGACAAACAAAGGATGGAATGAGCTAGGGATGGTGTCAGTCTAATATGTAAATCATATTCTCGTGGGAGGGCACATGTTTTTCTGCATGAATCTATAAGCATTGTGTTCGTTAGCAACTAGATACAAGAGCATTGGTTTCCTCCACAGTCAAGGTTCCCATAATTGATATAAGATTCCATGTCCACTTCACTCCATGTCATCATGGACATAGGTTCTCATTTAGAGGTTGGCAGACCAGGTACTCTGGCACAAACGTAGCAGAGTACCCTGTCTACCAAAGTGATGTTCTGCCGCTCTGTTTAGAGTCGGGTTGAACATCATAACATCATGGCTCCCTCGGTGGAAACCTTGCGCCGAGAGTCTGTTGGTGTAAGTGCCTCAATCCATCTGCTAAACTTTCTGATGTACTTTTTTTCTATTTGGGACCACCAGAGGAAAAAATACACCCATTCCCTAGGAGGAAACTCCCATAGGTGTCAGGGTTGTTTTTTTTTAATTTTATTTTTTTTAAGCAAACTCCTGCTTTGAGAGTTTGTTTTTTGTAAACCAAAAAAAGTTTGTTGAGTGGCCACATTAAACACGGCAATACTGGTTTCTTTGAAAGCATTGAGATCTCTAAATATGGTGGGCGCAAGTCCAGCCAGGGCAGCAAAGGCATTACCTTTGCTCCCCAGCGCACGGCGGCCCACCTGTTAATCTCTAAGTGAGGGCCATAGTTTCCTGCCCTGGGCTTTTATGGGTCAACCTGTTGCATTCTGGGTGCTGCAGTCTTGGTTTCTTTCATTGTACCCTTTAGAGGGGCACACCTGATCACAATGATTAGTGGGTGCAACTTTCAGGACCATAAACAGGACCTGGAATGCCATGGGATGAGGTGGTCACCCTAGGAAACTATGCCAGAAACAAAATAACATCCCCTTAACTAATCCAGCATTAATGCTAACAGCATAGAAAACCTCAGCTTGGCATGTTTCTCCTTTGGTATATGTGTCCTAGTCAAAGCCGTCTTCTGTTGCTGTGGTTTTCCTACTTCAAATTGGGAATCCTTGTGTTACAAACTAACAAGGTGAATTGGTGCAGGATCTGAGACTGGTAGCCAGCCGTTCCTTGGACTTATCCGTGTAGATTGCACGATATTTAGCCTGCCGGATCTGGGTGTCTGGGATGAAACCTCTGCTCTTTGGGGTGCTGTCTTAAGGCAACCCCAGGCCCTGGAGGGATGCGGGCAACATCATGCTGTGGTGATATTTGAATTAGCAACAGTCCGTAGAATAGTAAAATACATTGGCAAAAATGGGCGAGAGGCTCCTTTTCATCATGTGATATGAACGACAATTTATTTTTAGGTGAAGGCCCAAAGGTTAATGCTACAAATTGATAATGTTACTTTGTATTGTTGTCTGAACAATGTGAAAATATTTTATGTGTGAGTGGTCTCTATATTATCAAACAAAGCCACTTATTCAGTCAGTGCAAAGAAATGTTAAGGCATAAAATGTTACTTTGTATTGTTGTCTGAACAATGTGAAAATATTTTATGTGTGAGTGGTCTCTATATTATCAAACAAAGCCACTTATTCAGTCAGTGCCAAGAACTGTTAAGGCATGCATAAGGTAATAAATTTGGGAACGCCTGTCAAATGTCGCACAAGTGGATATTGTTATATGTTTTCTTAAACTTTTTTGTTAGTACCACTGATATAAAAGTAAGCCCTAAATAACTTCACTAAATGTGAATCTGACAGTGGTGTTTCAGAAATGTTATTTACTTTACACTGGGCACAGAGTAATCAAACCCTTTCAATTTAAACATGGACGTGAGACTCTCAACCATGTCTACATAGCAGTACATTGTGGGCAGCGGAATTGGTTTTTCTCAATTAAACTGCGGTTATGTCAATGTGTGTGTGTGTTTTCAATTAGTTTAAATATGTAATTGCATTATATTGCATCCAGGCTGCTTTCAACAAACTAGCTTGGAAAAAAACTGTAAGTGGCCCAGAGTAGTAGATAACTCCTGAAATAAAATCAATACAAATGCAGTCCACTAGAAAGGTACAGAGGCTGTTGTAGAAAATCAACACATTTTAAACACGCATTGTTTTTACTTATTTGTAATTTTTTTAACAAAACCTGTTTAGAATGTAACAGGCGAAACGTTTTAAAACAAATAGGAACGGAGTCATTCTTGGACTCTGCACAGAAACCCCAGATAACATATTTCCCGGACTTCTTTTCTAAGGAAAAGGGCTTTATAGAGGTTTCAAATAATGTATTCCATTTGTACTTCCCCATACATAGGAGCTTTAAATAAATTGAAAGTGTGTGTGAGCACAAGTGCCTAAAGATTGGTACAGAGGCATGCTTTATATCTTCTGTTAATGATATTTATAATTTGTATGACAAACTTACAGGATACACAGAAGCTGAAGTCTCACTTCTCTATATTTTTATATAAGGAACAAAATGCAGTTGTTTTAAGCTACATATTTCACGGGGAGGAATTCAATAGGATCTTGTATATATAACAGTAGGACTTTTGGGGCACAGTTGTGACAAATCCATGAGGTTGTGGGCCTTTATATGGCAAGCGGTATATTGCATGGCAACAATATCTTATCCAACACATCGCCTTATCACTACGTTGCAAACTAAATACGTAATTACTATTCTATATTCCACCTGTATTTGGTTCTAAAGGCAAGTATAGGCAGAGTTAAGAATGATAATTTTATACAATATTATTGTAGGTCGATATTGTTGACTTCGATATAGTGGCATACAATAATTCAGGCACCAGCATGTGATGAAGAGCAGGTGGGAGCATGAAAAGTGGACAATATTACAAATCCCTCCACACTGTTTCTTATATGTGTACATAACGCTGGGTGATAAAGTGGTTGTCTGGAATCACACATTTCTTTGCCAAGAATCCAGGTTTCCAAGTTGCAAGGGCGACCACTTCGCCACTAGACGACATCCCCTCCATTATTTTAGAAAAGTTGGTTCATAGGTCATTTCCTGCCTTATTTCCAGTCCTTCGGGGTGATTAAACCTTCATTTATAGTGCAATTAAAGCTACTCCTGATGTCCATGTCAGGCCGGAGTGAAATATTAGTCAAACATTAGGAGCCTTAGACAAAAACATGAATATATGGAAAGTGCAATTCTGTTTCAGCATCATTGAAAGTGGTCCGCCTAAACTCAAGACGAAGCTTTGGTGCTTTTTAGACTGAGGATAGTCAGCTCACAAGAGTGCAGATGGTCTGTTGAACACTGCAGCAACAGATTTCCACCGCTAACGTATTGTAGGGTATGTTGTTCATATATACACTCAAGGAAGACTCGTATCCTAAGCACGGATGTTCGGGCAACACCATGAAACATGCTGTAGTTTCATAACCTACACACTTAATGGTGTTCAAAATTTAAATGAATTATTGTGCCGTGATTTACAGATATTACATCATTCCAGTGAGTTATGGACTTCGACCAATGGTTAGCCTGAGTATTATTTCTCTTAAATAATGTGGAGTATGTATTGTAATTGGATTTATACAGAGCTTACCACCCCTGAGGAGGCACTGAAGTGCTTTGCGCTACTTCGTAGCCCAAAGATAGTGGTTAACCCAGTGGTTATTAATTAATGTTATTCGATTTTTGGCTGTTGTGTTAGCCTTGTGTTAACTGGAGCATTACCTCCAGTTTCTGGTGGTGGGTAAGGTTATCAGGAGGTAGGTGTAATTATTAGAATGAGTTCCCATAAGTGTATTATGGTCCAGTAATTCGTGGTGAGCTTGGGTTTATTTACTGTGCCACCAGAACCGCTCGGCATCATAGGAGCATACATGCATAAACAGGTAATAATAAAACTGGATGTCTGTATGTTTACTCACACACACATGCACACATTTATATTTGGAAAAATGCATCCCGAAGTGACATCTTCAAGTACCATTTGTCAGCTACTTCCAATAACTGTTTCGTGTCCATTTGTTCAGTTGTGATAGATTTCTTAATCCTTTGGCGGGCAGAAACCCGCGAGTTCCACACGACAAAAAAAATCCATCCAGAAGGCAATAATAATATTAATAATTAGGTTGTTGACATTGGAAGTTGCTGGAATATTTTAGTTATTGTAATAGCATGAACTAGTATCCGTAGCATTGTTTTTTTTATTGTTGTTGTTGTTCTTCTGGTAAAACATGTCACTGAACATCCCCTGTAACAGTTTGTTCTGAAGCGAGGATTCTGCACCCTATCCCTAGCTGCGGATCAATTATACAGCTATATGGGAGTCATTTAAAATATTTCTTTGCAAACCATGAACTAACCGACAAACATCATGTATTTAATATGTACTCACCGGCAAAATCTCAATAATATGGTCGCTCCCGACTTTCGGAGAGCGGTTCTAATTATCCAATTGGAAACTGTTTGATTTCCAAACACAGCATTTGGGATTTTTTATTCTGCGTTACTGTCCTCTACAGAGCAGGTTTATCTGACATTAGAAAGGCAATTAATTGTGGATGTTTAGTGTGCAGATACACCATACCTCGGCATGTTTATCCACCTACCTTTGTGGTTGCTTATAGAAATAAGTTTAACTGTGTGTATGTTTGCACAAATAAACACATATATTAGCGAAACGAAGACGGTCTTTCAGTGAAAAGTGTATCAAAACTATAATTACACAATAGTCCGAAGTAGGCAAAGTACATTTACATATCACACGTTACGATATTTTATTTTGTATTGTTCATCAATGACACGGAATTAAAATGTGTGTTTCATTGGGTTGATGTATATCTATATAGATGTATTATCTATATATATATACATATATATGTATACACACACACACTCACACACATGCATCTATGCCACAAATCGAATCTATCTCGACATTACCTTTTTAGTTTTACATTGTTCTTTAGAAAGATCCCGCTGTTAGAAAATACTCTTTGCAGTGTTCATGTTTTTATATGTATACATAAACACATGCTAATGCACCGTGTTTACGGCACTCTTTGACTAAATCTGACACAGCACATTGTGGGTAACCGCGATGAGTGGCCTAATGGATGGATGAATGGCCGGATGGATGGGTTTGGGTGGATGGATGGGTGGGTGGATTTGGGTAAATGGGTGAAATGATGCCCACCTAAACATTCACAAAGACACACTGCGTTCTGACAGCAGTAGAGATGGCGCGCGAGCCGGTTGTAGGACACATACTCTTACCACAGTTAACGTGCAGGCAAATCCGCGCATTTCAGAAGTGAATGGAAAGGAAAGACTTGATCTACGTGCAGCAATAGGACAGCCTTTCAGAAAAAAGCTTCGCTCCGCATCTTACCGGTTGGAGCAGAGAGTGGCCTCCTCCGGTGCTCCCCGCTTCAGGCTTGCAGAGTGGCCTGGCTCCCCTGGCATGCCCCGAGTAGAGCGTGACAATGCTGGAGGGCCCCTGATCCCTGGTGAGGGGCCGAGAATGTCATTAGCTTTAACTTGGAAGGGGACTTTAATGCACCATGACTTCCAGGCCCTGTGATGCGCACACTGGGAGCAGGAACAGCTTGGAATGCAATATTACACCAGCAAAATAAAGAATAGATACAAATATCTACCACGAAGTAGAATGAATGGGACTGCAGCCGCAGCTCCGAGGAGAAACCTGTCCCAGCTCTGGCAAGAACCGGCCTCAGACTGCACGAGAAATAGATATGAGCTTTCTGATGACATGCATTAATGGGGCGATGGGAGGGGAGGAACCCGCATAAAACACACTAGACATCAGAGGGGAAGATCTGATAGGCGAAGGGCGCTATTAAAGCTATGTCCAATATTTATCTCCATCACAGAGCAATAGAAATAGAAAAAATACATACACTCTCATTATACATATATAGTCCATATATATATTTAAGTAAATATTCTTTGTTATTTAAATATATCTACAATATAGTGAGTGTTTTTACTATTTCTATTGTGTGTAAGTGTGTGTGTGTGTGTGTGTGTATAAATATATATATATATACATATATATATTTTTTTTTTCATGTATTTGGAATAAACTTGAGCTGAATATTTTCTTTGTTATTTAAGTTGTTTGTGTCCCAAAACGGATGTGTGTTAACCTTTAGGGTAAGAAAAATAGAATTTAACTTTCTAAAGTATTTTAAATATTACACGAGGTGGCACTTAGGTTGGCGGCTGAGATTGTTTTCAGTTTTGCATATTTCCTTTTGTCGGATCTCAAGCCCCCCCCCCCCCCCCCATAAACATAAAAAAAACAATAGAGTAGTCCCAACAAAGAGTGCTTTTTTGCAGAGTTGTGCATCGATTCTAAAGATGTTGGTTCCTAGCTACGTGAGATCCCCCCCCCCTCCGGTTTGAAGTGCCTGCGAAGGGAGAGATGGAAGTGAGATATATTTTGGGGTACGCTGTTTTGTTCCTCAGAAGTGTTGATGTGCAGACTGGGCATCAGAGACTGTGTAGCTCATACAGATTCAACCCGTTGTGTGGAGAGCATTGACTCCTCCTCAGCCATGGCTTCGGACCTGACCCTACTAAAGAGTCTAGGGATGAGGGCATGTGCCTGCGAGCTACGCCAGACTCATGAAGTTGAGGTGGGGGATAATTTGAGGGTGTGTGTGTCGTTTGCGGGGTCTCTTGGTCTAGCAAGGGGGGGCAATATCAGCCGTTGCTGCCTTCATCTCTCAAGATTGAGTCCCTCTTGGAAGTCCAGGAGGAGGCAACGTGTAGGCAGACGTTTGTGGAATCTGTCGGTGAGTTTATGTGCCGACTTGTGCTTTGCACTTACAAGCAGTAGTATTTTCAAACTTCCAACCCCATATTGCACGGTTAAAATGTGGTAACCCTAAATGATTCTTAATGATTCGCAGAAACAGCTACATCTCTGTAAATTACGGGGTTGAAACCACCGAAAGCCCAGATATCGCTTAGCAAATGACAGCATTGTTTACTAGAGTTTATGTTTTAATGTTGGAAAGTCCTTGCCTCTTTAAACAATATGCAGTCGATAACGTGGATTATGGTCCAGGAGAGCATTTTCGGGGTTCTGGTCATATATTCAAATCAGGTCGGACTGCAGCACACTGCTTAATTTGTACTGGTGGTTGGGGGTGGAGGGCACCGCGCTCATCCTTATAGGACATTACTTATTTTTATCAACAGACTTTGACCGAGAGCCAGTGAGAGACAGGAAGAGAAGGAACAAGGAAGAGACAGGCTGGGGAATAGTGGCAAGGGGAGAAAACAGTGACAAAGAAGAACCGATAGGAGTCAAATAAAGAGGCCGAAAGTTTTGGGGGGAACAAAGAGACACGAGGTGGAATCAACATCAAGAAGCATTGGTATTCATCAGTCCGGCTTTGTGCGGAGCTGTGGACAACTTCTAAAGAATTTTTTTTTTGGCTGGGGCCCTTCTTTTATTAATATGAGTAGCAGCGGTATTTGTATCCGTCTGGTTAGTAGTAGGAGCAGTCGAAATATTTTTTTTTTACAAATGGTCCACTGCTTCACCCACGTGGCTTACTGTGTTGTCTCCAGCCCCCACCAGAGGCGTCGCTGCACCAGCACTGTGCAAACGCGATCAGTACTGAGCAATTCAGTGTGTGTGGATGTGTGGATTGGGTGCGCCTTTTGTGCACGTTGACGTATGGGTGTGTGCATGTTAAGACTACATGTTTGTATATATGTGTGTGTGTTAATGTTCGTGTGTTTGCCTGTGTATGTATGTGAGTGCAGGAGCAGATTTCATTTTGGGGCATTTTGAATTCACCAGCAATGCACTCGAAGGAGAACATGGTAAGGATATAACGCATTAGCAGAGTTAGAAAAGGTGACTTTGTAGAGTTGGTAAACTGCATGTATTTGATGTGGCTATTTTGTATAGCGCTTCTTCACAACGCGCTCATCAGGGCGCCTCACAGAGCACCCCTGCAGTCCAGGATCAACCCAGAATCAGAAAGCTGCACAACAGAAAACATTGGCTGCTTCGCTGAGAAATCGCGTAGGTGTTGTCACTTCCACAAATTCAGACAGACGACCGAAGTCTTTCGGACTGGAAAAATCAAGTCATTCATTCGAGAGATGGCATTTTTTTGTTGTTGTTAGGGTGGATTGTGTTCGGCTGCCCGTCCGAAGGTAGAAAGTTCAAAACGCTGGGTGTGTCACCGGTGAGGGCGTCTTACTGGGGAAGAAGGGATTTTACTGTTTGATGCTTTATGCTAAATTTACGATGTCGCGACTGAAAAATCTTCAAATAAAATAGTCTTTATAACTATTTAAAGTTTTTTATTTTTTTATTTTAGTGTGTAAGTTAATTTAAACCACATAGATTCGGAAGACGCACCTAATCAAATATACCCCAATTACCTGGCACTGGGTATGTAGACCCACCTGTTGCACGAGTGAAAACAAATCTAATCGCGTTTTTATGATTATAACTCTTAATAGGAGCAGTATAGTGAGATTAAGAATTATAATGGTAAATCAATAGTAAATTAAAGTAGTTGTAATACTAATAATGTGGTTAATAATGCGAATCATGATATACATCATCCACGTCATCCTCATTATCTCGTTCGTTGCACACCTTTCCGCGGGTGAGGGGGGGGTGTAATCTTTGGAGCGGCTGAACCCCTCTCTTCAGGGCGCTTTAGATCTAGCCCTCGGGGGTAGCAGCCATGCTGTGCCTCCTCCTTCATCGTTGTCGAAGGTACCGTAACACAAAAAAATAGTTCGGCAGTTGTAAGGAACAAAAAATAATTCGTGCTCTTTTTGCTTGTAAACGTGCTATCATCTGAGGGTGCCTTTAAGGTTAACAAAGTGGTTCATGAAAATGAAAAAATCTCTACTTTCTACAGAAAGGAAATCAGATCACTAGAAATGATCGGGGCGCTTTTCATTGTGGCGTAAGACTCCCTTACCTAAACTCCGGGTTCGCAGTAGCAGAACCTGAGGGAAAAAGCATTGTTGACGCGCATGACGTCATGAAATCATACCTCGGGGTGAGCGCGCGCACACAATATCTTCCATAAATACTAAGGTCGATCACACGCTGCATCGGATGGTGCGCTGGCACGTCGGGAGAGGCGCAGCGGGGAACAGCTGCCCCACTGCACGCTCAGGTGCACGTGAAGACCAACGTGGATGGATGTGTGCCAGAGTGATGCTTCCTGGACGGATGGCTGCTTTGGATATGTCCGGGGCGGGAGGGATATTGGATTGGATGGGTTTATATCTTGGGCGGATGCTCTGATATTGGACGGGCGGATATTAGACAGACTTAGACAATGAATAGTTCACAGTTTAGACATCTATATTTCTATGTTGCGTGCTCGCACACAGTGGCGCAGGGGCATTTTTGTCTAGTGAGATTGGTCACACTATTGCTTTAAATGCTAAACGGCGAGGAAGATATTATTATACCTTTTAATTTCCGAGAGCATGGTGGGGGTGGGGGGCTGGAGGGGCTGCAGACCTCCTGGGTCCAACTCCTGTTCTCTCTCCTGTATAAAAATTCGAATTTGCCGTACACTATGAAATTCGAATTTGCCTTATTGCTCCTGCGCCAACATGTTGCTGATAATTCCTTTTTATTCTCAATCTTGCGAAATAAGGAAATCGAATGCTTCACAGCAATCCTGGACAACCCCTCCTTTAGCGGGCAACCCAGTTACCGCCGCAAATAAGAGCGGGCCCATTTAGCTTTTAGAGTTGATATTTCCTTTCAAATGGTCGCTACCTCTTTGGCTGGCGGACGTGGGGCGTTAGCAGTGTGTGTCATCTGGCATGTACAATATTTAAAAACGCGAGCTTCCTTCCCAGCACCCTTGCATCCCGAAATGCGCACTGTGAAGAAACCGAAAGACGGCAGCAGCAGGCTGGATGCCCCCTCTGAAGGCCATATCGAAGATCAGAGGTAAGGGCCCTAAGAACTGTCCAGAGGTGTGAACTGAACCCGTGGAACCTCCGGCCTTGGCGAACGAGGCAAGGGCCCTGAGAACTGTCCCGAGATGGTATTGTATTGGAATTGCATTTATATAGCGCTTACTACCCCTGACGAGGGAGGCGTCGAAGTGCTTTTTCGGCCAGTCGCACACTACTCCGGAACCCAAGAAGGATTAGTGTTGAATTAGTATAGTGAAATATGAAAGTAATTTGAATGGTGGATAGGTTAGTTAGTTATTTGGATTCAGAAAGGTAGTGGAGGGATGGAAGAGGGAAAAAGGTGTGCATTTGTATCGCGCTTGTTACCCCTAATAGGGCGTTGAAGCGCTGTTTTTTACGAGTAAAAAACGCTACTTCGGAACCCATAAAGGATTAGTGGTGAATTAATATTAAAGTAATTTGAGTGGTAGATGATATGTTATTCGGTTATTTGTAGTGTGATGTGAGTTGAACCCATGGAGCCTCCACCTTGGTGAAGGAACCCTGAGATGTGCATTAAACCTGTGTCTAAAGGTTGAAGTCTCTGGCCTCAGGAACCGAGCAATGGGATGTGCATTGAACCCGTGTCCAAAGCTTGGAGTCTCCTGCCTCAGGGAACGGACCCTG
Organism: Lissotriton helveticus; assembly: GCF_964261635.1. Lineage (NCBI taxonomy): Eukaryota > Metazoa > Chordata > Amphibia > Caudata > Salamandridae > Lissotriton > Lissotriton helveticus. The sequence continues at coordinate 284,547,374 of NC_136061.1, read as the reverse complement.
AGATGTGCATTGAACCCGTGTCCAAAGCTTGAGAGTCTTTGGCAGTGTGTCTACTCCTGAGATGTGCATTGAATGAACCTGTGTCCAGTGCCTGTAAGTCTCAGTCTTAGGGAAGGAACCCTGACGGGCTCAAGCTTGGAGTCTATGCTGTCAGGGAACAAACCCTGAGATGTGCATTGAACCCGTGTCCGAAGCTTGTGTCCTCCAGGTTCAAGGTCTGAGTCCTGACACGCGCATTGTACCCGTGTCCAAAGCCTGGCCCGAGCTCTGAGATGTGCCTTGGACCTGTGTTCAACGCCGGCAGTCTCAGGCCTCAGGGCCGAGCTTGCGATGTGCATTGAACCCATGTTTAAAGTCTGCAGTCTCAGGCTTTAGGGGCCGAACCCGTGGCCAGAGCATGTAGTCTCAGGGCCGAGCTTGCGATGTGCATTGAACCCATGTTTAAAGTCTGCAGTCTCAGGCTTTAGGGGCCGAACCCGTGGGCCAGAGCCTGTAGTCTCAGGGCCGAGTCCTGCGATGTGCATTGAACCCGTGGCCAGAGCCTGTAGTCTCAGGGCCGAGCCCTGCGGTGTGCACTGAACCCGTGGCCAGAGCCTGTAGTCTCCAGTCTCAGAGACTAGGGGCTGTTGTAGCGATTACCTGAGCTCACTGCTAGACAGCCCTGTCTGGACTCTGAACTTTCATGTCCTAAGTGAGTTATTCGAGGAATAAATCGTGACGGGGCCATAAATCAGCAACGCTACCTGAGCACAATAAACTGCTGTCTATGCAGACACGATAAAACCGGAGGGTTGATTATGAGAGCTCCTTCCAGAGCCTAATTTACAGATTTCTTCTCTACAGTTTCAATTTAAGAGCTGAACAAGTCTCAACCCTTGAATAGAAGCGTGAGCACGCACCGAAATAAATCACGCTGACTGGCCACGTACTATAGCTAGGCAAGGGCGAAAACACCGACCAGCCCAAATAATATAAGGCAAACATACCCCAAACAAAAATCAAGACACGTACAAACTGAATACTGACAGACTCTTCATAAATACAAAGGGAAGACGGGTATAAAGCACATAGAAACACATGTAGTAGTTACATGCAGACCCCTCCCTTAAACGCATGTTAATACACAAATGAACAAAGACGCATATAGACGCATGCAAAGATAGACACGACACACCACATGTAACCAAATATAAACAGTGGCAGCTTTCATAGACACTCAATAAACAAATGATAATCCTCGTACATAGAGTTGGAACCATAAACAAAAGTAAAGACGGAGACACGGACACACAAGAGACACATAAATCAGGCCTATGTCAATATAATAAGCCTAACTACATATAGTGACAAAAATAGCAAATCCAAAGATACAGAAACACACACACATCCCTCAAAAATGAAACGCTTCAAGCAAATACTCGGACTCAAATACAAGGAGGGACGTTAATACTCAGACACACTAATACTGGCACGCACACATACAGTCACAAACACAACAATATATGCGCAGTCAGACATATACAAACACAAAAGCAAATATAAACACATTCACACGTAAATGAAAAGACAAAGGCATTTAAATACAGTCACACACACCAACACACTGCACAACCAAAGATCTCAACACCAATAAAGTGCAAAATACAGAAATACGGACACATATTGCAGAAAGAGAATATAAGCGTAGAAACTCACGTATCCATACACAAGAGCAGAGACACATTTTTACAAATGTAGGTGAATGCAAATAAAAGCAGTCCGCAAAACACAGCGCATTCATACAAATGAAATGCAAAAACAAACCAAAGCAAATTCACGTAAGAGGCAGACAAAACTATACACACGTCCACAAATTAAAAATAAACGTAAAAATGTTAAAATGAAATAGAAAAATGCAGGCAGGCATGCAGAAATGCGAAAGGAACTATACCTACACCGCAAAAATTAGAACACAAAATAAATACCTCCAAATCCCATATGAATGTGAATCGCACAGAAACTGTTACATATAGGTTGATAAAAATGCACTCAAGTGCAAGAACAGATATACATAACACATGAAAACAAAGCCACTGTTATAAAAACAAAAGCAGCACAGACGACACACTAGCAAACAACACGGATCCAAATATAACTTTTTGATTTCCAATAAACGTCTAGGAATAAGGGCAGTTCAAGGCACCCTCGCCCGATTTCACCGTTGTTTCCAAAACATTTACCTAACAAAAGCAGTTTTTATACAATGCACACTGCCACGGTTTTGCGCTTCACGGCACTCTAGAGACAGCGGAGGTGACACTTGCACTGCTGCGTGGCACTCATTTTACAATGGTCACCGAAGGATGAAAGGCGGAGACAACTGATGAAAGCCGGAGATGTTCACGAAGACGCTCTTGCGATACAAGTTATGTTATGACCTCTGCCATAGAGCCGCTAACCCACCGAGTTATCTTACAAGATTTGCGCAAGAGGCGCGCGCCAAATATTATCACAGATGTCTGCCAAGAACCCATACGTCGAAATATTTCAAAGCCACGTTTTTTAATTACGTAAAAAACTTTTGAGTGAGCATGTTTGGGGAGGGGAAGCGAGCCCGGCACGGGGATTTTCCCAGGGATATTAGCAGCCTGGACTCATTAGGACACGGGGGCGTCCGGCAGTTAAAGCCCGACCCGGCGCAGGAGATGTAAACAGCGAGCGGAGTGCCTGCAACGACTGTCAGGGCCCGCTTTGAACTGCTGCCTTCACATTCCGATACAAGAGGTTCTCAAGCAATACGAAAATACGAGTTTTATCCTCCGTGTGTCGGTCACATCGAAGCTCATACGTCTTCCGAGCCCGCCGGCCGGGCTCACGCCGCACGTCTGATATCAGGGGCGCAGTCACGGAATATAAACAAGAGATCAGAACATTCTTCCAAAATCGAAATGCGCTTATTTTAGCGGCGCTTTGATTCTTACCCGCTTGGCTCATTCTAAATGTGTTTTATCGGGGTGTCGGCTCAAGAAAGGGGCGGGCAGCGGCTTCACTGCCAAAGTGAGTACCGAGGAGCGCGAATAGGGGCTCCGGGAAGACCCCCAAACGTGACGTCCCTCTTTCAGATGGAACGAGGGTGCCGCGGAAATGCAGTTTCGTTTCAAGTTTGGACGACCCTTTCTTCTGAACCATTGGTCAGGTTATTTAGGTTTGTACGCGGTACTCAACAGCGCGTGGTATTTAAAATAGGCCCGAAAGGGCCCTTCCAATCTTGGGATGGAGCTGGGCAGGGAGGGGAGAGAACAGGGGAAGCACTCAGAGAACTGGGTGGGTGAGAGCCCGCCAGTGGGTTTCTCCTAAACGGGAGACCACGCGATATTTCTCTTATCCGGGGACTGCTCAGTCGAGTCGTGCGGACGCCAGCCAACTCTTCCGAGGATCCCGAACCGTCCTGCGCGCTCACTTGGGGTTGGAGCACCGCACGGCCGTCAGCTTGCAACTATTCCGAACTGAAATAACTGGCGATGCGTTTAGACCAATAATCAGGAAGCACTCCAGCTCGCCGTTCCAAACCTTTATGTTTCTGGTAATAAATAACAAAAATGATAATCAAGTAGTAGCCCCCATGGGACTTAATCCAAAACCCTTTTGCTTAAGAATTTGTAAGTTTTAAGGGCTTGGATATTGAAAATACTTTCCTTGATTTCAAATAATGTACTATCTCGACCCTGACAGGATTCAAAGACGCTTTTTGCAAGGTCATGAAATTGGCTTCTGCCAATTTAGGAACGTTTTTAAACCTTTGCCAATTTCGAAAATCTGGCATTAAAAAAACAAAAACCGAAACATCCTCCAAAACGTTTTGTAGGAAAGAAATCTTGTAAAACCTATGATCTGACAGCAAATAAATTCCTTTTCGGTAAACTTTGTCAGCCCTCAATTTCTCCTGAGGAACTATACATTTGCACACCTCGATTCAAACCTGTAGCCCACACTCTGATCGGAGCAGCATGCATACATCCTGCGGACATAATTTACTGCCAAGGTGCAGGGCTGACGCGCTGGCGACGTATTTATTTATTTATGCGTTTATATATAGAGCATAATTTACCCATAGGTGTCAGGGCGCTTTACAATTGGACGAAGAAGAACGGTACCCAAGAAATTCAGAGTAGCACGATAGTAGGTGACAATCTGTATATCCACTACGGTTACTCATGGTGAGAGTTACATATTTACGGATTACATATTTGCAAAAGATTACATATTAAGAAAAGTTATAGTGATTAGGGTTTACACAAATATATATGATATTTACAGAGATGAAACGGAAAATCGTAATAGCTCTTGTGAGTGTCAAGTAACAGTCAGGGTCACGCCATAGAATGTGAGGGCGTATGCCTGGTGGGTAGCTTGGCGGGAACAGTTATTGATCAAAATGACTTTAGAAGAGAAATGTTTGAAGGTCCGTTTCGTAGATAAAGAAAGAGGTGGTGATGTGAAGGTTTGGAGATAGCAAGTTCCAAATTCTAGTCACATTACCTGAGAGAGATTGTGTCATAAGTCTTTCCCTTTTAAAAGTTGGAGGTTCGAGCAGTAGATTTTCAGTATTCCGTGATGGTCTGGGTCCACCTGATATTTTCAGTTTAGTAGCTAGGTAGGATCGGGTGGAAGTATGAATGGCTTTATGGGTGATACAAGCAGTCTTCTACATTGACCTAGCGTAAATAGGAAGTCAGCGAAAAGTTATCCGCATAGGTGTAATATGGTTCTTTCTTTTGGCTCTACAGATGAAACACGCAGCCGAACGGAGGATGGATTTTAAAGGAGATAAGTGGGTCTTGGGGAGGACTGCAAGGAGAGAATTACAGTAGTCCAGCCTGTAGAGTACCAAAGATTGAACAAGAGTGTTCAGGTCTTGTTCAGGAATTAAACGTCGGATCCCTCAGAGAAGGTGCAGTTGGAAGTGTTTAAAGGAGATAGGTGGGTCTTGGGGAGGACTGCAAGGAGAGAATTACAGTAGTCCAGCCTGTAGAGTACCAAAGATTGAACAAGAGTGTTCAGGTCTTGTTCAGGAATTAAACGTCGGATCCCTCAGAGAAGGTGCAGTTGGAAGTGTGCATTCTTGGTCATGTTGTTGATTTGGGTTTGGAGGTTAAGTCTTTAGTCTATGATGACACCTAGGGGGTTTGACACTGTCAACTATGGTAGGTTTGCTGTTAAGAATGTTCTGAGTATCCATCCATGATCAATTAGGAGGTGGAGAGTTTGAGGTGCGATAAGAAGGAATTCGGTTATAGAGGCATTTCATTTTTAGATGATGAGACGTCATCCATTATTGGATGGAGTTTAGGGCAGCGGCAAGGAGTGAGATGTCTTAATATGTTCATTTGAACATGCCCTCCACACTGGAAGTGTTGCCCATGGCGGTTACACTAACCAGCTGTGCACATGGCGTCCATACACAGATGCAAAGAGGTCAGACACCAAAAGTGTAACAAGCTGCCTGTTATCTGCTTGCCCTGCAGGAAGGAAGAAGGAACTGCCACAATCTGAAACGGCCAAAGCAACAAGGCGGACAAAACGTAGGACTCTAAATATTACACATGTGTCAATATTGAAAAAAAACACACATTTTGCATATAAATACATACATTGATTGATTGCCAAGTTGGTGAAATGTATATTGTTGTTTATAGCAGGTTGGGAGAGGCTGCTATGAAACCTGCTCGCACACACTGCCTGAGATAGCTATTGTGTTGAAAAGGGAAAACTGATCACCTACCTAGATGGATAAGTAGTTTGAGCTCCCGCTGCAGAGATCTAGTCCGATTACTTTTATCAATGAAACGAGTACTACAGAGCATCATCATAATCACCTTCAGTTCCATTAAGCATTACATTTTTATTCCCTTCTATCATTATAAAAACAAACTACTATCTTTAATCCTTCGAAAGAGGTAAGTTGGTATGCAACTTTGCTCACACTGTCTCCCAAAACTCCACGCGTTTCCACTAGCACTGCAGGTACACTGAACCATGTTTGGAGCTTGTCCTTGTACCCCAATCATCTCAACCAACATTTGTCACATAGAAAACACTGAAAATGCTCCTTTTTGCGTGGGCACCACCATTTGTTGCTGAATTGTACTGCTGGTTCTTAGATTCTGCATACTGGGCTGCTGCCAACCAGTGCTCATTGTATGTGCTCTAACCCTTAAAATATGTAAAAATTGGCTAACACCTTACAGGCATATTTAACTCTCCTGTAAGGCCAGAGTATATAGTGTAGAAACTATACCCATGGCATGAAAAGTTAAATGCCACCCGTGGACAGCAGCATTTATTGCCCCATCACCAGTGTGGTACAGGAAAACAGGACTTCAAGCCTATCATTGCAGCCTGACTACTGCATTTCAAACCTGTAACCCGACATGTCAAAATAAGCCTTTTGACAGTGAAAACATTCCCTTGAAATATTAATAAGTCACCCTATGTAGGCCTTGTACCCTACAAGGTAAAGTGCATGGAGCTTAAAAGTGTGACATGTAGAAATGTAATATTACCATGTGCCTGCAGTGACAAGCTGCCAAAATCTTTTTTTTCACTTTGAAGGTCCTTGCTGTCCTATGAGAAAGTACTGATTAAAATATCAAATCTGCCATCTTGGGTTTGGGATAAGCTAGAAAAATAATGAAATCATTATTGAATATCCAATTTAATAGGACATTTCGATTTTTTTAAAAGGTATTTAGGAAAAGTCACTTTTAGAAAGTCATATTTTTCCTGGCAGAAGCTCCAGGAGGCTAATTTGCATTATCCTTATAGCAGCTGCTCTGCCAGTGTAGACAATGGCTGAGGGCTGGTGGTATGATGGGCTGGGTGAAGGCCAGTTGAAGGCCAGTTGATCCATATCTTCTTCGATAACTTTATTTCGACCACCATGGGCCATAAAAGTACATGTTAAAATACATTCGACAATACATTACAAAACAATGTTAAATAACACCAAAAATATCACTCACAAACATATATATATATATATATAAACTCCTATTTACACATATAAAACCAACACTTGTAAAAAACCAATGTGATAGTTATCGGAAGAGTTCATTTTAAATACATAAAATCTATGAATCACAATTTATTTCATTAGGAAGGTTCTACGTTTTAACCACATTCCATCTAAGAATCGGGAGACGGCAAAAACAATGGGAGGATGGGTGTCAAACTTTAATACTCTAAGGGCATTTGCACAGTCTCTACTGCCCAAATTTCTGCAAGTTGGTTTTACCCAGTGATTACGCACCAACCGGTATGCGGGACAGAAGAAAAAGACATGAGTTTCACTTTCCACGAGGTGTCTACATGCAGGGCATTCAGTATTTTTATTCAAATCCCATTTGCTAGTAAATGACCTGAGCGGCAGACTTCCTGTTCTAAGTTGCATATACAACTTCCTTGCCGATGCTGGATAGATCAGGTCAAGAAATTCCTCCTTCTTGTACTCCATTTTTATTTGGAGGAACTGGGATGTTAGTCTTCCCACAGATGAACTGGCATGGAGGATCATTAGGTTATGGTACCTATACCGATGTGCCAAGTCTTTCCTAGAAAGGGCCAGACAAGATACATCAGGCGATTCCCAAAGTTCTGGTAATCCAATCATATCACAAAGATCCTTAATGTGTGTTGAAGAACCGGGTTTTCTTAGAACCCAGCGGTGCCAGGGACACACCCGAAGTCTTCGGATTCTCCTGCCTTGGAATACAGAGACACGGAATACTTCTGGATGGCGTCAGAGATCAAATTTATTAGCTGCAGCTAGTAACAGTAAACCAAGCAATACAACACGGTGTACAACTCAGGAGACTGCTCAATTTCCGTAGAGCAAGACATCTCTTTTTGTACACCATATTCTCATTACAAATGTACACCCACTGAGCAAAATTCTGACCAATAAGACATATTTTCTAACTGAGTATCACATTAACAAAAACCCAATTTACAGTAACCCAACCCAAAAGTTAATTATTAGGATTGTCCCAAATTCAATTTCCACAAGCCGGACAAACCCATAATTGAAAAGCACTACCCATGTAATGACAAAGTCGTAAGGAAAGAAACAATTCAGATGTTGAGTAGGATAAGATATGTGCAAGAAACTAAAAGTTAACGATATCCTGAACATTGATTGGCAATTTTAGACAACGATCAGCCAGAGAAATTGGTTTTGTGAAAGGGTCAGTTTCAGGTGACGGGGTCAGCGTCTTTGCAATTCACTCACAAGTCAGAAAAGGGCCTGTTAATGCATACATGAACAATGAGGCCCATGCAACTTTGTTCGTTCGGTTACCTCCACGGCCTACGTGAGGGCAACACAAAAATGGCGTCACGAATAACTCAAACAAAATGGAGTCTGGTTCGAAATCACAGAACCTCAGACCCTCCTTTTGCCATTACGTAGGCAATGACCTAAACTCACGTCAATCTGAATCCAGGTCTATATCTATTCTCATCAGGTCATCAAGGTGTTGCTGTAACATCATCTTATTATCCTTCACTTCTCTCTGGACTGGTCTTCTCACACAGATCGTAGCACAAAGGCCACAAATGACGGGACCACACTGGATGCATAAGCAACACGAGAAAAGGATTGCTAAAGCCATACCAAGAAACATCAGAATCTTCCATCCCCATTTGGACAGCAGTTCCGAAAACCATTCTATCAATGACCAATTCCCTTCGTCTACATGTATAGACTCAGCGGACTTATGTAACCTCAAGATGGCTTGGTACACTGTCGGGGCGTTATCTGGAATGAAAACACAGCAACTAGACCCGATCAATTTACATACCCCACCTCTATCTGCAAGTATAATATCTAAAACAAAGCGGTTCTGTAATGTCATAAGGCGATCCGCTTGAAGCTCAGCTGTAATATTGCTAAGGGCACCTGCAGTCTCATTTATAGTGGCCTCGACCACTCTCGTAAGCTGACGAATATTTCTACTGTTAGCCATAGGACCCAAAAGGGGCAGAAAACCCTTAAAGAAGTCCCCAACTTCTTGTGCGACAGTATCTTTCGCATCGATAGCACCTCTACCATATCTTGTCTTATGGTAATTGAAAGCAGCTGTGTATGTAGGGGGAAGCAAAAATGCCAAATAACATGTGCCTGAAAAATCAGGAGGCAACCATGTATATGCTCTGTCGTAACAAACAAAATACGTGCCTTTAGCTGGCACGAACGGTTGAGATTTCTGGGATGTATAGACATAGGTGTGAGCACACACACTCTTGCCAAGCTGAGCTCTCGGATTCTGACCATTACCTTGCAGACAAAAATGACCTCGGTGGGGTACAATCCAAATAGGAGGAGACCTTTTCTGTCTCTCCCTTTCTGTCAGACTAATACTATATCTCGTCTTGTTCCAACCAACATATGCTCGTACCTCATCTTTAGGGATAGCATTATACGCATCAATATCTCTGATCATATCTACTATTCCCTGTATCAAGGCATTATTACTCGCATTATCTTTGACGGAACGTACAGGAGATGCTTCATTTGCATAAATAAACATTGCTTGGAGTGCCCATACTGACCCATTAGGCGAAAAAGGCAAAACCAAATATGGCATTCCCTTATCTGTCGTATGTGGCATAAGACCACAAACCCAGCAGTTCGTGGTATTTACGACTAACTGATGCTGATGCAACATCTGTATAAACGAATTGTTCGCAAATTCTGATCTTCGTGTCTGTTCATGTTCAGGCAACGTATGAAACTCATGTGGGGAAACAGTAGAAAAAGAAAGAGTAGGTTGGGAGGTAGATGCAAGCGTCTGTTGTATAACATAGACAATCCAACCCACACAAGCTAACGTAATATTCAAAAGTATTAAAAAACATTTGCTACGAACCAATGTACATATTTTCACTTTAAAATCTATTCTCTTAATACCCTCATCAGACTCAAAAGACTCCATCCTCTAACATGCTGCTCACGGCTATTACCTTCTTCACTTAAGTGTGCGTCAAGATCGTACTAACGACCATGAACCACAGACCTTATGTCAATACGCGGCTCACCCCTTAAGGCTGTACCGCGACCCTGAAGCTGAGTTCGGATGGTGACTCGAAAAAGAAAAAAGTAAAAAAGTCTCTTGATCTGACAAGGTGTAATTCAATACATAAAAAAAATTCAATCTTTATTTGTCCATTTATGTATCTTTTTTAGATCTCAGATTGTAGCGCTCTTTGCCAGGCACAGTTTGATCCTTAAAAAATGTTTCCGGATTTGTGCCAAGTCTCAAGGGCAAAGGCACAGCAGCTTGCAGAATGTCATCATCCTCGCGTTCTGACTGAGTCCATGTCAAATGTGCATCACTAAAAGGTACAAATCTAGGAATCCTTTCACATTCGGAATCGGCTATTCCATCCCTCACCCACTTATCATACGGTTGGGGCAACGGAACTTTTTTTGCAATGGGTGGCATGCACCCAGTTTTTTTTACCAGCTTCTCTAACAGCAGTTCTAGTGGCCAAGAGGACCAAATGTGGTCCAGTCCATCTCGGCTCCAAGTTTTTGGTTCGTTGAAAATTCTTGATCAAGATGTACTCTCCAGGTTGAATCGTATGGCCTGGATCTGCAGTAACTGTCGGCAAACTGTCATAGACCTGTTGGTGGAGAACACGCAATTTAGCAGTCAAGTCATGTAAGTAATCCACCAACATAGGGTACTCGATCTCACTATATTTCTTAGGACGAGGCACACCCCAAACTTTCGCTGGACGACCAAAAACTATTTCGTATGGGCTAAGTCCCACACGAGAATGCACTGTCGTCCTTGTTGACAAAAGAGCCAACGGCAAGGCATCTGGCCATGTAAGACCAGTGCTCGCTTGTATCTTAGCTAGCTTCAGCTTCAAGGTGCCATTATAGCACTCGACAAGACCAGCAGACTGGGGGTGATTCACAGCAGGGAATTTCTGATTGATAACCACACCAGCACACACTTTCTTCATGATCTGGCCCACAAATTCACTCCCATTGTCGCTCTATACAATTCTCGGCAAACCATAACTAGGAAAATACTCTTTGAGCAAAACCTTGGCTGTAGACAAGGCAGTATTATCCTTTAGGGGGGTAAGCCTCTATCCATCTAGAAAAGGCACAAACAACCACAAGGACATACTTTAGATTGTTGCATCTCTCCATGTGAATGTAATCTAGCTGTATCACTTCAAACGGATACGTTGGGGGAGCAAAATGACCAGCTGGAGTTGGGGTTCCCTTGCCAGGATTATGCATCAAGCAAATCATGCAATGCTTCACCAAATTCTCAGCACATTTAGGAATTCCAGCATTCTGCCATACTGGAGCCAACAACTTGCATATCCCTTTCGAACTAATGTGAGCCATTCCATGAGCCATAGTAACCACTGGGAGCACATACGCATCAGGCAGCAACCATCGCTGGTGCTCCGACAACTCCCAACAACCTGTTGAATCCAACATACCCGTAGTTTCTCTCCACACACTCACTTTCTTCTCCGTAGCTTCAGCCTGAATCATCTTCACACTTTCTATTGTGTCTTCACACATTCCACCATCCATAACCCAATTAGCAGGGCCTGCAACATACATACGGCTCATCATGTCTTTCGCCGTTTCCTTCGCAACTTCATACGCAAACGCATTTCCTCGACCTACATCATCCACAACTTTCTTATGCGCACTACACTTCACAATTGCAATTTGCTTTGGGAGAGTAAGTGATTCAAGAAGTTCATTCACTAACTGCCCATGCCGAATTTTCGTGCCATGGGAAGTAAGAAATCCTCTCTCTCTCCACAAACGTCCGAAACTATGGGCAACACCAAATGCATACTGGCTAGCAGTATACACATTCACTCGCTTTCCCTCTGACAACACACACGCTCTAGTCAATGCAATCAATTTTGCTGCTTGCGCAGAATTCTGTGCTATGCGTGCTGTCTCAACAACTGTATGTAAAGTTGTGACGGCATATGCCGCAGTCGTTTCACCATTCGGAAGCTTGAAACACGAACCATCTACCCATAGGGTACCATCAACATTCGTAAGAGGAGTATCTTTTAACTCAACTCTAGCCTTCGTTTCTTCCACTGTCCGAAGAACACAATCATGCTGTTCCTGAACATCTGTCTCTACAGAAATCGGTAACAACGTAGCTTGATTCAACACATTGCACCTTTTGATGTGCACATGGCTAGCCAAAAGTGTCAACTCATAACCTGACAAACGCGCACTAGTAAGGTGCTGTGTCTTGGTCCTATTCAATAAGGTATCCACTGCATGTGGGACCATCACAATCAATGTATTATCCAATACCAAACCAGCAGACTGTCGGATAGAAACAGCCGCTGCCGCTGTAGCTCTCAGACAACTCGGCAACGCTTTAGCTACCGGATCTAACGTCGCTGAAAAATACGCACATGGCCGTTGCTTGTCTCCAAACTGTTGCGTCAATACTGACAATGCACAACCTTCTCTCTCGTGAACATACAACGTGAAAGGCTTACTGTATTCCGGAGTACCCAATACCGGAGCCGAACACAATGCATCACGTAATTCAGAAAAACCAAGGGAGAGGGTACGGAGTATCTTTAAGAGTCAATGCCAACAAAGGTTTCGCTAGCAGAGAAAAATTGGGGATCCATTGCCTACAATTCGAGGTGATACCTAAAAAAGCACGCACTTCTCTCTGTGTGGATGGCACACTCATTTGCGCAATCGCTTGAATTCGTTCTGGGGTCAACCTTCTTCCCTCCTTCGACAAGAAATGACCTAAGTAGGTTACTTCTTGTCGGCAATACTGTAACTTTGAAGGTGACACTTTATGATGAAGGTCAGACACATGTCGTAACAAAGAAAGAGTAGCTTCTTTACAAATCTCTTCGTCATCAGCAGTAATCTGCAAATCATCAACATACTGAAAAAGAGTAGCACCAGAAGGCAATACAAAACCATCAAGCTGAGTTTTCAATGCCTGACTATAGATGGAGGGACTTTCACAATACCCTTGGGGAGCTCGCTTAAACCGGAAGCTGCAGCCTCCTAAAGAGAAGCCGAAAATATCTCTATTCTCCTCGGCAATCGGAATGCTAAAGAAAGCATTCTTCAAGTCGATAACAGAAAACCAAGCTGCCGAAGCAGGAATCAGAGTCAACAAAGCAGTGATATCAGGAACAACAGGAAACTGTGTCACCACAATCTTGTTGACCTCTCGAAGGTCGATCACAAACCGATACACAGGTGGCTGAGAAGCATCAGTACGCTTAAGGACAGGCAGAACAGGACTGTTACACACGTTACCTCTCGTTTCTTCAATTACACCCTTCTCAACCAAATCATAAATGATCGCCAAAAGAGCTCTCTCGCCATCACTAGATATTTTATATTGCGGAATACGTGGTAGCCTAGCATTTGACTTAAGGGTAACAACATAGGATGGAATCTGCAAAAGACCAACATCATTGGGACCTGTAGCCCAAAGTGTATCAGGAAGAGAACGCAATTCCAGTGGAAGACAATCTTTAGACAAATACATCGGGGAAATCACTTTCTTACCCAAGGTAAGATGTACTCTCGAAGGAGAACAATGTAATGTCGCATGCAGTCTTTTCAGCAAGCCCAAACCCAACAGATTCTCACCACAACCAGTCGTCAAAATAAGAGGAGCTTCCAATTCACAAGGACCAATAGAAAGGGGCAAAGGATTAGAAGCCGGGTTACAAACTGGGGTGCCAGAAAATCCTACTGAAACGTTGGTCAAGCCAGACAAAGGTGCGCCAGGAAGTTTAGAGTGCTTAATAGAACTCTTAGTCGCACCAGTATCCAAAAGAAAAGGTTCTGCCACACCTAATGTAATCACTTCAACATAAGGTCCACTCTGGTCTACTGGAACTGACACTACTCCCTCTCTTTGCCCATGGCTGTCCTAACTATCATTATAACCAGAACTCTCACTCTCGACATAATAATCATCAACATAGTACTGTGCAGACTGACCACTCGGAACATTCTGTCTGTCAAAATAATTCGCAGAATTCTGTAGGGAAGAGGAACGCTCATTCTGGGGTAACACACCACGTCCCCTACCCCTAGGAGCTTGCTGGAAAACCACCATGACCTCTCTGACCAGATACGCCATTCGCACGCTGTAACCACACCGGGCAACTATTCTTGAAATGACCTTCCTCTCTGCAATAAGCACACTGATTAGGATCAGGAAAGAATCGCGGAGCATAAGGCTCAGGCTTCTGTAACATTCTCTGAAACTGTGGAGGTTGCTGAAACCGAGGCTGATTCTGACGAGGCGGATAAGCTTGCTGCAAAAGAACTTTCGTCTTTAGATCTTTAGTTTTCTTCTCTACTTTATCCTTCTCATCTTTATCCCTATTCTCATAATATCGTGCAGTAGCCAATATCTGGGCCGACGAAGAAACAGCCCATGAACTCTCAGAGTCCTTTAACTTATTAGAAAGTTCGGGAAGTAAATTAAAGACAAATTTGTCCACAAACAACCTTTGACCACCTTCAGTGCTCATGTCCTGACCACTATGATCGATAAACGTCTCTTCAAACCTAGTGAAGAAATCAGACACACTCTCGTCTTTCTTTTGTTTGCATGATGCTAACTTGTCCCAATTCACTCGCAAAGGAGGCATCATAGTTTTCATCAAATAAATAATCCTACCAGGTAATTCTGCAACTAAGGGCTCAGGTTTGGCACCTCCTACTTGCCGACCATCTGCAGCAACAATATTAGCCCAGGTATCTCCTAATTCTTGCGCATGATTCTCATGACGAATCTTCGCCCACAAAGGTTGAGGAACTACATTACCCATCAACATATCTATGTCAGCTAAATTCATAATACACGCATCAACTGTCTGGGACAACTCCTTGTAATAACCAGCAGGATTCTTACGGGGATCAGGCAAGGTCTGCTTAAGAGCCAAGACCTCTGCTCTCTTCCAAGGAACATGTACCCATACTCGCTGAAAATGAGCCGGGACAGCATTAATGTTATGAGCGGCATCAGCCTGAACTGCGTCTCTCCATACAGGAGGAACCTCTCTCATAGGATACTGCTTCACTTTCCTCCTAACAGAGGAATCAGGTTCATACAATGTCTGAGGCGGTAATCTAGACCTGAAAGCAAGTATCGTCTCTACGGCTTCCTCAACATCAGACTCCACTATCGTCCCTTTAGCAAATTCGGACTGAACATCAAGCACTTCCTGCGGAATCGGACCCAACTCATTATCTTCCCATTCCTGACGGAGAAAAGTACACATTACATCAAAAACGTACCTTTGCTTTGGCGGATCCCACTGAAAGAAAACATCCATAACTGCTGGTAAATTATACCTGGAAGCATTTAAAATCCATCTACGAGCCAACAAATCCAACACTGTCTGTTCCTCGGAACTAGGAAGCTGACTACGACTCTGCTTACGTTCCGAAACAGGGGTCATATTCAGTGACCCAAACAATGGAGACAACAGATTAACAACAGTCTCAGTCATTCGTTTTTGAGCAGAAGGAGAAGAAGCAGACATAAGAACAGGAGAATGAGTATATTGAGGCAAAAGAGGTGTTAGAAGCAAGAACAGTAGGACTCGAAGATGCAGAAGTAGAAGGCAAAGGAGTTTGAGGCAAAGCTGGTAGCAAAGCTTGCGACCCTAGAGTGGGTTGCGCAGTAGGAGGCAAAACCATCTGTGGAGCACCGGGTGGCTGAACAACAGCAGGAGGTTGAACAACAAAGGGTGGAACAACCGGGGGTAATGAAGGCGCAGTAGCACCCTGCACATAAGGTGGTTGCAATCTCAGTAGATGAGAGATCAAAGGATCTTTTTCAAGATCTTCAATTACTTTTGGAGGCGAAGACGGCAAGGCCGGATAACATTTATCTATGGCCATACAACGTTGTCTATCTGAAACTTCACTTGCACGCTCTTCTCCATCTTCCTTAAACTGCCTAGCAGCTTGTAGTACTGACATATTCTTATCTTTCCTATCTCTTTTTGCTTGCTTAATTTCTCACTGTTTGGCTTCCTTACGCCAAAGGCGGAAAGAGTCAAACATTGCCGGCCGGGCTTTCTTCTTAAATAGCGCAACTTCCAGATTATCTAAAATATTTAATTCGAAACTACCAAGTTGGGGCCATCGTAAAACACCATCTTTCTTTGTGTAGCGAACCCATACTTCATTATAAGTAATAGGACCCACTCTGTGTTTTGAATAGAGCTCATAAGTTGGAGTTCCAACCGGAGGTATTGGACATGAATCCTCCAATCGGGAATCCCTGTTGCAACCACAACTAAACCATTTCCTAATTTTGCTAAGACCAGGCATCTTATAGCTCACTAATCTAGCTTCAAACTTCAAGGGGTTATCAACTATTGATACACTATATATCTATATATACGAGCCCCTCGGCTTCGGCTATTGCAACAACCGAATCAAAACCAAGAACCAAAACAAAGTCGTGGGAGCGACCCACTTATACTTAACCAAAATGTCTGTCACGCCACCAGAAGACCGTCTATCGTCTCGCTTTTCAAAGGATCAATCAAGGGTCCAAGACAGGGCGACAGTCAGGGCAGCAGTCCTTCGTAGCCGTTGGAAAGCGGAAAGCCTCGCAGAAAAGACCTTCGGTCCACGTCGACATGCAGGGGTCAATGAAGTGGCGGCCTTCCTCCAGAATTTCCTCACGGGGCTCCTCACGTTCCTCAGGCTTGGACCCGTACCGCTGAAGTCGCCCCACCGTTGGGCGCCAACTGAATAACCGTGTTTTCTTAGAACCTAGCAGTGCCAGGGACACACCCGAAGTCTTCGGATTCTCCTGTCTTGGAATACAGAGACACGGAATACTTCTGGATGGCGTCAAAAATCAAATTTATTAGCTGCAGCTAGTAACAGTAAACCAAGCAATACAACACGGTGTACAACTTAGGAGACTGCTCAATTTTCGTAGAGCAAGACATCTCTTTTTATACACCATATTCTCATTACAAATGTACACCCACTGCGCAAAATTCTGACCAATAGGACAAATTTTCTAACTGAGTATCACATTAACAAAAACCCAATTTACAGTAACCCAACCCAAAAGTTAAATATTAGGACTGTCCCAAATTCAATTTCCACAAGCCGGACAAACCCATAATTGAAAAGCACTACCCATGTAATGAAAAAGTCGTAAGGAAAGAAACAATTGAGATGTTGAGTAGGATAAGATATGTGCAAGAAACTAAAAGTTAATGATATCCTGAACCTTGATTGGCAATTTTAGACAACGATCAGCCAGAGAAATTGGCTTCGTGAAAGGGTCAGTTTCAGGTGACGGGGTCAGCGTCTTTGCAATTCACTCACAAGTCAGAAAAGGGCCTGTTATTGCATACATGAACAATGAGGCCCATGCAACTTTGTTCGTTCGGTTACCTCCACGGCCTACGTGAGGGCAACACAAAAATGGCATCACGAACAACTCAAACAAAATGGAGTCTGGTTCGAAATCACGGAACCTCAGTGTTAGCCATGGGATTTTCTTAGATTTTAGTACAGCCCACACTTCCTTAAACTCATTACGATAGGAGGCCAACTCTGGGACAGACCTTAGTCTTTTCCAATAATTGAGTGGCCTTAATGCCACCTCCTCCTCCACAGGGCGTAACCTTAAGTCTAGCCTAAGAGGTACCAACAGGGTACTAACTGGCAAACCCAGCAAATTCCTCATGAATAAGTGTTCAACCCTAATTAGACCTGTGGGCCTGTAGTGCCCCCATAGTTCTGCCCCATACAAAGAAGCTGCTTTCGCTTGTACATTGTAGATTTCCATGACTGGAGCAGCAGGCTTGTAGACCAATACTCTGTGCATTTTTGATAATCCGCCCGCAGTTTGCGTCAGTTTTAAAGCAGACTTAGCTACTTGGGCATCCCACCCCAGATGTTCCTCGAGAATTATACCTAGATATTCAAAGGTCTTTACTCTCTCTAAGGGTGTGCCATTCAAAACTGGGTTTGGGCGCGTCTGCCTTGGAGGATTGAAAATCATAAATTTTGTTTTGGCTAAATTTATCTCCAGGCCACTTAGCGCACAGAAGTCTGCAAAGCCATCAAAAGTACGTTGAAAACCCGTTGATGTTCGGGACAACAATAAAGTGTTGTTCGCGAACATTAATGCGGGTACCCTCCCTGAGGCTATTCTCGGGGCATCAATGTCCTTTATTCCTAGTAGATGGTTAATGAGCCCATTGATATATAGACAGAAAAGGGTGGGAGCCAGCACGCATCCCTGGTGCATCCCCCTTTGTACCGGGAATCGAGCTGACAATTCGCCATGTTTCCCACATCTCACTTGGGTTAAATTTCCTGTGTGGAGCCTTCTTAACACATCCAGGAGGTAAGGTGGGATATCAAGGTCCTCCAGAACTCTCCACAATTTGTCCCTAGGGACCATATCAAATGTCGACCTCCGGTCCACAAATATGAGGTAGAGGCTGCCACCCTCCACACTCACTGATTTCCAATAAAGGACCTGAAGTCGGAATATCTGGTCAATGGTTGACATGCTCGTTCTAAAACCAGCTTGGAGGATGCTCAAGATCCGATTTTCTTCTTCCCAAGTCTGGATTCTTTCCAGAATTATACGTCCCAGCAACTTCTTAACTATATCTATCAGGCTAATAGGCCTGTAGTTTGAAGGATGCAGGGGACAGCCTTTTTTGTAAATGGGGACAATCTCTGCACCACGCGAGGACTCTGGCGGGTCCATCCCCATTAGGATTGAATTGAACAGGACACAGAGATAGGGAGCCCATATTTTCGATTCTGATCGAAATAGGTCTCTGGGGAGTTTATCAAGCCTGGGCGCTTTGTTAGGTAGTAGCTTGGCGATTACAGATTCCACTTCGGTGGTCGAAATCTCCTGTACCCCCTCCAGTCGATACTCGTGGAGGAGGCACAGGGACATGGAGGCTGAATCGTCATTGCTCGGGCATGCATAAAGACTTCCGAAATGGTCTTCCCATACTGCCGAAGCTATGTTGGGGGTTACTGCAGTTTTATCTTCCCTCCCACCATTACTAACAATCGCCCAAAAGGATTTCAAATCCTTATACTGTAGGGCTGTTCTCAGATCTTCCCACTTGTCAGCCTCCCAAGACTTTCTTTCCCTTTCAATCACCTGCTTGTATTCCACCCGAAGTACCTTAATTCATAGTTTATCCTTGGCCTTGATGGCTTCAATTAGATCACTTTTCTTTTTACGGCAAATACCATTATACCATGGGTGGGTCTGTACCGGTTTTTCCATGATACTCCCTTACGGATAAAACACCTCAAGCATTTTAAGTGCTAGCTGGTTGTGGATTTCGACGGGCTTTGAATCCTGCCCAACTAGAGAACCGAGTGACCCCGCCCCAGCCATTTCGCTAAGGTGGGACACAACCTGGCTATATAAGATTGCAAGCTTATTTGGGGAACCCAATATGGGTGGCCATTTTACTCTCCGTCTATTGTTATATAGGAGGAGAGGTTGTTCAACAGGATTGGGCTCTATTTTACAGTTTAGCAATCCCCAGCTCCCTGGCTTTAGTGTCATTACCAGGGCATTATGGTCACTGTCTTTCCGTTGTTGAATCCGAAAATCCAGGACCTTATTCCAGGATCTGGATTCGATCATAATATAATCTATGATCGATGTTTGCCCTTCTCTATTAAATGTCACAAGACCAGGTCTGTCCGATTTTAATCTCCCATTGCAGGACCTCAGAGATAGGGAGAGGGTAAGAGAGGTTATTTGTAAAACCAGCGGGGTCCATGCTTTCACCGGGGTAATCAAGGGTTCCGGAATGTTCCAGTGCTGATTCCCAGCATCTGGATCATCTGATCCCATATTGCTAAGGGGTTCAAACTGACAATTGAAGTCGCCCCCTAGTATTACAACGTACTCTGGGTCAAGAGACAATACGTAATCGCTCAGTTGTTCGATAACCTTTGACTCTTGCCCACTCTGAGTTGGCCTGGAATAGATATTGGTTAGGGCATATATGTTTTTTTCCTGGCAGGGTCAATAAAACATTGTATATCGGGTGAGTTAGTTGTCATCTATTTTACTTTTACTCCCAGGTGCGTAGCCACCCAGATGCTTAGCCCACCCGATGGTCTGCCCCTGCCCCTCGTAGTGGCTGCAATATTAAAAGTAGCAAAGCCACTTCGCTGGTAATTGTCCAGGGCCCATGTCTCCTGCATAAGGCATATATCGTGTTTATCCATGAACAAACCCCAATCAATCAATCAATCAATCATAGCATTTGTATAGCGCGCTACTCACCCGGAGGGGTCTCAACCCCAGTCTGGGCTTATTAGTTTGTTTTTTATCCCTGCCACATTCCAAGAGAGTACGTTGATATTTCCGTTTGCCTCCCCTACCGTGATCCTCTCGTTAATGCCACAATTAGTGGACCCTAGTAATGGGTCGACCATTTGTACATGTTCCCCCCCCCCATTCTCGCAACTAGCCCCACTGATGAATGAATGAATGAATAAGGTATTTATTGAGCGCACGGTGGCCAAGCGGCTTCCTGGCGCTGAGAGCTCTACTGGACAGAACAGAACAGGGCCAAGGAGGTTAACAGGAGTATGCCTGGGCAAACAAGAAGGTCTTGAGCGCTTTACGGAAGTGTGAGAAAATAGGAATTGAGAGCATAGATAGAGGGAGGGAGTTCCAGAACCGGGGGGCAAGAACAGAGAATCTGGTACCACCAGTGCGGGTTTTGCGGAAGCGGGGAACGGTGAGGAGGGCAGAAGTAGAAGAACGGAGGGTACGGGCAGGGGTGTGAGTGGAGATCAGGGTATTGATGAACGCCGGAGCAGAGCGATCAACAGCCCGGAAGACTAGGCACCCTAGTTTAAATAGGGATCTCTGCAAAACAGGTAGCCAGTGAAGTGATTTAAGGACAGGAGTGATGTGGTGAGTTTTGGGAAGATGAAAAATAAGACGGGCAGCCTGATTTTGGATTGCTTGGAGACGGCGAGTTTCGTAGGCAGGGATGCCCACGAACAAGCTGTTTCCATAATCAAGGCGGGAGGTGATAAGGGCCGAAATGATGATTTTAAGGGAATCCAGGGTAAAAAAACGGGAAATTTTTCGAATCAGACGGAGGGAGAGAAAGCAAGAGGACACTACAGAGCTGACCTGGCCGTGCATTGACAGATCCTGGCTGACCTTGATGCCCAGCGTTTTAACAGAGGAAACCGGGGTAGGAGGGGGACCAAAGATAGGGGGCCAGAAAGCAGAGGACCAAGGACTGGATGAGCCACCAGTCAAGACAAGCTCAGTCTTGTCTGGATTGAGCTTGAGATGATTGGCGCTCATCCATCCAGAAATAAAAACCAGAGTGGAGCGAAAAAATGATAAGGAGTGAGAAGAAGAGGAAAGATCAAAGACGAGCTGGAGGTCATCTGCGTAATTATACACAGAGACCCCCAGATCAAGAAGAGAAACAATAAGGGGACAAATATAAAGATTGAAAAGAAGAGGAGAGAGGGAGGAGCCTTGAGGAACCCCACAAGACACCGGGAGGGGAGAAGCGGAAAAACCAGAGAGGTGAACAGCTTGTGAACGACCTGTAAGAAAGGACGTAATCCAGGAGAGAGCAGAGCCCCGAATGCCCGCTGCACCGACACGGTCAAGTAAGATGGTATGATCAACCGTGTCGAACGCAGCGGACAGGTCGAGGAGAACCAGAGCTTGGGGGGAGTTGGTATCGGCCTTGGCTTTCAGCTCATCAAGAACCGCAAGCACCACTGACTCCGTAGAGTGGCCCGAGCGGAAGCCCGCTTGATGGGAAGCGAGGAAATGGTTCTGCTCAACGTAAGAAGAAAGGCAAGAGGTAACATAACTTTCAAGAATTTTGGCAAGATAGGGTAAGAGAGAGATGGGTCTGAAATTAGAAAGGAGAGAAGAATCCAGACCAGGTTTTTTGAGAATAGGAAAAACGATCGCAGATTTAAATGAGGAGGGGACCAAGCCAGTTGAAAGAGAAGCGTTAAGAAGGGAGAGAGGAGTAGTAGGGCAAGAGGTAAAGAGAGTTCTCAGCACGCGAGCAGGAGAACAATCGGCTGGAGAGCCAGACTTGATTTTAATAAGCAAGGCAAGGAAAGAGTCCAAGGAAATAGACGGGAAGGAATCGAGGGAGGAATTGGGAACAGGGGGAACATGATAATGGGAGGGAAAGGGTGTGGTAGGAATGTTAGATTTTATTTTAACGATCTTCTCAATAAAGAAGTCGTTTAAGGAGGAGCAGAGGGCCTGGGAAGGAGTGAGCTTAGGGCATACACGATCAGAGGTGGCCAGGTTGTTGACCAGAGAAAAAATCTCTTTAGATTTGTTCGCAGACAAGGCGACCTGCTCAGAGAAGTACTTGGTCTTGGACGCAAGGATGGCTTTCTTATAGTCATTCAACAGGCGTTTGTATTTAGCCCTGAGGTCGGGGCAGTAATTACGGCGCCAAAGACGCTCAGAGCGTCTGAATTCCAATTTAAGAACCTTGAGTTCAGAATTAAACCATTTGTGGGCTTCATGTGGGCGGATGGACTTAACTATCTTGAGAGGGGCAACTTGGTCGCAGGAAGAGGATAGCCAGTTGCTGACTGCAGCGGCCTGGATATCGAGAGGAAGGTCATTAAGGTCAGGGGGAGAGGATGCTAGGGAAAGAGAAAGGGAATGCAGATCCGCGCGGTTCCAGCTGCGGGCAAAGATATTCTTAGGGCGAAGGGGTTTGTGTGGGGAGCCAAGATTAATAGTAAAAAAAATAAGAGAATGGTCAGACCATGTGCAGGGGAGAATGCTAGGGAGAGAAACTATGTCCTGAGATGACCAAACTTGGTCCAGTATATGGCCAAGATTATGGGTGGGAGCAGAGACATGGGACTGGAGATTAAGGCACGAGAGAGTGGCCGTGAAGTCCTTGGACGCCAGATCCTCCCTGGGATCACCAGGCCAGTAGTTGAAGTCTCCCAGCAGGAGAACCGAGGAGTTATTAACTACAAGCGTAGCAAGGAGTTCCTGCAGGGAGGCCACAAATAAGGGCATACTCAGGGGGGGCGGTACACAAGGACGACTGTCAGAGGGACGGGAAGATTAGTGGAACGGGCAACCAAAAAGTCCACGCCAGCTATAGAAGGTTGGGAGAGAAGCTGGAATTGAAGACTACTCCGAACAACCATGGCTACACCCCCTCCGATCCTGCCGTCAGGGCGATCAGCCCGGAGGGCGTAATAGGAATCGGGGAGGATGGCCAGGATATCAGGAAGTGAAGCCTCTGAAAACCAGGTTTCTGTTAAAAACAGAATGTCAGGAGAATCTGAGGTGAGAAGGTTGAATAATTGCAATTGATGCTTGCCTGCCGAACGGGTGTTAAGGAGGCAGGCAGAGGCAATATGGGAGGAAGAAGGAGTAGTGATGGAAGGCATGGAATCCTGGGAGTGCAAGGAAGGAATAGCCTGCAGAGAAGCGGTGCGGCCAGGATGAGGGGCGTAAATACCCAAGGAAGTAAGATGCTGCGTGAGGGACAGGGGAAGAGGCACATCAACCGAGCAGGAGAGGAGTTGCACAGATGAATATGCAAACAGGGGGGCAGAGTGTAAGGCCCCAGGTCCCGGCCTGTCACGGACGGGCGCAGACGGGCTTAACTTAGGCGCAACTTCGGCGCGCCTTCGTCGCGCCCGCTGCGCTCGTCCGCTGCGTGGCCGGGATGGAAGTGCCATAAAGTAGGCCACAGGAAGCAGTAGGGGCGTGGCAGGGGGTGGAGGGACAGAGGAGCTGCACCGCCAACCCCTGAGAAGCCCAAGATGGAAGCCACGCCCGTCCCCGCCCCAGTGACCTGCCCGTCAGAGGGGGGGAGAACACTCAGCGTGGGGCGCTCGGCAGCGGACTCTTGCGTACTCTTTCTCCAGGCCCTCCCATCCCTCCCATCCCGTTTGGTAGTATTGAAACCATGGGTAAGACCTCACTCCCCAATGATCCATACTGGAGAATATTGCGCTTCAGCTCTGCAAAACCAGCGTTAGCCTCCAGTAGGCTCGCATCGTCCACTGCAGTCGATGGGGGCTTCCCGGGCTTCGGCAGTAAGTCTACTGCATCCAGGACACTGAATCTGTTGTTATGGTGAAACATATCAAGTGACGAGAAACAGTTTTGGGACCCATTCCAGTTGATGTTTCCCAGGGAAGGAATACCACCCTGGGTTTCCTTGTCCGCCCAGCCGGCCCTCCCCTATTAGGTACAAAACGTATGTTACTAGATGCTCCCGGGCAAAAATAAGGTAACGGGAGGGATTTTATTTGCATATCTGGGCTGCCTATCCCCATATTGCATATATGCTTGACAGTCCAAGTATTCCTAAAATTAATCACAACGCAATCACCCTGTATATTTTTCGCCCGAAACCCCACCCAGTCAACGCGTCTAGCAAAAAGAATTTCACCTGATCCCTGGTTGGGGAGGGGCTTATTATAATTTAACCAGTGAATACATTTATTTTTAAATTCACTATAGCCCTCTATTTTTCCCTGGCACAGGGCGGGGATCCCAGCTAGGACCACCATGTAGGGTATAGACTCTGGGGGGAGATCCAAACGAGGTAACAGAGTTCTACATACATCCAAGGTCTTTGTTATAATTACTTTGTCTGCTGGTGGTTCAACACTTCGTGCCCCCAGACTCCCCCCTCCCTCCCTGATTCTATCTATAACTGGTGCATTAGGTTCAGCAGGAACAGATAACATAGTAGGTTGGACACCCATTGGAGCCGATTGTGCTGGCAAGTCAATCGGAACATTTATTACCACCGCATTTGTAAACTGTTTTGGGCCAGCAGAACCCTGGTCTTTGCTAGTACGGTCCACGACCCGCATGCCCTCCCCTCCCTGTACTACTGGACTCAACGATTCTAGGTGAGAAAGTCTTTGCTCAATAGAGTTCAGTCTTTCATAAATGGGGAGGCAGGTCTCTGTAAATACATGTTCCAGTTTGGCCCAGAAGTCTCCCCTGCACTCAAAAGGAACCATGTCATCAATGACTTGAGTGGTCAGAGGCGGATTTACTACTGTCTGTGGTCCATCCGGATCAACTACAATTAAATCGCTCGCTGGGTTGCCGCGTTTCTGCATTTTTGTTTTCCTATTCGTTAGTACAGTTCCTCCACGCTTTCTTTTAACTACTACGCCAGGGGCCTGTTTGGTAGCCCCTGAAATAATACGAGATTCTGACCGCATTGACAATCCGGATCTGGTGGTTCCTGTGCTTTGCGCGGGTGTAGTTGGATCTGTTGCTATTGTGGCCAAGGTTACTATAGATCTATGCAAGCTACTAGCTGTATCTGGTGAAGAGTTACCCTCCCCTGAGGGACTAACGGTAGTAATGTCAATCGTCGTTTGTACTATAGGTGGTTGTACCTGGGCTGTAGTTTGGGGTACTGGTGATTTTGCTTTGGCCAGTCTACCCAACGATGACCGCTTGTCGAAAATCGTCTCCAAGGGTAACCTTTTTTCAGTCAGTTCGATTTCTCGTTGTAACACAGATGTTGCCCGTATTAGAAATTGATCTAGAGTCCCTGCAATCCTTCCTCCAGTGAGTGACTTTCTCCCCTTCCCCATGCCGGTTGCAGCCATTTCCTTAAGTAGTTGCCACAGGGTCTCCAGTTATTGTTAAACGTGGATGGAATTAGGGGACTACTAGGCTGTACAGAGATTTCAAATTTGTGTTCACTAACCTTGCTGTGTAGATCTGCAGGAAGATAAAAGGGGGAGGGCCCCGTCCCGTCCTCAATCGTTCTCGGACGGGCTCAGACGGGCCCGCCCTTGGCCCGGGCTTCGCCCGGCGCGCGTCCCGCGAGGTGAGAGAGGGGAAGATTTTACTATATAAATATCCTGGGACGTTCTTATCACTTAGCTAGCATGAACCCCTGTGTAGGCCCTACTGTTCAGCATTATAGGCCTTGGTTAAATTCGCCATAGTACTGCCATTTTCTGTTAAGAAAGCAGAAAGCAGGCCTGATCAATAAATTCACCCAGCCCCACTCGTCTGCGAGGCTGCTCGCTCCTGTCTTTAGCCTCCACCCAGCTTGTGTGCTAAAGGTCAACTTCCAACCAATTCTTTCGACATGACAGAAGGCCATATCCTCTAACTGTATTTGAGAAAAGAGGAACTGGGGCCCCTCATCTGTGCCATGCAGCTGTGAGAGGCGTGGTAACCGGATACACAGATGGTACATCCTCACATAATATGTACTGTAAGGCGCTTTTTCTGTTAAACTAAAGCTAAAAGCTAATTTACGGTAAGCCTCAAGTCAACAAGGAATGACCTTTAGCCTAGAATAAGTGCCACGTTTACGAGAAGAGGCTGCTTTTTGAACATATGGATGGAAGGGTACGGAACAAACCATAAATGACGTAGGCACCATAAATAAGCACAAAGTGGCGCAAGATGACTTAGCATAGACCCCTCGCCATCTTAAAAAGTATAAAAAGGAGGTTCGCAGAAACATCATTGGGCAACTCCTGGTCTGTTGTAGTCATCAGGTTGGGGTTGTCTCCAAGAGCTCTTGTTCATGTCTTAAAGTATATATATTTTAGCTATATTGTTTTTCTTATATTTTGCCAAGTGAACTGTTATATTTGCCATGTCCACTTTTAAAATTGCTTTTTCCTTATAATATTTGAAATGTACAACTTGTAATTGCAGGATTTCTCACTTATAGGCAGATGTGAGTATTCCCAGGTGAAATGTGTCTTGCTTTTTGAATGCATTATTGCCACAATTGATAAATGTGTCTTAAGGTTTAAATCTTCACTCTGACTATTTGAAAACTGTTATTTTGATGTCCATGAGGCTATCTGAGAATGCAGAGCACTGGACACAGAACTAATGTGATTTATATGCCTTTATATTACTGCTTCTAGAAGTTGCACCTTCTTAATAAAACTGTTAACCTTTCAGCTTCAGTTTCCACGGCTCACATATCTTTTTTTCTCTATTTTTAGAGCAAGGGTTCCTGCACAACCGGGTACAAATAAAGGTGCTCCTTTGTCCCTAGTTCTCTCTCACGATCTTCCCAGCGCAGGCTTCTGAGCCGCTGCGCCCAGCCCCTTGACCCCTTCTGCCCTGTAATAAATCTCCCTCTATCAGAGGCATGAGGAGATACTCAGTGAAGTACTCCCGCTTGTAGGTGGGAGGGGCGGGTGGTGTGCGCATCGCCCCGGCGGCCTCCTGGGTGTTGTAGTCCTTGTACCTCGCAGCCTCTCAGCTCTCTGCCAAAAACTCCACCAGCGGGAGACGCAAGATGTATTGAAAGGTTCCCGCTTGCAGGTGGGAGGGGCAGGTGGTGTGCGCGTCGCCCGGCGGCCTCCTGGGGGTTGTAGTTCTTGTGCCCTGCAGCCTCTCAGCTCTCTGCCAAAAACTCCACCAGCGCAGCGTCTCCCCATATCCATATCAGCTGAGGAAGGACAGCTTTGGAGGTTCCGGAAACTTCATTAATTTGAACGGGACAGAGGCAAAGCTTGTCCTTGATAGTTTAGAGTTAGTGAAGACCTAAAGAAAAGGAAACCTTTGTTCTTTAGGTCCAAGGTACACAATTGGGCCTTAGCCCAGTAGGATAGGGGGAGCAGGTTCCAGCATAAGATTTGTGTAGCTTAGGAGGGGACTGCTCATTTCCCTAAACACACCTCTGACTGGCACTCAGGCTCGCTCCAAAGGTAGACAGCCTGGGCCATCTTGGGTTCCCCCTAGAATAGTGCATTTTTTCTCCATTTTTCAGTACAACACATGATGTGTTACAGAACTGTGTAAGGTTGTGCCCATCAACTTTTTCCCCATTGGTTAGGCAGTGTCCAGGAGCAACCCCCAAACAGTGGCTACTGAACTATCAGAAATGGGACTCACTACCATCCAATCACAACATTTTGTTGACCAGTGTAAGAACGGAAAAAGGACTGCTCCTGCAGTTTAAGACCTGTGAGAAGACCTGAAGGGCTGGGCCAGTTACCACTTCTACTAAGGACAAGTAAGTGCACTACAGGGGTGATTTGGCTGACCTCCTTTGTGGGTATTCAGCTGGAACAAGACGTCAGAGGCTTTTTTTCCCTGGAGTGACCAGTTGCAACTGGAAGAGGACTGGACCCTGCTGGTGGCCTCTGCTGGAGTGAGTCCTGACCCCCAAGTGCTGTCCTGAGGTCATGGAAGGCCTGGTGGTGTCCAGAAGGACTTAATCTGATATCTCAGAAAAATTTGGGCTTGCAAAAAATGTGAATTGCCAGACCTCTGGAGGACCAGTACCAACTACCCAAGTCAATTCACCCAACACGAGCTTCCTGGAGAAGAAAATCAGGATGGTCCCGCTCTGAGCTTTTTGCCTGAAAATCCATTTCAGCAGACACTTGTGTCTAGACTATCTGACTTTGGTGCAATCTTCCTGCCGATAGTTTTCTGCATTGCCCCTCTGGAGGCATTCTAGCTCAAAAAGTAGACTTGAATCTGAAGGTAGACATCTTGACAGGACGAAGGTGCCTAGAGTATCCGGCCGACAAGAAGATTTCCCTATGCACAGAATTTAGATATTCCCTTTCAGAGGTCTTCCTGCCCAAACCAACCGTTTCAGCAAGACCTCTCTTAACGTCTCTCTAACTTTGAAGAAACTTTGCCACAAACAGGGTAGTTGCTTGCCCCCTAGAGGACTAGGGGGCAAGCAATTTGACTTCAATTTCAGAGACTACGTCAGAGGGCAAAATCTTTGACACAGCTTGGTGTATCTGACCCATGTGCTAGTGTGGTCAGCTGAAAGCATGCCTAGGGTATGGTCAGTTGATTTGCACTTTAATTTTTCTTAGAACTTTTTCTCTTAAATCTTTTACAAAATAAAATTTGTTATTGTTATTTGTTAATATACATTTTCTCTATCTTTATAAATTGGAGTAAGATTTTTATTGTGTTTTTGACTTTTTAACTGTTATGGTACTTCTAAATGCTTTTCACCTTTTCTCTAAGTTAAGCCCGCCTGGTCTTTGCCATAGTTACCAGTGGTTGAGCTCAGATTTAAATTACTGAAACATTTGCTTGGATCTTATAGGTCTGACGTCATTACTTGTGTGTGAACTTCCACCCACCCTAATTAATAATTCACTTTATTACAACATCCAACAATGTTAAACCACCCACCTATGAAAAGATGCCTCAGTAAGAGATCAGAGAGCTTTGTGCCCTTTGAAATGCATTGGGCTTACCAGGGGAGCTTCCCCATAGGGGATTCTACCCTCCTGCAGCATGAGAGTCTCTGTCTCCATGTTATGACCTGTCTTCCTCACCACCATACTCTGATGATGTTAATGAATCCACTAGATTGGAGAACTCGTAACCCAGGACGCACAGCAGCTACTCATGTATCGACGATGCACAATAGTTGGTCGAGACTTGATTATTGGTTGGGCTCCGGGGATGTGTCCTTGTGGACGTCTGATATCCTGCACCTCCCACGCACACTGTCAGACCACAACCCAGTATTACTATCTCTAACACTGCCTTATTACACCCCTCCGCCCTTCGCATGGCGCTTTAATGCAAAGGCACTCCTGGATACGGTGTTCACTGCAACCATACACGAAGCTATTGCAGAATATTTTGACATAAATGCACCAACGACCGATGATAAAGGGGTACTGTGGGAAGCGTTTAAAGCCACGATTAGGGGGAGATGCATCAGCACGACAGCAGGGATACTGAAAGACATTAGACAACAGATACAAACTAGAGAGTCTAAATTGAAAGACCTTGAGCTCCAATATGAACGTACTCAAGACATCACCATACTAGGGACTATCAAACAGGTGCTGACTGAACACCAGGAGTACGCCAACTCAGAACTTAGATACATATCACAACGAGGAGTGGCTAGAGCATATGGTGAGGGGGGAAGGCCCGGTAGAGCACTAGCGCAAAAAATATGTATGGGTCAAGCTCCACAGCACATTAACACGATCCGAGACGACACGGGTACGAATAGATACGACATGCAGGGAATATTGGAGGAATTCCGCAAGACGTATGGCCGTCTATACGACTCGAACCTCTGCGTGCCACCTGAAGATGTATTAACATACATGGCTGATGTGGAACTCCCATGGCTTTCGGATGGACATAGAGCATATTTGTCCAGACCGGTCACAATTGAGGAAGTAACCGAGGTAATTAAAGCTCTACCCAACGGTAAGGCGCCAGGGCCGGATGGCTTCACGGGGGAATTCTACAAGGCATTTGTGGACCAATTGGCCCCGCATTTAGTGAGAATGTATGGTGAGGCGCATGAGAAGCAAATCCTCCCGGCTACCCTTCGGGAGGCAATGCTGATAGCACTGCTCAAACCAGGAAAGGACCTAGATATATGCGACTCCTATAGACCTTTGTCGCTCATTAATGTAGACGCTAAGATACTTACCAGCTTACTGGCCACTCGTCTTAAACCTCTGATGCCGTTATTGATACGACCAGACCAGGCGGGCTTCATACCTGAGCGGTCGACAATGCACAATACAAGAACGCTGTTTGCCCTCTCACATTACTTGACGCCGGAAACTAAGGCCGCGGCGATCCTACTGGACGCCGCGAAAGCTTTTGACACAATCGAATGGGATTACTTACACGCTGTGTTGAGGTGCATGGGCTTCCCTGTGATGTTTACCCAGTGGATGACGATGCTCTATGTTGGGCTGTCGGCGAGAATAAGAGTCAATGGTTACATATCGAACCCCATAGAGATACGCAGAGGGACTAGACAGGGGTGCCCCTTGTCCCCTCTACTATTCGCACTAGTGCTGGAGCCTCTGGCATGTAAAATCAGACAACACCACCATTATTCGGCCCTTCAATTTCCCACGAGGCCCCTGCACATATCGCTCTACGCGGACGATATGGTGCTGTATGTGAGAGACCCCGCTCAAAACCTCAACCCTCTGATGAGAGAGTATATTAAATTTGGCCAGCACTCTGGCTTGCAAATCAATTGGAATAAATCCCAAATATTGGCGCTGTCAGATAGCACAGTACCATTCCAATTAGATTACCCATTAGAATGGCGAGAGGAACCCACAAGATACCTAGGTATCTGGTTCCACCGCGATCCTGAATTGGTCATTCGTACAAATTATGGGAGGGTGATATTGGAATTGGAGGAGAAAATAAACAGATGGAACAAACTACCTCTTTCCCTTGCAGACAGGGCTGCCATAGTGAAAATGGTACTGCTGCCCAAGTTCCTTTACTTATTTAATAACATCCCCATTAAACCGCCAGCGGAAGTATTCCGTAATATCAATCGATTGGTTCTGAATCTTATTTGGGCGGGGAAGACGGCCAGACTGCGTCTTCGCACACTCACATTACCATACGCTAAAGGCGGCTTCAAGGTACCAGACTTTTATCTCTATTACCTGTGCGCACAAGCGCAATTTGCGTTCTTCTGGTACCACGAGATACCATTCATGCCACACGTGGCGATAGAAACAGGAGACGCACTCCCCATTCCGTTAGCTGCAATACTCCCACACAAACGCCCACCGCTACATGCAAGGGACATAAACACGATTGATACTACTAACACAGCATGGCACCTGATGGGTAGAAAAGCGAACAAACTCCCATTGTATGCACCGGACCTGCCCCTAGCACATCACCCAGATCTTTCAGTTACACAAGACACAGTAGGCATGACACTGCTACAACAGGCGGGCATAGGTAAAATGGGGGATCTCTATGAGGACTGGCAATTCAAAAAACTTGAGACGTTGACCTATATTAGTAATCAGACAGCACTATTCACATTCACATATTACAGGTTGCAGAGGGCAATGCGTTCACTGTTCAACATGTATCCCGAGGAACCTGAACAAATGACCACATTGCAATATCTTATAACGGCACCCACAGCATCTCATATGGTCTCTCGGCTATATTCCAGGTTGCAGGACGACATAGCAAACGACACAGACACCATGAGACTTAAATGGAATGAGGTAATGCATGATCCACTTTCAGTTGAAGAGTGGTCTAGGGCATGTATGCTTACAGATATGCTGACCCCAAATGGCAACTTGAGACTAATCCATTATAAATATCTACATCAAGTCTATTATACACCGAGCAGGTTACATCGCTATGGTTTGCGGGACGACTCTAGATGTAGAAGATGCAGTTTAGACAATGCTGATTTTATACATCTCGCATGGAGCTGCCCTAGGGTAGAGAACTACTGGAAGGAAGTCACGGAAGCACTAAGTGTTATGTTGGGCACAACTGTAGAGTGCTCAGTGAAAACGTGTTTACTGGGTCTGGTTCCGACATTACCCGCGACCAAGCGTAAATACTGTGTGATCGCATTACTGATGGCTAAACGTAGGGTCTCGCTACATTGGGGAGGCAGGAGATGCCCCAAGCTAAAAGATTGGCTGTCAGATCTCACATACTGCAAAGACACACTGAATACATATGAGGAGGAACTACCTGCAGGCTCTAGACCCCGTGACTACTGGATGTACCTGGTTGCCTATGTACAGGGTGGACAGCAGACAGATGCAGAAAATGTTGGGGAGTGCTGAGTGAACTAGAGGGAGCGGGGAGATACCATGACCGAATACTCTGACAAAGAACAAAGCACACGAAAGGAGTGAGAATGTTGTGAAGCAGTGATAGTTATAAGGTTAAAAGAAGGTTAAAATGGTTTTATATAAGTCAATAAAAAATGTCATACTGTGCTGATATGTTCAATATTAACAAACCCTAGGTACACAAAACGTTGCATTGCGATGTGCAGACCGCCACAGGACCTCCGGGTTGTCGGTATAGAGGCTGTGTTACATTGTTTAATACCAATCATGCGCTGTTACTGATGTGCTGCCGGCCTCTGGGTTGTAGGCGAAGAAGCGGTGTATCGAATGAGACTTGCACTACAACAGTTTGAACAATAAAAAAAAAAAAAAAAATGAATCCACTAGATGCTCTCAGATATGCTGGACCCAGATGATATTTATCATTCCCGCTCTATTGAGTAGATTCCAACTGATAAGATTACTGCTTACATGACAGCTTAGCCCCGCAAACAACTTGGCCAGGAGGTACTCAACAGACAACGAGCAGAATTCCCACGCCCTCCCCTGGAGGATAAAGTTTCACTCACCCTAGAGATCTATGCTTAATAGGCCACCTTCTTAGCGATGTTTATAAAGGACCCCTAGAAAGGCATTGGTGCTCCTGATAAGTCAAACTTCTAGATAAATGCAGAAAGAACAATTGATAGACAGAATGCTAAACAATGTCAAACACTCACCGTCGGTCAGAGTTCTGGGCCTAAATCCATTGTTTTTTTGCTCGCCATACAATTGGACCCAGCCATATTCAAATCAGTCTTGCCCCTGCTCCCCATTGGAACAGTCCAGCCCAAACTTCCAGGTCAGATCCTCCCTGGACCGGAAACAAGCTTCCAAGGACCAGTTTGGGGTATCACCCCTCATCAGCCAGGATATCCTTAATCCAGTGGCATGGCGAGCACGGGACCCACATCTGGGCAAACCCGTCCAACTCAAGGTGATAAATGCAAAAAGAACAACTGATGGACGGAATGCTGAACAGTGTCAAACACTCACCCCCCGTCAGAGATCTGGGCCTAAAGCCATCATTTTTTGCTCACCACACCATTTCAGTTTGGACCCAGCCATATGCAAATCAGCCTTGACCCTGCTCTCCATGAGAACAGTCCAGTGCTTAATTTGTGCCAATGGTTTCCGGTGCTTAGCACTGGCACTTATTGCTTAGGTCCAGGACTACACTCAATATCGGCTAAGTTCACACTGTCTCCCCGGTGAAGAGCTGATATCGCACGGTAAATCCTTGCCTGCGAGCACACCCTTTGCTTTTCAGGGCACGAAATGCCCATTTGCAGGTTGGTGTGCATCATGGTGTGAGCAGCATTAAAAGCACACCGGATGCTGTATTTGAACAGGTCAGTAAATCCTTGTATGTGTTCTTTTGTCGTTCCCATGGATCATACCATTTGTGACACTAAACTACACAGGACAAACGACTTTTAACAGCAAACATTTCACTTCTTACTACAGTGGTTATTTGTAAAGCATCTCTTGCTAGAAGTTCGTAAGCCTTCTAGCAAACTAGAAACCTGCGAGGTCGCCTTTACCCGAAATGTTCCCAAAACATTTCTCAGACATTTGTACAGCTCTGGGTGTTTGTACACTCATTTTGAGAGCATTGGAAAGGGATGACGTCGGGTGCTCAGAGGTCGTTCATTTGTTTTCGGAGTGGGACAAAACGCAGGAGGCAGGCTGGTGCCATGAACACTTAACTTAAACAAATGTCTTTCTCGTTGGCACAAATCTTTGCAGACCAAAGGTGTGCACAGGCGTGCTGTTTTCTTCTAGTCTGAATACCAAACTTCTTCACATTTGGCATTATTTTATATTCACGTAGTATAATATTATGACATAAAATTACAACAAACCAGTTAGTTTAAAATATAACTATTTAAGTCGGTGTTTACCGACTACTACATTTTCCACTTCGATCTGCAAATAATTCTTTAACCAGTGAAAAGGGAGATTAAAAAGGTGTATTTTCCATAAAGAGTCAGTTTTTGCATGCTGCGCTTGACAGATCACGAAGATGTAATAAAACGTGCTCGCTCAATGACCTAGCACCATTGATTGTAGTGGCCTAAACTCGGGGCCACAAGAATTATGCAACAACGGAGCCCCAAATTATGGGGCAGAGCTGGCTAAATTATGCAGTAGGAAAGAGCAAATACCTTCCAAGCCCCCGTGATCCACGCACATAGACACAAGTTAAAGGCCTAAGCACTGAGCAGGCACAACCACAGCACCAGTCCTCTCACCTCCTCTACTCTTCTCTCTTCCTTACCACTTCAGCTATTTCTCTCCACCCGAGGGTTACTCTCAAGCTCGCCTGAGCCAGCATTGTCAAACATACACGCTGGCAAGCAGCCATAGACCATGCCATGCTCTCACAATACGCCTAATGTAACCCAACGGCGTCGACCGAACAGCATTGCCACCCTCGTTTTTTTGTACAGATACTGTACTGTATGTTTGTTTGTATAAAATCTTTCAATAAAATCTATTTGAAATAAAAAAAAAATAAGGCTCATTCTGCAGTACTATTACTTTGCTATTTTGACAGCTGAGCACATAACAATTATCTCGGAAAAGGATTCACTTCTTTAGTACAAGTTTAATACTTGGATAATAGTTGGAAACTGAAGGGCGGACCAGTTCGCTATGTAAATTGTTCGAGGGTCTGCCACCAGATGGCTTCAAGTTTGATGCTTTTTTTAAGTAACACTTGAGCTGTCAAATTTAGAAGCACAATATTGTTGATAGGTAGATGATGGAGTAGATGGTGGATCATGTGACAGATGCAGTAAAACCATCATTTTGTGGAAATCACTACAGCTGCAGAAACGCAAAATTCTAGTGGCTCCACTAACCACATACGATGAGGATCACTGACCCATCTCAGTGTCATTTGTTTCACTGCGCTCCATTGGTCTGGTGCTCAGCAAACTGTATAGACCCCTGCAAAATGGTTGCCAGGATAAAAATGTGTAAGTCAGGGAAAGCTACAGAATGCCACCAAAGAATAGGTTTGCTGGAATTATTTTGTATTTAACTGTAGCAATACTATCTTCCCTTTTTTTTATTTTTATTTAGAAAGTTTTATATAGCGCGAACGTGACCCTTGGATATCAGAGCGCTTCACAGATACATATACATGAGGTAGATTTGAGATACAATTCACATAGCGTTACCATATAGGGAATGAGGTAGGTAATTATAGCTCTATATAGTAAGCGTATCACACTGATATGAGGTAGATTAGGTATATGTCAAACAGGAGATATATTCTGACTATGTACAATAGTTTGTTAAAATTAGGCTAGTATTAACTCCGGTACTACACAGTTCTATATTTTTTTCTATCTGCGTCTATTCCCCAAGTTATCATAAACGTTATTCTATATCCTACTATATATTGCATGCTGTATTCCTGTACAAACAGTTCTGACTTGGCTTTGTCTGTGCAATCTTCCTCTAGTTCTAAGCGGGTGAGCGCCTCTAAGTTGTTCCCCGTTTACTGGAGATTTTCTCTTGCTTCCATTCGATTATACGTTTTGGCACCTTTCAGATGCGGTGGTGGTGAAGTCCGTTCTTGTCTATGTAAGGAACTTACTCATTAGGAAGATCTTACCTTCCTTTTTAAATGATGATATGTTAGTAATTTTCCTGATATTAGGAGGGAGTGAGTTCCAAACTCTGGGGCTGCCCCAGAGAACGCTCTGTCGTATGTTTTCTTCTTCCTGAAGATGGGTGGCCTCAGCAGCAGCTCCTTGGCACTCCTGGCTGGTCTGCATCCTCCCGAAAGCTCAATCTTCTGGGCCAGGTATCTCGGTGTTTTGTAGTGGAGTGCTTTGTGGGTGATACATGCCATTTTAAATTGGATTCTGGCTTCATATGGTAGCCAGTTTAACGCTTTTAGGTGTGGGGAAATATGGTCGAATTTCCTCGATCCGGTAATGAGCCTTTGAGGTATGCTTTTAGTGGTGCCGTGGTAATTTTTGGTAGACCTGCTAAGGTTGTACATCCGTATTCAATCCTTGAGATAACTAATGATTGTATTGCCAGTTTGAGATCTGCCAACGAGATGAATGGTTTCACTTTCCTTAAGTAGTTCAGATGAAAGAGGGCATTTTTTACCATTAATTTGATGTGTGCTTTCATGTCTAGATTCTTATCCAATGTGACTCCTAATGATTTGGCTGAGTCCACTAGCGTAGGGGTGCAGTTTAGTGCTGTGATCAATTTGGTCCATTCTATCGCCTCTGTGTTGTTCTTTGGTGGTGAGATTAATAGGAATTCAGTTTTTTGTGCATTCAGCTTCAGGTGATTACTGGTTAACCAGTATATTGTCTTTTTTAAAGCCTCATTGATTAACTTGATGTCCTCCAGAGATGCTACTTTGATGTAAATCTGCGTGTCGTCCGCGTACATGTGATAGGATATGTTTGCGTCTCGGAGGATTTCTGTCAAAGGTTCAACGTATAGGTTAAAAAGTGAAGGAGATAGTGTAGATCCTAGAGGGACTCCGATCGAGTTTGGACAAGATTGGGATAATGACTGGTTGACCAAGAATCTTTGAGATCTGTTCTGAAGGAAGGATTCAAACCATTTCAGTACAATTCCCGACATTCCCCTTGTGTAGTCTGTCTAGTAGTTTTTCATGATTTACCGTGTCGAATGCAGATGATAGGTCGAGAAGGACTAGTAGACATGTTCTATTGAGATCTAGGGCCTGTAATGCGTCATCGACGATATGTAGAATCGCAGTTTCCGTGCTGTGTCCTGTTCTGAATCCCGATTGGCAGTTGTCCAATAGCCTGAAGTTTGTGATTTGTTGGCTTAGTTGGTTTTGTACAAATTTCTCGATTAGTTTGGCCAGTAATGGAATATTGGTAACTGGGCGAAAGTTATTAGGATCTGCTGGGTCCGCTGTTGGTTTGTTGATGATCGGTACCACTTGGCCTGCCTTTAAGCAATCTGGAAGGACCCCTTGTGATAGCGAGGCATTTATTATTTTTGTCCATATTGGGATGATGATGTGGTTGATGTTTTGTAGACATTTGGTGGGGAGTGGATCATTGTAGTGGTTATTTGGTTTGATGTCCGCTAGTGTTTTGGCGATGGTATTCTGATCATATATCTTGAAGGTATCCCAATGCGCTTTGTTTTTAGCTTCCTCAAATCAGTTGTCAGAGTGGTATTGTACAGTCTGTGTGGTTGGTTGTGCAGGTTGTCCGCTTCCAACTTGAGCTCTGTATCCAAAGTGATGGCCTTGTCGGTGAAAAAATTAGAGAATTCTTCACAGCTCAGCTGGGTTTTATTGGTTTCTTGGGCCGATTTTGCCGATTTGTTCGATTGTTGCTTTAATATCTCAAATAGTTTCCGTGGCCTGTTTTTGGCGTTATCCAATTCTGATCTAATATATTCTTTTTTAGACTTTAGGATCTTTTTGTTGTATTCATTTCTGATTTTTCTTAGTGATTTCAGCTCTGGTGTTGCAGGATCTCTATGTACAAAACTTTTAGTCTCATTTTGAGTTTTTATTGTCCTGTCCACTAAACTTTCACTTTCCCTCCTCTATTTAGAGCCTGGAGGAGCACCATATTTCTAATGGCAGAGTCTGTTCTGGCTCTGATGTAAGAATTCTTTGACGGGTAGCCCATCTGCAGCTGGGCCATCACTCAATCTATATCAATCTGTACATCCTATTTGGGATGGAGGTCCTGCTGTAGATTTTTCCTGTTTGAGAAAACCAGGGCAAGCCTATTCGTTCCGAACGGGAAACCAAATAAATGACCCGCTTACACTGGTAGAAAACTCCCTGCATGACAGGGCCATTATTTCCATTTTTTCAATAACTAACTTGAGCTTTTGCAGTTTGTTTTTGAAAAACTAAATTCTGAGCTGGTGCATTCGGCATGGGGCCTACTAAGTAAAGTGCTAGTCCTTTCTGCGCAGTCGCCACTGTGATAGCTCCACTGAGATCCCTTACTGCCTGTCAGCAAAACCTATAAATATGGTGGTGGACCTCCTCCAGGGACGCGAAGGACCTGCCTCCGTAGACTAGGTGGCCGCTTGCAAAGCTCTAAACAAGCCCTTAGGGGCAGATTTACAAGCCCCTTGCGCCTCATTTACACTGCCTTTGCGTCACTTTTGTGACGCAGCGTCGGCGCAACTCCTGCTCCATGGTGCGGGGGTACTTACAACGTGACACATCTGGGAGATGCGTCACGTTGTAATGCCCTGCGCCACATGTAGGCGTTCCTGTGCAGGTGGGGGGCGTTCCGGCGCAGGAACGCCTCCTAAAAGTGGCTGAGTGAAATCTACAAGATTTCACTCAGCCACTTTCAGGCCCATGCGGCGTGAAAACCCTGCGCCTGCCTGAAGCAGGCGTAAGGATTGATGCAGCATTAACTAGATAGGGCCCCCAGAGCATTGCTGGAGCTGCGTCGCGCTTGCGACGCAACTCCAGCATTGCGTCACTTTTACGGCACAGATGCGTCACGCATCTGTGCTGTTTTTGCACCATGGTGCGCCGCATTGTAAATGCGGAGCATCCATGGCGGCGGAGCTGTGGCGCACAATAACTGGCGCATCCCTGCTGATTTGCAGGGATGCGCCAGTTATTGTAAATATGCCCCATAGTCTTTAAATGAGAGTTGGAAAGAAGTTAAACTATGTTTGTCTTGAAATCAGAAAATCAATGTAAGTAAGAATGCAAGTTGCTGTAAACAGAGGGTTAATGGTTATGCAGTGGACGTTTTAATACAGTTTCTGAATTGTGACATATTGCTGATGACAGGCCCTTGATGACCTTTTTTTTACAATTTAAAGAGTTGTATTTTGGATACACCAGGAGCCATTGCCCAGTGAGATAAACCAATCAATTTCCTGCAACGGTTTCAACTAAGGTCACTGTCATATATTCACCTATTGCAACTGTGTGAGGTATAATGTTCAAGCCAAGTTTTAAACTTGTTAGTCTTAAGAGAAAATACAAACCACATGGAATGAAATGGGGGTGAATGAAATCTGGGCTGCTATGGTTTGCAGTCTCCCACTGTGTAATTTAGCCAATCTGAACCAATTGCCAAGTGTGCCATCTTACATTTGGGAAGAAAGCAGCTAGGGTACCTGTACTAAAAGAATTCCAAACAGAAGAAAGAGTACAGTTTTCATTTATGGGTGCAGAATTAAATGAACTGAAGTCCCTGGTTCTCACACTCTGCCTGCAATTTGCTTGAATGTTGCTCAGAGACTAAAGCAGTGGTACTTAATCTTTCGACTTCTGTGGACTTCCACCTAATCAGAGTCTGGGGACTGCAACTGAATCATGGTTGGAATCCAGGCATTACTGGAAACTGGGCACCCCGTTGTAAGCAATTTCGATGAACTGCAAAACAATACACAAAAGTACAGACACAGGCATTCATCAAACAAGCACACAAGGTTTAATATGTTATTTAATTCACAAACAAATATATAAAAATAATTTTAATTTAATCGAAATGTTGGAGCTTTCTAAATTCAACTGAAGCCACCCATCATCCACATTATCTGCTGTTTGATGTACTTGTACAGACCGCTCCCATGAATGAATGTGAGGATACCAACTTAATTTTTACCTTCCAATTTCAAATTCCTTCACATTTACAGAACCTTTTACACATTTCAATTTTACATTTTGCTTCTTTATTAATATTCTCTTTACAAATTTGAAAATATGAATTATTTTTCTAAGCAGTCATGGACCCCCTAAAATAGGCTTTCAAGACCCTCAGGGGTCCCCTGACCACAGGTTCACAACCACTGGACAGAGGATTGCTCAGGATTGTGTTACAATTAAACTGGTAATAGATGGCTATGTTCCATGCCACTGCTAAAGATATGTGGTTGAAGGAAACCTGTTTTTCTGTTGCTCCTTTAACACCTTCAGTGCGGCGCGAATTTTCGCGCTGTGCTGAAGGTTCGAAAAACGGGCGTGGTCGTGACGGAACGGTTCCGTCATCAGCACAGCCCAACCGACGCTGATGACGGAACCGTTCCGTCATAAGCGTCGAAGGGGTTAAGGGAGTGGATTGAGTGCAAGGATATCTGGTGTACCTGCAACAGGATGTACTTGCATACTCAGTACTGTTACCTGTTGCACCCGATCCTGATATAACCTTTTTGTCATGCTTTGTATTTCTTTACTTCGTCCCTGAGGTGCTTATGTAAAGAGTCAGGTCTTCAGCTTCTTGCAGAACTGAGGAGGGAGCTCTGATATGTTTAGGCTTGTGGGTGTGTGAGAAGCCAATACATGAAGTGGGGGGAGCCAGGGAAATGGGTGTGGCCTCCTAAGAAAATGTGAGCACATGCTCTTAATATTTTACACATTAAGCACTGGAACAGTCCAGGCCTATCTGGAAGGTCAGGTACTCCTTGGACCAGAAACAAATATCCTAATACCAGTTTCGAGTTATCACCCCTCATCAGCCAGGATAGCCTGAATCTAGTGGCATGGCCAGCCTGGAAACACATCTGGGCATACCTATCCCACTCGGGGTGACAAATGCAAAAAGAACAATTGATGGACGGAATGCTGAACAAAGTCAAACACTCACCCCCGTCAGAGATCTGGGCCTAAATCCATCATTTGTTTATCACACCACACCATTTCAGTTTGGACCTAGCCATATGCAAATCATTCTTGACCCTGCTCCCTATGGGAACAGTCCAGCCCGAACTGCCAGGCCAGGTCCTCCCTAGACAGTATACATGCATCTTAGACGATTTTGGGGTCTCACGTCTCATCAGCAAGGATAGCCTGAATTCAGCGGCATGGCGAGCATGAGTCCCACGTCTGGGAATTCCCGTCCCACTGGGGATGACAAATGCACGAAGAACAATTGATGGACGGAATGCTGAACAATGTCAAACACTCACCCCCAGACAGAGCTCTGGGCCTAAATCCATCCTTTTTGTCCTCACCACTCCATTCCAGTTTAGACCCAGCCATATGGAAATCAGTCCTGACTCTTCTCCCCATGGGAACAGTCCAGCCCGAAAAGCCGGACTATATCTTCCGTGGACCGGAAACAAACATCCTAGGACTGGGTTCAGGGTATCATCCTCATTAGCCAGGATAGCCTGAATCCAGTTGCATGGCGAGCACTGACCCACATCTGGGCATACCTGTTTAATTGTCATTGAGAGAGATGCCAGCCATTCAGGATGGGGCCTGGATTATCTAGCGGAGAAAACTGGTCGGAGGAAGAATAATAACTGCACATCAATTGTATGGAACTTCTGTGAAAAACAGTATATAAAAGGGAGTGCATAAGAAGTCCAATGATTTTGCTGGAAGTTCACTTAATCCAAAATTAATCCAGATTGTTCAAACACATAAGTTCTTCTTATAGATCCAATATAATGCTGAAGCCATGATAGGATATCTCAAAAAAGTCTTTATTCTCCACAACATCAACAACAAAAAAGTTTGAAATCATTTGGCTGGAACTTCTGTCTAGTTCCTTTGCCATCAAATACTGGGCCTAGCAAAGGGCTCACTGTTGTGTGCTATTGAAGGTGGACAGTGTGCCAGCTGCGACATAGATAAACCTTCTGGGTGGCACACAATTGAAGATATTAACAGATATAGCAAAGTCCTGGCAATTTTGCCTCTTCAATCAGGTTTCGGTAATGGCAGATTATCTCCCCAGACTTGCTGGCGAAGCAGTGGACTATCACTCGAGATACCTCTGGAACATCAGCATGTGGAAACTAGATCTGCAAGTTTTCAACACACTTTCACATGTCTAACCCCCTTCTCAGTGGACCTCTTTTCATCCAGATTAGATAATCAGACCCCCATATAATTCAGTTGGAGACTGGATGATGAGGCGACGGATGTCTTCCTTCAGAATTAGCGACTAGAGACAGGGAATGCCTTTCTCCCTTTCGCGATGATTACAAGGGTTTCAGCACACATTAGATGTCAATAGGCAAACATGGGGCCCGATTCACAGAACTAACTTAAGACAAAATCCTAAACATACTACCATTTTGGTATTCACAAAAGGCACTTACTCATTTTGGTATTCACAGAAGGCACTTACTCATTTCGGTATTCACAGAAGTTAGAAGTCCTAACTTTAGAACTCCTAAATGCCTTCTGTGAATACCGAAAGTCTTAAAGTTAGGATTTTTCTAATTTTAGAAGTAGTAAAGTTAAGACTCCTAAATGCCTTCTGTGAGTACCGAAAGTCTTAAAGTTAGGATTTTTCTCTGTTTAGGAGTCCTAAAGTTAGGACTCCTAACTTTAGGACTCCTAAATGCCTTCTGTGAATACCGAAATTCTTATAGTTAGATTTTTCTCAGTTTAGGAGTCCTTAAGTTAGGAGTCCGAACTTTACTACTCCTAAACTGAGAAAAATCCTAACTTTAAGACTTTCGGTATTCACAGAAGGCATTTAGGAGTCCTAAAGTTAGGAGTCCTAACCTCTGTGAATTCCGAAATGACTCTGGGGCATATTATCAAGGGATTTATCTCCGCTTTTTTGGCTTTAAAAGTCAAGAAAGTGGAGATAAAATTATCTCCCTATCAGCAACAGGGTGCTAACACCTGAGATGCAAAGGGGGCGTTCCAGAGTAAAATAATAGGAAAAATGTCGCTAAGCGACATTTCTCCTATTGTCAAGGATTTCGCTAACCCGGTTAGTGATAAAAAAAGCAGCGCTAACCGCGGTTAGCGCTGCTTTTTTTACACCTGGTATTTTCCTGACTTAGCCATGATATCCTATGGAAGGTGGATATCATGGCTAAGTTTGTGAGCCCCTATTATCAAGCTAACGCCAAACTTCGAGAGATTATCGTTGGTTTTCCAGCGATAATCTCTCATTTGGCAGTTAGCGCGAGGATTTTTATCACTTCTGAGATAAACCTTGCTAAAAGCAAGTTATCTCTGCGATAATTTCCGTCGATGCTTAGCGTTAAAAAATTAGTTGCTAAGCCTCGTTAGCGATAAATATCGCTAATCGTTGGTAATATGCCCCTCTGTGCCTTCTGTGAGTACCAAAATGAATAAGTGCCTTCTGTGAATACCAAAATGGTAGTAAGTTTAGGATTTTGTCTTAAGTTAATTCTGTGAATCGGGCCCTTGGTGCTCATCAAACCAGTTTGGAGATTACAAGTCTAGTTTCCACTTCTGGAACTTTCTTGGGAATCTCCAATCTGTACCCCACCACACTCACATTCTGATGAATCCAGAGGGACTACCACATCACCTGGTCCTTGAAGGCAACCTATCACTAATGTTATGAAGGATTACCTGGGCGATGTAGGCCCCAACTTCATTTTAATAATAGAAGTTGCCATTGTTTTAATTTTAAACAATGGAAGTTAGCATCTTTCCCAATTTATGCAGAGTCATCAAAATGTCTGTCGTCTGATCTTATCTTTCTAAGAACTATGAAAATGTCAAGTCATTCGACTAATGACATAGATATAACACCTGATGCAACATCCGTCTGAGTCAAATATCTACTTTTGACTATGCCAAGAGTGGTGTACGGTTCAACTGGGCCCGCGCATAGTTTCAATTTTATCTATATGTTTTAACTTATTATCTTTTTCTAATGTTGACTTTTTACATGCTTTGCATTTATTCAACATTGTACTTAGAATTTATTCTGCATGCAGACATACCCTAGTAAGCATTTTATC
This sequence comes from Lissotriton helveticus, assembly GCF_964261635.1. Lineage (NCBI taxonomy): Eukaryota > Metazoa > Chordata > Amphibia > Caudata > Salamandridae > Lissotriton > Lissotriton helveticus. The sequence goes on along the minus strand of NC_136061.1, from coordinate 284,502,943 downwards.
TTGTTGCCGGTACACTCTGTCCAAGGCTAGGAACATTGAATGTGATGCCCTTGCATTTGGTTGTCCAGTTGAAGACAGCTATAACACTCCAAACTAATCATCGCATTAGCTCTGCACCTTTGACACAGTGCAATTAGAACAGTGATTTTATTACATAAAATGCCTCTGAGCCAAATTCGACAGAGGAACATTCTGCTGGGATTATGTGGAACGTTGTGCACTGTGACGGAGATGCAGCCCTGCTGACTCTAACCTTCATTCTGCAAAGGATGATAGCCTGCTCTACACCAGATCAGCTTCCTGACACGTCATACACGGCTATGGGGGTTTGGGGTGTTCCAAGAGATGTGGCAGACGGTACTCCCACTAAACTCTTGATAGTGTAGGTAGTATTCAATAGGAGTATACACCTAATCATAATCACACAGTAATATTATAATGGTTGAACTGCTTATATTTTCACCATTCTTGTAATGCTGGTTACAATGCTTTGTTCCATTCTCCTAATAATTACAGCTCACGCTTTCTATACAAGAATACAATTGTTTTACTAAATGTTTGAAAAGCCAATTCATATCTTTCTTGAGTTTACCTTGGCCATGTGAAAGTAAACAAAGAAAGGGTAGATCTGTTTCCACAATTTTCTTGGGGAATTAGGGTGGTCATGTTCTGAGGTTGCTGAAACCATTTGGTACGCTGGAAGGGTAGGGGTTCAGATAGGGCACTGTGAGCTGGCTAGGAATTAGACCAGCATACTCTGATGATATGTGTGGACTCTGTCCCTATATTCTGACCGTTATGTTGTCCAGATTAAGGGTGGGTGGAGCTGGTGTAGTGCCTCTACACATTGCACCACGGAGTTTGAAAAAACTCAGTGGAGCTAGGCGTTGCTCAGCTCCCTCCTCCCTCCCAAATGCTTTAAAATTATAGAAAGAAGGCATTTGCCTGTGTTTCTGCCGCCTCACCTGCCTGGCCGCATTCTCCTCCCTGCTCCTCGCCGCCTCGCGCTCCTGACCCCTTCTCCATTGAAACTCACACTCACATCACGTCCAATGTAGTGTTTTTTCCAATGAAGGACGCAAGAGGAGGAACAGGAAGGAGAGCGGCCAGGTAGGGGAGGCGGCAAAAACACAGGTAAGTGCCTTTTTAAAATCCTTTTACAGCATTTGGGAGGGGGGAGGGAGCAGCTAACTCCGCTTCGCCATGGAGGCAGAGTTTTTGCCTAATCCGCATTCGTCAAGGAGCGTGGAGTGGGCAAATCTCTGCAAACTCCGCAGGCGAAGCAGAGTTACCCGCCCAGGGTTGGTCCAGATACACAGTCCTACTTTATTTGTAGGAACCATATGATATGGCCCCACCAATGTTCTAAGTCAGGTACTTCTTGAGTGTGCCCAAGGCTCCTTTTTCACCTTATCCGGAGACTTCCGTGGTGTTAAGAAATAATTCTCCTCAGCTTAATAGTAACCCAAATTTTTGTCTGTAGGTTGTTCAAACTTGAATCTTTAAAAGGATCACCCCACCTTAGTATTTTCCTTTCTTTGAATTCCATTAATTAAATATGATGCAAGCAGCAATTATTCCTGTTAAATGCAGACATGCTGTAATAGCATTATTACAACCAGGGCTTCTTCTTACAGGGGGAGATGTTACCTTTGTTGTTGAGGCCCACGAGGCGTATAAATCAGAGGTATTCTATTCATAGATCTCTTTTCCTGCAGCCGATGCCAATACACTAACATTTCGCACATAAACTCCAACTGAATTAGCAGCCCACTATAGGGCTAATGAATATTTACAAATACCATTAACATATCAGGAACATCAGAATTGGTTCCAAGGCACCCTCCCACATGCATTAAACAATGAAAGAATGGGTCCCTTTAGCAAGAGGGAGCAACATGTCCAGTCCTATCCAGCTATACTCCATATCCAACATTAAATGTTGTAGAACTATGTGCTCTGTACACAGGTCTAGTTAGATTTTACAGATGTTTAACACAGTTTGTTATGCAAACAATAGCAGCAACACCAGTGAGGGCTGTTAAAGCTGCACAGCCACAGTTATATATGCCTGCAATTAGTCTAGTAACTATCAGTGCAATTAAAAGTAAAGTTCCCGCCAGATTTGACTAAATTCCATTCTTAATTGCTCAAAAACAAACCAGCTTAAGGCACTGTGGGGCATATTACCAACAACTAGCGATATTTATCGCTAAATGCGCTTAGCGACTTTTTTTTTTATCGCTGCCTATCGCTGGATATTTTAGCGGAGAAAACATGCTATTCGCAACGTTTTTCTCCATAGCGCTAAAATATCCAGCGATAGCGGCGTAATGCGAGAATATCGCTGAAAATATAGCGATATTCTCTCATTAGCGTCGAAATGCTCTTAGCCATGTTATCCACCTCCCATTGGATAACATGGCTAAGAACTGGTCAGAGCAGCCATTAGTTTCTGGCGATAGCGGGAATATTTCCATTGCTACGGCCAGCCTTGTGAATAGGCGATAGCGACGTTATCAACTGCTTTCAGTCGCTAACGGGTTGGGTATGCCCACTTTGCATGTCATTAGCGATAAATATCGCTGACATGCAAAGCGGGCCCCAAACCGCTCGCTATCGCCTTCAAGCTGTCGCTAACTGGTGTTAGCGACAGCTTGATAATAGGGCGATAGAATTATAGCCGCTTGGTGGCAGAAAACGGCTGCTAAACCGGCGAAAAGTGCCTATCGCCCCTCTTGATACTATGCCCCTGTGTTTCCCTACATGGGACCCCAAATCAAACATAGAATTCTCACTATGTGCCTACCACTTGGTATGGTTCACCTAATAGATGATTGTGCCACCTTGGGCATGGTCTTTGCTGCCGTATATACCATAACACATTATGCGCCATCAATTGATGTTTGGCTTGAAGTATTAAAACACATTCAAAATGTATACAGGGCTGCTCCTGCCCTGGAGTGAGAATGAAATTAATTGGCGATTATACCACAGTCGCCTCAATTATTTCAAATAATACAAAAGGGGAGGCAGCAGTTTGGGAAGTACGCCAATGCCTCGCACAAATTCCCATTGTCGATTAAGTGCGCAAATTACCCAGAAATATAGCTGAACCCTATACATCCATAGGTCGAGATAATTCGGGAGCCAGACCAAACAAGCCACAGTTTAAGGGTAATTCTGCTAAAGAAAACACCAAACAGGCACCTGAGTCTTCTAAAAAAATGCTAGGATACACAGAAAAATAAAGACAAAAAAAACACAGGGTAGATCTTAACAGCCGAAGTCCACTGAAAAACTTTATGACCTGCATAACAGTGATTCACTTAATTATGTGAATCAGTATGCTGATTCACATCCTTCTTATTCCTTTCAGGACTCATCCGACAAACGCTCGGAGAGAGATGGATCAGGGTGCAGACAAGAATGTGAAATCGAGAAAAGACTCAAAATTCATAGCTAACAACATCATAAAAAAGGAAGAGAAACTTCCCCAATAGGAGCCCCAATTCAAAAAGAAGAAAGTGGCAGGTATTTACACTAAATATGGCACACATATTGAGAACGCTACTGCTGAACAAGACATAGGCATTGACACTACTAGACAGTGCAGCAGAGGTCACAATACTTCACCAGAATCTTCAAGAGTTTGTGGTTGCGAGAGCAACTAATGAATTTATTCAAGTTGAAACACCAGAGAAGCAGGTTAGCCTTTCCAGCAGACTGTATGATTTGGACATCCAAATTGAGTGTAACATACCGCGTACTATTAAAGTAATATTTTGGAAAAATGTTCCCAACACTTTGCTTCAGGGGATACTCATCAATAGTCATAGGGAGTGAATTATCCCCGCCCACGTGCGGGATCCCGAAGCATATAGCAATATACATATACATATATATACATAAATATATAATCCACCGCTCCAAAGGACACCGCAGATGCCGCACCCTTACGGAGAAAGAACGGACAACAGTCTCAGGTAGCAGATTGATATCTTTTTTTCTTTATTTGTTTTGCATAAAGTGCAGCAGTAGTGCCCTAGACCGTATACAAATATATGTACATACATATACAGGTGTATGCTCAGAGCATAAAGTATATAAAACTTTAAACCCCATACACCTACATGTGTATGCATACCTACATATATGTAACTATGCAGCCCCATCAAACAGACCAAAACAAATAGGGCAAACAGACAAGATCAGTTTTACTTCATACAAGAATCCTTTATTTTCCAGAACAAGGAAGAACAGGTAATTGCAGGCAGTATTGCCCATAGGCTGCATAAGAATAACTGTCTTAGTACAGAAAAGACAACTGGCACCTTGCCTTTAAGACTTACAAGAATCTAAGCACTTAGCCTTTAAGAACCTCAGGGAGCACTCTGCTCCCAGCATGCCCCACAGGTGACAGTTAGGTCAGTTCTTTTTTCCGGCTCCTTCTGTGAGGATCCTGGAGCTTGAGCTCAACAGTTTTCTGACTTTTCTGTCAGGATTTGTTATTATTCTTGATTTTTTGCAGTTCTCCTGTTTCTGGCATAAGGTTATCATCATTTTCTGACAGAAATTCTTTATTTTTTTCTGTCAAAATACTGGCTCTTTTTTGCAAATGTATAGCCTGTGGAAAGAAGATGGCCATTTCAGATCCACATTCTGTGTGTATTGACTGTCTTCCTTCTAGTCACAAGATAGACTTGTGTTATCACTGTAAGAAGTTTTCTGCAAGGACTCTACGTGATAGAGGATTCGCCTTCAAGCTGTGCTCGAGAGAGGAACAGCCCGGTTGGAAAGTGGCCCTGTGAGTCAAGAGCCCTCCTCTCATTAGGAACATCGACGCCAGTATCATTCTCCTCTTCAACATCTAGAAAACGGCAGATTCCAGGCTGTTCGCTATCGACTTCGTTACCACCATCGAAGAAAAGGCCTACAAAGTCTTAGACGTCGAGACGGCGTGAGTCTCCGTCGTCGAGAAAGGCTTCGACGTTGAAGCGTGCTACCTCGGGCTGTGGGTCTATCGACGTCTAAGCATCCATCGACGTCTAGACACCCATCGACGTTGAGGCATTCTCTGTCGCCTCACCATAGGTCGACGTCGAGAAGTTTGCGGACGACGAAGAGATCTCGAGATCAGTGGATGTCGAGAAGGCAAGAACACTCGCCGTCGAGATCACCACGACGTTATAGATGGTCGAGGTCCCCTTTGAAGAAGGTGGGGTCGCCGTTGAGGACAGCGAGGTCCTTAACTGCTTTCAGGCATCGCCCCACGTCAGGGGAGAAGCACGGTTCGACGTCAAAGAAGATGCATACGCCGACGTCGAGGCCATCGGCGTCGAGGGACAAACCGCCTCCTGTTGCCTCGGAGGAGACTGGCACTGCATCTCGTTCACCCTCAAGATCTTCATCGTCTCCAGGACCACATATTGTCCAGGTTTCCCCGGAGGGCTCTCCGGTGGTTGGCGAAGGGCCCCAGGGCATAGGAAGACTAAAGCCCTCAGTAGCCCGGGTTCGAACTATTCCCGTACCTACTCTCCTTCACGCCTGTCAAGATCGCCATCACATACTGAGGCTCCACAGAGAACACCACTAAGATCAAGATCACCAATGGTGGTGTCTTCCAGAAAAAAGAAGTCCGCACAGATCACGCTCTCCCTTTGCCGATCATATGCGTTCAAGGGACAGGTCTCACTCCTATCATTCTTCACCGAAGAGAAGGCGACGGAGGTCTCCCACCTGGTCTTCTTCTTCTACCAGATCCTCACTGAGAGATTATTCTCCAACATTCACGTCTACACCTCCATCACGGGTTTCACCTATTGATGATCTTACTACCTTCAATGAGGTGCTCTGTAGGGGAGCGAATAAGTCAAACATCTTTATGTCAGTCCCTACTGTTTCCTCCTGGGCGATCTTCGAGACCCTCCATGACCGTTTGTCAGTCAGGCCATTGTTTCCTCTTGTCTCTGGCAGTATCGAACATGTTACACAGACATTTTTGACGCCAGAAACAGTGGGCTCTGTGCCCTCTCGGATAGCGAAGAAATACAAGGCTCCTGATCAAGATCCATTATTTCTTCGCTCTGACCCTCCTCCAGATTCCAGACTGTGGCAGCGGCTAGGAAGACTCAGTCATCTATGTCTTTCTCCTCGGCACCTCCAGATAGAGACTGCAAATTGATGGACTCTATGGGTAGAAAGATGTGCAACACATCAGCATCTTTCATGAAGGTCGCCAGTGCCTCCTCTCTGCTAGGGAGATATGGCAGATCCATGTGGGATTCTCTGGGCTGTTTTGCGGACAAACTCCCCAAGGAAGATCAGCAAGATTTTCGGGAAATTCTGCAAGAGGGAGGTCTTGTGGTGAATCAGATTATTAGCGCGTCCACTGATTCGGCTGACCTGGCTGCCCACGGATACTCTCATGGTATCTGTTCAAGGCGTTCTGCGTAGCTACAGTTGACTGGCCTTAAGCCTGAAGTACAAACGAAGATCACCAATCTACCATTCAATGGGTCTTCCCTCTTCGGTCCGCGTGCAGATGATGAAATGGCAAAGATGAAAGCTGAATTGGACACCGTGAAAGCTGTGGGGCTAGAGAAAAAGAAAGAATTTCGTAGGCCTTTTCGCTCATATGATAAACGCCCATTCCAGCAGAGGGGTCAAACATCTCAGTGGTCGTCGCAGGGTCACCAACAGCAGCAGAGGTCTCATTTTCAACAACGGAGACCAGGTAGAGGAAGAGGGAACAATAAACAGCAGACCTCTACCTCAAAGCAGCAATCAAAGCATTGAGGGAGTTCTTCCTCTAAACACGTTGTACACTCCGGTAAGAGGAAGTATCGCTGGTTATCTGGAGGAGTGGAAGCATATAACAGACGAGAGACGACAAATGGTTGTTAAATATTGTCAAGAATGGATATCTGCTACGATTCAAGACCCCACCACCTTCAATTCCTCCAAGTAGAGGTCTCTGCTTGTGTCATCCCTTTTTACATGAGGAAGTAAACGATCTTCTGTGGAAGAAAGCCTTAGAGTATGTTCCGGTTCATCAGAGGCGCCAGGGGATATACTCTCGATATTTCTTGGTCGAAAAAGTAGTCCTTCAGTGGAGTACAGACCAATTCTGGACCTTAGCATCTTGAACAAATATATCCGAAAAGAAAAGTTTTGGATGCTTGCTCTGTACCAGATCTTCCCTCATTTACATCAAGGAGACTGGATGTGCTCCATAGATCTGCAGGATACCTGTTTTCACATTCCAGTGTCCAGGAAACATCGGAAATTTCTCCTTTTTCAGGTTGCTCGGCGTCATTATCAGTTTTGAGTTCTGCCATTTGAACTCAAGTCAGCCCCACAGACTTTTTCAACGTGCATGGCAGTAGTGGCGGCCCTTCTTCGCAGGCAAAGAATTTTCATTTATCCCTACCTGGACGACTGGCTTCTGAAGAGTTCCACTCCATCCCTACTTCAGTTGCACCTCTCCTACAGTCTCCAAATTCTGAGCAAGCTGGGTCAATCTGAAAAAATCAATTCTCAACCCGACTCAGAACATTCACTACCTAGGATCATCGCAGGCAAGCGTGTGTCCTTCGGTGGAGAGTTTTTCATCGATCAGGATGAAATTCCAAGAACTCCTACAGTCTCTCCACCCTACGGTCAGGCAAGTGTCCTCTCTCCTGGGGTCCATGGCCTCATGCATCTTTATCGTCCCCAATGCCTGATTGCACATGCATCCCCTGCAACAAGCTCTGGAAGACCAGTGGGTGCAGGCGTCAGGCAGTTGGGAGGATCTGATTACTCTTCCCCAGTCTGCCAGGGACTCCATCAGGTGGTGGACAAAGATGTCACATCTAATGAAAGGTGTTCCCTTCCATCAAGAGACTCCGACTCAGACCATTGTTACGGACGCCTCCCTGCAGGGTTGGGGTGCTCATATGGATCACCTTCAAGTGCAAGGGTTATGGTTGGACACAGCGAGGGGATCACATCAACTAACTGGAGTTGAGGGCTGTCCAGCTAGCCCTAAAGTCATTCTTCCCGTCTCTTCAATTCAACTCCCTCTTGATTCTGACAGACAACAACAGAACAATGTTTTATCTGAACAAGCAGGGAGGCACCAGGTCCAGAATTCTGTCCCAGGAGGCACAGGCAATTTGGAAGTGGTTACTGGCAAGACACCTCACCATCACGGCAGTCCACGTGCCGGGCACTCTAAACGTCCAGGCAGACTTCCTAAGCAGAGAGTTCGTAGAAGCGCACAACTGGGTGCTAAACAACGAGGTTGCTCAAGACATCTTTCGAAGATGGGGGTTTCTGGACATAGACTTGTTCGCAGACGCAACAAACGCCAAATGCCCCGTCTACGCATCCAGGTTTCACCAACCATGTTCAAGCGGGAATGCTCTATTGATAAGATGGCCTCAGAGCTTGCTCTATGCTTTTCCTCCGCTGCCTCTCATCCTGGCAGTGATCACCAAATTCTACAGGAGCAACTCCAGGATGAATCTGATTGCTCCGGAGTGGCCGCGCCACTGGTGGTACCCGGACCTTCTACAACTCTCCGAGGTCCCACACCGGGGTTGCCTTGCTGTCTGGACCTGCTGTCCAAGAGCCAGGGGAGAGTGTTTCATCCCAACCTTTCTTCGCTCAGGCTGACAGCATGGCTCCTGAAGTCTTGCAGTATGGACACTTAAGCTTGCCAGCGGACTGTATGAACATCCTTAAGGAAGCTAAGAGACCTTCTACTAGGGCTTCCTATGCTTTCAAGTGGAAGCGTTTCTACATATGGTGCTTGAATAATGGGCATTAACCTGTTAGAGGACAAGAACAGGTTATTCTGCCGTATCTTTTATACCTGGCTAAGTCGGGCCTGCAGTACTCATCTATTAACCCCTTCAGTGCTAATGACAAGGGTAACTCGTCATGGAGTTTCCATTGATTTCAATGGAAAGTCAATGGAGGTCCATGAACACCCTTAGCAGCCAAGTGGTTAAGGTACACTTAGCAGCAATTACGGCATATAGGAAGTCACCTACACAGGGTTCTTTTTTCAAGATGCCAGTGGTGAAAGATTTTCTTGAAGGTGTACCCACCAGTAAGAGCCCCTTCTCTTTCGTGGGAGCTCAATGTGGTACTTACCAAACTGATGGGAGCACCTTTTGAACCAATACACAAGTCCTCCCTGCAGCACTTGTCTTGGAAAGCGTTTTTCTTGGTGGCTATTACGTCTGCTCGTAGAGTCAGCGAGTTGCAAGCATTGTGCTGTAAGGAACCCTACACTGTGTTTCATTGAAATTGGGTGGTTCTTAGGACTCATCCTAGTTTTCTGCCAAAGGTGGTCCCAGGTTTCCACATCAATCAGGGAATCACTTTACCTACCTTTTTCCCTAATCCGTCTACTCCCCCTGAAAGGGCCTTACACTCCGTAGATCTTAGAGAGAGTGTTGAAGTTTCATCTGGACAAGACTAAAGATATAAGAAAAACGGACCGACTATTTGTCAATTACGGTCTTATTAATACTGGTTTAGCAGCGTCTAAGAGGTCCATTTCAGGGTGGATAGTTCCCTGCATTTCTTTGGCCTATCAGTTGGCTAATAAATCTCTTCAGGGAAGGCCTAAAGCACATTTAACCAGAGGAAAGGCCTCTAATACGGCCATCCTCAGGAACATTCCCATAGCAGAAATTTGCAAAGCAGCTACATGGCGGTCTGAGATGTCATTTGAGAGGTCATCAGTGATGTCATGAGTGATGTCACTGACCATGTCATGAGTGATGTAATATGTGACGTCATCAGCAGTGCATTGCACGCGCAAGTTATAGTGAGTCCAACTAACTATAACGTGGGAATTTCAATGGTTTTATGCGAGTAAAATTTCCACCTAACTATAACTGGTGTGAAACCTATGTTTTTTTCAGTGAATTTAATAGGTTTTTTAAATGCTAATTCCTAACTATAACTGGTGTGAAACCTATGGTGTTTTCAGTGAATATATATATATATATATATATATATATATATATATATATATATATATATATATATATATATATATATATAACATTTCTATGGCAAAATGAAACCCCTCATTTTGTTCCTTTTCAAATTAAATGTATTAAGTGTTACCACTTTATTCCAATCAAGATGACTTCAGGTGTGCCATACTTTTGTCATAAGTAAGACTGCTAGCGTTCTAGTTGTTCTTTAGAACAATCTGGGACATTCTGTCATTGGGCTATAGTTGGGCTACATCTGGCTGATATTTGGGCTACATTTGGGCTCTTTTGTCTCTGGTGGCCATCTTGGGAGACTGCATATCAGAATTTTTTTTAATGAAATATAAGAGGATTTGAGAAGTCACTCAAAATGTGCCCTAATTGTTCTTTCTTCATCACTAATCATAATTTCTATGGCAAAATGAAACCCCTCATTTTGTTCCTTTGCAAATTAAATGTTTTAAGTGTTAACACTTTATTCCAATCAAGATGACTTCAGGTGTGCCATACTTTTGTCATAAGTAAGACTGTTCGCGCTCTAGTTGTTCTTTAGAACACTCTGGGACATTCTGTCATTGGGCTATAGTTGGGCTACATCTGGCTGATATTTGGGCTACATTTGTTTTTTTTGTGTCTCTGGTGGCCATCTTTGGGCTACATTGGGCTACATTTGGGCTCTAACATATATATAGCCCAATGTAGCCCAATATATATTTTTTCAAAGTTAATTTTTGTAAAAACCACTGGAGCATATATCTTGAGACATAGCAAAGGCACATCGGGGTACCAGTCCCTACAATTTTGCCAAGTTTGGTGGAAATCCATTCAGCCGTTCGGGCTAAAAGTGAGTCCAACCGCCCTATGGAAATTAACATGGGGAAAACACGTTTTGGGACCCCCCTTTTATCTCGGCCCCCGCTTGACGGATCCCCCCCGAAACTTTCAGGGAAGGAGCGGAGCGCAGCGAGGCAAAGTTAAGGAAAATTACAGGCAGATCCCTCATTCGGCGCCAAAGCTATTCCCAATAGAATGTTGTGGATTTCCTATGGAAAACGATCCTAACTATAACTTCCTACTGGCGACCGCCAGTAGGTAATATATATATATATATATATATATATATATATATATATATATATATATATATAAAAAACATCCAAACCTTTAACGTCGAGATAAAAAGAAAAGGCGCTGACTCCGTGAGCTTCACGAAAAGGGAATTTTATTTACCCTGTGCAGATGGCTTAACGCGTTTCGGCGGACAAACCGCCTTGGTCACAACAACTTCCCATATAAAAACGACAGTTTATATACATATGCACAACTCGATCGTCGGAGCAGTTTGATGACGTTCATTGTTTACATCGGCTGTTTAATAAACATGGAAGAAATCTTTTTACACATGATTCTAATGTAAGATTTTGTCGTGCTTGGGCATTACTTTATGAATGAAATCTACTGCAAGTGCAGTTTGCGATTATTATACATGATTGTAAATTAATACAACTTTCTCAGATACAATACATCGCAAAATCTCATATTTCTAAATACTCTATGCCCAAAACAATGATGATGAACTCATTAACAGATGCACGTGCCAATATAGATGCATATATGTACGCGACCAACAGCCAAAATAATAATTTTAAAAGTGCTAAAAATAAACACCAACTGTGACTAATTGCATTGTTACAGAATAATCAAACCACACTTTGAGTTTGTCTCAGTACTTAAACGTTATATGCCTTGCAAATTACCACCATGTAAATCATCTATAATTCTGACAATTAATTCAAAGTGACAATAAGATTATTGAAATAGAATTAAGCCCCAGTGGGCAAAATCATTGTTGGCTCATTATGTGCTTTCATGTATACACCATAATTCATGATAATTTAAGACCATTCAGTACAAAATTGTGTGGATTCATTATACGTGATTTTCTTATTCTACTTACCCTATGTGCTCCTAACGACTATTGAAATTAAGAGTGCCTAATGTTTTTTAATTGAAGTGTGCTGATACTCTGGTATTACACTAGTATCCACACTGTGAAGGTTCAGAGGAGTGGGATACGTGAGTTAGCATGGAGCCAATCTATATTAATCTACTCATGAGATTACAGGTAACGGGCTACTTTCCAATAAAATGTGATGTTACAGGTGTACACTTAAAGCTTCGTCAGAATTTAACCCGTTTGGTGTTTTGGTGTCGAGAAGAATAATATATCTCGACTCCAGCCTCCTAAGTGCTAGGAGTCTATTGCCACCTCTGATGTTTTTGCTAATACTATCGATCACAAAGTATTGCAGGTCTTCTGTTCTCCCTTTATGAAAAGCGTTAATGTGGCGAGCCACCGGATAGCTTTGATCGTCATTGGTCACTGCTCTTAAATGCTGTAAAATTCTTACATGGACCGGATGTAGAGTGCTTCCAACATAACGCTTTTTAGAAGTACACTGAAGGACATAGATTGCGTAATCTGTCTTGCAATTGTAGGCCCCTTTCAACTCTAATGGTATTTTCCTTAATGGAAGGTGTACTTTGTTAACATTGACACCGTACTGACAAGCTTTACACTTAGTGCACTTGAAAAATCCTTTCTTATTGGAGAGCCAATTAGTGTTTTTTGGTTGGCTCGGAATGTTAGATACCAGTTCCTGTTTCATGGATTTTGCCCTTCTGTAGGTAATCTGCGGCAACTTGGTACATATTGTTCCTAATGCAGGATCACTACGCACTATGGGCCAGTGCCTGTACAAGATTTTACGTACTCGGGTATGGTAGGCATTGTATCCTGTGATAATTCTAGGTGTCTCATTTTTTTCTATAGATGTTACGATTGATTTGTTCTGAAACAACAGGCTCTCTCTACTCTTCGTTAAGCATTTATCTTCTGCTGTTTTTAACACTTTATCCGAGTAGCCTCTTGTACGTAGTCTCTTGAATAACTGATCTTTGGATGATTCAAAACCTTCTTGCGTACTACAATTTCGTTTCATTCTGAGACACTCAGCATAGGGGATACTGGAAATCAGGCTGTGTGGGTGGAAACTTCCGGCATATAAGATGGTATTGCCGGAAGTGGGTTTTCTGTAAGTTCTTGTTTGAATCTTGTTCTCAGAAACAAATAGTTTTAAGTCCAAGAAAACAATAGAAGATTTGCTGGTGTTGCATGTGAACTTTAAGTTCAAAGAATTCTCATTTAGTTTCTCAGCAAATAATCTTGCACTTTCTTCACTGCCCTTCCACAGCAAAAAAATGTCGTCAATATAACGACTGTATTTCAACACATTGTTGGACATTTCTGTGCTGTGTTCTGCCATGAGTACTTGCTCCTCCCACCAGCCCATATGCAAATTAGCATAGCTGGGGGCGAAGCAAGTACCCATGGCAGTCCCCTGAATCTGACGATAGAGAAGCCAGCACAACCTCAACATCATCTCCTACGCCGACGACACCCAGCTGATCCTCTCCCTCACCAACGACCCCGCCACCGCCAGAGCCAACCTACACGAAGGGATGACAGACGTTGCCAAGTGGATGACGAACAGTCGCCTGAAACTGAACTCGGACAAGACGGAAGTCCTCATCCTGGGATCTTCACCCTCCGCCTGGGACGACTCCTGGTGGCCCCCCGCCCTGGGCAGCGCACCCAAACCCACAGACCACGCACGCAACCTAGGCTTCATCCTGGACTCCTCCCTCTCCATGACCAGACAAGTCAACGCCGTCTCCTCGTCATGCTTCAACATCCTGCGCATGCTACGTAAGATCTTCCGATGGATCCCCACCGAGACCAGGAAGACGATCACCCAGGCCCTCGTCACCAGCCGTCTGGACTACGGCAACTCCCTCTACGCCGGAACAACCGCCAAACTCCAGAAGAGACTCCAGCGGATCCAGAACACCTCAGCACGACTCATCCTGGACATCCCCCGCCGCAGCCACATCTCCGGACACCTGAGAGACCTGCACTGGCTCCCGGTCAACAAGAGAATCACCTTCCGGCTCCTCACCCACGCACACAAAGCCCTACACAACCAAGGCCCAGGATACCTCAACAGCCGCCTCAACTTCTACGCTCCCAAATGCCAGCTTCGATCGACCAGCCACGCCCTCGCCGCCGTCCCCCGCATCCGAAGAGCCACCACAGGAGGAAGGTTCTTCTCCTACCTGGCCGCCAAGACTTGGAACTCCCTTCCGACCCAGAATTTGCGCCAGAATTTTCTCTCGATCAGTGGCAGCATATTTTACCAATATTTGTAGCGAATTCCTGGAATACCGGGCGTTGTTATCTGCCCGTTCCTGCAGCATCGCTGGATCTGGGTTTTCATAGGTCGGTACTACCAATACTCTCAGTCCTCGAGGTACCCGACCCACCTCCAAGTATTTACCCAATGATGTACATTCCCACCATTTTGAAATTTCCCGTTTTCTGAATCGTTCAAAGTCTCTTAATAGAGTTTTGATGGTGGTTCCCTCAGATGGTTGATCTGCACCATGTCCCGATGTGGTGGGACTATCAACACTATTTGTTTCACTAAAAATGTCCAATGCCGCCTCCATGCGTTCACGCACCCACTCCTCAGCCATCGCTTGTTTTAGTTAGGGAATAATTTTTTCCTTTTTTGAAACCCACTGCCGCTTTTTGCTGAACAGCACTACGGACTACCTCTCCCGTCTGCCACCTTGTTCACACTCCCAGCACCGATCACCGCACACGCGGGCTTACCTCGTACCTCGGATACCCTCCGGCATACACAAGAGACGAAGCCGCACACGCCGTGGCAGTCTATCAGCGTCGGTCGTTTTGTTTGTAGGCTCGGGGGGCTCTTCGTTTTCCTCAATCTTGAAGAACATCCATTTGGGTTTGCCAGGTAACGGAGAGCACCAAAGCGAGGAGGGTCAGCGTAAGGGGTTCCGGCACGCCCCTATGTATAACATCCAAACCTTTAACATTGAGATAAAAAGAAAAGGCACTGACTCCGTGAGCTACCGCCAGTAGGTAATATATATATATTGCTATATGCTCCGGGATCCCGCACGTGGGCGGGGATCATTCACTGCTTATGACTTTGATGAGTATACCCCTGGAAGAGAATTAGGATTACAGGTAAGTAACTTATCCTTATGACATTTTCTTGGCTGAAGTGGATTGGCTGCCTGAGTTTGTTAGAAAAGTCCCACAAGGGGAAGATATAATAGCATTCTTTTTTCTTGTTCCTGAGGTAGTCAAACAAGTGAATGCTGCAGAATGGGCTCTTGCACAAGGCTCGGCAATTATACTGCAGTCATGTAGGCTGGGCTAAAAACGTGCCTTATCACGTTATACCTATAAGGTTCAGCCCACAAGTGCAACCGCAATACCCAATTAAATGCCCAGTTAGAGAAATTCAAGACCACCTCGCCTTCAGGAAGCAGCTCAAGACCTGGCTGTTCGAGCAGTAGCGGACCCCCTCCCCCCAGCGCCTTGAGACCCTCCGGGTGAGTAGTGCGCTATATAAATGCTTGATTGATTGATTGATTGAACATAAATGTATTGTTTTCGAGACACCATTCCACCATCTGTAATAACATGGCTGTGTGCTGGTGTAGTGTTATGTCCCTAGTGTCTAGATAATGTTTTATTGCGTGCAGCCCATCATGGTGTCGAATACTTGTGTACAAACTTTGCACATCAAAAGTTACCAGGACATGGTCCGAATGCCAGTCAGTATCGTAGATTTTTGTTAAAAAATCACCACTGTCTTTTATGTACGAGGGCAAGTTACGTACGAAAGGTTGTAAGAAAAAGTCGATGAACTTGCTGGTATTCTCAAAGAGCCCCCCGATTGCCGATATTATGGGCCTCCCCGGGGGGCACAGTTCATCTTTATGAATTTTGGGAATGAGGTACAGGTGCGGTGTCACCGGATAGTTGTTTCTTAAAAAATCAAATTCTTGCTTTGAGATTAGTCCTGCAGATTTCCAAGTGTACAAACATTGATGGTATCTTTCCTGTATATTTGTTACGTTGGTGGCGCTGATTCTGACATAACACTCCCTGTCAGATAGATGCAGAGAGGCTTCTTTCCCACCTTTATCTGACATTCGTACCATAATGTCCTTTCTCGCCTTGATTTTATTCATTACACTCTCGTATTCGGTTCTTTCATTTCTCCTTGATTTCAAAAAGTCATTGCTGCTTTCTAGGGACAACTGTTTCAAATCTTTGATCACCTTATCTGAAAATATGTCTAAATTGTCTTTAGGCATTAATGGATAAAAGGTTGATTTTGGTCTGAGGATGTTTTAGCGGATTCAGAGATGTTGATACCGGCATATTGTGCTGCCATTTCTGTGTTCCACAAATACTCTTGGCTTCCTCCATCTTTATCCAATTCAGCCATCTCCTGGATAAAATCCATGTCCGCCACTGTCCAACTAGTTTGTTCATTAACAGATGTTAACTCCTTATCCCGATTCATATTTTTGTCTTTGGTGTTGATGTAGTGTTTGCGCAGTTTCAGTTTCCTTATAAACTGATGCAAGTCTATGCGGGTTTGTATGTAGTCGAAATTAGTTCTTTTACAATACGACAAACCTCTTGTCAAAATTATTTCATCCTTATTTGAGAGCGCCATATCTGATAAGTTTATCACTGTGTTGTTATATTCATTGTATATATTTATTGTCTCCTGTTCGCCCTGTATGTCTGTTTTTTTGTTGTTTGTTGTTTTCTGTTTACCCGATCTTCTGTTCTTGCGCCGTCTGCACCTTGATTTCTGTTTTTCTTGTTGTACTCTGGGCGTGGTTGCCATGACCTGAGACTTCTCAGGCCATCTTCCCGTAAAAAAGCAAATTCATCCACGGGAGTTGGCACGTTTTGTAACGGACCACGAGTGCCTTCAGTGCCTGGGTCGGATTCTGCTCCAGAGCTCGCCTCTGATTCGCTGGGGACAGATCCTTCTTGTGAATCGCCCATGATGGTGGGTAATTTTTGCCTTCTGATATTATCGAACTTTCGGGCGAAAGTATAGATCCTTCCTTTTAGATAATCATTGCGGTCTCTTTGAAATTTGACTGCCTTACGTTCTTTGATGGTTTGCTCGTATTTTTCCACTCTTGATTTAATATCCACCATAGCTTTGTTAATTTCTACTTGGTTCACATGACTCTCCAGTTCTTTGCTGACAACTTCCAGTTGCGCCAGAATTTTCTCTCGATCAGTGGCAGCATATTTTACCAATATTTGTAGCGAATTCCTGGAATACCGGGCGTTGTTATCTGCCCATTCCTGCAGCATCGCTGGATCTGGGTTTTCATAGGTCGGTACTACCAATACTCTCAGTCCTCGAGGTACCCGACCCACCTCCAAGTATTTACCCAATGATGTACATTCCCACCATTTTGAAATTTCCCGTTTTCTGAATCGTTCAAAGTCTCTTAATAGAGTTTTGATGGTGGTTCCCTCAGATGGTTGATCTGCACCATGTCCCGATGTGGTGGGACTATCAACACTATTTGTTTCACTAAAAATGTCCAATGCCGCCTCCATGCGTTCACGCACCCACTCCTCAGCCATCTCTTGTTTTAGTTAGGGAATAATTTTTTCCTTTTTTGAAACCCACTGCCGCTTTTTGCTGAACAGCACTACGGACTACCTCTCCCGTGGTGGTATATAAATAAATAATACCGGATCTAGGTTTTACTGGACATAGCAATAACAGATAGCTCAATAAATAAGAGTCAAGATTCGAGGTAGTAGGAGTTTGCAGGTTTAATATAGCATAAAGGACAGGAACAGGACAACCTGCACAGGAATAGGATGACAGGGCCCGGCAGGGGGGCCCCGACAGCTGCCGGGCAGGATCTGGGATGAGCGCGCTAACTTTAATAACAATACACAAGCATATATACTAAAACAGTTGCATTACAGTGAATACAGTAGGCGGAGCAGTGGGTGTGGTCAATAGCAGTCGCGAAAGATAAGGGTGAAAGTGGGTGTAACAAGAGGCGTATACATAGACATGTGATGTAAACGTAACAGAATATGTCATAAATGGGGCGGAAACATGGAGGGGGCTACCTAAGGAGCCGGGACCTCTGGCCTAATGGTGCGCGCAAACTGACAATGACGTATCACTAGGAGAAGCTGGGGGCTATGAACTCTGTGCTAGGAGCAGAGACTGACGTCTGGAGAGTCAGGGCAACATGTACCTACCACTATCTAGTATCTGATGTTTAGAGGACATGTTGATAGAAACTAAAAGTTATCAGGGTAAAGGCTAACAGACTCTAAGACTGGTGCATGCATTATTCTACATGTAGTGCGTGATGAAGAATATTAAATGACCATAAATACAGTATTTCTCTTGCATGGAGACGTAAAGGCTAGACTATGACGGAAACTATTGATGCGATTCAGTAGCTTAGGAATGCAGAGAAGGAGGGCTGGACTGATAACTAGAATCATAACATACTCTTGGCAGACTCGTAGGCAGAGCCAGGCTGAGCCGGGCACTGTGAGGCAGGAAGTAAGTGAAGGGTCGAGGATACAGGTGGGGGCTGTATCGCTCCTCAGCGAGGGTTCAGGAGACAGGAGCTGAATCTGGTGTCCGGGCCCTTTTGAGGCCTAGAAACGGGGACTTTTCAATGAAATAACGTGCACACTGAGAAACGTGGCAACGTAACTTTACATAGGCCTGATATTCGTAGTTTTCACGAGAACTGGAAACTGGCATACTAGGGATGGACACAACTGTAATTGCGTCTTTAATCGAACATGGGGAATACATATGCATATTAATCATGCACATACAACATAAGATGGGGGACACGTAGGGACACAGAACATGGCAAAATTTACTTTTCCACATTCCCTCCTTGTCACTACGTTTCCATCAGGAAACATCAATATTCATGATACCATCTATCATTTCATACAGTATCATTTGCTCGTCTCGAATTTTCTTGGAACGGGATTTAGAACGGGACTTGGGACTAGGAATACAAGAGGTAGCACAAATGCCACAAATCGCAGGGCCACATTGTATACAGAGGCAGCAACTGAATATGATCGCTACTGCAATACCTAGAAAGGACAATACTTTCCATCCCCAGGCGGAAATCATATTCCAGAACCAACCGGACCATGTCCAGGTGCCTGGATCTTGGTGTAACATATGGGCAATTTTATGGAGTCTGGTTATAGCTGAATAAACAGACGGCGCGTTATTAGGAATGAAAATGCAGCAACTAGATCCGATGACTCTACATGCCCCGCCCCTATCGGCCAGTATGACGTCAAGGACGAGACGATTCTGGAGCACGACAATTCTCATAAAGGATTGCTCTTCGGTCAAGTTACCTAGAGCAGAAGTAGTCTCAATCACTACTGCTTCAAGGGTTCTCGTTAATCTACGTATCAGTTTACTATTTACAACAGTACCTAAATAAGGGAAGACACCTTTATTGATATCTATGTATTGTTCTAGAGCAGTTTCAGTATAATCGACAATCGGGAGGTCTCTCTTGTGTCTGGTATGTACTAGGTGGGAATTCCTATGGTAGTCAGGTGGGGCTAGGAAAACTGGTGGCAGTAGGAATGCAATGTAACAGGTTCCCTCCCAATCGAGGGGCAGACGAACATATGCGGTCTGACCACAAACAAAATAAGAATGACGTGAAGCTTTGAAAATAGATTTCCTACTGTCACTATACTTGACAATAGTAGTACAATCACTATGGCCTACATGTACGGAACCATTCTTTCGGACACATAATTCACCTTTGACTGGTAGTACTGACATAGCAGGTAAGTCTGGAGTAGTATCAGACTGAACATTCAGGACCATGAAATTCGAAGAATAATTACCCAAATTATAAACTTCATTTTCTAGATCTAACCCTGTTCTGTGGGGAAGACCTTGCTTGTCTGGAAAACATGTACTGTTAAGAAAAGACATATCTGTTGAGGATGACGTTAACGTGGACCATGCTCCACATGAACCATTATGTGAAAATGGATAAGGAAAGAGTGGCAGAACTCCCTTCGGTGTCTGGAAAGGGGGGAGTCGACCACACACCCAACAATTAGTGGCATTGCTGGTCTGGTGTGAATAATGTAACATATGGATAAAGGAATTATTACGCATAGCAAGACGATATGAGAGTTCATGAGGAGGCAGATCACTAAACGTGTGCTCTACCGTAGCATTAGCAGACTTATTTACATGAGAAACTGGAAAATACAAATAAAATGCATAACCTGTGCAGGTAGTCATAAGGCTGAAAAACAATATGAAACTTAGAAAAACGATACATCGGATTGAGTTTTGACTAACTCTCTCACTATGGGGGTCTATTTTATACATGTCAGAAACCGGTCTAACCGTTTCACCTAGGGGAGGACTTAGACAATCAAACTGGCTGACTTATTTTACTAGACCTTAGTTTTTGCTTATACTCCTGTTGCGGAGTTTTCTCTAACAGGGAGGGTTTAGTATCATTGTCTTTTGCGGGACAGTCCTTAAGAATAGTACTTTGGCAGTCTTTCAAATCCTCGGAAATGTTCTTAGAAACAGGCTTCAATCCATAAAACTTCTTCACATGTGACAGGTGGACCCAGCCCTTCCTGCCTTCCAGCTTGACGGCAGTACGGGTGGCCAGGAGGACCTGTTTGGGTTCTTTCCAGCGAGGCTCCAGCGGACTTGAACGATCAAAATTCCGGACAAGAACCATGCATCCGGGAACGATTTCATGCGGTGCCACCTCGGTATTGTCTGGAAATGCGGCGGCAACCTGTGAACGACAAGAGTGTAGGGCAGACATCAAGGAAGCTAGGTAATCTGTCAGCATATTACTTGAAACATCGGTAATACTTCGGGGTCTAGGTGTACCCCACATGTTAGGGGGGCGGCCGAATACGACCTCATACGGGGACAGACCTGATCTGGAATGTGCGACCATGCGCATATAAAATAAAGCGACTGGCAGAGCTACTAGCCAGTCCACACCTTTCTCTTTACAAATCTTGGCAATACGGATTTTCAGGGTCTGATTATGTCTCTCTACGAGACCGGCTGCTTCAGGATGGCGTACACAATGGAACTTCCACTGGTACCCTAACAACAGGGAAACGTGTTTCATCAACTCGGAAGAGAATGGCTGGCCGTTATCAGAATATACGACTCTAGGGAGTCCATAACGGGGGAAGAATTCACGAACCAACTGCTTGGCAGTGGTCGCGGCTGTGTAATCTGGAACTGGATATGCCTCTGTCCACCTGGACAAAGCGCATACAACTACAAGGACATACTTGAAACCTCGACATCGCTCCATCTGAATATAATCCATTTGGAGGACTTCAAAAGGGTGGTCAGGGGGCTGGAATCCACCTTGTTCCACCGGGACACTTTTACCTGGATTGAACTGGCAACATATCATACAGGTACGGACTTTCTGCTTGGCTGCAGCTCGTAAATGCTTGTTGAACCAAATGTTCTGGATACTGTCTAACATAGCTTTTTCTCCTAAATGTGCTGGACTATGTGCGGTATTGATAATGACTTGAACCATAGAGTCGGGGAGAAACCATGTGGCTCTACCCTTTGTTACCCATCCCTGATCTGTCTGGACCCCTCCTTGTTCGGACCATTTCTTGATTTCATCGGGAGTAGCATGTAACTGGATATCTATGACATCTTGAGTAGGGTCCTTAACTGTCATACAGGCAGTCGGATCTGGAGTATGTGTCTGTGTCGGATTAACTGGAATGTCTGGAGTCTGTGCTGTAAGCTTGGCTGTGCGATCTGCTAGATCATTACCTTGAGAAATGATGTCAGTAACTTTCGTATGTGCTTTGCACTTCATTGATAGCAATAGATGTCGGTAAATGTATGGCATCTAATAGAGCTTGAATAAGGAGACCATGCTGAATCTTGGTTCCGTGAGAAGTCATGAAACCTCTCTCCTGCCAGAGCACTCCGAAGTCGTGTACAACTCCGAATGCGTAGCGTGAATCTGTATAAACATTAACTTTCAGGTTCTTAGCGTGTATGCAGGCTTGTGTCAGAGCAACTAGCTCTGCTGCTTGAGCAGACAGGGTGTCAATACGGTGTGTTTCTATAACTTCAGTGTCAGTAGTCACTGCATACGCGGCTACTAGTTCTCCTGTACTTGTTCTCATACATGAACCATCCACATAAAGTGTCAGGTCGGGATCTGGTAATGGAATATCTGTCAGATCTTGTCTTGGCTTAGTCATAATATTAACTACTTCCACACAGTCGTGTGTGGCAGGATTTGAATTAACTGACGGTAACAGTGTAGCAGGATTTAGAACGTTGCAGCGTCTGATTTCTATGTGTGGCTGGAACAGTGTCAGTTCATAACCTGTTAAACGTGCAATTGTCAAGTGCTGAGTGTGTGTACGGTTTAAAAGAACTTCCACGGAGTGTGGAACTTGTACTGTCAAGGAATGTCCTAATACTACGGAATCACTTTGTCTGATAGCTAGAGCTGTGGCTGCAACTGACGTGAGGCACGCAGGCAGAGCCTGGGCTACAGGATCTAATGTGCTCGAAAAATAAGCACAGGGCTTGTATTGTCCTGCTTGATCTTGTGTGAGAACAGATAATGCTGTACCTTCCCGTTCTGTGACGAAAAGTGTAAAAGGCTTACTGTAGTTCGGTGTAGCTAGAACTGGAGCTTGGCATAAAGCTTTCTTTAACTCATTGAAACTAAGTGTATGTTCAGATGTCCAAGGGAGGACAGTCGATAGGGCTGCCTCCTGTGCCGTTAACTGTATCAGTGGTTTAGCTAGAAATGCATACTGAGGAATCCATTGTCTGCAATAAGAAGTAAGGCCGATAAAAGCACGTACCTCCTTCTGTGTCTTGGGCTGAGGAAGACTCGCTATTAACTGGATACGGTCGGGTGTCAACTGCCTACCCCTCTTGGACAGTAAGTGGCCTAAGTAGATCACTTGCTGTACACAGAATTGAAGCTTCGAAGGGGACACCTTGTGCCCCATCTCGGCAAGGAAATACAAGACTGTAAGTGATGCTCGCTCGCAAGCACGTTCAGAACGGGCTGTGATCAGTAGATCATCAACATATTGGAGCAGGGCAGTGTCAGTTGGCATGTGAATGTTGTCTAGTTGTTTCTTAAGTGCTTGACTGTAAATACTAGGACTTTCTGTGAAACCTTGAGGAGCTCGTGTGAACATATAGCTCCTTCCATTTAAACAAAATCCGAAAAGAAACTGGCTGTCTGGATGAATGGGGACACTGAAAAACGCGTTCTTGAGGTCTATGACTGTAAAAAATGAGGCTTCGGAATCAATGGCTGTCAATAGGGAAGAGATATCTGGGACAACTGGATACTGGGGAATAATACATTTATTGAGTTCTCGAAGGTCAATCACTAATCGATATACTGGGGGTGCATTTGGATCAGTACGTTTCATGACTGGAATGATCGGAGAATTACATACATTGGAGTCAGTTTCTACAACTACTCCTTGAGCGATGAGCTCGTCAATAATTTTGGATAAGGCTGTTACAGCCTCAGGTGGCAATCTGTACTGTCTGATTCGTGGTAACACTACACCTGGCTTGAGAGTCACACGATGGGGTGTGATTTGCATATAACCTACATCAGTTGGACCTTGCGCCCATAAATGCTGTGGAACATTGGACAATCTCGGATCAAAATCTCGTAATACATAGTGACCCTTGAAGTCACGTAGAAACAGTCGTATTCCCTCTGGGGAGCAGCAAATAACTGCACCTAATTCTTTCAGTGTCTTAATGCCTAACAAATTTTCTGGACATGACTTTGTAAGTAACAGATCAGTAGTGCGGGACAATGGACCTACTTCTAGAGTAACTGGCTTTGATATCTCGTTTACAATAGGCTTTCCTGAAAATCCAAGGGAAACATTTCTAGAGCCTGAGAGCGGAGCCCCTGGAACTTCGGCGTGACTGATGGTCGTCCTACTTGCCCCTGTATCAATTAGAAACTTTCTGTCTTTCCCTAGTACTTGACTATGAACATAGGGACCTTCTTGATCTACAGGAATCTCGATGAGAGGCAAGCCTACCTCCCTCTCTAGGCTGTTTCATGAGTACTGTTGATACTCTGGATACTCGGACTGTGCATACTGGTACATCTGTTGTGTAACATGCTGTGTTGCAGCAATAGGCTGCGGTGCTGGAACTGTCTGTTGTGCATTCTGTGGCTGAGAAGTCTGTGAAACTTGTTCTTGTCTAGGCGGACGTGGTCTTTCTTTAGTTTTACCAGTGGCTATATTATGTTTCAGAACTGCACACTCGTTTATAAAATGACCTGGCTGTTTACAGTAATTGCAGGTCCCTTTAACGGGAACTGTAGGATGACTGGCTTGATTCGGACCCCTCTTCTGACTGTCTTGAGGAACAGATTGTGCAACTAGTACTTTCATTTTCGTGTCTTTCATACGTTTTCTTTCGTGTTCTTGCTCTTCTCTGATTCTATTCTGGTGGTACTGGAGCATCTGTAACATCTGGGACGGGGTACTAGCTTGCCATGTACTTTCGACTTTCAAAACTCGATTCTTAACTTGTGGACTTGAATTCTCGACTAATTTAGTAACAAAAAGATGAGGGTATGACTCGCTACTCGTCTTCAAGCCACTGTTTATAATAAAACATTTTTCAAATCTAGAATAAAAATCACTAGTGTCTTCGTCTTGTTTCTGTTTACAGGCTGAGATTGCATCCCAGTCTTCCTTTTTAGTGGCTAATAATCTGGGCAAAACTTGTATTAACAGTTCTGGTAATTCTTTACATTTCTCTCCAAGACCGGTACCTGGTACTCGTATCTTATCTTCAGCTTCTAGAACTGCCCAATCGATCTTTTTCTCTCCCACCTCCCATTCTTTTTCCTTGAGTTTTTCATATATGCCTGCGGGCAACAGGACTTTTAGCATTTTAATAATATCTGGATACGTGTATTCTCCCATACGGAGCATGTCTTTTAATTCTCGGTGGAACCCTGCTGGATCTTTGTCGTGACAGGGAATTAATTTCTTCATTTCTAAGAGTTCCATCTTTGTAATCGGAGTGTAAACAAATACTCTTTGCATTTCACCATCTGTTGTCCTGACTGGGTGTACTTCTCGTAACGGATTCTGTCTGTCTATGTAAAACGGTTTACTTTCTGGGGGTGAGACATGGACAAAATGCGGGTTCAAAAACGTTCTATATTTGTGGCGCTGTTCTAGAATAACACTAATTAAATCGGTACCTAAACCTTTCCATCTATACTGGAGTAACTCGTTCAGGACATCATGTAACGGACCTGGATCAGAATGTTGACCCTCATACAGAGTAATGAGGTGCTGGATCATATACATACCCACCAGTCGCTGCTCGGCTGGGGGCAGTTTCAGAAACATTTGTGCCACTATTTCGTCTGGAAAAGTGGTAGAATCAGTAATCCATCGGACTGCTGATCGGACTAGTTCTTGTTCATGCATAGTACTTAACTCACTATAACCGATTCGTGATTTCAGAATGTGATCGGTAGCTTGAAATACTTGTTCCAGAGAACCTTGTTCTGGTGCTGGGTGATGAAAAACTGACTTGTGTTCTAGCCGTAAGTGGCGGTCTGGAAATCTAGATTTTCCTACATACGCTATTCTGGCGGGATTCTCGTCGTCTACCTCTTCAGTAGAAGAGTCATTCTCTTTCTCGCTTACTTGTGCTGCTTTACGTTGTTCGTGTAACTTTATTATTTCCTTACGAATTCTCTTGTACATACTCTCTATACTACTGATAGTTCTGTGCTTACCCTCGGCTATATTATCACTCCACCTTGTCAGGATTCTCATTTCGGCCGGATCTTTGGTCGGATAATCTTGTTCTCTTATTAAACAATTAATCAGAAACTTTAATAACATGAGCTGGATTTCAGCTTTCCTTTGAGACATGGCTTCGCTAATACTCTGTGGATCATCCCCTGTACGGATGAAACGATATATTCTGTCTAGATCTTCTTTCATATTCGGTAGGGTATCCAAATACCCGGTCACCCGTCTTACACGGATGGAATATATAACTGTACTATCATCACCTGCAACTGGATCATAGCGGCATTCAGTGAGAGCTCGTCGGATATCTGCAACGGACTTATATTTGGGCGTACGCTGTAACTCACATTCATGTAACTCGACTAACGTTAAACGTTGGTGTGGTGGCGGGGTACCAGGAGGACCTCCTCCTGCGGCCCCTAGACTGGAATCATCGACTGATACTCTTCGTGCTGGCAGAGTGGGAAATTGAAATGCAGGCTGGACCGGGGGTACCGTAGCAGGTACTCCGGTGTCTGGAGGAGCAGGAATTGCTTGATTTACAGGGACTGGCGGAACAGGATTTGCATATTCTGGAACCGTGTCGTCCAAGTAGGACGAGATAAAAATATCAGCTGCAGTCGGTTTGTGACGTAGCTTGGTCGGAACTAATGGTGGCGGAAAATTACTGGATGCCTCCGGGGTCGCTTTTGGCAAGCCCTCGGCAAGAAGAGGATACATACCCTTAGTGAGGGCATGCCTCTGTCTGTCTGACTGTTCGGTTTTGACTCGTTCACCTATCTCGATTAATTCCCTTTCGTGGGCTCGTTCTAAGGATTCTCTACTTAATTCTGACTTTCTGATTTCTTTTTCGGTTCTTTTATGAGATTCTTTGCGCCATAACTCGATGGCATCTTTCTGTGACTGTCTGGCTTTCTTTTTCCATAATGCTTCTTCTACTCGCATGATGCACTCGGCATCCCATGTACCCGATACGGGCCATCTATACTTTTCTTCTAACTGTTTGGTATATTCTACCCATAAATCTAGATACAATATGGCACTTATGCCATGCTTCTGATACATAAAATGACCTGGACTGTCCCTAGGTGGGACAGGAACTGCTTCTTCTAACAGACCTTTTCTAGTTCTTAACTGACGTAGTCTGGAAAATAACGGCATGACTGAACTGTAATCTAGACACAATACAACACACAATGAACACGATAATTACTCCACATTCATACCACGACATTAAAATACATGAAGAACATTTAAAATAACAGTTCGGACAGAATACTACCTGGAATACTGAAAACAGAATACATGGATTTTCTCGAGAACAGAACTGACTAGAACAGAAACTAGATGCACTGCTGAAACAGTACGAAACTTACCGGTCTCATAAAGAGACACGTCAGGACCCGCATCCACCGAAGTGGACACTTCGTTTTGGGATCTGTGTACCACCAAACCCCTCGGACCAGAGACAATTAGATTGACCCTGTCTAGATACTACCCCAGCAACGGTACTCACCGGGCAGCAAGAACGGAAGGCCTCGGACTGGACTGGACTGCTTCGACGCCGGACGGACGAACTTCGGACTTCAGTTACGGGTGGGCCTCCGGATACCTCGGACCTTGGACTCTCGGCTTGGGCTCTGGTCGGGACTCGCCGCGTTCCTCCACCGCCTCGTCTGGATGCTGGACCGCCACCTCCGTCTCCTCCGTGGGCCTGAGGGATACTTGAAGCAGAAATATCTGCACGTGGCCGGTATGGTTCCGTCACGGCTGCAGAGGGTCAGGGGGCCGGCGTGGCTTCACCGGCGCGTGGGGAAAGGGCAAGTCCCTGTTCGGGCGCCATTATGTGGTATATAAATAAATAATACCGGATCTAGGTTTTACTGGACATAGCAATAACAGATAGCTCAATAAATAAGAGTCAAGATTCGAGGTAGTAGGAGTTTGCAGGTTTAATATAGCATAAAGGACAGGAACAGGACAACCTGCACAGGAATAGGATGACAGGGCCCGGCAGGGGGGCCCCGACAGCTGCCGGGCAGGATCTGGGATGAGCGCGCTAACTTTAATAACAATACACAAGCATATATACTAAAACAGTTGCATTACAGTGAATACAGTAGGCGGAGCAGTGGGTGTGGTCAATAGCAGTCGCGAAAGATAAGGGTGAAAGTGGGTGTAACAAGAGGCGTATACATAGACATGTGATGTAAACGTAACAGAATATGTCATAAATGGGGCGGAAACATGGAGGGGGCTACCTAAGGAGCCGGGACCTCTGACCTAATGGTGCGCGCAAACTGACAATGACGTATCACTAGGAGAAGCTGGGGACTATGAACTCTGTGCTAGGAGCAGAGACTGACGTCTGGAGAGTCAGGGCAACATGTACCTACCACTATCTAGTATCTGATGTTTAGAGGACATGTTGATAGAAACTAAAAGTTATCAGGGTAAAGGCTAACAGACTCTAAGACTGGTGCATGCATTATTCTACATGTAGTGCGTGATGAAGAATATTAAATGACCATAAATACAGTATTTCTCTTGCATGGAGACGTAAAGGCTAGACTATGACGGAAACTATTGATGCGATTCAGTAGCTTAGGAATGCAGAGAAGGAGGGCTGGACTGATAACTAGAATCATAACATACTCTTGGCAGACTCGTAGGCAGAGCCAGGCTGAGCCGGGCACTGTGAGGCAGGAAGTAAGTGAAGGGTCGAGGATACAGGTGGGGGCTGTATCGCTCCTCAGCGAGGGTTCAGGAGACAGGAGCTGAATCTGGTGTCCGGGCCCTTTTGAGGCCTAGAAACGGGGACTTTTCAATGAAATAACGTGCACACTGAGAAACGTGGCAACGTAACTTTACATAGGCCTGATATTCGTAGTTTTCACGAGAACTGGAAACTGGCATACTAGGGATGGACACAACTGTAATTGCGTCTTTAATCGAACATGGGGAATACATATGCATATTAATCATGCACATACAACATAAGATGGGGGACACGTAGGGACACAGAACATGGCAAAATTTACTTTTCCACACTATCAACACTATTTGTTTCACTAAAAATGTCCAATGCCGCCTCCATGCGTTCACGCACCCACTCCTCAGCCATCGCTTGTTTTAGTTAGGGAATAATTTTTTCCTTTTTTGAAACCCACTGCCGCTTTTTGCTGAACAGCACTACGGACTACCTCTCCCGTCTGCCACCTTGTTCACACTCCCAGCACCGATCACCGCGCACGCGGGCTTACCTCGTACCTCGGATACCCTCCGGCATACACAAAAGACGAAGCCGCACACGCCGTGGCAGTCTATCAGCATCGGTCGTTTTGTTTGCAGGCTCGGGGGGCTCTTCGTTTTCCTCAATCTTGAAGAACATCCATTTGGGTTTGCCAGGTAACGGAGAGCACCAAAGCGAGGAGGGTCAGCGTAAGGGGTTCCGGCACGCCCCTATGTATAACATCCAAACCTTTAACGTCGAGATAAAAAGAAAAGGCGCTGACTCCGTGAGCTACCGCCAGTAGGTAATATATATATATATTGCTATATGCTCCGGGATCCCGCACGTGGGCGGGGATCATTCACTGCTTATGACTTTGATGAGTATACCCCTGGAAGAGAATTAGGATTACAGGTAAGTAACTTATCCTTATGACATTTTCTTGGCTGAAGTGGATTGGCTGCCTGAGTTTGTTAGAAAAGTCCCACAAGGGGAAGATATAATAGCATTCTTTTTTCTTGTTCCTGAGGTAGTCAAACAAGTGAATGCTGCAGAATGGGCTCTTGCACAAGGCTCGGCAATTATACTGCAGTCATGTAGGCTGGGCTAAAAACGTGCCTTATCACGTTATACCTATACGGTTCAGCCCACAAGTGCAACCGCAATACCCAATTAAATGCCCAGTTAGAGAAATTCGAACACAATTTGAATATCAAGGTATAATTGACCCTTTTATCTCTGCAATGAACAATCCAAATCATTCTTATCGCTTAGTCTTAGACTACAGATATTTAAAAAGGCATACACGCACCTTTGTAATACAAAACTCACACAGCACAGTACAAATAACATTGGGTCCGATTCACAAAAGTAATCTGAGACAAAAGTCTAAATTTATGACTTTTGGTATTCACAGAAGGCACATAGAATTTTTGGTATTCACAGAAATCACTTACGACTCCTATCCTTTCGTCCACATTCGAGGTGGAATTTTCGCACCCGGGGCGGAAATCCTGTACTTGGGCAAGAATTTCCTCACCCGCGGCGGAATTTCCACCTCTGGGCCAGATGATCATTTACTTCAATGCTAAACACCTGCCCAAGTGCTTACCCTCCCTCACCTGCATAAGAGGAAATCAATTAACACCAACAGCAAGACCTGCACTACAAAGCACATAAAAGCAGCACACATTCAAGGAACTGGTTTGGCCACAAAAAGTTCCTGTTTTCCTTCTCAGCGCATCACTAACGGAAAATGTACTAACTGAGGAAGAAATAAAATTTCACAGATGAGGAGACCACAATGATTATTAAGTTCATTGTGAGGCACCACAAATGACTACATGGTCCGCCCCTTACTGCACCAATGTCACGGAGAAGTTAGCTCTATGGCAGCTTTTTGCCACTGCTGTTACAGCATTGGGGAGGATGTGCTCACAGTCCGTGACATCAAGAAGAAGTGGCAGGTCGAAAAGAGGCGGGTGAAGGAGAAGTACGCCAGGATTGAGTTGGCCAGAATTCTCCCTGGCCCACAATCCGGAACCCGCATCTGTCTCACCACACTTGAAGAGGGTTTCCTCCCTACAATCCATCCCCACATGCTCCATAGGCTTCCTGTGAGTGATATCCGCAACGTGGTACTAAGTAAATGTGATGACAAGAACAAGTATATAAAATTACTGTGTTGCACCCCCATTATGATTAAGGAAGTTGTCCAATGTTTATATACATATATAGTTAGTCAGATGTTCATGTGTTTCCCTCTGTATGTTGCAACACAAGTCCCAGAATCCTTTGTATTAGAAATAGCAACTCTCATTCCCACTATTGAAAACATGGGCCCAGTACTGCTGCCGTATATATCTAACTCTGCTAACAAAAAGTAATATATCTAGGCTCATCATACCTTTGTGATTTGGGAACCATACAAGTATTTTATCAACAGTTGCAGAATGGTGAACTCAATCCTGGAATTGAGTGCCAGAGCAAGTTAAAAAGGAGTCGCCACTAGATTGTAAATATAGTAATGATGAACAAGAAATGAGGTTCAAGTGTTAGGAGTATTGAGAATGTTTCCAGTGTCCAAATTATAATGTTTTTTCAATACATGAAATTGTCCAGTCAACCCAGCTGGTTATATTTTTTAACATCGGATGGCATGTTTTTTGGCCATAAACAAAACACAATAATGGAGCTTATTTTAGGAATCGTTCTGGTGTAAATTTGATAGACGTTGTTTCTAAGCAATGGGGCCATTATAAGTAGAATGTGGAATCACTCATGATATTTATTACCACACACTTCTGCAACTGTAGTGCCCACCTCTTTTGCTCATCCTTTGTACCTGAAATCAAGTGCATCACATATGGCAGCTGAAATGTAAAGTTGCAAACACACTTATCATTGTAGGTCCAATGATGTTGTCCCAGATTCCAGTACCCCCAGTGACTTCTGCTACAAGGTTGGCTGTGACATCTGGTCAGGGACCACACACTGGGCAGGTGCGAGGCCATGGTAAGTAAACCCAAGAATAAAGTACCTGAATTCTCATGCTCATGAAATGTGCCATTACTCTCCGCTGTATGTTGTATGTGTTCTACATCACTGTTGTCCTGTATCACAACATGCCTACATATGGCATGTGACCATATACCAGATCACACATGGTGACTAGTGAAAGGATGACACAAAATGTTTGCCAAGTGAGTGCAGAATGGACATAAAATAGTATATAGTGTCATATGAAGTGTACTAGACACCATTGGGTTGTAATTCAATTATATGAAATCTCACTTGCAAAATAATAATGGACAAATCCTATTGAAATTGGTGTGGATGAGGGTCGCACTGATGCCAGTTGTGTACTTTTGTGATGGCTGTATGGGCTGCTAAGGTGAATCTTGAGGAAGTGAAATGTTAAAATCTCTTGGCTGAAAAGTACATCACAAATCCAGTGTAGGCGGCAACCATCAAAGCTTCTCAATGTACCCACAATGTGGGATCCTAGTCAAATGTTCAATTTTGCTTGCCTCCTCTTCTACTGTAGTCACCTATTCTTGTGAGTGGTTGACATATGAGGTTAGGATGTCTGCTGTACAAGACATCATCCGTTGTCAGCTAAGCACTACCATGATATTATAACTGGATTATGGGCACAGAGGACACTCAAAGGATGGACATAACAAATTTGTGATTTCTCAGTCCAAAACGAGCTTTGTGACTTTATGAGTAGGTAAGCACAAATGATCCCCAAAATGTACCTGAATATTTTACATCTCACATATGAACCCTGCAATGCAATGTTTGATCTGATGTGCAAATGTGAAACTGGTCAGCCTGGTGATGTACATTCCATTCGACTTGTCAACAGACAACACAATACTCATGAGGCATGATGGTCTTAATGGTAAAGGTGTAATCAATGTAATGCAGAGGTGTCCTGATTATTCAGCCCCTTCCTTCAAATATCTGCAACCTTCTCATACACGTTTGTCTGTTGATGTGTCATCTCATTGATGTCAGTGCAATGAGGAGGTAACAGATGGCACTGCTGCATGTGAGCAGGGGTCCACATGTGAAGTCCATGAGGTAAACATGCTGCACATTAGCCATGTAATTGGTCATTGAGAATGACACATACATGTTATCTCATAGCTACTATCTGGTGTACTGAAATATGGATATGTATGTCTCATCACAGCTGCTGACAGGATGACACCAGTGCAGCATATAACACCATCCTGGGGAATGCAATACATACTGGCTGCAGCAGTGAAACTCTCTCGCACCTGTCCATCAGGTAAGTGTGGCATGAAGTGTTTCCCTATCATAGATACCAAAACCATGACAAAAATCCAAATCCCCTTCTTTGTAGTATCTGCAATTGGTGTTTACAAAGTTACATACATACCATTACATTTTCAGGTCTCGCCTGGTGAAAGCAGTGCATGCTCTACTCTCGCCATTGTGAGTACCTTTTGGAATTGATTCTGCTCCATGCACGCGTTTGCATGGACAAACACGGCTGCTCTCGCAATTTGTCCATAGCAAACAGCATGCGCGTGTCCGTGGGACTGTGGACAGTCCCACGCCATTTTGTTGTCCTAGCAACTAAAATGCAGCTTCACCGTGCTTTAGCTTTCGAAAAGTGCCGTCTTCCTATGCTCCAGCTCCTGGCCCGGGCGCTGTCATGCAAGACCTCCCTCTATCCATGTACCCCCAGTTTAACTGGGTCACACCTTTCCTTGGCGTAGCGCTGCTCCCGGCTTCGCTGCAGGAAGGCCATCGGGACGCGAGATCAGATAGCCCGCCGTGTCCGCCAGGAGTCACGCGGAGTGCTGCCTCCTTTGAACATGCCGGCCGGGCAATGTGATCTGGAGACGTCGCAGCAGCCCAGCTCAGGTTGCAGATACCTCGGCTGGTGTAAGTGACCTGGCACAAGTATATTGTTGTTGGCTGCTCACATTACGGATCACAGGAGAAGGGTTATGTGCTGTTGTAGTTAGCACAGGGAAAGAAATGTGACTCACGTGTATTGTTGCTGGCTGCTCACATTGCAGATCACAGAAGAAGGGTTGTGTGCTGTTCTAGTTAGCACAGGAAAAGAAATGTGACTCGCGTGTTTCCTTGTCATTACGCTTGCAACCGCTTATGGCTCTCTTGACCTACCCAGACCTTCAAACAACACACTGCCTTCAGGGGCAGCATTAGAAGCTTGGGGGTGGGGGCGAGGTGGTCATACTGTGGCATGTGGCTGGACGCCGGACAAGCCCAGGAAGCAGAGTGCAGTCAGTCAGCAGTCGCAATTGTCACTAGTTTCCCTCTGAGGCGGAAGCCGGAGGTCTCACTGTGCTCCCTTGCACCTTACATATATATCTGAATGGGAAAAACGATAGAGACAATTTATTGTTTTTAACGCTTGTAAATATTTTAAATAGCCTCGTTTTTAGGAGATTGTCTCTCTGAGACTAGTTCACCTCGCCCAGTATCGAACTGCCATCCCTTAGCGCCGCTGTAGTCAGGCGCAGGGAAGCTTAGAATCGAACTTGGCCGCCATCTTGCCTTGGGAAGGCTGGCCGAGAGCTCGGCGCCCCTCCCGCCCTCCCAGTGTATTTAAACATCGTTTTTGCACTAACGCAGGTAATTGTCACTAGTTTCCCTCTGAGGCGGAAGCCGGAGGTCTCACTGTGCTCCCTTGCACCTTACATATATATCTGAATGGGAAAAACGATAGAGACAATTTATTGTTTTTAACGCTTGTAAATATTTTAAATAGCCTCGTTTTTAGGAGATTGTCTCTCTGAGACTAGTTCACCTCGCCCAGTATCGAACTGCCATCCCTTAGCGCCGCTGTAGTCAGGCGCAGGGAAGCTTAGAATCGAACTTGGCCGCCATCTTGCCTTGGGAAGGCTGGCCGAGAGCTCGGCGCCCCTCCCGCCCTCCCAGTGTATTTAAACATCGTTTTTGCACTAACGCAGGTAATTGTCACTAGTTTCCCTCTGAGGCGGAAGCCGGAGGTCTCACTGTGCTCCCTTGCACCTTACATATATATCTGAATGGGAAAAACGATAGAGACAATTTATTGTTTTTAACGCTTGTAAATATTTTAAATAGCCTCGTTTTTAGGAGATTGTCTCTCTGAGACTAGTTCACCTCGCCCAGTATCGAACTGCCATCCCTTAGCGCCGCTGTAGTCAGGCGCAGGGAAGCTTAGAATCGAACTTGGCCGCCATCTTGCCTTGGGAAGGCTGGCCGAGAGCTTGGCGCACCTCCCACCCTCCTCACGCCCCGCCCAACTCATGTACAAAAACAACACTATCGCCCGTCCGCGCAGCGGGCGGGCGCAGCGGGCGCGCCGGCGGCGCGCCGAAGGCGCGCCAAAGGCGGGCCCGTCTGCGCCCGTCCGCGCCGGGACCGGGCCAAGGGCCACGACCCCTGTGTCTCGCATTTCCTACTCTTGCAGCGAGCTTAGGGAGCTGTGCCCTTCTTACGCTCCACTATGTACCAAATTTGATGTCCTGCTCACACACTCGGCACCTCACATACGGTGTCCTCACTGCAACTCCCTGCCTTTGCTTGCTACCTCTCCGTTGTATAGCAAAACTCAAGCTATGGAGGTAGATACACACATTTCCATGGCTCTTGTTAATGCGCGTTCATTGAGCAAGCACTGCCAGGACATAGCCGATCTGATTAGTGACTTCGACTTAGATATACTTTATATAACAGAAACCTGGTCTGACGAAGCATCTGCGCCTGACTACGTGACGGCAGTACCTCCAGGCTATAGTGCCTATCGGCAGGACAGGCCCAAGGGAAAAGGTGGTGGAATAGCCATCATTGCCAGAGACCAATACCAAACCCGTTGCGCACCTATTCCCATTAAAGCATGCGAAGCCATGCATTTTGACATCAAAATGGCCCCAACGTATAACTTTAAGGGAACTTTGATATATAGACCCCCAGGCACCAGATCCGCGTTTCTCGCAAATCTTACCAATATTACCGAATCGATAGCAACAGAAGGACCCACCACAATACTAGGTGATTTTAATTTTCACCTAGAGCTTAATAGTGACAAGGACACTACAACCCTCATATCCGACCTTGACTTGATGGGACTTAAACAGCTGGTCACTACCCCCACCCACCAGGCAGGCCACACGCTGGATGGCATCTTCACAAATGTGGAAGGACTGTCCATTACCTCCGTTCTCCCCATGACCTGGACAGATCATTCTGTCATTCTTAGCAAACTCACTATCAAAGGCCCGCAGCAGAAAACAGTAAACCCTGCAACAAAAGGCACTTTTAGAGTTTGGAAGGACATTGACCGTAACAATCTAATGTCGCTTCTTAATACCTCAACCCCCGAACTATCCACTGATCCAGCGATTGCTACCACTCAATTTCAAAAATGGCTGGGTGAAGCCTCTACTCAGCTGGCACCCATTAAATCAATTTCCAAAAACCGAAATACGCCCAAAGCTCAGTGGTACACGAAAGAACTAAAAGACCAAAAACAACTCACCAGGAACAAGGAACGACAATGGCGAAGAACTTACGATACTGAAAGCAAGGACATTTATAAGAAAGCCCTGGCCACCTACAAATTAATGATTATAACTGCGAAAAAGGATTACTATACTCACCATATAGAAGCTGCTAAAAACTCCAGCAAACAGCTTTATAATGTTGCAAAAACCCTTGCGGGAAATGCTCCAGACCTCAACCCACCCCCATCACAAACATTATGTGATGCCTTGTCAGACTTTTTCTTCACTAAAGTCAATGACATCTATCAAGCATTTAATCTGGATCAGGTTCATAGTAGTGCTTCCACCCCTTTGATTATTTCTTTGACCAATTTAACTAGTACTACTATGACCTCTTTCAATGCCCTCACCACTGATCAAGTCACGAGCATTTTTAACACGATAAAAGCAGGATCAGCCTTGGATCCTTGCCCCTCTTCTGTACTAGCCACAGTACCAGACACAGTCGTCCCTATCATAACCACCCTCTGTAACATTATTCTAGCATCCGGTACCTACCCTGACTCACTGAAAAATACACTTATTAAACCTCTGCTTAAAAAACCTGGGCTAGACAAAAGTGAACTGAAGAACTACCGTCCCATTGCTAGTCTCCCTTTTCTAGCAAAGGTCATAGAAAAGGCTATGAACCAGCAGCTATCAGCTTACATAGAGAACAACTATCTGCTGGATGATACCCAGTTCGGCTTCCGCAAATACCACGGCACGGAAACCGCCCTCATCAAAGCAGCTGACGACATAAGAATCATTCGTGACCAAGGAGGTACTGCTGTATTAGTCCTCCTTGATTTGTCGGCTGCTTTCGACACGGTCGACCACAAGATCTTGGTCGACCGTGTCGAGAGGATGGGCATTCAGTCCACTGCTAGAGACCTGCTGGCTTCGTTCCTGACCAACAGAACTCAGGCGGTCACTATGGGTTCCTTCCAGTCGGCCAAGCTGTCGTTACCGTGTGGGGTCCCACAAGGCTCATCCCTGAGTCCGACACTATTTAATATATATGTGTCGGACCTTGCTAGTGTCATCAAAGCATACGGGATGGGCCTGACCTCATACGCAGACGACACTCAGTTGGTTCTGGCCATAAAGGGAGACGGTCAGGAAATGGCAGAGAGATTTCAAGACGGGATGATTGCCATTGGTGAGTGGATGGCAAGAAATTGCCTGAAACTCAATTCTGATAAAACAGAGGTGGTTATTTTCGGCAATCTCTCCCCAGCCTGGTCGGCAACCTGGTGGCCAACGGCCATGGGCACTCCTCCATGCCCCACGGCCAAAGTTAGAAACTTGGGTGTCACTTTCGACAACCAGCTCAACTTCATGGCCCACGCGAATAAGGTGGCTGCCAATGCTCATTTTAAGTTGCGAATGGTAAGAAAAATTACTCCTTACTTGCCAGAATCAGCAGCAAAAACACTGGTTTCTTCACTAGTGTTGTCCTCTTTGGACTACTGTAATGGTTTGCTGCTCAATGCCCAGAACAGAGTCATTAAAAAACTACAGACAGTGCAGAATGCCGCCGCCCGGGTGCTATCAAAAAAACCTAGATTTGCTCCCATCTCAGACACGCTTAAACAATACCATTGGTTGTCCATTCACAATCGGGTCAAATTTAAAGCGCTGTGTATTGTCTTTAAATCGCTCCAGAAACTAGGACCCAGATTTCTTAGAGAGCAATTGATCCCGTATAATCCCCCAAGAATGCTTAGATCTACCTCTCTAGGTCAACTGGTGATACAACGCAGTCGTACAGCTTCCTGGGGAGATCGCCGCTTCTCAACTGCGGCCCCTAGACTCTGGAACACTCTGCCCATTCACATAAGAAGAAGTCCCACTCTTCTTCAGTTCAGAAAAAAACTGAAGACTTGGTTGTTCAATCAGTGATTTTATTCCGTATTACCGCTCCAGGGTGAAACCTAAATGCAATTTCAGCGCCGAGACGCCTAAGGGTAATTGTATGCGCTTTATAAATAGCATCAAATAAATAAATAAATAAATAAATAATAGAAGGCGCACAGGTCGCACGGGCCAGTGTGCTGGCTCACAAGGGGCACTATCTGACAGTAGAGGCCTGCTTCAGTCAGCTCCCAGGAGTGTGAATAACAGTGCTCCAGCAGTCACTCCGACTGTGCAGTGCTGCTGCTGGGGATTGTCTTGTGACAAGGAGCTCATTGCTACGTCACTCCTCGGGGCCTATCACCTGGGGTCGACTGTCAGGTACATTCAGCGGCCACTCCATTTGTAGGCATCACTAAAACAGTTGCTCCTCTCATTCACAGATGAAGAGTGCACTTTTCCATCCACCTCCCTGAGGTAATCAAAAATTGAGGCTGAATGTTTTAATGAGAGGTCAATCTTCCGACAACAGTTTTGTTATTGTGGGTTCAGTGGTACCAGAGGAAGTAGTTCATTGCTGCACACAAAGTGGGGGGGGGGCACAGAGATGTTGTCCGAAAATGGACTCAGAACAACCATACTCCTCAGTTGTCTTTAGATTAATTTCTTTCTGAAAAGTCATCAAATTGAAATTTTGATGGAGGTTGTTCTACACTTTTGTGCATGCTCATAGAACTCACCAGTATTAGGCAAATTATTCAGTTAATTTTAAGCTTTGGATTTCTTATGACATCTTTGCTGCACTCACTGTTCGGGCACAGGGTAGGGTTGGACAGTTGTGGCAACTTACCAGCCCAGACCAGATCAGGGCAGGCTCACAGCCACCAAGCTCATCTGTCTATTCCCTAACTGCATAGAGACAAGACACTGATGGAGAAGCAGGAAAGTTAGGGGGAGACAGGGTCCTGGCACGCTTGGCAGCGGCAGTCTCTGCCCAGTGGTGCTCAAGGAGCAGGTGAAAATTCATGCAGTAGCGTGTAACTTTCTTGGGGTTCTGCTTTTCTTGCATGGTTTCTTTGCTAGGAACTTGTTAGCCTGTTGCACCACAGAGGAGGCAGGCAGAAGGTGGCAGGGCAGGTTTCTATCAGGGGGAGGCGCAAACTCCAGCTACCCCCAAGCAACGTGTGTATGTTGGTTTTAGGCCGGGGAAAGTAACCCAGGCAGTATCAGTCTGGTCAGCATCAGGGTGACCAACTCCGTTAAACATCCAGCCAAACAGGACTAGTGAAGAAACAGAGGTTCCACTCTTTTTTTAATTTGAATTTTAACAACATCGGTCCTACAATGTTTTAAAAAAACAACCTTTCCTGAACGGCTAATGCCAACCTTCAGTTGCCTTGGTCTAAAACATCAGGAGTCCCTGTACAGTGAAGCAAGAGAAGGAACACAGTTAACAAACATTGAAAATGCAACAGGTCTCGCCTTTGGGTAAGTTAAAGACATTTGCTTTGCTAATGGTATTGTATAGCAAAGCAAATGGCTTTAACTTATCAAAGGCGAGACCTATTGCATTTTCAATGCTTGTTATAAGTGTCACAT
Source organism: Lissotriton helveticus (assembly GCF_964261635.1). Lineage (NCBI taxonomy): Eukaryota > Metazoa > Chordata > Amphibia > Caudata > Salamandridae > Lissotriton > Lissotriton helveticus. Next base: position 284,463,382 of record NC_136061.1, on the reverse strand, counting down.
GTGCCTGTTTGTAAATTAGTAATGCAGATCATTGAGTATGGTGTCACTTCCTTCTGCAGCTGCTGGATAGGGGACCGCTTCATCAACTACACCTATGAGGAGCCAGGTTCAGCAGCTGACATCAGTGGGGGGGGGTGGCAAAGGGCCACAAAGCTGTGGCTGGAGTTGGTGAGTTTGCTTGTGCATTGTACATCTCCTTCAACACCTTAGTGCTATGGTGTGAGCTGTCACGTGTAGGTGTACCCAAACCAGGTCACATGTGCTTCTTCTGTTGATGCAAAATACAGTCAAACTAAACCTTGTGTTGCACCACATCTTATACTAGGTCAATTACTTACCCTGTTGCAACCTCTCTGTTCCAGGTGATGATGACAGTGAGAAGCATGGACCTTCCACCAGTGTTGGGCGACAGGCAATCAAAGGGAAGAATGCACTGCTCCTGCAGGCAGTAATGTCGGCTGCAAGTACTGCGCAAGAGGATGCTGATGAAGTACCTGAGGAGGTTGAAGAATTTGAGGATGATGAAGACTATCTGTCCATCCACTCAGAGGATGAAGGTTCAGATTCTATGGCCAGAAAATGTCCCACTTCTGTAGTAGGGGATCTCTGTGATAAGTCATAATCTAGTGAATAGTCCCGCTCATGTGCGGGGACCCCGGAGCAATCAAATATAATCTCTTAAGCTGTCTTCTTTGCAGTAGTGCATAGACACTTAAAAGAAAATTAAAGACTGATAATGCAGCCTATACATGCAAGGCTACACTGTCCAGTACTTCAACTAGAAATGCAAAGGATATTCCACCAATATCACATTAAAACCTGTCTGCCAGGTTTCACCATGGAAAACACTTCCCCCCCTTCGCCATATCCTTGGAATGATAGAGAGGAAGGACAGGACAAACAAGCCCCCATAGGCTGCCATTATGTGGCTTAAAAAGGGATACCGTGCCTTTAAGGAAACTTTACAGAACTCTCCTGGTATCCCAGAATGCACAGCAACTCCCTCCACTCTCAGTTCTTTTTTCCGGCTCCTGCTAGCATTGAGCTCTCCCTTTTTTGGGAATTTTTCTACTAATTGTGCACTTTTAAAGTGTTAGAGTGTGTTCACTTGACGTGTTTTGCCTCTTCTCATCTTTGTTGGAGTTTCTCTGTTGTTTTGGACTGCTCTTTTATCAAATATGCCTGCCTTATTTGATAAATGTCCTGAGTGCTCCAGGAAAAAGGCAAAATCGGATCCTCACAAGGTATGCATCCTGTGCCTGCCTGAATCTCATGTTCCTGAGGAGTGTGATATCTGTCTGCAGTTCCCTAAAAGGGCCCTGAAGGACAGGGAGAAGACCAGGCTCAATGGTTTGGAACAGAGAAGGCAGCAAGGACAAGGTGGGTCTGGGCATGAAGGGGCTCCTTCTTCTGCCCGTGCGCCGGCCTTTGGGGGGCTCCCCAGTAAAGAAAAGGGCAGATAACGCCACCGGTCTCCGTCGACGTCGATAGCCTCGACGTCGGCGTCGAAAATAATGACCACAGTCTGTTCCTTGTCTCCCCAGGGCTCTGGGTCGAAGCGCGGTCGACGGTCGACGTCGAGCGGACTGCTGTCGAGACCTCCGACGAGGTAGACGTCGAGGACTGATTCGTCGTTGAGCCATCATCGACGTCGAGAGAGGTCAAGAAGCCGGTGCTCGCCGTTGAGGCGACACAGCCGGTCACCGTCGACACGGAAGTCAGTGTCGTCAATACGAAGATCAGCGTCGAGGCGAAGGTCGTCGACGTCGAGGAGATGTTCGCCGTCGAGGCACCGACCGTCGACGTCAGACGACGACCATCAACGCCGAACAGACGCTCGTCGATGTCGAGACGGCGTTCGACGTCAAGGAGACGCTTGTCGACGTCGAGGGGACGCTCAGCGTCAAGGAGGAAGCCTAGACGCTCTAGGACCAGGACGGAGTCCTCGGCGTCAGCAAGTACACAGTCGCGACGGCGCCGTCGCTCTTCTGCGAGGGGTAGGGCCTCAAGATCGCCCCCCTCTGGTCAGACGAAGAAGAAAAGGAGAGTGGGACAGTCTCCAGGCTCGGAGTACTCTCAGGGTTATTCACCCGCTAAACGAAGGTCACCTACACCTCCTCCTTTGCCTGTGGATCCTCCTCCGCGGAACCTGACTCCTCCTCCACTGCCTCCACCTCCTACTCCGCCACCTCCGGTGCCTCCTCACCGTCCTCCTCCACCAGCTCCACCAAGGTCGGCCTCATTGCCTCATTTGCCGATGCCGCCTACAGGGCTTAGCAACCTAGGCTCCCGGTTCGGCCTCCACAGCGCCCTCCCGTCCGGCCAGCGGAACGCCCGAGGCCGCGGAGGTCGAGGTCTCGCTCGAGACGGAGCGATAGGTCCAGGAGTCGCCGTCGCTCGTCCACGAGGTCCAGACGGCGCCGTAGGAGGGACAGGTCTAGATCCAGCCACACGGGTTCGTTCAGTGCCAGGGACTACTCGCCGACCCTGACGGACTCCCCTCGGACGAGGGTGTCCCCGATCAACAACATTATCTCCTTCCAGGAGGTTTTACTGCGAGGAGCGGCCAAGTTGGGCATCACACTCACGGTGCCCCCGCTCCTGACGTCCGTCATCTTCGAAACACTGCACAAGAAGCACTTGTCTCGCCCATTGTTGCCGTTGGTGCCAGGGTTGGTGGAACCCGCCATGGAGCTCTTCCTCACCCCTGTGGTTACGAAGTCAGCGCCCTCAAGGCTACAAAAGAACTATCGGGCCCCCGACTCGGACCCAGCGTTTTTGCGCCTGGACCCTGCGCCGGACTCAGTGATTGTGACGGCGGCGAGAACACAACACGCCACCGCTCCTTCATCGACAGTGCCTCCTGACAAGGAGAGCCGCTGGATGGATTCTGCGGGCAAGAAGGTCTGCGGGACGGCTGCCACGTCTATGAAGGCCGCTAGTGCCTCAGCCTTGCTGGGACGTTATGATGGGTCCCTATGGGAGTCCCTCACACGGTTCGTGGAACTCCTTCCCCCGGAGAACAGGGAGGATTTCCAGGAGATCATGAATGAAGGACTCATGGTTTCCAACTAAGTGATCGGCGCTGCTGCGGATTCCTCCCTCCTGGCAGCCCACGGGTACTGTCATGGGGTCAACCTGAGGCTGGCTGAGGCTGACGTCTTTGAAACCCGAAGCGCAGCAGAGGGTTGCCAATCTACCCTTCTCTGGCAAGACCCTTTTTGGGAAACATGCGGACGAAGAGATGGCCCGCATGAAGGCGGAGGCTGAGACCTTGACGGCTGTCGGGTTGGAGAAGCCGAAGGAACAGAAGAAAATCTTCCGCTCGTTCCAGAGATGGTACGGGGCACAAGGTAGAGGGCAAGGTCGACAGGCTGGGCAGCAACAACAGCCACAGCAGCAACAGTTCCAACGACGCCCGTTCCAAAAGCGTCAGAGGGGCCGCGGTGGTCAGCAGTCTTCATCCGCGACCAAAGGCCCGGCTGGGTCTAGGCCTTGAGGTGCTTCTTCCCCCTCATCCGCTTAGCCGTTACCCGCTCCGGTGGGGGGGAGCATCAAACATTACCGGGCAGAGTGGAGAAACATTACTCAAGAGAAGTGGGTGCTGAATATTGTTTGCAATGGATACAGTCTTTGGTTCACCAGTCCGCCTCCAGCAATTCCACCGGTTGCCTCGCAGTTCCAACTACGCGAGCTCCAGGCGGAGGCCGACACCCGGTTAAGAAAAAGGGCGATAGAAGACGTCCCTCTGTCTCAAAGGGGAAAGTGCCTGTACTCTCGCTTCTTCCTGGTAAGGAAGAAAGACAAGAACGAGTTCAGGCCTATTCTGGATTTGCGACAAGCAAACAAGTGGATTCACAGGGAAACGTTTTGCATGCTGTCTTTGCACCAGATTTACCCTCCGCTGCAAAGGGGAGACTGGCTTTGCGCAATAGATCTGCAAGATGCGTACTTCACGTGCCCATTGCACGGAAACACCGGAAGTTCCTGAGGTTCCTCGTCGGCATCAATCACTATCAGTACACCGTACTACCGTTTGGACTGAAGTCTGCACCCAGGACGTTTTCGAAGTGCATGGCTGTGGTGGCAGCGCACCTGCGAAAGAACAAGGTGTTTGTCTACCCGTACCTGGACGACTGGTTGATCAATGCCTCCACCTTCCAGGAAGCACAACTGCACTTCAACAGGACGGCTGTCCTGTTGAATCAGCTAGGGTTGCACATAAATATGTCCAAGTCTGTTCCGATCCCAGTCCAGTGCCTGCAGTACTTGGGAGCCTCCATCAATACGCTGTCAGCAAGCATGTCTCCTTCGGAGGAGAGACGCTTATCACTCCTTCGGAAGGCTCAGGCTCTCATAGCTGCTCCATCTACAACAGCGAGGATGGTGTCTTCTCTACTGGGGTCGATGGCTTGTATCTTCCTCACCCCACATGCGCGCCTACACATGAGGACGTTGCAGGAATGCTTGGAGGATCAATGGGACCAGAGGAAAGAGTGCTGGTACGACAGGATCCAGTTGTCTCTTCACGCCCAGCAGTCCCTGAGATGGTGGTGCTCAGGAGAGAATCTAATCAGGGGGGTTCCTTTCCACAAGGATATCCCAACTCAGACTATCGTGACGGATGAGTCTCTCCAGGGCTGGGGAGCGCATTCAAAACATCTACAAATCCAGGGAACGTGGTCTCCAGCAGAGTCCACGTACCACATCAATTTCCTGGAACTCAGAGCCGTTCACTTGGCATTGAAGGCCTTTCATCCGTCCTTCCAGACCAGTTCCTTGCTTGTACAGACGGACAATACGACCACGATGTATTATCTCAACAAGCAGGGGGGCTCAAGATCGCGCACACTGTCACAGGAAGCGCAGGCGATCTGGCACTGGCTGCTAGCCAGAGGACTGACGATAACGGTAACTCATCTGCCAGGTGTGTAGAATGTTCAGGCGGACGGCCTCAGCAGGTTGCTTCACAAAAACCACGAGTGGGTCATAAACGACGAGGTGCTCGACGACATCTTCAACAAGCTACAACTTATTCAGAATGCGGCGGCGAGACTCCTTCTAGGCGTCTCTAAACGGACCAGTATAAGAGCATAAATGTGCACACTCCACTGGCTGCCGGTGACTCAGAGGGTGCAATTTAAGGCTCTGGTCCTAACACACAGAGCTTTACATGACTCCGGCCCCTCCTACATCAAGAAGAGAGTGGCTTTTTACATTCCCCGACGCCCGCTTAGGTCGGCTGCCCAACGACTGATGGTAATTCCTCATTTTCGCCGAGCTAGGATGGGCGGTCAGTCTCTATCGGTTAAAGCAGCCATCCTTTGGAATGCCCTCCCGTTAGAGCTGCGCCACACTCAGGACCTAAGATGTTTTAAAAAATTACTTAAGTTAGTAGGCCTTTTTAAACAGGCCTACTAACTCATCTTCTCTCGTCAGTTGTGCTAGACTGCTTCGCGCCAGGATACTCAGGAGTAGTTGTGCGCGCTACAAATCACAATATAACATGACATAACATAACATGTGGGGCACTCCAGAAGTGGATCTGTTCGCCACCGCCGAAAACAGCAAATACCGCGACTTCGCCTCGAGGTATTACCAGCCGGGGACTCTGGGGAACGCGTTATGGATCAGCTGGTCGAACAGCTTTCTGTACGCTTTTCCACCCATTCCCCTGATTCCGACGGTGCTCATCAAGCTGGCCCGGTCCCGGGCACGGATGAATCTCATTGCGCCGGAATGGCCCAGGCAGTGGTTGTTCTCGGACCTGCTTCACTGGTCGATCCTGCCTCATCGATGGCTGTCGTGTCGACCGGACCTTCTCACGAAGTTCGGGGGCAGATGGTGCACCCCAACCTTTCATCGTTGAGTTTGGCGGCATGGCTCCTGAGATAGTGCAATATGGCCACTTGAATCTTCCTTTGCATTGCATGGACATATTAAAGAAGGCTAAGAGGCCATCTACTAGGACCTCTTATGCTTAATTTCCATTCCATTAAAGTTCATCTGGCTGCATTGACTGCTTACAGAAAAAGCCCTTCGCAGACATCCTTCTTCCAGATTCCTGTGATTAAGGATTTTTGGAAGGGTTGAGGAAGGTGTTCCCTCCTGTTCGGCTTCCTTCACCTGCATGGGAACTGAATGTGGTGCTGTCCAGGCTGATGAAGGAACCATTTGAGCCTATTCACAAGGCTTCACTGCAGCACCTGTTTTGGAAGGCGGCGTTCCTCGTGGCCATTACATCGGCCCGCAGGGTGAGTGAGATTCAGGCATTGTGTTGCCAGGAACCCTATACTGTATTTCATGCTGCTAAGGTTGTTATGCGTACTCACCCTAAGTTCCTTCCCAAGGTGATTTCTGATTTTCATGTTAATCAGGTTATAACTTTACCGACTTTTTTCCAGAATCCTTCCACACCAGCGGAAAGGTCTCTTCATTCCCTGGATGTCAGAAGGGTGCTGAAATTCTATCTGGATAAAACCAAAGACATTTGCAGATCTGACCAATTGTTTGTCAACTATGGGTCGGTTAGGACTGGTCTGGCTACTTCGAAACAGTCCATCTCTAGGTGGATTGTGTCATGTATCCAGCTTTGTTATCAGAAAGCGAATACGACCTTAGGGAGTAAGCCTAAGGCTCATTCCACCAGGGGCAAAGCGGCTACAACAGCTTTGCTTCGCAACGTTCCCATTGCAGAGATCTGCAAGGCTGCCACTTGGAAGTCGGTCCATACCTTTGCTAGGCATTACTGTCTGGACTCTGATGCCAGGGCAGATGCTCAGGTTGGGCAGGCTTCATTGAGAAATCTGTTTGCACAGTAGTGGTGTTGCCTCATTTTTCTCCACTGCAAGGTTGTTTTTTGGATGGGCTTGCCATTCTATTCACTAGATTATGACTATACACAGAGATCCCCTACTACAGAAGGAGTAGTTTCTTACCTGTAACTCCAGTTCTGTAGCAGGGGTATCTCTGTTATAGTCATAAGCGCCTGCCCTCCTCCCCAGTGGAGAAAAAGATAAAATGATGAATGCTACAGGTCTAGCTGTATACACCTCCAAAAAGAACTGAAAGTGGAGGGAGTTGCTGTGCATTCTGGGATACCAGGAGAGTTCTGGAAAGTTTCCTTAAAGGCACGGTATCCCTTTTTAAGCCACATAATGGCAGCCTATGGGGGCTTGTCTGTCCTGTCCTTCCTCTCTATCATTCCAAGGATTTGGTGAAGGGGGGAAGTTTTTTCCATGCTGAAACCTGGCAGACAGGTTTAAATGTGATATTGGTGGAATATCCTTTGCATTTCTAGTTGAAGTACTGGACAGTGTAGCCATGTATAGGCTGCATTATCTGTCTTTAATTTTCTCTTAAGTGTCTATGCACTACTGCAAAGAAGTCAGCATAAGAGATTATATTTGATTGATCCGGGGTCCCCGCACATGAGTGGGACTATTCACTAGATTATGACTATAACAGAGATACCCCTACTACAGAACTGGAGTTACAGGTAAGAAACTACTCCATCTGCTAAATTTCGCAAGGCCTCACACCCTCCGCCCAGCAAAGTGCCTCAGCCTCAACAAAGAAAGATTGCCTGTCCTCAGCATAGAGCTAACCAGCCACAGCTCACATACACCCCAACACATACATCACTCCCTCGCAGCCCTGACATCCAGTACAGACGTGGTGGTTCCCCTACAAATACCTCCCTATACAGTGCATCCCAGGCATTCTCTCCACCATCTGAGGGAAGTACCAACCCTGTTGTGCTGCAGGTATCCCCTGGGCACCATTCTCCTGTTCACAGACTCCCACCTGCCACCCTCCCACTGCTGTTGGTCCTGGCGGTCTCTTCCATGGTCGTCCCCTGCAGAGAGGGCCTGCACTTGGCTATGGTGTCCAGTGGCAGCAGGACTTCTTCCAACAGCAGGCAGATGTGAGGCATGACATTCGTGCATAGGTTCTACCCTTTCAGACATGTCTCAGTCCCTGCAGGACATGCGCCAAATCCCTCAGGTGGTGGACAGACTAACCCATGTTTTGGACAGGATGGAATAGATCTTGGCAAGGCATGTCCAAGAATATCAGAGCCATGATATCCATCCAAAGGGAAGAGAGTGCAAGACATTAGGCCTTTGGCATGAAGATGATGGAGGGCATATTGAAAGTGATCCATAGTCTCCCTTCATGGTCAACGCAGGGAGGAGAGCCATCACACCTGCCTGCAGCACATCACACCCACACACCTGTACCACAAACTGCACAGGGCCACAGCAAGGGTACATACCCACCACCGCCCCTATCCAGGCACTCCCCCACCTGCACATCCACTACCACCTCCTGAATAGGTTCTCCCCCAACTTGCACATCCACCACTACCCGCTGAATAGGAACTCCCCCCACTTGTATATCCATCACCCCCTGAACAGGCACTCCCCCCACCTGCACACCACCCTCACCCCTGAACAGGTACTACCACCACCTACACAACCGCCCCCTGTCCGTGCACAAACACCAACTGTACAGACACCATCCGCCTCTGCACATGAACATTACCCTGTACAGGCACATGCAATACACCAACCTGCACCTCAGCGACAACCCAGACATAATCCCTCACAGCGATCTTCACCTCCAAATTCGCGAAGTCGCAATCACGATCCACATTGATTACATCCAAACATTTTTGACCAGTGTGAATATGTGTAAATAAAAAGAAAATCTCATCACAAGTCAAGACTATGTTGCATATTTTGTCGTGATAAGCACATGTTTACCAATTGTGCTGGCCTAGAGATGAGAGGATGTATGTTTGTGCGTGACTCATTTACAAGTGTAACCCCATCATTGCAACAAGCAATCATGTGCTGAGCAGATAACTCCCTACAAGACATTCACAATGAAGTCAAACAAGATAGAAAAAGTATGATTCAAAAAAGTAAATGATGTAAAAAAAAGTGTGGGATTAGAAATGCAAAAACAGTCCATTTGGAAGGAAGTAAATGATATTCTTAATGCAGAAGGAGAAGGGAACTTGGAATGGGGTGGGGCAACATAAATATAACACGTCAGGGAGCGTCAGGGGAACCAGTCTATATACAAGGGGCAAAGTACATTTTTGTTCAAAAAGAAAATTCTGTCCAAATGGTCAAGTGTTTTGTAGTAGTAGCAAGTGTCATTCTGGTCATCCTCGATTTGCACAATCTCTAGATCCTTTGAGTCAGATGCGGGCTCCTGGCTGGCCGGTGTAGGACTAGGCACCACATGGGGTTGGAACACACAAGGAGTACGGGGGAAACAATGTGGGGCAACGGACAGGGGCAGAGATTGAAGTTGGTGCAGCCACAGGAGTAACAACACAGGGAGGGGTTTGGGTGGAACATGAGGGGTGTGGTGCCTCGGGTCTACCTGGCAGCCACAATGAGGGGGACTGGTTGAAGGGGATGCAGACGGAGGCCCCGATGGAATGGGGGCCTCTAGAGTTAGGGAGGGGCTGATGGCAGGCCCAGGTTGTGTAGTGGCCTTGCCAGGGGACACCTCGTCAAAAGAAAGTTGTGAATGGTCCGGGGGAGAGTCGATATCCTCCCCCCCTGGCCAGAGGTTTCCAGTTCTCCCCCTCCCTTCAATGTCCTCAGTCTCCACCCGGTCCGTAGCACCATAGGTGTCTTCCTGCTCAGTCCGGGTGGGCGCAATCCCCCTGCCTACATATGTAGAAGGTTTCGCCTCATCCTCTTCTTCTTCACTTGTAGATAGAGGTCATGGCCGCCGGCGCACCAATGATGTCCTAATGTGAACCTTGTCCTGCTGTTGATCCTTTTGGCCAGCTGATCCCACTGAAATGTAAGACAAATAATGATGTAGTGGGTGTACACGTCAGAACAAGACACATACCTGGATGAGCCATGGGCAGACTTTGTTCTCCTCTGATGACTCTATACAGTTGTCAGTGATTAGGACCTTAAATCATGTGTATGTTCACTGTCATCTCCTGATTTGAGTTAGACATGGACATCTCACTTGAATTTTGGTGGCTTACACATCTGTACTGACCAACCCTCAACTTTGGCATACTTGTGATCTGTGTGTCCTGTCACTGCCACATAGGCAGCTTCCAAACCCAGTCTACAAAAGGAGATTAGAGAGAGTCCAGATGGTATTGGAATGGGCCTGTGATATGGAATCTCTACACGTTTACTTCCTGACTAATGTTATCTTCTGTGTAGCAGTCTAACGCTCCGTCCATCATCCCCTTTGGTATAGCATCGTATGAGACAACAGAAATGCCAATTTGGGGTCACACATCCACATAGGGCCTCCGGGCTATTAGGTTTGCTAAATTGTGAGTCTGACACCCTTTAATATTGCCTCACAAATGCTGACAATCCACTGCCACATATTGGCTTTGAAGACTGATCAGCTAGTGCTGTATATTAGTGAACAATAATGGCTAGTTGTTACAGCTACTTGTACTTAAAAAATGGCATACAAGCCACTGAGGGTAAAACTTGTGTCTGTGGACACACGAGGAGAAATTGGAAACAATTAAGAGTGAGGCAAGGATCTCAAAGTCCGTCTTGACTTCATGGTACATCATGGTCTGTCCTAATCAGAACCCAAACTCACCGAATGCAATGCAAGCCACAGCATCCAATATCCATTGGCCTCTCATACACACACTGGACAGTGTCTGTACCATTCCTCATCCAATGCACACATCAGTTATGATGCCCTTGGCTCACTTTCCGTGGTGCTGGCAGTGCAAAATGCTGTACAATTGCATGCGTGTGGCTTAATTCCCCAGTTGTCAGAATAAAACTACCACTCCCAGACTGCACTCTGCCCTGTACAGTGTGCTACAGTGAGCCTGTTGCTTCATTATGACTGCTGCATAGACACAGAGTAGGTAAATGGGTGCATGGGACACATGATGGTACAGCTCTGTCTTCACTCACATCATACATTCAAACACATATTGCATATAATTAGGGCTCCCGGTTTTATAGTATTAATTTTCTTTACATTTCCGTCTGTATTTATCCATATTTATTTTTTGTCAACTTTATCTGTATTCATCCATATTTATTATGGGTTTTGTGAAAAAAATAAAGCTTAAACTGGTTCATTTCCACATTTATTTAATCAATAAATATGCAGTTGTGCTTGAATGCCTGCCAGGTTTATGTGATATGAACACCTGCAGAAGATAAATCAATGCACTTATATGAAAATATGCACATTTCAGGATCCGCCTTGTGCATATTTACTGCTGTTTAAGCCTATTTACTAAAATGGCTTTTTTTTACCCTCCTACCTATCAATCCACACAGTTATCGGCTAGGCAGTTGTGGCAAAGTGTATTTAGAATCACTCAAAAGGCACCCAATTTCTGTTTTTATCTACATTCAAAAATAAACACTGACAAGAAAACAAATGTTTTTCTGTCTGTATTTAACAGTAAGATTCAGAGAAAACAGGTAGCCTTACATATAATGTACTTACCAGGTCTCTGCTACTCATTGTCCTCCAGCTGAGCATGGAGGGTCGGCCAAGCTGCTAGCAGGACCCCCATGTACAGTGGCGAGAGGCACTGAGAGGCAGGGACAATGCACATGGGGCTGGGAAGACAGGTCCAATAGCTCCTCGGCCTTGTGCCGGGCCCAGCATTTTAGGTCCTCCCAGTGCATGCGACATGCCCTGGCCTTCCTGGTGCATACGCCCACTGCACTGCAGTGCTCCCAATGCTGGCCCATAGTGTGGCCTGCGCCGCATTACTCAGCTGGTCCTCTGGGCCCCCATATAGCTGAGGATATTTGTTAAGCACCCCCTCAGCTAAAATGTCCAAATCCCTTTCAGTGAAAGGGGGTGCTTTCTTCTCATAACCCTTAGCCATTTAGGGGTAATTAGGTTGAACTGAGCAGCAAGATAGCAGAGAATCTGATCTGTGAGAGAGGATGACTCTGAATAAACCCAAAATGGCTGTCAACAACTTCCTATGATGTATTTTCTGTCTACCTCTTAAATTAGATTTGGGCTGGGACAAGGAGGTGTGGGGGCTGGCACAACTTCACACCCTAGGATAGTTTTCTCCTCCTTTGCATTATGGTACATAGAGCCCATATTTAGGGCCCGATGTAGGTGGCCCATTACCGGTCGGTAAACCCGAAATTCGGTACATTTCAGGCTTACCGACCGGTATTGAGCCATTTCTGATGTAGGGGATGATTCGGTAAATACCGAATCGGTATTTACCGATTCAGTAAATAGGAAGCACTTTTAAGAGTGCTTATGTGCTGTAAGGATTCGTTATTTACCACCAACTATTAGTTGGTGGTAAATACCTAATACCTTTGAAAATGCAAATCTGTGCATTTTCAATAGTTCCATTTGGCCGACATACATGCCCTTAGGGCATGTATGTGTGCCACATGTGCACTCAAGAACTATTCAGGGGTGCAACAGGGTGTCAATGTGACACCCTGCCACCCTTGAATGTTTCCCTATTTTACCGAATCGGTATTTACCGATTCGGTAATTCCCATTCATTCCTATGGGCCTCAGGCCCAAGTTATCCAACTTTCATCATTGACAACAGACTGCAAACCACATTTTGTCCATTACACAAAAGATTGCTCATGTGAAAAAACTGGCAACCAGCTGATCACGGACTTAAATACCCTGACCTCTATGATGTGCAATGGCCCGGTTGCCCGGATTCAGAGCTAGCCGAGGTACAAGAGGTATGTGTAAGCCATGATTTAAAGCTATGTTGTGCAAAACACAGCAGGCTAATATGATCTTGCACACGACTTTAGGGGAGTACATCAGCACACCCCCTGTACTGTCAAGACATCTGAATCGCGAATTCAACAGACCAAAAGTGCGCTCTATGATAACTCGAGTTCGTATGTGTGCCCTATTGTACCTATGCTGCGGTGCAGTGGTTTGATGTCTGTAAGGTGTGAGGAGTTGAGGGGAGAGTGCATACCCTGCATTGCCTGGGGAGGGAAGATAGTGCAATAGGTTACATTTCCCTATTAAATTTAAACAAAACAGGGAAACATCACTTACAACGCAACTTTTACCATGCAGTGCCTTTACGACGCAACTTTTACAACGCAAACCATTACAACGCATTGCGCTGGGGCGCTCTAGGATAGGGAATGTATTTAATATACTATCCAACACCTTCCCTACTATCCACGGGGACTGGAGTTGGAATAGTAAATTAAATAAATCACTATCCAGCGCCTAAAAGCACTATGCGTTGTAATGGTATTCGTTGTAAATACCGCGTTGTAAAGGCATGCGATGTAAAAGTATGCGTTGTAACGTCATACATCCAACAGAACATGATCTATACTTTGGTATATACAGTGTCTCTGTTGAGACCGTATATTTAGCTTGATGATTTTTATTGTACTATGGTTATTAATGTAAAGTGGCATTCATACATTTTATTTACACAGTTCTCTCATTTTTAGTGCTTGCTACTTACCCAGTAGCCACATGTTGCCAAATTCTCTGCAGCCTTTTGCAGGGCAAGAGGTGACATGCGAAATACAAAGCTGTCATGGGTACTGCCTGGAAACACTGCATGCACATCAATGAATCTCCCACTGGCATCACAGACACCCTGCACATTGCTAGAAATGCCATCTGTGTCTATTGCAGAATATGTGTGCAATGCGGCGGGGAGGCTGAAGGGCCACAATCAATTGCACCCAGCACACGTGGGAAGCGGGAAATGAGATCGAAATCCCTAGTTGCCCATTGTCTCCTGTTGAGTGTATGGAGTATTCGTATGTGGAGGTGGGCTTTTGAAGTGCTGCAGCTCAGTACCTCATGCAAGTACCGCAACTGGCTTGCCTGAGAGATGCCCACAAGGTCACTGGCGACCCTTTGGAGTGACCCCATCGCAAAGAAATGGAGAGCAGAAAGTATCTTGAGATATGCTGGAATGGCATGGGAGCAGCAGGTCACACAGTCAAGTTCCTGCTCCCTCTCACATACCATCTCCAAGAGATGACTTCTGGAGGGAAACGGTATTTGGCTCTGACATCTCGGCTGGACATCTGAAATAGGTTTATCATTTGTCTGAATATCCTCTATACTCTCCCCTCCTTCTCATCCTTCTCCTCAGGTCTTCTTGCCGCATGGCAAGGGGCAGAGCAACAAACACATTGAGTGACATGTTGGAAGATTTGTGTGTCTGCTCTTCTTTCGTTTGTGCTGCAGGGGTGGGCTTGGCTGTTGGGCTGCAGTGTTTCAGCTGGAGCAAGGTGGGGGATGGTAGGCACTTGGACAGGTGTTTATCATTGAGGAAAATGATCATCTGGCCCGTATGCGGGTATTCCGGCTTGGAGGCAGAGATTCCGCCCCGGGTGTGGAAATTCCGGGCCAAGTGCAGGATTCCCAACCCGGACGCAGGATTTTCACCCCTGGTGCGGAAATTCCATCCCGAGTGCGGGCATAAAGATAGGAGTCGTAAGTGATTTCTGTGAATACCAAATGTCGTAAATTGAATTTTTTGTCTCAGATTACTTTTGTGAATTGGGCCCATTGTGCGCAGAAATACAAAACGTCTTTGGACAGTTCAAATGGCTTTTTCTCCCAACAAATACCTCCTAAAAGCAGGGACTTAACAGCGTTTATGGCTCTTGGGGTCCAGAAAAAATTCTGCCAACTTCTTCAGGGGTATAAGAACAGCCCAGGTCTGTTCTTTGTCTCAATAAAATTGATTTGACATGAATCTGACTCAGAAGCATTGTCCTATGTCAATTACATATATCTTACGGATGATGACTTAAACACACATCTAGCCAGAGTAGATCGCATCGTTTTGGGATTGGATACGAGTTGTCCAATGAAGGCAAACGTCTTGCACCGCATTTCTTGGAAAAATTTGCCCTCTTACAACCACTAATCGCCATCAAAAAGCTACAATCACTTTTAGGCTTTCTCAATTTTGGTAGTACATGCATACCAGATTATGCACAATGGGTAAAACCGTTTTATGATTTAGTTCATCCAGACTTTTCAAGTAGACGTTGGACAGCAGAACATGCATAGTTTATGAGAACAGTGCTAACTGACATGCTTGCATCCAGACACTTACACACTCTTGTCAACACAGCTAATTCGATGATCCACATAACTGCGGGGTCCACTGGCTATACAGATGTCACTTTCAAGGAAGGTGATACTGTACCGATTGCATATAAAACGCATTTATATTGAAATGCGTTTTGCATTGACAAAAAATACTGACTGCAGTTCTGACAACTGTTCTAAAGGAACGATCGTTGACTATGGGGAAACGCATAATTGTAGTTCTCCAGTATTGAATCTTTCATAGATACACATGCTAGTATCTTCCCCATCGTCATGGTGGGAGTCTCACGGTAACAGAATGACCATAGCAGTTAAAGAAAACTGCATAGAAACCCATAGGGAACAACATTGTTTGGTAACCAAACCTTATTATTATGTGGTCCAAAACTCAGCCAATCAGCTGCCAGCCCTGGCATCACACTCCCCAGCAGAGCCATCCTACCTCAGATTTCCAACCCCCTTCGTGTGAGAAGGAGTCTGCCTGAGCCTTGCTCAATTTTGTTCCTTAGTGAACTTTTGACCTTTCCATCTGCAAGTTTTTCTTCTGGATTTAAGGTACCCCTTTGTATCTTGTATCTAATATGGCTGAAAGCTCAAAAAAGAGGCTTTTCAGGCCCTGCAGGTCTTGTGGGAAAGCCAGACTATATTCTGAAGACCCCACAAAGACTGTTTGTATTGTCTTCATCCAAAACATGTGCCTAAGGACTGCAAACACTGCAGGACCTTTTCAGCTAAAACTTTAAGGGACAGAGAGGAACGCTTACTTTTGTGGCTTCAGAAAAAGAAGGCCACCTCAGAATCAGACTCAGAAGAGGATTCTACTAGTCAGTCTTCTAAAAAGAGGAAATCATCTGCTTCTCTGTGGAGACCGTGGAATCTAAGAAGCAAAAAGCGAAAGGCAAAGAGGCATCTTCGTCTTCTGTCCCTTATACTCCTCTAAAGAAATCCTCAGAGTCAAGGGTAGTGTCTTCAGCCCCGTCGACGAAATCTGTGGCGTCTCCGGCGCTTGTTCCTGTGAAGACGTCGATGACACCGTCGACGACTACTTCGTCGACGATTACAATCTCGACGATTATAGCGGTGTAGACGGCAGTAACCAAGACAACGCCGTCGAAGAAAGGTTCGTTGACTATTGTGTCGACGGGAAGAGCGTTGTCAACCTTGTCGACGACACCACTGACTACGACCTCGTTGACGACAACTTCGTCGACAACACCATCGTCGACGACCTCATCGACGATAATTCAAATTTCAGCGTCTACGGGATCATCGACGACTGGAGCTCCGTCGACGACAACTTTTAAGTCACCAAAATCGAAATCATTAATATCTATTAGGTCTTTTCAACCGTCGACGGGCTCTTTGACGGTCAAGAAAACTACGGAATTCGCTACGTGGACGAAAATTTCTCCCCTTCCTCCATCAATGGGAGTAGCTTACAGTCCCTCACAGCTACAAATTAAGAGTCAAGACACTGATGAAGAGTGCCAAGGGGTTCAAGAGGTTTATTCTTTTCAAGATCGCCCAGTGTCCGACTCCAAAAGAAATGAGTCGTTCCAACAGTCAAACGATTATGAGGAAGAAGAGGTAACGCATGCTGATGTGAGGGAATAGTCCATCTCGATGCCTGTTTCTCTGGTGACTGACTTATGTCACATGATCAACGACTTTTATTGTCATTTTCCTGAAGCTAACGCTCCTGCCTCAAATACTTCAGGCGCTCCTACCCAAGTTCCGGTAGTTCAACCTACGCCTACAGTTCAAAAGATGTGATCTCCCCCAATCATCACAATTAGGAATGATTTTACAGAGCGTGATGGAGAAGACCAGCCAGAAGAAGGGGAACTTCTTCAAGATACTCATGTAGGTGTTGAATGGGATCAATATATTTTGCCTACGACACCGTCTCCATCGCCATCGCCAGCAAACTCTCCACCACAGGACATTGGAGGATTCCATGACATTATGGAAAAAGCCTCAAAGAGATTTGAGCTTCCGCTTCCAGTGCAAGAAAAAGAATGTTTCCTATACGACTTCAAGGAAGTCTATCAGATCAATTCCCATCATTGAGCATATCTGGGACGAGGGCTTGAAGATCGTGAAAACTCCAGCCTCGGTGGCGGCTTCGGTGCCCAGAATAGAGAAGAAATATCGGGCCCCACAGTCTTCTCCTGCATGCTTGATTGGACAGCCGCGTCCAGAATCAGTGGTGATGCAAGTGGCTCAGAGACAATCCAAAAATCCTGTCTCCACTTCTGTAGCCTCCCCGACAAGGAAGGAAGACAGATGGACGATGCGGGGAAGCGTTTTGCTGTGATGGCAGCGGCTTCCATTAGAGCTGCAAACGCTCTAGCTCTGATCAGTCGTTACAACAGACAAATGTGGTCAGATATAGCGCCGTTGTTAGCTCACTTCTCAGATGACAAAAAGAAGGAAGCGGCCGCCATATTACAAGATGGAGCTAAGGCGGCCTCCAAATCCATCGCTATCGCTATGGATATTTCATCGGTAGCGTTTAGACCAGAGGTCTTCAAACTTTTGTAGTTGAGCCCCCCCAGCTGCATTTTTTTAGATGTTGGGCCCCCCCACCACTGACAGAAATTTCTGGACTCGACCGCCACGCACACATTCCGGGCATATTCAGCGAATAACATTCAATACAATAAGAGTGTTTAGTAAACTGTAGGTTTGTGAGTGGGTGTGGTGAAATGATAGAGGCTTATTACACAGCTCAAAACACCACTTTCCAAGATAAAATGTGTGCAAATTGTTTTTACTAGGGATGCTCTGTTTTACACATGACATGGATTGATAATAACACCACCAACATAAATGTGACAGGTGTGCCTGATTTTCAGAGACGGTCAATCTGTGGATGGATTTTTGCTACTGCCATCCTCAGGTTGTGCTCCACATCCAGTCTTGAACGGTACTTATTCTTTAATACCGCAAGTGCTGAGAACCCAATCTTAAATAAATAGGACGAGCTGAAAGGCAAGAGAGTTTTGATAGCAGTTTCTCCCAAAGCTGAATATTCTGCAGACATTTTCAGCCAAGACAGGGACTGTAAGGGAGACAGTGTTGTCAGATGTTTCGAGCACTTCCTAGGTCAGAGCTGGTACACGAGAAGCACATCTTCTCTAGAAATCATTAACAAACATTTTAGGCAGCATTATAATGGGATAATTGCCCACCAACCAGTTATGGATCCGAAGACAGTTGAAAGTCCACAGAGAAGGCGCTGAACAAACACCTCATTGAGAATTCCTTAGTGGTATAATAAGCTGCTTGCCTGAAGTAGTGGGGGTTTGGGACACGTCAGGCCTATGTTAAAAAAAAAATAGAACTAATAATAAATTAATGATATTGTCTAGTTTACTTCAGAGTAATGTTGTCTGATAGACTTTGTGATGGCAGGGACATGTTACGGATTTTGGGTGCCCTGGGCCAAAACTATTTTGGGGGCCCCTGTTCAGTACAGCTTTGAGTTTAAATGATTTATTTTCAGCTCTGCCATACCCTATTTAGCCAGGCTACTAACGGTGCACAGGCACTGTAGTCAAAATTCTAAAAGCGTTTACAGCTAATATCCATAGATAGTGATGTGTTTTCACTGTTGTAACAAAGCAGCCGCCCTCTAATTTTACAGTGAATAATATCTGTGATATCCTCCAATTTCTCAAATGTGACGACCCGCTTAGATCAAACTTTTTTATGGTTAACTTATTTATGGTTGTTGCATGAAACAAACACATTTCTCTGCAAATAGTAATAGACTCTCTCACATCAATTACATTAAAAAGAAATTAAACAAAACAGTATTTGCAAGAATCTGTTTAGGAATTATTCCAGTCCATCAGGGCAAAAACAGAACTGTCTCTATCAAGGGGCCCCTGAAGGCTGGATTGAGGTGCATTTAAATGTCTCCATTTGTAATTTAGGACGAAAACCTTAATGGGGCGCGACTTGCCCATACTTGTGTACAGGGGTGAGTGAGGCGACCATATGAATCTGGGTGCGCATGTTAGTGCAGAGTGGGATGAATAAATGTATGGTTAGTGGTGGGCTTATTGGAGTGAGATTGCAGATTGAACAGTGAGGGGGACAGGTGAGTGAAGTGTCAAAAGTGCAGGTTGAGTAGTGTGACTGCAGGGTGAGGTACAGGGTGAACAGCACAAGTGCATTGTGAGTGCAGAGTGATCACTGTGAGTGGAGGGTAAGTGGGTGAATGGTGTGAGAACATGGTGATCAGTGTGAGTACAGGGTGAGCGGGAGAATGGTGTGAGTGCATGGTGATCAGTGTGAGCGCATTGTGATCGCTGTGAGTGCAGAGTGATCACTGTGAGTGGAGGGTAAGTGGGTGAATGGTGTGAGTGCATCGAGATCAGTGTGAGTGCTGGGTGAGAGTGAAAGTGAAGGGCGAGAATCAGGAGTGAGTGGTCTGAATGCAGGGTGCATTCCCAGACACTTGAAGTAACTCAGCATGTTATTGACTGCAGCATAGGGTTTCAAATGTGTTAAACTATTGCTGTTATGGAAGTAACCAGGGATCAGGGTGGAGGAAATAAATAATGTGCTGATCCCTCAACAAACTTCCAGTCTTATGATTAGGGTTGCCAGCTCATTATTGTGATGTCACAGATGGTATAAAAATAAGCAGTCACCTAAAGCTGTATTTTCAGGACTTGTCTGTGCATACTTTGAACAGCAAATATAAATAGAAAGAACTTTTAATTTTTTTCTAGAGCTACATGAATGATCCATGACTGATAATAAAAGGGAACAAAGATAGAAAAGTCACATTACAAATGAATCAACAAAAAGAAGGGGGGACCGTGAGCTCGTTAACATTACAAATGAATACATACTTCTTATTTATAACCATATTTAGCAATTTGCAAGCTGTTTATTTGCAGTCAAAAGGGTAATAGCATTATAAAAGTCTGTGCACTCCTGACATTAATAAAGGTATTACTTTGCAGGGTTTCTATGCCTATGTTTTCTGCTACGGTTCAAACGTTTGAGAAACTGTCTTTAAAAAAAAATGCTCTCTCTTAAATGTTCACATTTAATTGATGAAGGCCTTCAGAGACATTATTAAGAGTAGTTTCAGCATTTTGTTTATAATCCATGTGACAAATACATTGTTCAAACTCCAGCCCTGACGAAAAGTCCGGACAAACTTCGCCCAAAACAAAAAAGCAAACTAAGTGAAAAAAACAACTTTTGATACATTAATAACAAGTAATGACAGAAACCTGCTGCCAATAAATATTCAATCTTACCACTGTCTGTTGAGTCTCAATCTAGCCAGCCAATCATGCAAACCGATGTTGTCGCCAGCAAAAGCATTTCTTTTCATTGTGGCAGCCAGAAGCAGGGGAATAATATGGAAGTGAGCTCGAGTTATGACACCGAAAAGGACTAAGGAGCAATGTAATAATCACCTCCCGTACCACTTTGCTCCCCGGATAATGAAAGGGCCTACTCCTCACCCCTTGCAATGGTGGCGGTACCAAGGGGGTTGGAAGAGGGGGGCACAACACCAAAAGGCCAAACAGAGCAGCTGCCAGCTGCAATTGTTAAGGCGATTCTTTCCATTACTCCCTAGAGAGGCCAAGGAGACTGTTGCCCGGGCACTCATCTTAGCAAGGTTGGACTATGCGAATGCTCTGTTTAGCGGCATTCCGGCGTATTTGGTCAAGCGCTTGACGGTGATCCAGAATGCCACTGTCCGTCTCCTTTTTAATGTCCCAAGATGGAAGAGCGTTCGCTCTCATATGTTCAGTCTTCATTGGTTGCCTGTGCCACAGCGCATACTTTTCAAAACCCTGGTGCTCTCTTTTAGAGCCACTCATGATCAAGGACCTGCCTATTTGAAGAAGAGATTTGCTCTTTATGCTCCCACAAGAGCTCTTAGGTCGTCCTCTCTGTTTAGAATGTCCCTGCCTCGCTTTAAGCGAACTAGATTAGGAGGCCAGTCCATTACGGTAGTGGCAGCACGATCTTGGAACGCTCTTCCCTTTCACCTGCGGTCCATTCAGTGTGTTGCCCTTTTTTAAAAAAGTTTGAAAACCTATCTTTTTAGAAGTGTGTCTTAAGCTGATTCTTGTTGCTTCTCCTCTGCTCTTTCCCTCGCGCCAGGATACTCTCAAGTAACGGAGCGCGTTATAAAATGATTTATACTATACTATACTATACTTGAATCAATGGTTTTTTTTGTCCTCATATTTCGCCCTTGGTGACCAAATAGTAGCACGTGGAGATGAACTTACTGTCACAGGTAGACTGGTAGGGGCTCTAAGTGGAGCAGCACAGGTTGCCCCTCAGTAAGTAGTGCCAAACTCCAACTACACCACATTGGAACAACCTTCAGGGTCACATGCTGCATTCATATACCCATTTCTATACCGATGTCAACTGTATTGGGTATAAACAAACGTGGAAAAAGGTGCCAAGCAGCGTAATCATTGGACCTTGGGGGAAACCCCCCCCCAAAAAAAAAAAACATGGTCAATTAAGGAACCGTTACCAATTTAATAACAGCCAGAAAGTTCTCTTGCGTGGGTTGCCTGATCTTAAGAGGTCCAACTTCGATGTTTGTAGTACAGAAGTGCGCCAGTCCAGCAAAGGAAGGAGGTAACGGATCCTTCCATCTCCTACATATTTCCCTCCTGGCCAACAAAATACCATAAAAAAGTACATTTTTTGCCAGCCCATGAAACTCTGGAGAAACACCAAAGATAACAAGAGCAGGACATAATATAACTTGGGATCCCAGGGAAGTGGAGAGTGATAGGCAAACTGCATTCCAAAAAGGTGATAAAAGTGGGCAATCTAGGAACATGTGCAAATCGGAGGCTGCTATCAAGCCACATTTAGGGCATTAGGCAGGTGAATTGTCCGAAAACTTTGACAGACGTTGAGGCGAATAGTAGGCCCTATGCAGCGTGAACAGGTGGTTTCGGCGTAGCCAAGATGGTTTCACAATGTTCCACATGATCTTAAAAGACTCAAACCAATAAAAGATTGTACCAGAGTGAGACCTCTTTCTTAGTTGGAGGCTTATCTGTTAAGAGGGACACTATTTTACTATCACCCCCTAACTGAAATCTACCTTTAACAGAAATCTGTGAGTGTGCCCAGCTTTGTATTTGTAGGTATTTAAACCTGGAAAACCCAGTCCCTATTTTTTAGCTCAATACCTCCCACGGGAGTAGGCTACCATCAACAAAAAGATCCCCCCATACCACCAATCCTGCCTCTCGCAGCAGTCCTGGGGGGACTGAACGAGGGAAACATGGCGGCAGCCGCTTGAGCTGCTGCGGCGCTCTGTTCGTGGACTCCCGTCCGGGGGTTATTAAAATGTTACCGGGCTGAATCGAAATGCGGTTTTCCGTCATGTAAGGCTGTTTTGTAGCATTACACGCTGCAGAGGTCAACCAAACGAGCTTACTCCCTGAAGAAAAGTTGGCGTTTATTTTCTCTCGCTCGCTCGCCATTAGACCCCATGTGTTTGGAGGGGGCGTGTCTACCTGCGAAGGCTGCCGCTGCGGTGATCATCCGGCTGCTGCTGACTATGTGTGCCGGCAGGAGATCTTGGATGTACGGGGATCTCTTCAGCTAACAGCTAGTTTTTCGGTGTGGAGCCTGGCCGCCCTGGAGCTCCGACGGGGACGCCGGACTCGAAGCCTTCTCCCTGGACGTCGCGGTGCTGCTGCGTGCCCCGTTTCAGTGGTGGAGGCGACTGGAAATACCGCAAGGAATACACTAGAGGTGGGGGAGCTGACGACGGATAAAGAAAGGAGTGTAGGAGGTGGAGGCTGCGGAGACAACAGCAGCAATGGTGGTAATGGGGTAGAGGGAGTTTACAACTTGAGAGGAAATAAGTATAAAGGTTGCAAAGGTGAGGCCAGAAAAGCAAAAAATGAGCGAACTCTGCCTCAAGACACTAGGTTTTCTGTGGATGTCGGTTTAAGCTTGCCCACTGTTTCATGTTTAGGTGAGGCGGAGTCTGTGACTAAACCGGTGGAATCTGTGGGGGCCAGTAATACTATTTTTGATAACGCCAGCACGAACAGCAAAAAGAAGCTTTCCTCATACTTGACAGGTCAGGTTAAGGCGAAGCGCGCCTATACATGTAAATCATCTAAGGGGTCTAAGGGCAAAAACTCCAGCTCTGTGTCGAAAATCACTCCGTCACTGAGGTCATTTTTTAAGGTGATCCCGCAAGTGGTACTATTATCAGATAAAAGTCCTCCCCTGATAACTTAGAAAAGTCACCAGCAGAGATTACAGGTCTCGAGGGGACAATGAGAATTGAGGTCTTACCTAATAACAATTATAACCTGATGGATATGGCTACAGGTGGAGTAGAAAGCTCAGTACTTTTGGGAGCTAGTGTGGAGGTTGGAATAGATCGAGTTGGGGATACAGAGAGTGGGGTTGGCGATACTATTGTTTGTACATCGAGTCGCCCCCACCTCTTGCTTTGGTCCTGGCGCCCCATTGGCTCCACCTTTCTTGTTGGCCCCCTTATCTTTAACGGCCGGTTTGAGCTTACAAGATACTATGCAAGGAGCTACATCAGCCACATCAGTTACTTCAGTTCCCCTGTCCAGTGTTATGTCGTCCAACGGCATTAACGCAGACCTGGTTGCCACTTTGCAGGCTTCTTTTCAGGGAATGTTTGCATCTTTGTCAGCTGATATTAAAAAGGGGTTTGAGACTTCGGCAGCTAATCAGGCGGGCATCAGGTGTTTTTGTGAATCTCTGGATAAAAAATTGAGTGAGAACAGAGGTACTTGAGGACAGGGTAACAGGTATGTCCCTACATCATGATGAAGTTAAAACGAACATCACCACGCTTAGGAAAGACGATCAAATCTTAGCAGAAAGGATGGAGACGCTGGAGAACAATGCCCGAAGGAATAACCTTCGTATCTTGAATATCCCTGAGGATAAAGAAGGCTCGGACATTAAGCAGTTTGTCATCTCACTGAAAGAAGCGTTGCGATTAGATCAGTCAGAGGAAGAATTAGCCTTAGACATCCAACGCATTCATAGAGAGCCTTTTACAATAAATCCCCAAAGATCCAAGCCCAAAAAAGTTTTGGTTACCTTTCATACATACTCCCTTAAGGAAACCATTTTAAGTCTGGCCTTAAAACAGAAATCTGTCAGTGCGAAGGGATTCAACTTTCAAATTCGATCTGACTTGTTCAGGGTTACTCTGGACAAACAATGGGAGTTCGGGAAAAGGCTTGAGGCTTTTAGAAGCTACGATGCAGTGGCTCAACTAGTTTTTCCGGCAGCATTGAGAGTTATGTATAATAATAGCATGCATAATATTAGATCAGTGCAGGTAGCGGACTAGTTACTACTGACTATGGGCAAAGAAAATGGAGCATCCAGTTAGGCTAAGCTTCCCTGAGTGGTTATCTAATAATTTTTGGGAAACTAAAAACATTAAGAAAGAGATAAAGGGAAATATATGTGTATAAAGATGGAGGGAGAGTGCGGGAAAAAAAAAAGGGTGTAATTTGAAGTAAGATTAGTGAAATATATAACACATAACACACAATATATATTACATAACACAACATGGATCTCGTGGGGAGAGTACAGGGTATATAGGATAGATTTATTCCTCCTCATTCTCTCCTTTGACATTTTTCTTTTCTCCTTGTTTTTTTTCCCCGTTCATAGTTAAGGCGGGAGTCCATGATAGAGTGCTATCTTCTGGTTTTTCCAGATAGATAGAGCAAGGGATTCCCATGGAGGGTGGGGGGTTAGACAGGGACACTGGGGGCGGGTGGGGGTTGCAGGGAAAAAAATTAAAAAACGTCCTCATTTCCACTTTAATTTTGCTTTATGCTCGATGTTGTCATTGTTGCTGTCAAAAGGGCATGTGACTGTCCAATTTTTTTTTCTGGTTAGGGGCCTATTGCAGATCAGCTTTTATAAAGTTGGGGGTATTGAAAAAGTAGGGATGTGGAAATATCAGTATAATGAGTAAATTGGCTATTCTCTCCTGGAATACTAATGGTTTGCGAACTAGTCCGAGGAAAAATAACATTATGCAATATCTCCGTGATTCAACTGCACAGATTATAGTACTCCAGGAGACACATTTGGCTGAGTCTGAAATGCTTTCCCTGGTTAAAAAGAATAGGTGGATCGAAATTTGCATAACAACTTCGCAATCGATACACACTAGAGGAGTGGCAATCTTTTTTAAAAAACCCATTAAAGCGAGATTGGTCTCTAAGTTGGTTGACTCAGGTGGCCGGTGGGCAATAGCATCAGTTATAATATCGGGGTCTCCAATTACTATAGTGGGATATTATGGTCCTAATCAGGATGACCCATCGGTTTTGAAGACTCTTTTTTCACACCTGTATCTATTCCCCGAACCGGTTATCTTAGCAGGTGATTTCCCTTAGTGGATAAATCACCCTCTAACAGAGCTAAAACCTTATCTAAAACCAGGTCTTACCTGCAAGATAGCATGAAGCAGCTAGGATATAATGACATCTGGAGATCAATGCATGGGCTGCAAAGAGGAGTCACATTTCGAAACTACAGATATCATCACCAGTCTCGAATTGATTTTATTTTGATTAGCCAACCATTAGTTAACCTGGTTAAATCGGTCTCCCATCTATCATTTCATTTATCAGATCACGCGGTGATTCTTTTAGATTTGGAAGGGTTTCCTAAGAGTCGATCAAGAAATTGGTCCTTTGATTGTTCATTGCTCTCCTCACCTAATATCATCGATGCTCTCAATGTGGAGGTGCAGTTCTTTATGGAAGAAAATGTGGGTTCTGCCTCTACAGGTGTTATATGGGATGCACTTAAAGCATTCTTAAGGGGTTACATAACTAATAAAGCCTCACATAAGAACAAGATCTATAGGGAAGCAGAGGCCTCCTTAGAACTAGAGTTGACTAAAATTCAAACAGAAATTGCTAGGCATCCGGACACCCTCTCGACCACAGTACATGAGTGGCAGAATAAAGTGACCACCTTAAAGGGAGAGCTAAGCTCAGTTTTAAATGCTAGGGTCCTAGAGAGATGGGAAGCCAGTAAGTTGGCACATTTTGAGTATGGCGAGGGGGCCAGTAGGTTGCTGGCCTGGAAGACGAAGACTGAGCAAGTTCGCAATAACATCAATTCAAATACGGCCGGTGGTATAACATTCTCCACTGATGTCGACATTAGGAGAGCGCTTCGAGATTTCTTAAGTGAAATATACTGTGAAGATAAGAACGTTGAGTCAAAGCAGGTTGAAGATTGGCTGGCGGGGGTCTCTCTTCCGGCACTGTCATCAGAACAAAGCACCGTACTAGAAGATCCTATCTCTCAAGAGGAGGTTAGGCTGGCAGTTGCTAGTAGCAAAAAAGGTAGGGCATCAGGTCCAGATGGTCTGCCGTCTGAAATTTATAAAGCCCTGATTCCAACAATCCTCCCTTTTTTTTTTTTAAGTCTTTTTTATTAAAGAAAACAAGAGGAGGCATTACAGAAATAGGGTGTCATACTTTAAGATACAGTACAGTAGGCGATGGGCGAATACGGCAATGCAGATAAACAAATACACATGAATCTATGACGTAAACGTATGTAAGCATATAAGGAAGGATAGACAATGTGCTAAACAACCCAGTTTGACTTCCGTCTGCAAGACCAATCCACCCAAAATACAGAATAATTAAGGCCGGAGTAGACACCCACATGAATGAGAAAATCAGTTTAGGATAAACAACCCACCTCTCGTAAAAGGAAAGAAGGAAAGAAAAAGGCCATAGAACAAAATAGGATAAAATAACAATCCCCCCCCTAACCCCACACCCTGCACCCCTGCAATGGCTACGGCCTGACCCCACTAGCAGCGTGCCTGTTGCCCAAGAACTAACCCTACAAGAAGGAAAAGAGCGGAGGAGGAGAAATCAAACATGCCCCCGGTCTCCCTTACCCCCCGCCAGAAGCGACCATCCCGAAACATAATCAAGACAGTATGAAGCTATAGTTATAAACCAACCGGGGGAGTTAGCAAAAACCACCCGACTCCCTCATCATTATAGGTACAATTCCCTTATCGAATCAAGGTATTTTATCAAACCCAGTCAGTCAAGTTCAACCCTGGCCACTACGGGTTTTCGTGCGAGCCCTTCCCACCCGTACCGCCATTTCATTGGAAGAATCAGAGCGCTCAGAAAAGTCCAGGTCAGTGCAGTAGGATCGAAACCAGGATAATAGTTCTCGATGTCCACAAATCAAACGAGGATAGATGTCCACCGAAAATGAGTCCCAAGAACATGGTTGAACCAAGAAGGAGGAAAAGGATAATAAAACACTCCAATAGTCACTGAGAAACTTATTACGGCGTATAAAACTGTCCATGTCTATCGTAGGCGGCATCGGGATTGAGCCGGATGAGCTGACGGTAGTCTGAGGCTCGCAGGCTGTTATCTGGGAACCGACAAAACACATCAAATCCGGTTTCCGAATGGGGTCCTCAGTCTCTAGCGCACCCTGCACCGCAGGCACCACGGCTTGCTGAAAACATACCGAAGGGTCGTAGTCCGGTCTCAGGCAGATATCGTCCACTGTTACAATCATCCTCTGGATGGCGACGGTGAACTGCGAGTGGAGCGCCCCAATGGCGGCCATTACAGCCTGAAGTGATGGCGTACCGTCCGCTCGCTCCATCTCCTCTCACGAAGCGATAGAGCAGGACTCGAACCCGGGAGGTCGACTACTCCGGGGTAACAGGCACACGTAAAGCCAATGACAACGATGGGCGCTCTCAGTCTCTCAATATCGACACCTTCGCCGCAAGCGAGGGCCCAAGCCCGTCGAACCCGGACGGCTAGCAGAGTCTCCGGGCGACGGACCCCCGACCACAGCAATCGGTGCGTCACGCTACTGTATCCTCGGAATCAACCGATCACAGTGTCGCCATCCAAAACGATCAGAATATGCCCCACTTCGGGAGACCGGACGAAGCCCAAGTCCCGCGCCCGATGTTGTTCAACTCCAACCCGGATGGGTCAGAAATCGAGGCCCCGGCTTCCATGCTGGGTTAGGCCGAGAATGAAAACACGGCGTATCTTCATAATTCGAGAAGGTGGAAATCTCGGGATTGCACCTTTAGATTCAGGAACACCTCATGAACACGGGGGTCCGGTGCGAATTCAGGATCCATATCAGGATATACGAGCTGCTGGCGGAGGTCGGCGGAGCCGGAAGCTTACGCGGCCATCTAGGTTGCTAGCGTACCTCCTCCTCAATCCTCCCTTTCTTAACTGAGTTGTTTAATAAGATCCTCCAGGAAGGGATGCCCCCTCCTATCTCATGGGATAGCACCTCGATAACACTGATTTTAAAACCAGGAAAATCAGCAACGAATTGTGGGTCCTATAGACCAATTTCTATCTTAAACACAGATTATAAAATCTTCACATCTGTATTGGCAAATAGGTTGGGGGCAGTCGCAACAAACATCTTGCATGTAGATCAAAAGGGCTTTGTAAGGGGGCGTCAGCTGTACGAGTTGACCTATGATCTTATAGGTGCTATAGATATGGCGACAGCGGCGTCACTTCCTCTTGCAGTTCTGACTTTGGATGCCACCAAGGCCTTCGATAGGATTAACTGGGTTTACCTATCGGAGGTCTTGGGGAAATTTAACATCGGCAAAAAATGTAGGCGCGTAGTCAAACTCCTGTATAGGAATCTGTCAGCTTCTATACTTGTCAACGGAGAATTATCAGACCCATTTAACATCACTCGGGGTACCCGTCAAGGTTGCCCCCTCTCCCCCCTTTTGTTCGATCTGTATATATAGAGCCTTTTGCTCAACGGATTCGAGACAATAGTAACATCAAGCCTTTTGTGTTTGAAGGATGGGAGAGGAAGGTAGCCTTGTACGCGGACGACGTTCTCATTTTTTCATCGGAACTATGTTCGGCATTTCCGGCTGTAATTGCGTTGGCTGAGGAGTTTGGATCTGTATCTGGCTATGAAGTCAATGCTGCCAAGACGGATATAATGGTCTGGAATGACCCTGGGCCTGTGGCAGGGGTACAGTTAAGTCCGGTCCTGCGTTACCTGGGCCTAAATATATACAAGGATATAAACGAGATAGTTCCACAAAATTTCTCACTTATTGCCAAAGAGTCTCGTAGGCTAATGAAATCATGGTCTTCACTTCCGCTATCTTTATTGGGCAGATCTAACCTAGTTAAAATGACTATTCTACCGAAGGTTACATTTCTATTTAATACCATCCCCCTATTTTTGACCCTACAATGATAGCTAAACTCCAAAGTGATATATGCTCTTTTATTTGGAATAATGGCAATCCTAGAATTGCTTGGAAGAAGATCAGGCGCCGAAGAGAGAAGGGTGGTCTGGCGGCACCTGACCTACAGCTCTATGGGTGGGCCTTTCAGGTGTCCCAGGCCAGGATGCTGTTAAAATCTCCGATAAACTCGGGATGTGGGCACATGTTTGCTGCATTACTTAGAGGGGAAAAGGTTGCTGATCACGAATTTTTGTTTAAGTTTGGGGATCCCAAGTTTTAATAAAAAGTAAAACTGAAGGTGTTGAGAGATATATGTAAAACATGGGCTAAACTTAGGCGTTCCATTAAAATTGACTATTATTCTTGTAAGGCTCCATTATGGAATTCACCTAGATCCCCGAGCTGGCTTTTGGATAGCCTTGAATCAATGTTTTCTTAATTAAACAGTGAAGAGGACAGCAAAGAGCGGGCTGCGATACACAAGCGGGGTTATTTCAACACAAAGAAGGCATTTTGTAGCTTCTTAAGTCCATCTCCTCCAACACATAAGAAAGCATGCTGAAGAACACCAAAAACAAGAGTTAGACCCAGCGGCAGCTTTGTGAATCCTGCCCTAAGTGTTTGAATATATTGTGCATGCACGAGTGTGCACATAAGTTAACACATGGTACACAGCAATTTAATTTACCTCAAGATGCATACTCAGCCAACTACTGGGGCCCTGGGCCAGAGGCACTTTGTCATGCCTTAAACTGCCTTCTCTGGAGACTTTGTCTCCGTTCTGGGAAGAGCTAACTCTCCCAGGAGGGGGTTAATTCACAGAGCTGACAGTTTCAGCTGCATTGGGAGGCAAGGAGTCTCCTCTGCTAAAACGAAAGTGTGTCAGTTTGTTTGCTTTCGGTTTTAGAAGACGAGACTCCTTGCATCCCACTGCAGCTGAAGCTGTCAGCTCTGTGAATTAACCCCCTCCTGGGAGAGTTAGCAAGACAAAAGAACGGGCATGTCGTGCCCCATCGATCTCCCCTCCCTCCCCCTTCCACATACAGGAGTCCTCCAAGAAGACTTGCACGGACTCAGGGAACAAAGGTCAGATTGGAGTGGGTGCGCGCCCCCCCAGGGGGGCGCGCCCCACAGATTGAAGAACACTGGTTTAGACAAATGGTGGGAGCGGTGGCTCTCCGAAGACAAGGATGGCTTAAGGCCACTTCATTCAGACCAGAAGTACAAGCAAAAATTGTGGACATGCCTTTCGACGGACAGAATCTCTTTGGAAAGCATTTAGACGATGCTCTCCAAGGAATCAAATCTGACACGGACACAGCCCGAGCGTTGGGTCCTCTGCAACAAGGCAGATTCCAGTCCTTTCGGAAGAGAGGTTCTAGAGGCCAATACAATCAAAGGTCTTTGTAGCAGTCCAATAGGTACCAACCTTACAGTCAACAGGGGTATCGCCAGTATTCAAACAACCATCAGTTTCGTTTCTCAAACACCCTTTACAATCAGCAATCCAGAGGGAAGAATACTGCGAGAGGAAAAGCTCAGCATTCCAATAGACAACAGTGACTTTCTCAAGGCGCCCGCCACCTGGTCAGACCTCAACAACGATCATTACCTTTCTCTCTTTTCTCAGCAATGGCTGTCGATAACAACAGACAGATGGGTACTGGATGTGATTCATCAAGTCCATACCCTGGAATTTATACAGAAGCCCCTGAATCAACCGCCTGTTCACAGAAAGCAACAGCATCTGTCAGCTCTCAAAGCAGAAATATTATCTCTTATAGTAAAAGGGGCAATAGAGGACGTTCCGCTTCCTCAGCGAGGGAAAGGATTTTGCTTGCATTTCTTTCTAATAAAGAAAAAGCAGACGTCAAACTTGAGGCAGGTAATGGACCTGAGAGGTTTGAACCAATTTATCAAGAAGATCCCCTTTCGTATGCTATCCCTTTAGGAAATACTGTTGCTGCGCAAAGGAGACTTCATGGCATCCCTGGACCTCTTAGATGCCTATTTCCACATTCCGATTCGCATAAATCACAGGAAATATCTATGTTTTGTAGTGGAGGGGCGCCACTACCAATTCAAAGTCTTACCCTTTGGTCTAAAATCGGCACCAAGGGTCTTCACAAAGTGCATGGCGCTGGTAGCAGCACACCTGAGACTGCAGGGTCACCAGATTTACCCGTATCTGGACGATTGGCTCGTAAAAGGTACATCTTACAAGGATGCTCTGCACTCCCTACAATGCTGCATGGATCTCTTTCATTGTCTGGGACTACGGATCAATTTAGAAAAGTCGTCCCTTATTCCGTCACAATCCTTTCAATTCCTAGGGGCCATACTTCAAACAAAGGAAGCAAAAGCTTATCCCTCAGAGGAGCGAACTGAGAAAATCTTAAATCTGGCGTCAAATTTGCAAACAAAAAAGTGCACTGTGAGAATCTACCAGTCTTATTGGGGATGATGTCTTCCTGTATCCCCTTGCTTCCCAATTGCCGATTACACACGAGGCCTCTACCAGAGCTTCTGGACAAACAATGGATACAATCCCAAGGGTCCTTCGAAGATCAACTCAACATCACTCCTCAGATTCAGACGTCCTGTCATGGTGGAGGATCAGAAAACATTTGACAAAAGGCCTGCTATTCGAGCCTTAACGTCCCAGTTATGTTATGTGAACAGATGCAACGCTTCAAGGTTGGGGAGCGCATCTCCAAGACCTCGAAATACAAGGGCATTGGTCCGACCACAAAGCTCAGCTTCACATCAACCTGTTGGAGCTAAAAGCAGTGTTCTTGGGTTTGCAGGCATTCCTCCCCAGAAACCCGATTCGACGGTAATGGTCAGGACGGACAGTACAACGACAATGTTCTACCTAATAAAACAAGGAGGTATAAAGTCAAGGCTCCTGTCTAAACAAGCACAGGAGATCTGGAAATGGCTACTGCTTCACAACATCTCTCTCCAAGTTCAGCACGTTCCAGGAGTACACAACACAAGGGCAGATATCCTGAGCATCAACCAGTGTTTCTCACGAGTGGGAGCTAGCTCAAAGTCAACTCTTGAGAGTGTTTTGTCTGTGGGGCACCCCATTGTTGGATCTGTTCGCAAACCAACACAACTTGAAAAGCAAGCACTTTGCAAGCAGGTTCCCTCAAGCGGGATCGTGGGGCAATGCACTGCATCTACCCTGGACAGGAATGTTCGCGTACGCATTTCCTCCATTCCCTCTGATATCGAAAGTACTACGGAAGATGAGATCAGAACCATGCCACTTAATTCTGATAACCCCAGCATGGCCGAGACAGACCCGGTTCTCGGAGCTTCTCTAGTTGTCTATGGCCCCCATAATACAATTTCCTCTATTTCAGGACCTGATCTCTATGAACAACGGACAAATTCTCCATCCAAATTTGACATTGCTGAACTTGTCAGCCTGGAACCTCACGAACATGAATGCCAATCCTTAAATATTTCTCAAGAATGCCTGGATAAACTAACACAATCGCGGGCAATTTCAACAAATAAAACGTATACAGCAAAATGAAAGAGATTTTGCCAGTGGTGTGCATCTCAAGCTCTGCATCCCTTTACTCCTTCTCCAGCAGTACCTTTTACATTTGGCCAAAGCAGATCTCTCTCATGCGTCACTAAAGGTGCACCTAGCAGCTATTTCGAGATATAGGAGGGTTCCAAACCATCCATCGGTATGGTCGCAGAGAGTGATAAAATAATTTCTTAAAGGGCTTTTTAGAGTGTTTCCTCCGGTTCAGCACCCGCTAGTCCCTTGGCAGCTTAATACGGTTCTAACACAGCTCATGAAACCCCCGTTTAAACCAGTGCATAAAGCGGAATTACAGTTTATTTCATGGAAGACGGCTTTGCTGTTAGCCCACACGTCAGCTAGGAGGGTCAGCAAGATTCAAGCTTTCTCAATTGCAGAACCATTTCTTCAATTCCGACAAGATAAAGTTTTACTTAGGACAAATCCAAAATTCATTCCTAAGGTCCCTTCCATTTTTCATCTCATTGAACCTGTAGTGTTGCCTACATTCTTTAGAGATCCTTCTCGGCAGCAGAGAGAGCCCTGCACTCTCTAGACATTAAACGATGTTTGAAATTCTACATTGACAAAACAAAGTCTTTTAGGAAAACAAACCAACTATTTGTAGCCTTTTCTGGGCCTAGAAAAGCTCTAGCACTGTCCAGATCTAGTATCTCGAGATGGATAACTTCTGCCATTTCCATATGCCATGAGAAAGCAGGAAACCCTCTGCGATCCAGAGTCCACGCTCATTCCACGAGAAAAATGGCAACTTCGGTAGCTCTGTTCGCGGGAGTGTCGCTTCCAGACATCTGCAGAGCGGCGACATGGAAAAATGTGCACACCTTCACTAGACACTATTGTCTAGACATTGTGTGGAAGGAGGATGCAGCGGTGGGACAAGCAGTTCTACGTCATTTATTTATATAAGGTATTTTGCAAACTATATGTTTATTTACATGTACAAAAGTATGTATGTATATGTGTACCTATGCATATTAATAGCCACTCTTATATGAATATTATCTTTGCATATAAAATAGTTTCATTACCTGTTCATTAATACTGGTTGGCGTCTAGGAGTTTATATATCCTAATTATAAGGAGCAGAGCCCTGAGACAATAGAGGGTTCTATCCTGGAACCGCAAGTTGGTATGTGTACTGCTCTCTATTCTGATACAAGCATGTGAATCTATGAAAGATTCAATACTAGAGAAAAAACTAGTTACTTACCTGTACACTATGGTTCTCCAGTATTGATATCTTTCATAGATTCACATGCAACCCGCTCGCCTTTCCGTTTCTCAGGTAGACCATTTTATCTCTAGATATTTCCTTGTCTCGCACTCGAGGCTGGAAATCTGAGGTAGGATGGCTCTGCTGGGGAGTGTGATGTCAGGGCTGGCAGCTGATTGGCTGAGTTTTGGACCACATAATGATGAGGTTTGGTTACCAAAAAATGTTGTTCCCTATGGGTTTCTATGCAGTTTTCTTTTACTGCTATGGTCAATCTGTTACCGTGAAACTCCCACCATGACAACGGAGAAGATACAAACATGTGAATCTATGAAAGATATCAATGGAGAACCATAGTGTACAGGTAAGTAACTCGTTTTTTACTCCCATTTTAACCTTAGAGGCTGTCAGAAAGACTAGCATTCCTAAAGCAAAAGCCTTACATCCACCTTATTTACAGCTACTGATGTTGACTATGTCTTTGACCCAACATTGCAAATACAAGAATTTTTCCAATATGAACAAGAATATAAAATTTCCTAACGATTGTGAAGGAAAGTTTAAATTCTATTAAGGACGCGGCGGCGAGGACTATGCATTACTTTCTCCATTTTATTGCTCAGCAGCCCAACAACAAACAATGTATTACAATACAAACAAGACTACAAATCCCATGAGTCTTTTGTTTGTGAACATTTTAACCAAATGAACCATAGAGTCAAACATTTAAAACATCCATCCAGGACAAGCACTTCCTCTTTCTTCGTGCGACAGAGATCTTTCCATCTTTATCCATTAGGCATCTTGTTTCTGATCCATTCCTATGAAGAAAAAAAAAATATTGACGTCTAGAACCCAAAGCAGATTTGTAAAGTTGATATAAGCAAAATGTAAGCTTTATCTTTGAAACTGAAACGACCGCATCATGATACATAATCGCCATCCAGAAACCAAAATATTACAGTACAATATTCTGTATTCATAAAAAATTACTCATCCTTATATCCTTCGGTCCAGAAGCCTCAGGGATGGTTATTGATTGTCAGTGAATGTTTGGGAGGGATAATCCTTGCCTCCTCGTCCCTAATAGAATTTGAACTTTCCTTCACAATAGTTGGAAAATGTTATATTCTATGTCAGGACCGGAGGCTTCAGATTATGCAAGTTTAAAGCTGATTATCACCAGCGAGGCTATTCCTGGGACTGGCTTAAAGTAGAAGTCTTGAATGTGGAATCTGAAGACCAATCTGCCGCCCTTAAGATATCCTCCAACCGACCTCCTAGGGAAAAGCCTTTGAGGCCATGGCGCCTCTGGTAGAGGGGGCCCCAAAAGAGGAAGTATCTATACCTGCTTCCTGCAACATCCATTTCACCCACCTGGCAATAGTGGGATCTGAAACCGGTTTGAAGGTTTTTTTCAGCGCTAAGAGTAATTGCTTTGTCCCTGGAGGACTGTATTCCTCTGTCATAGCCTCATATGCTCGAACACATCTGACCACACACAACTTAGGATGGGAGGGAAAAGCAGGATAGTGCACTACTCTGAAGTTCAATTTGGTTCTCCTATAGATGGTGAACTTGAGACACCTTCTGGCGTAAAAAAGCGTGCTGTAAGATCTAGAGCTCATACAGCAGATACCCTTTTGCATGAAATTGTACACAAAAGACTCGCCAGTTTACTGGATAGTTCTTTGCGAGACAAGCAATCGTTGTCTTGCCAGGATAAGAAGAGGCTCAGTATCACATTTACATCCCTTAAAGAAGAATAGTGTGGTTCAGGGGGAATAGACAATCTAATACCTCTCAATATCCTGCATACTAGAGGATGCTCTCTAGCCGGTACCTCGTGGAATGGCAAATGACCTGCTGAAATGGCGGATCTGCAGGCATTAATTGTGCGTTATACTAATCCATCGCCCGCCAGCTCCCATAAGAAATTCACAATGTGTATTACATCTGCCCCTCAGGGGATCAAGATCCCGTCGCACACACCAGCGGGACGATCTACGCCAGGCTGAGCTATATCGTTTGAACATAGAGTCCGTGCAGGCCCTCTTGATGAGCATCGAAACTTGTGAAGAAAGGCCTGGGACACCCCAACATCCCCTGTAATCCTGCACGCCATCAGTCTGAGACTACCGCTCCGGACCAACTGGTGTAAGAAGTTGCTGTGATCGTCCTTCAGAAGATGAGGAGTTTGCAAAGTGGGACTGGAAAATCCATAGAAAGTTCCAGAAGGACTGGAAACCAGACTTGAGGTTTCCACAACTGTGTCACTAGGACCACCTCAGCCTCCAGCCGTCTCACCAACGCTGTGAGTCTGGTAATCACTGAGAAAGGAGGGGGCCCATACTCCCGAAGAGGTTTCCAGTCCTGCAGGAAGGCATCCGTTGCTGCCGCTAATGGATCTGGACGTCAGTTGAAAAACCGGAGTTAGTAGTTGATGATTCAGTCTGGAAGCAAAGAGGTCCACGTGACATAGACCCCATTTGAGCATGATCGCCTGAAACAAATCCAATTTCCATGCACTGGAGTCCCTCAAATGACGGGAGTTCAAAGTCTGCTGTTTGGTTCAGACGACCCAGTAGATATTCTGCCGTCACTGAGATCTTTGTTTGGCAGTCAATGATCCCAGAAATCTCTGGCCAGATCCGCCAATGCCTTGGAGTGAGTACCTCCCAGACGATTGATATATCACATAGCCAACACATTGTCCATCTTGTTCTTGCATGGTTCTTCGAGTTTGGAACTTGTGGTGGTTGTTGTATCCTCGGCCAAAGGAACGCCCACCTACCTCTACCGGCCCCGCCAAAAACCTTTTGATTAAATACTTTCCGAATAGATTGCTGAGCTTTATCCAGGAATGAAAAGGTTGTCACAAACTTTGGGAGCTCCTTAATAAACGGATCTCCAAACAATCCTCCGTCTGCCACTAAACCGGCCTCTGTGTGGCCAATTCTGTCAGTTTGGGATCTATTTGGATTAACAGAGAACGGTGTCGCTCCAGCAATAATGAGTAATTTGCGTTCCCCAGGAAGCATACTGTGCGTTGAGCCCAGCCGGAGAGAATGACTCAATCAATTAGCTCCCCTGATTCCTGAGCCGCTTCTGCCATGTCAAAAACTTTTGTGACAGGTCCTAGAATATATAAGGCCTTGTTCTGGCACAACCTCCAGGACTGATCCAAATCTTTCTTCAGATCCTTGATGAACTTGGTGACAAAGCTTGCCATCTTGGCGCCTATATCTTGAGTGCAAGCCACTTTGCGGGTCAGACACGGTCTTGGTCACTCCGCCCTCAGGCATGTGGAAATGAGCCTTTTTAGGGGCCCACCAGTGCTAGGGTTCACCCTTATCTGTCCACTGGTCCTTAAACCAACAAAATAGAGATTGGTACGGAAGCTGGAATATCAAATAACAAGTTTAATAATCACTCATGAGTGGGACTACATCAATACAACACCCTCGGAGACTGTATGAGGTAGTACAAGGAATACAGAAACCAAGGGTCTTTTATACCCAGTTTGTTGCACAGTTAGCATGGAGACTCAAATAGAAGGCAGAAGCATACAAAGGAGTAGCTATCGACTAACATGGTCAGAAAGATATCACTTGGTCAGCAAAGTAGGAGGGGAGACAGAACTGCTTACATCAGTTGAAATAGCCTGACAGTTACATTCTAAAACAGGTGCATTGTAGCAGCTACAGGCCTTTCTGAGCTCAAACATTGCTCTGGCTCAGTACTGAAGGAGTTAACTACAGTTGATGACTCCAGCAGAATAGAAAGGCAGGCAACAGTGAAGACGGCAGAATCACATGGCTAACAAAATGGGTACCACACTAAAATGGCTTCAGCTTATGCTAACAGTAATTTCTGCCATTTCCACAGGCGTCCCCTGACCTCTTTGTCCATTGGCTTTCGAATCCGTGAAGCCACGTACTTCGCTACCTTGGTGGCGGGAACCCAATCGGCAGAGCGAGGATGATAAATCTTATCAGGATCCAAAAGATCCTGGCAGTCCCCTGCGTCCTGAGTCTCTGCCCCCTGGTCCTCCAGCCTGGGATGTTTGGCGCCGCCCTCCGGTCACCAAGGTCTACTGGTTCCCCACCAGAGACCTCGTCCAGATTTTCGGAATCTTGCCCTGTATTATCATCTACCTTTTGCGGAGAGTAGGTATCATCATCATCAGGGGTTGGTCCAGCCTGGGAATTTGATTCCTGCAGGATTTCCTGCTCTCTTCAAAAGGCATTGCGCAATCTTTCAAATGCATCCACATAGGGGGTGCTGGCCCTAAGACTAGATTTTGCCTTTTGTTTACCCTTGCGGGCACCCTGGGTGTCCTCACTGGGGTACTGTCCCCCTTCTTCCCCTTGATGGGGTGTAGCGTTGCGCCGGGCCATCAGTTGAAGGATTTGCCCACTCAGTGGTTGTATGGCCGCAGAAATAGCTTTCTGAAAAGAGACGTTAATAGCATCAACGAGCTCCATGTGGATAGGAAGGAGATGCTACTCCTCGTCCTCCGCCCCCCAATATTGTTGTACCGAGCCTGCCATGGAGATCAGGCAAGTTATCACTATACTGTGTAGGTGGGTGCTGTAGAGGAATACGTTTCCAAATGATCAGCAGGTAGACACTACCTGTTAATACTGAACACAGGCTCTGGTATCTATAATGTGGCAGGGATTCAATTGTATCACACGTACCCTCTAATTATACTGGGTTGACGGGGAAACTGCTCAGCAGGAAACTGCTTGGCAGGAGCACAAAAAAACTTGCTGTGGGACACGACGCTCCCTACAAGGTGACACAACACCGAGGAGTGTGATCTCCGCACGCTCATCACAAAATAGCAGCAAATCCCTTCTGAGGGAAGCCGTGCAGACAGGCGCGTGGAGAAAGCACTCCAGGAATGTCCGGAATGCGTTCCGTGCACTGCGCCCCTAGCGGACCCAACATGCAACTGTGTCCCTAGCGGACCCGACGTTCAAATGCACCTGAGGCAGTAATGAGCAGAGACGTGTCCCAGGGAAGATACACTCTCCCCCTGCGTGTCTTTAAGGACGAACAAAGGCCTCCGTAAGGAAATATGCCCTAAACAACCAAGGGCAATTATCTATGAGCAGTGGACATGCTCAGTGGACATGCTCAAAATCCAGAGGCACCGCAATCGCGTTAGGGCCCTAGTGGCCTTAACCCTCTGCGCCACCAACGGAGCGAACAGGGGGAATAGACAATCTAATACCTCTCAATATCCTGCATACTAGAGGATGCTCTCTAGCCGGTACCTCGTGGAATGGCAAATGACCTTCTGAAATGGCGGATCTGCAGGCATTAATTGTGCGTTATACTAATCCATCGCCCGCCAGCTCCCATAAGAAATTCACAATGTGTATTACATCTGCCCCTCAGGGGATCAAGATCCCGTCGCACACACCAGCGGGACGATCTACGCCAGGCTGAGCTATATCGTTTGAACATAGAGTCCGTGCAGGCCCTCTTGATGAGCATCGAAACTTGTGAAGAAAGGCCTGGGACACCCCAACATCCCCTGTAATCCTGCACGCCATCAGTCTGAGACTGCCGCTCCGGACCAACTGGTGTAAGAAGTTGCTGTGATCGTCCTTCAGAAGATGAGGAGTTTGCAAAGTGGGACTGGAAAATCCATAGAAAGTTCCAGAAGGACTGGAAACCAGACTTGAGATTTCCACAACTGTGTCACTAGGACCACCTCAGCCTCCAGCCGTCTCACCAACGCTGTAAGTCTGATCATCACTGAGAAAGGAGGGGGCCCATACTCCCGAAGAGGTTTCCAGTCCTGCAGGAAGGCATCCGTTGCTGCCGCTAATGGATCTGGACGCCAGTTGAAAAAATGGAGTTAGTAGTTGATGATTCAGTCTGGAAGCAAAGAGGTCCACGTGACATAGACCCCATTTGAGCATGATCGCCTGAAACAAATCCAATTTCCATGCACTGGAGTCCCTCAAATGACTGGAGTTCAAAGTCTGCTGTTTGGTTCACACGACCCAGTAGATATTCTGCCGTCACTGAGATCTTTGTTTGGCAGTCAATGATCCCAGAAATCTCTGGCCAGATCCGCCAATGCCTTGGAGCGAGTACCTCCCAGACGATTGATATATCACATAGCCAACACATTGTCCATCTTGAGAAGTATGGAACAAGAGGTTCTATTGGCAGCTAAATTCCGAATCACAAATTAACCTGCCAGGAGTTCTAAACAGTTTGTGTAGAGCCCCTTCTGCGTTTGACCACGGTCCTCTGGTAGTAAGTTCTCCGCATCGGGCACCCCATCTGTGTTGACTAGCATCGGATTCCATGATCAGGTCTGGCTTCGAAATAAAGATGGCTCTGCGATTCCACGCCTGCATATGGTCGAGCCACCAACAAATTTCCATCTTTGCTTGAGCCTTGTGACGTTGAAGTGCTCTGTAGTGTAGAGGTCCAGGGAAGATTGCCTGTATGGAAGATAAGAGAAGACCCACTAGTCTGGCCAGTTGTCGAAGAGAGATGCGTTCTTTCTCTAAAGATATGCGTATTTCCCTGCGAATTAGAGTTATTTTCTTGTGGGGTAGTCTGAGAGACTGGTCTACTGTGTTGATCTCGAAACCCAGAAATACCAACTGTTGTGCAGGAGTAAATTCTGACTTCAGACAATTGATGATGAACCCTAGTTTCTGTAATAGAGAAATTGTCATTGGAAATGCGTTTTGAGTGTCTGACGATCCTGATGCATTATCAGAATGTTGTCTAGATAGACTATGAGTCTGACCCCTCTTGTCTGAAGCCATGCCATAGTAGCATCTTTGTGAAGCACCCTGGCACGGATGAAAGACCGAAGGGGCGGCATGTGAATTTGAAGACCTGCTCCCTCCATACTGTAGAAACCTTTGATGAGGTGGAAAAAGGGGGATGGTGAGGTAGGCGTCCTTTAAATCCAACCTGACGAGCCAATCGTTTGGAAGGAGGATGTTTCGAAGGAGGTGAATCCCTTCCATTTTGAAATGACGATACACTGCCCACCTGTTGAATTCTCGCAGGTGGATAACAGGTCTGAAACCCTTGTCTTTTTTCTGCACCAGAAATATATTGCTGCAAAACCCTCTGGGATGATGGGTTGTGGATACGATTGCCCCTTTATGTAACAAGTCTTGAACCTCTCTGTTGACTACCTGCATCCCTTCTTGTGAGAAAACTACGGGTTGAGGTTCCTGTCTCTGTCGGGTTGTACCATAGAATTTTATGTGAAAGCCCTCCACCGTCTGTAGCACCCAAGCGTCCCCCGTGAGCGAGGCCACGCCTGGTGAAACCATCTTAACCTGCCTCCCACCTCTGGAGGGGCAAAAGGGGTATCGCTTATCGCTAGGCCCTCCAGGGGCGTTGTTTGCTCCTCTGAAAGAGCCTCTGCTGCCAAGACCATTGCCCTGGGTGGGGTAGACACCGCTGTACTTTTTCTGGTCTTCCCTTTGCATGGATCTTCGAGTTTGGAACTTGTGGTGGTTGTTGTATCCTCGGCCAAAGGAACGCCCACCTACCTCTACCGGCCCCGCCAAAAACCTTTTGATTAAATACTTTCCGAATAGATTGCTGAGCTTTATCCAGGGATGAAAAGGTTGTCACAAACTTTGGGAGCTCCTTAATAAACGAATCTCCAAACAATCCTCCGTCTGCCACTAAACCGGCCTCTGTGTTGGCCAATTCTGTCAGTTTGGGATCTATTTGGATTAACAGAGAACGGTGTCGCTCCAGCAATAATGAGTAATTTGCGTTCCCCAGGAAGCATACTGTGCGTTGAGCCCAGCCGGAGAGAATGACTCAATCAATTAGCTCCCCTGATTCCCGAGCCGCTTCTGCCATGTCAAAAACCTTTGTGACAGGTCCTAGAATATATAAGGCCTTGTCCTGGCACAACCTCCAGGACTGATCCAAATCTTTCTTCAGATCCTTGATGAACTTGGTGACAAAGCTTGCCATCTTGGCGCCTATATCTTGAGTGCAAGCCACTTTGCGGGTCAGACACGGTCTTGGTCACTCCGCCCTCAGGCATGTGGAAATGAGCCTTTTTAGGGGCCCACCGGTGCTAGGGTTCACCCTTATCTGTCCACTGGTCCTTAAACCAACAAAATAGAGATTGGTACGGAAGCTGGAATATCAAATAACAAGTTTAATAATCACTCATGAGTGGGACTACATCAATACAACACCCTCGGACACTGTATGAGGTAGTACAAGGAATACAGAAACCAAGGGTCTTTTATACCCAGTTTGTTGCACAGTTAGCATGGAGACTCAAATAGAAGGCAGAAGCATACAAAGGAATAGCTATCGTCTAACATGGTCAGAAAGATATCACTTGGTCAGCAAAGTAGGAGGGGAGACAGAACTGCTTACATCAGTTGAAATAGCCTGACAGTTACATTCTAAAACAGGTGCATTGTAGCAGCTACAGGCCTTTCTGAGCTCAAACATTGCTCTAGCTCAGTACTGAAGGAGTTAACTACAGTTGATGACTCCAGCAGAATAGAAAGGCAAGCAACAGTGAAGACGGCAGAATCACTAA
This sequence comes from Lissotriton helveticus, assembly GCF_964261635.1. Classification (NCBI taxonomy): domain Eukaryota; kingdom Metazoa; phylum Chordata; class Amphibia; order Caudata; family Salamandridae; genus Lissotriton; species Lissotriton helveticus. The sequence continues at coordinate 284,420,613 of NC_136061.1, read as the reverse complement.
CAAAATGGGTGCCACACTAAAATGGCTTCAGCTTATGCTAACAGTAATTTCTGCCATTTCCACAGGCGTCCCCTGACCTCTTTGTCCATTGGCTTTCGAATCCGTGAAGCCACGTACTTCGCTACCTTGGTGGCGGGAACCCAATCGGCAGAGCGAGGATGATAAATCTTATCAGGATCCAAAAGATCCTGGCAGTCCCCTGCGTCCTGAGTCTCTGCCCCCTGGTCCTCCAGCCTGGGATGTTTGGCGTCGCCCTCCGGTCACCAAGGTCTACTGGTTCCCCATCAGAGACCTCGTCCAGATTTTTGGAATCTTGCCCTGTATTATCATCTACCTTCTGCGGAGAGTAGGTATCATCATCATCAGGGGTTGGTCCAGGCTGGGAATTTGATTCCTGCAGGATTTCCTGCTCTCTTCAAAAGGCATTGCGCAATCTTTCAAATGCATCCACCTAGGGGGTGCTGGCCCTAAGACTAGATTTTGCCTTTTGTTTACCCTTGCGGGCACCCTGGGTGTCCTCACTGGGGTACTGTCCCCTTCTTCCCCTTGATGGGGTGTAGCATTGCGCCGGGCCATCAGTTGAAGGATTTGCCCACTCAGTGGTTGTATGGCCGCAGAAATAGCTTTCTGAAAAGAGACGTTAATAGCATCAACGAGCTCCATGTGGATAGGAAGGAGAGGCTAGTCCTCGTCCTCCGCCCCCCAATATTGTTGTACCGAGCCTGCCATGGAGATCAGGCAAGTTATCACTATACTGTGTAGGTGGGTGCTGTAGAGGAATACATTTCCAAATGATCAGCAGGTAGACACTACCTGTTAATACTGAACACAGGCTCTGGTATCTATATTGTGGCAGGGATTCAATTGTATCACACGTACCCTCTAATTATACTGGGTTGACGGGGAAACTGCTCAGCAGGAAACTGCTTGGCAGGAGCACAAAAAAACTTGCTGTGGGACACGACGCTCCCTACAAGGTGACACAACACCGAGGAGTGTGATCTCCGCACGCTCATCACAAAATAGCAGCAAATCCCTTCAGAGGGAAGCCGTGCAGACAGGCGCGTGGAGAAAGCACTCCAGGAATGTCCGGAATGCGTTCCGTGCACTGCGCCCCTAGCGGACCCAACATGCAACTGTGTCCCTAGCGGACCCGACGTTCAAATGCACCTGAGGCAGTAATGAGCAGTGACGTGTTCCAGGGAAGATACACTCTCCCCCTGCGTGTCTTTAAGGACTAACAAAGGCCTCCGTAAGGAAATATGCCCTAAACAACCAAGGGCAATTATCTATGAGCAGTAGACATGCTCAGTGGACATGCTCAAAATGCAGAGGCACCGCAATCGCGTTAGGGCCCTAGTGGCCTTAACCCTCTGCGCCACCAACGGAGCGAACTGAGGCCCGTAATTGGTGCGCCCTCGAAGGAAACTGCGAGAGGCTCTCAGGAGCAATCAATTCGCTCGGAAGTAACATTAAACATTATCAACATTATAAACAAACATTATAAACATTATTAGACCTTATTAGCATAATATAAACATTCATCATGGAAAGCACTTATCTGGCTGCTTAGCAGCGAAGAAAGAGGAAGTGCTTCTCCTGGATGGGTGTTTTACATGTTGGACTCTATGGTCCATTTGGTAAAAATTTCCTGCGAAAATCCCAACTCCCCCTCAAAACTAATGAAATTGAAATGCAGGACTCACCTGAAAGACCCACATGAGGGTGAGCCTGTATTGAGCTGCTTCTAACAAGGAAACGTAGATCCACGCTCCGGACCTCCATGACGGCAATCGCCCCCTCGGAGGAGATCGCAGTGCTAAGATCAGCGAGACTCCCGGACAGCTTCATACCTCAACTGCAACAGCGCCGAGGCTGACAACTGACCTCAACCCAGCGGGGCTATGTAAACAAATCCCGGAGCGGAAAGAAAAGCACCTCAAGTCCTACACAGAACTCCTCTAGCTAATGGGAGGCTGCCTGACTCCGTAATGGCCGCGCTAGACACCTGTTTTGGTACTCCCATACACGAGCATATGATCCGGAGGTGAAACGGACCCACCACCGCCCGCAGCGAGGTTGTGCTACCTCCACACTGACTGTTGCTGACTACAAACTTTAAAGGATCATAGCTGGAGTCTGCCTGACCCCAAGATGGAAGCTCTCGCAGCCTTGAACAGAAGAATCCACAAGGCTGCCTGATCTGGGGACCCCCGTACAGGTCTTGGAGAGGGTGTAAGCGGGCATGGGCAGAGCGCCAGACTACACTCCACCCGTGAGACGGCTAGCCCCACGCGGATCTCCACTTATTCACCCAGAAACATGGAAAGCAACTCTAGTCCGCTTCTGCCAATCATAAAATGGCCACCCGATGCAATCTGCGATCTGATCGAAGACTGGCACAGCATCTCATTCTGCTAACTGCCGCGGCTGCCACAACCTCAACGTGCAATGAAGCTAACTGGCAAAAACTGGCTACCTCTCTCTCGTCCCCGGGCGTCAGGCTCTATTCAGCCCAATAGGAACTCTGCTCAGTGCAATGAAGAGGGCAACAGGTACAATCTAAACTCTATAAGCCCTACTGGGACCTGGGCCTAGCTACACAAAACAATCTGGCAAAAATGATCAGGTCTGCTGCCATTACCATATTCACCTATGGTCGAAGGATTGTGTACCCACTCCGGTTTCACTATTCACAGTTTAACTGCTAAGGTCTCAATGACAGTGAGGAAAAGCCCTGATATCGAGCGGCTGGGTGCAGGATCACAAACAGTGAAAAAAGCCAGGCTTCCCCTTCCACCACACACCACAAGAAAGGCAGGATGCACAGGACCGGTCCAAATGAATAGTGAGCTGGAACTAAGCCACCTCAGCCAAGGAAATGTCTGCCCACACGCTGAGCATCTTACCTCCAGGACCAGACCGAACACGATTTCTGCAACAAAAATGTACTGAAGATCACCCCCGTTCACACGCCCTCCCCTCCCTGCTCTGTACCTCTAACCTGCCGGCCATATTTGGAGAAACAATCATCCTCCTCCTCGACATCTACCAGAACAACCTCCCTTCCTTTACGAACCACCACCCACACTCGCGCTCCCTCGATCCAAGAGCAACTACCTCCTGCTGCGTCATACCCTCCTCCTCTCGATCTCCCCAACCTACAAACCAGGAACGACTCCCAAACGCATACCCAGTCCCCTTGTCACTCATGCTGTGAACAACAGGAGGGCGAAAGCTCAACCCGACCAACTGCTCCCCATACTTATGATCCCTAATAGGGTCAGCTCCTCCATCAACAGGCCCCTCAACACAGATGGGCCCATCCTCCTCCCGGACATACCTGACCAAGTCTCCCTCTCCCAAGACACCACTGCCCAAGCAGCTTCTACCCTATCCTCAGTTAACGTGGAACAGCAGCTAGTCCTCCTAGAGAGCTAACTAGAAGTGATAACCCTGGGCCAGAGCGAAATTTTAACCAACCTTGAATCGGCCCGTAAGACTAGGCTGCCTCTGCTACAGTCTCAAACTTCGACTAGCTCCCCCCATCCAAGATCTAACACATTACTACACCTAAATTAGCTGCCACCCACCTTGGTGAGCTTGAAACAAAGACAGAAAGAAAACAATAATGAGTATCGAACCCAGAGACCCAGTAAACTCCCAACCAACCATCCATCACTGTCACAAAGATCCAGAGAAGCCGATACCGAATATCGAACTCAGAGATCCTGGGAACCCCCACCAACCTATTTGACCCTAACACAAAGACCCAGAAAAATTGACTCAGAAAATCGAAATCAGAGACCTAGAAGAACCAAAGCAGTCATGTCCTCTAAGGAGGCGACAGAGCTATCCCTAACCTACAACACTCCCCTCACAGCTACTCCTATAGCCAAGATTCAAGTGATCACTGGTGTCGGAAGAGACCACCGCTCCTCGAACTCTCCAAGACCACCTGCCCCCCTCACTCCCATTCCCAGAGCCTCCCCCGTAAAGATGCACACCAAAGTGGAATCCACTACCAAATGCATGCTCATAAATTGTAGATCAGCAGCCAAACATGCAACAGAACTTGCAGAGACCATCCTCTTGCATGACATAGACATTGTGTTTATAACGGAGACTTGGCTAAACGAGTTCTCCACACCAAACCTAGACATGTTGGTGCCCCCAGGCTTCACCATCATCAATAAGGACAGAATTGGCCAAAGAGGCGGAGGCAAAACAATCATACATTAGAATACCATTGCCATCTCAGAAAAGGACTCCTTCAAGTACAGCTCCATCGAATGTCTCACCTTCAACATCAAGATTAATGACAATAGAACAATTCTCTGCCATCTCCTACACCATCCCCCAGGCAACACGTCCACATTCGGGGAACACCTGTCGGATATGATTGCCCACTGCTCACTCGGCGACGCAAACAACCTAATTCTCGGTGACTTCAACGTACATTGGAATGAGGCAAACAATCCACTAATTCTGACCCTCAACAATCTTATTTTGGACAACAATCTGACTCAATTCTGCTCCGAAGAAACGCACAAGAATGGGGCAACCTTGGATGCCATTATCGCTCAAAATGACACAGTGACGATCGACCACGTCCTCCCCGTAGACTGGTCCGACCACCACAACATCCTATTTCACATCAACCAAAAAACTCTTGTCCAGCACCCCCTGCAAGACCCCCACAAATGGTCCAGAAATCTAACTCAGATTCCTTTAACAGACCTAGACAAAAAGATACATGTGCTCCTCCCTAGCTTCTCTGATCACCTTTCCGCAACAGAACTTACCTCGCACTACACCTCAAAGATGACATCCATCCTCGATCAAATAGCTCCTCTAAAATTAAAAAAGGAGTACTCCATCAAGATCTTGGTTTAACTCTGACAATAACTCAGAAAGGAGACAACTAAGAGCTATAGAGAGACTATGGAGACACAACCCCTCAGTCACACACCGCGAACAACTCAAAGAAGCTTGTGGGAAGTACATAAAACATATTGAGAACGAAAAATCCTCATTGTTTTGCACTGCACTAGATATCGTTAAAAACAGGCCTAAAGAGCTCTTTAACATCATTAGACAACAAACCTCCAAGCCTGCTACCTCCACAATGCAAGCCTCCAAAGAATTATGTGATCATTTTGCAAACTTCCATGAGGAAAATATCAACAAGATCGAACTCTCACTAGACATCAACTTCAATACCCTCAGCAAGAACCCCCGCCCAAGATCAAGGACGACCCATGCAAACCTCCTTCAAAATCGTGGAAATCTTTCAGCCCTATACATGAAGACGGGATAGTCAACCTGATCTCCACATCTAAGCCTACCTCACTCTCTCTAGATCCTCTGCCGCCTCAACGGACCAAAAAGCTTAAACTCTCCCTTGCCCCGCTGTGGTGCAAGATCATTAACAGTTCACTGCGATCCGGCTTCATCCCGGAATGCCTCAAACAGGGGCAAGTCACGCCACTGCTAAAAAAAACAGACCTAGACAAAAAAGATCTGAATAACTACGGACCAGTCTCAAATCTACCTCTTCTAGCCAAAACCCTAGAAAGATGCTTGCCCTTACAACTTACCCAACACCTGGATAGCATCAATCTACTCGACACCAACCAACCGGGCTTTAGAAAGGGATGTAGCCCGGAAACCGCAATTCTCAACGTCATCGATGGCATGCACAAATCATTGGATGTGGACAAATGCTGCCTTCTCATCCTCCTAGATTTATCAGCAGCTTTTGACACGGTTGATCACATCCTCCTCATTAAGGCTCTTCAAGAAAGGGTAGGTCTAGATGAGGTGGTCTTACAACGGTTCTCCTACTTCCTCCATAACCGCACTCAAAGAAAAAAAATCAAAAACTGCACGTCTGACCTACATCAAGTTAGCAAGGGAGTCCCCCAAGGATCAGTGCTCTCCCCACAACTTTTTAACATTTACATGGAACCACTCACAACCTTATTCAGAAAAGCTAACATCCCCTTCCACCTTTATGCCGATGACACACAGATCTATCTGGAAACCACATCCATTGACGACATTCAGAGACTCAATGACACACTCAGAGAAGTCCAACACTGGCTATCGAGGAACCATCTAAAACTCAATCAGGACAAGACTGAAATACTCCTCATCTGAAACAAAGAAGAGAACCCTCAAATTACAGAATGGCTATCTGCGATCAATGCACTTGACGGAAACATCACCCTGGCGGATTCTGTAAAATCATTAGGCATCACTTTAGACCCGAAACTTAATATGACCAAACACATTAAGATCTCTGCTAAGAGCGCCTTCCTGAACATATAGCTATTGAACAAAATAAAACCTTTCATCCCAGACAAGGACTTTAAACAAGTTACCCAATCAATGGTGTTATCCAGATTAGCCTATGGGATCGCAACACTTTCAGGCTCAGCAAAGGAGCACCTGGCCCCCCTTAAAACAACACTAAACGCAGCAGCTAGAATGGTCACAGGAGTGAAGAAATTTGACCATATCTCACCCGCACTCAGAGAACTAAAATGGCTCCCAGTTGAAATGCGTGCCAGTTTCAGAACAGCCTGCCTCACCCACAAAGCCCTTCACACAGGCAAACCCGAATACTTGGCCTCTAAACAAAAAAAAAGGACAAACCAGGTCCCTCTGGAGCTCAAACACGCTACTACTCATCCCAATGAAAGCACGCAAACAAAAAACCGCAGCCCGATCCTTAATCGCGCTCAAAATCTAGAACGCTACCCCCCATATCAGAACTTTCCCCACCTTCGCAAAATTCAGGTGTACAACCTTTACAACGCAACTTTTACCACGCAGTGCCTTTACGACGCAACTTTTACAATGCAAACCATTACAACGCATTGCGCTGGGGGGCGCTCTAGGATAGGGAATATATTTAATTTACTATCCAACACCTTCCCTACTATCTACGGGGACTGGAGTTGGAATAGTAAATTAAATAAATCACTATCTGGCGCCTAAAAGCACTATGCGTTGTAATGGTATTCGTTGTAAATACCGCGTTGTAAAGGCATGCGATGTAAAAGTATGCGTTGTAACGTCATACATCCCAAAATTCAAAGAGCAACTCAAAAATCTTTTCCTAGATCGGTCCCTAGCAAAGGGGTATGAGACGCAGAAGAGCTGTTGACAACACCCACTGATGGGGGTGGGATACCCAGATTACGGTCATCCTGATAAGGGACTACTAGTACGTATTTACACTGGTGACTTAACCCTCAAATACACAAACTGTATACCCGATATTGTCTCGAGACTCTTGACACTTGTGCTGATATCTGCACTGTACTTACTGTGAATGTTTATTTGGTCTAAGCATTTCGACGGTTGTAAAGTGCGCCGATACCCCTGGGTCTGGCTAGCTCTATATAAAACTTCATATTAATAATAATAATAAGATTGTTTGTTGTTAGGCTGCTGAGCAATAAGAATGGAGAAAGTAATGCATAATCTGAAGCCTCCGGTCCTGACATAGAATACCTTGTGCTCGATGAAATTTTGTCTTTTGATCATTATGGCTATATTGCATATACTGATAGTTCATCCCAGCCCGCTGTTGGAACTAAACAGCAATATTTAACAGCATGTGCTTCAGTATGCTGTACCAGGAGTAATGGAGAATTCCATCACAAAAACCTTTTACACATTCTTTAGGGGATTGTACCTCTTAGCTGGCTAACTCAGAGTTTTAATTTTGGCACGAGAAAATATGGTCCTGAATTCCCCACACTCATTGTGTGTGATTCGTATTACTGTGTCCAGTCTTTTAATGAGCATTTGCATTATTGGCACTTAAAAGGATTGAGAGACTCTAGAGTAAATGCAATCAGGCATAAATTGCTCTGGGGATAGGTGGCACATCTTAAAGAGTGCTTGCCACAACCTCATGTAATTCAAACATTGAGACACCAGTGTGTTGAAACACATACGCTGCAGGGAATTCACTGGCTAAAGAAGCTGCAAAAGCAGTGGTTCAGACTACTGTAGTAGCTGCAATTGCTCATTCACATATGAGGATGGATGTTAACATCATGGTTGCTGTCAATGCTTCATACATTGGCATGCCATTACCTAAACAATTTCCAGCAAAGTACCCCTATATTTTGAGTGCCCAAAACATACCTTTTGATCATATTCCCGGAGTGGGGGGATCGAGTAATACCAAATCAAGACCACAGGGTAAAATTAATATTTGCTGCTCCTGAGGGGTTAGCATCTGCCCATGCTGGTGTGGCAGCTACAGTCTCTTTACTACAGAAGCACTATTGGTGGCATGGTCTTTAAAAACAGACTAAACAATATGTCCTCAACTGTTTGTCAGCAAATTAAAAATTAAAAGTTTTACAACAGCCCGCCCACTGCAGACACCTCTCTTAGTCTCAAATAAACTTCTAAATTGTGTCTATCTGGATCACTGTGGACCTCTAAATTTGGATGGTTCATTTAAATGTATTCTTTTGACTGTTGGTTCAAGTTCTAGATTTCTGTGGGTGTGGCCACAACAATTGGCTGATACCCAAACTGTTATAACAGATTTGCAAGTCTTTAATGGGACATATGCAGCAGCTGCATTCCACTCGGACTAGGGCCCAGCGTTTGCCTCTAAGGCTTACCAGAATACCATGGGAACCCTGGGTGTTGAATTGTATTATATCTCCCTATCATCCTGAGGGAAATTTGATAGTGGAAGGGAAAAACCGTGACTTATAGCATCCCTTAACAGCTAGAGTATTAGGTTTATATCGTAGTTGGGCCCATCACTTGTATGGAGTGCAAAACGCTTTAACCCCTTCCATGCTCATGACGGAACGGTTCCGTCATGAGCGTCGGTTGGCCTGTGCTCATGACGGAACCGTTCCGTCATGAGCCCGTTGGCTCATTAGAACGCTCAGCCCAGCGCGAAAATTCGCGCCGCGCTGAAGCGGTTAAATAATCCGCTTAGACGATCCTTGGGTGGCCAGCTATAGTCTCGTTACTATCTACTGTTAGACCCGGGATCCCTGGTTGGCTGGGGTAGGTACCTTAGGCCAAGTAGGGACCCGCGTTCCAACATCATGGAAAGGAAGGTCACCTTCTTATATAGCCTCTCCCCCCATTAGCTTGGCACGAGCAGCCAGGCTTATCTTCAAGGCAAATGTGTAAAACGTTCGCAACCACGCTCACAATAATCCAATGATGACACCACAAATAGACTCCATATTTTTAAGACAAGTATAAACTTTATGTAAAAAGATATACAATAAGACCACAAGATATAAAACCAACATATCAGGTTGTGTAATATTTCTCCTGGCCGGTCGTAAGGCCAGCCAGCCCTTGTACGTTCTGGCGATGTCAATGAGCACTTCTAAACATTCTCCTGTACTCCTAATCACATGTCATACAGTTCGTAATGCTAGAATCAGGTACTTTTGCAATGTAAAAATACTGTAATGCGTAACGTAGCAATCAGACACTCTGAAAATGAAAAGAATGCAATGCGTAAAGCAACAAACAGGCACTTTGCAAAGTAAACCAATGCAATGCGTAATACAACCACCAGATATGTCGTTCTGCAATAATAAGGCAATGCGTATATCAGTTAATTCGTTATGCAGGAATAATGCAATGCACAATACTCTAATCAGGTAGTTCGTTATGAATGAATATACACTTGAAGAGCGCATGGCTACCAAAGGCGTCCCAGCGCTAGAGACAGAGCCTAAACCGAGGAATGTCAGCAGATTCAGGGGAACAACAGAGTTTTCAGACGTTTGCGGAACAAAAGATGGTTGGCCTCAAGCTGAATATGGTCTGGTAGCTGATTCCAACATTTCGCCGCGATGACTGAAAATGGACGGCCACCGCTCCAAGCTCGGTTAACTCTGGGAACAGTTGCAAATGCTTCTTCTCAGAGCGCAGTGATCTTTTTTGGAGGTACGGGGAGATGATGGATCGGAGAATCGGCGGAACACTAGCTGAAAGAGACTTATGGGCGATGCACAAGGCCTTAAATTGGATTCTTTCGGCCACTGGTAGCCAATGCAGAGAGCTGATATGTGACTTAGCAGATTCCCGGTTATGAGCCTGCATGAGAAGTTGTGCAGCACAAAGTTGGGCCATTTGCAGTTTTTAAATGTTAGAGCCGGGGGAGCCTAAATAGTTCACATTGGCGTAATCAAGCCGCGAAAGGATCAAGGCTTGCACCAGCAGTTTCTTAGTATTAAAGGGCAGAAGGGGTAGAATGTTCCTAATCATTTTTAGGGTACCATTCCCCCGGGGCACAACGCACCCACACACAGCAGCGATGAGACTCATGTGGATTCTGGTACACACTATAACAAGACAAATCCTCATGAAGGTCTCACAGTGCACAACGCACACACTCACAGCATCGATAGGACTCACTTGGATTCCGGTGCACACGATAACAAGGCAAATCCTCACAAAGGTCTCACAGTGCACAACAAACATGCTCACAGCGTCGTTGAGACTTACTCTGATTCCGGTGCACACGATCACTGAACAATCCTCACAATGGGGTTCAGGTTGCACAAAGCACATGCACACAGCATCGCTGATCCTTGCTTGGATTCCAGGTGCCCCCGATCACAGGCATATCTTCCTGAAGGTCTCAGTGCTGCACAAAGCACACACACACACGCAGCGTCACTGAGACTCACTTGGACACCAGGCGCCCACAATCACAGGCAGTTCTTACCAGGGTCTCAGCCTGCAACAGACACGCTCCCACATTGCCGCTGAGACTCTCCTTGAAACTTTTATGTTCCTGTGTTTCCAAACAGGGAGCCAGCTCACCTCAGACCCTTAGGGATGGTTACTTCAGGACACAGCACACAGCAAAGTCCTTCAAGCAGAGGGACACAGCACACAGCAAAGTCCCTTCAGCCTTGCCTTGGCTGAAACAGCAAACTGTAGGCCAGCCCCAGATCACAGAGCAAGGTTCAGTCCTATCCTTCAGTCTCTTCAGTTGTTTCTTCCTTGGCAAATGTCCTCTTCACCACAAAGTAGCTCCAATCTTGTTCACACTTGATCAAGCCATTCGCCAAAGTTCAGGGGCTTCAGCTCTCATAGTTATACCCCTCAATGGCTTTGAAGTCTCTGTGCTTCGAGGGCTCTGAACCCTGTTCAAACCAGTTCTGGGAGCCTCCCTGCCAGTGACACCTTTCTTCCGTCGATTAGTGGGGGTCTGGATTCTCAATCACTTGGCAGGAGATGAGCCAATTGTTTATAGCAGCAACACAGGCCTCTTCACCTCTAAGGGCTTCTCCTCCCACTACACTTCAGATGCAGGTCAGCCTGTTGCTGTGTCACCTCCTCCCCTGGGTCAAGACTATAGGGGTGTCTGATGTACACAGAAAGGGATGGGTAAGGTCTGGCAAGTGAATCCACTTGACAGAACAACATGACAGTTTAACAAACTGCGCGCAGGCCCTGCAATGGAGGGCCTGAGTTCCCTTTCTAGGTCTCGCCTGAGCCAGCGCATGCATTGCTCTGCAAGATATTTAGTTAGGGCTTTTAAAAGTGCTGCCACACGGCCTAGCGCTTGCATTAACGCGAGTGTGCATGCGCAAAGCCGGCAGCTTTCAGGGCCATGGCTTTCCTTTATGGCTTTTCTTTGCCGCGCGCACCACTCGCAGGCCCACCCCCTATTGCCCCTCCCGCCACAGACCGCGTCTCACGGCCGCGCGTCTTGGGTTTTTTTTGCGATTGTTGTCTGACATGAATTCTATATGTAGGCGTCCCTGACCGCACCCGCCCACTTCCGCCCTGCTCGTAATTCCTGAAAAACAAGTAACATGTAAAAGCATTCCCGTCCAGGAGGGTTCTTCTTCTCACACAACCGCCGTGTCCACGTCCTACGCCCTATCGTGTTCAGTCCATACCCTTGCTATTTAGTGTTCCCATATTATGTAGAACACATAGTCATTGCCAATGCTTGTTTTATTTTCTTGTAAAAACATAGTATCCTCCTCCCCCACAGCTCAGTTCTCTCTACCTCCGTGTTATCAGTCGCGTGCCCCGAGCAGGCACAGAGGCTGCAGAGATTCACCCAGGACGGCCCGAGCCCTTTCCGCCAGCAGCTTCGCGCAGACCCCCGAGAGCGACGAACCATGAAGCTGCAGCAGCCCGTGCTAATGACCTGCACCCTCCTGTTCCTCCAGGGTAAGGACTGCCCTTCCGTCTTCTTCTCACACAGTCACCATGTTCACTTCCTACGCCGTATTGTGTTCAGTCCATACCCTTGCTATTTAGTGCCCTTGATATATCTGAATTTATAATACTTAATTTCGTTTGGTGGAACTCATACTGCAGGATTTGCTGACGTATACCCCCTGTCTTACCATGCCCTTTGTGATATACAATCTGTGCGCTCGATGAGCGTCCCCTGCCTGTGCTTTCTGACCATTGCAAACCCTCCATCCCACCTAATGCCCCAGTCACAAACTTTTTGCCTTTGCCACAAAGAAATGTTTGAATAGGGCACATAGGCTGTTCGTTCTTCGCAGCTGACATGCAAACAGCATTTCTGAGCTGCAAAAGAACAAACCTTCAGGAGAGGGTAGAGGCCATCCAGGGAAGGTTAGATGAGCAGTTCTCTTTAGCCAGTCCTGCATCCACAACAATAACATGCATTCTACAATGGGGCTTTTTTTGCTGATGTCTGCTTGGGGTTTGCTACACAATGGGGCATCATTCCCCGAGGCCCTTTTAACAGGAATTAATAACATTCAAACTAACTGGCGCATCCCCAGGGATGCGCCAGTTATTGTGCGCCGCAGCTCCGTCCCCCATGGTGCGCCGCATTTACAATGCGGCGCACCATGAGGCAAAAACGGCGGCGCATTGCTGGAGTTGCGTCGCAAGCGCGACGCAGCTCCAGCAATGCTCTGGGCGGCCCTATCTGTCCAATGCTGCGTCAAGCCTTACGCCTGCTTCAAGCAGGCACAGGGCTTTGACGCAGCATTGGCCTAAAAGTGCCTGCGTGAAATCTTGTAGATTTCACGCAGGCACTTTTGCAAGGTGCACCTGCCCCGGAACGCCCACCCTGCGCCGGAACGCCCACAGGTGGCGCAGGGCTTTACAACATGACGCATCTGCCTAGATGCGTCACGTTGTAAATGGGTCGCAGGGATGCGCCACATTTACGCCGCTGTTGCGTGACGCAACGTCGGCGTAAACGTGGCGCAAGTTCGACATAAATTTGCCCCAACATGTTTGGAAAATCATTGTAGTCCGGCAAATATATTTTAATGCTGGAAGATTTATCGCACTCATCAGCAAGCTCCGGTTACACTACACAGGAAATTGGTTCACACCCTCTGTGCCCCTGAACAAGGGAATCATGCAGTTAATTTTCTGTTTCCAGTACCATCGGAAATTCTGATAAATCATGTCGAGTCGGCGTGTGTCAGGTTTATACATATGAAAACACATTCGGAAAAACATCTGATTATCCACGAACATTGCATGACAAAGTGTCCCTTTTCTAGAATTGGTGTGTAAGAAAAATCGAAATATTAGAAAAGTTCTGGAAATCGTGCCTGTGTGATACAGATATATTGGAAACACACAAGGCTCTGGTAAGTGCTTCAAAAAGAGCTTGCTCTGCTCGCTAAATGGCGCCTGGTTATGGCCAAGCTTATTCCATTTTTGTGCGTGACATTAGCATACGAAGCAGATGCTGAGATTTAACAGGCGGGTATTTCTGCATGTAAGAACGTAATAAAAGCGTTGTAGGAGTATTGGTTGGGTATGTACCTAAAATATTAGTTGTATTTCAAATGTAGACAAAGTGCTTTGCCTGTCTAGCTGTTTCTGTGCCTGCCTTCTTTTATTTCAATATCCAAGTCGAAAATGTAATCCTTGTGGTACAGAAGACAACATGACAATCATGTTGGCTGACTTTGACGTACACAGGGTTTAGTAGAGGCAGTTCTTACGAGGGTCTCAGCCTGCAACAGACACGCTCCCACAGTGCAGCTGAGGCATCATTTATTTTGCCTTTAAGAGATCTCCTTTTTCCATTTTCTTTCCTGCTTTTTTAGGATTTTGATCTTGATAGTAGCTGTTATAACAAGCATTGCCAATAGGTCTCACTTTTGGGACTTTATATAAGTGTTTAGCCATGCAACAGTTGATGTTGTTGCACCAAGGATATTGTGCTGCATATCTAAATACTTATAAGGTCCCAAAAGCGAGACCTATTGGCTATGGCAATGCTTGTTAAGGCTACTTGTGTGGGTGGCACAAATAGTACTGCAGGCCCACTAGTAGCAGTTGGATGTATGACGTTATAACGCATACTTTTACTCCGCAGACCATTACAACGCGACTTTTACACCGCATACCGTTACAACGCATAGCGCCTTGGGGCGCTGGATAGTGGTAAGTATAATTTACTATTCTAACTCCAGTCCCCGTGGACCCTAGGGAAGGTGTTGGATAGTAAATTATACTTATCCCCTATCCTAGAGCGCCCCCCAGCGCAATGCGTTGTAATGGTATGCGGAGTAATGGTCGCGTTGTAATGGGTCTGCGGAGTAAAAGATCCGTTGTAACGGGTGTATACCGTAGCGGTTGCATTGCCAGCCCTGGCACACACAGTGCACTTTACTAGGGACTTCACTTAGTAAGGCAAACATACCAATCATGGACAACCAATTACCATTACTTTATACAGGAAACACTTACACTTTAACACTGTTTAGCAGTGGCAAAGTGTCCAAAGCATCTAAGCCAGTCAAAAATAGTGGAGGTAGAGGCAAAAAGTCTGGGGTAATCATGCCAAGAGGTGCCAGGTCTAACACCTACTATGAGGTCCTGTGTAGCGTCCAGATGTACGTTCCAGATCTCGATAGTACTAGCAAAGTGCCGGCAGATAAGCCTTTTGACATCAATGAATATTTTTCTGTTTTACAGGAACTACAAGACTTCCAAGATGAGCGTTCAAATTAAACTACTAAACGTTCTGCCACTGATGAAGTGAAGGTGCAGCCAGCAACTCCTGGCTGGATTCCTAACATTAGTGATCTAGTTTGAGAAACGATTGCGGAAAAACAGTCTGGCCCATCATACAGAGCACCAGTGCAAGTCCTTGGCATTGGAAGTACCAGAACTGTGATTTTGCCACCACTTGCTGGCTGTAGAACTAAACGGTTTGTGTAAATTGATTTCATCAAACCACACCATGTGGCCAGTCCTACACAGTAAGCCATGGGGACTCCAGGGTAGTTACCTGTCTCCTCTTGCAACCATACAGGAAATTCCTCTTCAAACATATAATAATACAGAAATTGCTTCTCCCGGGCTGGGCACTTGAGATGCTGAAACGTTACTACTTTCTGTTACTACTGCAAACACAGAAGGCACACCACCTGTGAGTTTACAGTCTTTTACTGCTACCCCTAAAAACAAACTTTTTTATTGTCAACCAGCTTTGGAGGTGTCTACCTGTTCTCCCTTACCTCGTGAGGTTCCCGTTTTTTCACAGATTGCCTTTGACTACTTTGCCAACATTGATGATTTTTCTTCATACACTTCATTGCATGGGATACATGCATTTTTCTTCTGGCTGAAACAAACTTATCTGATTCAACCATGGTCATATATCTGGATTTCCATTTCACTGCTTTAATTATTCATTTGGAATAGATGTTCCGCTTTTCTTTTTGTTCCTAAATGGACATTATCTCCCAGAACTTTCTGCTGTTGAGCTGATAAATGAGGCATTGAAACCTCATTCTTCTCCACCTAAAGTGCGACAAGATCTGTCCCTTGTGAGCATTTCTGCATTTCCTTTACATGATGGAATTGTTTGGAATAAGGTTCCTGTCAGAACTGACAGCCTTAGGGTGGTATTCCACTTTTTGCCTGTCTTCCTGTACATGATGTAATTATTTGGAATAAGGTTCCTGTTAGACCTGACAGTCTTAGGGTGGTATTCCACTAACGTTTTGCCTGTCTTCCTCCATTTTTCAGACCTCAATTTTACTGGCTTTATGACTTGCGCACTTTACTACTGCTAATCACTGCTAAAGTGATTGTTCTCGTGCTCTTTCCCCTAAACATGGTAACATAGTCTCATAGCCAGTTGGCATATTGAATTTACATATAAGTCCTTAGTAAAGTGCACTACATGTGTCCAGGGCCTGTTAATTGAATGCTACTGGTGGGCCTACAACTAAGCATGGGCGGATTTTGCGAATTGGCAATCCGCGAACTTGCGTATTTACGGATTCGCAATCCGCGAACTCTCGTGAATTTGCAGATTTTTTTTGTGTGTTCGCAAGGGTTTCTGCTAGTTCGCGAGGGTTGTGTACCAGTTCGCAATTGCGAACTTACTTGTCGGCTCGCAACGGCCGCGACTATGTTGTTTCTACGTCTGGTTCATCATCACAGGTTCACAGCACCCTTTGTTTCACCACTGCCACCCTCTGGTACACCCATGCCACCCTCTGGTACATCACTGCCACCCTCTGGTTGGTTTATCACTGTAGATTATGGGGGTGAAAAAAAGCAAGCACACCTGCCCTGCTTCAACTGACATGAATTAATTTGGGGTTGATTAATGTGTCACTGAATTTAAACTTCCAGTCTGGCTGGCACCTGCTTCCTTATCTGTAATTTGCTTTCTGTTGCAGTGCAATTTTTTTTCACAGGACCTTTGTGGCCTACTTGTAGCTATTCTTTGAGCCTGCTGTGAGGGTCAGAGCAGGGTCATAGAATAGTTGCAAGTAGGCAACTGAACTCTGAAGGGGCCCCTCAGGAAGCACTACAAGGAATGGTTACTAATGATAAGATTGAACTTTTGCACCTGCTGAGTGCTTTCAGTTTTGTCTGTAATTGCTTTCTGTTGCAGTGTAATTTTTTTAACAGGACCTTTGTTGTATACTTGTAGCTATTCTCTGAGCCTGCTGTGAGGGTCAGATCAGGGTCATAGAATAGTTGCAAGTAGGCAAATGAACTCTGAAGGGGCCCCTCAGGAAGCACTACAGGGAATGGTTACTAATGATAAGATTGAACTTTTGCACCTGCTGAGTGCTTTCAGTTTTGCAAAAATCCAAATATCCAGCAGCATCCACAAAAAGTAATCCTTCCAGGTCAAGATCCAAATCAAAGTGACCAGCACATGAAGAAAGCACTGGTAGGAGCCTGCTGGACAGGAACAGGAAGTTGGAGACTGTGGGGCACTTCCTTCCTCCCACCCCCACCCCAAAATGGACTCCTTGCAAAGAAAAAGTGCAGGCAAATGTCAACCTGAGGAGTTATTCTGATAAAAATCATAATTTTCAAGGTTTATGCTGCCTGCTGGTGGATTTCTTGTGCGAAATTGCAAATTTTGCAATCTCGCAATTGCGAGATTGTCGCTGCCCGCCGCATCTACGTGTTCGCAAGTGTTTACTCCCGCGAAATTGTATAGTATTCTAGTTGGCAAGTGCGACCAAGCAAAAAATCCGCTTCGCACGGATTTTACGAATTTTCGGCAAGTTCGCGAGAGTTCGCGGATTGCGAATTTACCGAAAATCCGCAAAATCCGCGAGCGGAACGGAATTTACGCCCATGCTTACCTACAACACTCATTGTTCCACCCTCTTTAGTAGCCCTCTAACCATGGTTCTGGCCTGCCATGTGCAGTTTACACTGCCATTACGACCTGGCAAGATAAACCTCTTGTAGTCCGTCAAAATCTCGCGAGAGTACGCGAGTTAAGCTGGGGTTGCTTTGAACTATTCCTTCCTGGTTTGGTGACATCATCCTGTAGAGCTTACGAAATGTTTCCCTTTTCTGTTTGCTATTTCCAACACTATGTTTAAATACAATCAGGCTGCGGTTGGTTAAAACTACTCCTTCCTGGTCTGGTGACATCATTCTGTAGTCCATCAAAATCTCGCAAGAGTACGCGAGTTAAGCTGGGCTCAACGTATGAAATAGAGGCTCTTTCGAGCAGCCCAATGCCTCCCCCTGACTCAGTCATCGTTTGGGACAACGACGGACAGGTAGGCTCTAGAATCAGTCTGGGCTGTTTTTTGGCACTTGTTTTATGAGGACTTGGTTAACATTAAATAGTGATAAACAAGCCAACTACCTCATGGTTGTCTCTTTAAAAGTTTGGCCCCTTTTATCTGTCAGCCTTGAATAGGGGACAAAAGGTCTTTTTGCTGTATTGGCAATCATTTTTTGAGTTTATTTAAACTACATATGCTAAAATATTTTTTGTAAAGTCTAGCTAGAGAGTTGTAAGTGGGTGCGAGGACTCTCTTGGGTGATAAGTTTATACCAGGAAGTCAGGCTCTATGTGCAAGACACATTGGTGCACCCCAAGCATTATTAATAGACAGAGCAGGGTAAAAAGGGCTCGCTATATCTATACTAAGTGTAGGGGTTGTCTTGTCCTTACAGAGCGGGGTCTCACCTTTACCTGAGCCAGGTCCAGGAAGAGGTGAGGTCCTTTCCCCGGGCAAACTGGGTGAGTACTTGAAAATCTTGAACACTAATGAATAGATTACCGTTTTTAACAGACCTTTGAACCTAATAAGGGTTGTTGTTGTAGATCACACCAGGTGCCAAGGAGGAATTGAAACAGATGTAGGAGAAATATATCCTTTACTGTTATTAATTCACTTGTGTGTTTTTTATTATAATTTTTTCACACGTTTTTCACTAATTTGGCAGTAGCATTCTTTGAGAACAGAGACCCTGACGAAAGCCTTGGGTTTCCTCCCATAATAGGCTGAAACATGTTGGTCCTCTCGCAGCTATTTGTTTAAACTGCGTTTATGTTGTTGCACTGTTCTTGTTTTTAACAAGGAAGGGGCTTATGCCCAATAAAGTAATTTTTGTTAAAGCTCCCTATCCTGTTTTAACCATCACATTCATCTTCATTTTTTTGCACTGCCCTTTCCCATCAGATCATCATCATTTGGTCTAATCTAGTAATTGTAGGTCATTACCCCATGCCAAAGATGGGGGTATGCCGTATGTCTCAATGATCAAGAGACAGAATACCCTGGCAGGATTACCAAATGAAAACTTTGATCCATACAAGTTATTGATGGGAATCCATAAAGGGTTTTGATTAGCAATTACAGGTGGCCCTTTTCTTGGCGATCTGGTCTGTGATGTGGTATATAAATAAATAATACCGGATCTATTTTTGGATGAATGAATGAATAACAGATAGCTCAATAAAATAAGAGTCAAGATTCGAGGTAGTAGGAGTTTCTGCAGGTTTATTACAGCATAAGGACAGGATCAGGACAACCTGCATAGGAACAGAATGACAGGGCCCAGCAGGACAACTGGGGCCCAACAGGGGAAAAGAGGCCCAGCAGCTGCTGGGGCTAGGTCTGGGATGAGCGCGCTAACATTCAATAACAAAACACAGGCATATATACATAGCGCGAACACATAGCATTACATTGCAGTAGGCGTAGCAGTGGGTGGAGCAGAAGGTGTGACGCGTAGCAGTCGCGAAAGATAACAGTAAAAAGAGGTGTAACTGGGCGTATACATAGACATGTGATGCAAACGTAACAGAATATGTCATGAATGGGCGGAAACATAGGAGGGGGCTACCTAAGGAGCCGGGACCTCTGACCTGATGGTGCGCGAAAACTGGCAATGACGTGTTACTAGGAGAAGCTGGGGGCTATGAACTCTGTGCTAGGAGCAGAGACTAGAGTCTGGAGGGTCGGAGCGACATGTACCTAAACCCTATCTGGTATCTAATGTTTAGGGAACATGTTGATATAAACTAGAAGTCATGAGGGGAAAAGCTAACTTGATTCTAAGACTGGACCATGCATTATTCTACATGTAGTGCGTGATGAAGAATCCTAAATGACCATTAAATACAGTATTTCTCTAACGTGGAGACGAGAAGGCTAGACAATGACGGAAACTATTGATGCAGTTCAGTAGCTCAGGAATGCAGAAGAGGAGGACTGAACTGATAGCTGGAACTATAACATACTTTTGGCAGACTCAGAGGCAGAGCCAAGCTACACCGGGCACTGCGAGGCAGGAAGTAAGTGAAGGGTCGAGGATACAGGTGGGGGCTGTATCGCTCCTCAGCGAGGCTTTCAGGAGACAGGAGCTGAATCTGATGTCTGGGCCCTTTTGAGGCCTGAAAACGGGGACTTTATAATGGAATAACGTGCACACTGGGAAACGTGGCAACATTATTTTACATAGGCCTGATATTCGTAGTATTCACGAGGACTGGAAACTGACATATCAGAGGTGGACACAACTGTAATTGCGTCATTAATCAGGCATGGGGAATAACATATGCATATTGGTCATGCACACATAACATATGATGGATGAGGCGTAGGGACACAGAACATGGCAAAATTTACTTTTCCACATTCCCTCCTTGTCACTACGTTTCCATCAGGAAACATCAATTTTCATGATACCATCTATCATTTCATACAGTACCATTTGCTCGTCTCGAATTGTCTTGGAACGGGATTTAGAACGGGGCTTGGGACTAGGAATACAAGAGGTAGCACACATGCTGCAAATCGCAGGGCCACATTGTATACAGAGGCAGCAGCTGAATATAATCGCTACTGCAATACCTAGAAAGGACAGGACTTTCCATCCCCATGCGGAAATTATATTCCAGAACCAACCGGACCATGTCCAGGTGCCTGGATCTTGATGTAACAGATGGGCAATTTTATGGAGTCTGGTTATAGCTGAATAAACAGACGGCGCGTTATTTGGAATGAAAATGCAGCAACTAGATCCGATGACTCTACAGGCCCCGCCCCTATCGG
Source organism: Lissotriton helveticus (assembly GCF_964261635.1). NCBI lineage: Eukaryota > Metazoa > Chordata > Amphibia > Caudata > Salamandridae > Lissotriton > Lissotriton helveticus. The sequence goes on along the minus strand of NC_136061.1, from coordinate 284,399,779 downwards.
CCAGTATGACGTCAAGGACGAGACGATTTTGCAAAACGACAAATCTCATAGCAGATTGTTCTTCGGTTAGGTTACCTAGAGCAGAGGCAGTCTCATTAACTACAGCTTCAAGGGTTCTTGTTAACCTACGGATCAGTTTACTATTCTGGACAGGTCCTACAAAGAAGAAGAAACCTTTATTGAAATCTGTATACTGTTCTAGAGTAGTTTCAGTATAATCGACAATTGGGGACTCCCTTCTATGTCTAATGTGTACTAGATGTGTGTTTCTGTGATAATCAGATGGGGCTAGAAAAACAGGTGGCAGTAGGAAAGCAATGTAACAGGTTCCCTCCCAATCGAGGGGCAGACGGACATATGCAGTTTGACCACAAATAAAATAAGAATGACGTGAAGCTTTGAAAATAGATTTCCCACTGTCACTATACTTGATAATAGTAGTACATTCACTATGACCTATATGTACAGAACCATAACTACGGACACATAATTCGCCTTTGACTGGTAGTACTGAAATAGCAGGTAAGTCTGGAGTAGTGTCAGACTGAACATTCAGGACCATGAAATTCGACGAATAATTACCTAAATTATAAACTTCATTTTCTAGATCTAAACCTGTTCTGTGGGGAAGACCTTGCTTGTCTGGAAAACATGTACTGTTAAGAAAAGACATATCTGTTGAGGATGACGTTAACGTGGACCATGCTCCACACGAACCATTGTGTGAGAATGGATAAGGAAACAGTGGCAGAACTCCCTTCGGTGTCTGGAAAGGGGGGAGTCGACCACACACCCAACAATTAGTGGCATTGCTGGTCTGGTGTGAATAATGTAACATACGGATGAATGTGTTGTTGCGCATAGCGAGGCGGTAAGAATATTCGTGAGGAGGCAGATCACTAAACGTGTGCTCTACTGTAGCATTAGCAGACATATTTACATGAGGAACTGGAAAACACAGGAAAAGTGCGTAGCTGGTGCAAGAAATCATTATGCTGAGAAATAATATGAAACTCAGAAAAACGATACATTGAAGTGAACTTCGACTGACTCTCTCACTATGGGGGTCTATTTTATACATGTCAGAAACAGTCTAACCGTTTCACCTAGGGGAGGACTTATACAATCAAACTGACTGACTTATTTTACTAGACCTTAATTTGAGCTTATACTCCTGCTGCGGAGTTTTCTCTAACAAGGGAGGGGTTGTAATAATGTCTTGTGCGGGACAGTCCTTTAAAACAATGTTCTGGCAATCTTTCGAATCCTGGAAATCCTTGGAAATGTTCTTGGAGACTGATTTCCATTCGTTGAAAAGTTTTACATGAGAAAGGTGGACCTACCCCTTCCTGCCTTCCAACTTGACGGCAGTACGGGTGGTCAAGAGGACCTGGCGTGGCTCCTTCCAACGTGGTTCCAGCGGACTTGATCTGTCGAAATTTCTGACCATCACGAGGGAGCCTGGAACGATCTCGTGCGGTGCCACCTCGGTATTGTCTGGAAATGCGGCGGCAACCTGTGAACGACATGAGTTGAGGGCAGACATCAAGGAAGCTAGGTAATCTGTCAGCATATTACATGAAACATCGGTAATACTTCGGGGTCTAGGAGTACCCCACATGTTAGGGGGGCGGCCGAATACGACCTCATACGGGGACAGACCTGATCTGGAATGTGCGACCATGCGCATATAAAACAAAGCGACTGGCAGAGCTACTAGCCAGTCCACACCTTTCTCTTTACAGACTTTGGCAATACGGATTTTCAGGGTCTGATTATGTCTCTCTACGAGACCGGCTGCTTCAGGATGGCGTACACAATGAAACTTCCACTGGTACCCTAACAAAAGGGAAACGTGTTTCATGAGTTCGGATGAGAATGGCTGGCCGTTATCAGAATATACGACTCTAGGGAGTCCGTATCTAGGGAAGAATTCACGAACCAACTGCTTGGCAGTGGTCGCGGCTGTGTAATCTGGGACTGGATATGCTTCTGTCCACCTGGACAAAGCGCATACAACTACAAGGACATACTTGAAACCTCGACATCGCTCCATTTGAATATAATCCATCTGGAGGACCTCAAAAGGGTGGTCAGGGGGCTGGAAACCACCTTGTTCCACCGGGACACTTTTACCTGGGTTAAACTGACAACATATCATACAGGTACGGACTTTCTGCTTGGCTGCAGCTCGTAAATGCTTATTGAACCAAATGTTCTGGATACTGTCTAACATAGCTTTTTCTCCTAAATGTGCTGGACTATGTGCGGTATTAATAATGACTTGAACCATAGAGTCGGGGAGAAACCATGTGGCTCTACCCTTCGTTAACCATCCTTGATCTGTCTGGACCCCTCCTTGTTCAGACCACTTCTTGATTTCATCGGGAGTAGCATGTAACTGTATATCTATGACATCCTGTGTAGGGTCCTTAACTGTCATGCATAGAATCGGATCTGAAGTATGTGTCATGTTAACTGGAATGTCTGGAGTCTGTGCTGTAAGCTTGGCTGTGCGGTCTGCTAGATCATTACCTTGGGAAATAATGTCGGTGACTTTCGTATGTGCTTTGCACTTCATGATAGCAATAGATGTCGGTAAATGTATGGCATCTAACAGGGCTTGAATAAGGAGACCATGCTGAATCTTGGTTCCATGAGAAGTCATGAAACCTCTCTCCTGCCAGAGCACTCCGAAGTCGTGTACAACTCCGAATGCGTAACGTGAATCTGTGTAAATATTAACTTTCAGGTTCTTGGCATGTATACAGGCTTGTGTCAGAGCGACTAGCTCTGCTGCTTGAGCGGACAGGGTGTCAATACGGTGTGTTTCAATAACTTTAGTGTCAGTAGTCACTGCATACGCGGCTACTAGTTCTCCTGTACTAGTTCTCATACATGAACCATCCACATAAAGTGTCAGGTCAGGATCTGATAACGGAATATCTGTCAGGTCTTGTCTTGGCTTAGTCGTAATGTTAACTACTTCCACACAATCATGTGGGTCAGAATTTGAATTAACTGATGGTAACAGTGTAGCAGGATTCAGAACGTTGCAGCGTCTAATGTCTATATGTGGCTGGAACAGTGTTAATTCATAACCCGTTAAACGTGCAATTGTCAAGTGCTGAGTTTGTGTTCGGTTTAAAAGAACTTCTACGGAATGTGGAACTTGTACTGTCAGAGAATGTCCTAAAACTATGGAATCACTTTGTCTGATAGCTAGTGCTGTGGCTGCAACTGACTTGAGGCACGCAGGCAACGCCTGGGCGACTGGATCTAATGTGCTAGAAAAATAAGCACAGGGCTTGTATTGACCTGCTTGATCTTGTGTGAGAACAGATAATGCTGTACCTTCGCGCTCAGTAACGAAAAGTGTAAAAGGCTTACTGTAGTTCGGTGTAGCTAGAACTGGAGCTTGACATAGGGCTTTCTTTAACTCGTTGAAACTAAGTGTATGTTCAGATGTCCAATGGAGGACAGTCGATACGGCTGCCTCCTGTGTCGTTAACTGTATCAGTGGCTTGGCTAGAAATGCATACTGGGGAATCCATTGTCTACAATAAGAAGTAAGGCCGATAAAGGCACGTACCTCCTTCTGGGTTCTGGGCTGGGGAAGACTCGCTATTAACTGGATACGGTCGGGTGTCAACTGCCTACCCCTCTTGGACAGCAAGTGTCCTAAGTATACCACTTGCTGGACACAGAATTGAAGCTTCGAAGGTGACACTTTGTGCCCCATCTCGGCTAGAAAATACAGAACTGTAAGTGATGCTCGCTCGCAAGCACATTCAGAACGGGCTGTGATCAGTAGATCATCGACATACTGGAGCAGGGCAGTGTCAGTTGGCATGTGAATGTTGTCTAGTTGTCTCTTGAGTGCTTGACTGTAAATACTAGGGCTTTCTGTGAAACCTTGAGGAGCGCGTGTAAACATATAGCTCCTTCCATTTAAACAGAATCCGAAAAGAAACTGACTGTCTGGATGAATTGGAACACTAAAAAATGCATTCTTGAGGTCTATGACAGTGAAAAACATGGCTTCGGAATCAATGGCTGTTAACAGGGAAGAAATATCTGGGACAACTGGGTACTGAGGAATAATACATTTATTAAGCTCTCGTAAATCAATCACTAATCGATATACTGGGGGTGCATTTGGATCAGTACGTTTCATGACTGGAATGATCGGAGAATTACATACATTGGAGTCAGTTTCTACAACTACTCCTTGAGCCATGAGCTCGTCAATAATTTTGGATAAGGCTGTTACAGCCTCAGGTGGCAATCTGTACTGCCTGATTCGTGGTAACACTACACCTGGCTTGAGAGTCACACGATGGGGTGTGATTTGCATGTAACCTACATCAGTTGGACCTTGCGCCCATAAATGCTGCGGAACATTAGACAATCTTGAATCAAAATCTCGTAATACATAGTGACCCTTAAAGTCACGTAGGAACAGACGTATTCCCTCTGGGGAACAGCAAATAACTGCACCTAATTCTTTCAGTGTCTTAATGCCTAACAGATTTTCTGGACATGACTTAGTAAGTAACAGATCAGTAGTACGGGACAATGGACCTACTTCTAGAGTGACTGGCTTAGATATCTCATTAACTATTGGTTTTCCTGAAAATCCAAGGGAAACATTTCTTGAGCCTGAGAGCGGAGCCCCTGGAACTTCGGCATGACTAATTGTGGTCCTACTTGCCCCTGTATCGATCAAAAACTTTCTGTCTTTCCCTAATACTTGACTGTGAACATAGGGACCTTCTTGATCTACAGGTATCTCGATGAGAGGCAAGCCTACCTCCCTCTCTAGGCTGTTTCATGAATATGACTGATACTCTGGATACTCAGACTGTGCATACTGGTACATCTGTGATGTAACGTGCTGTGTTGCAGCTATAGGCTGCGGTGCGGAAACTGTCTGTTGTGCATTCTGTGACTGAGGAATCTGTGAAACTTGTTCTTGTCTAGGCGGACGTGGTCTTTCTTTAGTCTTACCAGTAGCTATATTATGTTTCAGAACTGCACACTCGTTTATAAAATGACCTGGCTGTTTACAATAATTGCAGTTCCCTTTAACGGGAGCTGCAGGATGACTGGCTCGATTGGCTTGATTTGGACCCCTCTTCTGACTGTCTTGAGGAACAGATTGTGCAACTAGCACTTTCATTTTCGTGTCTTTCATACGTTTTCTCTCGTGATCTTGCTCTTCTCTGATTCTATTCTGGTGATACTGGAGCATCTGGAGCATCTGGGACGGGGTATTCGCTTGCCAGGTGCTTTCGACTTTCAAAACTCGATTTTTAATTTGCGGACTTGAATTCTCGACTAATTTGGTGACGAAAAGATGAGGGTACGACTCACTACTTGTCTTGAGACCACTATTAATACTGAAACATTTTTCAAATCTAGAATAAAAATCACTAATATCTTCATCTTGTTTCTGTTTACAGGCTGAGATTGCATCCCAGTCTTCCTTCCTAGTTGTCAATAATCTGGGTAAAACTTGAATCAATAATTCTGGTAATTCTTTACATTTATCTCCGAGACCGGTACCTGGTACTCGTGCCTTGTCTTCAGCTTCTAGAGCTGCCCAATCGATCTTTTTCTCTCCCACCTCCCATTCTTTTTCCTTTAACTTTTCATACACCCCTGCGGGTAACAGGACTTTTAACATTTTAATAATATCTGGGTAAGTGTATTCTCCCATACGGAGCATGTCTTTTAATTCTCTATGGAACCCTGCTGGATCTTTGTCATGACAGGGAATTAATTTCTTCATTTCAAGAAGTTCCATCTTTGAAATCGGAGTGTATACAAACACTCGTTGCATTACGCCACCCGCCCCTTGGACTGGGTGGACTTCTCGTAACGGATTCTGTCTGTCTATGTAGAATGATTTTCTTTCTGGGGATGAGACATGAACAAAATGTGGGTTCAGGAACGTTCTATATTTGTGGCGCTGTTCTAGAATGACACTAATTAAATCGGTACCTAGACCTCTCCATCTATACTGGAGTAACTCGTTCAGGATATCATGTAACGGACCTGGATCAGAGTGTTGACCCTCATACAGAGTAATGAGGTACTGGATCATATACATACCCACCAGTCGTTGCTCGGCTGGGGGCAGTTTCAGAAACATTTGTGCCACTATTTCGTCTGGAAAAGTGGTAGAATCAGTAATCCATCGGACTGCTGATCGGGCTAGTTCTTGTTCATGCATAGTACTTAATTCACTGTAACCGACTCGTGATTTCAGAATGTGGTCGGTAGCTTGAAATACTTGTTCTAGAGAACCTTGTTCTGGTGCTAGATGAAAAATAGACTTGGGTTCTAGACGTAAATGGCGATCTGGAAATCTGGATTTTCCTACATACGCTATTCTGGCGGGATTCTCGTCTTCCTCTTCAGGATCAGAGATACTTTCTTTCTCACTTACTTGTGCTGCTTTACGCTGGTCGTGTAACCTTATTATTTCTTTACGAATTTTCTTGTACATACTCTCCATGGCACTGACAGTCTTGTGCTTACCCTCGGCTATATTATCACTCCACCTTGTCAAGATTCTCATTTCGGCGGGATCTTTAGACGGGTAATCTTGTTCTCTTATTAGACAATTGATCAGGAACTTTAATATCATAAGCTGAATCTCGGCTTTCCTTTGAGACATAATCTCGCCAATACTTTCTGGATCATCCCCTGTACGGATGAAACGATATATTCTGTCTAGATCTTCTTTCATGTTCGGCAAGGTGACTAGATACTCGGTCACTCTCCTTACACGTAAGGAATATAAAACCATAGTATATTCGCCTGGAACTGGATCATAAACACATTCGTTAAGGGCTTGCCTGATTTCTGTAACAGACTTATTACTTTTAGGAGTACGCTGTGATGCTTGAGCATGTAATTCGAGTGCCGATAAACGCTTGTGTGGCGGCGGGGTTTGAGGAGTAGCTCCTCCTGCGGCTCCTAGACTGGAGTCGTCTACTGAGGCTCTACGTCCTGGCAGAGTGGGAAATGGAACTGTAGGCTGGACCGGGGGTACCGTAACAGGTACTCCGGTGTCTGGAGGAGCGGGAAGTGCCTGATTTACAGGGACTAGCGGAGCGCGAACAGGATTTGCATATTCGGGGACTGTGTCGTCCAAATAGGACGAAATAAAAATATCAGCTGCGGTCGGTTTGTGACGTAGCTTGGTCGGAATTAATGGTGGCGGGAAATTACTAGATGCCTCTGGGGTCGCTTTTGGCAAGCCTTCGGCAAGGAGAGGATACATACCCTTAATAAGGGCATGCCTCTGTCTGTCTGACTGTTCGGCTTTGACTTGTTCACCTATCTCGATTAATTCTCTTTCTTGGGCTCGTTCTTGGGATTCTCTACTTAACTCTGACTTTCTGACTTCCTTTTCCGTTCTTCTATGAGCTTCCTTACGCCATAACTCGATGGCATCTTTCTGTGACTGTCTGGCTTTCTTTTTCCATAATGCTTCTTCTACTCGCATGATACATTCGGCATCCCATGTACCCGATACGGGCCATCTATACTTTTCTTCTAACTGTTTGGTATACCCTACCCATAAATCTAGATATAATATGGCGCTTATGCCATGTTTCTGATACATAAAGTGACCTGGACTGTCCCTAGGCGGGACAGGAACTGCTTCCTCTAATAAACCTTTTCTAGTTTTTAACTGACGTAACTTGGAAAATATAGGCATGACTGAACTGTAATCTGGACAAAATACAATACACAATAAAAACACGAAATCACATCGCACTCATACCACAACAGTAAATTACATGAAGAACATTATAAATAACAGTTCGAACAGAATATTACCTGGAATACTGAGAACAGAAATAGAACAGATTTTCTCGAGAACGGAACAGACTAGAGTTACTGGATGCACTGCTGTAACAGTACGGAACATACCGGTCCCATAAAGGGACACATCAAGACCCGTATCCACCTAGGTGAACACTTCGTTTGTGAGTCTGGGCACCACCAACCCACGGACCAGGAGTCAATTTAGATTGGTCCTGTCTAGATACTACCCCAGCAATGGTACTCACCGGGCAGCACGGAACGGAAGGCCTCGGACTGGACTGGACGACGGACGACGAACTTCGGACTTCGGACTTCAGTTACAGGTGGGCCTCCGGATACCTCGGACCTTGGACTCTCGGCTTGGGCTCTGGTCGGGACTCGCCGCGTTCCTCCACCGTCTCGTTTGGATGCTGGACCGCCTCCTCCGTCTCCTCCGTGGGCCTGAGGGATACTTGGAGCAGAAATATCTGCTAGTGCACGGTATGGTTCCGTCACGACTGCAGAGGGTCAGGGGGTCGGCGTGGCTTCACCGACGCGTGGGGAAAGGGCAAGTCCCTGTTCGGGCGCCATTATGTGGTATATAAATAAATAATACCGGATCTATTTTTGGATGAATGAATGAATAACAGATAGCTCAATAAAATAAGAGTCAAGATTCGAGGTAGTAGGAGTTTCTGCAGGTTTATTACAGCATAAGGACAGGATCAGGACAACCTGCATAGGAACAGAATGACAGGGCCCAGCAGGACAACTGGGGCCCAACAGGGGAAAAGAGGCCCAGCAGCTGCTGGGGCTAGGTCTGGGATGAGCGCGCTAACATTCAATAACAAAACACAGGCATATATACATAGCGCGAACACATAGCATTACATTGCAGTAGGCGTAGCAGTGGGTGGAGCAGAAGGTGTGACGCGTAGCAGTCGCGAAAGATAACAGTAAAAAGAGGTGTAACTGGGCGTATACATAGACATGTGATGCAAACGTAACAGAATATGTCATGAATGGGCGGAAACATAGGAGGGGGCTACCTAAGGAGCCGGGACCTCTGACCTGATGGTGCGCGAAAACTGGCAATGACGTGTTACTAGGAGAAGCTGGGGGCTATGAACTCTGTGCTAGGAGCAGAGACTAGAGTCTGGAGGGTCGGAGCGACATGTACCTAAACCCTATCTGGTATCTAATGTTTAGGGAACATGTTGATATAAACTAGAAGTCATGAGGGGAAAAGCTAACTTGATTCTAAGACTGGACCATGCATTATTCTACATGTAGTGCGTGATGAAGAATCCTAAATGACCATTAAATACAGTATTTCTCTAACGTGGAGACGAGAAGGCTAGACAATGACGGAAACTATTGATGCAGTTCAGTAGCTCAGGAATGCAGAAGAGGAGGACTGAACTGATAGCTGGAACTATAACATACTTTTGGCAGACTCAGAGGCAGAGCCAAGCTACACCGGGCACTGCGAGGCAGGAAGTAAGTGAAGGGTCGAGGATACAGGTGGGGGCTGTATCGCTCCTCAGCGAGGCTTTCAGGAGACAGGAGCTGAATCTGATGTCTGGGCCCTTTTGAGGCCTGAAAACGGGGACTTTATAATGGAATAACGTGCACACTGGGAAACGTGGCAACATTATTTTACATAGGCCTGATATTCGTAGTATTCACGAGGACTGGAAACTGACATATCAGAGGTGGACACAACTGTAATTGCGTCATTAATCAGGCATGGGGAATAACATATGCATATTGGTCATGCACACATAACATATGATGGATGAGGCGTAGGGACACAGAACATGGCAAAATTTACTTTTCCACATGTTGTTCATAACTGTTAGCCACTTCTTTATCTTGATGTACTTTTTAGACATGAAGGTATTTTGAAAGACATTCAGATCAGGTTTCTGATTTAGACCTCTAAGTTTGTTTGTTGTTCAAGATAAACCTCTTGCCAGGCCTAAACCTTTGAGTTTTTATACATGCAAGTCATCTCTAAAGTAGGCCCTGTATGACCCACGGGGTAGGGTACAATGCATTTAACAGGCAGTACATGTACTTTTAAGTTTACATGTCTTGTTAGTGAACACATTTTTAAGATGCAGTTTAGCAAATGCCACTTTTTGAAATTTTTTAATTTACTTACTTTAGCCATTTGAAGCCCGCTGCCTATCTCTGTTCAGTCTGGGTTGGGTGAAGAGCTGGGCTTTGTGTGTTTCCTCTAGACAATGGCACACAAAGGTAGCTTAGGTGTATCTTGATGGGCCATCCTGGGTGATGGGAGGGAGGGGCGTTGCACAGCCTCAATCTTATACCTGAATAGGATGTGTCCTGTCCACAGACAATGGGCTGCGTAGCCCCCTGTAATGAGTCTGGAGCCAGGACAGGAAGGGAGGCCCTCTGGGCACTTCAAAGCTTTCTTTGAAGTCACCCTCACTTCAAAGGCACTACTGGGTATAAGTACTGGACCTCTGACACCGACTTTATTAAACTTCAGAACCTTTGAAGTCTCTGGTGTGCTGCTGGAAGGACTGCCACTTTGCTGGACTGCTGCTTTGCTGGATTCTTGGCTTCTCTTCCAGGGGATACTCATCAATAGTCATAAGCACTGATTAATCCCCGCCCACGTGCGGGACCCCGGAGCACATACAAAAATACATATATATGTGTATGTTTAGGTCAAGAAGTACAGAGAACCTTCAAAACATACTTATATACATGTACACATTATATAAACATGCAGTCTACCATCACTCAAATAGGCTAATATGCCAAGATTATATGGATTTTTCATTAAATGAAAATAATGTCACATATCCGGTGTCGGTGCCGTTGGGAGCGAGAGAGCCGCGGGAGAGCCGCGAGGAGCTGCGGCGTAGTGTAGCGGCAAGTGGCAAGTGAGCAAGGGCGGTCGGGGCGGACCTAGTGGAGTTGCCGCGGTTTTTGAGCCACTGAGCCATCGAGCCGTGGGGAGCATTTTGAGCCGCGTGAGCCACCGAAACGAGCCGAGGCGAGCTTGGCGGGCGGGGCAGAGCTGAGCCGCCGGCTTTTGTGGGCACCACTTTCATCTCCATTGGTGTTATTGGGGCTGCTTGAGCTGCTAGAGCCGCCGCCACTAACGAGAAGAGAGAAGCGGAGTGGAGTGGAGTGCAGCAAAAAAAAGAAAACGGAAGCAAAAGGAGGGCAGTGAGCCGAGGTGAGCCGTGGTGGCGCTGCGTTTTCATCAAGCGTAGCGCACGGAGGAGGAGATCGCTTGGAGGTGTTGGGAGAGAGCAACTAGAGGAGTAGCCAGCAGAGAGGAGAGGAAGGTGTACTCCGGTGTAGGCGCTAGCGTGGGTGGTGTAGGACAGCTGGGGGTTACGGGGGTAGACGGTTTGCGGTTTGTGGTTAAGTAGCAGGGGGTAAGAGGGGCAGGGAAACATCCTTTACAACGGAACTGTTACAACGCGGTATCGTTACAACGCAGGATTTACAACGAAAGTCGTTACAACGACTTTCGCTGGAGGGCGCTCTAGGATAGGGGATAGTTTAATTTACTATCCAACACCTTCCCTACTATCCACGGGGACTGGAGTTGGAATAGTAAATTAAACTATTCACTATCCATAGCCCCCCAACGCAGTCGTTGTAACGACTTGCGTTGTTAAACCTGCGTCGTAAAGGTACGCGTTGTAATGATACGCATTGTACCGTCATACATCCGAGGGGCAAGTTGTGTTGATCAGCTGTGCCCCTTCCCTCTTCTCACTCCGCTTTGCCTAGCCCCCGCCTCTGCCCTCACCCGCTACCCGCCACCTGCCCCCCATCCCTACCTAGTACTGCAAGAGCACCTAGAGACGCCGAATAGAAATTGAATAGATCAGAACAGAACACAGAAGGAGCAGTTACTGCGCTGTAGTGCCTCTCATGATATCTTCTGATATTTCCTGATGTATTTTTTCTGATGTAGTGGTCCGTGAACTGTCTTCAGCTGTGCAACTTGATATTCTAATATCCTTATATCTTGCCAACGCTTGCCAACGTTTGCTCTTTCGAGTAGAAGAGTCTCGGAGAGGAAGGTGGGCGGAGGCAGCAGCTGATTCAGTCGTGCCTGTGACTGTGAAATTGGTACGTTGCACGGAGAGTAGAGCAAAGGGGGTAGATCAAAGGAAGGGGCAGCTTGGACAAACATGGTTGAGTATAGAGTGAATAAAGATGAGGTCTGGACGCCAGCGTGGAGCCCTACCAAAGCCTATACAGAGTCAAAGGACCGAAGAGTCTATAGTTGCTCCTCCTCAACAAGAGAGGCGCAAGGAAAACTGAGAAAATGAGGAAAATGAGGAAAATGTGGAAAATAGCAGTGGCAGTGCTGCTATAGTGGAGAATTTGTGTCAGCCAGCCAAAGAGATGGCTTTATCTGCATCTTTAAATAAGGACCGCATGGACCGTAATAAATCTCCATATGTGGCGCAGTCATCTATAAAGAGCTACTTTTTAAGTACCATCAAAAACAGTCTGACAAACATGAAAGAAATATCACCGAAAAGAAAGAACTTAGGGGCCGATTATGATGGCGGACGGACCTGAGTCCGTCCGCCACCATAGAGTAGGAGGGACCGTCCGCAGGGGCAGCGGCGGTCCCTCCGTGCAGATTAGGATGTGACCGCCAGGGTGGCGGACACATCCTCTATCTTTAATATTGCGGCGGGTGCAGCTTCAAACTGCACCCGCCGCAATGTTAAAAATGCATGCACGGCATTTGCGTGCACAAAGCAGCAGGCACCGTGTGGTGCCTGCCGCTTTGTTCACGCAAATGCAGGGGGGTACCATAGGTACCCCCCATGTGCACCCCACACCACCCCTTCACCCAGGGGGCCCGCAACGGGCCCCCGAAGTGAAGGTCCGTATGCTTTTCCACGGCGGAAAAGTCGCCGTGGAAAAGCATACTTTCTACTCCATCCTAATATGGCTGGCGGTGTCTGATAGACACCGCCAGCCATGTTAATGCTTTTCCGCCGCGGTCGGAAGGCGACCGCGGCGGAAAAGCAGAGGACAGATTGCAAGACCCACCAGCCATCCTAATTTGGCGGTGGGTCTTTCAAGCCTCCGCGGCGGTTTTCCCGCATCCTCCGGGCCGGCGGTGGCTTCCGCCGGCCCGGAGGATGCGGGAAATCCGCAATCGTAATAGGCCCCTAAGTTGGAATGTCAGTGACTGTACTTTGTCCTCTCCATTACTGTCACCATTGCGCAAAAAAGGAGAGAAGATTGGTTATTCTGGGGATTTGACGCAGTTAAAGTTGTCTGAAAAATGTATATGTTGTAGCAAATAGCCAGGATAGGAGTGTAATTGATGAAGGTGCTGTAGTGGAGAAGGTGCTGTTATCCTCGTTACAGCCATCATCTGTAGTTGGGCAGCAACGGGCTCAGGCGCAAATTCACGCTTGTGTCCCTACTGCCGAACAGGTAGAGTTACAGCTGGTCGATGATTTTCAGATTATCAGTCAGGCGATGCATTATAAAACACCAGTTGGGTGTAGTAAAGGGTTGGATGTAGTGCGTTAGAGGTCTTCTTGTAGGTCACTGAATGAAAATAAAGATGTTATTGTGAGAGATCCTGGAGTTGGAGCTGGAAATCCGGCTCACAAGGATGAATCTATTGAACCGATATTGGTTTTAGAGGACTCACTTACTATCCCAAATAGTGGTTTTGTTAAAAGTGGTAATGTCGGCTTATTTAACCGGTACCAGTCAAGTTTAATTAAGGAAAATAGCTTTACCATCAATGAATCACTGTTAGTTCCAGGTGTCGGCAGCACTGAGAAGATTATTAATATAAATGATCAATGCAGCTTAGACCTAAACGGCCAGTTTAACCCAGCCGGTATATCTTTATTAACTAAACTTGAGGGGAATTCTCAGGTTAGCCTTGGTGATTCCGAAAAAAAAGCAGCTAGTCCTGAGCGTGCCTCATGGGATAGTCTTCTACATACCATGGACTCAATTACTAACGCGCTTAATTTTCATTCCGACAAATTGGATGTTCAGGTAGATATCCTAAACACACTAGCATCTCATGTAGTGGGTATTGATACAAAACTCCTGCAATTAACTAATCTGATTACGAAGGTACAAGCTGATAAAGAGAGCCCGTTTATAACATGTACCTGTGCACAACTGATCGATAAAATTTCGGACCTACCGACAATAGTAAGTTCAATGGTGCACGAAGTAAAACTGTTGTCAGGTAGAAAAGCGCAAGAGAACGAAGAAAATATTGATCTATCTAAAAAAAGGAACATCTCAGGCAGCATGGCTAGACCAGGGTTATCTATGCAAGATAATTTGGCTTTACAACAAAAAGATGTGTATGGTAGAAACAGTAAAAGCAGTTCAGTTAATGATGGTAAGGCACAACTTGTAAATGATGAAATCAAAATGCAAGCCTAAGAGGGCCCTCTACTTAACCCGGAATGTAATATAAATAAAGATTGTTTGGTAAGCGGAGATGCAATTAGTGATTATTCAGTGTCAACCCAAAAGTCAAGTAGTATGAAAAAATTACGCCCTAAACATACTCAGGAAATAACTGTTCCTCTAAAATCAGCGACTCTTTCAAAAAGGGTGAAAAAAGGTTAAGAAAGACACATAACAAGAAAATGCATGACTCTCAATCATCTAGTAAGAATGTTTGTGATGATCTTAAAATTCCTGTAGAAACTGAAACTGAAACAATATTCTATTTTCCGATTTTTGGCCTTAATAAAAATTTGGGATTAAATGTAAAAGAAACTCAAATAAAGGAGTGTGTCATCAATAAGTCTGGACAGGATAAACCCAAATTGACGTCAGGATCCATAGTGGAATCTTTAAAAACTCTGAGGGAATATGATTTGGAACAACTTATAAATGAAAGGGTGGACGTTCAAGGTGAGCAATTACGTTTTAATAAAAAATCTGTAGATTTTATTAATTACCTAGGTAGTAGTAGAAATGATCAGGGGTACGAATTACGTTTGAAACCCATTAATGATGTAGTGGTTGAACAAGGAGACCAGAACATCATTGATCTTGATCAGAAACCTGTAAATCTCACTCCTCAGCAAGGTTGTAATAGGATCAATCAGGTAGCCCATTCGGGTACGCAAGATCGAATAATAAAGAAAGTTAAAGAAGTTAATCTCTCGACAGATATTGTCCTAGTGCCTGCTATTGAGAAAGGGTTTTCAACTGCATTGTAGATAAAGAGGATATAGAGCCTTCAAACCTGTTGCTTGATAAGAGGAAAGTAGCCTTCTGCCCACAATATATAACAAGAGGTCCCCATGATATTTTAAATCGTGGTAACATCTTGAAACTGTTACATGCAATTACAGATCTTAGCAATGTGGTAACGGAGGATCTGGAATCTGTAGAGTTTATGAAAGAAGGAGATAAGACTGATAGGGAGATAACAATTACAACCTGGCTAGATACAGAAATTGTTGATAAAATAATGGCAAATGGCATATTATTTGAGAAGTGGGGTATTAAAGTTTGGAGACCTCAAGGACCGCGTTATCCTATGTTGCTGATTCCAATAAAAACACCTGATACATTGATCCAAAAAAAGGATGATAAAAAAATAGCTACGCCAGCACAGGTTAGAGTACTAAAAGGTGCGTCAGGCCCATCTACGGAATTAAATTTGTCCTATGGTATCAAGATTAGAAGCAGTCAGTCCGGTTTGCGAACATGTGAGGAGCTAAAGAAGGTTCCAGAATTCGCAGATGATTGGAGCTGGCTTCCAGGAATATTAACAAATGTAAATCCTGGAAAGAAGGATTGATGCCGATCTTTTTCTGAAGAAGCTTCAAATATTCTGAAACTTTGTTCCTAGAATACTAATGGTCTAAAAACATTAATTGAGGACCCAAATGTAATAGATTTCTTGAAGGCTTTTAGTATATTAATTTTTCAAGAAACCTGGAACACGTGTAGTGAACCTTTTATTGGTTATTTAGAATACTGTAATGTTGCAACACGTGAAGCTTATCCGGGTCGCCCATGTGGTGGTCTTTCTATATATGTTTCTTTGAACCTTAAGGTGGAAATTGACCTCCAGGTAAAATGGCTGCAGTGCATTAAATTAATAGCTGGTCATTCTGTTATTCTTTTAAATGTTTATTTAGGTTGAAAAAAGAAGGTTAGATCCACACCAATCACTCAGTTATGGGGAATGGTAAAAACTCTATACTTTGATCACTTAGACTCAGTATTTATTATATCAGGTGATTTTAATATGCATTTTTTTGCTTCTAAAAAGCAGACAATTGATTTAAAATGTTTAGCTCAATGGACAGATTGTGAGTTTAAAAAATACAATCTAAAGATTATGCATGACTCGGATGATATCCTGACTTTTAACAAAGTAGGTAGTCCTCCTTTTAATAGATTATACAATAATGTCTGAAAAATTATATAATTTAGTAAAAAGCTATCAGTAACTCCCGAGGTTTGAAAGTGATCACAATCCTCAAGTGGTTCTCTTTGATTTAGCTTATGACTACCTGCCTGAAACTAGAATTTTGAAAACAGCTCCTACAGCTTTTAACTTTAAAAGGTTACCATGGAATGAAAAAACAGAGGAAAGTATTTTGGGAGTCCTTGCTTGTTTAATACAAGATGTGCAGTCTGCTTATGGTGAAGGGAAATCCATGGTTGAATTATGGTCACTTTTATGTGATGAATTGCTGGCTAAATTTGCTAGGGACAAGCCGTCTAGGGGTTTAACATTGAACCTTAAGAAACCAGGGTGGTATTCTTTTCACCTATTATATCTAAAAAGAAGGCTTAATAAAGCAATAAGATCACTGTACAGGAATAAAAACAAGCTACCGTTTTTTAACATATTTCTTAAAATTAGAGAATTAAAACAGGGATATAAGAAGGAAATATGGAGAGCGAAGCAAGCGCATTATGAATCAACATTGGCTAAGATACATTATGCTTGTAAATCCAAAGATCTGCGGTTATTTTGAAGCATAATTAATAACCTTGAGAATGGTAATAATAGAAGCAGCAGTGCTAATGTAGATGAAGCAGGTTGGGTGAACTTTTTTAATTTAAAGATTGATTCACAAGGCCCACTGTATGACAATGGTAACAGTAATGGTCCTACCAGTAGGTATAAAACAAAAAATGGAGGGAAGCAAGATAGTACCCATCATCTTCAATGTAGTATGGATATTGAGCCTTGGTCGCTCAATAAAGTAAAAAAAGCGATAAATAGGATTAGATCCAATGAAGCGCCAGGTCCAAATGGTATTCCGAATGCCTTATTTAAAGCAAAATTAAGGAATTGGCCAGAGCTATTAATGCTCTTGTTTAATGATGTACTTAAATCAGGCCTTATCCCGTTATGATGGCATGGAAGTATCATTCAACCAGTATATAAATGTGGCCCCCAGGATAATCCGGCTAATTATTGCCTAATCACACTTACAGATGTAAATGCAAACATTTTTGCTAGATGTCTGCTGGATGATTTAGAGGCTTGTGCCACAAAAGAGGAGTTTATTCCCAACTTTCTAACTAGTTTAAGGGTGAATCAACTCACACTAACTTGATTTTATTAACATTATTAGGTGAAAGAGGCAAAACTAGGAAGCAAAGATTATGGGACCGATTCCGATTCAGGAAAAACCACTCCGAATAGCCGTTGGGAGCGTTTTTCCCATAAAAATCGTAACCTGCAACGTCCCCCGTACGTACGACGAAGTACGATTCGTACAAGGAGCCGTACTCTGTACGAGTCGTACAGAGACCGTACGAATCAAATCCCCGTCTGAATCTCCCTCGGAACCCGCTGTATGCGACATCTGTACGGTTCGCGGCTGGTTTTTACGACCCAGCAAGTACGATACGTGTCTGGTACGCACCGTACGACCCTTTTTATATGGGAGCTGAAAACAGCCGTAAAAGCAGAGTTCGCGCCAAAACAGGTACGGAACGCCCCCCCCCGGGTACAGTGCTTACCCCACATGATCGCAGGGGTACGGTGCGTACCCCTGCGATCATGGGTCGTACGCACCGTACCCCATGTACGATGGGTGTACGCACCGTACCCCATGTACGATGGGTGTACGGTGGATACACCCATCGTACATGGGGTATGGTGCATACACCCCATGATCGCAGGGCTACGGTACGTACCCCTGCGATCATGGGGTGTACAAACCGTACGGTGAGCATGTGTTTGTGTGCTTTTCCGTACGACTCGCCCTTACCTGACGTGGACCATATGAATCGCGTCCTCATACCCCGGTCCGGATTGTACTCGTCGGGTCGTACGGCATGTGTACGAGTCGTATGGTTCACGGTTTCAGCCTTGCAATATGTACGGATCGCGACGATTCGGACGGATTCACAGAATACGGATCGTAATATGCGACTCGGACGGACGGGTACGATTCGTACGGAGAGGGCTCCGGATACAAATCGTACGGACGTTTTTTTTCCCGAATCGGAATCGACCCCTATATGTGTGTTTCATTAACTTAAAAGCCGCTTTTGATTCTGTGCCACGAAACATACTTTGGTGGAAGTTAAGAAAATGGGGAATATAGGAAACATTGTTAAAAATGATTATAATACTATATTCCGACACCTGGGTACAGATTAAAATTGGCGACGGTAAACATACGACTCGTCGTTTGGCTACTAATATCGGATTGAACCAAGGCTGTGTTTTGGCTCCTTGCCTTTTTAATTTTTTTTTATGGCCGATCTCCCAGCCCATTTTAAAAATGTTAATTCGCATTCACCTTCGATTTGTGGTAAAGAGATTAAATATCTGCAATATGCAGACCACACCATTTTAATGAGCCAAACAGTTATAGGATTAAAAAGGTTAATTGATTCCTTCAACTCTTATGTCACACAAAATGGATTAACAAATAATTTAAAAAATACAAAAATAATGACTATGGGAAAAGGCAAACCGAGAATAAAAGAATGGAATATCAATGGCCTGGTAATTGAAAACGTTAAATCATATAAATACCTAGCCATTACTTTTGATGATGGATTGATATTTAGGCAGCATTTTAATAATCTTGAAACCAGGGGTTCCTCTCTCGCCTTTGCCTTTAGAAAACTGAGAGACAAATTATCATGCCCTAATTATGAACATTTAATGAGGGTGATGAGAGCAAAGTTAATTCCATCACTGGACTATTGCTCTATCATCTTTAGGGGCAAAGATGCAAAACTGCTCGACGACATTGTAATTAGGACATATAAAGCCGTTTTTAAGATTCCTAAATATATTAGTCGTGCCTATATAAGATTAGAATTTGGGTTGAAGAACCAATTACTGGCGCGTCAATCTGCATTTCTAAAGTCCTTATTATCATTAGTCCGATCAGAGGACGGATCGTTAGCAAAGCTTTGCTGGCTCGAAATTTCAGAAGGTGAATATTCGATGAATTGGTAGCTTTATTTAAACAAATGCCTATGTAATTTTGAAAGTTCAAAATTAGAAGATGATATAAGGAGTAAAATAGTTTCAAATAAAGAAATTAATCCAACGGCCGCATTACTAACTACTATAGCGGATAAGGAGGACTTAAGGAAAAAAAATCATTTCTGGTCAATAGCTAACTCTTTTGGTAGGTTATCTCCCCAAACCTATCTGTCTTATCATTTAAGACCTTTGATCAAGAATAAATTTATGCACTTAAGGTTGGGAAGATATCCTACAAAAGATGGAAGTCCAAAATGGGAGAACAAATGGTCATCGAGTATCTGCAGGCTTTGTTCGCTAAGTGAGGAAACCTTAATGCATATTGTAACTCTATGCCCAACCCTGGCAGATGCTCAGAGGGCTATCCTTAAACCAATCTTCAATGGACTGGGAGTTAGAACATGTAGGAATGCAATTATTGCCTGTTTAAGTGGGGATGATATTAAACTTATCCATCTCTTTGTTAAGTTCATCATTATTGTAGAAAAGAAATTCCAAAAAGTAGATGGTCTAAGCAAATGAACTCCGTGGTAAAATAAATTAGGAAATCAACTGGTTTGGCAATAAGGCTTTTAAATTTAAAAAAAAAAAATGTTTTTGTTGAAATGGGGATTATTTTAGCTATGGTTATAATATAGTACTTTTTATGGTACTCAATTTTTATTGTAAGGATCTTATTTTAGACCACATAATGCTTTATTGTTCATGATACGATGACTAAGGGTTGTTTGAAGAAGAATGTTAGATGAGCCTAGTGTACTAGTAGTTCAATCTAATCTAAGGATTCAGTTGATAATTATTGAAGAAATTGCATTTTGTTTTGTTGGTGTGAGTTGTTAATGGCTAACTATTGAAATGATGAAATATTTTGCTATTATAAGCCATTTCAGCTCATAGGTCGTATCACACTAATTGCTGTTAACAAAAGGCATTTTATTATGACGCTTATTTACAGTGTTTGAATTGGCGGCAACATTGGGGTATTGACTGCATATTGCACTTTGCTTTGGTTAGTGATTTGTTAATAGATCATTTTTAAGCTATATTACCTGCGACAAGCAAAAGTTAGCCTAGCTCTGTGGTCGTATGTATAATATTTATAAATTAACCTCGGTGGTGATGCATATTGCACTTAATTAATGCTTATGAATGGTCAATAACAAAATATCTGCAATTATAATACCTGCTGCTAACACATGTCACTTTAGTAAGATACTGCTACAATAGTATTTGCTGCTAGGATAATGCACCTTAGTAAGCATGATGTACTTTGTTATCCTTTATGAATGGATAATTGCAAACTTCTGCAATTATAATATCTGCTGTTAACATATGTTATCTTAGTTATATGCTGCTAAAATAGTATTTGCCGCTAGTATAAGGCACTTTCTGTCAAAAATGTCACTTATCAACTCATAGATAATGCTTTATTCGATTTTGTTTCAAATCATAAAAGCGTACAAATAAAAAACAATCATCATAAAAAAGGCAACAAACATACAGACGGTAGTACAATACAGTCATATTTCCACGGGATAAAAATAACTAAAAATTAAGGAACATGTCCCTTTATACAATTTCATCAGTAGTTACAGGTATTATACCGCGAATCAAGTCTCTTAAATGCAAGAAAATTACTACCACTGAGAGCGTGGGGACCCCTTCCCAGCTAATGGGTTTAATCCTTTGATTTTATTGACCGGATATATTGGGTGCATTGGGTAGAAATCATGTAAGTCCCACACAGATATGGGGCCGTCTCCTTTTTGGGGCGGGTTGGATCGGAGATAGGGGACAATGTTCCTATTTCTAAATTTCACTAGGACCAGGTCTCCACTGATGTCTTCGGTTAAAGACCCTAGCCAGCCCACCCTTCTTACACACAGGATTCCACCATCGTGATTGGGTGTCAGTGGCCTGTTTTTAGATAGCCAGAAAATGACCTTATTTAAAAGTTCCTTGCGTCTTTTGGATTTCCCGTTGGAGGGTGCCGGTATTCCCGAGAGAACAAGAACAAATGGGGCGGCTTCTGGGGGTAAGTGTATGGATGCTGCTCTATTTGGATCCACTCTGGTAGCAGTGCACTTAGTAAACCCAGATTTAGGGGCGACTTTAGGGGCAGTTGTAGCAGTTTTATTTGGAAACTGTGGAGAAGTTTGGGCATATTTACTTTTGTTATTAGGCAAAGGAGTATTGGGGGCAATAAATAGGTCAGAGCCATTGGGTGTAACCTTCTTAGTAGTGGCCGGTGAGTTGGTTTTAGTTTTAGCGTTTGTCTCTTTTCTTATGGTGGTTGGTGAGGGGGCTATTCCCCTATTAGATGGACCATTAATGATTTGCGGTGAGTTTGCGTGAATGATTTTCTTGATACCTGTGAGTCTATCACCCAGGAGATTGATTTTTTCTACCAACGGTAATACGATGGAGTTTAGCATTAGCTCTAACTGAGACAGAAGAGAAGAATGGGGAGAGGATACTAGGTCGTCAGTTTTTCCAGCCTCCACCGTAGTTAATGTGGGGTTAGTGACTGGCAATGTAAGCCCAACACACAATTTTGGTGTTTTCGGGTGGTTGCCGCTGCCATTTGTCCCGTCATGCTTCCTTTTGGCATTTGGGCCCTGAAACAATGCAATACCTTGGGTAATGTCTATTAGAGATGGTAAAGATGGGTCACAAGGTTTCCTGATTGGGGTAATGGTGCTGGTGCCTATTACGGGGGATGGAGATGCCACTAGGGCATACTTAGTGCCACATAAAGCGCTTATTTCCTCCCAAAAAGGCAAGTTCTGCGGACTATCAGGGATCAGTGGGGGAGATTGCCTAGTAACTATGGATTGGCACAGGTCATTCACATCTTCACTAGATGTAGGCAATGATCTACTGGTCACGGTAAAGTTTAAGGACCCCTGGCCTGGGTCGCGCTGTAAAGGAGAATTCTTGTAGGTCCCCTTACGTGACATAGTACAGTGTGGTACGATGATGATGGCTTACAGGGGACAATAAAACTGTCCATAAAATGTCAATGTATAGTTCAAAAATGATGTACCTCCTCTTGTCGCGGAACCAAGGGGGGTGGCCCATCCCGTCCTTCTCGTGCCTCTGAGGGCCACAGAGGGCCCACCCTTTGCCCGGGCTTAGCCCGGCACCGCCCGCGTGCGTCCCGCGTGGCGGGAGGCGTTCCACAGCTTTGTAGCGCCGCTGGGCGCAGGCTTCCTCGTGACTGGTGCGCCTGGGACAGCTGGGGCACCTGGGAGCTGGAGTCTTCTGCCGTTTCCCTCACGGCGATGCGAGTGGCGACCTTCAGAACCCCGCAGCCGTTTCCCTCACGGCGGGAGCTTGTATGTCTGGGTCCGGGATGGAACAAGGTCCGGTGAGTAAGATGCCCCCCAGAGCGCTCGGCGCTCCACAGCTTTTTAGCGCCGCTGGGCGCAGGCTTCCTCGTGACTGGTGCGCCTGGGACAGCTGGGGCACCTGGGAGCTGGAGTCTTCTGCCGTTTCCCTCACGGCGATGCGAGTGGCGACCTTCAGAGCCCCGCAGCCGTTTCCCTCACGGCGGGAGCTTGTATGTCTGGGTCCGGGATGGAACAAGGTCCGGTGAGTAAGATGCCCCCCAGAGCGCTCGGCGCTCCACAGCTTTGTAGCGCCACTGGGCGCAGGCTTCCTCGTGACTGGTGCGCCTGGGACAGCTGGGGCACCTGGGAGCTGGAGTCTTCTGCCGTTTCCCTCACGGCGATGCGAGTGGCGACCTTCAGAGCCCCGCAGCCGTTTCCCTCACGGCGGGAGCTTGTATGTCTGGGTCCGGGATGGAACAAGGTCCGGTGAGTAAGATGCCCCCCAGAGCGCTCGGCGCTCCACAGCTTTGTAGCGCCGCTGGGCACAGGCTTCCTCGTGACTGGTGCGCCTGGGACAGCTGGGGCACCTGGGAGCTGGAGTCTTCTGCTGTTTCCCTCACGGCGATGCGAGTGGCGACCTTCAGAGCCCCGCAGCCGTTTCCCTTACGGCGGGAGCTTGTATGTCTGGGTCCGGGATGGAACAAGGTCCGGTGAGTAAGATGCCCCCCAGAGCGCTCGGCGCTCCACAGCTTTGTAGCGCCGCTGGGCACAGGCTTCCTCGCGACTGGTGCGCCTGGGACAGCTGGGGCACCTGGGAGCTGGAGTCTTCTGCCGTTTCCCTCATGGCGATGCGAGTGGCGACCTTCAGAGCCACGCAGCCGTTTCCCTCACGGCGGGAGCTTGTATGTCTGGGTCCGGGATGGAACAAGGTCCGGTGAGTAAGATGCCCCTCATAATCGGTGGATCTTGCCAAGGATGTTAATAGTTTGGTGTATATGTGTTTCTTTTTTTTCTTCTTGTTTTACTTTTTTGTAATGATTTTAATTAATCAACAAATAAACTACTACTACTAATACAACATATAATTTCTGTAACAGAGACAGCCCTTTACTTTCAGAGAAAAAGGCAAGAAATCACAGGCAATTAGCCCCTAGGCTGCACAGATGAAAAAACATCACAGTACTAAAAAACTGGCACCCTGCCTTTAAGAATTCCAAGAAACTGGACACCATGGGGCAGATTTATGTTAACTGGCGCATCCCCAGGGATGCGCCAGTTAACATGCGCCACAGTGCGCCACTGCTCCGCCACCCATGGTGCGCCGCATTTATGATGCGGCGCACCATGGTGCAAGGCAGAGAAGATGCGTGACGCATCTCTCGGCGCACGGGCGGCGCATTGCAGGAGTCATGTCGCAAGTGCGACATGACTCCTGCAATGCACAGGGGCCACCTGTTCAATGTATGGTGCGTCACCCATACGCCTGCTTCAAGCAGGCATAGGGAATTGACGTAGAAAGTGACTGAGTGAAATCTCATAGATTTCACTCAGCCACTTTTAGGAGGCGTTCCTGCGCAGGAACGCCCCCCCCTGCGCAGGAACGCCTCCTTATGGCGCAGGGGTTTCCAACGTGACGCATCTCCTAGATGCGTCACGTTGTAAATAGGGCGTATTGTTTGCGCCGCCGTTGCGTCACATTATGTGACGCAATTGCGGCGCAAGGAGGTGCAAGAGCCTCATAAATCTGCCCCCATGCCTTTAAGATCTCCAGGAGCCCCATACTCCCATCATGCACCACAGGTGACAGTTAGGTCAGTACTTTTTTACAGTGTACTAAGATAAAGGAACCCTAACGCAAGGTGCAAGATGATATTATACTGTCTATGCTCGTCCAGGGAGGCTTGAGGCTTGATTATGACTTTGATGAGTATACCCCTGGAAGAGAACTAGGATTACAGGTAAGTAACTTACACTTCTCTTCCAGGGGATACTCATCAATAGTCATTACATGGATTTTTCATTAAATGAAAATAATCTAACATATAATTTATGTAACAGAGAACATACACTGCAATAATGTTCCAACACAGCCCTTTATTTTCAGAGAAAAAGGCAAAAAATCACAGACCATTAGCCCCTAGGCTGAAGAAATGAAAAAACGTCACAGTACTAAAAAAACTGGCACCTTGCATTTAAGGATTCCGAGAAATTGGACACCGTGCCTTTAAGACCTCCAGGAGCCCCCTGCTCCCATCATGCACCACAGGTGACAGTTAGGTCAGTTCTTTTTTCCGGCTCCTTCTGTGAGGATCCTGGAGTATTGCGCTTTTCAATTTTTGATTATTCCAGTCAGAAATTGGTGTATTTAATTTCTACAACACATTTTGTGACTGCTAGCAGCTTTTTCAGTTTTTTTCTTCCATTTTTGAGAACTTCTTTTTGTCAGAAATGCCAGCTTTATTTAACAAATGTCCCTCTAGTGGGAAGAAAATGGCAAAATCAGACCCACATTCGGTCTGCATTGTGTGCTTACCATCATCACACAATCCAGAAAAATGTTACTACTGTCAGCAATTCTCCAGAAGAACTCTTTGTGACATGGAGAAGATAAAGCTACATGCCTTGCTGGAGAAAGGTAAGGGACCTTCAAAAAGTGGCCTGAGAGCAATCCTGCTTTCAAAGAGCCCTCCTCTCAGGAGAAACATGGAAAACAGTGTTGATCTACTTCCCAGGCATCAACAAGCATTTGCAATGCAATAGGTCTCGCATTAGGAAAGTGTGAGCTATTGGTATTGTAAATGACACATTTTTTTAATATGTGTTGGCTTTTAAAATATATAAATTAATAGCATCGTTATTCACAAAGCCAATAGCTTACACTTTCCTAATGCGAGTCCTATTGGCTATGGCAATGCTTGTTGGTAGCAAGCAAGGACAGTGCTGTTGTGGTGCTGACTGATGATGTGGTTGGGCTGAGTGATGTGATGGTGTATTAGAGTGATGTGGTGGTGTTCCTGAGTGATGTGGTGGTGTCCCCAGAGTGATGTGGTGGTGTATTAGAGTGAGGTAGTGCTGTCCCCGAGTGATTTGGTGGTGTCCCCGAGTGATGTGGTGGTGTCCCCGAGTTATGTGGTGGTGTCCCCGAGTGATGTGGTGGTGTCCCCGAGTGATAAGGTGGTGTCCCCGAGTGATAAGGTGGTGTCCCCGAATGATAAGGTGGTATCCCCGAGTGATGTGGTGGTGCCCCCAAGTGATGTGGTGGTGTCCCTGAGTGTTGGAGGGTGGAGTTGGAGTTGGAGGGTGCAGTTGGAGGGTGGAGTTGGAGTTGGAGGATGGAGTTGGAGGGTGGAGGGTGGAGTTGGAGGGTGGAGATGGAGGGTGGAGTTGGAGTTGGAGGGTGGAGTTGGAGTTGGAGGGTGGAGTTGGAGGGTGCAGTTGGAGGGTGGAGTTGGAGGGTGGAGTGTGGAGGGTGGAGTTGGAGGGTGGAGTTGGAGGGTGGAGGGTGGTGTTGGAGGGTGGAGTTGGAGGGTGGAGTTGGAGGGTCAAGGGTGGAGTTGGAGGGTGGAGTTGGAGGTTTTACTTTAAAGTGTCTTATGTATACAAGCTTTCTGAAAAGCAAGCTACAAAAAAGGCGGGGTATCGGCGAGATTTGTGTAAGTAAATGGAATGGGAGGGAGAGAGAGTTGGAAGCGAGAGTGAAAGAGGCAGAAACGTGGAGAGGAAAAGAAAGAGCGAACGGAGAGCGTGCAAAAGGACACTGGGTCAAGAAAAGGATAGGGAAGAGGGGGTGTCAAGCGAGAGCAGAAAAGTGAGACATAGAGACAAGAGGAAAGAAGAAGAAAGGAGGGCATCGAAAAGGAAACAAATCTGGAGGAAATGGCTGGAAAAGAAGATGATAAGAGGTAGGAGCTAAAATGAAGGAAAAGCGGGTGGGGGAGAAAAGCGTATGAGAGAAAAGAGATAGAGACCAAGGGAAAGAAAGGGAAGCAACGGAGGATGTAAGCGCGAGTGTTACATTGCGTTTTTTACATATATCCACGATGAAAATGTTTACAATGTTGGAGGTGACAGTTTGAGAAAATGTTCTACAATGTTTTTAAGACATAAACTTAAAGAGAGGGCTAAGCGTCCCGGCAGACAGCGCCCTAATTTAAGCTCGGACACTGTTATAGAAGCAGCCGAGGGCAAGAGACTGCCCGCTGGTAAAAAAAAAAGCCTGTTAATGAGAAGAGGGAGGAGCGAAAATTAAGGAAAAGCGGGTGGGGGAGAAAAGCGTATGAGAGAAAAGAGTTAGAGACCAAGGGAAACAAAAGGGAAGCAACGGAGTTTGTCAAAGAAAAAAGTGGAAAAGTGAGGTGTTAAAAGCCTGTTAATGAGGGGAAAGAGAAGGATGTAAACACGAGTGTTACATCGCGCTTTTTACATATAAAAAAAAAAGAATAATCCACGATGAAAATGTTTACAATGTTGGAGGTGACAGTTGGAGAAAATGTTCTACAATGTTTTTAAGACAAACTTAAAGAGAGGGCTAAGCGTCCCGGCAGAAAGCGCCCTAATTTAAGCTCAGACACTGTTATAGAAGCAGCCGAGGGCAAGAGACTGCCCGCTGGTAAAAAAAAAAAGCCTGTTAATGAGAAGAGGGAGGAGCGAAAATTAAGGAAAAGCGGGTGGGGGAGAAAAGCGTATGAGAGAAAAGAGATAGAGACCAAGGGAAACAAAAGGGAAGCAACGGAGTTTGTCAAAGAAAAAAGTGGAAAAGTGAGGTGTTAAAAGCCTGTTAATGAGGGGAAAGAGAAGGATGTAAACACGAGTGTTACATCGCGCTTTTTACATATAAAAAAAAAGAATAATCCACGATGAAAATGTTTACAATGTTGGAGGTGACAGTTGTAGAAAATGTTCTACAATGTTTTTAAGACAAACTTAAAGAGAGGGCTAAGCGTCCCGGCAGAAAGCGCCCTAATTTAAGCTCAGACACTGTTATAGAAGCAGCCGAGGGCAAGAGACTGCCCGCTGGTAAAACAAAAAAAAAAAAGCCTGTTAATGAGGGGAAAGAGAAGGATGTAAGCGCGAGCCTTTGAAGTCTGATGCGAGACAAATGGTGGTTTGTGACGTGGCTGGTGTGGCGGGGGGGCGGGGGAGCGGGAGGCATTCCTTTGAAGTGTGATGCCGAGGCTCGGGGAGCAAATGGCAAGCGCGCGCACGTCGCACATGCACTGTCGATAATCCGCATTCAAAAGCCCCTTGGTAAGCTTTCCTGGAGCAGCTCTATATCTCTCGCATAAGCTAGGCGAGACCTAAAAAGGAGACTAATACCTGACCATTCACCGCCAGCGTTGAGATCGGCGTCAGAAAAGCAAAGAAGGCATGCATCGGCATTGAAGGACATATCGGCGTCGAAACGGCTAGAGTCTCTGTCGCCGAAACGTAAGTCTATGTCGAGGCATACTACTTCGGGCTCGAAGTATGTTGGTCCTGAGAGACGTAAATCGATGTCAGAGCCTGGGCCGACGTCAAGGGAACATCCGTCGACGTCGAGACACAGGTCGAAGTCCAGATCTCCGCTGCCGTCACTACGGTCAGCTTCGAGAAGATCGACGTTGAAGACTCGGCCGCAAGCACGCAGGTGGTCGACGCTGAGGACTCCATTGCAGTCCCACAGACAGTCGACGTCGAGGAAACTGACGTTGAGGGCATCTTCGCATACCGCCGCAGAAGCGGTCTACGTCAAAGGTGGCACACCCTATGTCGTTGGCGAGAGGTCATCGTTTTACGTCGAGGGAAAGAAATCCTACGGCGCCATCTTTGGAAGTGTTAGAAAGGCCAAGGGTGAGGTCGAAGACCTTACGGTCGATGTCGAGGGAGGTGTGATCTTCTCCTGGCATTAACATTGTGCAGATCACACCAGAAGGATTTCCGGTTCCGGTAAAGCAGGCTCCGCCGGCCAATCCTTCTCTAAGGTGGCTAGAGAGTACCCCATGCTGGAAGGCGCCACACAGAAGTCCGGGCTCGGATTTCTCCCAAACATACTCTCCATCTAGGGTCTCTGCTGGACCTACCACATCCATGAGGGCATCTCCACGCAGGTCCCCAAGGAGAGCAAGGTCTCCATCGGCTTGACATTCATGCTCAAGAACACCACGTCGACGATCTAGATCTCGCCATTCTTCTAATCCAAGAAGGAGGAGATGGAGGTCTCCCTCGTGGTCCTCTTTCTCAAGATCATCTAAGAGGGACTATTCACCAACATTGTCGGCGACACCCCCAGCCAGAGTGTCTCCTATTGATGCTATTGGTACTTATAATGAGGTTCTATACCGGGGTGCCAACAAACTGAACATTGATATGTCGGCACTGACTGCTTCTTCATCAGTCATATTCGAAACACTCCACCACAGAGCTTCGGCGAGGCCCCTACTACCTTTAGTGCCGGGTCTACTTGAACCAGTGATGCAGATGTTCCTGACTCTGGCAACAGTGGGGTCAGCACCCCCCATGTATTTCTAAGAAGTATAAGGCCCCAGATCAGGACCCCCTGTTCCTTCGATCGGATCCTCCCCCAGATTCGGTTATAGTGGCAGCAGCCAGGGAAACGCATCCAGCAGCAACATCCTCCACAGTCCCTCCAGAAAAGGACAGTAAAAACATGACTCGATGGGCAAAAGGATGTGAAGCTCTTCTGCTACCGTGATGAAGGTGGCTAGTGCCTCTGCTCTTCTGGGGAGGTATGATAGGTCCCTCTGGGACTCTTTGGCACGATTCACAGAGAAGCTTCCTAAGGAAGATCAGCAAGATTTCCAGGAAGTCCTGCATGAAGGGGGATTGGTGACAAACCAGGTCATCAGTGCAGTTGCGGGCCGTGTATGGTTACTCCCATGGCATTTTGACTAGACGCCTGGTTGCGTTTCACTGGTCTTAAACCTGATGCGCAGAGGAGGATAGTCAATCTTCCATGTAATGGCTTGTCTCTATTTGGATCTCATGCAGATGATGAGATGTCCAAAATAAAAACGTAATTGGACACTTTAAAGGCTGTCAGTCTGAAAAAAAGGAAGGAGTTCCGGCGTAAGTTCCAACCCTACGACTGTCGCTACTTCCAACAGAGGGTTCAAACCCCTCACTGGTCGACACAGCCACAACACCAATCCATATCTCACACCATCAGCGAAGACCGGGTCGAGGAAGGGGAGCTGCGAGACAAGCTCCTTCTGCAGCAAAACAATCTACAAAGCAATGAGCGCTGGCTTCCTTCATTCCCGTTACCCACTCTGGTGGGGAAAGTATTTTGTTTCACCTGGACGAGTGGAAGAGAATAACAAAAGACTAAAGGGTACTGAATATTGTGCAGAATGGCTACTTGCTCAGATTCAAATCCCCACCTCCATCATTACCTCCTCGAGAATGATTTCTCCAGAAACACCACTTGTTGCAAGCGGAGGTAAAGAGCCTGCCACTGAAAGATGCCAAAGAAGCAGTCCCTTCTCTACAACGAAGGCAGGGAATCTACTCTCGTTATTCTCTCGTACAGAAAAGAGGTCCAACCAGAGAGTACAGACCAATCCTAGATCTGAGACTTTTGATCAAATTCATCCGCAAAGACAAATGTCGGATGCACTAAATCTTTCCTCAACTACATCAAGGGGACTAGTTGTGCGCCATAGATCTGCAGGACGCCTATTTTCACGTACCGATTTCCAGAAAAAATCAGAAATTCCTTCATTTTCCAGTGGCTCTTCAGTATTTTCAGTTGAAAGTTCTCCCTTTTGGACTCAAGTCAGACCCACACACATTCTCAAAGTGCATGGCAGTAGTGGCGGCTTTTCTGCGCCAACAAAAGATATTCATATATCCTTACTTGGACGATTGGCTACTGAAGAGCTCATCACCCACTCTGCTGCAGAGCCATCTCTCATACTGCCTTTAAGTGCTGAGCAATCTGGGTCTGCAAGTCAACTACAAGAAGTCGATCTTCAACCCAACTAAAAAAAATCCACTATCCGGGTGCGTCTCTGGACACGGTTAAGGCAAGCGTGTGTCCTTCAGAGGAGAGATTATCCTCAATCCGCGAAATGTGCTGCAATCTTCTCCAGTCTCCGTATCCCACAGTCAGAAGGGTATCCTCTCTCTTAGGCTCAATGGCCTCCTGCATCTTCATCGTGCCGAACGCCAGACTGCACATGCGCCCTCTACAGCAAGCTCTGGAGGACCAGTGGACACATGTAATTTGTACTTGTAAATGTAATGTAATTTGTACTTGTAAAGCGCACTAATACCCCTTCTGGGGTGTCCTGGCGCTGTAACGCATACCGCTGTGGAACCCTTCCTGGCTTTTCCCTGTGAAATGTCCACTCCTGGGCACCCCCAAGGTGAAGCCAGGCATCCCAGCGCTGTTGGGGCCGTTGTGGAGATTAAGCAAGCTATTGCCCAGAGTTGCAGAGTGGGACCCATGATTAGAATAGGCACCAAGGTGAGAATTATCAGGTCCGAGGAAATTGAGCCCAAGACCCGCCGAGGTGGGAATTGAACCCTGGTCCCAGGCCAGACCTCTGCATCAAGGTCTGCCGCTCTAAGCCACACTTCTCCACATATATCAGGTCGCTGGGAGGACTGTGTTTTTCTTCTTCAGTCGGCCAAGGTTTCGATCAGATGGTGGATGAAACGTTCACATCTACTGAAAAGAGTCCCTTTTTACCAGGATTTAACTACTCCGATGATCGTCACGGATGCTTCTCTACAGGGTTGGGGGGCTCATAAGGGCCCTCTTCAGGTTCAAGGACTCTGGTCAGAGACAGTGCAAGGGTACCACACCAACCTATTGGAAGTGAGAGCGGTGCATCTCACTCTCAAATCACTGCTGCCGTCTTTTCACTCAAGTTCCCAGTTGGTTCAGAAGGACACCACAACAATGCATTATCTGATCAAACAGGGGGGAATCCAGTTGAGACCTCTCTCTCTAGAGGATCAGACTATTTGGAAATGACTGCTCTCAAGGAATATGACCATCACGCAGACGCCCTAAATCGGGACTTCTTCGAGGCTCACGACTGGGTCCTACACGACGACGTCACGCAGGACATCTTCCACCAATGGTGAGTTCCAGGCATCGACCTGCATGCAGACGCGACACACTCAAAATGCCCCGTCTTCGCCTCCAAGTTTTACCAACCAGGGTCCCTAGGGAATGCGTTTTTGATAAAATGGTCTCAGACATTTCTTTACGCTTTTCCTCCAATCCCACTGATACCCATGGTGATCAAGAAGTTCTATAAGACTAGAATGATACCAATAGCACAGAATGGCCTTGTCAGTGGTGGTACCCAGACCTTCTTCAATTATCAGAGTTACCGCACAGGAGGTTATTATTCCGACCAGACCCACTATCCAAGAACGGGGGGAAGGTGTTCCATCCCAATCTCTCATCTCTACAATTGACGGCATGGCTCCTGAAGTCCTTCAATACTGGCACTTAAACCTGCCTTCTGACTGTATGAACATACTTAAAGAAACCAGAAGACCTTCCACCAGACAGTGGTATACTTTCAAATGGAAGCGATTTTACTTATGGTGCATTGATAATGGTCATGATCCCGTGCGGGGTCAAAAGCAGGGGATTTTACCTTATTTGCTGTACCTGACCAAATCAGGCCTTCAATAGTCCTCTATAAAGGTCCATCTAGCAGCTATAACAGCATACAGAAAGTAGGCTTCCGTTTTCCAGATTCCATAGTTAAGTATTTTCTCTAGGGATTAAAAAAAGGTCTTCCCACCGATCAGAGCTCCTTCTCCTCCTTGGGAGCTTAATGTATTCCTTACTAGATTGATTGGTGCCCATTTGAACATATTCAGAACGCTTCTCTTCGAAGTCTTTCATGAAAGACTGCTATTTTTTAGCCCTTTACTGTTTTTTTTATATAGAGTGGTTCTTCGAACCCATCTGAGTTTTCTACCTAAAGTAGTCTTAGATTTCCATATTAATCAGGACATCACTCTGCCTATATTTTTTCATAATCCCTCCAACCCTCTGGAGAGGTATCTCCATTCAGTAGAACTTAAGAGGGTTCTGAAATTCTACTTAAGCAAAACCAAGGCGTTGAGAAAATCAGACCGCCTGTTTGTAAATTATGGTTCCATTAATACTGGCTGTGCTACTACCAAACGTTCCATCTCTAGATGGGTAGTCTCTTGTATCATTTTGTCTTACCAGTCAGCCAATAAGTCCCTTCCGAGCAAACCAAGGGCTCATTCTACCAGCGGAAAGGCCTCGACCATGGCTCTCCTTAGAAATGTACCTATAGCAGATATTTGTAAAGCGGCCATATAGCGATCAGTACATACCTTCCCTCGCCATTACTGTTTAAACTCGGACACGCATGCAGATTCTTAGTTTGGGCATGCCTCGTTAATAAATCTGTTTGGCTAATTCATCCTTAAAATGTTATTTGTGAGGTACTTATACTGTTGCTCATCCGCGGGAAAGTGGGTATGGGCTTGCTATTCTATTCAGTGCTTATGACTATTGATGAGTATCCCCTGGAAGAGAAGTGTAAGTTACTTACCTGTAATCCTAGTTCTCTTCCAGGGATATACTCATCTGTCATAATCAAGCCTCCCTGGATGAGTATAGACAGTATAATATCATCTTGCACCTAGCGTTAGGGTTCCTTTATCTTAGTACACTGTAAAAAAGTACTGACCTAACTGTCACCTGTGGTGCATGATGGGAGTAAGGGGCTCCTGGAGGTCTTAAAGGCATGGTGTCCAGTTTCTTGTCCAGTTTCATGGAATCCTTAAAGGCAGGCTGCCAGTTTTTTAGTACTGTGATGCTTTTTCATCTGTGCAGCCTAGGGGCTAATTGCCTGTGATTTCTTGCCTTTTTCTCTGAAAATAAAGGGCTGTCTCTGTTACAGAAATGATATGTTAGATTATTTTCATTAATGAAAAATCCATGTAATCTTGGCATATTAGCCTATATGAGTTATGGTAGGCTGCATGTTTATATAATGTATACATGTACATATGTATGTTTTGAAGGTGCTCTGTAGTTCTTGACCTAAACATACACATATATATGTATTCTTGTATGTGCTCCGGGGTCCCGCACGTGGGCGGGGATTATTCAGTTCTTATGACTTTGATGAGTATACCCCTCGAAGAGAACTAGGATTACAGGTAAGTAAGTTATCCTTACTATGCCTTTGCCTTGCTGAGCTGCCCTGCTGTTCTCCTGTTAGAAGGACTGGACCTGCATCACTGAACCCAGAGTGACTCCAAGGGCTTGCTGGCTTGCCTCTTTTTTTAAGTCTCAAAGCCATCAAAGACGTCAGCTCATCCCGCTATAGCTTCTGGAGTTCGCTTGCTGCAAGTCTTGCCCTGCCAAGTGGTGCTAGCCCAGTCCTGGACCCTTGGTAGTTGGTATAAAGTGCTGCTTCTTCCAGAACTCATGCATCCTCATCAGAACCAGCGCATCCTCGTTGTTGTGTGGAGAAAACCTGGTGCATCACCTTCGGAACCAGCATATCACCTTTGGAATTGAAGCATTGCGTACCATGGGAGCAGCAGCCACGCATCGGATTCGGAACAAGCGCCTCAGTGCCGATGCATTGCTTCGGCTGCTCCTCGCATCCTCTCGATGATGATGCATCCTGGATCACGGTACTTTTTGTTCAGCGGGTCCAAGTGGGTCCCTGTATCTGGGCCGCGCTCCATTGCAGTCCGCCTGAATGTTTGACTTTGCCCCGGGCCAGTATGACAAGATATGCCAATCTGAAAGAAACAGTTAGTTATAGATTCCTTAGCTTAGATTTACCCCCAGGCATCAGACTGGAGCTGGAAAGTTTTTCATCAGCAGTACCCTTGCGCGACGGAAGGTGGCATCGGTCGACTCTGCGTCCGTCGATGGCGTTGTGGTTGCCGGGATGACGTCGTGGAAGTTACTTAGATGCCGCTCTCACACCGCTGATGTCAGTTCTTTCTTTTTCCGCGCCAGCAAGCGCAGATCAGGAGAGAGTGGTACCCCCAGTCACTTTTTGACTGACTTTTTTGTGACTTTTGTCGACTTCTTTTTTGAGTCTACATTTACTCCTGGTGCACGAGGGATGCCCGATTTCAAGGCCTGCGGTTCCTGTACTTGACTGATGTCGGTGACGAATCCGCACCGCGTGTGCCTCTACTGTCTGGAGCGCGACCAATACCCCAAGTCGTGCTCCGACTGCTGAACAATGGTCCGAAGTGTTTGCAGGAGTGGTCCTGAAAGGCACTCGAGGCCCCCCAGTCGGCTCCTCATTGTTCGAGGTCCTGGTCCCGTGGGAGGTCGAGGGACCAATCGTGGAGCCATCATCACTTCTCGTCTAAGACTTTGCACTCGGGGTCAGGAAAGTCGAAGCACAAGAAGAAGTCGAAGAAGCATCGTCGCTCTTCGACTTCCCCTTGTCCGTCGGCCGATGCGACGAAGGGTGCGGGTGTTGCCCCTCCCAGGGCTCCGCGTGCAGAGCCTTCAGGGTCAACTCAGGCCTTCTCTCCCTTCCCGGGACCGGGAGCGACCCCTGCCCAGTTTTGTCAGTTTTACAAAGGGATACATCCTATCTTTGGGCAGCCCAACTCCGCCAGTGCGCCTTCGGGCCCGCGGACTCCGCTGGTCTTCCCCGCGGACTCGGCTGGGGGCCCTACACCTTCGACGCCACTTCTCCGGCCTCGGCACCGCAGGGCCCCCTTGGATCCAGGCCTGGATCCGGATCGGCGCCGGTCGACCTTATTAAACCTCCACCGGCGCCCTTTCCACCGGCACCACATCCGCAGCCAGCTGGACCTCCAGCCGGTGTCGACCCCAGCTTCAAACCCGATGTGGTTATGGAGCTGGACTGGCGCCGACAGATGCCGGATCCAGTGCTGATGGGTACTTTTGTGCCTGTATTCCACCCTGGCCATTTTCAGACAGTTTGGCAGTCAGAGGAGGGTGAGGAAGACTGTGAGGGGTCTGGTGCTTCTTTAACTGACCAGTTACAGTACGACCAGGACTGGAGAGAGGAACTGGGGAATGCCAGTAGTATGGACACCTCACCAGACCTTGGCATGTTGTCTCCTCCTACGGTGGCTACGGAGGAGGGAGCGTCTTACGCAGTAGTGTTGCGTAGGGCGGCCGAGGTCCTAACCCTGGAGCTACCTACTGTGGCAGTCAGGACTAACCACCTGACAGAGGTGCTTCAGCCTGCAGCCAGCTCTGCAGAGTCCTTGCTGCCATTTCATGAAGCCCTCACGAACATCCTTTTGGGCACCTGGCCCTGGTCCAACACAGGGGCTCCTGTGGATAGGATGGTTGCCCGACACCACCAGGGCGACCCCACTTTCCTCTCCCAGAACCCCACCGCCGGGAGCTTGGTGGTCCAAGCTTCAGCGTCCCAAAGCACATTCCCTAACGCACCACCGGACAGGTAATCCAAGAAGCTGGATCTTCTTGGTAAGAAGTTGTTTTCTTCTTCCAGCTTAGGGCGGGGGTCGGTGAACACCGCATGCCTCTTGGGCCATTATTCCCACTCCATGTGGGATACGGAGAAGCAGGTGTTGCCTCAGTGCACAGAGGCGGCCCGGGCCGTACTGTCCCATACTTTTGCTGAGGGGAGAGACACAGCAAAATTTGCTATCCGCTGTGGACTGGACACTGCCGACTCACTGGGTAGGACCATTTCATTCGCCCTCACGTCTGGTTGAGAAGGACTGACTTTTATGGGGATGTCCAGAATAACGTGATGGACATGCCCTGTGATGGCCATCGCCTGTTCGGCTACAAGGCAGATAGTGCGCTAGAGCCCTTTAAGGACTATTGCCAAATAATTGGGCCTCTCCACCATGCACCCTGCATGGTCTGCTTTTCGCCCCTTTAAGGCCACGGAAGGGGTGCCCCAACACGTTCCTTTTTTAGAGCCACAGGCAGGCGCAAGCTGTCCAACCTCAGTGTGGCCGGGGACGTGGGAACCTCCAATGTGTTTCTCGGGTCCAGTGGGCGGGCCAGTCCTTTACCGCCCCCTCTGCAGCAGCCTCCAAACCCTCCTAGTTTGACCTTTCAGGCCCATCAAACGCCAGTGGGCGGCAGGATCCGCCATCACCTCTCCCACTGGCACACCATCATGTCAGACAAGTGGGTTTTGCAGATAGTCCGAAAGGGCTACACCCTCCCCTTCAAGACTATCCCTCCAGCCATGCCACCCCAGTACCATCGCATGCTGGGGGATCACCTGGCCCTTCTCCAACAGGAAGTTACAGCTCTCTTGGCCAAGCGAGCCATCAAGCACATTCCTGCCCCAGAAGTCGGTCGAGGTTGCTATTCCCACTACTTTCTGGTGCCCAAGAAGGACAAGGGCCTGCGTCCTATCTTGGATCTCAGGGACGTCAACCGCTTCCTCCAGGAAGGAGAAGTTCAAGATGTTAACCCTGGCTCAGGTCTTATCTGCCATCGACCCTGGAGACTGGATGGTAGCGTTGGACTTGGAGGACGCTTATTTTCACATCCCCGTCCTGCCGGCCCACCGGCGTTACCTTCGGTTCACGGTAGGTCGTGAGCACTTTCAGTTTACCGTGCTCCCCTTTGGCCTTACCAGCACCCCTTGGGTGTTCACGAAAGTGATGGCGGTGGTCGCAGCTCATCTGCGCATATCAGGGGTTCCAGCCTTCCCCAATCTCGACGACTTGTTGTTAAAGGCGGGCTCGCACCAGGCAATCGTCTCCCACCTCCAGACTACGGCCGACCTCCTACATTCGCTGGGGTTCTCCATCAATGTGCCAAAGTCACACCTGACCCCCACTCAGAAGCTCCTCTTCATCTGAGTGGTTCTGGGTACGACGCAGTTTCGGGTTTATCCTGCTGAACAGCAAGTCTGGGATTTTCAGGCTATGATTCCAATCTTTCAGGCTCTATCCCGGGTTTCAGTCAGGATGACCCTGAGGCTGCTGGGCCTCATAGCCTCCTGCTACCTGCTGGTCAATCATGCCAGGTGGCATATGCGGGCTCTGCAGTGGGACCTGAAGTTCCAGTGGGCACAGCATCAGGGGAATCTGTCCGATTTCATCCAGATCTTGTAGAGCACTGCACTGCACTGCACTGGTGGCACACGAACCAGGATTTGGTCAGCGGCAGATCCCTCTCCCTTCCCCAACCAGAAAACACTGTGGTGACAGGCGCATCCCTTCTGGGATGGGGCGGCCACCTAGGAGAGGCAGAGATCAGAGGCCTCTGGTCTCCGGCGGAGTCGAGCTCCACATCAAGCTTCTGGAGCTTTGGGCGATCCATCTTGCACTAAAGGCATTCCTTCCCTCTGTCCGGGGAAGAGTAGTGCAGTTGTTCGCGGACAACACCACCACCATGTGGTACTGCAACAAACAAGGCGTGGCATGTCAAGAGACCCTCCATCTCTGGACATGGCTGGAACATCAGGACATATCCCTGGGGTTTCAACGCCTGGCAGGTACATTGAACGCCAGGGTCGACGTACTCAGCTGCAGGTGCATGATGGATCATGAATGGTGTCTTCACTCTCAAGGTCTCTTTCAACAGTGGTGATAGCCTTTGTTAGATCTATTCGCCACCGAAGAAAACTCGCAATGTCAGCAATTCTTTACATTGGAATTTCCAAGGCGGCACTCGCTAGGCAACGCTTTTTGTCGCAATGGAATTGCGGTCTTCTATACGCCTATACCACTTCTGAACAGAGTGCTGAAGAAGGTTTAGTGCAACCGGGCCCAAGTCATTCTTGTGCCTCCGGATTGGGCATGAAGAGTCTGGTATCCTGAGATGCTCAGCATAGCCATCGATCCCCCGATCTGACTGCCTCTTCGAGAGGATCTTCTGTTGCAGCAGCAGGGGATGGTCCTCCACCAGAACCTTTCAAGCCTCCACCTGCTTGCGTGGAGATTGAGCAGCAGCAGTTGACGTAATTTGACTTGCCTCCTGAAGTCTGTGATGTAATCTTGGCAGCAAAGGCGTCCCTCCACTAAGATGGAGTACGCCTGCAGATGGAATAAATGTGTGGCTTGATGCACAACAAATGCTGTGGGTCCCCTTTCTGCCCCTCTTTCTGAGGTTCTCTTGTTTCTTCTGTCTTTGGCCCAGCAGGGCTCTGCTCTGGGCTCTCTTAATGGCTACCTCTCGCCCATTTCAACCTTCCTCAGGCTTCCTGATCAGCCTTCTCTTTTCAAGTCCCCTGTTGTAAATAGATTTCTCAAAGGTATTCCTCATCTTTTTCCTCCTGTTCCCTTCGTAATGCCTCAGTGGGACTTGAACTTAGTTCTTACTTATCTGATGTGCACTTGCTTTGAGCCGTTACATAACTGTCTTCTAAGACTCCTCACACTGAAAACTGCTTTTCTGGTGGCCATCACCTCTGCACGCAGGGTGAGTGATGTACAAGCTCTGTCTACCAAGTCTCCTTTTCTGGCTGTTCATCCGGACAATGTCGTCCTCAGAACTTGACCTTCCTTTCTTCCAAAGTTGGCCACTTCTTTTCATATTGGCCAAACCATCACTTTGCCCATCTTCTTTCCGCCTCCGCATCCTTCAAAAGAGGAAGAGAGGCTCCACCGTCTGGATCCAAAACGTGCGCTCTCCTTTTATTTGGAACGCACCAAACAATACCGGGTGGACGACCAGCTCTTTGTTGGTTACGTGGGTGCTAAGAAAGGTCGGGCCGTGCACAAATGGACCATCTCTAGGTGGGTTGTTCATCAAGGCCTGCTACTCTTTGGCAAAGAAGGAGCCTCCAGTGGGGCTGCCTGCCCATTCCACCAGGGCGACGGCAGCTACTACTGCTTTGGGACGGGGAGTCCCCCTGCGTGAAATCTGTCAGGCAGCTACGTAGTGTTCACCAAGCACTAATTGCCTGGACAGCCAAGTCCATAGAGACGGTTTCTTTGGCTGTTCTGTTCCTCCAGGACTTTCTGGTGTGAACTTAGTTTGCAGACCCACCTCTGGGGTTGGTATTGCTTGGGTATCTATTCTAAGGTAAGTAATCTATAACTAACTGTTTCTTTCAGATGAACAAGTTACTTATCTCCGGTAGTGATATATCTGTAAGAAACAAGTTAGTTATAGATTCCTTACCGCCCAACCCATCCTCCCCGTTCTGCAAACTGACTTCTAGGGTTAAGGACATCCTTTCACGGCCCTAGATTGGTGCACCAGTGGTCAGTGTCTTGCATGGCTCTACGTTCCTGGCGCGGAAAGTCGTGTACAGAACGGACGTCAGCGCACAAGGGCGGCGTCTAAGTAACTTCCGCTACATCTTCCAGGCGACCATGATGCCAACGACTGACGCGGAGTTGACCGAGGCCACCTACCGACACACAGGGGTACTGCTGACGAAAAACTTTCCGGATCCAGTCTGACGCCTCGGGGTAATTCTAAGGTAAGAAATCTATCTATAACTAACCTATGTTTCTTACTGATTTTTCGTTACAGAAGGTAAGTAACTTGTTCTTTAAGAGCTTATTACTTCTAAGCACTATTTTGCATTTATAGATTAAAAATTAATTTCTCAACTACTACTTGTTGGATCTTTGTCGTTGTGGTCTTGTTTAATTTAATAAATTCAGTTCTATTATTTTTAACCTGATGGGGAGTCTTTTTTTTTAGTATTTGCACTGAGTTACTAATTGAAGCGTTGCATAAATACCCGTTGTCTTTTAAGTTAAGCCTGACTCCTCTGTGTCAAGCTTTCAGAGGGTGAGCACGGCATAATTGTGGGTGCGTTGTGACCTACCCTGACTAGAATTGTGATTCCTGTTATGACAGGGTGCATACCTCGGCTTCCAGAAACCCAATTTCTAACATTGGTGATCAGCGGTGAGTATAGGACTTGTGTTTTTGCAGTGCCATTTATTAACGTGGTGTACACTACCCATCCATCCATTGTGAATTTTTTCATTTCCCCCTGATTTGCATTTTTTTATTTGTCCTCTACATCATGTCTGCCTGCTGGTTCTACAACTGGAGCCATAGAATTTGAGTTGGCCATATTGGAAACTAATACACAAGGGGAGACAAAGGGCTAGTTGAAGGTCCGACACACACACCCCTGGATAAGACTGAAAAACAAAAGGTGTGTAGTTCCTATTAATGGTGAGTCGGTAGGGTCCTGAATGTATCGAGTACATGGGATCGGAGGCTTCAGGAGCAAGAGCCCGCACACACCCCGAGGGGTGTCATACTTCATCATAGGGCAGCGCCTCATTGGGCCGGCGCTGCAATGCCCAACGGGCCTTGCGACGGGGCTCCTAGTCGGAGTTCTTTTTAACTGACGTCTGTGAAGTGTGAGTGTGGTGGTGTCGTGTGTGAGTAGAGTGCTGGAAGGTATTAAAAATAGCTCTTAAGGATTCGTCGATCGGGTTGTTTAATGTGTTGAACCCTACGTTATATTAAAAACAGGCGTGGGCTTGGGTGGATATAATGGTCCACGTTAGCTCAAGGTATAGGTGATGGTCAACATGTTTCTTGCAGGTAAAGTCTGGAAAGATCAAGGCAAATCTTCAGGACCATGAGAAAATGAATTAAACTACTCCTAAGGGGACATTTGCCTGCACATATCTAAATTAGTGCTGTGCTGTCCCATGCGCAAAAAAGATATAGAGTATACCTTAATGCAATCAACATTTATACCGACCTAGAAGGGAGGGAAGAAGGGTTGGGAGGACAGGGATAAAAAAAAGCACAACAGTTGTAAATACATAATGCAATAACAGTGTCTGTGCCTAACAGGGTGTGCATGCCAGGTGACCGCATGCTCATGTAAAGTTCCTAGGCTGATCTAGTAGTGTGTCCCGATCATAGTCCAACGATAACTAGTATGGGTAAGTGATTGTGGTTTTTGGGCGAACGTGAGAGAGGAGCGGGTTCTGTGGGGTAGATCATATTGATCTAGAGTCGGGGACATACGAACACAAATCTCCTCAGTGCACCTCGCTCACAGCATAGGTGCCATTCATTCATATTTGTGATGTAGACCACTTTGTTGTCAGGGTGTGATAATGGCCGCCAGGTTATCATACATATACATATACACCAATGAAGTTAGTCATGTAGATCTTATGTAAGACATCCCCTAAATGTTTAGAGATAGCAAACATGGGTGCTGTACAATCGTGCTGATAAAACGCCTCTGGTGTTGGTGGCTACGGCAAAGTGTTGTTACATTCATATCACAATCATACATCAACACCGGTGTGGAGGGATTCTGGAATATTATCAACATTATGCTTCATGCTCTCATGTGCTATGCAGGGTAAATTCAGGGGTAAATACCAGACGTTCCTACCACTAATGTGGGGGCAAATGGCTCCAGGTAGCCTAAACAGAGTTGCGCAAAATTGTCCTCCCGCCTAGGGAGAAATGGCACATGAAATAACTATATAGCACCTTAGGTGGTGGCGGGCTGTAGGGGGAAGGAATGATAAAGACAGAGGGTTGGAACCTCATAAAGGTACTTATGATTCCTGATTGACGCGGAATGTGTGCAACCTACCTATTGCTCTACTCAGCTCGAGTGCGGGTAGTCTCTTGATCCGAAGTTTTTATCAGCATCAGGTGAGAGGTTGGCAGTGCCACTGGACTGAGTCGAGGCTCTGCGAGTGGAGCACAACATACGCCATTTTAGGTCTAGTAGAGGTGCATGCAAAGGGGGCCATCCTGGAATGGCAATGAAGTGTGTGGAAAAGGCAGGGTAAATCTGTCTGAAAAAGGACACTCCTCGTAGTGGTTGTATTAAACCATATGCCAATTTTAAGCATATGGGCCTCCTAGAGCGCATGAGAGGGTGCAGTTA
Source organism: Lissotriton helveticus (assembly GCF_964261635.1). Lineage (NCBI taxonomy): Eukaryota > Metazoa > Chordata > Amphibia > Caudata > Salamandridae > Lissotriton > Lissotriton helveticus. Next base: position 284,357,318 of record NC_136061.1, on the reverse strand, counting down.
TATAATATGGCTACCCACAGCACGCGTATAGGGTTCAGGTGGACATGTAGAGAGAGTGATCTGCCTGTGTGCCCAGTGACATAAATGCTGGGTGAAAGCTGATGTAACAGGTACCCCAAATGTCATGTCAAGGGGCAGATCAGAACCAAGTTAGTTATTTAGTAGATGTCAGTTATGGATCCCTCCCCAGGGGATGTCATCATTTTGACCTGTGATCTGTGTAGGTAAGCGAAAGATCCAACCTTGCTCATTCTGGAACAGGTAGTGTTTGGTCGTGTGTGGATGCATTTCCAAAACTGTCCAGGATAACAAGAGCTAACCGTTAAAAACTGTTTTTTTCACAGGTTGGACACAATAAACCAAAGTACCGCATCAAGAATAAGAATATACCACACTGGTCTTTAGGTGCAGCTCTCTGCACAATTTATCGGAAACGAGGTAGTACCTTACTGCAATCCTTGGAGGGAATCCAAGTTGCCCTGAAGAAAGCCCAGGACCCCTCAGGCCAAACTCCAAAGGCTGAAACATGTTGGCACTAGGATCATATTACCCTTACATCCTCACAACCCTACTTCCTTATTTTTAATATCCCCTGTAACTCAACCAATAAAGGGATATCTGGAGTTAACAGAGGTTTTTTCTTATTTAAACCCCCTGGCCAATTTCTCCTTAGTGCTCCCTAGAATATGGTTGAGCCCACTCTGACCTTTAGGAGTCAGAGTGAACCTGATCATGAAGCATGACACTACTAGAGTGTGTGAGGGTTATATAATAAAAAGGAATTGCTTCCTTCCCTGCCCATGAGCCGATGGTGTACCACCTGATGAGAGTAGTGCCCGACAATTCAAATAACAAGCTGGGATACTTTTTTGTTTGTCAGCATTCATGCAGGACCTGGTGGAGACAAGAGGGTTCGTATACCCAAGGATTTGGTGCTCCCCAACCAATCCTGGGTAGAATTTATTGATTACTCCAGTAAGGCAATAAATGGCTGGGTGTGGAGCAGCAAGGTTAGTGATTTAAATGAGTTGTACCATTTGGTCATGAGAGCGTACATGCTCAGTATCTGTTTTCCTGAGTTGCGCCAGCACCTAATTGACAGTAAGTGACTGCCACAGGAAGCTTGCAGTGGAGCCACACCTCTGGGCTTGCACCAGAGTGTCCAAAAGGGGATAACCACAAAGGTGGTCAGAGTTCCCAACAGAAGAAAGAGGGGGAGAAAAACGTAAATACAAGGAGTTCTCAAAAGGCCCCCCAAAATTATTCCCAAGGGAGTAGTGGTAACTAATCCCTGTCTGATCCTAAGAAGGAGGGGTTCTCTGACCATAAGACAGGGAGCTTTGTACCCCAATTTACAGAGTGCTAAAAAATATGGGCACAACAAGGAAGACTCTAGACGTTCCAAGAAGGCACAGCCCCCCAGTAGTGGGCAAACACCAGGGTTGGCGAGTGTAGCACTCGGGAAGGAGGTATTCTCAGTTAGTTATGGGCGACAGAAAGAGGTGACCCTAATTTACCTGGGGGATAGATAAAGAGTGCCAAAAGTCACACATGCCTTCAAATACTTCAAAGTATAGGCAGTGGGTCACCATTAATGGGCAACAGGTGAAGGATCTACGGGACACAGGAGCCAGCATGACAACTGCCAAGTGTCAGCTGATTCTCATCAGAAAAACCTGTCCCAACTATCATAGGCTCTCTAGAACATCACCTGCCTCCTCATGTGTGAAGGTATATCTAGTCCGCAACACATTTGCGTTACTAAACAGGGTGTGCCTATTTCTTTGCTAAAATCTTCTCTGTGTCTGTGTCTACATATATTCCTACCTCCCTTTCAGTTCTCAGAGTGTAGTGAAAAAAATGTGTGTAGGGTAGGAAGGAACATCACGGGAGCAACCACCAAGAAACTGCTGACTGGTACTCGTCAGTGTGTTCCACTTATCATCATTGGCTCCTTCCAACTACAAAAGAAAATATTGTGAATAAGTGTGTAGGTGATTTGTAGGAACTCAAATGTGAACCTAACTGCTTACACCTATAATTGCCCAACCCCCTGGGTGTGAGCACCGCTAATCATTGCTCCACCCCGCTAAAACTGAGCTAAATGATGCACTTTATTTGCTGCTGAGTATCTGCTCAACTTAAAACCAACACTCTACTGTTGAGCCTCGTTTTAATCTATATAAAGCCAACATGTTTTGTTGCCTGTCATTCATGGTCGGCAACTTCTTCAGGGCTAGGGGTCAGTGCCACACACTGCTGTTATTATCCAGCACTCAAACCTGTAAAAACAAAGACACAGACGGGACATATAAAAAACACACATACAGAGTGACACTGATTAGACAGTGCCCGTATCATTAGTTCTTAGATAATCATATAATTGTTCAGTGGACATTCTGTTTTACCTGGTGGTTGCCACTCAATGGCATACCTGCAGCCACCAATTTTACGGGCGTGTGTATCTCCACGTCTGCCAATTCCAGTCGCAATCCGTCAACCTGTAACGTAATGTACATATACTCTACCAATGTATAGAACATATCGGGTACCTGTTAATTCCCCGTTTCTAGTCTTGGCGCTTTCTAGGGAGTTGTCATTTAGCCCCATTGGCGTCCCCATCCTCAATGCTACCTTCATCATCATGGTACCTCTGCAGGTATCTTACGGTTTATGACCATCCGACCAATTATCGCGGCCTCCGCGTTCCTGTACTCAATCCCCACCTGTATGTAATATTTACCCCGTTGGTGTGTACTATTGTAATGTTCAAGCCTGTTCGTCGGGAACGCCGATATCACACCGCTTGTACCGCCAGTGCCTCTAGAGTTTGACTCGCGCAGACTGTGCGTCGCGTCAACTGCGTGCCTTGTAATCGGTCCTCCCCCTTCTGTGGGTATTCCCTCTTACCGGACCTCCTCCTGACGTGTGTCGTCTAGGGCTCCGGTTCCGCTCTGTTCGTGACGCGGGTTGTTTTAAAAAAAAAGACCAGGTAAACTCCCATCTGGGCGTGCTGTGACGTGATGTACCACTATGGCGGCCATTTTGGAATGAGAACCCTCGTAGTTTGTTATTCCATGTGACGAGGATAGAGATGTATTTAAAGCTTTGTATAGGCTTGTATTCACTATGGCTAGATATTAGAATTTATTAGTGGCTGGGGAGCTTTAAGTTGATTAATGGATCCCCCCAGTTGTCACCAGGTCCTATCCGCTTGGCTGCTACGCCATTGGACAGGGCCCTTATCAGTGTCCTAGGTCTAATTGGTGTGCACAGTTCTTGCCAATCATTTGTGTGATGGCCTGTCAGGCTTGCTCCCCATAGGCTTGGAGTGCCCACTTCTCTTAAAACAGCACTGGGTGGACAACGTGCCTATAATGTGGTGACGTGAATTCAAAGGATATTTAGTTCTGACTTCAAAAGGGAGTCACTATAACTCAACATTATTTTTGCAATTCATTTACAGCATGCCCAGCCGGGCATCTAACCCCCTGATATTAGGAAAGCCCACTACCCTCAGAGGATAAAGGGGTGCAAAAACGTGTATGTACTCATTCTGACTAAGGTACTGTAGTCTTGCTTCACAGGGGAGTCCATCAGGATCGACACCATCCATAGCTCACAATGCAGAGGACACTCTATTGGATGTGGCTATGTGCGTGTTATGACTTTATTCCATTCAATCACATCATTCAGCCCAGTCTTGTCAGCTCTCTCCTGGTATATCCAACGTGCATCTTTTGAAATCAGTCTGTTCTCAATATTAGATGGATCGCCCCAAATTTTCTCAAGCACTACCCATTTGATGTCTCTGAAGTTATGTTTGTGTTCACGGTAGTGCACTACTAGACGAGTTGTCAATTTACTGGCTTTGATAGTGCTCAGGTGCTCCTGTATGCAAATTTTGATCTTCCTCATTGTAAGACCAATGTAATACAGACAGCAAGGGCAGGTCAGTCGGTAAACAACATTGGCCGTGTTACAATTGGTGAATTTATTCAGATGCCACGTTTTTCCGTCCATCAATTGTACACATTTGACTCGTTCAGTCAATTCGCACACTGAGCAACTGCCGCAAGGATGGTGCCCTGCTAGTATATCCAAGGGTTTTGGTGCCTGTCTAGTGCGAGAATGTACCAATCTATCTCGAAGGTTTTGAGATCTTTTAAATGCAAACCTTGGGGGAGGCATCTTGAAGCTGCTAGTGCTTAGCAGATGCCAGTGTCTCTTGATGATTTGGCAAATTTTTGTCAAAAGAGGCTCGAATGTGGTGACTACCGGGAGGCATTCTCCTTGCTCCTTTCTGTTTCTTTCCAGTAATGCCTCTCTTGGTGTATTCCATGCCCTCTTCTAAGATGTCTTCACAATCTTCTTTGGATATGCACGGTGGCTGAGCTTCTCCACTAGCTCATTTGCTTGATCCACCAATTTTTCGGTGGTGCTACAATTCCTCCGATACCGGAGGAATTGGCCTACCGGTAAGTTGTCCCGAAGGGCACGCGGGTGGACGACCTGTAATGGAGGAGGGAATTCTGGTCCGTGGGTTTTTGATGGACATTGGTGCCTAACCGGTTGTCCTGCGCAAAGATATCCAGGTCCAAATATATAGCTGTGTCCCTGCTGACCTTCCAGGTGAACTTGAGGCATTCATCTAAGCCGTTGAGCCACACAAAAAAAAACTTGTAATTCTGCCTCAGTGCCTGTCCAAATGCATAGGACATCATCTATGAATCTCTTCCAGAGACAGATGTTCCTGGAAGGGATTAGTTGAATGGTTGATATAGTGTGCCTCAAATTGGCCTACATATATGCAGGCCAAGCTAGGGGCAAATGTAGCCCCCATTGAAGTTCCAGACACCTGGAGGTACAGCTGTTCTTTATACTGGAAATAGTTGCGGGTAAGGGCTAACTCCACACACTGGAGTACAAATGATTGGGGTGTGTCATAAAACCACTCACATGCCGCCAGGGCACGCTCTGCTGCCACCAGCGTGGCATCCTGGGGTATGCTTGTATATAACGATTCGATGTCGATTGTTACCAGGAACTGTTGACTGGGATCGTATTCCACTGTTTCTAAGATATTTAAAATATCTGTGGTGTCCTGTAAATAAGAGGGTTGATTAACAACACACTCCCTCAGAAAGAAGTCAGAAAACTGTAACAACAGTTCCAGTACTGACTGGATCCCCAATACTATGGGGCGACCCGGTGGCGGCGATTGGGCTTTGTGGATCTTTGGCACAATATAGAACGCTGGGGTTCTTGGTTTGGAGTTGATCAAAAAGTCCATTTCCTTTACAGTAATCCATTTTTTCTCCTTGGCCCCTGTCACTAACTCGGTTATGAGGTCTTGGAGCTCTCCTGTGGGATCACAGGCCAGTGGTTGGTAATTTTGGCATGCTCCCAACAGTCGCAGTACTTCCGTCTCATAGTCTGCGGTGTTCATAACGACCACTGCCCCGCCTTTATCGGCTGGTTTGATGGTCTATGAACTGTTGTTTTGTAATGATCTGACTGCCATCCATTCAGACTTGCTCATGTTACAGAAACTATGTTTGTGCTCAGCTTTCTCCAATTGTTCAATCTCATGGAGAACTTTCTCTTCGAATACTGCAACTTCAGGTCTGACTGAGCCTGTAGGTGTACAGAACGTTGATGGGCGATGTAAGTTGGAGCTAAATATCAAGGGAAGGGTCTGAGGTTTTATCTGAAAAGAATTATTTTAGTTTGATTTTTCTCACCACTTCAAGGAATTCACTCCTGCATTTAAAGCTGTCATGGACAGGAGTGGGTACAAACCCAAGTCCTTTGTTGAGAACTTGACGCTCCTCTTTTGTAAGAATGTGATTGGACAGGTTCACCACTGTGTCATTGGTCTGTGTTGTTAAAACTGTGATGGTTTTGGCCCCCTGCTCCGTGTGACCCTACGGGAGTAGGTCTGCCATGTTTGGTTCTGCCGGGCCCAGCCTCTCCCTCTCGGTGCCTGACCTCCCCCTCTTCCTCGGTCTTCCTGATGCTGACCTAAAAAAGACCGGAACGGTGCTCCTAGGTCCTCGTCTGATCTGTCCTGGTGATTAAACCTCACTCTTCCCTGATTGGAGGTGGAAGGTTGGGCACTGATATCGTCGTCCTCACTGCTGGTGTTCTCGAATGTCCAGTTTTGAGGTGTCCTCCTACCCTGACGTCTCCCACCTCTCTGGCCCGCCGGTTGGTACACTTGCTCAAGGTTGAAACGAGGCTCAACAGTAGAGTGTTGGTTTTAAGTTGAGCAGATACCAATCAGCAAATAAAGTGTATCATTTAGCTAGTGGCATCTAGCTCAGTTTTAGCGGGATGGAGCAGTGATTAGCAGTGCTCACACACAGGGGGTTGGGCAATTATAGGTGTAAGAAGTTAGGTTTACATTTGAGTTCCTACAAATCACCTACACACTTATTCACAATATTTTCTTTTGTGGTTGGAAGGAGCCAATGATGATAAGTGGAACACACTGACGAGTACCAGTCAGCAGTTCCTTGGTGGTTGCTCCCGTGAGGTGAGAACTGAAAGGGAGGTAGGAATATATGTAGACACAGACACGAAGAAGATTTTAGCAAAGAAATAGGCACACCCTGTTTAGTAACGCAAATGTGTGGCGGACTAGATATACCTTCACACATGAGGAGGCAGGTGATGTTCTAGAGAGCCTATGATAGTTGGGACAGGTTTTTTTGATGAGAATACTTTGAGTGGAGGGTAACCTGAGTCCCTTTTCCCTCTAGGGTCCTACTGTGTCATGGAAGTGTCAGCTGATGTCTGCAGAGCAGGTCCTACCGAACACATTCCACCAGGTTATAGACACCAACAATCGCAAGAGACAGCTGCCAGTGGCACTGTTTGCCTTTTAGCGGGGTTGTAGGGGTTTCAGCCTCTATGAAAGTGGCTGAGTCCTGCCATGCTTTCAATAAGGAGCTGTAGAGGGCAAAATGTGCCAGATCACCCTCCAATCAACATCTACTCAAACATCAAGGATCTGGCATTAGTGGGCACCTTCTCAAATTTTTTGTTGTATAAAGGATTGAAATGGGAGAGATATTCTTATCTTTACCCAAAACCAGCTGTTCGTTTATACAGTCTGACCTAATCCTCTGTGCCCACTTGATTAATATTTTAAAACAGATATGAGAAGAAAAGTGGTCAGTCAAATCACTCAACATACAGCATACCCACTCTAATTAAGTGTATGTGTGTTACAAAGAAAAATGTGCAGAAAAATGATAAAGTATCTCATTTGCGCACCACCACAGGAGCTACTGGTAGGTTCTCACCAACGTGCCCACGTTTTTGTCATCATCGATAACTTTCTCAAACGAAAAAAGAAAATTGTGTCCAGTGAAAGAAGTGTGAAGAGAAAAAACATACAATAGAGACCCCATGAAAAATAAGACACAAGAAGTCTCTAATAAAATTGAGCTAGACTCACACACATCCTTGTAACTTTATAATCCGAACTGTGAGTCTGCCCAGTATTAAAAACACGACGTGGTGGAGGTTGATTAGGTCACTGAGGAGGAGGCCCCCGAGCCAGGGAAGACATTGACGCCCTCGGTGACCTATCTGAGCTTGCCAGCTGGCATGTTGAGGGTGGGCCGGCCAGGTCGGAATGCTTCCAAGTGTTGAAAGAATGTCCCACTGTTGAGGGCTTGATGCACCAGGCCTCATCCCATACAGCAGGTGAAAACTCTGGAGATCACCTAATCTACTGAGAGAACAATCTCCTTTATAGCAAGCCTAAGGTTCCTGGTGCTTGGGCCGCCCATGTGCTTATGGTCCTACACTGTTACCGGACCTTCCTACTGGGTTTGTCTCACGATAAACGCCTGGCAGGACATATGGGGCAAGATAAGACCGTTGCCATGCTTGTCTCCCAACTCATTGGCCCAGAATGAAGACCGTCTCAGATACATTCTGCAGGTCCTGTCCCACCTGCCAGGCCAGTGGGAAATCAGGGGAAAAAGTACAAAGCCCCTCTGATCCAATTGCCAGTCGTTGGCACCCCCATTGTCATCATTAAACCTTTTGACCCCAAGACAACCTTCAGCAACAGGTTTGTAGTGATCTTGGAGGATTATGCCACCTGCTACCCATGGGCTATCCCTCTGAGGTCAGTGACTTTACTTGTGGTGGCTAGATCTCTGATGTGGATCTCTATCTTTGTGGGGTTCCCCAAGGAGGTAGTGTCTGTCAGAGACACTAACTTTATGTCTGCATACATGAAGTCCATGTGGGATGAGAGTGGTGTAACTTGCAAGTTCACCTCACCCTATCACCCCCAAACCAATGGTCTTGGTGAGAGATTCAACAAGAATTTAAAGGGCACGATTATAAGCCTGCCTGAGCCCATGAGGCGTAAGTGGGATATCCTCTTGCCATGTCGTCTGTTCATCTACATGGAGGTGCCACAGAAAGGAGTAGTGTTCAGCGCCTTCGAATTTCTCTATGGACACCCTATTAGGGGACCTTTGTCAGGGAGGGGTGGGAGAAAGCTCCCGGTAACACCTACAGGATGCACCACTTCAGGAAAAAGGCAAAAAGTAATCTGGAGGCCAACCAAGAATTCATGACACTCTAGTGCTTCTAGATAGCCAGACTGGTAGCATTTCAGCATGGCTAGAAAGTGTGAGTCATGGAACCAGTAGAACCCAGGGCTCTCCAGGACCGCTTGACTAGTCCATTCAAAGTCAAGGAGCGTAATGGGGAGACCACCTACTTGGTGGATCTCCAGACCCCTAGAAACCTCTTAAGGGTGCTACACTTAAACAGACTTAAGCCTCACTTTGAGAGGTCCGAAATGAGCATGCTCCTTGTGACAAATGAGGGATTTGAAAAGTAGATTGAACCTCTCCCTGACCTCCTCTCTGCACAGGAACACTATTGGTCAGTGGAGGGTGTCAACCTCTCTTCCACCCTGACCACAGAACAGCACAGGGTCTGTTACCAGCTGAGATAGTTTGCCTCGCTGTTCTCACTCACCCCTGGGCTCACACATCTGTGTATCAATGATGTTGACACTGAGGACAGCCCCTCTGTAATGAACAATTTACAGGTTGTTATACAGGGTGACAGCCAGGATCAAGAAGGAAGTCTCTAAGATTTTGGCATTAGGGGTGATTTAACCCTTTAATAATCTCTGGTTCAGCTCTGTGGTATTGGTACCAAAGGCTGCCCCACCAAGCACAACACCAGAAACTCTGGTTCTGCGTAGACTACAGAGGACTTAACTCAGTCACTAGGACTGATGCACACTCCATCCCCAGAGGTAATGAGCTCATCAACAGAGTGAACACCGTCAAATTCCCCAGTACCTTTGATTTGATATCAGAGTAATGGCAGAACGCTCTGAGTGACAGGACCAAAGAAAGGTCTGCATTTTCAACCCTAGAGGGTCGCTTCCAGTGTCAGGTGATACCCTTTGGATTGAAAAATGCCTCTGCTGCCTTCCAAAGGTTGATTAACAGGGTCCTGGCTGGTAAAGAGGCCTTTTGTAACACCTATGTAAATGACATTTCTGTCTATAGTTTCAGCTGGGATGAACATATGCATCACCTCCACAAGGTGCTGCAGGACCTACAACAGACAGGTCTGACCATCAAGTCCAGTAAGTGCCAGATTGGGCAGGGTTCCGTGGTGTATTTGGGACACCTGGTAGGTGGAGGCAAGGTGCAGCCCCTCCATACCAAATTTAAATCATCATGGCTGGCAGCCATCTAAAATCAAAACAGAAATGAGAGCCTTGCTAGGCCTCACTGTCTATTCTAGAATATTTACAAAAGGCTATGGCACCATTGTTGCCCCCTTAACTGAGCTGACTTCTAAGAAGCAGCCCAGATTGGTGATCTGGATAGAGCCTTGTCAGAAAGCCTTTGACTCTCTCAAGGAAGCCATTTGCAGAGCACTTCTACTCAGGCCCCTGACTTTTCCAAGGAATTCATAGTGCAAACAGACTCTTTAGAGCATGGCATAGAGGCAATCTTAGCACAGCTGAAGGAGGAGGGCCTGGACCAACTGAGAGCCTTCATTAGTAGGAGGCTACATCCACTGGAACTGAGGTGGAGTGCCATTGAAAGAGAACCTTTTGCTGTTGGCTGGGCACTGAAGAAGTTGAGACCATACCTGTTTATAACTCACTTCCTGGTTCAAACTGACCACAGGTCCCACAGATGGCTCAAGCAGATGTGGGGTGAAACTCCCAAACAGTTGAGGTGGTCTATCTCCCTACAGGGAATGGACAATACGGTGGAGCATCGCCCGGGGAGAGAACACACCAGCTCTGATGGTCTCTCCAGATTCTTCCGCCTTGGTGGAAAGAACTACAAAGGGGTTGGTTAGCTCTCCCCAATTTCAGATGAGGGGAAACATGTTAGGCCTAACAGCCTTAGGGTGGTCTTCCTTCAACTTTTTGTCTACTTCCCTCTATTTTTCTGACCTCGTTTTTGCTGGCTTTAGATCTCTGCACTTTACCAATGCTAACCAGTGCTAAAGTTCTTGTGCTCTCCCCACTAAACATGTTAACATTGGCCCACACCCAATTGGCATATTTAATTTACTTATAAGACCCTAGTAAAGTGTACTAAATGTGCCCAGGGCCTGTTAATTAAATGCTACTAGTGGGCCTGCAGCACTCGTGCCACCCACTTCAGTAACTCTCTAACCATGGCTCAGGCCTGCCATTGCAGAGCTTGTATGTGCAATTAACACTGCCACTTCGACCTGCAATGATAAACCTCTTGTCTGGCTTACACCTTCCCTTTTTATGCATATACGTCACCTCTAAGGTAGGCACTGCATGACCCACAGGGCAGGGTGCAATATATTCAAAAAAGAAAAAGGCAGGACGTACTTTTTTTAATTTTTAAAACGTTATTTTTGATTTTTGATTATTTAAAAACCAACATTACAGCATACCGCAGCACTATGGGATCTTGTGCATGACCCCAGAGGTGTAGAGGGCAAAGTTCCAGATTGAGCTATGTTATAATCGACATTGAGAAATATTTTATGTAGATCGCTTTAGTTCAGTGCAAGCAACCGGGGGCACTCATTACACTTAATTCCCTGAGTCCACCCCATCTCGGTTCTCCCCTCCTTCTGAGGCAGACCCACTAGTCATTGAATCACTCTGGTCACTCTCTTCCCCTCCCGGGTTGAGGGCTGCACTGCACAGTTGGCGCCACTCCATGAGATCTGCCTGTAAGTTATCATCTTTGCGAGCTAACTTCATGTGTGTTTCTTCGGCTAGGGCCCATTCCCAAACATTTTGTATGCATGTGGGGACATCCAGGCATCTTTGCCCCATCCAATTTATTGCTATTCTACGTCTGGCCAGGACCACCATGAGCTCTAGCAGCTTGTACGCTATTTTTCGTTTTTTAGGTTTGCGTACATGCGCCAGCAAACATTGGATTGGTTCTTTTCGGATTGAGAGACCCGTGCTCGTTCGTACCCTTTCCACGACCTGTGCCCAGAACTTTCGCCTCCCAGGCCAAGCTCACTCCAAATGCTGAAAGTCTGCAGCGTCTGCCCCACAGCTAGGGCACTGGACATCGTTATTTTGTGAGATACGTCTCAGCTTCACCAGGGTGAGATAGGTGCGGTGTAAGAAATTATAGTGGATCAATTTAAAAACCCGGCGTTGCAGGAAACTGTAAGGACATATACTTTTAATTTTGTATGTCTTGGTAGTGAAAACCTCCCAATTTCGTTTTTTTACTACTGCTAGGCCTATCTGTCCTGTAGGATAACATTGGGATTACTTTATTACATCCTTTAAGGATAATTATCAATTGTTAAGAGATGGTCTTTTCAAGTTTGGTGTCACTGGGCTCACAATTTAAAATCACAACTCATGGTGAAGTTGGATTTTAAGTTACAGTTTAGCAAATGCCTCTAGAAAGTTGGCATTTACTTACTTTAGCCATTTGGTGCCTGCTGTATGTATCTGTTCAGTCTGGGTTTTGTGACAGCGGAGCTTTGTGTATTCCCATTAGACAGCCGCACACAAAGGAAGCTCAGGTATGTCTTGATGGGCCATCCTGGGTGATGGGAGGGAAGGAATGGGCACAGCCTCACACTTACACCCGAATAGGCTGTGTCCTTTCCACAGACAAAGGGCTGCATACCCCACTGTAGTGAGTCTGTAGCCAGGGCAGGAAGGTAGCACCATAGTGTACTTCAAAGCTTTCTTTGAAGTCTCCCCCACTTCAAAGGCACAACTGGACATAAGTACTGGACCTCTGACACCATGTCTTCAGTAGACTTCTGTAATCTGTGAAGACTGCGAGGAAAAAGAACTGCTGTGTTGCTGGAAGGACAGCCACTCTGCTTGACGGCTGCTCTGCTGGACACTTGCTTTGCTTTGCTCTTGTCTTGCTGAGTTGCCATGCTGCCTGCTGTTCTCCTCCCTGGTTGAAAAGGACTGGACCTGCATCACTTGACTCCAAAGTGACTCTAAGGGCATACCTCCTGCTCTAAGTCTCAGGGACATCAAAGACTTCAGCTCATCCTGCTACAGCACCTAGACTTTGCTTGCTGCAAGTCTTGCCCTGCAGGCGGACTCATTTATTTCCTAGCTGAACATACAAGTTATGAGCTTTGGAAGGAAAACATTGAGTTAAAATCGATTTGAGGAACACAACACTAGCAACGACAGGGCAAAGATGCTTTGTTTAGAGTTTATCTAATCCCTAGACAAATGATTTTTCTGAGTAAGGCAGACATGAACACACATAACATCTATTCTTTTACACATTTTGACAGTTGGCAGCACTTTAAAAATCTTACAGAAGAATAGCTCAATGACTTGATACAGAATGGTACATATAATTCTTCAATTTCAGGTTCAGACGGGTGGCTACAGTGGCCAGTTGACACCAATGGTTGTCATGCACGTTTTTAAGCACCACTACAGGATTTAAAGCTAGGAAGCTAGATATGGGCAAACACAACATTCAAGAGCAGGCCTGGTTTTAGCTCTGGTGGCGCCTGGTGCAACTATCTTTTTTGGCGCCCCCATGACCAATCCCTTGGATTCCTTCATTACCACCCATCCAAAGTGCCTCTCAACTCTCAATACATTGCATTTGTTTAAAAGTGCTGGTAAAGGCTGGCTTTACTAATCCACTCAGCTATCCACATAAATAAAGATCTGTTCTTTGCAGCAGGCATATTAACCCTCTGCATTACTTTATGACGGGGTCAAGCCTGCCACTAGACAAACTCTCATCTCTGTCTCTAGCAGGAACATTATTCAAAAGAGTTACCCTGGCATCGGCATTGCTGCCTGAAAGCTGGACGCACAAGTCACTGTGCAGCAGATGCTTTTAAAATTTAAAGTTATTGCTAAACACAGTGCTCCCTGAGGTCACTGCCCCTCTCCAGGTCCGCGCCCAGTGCGGCCACTCTGGTGGCATCTCCCTAAAGCTGGCCCTGTTCAGGAGTAGTTACTACCTATAGCGTAGGAAGGTTTCACCAGCAATGGTTACACATTCCACTTCATCTGCAGTTAAGGAACATTTGTCTCTCCTTTCTGATGACATGGATTTACAAGATTTCTTGCTTGGTCCCAGGTCACCACGTTCTAAACACTTTATATATGCACTATATAATGAACTTTGGAAAGTTTCTTAGCAGATAGCTGCTGAATTCATTAGAGAACTTAATTGGACAAACTTGGAAAAAGCATTGGCTATTGTGCACAATAGCATGAATACGTTGTCTACTCACAGTTATTCTTTGAACAATATTGTATCATCTGCATTTTATATAATACAGAATGACATGCCTCTCCTTCAGCATGGGCAAAGTCAGCTGAGATCAATTATTCAATTGAATTGGACATTGCTGGTTTTAAAATCAAACTGTGTGCTCTGAGGATGTCTGAATGCAACAAAGTTGTTTTTGCTTATAATTTAACATGCACACAAAGGCTGATGGCGAAGAAAGATGCGAGTTACACAATGCTAAACATAGAACATTTAGAAAAGCTGCCCTTTGCAGTAGCAGAAACACCATCAGCCATATGGCTGATCCATGGGTTATAATTTAATTGTCTATTTCAACAATTCGTTTTACATTGTGTTGAAACATTTTCAAATAAGCAGATATGAAAATTTGGGGTAAATATTTTTGCACATGACCTAGTTTGTGCGTTTCAGTTACAGGTGTCTGAGTGGAGAAACTGAAGTATATCTAAGCGAAAACAAATTTGAAACTTCGTTCAACCATTCATTACTTTGTAAGGAGGTGACACTCCATGGGGCGTGTAATGCTTCCATGGCCAATTTGGCATGTTATCTGAAAAGTGTTGCAGTTGTCGACCAAGGTTGGTGTGTGATACAACTGGGAGTGCCATATGTGGTGACGGTATCCAGGGTCACGACCTGTTGTAATAACGTGTTATTTCCACCCACACACACAAGTAGGGACATTACTTTATTTTTTAATAACATTTTTATTGATTTTTTATCATCAGGCTTATAACGTACGTTGCCATCCAACCTGGGTGGCAGTATCAGATGCACAATACAATGCATAACATTAAATGACAGAAGTGTGTGGTTCCATGCTGTAGAACTTAATGTCAACACAAAGCAAACATGATAGCAGATCGCAGGTACATCATGGGCATTAATAAAGATGGCATATTCTATACCGTGCAGTCCAGTTATGATTGGTAAATCCGGTGGTGTCCTATGTGAGGGCCACAAGAAATAATCTGAATACCTTTATGAATAGTTCCAGAGCTGCCCCCCTACCCCTATGGAAAACAGAAACAACAAGGACCCGGTCTACCAGGCACCCAATGGCAGTAACACTGAACTAAGGACATTACCTTGTGGCCTTCTATTCCTATTTTTAGCATAACTTTGATAAATTAAGCCGATTGAAAGCCTTATTGTTTCAAAGAGACGTTCCTATAACATCTACTAGAGAGACATTTGATTTCATGTTGCAAGGTCTTCTTCCGGAATACAATCAATACTGTGCACAAATCTGCCACAACATTTTGGTGAACTTGTGCACTGCATAATTATTGCTTCAAATACAGCAGGAGTTGCACACTTTTTTTAAAGCGTTTGGGTTTGGCTTTGCTAGCATATTCCACACTGTATTCAGAGTAAATCCATCATTTTTTCAAGTTTTGGTTTCCAATGTATTTGGAGGCATATCGCTTGTGTTATTCCTGATTGTTCGACAAGTGCTTGGAGTGGCTCCACGACTGATCTCGGAACCTTCCTCTCAGCTGAGATTGTGAATGTCATGGGGTGACCATCTGGGAGAGGTAAAGATCAGAAGACACTGGTCTCCAGCACAACAAGTTGGAGCTTTGAGCAATCTGACATTTAAGGTCTTCCTAACTTCAATCCTGGGAAGGCCTGTTCAGGTGTTCACAGACAACACCACCACCATGCGGTACTGCAACAAACAGGGCGGGTTAAGGTTGTGGACCCCTTGTCAAGAGGGCCTGCGCCTCTTGTCATGGCTGGAACATCAGGGCATATCCCTGGTGGTTCAACACCTAGGGGTCTCTTTGAATGCCAGGGCACACAAACACAGCCGTCGATGCCTAGCGGATCATGAATGACATCTCCATCATGATTGAAGAGAGCCTTGGTTGGATCTGTTTGCCTCTGTCGAGAACGCGCAATGTTAGCATTTTTGCATGTTGGAGTTTCCAGGGGAGCAATTGCTCTGAGATGCTTTTCGCATCGGGTGGAGCTCAGGTCTCCTGTATGCATTTCTACCAATGCCACTCTTGCCCAGAGTTCTCAAGAAGATCATGAACAATCTGGTTCATGTTATTCTTCTGGCTCCTGATTGGGAACGCAGAGTTTGATATCCCTAACTGTTGAGCATGAACATGGGTCCTCCGATTAGACTGCCTCTTCGGGAGCAACAGAACAGAACAACACCTGAATCTGGCTACGCTGCACCTTCATGCGTGGAGATTGAGTGGTGACAGTTGACTGCTTTCGACTTTCTGCCGAAGTCTGCAATGTTATCTTGGCAGCCAAGTGTCCCTCCACCAATAGGGTAAAACCCTGCTGTTGGGCTAGTTCGTGGCATGGTGGGTGTAAAAATAAGCAAGTGGACCCCTATCCCCGGTTCTCCTATTTATTCTTACTCTAGAACAGCAGGGCTCTGCTTTGGGCACATTACAAGGCTATTGTTCTACTAAATTGGATTTTTTATGGTTGGCACATCAGCCATCCCTGTTCAAATTCCCTTCTTTACATAGGTTTTTGAAAGGTCTCCAATGTTCCCACCTTCACTAATCAGTATGCTTCATGTTCGCTCCTTATGAGCTGTTACACCACTGCCCAATCAGGCTCCTCACTATAAAAATGGCCTTTTTCATGGCTGCAACATCTGCCCGGAGGGTCAGTGAGCTACAGGGTTGTCATCCATACCTTACCATCTACCCAGACAAGTTGGTCCTTTGGACAAGGGCATCGATCCTACTCTCATGTAGACCAGTCCAGCTACCTGTCTACTTTTTATGCTCCGTTTTCCACATAGAGCAGTGCACCGAAACAAAGAAATGTGTGTCTCTTAATGCTTTTCTTCTCAATTCTTTATTTGAACAGTCCAAATGATATTTCACTTCAAAAACAGCAGCCAACGCGTTTCGTTCTACATCGGCAAACAAGCTACAGCTACGAAATAGGGGTGCCATCCCCTTTTTTTCTCCTCTAAAGTGAGTTTGTACAATTATCTTTTTGTAATGTGCTGAATGGATTTTTATACTTGGTAAGTCGTAGTCAAAGGTCATTGTGATTTAGTTTTTGCAATTCGGTTTGGTTGGGTCCTAAAAATTAAGCCTTTAGGAGGTTTGATGGGAGCCCGCGATTATGGTATAAAGCATTTTGCCCAATACTTTCCTGTCTTAATTGGCAGGTAGAACGAGTGTTTTAAGATACTTCGATGTGGTTAAATATAGGGTTTGTTTGTTTGGTGTTATTATTCCTGTTTATTTGCTTTTTTACCTTTGATAGCTCTTGACCATGATACTGATATATAAATCTAAAGAGTATCTGTATCTGATTAGTTACAGATACAGACCTTCTTACAGCTTTGTGTGTGCATTTCGACTGATCATCTAGATAGGGGACAAATAGGTATTGAGTTCCCTTAATTATATATAAGGTGAGAGTATTGCTTCAATATTTTTTTTTCCTTACTCTATTATTTCTTTTGTTTACTTTTTCTTTCTCTTTCTTTTTCTGTTTTATTCTCCTTTTTTTCATCTTTTCTCTAAAATGTTATTTTTGCATTTTAGGGTTAGGTTGTAATTGTATGTTTTTGTGTACTATTTTTTTTTTCTAAATGTTTTAAATTATTTTTAGAACATTTGGTCTGTCTTTGCGTCTACTGTAATCTAATATGAAATATCTGCTGAATTATGAACACGGTCACAAACTTTAGCTTCCCTTCTTCAAAACAAGCGCCGTTTTGGTTTCCTTCCAAAAGTATGGTATAGATTTAATGTATTGTTCTGGGATGTTTTTATGAAAGTGTGTGTTTGCAATTCTTGTATGAAATATGAAGAAGTCACAAATTTTACCTCCCCTTCTCCTAAATAAGTGTTTTGGGTTTCTCAAGATAGATTGCATAGCGTTATACGTCTTAAATTGTTTGTTTGTTACAATTCTTATATTTGTAAATATGTCATATATTGTATGTGTTAATATTTTTTTTATTATGTCCCTCAATTATGTGATATGTTTGTGTGTCTCATATATATATTTTGTGCTAATCTGTTTGCAGCCCTGATGAAGTTCTCTGGCTTGTTTGCAGCTGTAGAACGAAATGTGTTGGCTGCTGTTTTTGAAGTGAAATATCATTTGGTCTTTTCAAATAAAGAATTGAGAAGAAAAGCATTAAGAGACTCACATTTTTCTTTGTTTCGGTGCACTGCTCTATGTGGAAAACAAGTTTGAAATCTGTAAACAGTGGCACCAAAGGGCAACGGGTGCTGAGAAGTGTGCACGGTTTATGTCCGTAATTGGATCACAGTATATATTGTGAGGTGCTTTGCTATAAGTCCGTTGCCTAGCTTTCTTTTTGCGTAAATGCTAATTGTTGGACTTTTTAGCATTCACTTTTTTGCTGCTTATTATTTTTGAATATGCCCTGTTTCAATGACAGACAAGAGGAGTTAGCTCAAGAATTACTTGGACATAGCTCGGCCACCACATCCAAAGTTCCAAATGTGCAAGGTACCTTGGGGCTTCGTGCATTGTTTATCGAGCTCGAACGTCTAAAAAAACAAGAACTTGGACCCTGGTGGGATGGATTTACACTCCAACAGTATATTGATAAAAAGAAGGCCCCAAGAGGCCTACGAATTTTAATATTTCCGACCTTTGAAGATTTAAGTGCATTCAAGAAAGAACCAGCCAAATTGCGATTAAGCAGCAAGCAACAGAAACAACTAAAGTTAAAACCAGGAGCGAGGGAGGAGATACCAAAAAAGGTGCAAGGAGAGGCAGCATAGATCAAGAAAAAAATGACATCGATATCAAAAAATACATGAATATAGTTGCTAATGTAGGCTTGAATGGTGCATGTATACCTCTTGAATTAAATGCTATAAGTATATATTTTGTTAATGAAAGAAGTAAAGAGGTTGAAGTCATTAACTTGTCACATAGAATGATGATTGTTACAGAACTGAGCCTGTGGAATAAAGGTTTGGGTTTTTGCCCTGCACAATTGGGTGAAGCAACTGATATTCATGTTGATTTATTTAAGTTCGTAAGATCATTGAAACTGAAAGATTTCTTTAGCAATCAGAATTGTACTGTTACCAAGCAATTAGATTTGAGACCTGTGGAGAAGTGTGGCTCACTGGTTAGAGGAGGCAGACCTGGAAGCAGAGGTCAGCCCGGGACCAGGGTTCAATTCCCGGCTCGGCGGGGTCTTGAGTCCTAAAATGTCCATGGACTCGACAATTCTCGCTCCGGTGCCTACTCGATTCACGGGTTCACACTCTGCGACTCTGGGCAATAGCTTGCTTAATCTCCACAACGGCCCCTCGCGGTGGGATGCCTGGCTTTCACCTTGCGAATACCCTGCCAGGGTTATCTCACAGGGGAATACCAGGACGGGTTCCCTAAGCAAGCGCTTAGAAACCGCTTGGTGATTTGCGCTATATAAATTCCTGCACATTTACATTTACCTATAACCACATTGAGCGTTGCTGATGTTCGCATTGTTCAGTGTTTGTTGTCAATTGAGGATGGGTTGGAATCGGACATGGGAATTCTACTCAAAGATCTGGATGTAGAGGAAAATCTATGGGCTGATAGTGGACTAAGTCTCAAATCGAAATTTATACCCAGTGGTTCCTATCATCATAATATCGATCTGTTTTTTGACAAGGTATTAGAAGATCTGCATGATTTGGACATCCCTGTAAGATTTTCAAGTAAGCAATTTAGTAATTTGACAAAGGGTGAAAAGTCGCTTTAAAGAGACTTCAGAATGACAACATTATGGTTATCTGTAAATGCAGATAAAGGTAATAACATAGTGGTAATGGACTACATGAATGAGATCCAACGTTAGTTGGATGACAAGTTATGTTATAAACCAATCAGCGGGAAAACCAATGACTGAACTAATATCTCTGACTAATGTCAAGTTAAATGAGTGGAAAGATACTTGTTTATTATCAGACTCTGAATATAAATTCCTTAAGGTGTGCCAACCTAGATTCCCCTGTATTTATGCAGTTCCCAAAGTGCATAAGAGGGCACCGTTCTCCCCTGGGCGGCCTATAATTTCTGGAATGGGTTCTCCAACAGAGAGAATATCGAAGTATGACGATTTAAAACTACAAAAACATGTTTTGGATTTGCCATCCTATATTAAGGACAGCACCAATGTGCTGCTTAAATTAAATGATTTTGCGTGGTCGGAGGGCCTTACTTTTGTAACATGGGATTTAGTCAGTCTCTACACCTGTATTGACATGAAATTTGGCATGATGGCAGTGCAGTCATACCTAGACAGGAATAGAGCTGATGAATCCGAGCATAATCTCATGGTGCTAGACATGATTACATTGATTTTGAATAAAGATTTCTTTCTCCATGATGGGCAATGATACCACCAGATTCGTGGGATCAGCCATGGGATCCAGGTTTGCTCCCTCCTATGCTTGCCTCTTCATGGGGTGGTACGAGAGGGGGTGTGCCTGGGCCAGATGTGCCTCCCCCTGGACACAACATATTGTGTTTTGGGGGAGATACATCGATGATGTTATATGCCTGTGGTTAGATTTGTTTGGAGGAATACCATCAATACCTAAATGAAAACCCTTTCAATCTTCAACTGACAATGTCTTTTGACAAAGAAAAAAATTAATGTTTGGATCTCCGCTTATATATAAGTGATGTGCAGATCCAAAGTACCTTGTATCGAAAAGAGACGGCATGCAATGGCATATTACATGCCACCAGTGTGCATGCTACCTCAGTAATTAGAAACATCCCCTACAGGGAAATGGTGAGAATACGAAGAAACTGTTTTGAACCAATTGCCTTTAAGGCCCATATTGCTGATACATGCAGGCGCTTTGTGAAAAGAGGTTACGACATCCAAGATGTGAAAAAAGCTGAAGCACGAGCATACAAACTGAATAGAGATAATACCTTGGTTGCTAAAAGAAAGAACTCTACAGCATATTACAACAAGCTACGGTTTTTAATGAAATATACTTCCCGCAGTGGAAAAAATGTCCGTATTTCTACTGCATACTGGCATCTACTGTTGGATATACCCAGTTTAAGAAATGTTTGACATTGAACCCCTCCATAACATACAGGAGAGGACAAACTTTAAAGAACTAACATTGTTCTAGTAATGTCACTACCACTGCAAGATCTCCTAATACCTGGTTGTTCCAGTAACCATGTGGTTTCTACAAATGCACTTCGTGCATCGTTTGCAAATTTTGAAGAAATAGGACCCAGTGTTTTTCGTACATTAGCCCTAAGCAATATGTTATCAGGGAATTTATCAATTGCAATACCAACTACGTGATTTATATTCTGGGGTACAGTTTCAATATGGTATATATGAGCAACACTACCCATAGCCATGAAGTCAAAATACAGGAGCACCGTCGGGCGATCTTGAAAGGAGATACAAGATACATTCTTATTTGCGGTAACTAGACATAATATCGAATACAAAATATAGAATAGTCATAATATCGAAGTAAAAATATAGAATGTCCAAAATATTGAATGGACACAATATAGTGGTGAAAAATATCGAATTGAAGGTAAGTAATATAATATCGATTTTTAAAATATAGAAAGTCAAAATATCAAAGTATATAATATAGGTGTTAAAATATATAGAATTTTTAATAATATCAAATTTTTTAAAGTGCTTTTTATGTTATTTTATGTGTGAAAAGTATTTATTATTTTTGTAATTTATTTTAAGTAATGAATTTTATGTTATTTAATTTTTGCATAATTTAATTCTGTAGCAGGTTGTGGGTTTATAGGGGAATAGGGTGGGAAGTAATTTTATTATATTAAATGAAATATTAATTTTTAGAAATGACTAATTATTTTTAATTTAATTTTGTGTTTTAGTTCTGTAGCCGGTTGTGGGTTTACAGGGGAATAGGGTGGGAAGTAATTTAACTGTAATTAAGTAAATCATTTTTATTTATTTATTGGTATTGATTTTTAATGTATTGTTTATTAATTTTTAATTGGTAATGAATTTTTATTAATTGATAAATAATTTGTAATAATTGATTAATTGATAATTACGATAATTGTATTAATTTCCTTTTTGTAGCGGATTGTGGATTTATGGGGGAATATGGTGGGAAATAATTTAATTGTAATTAATTACATATTAAAAATAATTTTTGTCTATTGATAATTAATTTACTGGTAATTAATGATTAATTGGTATTAATTTGTATTAATTAGTTTTTGTTATTGAAAATTAGTTGTTAATTAATTATAAATAGGTACATAATTTTAATAACTAATATATATTTGTATTTCTAATTAATTAATTATTATATAATATTAAATTGGTAATTCATTTTAATTACTTTTTTATTAGTATTGATATTTAATTTATTTTTCTTAATATATTAAATCATTACTTTCCCTACTGTTAAACTCACCAGAGTGGGAATAGTAATTTTTACCCCTAGGCTAGCCAACCCTTTCCCTACTGTTGCACTCTCTGGAGTGGGAATAGTAATTTTTACCCCTACGCTATCCAACGCCTCCCCTACGGTTGCACTCTCTGGAGTGGTAATAGTAATTTTTACCCTCCCGCTATCCAACGCTTTCCCTACTGTTGCACTCTCTGGATTGGGAATAGTAATTTTTACCCCTACACTATCCAACGCTTTTCCTACTGTTGCACTCTCTGGAGTGGGAATAGTAATTTTTACCCCTACACTATCCAACGCTTTTCCTACTGTTGCACTCTCTGGAGCGGGAATAGTAATTTTTACCCCTGTGCTATCCAACGCTTTCCCTACTGTTGCATTCTCTGGAGTGGGAATAGTAATTTTTACCTCTACGCTATCCAATGCTTTCCGTACTGTTGCACTCTCTGGAGTGGGAATAGTAATTTTTACCCCTACACTATCCAACGCTTTCCCTACTGTTGTACTCTCTGGAGTGGGAATAGTAATTTTTACCCCTACGCTATCCAGCGCTTTCCCTTCTGTTGAACTCTCTGGAGTGGGAATAGTAATTTGTACCTCTATGCTTTCCAACGCTTTCTCTACTGTTGCACTCGCTGGAGTGGGAATAGTAATTTTTACCTTCCCGCTAACCAACGCTTTCCCTACTGTTGCACTCTCTGGAGTGGAATTAGTCATTTTTACCCCTACGCTATCCAACGCTTTACCTACTGTTGCACTCTCTGGAGTGGGAATAGTAATTTTTACCCTCCCGCTATCCAACGCTTTCCCTACTGTTGCACTCTCTGGAGTGGGAATAGTAATTTTTACCCCTACGCTATCCAACCCTTTATCTACTGTTGCACTCTCTGGAGTGGGAATAGTAACTTTTACCTTTACGCTATCCAACGCTTTCCTTACTGTTGCACTCTCTGGAGTGGGAATAGTAATGTTTACCCTCCCGCTATCCAACGCTTTCCCTTCTGTTGCACTCTCTGAAGTGGGAATAATAATTTTTACCCCTACTCTATCCAATGGTTTCTCTGCTGTTGCACTTACTGGAGTGGTAACAGTAAATTTTACCCTCCCGCTATCCTACGGTAAAAATATTGTATATTTTTTTGTTTTATAAATATTACATGAATATATATATATGTATTAAAAAATAAAATTGTATGGTTTTTTATAACTTAAATTAATTATTTAATAATTTTAAGGTTATTTAAGTATCCTTCTGATCCCTGAATTGCAGCCCTTTGTAGATAGGAGGGCTGTGGGGCTTTGGTGCTCTGCATTTCAATTCATATTTTTATAATATAATTTTACAATAATATGGAGCAGAAGTTTGACTACAGGCCGCTTTATGATCACATTAAAACTTTTTGGGTATTTAATTATGGCGCTGATATTTGTACGCTGTTCTCCAGTGCACAGTACTACTTTTTTGATATTCCAATATGGCGCTGATAGTAGTGCGTATATTTCGATGTTCCCCAACTGAGTTGCGGTCCTTTTAATATTGTGCAGGTTATTTGCCAATGTTTCTTATTGAGGTGGTAAAATAGCAATTAATATTTTTATAATATATTTTTATAATATATGGCGCCGAAGTTTGGCTACAGGCCTCTTTATGATCATATTAAAACTTTTTTGGTATTTAATGATGGCGCTGATATTTGTACGCAGTTCCTCAGTGCTTAGTACTATTTTTGTGATATTACAATATGGCGCTGATAGTAGTGCGCATATTTCGATGTTCCCCAACTGAGTTGCGGTTCTTCCAATATGGCGCAGGTTATTTGCCATTGTTTCTTATTGATGTGGTACTAGCCTTCCCTTACGAGGACAAGTGGAGCCAATTTTGCGCGCTGTTCAGTATATCACATAGTGCTGTTGACTGTGGGCCTTGGAGGTGGGCTGCGAAGCGTGTGAGTTCACTTATCACGGTAAGTGTCGGGTGACTTTCTGGGGGGCCCTGCATATTTATTTTGTGATTCCCTATTCACTTCGAGGTATGTAGATTCATGCAGATTTGTTCTGTGTCAAGTTTGGCCGCGCATTCTTTTCTTATTTCCTCTTTAATGTGGTACACCGTTACTTTGTTTTAAGATAGCGTGGCTGCATTTTTTAAATATCACGAATGCGGCACACATTTACCCTGTCTTAAAATAGTGCGGCAGAGTCTTTTAAATATCTGTTATATATATTTTTGCCCTGGGCTTAGGTTTACTACATAAATGTTGCACGCAGTCACTCTGCTGTACTTTTAACTGTCATTTTTACTTCTCTCTGGGTTTTGGTCTAAATTTGGGGTTTTATACGTCAATCGTGATCGGCAGTTGGGGTTAAGGGAACGCTTTAAGCAATATATATATATCATCTGTTATTCATTGGCCCGTGTTTTTTTGAGGAGTGTGGTTACCTGATTTAGGTGAATCGCTTAAGGGGTATATTTATACTATCATTTTTTCAATTCACTGGCTAATGGATTTTTTTTTTTAGGTGGATTGTATCCTATTGGGGATTACAGCTACGAAATAGGGGTACCTCTACTGCCTGTATCCGGATCATGAGGTGAGGGATTGTAAGATCTGCAGGACCTTCCCTCAGAAGACCCTCAGAGACAGAGAAGGTCACCTTCTTCTGTGGCTGCAGAAGATCAAGGATCAAGACAACCCCTTATCTGAGGTAGGAAGTGTGGCCTCTGGGTCATCTGTATCCTCTAGGAAGAGGATGGTTGAGGAAGATGTATCTTCTCCTGGGGCTAAGGTGTCGAGAAAAGCTAAATCCACTTGCCTTCCTCTTCTTCCTCAAAAAAGGCTCTCCACCTTCAAAATCTAGACCTGTTACGCCCCCGAGAAAGTCTGGAAAGTCTCTGGCTTCTAAAATACTTCCTGAAAAAGTTTTACCTCAGAAAGTGGCTCTGACTCCTCCGTCGACGATTATCATCATCGATACTACTTCAACGTCGACAGTCACCTTTTCTTCGCCGAGGCCTAAAATAATAATGTCATCGGCCTCTTCTCCGTCGACGCTGGTCTCTGTGACAGTTCGACCCATCTCGTCGATGAAAGTAATGGCATCTATCATCGACACTTCAACTTTGGCAACAAAGGGTAAGAAGATCCCGTCGACGGGTGCATCATCGACGAAGACCACCTCGACGACGGCTTCCTCGTCGACGAAGACGGATTCCTTGTTGACGAAGATCAACTTCTCGTCGACGACCTCACCGTCGACGAAGACTAGCTCATCGTCGACGGCCACATCGTCGTTGAAGATTGCCTCGTCGCCGAAAGCATCGGCGGCGAAAATTGCCTCGTCGACGAAAACATCGTCAACGATGATTGCCCCGTCGACGAAGTTGACTGTCTCGTCGGCGGTCACTATCCTCACACCATCTCCATCGACGGCACCATCGACGGAACAACCGTTGATGTCTCTTCTATCATCTTGTAAGGAATTACAAGTTTGGTCTGCCACACCGTCTATGATCTCCTTTGCTCCGCCGTCTACGGCAGCTTCTTTGTTAGAAAGACAGGGCTCTTCATTAGCGGCTCTCTCCCCGCTGAAATTACCTGACCAGTTACTGGACTCTGAAGATGACGAGGAGCAATCAGATGTGGATGACAGGTTCCGCACTGCTAGGAGTCCATCTGAGCTGCTCATCAAATATCAGGATCAGGATCAGAAGGAGGAGCAGTTCCTTGAACACAGGCGCCTGCTACGGTGCCTACAGCACAGATGCCGTTAGCTCTCCTCAACAACTTACAGTATATGTTGGACGACTACTATCGTCAGTTTCCTCCATCTGAATCGGCTGAGTCGCTTCCTTCGATGCCCATGCCTCAAGTCTCTATATCGATGTTCAGATCCCCAAGACAACCTTCTTCAGCACCAGTATCTGCAGTACGGTCTGCAGGTCCACCTCCTCCGGCACAATCTCACCATTCCCAGGAGGCTATCAACACTGATGAGGACAGGGAAGAAGGAGAATTTGATGACAAGTCTGTACTATCGGAGTGGGATACATATCATATATAAACTCCATCACCATCTGCTCCACCTGCTGCGGACTCTCTGCCTGTAGATATTGGGGGTTTCCATCTCATAATGGAAAGAACTACAAAGAGGTTTCTAATTCCCATGGAGACGAAAAAGGACGACTGTTTTCTTTATGATTTTAAAGATCAGCCGCAGAAGCAAGTGAGAGCCATTCCCATCATAGACTTCATCTGGAAAGAGGGGCTGAAGATCATGTCAACGCCCAATTCTCTCCCTGCAGTCTTGCCTCGCTTGGACAAAAAGTATAAGGCACCAAATACCTCACCTGCATGCCTTATAGGACATTCTAAGACTGATTCAGTAGTCCCCAAAGCGGCTCAGAGATGGGCCAGGAACCCCTCTTCACTGGTAACTGCTCCACCAGACAGGGATGGCAAATGTCTGGATTCCATTGGCAAGAAGGTCTCCACTATGGCGGCAACCACGGTTCATGCTGCAAACTCCCTAGCAATATTAGGGCGATATGACAGGCAAATTTGGTTGGACATCTCACCATATATTGAAATGCTGCCAGAGCCTGAAAGATTCGAAGCTAGGAAAATCTTGCACGAAGCGGATTGTACTTCTGCGGAAATGATCGACGCAGCAGTAGATGTGGCATCTACAGGTTTCAGGCAGTTAGCGGGCGCAGCAGTGCTAAGGAGGCATGGTTGGTTGAAGTCAACATCTTTTCGCCAAGTGGTCCAAGCTAAAATCATCGACATGCCGTCTGATGGGGAGTTTCTCTTTGGCCAGCATGTCGACGAGGCCCTGCAGGCAATTAAAAAGGACACAGAAACGGCAAGATCACTGGGTAGCCTTCAGTTTCGTAGGTCGTCCTTTCTTGGTGCCAAAGGATGTGGGTCCTTCTCCAATAGAGGGGGCTACAATCAGCAAAGATCGTACCAAGCCTCTCAAAGTAACCAGAGGTATCACCATGCAAACAACAGACCTACGGACAGCGAGGTAACAACTACTCGCAATCAAAGAGGAGGTCCTCCTATCATGGGCGGGATTCTTCCAAGAAACAATGAGATAGGCCACCTGCCACCATCTCTGCCCGTCCCCCAGTCAAAGGTTGGGGGAAAAATATCCCATTCCTACTCGAACTGGTCCAAGATTACTACAGCCAAGTGGATCCTAGAAATAGTGGCCAGAGGCCACACTTTGGAATTCATCAAAACCCCTCCAAATTCTCCTCCCAAGGGACCACCTCCTGCTCATCTCAAGGAGCTTTTTTCCCAAATAAATGTAATGATTCTGAAAGGAGCGATAGAAAAAGTCCCTCAATTGCAAAGAGGAACGGGATTCTACTCAAGATTCTTCCTCATACGCAAGAAGACAGGGGAATAGTGCCCCATCCTCGACCTGCGCATCCTCAGCAAATACCTGAAACAATTGTCCTTCCGGATGTTAACGCTTCAAGAAATCCTTCAGCGTCTTTCGGTAGGGGATCACATGGCCACCCTCGACCTTCAAGATGCTTATTTTCATGTGCCGATCGTCCCCAGGCACAGAAAGTTCTTATGGTTCAGAGTGGCTGGCAGGGATTTTCAATTCAGAGTCCTTCCCTTTGGACTACGGTAAGCACCCTGTGTGTTCACAAAGGTGCTAGCTCCGGTGGCCGCACACCTTCGCTTGGAAGGCGTTCAAATCTTCCCTTACTTGGACGACTACCTTATCAATGCGGATTCCTAATCAGAGGCAAACACACACGTCCAAAGATGTCTATCGCTATTCCAGTCTCTCCATCAACTTCGACAAATCTCATCTAATTCCATCACAAAGGAAGACCTTCATGGGAGCCACACTGGACACCCAACTCACACAGGCTTTCCTCTCAAGAGAGAGGCAACACAAGATCCAAAAATTAGCTCGCCTGTTGCAAGGAAAAGAGTGCATTTCAGTTCGACTATTCAAATCTTTTCTGGGGATGATTTCATCCTGCATCCCGTTGATACCAAATTGCCGTCTCAGAATGAGGCCTTTGCAGGAAGAACTCAACCTTCAATGGTTGCAGATTTCAGGGTCGTTCGACGACATCATTCTCATAACGCCTCAAATGCAAAAAGCATTGCTTTGGTGGACTCGGATGAAGAACTTGCAAGAGAGATCTACATTCCTATCGGAGGTACCATATTTCACAATAACAATGGATGTTTCCCTCGAAGGATGGGGGCACACCTTCAGGGAATGACAATCAACGGAAAATGAAAGTACAACAAAGGAAATGGCACATCAACCTTCTAGAGTTGCGAGCCATTTTCTTGGCTGTGAAGTCCTTTCGAACCATCATACTAGGGACGTCGGTGCCGATTCAGACAGACAACATGACAAGTATGCACTACCTAAACAAGCAGGGCGGTTTAAGGTCGGTCCTTCTCTCTCAGCAAGCCCAGGAGATCTGGGACTGGGCACTACGTCACGGGGTCATTCTCTCAGCTGTCCATGTTCCAGGGGTTTCCAATGTCCTAGCGGATTCTCTCAGCAGATCTCAAATGTCCATCACGAGTGGGAAATGAATCACTCAAAATTGGATCGAGTTCTGGGAATGGGGCAGTCCCGAGCTGGACCTGTTTGTGACCATCCAGAACCGCAAATGCCCATACTTCGCAAGCTGGCTTCCCCACAGGGACACTGCGGGAATGCGCTTTCCATGAACTGGTCACAGATATATGCCTACGCCTTTCCTCCGATTCCACTGATTCCCAAGGTCATCTCCAAGGTGAAGAAGCAGCTTTGTCGCCTCATTCTCATTGTTCCCAGATGGCCTCGCCAATACTGGTTCACCGAGCTTCTCCTCCTTTCGGAGTGCGATCCCATTCAGTTTCCACCAATACCGAACCTTCTGTCCATTCAAGAGGGTCAGATCTGTCACCCGGACCCAGCATCCTTGAAATTAGCAGCATGGCTCCTCAACACCTTGAATTTGCACACTTAGATATCCCTGCAGAGTGTAAAGAAGTTTTAGCCAATGCTCGAGCACCTGCCACGATCAGGACATACAAACTGAAATGGAAAAGGTTCTGCACTTGGTGTCAATCTGTCAATTTACATCCCATTCATGCCAAGCCAGAACAGATTTTAGCGTTCTTTCTTCAATTGGCAAAGTCTGGATTATCTCATTCCACGTTGAAGGTGTTTTTGGCAGCTATCTCAAGATTCCGTCAGGATGGTTCTAATTCTATAGTTATTAAAAAAAAAATTTAAAGGATCTTTCTTATGTTTCTCCCTATTCGGCTTCAACCTCCATCTTGGCATTTGAATGTGGTGCTCGTTCAACTCATGCGACACCCCTTTGAACCTATTCATAAAGTGGACCTTAAGTTCCTTTCTTGGAAGGTATCTCTGCTGCTGGCGCTGACATCAGCAAGAAGGGTCAGCGACATTCAAGCATTCACGATTAAGTCACCTTTTCTGCAATTCATATCTAATTCAGTGGTGCTTTGTACCAATCCCAGCTTCATGCCTAAGGTTCCTACGGATTTTCACCTTAATGAACCGGTAATCCTGGGAAAAAAAAAACAAATCCTCAAACAGCGGCAGAAAGAGCTTTGCATTCCCTTGACATCAGAAGATGTCTCAAGTTCTCTCTGCAACGAGCTGCTACAATTCGAAAATCAGATCAACTTTTCATAGTGTATGGTAGGCTACGTCAAGGTTACTCTGTATCGAAACAGACCATAGCTGGTTGGATGTCCTCGACGATTAGTCTGTGTCATCAACAGGCGGGAAGGCCTCCACGCACCACGCCGAGAGCACATTCTACGAGAGCGATCCCCTCATCTTCCGCTCGCTTTGCTGGTGTGCCTCTCCATCAGATCTGCAGAGTGGCAACCTGGTCCAGCAGACACACTTTTACCAAACATTACTGTTTGGACACTGCAAGTGATGCAGATACATCAGTCGGACTAGCAGTTCTCCGCAATCTTCTTAAATAAGGTGAGCTTCTGTTCTCCCTCCTCCACTATGCTCTTTTTAGACGCTTATTCATAAATAGTTTTTTATATCCTACCCAGTATGCATATGTAAACACTATTGTATTTATATACGTTTAAGATTTTATTCATGATGCATTGATATGCGTATGTACATATATACTGTGATACAACGAGCGTCTAACGAGCATTATGGTTTGAACTGCTATCTACTATGATTGATTTCAAACTATAGGGGTTACGTCCGTTTCGGGGGCCTGGTAGGACGTGCAATATTTTTTCAAAAAGGATTACCTGGCCACCAGTTTTGGAACTGCTAGTTACTCATGCAGATTTGGAAATACAACGCATCACGTCATTGCATTTTACTTTCACAGTTGTATTGATTCAACTTAATTTCAAGCATCCTTTCATTTTTGTAAAGCATGAAAAGAATACACATTTCATTCATTTATACATTCCTCATGAATAAATGTTAATAAAGACATAAAAAACTGGACAATTCAAAAACTTAAACATGACGACAATCAATTCAAATCTAACGATTAATTCAAACAATTACACCAGTCGGTGATTCAAACAATGCCTGTAAGCGCTATGACATTAAGTATTGTTCAGTTCGTTGAGCGCTTCAAACAGGTATACTGCAGGGACAACTTTCTCTGGAGGTGATTTGCTCTCGGGGTATATTTCATGTAGTAGCACCCTCTCTAGAGCTTCAATTAATGTGAAGCTCTAGAGAGGGTGCCACTACATCACCTCCAGAGAAAGTTGTAATATATATTAGTATACTGTTTAGAGAGTCTGGTATTCGTCCGCAGGGTATGGGATGGGCTTGCTACTCTATTCAGTGCTTATGACTATTGATGAGTATCCCCTGGAAGAGAAGGATAAGTTACTTACCTGTAATTCTAGTTCTCTTCCAGGGGTATACTCATCAAAGACATAAGCAACCCACCCTCCTCCCCGGGCGAATACCATAACTGTCTATTTTACATGTTACCCATGCGGTTATCACACTGTTATACGCCGTCCAAAAGAACTGACCTAACTGTCACCTGTGGTGCATGATGGGAGCCTGGAGGCTCATAGAGGTCTTAAAGGCACGGCGCCAGATTTTTCTGTTGTTACAATGCAGCCTATCTAGGCTAAAGCATGTGAGAGAGAGTGGTTATGGAGACTTGTGGATCACTGTTAAAGGGTGGTATTTCGCAATCGTCTACATTGCTTGATTTTGCTCGGTAGAAAATGTCACTCATAGTTGTTGAAATGTCACTCATAATTACACTGACATTTTGAAAATGTCCCACATAGCAACCTGAAACCTTGGTAGCTATGTGGGGCGGAGTCCTGAGTCCTCAGACCTGGATTGGGTTGTGAGAATGAGGTTCTACTGCCTGAGGGTGGTGGGCGGGAGTGTTCACATTGTTCTGTTTTATTGTTCTATGGTGGGAAGGTTTTATGCCGTGCCTCATAGGAACAGTCCAGACCAAACTGCCAAGCCATGCCTTCCCTGGACCGGAGTCAAGCATCCTAGGACCGGTTTCTGGCTATCAGCCGTCTTCAGCCAGGATAGTTTGACTCCAGTGGTGTGGAGAGCATGGGACTCACGTCTTAGCATACCCATTCCACTCGGGGTGACAAATGCAAAAACAACAATTGATGGACAGAATACAGAACAATGTCATACATTCACCCCAGTACAGAGATCTGGGCCTAAATCCATCGTTTTTTTGCACTCCACACCACCCCAGTTCAGACATGGCCATATGCAAATCAGCCTTGACCCTGTGCCTCATGGGAACAGTCCAGCTCGAACTGCCAAGCCATGTCTTCCCTGGACCAGAATCAAGCATCCTAGGACCGGTTTCTGGCTATCAGCCGTCATCAGCCAGGTTAGCTTGACTCAAGTGGTGTGGAGAGCACGGGTCTCATGTCTGAGCATACCCTTCCCACTCGGGGTGACAAATGCAAAAACAACAGTTGATGGACAGAATGCAGAACAATGTCATACATTCACCCCAGTACAGAGACCTGGGCCTTACATGTGGCGGGTGCATCTTGCATGTCTAACATTGCGGCGGGCGGTGTTTACACCAGCACCCGCCGCAATGTTAGAAATGCTTGTCATGCATTGGCATACACAAAGCGGCAGGCTCCACGCGGTGCCTGCCGCATTGTGTATGCAAATGCAGGGGGTTTCACAGGTACCCCCCGTGTGCTCCCCCCACCTCGCCTTCACCATTGGGACCTGCAACGGGCCCCCAAAGTGAAGACCGCATGCTTTTCTGTGGCGGCATTGCTGCCACGGAAAGGCATCTGACAAAGCCCATCCTGATATGGATGGCGGTGTCTGATAGACACCGCCACCATATAAACCTTTTTTCGCCCCGGTCGCCAAGCGACCGGGGCGGACAAGCGGCGGACTGTCTTTCCGTCCACCGCGGACCCCCCAGCCATGTTAATATGGCGGGTGGCCATTGCAGCAAGGATGGTGGGCGGATCGCCCCCGCCAGGCCGGCGGTGACTACCGCCAGCATGGTGGGGGCGATCCGCCAGCATGGTGGGGGCGATCCGCCCGCCGTCCTAATGGGCCCCAAAGTTTCTTGGATTTTGCAAATTTTTATCCTCAATTTATTAAGAAATGTGTAGATTTTTCCAGTGATATTACTCAAATTCTGAATTAAGAAAAGCTGAATGGTTGTTTACATTTGGATATCCAAAATGAGAGGGCTCTCAATATGCTGAAGAGATCGTTTACTCACGCTCCAATTTGGTGTCATCCTATTAATTCTAAGAAGCTCATTGTTACGACAGATGCTTCTGAAAGAGCTGTGGGGGCTGTGTCATTGTAACTGCAGGACGGTGATGCATGAGAACATCCTGTTGCCTATTTTACATTCAGCTTGTCAGAAAGTGGACAGAATTATTCAGTTCTCAGAAGAGAATCATTAGGCAGGAAGATGGTTTGTACTGAATAGAGACATTTATTGATGACCCCTATAAACCTTTTGAAATGTGGACTGATCATTGGAATTTGCAATGTCTATGACATCTGCAATGTAACAATAATCATCAAGCCAGTTGGGCATTTTTCTTTGCTCAGTATGATTTGTTGATAATCTATATTCATAGCTTAAAAATGTATTGACTGATGCCTTATCATGTCTATCCAGAATATTTTTCTTAACTTTGATCAGGTCATAATACCTCCTCTTTGTTCAGGATTTTTTTGGAAAGAGTTGCGGAAGCTCAAGAACAAATAGATCCTAAGGAATTGGAGGAGCTTTATCCGAAGACTCTGTTGACATCACATAATTCATTGTATTTCAGTTACAAGCTATTTTGATCCCTACTAAGGAATTACAAATTGATGTAATGCGAATGAATCACAACTGCGCTATGTGAGGGCATAGAGTTTAATGGCGGGCAGAGCTGGCGTTGTCTCTATGCAGAGTTCCACGGAGTTTGTAAAAACTCAGTGGAACTCCGCTCCCTAATCCCTCCCAAATTAATTAAAAATTGAAAAAGAAGCCACTTACCTGGGTAGCTGCCTCCTCCTCTGCCTGGTCGCTCTCCTTCCTGCTCCTCGCCATCCTTCTTCTATGAAAAAACACCTACGTTGTATGTTGAAAGACGTACGACGTAAGGGTTTTTTCATAGAAGAAGGGCAGCAACGAGCAGGAAGGAGAGCGGCCAGGCAGAGGAGGAGATAGCCACGCAGGTAAGGGCCTTCTTTTTTAATTTTTAATTAATTTGGGAGGGTGGAGGGTCTGGCTAACTCCACTTCGCCACGAAGGGGAGTTTTGCCTAAACTCGTGTTCGCAGTGGAGCGCAGAGTAGGCAAAAATCTGCAAACTCCGCTGGTGGAGCAAAGTTACCCGCCCGGGGTTAACAGAGGTGCACTGCTAACATTACACTACACCTAGTTTTTCAACCTTTTTGAGAGGCTAATTGGAATATGTTATTTCGTGTCCCAGCTTTGCTCAAAATGAATTGTTGAATTCTGAACCTTTTAGACATAAGCTATACGGTGAAGTTAAGTAACATAGGAAAAAGAGGCAGTTCTTCATTTGAGCCGTGGTTTCTGGTGCTTGGCACTGGCACTTAATTGTCAACACTGGCACCTGTGACAGTGTACCACATGGTGACGCTATCTGTCTAATTTAGAGATTAGCACAACAACAGTTGCATAGTAACTCAATATACATTAGAAATTACTAATGCCTGCCACATAAGTCATTCATTGTTATAGCTTTGGGGGCCTGAAATAGTCTGAATTGTCACATTTGTAAGAGTGTGATGGTTAGTAGTTGTGGTGATACTGTCATTTGTAGCGCTGGCAGGGGCAGTGGGTGGTGCAAGCTGTTTTTGCCTCTTGATGAGGGCCCTAGCACTTATTTTTCTACAAATTAAGCACTGAAAAGAACCTGTAAACAGGATCATGGAGTGAGAAAAGGCTAAACCCTCAGCACATCCTTGCTCAACCTTTACAACACTGGCTTGCCAAAATGCCAGAGTAATGCCAGGCTCCAGGTCAGATGCTGACTGGTTTAAAAAAAATCTGTTTTATGTAGATAGCCTAATTGTTTTACCACCAATCGAAAAAGATTACTTTGCAATCTTCATATCGTGGAAGAGAAATACATAACGGGGCCCTTGGAGGTAACCCTGATAAAGGCAAAACATATTATTTCCCAGAATAAACTCAAAGAAGAAAATAAAACATAAGCACTTAAGTTGAGTGCATTGCAGTCCATGCCTACCTGGGATCACCATAGGTGTAACCAGACGTTCTCAACCAGCAATAAAGAAAAAGCCCTCACGAATTTCTGTGCCTCGAGATACAGCTGGCAGACTGCAACCCAACGGTATGAGAATTCTGAAACTGTTTGCCAGCATCCTCTCCTCATCTCATTTTATGGGAGTAAGTGTAGGGCCTAAGAGCAACAATACACAGAATGAAACCAATCCCAAACAGACACTGTGCACCTACAGTTTGGCATGCATATTCTTGTGTGCAAAGTAACTGTCCTAATCGTGGATGCAGAGGTCAGGAGAGTTAAGCTCAGTTTTCGGAAGAGCATTTTTAAACGCCAGTGCCACATCCATAAAAGTGACCCAAAAATCCTCCAGTACCAATGCCTGAAAACCCAAGTGGCCTCCAGAGAGTGAATAAAAGTCTGTCTCACGAGCCTAGAATCCTCCTGGAGTATTCCCCATAAAATACTAACACAGACGACGATAATCAGCTAGAGGGACTATAATGGGACTTAGAAGATGCACAAAAGATGTACTTCACACTGAGGTGGGAGATACGCCTATGGAAACACGAAACAATAGTGCTAAATGCAGAATTACTCTCCCTGCGTAATTATGCTACATCTGGCGGAATCCTTAGATAAGTCCGCGTGTTTCCACCGCTACACTGAGTTACGTGAGTTATGCCAACCACTACTTCTTAATTATTTTACCTGCTATAACTTTTCTTGTGTTTAAGCACCCATGTATTTTTGTGATCTTTTCAGGGGGTGGCGCTGCAGCGATTTTGGAAGGCGTGAGCTCAACATTCCAAATCACTTAACATCCCTGTGCCTAATAAAACTACGGGAAAAAAAGGAATGTGTCCTTGTTTAATGCAACTGATGCTCGTGTAACGCGATCCAATAGCTTCGGGTCGGGTTAAAAACTGCAAAAAAAAAAGCAAAAGGCTCAGTAGCCCTGATTCTCATAAGTACTAGTAGCAGACCGGTAAGGAAGGGTCGGAAGTGGCCGCCTTGCTGACCCTGGCTGCTGGTTCTTCGGTGCTTCCTGTTAAGCCAAAGGTAGGCCAGGAGGTCAGCTGTTAAAAACCAAGGCTGTGAGAAGGAGACCCCAGACAGGTTTATTACTTGCATGTTATTGAACTACTGTGCCCAGCTCTAAAGTGCACTGAGCCTTTTTTGTGGGAGAGGGAGATCCCATGCCGATAAGGCCGGAGAGGGATCATAAAACTGAAACATGCAGCCCTGACAGTGAGGCGAGGGTGGCGGAGAAACCCAGCAGAAGCGCACAGCTAAACTCCTATCAGCAGATGCATGAGCATGTAAAGTAGCTTGGTGGGTTGAGCGTCTGCTGCATATATATGCGGATCATGAGGGCCATTGGCTCACATCATTGTTTTGCGGTATGGGAAAGATGTACAAAAAATAGCGCAAACTCGGTAAGTAGTGAAAATCACGAAAGTCTCTTTGAGACTACATTAGTAGTAACGATGCGCTAATTTTACACATTATCAGCCTGATTCATGTACGGGCCGTTTTGCGTGTCCCTAATAGCGATCAATAGCGACTCGCTATTGAGGAAACGCAAAACGGCATTCATGTACCTATCTGAGAAAAAATAGCGACTCGCATGCGGGCGCTAAAGCCGTTAGCGACCCACCAAAAACGCAGAATAATCGCTATTTCCGGCTACCTGCGAGCGGGAATTGCGACTCGCAATCCCGATCGCACGAGATTGCGCTCGCAATCCCGATTGCACGGGATTGCGAGTCGCATTCTCGCGGGATCAGGAAAACGGGAAGACGCATTCCGAGCACCGTGATGACATCACAACCAGGAAGCAGCCAAATCCCACCCCCAAACACCACAGTGACGCCAACTGTCGACTGTCCACGACGGAAAGCTGCCACCAACTCGCCGTTTGCGCATCCCGACCCCGCCGAAATAGCGACCGCTATGGCAGAGGACCAGCAGGCAGGACCCAGCAACAGCGCTGGCCGAAAGCGCAAATTGAAATTTTCGGAACAGGAGCTGGAGAACCTCATAGAGGGTGTGGTGGCCAACCACGACCAGCTGTTTGGTGCAAACTCCCGGAGGGTCCCGGAGCAGGAGAAGAGGAGAATCTGGGTGGGGATTGCGGCAAGTGTGAACTCTGTGGGAGTTGCGGACAGGTCCCTTGAGGAATTAAAGAAGCGGTGGTACGACCTCCGAGGGCGTGCCAAGGAGAGGGTTGCGGAGCGCCTTGGTGAGGCATCAGGCACCGGAGGAGGTGGCCCGACTGTCCCACCCAACACCCCCCTGGAGGACCGGGTAGAGGACACGTTGGAGAGGGAGGCGTGTGTTGGCGTCACCCCTCTGGACTCCTCCCGCCCCACCCAAGACACCCAAGGTAAGTGGCATGCGACTGCGACCCTGTCCCTATGACCGCCCATGACCAAATAGGCTCACTCATTGGCCCTTAGTCATGCCGTGCATCAGGAAATGCCCTGAAGCATTGTGGGAGACGTAGTATGTCCACAATGTAGTACTACCACAATGCGGCCCGAAAGGTTCCAAAGTGCGCAAATACACAGCCACCCAGGGAATGACACCCAGCATGCATGTAACATCTGCACGTCTGTCAGTCACATGCACCTAATGAGTATCCACTTACCCTCACAGGTGCAGGAGATAGCAGCGACAGTGAGAGGCTGCTGATCGACGAGGAGGCCCAGGAGGAGGAATCCCTACCTGCCACCCAGCCACCAGCCCCTGCGCCAGCGCCATCACCAGCAGCCAGGCCACCCACCACACCTGCCGCATCCGCCTCAGGCCCACCGGCTGCCAAGTCTAGGCCACCCACCTTGCCTGCAGCATCCGCCTCAGGCCCACCGGCTGCCAAGTCTAGGCCACCCACCTTGCCTGCAGCATCCGCCTCAGGCCCACCGGCTGCCAAGGCCAGGCCACCCACCACACCTGCCGCATCCGCCTCAGGCCCACCGGCTGCCAAGGCCAGGCCACCCACCACACCTGCCGCATCCGCCTCAGGCCCACCAGCTGCCAAGGCCAGGCCACCCACCACACCTGCCGCACCTGCAACACCAGCTGCTGCAAGACCTGCAGCTCGTCCACCACCATCTGGGCCAGCCACATCGGCTACACAGCGGCCGACCACCAGGAGGGGCAATGGCCACTTCCACGCATGCATGAGTGTGGAGCGGCGCATGCTGCGTTTACACCAGCGCCAGTCGCAGCAGCAGGGAGCCATCCAGCTCCAGCTGCAGAAGATCGGCCGCAATGTTGCGGGAGTGGGCGACAGGGTGGACCGCATGACGGCGGCCATTGACCGCATGACGACGGCAATGGAAGACAACACCGCTGCGCTGGTGAAGCACCGAAGTGTTGCTGGCAGGCGCCACCACCAGTTGCTGAGCCGGCTGACCACCAACAGCCGCTCCAATTATTCCTCGGCAAATGCCACCGCCCTGCTTGCGCGCCGCTCCTTAACCCAGCAGCACCAACTCGTCCAGTGCTGCGAAGATATCACCCGGGTGCTGGAGCACTTGACAACCGCGGTCACCGCACTGCACGCACCTGTGATTCCGGCAATTGTGGGGGGTGATGATGCTAGTGAGGGTACCTCTAGTGTCAGCAGCCACTCTGCCGCGCAGGCCCCCCCACCTAGGCGCAGCGCAAGGGCTGCCCCACCTCCAGCTGCCCAGGAAGAGGAAGAGGCTCCCAGGCGCCAGCAACTTGTGCGCCGGAGACGGCAATGACATTGTGACAGGGACACAGACGCAGGCTGAACTTAAGC
The DNA here is from genome assembly GCF_964261635.1 of Lissotriton helveticus. Lineage (NCBI taxonomy): Eukaryota > Metazoa > Chordata > Amphibia > Caudata > Salamandridae > Lissotriton > Lissotriton helveticus. The sequence goes on along the minus strand of NC_136061.1, from coordinate 284,318,561 downwards.
CTGCAATGGAGCGTCCCATGCAGTATGCATGAATACTGCTTTTTGTATATAGTTATTACGAACACCCATTTATATTTTTTGTGATTCAAACAAATACATTTATTTTGGTGCACACATACGCCTTGTGTAATCATTACAGTTTGCATGCAATTGTGATATGTGGGGTGGGGGAAGGGGGTGGGCTAGAAATTGTTAGCTGTGATATGGTTGCGACGTCTGTGGCCTTCAGCTGGGTTCTCCCCGCGTGCATGGTGCGCATGTGCTGGTGGCCGGTCGTCCCCCTCAGATTCACTGCCTGAGATGTCAACAGGTATCCGGCGCTTGGTTGCAATGTTATGAAGCATTGCACAGACAGCCACAATGCGGCAGCACGCTGCAGGACTGTAATACATGGCCCCACCTGTCTTGTGCAGTATACGGAACCTGCTCTTGAGCAGGCCAAATGTCCTTTCAATACAGTTCCTTGTCCGGATGTGCGCAACATTGTAGCGGCGTTGCTGAGGTGTGGCAGGGTTGAGGTAAGGGGTCAGGAGGTATTCCCGTAGGGCGTAGCCACTGTCACCTGAATGAGAGGAGCAGATGTTGATTGCCTGTGCAGCGCAGTTACTTCATAGCAATGTGACATTGTCGACAAAGTGTACTTACCAAGTAGGTGTCCTTCCCCAAACTCTCCCCTGAGCAGTCGTGTGTGGAGTCCGCTGTGCCTGAAGATAAAGGAGTCATGGGTACTCCCTGGGTACTGGGCCACAATGTCAGTGATGATGGTCTTGGCATTGCAGACCATCTGTATGTTGAGGGAGTGGTAGGACTTCCTGTTGCGGTACATATACTCCGTGCCAGCTGGTGGGCAGATGGCGACGTGGGTACAGTCTATGCAGCCAAGGACATGGGGAAAATGGGCAACATTATAAAATTGTAGTTTTGTGAGGTCCAAATCCTGTTGGCTGGTGGGAAATGTGATGTGCTGGTGGAGCTGGGTGAGCATGGCGTCAACAAAAGTGTGGAGGCAGCGTGACATGGTGGGCTGGGAAATCCCCCCAGCAGCGGCTACTATGCCCTGGAAACTGCCGGATGCCAGGAGGTGCAGGCTGCACAATACCTGCACATGTGTGGGCACAGAATTGTTTCGCCTTGTTGGGTGCTGCATGATGGGGTCGAGTTCTTGTATCAGCCAGGTGATCATTTCCCCATTCAGCCTGTATTTGGCATAAATCTGTTCTCTGGTTTGCCCCAGCAAGGTGACCCGCTGCCGGTAAATCCGTGCCTGCCTCATGCGTCTCCTCCGTGCTGCTCGCTGTAGCCTTCGCCGCCTCACCACCATGTACATCCCAGGCATTGTGGAACGCCTATTGCTGCTGCTGAATGTCCTTATGTGTGATTGGTCAGGCCTGGACCTGTTGGTGATTGGCTAACAGTTTTTCAAAATTTGGTTAATCATGGCTTTTATGGTTACCACCTGCTTTGAGTTGTCCTTAAATTGCGCCGCGCTAATGTGCGATTTAGCGATTTTTCGCTAATGTATTTCTTTCATGAATGCCGATTGAGACAGTATTGCGTTTCGCTATTCAAATCGCAGATTCCGTGGTTGGTCGCTATTTCATTTTCGCTAATGCTCGACTTCCCGGAGTCTGCGACTTTTACAGCGTAATCGCTATTCCGCTCGCTATTATTTTTTAGCGATTTCGCTATTTCGTACATGAATGCCGATTCCATGTTTTGCACCCGCAATTGCGTTTTCGCTGCCATTGCGGGCGCTATTTCGCTTCATGAATCAGGCTGTAAATTACCAATACTGCGAGGATTAGTAATTTCTGAAATGTGGAATAATCCAGACCTTCTGAGTTTTATCCCGATGGAATTGGAAATTACAGGCAAATTTGATATTTCTGCACCAGTTTTTCGCATGCAATTCTAGAACTCCAGCCTGTTTTCAAGTATGCCGTAATACTGTACGTGAAATCATCACACAATGGATGACGGTGTGTGCCTTGAGCGATGGGCAGACAAGAAGACAGAGGATAACACGGTAGGGCTGGCGTGACCGAGATGCATGTTGAGGTTTGCGCCTGTTAGATTTGGGGGTCTCTAGTTGGCACAGGTAGGTACTTGTGACAAATTGGGACCCTTGCCTCTAGTCAGGGTAAGGGGGTACACTCCTAAAACAACCCCTGCTCACCCCCTTGGTAGCTTGGCACGAGCAGACAGGCTTATCTCAGAGACAGTGTGTAAAGCATTTGTGACAACATACAGTAACCCAGTGACAACAATACAAATGGACAACACACAAGGTCTTATATAAATAATAAGCATACTTTATATAGATTTACCACAAGACCATGAACAACAAAAAAACACAATACTATTACTTTAGGATGGCAGTTTTAGCTTAGTTCAGTTCAGTTCTTAAGAACTGACCCGGGACCCATTGCTTTCTCTCAGGGGGAGGCTGGGGACCTTTCCCTTGGTTTCCCTGGGGGCTGCTTTGGGGCCCTTTGCGGAACTCCTTTTGTTACCCTTGTCCCCCCCCCCACTCTTCTGCTGGGGACCCTGCCCACCTTTGGCTGAGTCTCTCATGTGACCGTTGTGGACCCTGGTGCTAACCCAGAGGTCCGCCTCCTCAGCAAGCTTCCTAGGGTTAGTCAGCTTGCTATCAATCAGGTGCTGGAGCAGCTCTGGAAAACAATTATCAGACAAGTGCTCCCATGCAATCAAATCAAAGAGACCTTGAAAATCATTAACCTTGCTGCCCTTTACCCAACTATCCGATGCTCTGCAAAAGAAAGTGAAATATTCCACCCAGGTACTGTTCGCTAACTTCTTACACTTCCTGAACCTCTGCCAATAGAGCTCAGGAGTCAAACCATACCTAGATATTAATGCATCCTTCGTGTGGCTGTATGAATTGTGGACTTCAGAAGGCAAGTCTAACTGTGTCCCGCCCCTCATTAAGGAATCTTCCCCACAACCCCGCTCCCCAATCTCTCTCAGGGACCCGGTGGTAAGACATGTTACCTCATAGGCTCTAAACCACTGACCAATATCATCATTTTTATAAAACTCTTTAACCACATCTTTGGGAATATACACATTAGCTTCCAAAGGCACTGACTTTACGCTGCCACCAGAGGGAGTAACCTCTAAACTTTTGGTTTTAAACTCCAACTCCCTCAAAACCTTTTCATGCTCGTATTTTCTTTTCCTCTATATCTAATATCCTATTTTCTATCTCCAGTTGCCTATTCACCTTTAACTTGATCATCTTCATTTCGTGCTTCCTGGATCTCTCTCTGTCCTCCAACTCCTCTGGAGACAGACTCCTGCCAGAACCACTGCTACCTACGGGGGAAGGTACTTTCCTTCATTCCTGAGCCCACTGGCCCCACCTGGTGTACATCTGCATTGTCTTCCTCCTCCTCAGTCCCAGGAGTTTTCTTGCTTCTACCCAGGCCCTCAGCGCCATGTAGAACTCCTCCTTTTCTTTTGAATCCAGAATTGGAAACATTGAATTTCTTGCAAAAGTACTTCAGGTGTCTTACTTTGTAGCTTTCTACCCTCTCTTCTTCCCAGTCACAATCAATAGAGGCTATGGATTCTGCTCTCTCCACTGAATCAGGCATCTTTCAAAAATAGAAAATCCAAAAAGGAATCTACCAAAAAGTATATGGTTGCGTTATGGTCTGCACTCTCTAAGTAGTGTTCACCAATCATTGTAAATGAGTCACAAATGCAAGTCCAGAATCCTCACCGCTGACCACCAATGTTCGATTTGGGGGTCTCTAGTTGGCACAGGTAGGTACTTGTGACAAATAGGGACCCTTGCCTCTATTCAGGGTAACGGGGTACACTCCTAAAACAACCCCTGCTCACCCACTTGGTAGCTTGGCACGAGCAGACAGGCTTATCTCAGAGGCAGTGTGTAAAGCATTTGTGACCACATACAGTAACTCAGTGACAACACTACAAATGGACACCACACAAGGTTTTATATAAAAAATAAGTATACTTTATATAGATTTACCACAAGACCATAAACGACAAAAATACACAATACTATTACTTCAGGATGGTAGTTTTAGCTTAATTCAGTTCAGTTCTTAAGATGCAACACTTTGCGTCAATGTACCTTATGATGCATTGCGCTTCCACAAGTAATGTTGCAGCAATGGAAATGCGGCAAAGTTCCGGTGCAAAGAAGTAAAGACGTGAAGATCTTCCAGATGCGGCACGCTTCTCCAGGTGCGAGAAGTTCTCGGTTCGATGCGTGGACTGCAGCGGCGACACCCTTTTTCAGCGATGTGACGGCAACAGCGTCAGCTGCGACACTCTTCTCCCACGTTTGCATGAAGCTTCCGCACGATGCGACAACTACAGCGGTGACATCCTTGTTCAGAAATGCGATGGCAGCAGCTCAGACGGCGGCACGCTTCTCGGGGGATGTGAGGCGCTTTCATCAATGAGGTACAATACGGCAGTTCCAGTGGCGACACCCTTGTTCAGAAGTGCGACGGCAGCAACAGCAACGGCGATACGCTTCTTCCTTGTTGCGAGACTCTTCTCTCGATGCGGTGCAATACGACAGCTCTTGCGGCAACACCCTTGTTCAGAAGTGCAACGGCAGGCAGCAGCGACGGCGACACGTTTCCTCTTTGTTGCGAGACACTTCTCTCGATGGGTTGCAGTGCAACAACTCCAGCGGCGACACCCTTGTTCAGAAGTGCGATGGCAGCAGCAGCGTCAGCGACACGCTTCTTCTTCGTTGAGTCGCGCTTCCAGCTCCTTGCGACAAGCAGTCCCTCAGAAGGCCCAAAACAGCAGCAGGCACTTCCAAAGAACTCTGGGGAGCTTCGGGGTGAAGTCTGTTGTCCCCGAGACTTCAGCAGGAGGCAAGCTCTTTTCTAAGCCCTTGGAGATCCTTCACAAGTTGGAAGCAAAGTACACAAAGTTCCTTTCTCCTTCCTTTGGCAGTAAGGCAACCACTGCAGGCCAATCCCCTAAGCAGCACATCAGCTTAGGAATAGTCTCGTCTCAGTTTCTTCAGGTTCCTCTCCTCAGTAAAGGTTTCTTCTTGTAGTCCAAAAGTGATCTAATTTCATGGGATCAGGGTCCCAATATTTATACCCCAAAATCCTTGTTCTCTGAGGGGAGAGGGGCCTTTGCCCAGTCCAAACCAGTTCTGAAGCACTCTGTTTACCAGACTTCTCCTTTCCTTTCACAGTGCAGGGCAGAAACATCAGACGCCCCACAGGAGGTGGAGCCAGCATTGTGGAAGGTAAGTACAGCCCTGGAGCACTTTATTGACAGGATACCTTCTCTTCTTTCAGTGTGCAAGACAGAAACATCAGCCGCACCCCAGGAGGTGGAGCCAGCATTGTGGAAGGCAGGCACAGCCCTATTCAAGGTTTAGGTGCAACTCCTCCCTCCCATCTAGTTGCAGATCTCCCTATTCACCACTGGGCTGACTCATCCTGTCTCTTGGAATCCCCCAGCCCTTTCACTCACAAACTCCAGACAAGAAATAAACAACCTAGCAGAGGCAGGCTTGTAATGTTAGACAAGAAAATACCTACTTCCTAAAAGTGGTATTTTCAAACACAGAATGTTAAAATCAACTTCACTAAAAGATGTATATTGTCATTCTGAGTCCAGGCATACTAAACTCGAATTTCCACCATGTTCTCTGAGTCAGTTAGGATTATAAGAATTTAATAATCTAACAGCCATTCTGGCCTATGGAGAACAGGTAGCCTTGCAATAGTGAAAAACGAAAATGGCTGTAATTCACTATCAGGACATGCCACACACACCAGGGCATGTCCTACCTTATACTTACACTGCACCCTGCCTTTAGGCCTACTATAGGGGTGACTGGTATGAAGGAAAGGGAAGGTTTAGGGACTGGCAAATGGGTGCACTTGCCCAGTCAGCATGACAGTACCATACTGCACACAGGCTCTGCAATGGCAGACCTTAGACACATTTTACAAGGCTGCTTCTGTGGGTGGCACAACCAGTGCTGCAAGCCCACCAGCGGCATTTGGATTTACAAGCCCTGGGCACACTCAGTGCACTCTACTAGGGTCTGACAAGTAAACCAAATAGCCAAACATGGAACTACTGATTAATACATCAATTTACAACAGGGAGCACTTGCACTGTGGCACTAGACAGCAGTGGCACAGTGCCCAAAGCATCTAACACCAGCATAAATACATGAGGCAACAGCAAAAATGGAAGGTAGACCCACGCCAATGGTGCCCGGTCTAACAGCACCCCTTTGTTTGCTTCTACGGATTGTCTAATGTTATTATCACCTTGTTTTAGATGGTACTGATGTAAAATTTTGTATATGACTTTACACATTTCATGTTATAGCACGCGTACTACTTCACATGCAAGAATGTCACACCCATGGCCGGTCTTTTGCATGGGTGAGCTGGGCCCAGGCCGCCAATTTTCTGAGGGGCGCATTGAGCTGGGTGGATTAAGCTTATGCAACGGCAGCGCCCTTCTCATCTAGTCCAATTTTGGCCTTGTCCCCGTCCATTCGTTTCTGTCTGATTTGCCAGTTTAAAGTGGTTTTAGTCCTTCATTAGCACACAGCAGTTAATGTTTTTAACACCCCTTGCCATCCCTTCACCCTGTGACCCCCGCTGACACACACCAACCAAACCATCATCTGTGTGAGGCAACTAAGCTATCAGTGATTTAGGTGAGCTGGGGAAGGTCTGGGGATGTTTGTGTTCAGGGGCCAGTTCCGGCTCATTCAGGTACTGACCTGCTGCCTCATTTAATTCTCTGCCATAAGAAAGGGCGCCAAATTTTTCTCTGTCCACGGCGATATTTTAGCAAAGGCTGGCTCTGGCCACACCGTTTCACATGGATAATTTTGTTATACCATTATCATGCTGTACTCTCAGCATATCGGTCTTCATCGAAGATACTTGTATTACAGATTTTGGTGGAAACTGGAGTTTCAACCGTATCAGTATGACCCATTGGACTGTGAGGACATTTCACCACACTGGGTCCGCCTGTTGTACAATGGCAGAGGAGTACTCCTGAGTAGGTAGATGGGTTTCTGGTCAGCAAGGGTCTATTAAGCCATCATGAAGTGTAAACATATGGCCAGGGAGTCGCCGTTGTCCTATGAGTACCTACCATTACCTTAACAACATCAATGCCAAAACAATGTTATGAGCCCATTTCTTATTTCTTTGGGTTTGGGGTGGTAAGACCCCTGGCCGTATTTATTATTTTTCACACAAAAACATTTTTCATAACATTTTGCACAGTAACCCCTTTATTTACATCTTGTTTACAAGTGAGACCTAGGATTACCAAAGACTCTCGTACATGGGAATTACCTAACCATAACTAGTCTGTTCCTGTACAGGCAACAAAAATATTCCATAACCTTTCAGAATGAGAGGAAGACTGGCCCTGTGCCCCTTCTTTTGACACCTCCTCTATCCCCAAAGGATGGGGGCCCTCCTTATAGGAGAGCCCCACTGCCCCTCTCCTGTACTGGGAAGTTTTTGAGCAGGGGGTTGGCTGCCCTTAGGATACCTACCACAGTCACACTCCACACCAAGGTTCCTCGTCCCCCAAGGTCCAGTGCTAGGTTGTGACTGAATGCGCTTACGCGGGTAGTTGATAGGTAAGAGCTGCATGCCAGAGACCGGCCAGAACCTCTTGTACCTGTGCAACCTCCTTTCAACTTGGGGCCAGCACCTCTTGGAGGGTCCAGGGACGCTAATGTCATGTCATGTCATAGGTTTTTGTATAGCGCAACTTATCACCGTAAGGTCTCAAGGCGCTGGCAGCACAAAAACGGATGACCACAAGTGAAGCTAGATACAGTATGGTAGGACTACTTGGGAAAGAGCCAGGTTTTTAAGGTTTTACGGAATAATTTGTGTTCAGTGATGGATAGGAGGTGGGGGGGGGGGCAGTTTGTTCCACAGCAAAGGGGCAAGATAGGAAAAAGAAAGGTGACCGTGTCTGGAGGTCCGGACACGCGGTTGGGTCAAGAATGATTTGTTGCTGGACCTTAAGGATCTTTTGGGGACATACCAATTACGTTTTTTGGGGAGGTATTTGGGCCCATTGTCGTACAAGGAGTTATGCGTTATGCTCAAGATCTTAAAGTGGCTTCTCTGACGAATGGGGAGCCAATGGAGCTTTTTCAGACAGGGTGCTGAGGCTGTTCTAGGAGTCAGGTCCAGGACTAATCTGGCCGCTGCATTCTGAATGGTCTGCAGTTTTGCCAGCAGGTCCTCATTAAGTGCAGCGTACTGGGCATTGCCATAATCAAGATGGCTGACGATCAGGCCCTGTACCAAAGGTTTCCTGGATTCTATAGGAAGCCACCTGAAGATCTTCCTGAGACTGCGCATTACACTATAGCAAGTCCCTGTCACTTTGGTGATGTGGTTTTTCATGGACAAGGCACAGTCTATTGTTATTCCTAAATTACGTACTGCAGATTTAGGGGAGGGACATACTCCCAATTCCGATGGCCACCACTCTTGTGTGTAGCATTTCTTAGCCTTACCGAACAAAATAATTTCGGTTCTACTAGCGTTCAAGTGGAGTTTGTTGTTCCTCATCCACCTGCTTATCTCCACCATGCAGTTTTTAAAATGGGAACGGGTGCCGATGTGATCTGTACCGCAAGTGATGAGCAGCTGGGTGTCATCGGCGTACGATACGGTTTCAAAGCTGTGTGAGTTAATGATTTTCTCCAGTGGGGTTAAGTACAGATTAAATAGTAGAGGGCTTAAGATTGACCCCTGTGGTACCCCCACCGTTATAAGGCGACTACTGGAGACCAGAGTGTCGACTCGAATGGTGGTGAGGCGGTCAGTAAGATAGTTTTCAATCCAACCAAGGGCCCTTCCTCTGATACCTATCCCCACAGACAATGTTTCAAAATGCTGTGGGAGATGGTATCAAATGCCGCGGATAGGTCCAGGAGGATGAGGATAGCTGATTCGCCTCTGTCCACCGCGAGCCTGATGTTATCCACAATCTCGATGACCGCTGTCTTCGTGCTCTGGGCAGCACGGAAACCGGATTGGGAAGGGTGCAGGACCCGTGTGACTCTGTAAAAGCAGTGAGCCGTTTGTTTACTAGCTGTTCCAACACTTTCCCAAAAAAGGGTAGCAAAGAAATAGGCCGGTAACGAGATGGTAGTGTAGGGTCATCGGAAGGTTTCTTTAGAATCGGCTTTACTTGTGCATGTTTCCATTTGGACGGTACAATGGCTTGCTCAAGTGAGGTGTTAAAAATTGCATTAAGGGAGTTAGCTAGCAGTGGCGTAATTTTAGTGCAGCAGCGTGGAGGAAAAGGGTCCATAGGGGAGACAGATTTTATTTTGCTTAGGCCCTCCAAAATTTCAGTGACTGTTATCGGATCGAATTCAGTCAAACAAGGAAAGTCATTGCAATCAGCCAAGCGGAGAGATAACATCAGGCTATTATTTTGCTGAGAATGGTCTAGATCCATATTAGGAAAGGAGGAATAGATTAATTTGATTTTATTGTCAAAAAACTCGGACATCGACTCTACCCATTTTTGAGAGGGGCTGAAAAGAGACTGTTCGGCACGGGGGAAGTAAATTCTTTTAATATTTTATATAATTCTTTACTAGAATTGGCCGAATTGTTTATCCGCAAGGTAAGATATGTTTTCTTAGCCATTTTAATGTTTTTTACATAACATGAATGCAGTAATTTATACTTAGTTCTGTCCTCTTCCGTTTTTGTTTTCCGCCAGTTACGTTCAGCTGCTCGACTGGCTTGCTTGTCTATTTTTAGGGCGGTCGTAAACCACGGGGAGGCTACAGATTTCACTTTAACATACGTTTTTGGAATAATCACGTCCAAAGTTTGTGAGATGGAGGTCTCCAAGTTAGTTACCATCTGTTCCAGTGGAATATCCTGGTTTTTTAAGGGTTTGAAATGGGTAAGAAAGGCTTCAGGTGTCAGTTTACGCCAGGGTCATATGAGCATTTTTTTTGCTTATTAATTTGATCGGAGACTGAATAGAAAGGCTAAACTTTAAAAGATAGTGGTCAGTCCAAATCATAGGGAGAGGGGCTTCGTTGCTCAGTTTTGGCGAACTGGTGAAAATTAAATCTAAAGTATGACCCGCTCGATGTGTCGAGCCGATTACTCTTTGGATAGACCAAGGCTGTCCATAGTTCTAATTAAATGACAGGTTTCGGGATCAGAGGAGAGTTCGGCATGATAGTTAAATTCCCCTAACAGGATGAAATTTTCAGTTGCCAATGCATGGGAGACTATACCTTCTAATAGATGGTTAACAAATTCGGTTTTGGGGCCAGGGGGTCTATAAACGAAGGCCCCTCACCAATTTTCAGAACTGGAGGTTTTAATATAATCACGATCATAATATCAGCAATATAGCTGGAGAAAGACTCCAGTAGCTTAATCTCTATTGGAGCTTTAGCCGCGATTGCTATGCCTCCTCCTTTGCGCATTTCTCTGTCCAACCTGATTAGGAGGTATTCTGGGGGAAAAGCAAACGCTATGTCTGATATCGCCTGGCTGTGAAGCCATGTTTCGGTAAAGAAACAGATGTCGGGGTTTTCAGCTTCTAACAGACTCCATAGTTCTATTGTGTGTTTAGGTATAGACTGCGTATTGAGGTATAGTGCGGTCATAGGCTTGGCTTTTTCTGGACTTTCACTGGCCCATGTAGCAACCAGCCTTGACATCAAGACCGGGTTAGGTCTATCCTTAGCGGTGGTTGCAAGAGGGCATTTTGGGGTCTCTATCCGGGAAGTCAAGTATAGATATGTTAGGTCTGTGCCATCAGGGTAATTGTTCCTGGATTAAGGGGTCTTAAGATATTCAAAGATTTCAATTAGTCGCTGGTATAACACAACATAGTTAAGACAGCTTACCTAGTTTGTGATCAAAATATGGGCAGGGGTCCGGGCGACAAGCGACAATGCGGCGTGGCGGACCAGGGACCGGAACCAATAGCAAGCAAATGTGCAACACAGGTAAATACAACCACCATTAAAAATGCACGAGCAAAAGTTAAAAGGACTCTGACTCTAACACGCATTAATCAGGTCAGTGAATTCAGATTCTAACCCCCAAGCACTAGCGCAACAGCGTATGACCAGATGTAACTGCCGATTTTAGCTGCGCGCATCCGTGCTGAGGTATGCTTTAAATGGGGAGGGAGGCGGGTCAGTTGTAGTGACGCTGGCCAATCCGAGCGTAGATTGGCTTCTGCTGGTTCCCTGTCTCTCCGCTCAATCGGCACACGCCGTGGCGGACCGGGGACCGGAACCAATAGCAAGCAAATGTGCAATACAGGTAAATACAACCACCATTAAAAATGCACGAGCAAAAGTTAAAAGGACTCTGACTCTAACGCGCATTAATCAGGTCCGTGAATTCAGATTCTAACCCCCAAGCACTAGCGCAACAGCATATGACCAGATGTAAATGCAGATTTTAGCCTAATGTTAAAGTTGGTATAAAAAAGACGCCTTAAAGGGACCCGAAGTGTCCCCTCCAATCTTGATCTCACCTGCCCCAGCTTAAATACAACTCAAAAGAACACAATGCATTGAATGCTAAAGAAAAAAGGTTAAGCATGCCTTTACATACAATACATACATCCTGATATATTGCTGCAAAAGAAAAACAACATCGTTTTAACTACGTCCCCCATCGCCCAACTCCTGCTACCTCAAGCACCCATTTGGGCACCCTGCTCTGGGGATGGTGGGTGGGAAAAACTCTTTTGCCCTCGCGGCTCCAGGTAGGCAAACAAGATGGGAGGGGGCCCGCTAGCAGCATGTGATTGTTATGGGGTGGGCATCATGGGTAGAGAAGCCACTATGTCCTCTTCAGCCGCGAGTAGGAACCAAGACTCCTGCTCACCACCATGCAGCACTGTAAATAGGGGTGGGGTGTGTGCCTCGCTACACCGGAAGCACTTTAATGTTTCCGGGTAAGCGACCAACCTGGTCCAATCACCACTGTCCCTACACTTTGGTCCCAAGGTGAACACTCCATGGCTCAGTGCATGGCCCCCGGCTCCCTGCCATATTGTTGGCTCTCCCGAGGGGGAGAGCCTCTGTTAAATACTTTGGTATTCCCCCTCTTTTATTTATTTATTTTTTAAAATTTATTTATTCCCCCCATTTATTTATTTATTTATTTATTTATTTATTTACTTGTTTGCTTATTTACTTATTTTCTTTCTCTTTCCCCTCCCTACATTCACCTGTGGTTTTCAGGCTTTCCTATTATTATATTAACTTGTAGTTTTGTTGTATTATTATTTTATTATTCTATTATCTTATTATTCTACTTTTTCTAATTTTCTTCTATTCTTTTATTCATACTATATCTTATTGACATTTAGTTTCTCATTTCTCTTCACATAACTTCTATTGATACGCTTTGTTCTTATATCAAATATTTTTCTATATTTTCTATATTCTATTCTATTTTCTATATTCTATTCAATTGATATATTTCACAATTTTAGATTTTGCAGCTGAATTACTCCTCAAGGACTGAGATTTGTCATGTTACTAAATCCTATATTTGTAGTTATATAATGTTTAATTTATATACTCAATTGATATATCTATTGAGTAAACATATGATTCATTCTTTAAGATTTTTATATTTCTTATATATGCTGCTTTCATTATTTAAATATTTAACGTCTTTCACACCATATTTATTCAACTGTATACCTTACTATTTATCTTTATATTTGTAAGTGTAAATTATTGGTGCATAGTAATTATGATATATCACAACTTGATCAAGCCAGAAGCCGCCCTAGAGAACTCTTTAACATTGTTAAAAAACAAACCTCCACTGGCCCTCCTAAAATATTAGCCTCTATTGACAGATGCGAAGAAATTGCCAGTTTCTTTACGAACAAAATCAACAAGATCGATCTATCCTTCTCTTCCCTCCCACTCTCACTTCAACCTACTCCCATCCCATACACTCTCCCCAATACTCCTAACTCACCTCCGTCCACTTTTTCCACACCTCTCGATCCTTCTCATCCCCTCCCTGCTCTCCCCCAACAAGATACCTTTCCGAAAATAAGCCCCCCTGCTAAAAATAATGCCTCATGGAGTGATTTTAGTCCAGTATCTGAATCTACGATCACTAATATCATTACCAAACTAAAACCTTCATCCCACTCCAAAGATCATCTTCCTGCCCTTTTCGTTCCAGAACTTAATTTTATCATTGCACCTATATGGACCAAAATCATCAACTCCTCTCTTTCCACTGGCTGTGTTCCCACCTCCCTTCAGCTTGGTCAAATCTCACCCATTCTCAAAAACACCACTGCTGACCCCAATGACCTTAACAACCTTCACCCAATCTCTAACCTTCCATTCCTCTCTAAAGCCCTCGAAAAATGTGTCCTATTGCAATTAGAGAAACATATTGCCTCCTTCAACCTCCTTGATGTTTTCCAATCCGGCTTTAGAAAGGGATGCAGTACAGAAACTGCTATGCTAAATATCACTGACGACATTCATCGCTCCCTAGGCAAAGGGGAATCCTCATTACTAATCCTCCTCGACCTCTCAGCTGCATTTGATACCGTCCACCACTCCACCCTTCTCAACACTCTCAAAGACCGGTTCGGCTTAGATGGCAACGTATTCAAATGGTTCTCCTCATTCCTTCAAAACAGATCACAGCAAATCAAGCTCAGCCACTTTCTCTCTAAACCTCAACCTGTCCACTCGGCGTCCCTCAAGGATCCATTCTCTCCCCAACTCTATTCAATCTGTTCATGGAACCACTCACCCTCATCCTCAAACAAGCTAATATCAATTACCACCTCTATGCCGATGACACCCAATTATATTACAAGATCAAATCCCACAAAGACATTCTCCACCTCAATGAGACCTTGACCAGAATTCAAACCTGGTTCCATCGGAACCATCTCAAACTGAACCCGAATAAAACTGAAATCATCCTTTTCTCCCCCAAAAACAACCTCCTCCCCGTTCAACTCTGGCTAAATGACATCAAAGCTCTTAACTGCACACTCTCCACCTCTAATTCTGTCAAATCCCTAGGCATCAGTATCGACCAGAATCTAAATCTCATCCCCCACATTAAAAATGCATCCAAAAGTGCGCTTTTCACCCTTCTCCACCTCAAGAAACTTAAACCATTTACTCCCTCTCCCCTAATCCTCCTCTCCATCTTCTATTCTCAGACCTGGTCTGTGGTTTACTAGCGCCGGGACGCCTCTTCGCTGGGGCAGCTGTTTGCGCTTTAACAAAACAATACAATACTCCAGCAGACGATTTCAAACTTGTCGTCCAATCGCTTGTCCTTTCCAGGATTGACTACGGCAACGCCACTTTGGCTGGCACCGCTAAAATCCATCTTGCACCGATGAAATCTGTCCTCAATCTAGCTGCGAGACTCATCTCTGATTGTAAAAAATTTGATCACATCTCCCCCGTCCTCAAAAATCTCAATTGGCTCCCAATAGAAGGAAGATCCACCTACAAGATTGCCTGCATCACTCACAAAGCTCTTCACCAAAACACCCCTTCTTACCTTACAACAAAACTACACAAAGCAGGTTGTTCCAGGTCCTTGAGGAGCACAAACTCCCTTGTCTTGATCCCACCCAGACTCAAATGTCAAAAGACCCAATCCCATGCGTTCTCTGGTAACGCTCCTACAATTTGGAACTCTCTCCCCAAGGAACTTCAGTGCAACCCCTCTTACCCTCTCTTCAAGAAGGAACTCAAAGTACTTCTTCTCAACAAGTATTGGGGTATCTAATGTTACTGACTCTGACCATGTTCACTCCTTTCCATTTCCTTGTCCACTCCTCTTCCCACCCCCTCTCAATCCCTTCATTATCTCACTCCCCCTCTCTTCACCCCCTCTCTCTCCTAACTTTTAATGTTAATTTTCCACTTAATTTTATCTCTCTGTTTCTTGCCCCCTTAGCCCTGTTGAATGCATTATCATACTGCAACTCTTTTTCGCTTAATTGTTAATTTTATCTCATTATGTTCACCATCCTTGTAAAGCGCTCTGATACTCTTGAGTCCAGTAGCGCTATATAAAACCTTTGAAAATAAAAAATAAAAAATATATATATTCCGTATATTTATTTATATAATTCAAATTGTAAGTTATTATTAACTTTATTGTACACATGATGCAATTTTCTCAAAATGTCAATAAAAAATTATAACACAAAAATAATACTTTGGTATTGTGGAGCCAATGCCTCCAGGGTCATACCTGAACAGAAATTAGACCTAGACACCAAAATAAAAGTCCCCCACTCCCGAATTAAGTAGTAAACAAAGAACTAGTCCCCATTTGTAAATCAAGCAAATTAACTTTTCAATGTGATTGTGAACGGTGGTGGGCAGCATACATTTGAAGTTGCTGCAGGCAGTGTTTGTTGTGATACTAGGGAAATAAAACAGTGAAATATTGCCCTTCCATATAAACAAGATAAAAACATTGACTCACAAAGTGTTTGGGGCCCATTAGGTTGGCGGGCGGATTGCCCCCGCCAGCCTGGCGGGGGCAATCCGCCCGCCATCCGCACTTATATTCCCCCTGCCGTATTAGGATGGTGGGGGGGACCGCGGCGGATGGAAAGGTTTAATATGGTGGCGGTGTCTAATAGACACCACCAGCCATATTATGATGGGCTGCTTTAGAGGCCTTTCCGCAGCGGCATGCGGTCTTCACTCTGGGGGCCCCTTGTGATGGTGAAGGTTCATAGGTCTCTCCTTCGCAAAGGCAAGCTCGGGCCGGCGGCGGTGATTTCTCTCGGCTCCCCCTTGGGACGACAGTCTGGGCTGATGGCGATAATGATCACAGCACTTCTGGTCACTCTGTCGATCGAAGAAGGGCGCAAGACTGCTCCGAGGCACACCGTCACTGGCAATTCTCATGAAGGCATCAGGATGCAAAAAACACACGCACACAGCGTTGCTGAGGTACACTTGGAAACTTTGATGTTCCTGAGTTTCCACAACAGGGAGCCAGCTCCTCTTGGGCCCTTGGAGACAAGTTACTTCAGGACACAGCACACAACAAAGTCCTTTCAAGCAGGGGGACACAGCACACAGCAAAGTCCCTTGTCCTCTCCTTAGTCAAATCAGCAAACTGGAGCCCAGCCCCAGAACACACAGCAAGGGCTGTCCTTCTCTTCAGTCTCTTCAGCTGTTCTTCTTTGGCAGAGGTTCTTCTTGACCACGAAGTAGTTTTAATCCTTTTTCAGGCTTGAATTCAGTCTTGAGTTCAGGGGTTTCAGCTCTCACATTTATACCCCTGAATGCCTTTGAAGTCTTTGTATTCAAGGGGCTCTGAGCCCGGTCCAAACTAGTTCTGGGTGTCTTCCTGCCAGTGCACACCATCTTTCTTTGATAGTGAGAGTCTGGGCCTCAGACACTCCACAAGAGGTGGAGCCATTCTTTTGTTGTCAGCAGCACAGCCCTCTTCGCATCAAAGGGACTACTCCTCCCACCACACCAAATGCAGACCAGCCTGTTGCTGTCTCACATACTCCTCCCTGGTGTCAGGACACTCCCCAAACCCTGTCACATCTAAACACAGACAGTCAATACACAACCAGGCAGAGGCACGCAGGATTTTTAGGACAAGAAGCCAGCCACTTCTAAAAGCGTAGTTTCTAAACACACAATTTTGAAACCATCTTCACAAAAAGATGTGTTATTAAATTCTGAGTTCAGGCACACTAAACTCCATATCTCCTTCTTACGCCTATTGAAAGGAATTGCTGGAAACGTGACACAGTATTCCCCATTCTGTCCTATGGGCAAGATGGCCTTGCAACAGTGAAAAACGAATTTGGCAGTATTTCACTGTCAGGACATGGTACACACCTCAGTACATGTCCTACCTTTCACATACACTGCACTCTGCCCAGGGTGGTACCTTGGGCCTACTATAGGGGTGTCTGATGTGCATTAAAAGGGAAGGGTAAGGCCTGGCAAGTGGGTACACTTGTCAGGTCAACAAGGCAGTTAACAAACTGCACACAGTCACTGCAGTCGCAGGCCTGAGATCTCATCTTAGGGCTACTTGTGTGGGTGGCACAATTAGTGCTGCAGGCCCACTAGTAGCATGTGCATTACCAGCCCTGGCACACATAGTGCACTTTACTAGGGAATTTACTAGTAAGACAAACATAACAATTATGGACAACCAATTACCATAACACTTTATACAGGGAGCACTTGCAATTTGACACTGATCAGCAGTGGCAAAGTGCCCAAAGCATCTAAGTCGGCAACACAATGTCAGAAAAAAGGTCTAGGAAGAAGGCAAAAAGTTTAAGTAACTTTAGCCAAGAAGGGCCAAGTCCAACACCAAGGCAGCCTTAACATTTGCTAAACATGTTATAATGTTATAAAATCGCACCGATTCCCGTGGACCTTGCCCCGTTCTTCTGCAAAGGCCCACCTCAGTTGCAATTCTTGACACTTCTGGTCCGTTGCTCCAATACAGTCGTGGGGGCAATGGAGGGTGGCTAATATGCACCTGCACTGTTATACTCTTTACTGGGTATGATTCACAAACAAAACATGTTTACATTCTTCATAATTTGCAGTAGCTCACACCGCTGCCTTATTGTTATTGTTATGCATCTCAACCAGATTGGGTGGGTGGAGTGGGAGGTGGGTGGAATGGGTTTAGATTGTTGCACTGTGTTTTTGTCCTTTGTTTATTCTTTATTTTCCTTCTCTGTCGCATATTCCCACCCATTATTATTATCTATATACAATGTGGGCCTCACATCGCAGACCTCCATCTGTTACATTCCATCATAATGCCCACATGTCCAAAATGACTAACATTCCCTGTATTTCTTGGAACATACGTGTCCTCAATGACTATAGAAAATCACGGTGCACAGACAGAATATCGAGTTTTAAATATCGACATACAAAAATATCGAGTTGGAATTATCATGATACAGAAATATCGACAGCAAGAATATCGTGGTCAAGAATATCGACTTTAAGGTAAGAAATATTGTTTTTTAAAATATCGAAGTTAGTAATATTGTTTGCAAAAATAAAGTTGTTTAAAATATCGATTTTTGAATTGTAATGTTACATATTTTAGTATGCACTTTAAAAGTATGTGATCCATTTCTTTGTATAAGTATTGCTTTTGTTTTTTAATACATATGTTACATTTTTAGTAGTTATTAATTTTATGTCAATTACATTTCGCGTTATTAGTTCTGTAGCGGGTTGTGGGTTTATAGGGGAATAGGGTGGGAAGTAATTTAATTATAATAGTTTAATTCATATTTTATATTTATTAGTATTTATTTAATTTAGATTGTATAGTGTTAATTGTGGGAATTAATGTATTATTAATTAATTATTAATTGGTTGTTAATTTTTATTAATTAATTGGTAATTATGTTAATTGTGTCATTTTTGTACGAGTGGGTTGTGGGTTTATAGGGGGGGAAAGTAATTTAATTTCACTAAATGTAATAATAATTTTATATATTAATATTTATTTAATTTATAGTTTATAGTGTTAATTGTGGGAATTAATTTTTTCAATAATTATCAATAGCTTCTTAATAATGAATTAATTGGTAATTAATTTGTTAATTGTGACTTTTTTTAGGAATGGGTGGTGGGGCTTATAGGGAAATGTAGTGGGAAGTAATTTATAATTAAATAATAATTAATTGTTAATTAATGGTAATTAATTAATTAAAAATTAATTATGGCAATTGTGTAATTATTTTGAGATGTGAGTTGTGGGGTTTTTAGTGGTAAAGGGTGGGAAGTAAATTCTTTTAAATTAATTAATACATTGTTGTTAATTGATATTAATTTAATAATGTAAATTTAGTTATGGAAATTGTGTAATGATTATTAGGTGTGTGTGTTTATAGGGGTAGAGGGTGAAAAGTATTTTAGGTTTCATTATTTAATAATTAGTTTCTCATTATTATTAATCAATTAATTGATAAGTATTTATGGTAATTGTTTATTTTTATTTTGTGTAAGGACTTTGGTTTTATAGGGGTAACGTTATGTGAGTAAAATAATTTTTATCTGTTTTAATTAGTTTTTTATTGAATAATATTTGTTTTTTGATCATTAATTATGTTAATTATGGATGTACACATTTGTTTTAGAAATGTAGATGTTTGTTGTGAATTGTGTGGTGTTATAGGGTAGGCAATAAACAATATTACATTTATGTAACAATTAATGTTTTTGATTATAATTAATTTCTGTTAAATATACTTATTTGTTTGTAAATTATTTTACATTTTCTTAGAAAATAATGTTTGTAGGTAATTTTTAGATTTTTTAACATTATAATATGTGTCTTTCTTTTATAATTTTTAATAATTTCATATGTTTTCTTTTTTTGTGTTTAACATCTTTTGTACTGTAGTTGATATTTTGTTTGTTTTTAATTTCGAATTGACTTCAGTGGGAATAATAATTTTTACCCCTCTGCTATCCAACACTGTTCCTATTGTTGCACTCATTGGAGTGGGAATAGTAATTTGTATCCCTCCGCTGTTCCACACTTTCCCTACTGTTGCACTCACTCTGGTGGGAATAGTCATTTTTTCCCCTCTGCTATCCAACACTTTCCTTACTGTGGGGATAGTAATTTTAACATTTCCGCTATTTAACACATTCCCAACTGTTGCACTCTCTGGAGTGGCGATAGTAATTTTTACCTCTCCGCTAACCAACACTTTTCCTACTGTTGGAGTAATTGTAGGAGGAATAGTAATTTGTATCTCTCCGTTATTCAATACTTTCCCTACTGCCAGACACAACTCTCGAGGAGGCATGGAAGCCATCGCCAAATGGATGAGAACACCAATAAAACAGAAGTACTCATCATGGGCCCAAACCCCCCCACCTGGAGGACACCTGGTGGCCCCCCGCCCTCGGAAACCCGCCAACCTCCACGGACCACGGACGCAACCTGGGAATCATCCTGGACTCCAAGCTCAAACTAGACTGCCAGATCAACTCCGTCTCGTCTTCCTGCTTCCAAACCCTCCGCCTCCTTCGTAAGAACTTCAAATGGATCCCCCTCGAACACCGAAAGAACGGCACTCATGCCCTGGTCACCAACATACTCGACTAAGGCAACACACTCTACGCCGGAATAAATAAAAACCTCACCTGCAAGCTACAGGACATCCAGAACGCAGCCGTGAGACTGGTCCTCAACCTGCCAAAACACTGCCACATCTCCCAGCACCTGCGCACACTACACTGGCTGCCCGACCAGGCGAGAATCACCTTTAAGATACTCACCCACACACACAAGGCCCTTCATGGCACCGGACTGTCATTCCTGAACAGCCGACTTAAATTCCATGAACCCCAAAGGACCCTACGATCAGCCCAGCTTTCCTACGCCATGGTCCCACGCACCAGAAAGACCAGACCGTGAGGCTGCTCCTTCTCCTTCCCCGCGGCCAAAGCATGGAGCGCCCTTCCGCTCCACCTCAGACAGACAACATCGCTCCCCATCTTCACAAAAAACCTCAAAACCTGGCTCTTCGACAGACCCCCTCCTTGATCGAATGGAACGTGCACCCCCCCAGCCCTAGCGCCTTGAGGCCCTTATGGGTGAGTAGTCGCGGTTTAACAAACACCTGATTGATTGATTGATACTGTTGCACTCACTGAAGTGGGAATAGTAGTTTTCACCCTTCCGCTATTCAACACTTTCCCTACTGTTGCAGTAATTGGAGTGGGAATAGTAATTTTTATCCCTCCGCTACCCAACACTTTCCCTACTGTTGCACTCACTGGAGTGGGAATAGTCATTTTTGCCCCTCCGCTACCCAACACTTTCCCTACTGTTGCACTCATTGGAGTGGGAATAGTAATTTTACCTCTCCGCTATCCAACACTTTCCCTACGGTTGCACTCACTGTGGTGGAAATAGTAATTTTTACCCCTCCGCTATCCATCACTTTCCCTACTGTTGCACTCACTGGAGTTGGAATAGTTATTTTTACCCCTCCGCTAACCAACACTTCGCCCAACTGTTGCATTCACTGGAGTGGGAATAGTTATTTTTACCCCTCCGCTAACCAACACTTCGCCCAACTGTTGCATTCACTGGAGTGGGAATAGTAATTTTTCCCCTCAGCGATCCAACACTTTCTCTACTGTTGCACTGAATGGAGTGCAAAATGTAAGTTTAAAAATTATTCAATATTTTAATGTTTTAATTTATAATGTAATTTTTTTGTATTAGATGTTATGTTATAGGTGTATGTATATATATTGAGACTACGGTGCTAGGGTGCAACTAATCAGCGGTAAGGAGGACTTATGAAAGGGAGAAGGGACTTGCCTCCTTGTAATCACTCACCTGGCACTGAAGAAGGCAAAAACTTGCCGAAATGCATTTGCCGAGTGTGTTCAAATAAAGCTGTCTCCAACCTGGTCCCCCGCAGTGGCTTCTCTCTTTTCACGGAAGGAGGTGTTCCTATATTACTACAATGTGGTTGCCTGTGCCGCGTTTTTAGAAGCCCCCGCATTTCTAAGAGGCTCCATTTCCACTGGCGTGGGCGGCTGCAGCTGCTCTTTTGTTTGTTTCCGAGTAATTGGAAGGCTGGAGCCCACCTGTCATGCAGGAAGAAAGAAACGCGATGCTGAGGAAATTTTTCCTCACACTGGGACTTGGTGCACTGTCACACGGACCCTCGTGTATTGGATTCCTGGTGGCACGGTTTATGCGGTGTGGGGACCCAAGGAGGCATTTGTTGAACATTATTTAGGACAGTGGCTGTAATCCCAAATCTCCTTAATGTCCGGATGCCTTGCCTGATGTGCACCTGTTTCCAGCTTAGCCCAGTGCCATCCAGGGGCATGCTGGGACTTGTGGTCTGCTGCAACACAGTGGGTCAACCCAACAAGGACACACCCACTCACTTGAGACTACGGTGCTAGGGTGCAACTAATCAGCGGTAAGGAGGACTTATGAAAGTGAGAAGGGACTTGCCTCCTTGTAATCACTCACCTGGCACTGAAGAAGGCAAAAACTTGCCGAAATGCATTTGCCGAGTGTGTTCAAATAAAGCTGTCTCCAACCTGGTCCCCCGCAGTGGCTTCTCTCTTTTCATGGAAGGAGGTGTTCCTATATTACTACAACGTGGTTGCCTGTGCCGTGTTTTTAGAAGCCCCCGCATTTCTAAGAGGCTCCATTTCCACTGGCGTGGGCGGCTGCAGCTGCTCTTTTGTTTGTATCCGAGTAATTGGAAGGCTGGAGCCCACCTGTCATCCAGGAAGAAAGAAACGCGATGCTGAGGAAATTTTTCCTCACACTGGGACTTGGTGCACTGTCACACGGACCCTCGTGTATTGGATTCCTGGTGGCACGGTTTATGCGGTGTGGGGACCCAAGGAGGCATTTGTTGAACATTATTTAGGACAGTGGCTGTAATCCCAAATCTCCTTAATGTCCGGATGGCTTGCCTGATGTGCACCTGTTTCCAGCTTAGCCCAGTGCCATCCAGGGGCATGCTGGGACTTGTGGTCTGCTGCAACACAGTGGGTCAACCCAACAAGGACACACCCACTCACTTGAGATTACGGTGCTAGGGTGCAACTAATCAGCGGTAAGGAGGACTTATGAAAGGGAGAAGGGACTTGCCTCCTTGTAATCACTCACCTGGCACTGAAGAAGGCAAAAACTTGCCGAAATGCATTTGCCGAGTGTGTTCAAATAAAGCTGTCTCCAACCTGGTCCCCCGCAGTGGCTTCTCTCTTTTCACGGAAGGAGGTGTTCCTATATTACTACAACGTGGTTGCCTGTGCCGCGTTTTTAGAAGCCCCCGCATTTCTAAGAGGCTCCATTTCCACTGGCGTGGACGGCTGCAGCTGCTCTTTTGTTTGTTTCCGAGTAATTGGAAGACTGGAGCCCACCTGTCATCCAGGAAGAAAGAAACGCGATGCTGAGGAAATTTTTCCTCACACTGGGACTTGGTGCACTGTCACACGGACCCTCGTGTATTGGATTCCTGGTGGCACGGTTTATGCGGTGTGGGGACCCAAGGAGGCATTTGTTGAACATTATTTAGGACAGTGGCTGTAATCCCAAATCTCCTTAATGTCCGGATGCCTTGCCTGATGTGCACCTGTTTCCAGCTTAGCCCAGTGCCATCCAGGGGCATGCTGGGACTTGTGGTCTGCTGCAACACAGTGGGTCAACCCAACAAGGACACACCCACTCACTTGAGACTACGGTGCTAGGGTGCAACTAATCAGCGGTAAGGAGGACTTATGAAAGGGAGAAGGGACTTGCCTCCTTGTAATCACTCACCTGGCACTGAAGAAGGCAAAAACTTGCCGAAATGCATTTGCCGAGTGTGTTCAAATAAAGCTGTCTCCAACCTGGTCCCCCGCAGTGGCTTCTCTCTTTTCACGGAAGGAGGTGTTCCTATATTACTACAACGTGGTTGCCTGTGCCGCGTTTTTAGAAGCCCCCGCATTTCTAAGAGGCTCCATTTCCACTGGCGTGGGCGGCTGCAGCTGCTCTTTTGTTTGTTTCCGAGTAATTGGAAGGCTGGAGCCCACCTGTCATCCAGGAAGAAAGAAACGCGATGCTGAGGAAATTTTTCCTCACACTGGGACTTGGTGCACTGTCACACGGACCCTCGTGTATTGGATTCCTGGTGGCACGGTTTATGCGGTGTGGGGACCCAAGGAGGCATTTGTTGAACATTATTTAGGACAGTGGCTGTAATCCCAAATCTCCTTAATGTCCGGATGCCTTGCCTGATGTGCACCTGTTTCCAGCTTAGCCCAGTGCCATCCAGGGGCATGCTGGGACTTGTGGTCTGCTGCAACACAGTGGGTCAACCCAACAAGGACACACCCACTCACTTGAGACTACGGTGCTAGGGTGCAACTAATCAGCGGTAAGGAGGACTTATGAAAGGGAGAAGGGACTTGCCTCCTTGTAATCACTCACCTGGCACTGAAGAAGGCAAAAACTTGCCGAAATGCATTTGCCGAGTGTGTTCAAATAAAGCTGTCTCCAACCTGGTCCCCCGCAGTGGCTTCTCTCTTTTCACGGAAGGAGGTGTTCCTATATTACTACAACGTGGTTGCCTGTGCCGCGTTTTTAGAAGCCCCCGCATTTCTAAGAGGCTCCATTTCCACTGGCGTGGGCGGCTGCAGCTGCTCTTTTGTTTGTTTCCGAGTAATTGGAAGGCTGGAGCCCACCTGTCATCCAGGAAGAAAGAAACGCGATGCTGAGGAAATTTTTCCTCACACTGGGACTTGGTGCACTGTCACACGGACCCTCGTGTATTGGATTCCTGGTGGCACGGTTTATGCGGTGTGGGGACCCAAGGAGGCATTTGTTGAACATTATTTAGGACAGTGGCTGTAATCCCAAATCTCCTTAATGTCCGGATGCCTTGCCTGATGTGCACCTGTTTCCAGCTTAGCCCAGTGCCATCCAGGGGCATGCTGGGACTTGTGGTCTGCTGCAACACAGTGGGTCAACCCAACAAGGACACACCCACTCACTTGAGACTACGGTGCTAGGGTGCAACTAATCAGCGGTAAGGAGGACTTATGAAAGGGAGAAGGGACTTGCCTCCTTGTAATCACTCACCTGGCACTGAAGAAGGCAAAAACTTGCCGAAATGCATTTGCCGAGTGTGTTCAAATAAAGCTGTCTCCAACCTGGTCCCCCGCAGTGGCTTCTCTCTTTTCACGGAAGGAGGTGTTCCTATATTACTACAACGTGGTTGCCTGTGCCGCGTTTTTAGAAGCCCCCGCATTTCTAAGAGGCTCCATTTCCACTGGCGTGGGCGGCTGCAGCTGCTCTTTTGTTTGTTTCCGAGTAATTGGAAGGCTGGAGCCCACCTGTCATCCAGGAAGAAAGAAACGCGATGCTGAGGAAATTTTTCCTCACACTGGGACTTGGTGCACTGTCACACGGACCCTCGTGTATTGGATTCCTGGTGGCACGGTTTATGCGGTGTGGGGACCCAAGGAGGCATTTGTTGAACATTATTTAGGACAGTGGCTGTAATCCCAAATCTCCTTAATGTCCGGATGCCTTGCCTGATGTGCACCTGTTTCCAGCTTAGCCCAGTGCCATCCAGGGGCATGCTGGGACTTGTGGTCTGCTGCAACACAGTGGGTCAACCCAACAAGGACACACCCACTCACTTGAGACTACGGTGCTAGGGTGCAACTAATCAGCGGTAAGGAGGACTTATGAAAGGGAGAAGGGACTTGCCTCCTTGTAATCACTCACCTGGCACTGAAGAAGGCAAAAACTTGCCGAAATGCATTTGCCGAGTGTGTTCAAATAAAGCTGTCTCCAACCTGGTCCCCCGCAGTGGCTTCTCTCTTTTCACGGAAGGAGGTGTTCCTATATATATATATATATATATATATATTTGTACATTTTTATATATATATAACATTTGAAAATAATTAAAAATTATTATTTTAATAATTGTTCTAAAGTAAATATACATATATATGTTACATTTTATATATGTGTTTACATTTTTTAAATTACATTTATTTATTATATATGTTAAAATGTACATTACATCTCACTAATTTTTATTAAGTTAATTTTATTATTTATTTTATCTAATATTTGTTTTTATATATAAAAAACTATATTTTGTACATCAATATTATTTTTTCGATATTTTATACTTTACATTATAAAGATAGGATGTCGATATTTTTGACATCGATATTTATGTGTCGATATTTGTGTATGGGATATTTTGGTAATCAATATTATGTCAGTGATCCGAAAATCAAGCCTTACACACACATATTTAAAGAGACATAAAGTGGATATTTGTTTTTTGCATGAAATCCATCTGAGTCTACCCCCCGTTTTAAAATTGCGAGCACACTGGTTGGGGGAAATCTACACTGCAGTCTATTCTAACTTGCCAGAGGTGTTGCAATACTTCTGTGCAAAAACTTACCATGGAAATTGGCACACCGCTTAATAGATCCAGGGGGACGATATGTATTAATAGCTAGAGACCTCTGTGGGCAGACACTGATACTGGCAGCGATATATAATCCTAATTGTAATGGCCCTGATTTCTTTGCTGAGGTCTGGACAAAAATCCCTACTCTTGGCCCTCGTGCTTTGATTTGGGGAGGAGACTTTAATGCTGTTATGGACGATCAATTAGATCATTCTGGCATATCTAAGGGTCTCCTCTCATGAGCCACCATCAAAACAATTGTGGAAGATAACTGCTTGTTAGATGTTTGGCGGCGGTTATATCCCCACACTCTGGAAGATACATGTATCTCTTTTTTCACAATGCATCGTCCAGACTAGACTTTTGGCTGGTGTCAAGGGAGGTTGCTACCTGGAGTACCTCTGTCTCTCACTGACCACCCAACCTATCTGACCATGCCCTGGTGCTAATGACTTTACATATACCTTGTGTGCTTCCTTGTATCTTGAACTGGAGACTCCCAGTGGGTTCACCTTTAGATGCTGCTTTTCGGGAAGCGATATGTAAAGATATATTAGAATTTTTGACACATAGCTTAAACTCAGTTACATCTTTATTGATACTATGGAAGGCCTTTAAAGTGGTAATAGGCACAGCTTGTATTGCCAAACAATCAGGAGTCTTAAAATCAATCAGAGTCACACTATCACAACTCGAGGGAAACTTTCACATACTTGAACAACAGTACTATCAGACCTGTGACACAACCATATTAGCTGATGTCTGAGATAAGGTATATGAATTTCAAGAGAAGTCTAATAAGGTACTCCAAACTCTGTGCTCTTCCAACTAAGGGGTCCATTATGATGGTGGGCGGACAAACTGTAAAGGTACACTGGACCGATCGTCAGAGGTGTGGCGGTCTCGCCATGGCAATTAGGATGTCACCGCCACGGTGGCAGTGGCATCCGACATATATTGCATTGTGGCGGGCTGTGCTGTAAGCAGCACCCGCCACAATGCAATATATGCATGTTGTGCAGTGGGATGCACAACGTGACAGGCACCGCGCGGTGCCTTCTACCTTGTGTATGCCAATGATGGGGGTACCATAAGTACCCTCCAAGTGCACTCCCCACCCCCCCGGGGGCCCGCAAATGGCCCTTAAAGTAAACACTGCATGCCTTTCCATGGCTGAGTTTCCACCATGGAAAGGCATTAAAGCGCCAACATCATAATATGGATGGCAGTGCCTGCAAGGCACCGCCTCCATATTGCAGAGCTTTTCCGCACGGTAGGCAATCGTGATGATTGCCTACTAGCGGAAAAGCGGCGGACGGTCTTTCCGTCTGCCGCGGTACCGTCGCCATGCTTATGTGGCGGGGGTAAAAGGGCGTCCGTCAGGGTGTTTTGGCGGGCTGATCACCACGGCCGGTAGGGAGGTGGCAACCCGCTGGCATGCTAATGGGCCCCTATGTTACTGAACGCCTAGACAGTGACAGCCACAAAATCACCTCTCCATTGGGACTATTTGCCGTAATGACCACCTTGTATAAGCAATTATATTCCACAGCTATATCACCAGATTCGGTGGCGCACTCCATGTACCTGGACACTGTTCAATTACTCTCGCTTGAAAATGTGCATTGTGCCTATCGGGCCGCCCTTCACCGCAGAGTAAATTGTTCAAGTAATTCAAGGCTTTCCAGATGATAAAGCACCAGGGCTAGATGGCCTTACAACATCATTTTATAAACAATATGCTCCAATACTGGACCCACAATTACTTGCAATATTTCAAGATTCCATGGACAATGGTTACTTACCCCCTTCGCTGAGAGAGGCAGCTATTATTGCACTGCTTAAACTAGGGAAACTTACCAATCAATGTGATTCCTTAATTCCTGTTATTAATAAACATAGATAATAAAATCCTTGCTAAATTGTGGGCTAACCTCCTACAACCTCTGCTACCCATGTTGGTTCGACTTGACCAGTCGTGTTTTATTCCTAGCCACTCTACCACCCACAATCTATGCACTATATTTGCAGTTATACACCACATAGATCCTCAAATATCAGCAATGGCTGTCCTACTGGATGCCACTAAAGCTTTTGATTAATTAGAAAGGAGTTATCTTTTACTTCTCCTGACTCGTTTGGGTTTTAGTCCTAACTTACTCAAATTAATAACTCTCCTCTATACATTACTAACGGCGAGAGTATGCATAAATGGGCGGATATTGTATCCAGATTGGTCATTGTACCAGACAGACAGACAGGGATGCCCACTGTCACCACTCCTTTTTGTGATAGCGATGGAGCCATTGGCAATATGGCTGCATCAACATCATGCGAGTAGGGGTATCGGGTTCACCACTAGGGGGTTAGTGAGCGCCATGTATGACGATAATTTCACACTCTAGCTCCATAAACCAATAGAAAATCTTGCCCCCATGGCACTTGAGGTGGCAAGATTTGGGTGGCTACTCTGGGATACATATCAATTGGTCAAAACTATAATATTCCCCCTCACTGACATTACACAACAATTCACCACAGAGTATCCCCTAAAATAGGCTACTGGCCCCATTCGCTATCTTGGAATATGGCTCAGTCGTGATGTAGAGGATCTTTGGCAGGCAAACTATGGTAGCGCCATGTCATGAATGTTGGACAGGATAGCTATCTTGACTAAACTTCCTCTGTCCCTCACAGGTCGTATTGCAATTTCAAAGATGATTGTACTCCCTAAATGTTTATACCTGAACACCAACATTCCACTACTACTCACAGCTAAATTTCTTTGTCAATTAAAATCCAATATGATTATATGAATATGGGCAAGCAAGCAGCCTAGGATGTCCTGGGACCGGCTCACTCGCCCACTCACTCAAGTAGGTATGGGTGCGTCAGATTTAGCACTATATGCTTTCAGCACAATTACTCCATTTCTGGCTACACCCCACCCCTCCTCACCCTATTCCAGCTACATGTGGCTGTGGAGTTGGACCCTGCTACCCTGGATGCACTTTAAGTGGTGCTGTACCCACTATACAAACATCCTTAAAAAGAATTAAACACTATCAAATGTGTTGGATGGCCATGGGATTGCTTATGGAAAAGAGCTAGATTACCACACCTTTAAGCCACCTCTATCCCTTGGTCTGTAACCCTCAGATGCTGCCACATTTGGAAAATGTGGGCATATTGCGCACACATAATCACAATCTCAGGGTATACTCTGACCTTAATCCACAGGGACAGCTCCTTCCTTTATTCCATCCAACTGACACACCTCCTCCCAGGTTCCTGGTCACTCTCTTATACTACCAGTTATTGTCCCCCTTCCGCGCAATACACACTACCTTGCCGGCCTCGCCACCACCCCTCGAAGCATTGGAATACATCCTCGCCACTACAGCTCCATGGAAATTAGTCACACTCTTATACAACACTATGCAAAATTCCTCTCCCATTATAGGGCCACAAGCACGGAAATTATGGGAACTAGATACTGATTCACCTATTACAAACACCCAGTGGGCTTACTGCTGTGGACAATTGCAATTCTTGTCCGGTTAAGGTTCATTCATTTAAAATCTTTACATCACATATACAGAACTCCCCAACAATTATATTGCAACGGCTTGGTGGCTGATTTGTCCCGTTTGCACTGCAAGGCACCACGAGGCACATTCTTGCACCTGGCGTGGTTGTGTCCAAGGGTGGCATCCTTTTGGGAAGAGATATTTGCACACATACACATGATCACTGGATTTCTGAATCAGCTGACTATATTAGTTGGTTAATTGGGTTATGTTAAAGTCTCCCCTAAGTCGCATAGATTTCTCATCACCATGATGTTGTTAGCGAAGCGAAGAGTGGCCATGCACTGGGGCATGGAACTGGCCCCACACTTACAACTTGGTTACACAACATTACACTTTTCCAAGAACACCTGTCCATATACTAGGAGATGATGCCCTTCATTCGAGACCTAAGGATATCTGAGAGCCATTGAACTCCTGGCTCCGGCATGGAGATTCGGATACACCCGTCCAGAGCCAAACATCACCACATACCACATTTGTGTGGATTCAGCCTAATCACTGGGGTGACTCACTGGATATAATTTCTATTAACTATTAACACTCTTCCCCTCTCAATTTTCTAGACTATATTTTCTAAAATTATACCTGTCTTGTGAGTGCCTTTCATGACAGGAACTTAATTTGGTAAAGACTGTGATATGTACTATGTATAATATGAATATGAATATGAATATGTCCTAGCGTGCCCTTCATGACGATGTCTTGTACATTGTTTCTTATGCTGTTCCCTTCTCCCCTTTCCCTCTCCCACAACTGCCTTGGTGTGTCGACAACGTTGCTTGTTCGTTGTACAAGATTTATTGCAAAATCCCTCCTAAACCTTATAACCATGCACCAATCATACTACAGCCCGTTTCCACCTCACTAAACCAGTAACCTACAGCTTCCCAGAGGCCAGACTGTTCAAAATTTCAAGAGCATGCAAAAGGTTAATTACAATAAGAGTCAAAAACCCTACTATTAGTATGCACAGGGGTTTAACCTCTTTTGGCTTTTATCTTTGTGCAGACTCCACCCTCCTTTGCTAAGAGAATATCTAATGCTAATCTGTTTTGCATAATCATAGTGTACGAAACTGTCCTTTTTGTATGATCACGCCCCACCTTTTGCTCCAATGCAGATGGTTATGACTCTGATAGTGCCCTGGAGTCTGCCCCCCAGATTCCAGAATCCAGATTCCAGTGCCTCTGCTCTCTCCCTAAAACTGTTATGTGTGAAGTGGCACTCCCAATTGACAAGGACTTTGCCCCCCCCCTTTTTTTTTTAAAAACAATTTTTATTGGGTTTTCTTTCACACATCATACAGCAGCAATTACATTTCCTATGCTTTCCTAAGCTCCCGATAGTGGCCCACTTAGCTACATTCTCAGGTGATGGGCCAGGATGTGACCCGGATCATGCATATGAAACCCCATTAAAGGCTGGCCCCAGTGTGTCCTTACCCAGTTTCTTAATAAACTCCCCAATATACCCTCCCTCCTCCCCGGATCCCCATCATCGATGTTTACAATAGGTTCCACCGTAATAATCCGTGTACACAGGAATTATCAGGTATTGTTCTGTGTGATGTGCCTGTCATGTCTTGGGGATGCTCTCCAATCGTGTTACTATTCCGCTGTGTTATCTTGTGTGCCATAGCCACGCAGTGATTGCACCAATGCGTCCCATGCCTGAGCTGCTTCTAATGCCTTGTCATCACGTTGTCTTCGCGCAGTTTGAAATCTCAACTCACTTTCACCATTAGCCCACTTAAGAAACTCGTTCTTCCACTTAGTGCCAGTAGGTCCCACCGTTGCTTTCCAGTGTCGTGTGATTTCTCGTTTTGCTCGTATAAGCCCCATATCTATAAATTTACTTGTGATCTTGTTCTTGGGGGTATGAGGGAACCAGTGTAGGACACCCACGGCTATGTCAAATTCCAAGCCCCTCTCTGTTACCGCATTCAGAGTGTCTCCCACCTCCTTCCAATAAGGTTCTAAAATTGGGCATGTCCATAGCATATGATCTAATTCTACTCCGATTCTCATACACCTGGGGCACGCTGCCGATTCTATATTATGATCTTTCCTGGTGTCAGATATGCTCGGTGGAGAATATAAAAGTGCACTAGTTGGAATCTTGCGTTGCTTGTACTCTTCCAGGTCCTCCGCATTATCTGCGCCCACACCGCCTCGGGGATGTCTTTTCCTATATCGGTTTCCCATTTTCCCTTCAGCGCCTCTAGAGGTGGCAGTCCTTCATTGATCATTCTGGAGTAGAGGCATGTGACCGGCTTAAAGGTTCTCGCCGCCATCATAACATACTGGCAAGCCATTGTTGTTTTCGGTTCTGTCAACCCCTCTCTCCAGTTCGCCTGTATTGCTCGTGTCAGTGCTGCATGCAGCAGAAAGCCCCCTCTAGGTAGGTCGAACCTTTCTAGGAGTGTCGGGTACGGCAACAGCGCCCCGTCTTCGTATAGGTCCCCCAGAACCTGGATTCCCGCCTCCTCCCATTCTTGTAGCTGCGACCAATCGCCACCATGCGGTACGCCGTTAGCATCCCTAGTGGGATTTCGGGGGCATATGGGTGTAGTACGCCCGCCCTACGCTGCGTGCGATTCCAACATATTCTGATCGTTTTTTCTTCTTGCGTGAGATCCCTAAGTTCCAATTTCTGCTGCAGCGCTATAAAAGAAAGAACATGACGAGGTATACCTAATCCCCTTTTATGCTCCGGTCACCTGAATTCTCGTGCTATCTCCTGTGTGTACCAACATTACCAACTGCTACGAACCTTTTCCCTCCTGAGGCCGAAAGCCGGGAGGTCTCCCTTTCTTTTCTTTGTTACCGCTTTTAGCTGTGTGTATTTTATTTTATTTAGTGTCTCAGTGATTTTAATACTGTGTGCATTTTCAGGAGCGCGCCTGATTTACTAGCGTGCTGCTCCTTTGAGAGAGACTTCCTAGCGCTTCTAAACGCTTCGCCTGCTCCCTTTCTCCTTACCTGGGTTTTCAGACCGCCCTCGGCCGAGTATTGACGCCGAGGGCTGGGATCTGTTTGGGGCCGCCATCTTGGGGGTAGGACTCTCCGCCCTCGCGCTCTAGTAGCGCTACATAAAGCTCTTTCCTTCCCTCCGCGCAGCGGACGCGCACTGCGGACGCGCCGGATCTGCGCCGGAGTCGCGCCAGAGTCCTGCCCATCAGCGTCCCGGAGGCGTGTGGCGTGGCAGGATCTCTTGGTCGCTACTTCTTTTTTTCCCTGCATCATTATGCTTTCGTATACATCCAAGGAGCTTCACTCCTTGCGCTCTGTTGAGGTCTCCTGCCACTCCGTTTTTCCTGGTCGCTACAGGGGCAAATATAAATGTCCAGGCTGTAAGTGGCATCTTACCAGTGCTCTCCCTACCACTCCCCACGTGAAGGAGTGTAGCATCAAACACCCTTGCTTACTCCTTAATACTAGGTCGCTACACAGACATACTCAGGAGATTTTTGATCTCCTTTCTACAAACATCCCCACTTGTCTTATGCTTACTGAGACTTGGCTTAATGAATCATCGCACCCGGACATAGCAGCAGCCATTCCATCTGAGTACATTATGTATAGACAAGATAGAGCTAAGGGAAGAGGGGGAGGAGTTGCCCTTGTTGTAAAAAAATCCTTTACGTGTGCAGTTGTGCCCACGCAGACCATCATGGGTGCCGAATCCCTTGCCTTTACCCTGTCCCTATCACCTCAACAAACTGTGAAGGGTCTCGTAGTATATAGGCCTCCGGGCCCTGTGGGGTCCTTCTTTGAGGATCTCCAGCAGGTCTTGTCTATAATAGTTCTTAGATCGGAACAGTGCTTACTGGCGGGAGATTTCAACCTCCACATGGAAGAACAGCAGGCTCAGGATGTCGTGAAGTTGCTAGATATTACATCTGCTCTGGGACTGCTCCCCTATCTCTCGGGCCCGACCCATGATAAAGGCCACACATTAGATCAGGTCTTCTCCACCTCACCAATTGTGGTTACTGCACTCTTGCCTGTACTGTGGTCCGATCACCATTTAGCACATTTTCAAATATCTGGCACCGAGAAACCATCTATCAGGGCATCCAGGCAACGGGGAAGTAACTATAGGGCGTATCATCAGGTATCTCCCGACATGTTATCTCAGGCCCTGGTGAACCATCCTCTCTCCGTGACGGGGGATCTGGAGCTTGACTTAGATACCCTGCAGTCCTGGCTCTTAGCTAGATTGAATGAGCTAGCCCCTCTACAGCCACCTAGATCTGACACCAAACGGTCCTCGGCCCCCTGGTTTACGGCAGAGGCCGCCCAATCCCGCAGACAATGCAAAGTCGCTGAACGCGCATGGAGGGCCCAATATGACGCTGAGGCAAAACAGACCTACAAGTCCATGATGAAATCATATCATGCTTTAATTGTACAGGCTAAGAAGTGCTACTTTGCTAAAAAAATTGAGGAAGCAGCTAACTCCTGTAAGGAAATCTTTTTGATCGTACGAGAATTTACTACCTCACGTTCGGTCTCAGATCAGGAGGCTCCAGATGAGAACTGGGCGGACACTATTGCCAATTTTTTTACGACCAAAATTAGACAGATTCAGGATTCCTTCTCTCCGAGATCGGCAGTGGATCCCTCAATCCTGTCTAATGAGATAGCTCACCAGCCTATCTCTGGTCCGGCGCTTTTGGACTTCCCGCCTCATACCATTGCGTCATCCTTAGCTCTGATGAGGAACCTTAAATCTGGCTCACCATGTGATCCCTGTCTGGCAAAATTTTTTGCCAAAATGGCAGATGTTGTCAACCCACTAGCCAATCCTATTCTCAACCTCTCATTGAGTCAGGGAGTTCTGCCACTTTCCTGGAAACAGGCTATGGTGATTCCTCTCCTCAAAAAGCCCAACCTTGCCCCAGAAGTCCTGTCCAACTATCGACCAATTTCGCTCCTTCCAGCACTGACTAAAACCCTGGAGAAGCACGTCCATAGCGTGCTTTCCAACTTCCTGGAGTCTAACGAGCTTCTCCACGCGTCTCAATCGGGCTTTCGATCCAACTTGAGTACCGAGATGGCGCTTTTGGAAGTTTCAGAGATTGTAAAGGAGGTGCTGGATGACGGAGACAGGGTGATGCTAGTCATGTTAGACCTGTCGGCGGCCTTTGACACCGTCCCCCATGAGGATCTCCTCGTTAGACTTCATGACATCGGTCTAGGGGGGACGGTGCTCAATTGGTTTTGTTCCTTCTTGGCCAACCGCCGGCAAACGGTCTGGGCCCCTCCTGGATCTGCCGAAATGCCGCCATTGGGAGTCGGAGTTCCTCAGGGCTCAGTACTGAGCCCGACTTTATTTAACATCCTCATGACCCCTCTGGCGACTCTGGTGGAGTCCTACGGGGCCCAGATCGTCTCATATGCTGACAACACCCAGCTTCTCTTCACCTGCCGTAAGAGCGAAGAATTCGATGGGGAAAGTATCCGTGAGTGCCTTGGGGCTGTTTTTAATTGGTTCCATCTGAACAGCCTCAAGTGCAACTCGGATAAATCAGAGATACTTTTCTTTGGATGTCCCTTGGAACCGGACTGGCATGGTTGGTGGCCTGCCGACAAGTTCCCTCCAGCTCAGGCGTCCAATTGGGCTAAGAACCTGGGAATCAAAGTTGACAATGGGCTTACGCTCAATTCCCAGGTGGCAACCCTTACAGGAACTTGTTTCTGCATTCTCCGGATGCTTCGAAAGTTTTTCCCTCTACTGTCCCAGGAACACCGGAGAATAATCGTTCAGGCCCTCATTGGATCCAGATTGGATTATGCTAATGTTCTGTATTTGATTCTCCCAGAATACCTTCTACAGCGTTTGCAGGTGACCCAGAACGCTGCAGCACGAGCTATTTTCGGCTTGCATCGTCGAGCCAGCGCCTCTAACTTGCTGCAATCCCTCCATTGGCTTCCCATACGGAAGAGGATAATGTTCAAGGCTTTGACATTAGCCCACAAAGCACTGCATGCCACGGGTGCAAAATACCTGCAGAAGAGGCTGGCTTTTTACCGGCCGACGCGATCCTTAAGATCGGAGTCTCTAGCACTGGCTGCAGTGCCACGTATAAAGAGGGCACGCCTGGGAGGGCGGTCCTTTAGATTTTTGGCCCCTCAGTTGTGGAATTCCCTACCCTTGTCCCTACGGTCTACATCCAATCTGCTGGCCTTTAGGAAGGGTCTCAAGACTTGGTTATTCTCTGATTAGAGCTCTATTATCTACATCCTATGTTTTAGCTTTTCTGTTGTTATGTTTTTCAGTCTCTTTTCTGGGTCTGGAGCACAAAAGCGCCGGGACACTCCTTTGGAGTAGCCGTTGCGCTATACAAGACCCATAAATAACATAACATAACATAACATAGTTCTGCAGTTGGGCTGCCAAGTAGGACAATTCAAAATCGGGGACCGCCAGTCCCCCCTCCGTCTTAGGTCTTATTAGCGTTGTTAGTGCTACTCTCCGTCGTCCCGTCTCCCAAAGGAAGGATACTATCATGGACTTCAGAAGTCAAAAAGTAGCAGCAGGAATCCATACTGGCAATGTCCTGAAGTAATATAGGACCCTTGGAAGCGCCACCATTTTCAGTAGTGCAATTCGGCCCGCTATTGACAGTGGGAGAGTAGCCCAAAAAGACATATTATTCTTCAATGCCCTTATTCCGCGGCCAATATTACCCTTAACAAGTCGGCTGCTGTGTGGTAGATGTGCACACCCAAATATTTCAGGCAGCTGGGCTCCCATCGCACCGCTCTGGTCGTGGAGGGTTGGGACTCCCCCCGACGTACTGGGAACAAGCACGTCTTGGACCAGTTCACTTTCAGGCCGGATATGTCTCCAAAGCTCGTTAATAGATTTTCGGCTCTTACCATGGCCTCATCGGCGTCTTCGAGAAAGATCAAGAGGTCATCTGCATAGAGCGATATGTATTGTTGCCCAACTCTACCTTGCAATCCCCCATAGTGATTTCCCGTGCGGGTTGACATCGCAAGGGGTTCCACTGCTAAAGCAAACAGCAATGGAGACAGTGAGCACCCCTGCCTTGTGCCCCTTTCCACTGGGTATTGGGGCGATATCAGTGTGCCCGTTTTCCCTCTGGCCTCCGCTGAGGTGTATAACACTGTCGTCCATCTCAGATAATCCTCCCCCACACCAAAGCGTCTCAGCACTTTATAAAGATATTCCCATTCAAGGCTGTCAAACGCCTTCTCTATGTCCACCGATAATATCATTGGGTGTCGGGCCTCTAAATGGTCTTCCTCTAACAGCCGCATCAGTCGGCGTATGTTCGTGGTCGTGTTTCGCGTTGGTATAAAACCAGCCTGGTCCTGATTGACCAATGCAGTCATATGTTCTAACAGGCGAGACGCTAGGATGCTGCTTAGTATTTTATAATCAGTGGTTAGCATCGACAGTGGTCTGTACTATGCTGTGTCTCCGCTCTCTCTCCCAGGTTTCAATAAGGGTATTACCAACGCTTCTCGCATGGATTGTGGTAGCCGCCCCAATTGTTTCGCTTCCTTATAGACCTCTAGCAGCCTTGGGGCTAGAAGGTCAGTGTACTCTCCATAAAATTCTATGGGTAGCCAGTCTAGACCCGGAGTCTTGTTATGTGCCATATGTTTTATAGCGTGCCGTATTTCTCCTAGCTCAATATCTTTGCCTAATTCCTTCGCCTGTTCGTGATCTAATTCTGGGAAGCAGAGCCCTTCTAAAAAAGCATCCATGGCTGGAGCACCGGTCACTAATTTGCTTTTGTATAGAGTTTCATAATATCTCGTGAAGCAATGTAGAATCTCAGTCTGGGTGTAAACCTCATTTCCGTCCGCTGGGGAGCCTCTTTTCGTGGCATTGGCAAGCCAAGCCAGCAGGGTCCCTGCTTTGTCGCCCTCTGCGTGGGTCCTAGCTGTGTATGCCTTATAGTCGAAGCTACGCAAGCGCTCCGTCTCCACTGCTAGCGCTTCTTTCGCCTCACTAACCCTTCCCTGGAGCTCAGGGCGACCAGGTCGTTAGAGTTCTACTTCACGGAGTTTCTAATCAGCCCTATCCAGGTCATCTAGGAGTACTTTCCGCACCCCTACATGTTTCCCTATACAAAACCCTCTTATGACTACCTTGAAGGCGTCCCATTCCGTTGCCCTTGCCTCAGTCGTGCCAGCATTATCCTCAAAGTACTGAGTAATTCTCTCCTCTAGGGCATCATGAAAAAGGGGGTCTTCTAGCGTTTTTAGGCGCAGCCTCCAAGTAGGGACACATGAGGCGCTAGAGCACCACTGCATGGCAATTAACAAAGGATTATGGTCCGACACTGTTCTCGACAGATATTCAGTTCTAACGACCACTGGCATTAGTATTGTGGAACACAACACCGCATCTAGCCTCACATGGAGCTCATGCATACCTGAAAAGTAGGAGTAATCTCAATCTTGCGGATGCTGTGTGCGCCAGGCATCAATCAGGCCCCATCTCGTTTGCCATTCTATTCTGCCTTTAGCCGTGCGGTGTGTCGGAGAGGCCACCAAAGGGGGGTGTGACCTATCAAGGGAGACATCCAGTACAGAGTTAAAGTCACCTCCCATTAACAAAGGTCCCACGAGAAAGTGTGCTAAGGACCCGGATAACTTCGCCAGAAAGGTCAACTGATCAACATTGGGTGCATACACACTGCAGAAGGCAAATGTCCTTACCTCGTAACCTTCCCGCTATTGCTACAAACCTTACCTCTGGGTCTATGAGTTGCCTGGTTACCTGGAACGGAGCCCCAGCCCTAACCCAGATTAAAACGCCTCTAGCAAACGCTGAGTATGTGGTATTAAATACTTGACCCCTCCATCTATGCTGTAATGCAATCCCTTCAGCCTTCGTCAAGTGTGTTTCTTGTAGCAGTGCAACCTGTACTCCCCAGCGTACTAAGTAGGCATGAATTTTGAGGCGTCGCGTCATAGTGTGGAGCCCCCTCACATTCCAGGTTATACATCTCAAATTAGTTAAATCACCCAGTGTTCCATAGTGTCCTGTGTAATCCATCCCAACCCCTCCCTAGTCGCCCTAAGTGTGGTAAGACATCAATATCGATGATGGGCCCTCCCTCCAACCCCCTAAAACAACCCCCACCCCACTCCCCCCCAGAACAGGACCTAGTAACCTCCATCTAGTTCCCATCCAAACGCTCCCGAATAACAACAGTTGACTAACCCAACAGTAGTCACTGTGGGTGTGCCTTAAGGGCAGTAAGGGTGGGTTGGTCACCAACGGGTAGCCACCTAATCTCTAAGCTCCTTACTGATCGATCGAGCCCCGAATAATAAACATCTCAAAGACCTCCCATCTCCCATCTATGATCTATAACTCCCTCCCGAAGTTCACAGCAAGCAGTCCGCCATAGTCTGTATATCAAACTCCCACAGCTCACCAGGCGCTTCTATCCTTCGTCCAGCATTCCCTCCGCCGTCGCCAGAGTGACCACAGGCAAAGGTATACTGTCCATCTCTGAGTGCTCAGTGTCCGAATGGTCATCACCTTTTCCTGATTCCGCGTCATCCTGCACTGGAGAGTCTTGCGTTCCCGATAGAGCAGACGCCACCTCCAGAACTCCTCGCCGCTCCGCTGTTGTCTCCGACTGTGAAGGCCTCCTTAGTCCCCTCTGCCTATGATGGAGCCGCCGCGACTTCCGTTGTGGTAATCCTTCTGAGCTCAATCCTGGCCGCTGACCGAGGACATCTTTACCGGATTTGTATAATTCCAGCCAGGCGCAGGCATCGTCTGGAGTATCGAAGAACCTAGTGGTATCATCTACAATTACTCGAAGCCTCGCTGGGAAGAGTAGGGAGTATTGGAGGCCCTCAGCTCTCAGTTCTCTTTTAACTGCCAGGAAAGAGGTCCGTCGGCGCTGCGTTTCATACGTGTAGTCAGGGAAGATATTGAATTTGCTGTTCTCCACCTGATAGGGGCCGTTCACCCATGCATTCTGGAGTAACAGGTCTCTGTCCCGGTAATGTAACAGTCGGGCTACCACCGCGCGTGGGGGTCGACCCTGTCGTGGTGGCTTGGCCGGAACTGTATGTGCCCGCTCCAGCGTGTAGAAAGTGGACAGGCCTCCCGGCGCCACTACCGTCTGGAGCCAGTCCTCAAGGTAGCGTACCATGTCCTGCCCCTCCACCTTCTCCGGTAGGCCAACTATCCAGCACATCTACGTGGTCCAGCACATTGGTCATAGTCGTTGCGAGGTCTTTTTGCGCCGGTTCAAGGGTATGGATGGTATCCTCTACCACCTTAACCCTGTTGGTCAGTTTTCCATGATCGGCCCTCAGTAGACCCATTCCCGTGGCCACCTGTCAGGATTTTGTCCAGTTGAAGTTGAAGTTGAGGGTCTCGCGGTAGTCCGGGGTCTGAGTGGTCCCCTTTGTCCGTTGCTTCAGTATCCGACGTGGGTTGAGCGCCACTTTTGTTCCCTTTAGGCTTTCCCATATTGGGGGGATATGCTGTCCGTTTCGCCGTCAATGGGTAGGGAGATGCAGCCCCGAATCGGGGGGACTCCGCACAATCTGACGTTTTCGGGTCTTCACCCCAATGATTGTTCAAATCGCTGTCCAGTTACGTCTAATGTAGGGGCTACCAGCAGCAACGCAAGAAAGCGACTCCAGGAGGTTGTCGTCAGGGCCACAAGCACTCGGTTGCCAGCTGCAGCAGTTCAGAGTAGGGCAAACCGTGTCTCAACAGTGCTACGAATTACAAGCAACAAAACAGCCGTAGCGTTATGGGATAATCACTCAGGCTCCCTCACGGTCGGATATTAGCACAGCAGTCGCCTCAGATCAATCCCACTTAAGGCCGCTCGTCGCGTGCCCATCAGTTCCAGCCCAGCAGTCCGCTACCTTTTGCTGCAAATGCCTGCAGGGTCACACCCGTCAGTAATGTCTTGCTCGCTCACCTCTTGGTTTCTCAGGAGTAGTGCAGAGCCCAGGGGAAGAGGAGGAAGGGAGAACTCGTGTGCGGTATGTAGCATCATAAAAACATTCTCAGTTTTCTCTTGGTCGCTTTCTCACTGTGTTGCGACCGCTGTTGAGCCCCTCTCCGCCCTCTTTGGAGGAGGCAACCGTTCAAGTGCACTCGCCAGTCCCCGACGTGGCCCACTGTTTCACCGCCACCAGGGCCCTCCGGGGCAGTCCTTATCTATCTTCGTACGGTGTCCGGGCCTGTTCTAGGAACATCTTTATGGGTTTTTGCAGCTTGTTCTCCTGATAGCACTGCCGCGGGGTTGCGCCGTACCGTCTCGCTCCCGCTCCACTATGCCTCCTCCGCGGTCCCCTATTCCGCTCCTGTACTTACAAGCGTTTCCTCCAAAGTATGTCTTCTGTGTTTCACTGCCGTGTATCTGGGGGGAAACTCAGTGGGAGCGCTATTCTACGTCTGGGCCTCAGCGCTCCGGGTGTTGCCGTCTGCGAACGCTTGTCGTCGAGGTTCCGGGCTGCTCAACATTAGGCCTCCTTGGTGCAGGAGAGCTCCACCGGGCCAGTCCCCTCCGGAGGTATAGGATGGCTAGCGGAGACCTTGGGGGGTTCCGGGGAGGCCTCGCGTGGCGTCCCGCGGTATCATCCCCTCGAACAGTAGATCCCAGCTGCGGCTGGATCGTAGAGCCGGCACCAACTTCTCTTGGGGATATCCCGAGGTACCCACCGCAATCCGGATCGGCTGGCGGCTGGGGGGGGGAGCGGCCCGCGGCCCCCAACGCTGACGCATCAACCAGGGTGTGAAATTCACTGGCCGCAATGCCAGGATCTCTCCACAGGTGCTTATTGCCCCAATTGGCCTGGTGAGTAAAGTCACTGCCTCAGATGGGTCCCGGCGGAGGAGGATCCGACCGCCCTAACTCCAGAGCGGGAGCCCGCGATGCAGCAGTGCCGCCCTCAGAGCCGGGCCGACTGATCACGTTCGTCAGTCCCTGTACGCGCCGTACAGTCCCTGTACAGTCCCTGCTCCTCCGGTCGTCAGCCGCCTCACAGACCACGTGTCTCGGCTCCGACGCTGGAATCGGAGCACCCAAGGGTCCGCGGGATCAACTGTGGTCGCGGCCGCACGGGGATTCAGGGCTTCCCCGTGGCCGCCATTTTAGCTGCTCCTTCAGGGCGTCCCGGGCAGCGCTCCGGCGATCTTCTCCGGGTCTGCAGGGTTACTTGAGCAGTGTTTCGTAGGTCCTCCGTAGGGGATCCCCTTCCCCCGTCTTGCAAGGTGGGATGGGGGTTCCGGAAGTGTTTTGGCAGGATAAATAGAGGCTCGATCATGGAGCTCAGCGTTCAGGCGCGCCTCTCCATCGGCGCCCAAGCCACGCCTCCAAGGACTTTGCCCCCTTTGTAAGTAAGTCCCTAGTATATGGTACCAGTCGTTCCCAGGGCATGGGTGGTAAAGGGGTCCCCAGGAGTTGTAGTACTAATTATGCCACCCTGAGTGACCCAAATAAACTACTGACAGCAGGACTGCTATTGCAGACTGCAAGAGCAGTGCAAACTGTTTGAACTTAACTGTGCCATCACCATGTGTGGCAAAGTCAATGCACTATCTCTGATAAGTGCCAGTCACCCCCTAAGGAAGGGCACCTGAAGCTCAGGAGGCAGGGTGCATTATTTCAAAGGTGTGGACGAGCAAGTGCAAGCTTATATGACGCTATAGCGCTCTTTACCATTAATGGACAGAATAAGTGTCAGACGGTCCATAGGATAAGATGGGCTGGTACCCGGGCAAACCCGAGGTTGGCAGATCCATTATGGCACTGCCTAAATATGTCATGTTTGGTATGAAAAACCATGTCTT
This sequence comes from Lissotriton helveticus, assembly GCF_964261635.1. NCBI lineage: Eukaryota > Metazoa > Chordata > Amphibia > Caudata > Salamandridae > Lissotriton > Lissotriton helveticus. Next base: position 284,276,079 of record NC_136061.1, on the reverse strand, counting down.
CTCACCCCTGACATGACTCTCATGTTGAGGGTGATGTGGCATGCAGTCATGTGGCTACCTTTGAGGTTGCCCACCTGGTAGCCACTTCTCTGTGCTCTGGCTAGCAAGCCTATGTTTGCTGCCACAACGACAGGATTTTGACCTCATGCCAGGCAGTGTGATCACTCCCAGGAGTCAGGAACAGAGTCTTGGGTTAGAAGGAGGTCACACATCCCTCCACCCAAGCAGGCTAATGAAGTGGCACATCAAGGTGATGAACTTTAAAGGATACACAGCCATTGCTGTGCATCAGGACGGACTCTTAGAGGAGAAAACAGCCCTCCCCCTGCCCAGGCACATTTGTTCCCAGATAAACAGCGAAATTACTTAGTCAAGGCGGTGTACACCCCCAGAAGGCTAGCCACACCTCCAGGGTGAGCAGCCTGGTCTGTACACTAAAATACATTTCTACCATGTTTAGAAGTGGCAGAATAGAGGGTTATGAGTAGAAAAGATGACCCACACGTCCAGATGTGTTCACCTCAATGGCAGACTAGCTGCAGGGACTAGAAGTCCATTATCTACTTGCTCCCACACCCCAAACCCCATGAAATCTAGGATTTTTTTTTTGTGTTCAAAACTGCTTTATTGCATAGTGCACACATTACACAGCTTCAAGTGCCTACAACCCTTAGGCCGGCAGCGTAGTAAGCGGTTGTGACACAGCCTTGTAGCCGGCATCCCGGAGGCCGGGAGGCCCGGCGGCATACAACAGGATAAGTCGAGAGGAGTACTGTGCCTAGTGCAACAGAATACCTGAGGATGCACTGCAGTAGAACAGTTTTATTAAGTTCGGCAAATTCAAAGTAAACAAACTATGGGGGCCAATAAACACACTTGGAGGTGGAAGTCCGAGTCATCAAAGCAGTGCTAACAGTAGAGATCGTTCTTCAATACAATGTCTTGTAGCAGTAGTCATGGCGATATACAATTTAACATTAGAATAGGCATCATGTGTGGTGTCATGGAGTATCATGGAGTGTGAAGTGGCGATAGCATACCGCGGACAGAGTGGGAGAGTCCTAGAATGGGCGAGGGAGTCAGATGGCAACGTCCAGGAGTATATCGTCCATGAGTGCCATGGGAGGTATTTCGGGTAGGGTAATGAGTCAGTGCATGGTCTATGGGACACAACCCCTGCTATGTAGGTGATGGAATGTGTATGAGCCGGCAAATATTGCGTTCCCTCACTGAGTGAGAGCAGCACCTCTTAGTCGCTAGTATGTCCCCCCCTCAGGAGCATCGGTGTCATTTGTCTGTGCAAGTAAATAGCCAACCAGCGGGCCACAGATATCTTTAGGCTGGCTCAGGATCGGCAACAATTCAGCGAAGGTGGTATGTTGATCCTGACAGTAGGTCAGGTCCGCCAGCCAGTCCTTAAATTTAGGCGCTCTGCCTCAGCCCCAACGACACGCCACACGTCTCTTTGCCAAGAGCAGTGCAGTATCTACGAATTTCCTACAGGATTTAGGGATATGTGGTGTATGCCCAAGAAGCGTGAACAACGGGTCCATGGGTATGGCTTCCTCCGTCATTGCAGTGAGGGCGTCAGTCACCTGCTGCCAATAATGATGCACAAGAGGGCACCCCCACGCCAGATGCAGGAAGCCCGCATGTTCAGCACGGCAGCGCTCGCACCGGTCATTGTCAGCCAAGCCAAACCTATGTTTCCTCACCGGGGTATAATATATTCGCTGCAGGAATTTGTAGTGTATGATCTTGAGTCTACTACTAGCAGATATACGAGACGTAAGGGCGCAGCAGTATTGCCATTGCTCGTCAGTGAGTTCAACGGCCAGTTCAGCACTCCAGTGTGCCTGGGCACCTGCCGCAGGTATCAGAGCCGCATTCCTGACCTGACGATAAAGGCCAGAAACCAAGTGTGACCCGTCCTGGGAGCACAATAAGAAATGGAGTGGGGGTAGGAGTTCGGGTTCAACAGGGAATTCAGGCAGGATGTCCTTCATCCCCGCGCGCAGACGTAGGTAGTAAAAAACATCGAGCGGGGAGTGATCATGGGATGCAAAGAACATTTCAGCAGATCTGAACTGACCGTTCGAGAACAGGTCGCCCCAACAAGTAACCTGCACTCTTTCACAGAGTGTGCGAAAGCCCCTTTCTTGCAACAGTGCGAGGTCAGGGTGAAATGTCAACGGCAGCTTAGGCGAGTACGGTAGACGGCAGGACAGTCTTCTGGCTATGCGGCACCATGCGTCTAGCGTACAAGACACAGAAGTGTTCGGTGTCAGTATCAATGATTCCGGGCAAAAGAGTAGACCAGTAAGCGGAATGGGGCGGACAATCCAATCCTCAACCGCAAGGTGAGGCATGAAGGGCGTGGGCCGGAGCCAGTGATAGACGTAATGTGCCTGCGCACATTGATAATACGCTTCAAAATCAGGGACATCAAAGCCTCCCTTGTCGTATGGCAGGATAAGTGTGGACCATTTCAGCTGTGGTCTCTTACCCCCCCCCAGAACAACCGAGACAGCTCCGATCTCAAAGTTTTGAAAAAGAAAGCGCCCGGAAAATAAGGAATATTGAGGAAAAGGTATAAAAAACGGGGAAGAACCACCATTTTGACAAGGGACGCCCTGCCAGCCATAGATAGCGGCAGGGTGATCCAGCGGTATACAGCAGCGGTAAGCTTCGTGATTGCCACTCCATAGTTGGAACGCAGCGTTTCATGGCGATCACGGGAGATTTGTATGCCCAGGTATCGGAGATCGGCCCTACACCACTCTAGTGGGTAATCAAGGGGAAAATCAGCAACCGCATCTGTCAGGGGGAAGAATTGGGACTTGGACCAATTAATGTGTACACCTGACATCCTGCCGAATACAATCAATTCTCTCAGTAGTGGGTTAAGGTTCAGATCAGGGTGTTTGATATAAAGCGTGATGTCGTCAGCGTAGAGAGACACATCAATTTGGCGCTGCAGGCATTGTACTGCTCCAGCTCGATGCAGCTGACGGAGTCTACAGGCAAGAGGTTCAACAGCTATCTCGAACAAGAGGGGGGGGATAGTGGGCATCCCTGATGTGTGCCTCTAGTGATGTCGATGGGCTCCGAAAGGTGACCATTGATGAGGACTTTCGCCGTAGGCAGAGTATAGAGCAAGCGAACCCAAGAAATGAAGAGTTTGGGGAATCCCATGCTAGCCAAGACAGAAAATAAGTAAGGCCATTCGACCGAGTCGAATGCCTTGGAGGCATCTAGGAAGACGGCCGCCACCGGCAGCTCAGGATGTACCGTGCGGAGTAAAGAGAATAAAGTACGTAGGTTATGGGAGGTGGACCGACCGGAGGCAAACCCAGATTGGTCGGGCAATACAATCCTGGACATAAGGAGGGACAGTCGAGTAGCCAGGACCTTTGCGAGAATCTTGACATCGCAGTTTAAGAGGGAAAGCGGGCGGTAAGAACTACAGGAACTAGGATCCTTGCCGGGCTTCAAGAGAGAAGTAATAACCACCTCTCGCATGGAACCAGGGAGGATGCCATCGCCTAGGGATTCCTCATAAACCTCCCGGAGGACAGGGGCCATGATGTCAATGTATGCCTTGTAAAATTCAGCAGGGATGCCGTCAAGACCAGGGGCCTTGCCGTTGTTAAGTGACATGATGGCCTCGCAAATTTCATCTAGTTCGAAGGGGGCCGCCAGAAACGCCCTGTCGCCGTCGCTGAGCCAGCAGAGTGCTACATCGCCTAGAAAGTCAGCATAGGGTGTATCAGCCACGGCGTTAGAGGTGTAGAGTGCGTGATAGTGAGACGTAAAGGTATCGAGCAGAGCGTCTGAGTCCCTAACTGTGGTCCCTTGATCGTCAGTGAGTTCAAGCATGGTAGTGCGATCTCGCGGAGGACGCGTCAGCATCGCAAGCGCCCTCCCCGGCCTATCTCCTTCGCAATATTTTCTGGCCCGCCAGTGTTTTCCTCGGAATGTAGCTTCCCTATGAGCCTCCTCTTCATATTTCGACAATTTATCCCTAAAGTCAGCATGCTTGTCAGGGCTATCGTCTGCCACCATGCGAAGTTGCAGTGCTTGCAGCTCCCTGTCTAGTGTACGAATAGTGTTTTGAATATCCCGCAGGACCCCAAAGCTTTTGGATATGCAGTATCACCTAACAGTGACTTTAAAGGCCTCCCAAATGTGTTCAACCGAGTCCACCGAACCCTTGTTTCTGGGAAAAAATGCGGTTATTTCCTCACCCAGCTCGACCCGGAACACAGTGTCTAACAATGCCTCAGGTTGTAGTCTCCAGTGCGGCCTGGGGCAGTCCCACCCAGGGATACGGAGATGCAGTAGTGCGGGGCTATGGTCAGAGTATGTCCTTGGAAAATGTGTCGCCCTTAAAGCCCCTGTCGTGACCTCCCTGGTAAGAAGAAAGTAATCTAACCGTGCCCATGTTCCCGTGTGTGAGGTAAAGTGTGTGCCTTCCCTCCCGGCGGGGTGTAAGTGCCGCCATACGTCCACCAGCCCGCCCTCAGCAATCACGCCATCCAGCGCCTCCCGAGCCCTAGGCTTGTAGTGCAGCATCCCGTCTGCTCTATCCATATGTGGTGCCAGCGCCAAATTAAAGTCTCCACCCCAAATAATATGGCGAGAACCAACGTCCACGATTTTGCCCCAGAGTGCGGTAAAGAAAGTGGGTGTATCTATGTTAGGGGCATAGCAGTTAACAAATGTATATGTGTCACGCCCCAGTCGCCCCCACAGGAGAGCGTAACGCCCCTCTCCATCCACCAACTCTCCGCATTTATGAAAGGGTACAGTGCCACCAAGGAGAATAGTGACCCCCCTCGCATCGGTGGAGTAGGAGGAGAAGGTACGAACTCCGGCTCATTTGCTCGCAAAGGTGGTACGCCCCTGCGGCGACAAGTGAGTTTCTTGCAACATGGCCACCTGGACATGGTGTCTGTTAAGATAAGCAATGACATTCCGACACTTTTTAGCATTATTAAGCCCTCTAACATTCCATGACATGCAGGTCAATCGTGCATCAGCATTTAAGGCAGCCATAAGCATAGAGATAACAATTCAACCAGACTAGTATTGCATGATGCGTCAGTGCCCATTCTAGGCAGACGATATAAGGTACCATGACATTTCAGAACTCGAACAACCAGGCCAAATAAGACAACCCCCCCACGAACCAGCCCATCCCCCCTCCCACCCCAGCATCCCAATCATGCCAGCAGCCATCTGTCCCCCCCATTTCCCCCCCTCAACTGCAACATTTGAACATTACACATGGGGAGCACCCGTGGGGAAAGCAACAACAAGGACGCACAGCCACTTCTCCCGCCGATGGCCTCCCATACTGTACGGCCCTCGGTGGAGGCCAGGGCAGAGATAGTGGTCCTTGGAGTACATTACCACTGGAGAGGTCAGCCAGTCCCGTTCCGCAGCAGAAAGTCCATGCCCTCCGCACGTCCCGGGCAGAGGCCGGGGACAGCCGTGCGAGTTAACAGACGATCCGGACGAGGCATAGCCAGGTGATCAGTGTTCATTCGTGTCTGAGGCTAGGTCGTCTCCCTCCGGGTCCGCCTCCGGCCATCCCTCCGGACCCTACGAATTGTTTTTAGAAAGTCCTCAGCCTTCTGGGGATTGGTGAAAAAACAATGTTTTCCCTGGTATGTGATACGTAGTTTTGCCGGGTAGAGCAGGGCATATTCCACCTGGGCCTCGCGTAGTTTCTTCTTCACGGGTATATATTTGCGGCGCTCTTCTTGCACCAGCGGGGTGAAATCAGGATATATGGAGAAAGTAATTCCATTGTATTGCAAGGTTTGTTGAGTCCAGGCTGCCCTAAGCGCCACATCTCGATCGCGATAATTCAGTAATTTAGCAATGATCGGCCTAGGTGGCAGTCCAGGCTTAGGCACAGGAGCCAATGATCTGTGTGCTCGTTCGACAATGAATTGAGGAGAGAACGCATCTTCCCCCACTGATCCCTTGAGGAGCTTCTCGATGTAGAGTTCCATTCTGCCCGTATCTGTGGATTCCGGAATACCCGTAACGCGTATGTTGTTGCGTCGGCTACAGGCTTCCAAGTCCTCGTTCTTGGCTGCTATGAGTCTAAGCAGGTTGTCCATGCGAGCCAATTGCTTGGTATGGGATGAGGTGATGTCGTCGTTGTCCGATATACGCTGCTCAGTTGACGTTATTCTTTCTTCGTGTCGATCCACCTTATGTACCAGGGCGTCCAAGCGAGCTGTCATCCCGTCAACCTTCTCCACCACAGTAGCGAATCCCTGCCTCATCTCATGGAACAGATGGTGTAGATCAAGTTCCTTAGCGGGAGAAGCAATGGCAGACACATTTGCATCACTGGGCCCTGGGTCAGCGGGCGCCGATTTCGTACCTCTCCTTGCGCCATCGAAGCTTATTTTTGTCTGGCGGTTTTCAGGGCGCACCATTTTGTTCTCCGAGCACTCTTCGCACCACAGCCCGCGTTCTGTCCCCGCAGTACCGCTAGGTTCTAGACGAGAGGTGATATAACGGCAACAGCAGCCACCTTCCAAGCCAGATAGCGCCTTATTGACTCACTCAATGGGGCTCAGTGCTGGAGACAGTTGTAGCGGGAATTGGGGGCTGTACCCTGGGAAGCCCAAATCACCAGCCTTCACATGTGGTACCGAGTCGTGGCAGGGGTAAGCATAGGTAGTCTCGCCAGTAGTCTTTGATCAATAGTGCGCAATGTGCGGTACGTCCTAGGCCATGTAGCACCATGTGGCGGCCCAGCCTACGAACATGTGGTAGGGAGCTATAAATGAAGCTGGTAGCATACAAACAAGTCAGTGATGTGCTCCACGACCATGGAAGCGCAAAGTAATGCGGTCAATGTAATCTCTGGTAGGCAATTACTATGGTCGCAGCAGGCCGCCGCGGCAGCGGCCGCAGTCCGGGGTTTCTGGCGGGGTATTTAATGTATACTGGGCCCCAGTGTCACCGAATGGCCAGCAGATGTGCAGACACGGCAGGTGCAGCAAAGCTTCTCGTAGGGCGGGCGGTCGTGTCCCCACCCCCCGCCAACCTCAGGGCAGTCGGGACGCCGCCAGCCCCCAGGCACCTCTCACCTCAAGCAGCGCGACCGTTCTCCTTTCTTCTGAATTTTCGCGGCCCGCAGCGGCAGCCTTAGCACCCCTCTCGAGGGCCGACACTCAGCCCAGGCCGCGCTACGGTGAAAGGCGCGTCTTCCAGGCGAAAGGGTCCGTCGGCGGCAGATCACCGACACCGGGTAAGCACTCCTGAGTAACGGGGAAATCTCGCAGTCGGCAGCAGCCTGCTCCGGCGAGGAAGGGGACAGAAATCAGGAACGTTCCAGGCACCAGGATCAAGGGCGCAAATGGGGCCTGTAGTCTCGTGGCGAGCACCGTCCTCGCGCAGCCCCTGAAGTCCGACCTCCGCACCCAGCAGTCCTCGAGGCCCTGTCGGCGGACTTTCAAATGGCGATTTCACCGGCCCAGAGTGCGCTGGAGGCCCGAGCTTCGGGTCGAGTGCAGGGAATTGTCAGCTGCATCAGATGGTAAGCAGCATTAAAGGTTTGTTCACCAGTGGTAAAGGATATTTGTAGGATAGTGATCCAAGGAACGGGAGCTACACAGCTAGGCAGCCATTCCATGTGCGCACCCTCTAGCGCCCCCATGAAATCTAGGATTTAGGGGAACCCCTGACACCACAACCACAGTTTTGGACAACCTGCATCAAAGAGGACAGAAGAGATCATTATCAGCGACAACAGGACTTTGGAGGGACCAAAAGAGGGATACCCTCCACCTGTGGCAACACTCCTAGAAGTGCCTGATCAAGACTTGTCCTAGGCTATCTCTCAGTTACACCCAGACAGAGAGACCCCTGTGGAAGCCTGAAGCACATTCAGATTTCCCCGCTGCAGGTAAGAGCGGTAGGGCCAGGTGAGGGGGGATTTCGAGAGACGACCATGAGGGAAAACTGATTACATTTGCCACACTACCAGGACTGAGCACAGGATTTATTAGTGTGAATCCCAGGACCATATTTGGGGTATCGTGATAGTATTACATGGTGAGGTCTAACCCCTACACTGTATAGTACTCCACTTTCCTACATTGGTCTTACAGTGTTTGGATCCTGAACCTATGTTTCGCAGTACCACTTGTGCATAAGTGATTTTGCACGAGAAATCGATTTAATTGACTTTGGCATCAAAAATAATTTCTGCAGGAATTCTATTTTTCTAATAGGATTGTTACGGCACTGTTTAGACCTCCATTTCAATTGTACATTTAAAAAGCTTAGGTGACTTAGGAAAAGGTGTCAAAGTTTTTCTAAATTTTTGAAAAGGTCATAACTTTCAAGTAAAAAGCAATGGGTCCTTGTAAAGTTCTCAACTTGTCAGTCATCCCAGCTGTGAGGATCAGTGATCTGAGGGTTTTGTGCAAAGCAAGGGGCGTTAGGTAAAGAGTGACAGCTAAAAAGGGAGTAACTTGAAAAAGCCCTCAGCTCCTATGTGAAAGAAAGACCAGAGAGGGAGGGCCATTTCTCAGAAGAAGAGCTTAAAGAGGGTAAGGATGATGCCCTAGCCCAGATTGATAATTATGGGAAAGACGGTGAAGACCTCAACTCTCCACTTTTCCCCAAACCCCCTTCACCTGTGGGAAGTGACAGGAGTCACTCTAGTAGACTCCCCCCCCCCCCCCGCCTTTAATGGAAAGGTGGTAGGAGCCGTTGAGGATTAGCTTGACCTACTCTCCCTGAGAGAGGAATAGCTTGAACTTGAGTAAAGGAGGCTAGCCCTTGAGTAAAGAAGGGTTAAGCTGGTCTTGAGGCCCAAAGAGGGTTGCAGCAATACTAACTGTCCCAGGAAAGAGGAGGAATCCTTTGAACCTAAAATCCCAAAGGGGTTGTCCCCAAGTTTAGTGATGATGATGACATTAATAAGATTGATAAGTAGTTTGTAGCCTTTGAGAGGGCATGCAAAATTAGAAGGGTCCAACACTGGGGCTGTCGACTTTGGGAATTATTCTCAGTAAAGGGCTCAGAAACACTGCTGACTCTTTAATGAGGAGTTGGCTGAGTCCTATCAACAAGTGAAGGAGACCTTGATAGAAGGATTTTGACTCACTACTGAGGAATACAGATTGACGTTTAGGGACACCCATAAAGGTCAAAACCAGACCTGGGTGGTCTAAGTGGATTCTTCAGTCAAAGACCTAGAGGGCTGGATAAAAAGCAATGAGTGGACACGTATGACGAGCGGTATAGTTTAATTATGAAGGAGCATATTTTAACTAATTGTACCATAGAGAATTTGCATTAGCATTTGGTGGATTCCAAGTTGCCTACTCTCAGAGAGCTGGGGAGGATAGCTGACAAATGGGTCAGAAGCAGGGGGTTCAGGAAGACCGATGGTGAGACTGACCATAAGTATCAAGGTTACCTCCTCACCAGAGTACCGCAGCGAGGAAGTATCCTGGTGAGGAGGTAACCTTGATATTTGTGTGACTATAGGTACCCCTTCCCTCCCATTTTGAAGGCTCATGGATCAATATCTGGGCGATATAAGAAACCCATTCAGCAATATACCTACTGGGGCATAGTATACTGTGCATGTTAAATTTATGTGCACCACACAGTTAGGATTATATGTAAATAGACAGTTGTTTTGATTTGAGTGTAGAAGGGATCTCTTCTAGGTCCTGATGAGAAGCCAGGGGAGGGCTTCGAAACATGTCGACACAGGAGACACTGCTCATTAAAGCATAGAAGCTCCAGCTCATGCCCCACTTTTAACAATACGAGCTCAAAAGAACATTACAATTTATTTTTTTCACAGAGCTAGGTATTTTTTAATTTTTCACCATTCACCTTTCAATCACTTTTGACCCTTACACTCACACTCCTACATCACACATAGGATTGATTTTCATAACCAGGGCTCCCACGTTGTCGTAGGGCGCAGCACGCCCCGTCCTGCAGCCGGGTGGGAAGACCCAGATGATGAAGCATGCCACCAAGGGTCCTTTTGGAGGGTGAGGGGTATTTAAACACCCTGTGCTATCCTGTAACAGGTACTTTGAGCCTAGTGAAGCAGAATGTGAGAAACCTCTCACAGAGCCCAAGCAGGATATAGTGAGCCACGTACTAAGCCTATGTTCACGTATGGCTGAGTATATTAGGAGGACGAATGAGCAAATATAGGCCAGCCAGAAACTTATGATGTACTAGTATGACTGGAAGTCAGCACTGGTTGAGTACCAACTAGGCCAGCTGGTGTGGGTGGTGGAGCCTGTGGCTCACAGGGCCCTACAGGACAAGTGGACAGGGCCCTATTTAAACTTGGAAAAACAGGAGAAGTCACCTACTTGGGAGGATTAGGTACCCCTAGAAGTCCTCATAGTGTTCTCCATGTCAACTGCCTAAAACCCCACCAGGCGATACCAAAGGGGATGATGGATGGAGCGTTTGAGGAAATCAAACACTCACCCCCAGTCAAATGATCTGGGTTTAATGCATCACTATTATTTAGCTCACTCCACCACCCCAGTTCAGACATGGTCATATGCAAATCAGTCTGACCCTGTGCCTCATGGGAACAGTCCAGCCCGAACTGCCAAGCCATGTCTTCCCTGTACCGGAAACAAGCATCCTGGGACCGGTTTCGGGTTCATAACCCTCATCAGCCAGGCTATCTTGAATCCAGTGGCAAAGTGAGCAAGGGACCCACGTCTGGGCATACCCTGCCAACGTAGGGCGAACAAAGCGATACCAAAGGGGATGATGGATGGAGCGTTTGAGCAAATCAAACACTCACCCCCAGTAAAATGATCTGGGTTTAATCCATCACCATTCTTTAGCTCACTCCACCACCCCAGTTCAGACATGGCCATATGCAAATCAGTCTGACCCTGTGCCTCATGGGAACAGTCCAGCCCAAACTGGCAAGCCATGTCTTCCCTGGACTGTAAACAAGCATCTTGGGACTGGTTTCAGGTTCATAACTCTCATCAGCCAGGCTATCTTGAATCCAGTGGCAAAGTGAGCAAGGGACCTACGTCTGGGCATACCCTGCCAACTTAGGGCGAACAAAGCGATACCAAAGGGGTTGATGGACGGAGAGTTTGAGCAAATCAAACACTCACCCCCAGTCAAATGATCTTGGTTCAATCCATCACCATTCTTTAGCTCACTCCACCACCCCAGTTCAGACATGGGCATATGCAAATGAGCCTGACCATGTGCCTCATAGGAACAGTCCAGCCCGAACTGCCAAACCATGTCTTCCCTGGACACAAGCATCCTGGGACTGGTTTTGGGTACGTAAACCTCATCAGCCAGGCTATCTTGAATCCAGTGGCAAAGTTAGCAAGGGAGCCACGTCTGGGCATACCCTGCCAACTTAGGGCGAACAAAGCGATACCAAAGGAGATGACGGACGGAGCGTTTGAGCAGATCAAACACTCACCCCCAGTCAAATGAACCGGGTTTAATCCATCATCATTCTTTAGCTCACTCCACCACCCCAGTTCAGACATGGCCATATGCAAATCAGTCTGCCCCTGTGCCTCATGGGAACAGTCCAGCCCGAACTGCCAAGCCATGTCTTCCCAGAACCGGAAACAAGCATCCTGGGACCGGTTTCGGGTGCATAACCCTCATCAGCCAGGCAATCTTGAATCCTGCGGCAAAGGAGCAAGGGACCCATGTCGGGGCATACCCTGCCAACTTAGGGCGAACAAAGCGATACCAAAGAGGATGATGGACGGAGCGTTTGAGCAAATCAAACACTCACCTGCAGTCAAATTATCACGCCACCACCCCAGTTCAGACATGGCCATATGCAAATCAGTCTGACCCTGTGCCTCATGGGAACAGTCCAGCCCGAACTGCCAAGCCATGTCTTCCCTGGTCCGGGAGGAGTCATGAATGCAGCGGCCCGCACCCTTCTGGACCTGCCTCTGAAAATACATGTGCCCTAGCACTTGCGGACTCTTCAGTGGCTCCCGATAAAGAAGAACATTTAATTTAAAACACTTTTGTTGGTCCACAGGGCTCTCCACCACAGGTGCAGGCTATCTCAGGGCCAGAATTAGTTTCTACGCTCCCCGCCAAGAAGCCTGCGATAGCCAATACCCACCTGGCCAGAATCCCTAGGGTTCGCCGCACCAGAATTAGGTTAAGGCCCTTCTCTTTTTTAGGGTTGTCAGCATTGAACAAACTTCCACTAGAATTACGAGGAATTGATGCAACCTCATTGTTTTGAAAAAACTGAATAGGTGACTCATTAAACAGGAATAGCTGGCTTATTGCACTCTGCATTGATAGTCCAGTGTGCAGAATACTGGGACACTCTTTGTAGTAACCTTGTGCTACACAAATTGCATATCATTCATTCATGTAGGAATGTGCCCTTTTTGTCTGGGCACCCCCCTACCTTTTGCTCCTGTGCTGATGGTTACGACTGATAGTGCTAGGAGTCTGCTGCCCATATCCCAGTGCCTGTGCTCTCTCCCTAAAACTATTATATGTGAATTGGCACTCTCAAATGACAAGGACCTTACCCCCCCTTAAAGACCCTAGTTGATGGTACCAGTGGTATCCAGAGCATGGGTGGTAAAGGGGTCCACAAAGCTTCCAGCACTGTTTGTGCAACCCTCCTGAGGAACCCAAATAAACTACTGACAGCACCCCTGCCAATGCAGACTGCAGGAGCAGTGCAAACTGCTCGAGGTCGACTTTGCTCTCACCATGTGTGGCAAAGTCAATGCACTATCTCTGGCATATACCAGTCATGCCTAAGGAAGGGTTCCTGAAGTCCAGGAGGCAGGGTGGGTGCATTATATCAAAGGTAAGGACATGTAAGTGTAAGCTTATATGACCCTATAGTGCCCTTTACCATTAAAGGGCACTATAAATGATAGGCGGTCCATGGGATAACATTGACTGGCACCTGGGCAAATCCGAGGTTGGCAGCTCTATTATGGTACCACCTAAATATGTTGTGTTTAATATTAACAAAAGAGGGGGGTGAGAGTGCACACCTTTTTTGGGTGCAACTCTTCGATAGGCAGAAAGTACTACATCATCAAAAGAGGGGGGTGAGAGTGCACACCTTTTTTGGGTGCAACTCTTCGATAGGCAGAAAGTACTACATCATCAAAAGAGGGGGGTGAGAGTGCACACCTTTTTTGGGTGCAACTCTTCGATAGGCAGAAAGTACTACATCATCAAAAGAGGGGGGTGAGAGTGCACACCTTTTTTGGGTGCAACTCTTCGATAGGCAGAAAGTACTACATCATCAAAAGAGGGGGGTGAGAGTGCACACCTTTTTTGGGTGCAACTCTTCGATAGGCAGAAAGTACTACATCATCAAAAGAGGGGGGTGAGAGTGCACACCTTTTTTGGGTGCAACTCTTCGATAGGCAGAAAGTACTACATCATCAAAAGAGGGGGGTGAGAGTGCACACCTTTTTTGGGTGCAACTCTTCGATAGGCAGAAAGTACTACATCATCAAAAGAGGGGGGTGAGAGTGCACACAATATTAAACAACATGTCTTCTATCCTCTGACACAAACATCATATTGAGGACGATGTGGCATGCACCCAGGTGGCTATCTTAGAGGTTTTCCACCTGGTTGCCCAAGCTTATCTGCGCTCTGGCTGGCAAGCCCGTGTATTCTGCATTTGCTGCCAGCAAGATAGAATTCTGACCTCCTGACAGACAGTGTGATCACTCCCAGGAGTCAGGAACAAAGGCTTGGGCAGGAAGGAGGTCTCACCTCCCTCCTCCCAAGCAGGCTACTGAAGTGGCAGCTCCAGGCAGTTCGCTTCAAAGGCGGCATCCCCTCCGATATGCATCAGGGCTGCCTTCCCGAAGAGGAAACAGCCCTACCCCGCCTCAGGCACATTTGCACAGTTGCATCCAAACAGGGGGGAAATTAGTGAGTCACCCCTCCAGGGTGAGCAAGCTGGTCTACACACTAAAAATTGATTTCTGCCAGCTTTAGAAGAGAAGTGTCAGAATAGAGGGTTCTGGGTAGAAAAGATGACCCACAGCTCCGTATGTGGTCACCTCGGGCAGACTAGCTGCAGGGACTAGTAGCCCATCGCCTACTTGCTCCCACACCTCTAACTCATCTAAATCTAGGATTTAAGGGACCCTTCAATACCAGAACCTCAGTTCTGAACAAACTGAATCAAAGAGGACAGAAGAAGAGGCCCATGTCAGGCACAACAGGACTTGAACAAAGCAAAAAGTGGTTGTTGTGTTTTTGCATCTTTTTCTCCTTCAGCACCGTTTCAGCTGTAAAATCAGCTCTCCTGCAGCTCCCGTGCAGCACCATGGATATCCAGGACAACTCTGATTCTAGGCTTCATGGGCCAGGTAACAATGAACTGACTGTCATGGGTCAGTTTTGGGACCCACATCACTTTTACCCTGCAAGGGTACCACACTACTCGACCTGCAAGTGACCGATTGTCACTAGTGGTTTTTCCCATTGACCGCAATGAGAAGGTTTCACTGTATTATTCTGCACTGATTTTATATTGCTTCAAAAGTCCATAACTCCTGTTATATGTATGCTATTCCGTTTGTCTTAGTATCTACATTAAGATAAAATACACTCTATTTTTATAAATCTGTGTCAGATTTCTCCTGAGTTGTGTCAATTTCTTATTGTCCATGTTATTACTCTGAAATGCATAATACATGTTCCTCCAGTAAATCCTAACTGTTCTTTGCCACACTACCAGGACTGAGCTAATTATTTATTAGTGATAATCCCAGGACCATCTTTGGGGTATTGTGATAATATTACACAGTGAGGTCTAACCCCCACATCATATAATACTCAACTTTCCCACACATAGCTCTAATAACAATCATTGCTGCATTTACCTGTTTCAAAGCACCAGCTGAATCTACTGCAAGTTTATCCATTGAAATAGACAAACACCTAATTTACACATCATTCGTTGCCACACCTATAGAAGGAATCCTAACACCTACTATATCCAAAATAATAGTTCTAAAACCCAATTTCACTCTTCTCTGGTTCATTATATCACCCATCTCATTCACATAGTAAACTCTAGGAAACACTACAGCAAAATAACAAGATCCAACCAAATGATATGGCAAATTCGAATAAGCAGTCTTTCCACACACATTATAAATTCCTCTCAGAATGGGATCTCTGCCCAAAAGATAATTTCCACTCAACTCATTACTTCTTTCGCACACACCCTCTCCTCCACATTCCGTCTTGCCATTTTTCAAAGCACTTCAACGCACCATACACAATTCACCCCATGTTCCTACTCCATCCTCAATCTTGATTCTATATTTGACCATCCAGGGTTGTAAGTGGGATGAAAACACTGAGGAGTCTCTTAAAGTGGTGTGGCCGATGTAATTAAGGGTGTGTCTTAAAAACACATACGCTAAAAATCTGTGCATAGCATAGTGTGCCGCCCAACTGGTATTTTGCTGCTTCTGTCATTGCATTCAGGTATATGATGATACAAAAAGTAACATTATACATACAACATGCCAGGACTATTGCCTTTGTCAATGGTTGTTAGTGGCATAAAATGAATAGGCAACAACTATGGCTTTGTTGTATATAATATCGAAAATGCTTCAGTTCTGACATGATGAGACTCTGAAAGAACTTAATCGATCCTCTTTGAAGTTACAATAAAGGCTTTGAGCAATAGTACTGCTGCAGAGTTAAGATTAACCCCTTTGCTGCTATGCCTTTCTCCCCTTGTGCTAACCCTTTTTTTGGCTATTTGGGGTAGTTTGCGCTTAGGCACTTGTAACTTTTTGACCACATAAGGTATCCACGCCAAATTTGCGTCCTTTTTTTCCAACATCGTGGGGATTCTAAAGTTACCCAAGGTCTGTGGACCCAGAAATTAACCAAAATACAGCTTAATTTTTTTGGGGGGGGAAAGGGGGAATGAGAAAAAAGGGCTACAGATGAAAGCGTCTTGTTTTTTCCCTGCAAATGGTATCAAAAAAGGGGTTGTGATGCTGAAATCCCCATCTTCTCAGCTTACAGGGACAAGCAGACCTTTGTGAGAAAACAACATTTTTAACCCAGTTTGGGCATTTTTTTGGGACATAACCTATTTTTGCTATTTTTTCTGCTTTAAACCTTTTTCCAGTTAATGGTAGAAATGGGTATGAAAGCAGGCAGAATTCTGAATTCAGCATGGGGTCGTTTGTGTAGATCCTGCAATGTTTCTTTATAGAAACTAACCGTTGAATATAGGAAAAATTGAAAATTCGTTGAAAAAAACAGCCATTTTTCTCAACATTTTCACCTGTAACTTCTTCTAATTATGACAGCTGTTTCAAAAGCAATATACCGTTACATCAGCTGGACCTTTCTGGTTGTGGGGATATATAGGACTTGTAGGTTCACCAAGAACCTACAACATTTTCACCTGTAACTTCTTCTAATTATGACAGCTGTTTCAAAAGCAATATACCGTTACATCAGCTGGACCTTTCTGGTTGTGGGGATATATAGGACTTGTAGGTTCACCAAGAACCCGATGAACCGAGAGCCAATAACTGAGCAGCGACTTGCAATGGTTTTTAATTATGTACCGGGTATATAGCAATTATTCTGGGAAAATTTATAGATGGAAAAATCGGTATGAAAGACACCTATGTATTTCTGAAATAGGAACAAAATAAAGAGTTTAGAAACAGTAGATATTTTCACATTTCCTAAATTGGGAATACTCATAATAGCATGAGAATTATAGGTCCTTTTTCAAAATGACTTATTTTTTACCCATTGTCTTTCATTTGGAAGGCAGAAAAGCATCAAAAGTCAATAAGTAATAACAGTTGCTCCACAATTTTGTGTTACCCTATGTCTCCCGATAAAAATGGTACCTCACTTGTGTGGGTAGACCTAGTGCCCACGACAGGAAACTGCTCAAAACGCAACGTCGACACACCACATTTTCACAATGAAAAATAATTTTTTTTTAAACCTATACATTTTTAGAAACTAGACACCCAGGGGAATCCAGGAAGGGGTGACTGGACTGGCTCTCACCAGGTTCTGTTACCCAGAATCCCTTGCACACCTAAACAATTGTAAAAAAAAACCCAAATTTTTCTCACATTTCTGTGATGGAAAGTTCTGGAATCTGCGTGGATCCACAAAATTCCACACACCCCGCGTTCCCCAAATTCTTCTGAGAGAATGGTACATCACTAGTGTGGGTAGGCCTAGTGCCCGCAACAGGAAACGGCACAAAACGCAATGTGGACACACCACATTTTCACAGTGAAAAATGTACCTTGTTTTTGCAAAGTGCCTAGCTGTAGTTTTTTAACCCTAGCTCTGCCGGCACCTAGGGAAACCTAGCAGACCTATACATGTTTGAAAACTAGACACTCAGGGGAATCTAGGATGGGGTGTCTAGACTTGCTCCCACCAGGTTCTGTTACCCAGAATCCCTTGCAAACTTAAACAACTGTCAAAGAAACCACATTTTCCTCACATTTCTGTGGTGGAAAGTTCAGTAATCTGCGTGGATCCACAAAATTCCACTCAACCCGCGTTCCCCAAAGTCTTCAGAGAAAAATGGTACCTTACTTGCGTGGGTAGGCCTAGTGCCCGTGACAGGAAACGGCGTAAAACTCGACGTGGACACACCACATTTTCACAGTGAAAAATGACCCTTTTTATGCAAAGTGCCTAGCTGTAGTTTTTTAACCCTAGCTCTACCGGCACCTAGGGAAACCTAGCAAACCTATACATTTCTGAAAACTAGACACCCAGGGGAATCCAGGATGGGTGTTACCCAGAATCCCTTACAAACCTAAAAAATTGTCAAAAAAACACATTTTTCTCACATTTCTGTGGTGGAAAGTTCTGGAATCTGCGTGGATCTACAAAATTCCCCCCACCCCGCATTCCCCAAAGTGTATCAAGAAAAATGGTACCTTACTTGCGTGGGTGGTTCAACTACTCGCGACAGGCAAGGGCCCAAAACCTACTGAGGTGACATCAAAATTACCTATCACAACCCAATCTGATTTTGCAAGGGGGGTCCCATGAGTTTTTGGCCCAGGGCACTGAGGCCCTCTAGGGAAATCCATCAAACCCACATATTTCTGGAAACTAGAAACCCGGGGGAGCCCATCAAGGTATGGCTGCGTGGGTCCCCAACGTTCTCCTACCCAGAGTCCCCTGCAAACCACAACATTTGCTGATAAAATCACTTTGTGCTCAAATATCTGTGTGGGAAAGTTCTGGAATCTGTGTGGATCCACTAATTTCCTCCCACCCAGCATACCCTCAGGTCCCCCGATAAAAATGGTACCTCACTCTCGTGGGTCGGTCAAAGACCCACAACAGGCATGGGCCCAAAACCTATCGAGGCAACATCAAAATTACCTATCACAAACCAACTTGGTTTTGCAAGGGGGGTCCCATGAGTTTTTGGCCCAGGGCTCGGCAGCCATCAAGGGAAGCCTACCAAAACCACACATTTCTGGAAACTAGACACCCAGGGGAGTCCAGTGAGGTATGGCTTGCATGGGTCTCCCAACATTCTCCTACCCAGAATCCTCTGCAAACCTCACATTTTGTTGAAAAAATCAATTTTTCACAAATTTCCTTTTGGGAAAGTTCTGGAATCTGCGTGGATCCACAAATTTCCTACCACCCAGCGTTCCCCCAGGTCTCCCGATAAAAAAATGGTAAATAACTTGTGTGGGTAGGCATTGTGACTGCAACAGGAAATGGCCCAAATCGTACTGTTAAGACTTCAAGATTACCTATAACAAAACTACCTGGTTTTGGGGGGGGTGGTACCTTGGGTTTTGGCCCCGGGCTTGCTGCCATCTAGGGAAACCTACCCAACCCACACATTTCTGAAAACTAGACACCTTGGTGAGTCCAATGAGGTATGGCTTGCGTGGATCCCCACTGTTTCCCTACTCAGAATCCCTTGCAAACCTCACATTTAGCTGAAAAAAACACATGTTCCGCATATTTGTGTGTGGAATCACAGTGGCGGCACAAATGTCCTACCCCACAGCGTTCTCCTTAGTGTCCCAAGTAAAATGATACCTTACTTGTGTGGGTGTACAATGCAGAATTGGCTAAAAACGTAGTTTTTAAAAAAAATGTAGCGCTTAGAATTCTCGGTGCTATACCCTTACTCCCTACGTTTTGGGCTCATCCCAGTTACAGGCCCTTGCCCCACCCACACAAGTGAGGTATCATTTTACTCGGGAGACTGAGGGCACTGCTGCGGGGTAGGACATTTGTGCCGGCATGGTGATTTTACCCCAAAATATGTGGAAAATGTGTTTTTGTCAGCTAAATTATGAGGTTTGCAGGGCATTCTGTGTAGGAAAACGTTTGGGGACCCATGCAAGCCATACCTCGCTGGGCTCCCCCGGGTGTCTAGTTTTCAGAAATGTGTGGGTTTGGTGGTTTTCCAAGATGGCCGCCGAGCCCGGGGCCAAAAACCGAGGTTACCCCTCTTGCAAAACCAGGTTGTTTTGTGATAGGTCATTTTGGTGTCTCCTCAATATGTTTTGGGCCTTTGTCTGTTGCGGGTACTTGACCCACCCACTCGAGTGAGGTATCATTTTTATCGGGAGACCTGGGGGAACGCTGGGTGGTAGGAAATTTGTGGATCCACATAGATTCCAGAACTTTCCCACACAGAAATTTGAGAAAAAAGTGATTTTTTTCAGCGGGACATTCTGGCTAGGAAAACGTTGGGGGAGCCACGCAAGCCATACCTCCCTGGACTCCCCTGGGTCTCTAGTGTTCAGAAATGTGTGGGTTAGGTAGGTGTCTCTAGATGGCTGCCCAGACCGGGGCCAAAAACTCATGGGAACCCCTCCTTGCAAAGCCAGGTCATTTTCGGATACATAGGGGGCATCCGAGGCTTTGGTCCCAAGTTGGCAGTCATCTGGTGAAACCTCCCAAACCCCCACATTTCTGAAAACTAGAGACCAAGGGGAGTTGAGGGAGGTATGACTTGCATGGGTCCCCCAATGTTTTCCTACCCAGAATGCCCTGCAAACCTCACATTTAGCTGAAAAATAGTTTTCAGAACTAAAAACTCATGGGACCCCCCTAGCAAAACTAAGTTGTTTTGTGATAGGTAATTTTGATGTCGCCTCAATAGGTTTTGGGCCCTTTTATGTCACGGGTACTTGACCCACCCACGCGAGTGAGGTACCATTTTTATCGGGAGACCTGGGGGAATGCTGTGTAGAAGGAACTTTGTGGATCCATTCAGATTCCAAAACTTTCCCACACCAAAATTTGAGAAAAAAGTGATTTTTTTCATCTAAATTTGAGGTTTGCAGGGGATTCTCGGTAGGGAAATTTTGGGGGACCCACGCAAGCCATACCTTGCTGGACTCCTCAAGGTGTCCATTTATCAGAAATGTATAGGTTTGGTAGGTTTCCCTAGATGGCCGCAGAGCTCAGGGCCAAAAACTCATGGGCCCCCGCTTTCAAAACCAGGTTGTTTTGTGATAGGTAATTTTGATGTCGCACAATAGGTATTGGGCCCTTGCCTGTCGCGTGTTCTTGACCCACCCACACAAGTGAGGTACCATTTTTCTCTGTAGAATTTGGGGAATGCGGGCTTGGTGGAATTTTGTGTATCCACACAGATTCCAGAACTTTCCACCACAGAAATGTGAGGAAAATCTGTTTTTTTAAACAAATTTTGAGATTTGTATGGGATTCTGGGTAACAGAACCTGGTGAGGGGCTTGGTGGCAAACCAGGTAATAATGATCTGATCTGGCCGTGCACAGCTATTCGGACAGCATCTGTTCGAGACGCACGGCCTGGCTACGTCGTACAGGTCTTAAGCCTGATGCACAAAGGTAGATTGTTAATGTACCGTTCAATGGTTCTTCATTGTTTGGGAATCGTGCGGATGACGAGATGTCCAAAATGAAAGCTGAATTGGACATTGTGAAGGCCGTTGGACTGGAGAAGAGGAAGGAATTCCACAAACGGTTTTGTCCCTAAAACAGGAGTTCCTTACAACAGAGGGTTCAAACCCGTCAGTGGTCCTCCCAAAATCAACAACAGCAGTGGTCACACTTCCACCAGAGGAGACCTGGTAGAGGAAGAGGAAACAACAGACAGCAGGCCTCAACTGCTAAACAACCAGCTAAACAATGAGCACATGCTTCCTCCATGCCCGTTAGCCACTCCGGTAGAGAAAAGTATCGCTTTTCACCTGGAAGAGTGGCGATCAATCACAAATGACAAATGGATGCTGAATATTGTTCAAAATGGATACTTGCTGAGGTTCAAAACCCCACTTCCACCAGTTCCACCACACAGAGAATTCCGTTAATGTTACCACATGTTACAGGAAAAGGAGA
The DNA here is from genome assembly GCF_964261635.1 of Lissotriton helveticus. Taxonomy (NCBI): domain Eukaryota; kingdom Metazoa; phylum Chordata; class Amphibia; order Caudata; family Salamandridae; genus Lissotriton; species Lissotriton helveticus. The sequence continues at coordinate 284,254,649 of NC_136061.1, read as the reverse complement.
ACAGTCTTCTACAAAAAAAGGCCATAGAATATGTTCCGACTCAACAACGAAAACAAGGAATATATTCTCGCTATTTTCTGGTCCAAAAAAGAGGCCCGGCCAGAGAATACAGACCAATTCTCGATCTGCGCTTCTTGAAAAAATTCATCCGCAACGAGAAGTTTCGGATGCTGGCCTTGCACCAGATCTTTCCTCATCTCCATCAGGGGGACTGGATGTGTGCTATAGATCTGCAGGACGCTTATTCCCACGTCCCCGTGTCCGAAAAGCATTGAACGTTTCTCTGCTTTCAAGTAGCTCATCAGCACTTCCAATTCCGCGTCCTTCCATTGGGGCTCAAATCGGCCCCCTGAACATTTTCAAAGTGGATGGCAGTGGTGGCAGATTTTCTCCGCTAACGCAAGATTTTCATTTATCCCTATCTGGACGATTGGCTCCTGAAGAGAGCTACGCCTTCCCTTCTTCAAAGTCATTTCTCCTTCTGTCTTCATCTACTGAACACACTGGGTCTGCGGGTCAATTACAAAAAATCGGTCTCCAACCCGACCCAGAAAATCCATTACCTGGGCACTTCACTGGATACCATAAAGGCAAGCGTGTGTCCTTTACCACGGCTCTCCTTAGAAATGTTCCTATAGCAGAAATTTGGAAAGCAGCAACATGGCGTTCTGTTCATACTTTCTCTCGCCATTACTGTTTGGACTCTGATGTCAATGGTTGTTCGTTGCATAAAATGAATAAGCAACAACTATGGCTTTGTTGTATATAATATTGAAAATGCTTCAGTTCTGACATGATGAGACTCTGAAAGAACTTAATCGATCCTCTTTGAAGTTACAATAAAGGCTTTGAGCAATAGTACTGCTGCAGAGTTAAGATTAACCCCTTTGCTGCTATGCCTTTCTCCCCTTGTGCTAACCCTTTTTTTGGCTATTTGGGGTAGTTTGCGCTTAGGCACCTGTAACTTTTTGACCACATAAGGTATCCACGCCAAATTTGCGTCCTTTTTTTCCAACATCGTGGGGATTCTAAAGTTACCCAAGGTCTGTGGACCCAGAAATGAACCAAAATACAGCTTAATTATTTTGGGGGGGAAAGGGGGAATGAGAAAAAAGGGCTACAGATGAAAGCGTCTTGTTTTTTCCCTGCAAATGGTATCAAAAAAGGGGTTGTTATGCTGAAATCCCCATCTTCTTAGCTTACAGGGACAAGCAGACCTTTGTGAGAAAACAAATTTTTTAACCCAGTTTGGGGGCATTTTTCTGGGACATAACCTATTTTTGCTATTTTTTCTGCTTTAAACCTTTTTCCAGTTAATGGTAGAAATGGGTATGAAAGCAGGCAGAATTCTGAATTCAGCAAGGGGTCGTTTGTGTAGATACTGCAAGGTTTCTTTATAGAAACTAACCGTTGAATATAGGAAAAATTGAAAATTAGTTGAAAAAAACAGCCATTTTTGTCAACATTTTCACCTGTAACTTCTTCTAATTATGACAGCTGTTTCAAAAGCAATATACCGTTACATCAGCTGGACCTTTCTGGTTGTGGGGATATATAGGACTTGTAGGTTCACCAAGAACCCGATGAACCGAGAGCCAATAACTGAGCAGCGACTTGCAATGGTTTATAATTATGTACCGGGTATATAGCAATTATTCTGGGAAAATTTATAGATGGAAAAATCGGTATGAAAGACACCTATGTATTTCTGAAATAGGAACAAGATAAAGAGTTTAGAAACAGTAGATATTTTCACATTTCCTAAATTGGGAATACCCATAATAGCATGAGAATTATAGGTCCTTTTTCAAAATTACTTATTTTTTACCCATTCTCTTTCATTTGGAAGGCAGAAAAGCATCAAAAGTCAATAAGTAATTACAGTTGCTCCACAATTTTGTGTTACCCTATGTCTCCCGATAAAAATGGTACCTCACTTGTGTGGGTAGACCTAGTGCCCACGACAGGAAACTGCTCAAAACGCAACGTCGACACACCACATTTTCACAATGAAAAATAACTTTTTTTTTTAAACCTATACATTTTTAGAAACTAGACACCCAGGGGAATCCAGGAAGGGGTGACTGGACTGGCTCTCACCAGGTTCTGTTACCCAGAATCCCTTGCAAACCTAAACAATTGTAAAAAAAAAACCAAATTTTTCTCACATTTCTGTGATGGAAAGTTCTGGAATCTGCGTGGATCCACAAAATTCCACACACCCCGCGTTCCCCAAATTCTACTGAGAGAATGGTACATCACTAGTGTGGGTAGGCCTAGTGCCCGCGACAGGAAACGGCACAAAACGCAATGTGGACACACCACATTTTCACAGTGAAAAATGTACCTTGTTTTTGCAAAGTGCCTAGCTGTAGTTTTTTAACCCTAGTTCTGCCGGCACCTAGGGAAACCTAGCAGACCTATACATGTTTGAAAACTAGACACTCAGGGGAATCTAGGATGGGGTGTCTAGACTTGCTCCCACCAGGTTCTGTTACCCAGAATCCCTTGCAAACTTAAACAACTGTCAAATAAACCACATTTTCCTCACATTTCTGTGGTGGAAAGTTCAGTAATCTGCGTGGATCCACAAAATTCCACTCAACCCGCGTTCCCCAAAGTCTTCAGAGAAAAATGGTACCTTACTTGCGTGGGTAGGCCTAGTGCCCGTGACAGGAAACGGCGTAAAACTCGACGTGGACACACCACATTTTCACAGGGAAAAATGACCCTTTTTATGCAAAGTGCCTAGCTGTAGTTTTTTAACCCTAGCTCTACCGGCACCTAGGGAAACCTAGCAAACCTATATATTTCTGAAAACTAGACACCCAGGGGAATCCAGGATGGGTGTTACCCAGAATCCCTTACAAACCTAAAAACTTGTCAAAAAAACACATTTTTCTCACATTTCTGTGGTGGAAAGTTCTGGAATCTGTGTGGATCTACAAAATTCCCCCCACCCCGCATTCCCCAAAGTGTATCAAGAAAAATGGTACCTTACTTGCGTGGGTGGTTCAAGTACCCGCGACAGGCAAGGGCCCAAAACCTACTGAGGTGACATCAAAATTACCTATCACAACCCAATCTGATTTTGCAAGGGGGGTCCCATGAGTTTTTGGCCCAGGGCACTGAGGCCCTCTAGGGAAACCCATCAAACCCACATATTTCTGGAAACTAGAAACCCGGGGGAGCCCATCAAGGTATGGCTGCGTGGGTCCCCAACGTTCTCCTACCCAGAGTCCCCTGCAAACCACAACATTTGCTGATAAAATCACTTTGTGCTCAAATATCTGTATGGGAAAGTTCTGGAATCTGTGTGGATCCACTAATTTCCTCCCACCCAGCGTACCCTCAGGTCCCCCGATAAAAATGGTACCTCACTCTCGTGGGTCGGTCAAAGACCCACAACAGGCATGGGCCCAAAACCTATCGAGGCAACATCAAAATTACCTATCACAAACCAACCTGGTTTTGCAAGGGGGGTCTCATGAGTTTTTGGCCCAGGGCTCGGCAGCCATCAAGGGAAGCCTACCAAACCCACACATTTCTGGAAACTAGACACCCAGGGGAGTCCAGCGAGGTATGGCTTGAGTGGGTCTCCCAACATTCTCCTACCCAGAATCCTCTGCAAACCTCACATTTCGTTGAAAAAAATCACTTTTTCACAAATTTCCTTTTGGGAAAGTTCTGGAATCTGCATGGATCCACAAATTTCCTACCACCCAGCGTTCCCCCAGGTCTCCCGATAAAAAAATGGTACCTAACTTGTGTGGGTAGGCATTGTGGCTGCAACAGGAAATGGCCCAAATCGTACTGTTAAGACTTCAAGATTACCTATAACAAAACTACCTGGTTTTGGGGGGGTGGTACCTTGGGTTTTGGCCCCGGGCTTGCTGCCATCTAGGGAAACCTACCCAACCCACACATTTCTGAAAACTAGACACCTTGGTGAGTCCAATGAGGTATGGCTTGCGTGGATCCCCACTGTTTCCCTACTCAGAATCCCTTGCAAACCTCACATTTAGCTGAAAAAAACACATTTTCCGCATATTTGTGTGTGGAATCACAGTGGTGGCACAGATGTCCTACCCACAGCGTTCTCTTTAGTGTCCCGAGTAAAATGATACTTTACTTGTGTGGGTGTACAATGCAGAATTGGCTAAAAACGTATTTTATAAAAAAATGTAGCGCTTAGAATTCTCGGCGCTATACCCTTACTCCCTACGTTTTGGGCTCATCCCAGTTACAGCCCCTTGCCCCACCCACACAAGTGAGGTATCATTTTACTCGGGAGACTGAGGGCACTGCTGCGAGGTAGGACATTTGTACCGGCATGGTGATTTTACCCCAAAATATGTGGAAAATGTGTTTTTGTCAGCTAAATTTGAGGTTTGCAGGGCATTCTGTGTAGGAAAACGTTTGGGGACCCATGCAAGCCATACCTCGCTGGGCTCCCCTGGGTGTCTAGTTTTCAGAAATGTGTGGGTTTGGTGGTTTTCCAAGATGGCCGCCGAGCCCGGGGCCAAAAACCGAGGTTACCCCTCTTGCAAAACCAGGTTGTTTTGTGATAGGTCATTTTGGTGTCTCCTCAATATGTTTTGGGCCTTTGTCTGTTGCGGGTACTTGACCCACCCACTCGAGTGAGGTATCATTTTTATCGGGAGACCTGGGGGAACGCTGGGTGGTAGGAAATTTGTGGATCCACATAGATTCCAGAACTTTCCCACACAGAAATTTGAGAAAAAAGTGAATTTTTTCAGGGGGACATTCTGGCTAGGAAAACGTTGGGGGAGCCACGCAAGCCATACCTCCCTAGACTCCCCTGGGTCTCTAGTGTTCAGAAATGTGTGGTTTAGGTAGGTGTCTCTAGATGGCTGCCGAGACCGGGGCCAAAAACTCATGGGAACCCCCCCCCTTGCAAAGCCAGGTCATTTTCGGATACATAGGGGCATCCGAGGTTTTGGTCCCAAGTTGGCAGTCATCTGGTGAAACCTCCCAAACCCCCACATTTCTGAAAACTAGAGACCAAGGGGAGTTGAGGGAGGTATGACTTGCATGGGTCCCCCAATGTTTTCCTACCCAGAATGCCCTGCAAACCTCACATTTAGCTGAAAAATAGTTTTCAGAACTAAAAACTCATGGGACCCCCATTGCAAAACTAAGTTGTTTTGTGATAGGTAATTTTGATGTCGCCTCAATAGGTTTTGGGCCCTTTTATGTCACGGGTACTTGACCCACCCACGCGAGTGAGGTACCATTTTTATCGGGAGACCTGGGGGAATGCTGTGTAGAAGGAACTTTGTGGATCCATTCAGATTCCAAAACTTTCCCACACCAAAATTTGAGATAAAAGTGATTTTTTTCATCTAAATTTGAGGTTTGCAGGGGATTCTCGGTAGGGAGATTTTGGGGGACCCACGCAAGCCATACCTTGCTGGACTCCTCAAGGTGTCCAGTTATCAGAAATGTATAGGTTTGGTAGGTTTCCCTAGATGGCCGCAGAGCTCAGGGCCAAAAACTCATGGGGCCCCCGCTTTCAAAACCAGGTTGTTTTGTGATAGGTAATTTTGATGTCGCACAATAGGTATTGGGCCCTTGCCTGTCGCGTGTACTTGACCCACCCACACAAGTGAGGTACCATTTTTCTCTGTAGAATTTGCGGAATGCGGGCTTGGTGGAATTTTGTGTATCCACACAGATTCCAGAACTTTCCACCACAGAAATGTGAGGAAAATCTGTTTTTTTAAACAAATTTTGGGATTTGTATGGGATTCTGGGTAACAGAACCTGGTGAGGGGCTTGGTGGCAAACCAGGTAATAATGATCTGATCTGGCCGTGCACAGCTATTCGCACAGCATCTGTTCGAGACGCACGGCCTGGCTACGTCATACAGTTCTAAAGCCTGATGCACAAAGGTAGATTGTTAATGTACCGTTCAATGGTTCTTCATTGTTTGGGAATCGTGCGGATGACGAGATGTCCAAAATGAAAGCTGAATTGGACATTGTGAAGGCCATTGGACTGGAGAAGAGGTAGGAATTCCACAAACGGTTTTGTCCCTAAAACAGGAGTTCCTTCCAACAGAGTGGTCACACTTCCACCAGAGGAGACCTGGTAGAGGAAGAGGAAACAACAGACAGCAGGCCTCAACTGCTAAACAACCAGCTAAACAATGAGCACATGCTTCCTCCATGCCCGTTAGCCACTCCGGTAGAGAAAAGTATTGCTTTTCACCTGGAAGAGTGGCGATCAATCACAAATGACAAATGGATGCTGAATATTGTTCAAAATGGATACTTGCTGAGGTTCAAAACCCCACTTCCACCAGTTCCACCACACAGAGAATTCCGTTAATGTTACCACATGTTACAGGAAAAGGAGAACAGTCTTCTACAAAAAAAGGCCATAGAATATGTTCCGACTCAACAACGAAAACAAGGAATATATTCTCGCTATTTCCTGGTCCAAAAAAGAGGCCCGGCCAGAGAATACAGACCAATATCGATTGCGCTTCTTGAAAAAATTCATCCGCAACGAGAAGTTTCGGATGCTGGCCTTGCACCAGATCTTTCCTCATCTCCATCAGGGGGACTGGATGTGTGCTATAGATCTGCAGGACGCTTATTTCCACGTCCCCGTGTCCGAAAAGCATTGAACGTTTCTCCGCTTTCAAGTAGCTCATCAGAACTTCCAATTCCGCGTCCTTCCATTGGGGCTCAAATCGGCCCCCTGAACATTTTCTAAGTGGATGGCAGTGGTGGCAGCTTTTCTCCGCTAACGCAAGATTTTCATTTATCCCTATCTGGACGATTGGCTCCTGAAGAGAGCTACGCCGTCCCTTCTTCAAAGTCATTTCTCCTTCTGTCTTCATCTACTGAACACACTGGGTCTGCGGGTCAACTACAAAAAATCGGTCTCCAACCCGACCCAGAAAATCCATTACCTGGGCACTTCACTGGATACCATAAAGGCAAGCGTGTGTCCTTGGGCGGAGAGGTTATCATTAATCAGGGAGAAATGTTGCGAACTCCTCAGCTCTCATCTTCCCACAGTCAGGCAGGTGTCTTCACTTCTGGGGTCAATGGCTTCTTGTGTCTTCATCGTCCTCAATGCCAGGTTGAACATGCGTCCTCTACAACAGTCTCTGGAGGATCAGTGGATGCAGATGTCAGGCTGCTGGGAAGACCGTTTGACTCTTCCTCAGTCAGCCAGAGACTCCATCACATGGTGGATGAAGCGATCATATCTACTGAAAGGAGTCCCATTCCACCAAGATACTCCCTCTTAGACATAGTCACGGATGCTTCCCTTCAAGTTTGGGGAGCTAACATTGGATTGGACATCTTCAAGTACAAGGTCTCTGGTCGGAGACAGAGGAGTATCACATCAACCTTCTAGAGTTGAGAGCCGTGCAACTAGCCCTCAAGTCGCTGTACCCTTCTCTCCAGTCCAGCTCCCTCTTGATTCAGACAGACAACACCACGACGATGTATTATCTGAACAAGCAGGGGGGCACCAGGTCGAGACCTCTCTCTCAGGAGTCGCAGACCATCTGGGAGTGGCTATTTGCAATTAATCTCTACATTTTGGCCGTTCACCTACCAGGGTCTCTGAATGTCCAAGCAGACGGCCTAAGCTGTGACTTTGTAGAAGCTCACGACTGGGTGCTAAACAGCGAAGTCACGCAGGACATCTTCCGGTAATGGGGAGTGCCAGACATCGATCTCTTCGCAGACGCGGCAAACGCCAAATGTCCCGTCTTGGCATCCAGGTTTCACCAGCCAGGATCACAGGAGAATGCACTTTTGATAAAATGGTCTCAGACATTACTGTACGCCTTTCTGCCACTGTCTCTCATCCCAGCAGTGATCAACAAGTTTTACAGGACCAACTCCGGAATGATCCTGATAGCTCGGGAGTGGCTGTGTCAGTGGTGGTACCCGGACCTTCTACAACTATCCGAGGTGCCACAACAGAGGTTGTCTTGCCAATCAGATTTGTCCAAGAATGAGGGGAGAGTGTTTCATCCGAATCTCTCATCCCTCAGATTGACAGCATGGCTCCTGATGTCCTGCAATACGGACACCTAGACTGACCAGCGAACTGTATAAAAATCCTCGAGGAAGCCAAGAGACCTTCGACCAGGGCATCCTATGCTTTAAAATGGAAGCGGTTCTACTTGTTGTTCATGGACAATGCTCATGATCCGGTGAGGGGTCAATAGCAGGTGATCTTGCCATAGCTATTGCATTTGGCCAAATCTGGCCTTCAGTTCTCCTCGATTAAAGTTCACCTAGCAGCAATCACTGCATACAGAAAGTTCCCTACACAGGTTTCTTTTTTCCAGATGCCAGTGGTAAAAGATTTCCTTGAAGGGATAAAGAAGGTTTACCCCCCAGTGAGATCTCCTTCTTCACTTTGGGAGCTCAACATAGAGCCAATTCACAGGGCTTCTCTGCAGCACTTGTCATGGACAGCTGCCTTTTTAGTCGCCATCAATACTGCCCGCAGGGTTAGTGAAATCCAACCCTTGTGCTGTAAAGAGCCCTATACTGTTTTTCATGCAAACAGGGTAGTTTTAAGAATCCATCTGAGTTTTCTACCTAAAGTGGTCTCAGATTTTCAAATCAATCAGGCTATTTCTCTGCCCACATTTTTCCCCAATCCCACGACTCCTCCTGAGCGGTCCCTCCATTCTCTAGACCTCAAGAGGGTTCTGAAATTTTATCTAGACAAAACCAAGTCCTTGGGAAAGACGGACTGGTTATTTGTTAACTATGGTTCCATAAATACCGGTTTGGCGGCTTCTAAAAGATCTATCTCTAGGTAGATGGTCTCTTGCATATCTTTGTCCTACCAACTAGCCAACAAATCTCTTCAGGGAAAACCTAAAGCACATTCTACCAGGGGAAAAGCCTCTACCACGGCTCTCCTTAGAAATGTTCCTATAGCAGAAATTTGGAAAGCAGCAACATGGCGTTCTGTTCATACTTTCTCTCGCCATTACTGTTTGGACTCTGATACTCAGGCGGATGCCAAAGTTGGGCAAGCCTTGTTGAGAAATGTATTAGATGATTCCATTTTAAGATGCACTGTTATATATTTTGTGTACTGGTTTGCACGTTCACGAGGTAGTGGGTATGGGCTTCTTACTCTATTCAGTGCTTATGACTATTGATGGGTATCCCCCGGAAGAGAAGGATAAGTTACTTACCTGTAACTCTAGTTCTCTTCCAGGGGTATACTCATCAAAGACATAAGCAACCCTCCTGCCTCCCTGGACAACCACTTATAGTATGATAATGTGTTGTTTACATCTGATATTCAGGGTGATACAAGTTAGTATACTGTGAAAAAGAACTGACCTAACTGTCACCTGTGATGCATGACGGGAGCAGAGGGGCTCCTGAGGACTTAAAGGCACGGTGTCCAGAATCTTGGAAGCCTTTAAGGCAAGGTGCCAGTTTTTTACTGTACTATGCTAGTTATTTACCTATGCAGTCTATGGGCCAACTGCCTGCTATTACCTGTTTTCCTTTTCTGAAAATAAAGGATTCTTGTATGATAGCATTACAGTGTATGTTCTCTATTACAAGATGTATTTAGGGGATTATTTTCATACAAGAGAAACCTATGTAATTTTGGTGGTTTGACCTATTGGAACAGTTTTAGGCTGCAGGTTTATACATGTACATACATATGTATGTGTATGTTTCGGAAGTGTAATACACTTGTGGGCCGAGCATATACACGCACACACACACACACACACACACACACACACACACACACACACACACACACACATATATATATATATTTATATATATATATATCAATCAATCAATCATGACATTTATAAAGCGCGCTACATGCCTGTGAGGGTCTCAAGGCGCTGGAGGGGGGGGGGGGGGCGCTACTGGTCGAAGAGCCAGGTCTTGAGGAGTCATCTGAAGGCCAGTAGGTCCTGAGTCTGTCGTAGATTGGTTGGGAGTGTGTCCCAGGTCTTGGCGGCTAGGTAGGAGAAGGATCTTCCACCAGCTGTGGTTTTCCAGATACGAGGGACTGTGGCGAGGGCGAGGTTGGCTGAGCGGAGGCTTCGGGTGGGGGTGTGGAAGTTGAGTCGGTTGTTGAGGTAGGTGGGTCCGGTGTTGTGTAGTGCCTTGTGTGCGTGGATGAGGAGTTTGAAGGTGATCCTCTTGTTGACGGGGAGCCAGTGCAGGCCTCTCAGGTGGGGTGTGATGTGGCTGCGGCAGGGGACGTCGAGGATCATTCGAGCCGAGGCGTTCTGGATTCGTTGTAGTCGTCTCAGGAGCTTGTTTGTATTTCCTAAGTAGAGGGCATTGCCGTAGTCTAGTCTGCCGGTGATGAGGGCCTGGGTGACGTTTTTTCTAGTGTCGGTGGGGATCCATTTGAAGATTCTGCAGAGCATTCGGAGGGTGTTGAAGCAGGACGCGGAGACGGCGTTGACTTGCCTGGTCATGGAGAGGGTGGAGTCGAGGATGACCCCCAGATTGCGTGCGTGGTCTGTGGGTTCCGGGGCTGCGTCTAGTGATGTGGGCCACCAGGAGTCGTCCCAGGCTGATGGGGTGGGTCCGAGGATGTTCAGCTTCAGTCTGCTGTCCTTCAACCAGTCGGCTACGGCCTTCATTCCTCTGTGGAGGTTAACTTTGGTGGTGTGGGGGTCTTCGGTGAGGGATATGATCAGCTGGGTGTCGTCGGCGTAGGAGTAGATGTTGAGGTTATGTTGTCGTGCGACGTGGGCGAGTGGTGCCATGTAGATATTGAACAGCGTTGGCTGAGGGAGGATCCCTGTGGGACGCCGCAGATGATCTCGGTGGATTTCGAGCGGAAGGGTGGGAGGCAGACGCTCTGGGTTCTGCCGGAGAGGAAGGATGTGGTCCAGGCCAGGGCCTTCTCTTGAATTCCGGCGTCATGGAGGCGTGCTGATAGGGTGCAGTGTCAGACTGTGTCAAAGGATGCTGATAGGTCCAGGAGGATGAGGGTGGCTCGGGGATCCCACCCATGTCTGCATCGTGTTGAGAGAAAGAAATGGAGCAGCGTCGCGACACTTGGTAGGGACGGCCATGAAACTCCACCTGGAAGCCCTGAACCGTCTGCAGTGCCCAAGCTTCGCTCGTGAGAGAGGCCCAAGCCAGGAGGAAAAGTGACAGGTGACCCCCCCACTCGCAGGCTCGCTGAAGGCATACCACTCACCTTTGCCAGAGTTTTGGCTTGTCTTTTGAAGCCTCAGTGACCATGGAACTTCTGTCTTCTGGTGAGGTAGATTGTGTTGAAACGTGAGCCATCCTGGTATTGGCCACACCAGGAGCCTTGCCCCCTGTCAGGGTTGAACTAGTTGGGACAGCGGGTCAAGCGGCCCCTGCCACGACCGGCCCCTTGGAAAACCCTGGGGTAAAAACTCTGCGAATATTGGACTAGGCCTTATCCAATGATGTGAAGGTGGCCACAAACCTACTCTGTTTCTTCATAAATGGGTCGCCGAAGAGCTCCCTGTGCAACAGAGCCGGCCTCCTAAGAGCAAGTTCTCCCAACTTAGGGTCCACCTTTATTAAAAGTGACCAGCGTCTCTCCGTGGCGGGAGCAGAGTTGGCATTCTCGAGGAATATAATTACATGCTGCGCCCAACCAAACAGGACCTCGGGCGAGATCAGGGAACTCGTTGCCTAAGCTTCCTCGTCATATCTAGGATTCTAGTGACTGGCCCCACGGCATCAAGGATCTTGTCCTGGCAAGAACGCCAGGACCGGTAAATAGCCTTTTTAGGGTACTTGACGAACTTTGCTAGGAATGTCTCCATTTTGGGGTCAATGTCCGAGGTGAGGGTGACTTTGTCCTCCAGACAGGGGTGGGGGCACTCCGCCCCAGGCAATTCTGAGCGTCTTTTTCCATGGGTTCCTGAAGACGGCTCGCTACTTATTTAGCCACCTTGTCTGTTGGGACCCAGTCTGTAGACCGAGGGTGGACAATATTGTTTGGGTCCAGCATTTCCGAGATGCCCTCAGGGGCGGCAGGGGGGTGAGGAGCCATGGCCTCGAGGGGCCTGCGTCGTCGTCCGTGCCTTTAGGCGCTCGAAAGCATTGGCGTCCATCCCGGGGTTGCACTGCTTCTTTGCAAGAGGGGGCCCCTGTTCCTGTGGTGCCTTGGGGACCTCTGAAGATTTGGGTGAGGGTTTTAACCATTTGGTGCATTCCAGCGCAATCTGTGCTGAGAGGCCAGGAGAGAGGGCACATCTCCCCGAAGCAGTGGGAGTACCCCACCACAATTTGGATTATCATCGCGTAAGGCACGCAAACGCGTCCCGCGACTTCAGGGAATCTAGCAATACAGAAAATATGTCAAAACGGAGCACCAATAGCCTGCAAATCATGCACAAAACCTCCCCTCAAGAAGAGATAATTAAAAAATGACTTAACTTGCTGCTGAGCAGCTAAGAAAGAGGAAGAGAAAACACTGAGGAGGGACCAAGTGGAGGCAGGACTGTGAACAGGTATGAAGGACTTCTGTTGAAATGTTTCTCCTACTCCCCAGTGTTCATGGGAGTAGTAGTTTGTTTATGTTTAAAAAAAAAGGCTGCTGAAGAAATTAAAGCGAAGGAAGAAGGCATAATCTGAGCCTCTGGTCCTGATTGGAATTAATCCCAAACATGATGTGTGGATGGCAACTTGCTAACAAGGGGGCTGTCTGCAGATGCCCGTAGTTGGGAGGCTTCAAACGTTGTCTTTTCCCGGCTGGAGCAGAGTGATTTATATGCAAGATACACAGGGTCTCAGAAGTACTCACAAATACTGTATAAGTGTATGACTGTTCTCAGTTTCTCTGAGCTGTGCCAAAAGTTCATAAAAGCTTTAGAAAGTAGTTTGGGCATTTGGCACAGCTTAATAAATGTAGGGTAAGCATAAGACGTCAGGTACTATTTAAAAGGAGTGGCGTGAATACTTGTCACCAGACAGTTATCACAGTGTGTAAGCAAGAGGCATCAGTGGCCATTTATAAATTACGTCATGAGAAATGAAAACTGACATATTAGAGCGGGTGTCATTTTGGACCATCCGAGGCTTTAGGGTATGTGACATCAGACAGAGGGGTGAACCTAGGACCATAGGGGTCGTTTATAGGTAAAGGTAAGTGAGACTCGACATCAGACAATTGTCAGAGAGCGTTTACAAGAGGTTCAGAGAGAGAAACATTAGATGTGGGACATTGTGCGCTATCACTTATTAGAGCTACTCTGTAAGCAAGGTGCTTTATCGCTGCTGCAAGCCTGCGCTGTCGTAGGCGCCAGTTTATAAGAACTCTGTGAAGAGTGGAACATCCTGTGCAGCTCATTTGAACAGCAGGAATGTCAATGAAATGTTTAGCACACCAATGAGAGCAAACAAAAGAAACGTAAACTTTGCAATACTTTTTTGGAACAATTTGTACAAGCCGTCCTGTAGGAGTTTTGGCTTCCTTTGTTTGCATTAAAGGTTTTATTTTCCCATTCTGTTTTTTTTTTTAAAGAGCAAAACAGGCTACAGGTTTAGGACTTTCATTTAGCATGCCCTCCGAGTCACGATCTCATTTGAAATGTTGGGCATGTCTTTGGGTGTTTGGCATGAAAAAGTACTGAGCTACCTACGTCGCCACACCAGAAGGCTGCTCAAGTCCCTAACTAGTTGCATGTAGAATATCTGGCTTGTTGTTAACTTAAGTGGTGATGTCTCACCCACAAAACGGCTTCTCCCGTGCCTCTTCTCTACCATCGGCTATACGATCCACATCTGCAAACTCCCCTCTCTTCGTCCTCCTGTATACTACTTCGGACAGGACATCCACAATGACACTTTCTTTTAATTAAATTATGAATTATTGCCAGGAAGAGTAAAGCAAAAACAAATGATGTTGCGGCAATAGGTCATTGTGTAGGGAAAAGGGACACTGAGTAGTACTTGTTAATAGATACAACACGTTGAGCAGCAGACAAAACAATGCATTTTATTAATTTATTTATTTATTTGGAAAGGTTTATAAAGCGTTAACATGACCCTTGCGGGTATCAGACCGCTGTACACAGAGGCAAAAGCTTGAATAAAATCCGAACAATAGAGGTCAACACCTCACACAACTTCTCATGGACAAATGGCAGAAAGATGTAGGTGAGTTAGACGACTCGGACTGGCAGGAGGCATTGGCATCACTGAGGGAGGTGGCGATACCATCTAGGCTGCGCCTCGTCCAACTTAAGATACCTCACAGGATCTATTACACTAGAGTCATGCTACATAAGATGGGTAAAATTGAAAGCCCCCTATGTCCGCGAAAATACGGGGCCATAGGTACATTTATCCACAGGATATGGGAATGCCCAGAAATAGTGACATACAGGGAGACAGTAATGTCCACTATCACAAGAGTGAGCGGGACTCCTGTACCACCCAAGCGTTGCCTGCTGAATATAAGGGAACCAACAGACCTTAATTTAGACGGTCACACATGGACGACACTCTGGATGGACTCGGCTCTAAAATACACCGTCCACACCAAGAAAGTGGCCGCCACGTGCTTCGGCATTTTACGCAACATCAGGCCTATTCTGAAGTTTTTTGACTGCAGCACCCGCCAGCTCATCGTCCAGGCGACGATCCTTTCAAGACTGGACTATGCCAGCTCTCTCCTTTTGGGAGCAAACCTGGCCGAAATCATTAGACTGCAGAGAGTCCAGAATGCGGCTGCCAGAGCTCTGGTCGGCCTACCCCGCCACTCTTCTGTTTCTGGAACTTTAAGGAAACTACATTGGCTCCCGGTGGGAAGAAGGATCCAGTTTAAGGCTTTGTGTTTGGCCTTCAAGATCCTTAAAACCGCCTCCCCCCCACTGCTGAGCCCCCTCCTGTCTGAGTATACACCCAGCAGACCTCTCCGCTCAGAGGGACAACATCTAGTGAACATCCCACGCACCAGACTTGCTAGAGTTGGGGGACGTTCTTTCAGCCTCCTTGTTGCCAAACTATGGAACAGCCTGCCTGTTACCATACGGGGGATGCATGACCTTTTAGCCTTTAGGAAAGCCATTAAAACTCATCTTTTCCAATAATCCGTTCTTTTGTGCACCTTCATTTTGCACTCTGGTCAGTTCGCAGCGCCGGGACGCCCCTTGGCTGGGGCAGCCGCGCGCTATACAAATCCATATAACATAACATATAACATAACGTATGGTGCTAGCCAAAAGAAATATAGCCAGACACTGGGGGGCATGCAACACTCCAACTGTGGCAGAATGGTGCAATGATCGAGATAGGGCCATGATGGCAGAAAGAACTGTCTACCTATATTGACTCCTCAGCGGAAGACAGTTAACGTGGAAAATGGTGGCAGAAAACGTGATCAATAACAATGTAAATGTGATAACAATCGATAATGATGGTTGTAATGCTGTAATGCTATAATCAATTATGTATAAGACCTTATTGTTTGACAAGAACTCAACTGTAAGATATGTACCAATGGATATTAATAAAAACAGTTTTAAAAAAACACTGTGAAATAGCAAGGAGTACACAATGAAGATCAGGCACCGGGTAGTGGGCAACACTAGATCGAATTCTCATAGAGTGCAAAATATTTCCTGTAACATTCAGAGAAACAATCAAAAGTGACTCGACACAACATAATAAAGTAAGTGTCAAATCTGTAGGGTGAGGGCCCTAGGGTAAAATAACAATTATCAAACATTCATAAAATAAATGGAGAACAACATGTTGGGAAAAATGTCAAATCTGTCAACAAGGGGACTTGCAAAAGAGTACAAGATGATGCAGTTAATGATCACTTAGGAAAATCCATTTGGCCTGTTCCTTGAAATAGGCAGTGGAAGGATTGGCTCTAATCTCAGTAGTCAGAGCGTTTCAAATTCTAGGAGCAAGGCCAGAGAAAGCACGTTTGTAAGTACTTTTCTTTTTGAATTTGGGAGGTTTTTAAGAGTAGTGTAGATGTACTTCTTAAGTTCAAACCCGAGCCAGAAAGAACAAGCTTGTTCGCCAGATACGCCGTAGTGTTGTAATGCAAGGCTTTATGTGTGAGGCAAGCTATTTTAAAATGAATCCACGCTTTAATAGACAGCAAGGTAAGCTTCAAAAGGTCTGGTGTAATGTGACCATGTTTTTTGGAGCCGCCTCTGATGAGCCTGGCCGATGCGTTGAGAGTTGCTCTGATAAGGGCCAAGCTCGCTTTAGGAAGCCCCGCAAGCTTTACCAGACCATATTCAAGTGATGAGATCACCAGGGATTGTACTGCAGGCTGAATGTCTTCGGTCTGAAGGAAAGGCTTGACTTTCTTAAGGGTGTTAAGATGAAAGTTGGCACCCCTAATAGTGGCACTGATATGAGCTTGCATATTAAGGTATTTGTCCAAGGTAATGCCTAACAATTTAGCGGAATCAACCATGTGAGGGATGTAGTTAAGGGTT
The DNA here is from genome assembly GCF_964261635.1 of Lissotriton helveticus. Classification (NCBI taxonomy): domain Eukaryota; kingdom Metazoa; phylum Chordata; class Amphibia; order Caudata; family Salamandridae; genus Lissotriton; species Lissotriton helveticus. The sequence continues at coordinate 284,238,183 of NC_136061.1, read as the reverse complement.
GTGAGTTGATTTAGCCAGTCCAGGTTGGTGCAGAGTGGTTGTGGGGAGCAATCAACAGGAATTCAGTTTAGAGGGTATTCAACAAAAGATGCATGCCAACAAGCAATTCAAGGAGTTGGAAGGGATCTCAAATGACCAAAACTACGCCTTGAGTTGTTTTCCCTGCCACAACCTATATACAAATAAAATTGTAGAAGTGGTCAAATAACCTAAAAGGCTTTGGGGGCAGACGTCCAGTATACGTCACCAAAGAAATGTTTTAAATAAGTTAAGATCAAACTTACCTTTTATTTAACCCTTTAAGTACTGATTTTAGAAATCCCATTTCAATGCACATTTCCCAAACACATTGGCAAAATTATACTGGTTTTCGAACACACTCATAAAGAGTCTAAGGAAGACTCTGTCCTTGTTTTTATGAAAGCCACTCAAGCCTCTTCCCTGTGGTTTGGGAGCAAGTAGAGGTGGCCGGGCCACTGAAAGCTTGGGACAGAGACGAGCCTTGGAGTGTCTTCTGCCAGAAAACCCACGTCCTAACCTCAACCACCAAGAATTGAAGAAGACATCAATCTCCCTGGTCCATCGAATCTCCCCCCACCCCTTTAACAGTGATCGTTAAGACAATGCAAAGCACACACGCACACACAATCAAAACCCAGCACTCCACCGTTCCGCCAAAGGTCGCTGCCGCCCACCAGATTACGACTTTTTTTAAATATATATTTGTATTATTTGAAGAAAAACAAGAGGGTGAGTACATACATCGGGTACCGTACAACAGAGCACATTGCGGAGGTGAATAGGCAAATAGACTAAGGGGTACATATCAATTAAACGATGACTGAGACGTCAACACTAGCAAATACGTAGCAGGAGTAAGGACATAACAATCCACTACCCGGCTAGGCTAAAAGCTTCAGGGCCCGTCCACCCGCAAAATCAGGATGATTATAGCCAGAACACATGACACCCGAATATGAGAAACAGAGCAGCTCAGGATAATCCACCCACATCTCGTAGAAGAAAGAAAGAAAAGAAGAGAGGCCATAGAAACAAAATAAAGACAAAACAAAAAACCCCATCCCCCCACCCTGCAACCCTGCAGATGGCTACAGCCCAACCCACTAGCAGCGTGCCTGTCGCCCCAGCTAACTAAGCCCTAAAAGAAGGAAGAAACGGAGGAGGGCATCGTCTATCATATCCCCGGCCCTCCCTCCCCCCACCCTAACCAAGAATCCCCTGAAATAAATCAAAAACGTAGTAAGTGGTAAATTCGTGGCGTAACAGGGGAAACTTCAAATATCGCCCTGCCTTCCATAGATAGTACCATCGCAAACCCCGTGTCCAGCGAGACTCGATGTGAAACTCAGTCTCTCAATCTCAACCTTGTCCCCTTCGAGCAGACACCCGAGCCCCTTCCGGACGAATAGCCGCTTCAGCAGGATAGTCAAAACATAAAAAGATCGGAACAGAGTCAAAACCAGGATGTAGCACCGGGTGGAGAGTGCCGATAACTCCACCAGGGTCCGAGACTCCCCTAACCCTCACGGATGCACAGCGTTGTTGCGGCCGCCATCTTAGCGGCCTAGACACGCAGGGGAGTAACGCAGGCCCAGGCCGACAACAGTTCCCAGCGTTGGGTTCAGGAAGGGGAGCAGCAGGTAGTCCATCCATAATCAGCAGTAGTCTTAGGCCACACGATCCAGTCACCACTTCGTGTTCTCTCCGTTCACACACAACACTGTTCAAAGGCTCCGACACCACCCACAGCACAGGGTCTGGATCCCCCGTCGAAGTGGCCATCGAGGGCATCTCGAGTAGTTCCGCTTCCCGCAGTGAAACAGGGTCCGGTCCGCTCAGTTCCAGTCAAGCAAGTTATCATTGTGCGTTGGTGTGCATCAATACACTCATGGAATGACCCTATGGCCGCCAACACAGTTAGCAGTGACGGGACACTACCGGTTCCTACCACAACAATGCATTCGGTCTCAATCATAGTGTCGGCTCCGGAGAGCCCGGTCCCTCGGAGGGGAAAACAAGTGGATGCGGAACGGAAGACTGCAGAGGGGGACACTCCGTTGGCGACAATGATAGTCCGGACGCAGCTACCGCAGGCGGAGAAACCCACCCGGTGAGCACCGGCCGCTCCCAAAACCGGGCCACCGGGCCAGGAACCCCGGTCCACTGCTGCAATTATGTGTCGTCACCCCTCTTTCAATGTATACCAAGCACACCAATCGCCGTCCGTAGCGGGTCAAAAGAAAACTTGCCACCTCAGCTGACCGGACCCTGTCACACAACCACGGCCGATGTTGTTCAACTTCAGCCCGGCTGGGCCAGTACTCGAGACCCCGGCTTTCAAGCTGGTGTAGGCCGCAAAGTGCCACACGACGTATCTTTTTCCACCGGAATGGCAGAAATCTCAGGATTGCACCATTTCGATCCAGACCAGTTCAGACACAAGAAGGCAGGACGCAAATTCAGGATATATGACAGGATCTACTGGCAGGAGACGGAGGTCGGCGGAGCCGGGAACTCACGTGGCCATCTTGGTTGCTATTGTAGCTCCTCCTCCAGATTACGACTTTTTTTTTTTTTTGTGTGTAAAACCTTTATTGCACAGAATCATAAACAATTACGGGCCTACAACCAACTGGCCGGCCTCGACAGAAATCGGTGCACAGTAGCAAGCAATATGGCAACTCAGTAGCAATGTAAACACAAATACAGGCGACCCAAGTTACACAGAAACATTTACACTACCGAGAGGCAGGAGGAAGCAAGGTTTAATTTTATAATGTTCATAAAACAAACGTAATTAATAGACATTAGAAAGGATCAAAAGTCGCAATATAACATCCACAGCAGAGGCGGGCGACGGTAAGCAAGAAAGGCAACGAGCATTAAGACAGGAGCAAAATGGCCGCACAGTGATAACTGAAAAGGATTGACATTCGCATAATAAGCCGTGCGCCGATCGCCACCCACCCCACCCCAACCCACACCATTGACCCAAGGAAAAAGAAAAAGAAAAAGAATTAAAGAATAGAAAGGGAAAATAAGGCCCATAGGAACGAAAAACAAAACAAAGACCCCTCCCCTTACCCCCCACCCTGCACACACGTAGAGGCTACGGCCTACCCCCCCCGTAACGGCGTGCCTGTCGCCCAATAAAGAGTACCCGAAATACAGAAAGAAGAAAAAATATACATATAAAACCGGAGGAGGGGCAGATTTATGTGTCCTAAAAGGAACTACCAGGATATTTTCGGCCGCCCAACCCATCGATCCCCAGTTAAAACAGATCCAGCGTCCAGTTCCCCTGTCTACCGATCACAGTCCCAGCAATCAAACAACAGTAAACAAGAGTAAAAAGCATTGTCAACCTTGTCCCTGACGATCCAGCGTGGCAGCGAGAGGCAAAAAGAAAACCGCCCACCAGAGTAATGTGAACAACTGCAAGTACCACGGCAGGACAGGGCGTCGTCCACTAAGGCCAGTCCAACACCAAGCCATGTGGGCCATCGGCGTACAAAGAAGAGCGGGGCGCAATATCAATTCTCCATAGGTGAACAGTGGAAGCAGAAGCGGCGCGCCCAGGACACCACAGGAAGAATCTTCGGCAGATCTAGAATAAGGTGCAGGACATGGCGCCCAAAGGTGACTTCCCCGCAGCTGCGTCAGTCCAGGATTCTTACATCCCTCCATGGTTGTAGCAGACAGCGTCGCAGCAGCATCCAGTTCTCGCACCTCCAGCGCTTCCATGCACATCAGGATAGACAGCTCACCGTGCTCGGGCTCAGGGTGTGGCGAAGCGCTCTGCACGCGATCCCCATCCCGGACAGTTAAGGATAGCGTAGATAAAATGGAATCCAAGCGGCCCCCCAGGTCCCGGGCGTGACCAACCCAAGCAGCATGCAAGGCAGCCAGGGCGCCCAGAATCTCAGCGATCTGAAGGGGAACCTCCGGAGAGGAGGATAATGCAGCTCCTTGTAAACGAGGGTCGACGACCAGGGGCAGTCCTCGAGCCCATACGCCAGCATCCCCTTCCCGCAGGTCGTCATCCCAAGGGCGCCCCGGCAAGCACAGCCAGGTCACGGGGACATGGGCAGCAAATTCCATACCGAAATGGCACACGGATACAGTGTGTAGTCGGCAATGGTAAACACCCTCAGCAGTTGGGTAGTCCACCAGGCACAATCGCCGAGCACTCGGTACAAAATGGCCCCCCGCACTGCTCCGCAGAGGGAAAGGCACAGGAGATACAAATGTAGCACCAGCAGCTGCGAGTCTAATCAAGTGCCGAGGTAAAAAGGAATGAGAGCGCGCCGCTACTGAAACTCCAAGCGGCCGCCGCTTTCCGCTGGTCGACTTCGCTCTGCCGACTGTGGTTGTTGTTGTGGTGGCCGGAGCCTGTCTGCTCCGTGAACAAAGACCCAGTCGCCGCCATTAGTAGCAGAAAGAAAACAGGGACGCTCAATCAGTCCTGTCGAAGGGATCACATCGGTAAGCACACCGTTGGAAGCAGCATCACTTCCCGAGTCCGATACCGTATCAAGAAGACCGGATAAGTAACAGGATGTGCAACGGTACGGAGGGAAGAAGAGCGGGGCGGCGGAGCCGAGGGTTTAGGCGGCCATCATGTTTCCAGGCTAGGCTCCTCCTCCCAGATTACGACTTTTAAGTAGTCTGCCAGGCAGGCAGTGTGGCGGTCCCAGGGCAGAACGCTTTTCAAAGGCTAGGGTGATGGTGACTTTGAAAGTCCATGCTGTGCAGGAAGCTATGTGTATGAACACAGGGGGGCACATGTTATGCCCCCTGTGTGCGTCCGCATGCGGTGGAGGCACAGGAAGCCCTATAGTGCCCCCTTTGTTTCCTCTCTGCCAGGGTTTTCATGGCAGTTGAACTGCCATGAAAACCCCGGAGCAGAGGAAACTCAAAGCATATTGCGCCTCAGGACCACTGAGCCACCTCCAGGGAACAGTGCGCCACCACTAATCTGCAGGTCCTCAAACCACCAGACTCGTAAACCAGCCTCCTACCCGATGCAGAGAAGGAGAGGGCGCTGTAGTTGTGAATTAATGCATGAGTGGAAAGCTACTCCATGATTGGGTATAGGAGGCAAGGGTGATGATCCTTACTGTAATTGTTCAACTGTTCATACCTTCGGATTGGTCAATGGCAGTCCAATATTTTGTGGATATGTTGGACAACGTTTTCTGAAAAAGAGTTTTAGACAGAGAGAAAAAAGCTCAAAGGAGAAAAAAACCCTCAAATGAGCACTAGCACATGAATAATAAAGACACTGATTTTGTCAAGAGGGTAGGGAAGAAACAGACTCGAAAGGGGAAGGATGTGGCGTAATGGCCAGAGCTGCTGACTCAGGAGCTGGGTAACCAGGTTTGAGTCTCTGCAACAGATCACCATCCTGTGATTCTGGGCAAATCAGTGATCACGTAATCTCCCCCAGCCTACCAAAAATGAATGTGTCCTTGTGCAATGAACACGTTGCTTGTGTAAAGCGCTCCAATACCTATGGCTCAAGATTGCGCTGTATAAAACTGAAAAAAGGGAGAGGGGAAATCAGTACACAGCGGAAAGAGGGCTCTGAATGTACCGACATGAGCAGCGACCTCGAAGGGGCAGTGGGAGTAGGCAAGCACTGTTGTGGGAGGGGTGAGATAGTGTGGGGCATGGATTGGGAGATCGAGGCGATCGAGTCACAGGTGAAGCTGAAAAATAAGTCTGGGAAGGTTTCATACAGGAAGTAAAGCAAACAAAACATTTAACACAAGCAGAGACAGGCCAACAAAAAAGTACTCTGGAAGTTTAGAGTTCCATGAAAATCTATAATTCCCTTGGACTGGTCATTAGGGACTGACAAAACCTTTTGGGAATGCCTTAGAAGGAGGATGTGCCCCCAAAATGAAACCATTCTCTGCTACCAATTTTTGGAAGTGGAAACCATACCCCACTATTCAGGACCGTTCCTCAATAATCATGGCACCCCAACATTTCAGATTACCATAATTTACCTCAGTCAGCTCCACACCGGGTTGATCTTGCGCTAATGGCACCCTCCTCAACATCAATTTAGCAGAGTTGCATATTAAATCATAAAGACCCCTCAATAACTTAGTTCTCGATCGGGGGAAACGCTACAGGGTTTACTTACTGAAAATTCTCAAAAATCAAGCGGTACAGAATAAATGCCATGAATGTTCAAATGCAGAGTTATACAGAGCAGTCAAAATCTGAAATTTCGAAGTCCCAAATGAGCAGCTAAATCATACAAAAATCAAACAACATCCCTAACAAAAAAGAAGGGTCTTTGGAAAATCTCTGATTCACTCCCTAATTCAAGAGTTTAGGAATGAATGGGAATTACCGATTCGGTAATAGGGGGACCCTTTACAAGGGTGGCTTGCACCCCTGAATAGTGCCTGGGTGCACATGTGGCACACATACATGCCCTAAGGGCATGTATGTCTGACACATGGCACTTTAAAAAAAGTAAATAATTGCTTTTTTACAGGTATACGGTATTTACCACCAACGTGTAGTTGGTGGTAAATAACGAATCCTCAAATGACAAATGCACTCACTTGAGTGCTCACTACATTTAAGATTCAGTAATTTACCGAATCGGTATTTTAAGGATTCGGTAATTTACAGATTCCTTAAATTACCGATTCGGTAAATTACCGAATCCTTAAATATGGCCTCTACATCTCAGATGCCTAATACCGGTCGGTGACGGCTGAAATTCGGTAATTTCGGCCGTTACCGACCGGTATTGGGCTACCTACATCTGACCCTAAGTGTGTAAGCACTAACCCATTGTAAGCGAGGATCTAACATCTTTCATGTTATTTCCATCTGGAAATGTTCAACTTAATATGCAAGATTCAAACAATGACAGTTCCTGATAAGCCTAGCAATGGAAATATAGCGGAAGGACCGTGGGAACTTGCAACAGTTAGCAACACTAGGAAGTTCATTTAGTGCACATTCCTAAAATCCATGACATCGGCCTGTCTTTGATCTGCAGAGCTTTGTGAGAAGATTCACGGGGGAACAGATGGGAGGGGGTGAATATAGAAGTGAATGAACAGAATCCATGTTATCCAAAATGGAGTTTTCATAAAAATGTGGTGCAACTAAATTATGTTGATAAACACCCTTCTATACATCATATTAAATGCATCTCAACTGCAATCACATTAAATCAGCATTTGCGTACTGGATCCAACATAAAAAAATGATTATCAGTCATTATTATTTCTCCATGAAAATTGATCCCCAGAAAAACACCACCCTGTGTGTGTGTTTGTTTGATACGGAGAAAAGCCATAACAACGCGGGGATTACCCCGCACTGCCATTACAACGCGGGGATTACAACGAAAGTCGTTACAACGACTTTCGCTGGAGGGCGCTGTTGGATAGGGAATAGTTTAATTTTCTATCCAACACCTTCCCTACTGTCAACGTCGGCTGGAGTTGGAATAGAAAATTAAACTATTCCACTATCCAGCGCCCTCCAGCGTAGGTCGTTGTAACGACTTTCGTTGTAATCCCCGCGTTGTAATGGCATGCGGGGTAAAAGTCCGCGTTGTATTGACATACAACCGTTTGATACACAGTGGTGGTCACCACTGAGTAGTGTTAGTTAGGACCACGTTTCCATTGAAATTAATTATTTGAGTTGCTAAGAACTTTAATGCCGTTTGATGAATCTGCACAAAACAATCCAGAAACAAAGTCTCCTCCACTTCAACTACTTCCTGGAACGTTTTAGGGTGACTCGTCAAGTAAGGGCCAAGAAAAAGAGGGGGACCCAAAACGCGATTTCCCTATGCAATGTCCCTTAAGAAATTTAGACACAGCAACTAATGAAGCCAAATTTGGCACAAAACTAGTTCTTTACCCATAAAGTGTGCTAAATTGTGGATTGGTGTAAATCAGTTTAGAAGTTTTTGAGAAATTATGTTTCAAAAATGTATATATATATATTTTTTTTTAACACAAAATACGGAGCACTCACGGTGGCTTTCAATATCTTTATAAGCAGCAATTATCACAGCATGACGAGTTTCGGGGTTTTGCCTTCTTCAAATGCCATCAACTGCCTTCTACAATGTGCATAACAGCTGATTGGTTGAAATACCATATCTACTTTCCTCATTGGTCGACTTTTGGCCAATGAGACGGCTAGTTCTTAAAATGTATTTTTTGCCATTCCGTTACCTTTCCGACACCGTAATTTTTTCCACGTTCTCATTAGTCTAAATATGGGCTACCATGCGCCCCTGAACTTCCAACCCGATGGACTGAATTGGACAAGTGTAAAGGTGGCATTATAATTTTATCTGTCCTGTCTGCTCTATTGCATAGTATTGTAGCTCTTCACAGTTGCTATTATGCATCTCCTGCATATGATTGGCAACTGCATTGCTGCGATCCCTGTTGGTAGTTGCTCAGATGTGCTCAAGTATTGTTTTTTCCAGTTCACATGTTGTGCTTCCGACATATTTCAAAGTGCAGGGGCATTCAATTACATATACTACAAAGGTACCTTTTCAAATGATGTGCTGCTTAATCCTCCATTTCGTACCATTGACTAAATATAGTTCCTTCTTATGTACTCCGATCTTGCATGCTTTGCATTTTTTGCAAGCCCAAAATCCTTCTGATTTTAGCCATACTTTAGTGGGACTCATCATTAAATGACTATGCGTTAGCTTGTCTTTCAAATTTGGTGCCCTTCTGAAAGTAATGTTTGTGTTATTTCAGCAATTGTTGGGTCTGATATTAGCATCGCCCATTGTTTCTCCTCTAAAGACCCATGTAATATTTGAGCTTTATCTTCACTTTCTGCAGACTCCCAATCATTGCTTTCTTTGGATATTTTTTTTTCAGAAATCAATTTGTTGCCTCCCCACTATGGGCCAGATGTAGGTAGCCAAATACCGGTCTGTAACGGCCAAAAATCGGTGTTTTCGGCCGTTACCGACCGGTATTCGGAAAATGAGATGTAGGTCGCCGAAAACCTGTAAAAATACCGAATCGGTAGAGTACCGGCTCGGTAAAGAAACCGAGTCGGTAAAAGTACCGACTCGGTAAAATTACCGAGTCGGAACAAATACCGAGTCGGTAAAAGTTCCGACTCGGTAAAATTACCGAGTCCGAACAAATACCGAGTCGGTAAAAGTTCCGACTCGGTAAAATTACCGAGTCGGAATATACAAAATGCAAAATACCACGCCATTGAGATGTAGGAGAGCCTGAAAATACCGAATTGTACCAAAATTCGGTAATTAAGAGTCGGTAATTAACATGGATTGCAAGCAGGTGGTAATCAGGTGCAGCCTATAAAAAAGGACCCCAAAATGCAACACAGGAAACAGAATGGCGGCATTTTACGTCATAGCAAGACGGCTAAGGCTACAGGCAGCAGGTGAGAGGGAATGGAGAAGGGAGGAACAGGTATACAGGCTAAGGATTACACTCATCCAATTGACAGAGCCAGAGATACTGCAGAGATACAGACTGCACCCCCAGACCATCCTGGACCTGATCAGGGACCTGCACCCACTCCTGGACCACCCAAGACCAAGGGCCCATGCCATCCCACCCCATGTCCAGGTGCTCTGTAGCATACACCTCCTAGCATCCGGGAGCTACCAGAGTATAGTTGCAGCGGCAGGTGGGGTGTCCCAGAGCTGCCTGTCGCGTTTTTTCAAAAAGTTCCTGGATGCCATGATGCAAAGAATGGATCAGTACATCCACTTCCCAGACACTGATGCGGACTTGCTCAGGACCAAGACTGACTTTTACCTCATGGCAAACTTCCCACATGTGATTGGCTGCATTGATGGGACCCACATCCCCATTTGCCCCCCTGCTGCCACAGAGCACATATACAGGAACAGGAAGTCAACACACACGATTAATGTTCAAGCAATCTGTGATGCCAAGTTCTTCATCACAGACATAGTGGCCAGATACCCAGGAAGTACCCACGATTCATTTATCTTCCAGAACAGTGGGATCTATACCCGCCTGACAGCGGGTGAATTCGGGGAAGGATACCTGCTAGGTAATGAAATGGGTGACACTCCCTTGATAGATGAAGCAGACGTATGTCAATGTGTGCATCTGAGTAATGTATATTTTGTCTTCCACTTTAGGGGATAGTGCATATGCACTCCGTTCCTTCGTCCTGACACCCTACCTCAACCCAACAACCCCCAGCCAGAGACGTTACAATGTGGCACATAAATCCACCCGCAACATCATTGAGCGCACCTTTGGCCTCTTGAAGAGCCGGTTCCGCTGCCTCCACGAAAGTGGGGGGGCACGCCAGTACTCACCTGTAACGTCTTGTAAGATTATTGCTACGTGTGCGATGTTGCACAACCTCGCTACTAAGAGGGGCACAGAGGTGGAATTGGAGGACTATGAAGACCATGATGATGAGCAGGCACTACCAGCAGCCAACCCAGTAGGAGGACCAACACCCACAGACGGTAGACAGAGACGGGCAGAAATCACACACAACTACTTCTGAGTAAGTATAGAGACAAAGCACGTATTGTATTTCAAAGCACGTAGTTTAATTTAGCACTACGTCGAAATGACTTGAGACACACAATACACATACTAGTGTGCCCAGCACTACTGTGTGGACGGGGGTTATGTCACCCTCACATGTCCATGAGCAAAAGTCTGACTCACTGCTTGCGTCCAAGAACACCCAGGCGTGCTGCCTGATGTTGATTAGGTTCAGAGTCTGCTGTGCCTGCGCCGGCACTCTGGCGTCTGCTGCTCCTCCTTACTTCAGGGGCTGGGGTGCTGCTCCTGCTACTAGGGGTATCTGTGTCCCCACCAGCATCTAGTCCTGTGGTGGCTGACTGGTTAGTCAGCAGCACTTCAAGTGCTGTAGTGACTCTCCCCATCCCCCGGGAAAGATCAGTACAGCAGTGCACCAGGCCCTCCTGCATTGCAACTGAACGGCGACACATGAGTGAAGTCGCAGTTGCTAGTTGGCGCATTCCCCTTGTCTCATGATGTGTGCGATGGCTCTCCCTGCGCCTTTGTGCACGGTCCTCTCTCAGTTCCTCACACAGTGTCGCCACAGACTGAGACATTTCCCTGACTCACTCTGCCATTTCCCTCATGCTGTCTGCCATTGATGTGATTCCATTGTTAAAGTCTGTGAATTTGCTGTTCATAATTCGCATCTGCCTGTGTACTGCACTTATTCCTCTTGCCTGCAGGCGCTGGACCTTCACCATTGTGGTCTCGAGGCCTTGGAACACACTCTCATCACGGCCACTGCCGCATGACTCCCGGACCCTGCGACGTCTTGTTCCTTCTGATGGCCTGACAGGAGTGGATGTGTGCCCTGGTGCATTCCCTGCCATAGACTGCATTGCCTCATCATCTTCCCCTTCCTCATCCGAGGATGTTTGTAGGATCCTATGAGGGGGTCCCTCATGCCTCACTGGCCTGAGGATTTCAGACACCTCGGAGTCAGCTGGTGTGTGTGACTGTATTTCCGCAGGTAGTGGTGAGCCTATGAGCACAGGAGATGCTTCCAGTTGCATTGTGTCATCTGCCCCTGGTATGTCTGCTGCTTGTGCGCATGGCGCTGTGGGTCTGGCACTGCTGGGCCCAGCATCCCTGCCTTCTTCCGCAGTGCTATCCTTTTGGGGATGTGTCTTCTCCCTCAACTGCTGGGACTTGCGTGATGTCTCTCCTGTGGATAGACATGGACAGTATCTTAGTGGTGCTTTCACCTTGTTTATCAACATTAAATTACACTTTCACATCACTATTTTCTGCTTCTCCCATGTGTCTGCTTGTATTGTGTGGCATGTCTGACAAAATTTAATGGTGACTGTTCATATGGGTTTTCTAATGACTACCACTCCCATAATGCATAGCAGGTGAGTACTGAAGTCAGGACTGGATTACCTTATTACATAGACACATTGGGGGAGGTACACAGGCAGGGGGTGTGGGATGATGGACATGTCCCTTACCTTTCTTAGCTGCAGCTCGGGCTGAGCTGTCTGCATCACCAATCCCCAGGACGCAATCAGGCTCCAGTGTGGACTCCACTAGCTCTTCAAGGTCTGTGAGTGGAGGTGCCTTGTTCTTCCCACCACCTGTTAAATTGGATTCCTTCCTTCTTGCAGCCAGTTTTTTCTTTGTGACTATCCTTAGATCGTACCACCTTTTTTTTAGGTCGTCCACTTCCCTGTTGGTGACTCCAATGGCATTGATTTTAGTCTGGATCCCCAGCCAGGTGCTCCTCTTCACAGCCTCTGGTACCTGCAGGGAATGTTTTCCAAATATTCTTGGGTAGTGCTTCACTACCTCCTCCACCAGCACCTGCAGTTCTCCAGTGCTAAACTTCATCTTCCTCTTCCTATCAGGTCCATCCCTCTGTGAGTCTTGTTGCTCCATTTGGTTAACCTGCAGGGATCTGCTTCACAACTGGCTGTCTCTGTGAGTCTGCTCTCCTGTGTGATCAGTTACACTGCACCTGCATGGGTGTGGCCACTTCCTGGTTGTGGGGTGGGGTCGATGCACAGGATTGGTCTATTGCTCTGTTGGTTGGCTGAGGGGCGGGATAGAGACACCTGATTGGTTGATACTTCAACTGCCTGATATTTGTATCCCCGACTCGGTATTTACCGACTCGGTATTTACCAACTCGGTATTTACCGGTCGGTAAATACCGAGTCGGTAGTTTCAATGCATTCCTATGGGCATCCGGGCCCATAGGATTGCATGTGACTTACCGACTCGGTATTTGCCGTATCGGTAAATACCGAGTCGGTGAATACCGTGCATGGGTTACCGATTTTTACCGATTCGGTATTTTTTACCGGATTTTGACCTACATCTCGTTTCTCTTTTCTTAAATAACGATTCGGTAAAAATCGGTATTTAAGAGTCGGTAAAAATGTGTTACCTACATCTGGCCTTAAATCTTTCAAATTCTTCATCCAGAGTACAATTTCTCCTAATTCTGAGATACTCGCCATATGGCCATATGGTATACTTTTAAAAAAAATTCTGCTGATGGAAGCTTTCTGCATGCAAGATTGCATTAGATGTTGTTGCTTTTCTATGTAACCTAGTTTGCAATGTCTTCTGATGGATGAAGATTGCAATGTCTAAAAAGCTGATTTTCTTTGAACTGATTTCATATGTTAATTCAGTGTCTAAAAAGCTGATTTTCTCTGAACTGATTTCATATGTTAATCTTGTTCGAGTTACTATTCAACACTTTATAGTAGTCCCAAATTAAAAACAAATCATCTATGAAGCGCAACCACATTACAGTTTTGTCCATAAAGGCATCATGTTCCACAGACCAAGCATATTTCTGCTCCCACCACCCCTTTAGCAGATTAGCGTAATTGGGGGAAAAGGAAAAAACCCATGGCAGTCTCACAGAGCTGCTGGTATGTTCCTTTATTAAACAAAACTATGTTATTATTTAGACACATTGAAATCATTTCTATTAGCATTTCGTTGTGTTCCCAAAACTGAATATTGCTTTTCCCCAGAAAGTATCTGCAAGCTTTAACTCCAGTTTCGTGCATTATACTTGTATAAAGGGAAATTACATCCATTGTAACAAGCTTATATGTTTCCTGCTATCGTATGCCATCCAATCTTTTTAATAGATCTGTTGTGTCCTTTAAGTATGAATTGAGATCTTTTACTGAAGGTGCAAGAAAATAGTCTATGTAGTTTGACACAGGTTCAAACAAAGAACCTTTTGCCAAGACTATTGGTCTACCTGGCAGATTGGTCTTGTTTTTGTGGATCGTGGGGAGGAAGTATATAGTTGCCATTACAGGATGCATTGTTGTTAGATATTTTCTTTCCTCTTCATCCAATAGCCCCTGATCCACCCAACCGTCTAGGTTCTGTGTTAAACTTTCTTGTATTTGATTAGTAGGATTGAGCTGTAGCTTTCTGTAGCATTTACAATCTGATAATTGCCTCACTGCCTCCTTGATGTAATACCATTTATTCGATACCACAATATTTCCGCCTTTGTCTGCAGGCTTTATTTCAATTGTTTCATCCTCCTGAAACCTTTAAAGTGCTATTCTTTCACTTCTTTTTAAGTTTAACTTCCATTTTGCATTTTCCATTTTATAGAGATCGTGTATTATCATTTTATGAAACAGGTCAATTTTATTTTCTGGGTACAAATTGGGGTAGAAGAACGATGTTGGCTTCTTACCACTTTCTGCTGCTCCTAAAGATGGAAAGTCATTCTCTATTTCCTTCAAATCTTCCTCTGTTAGCTCTTCCTCAAAAGATAGTATATTGATTAAAGTGGGCTTATCATCTGCTAGGAGATCAATACATGGTTGCCTATGTGGCTCTTGTCATTTTACTTCATTTCGTTTTTCAGTAAATATTTTAGTTAACTTGATCTTCCTAATATATTTATATAAATCGATCCTTGATAGGGTTAGATCAATGTGACTGGTTGGCAGAAACGTAGTCCTTTTTTAGTAACTCCACCTCTTTCTATGTTATGTTGTTATTTAAGATGTTGATTACATTTAACTCTACTTGTTTTTCGGTTTCATGCTGCCCCTGGTTTGTACTCCTATTTTTCCACGTCCCCTTCGGCCTCTCCTTGTCTGCCTTGATACCCGTGTCCCTGTCCTCTTCCCCTTCCTCTTATTGTGTGATTTGTTTTGTCCCACTGTTGTTGCTGTAGACTTTATTAACCGTACGATAACTTAAAATCTTTACAGTATAAAACACATAAGCAACGAGCCCCCCTCCCATCCGCCCTCCCTCAAGGAGCTTCCCAGCATTCAAAGTAAAAATGCACCATGGGGTCTGTTTACGGATTTGTGTCCTTTTGAAGCTTCAAATTAAAATGGATTAAAAAGTGGGATCAACTCCTTTTCACACCAATTTTTGCTTAGTCCTGTAATTATCAATGGTTATATAAAATCTATCAGGGTCATTCCCTCCGTAATATCGGTTGTCATTGATAAAAGTACTTGATGTGCCCCCCTACTGGGCCCCAAACTCTCTTTGTGCCCCTGGGTTGAGGGACATCTGTCGGGGCTAGGGCGCCAGCTGGTTTTATTACTGATTGATTGCAACCCTGGAATCTGCTGCCTGTTGCTGGGAGTCAAGTGCAATTCTAATTTGATGAGTAAACTTGCCAGCTATTGCAAATAAGCAGGTAGTAGTTTCTGAGAAGCACCATTCCGAGGCCTCCCTGCAGGTTCTGTGGCCCTTATCCCTTAGGGCCGGGCATAGCAAATGATGGCGATCGCTGGCCAGCTTGGGGAAGCAGCATAGAAGATGTAAACAGGATTCCCTGTGGTGATTACATAGCCGGCAGGAGACGATGTTGTCTTTACGTGCCCATTCCAATCCAAGATCTTGAGGGGGTGAGGTGCAAAAACAGGATTTTCCTTCTTTCTTCAACTGAGAGGGAGTCTCGCATGTATGGTTGAGCTTTCCTGGGAATGTATGAATTATCCTGTGCCAGTGTAAGGGAGTTGTACCGGGGTGAGGATCGATCCAGTTCAAACAAGATGGTCTGGACTTGGCGCTTCACAGCTTTAGCCCAGGCAGAGTAAGGAATTTCATAAAGGGACATGCTCTCTGCCTCTATTTTCAGACAATCTATTGCTTGATCCAGCTTAGTGTGCCTTGGGCAAACCGCTGCCCTAAAAATCGTTTTTAGAATATATTTGAGAGTGGTATTGGGGGCTTTTAGTACTCTGATATACTATTTCATTAGGTAACCCTGTAGTGCCAAGTCTAGTCTATTCAGTCCTATTTCCAGCCTTATCCTGTTGTTCCTTGCTTGTCTGGATGCATGTAGCACAATCTTATAAGCTTTTATCTGGGCTGCATTGATGGCTTTCTCTAATGCACCTGGGAAGTCTAAGTGACCGTAGGTAATTCCTGGAATTAGTTTTGCCCTAAATACTGTCAGCATGGGCTCTGTGGATGGACTTGCTAGGCGATAGCTTAAACATCTAAGTGACAAATTTATTCTATTGATTCTCAGTCTTAGCTCCTTTATGTGTTTGGCTGCTGTAGCCCGCTCTGTTACCCATGCCCCCAAGTAGCTGTAGGATGTAGCTGTCTTAATTCGGTGCTCATCCCAGAGACCGGTTTGCTTGCTTTTTGTGTAGGTATTTGCCAAATATTATTATCTTTGTCTTGTTCTCGTTAGGCACAGATCGCTTAAAAAAAGATTACTCTCAGCTTTTTTCATCGTTGTTCCTGTTTTCGGCTTCACTTAAATCTGTGTCTGTTAAAGATTCATAACTGGAGTACTCCCTAGTTGTTGCATGCAGTCTATCCTTTTGCCTTGAATTATCAAATCTCCTAGCAAAGCTAAGGATTCTTCCTTCCTCATATTCGATTTTATCCCTTTGAAATGTAAATTGTTTTGCTGTTTTACCTGTTCTTCTTGTGTCTCTATTTTAGATATTATTTCTTCTTTTGATTTTTTTACATCCGTTGACAATTCAATGCTTTCCAAATTTTCTTTTAATTATTTGAGCTGTTTTCGGATGTCATTTAACGCTTCCTCAATATGCTTGATTAATATTATCACTAGACCCATAGATGCTTCTAAGATGTGTTCACCCCATTCGTGTATCAGCTCACTGCTGCTATCCTGAGGGCTTGGCATTAGAGAAATACGCAGGCCCCTTGGTTCTTTCACCTCTGCATATTTTTTTAGGGTCATTAGCTCCCACCATTTTTTTTTTCAGAGAGACGTTCCCATTGTCATAGTAGGCTTCTTAAATCCTTTTTGCCCACTAGTTTCCAGTTTTTCACCATAATTTTTATTTTCAAATGGAGTGGCCATCTCCACATTTCTTTTTGCCTCCCTTTTCTCCATTGTGCTGTTTGCCCCAATTGAACTTTATGTTTCCCAATTATTCCATACTTCTTTCCAATTATTTGTTTGTTCGCTCTTTGGGTTTCCTTCATATGAGTCCCAGTACTCCTGGTTCTCTTGCTCAATGACTTTACTTTATCACTCTTTGTTGAAAGAATCACTCTTCTAGGTTCTTAATCCTTTGTTTTTATGAATATTCCTCAACTATTGTTGTAAACAGTCCCACCTTTTCATCTTTTCTTACCAAACTAAGTTTGTCTGTTTCATTTATCTGGTATGGTAGCATGTATGATATGACGGGTTCTTTACCTCACATTCTTGTTTTACAACATTCTTAACATTTTCACGTTTGCTTCGAGTCCATGTGCTCACCAGAATTTGAGTTGCACTATTTACTTGTTGTACACGCTAAGTCCAATTTAAATAGAACTGTATTATTCGATAAATATACTTAATTATGCAATTTCTTTAGGGTGTAAAAGAGCTTCCTTCGCTAGTTCAAATTGCACTCTCAAAGCATTCCATATCATCCTGGAAAACGCAAAAGTTCTTTGGACTCCCAATAACCCCCAATGCCGGTCTATCAGTTTCACCGATCCCCGCCCTATGTGAAACTTACTTGGTTTTGAACGCGGTGGCACCCCCCTCCTGTTGTAGCGACCACGTTCTCAGCTGTTCTGTTTCCGATTACTTCACTCGACAAGTCGCAGTGGCAGACTCCACTTCAATTGTCAATACTCTCTCCGTGTTGGTTCCTCTAAGTGGATCCACCAACACGGAGAGTATATATATTCCGAGATTGTGGAGATAAGGACTGTGTATTTGTGCCATATGGAAGCTAAATAAGCTTGAAATTAAAAAAAAAACTGACCTGGAAGCAGTGGAGTCGGATTTTGTTGGACGGGTGCCGCCTGATTGGGTGTCTAGAGGAGGAACACCAAAGGGAGATATGTATATATCGTCATGGCAGCAAGAAGCACAACATAAACAATTGCAGCAAGGTTAAAGTGGAGTCCATTCCATTCTTTATTGAGGAACTCAAAAGAAGGAGTATTGATATATATATATATATATGTCACTGAGGAAGGACTATTGTTCGAAACGCGTCTGTCATCTGCGTTGCTGTGTGCTGAATAAAAATCGTTGCCAACCTGGAGTGCTTATATTCTGTTTTTGTTTCCGAGACGGGAGGGAGATTTAGGAGCTTATATATATATATATATATATATATATGTATATTACTTACTGGTGGTCACCAGTAGGTAGTTATAGTTAGGACCTATTTTCCATAGGAAATCCGCAACATTCTATTTGGAATAACTTTGGCGCCGGTTGACGAATCTTCACAAAATTTCCAAAACTTATGGTCAGCTCCGGTCCGCTCCTTCCCTGAAAGTTTCGGGGTGATTCGTGAAGCAGGGGCTGAGAAAATGGGGGGACCCAAAATGTGTTTTCCCCATGCAATTTCCCATAGGACCTTTAGCCACCGCTACAGCCCGAACTGCTGAACGGAATTACACCAAATTTGGCAAAGATGTAGTCCTCAGTCCAGACTTTTGCTTAAATGGTGTCAATCTGTTCAGTAGTTCCTGAGAAAATTACAGTTAAAAGCATTTATATATCTATGGGCGCGGTCGATCCGCGGACTATGAGCGCACCGTGAGTGTATTGTAAGCCCACTCTTCCGATCACTCGCTGAATGCTAATTGGCTGTCAAGTGGTTGTCAACATTCGAAACTAGGAACTGTTGGTGTTGGCAGACATTTCGTGCCTCAGTAGAAGCGAGGCTAAAGAAGTCAGTGGAATATGTGTGCAAAACTTAGGAAGGGGGCAGGGTAGAAATACTTTTACCCTCTAGACCTGCTTAGTGGGTCCCAGAACAACTCCCAGGGCCCACAAATATATTTTTTTTAAAAAGACCCGGCAGGTGCGTGTATGGTGCGCGGACTCTGCCGTAAAAAAAATAAAATAAAGTAAAACTGAGCTTTTTTATAATTAGCCCCTGGGGGCTAAATACCGGGGTCAAAATTATTAAATTTTAAGGGTGCCCAGGGGATCGTCACTCCCCGGGGCTACAAAAAAAAATGGTGGGGGAGGGGTCCAAGGTCCCCAAAGCCACGTGGACCACCACCACCCCCGGGGCTTTCTGTATTGTGGGAGGGGGCTACGTGGCCCCCCAAGAGCACTCGAGGGCTCCGTCACCCCCCGGGGCTACAATAAAAATGGTTGGGAGGGGCTGCAAGGTCTCCAAAGTCCCGGGAACCACCACTCTCTGGGGCTTTATGTATTGTGGGAGGGCTGGCTCCTGCAGTGTCCCGGGGTGTCCATCCCGCCCTGCCATAGCAAGGAAATCTGTTCTCTCTTTGAAAAAGTAAATCAGATTGCTTTTTCACATGGGGAGCTGCATGTTAGTAGCTCCCCATGTGGAAAATTAATGTCGGCTCCCAAACGCGTTGAAATTGTGCACCAAAGGCGCTGGAGTCGTGCACCCTACAGATTATGAGTTGTGCATCCAGCACGTGCACACCAGGGGGCCGCACTGAGCGCTGCGCTGGGTGCGTGACTTTTAATTTTACCATAAAAAAAAATAGTCCCTATCAGTAATTTCTAATATCCCCGGGGGCCCTATCCCCTGGATAATATAAAAAATGTTGGGGACCGTGGGTGGAGCCACAATGCCCACAAGGTCCTGCCGGTTCTCCATGTTCTACGGGAGCCAGCATTGGTTTTCCACATGGGGAGATGCTGACTTGTATGTGGAAAAGCAATCTGGTTTGGATGTTGAAAGTGAGGACAGATTTCACTGCTCTGTCTTTCAAAATCCAATCCAAGGGGCATATTATCAAGCAGGGCGATAAGATTGATCGCCGTCTTAATGGGCTTGATAATATGGCCTTGTGAATTCCAATAGAAAGTTATGTTCTGGTGTGAACATGGGCTTCTATTGGAAAGTGGTGCAAGGGTGTTGTAAATCTAGTTTGCATTTTGAAAGAGAGAGCAGGGTGCATCTGTAGGGTAAGTGCAGGTTAGTGTAGGGGTAACAATTACTATTCTAACTCCGGGGGGGTGCATCTGTCGGGTAAGTGCATGTTAGTGTAGGGGTAACAATTACTATTCTAACTGCAGGGGGGTGCATCTGTAAGGTATGTGCTAGATAGTGTATGAGTAATAATTACTATTGCAAATCCAGGGGGGTTGCATCTGTGGGGTATTTGCTGGATAGTGTATGAGTAACAATTACTATGAAAAAGAAAGGAGTTAAAGGAGAAGGAGACACGCACTTTCACGGTCAACCTGGACAAACAGAAAGTGACGAGAGATAATTTCCGACTTGTTTAGCCTTGAGAGCCTGGTTAATCATTAAATGGGGTTTGGCAGAAAAGTGCATACTTATTTTGCAAGAAGCCTTTCAGGGTCTTGCGAGAGCAAGTCATCCTCAATAATTTGCATCGCACTACACTTGTTATGCAAATGTCGCACATGTTCTTTTTAACTTTGCAAGTGAAGTAAGAAGTTGCAGACAGTGGTGAAACGTAAGTCATGTGATTGATCGCTAACGCAGCGATAATCTTAACGTTGTGAGTGATGATTTTCCCGTCAATTTTTTAAAGATTGTTGATTATACTTCACCTCGTACACTTTATTTAATCAAACACGCGTGTGTTTTATTCCAAAGCGTTCTTTTAAACTAGCCTTTTTTAATTGTTATTATTTATTGTAGGCAACAATTGCCTCCCCCTGCGTGTACTTGCAAGGTCATCTGATTTGCTCGTATGTTAAAAACAGAAACTTTGTACACCTCTTTTTCATTGGTTGCGAAGCATTGTAAGAAGACGTATTACCGACCAATCCCTTTCCTTGCGCAGATTTTCAAAAACATTTGATTGGCTGTTGTGTGGTTAACTCTACCTTCCTGATCCTAATGTTGATTGGCTTGTTTTTTCTATGTGACGTTAAGATACCCTCACCATGTACGTAGCTCATTTTGTGATGTACTTTATTTTACAATGCGTTTCAAAAACTAGTTGTGGTAGGGTTTTTTTTAACTTAAACTGTATATTCTGCTTACGAGTTTGTTGACTGCAAAGGTATTTAAAATATTATTCTATTTTCTATTGTATCATAATTGTGCTGACTTTTTTCCTTTAGCGTGGAGTACTTTGTCCTTTCATTAAATGTATAATTCTTCAAAGAATCCTTGAAAGAAAAATGCACAAGTTTTCAAAATATTTGTATTGAGTCTTTTATATTCATCACATGGGTGAAGTGCAAAATCTTTTTTTCCTTCATTGGTATCACACGTTGGACCACATTTTTTTTATTTCATCATAAGCACTCATTCCTTAAGTTTACATTATATAAGTGTACTCCCATCATCTTTATTTTAATGTTAGGGCTTTTTTTACTTTCAGATAAAGTAGAATAGAAGTGCTACGACAAACACTCCCTCACTACTTCATCTTATTTTTTTATGTACCTTTCATGTCATTATTACATTTTACAATCATTTTTAAAAATTGAAATCATTAACATTAACATTTGAAGACACAATTATATTATTTGTTTGAAAAAAAGTGCTTGCATAGATAATCCTCCTGTTCTTCACGAGTGAAAATTGGTAAAAGCACTACTCAATATAAATACTTTTATCCCATTTTCACTGTAGAAGCTAAAGAGTATTTTCCTTTATTGTAAAGTATTTCCTTTTTCGTCAATAGTGTATTTATAGTACATTTTTCAATCATTGCATACTAAATAAATATTATTTATTATACTTTGAAATCCTCTGTTTAAAGTCATCAGACTCCACTTGAAGAATCATAAAGTTGAATGTAAATTAAAATATTCATTAACAATATGACCCTTTTGTGAAAATGAAACATAAACTTAAGATGATACCATCGTTCCTAATCATTACCTTGCACGTAATTTTTTGCAGTTTTAAGATCAAAGCAGGGGTTCGGCGGACTCGAGTTTCATGCTGCACTCGGACACAGCCGCTGAGAGCGAGTGAGAGCCTCCAACCGCTGGTTCAACACGATAGATGCGACGGGCCATTGAGCCATACAAGATCAACCTGAGGAACCCCTGAGGAATGCCTGCTTTGATCTTAAAACTGTCCTTCCCCTCCTGTCTTGAGAAAGACACGCCGTGACCACCTACAGGGGCACACTAGGGTCGAAACGTCGACGCATCCATAGGTTCAGAATCACCAGGATTCCCACAGAAATCATAGGAATCTCTGGTTGAAATCAAACCATCTTCTGGCCAAACTTGAACTGTACCTGCTTATACACCTGTATAGATTCATGTCCCCACACTGTATATATTATCACGTTCACTGAGCACTTCTTCACAAAAAGTCACAAGTTTATATGACGGTCTTGTTATGTACTCAAAATCAATCCATGAATGAAGTAATTCGGATTTGTATAGAAGCAACCATGTATTAATATGTATAATACAATACTTTGACCTTATGACTTTGTTTTTCTGTGTTTTGAGCATTGATTTCTCACTAAACACTAGTCCCTGTATCAGAGAGCTGATTTGTTTTCATTTGCATCTAGGAGCATAGTTCAAATAATCTGTCTTACCCAACAGAACCAATTTCTTGTTTAACTACCATAGATGATGGAACACGTTCGAAATTACGTAAGAACTGTCACTCATATTTAGGAGGTTGAGTGTAGAGAAAAGTTATGAGGTGATTAATGCCACACTGAGGTTTGATTACATTTGATGGAGTTTGTTAATTATGAAAAAATATTGATGTGCCTATGGAGATTATGTAATATATTAATGTTAATTATATTATTGATATTATTGAGTTATCAATTTTGTATGCAAATTTGAATCAATGTCTCTTTAAAGGGATGAAATAATGGATATGGGATATATGGATACTAAGGGCCAGATGTAGGTAAATGTAATTTACCGATTCTAAAATACCGAGTCATACTGAATCGGTATTTCAGAATCGGTAAATGAGATGTAGGTAAAAAATCGGTAAAAATTACCGATTCGGAATCACTCGGAATCTGAAATCGGTATTTACCGAATCGATACATACCGACTCGGTAAAATCCGATTCGGTTAAACCCACACATTCCAACGTGCCCATAGCCCATAGGAATGAATGGGTATTACCGAATCGGAATTTACCGAATCGGTAAATACCGATTCGGTAAATACCGAATCGGAAATTTGAAACTGACAAACATGTGAGCCTGTGAACCAATCAGGAACTCCAACCACACCCAAACCCAAAGGTACTGGGGAATCAACCAATCAGAATCAAGCACCCCTCCCCAGTACCTGGGACTGGCCACGCCCATGCAGGTGCAGAAACCAACAGTCAGGAGAGCAGGAGGACAGACTGAGGAGCAGGCTTCCCTGAGCTCACCTGTACAGCACCATAGAGAGTCAGGATGGACAGAGGGATGCTGCTGAGCGCAAAAGAAAAATGAAATTCAGCCCTGAAGAACTGCAGGTGCTTGTTGCAGAGGTTGTCAGACATTACAGCAAGATCTTTGGGAAACAATCACTGCATGTTGCTGAGTCCATCAAGCGCACTACCTGGACTGACATACAAGGAAAGGTAAATGCCATTGGTGTCACCCACCGTGAAATAGACGATTTGAAAAAATGGTGGTATGATCTCCGCATCATCACCAAAAAGAAACTGCCACCCACCGCAAGGAAGCTGCAGCAACAGGGGGAGGAAGAAACCGAGCACCACGACTCACCGACATTGAGGAGCTGGTGGAATCCACCCTTGAGCCTGAATCCATCCACGGCATTGGGGACGCTGACAGCTCCGCAAGAGCTGCAAAAAAACAAGGTAAGATGCATGTACATTGTCATTAACCCATTTACCTAGTCCCCTTACACACTCTGTGTGCCTACATCACACTCCAGAACAGGTTTTACCAATGTCCAGCAATGCATCATGGGAAATGTAGTCATAGGTAGATACCTCTATGCAGTCAGCATACCATGCAGCAAGGGATGCAACAGACTACTAGCATAAGCAAATGAGGGACAGGCAAATGTGCTATAGTAGTGTGTTTAATCAAGAGACACAGGTGAACTACTCCACTGACACAATGTCCATGTCTGTCCACAGGAGAGTCATCGCGCAGCACAGCAAAGGATAGGGAGAAGAGGAGGGAAGAAGCTGGTCCCAGCACAGTACACGGAGAGAAGGACAAAGAGCAGGCAGCCAAGTCACCTGAGGAGACAACACCACCACAGCCACAGTCCCCTCTTTTATTTGGGAGTCAGGAGTCAGGAGCGGCTGCACAGTCCCCCACCCCCACAACTCCGTCCCCAGTGCTGGAAAGGGCAAGGCGCCTTGATGTGCCCCCTCCCCGCATACTGGAAACATATGAGGAGGAAGAGGATGAGGGTGACATGGCCATCAACCCACTGGATTCAGCCGACGCTGAGCAGCTGCCCACTCCCAGAGCTGTGCGGGCCAGTATCCGAGGACAAAGGCCACGGAAGGCAGATGAAGTGCGTCACGGTCAGGGGGTCTTCTGTGGTCTGGAGGCCACCATGGTCAAAGTCCAGCGCCTGCAGGCGAAAGCAATGATGGGGGTTCAGAGGCAGGCACGCACCACCAACAACATGCTGGGTGACATAGGCAAGGGCATAGAAGACATTTCTGAGAGCATGCAGTCAATGGCTTCTGGCATTTCAGACATGACACAGTGCATGACTGTCCTGTGCGACAAGTTGGACAGGGACCATTTGGAGAGACGCAAGGCTCGTGTTGATGTGCGGCAGCAGACAAAAGCCCTAAACAGATTTGCGACTGCAACCACCCTGCTGTGCAGACAGTCAGTGGCGATGCAGGATGCCATTGTTCAGTGCTGCACCAATTTATCAGTGGGAATGTCCAGAGTGACCTCTGCCATGGAACTCATGCTCGCACAACAGACTGCCACTCGAGGCGACACATGTGTGGGTGAAAGTCAGGAGTCCACCAGCAGGAGTGGCGCAAGCACTCCTGTACAAGAAATACGTAGGAGCGGCAGGCGTCATGCAACTGAGTCAGGCCACACCAAGAACCTTGACACGCAGCCACATCAGTCCCACCCCGTGATCCGTGGACCTAAACATTGACTATGCCCTCCACCAAGGAACAGGTCACGGTGGTGTTAACCGTGACAACACAGTCATGGACATTTATATTTTGTGTAACAAATGTGTCGTATCATTGCACTTGCGTAGTGAAAATTAAACTACGTAGGTCATAAACTTTGCCTGTCTGTGTCTCATTACTCACTCAGAAATATTGCTGTGTGACCTCTGCCCGTCTCAGTCTCCCATCTGTAGCTGCTGCTGCTACTGTACCATGGGGCTCTGCCAGTTCTGTGTCATCATCAATGTCCTCATGATGTGTGATCTCCACCTCTGTGCCTTCCTTGGTGGCGAGATTGTGTAACATTGCACAGGTCGCAATGATTTTGCAGCACAGGATTGGAGTGTACTGGAGTCCAAATGTGCGCTCTACAACGTTGCGTGTAGATCGGTGAGCCACATTGTACCGCCTTTCACTCCTGGTGGATGGGTTGAGGTAGGGGGTGAGCACAAAGGACCGCAGGGCATATGCACTGTCGCCTAGGGGGGATAAAGATTGACATTACTTGCATGTACATGATACATTAATCTGCTGTGAGTGTCAGGGTGTGTCAATGTCATTTACCTAGCAGGTATCCGTTTCCAAATTCTCCGGCAACTAGGCGTGTGTATATTCCACTATTCTGGAATATGTACGAATCATGGGTACTTCCAGGGAACTTCGCAACGATGTCTGTGATGATGTTGCCAGCGTTGCATATGACCTGTACATTGATGGAGTGCGTTGACTTGCGGTTCCTGTATATGTATTCTGTGGCTGCAGGTGGACAGAGTGGTACGTGGGTGCCATCAATGCAGCCTATCACGTGAGGGAAGTGTGTCAGTTGATAGAAATCAGTCTTGGTTTTTGCAAGTTTCGCAGTTGTATCAGGGAATGAAATGTAATGCTCCATCCTCTGCATCATGGCGTCAGGGAACCTCCTGAAGAAGCGGGACAGGCAGCTCTGGGACACACCACCCACTGCAGCTATCACACTCTGGTAGCTTCCGGAGGCAAGCAGGTGTAAGCTACACAGCACCTGCACATGGGGTGGGATGGCGTGGGCCCTGGGTGTTGGGTGCTCCAGGAGTGGGTGTAGGTCCCTGATCAAGTCCTGGATGGTTTGGGGATGTAGCCTGTACCTCTGGAGTATTTCAGGCTCTGTCAGTTGGAACAGTGTTATCCTCTGCCTGTACACTTGTTCCTCCCTTTACCATTCCCTCTCTTCTGCTGCCTGTAGTCTTTGCCGCCTTGAAATGACGTAGAAAGCGCCATTATGGTTCCACAGTTGCATTTTGGGACTCTTTTTATGGCCTTCACCTGGTTACCACCTGCATTCAATCCATGGTAAATACCGATTCATAAATACTGAATTTCCGTGAATTCAGTATTTTTGGGCTTTCCTACATCTCCATGGCCATTTTTTACCGTTTCTTATTTACCGATTCGGTAAATAAGAATTCGGTAAATATGAATTTGGAAAATTCCGCCTCGGTAAAAATAGCGACTCATATTTACCGAGTTGGAATTATACCGACTCATATTTACCAAGTCGGAATTATACCGACTCATGTTTTCCGATTCGGTAAATAATAGGCTCCTACATCTCATTTCATGGATACCGGTCGGTAACGGCCAAAATTACCGAATTGCGGCCGTTACCGACCGGTATTGGGCGACCTACATCTGGCCCTATACCATTCAAATTTTATATTGATGTAAATCGACCTTCATAAATCATTCAATATGATGTAATATGAAGAATGACTGTATTGAATAAGGTACTTTTACCAATGTCTATGGAGGAGAGGATATGTTTTACTGTGGGAAATAGGTATGGTAAGGAGTGGTACAATGAATAGGTTTTGATCATGTGATCAAAACCTAATTGTTTGAAACAGGTCATGTCTCTAAATGGCAATAATGGAATTATTATATTTGATGTGCAACTATGGAGCACTTTGCTGGTATCAATTACGTATTATTTTTTGATCCACCTTTGCATACAAATCGATATAATATTCATGTAACTATATACATTTATCATGAAAAGATGCTCACAGGACATCCATAGAATGGGGGAGGGGTGTTTGTGTTTGTTTGAGGGCAGATACCTGTCCTGAAGAAATGGTGCAATTTCTGTTGAAGGTAAAAATCGCCTTGATTATTTTTACGTTTTGAAACAGGAAGCTCTATTTATGAATCAAGAAATAGCTCAAAAACAAAGCTATCAAGGCTGGTTTGAACCATTGCTGCCGGATGCGACTTTTGTCTATAAAAGCTTCTGAAAATGTCTCGAGGATGTTCAGCCGGATTTCAAATTGAAGGTGCATCACAGGTATCCAGCTTTGAGTTGTCAAATTGATTGTATATTAACGGTATCCAGCTTTGAGTCCACTATGCTTGACATTATCTTCTGATTTACCACGCTGAAGTGATTTTAGCTGCACACAGTAACTTTTGACTGAGGGAAAGTTACATCTTCAAGCCAATCAGATGTATTTTCACGTCTGCCTTGATCACCTGGGAGTTATCAGGGAAGAAGTCGGCATCTTAACATGTGCTCTTCAAAATACAACTGACCACCCAGGAGCCCTGCCAAGATAGAGCCTCTAGGGTGGTCCCACTTGACATATTTATATCTTTTACTGGGTCAAACCAAGTGCACTTGTAGTTCACTCACAGAGGTCTGAGCAACTTTATGGAGGTCATCATCATTTTCATTTTCTTTTTTTCTTCCAAATTTCTTTATGTGCATTGATGCAATGCAAAACATTGCATTACATTCCAGATAGCTTGGCCCATACCAAAAACCAAGAACAATCCTGCAACATAGTTTGTCCCCAATCCCCAAAGCATCTCGAAGCGGTCAAGTGCGCCCCATCCCGAGTCCGGTTCGGGGGTGTGGGTGTATGTGCAATTTTCATATATGGCATACTGTTGATCTATCATCCTAGGTGAAAGTGGGGAGGTAGCAGACACCAACCAATCGATGTGCTGTGTGAGCCGTGGGCAAAAAATCAAAGCTGAGCTGTCAACCACCTCTTCCCTATCGTCTCCCATGTGGTCTACCATCCCACCCCACACCTCTAAATCTCTCTCCGCATTTTCGTCTGTGCGTACCTTTTTTATCCTATATTCTTCACCCACTGCCCACTCTTGTAGGTCTGCTCTCCACTAACATTGTGTTGGCGGTAGCGGGCAAGCCCAATGAATAGCAATTTGACACCTGGCTAACACCAGGCCTAGCTGGGCAAATTTATATCCCATCTTCCTACCTTCCCTGGGGTGCAGCAAGACGCCCAGGATACAGTGGCATATCATTTGCTCCACTCTGTTATCTGTTTCACCCCCTGTACTACTCCTATCCAGTAAGAGTGCAACCTGTGGCATACTCAAGCAATGAGTACAAAATCAGCCAGAATCCCGTCACAGCATGAACAGCTCACTGTCCGGGCTTGGAAAATCCTTTGAAGCCACTGTGGCAGAAGATAGGCCCTATCGAGGTAGTAGAATTGTTCTAATTTAAACTGGGCATTATTGGCAGTTTCCTTCACTTGTGCTCTAGCCTGCTTCCACTCTCCATCTGTAAGGGAGTCTTCAACGTCCCTATTCCAGTTATCGTGGGTGACCGTTATGTATGAGCCTGTCAGTCCTCCTTTAGGGCAGCTTACAGCCTGGAAACAAGGCACTGCTCGAACCCAGATCCAATATTACTGTCAGGACATGAGATTCACTGGGTTTCCCTGGGAAATTTGTCCATATCTCTTCTACAAACGAGATCAATAACTCAATCAGGGGAATTATCAAGCGTGCTGCTCACCTGTGAAGGTCTCAAGGTGCTTGAGGGGGGAATAAGCCGCTCCGCTGAGCCGAAGAGCCAGTTCTTGAGGGTCATCCAGAAGATGTTCAGAGAGGGGGCGCACCTGATGTCAATCAGGAGCTAGATCCAGGTCTTGGCCGCGATTTCGGAGAAGACTCTTCCACCCTTTCTGGCTCTGCGGATGCACAGTGTTTCGGTTAGGGCGTGGTCGGCGGATGAGAGGTTTCTCTTGCATACATGGAAGGAGATTCTCTCGTTAAGGTATTGGGGTCTAAGACGTGCTTGGATACTGCTGAAACTGTCCTGGTTCTACTCCAAAGAGTTGTCCTGCCTCTGCTAGCGTTATGGAAGACATTTAAGCATCTTGACAATGAGTTCAGAATTAAATAACATAGTAGAGATCAATCCGATGCAAGTGACGGATGCCAAATGCATTTCGGGACATACTGTCCCTTCGTCAGGGGCCTCTAAAAAAGACATCAATCAAACAAACTCAAATGTACAAATGTGAAAAAATGCACGCAAATTTTCAAGTGATTAGTATGTGTTATATGTGAGATAAGTTACAGAGAGGGTGGAGTTAACCCTATGCGAAAAGAAATGCATAGAAATAAACAGAGTGGGGATGTTTCATGGTAATGTTGAGTGGGGGCAAGCTGTGTAGTCCGGGTACACTCTTATCCATAATCGAATCAACTATGACAACGTATCTCAAGTGTTCACAAAGCATGCCACAACAATCTTGTGATTTTAAGTTGTACAAGTGCTGCTCTGAACTATGACTGGCTGTATATGCAAAATAGAACTTTAGTCCCCCAGTACTAAACCCAGTAAACATGAAATGCGTGGTCTATAGCATCAATCATGAAGGCAATATTAGGAAATGACGGATCAATTCCGCTGCAAACTTACAGAGTATACAAATTCCAATTTGTGCTGCCCCAGCACTTCTGTTTGGGATTCTTGATTATAATTTTGATTGAGTGAGCAATCGGCATATTTCATAGGTGTTATGGAAGAGCCATTCAGAAACTGGTTTCCCGCCCTTGGACAGCTGCCACTCAACCACTGAGAGCTATCCATGGATGTATGCATGAGTATGAAAGGTTGCAGCCACCATATGGGAGAAGCCTGACATAAGGCGTGCACATCAGTTCCCATGCCTGTGCAACCTATTTCACTATAATGGATGTGCCTTCCGGTTCCCTGCGACTCCCCAGGTGCAGCATGGGGAGGTATCCCTCTATTACTAGTCCCTCCAGGAGTTTCTTTTCCCAGTTGTGGCCACCATCGCACCACAGCACTGCATATTGTAGGAGCCCTGCTAGATAGTATAATTGTAGGTCGAGGAGCCCCAATCCACCTTTCGCCATGACTAGTTTTAAGATGTTTAGCCTAACTCTGGTGTACTTGCCTGCCCAGGCCTGTTGCACCAACAGCCCTTTGAGCTGCTGGAATGGGGAGCCTGCCAGGATACATAACAAGGTATGCATAGCGTAGAGACACTTGGGCAGGAAACAGCTTCTTGCTTAGGGCTACTCTACCCATGGCAGATAATGGCAGGGTGTTTCAGAATTTTACGGATGCGGCCAAGCCGTCTTCCACCCGGCCCATATTGAACTCATACTTCTGCATCGGGTCATGCGCTATCTGCAGCCACAGATAGCAAAATGGCACCATCTCCCAGTGTAGTCCTACCGCCGAGAGATCAGCTGCTTGTCTTTGTGCTAAGGATGCCAGGGGGAAGAGCACCGTTTTGTGCCTGTTTACATGTAGTCCTGGCAACTTCCCTAAGTCGGACATGAGTCGTAGGAGGAGCAGCACCAAGCATTCCGGTCTGTTCACATACACAAGGGAATCATCTGCGTACATAAATAAAATATGTGTGGTGCCACCCACTCATATCTCCAAGTCCCGAAGTTCAAGGGCTCCATCGCCAAAGAGAAGAAGAGCGGGGATAATGTAAAAAATCTCAGCGAGCAAGCTAAAGTTCCACAAACACGCGAAATTGCTTGTTCTGCACGTTCGCCATGCTTTTTTCCTGTTCGTGAACGCTGTTTGAGTGCTCGGGGAGAAAGCACGAACAAGCAAAAAGTCCGCGAAGCCGCGGATCGCAAAATTTTTGGCAATTCCGTGTTCTCTGCAGAACGCAAAATTACCCAAATTCCGCGAGCGAAACAGAATTTACCGCCCATGCCTAATAAAGACCCCCTAATTATTGAGAACCAAAAGGGGATAGGTCCATAAACACGTAGTGGGGGCTAGACCTTATATTTAAATTGTAAAAACACACAGTGCCCACACCACATTTACTCATTCAATATTCAAGAAGGATAAGAAACCAGTTTATTGTAACCACCCTTAGACAGCATTACTCAGTGTCTATCATTTTATGCTTTTTTTCAAATTTTCAAAAAAATCATAACAGAATAAAGGACTACGTATTGTAATATTTACAAGACTAAATACACTTAGTACATACATCAAAAAACAAACATTATTTACACACTAAAAAACATTTCTGCATCAAAAATTACAAAAAATTATAATTACATCACAACCAACAAATATTACAATAAAAAACATGAAGAAAAATGATTTCCGAGGGGGTATAAGCAACTTAATAGCTTGTAAACGCTTAAATACTGGACCAGCCGGTCCTAGTGTCGTGAAGTTGACAATTTATTCCACCCAAGAAAGACTGCCGACGCGTTTCAAGAACCAGGCACAAAGTCACTGGTCTATCATCAGGGCTGTTTATTCTTTGTATCTGAAAAGATGCAAAGACATTGTTTTACTTTAACAGTCAAATTCACAGTGAGTGCCTTTCTCCAATCGTGGGCAATGAGTGATAATAAAGGATAGCTACATACCAAAATTGTTTTAAAGAGGGGCGTGTTGGTTAATCTTCTTGTGGTCCAACTCGCTAGTTATTGTGGTGGCCAGACAGAGATGTCTAAAAAAGATGGGAAATTGGTTTTCAATTTAACCCACTCGGGTCTTTTAATTATCAAGCTCCAGTCAAAGATGTAAAAAAAGGGGAGAAGTGTACCTTATTTTTTGTGAACTGCCGTAGCACGGCGAATTTTGCTTGTACGACGTCACCATCAAGGTGTAATTCTACAACAGTAATGGCATAGGTTCCAATCATGTGGTTTTTTCAAAACATTCTAAGTGAGTGGATATAACTCACAGAAGAATTAGCCTACCTTACTGAAGTATCTTGTTCTTAAAGATTTGAAGGGAGAAATCGCAGTCACCGCCCTGTAATAGAACGAAACGCCGATTTAAAAAAAAGATCTCTCAAAAATATTGAATGAATGCTCAGACCACGATAAGACGGTGTTTGTAAATACCTGCTCCTCTTCCACAGCACGCTCGCACTCGAGTCTGCTTTCTTTCAATAAAGATGGCCGCCGAACTTTTCTGTTTGTTTTATACTTCCTGGTGCAAAATTGCATTATGGGACTTGTTTTGTACTTCCTGGTGCAAAATTGCATTATGGGACTTGTAGTCGCATTTAATCAATTCGCATATTGACCCATATATACGCGACATGTTTGCCTATCCATTTTATCGTGCTAATGCGATCAAACTAATGAACTTTTTGGTGTATGCGCTGATAAATTATGAAGCGCATTGGTACTGTATCCCATGCTAAAGGTACTTCTCAAGATTTGAAGTATATTGCAACTTGAGCATCATACGATGTTATTCTCAACACATCTCATGGCCATGGACCACATTTTTTAAAATTATCGAAATAGATCGAAAGGACCACAGGTCAAACCAGGGATGTCAAACCGATGTAGGTCAGCTCTGATGAATTTTGCCAGACAAGTGTTATATATGCGCTATCTCAGACAGGCTATTGAGGCCAGTCTGTGCGCTGTTGAACTTTAGAATAAGATATGCTTCTTTCTGTAATAGAATTCGCTCGACGTCATGGCATTTAGACTTGGGATTCATGGTGTACAGTACAGACCATTGGAGTTGTTGTTCGTTGTGGCCCTTTTTTGCAGAAATGTTCTACCATTGGAGCAGACATTACCTGCTTCTTAATCCGGGATCCGTGCTGACTGATTCTTTCATTCACTCGTTGACTGGTTTTTCCTATATAAAGGGACTGGCACGGACATAATACCATGTAGACAACATTCTTAGTTCTGCAATTGGAGAAATCCTTGTGTCTCCACTTTATGCCTCGGTGAACAAACTCGTCACCTTCAATTGTACTGGAACAGGCGACGCAATTTCCACACTTATGTTGGCCTTCAATCGGCTTAAGGTTCCATTGCGCAAGTGGATCGCTTTTAGGCTTTGGAATAGCGATGTCCGCCCTAATGAGTTCTTCACCAATACTGCGATTTTTTCTGTAGGCAAAAATGGGTTTGGGAAACGGCCAATTCAACCCCTAGCATATGACAAATATGTCGAGGAGTAGAGTAACCCCCTCCCTATTTTTCAGTAATTTCTTAACCTCTCGATCCATCAGGTGTGTCTCCGGTAATATTACGATGTGGACCCTCACCCGCCTCAAGTAGGTGTGTCTTGTATTGTTTAATAAAGGAGTTCAGGCCTCTCACATTCCATGTGAGGATGTGTGTGGAACCCCCCATCCTGATCTAACAGTCGGCAAGGTCTTAGGACTCGTCTCGGCTCCCAGCCCCCACCCTCCTGCCATCTCCCTCCATCATCTCCTCTCCGCGGCGTCGCTAAGAGGAATAGGAGCCACAGTGTACTGGGGAAAACTGAACCCCACCCAAAAATCTGCTTCCCACCCCACTCCCCGGTTAATACAGTCAAACCTAATTCACGTTTCCCCATTCATGTCCTGTAGTCACCCCACACTATCTGTAACTACTACAAACATATTACTGTACCAATGTGTATGTTCGAAGCCACTCCCCTCTACACAACTTTGGGAGAGTATGTGGCCTAACAGCTAGACCAGTCGACCTCGAAGCTGGGGAACTGGGTTCGAGTCTCTGCAGGGATGCTCAACATCCTGTGATTCTGGGCAAATCACTTAATCTCCCCGTGCCTAACAAAATGAATGTGTCCCTCTGTAACCCAACTGGTGCACATGTAAAGCGCTCTGATATCTTCGGGTAGAGTTCGCCTTTTATAAAACTACCCCAAAAAACTTGTTGAAGGTATCCTGGGAGTGAAGTGTAGTCTGCGGGCAATTGTAGATGAGCAACCCGAGTCACACTCTGACCCCTGTATTCCTCCCTGTGGTCCCTACACACACTCCTCGTACAATACAGTCACTGCATCCTCCCACACAATAGCATCTGGTCCGTGGTCTCACCTGCTTCACACCTCTCCTACCCAATTGTAAAGAAGGAAGGTAAGAAGACTCTGGGAGTGCCCGGCATGGGTGAGGAAATGGCTATAAGAAAGGGGGTAAAAACAATATTTATTTTATTTTTTTATTTTATTTTAAAAAAACTTTTATAACGCGCTCCATTACCATGGGGTATCCTGGTGCGGTGAGTAGTTCTGCCTCGAACATTTGAGTACAATAGCCAAATAAATAATTAAGGTAAGTTTTAGAGAAGAACGAGAAGATGGTGGGATTCTGGAAATAGCCTATGCCCGCCCTATAGTTGCCGCCCCATGCCACACTCCGCCCCCCTTCCAGGAGCATGGTCCCCATGTGTGGCCTTTCATGTGCAGAGTCTGAACTGTCTATTCCAGTGTTGTTGATCCATTGCAGACAGATGTACAGTACCTTATCTGAAGTGTGTCTTTCTCGAGAGGGTGCCTCCTTCCCCCCCAGAACAGGTTGCCGTTCAGCAGCGGACGCGAGGTAACAAACAGCCTCAGGCTGCCAGACCGCGTTCTATGCTGTCTCAGGGATTGGTGTATCTTCCAGCAGGTCCAATGTGCTTTAGGCAGATACAGCGGAAGAGACTGTCCCTGGCCTCCTCCCTTTCCTGTCATTGTTGTTCCATACCCAGCGTACCATCTCACCGCGCCACCACCATTATGACGGACGTTGATCCTTTCCTGCATCTGCTCCTCTTATTCTACACCGACTCTGTCTGTTTCTTCTTTGGTACCATTCTCGGGAGCCATCTGTGCCAGGAGAGGACTCTGCCATCTCCCCTGACTTTCAGTCAGTCCCAGATGACTTCTAGCTTAGTAAAGAAGTGTGAACTGACCTCATATATTACCTTTAATTTTGCAGGGTAAAGCAACATATATTTATGGCCCATTGCTGTCAGTTTTCTGTGTATAGTCTATGAATATGTGAATTCTATGGTTCTCGAAAGTGGGGTCACCCCTCCGGCGTACCTACTGCAAGATGGCATCCCTATAATTGAGGATCTTTGTGATAATAGTTCTCAGGGGACCCCCCCTCTTATCGGGTGGTGGCGGCAGTGCCAGAGACCTGGGAGCCAGCTCCACCACAAACACCTGCAACAGGCTCGCACCTGGGATTGTCTCTCTCAGCCAGCCCTCCAGGAGCAGCTCCAGTGCACTGCCTTAAGCCTTTTTGGGGAACCCCACAAATTGTAGATTAGATCTTTGAGATCGGCCCCTCGCATCCTCTGCCTGCCTCTCTAGCTTCTACAACTGGGCTGTGAGTTTTGGCCACGATAGTTTTGAGTGTCAACACCTACCCCTGTAATTTAGATACCATATGTTCCTTTACTACAGACCTTTAAGCCGCCTTATGTACATCCACCCCCAGAAAGTTGATGTCCAGAACAATGGATTGAATATTTGCTTGCCCCCAGTTCCAACTGTCAGTGGGCCACCTCCAGCTCCAGGGCCGTACACCGGTTTATCTTTGTTTGCTGTGTACCCCTTCATGCTCTGTCCTTCCCTATTATCTGTGTGGGCGCTGTCACAGTCGTGTCTTTCTGCCATGTGGTTTTATGAGTGTTTGTATGGTCAGTGAGTAACATTGTTGCCTACTTGTTCCCAGCACACCCAGTGTGGAGCATGGGCCCACAGGGTGCATAATGTCCTCCCTTAAGTGGCCAGTCTCTAGTTTCATGGTCGCTGGGCCCCATTTCTATAGTCTATGCTCGCTGGGTCCGCTCACCAATTTGGGGGAGGTCCGGTGGAGGTTCTGCGTCTCTCCTTGGTGATTCCCCTCTTATTCCTTTGGCCATGCTCACCAGTGCCGCTCTTCCGACTCTCCTGTGTAAGGCCCTTCTGCTGCTGCCCCCTGGTCCGCAGTGTGTCCTCAACAAGGTTTGAGGGGATGTATCTAGGCCTCAACTCATCCCCAGTACAGCCCTCTCTGATTACCCATGTGCTGTCTGGTCGCGTCTGCAGTTCCCCCACTGTTACCTGCAGTCAAGGGTGAGCGTGAAGCACTTCGTTCACATAGTTTGTGGAGGCGGACCGGCCACATGTCGGGTTCTTTCTTAGGCCCTCTGCTACTATTGCTACCACCTCATTCACAGGTTCGATGAGCTCATCTCCCTGGGCTCTCTGCCGACACCACAGACAGTATACCCCCACCCGGGCTCCGCACTAGGACTTTGCTGGGCTGCCTGGCAGGCACCTCTGTTCTTAGCACTCTGGATCCCCAGGGCGATGGCATGTCCACCAAGCCCGGGTTCTCCACTACCTGACTGTTCAAGTGCGGAAAGGATTTCTTTGGGATTATACCACGTCTCGCGAGCTCCATCGCTGGTTCTGCTCGGTAGGAGAGCCTCCTCCCTCAGTCCTCCGGCACCATCTCTGCAACTTCTCGGACACTCACAACTGAAGCCCCGGCCCACGTCACAGAATTTTCTCCAGCAGGAGCAGAGCAGTTGAGCATTAGCCAACCCTCCTCCGTCGCCTCTGCTTACTTCGCCTGCTACCTCACTGCCATGTGAGCTCCGGGGCAAGCGCGAGGCTCTTCTAACTGCTCAGACCTAAGGGCTCACAACTGGGTCTCCACAAATCTTCAGCTCACTGGCCCCATGGACAGCCATGGAGTTGATGTATATGCTTCTTATAACAGTCACCACTCAGTTACGTGCGCTGCAGGCAATGTGTCATCCCGGGCGGCATGATGGGTCAGGATCCGTTATGTGGGCAAGGATCAACTGGTTAGTGCTGTTGGTCGGCCATCTTGCCAGCACACCCCCTCATCATCATTTTCATTGGTTTTGGTTTTCTGTTGATTTTTAGCATTTTGCCTTTTCACTATGGACTGCCAAACGTAAGATGTTTTCTTTTTCCTTACCCCTCAACCTTTGAATCACATACCTGTTTTCCTTAGTTTTGCTTAATTTTCTTCATTATATTCTTTCTACATAAACCTTTATATGGAATTACTATAGTCCAAACCTAGACAAAAGGAAGCACTGTACATGATCAAAGGCAAGCTTAAAGTTGGCAAGTAACAAGAGAGAAGGTTGAGTTGTGGATAGTTGATACATTGTGATATAGTCTTCCTTAAAGAGATAAGTCTTAAACTTATTTTTCCTAAATTGGAGCAGAATTGGGGCAACCCTGATGGATACAGGGATATTGTTCCAGATCCCTCCATCTTGACAAGAAGTGACATTACTGGTTTTCTTACCAAAACAATCTTTAAAAGAAGTCAAGCAAGAGGATTTCATCTCCATCACCCATCAGCACAGGAAGTGACATCACTGAATTTCCCATAATTAATCTGTACAGGAAGTGACATTACTGGTTTTCTCACCAAACGTTTCTTTAAAAGAAGAAGCTAAGAAATAGGATTTCATTTCCCATCACTCATCAGCACAGGAAACGCACAGGAAATTACATAATGGCACCCTGGACCCCAGGACCTAATTAATGACAGCTGCATCACGTACCCAAAGGACAGCCCTTCTGTGCCCGTCCGTGCCTCGACTCGCTATCATCTACAGTGAATCTGTCAAATGCACAACATTCACCGGGAATGCCACCCTATTCATGGAACACCTGCACTTTAGGCTACCATTTTCTAAAAAATTCACCCTGAACTGAACCCTCTTTTTACCACCACCTGGACCATAGCCACCTTTAAGAACTTCATCACTGACTTTGTTGCTCTGCTCACCATCAACTCCAGAGCCTACATTCTACTCATTGACCTCAACTTTCACCGGGAAGACCAAATTACCCCTGTTCCACAGCACTCCTCGAAAGCTTGAGCAACCTCAGACTCATCTAGCTTGTTACATCTCCAACACATACTGCAAGACTAGCAATGACTGGTAAACTCTGTTCGCATAAAGAGTTTGCAGAGTTTTGCCCACTTCGTGCTCCAAGCAAAGCGCAGAGTTCGGCAAAAACTCCGCAACCGCTGGCGGAGCAGAGTTTATCAGCGCGCTCATGACTTTGAACTGCTTTGGGGGTGGTGAATGACTTGCTGCAGATGTGTATTTGTATTATGTGTTTCACAGTATTTGGGATTTTGGAAGGAATGTAACATTAATTTGCCTGATTTCATCGAAAGTCCCTGATCCCGTAGTATGCAGTGATCCTACAATGACCACTAAATTTAACTGTGCGTCCTCATTCCATGATGCACCCTAATACTTTGGTAGAAAACACTGCCCCTTTCCTTTGCCTCGACTATGCCCATGGTTTTCTTCTGGCCACAGCCACTTCAACACTGGGATGTTGTGTTATCGAAGGCCAGACATTTGTGTCCACGCCTCTGCCTATTTGCAACCCATACCTTTTTATCCCAAGTCTGAGTGCTCTCAGACATCCACAGAGGGTCACTACAGGTATGACACAGGAAGTCTCCTACCTTGACAACAAGCGGGAAACGCTAAAGTGCGTGAGGGCAGTACCCCAGAGGATGCTTTGATCCAGAGTGCTATACTCTAGAGGATGACCTGTACTGTGAGCGTGAGTGCTAGGCTTCCTGGGGAGAGAGTGTCTTTTGCCCCTGTTCCTTTCTCTTGGGGCAAAAGAAGGGTGAGTATTCTCTTTCACTTGGGTGAAACTAATTCCCGGCATGCTGTTTCTCCTACTAACCACCCTTTGTGTACTGCAGAATCTTTATTAAAATGTTATTATTAATATCAGTCGTCATCAAACCAATAACAGTATGGTGATAGTGGGAATGGCTGTGGGCATATCCCAGTGACAGCGAGAATCCAGTGCCCAACGCATGAATAGTTTGTCATTGAGCATCATCGCAGTCTACAGCCCCTTCCGCCTCCTTCTGTGAGGGGGCTAAGCCCGTGGCCGGGTTCCTCGGACGGCCCTGGTATGAGACCCTGTTATCCTCCTCTGGAGCGAGCTGAGAACTTGAACGCTGAACCACGAGCCATCCCGACCGCCAGGCTCCTGTGAAGCCGGTATCAAGAAAATGCACACCCAATGCTGCTGATAATAAGTTGGTGAGTGCTCACCATAAACTGCTGCGGACAATAGTTTGTGCTTATCTTTAATTTTATGGAAGCAGACAAGTGTTTCCTTTTCTCTGTCAGGCTCTGCATGTCTCTGGGCATTTAGGGAAGTGAGGGGTTCCTTCTCCATGATTCATCTTTCTCTAAGTGGGCAATCTCTACTTCCCGCCCCCTCTATCATTGGATATTCACCCTTTTGTGTGGGGTAAATGACCCCATTCATCTACAATATCCCTCTCCCCTGTGTATTCTGTAAGGCAGGCATGCAACAGCCATTGGGCCGACATGACACTCTGTCCTCCACCCTGTCAGGTTCCATTATCTGGGCTGAGTCCTCTGCCTAGCACTTGCCGCTATAAACACAGCACTATAAGGCTGAGTTTGTCTGTGTTTTTCGTCTTCATTAACTTTTTTTGCTCTATTAGTATTACTGTACATGCACGTTGCGTCAAGCAAGGGCAGTCCATGTTACTAGGGTGGCCGAGCAATACTCCGCTCAGTGCAGATCTCTGCGTTTTTTTGCGGTAATTCTGCAGAATTCTGCGTAGTGAAACTCCGTGAACTCTGCCCACTCCTACTCAGGACACACACTGGACACCACCTTCACTACAAGTGACAGCATCAAATACAACTCCACCACACAGCTCACATGGACCACCCACTCTATCATCCTCTTCCAAATCAACACACTTCAAGTCAACACTTCTGCCAGGTTCAGTACTCCAAGCGCAGCTGGAGCAAAATCACTGAAACAGACTGGCTCATCTCCCCCAGAACAGATCAGCCTAGCCCCACAGACAGCCTCACAAGGACATCAATTACTTCCACAATTGGTTCAAGACCTGTGTGGACTCCCTCACACCCATCAAACCCAACAAGCATAGTTGATCAAACAAGCAGGCCAGCTGGTACACAGAAGACCTCTGAGACAACAAAAGACACAGTAAACAGCTAGAAAGGAAATGGAGAGACAGCCACGACACCACCAACAGACCTACCTACAAGACTGCACTCAGACACTATGGCCTGCCAATTAGAGACACCATGAAAAAAGCACTAGTTGACCGCATCGAAGGAAGCTGCAATGAGATCTTCTTGATCGTCAAGGATTTCACCTCGCCCTCAGTCACTGTCAACAACATTGCTGCCTCCCAACAACCCTTTAACAACCTATCCAACTTCATTCACAGCAAAATCACAAACATCTACAGCAACTTTGCACATCAACCCAACCCCAGAGTACTCATTGCTAACCTACCCACCACCAACCAAGACAGCAGACTGACTATATGGAAACTCCATAGGATTTCGGTGAGTAGGCGGCTGCCTGACCCCCCAACACCCTCTGTGATTTACCCTTTGTGCACACTCGATTTTGAGCATTGGTGGCATTATTTTAATGTGAACAGCGTTCAGAATGTTTGAAAATGTTTGAAAATGATTTACGATTTTAACTTCATTTAAACTTGCTATTTTGCACACGTACATTTCTACCTCTTGGCTCCCGCCTCGTTCCCCGCAGCTGTGTGCTGTTTGAGTGGAGGGCATGGAGACATGCACCAGAACGCGCAGGGCGGTTCCGGCACCACATGGGGCGGAGCTGATTGCAAACTCCGCTTCCTATATATCGAATGTGTCAGAGAACGCGCAGCGGGCGAGCGCAGCGGGCGCGCCTGTGGCGCGCCGAAGGCGCGCCTAAGGCAAGCCCGTCTGCGCCCGTCCGCTCCTGGCCCGCGCCCAGCGCCGGTCATTATGCCCAAATGGACTCATTGATACGCCGTAGCTGGTCCAGAGAAAGTCTCCTAGATCTTAGACCCCTATCAGTTGATAGCCACTTGAGGTACAACCCGACGCTAGCCCAGCAAAGCTACATTTGCCCTAATTGCCACTTCTCCCTGCAACCTGCGATACCCAATACTTGCAGGGTTACTAGAGAGAGCTGCCGTAGCACCCTTCCGCGTGAATTAAAGGCTTGCTTGATCAATTGCCGTTCCCTGCCTAAACACGCTAGTGACATCTGGCTCTCCCTTACAACGAATGCCTGGGACCTGATGTTCCTCACGGAAACTTGGACCAAAGATTCCTCGCAGCCCGACATCGCCCTAGCTGTCCCTCCAAACTATCAATTTGCTGGGCTTAATAGATCTGGTTCAAAGATAGGAGGAGGAATAGCTATTATTCTCAGAGCCCACTTGACAATCTCTTCTAGGAAACTAGACAATTTGGGCCCCATTGAAGCTATGTATTTTTGCATTTCCGAGGCAGCTCTCCTCATCTGTGCAGGGGTACTTATCTACAACCCACCTAACACCCCCCCCATCTATATTACTGAATTAATGTCGAGGTTAGCTGACCTCTCACTAAAACATTCGAACTTTACTGTCCTGGGGGATTTTAACCTACATGTAGATGACAGCAACTGTGCAAAGGCATGTTCCTTGGTAGAGACCATGGAGGGTATTAACCTTCTGCAGAAAGTTGTTGGCCCCACACACTCTGCTGGGCACACGTTAGACCTTATTTTCACCAACTTACCTGGCCTCTCCACTCTCACCCCTCTCCCTGTGACTTGGTCAGACCACTTTACTATCCCTTTTAACCTAAAACTCGCCACTACTGTGACCCCAGTCTGTAGGTCGGAGAGGACGGGTAGAAAGTGGTTTAAAGTAACGCTTGAGGAGCTTGAGCCTGCTTTAGCCAAGCTCAAATGGCAACCCTCCGCGAATATAAATGAGGATGTTGCTAATCTAAATCAATACATCACCACGGCCATTGAAAATATTGCCCCCCTCACTACCCTTTCTTCAGCCAGAACCAAGCCCTCTGCTCCCTGGTTCTCCCAGCTGCTGCGGGAAGAAAAAAGTAAATGTAAAAAGCTTGAACGCCTCTGGCGTCGTACCTATGACCCAGGCGCCAAAATAACGTACAGAGGGGCACTAAAAAATTTCCACAAACTCAAACAAACTGCCATGAGGGAATACTTTGCCAGTAAAATTAAATCTGCAGATAATAGTGCCAAGGCACTCTTCCAAGTAGTAAAAGACTTCACCAACCCTTCTGCCCTTCTGCACAAGACAGAGCCCTGCCAAGAACTCTGCGACAAATTATCCAATTTCTTTCATGAGAAAATTTCTCTCATCTATGCCTCCTTTAATACAGTGCATAACCCGGATACAGATGATACACCTCTCACCGATCTCAGCCCCAAGGATAAGAGGCTTAAGACGTTCAAATCCATCACCTTAGATTTTGCACTGAATAAACTCCATCTATGTAAATCAGGCTCACCCTTAGATCCTATGCCTGCTCAAGTTTTCTCCACAGTTGCTCTGGCGATTGTGCAACCTCTGCTGTCGATATGGAACTCCTCCCTTATATCAGGACAATTTCCGGACACTTGGAAGCAGGCAATTCTTATCCCCCTTTTAAAGAAACCCGACGCGGACCCTGCTGTTCTCAGTAACTACCGCCCGATATCCCTGTTACCAAAACCTGCCAAAATTTTGGAAAAAATAGTACAGGAACAACTATCGGACTATATTGAAAGCCATGACCTGTTACATGACTCGCAATCCGGCTTTAGGACCGGCTACAGCACGGAGACTGCACTTCTAGAGGTGGTGGAGACCGTGCGGGAGACTGTGGACAGGGGAGAGGTAGCCATGTTAGTGCTCCTCGACTTGTCTGCAGCCTTCGATACGGTCTCCCATGCCATCCTCCTGAATAGACTCCGTGAGATGGGGATCCGCGGCACCCCTCTGGCCTGGATTACTTCCTATCTTACAGGCCGCACACAACAAGTCTGGTGCCGCCCTTTCTGGTCCAAAGACAGGAAACCTCTTGGCTGCGGGGTGCCCCAAGGATCTGCTCTGAGCCCCCTCTTTTTTAACATTTACGTTGCACCCCT
The DNA here is from genome assembly GCF_964261635.1 of Lissotriton helveticus. Classification (NCBI taxonomy): domain Eukaryota; kingdom Metazoa; phylum Chordata; class Amphibia; order Caudata; family Salamandridae; genus Lissotriton; species Lissotriton helveticus. Next base: position 284,195,059 of record NC_136061.1, on the reverse strand, counting down.
AGCAAAGGTAATTGAGTCTCTGGGGGTAAGAGTGATATCGTATGCTGACGACACTCAGCTTATTTTTTCTCTTAAAGATCACTCACCCTCTGGTTTTGACAATTTCAGAATCTGTCTCTCCAATATCGTGGCTTGGATGACTTCAAACACGTTAAAACTTAATACGGACAAGACTGAGGTGTTATTTTTTAATCGGACGATCCCCTTATCCCCCTCCACCTGGTGGCCGGTGGAACTCAACCCACCATCTTCCCCGGTGAGGGTGGCCCGCAATCTTGGAGTTCAATTTGATAATGACTTATCTTTTAAAACCCAGATTCAGAAAGTCACCTCAGCATGCTTTGGGAAACTTCATATGATAAGAAAAATCTCCCCCTTTCTTCCCAAGGAAGCTTTGAAGACAGTGACACATGCCCTAATTACGTCACACTTAGATTACGCGAATAGTCTATATGTGGGACTACCTGCCTATCTGCTTCACAGACTGCAGATAGTGCAGAACGCCGCTGCCAGGCTAAATTGCAAAATCCCCTATCGACACTCAATCTCCCCCCACTTGAAGAAATTGCACTGGCTACCGATCACTGCTCGCGTTAAATTTAAGGCCCTGGTACTAGCTTTTAGAGCTCTCAATGGAAAAGGCCCTAAATACCTGAGTCACAGACTAAAACCAGTCCACTCCACTCTCAATCTCAGATCGAACCACCTTCACCTGCTGTCAACCCCCCGATTTCGTTATGCGAGAAAGGGTGGCAGAGCCTTCACAGTGGCAGTATCCAAGCTGTGGAACTCTCTGCCCATCAGTCTTAGGACTATTGACACTGAATCTCAGTTCAGGGGCAAATTGAAAACCTTTCTATTTTCAGGCCACTAAGTCCTGCCCCTCTGTCCTGCATTCCTCAGCGCCGGGACACCCCCGTCGGGGGTAGCTGTGCGCTCAATAAATGTCAATAATAAATAAATAAAAATAATAAATCAGCAACGACATGGCAGCAATCATGTCAACCATCCACTTAGTTGTTTCAATGGGCCCATGCCCCCAGGACATCTACAACCTAGGAACATTACCAATCTGCACCACCATGACCATTCAATAGCACCACCATCATTCCCACTACTTTTCCAGATGAATGGAAACGTGCCGAAGTCAACGCCCTCCTCAAGAAATCCACAGTCGACCTGGTTGAACTGAGCAACCTCCTACCCATATCCCTGCTCTCCCTGCTCCCCTTTACAGCCAAAGTGATTGAGAAGGCCATTAAAAAGCAACTCACAACCCACCTTTAACTTCACCATCTTCTAGACAACACACAATCAGGATTTAGAAAGAACCACAGCACCAAAATAGCACTCATCGCGGCCACCATTGAAATTTGAAACATCCTGGACATCCTGCTTGAATTCTCTGCAACCTTTTACAGTGTCCCCCACAACACCCTCATCAAAAGACTCCATGAGATTGACATACAAGGATCCACTCTTAAATGGATCTGTTCTTCCTCACTGGAAGAGCCCAAAGGGTCAGGCTGCCACCCTTCACATCAGAGACCAAGAAATTGATATGTGGTTAGCCCCACTCTTTTCAACATATATATGATTCCACTCACCATCATCATCCGATCACAAGACATTACCAAGAACTCCTACGTGATAACACCCAACTCTCTCCCTGACGGACAAGACAAATACTACCGGAACCAACTACACCAACTCCATGACTATGGTGGCAGACTAGATGCGAACTAACTGCCTGAAGCTCAACTCTGACAAAATGGAAGTACTGGTCTTCGGCAACACAACCTCCCCATGATATTCTACCTGGTGGCCATGGGAACAAGGAACAACACCCACAGACCACACAAGAAATCTAGGGATCATCCTAGATGACAAGCTCTAAATTATGGCTCAAATCAATGCAGTGCGCACCTCTTGCTTTCACATCCTATGCAAGCTGTATAAGACCTTCAAATTGTTGCCTCTCCACACAAGACGGACCGTCACACAAGCACTCATCAGCGATGGACAGGACTACAGCACACTCTCTACACCGGAATACCCAAACAACTCCTAAGCAGACTCCAGACCATCCAGAATCCAGCCGCAAGACTCATACTCGATCTCCCACACCGCACCCAATCACACCAACCTCAGGAAGCTTCTTTGGCTCACCATTCAGAAGTGCAGGCAATTCAAACTTCTCATGCATGCATATAAAGCCCTACACAACACCTGAACAGCCGCATACACTTTTACCAACCCACCAGACACCTACGCTCTTGCCTCACTCACACACATGCGTTGCATCCGCAAAAGCAAACCTGGAGGTAGGTCATTCTCCAACATTCTCCTACATTGCACCCAAGACATGGAAATACCTCCCTCTATACATCAGAGCCTCCTCACTTAATGAGATCTGCAAAAGCTGAAGACCTAGCTCTTCATACAAACACATTGGGACCACACACCTCCACACCTTGCACCTCTAGGGTGATTAGTGTGCTATACTAATAACCACAACATAACATCCTGGGTGCATAATCTTGCCTTGCCTTTTTTCTTTTCTTGTTGCAATGGTTGGTTTGTAAGGCACAACATGAACACACGCATTCTCTGAGGATTGCCTTTTGGCTTAGGCCATGCTACCAAAGGCAAACCAGGGTGCTCTTCTTAAAAGTGATTTGTCTGTTTTTACTAGATTAGTTGACAATAACCTTATAGGCCACTTTTTCAAAGGAACATTTTATTAACTTCTTTTTCAGAAATAAACCTTAACATGCAGTGAAGAATAACATAAAAAACATATGCTCTACACCCGAACCAAACAGGACTGTAGTTGCATATTATTGGCACAACACTCTTCTGAAAGCTCTTCCTTCTTTGAGAGTCACAGGCATCTTATTGGGAGAGTGGGTGGGGCTTATTTCCATAGCATGTGGGAAATGAAAGTATGTTTCCTACTGAACACAAAGGTAGGCAGTCTTACAATTATGAAGGCATGCTACCACTCCATTTAAATGTAAAATACTTGGAAGATCAACCTGGAAATCATGTTTTAGTCCGAAACCTATTTAGAGTTGTAATTTCCTTCCCAGCAAACAAACTACTGAATAGCCAAATACTTGTTCCGCGATTTAATATCAGGAAAACTAGTTAAATATATTTCAGACAGAATGTCCCTATGCGGTAGTCAGTGAGCTTTTATATGCTAGACGTAATAAAAACAAAAATGGAATAGTACATAAGCTTTCAAGGCCACAGTGTTCCATTCGTCAAATATAACACATTTTTTAGTTTCAATTTTTTATTTTGGTTAAAAGAAAACAAGAAAAATATAATATCCAATTTGTGCAATTGCAGAATAAAATTAGGTACAATTACAACATTTGAGAATAATTATTGAAGCCTTGAAATTTAAAACAAAAACACAGTAATATATTTTAAATATGAGTGTTGTTAACAGAATATTAAATTTAGGTGCAGATATACAATTTACAAAAAGTGCTAGTAAAACTTAGGCCTTGAAAACGTGGTTACACTCTTCACAGTGTCCTGTAGTTATGGAACTACCGCGGAAATTCCCGGGCAACGAATTAAAGTACCCAGCCCTGCAAACTTCTGTTTCGCGAGCATTTATTTTTCTAATGTGCTGATGTCAGAGGTGATAGCTGAGTGTGTGAGGTGCCCCCTCCCTCAATAGTTAATGATAGCATGTCAATAAATGCAAGAGTTTCTAAAGATAAATTGTGTCAGTGGTACGATTTAAAATGGTATACAGGGTAAAATATAATCATTCTTTCACAGTTTGGACCCAAGTTCCTAGAATATAGTAGTCTTCCATATTTAGATAACACACCTCTGTGCATTCTGGGACTGATACATGGTTCTTGTTGCTAAAAGGTCACCGTGATATGAAATTTAGAGAGGCACATATTACATCATAAAACCGATGTTCTGAAAGTTTAGTGATTTCAAATATCTAACTTCGCACACAATCTGTCCTTGTTCATTGTATTTAAAATTACCTTTCGCGGGGGCGTGTCCAAGATGAGGCCCCTGCGGTAGCAAAGCTACGGAGCTCCGCCGCGCTGGATTGCATTTTAGCGATCCCCGGGGAAGCGCACACCCCAAACTCACAGCAAAGCGGGCGAAAAGAGAGCAGAGCAGGCTCAGGCTATCAGCGGCATTGTTCACAGCAGAGGCCAGATAGCAGACCTGCCTCAGGGGAAGAACACGAATGCGACGAGGCAGAGTGCAAAGGGCTCCTCGAGGCCGGCTGTGGCTGCTACAGACGAGGGAGATACTCTGACGGACCTCGTAATGGTGGGCAGTGAGCCGACCCCTCTCCACTGGCATTTTAACCCAGCAAAGCGGCGCTTGCTCTGATACCAGGTGAGCGGAGGCGCCTCGGGTACGTACCCGGGGGGCATTGGCGAACTCTACCGGGGCCTCTAGTCGGTGTGGGGAAAGATGGTCAGCCAATCGGAAAGACCTAAGATGGTGGCCGTTTGCAGCCCGAGGCCACACTGACCAGGAGGGATATAGGACTGCTCCCCTGGGTCCTGTGGAGATACGCAGTGGGGATAGCGCAGGGGCCCTGCAGAAAGAGGTTCAGAGGTAGGTGTCGCGTGAGCGCCTGCGAGCACCTGCAACAGCGTTTTAATATTTCACATGGGAGGACAGACATTGAGGGACCGGACCTTCATATTTGGGAGGTTATCGGGCACTGCCACCTGATTGACATTCCCTGAGCTCGGATTGCTTAGAGCATGGTCCCCAAGGTACCACCCTCGGTCCACCATGACCACCTCCAGGTCGAAGAAGGACGTTGCTACCATCAAAGATCTCCTGGTTAAGGGCTCTGCCAAAAAAGCTGGAACCGCCACGACCTCCTAAAATGCTAGTGGAGGGAGCTCACCGGGGCGACAGGTAGTGGACGAGGAAGCCCCAATTACAAAGGGTTTCATGGAAGCACTCTTTGGCACGCTGCGGAACGATCTAGCAGCCCTCCGAGCATAAGTGGCCACCGAAATTAAAGATCTGCATCATGACATGGGGGGATTAGAGCAGAGGGTGGACTAGGTGGAGCGCGCTGCGGACGCCAGAGAAGAAGAGATGATCTTGGAATTTAAGGATCACAATGCTGACCTCAACCTGCATCAGGAGAACTTGGAAAACAGGTAATGCAGATCAAATATCTGAATTAAAGGGGTGCCTTTCCAATCGGATGCAGGTCGTCTAGAGGACTAAGTTCTGCACCTCATCCGACACATCGTCCCGGCCTTGGATGGGAAGGAACTTCTTCTGGACTGGATATGTAGGGCGGGTTGCCCCTCTACCTCACCAGGTGCGCCACAAGACATCCTGGCATGTCTTCACAACTATAAACAAAACAAGTTAATTATGACAGCGTTGCCAGACCAACCACATGTCTTCTTTGAGGGCACTAAAGTTCGCTTGTACCAGGACTTGTGGGTCATTACACTCCAGAGACGACGGGAAATGAGAGCTGTGACGGCTTTTCTAAGGGACAAAGGAGTGCAGTACTGATGGGGCCATCCATTCCGGCTGGTCTTCGTGTGGCTGGGAGAGACACACCAGCAGAGGTATCCGGCATTCTGGAAATAGAACTCGATCAGGACTCTACCCCCAACGTTCAAGCACACAACTATCAGCTCCGGACTCACAAAGGCGACGATGCATCAGGAACCTTCCTCTGTCACAAAATACAAGGCCCACGAAAACCGAAAGCATCAAGAAATGCTCAGCTTTGCTGCAGCAGCTTTCTGAGCACCACCACTCTCCGGAACGGGACGAAGATTAATGGCAAACCGCTCAGATTCAGCATCAGTAGAAGGGGGCGGGTGGCTCCTCCCAGGGCCTACATGTACTTTCATCATATTTGAGCAGTTGCGGTGGGGGCCTTGAACCCCTATCCCTCGTCACACCTCCCACGGATGACCAACGACATGGACCCTCACTACAAACTCGCAAGTCGTGCACCAATTGGTGCTTTTGTTCTACTCCCTGTTCTTGTTGTCATGTTTACTCAATGTTTCTGTGCTCAACCCTTAATCAGATAGGCTCACTCCATGCCCGGGTTGGGGTACTGAAGAAGCTGCGGGGACTCTCACAGCGGCTCTATTCTCTTTGAACCATGGTGCGGATATTTAGCTTGAATGTAAGGGATCTCAATTCACCAGCCAAAAGGATAACAATCCTTAATCAACTTAGGCGGCCCAATATGATCTATGTCGCCTACAGGAGACACACCTTCTGATTGCCACAGGATGCGGTCGAGATGGTTTGATTGTAAGTACTGGTCCTGTGGCCAAGGGAAAAAGGCAGGGGTCACGATCCTGGTGGCCACGTACTTCCAAGGGAAAGTTGAAGGAGTACAAGCTGAGATTCCGGTGCGGTTGTTGTCCCTGAGGGTGTCTCTTGCTTAACATTCACTTACTATTGCTTCCTTCTATGCAATTAATGAACAGCAGGAACCTTTCATCTGTCAGGCGCTAGGTGAGGTATTGGCTTCCCCAGACTCCAACTTGGTAATAGGGGGTGATTTTAATCTGGTTATGGATGCCACCATAGATAGGTCCCCTTCATGTCCAGGGTCCACAGGGATGTTCTCTCCACAAGGGCAAGCTGGCTTGCAGAGGCAGGGCTTACCGATATTTGGCAGGCACTACATCCGAGTTCCCGGTCCTATTCCTTCTTTTCTGCTGCCCACCTGTCTCATGCTAGAATTGATTATTTCTTGGTATCAGCCCCTCTATGCATAAGAGTAGTCCAGGCCACGATTGAGGTGGCAGCCATATCTGACCATGCCCCGATTCATTTAGACATACGCCTCCCTACAACACACCAGACTAACAAAATGTGGCGTCTTAATCCTAAACTGTTGACTTATGATGCCAGGGTAAAGGAAGTGAAGAAGGTCTAGCAGACTACCTATCGGTCAACGATACACCGGAGACCGCGATTACGATGCTTTGGGAGGCTCTCAAGGCAGTTGTTAGAGGCACATATGGCGTGATAGCAGCCAAACTTAATAAGGAACGAGCCTCGAAGTGCGCTGCGCTCAAAGCTAGTGTGAGAGAGCTGGAAGACTAGCATCGATGGGTAGGCTCACATAAAAATCAGCGGCAACTAAATATAGCTCGGAAACAGCTTAGAGCGCTAGAAGCAGACATGGCTGCGTATGCTTTGATGCGAACGCGTAAGAAGTATTATGCAGGGGGAACCAGGCGGGAAAGCTGCTGGCACACAGACTGAGGGTGCAGGTGCACGCTAGGCATGAACAGGGCATCATAGGGGCAGCGGACACCATCTTACGAGGGATGAGGATATAGCGGCAGAATTCGGCCCCTTCTATGCACAATTATACACAGCGTAAGAGACACTCCCAGACATTTCTTCAACGTACATCGCGCAGGCCCCAATAACAAAGCTGCTGACCCCTCACGCTGAGCAGTTGGAGAAAGACATAACTGAAAGGGAGGTCCTAGACGCAATAGGGCGACTGCAAGTGGAAAAAGCACCTGGGCAAGACGGGTTCATAGCCGCCTTTTACAAGCAGTGTGCGTTGGTTCTATCCCCATTCTAGTTCGTCTATACAACTACTGTGGTGACTAGGGGAGCTCATGGAATCAATGCGCATGGCAATAATCATGGTGCTACCAAAGCCAGGGTAAGATCCCCAGCACTGCTCATGATATCAACCCATTTCACTCCTGAACGTTGACACCGAAGTTTTTACCGGGATTTTGGCGGGGCGATTGGGTAGACATATGCCGGGATTGATAGAGCCTGATCAATCAGGCTTTATACCGGGTTGAACCTGCGGTGATAACACTAAGCAGATTTTTCACCTCCTGGACAAGACTAGGCATTCACAAGTCCCGACGCTGTTCTTGTTCATAGATGCCAAAAAAGGCATTTTTTTTAAAAACAAACTTTATTGTAAACCACAGTTTGTATTCCATATATCATAGCAAGTACTCCAGATAGTTTTGTTTTTGTTGTTTGTTATCCAATTTTTACTGATAGCAATTTTATACATATTTTACATCATGTCATATCATTTAGTATAATAGAATACAGTCAGTACATGTGTCAGATATTGAACACCTCCTTAATGTACAGCATGCAATATAACCGCAGGTCGCGGTAGCATCGTCTTTTTTTAAATTTATGTTGCAAACTGAACCGTTGCCCCCTCCCTCCACCCACTTCCTGGTCTGCCAACCTTCCACCATCTGTCCATCCTAATATACCTAGTCTATTATCTCCATGCGTTTCTTGCTGCTGGTGTGCAGTAGCCTAATCAATGGGGTCTGTTTGGGCTTTTGGTCCTTGTTTACTCTATTTGTCAGGGTTGTTCATGGGGTAGGATTACCCTGTATGGGTTGGAGATCTAGCCGTTTAAGTTCTTCTAGCATGATGTTCCGTTACATAGCAATGGAGTGTTTTCATAACCCTCGTGCTTCTTCGCGACTCAGTACCGCACTTTCAGCACTGTCCCACTGAGCTACCTCCTCCCGCCATGTTAGTTGTGTAGGGCTCCTAGGGGATTTCCATCGCATGGTAATTACTCTGATGGCCATAATAAATGCAAGGTCCGAAAAACAGAGTTGAGCCATCAGGGTCTTAGTACGTTTGCGCAATCCCAATAGACATTCCAATATGTTATTTGTAATTGGGAGGTGTGTGATTTCCCCCAGAATGGTCTGAATCTTTCTCCAATAATCCCAAAGGTGGGGCATGACCATATCATATTTATGAAGCCCGCCCCCTCTGCTTTACATCTTGGACAGCAGTTTTGTGCTTCAGGGAACATGCGCTGTATTCTTTTCAGGGTTAAATAAGATCTATGTAGAACCATACTCTGGATGAATTTGAGTTTGACATTACAGGAGACCAGTTTGGGGTGCTCTAATATATTTTCCCATGCTTTATCCGTGAGTTCCGTGTCAGTGGTCTCTGCCCATTTTGTGCGGAGATCTATAAGAGATATGGAAGCTTGTGCTCGAATACCTGTGTATAGCCATTTGAGGAGGTGGCCCCCGCCCCATATAATAAAGCAAATGGACTAATTCATGTTGTGCAGGTTCACTACGTTGAGGCACCCACGTCGACCTAATGAAGTGTGCTACCGTAGCATGTAACAGATAAAGGTGGCCTGGTGCACCTGTAGCCCGTACAAAGGAGTAATGATCTAACAGGGTGCCATCCCCAAACAAGGATCCAACCTCCTCCACACCAAACTCCACCCAGTCCCGCAGCCTGGTCTTTGTGAGCCTACCCCCCACGATTGGTAATCCCAGTAATGGAATATTGCTTGTGTACGGAATCATATTGGAGGTATATTGCAGGGCCTTTTTCCAACAGTGTAGCACTGTTTTTAATAATGGGGGTCCCTCCAGGGTTATTTTAATTTTAGGTAGCAATAGTTTGTGCAGTGTTCCTCGTTCCAGGTCATGAGCGGTATATCCTATTTCCTGTAGGTTCCTACCTGCCGTCCAGTAAGACAGCCACTCCAGCTGACATGCGTAGTAATAAGCTCGGAATTCGGGAACCCCCAAGCCGCCCCTATGCGATGCAAGCTGCATCTTTCTAAGGCTGATCCTCCTTCTCCCCTTTCCCCAGATAAGTTCCAACAGGAGGTTATCAATAGTACGGAAAGTTGATTGTGGCACTAGCAGGGGCAGATTCACAAAGAAGTATAGTAGGCGAGGTAACATTACCATTTTAGAGATGGCGATCTGCCCCATTATTGATAATGACAAAGATGTCCCGAAACAAATGCTGGAGTGTATATTCGAGATGGCCTTCATTAGATTACCCCCCATTTGATCCACCTGTGTCCTATACATATGAATTCCTAAATATTTAAATGTATTATGTGCTACGGATAGCCGATATGTGCCGAAGTGGAACGCATCAGTGCGCGGTCCTTCCTGAAAATAAAAAGCATTAGGTTTCCCTGTGTTGATAGCTAAACCTGATATTCTCTCGATGGAGGAGAAAACATCAGGGAGGGGGTCCGCCCTAAACTTCAGGTCTCGCAGGTATATTAAGATGTCATCCGCATATATGGATATTAAGTGTGCGGTGTCATCTATTATTATCCCTAGGAGTTCGGACAACTGTCTTATGGCTATGGCAAGCGGGTCCAATGCTAAAACAAATAGAAGGGGGGAATGTGGGCACCCCTGCCATGTACCCCTGTGTATAATATACTTGTGGGAGATATTTCTCCAAGTACGTGCCCTAGCAGTGGGATTAGTGTAGAGTAAACATACCCATTGGAGATAGTCCGGAGGGAGGCAAAATCGCAGCAACGCTGCAAACATGTATCCCCATGGTATTGAGTCGAAGGCCTGACGCAAATCCAGCGCCAAGCATTCAGCATTTTCACATTCTGCGGTAGTGACCCTCATGTGTCAATTAAAGCTCAACAGGAAGCCCTTACAGATATAAATAAAGCAGGTGCCCGAGTTTAAGCTCAAATTCAGTAATTTATTAATCAGCCCAAAAAAATCGTGAGCTTTGTCAAGGCTGGGCACAGCAGGTGTGCTTTCTCCCCATATCTATCCTCGAAAATTAGCTGTGATGCTTGATGGAGGCCTTTGCATCCTTGACTTTCACAAGCACAATCCCCGTGCAGTTCCTGTGACCAGGAGCTTCTTTCTCCTCATCTGCTGCTCTGATTGGTCTGTGACCTTTTATAGGCACGAGAGGCATGTGTACTCGCATAGAAGCCCACCCGTTTGGCCCCACCCCACACACTAGCAGTGTGCACCATCTTCCCGCCCTTTACCCACTATGATGAACAGCTCACTCTAGGGACCCTGGCGCCCTTCGGCACAATGGCAAAGTTACACACACATGGTCACTGGAGACAACTCTTCTGGCCCTTTACGCAGCTGTAGTGTAGGAAAATGAAAAGCACTATACATTTACCCAATGAGGTAGCACTTACTGATTAGCCAGTAGAAAGTACTCCAGTTGAGTAGAGGTATCGAACAAAATGGTGGCGTCTACTTGGATAAATATGCAGGGCGGGATTCATTCTGGCACGATGCTCCTGTCACAAAAATTAAAGCTCAACAGGAGGCACTTACAGTCCAGATGTAAATAAAGCAGGAGCCCGAGTTGAAGCACAAATTCAGTAACTCATTAATCAGCCCAAAGAAATTTTGAGCTTTGTCGAGGCTGGGCAGGTGTGCTTTCTCCCCATATCTACCCTCAAAAATTAGTTGTGATGCTTGATGGAGGCCTTTGCATCCTTTACTTTCACTAGCGCAATCCCCGTGCAGTTCCTGTGACCAGGAGCTCTTTCTCCTCATCTGCTGCTCTGATCGGTCTTTGACCTTTTATAAACACGAGAGGCATGTGAACTCACATAGAAGCCCGCCCGTTTGGCCCCGCCCACACACTAGCAGTGTGCATCATCTTCCCGCCCTTTACCCACTATGATGGACAGCTCACTCAAGGTACCCTGGGGCCCTTCGGCGCGATAGCAAAGTTACACATACTTGGTCACTGGAGACAACTCTTCTTGCCCTTTACGCAGCTGTAGTGTGGGAAAAGCAGTAAAGCACTATACATTTACCCAACAAGGTAGAACTTACTGATTAGCCAGTAGAAAGTACTCCAGTTGAGTAGAGGTATCGCACAAAACGGTGGCGTCTTCTTGGATAAATATGCAGGGCAGGATTCATTCTGGCACGATGCTCCTATCACAAAAATTAAAGCTCAACAGGAAGCACTTACATATATAAATAAAGCAGGTGCCCGAGTTTAGGCTCAAATTCAGTAACTCATTAATCAGCCCCAAAAAGTCGTGAGCTTTGTCGAGGCTGGGCAGGTGTGCTTTCTCCCCATATCTACCGCCGAAAGTTAGCTGTGATGCTTGATGGAGGCCTTTGCATCCTTGACTTTCACGAGCGCAAACCCCGTGCAGTTCCTGTGACCAGGAGCTTCTTTCTCCTCATCTGCTGCTCTGATCGGTCTCTGACCTTTTATAAACACAAGAGAGGCATGTAAACTCGCAAAGAAGCCCGCCCCCGAAATCTCCGCGAACACGCGGAATATCGTTTTGCGACATTTTGCTAAAGGCAATTTCGAAAATTCTGCCCACTCCTAATTACCAGATCTTTAAAGAAATCGTCCACTAGTCCATCATTAGTGTGTGCGGGTGTTGCGTATAGATCGCTAAGATAAGTGCTGAACGCCTCTTTAATTTCCAATTGAGTATAAACTAAGCCCTTATGAGGTGAGCGTACGCTAGTGATAATAGGCGTTTCTGGTCTGGCTTACAGTAACCGGGCTAGCAGTGTACCAGATTTGTCCGCCTCAGTGTGTTTCCGCTGCGTATAAGCCTGATGGTCTATAAGTCGGAAGGTTTCTAGGGTCTCCGCATGTCTAATGCGAGCCTCACGTAGGGAGTCCCGTTTGGCCGGGTCTGTCACCGCGGCTTGCTCTAGATCTGTCAGTAGATTTTGTACATCAGTAAGGCTTCTGTATGCCTCTTGCCTAGCCCCTACCGTGGCACCTATTGCTGACTCCCATATCACCACCTTCAGCGTATCCCGATCCACAAGGTTGGAGGAAGCTGTGTGCCTGTTTTCAGTTAGGTAATTGCTAAATAGTGGTAGCGATAGCGGCCCTGAACGGATCATCCTCCAAGAGTTGGGGCCATAATTTCCGGGTCTGGACTGGGGTTGGGACTCTACCCCATGTAAGCGCATGTTTTAGAGGGTTATGATCGGGAAGGTTTTAGCCAGATAGGTGGCCTGTATATGTGTGACAATGTTGTGGGAGCAGAGGAACCCATCAATTCTGGTATGAAACTGGTGAACCGGTGAATAAAAAGAATATTCCCTATGTGTGGGGTAAAGCCTGCGCCATACATCTTGAAGCCTCCAGCCCTGTGTCCCTGAGTTTAGTAGCTTGGCCAGTTTGTAGGTTACGGCGCCATGCAATGGAGGATGGGATCTTTCAAGGACTACATCAAGGACAGTATTGCAATCTCCACCCAGAATCCATGGGATAGTGTCCCACCCTGCCAGGGCTCTGCCTAGGTTTTGGAAGAATTTGTCCAGATCAAAATCCGGAGCGTAGATACTTGCTAAGACTAAAGGTAGGCCATCTAAGGTGCCCCTTAATAAAATATACCGGCCCAGTCATCTGTACAACGCTCTAATTCCATAAACGGGACCCCATGACGAATCCATATTGTCGCCCCTCTAGCAAAAGCCGAATAGTTAGTAGTAAATACATGGCACCTCCATTTCTCACGGGTCTCCACCGCCTACTCCATCAGATGTGACTCCTGGAGAAAAACAATGTGTGCCTTCCGCCTAAGGAGATAAGCATGAACACTGTGCCACTTGTGTACCGCTCCAAGCCCCCACATGTTCCAGGTCAGCAAGTTACAGGATCCTACGGTGCTTCTATTGCAAAGCATAGGGTGGTAGTATGAACTATGCTCCTTACCAATCCGAGTCAATATATGAATGCAGACCAGGAATTCCCTAACCCATGAAGACTAAACATACTCGACACAGCCATTAAACAGTGCCGTGCCCAACAAATAAACATAACATGCAAATTCCATAAAACTGTGCTTTGTGGGGGGTTATAACTGCCAACCATACTACATTCTGCTTGACTGCAGCACTCTGGTAGCTCTACAGAGGGCCCAGGGGGAGGTTTTTGCACATGTATCCATACTGGTCATGAAGAGAATCGCCCTAACAGTAACATAGGGCCGCGCCCCGGAGACAACGGGAACATCTGAGAATGTCTACGATTCCGTAATAGGTGTTATGTGCAATGTCCCACCTATATACATCGCTAAATGTAAGGTATAATATTATATAACATATTGTAACAAGTAAAAATGCAACATAGTTTTAAGTGTACCATTTGCAATTGAAAAAGGATTCTGGTTGACGCAGTACATCTCTCAGGCAGCTAAAGTGTCCCTGCCGGTGCATTTATACAGTGTGAGAAAGCAATTCTTTACTTTCAATTATCAATTAGATCATCTACAGACCGAGGCGTGACTGATGGAAACAGAGTTATGCTGTGGTCCGAGTCGGATTGAATGGTGCTGTCCTCTGAATCCGTCGCCATATTGGAATTTCCCTCTCAGAATGAACTAGCCGCCGCCAGCGCCTCCGCTCTGCCCTTCATCTTTTGTGCTTGAGTCGGGCCAGTTTTCGTAAGGTTCCTCAGGCCCTGTCCAGAACCACGGATCCTCTGTTGTTGAGTCTTTACCGGACAATGTCTCCCTGAGCCTGATGTTTTGTCTTGACTCTGTTCCACATCCATCACTTCTAACCATTCTTCCACATCATTGGGGCTGTTGAAGAAGGAGGTTTTCCTGTCATGTATAATTTTCAGTCTGTCCGGGAACAGTAGCTGAGCTGCCCGTAACTTTTTCTTGATGACTTGAAAAGAGGTCCGTTGTCGTTGAACCATTATGGTTTAATCTGGGTAGAGAGAGATCTGTTGATTCTTAAACTGAATTTGCGCTTTTTCTCTTGCTTTTTGTAAGAGCACGTCTCGGTCTCTGTAGTTTAGTATTTTCGATGATCAGGGGACAGGATGGTGCTCCTGGCCTCTGCGCCCCAGTCTGGATCCGGTGCGATGTCTCCACGCAGAAATATGGGGATAAACCGTCTGGAGCTACATGTTCGGCAAACCAAGCTTCCTCGAAGTCCGCAGGTTTAGCTCCTTCGCTGCGTTCCGGAAGCCCAATGACTCGTATGTTGTTCCGACGGTTTCGGCCATCCGCATCTTCAAAACAGTCTTGAAGACCATTTACTTGCTGTTGCAGCTGTTTTATTTATGTTGCATGCTCAGAGAGCTGGGGGTCTATGCTAGTCAGGGCCTTCTTGTGCTCTCGTACTGTCAGTGAGTTTCCCATGATCTGCTCTCAGGAGGGTAAGACTGCTTGTAAGGGCTCCAATCTGCTGTTCCATCATTTTCCTAGAGTCTCTGACTTCATTGAGAATCAGGTCCAATTTGTCCGAGGGGGTCTCTGTTGTCCCAGGGCCCAAAACATTTGACAATGAGTCTCTAACACTGGTTTCAGGCATGCCAGGGGGGCCACCCGTATTCAGACACTTTTCCTTTAAGTCTACCCATCTTGTTTGTCAAGCTTTCGCTGTTGTGGTGTACCAGACGGTTATATATGGGGACTCTGTCGTCACCCCAATGCCGTGCAGGCTCAGCAAATCCAACCCAATATGCGGGGAAAGCCTTCCCGTCAAGTCGCCGCAGATGGCTCTGAAATGTCATCTCTGCACTCGTACCCTAGCGAGTGTATTAGTGGGTCGAGGTGCCTCACAGGACGATGACGACTCTAATCACTGTTCCAAGTAGGAATTGCGTAATTGGGGGGGAGGGTTGATTTAAGGGAAGCAGGAGGGTAGGGGAGAATGTTATTGATGCTGCTCCGTATCCCTCACAGTGGGATCCCTTCCCACCGTGCCGATCCTCACTGTATCCCCCAGCCGGTACCTTTTCCCAGAGCACTGGCAGGTCCCAGTTCTGTGCGTCCCGCTGTAACAGGTATACTGTGTAGTGTGCTATACTCTTGCATGCAGTACTGCCCCCAGCTAATCACCCGCCCCGTTACCACAGTGCATTGGCCTTCATCGCTTCCTAGGGGCGCCGTCCACCAGATGCCTGCTGCCTTCACATGTGTAGTTGGGGCCCCACCATCCTCCGTCGGTCTCACGTGCCTGGGCTTATTACAATACCCCACACAGTGTCACTACCGCTCTTTGGGAACAGCGAGGGTCAGCAGCGCTCCACCCAGACAGGGTCCGTTCGTCTACCTCGGCACTACCGCCGGCCCAATGTCCTCAGACTCCTGTTAATGCCAGCCAGGTTGTTGAGTGTGAGGGAGGGGGTAGGTCCACATTCCGCCCGACCTCCACCGCGATGCGCCCGCTCTCACCGTCTTTGTGTGGCGCGATGTTCCATGGACCACACAGTTTGCCGATGCTATTCAGGCTCCGTAGATCTTCACTCAACAGGTTCATGCCCCCGGTTCGGCCCACCGCCTGTTCAGGGACAACCACCTTCCTCATCAGGGTCTCCGGGAGCTCCGATCACCACGAGTAGTCTGGGATTGCAGCACGCCAGCTCAAGTTGATTGTGGTAGGTAGGCAGCTCTCCGAACTAATCACCGCCGATCGTTGTATTTCGCATCTCCTCCTCAGTGAATGCGCCAGTATTTATCCCAGTTCCCAGTCAGCAGTGCCTAACGTCTTTTAGGCGGCATAGGAGGAACCCAGCTCAGCAATTCTCCAGGATAGTCCCCCCCAGGGTCCAGAGCTTCACCAGGTTGTGTCCGCCATCTTAGGCAACTAGCCACACACCCCCGACGCCAAAAAGGTATTTGACAGGGTGCATTGGCCTTTCTTGCATTGGGTATTGAGGTGGGGGGCTTGGACCCCAGTTCCAGCGTTGTGTTGGGGCTGGTTATACGGATCCCAAAGCACGGGTCCGGGTGAATAAAACACTCAGGGCCAGATGTAGGTAAATTCCATTTACCGATTCATGAAATACCGACTCATACCGAATCCGTATTCCTGAATCGGTAAATGGTATGTAGGTAAAAAAATCGGTAAAAGATACCGACTCGGTATGAGTCGGAAACCCAAATCGGTAATCACTGAATCGGAAAAATCCGAATCGGTAAATACCGAGTCGGTGATACGCATGCACCCCTATGGGCCACATGGCCCATAGGAATGAATGGGAGTCACCGATTCGGAGAATTCCGAATCGGAAATTTCCGAATCGGTATTTACCAAATCGGTATTTACCGATTCGGGAGTTTGAAACACGCCATGTGAGCCTGCCAACCAATCAGGGACAGCCTACACACCCCACAACCAAGGCCCTGTGAATCCAACCAATGAGAGTGAAGCACCCCACCCCAGCACCTGGGAGTGGCCACACCCATGCAGGTGGAAACCAACAGAACAAACAAATCTTCTGAGGTGAGAGGAGCACAGCATCCAGAGGCAAGCAGAGTGACAGAATGGAGGTACAGGAAGGCCAAAAGGAAGGTGGTGAGCGAAAAAGGAAGACAAAGTTCAGCCAAGAGGATCTACTGGTGGCTGTGGAAGAGATAGTAGCCCAGTACCCAAAAATTTTCGGGAGGCAGTCTCTGCATGTTGCAGAGACTGTGAAAAGGAACACTTGGATTGCAATTCAGGCCAAAGTCAACGCCATAGGTGTCACCCACCGGGAGATTGAGGACATCAAAAAGAGGTGGTACGACCTGCGAATTGTGACGAAGAAAAAGATTGCTGGCCAGAAAAAGGATGCTGGGCTGACTGGAGGTGGCAGGAGCAAAGCACCCAAACTGACACCGATAGAGGAGCTAGTGGAAAGCACCATGGAGGCAGAATGCATCCATGGGATAGGAGACCTGGATAGCACAGCGAAAGCAACCAAAAAACAAGGTAAGAGGCATGTTCCCACACCCACCCCCACAACCCAAACCCCTACCCCACTGTGTACACTCATCCCACTGCAGAAGAGCTCATACTCACTGACAGCAATGCATCATGGTAGACGTAGTCATGTATACACAGATGCAAGGTGTGCAGACTTTTATTAAGAGCCACACACAGATGAACAACAACATTGACCCTATGTCAATTTGTTTCTACAGGAGAGTCGTCACGCAGTTCTGTTCCACCGAGGGAGGAGAGTGCAGCACCAACTAAGAGAGGGGAGAAAGCAAACAAGAAAAGTTGTGAGAGTGCAGTTGAAGGATGAAACGATCCCACCCAGGAGCCATCAACTCCTGTCCGAGCCACAACACCTGTCTCACTGTCCCCTCTGTTGTTTGGATCTCCTGAGCTCACAAACACACCCATACCAATGTCCAGAGGGTCCTTGCCAGGAGGGGAAAGTAGGCATGCGGAGCCCCCGCATAGGATCCTGCAGACCTCTGGATCAGAGGATGAGGAAGATGTCCCCCAAAATAGTGCAACAGTGGCTGACAGGCCAAGAACACAAATTGCAGCAGGCGCTGCGCGCACCAGTGTCCTTGGCAGGAGGGCACGTGAGGGTGGGGAGGGCCAGGAAGGGGAGAGCGTCTTCTGTGGCCTGGAGGGCACAATGGTAAAAGTACAGCACCAGCAGGCCAAATCACTGCAAGCCATGCATAGGCAGGTCTGCTGTATGAACACCAAAATGTCCAACATGGACAAGGGCATAAGCCAAATGGCATCTAGCCTGGAGCAAATGGCACAAGGGATCAAAGACATTTCTACATACTTGGGAGTCCTGTCGGACAAGTTAGACAGGGATCCTCTCCAGCGTGCCAAGGAACAACAGTACATGCGCCAACATACTAAGGCCATGAACAGGTTTGCTAACAATACAGCACTCCTCTGCAGACGCTCAATTTCTATGCAGGAAGCATTAGTGCACTGCTGCACAGACTTAACACGGGGCATGGGTAGAGTGACCTCTGCGGTGGAGCAGATGCTGAACTCCAACACAGTCAATGCTGGTGACACGGGTGTGGAGGAGACTGAGGGGTCAACCAGCAGGAGTGGCTCTAGTACACCTGTACAGGAGGTGCGCAGGAGCGGGAGGCACAACCAAGCTGAGTCAGGCACCAGCAGGGAATTGGAAGGTCAGGCACCAAAATCCCGCAATGTAGTGCGAGGCCGCAAGCACTAACCTATGCGGAAGATTGACTCAACTGCACACAGTGACAGAAACTGAGAAGGTGCAGCCAGTGACATTTACGTTCATTCATGGATCCTCTTCAGTTGTTACAATGATGATGTAGTGCTGATTAAACTACACATGTCATGTAGTAAACCTGTGTATGTATCATACTTTACCTAGAAATAGCGTTGTGTTATATCTGTCCGTCTCAATCTACCATCTAGTGCTGCTGGTCCTGTTGCCTGGGGCTCTGCACGTTCTTGGTCGTCATCTATGTTCTCATGATGGGTCATCTCCACCTCTGTGCCTTCCTTGGTAGCAAGATTATGCAAGATGGCACAGGTCACTATTATTTTGCAACACAGGATGGGGGTGTACTGTCACGCACCTCCACTTTTGTGGAGGCACCGGAACCTGCTCTTCAGGAGTCCAAAAGTTCTCTCCACTACATTGCGGGTGGACCTGTGTGCCACATTGTATCGCCTTTCTGGTCCGTTGGTTGGGTTGAGGTACGGTGTCAGCACAAAGGAACGCAGGGCATATGCACTGTCACCTGGGAGAGAACAAGAGGTACATGAGTTACATTCACATTGCACATTTAGATGAGGTCTACTTGAGGGTGTGTACAACTTTTTTACCTAGCAGATATCCATCTCCAAAATCTCCATTCAATAGCCTGGTGTATATTCCGCTGTTCTGGAATATGTATGAGTCGTGCGTGCTGCCAGGGAATTTGGCAACTATGTTTGTGATGATGTTCCCTGCATTGCATATCACCTGCACGTTGATGGAGTGCGTCATCTTACGGTTTCTGTATATGTGTTCGGTGGCTGCAGGTGGGCATAGGGGAATGTGGGTGCCATCAATGCAGCCTATCACATGCGGGAAGTGTGCCAGTACATAGAAGTCTGTTTTAGTTTTGGCAAGTTCCGCAGGTGTGTCAGGGAACTGTATGTAATGTCCCATTCTCTGAGTCATGACATCCAGGAATTTCCTGAAAAAATGGGACAGACAGCTCTGGGATACACCTCCTACTGCAGCTATCACTCTCTGGTAGCTCCCAGAGGCAAGAAGGTGTATGCTACACAGCACCTGGACATGGGGAGGGATGGCGTGGGCCCTGGGTGTTGGATGATCCAGGTATGGGTGGAGGTCCCTTATTAGGTCCATGATGGTCCTGGGGTGCAGCCTGTACCTCTGGAGTATCTCAGGCTCAGTCAATTGGAACAGAGTGATCCTCTGCCTGTACACCTGCTCCTCCCTTTGCCATACCCTCTGACCTGCAGCCTGTAGCCTTCGCCTCCTCGCAGTCACATAGAGTGCTGCCATTTTGCCAACAGTGTTGCATTTTGGGCCCTTTTTATAGCCTGCACCTGGTTACCACCTGCTTTCAGTCCATGGTAATTACCGACTCTTAAATACCGAATTTTGTTGAAATCTGTATTTTTTTCCTTTCCTACATCTCGATGGGCATTTTTTCCGATTTCTTATTTACCGATTCGGTAAATAAGGACTCGGTAAATAAGGTGTCGGTGAATACCGATTCGGTAAATATGTTATCGGTAAATACAGATTCGGTATTTTACCGATTCATATTTTCCGATTCGGTACTTTTTTGACACCTACATCCCGTTTTCAAAATACCGGTCGGTAACGGCCGATTTTTACCGATTTTGGGCCGTTACTGACCGGTATTCACCTACCTACATCTGGCCCTCAGTCTCCAATCTTTCCGGTGGCAAGAGGGACCCATCAAGGTTGTCCTTGTTCACCACTTTAATTTGCCCTCTATATGGAGCTGTTGGCAGAGTGCATCCGACACCATCCACAGATAGAGGGCATCTGGATGGGAGGCCAATCCAACAAAATAGCTTTATATGTGCATGATGTCTTACTGACCATCACCAACCCGCGTCACTCACTGCCTTTCCTTTTAGAGGAACTTGCACGGTTTGGGAGGTCTCCGGTTTTAAAGTAAATACAGCCAAGACACAAACCCTGACCATCACCATTCCTCAGGAGGAACAAATTCACTTGGAGTCAGAATTTCCCTTTCAATGGATTCAGCAGGGTATCCATTACCTGGGCATTCAGATCTTTCCCACGATAGAAAGCGTGATCACACATAATTATACGGAGCTGTTGCACACCGTGAGATCGCTTATTGAATCATCATAGAGTATTTGTTAAGCGCACATATCACTCGAAAGTCTCATGGCGCTGGTGGATGACTCAGAGATAGACTTGAAAGGTGCATTAGATCGCTTATTGAATCATGGCGGAGGTTACTCTTTCCTGGGTGGGCCGCATCGTGGCGGTAAAAATGACCCTGCTGCAAAATATTCTCTACCTTATGCAGGTGATGCCGTTGCCGCCCCCCCCCCCCCCCCACTCATCCTGAAGAAGCTACAGGTTGCTCTTGAAGCCTTCATATTGGCGGGCAAATGGGTTCGGATGGCAAAAGAGCCATTATATCTGCCAATTGCCAAGGGGGGTTTAGGAATACCAAATTTGACAAAATATTATCAGGCTGCTCAGTTGCAATATATAGTCGAATGGCAGCGCCTGATGACCGAAAACACTGGTGCTTCCTGGATCAAGCGATCACTGGAATGCATATTTGGTTGATCCCGTGGTTACAGCGTAAGCATCGCATGCCGGGAGTATACATCTCGCCAGTGGTCAGAGCAACTGTTGGGGTTTGGGACAAGGTATGCTTCATTCATCAGCTGTCCACGTGTATCTCTCCGCTTACACCCATCATAGGAAATCCGGATTTACCTGAGGCTATGCCGGAGAAGGCTTTCGCATGTTAGCAGGAGGCACAGCGCAAGAAGATTGGGGACTTATTTGACATACGAGGATTGTTGGACTGTGATGCTCTCCAACAGGACTTTGGACTCCCAGACTCGGAGTTCTGGCATTATCTTGCGGTTCGACATTGGGTGTCTCTTTCTGCAATCAAGCAACATGCAAGTAGACGACTAACGTTGTTTGAATGCTGGCTCTTATCTCGGAAATTACTTTATGTCAAGAAAATTTCCCTTTAGGTAAATATCTCGGAAAGACAAATCCCACATTTTGTCTGACATATACTCATTTTTAAACACTCAGACCTCATCGCTAAAGACCCAAGCTAGGAAGAGATGGGAGTGGGAATGCAAACGCTGCTTCACAGATAAGGAATGGTTAGATATATTGCACCGAGCACGCACGCAGAAACCCTATTATGTACTATACCCCAGCCCGCCTGGCTCTATGGTAGAGTAGAAGGCCGGATACGTGTTGGAGACACTGCTCTCACTCGGGCACACTCCCCCATTCACTGTGGCACTGCCCCAAACTTCATAGGTATTGGAAAGAAGTCCTGCCCGACATTGATAAGATGTTCAACACTGAAATACCCTGCTTTCCTAGCCATGTATTGTTGGGTTGCCCAACGTTCTAACTTATCCACTACACTCTGAACGGGATAAAGCCATCACATTAGCGATGTGTGCAGTGAAGCAGGTCCTGCTATCAAATTGGGGTACAGATGTAATCCCGACCCATACGGACTAGCTCAAACTTTGTGATTTACTGGGGATGGAAAAATTGACAGCCATCATTAGCCACACTTTACCCAAATTCGAAAAAAGATGGGCCACATGCATTACACACCTCTCGGGAGAATTTCAACAACTCACATGCCCGATATATTTACACATACTGGAGATCACGCCCACCACAGCCTCAGTGGATCCAGGGGAAAAGAAAGAGTGATGTCTACAACTTTAGCAATATGAGCACGTATTGTTTCTTTATCCAATGTTTGATGTAGATTTGGATTATATTTCCCCATTCCCCTTTACTCTCTCTTCTCCTCCCTTTCCTCCTGTTCTCCTAACTACTGCGCCGGTCAATGGATGTAGGCGCAGGATGATGTCAATTGAATTACAACTTTAATGCTTATTTCTCGCAGGCCGATGGATGTAGGCGACAACTGATGTTCCCTATTCTCTCCTTTCATGAAATTAATAAAATGTTACAATCCTAAAATTACCTTTCGCCATACAGATGCAGTGTTTTTGCAGTGGATATCCCTGGTTTTTGAAGAATTAGCCCACTGCTGAACGTTTACCAGGGCCCAAAATGAGGAAACAGTGTAGGTTTGTCCTGATGTATAATAGCTGTATGGTCCCACGCGCGTACTGTCCCTCAGGCATTTCCTGCATTACATAGGGAAAATAGTGTTGGCTGATTCACATTTGTATGACCTTTGCACCTGGATCAGATGAGTATGAGGAGTTTCGATTTTGGATCTTATACATAAGGAGTTTGCACTGGTTCCCAATGCAGGCGTACGGTCTGTTTATGGGGGTCACAGTAAGTTAAGGCGATGGCCCTCCAGACTGGAGGTGCAGTAGGAGGGTCTTTCTTCATAAGCCCAATCCAGATATCTCTTTTGGCTTGACAGGGATCATTTTGTCGAAAGTTCTTTCTTCCACAAACACAACAGGAGTATTTTCGTCAAAACTCCAGTTCCAGCCATTTCATGAAAGCCAGTTGACATTTGTTTCTGTAGTTTGGATACAAGCCGAAAAAGGGGTGTTTGTTTCCGAAATACAAGAAAATCAATGTCCCTGACTGTCCCCGTGCCCTTAGAGGTTCTATTCTGGCACCCATAATGTTTAACATTTGCATGGAACCACAGGGTAAGGTAATGCTTGGTACGTGCATCCCCATCCACTGCTATGTGGATGATAGCCAGCTATGTCTGCAAGTGACCAGTCCTACTGACATTCATTGAGGGACCCTGGAGCTACCATTCACCACTGCATTTACTGCATACACAACTCCTCTAAAATGGAATGACATCTCATCTCTTGTCCATCTAGCTCTTGCCTGCTTCACTCTCTCTCTTCGCTAGCCGCTCTTGGTGTCACCCTCACTCGTGACTTTTGGGTTTAGTCCTTACATTTCTCTCCAGATTCTTATCTGAACTTTAGATTCCACATTAGGAAACTGGTTCCACTCCAGCATGCTCATTTCAGCTTTTAGAAAGAATCAAAATGCTGAAGGCTATTGAAAGTCTAGGCTGTGAATGTTTTTGGAGGAAAATGGATTATTGATACTATTTGTGTTTTTGTTTGCATGTATTTGGTTCCCTCCAAAAACCTGGTAACAAACTCAAGTAACAAATATTTGTTTTTCAAGACTTGATGGAGATATCACAAGTCTCTCAGTACTTCCAACATCAATTATGGCTCCTCTAAAAGCACTGCTTCAGTGTCAAACTTCATCATGTATCACCCTCTTTCTTTTCATCAATTTTGTTGCAACAGCACTACAGGATTGTTTCTAACATCTCCTGTATGACGTACAAAGCATTTGTGCTGAGACTACTGTCCTATTAGTAGGCTATCCTGTTTTAGGTTTAAACCTATAATAACTGATAAAACCCCACCAAAAGGGCAATAACCCTCACCACTGTAAACATATAAACACTGAAAAAACACTGCAAGAACCACAAACTAAACGCCATTCACAGAAAGGAAAAGGAGAGTGAAAGAGTAATTTGTATTTCTTCCTGAAAGGGCCAATACAATGTAGCTTTGTTATACAAGGTAGCAGCAAGAAAGACTGTTCTGCTTGAATTTTGCTTTTTAGGGAGGCCACATTGGCTTTTTTCAGTTTAGTTGTCTTTGGTCTAAAGTTGCAGGGTATAGAAGCATGTTTTAGGTCATTTTGAATATTTTAAAAACTGTAGAGAATCAGGAAATATCAAAATCATAGTTTATATTTTGGCTACAATTGATTCTTTCACTGATATGTAAAATGGCTGATTTCATAAGAATCTTCCCCATATGTACTATCACATTTACCCACAGACAGAGAATGGGTGAAACCCCTTGAAATATCAGCCCCCTTTTCTAGCACATCAGTATTGATAGTAGGTGAATTGCCAAACACCCCATGCTTTAAACATTCAATGCAAGGTGCAGTGACAGGTGCATATGAAAAGAGTGCTGTCACCAAGCATCTGGGATAGTGGTGAAAACATGGCACCAGACTTTTGGAAAACATGGAACACAATGGCACTTTGAATTCTGCTTCAAAAAGTTCTTACTAAATTGAACAAAGATTGGAGTGATATTGTTTGTATTGTTTGTATTTACGTTGATTTAGCTATGTACATGAAAATGTTGTGTGATGACCTGTCAAAATCGATACCTGAGCTGTAGTGCTTCCCTGTAAGAGTTCCTTACCACTTGCAATATGGTATGCTGAAAGCATATTTGCAATCTTCAGAGTTAGTGAAGAATGCCATTGACTTTGTAGTCCATTCTGGTGCACAGTTTCGTTATGCGCGGGAACACAAACGCAAATATTTCTCACGTTGTGCTTTGCGCTGCATCAAAGAAAGATTCATCCCATATGTCATTTAACCAGGAGTTCTCAGTTCTAGATGTTGTGAATGCTATTTTATTTATGTGCCAGCCGTTTACAGAAAGGTGAGGATCTTCAGTCGCATATTGATAGTGATGTAAAAAAAAGTACTCTACTGCATTCTTACATTTTTACAGGCAAACACGATTGCTATAGTGGACATAATCAAAAAAGTAGAGTCTGAAACCACCCTTGTCTAACAAGTGTTCAGCGTAATTGGTGTAGATGTAAAACATCTCCTTGAGAGTAGGCACTTTTAGTAACTTTGGCACTGCAACATGCTCCATGGAAAAATGCTTGCCACTTGGTGAGCAAATAATTGTTGAGGAGCAATGCAGGACATTTTATTTTACAATGCATGAGAAATGATGCACACATTCTAGATCTCTTCCATAAAAGGGAATTTTCTCTGGATTTTGAAAAGTACTGCTTTGTTTTTGACCTCTTTAATAACTCTGAGGGCATATACACCCGTTCAATGCATGTGTTGCAGAACATGTCCCAGATAATCACAATCTCATGGTGTACCAGTGTTGGAATGGAAAGCTATGTAGGTGGACAGAGTTAGCAAATTGCGTACTGGCTGTTTTTGCGTTGTCCATCTCAAGTGCAAATATTGAGGGGGCTTTTTCACAGATAAAGGTTTACATGGGAAGGAAAGAGTGATTGCGCATGACCAAAGACTCATTAAAGAAGTATTTTATGGTGTAGTACAATGAATTTGATTTGTAAAAATATATTTGGACCTTATATATACTGTCTATATACCATGCACTATCAGTGCAGAAAGCAAGAAATAATAAAAGCAAAGTATTCCATAAACACCGGGAAAACACTGTTTCTGTTGGTTTTAATAGCGCGGAAATGTGTAACCACTGATGACCACAGTTTTTTTAAGATATTGAAATCACTGAAAAAAACCCCACCAGAATTTACCAAAAATAGAAACTGAAAACAGGAAAACCTACCTATTAGGTAAATAGGCAATAGGCCTACAGGGGTCCCAGAGTTACTAGGAGCAAACCCTTACTGTGCTTGGAAGGTCTCAGATTCCTCAATGCTACACCCTCCACAGGATTTCTTTACCGTCTCCTTATACAGATGAATTTCTCGTTCTCTCTCTCCATTAGAATATCCCCTTCTCTCTTGCTCTTCAGTAAAAACCTGAAATCCTTTTCCTTTAGGAAACTTACCCCTACTCATTGCTGAATTTGCATCTCTATCTGGAGAAATGAAACACATTTCTTCATCTTTTTGCTTATTTGCCTCTCTGTATTTTAGTTCACTTCCCCCCAATAGCCATCTGTTTGTTTCTATTTTTTTTTTAGTATTATTTACCATTTCCTACAGAGCACCCTGCTGCCATTGGACTAGGTGGCACCTTAAAAGTTGTACAAACTTCTTTTTAACCTTCCTTCAATACTGTTTTTTATAATCTTCCGTCAATACTTTTGCTTGAGTGTTCAAAGCATTAATCAGTTTATCCGTTGGTATGAGGTCAAACATCTGTTTGATTGATCTATGCCTATTTCTTTATGGATAATGATCATTGGCTTCATTAGGCTGTGACTGTATTTTTTTAATACCTATTTAAAGTATCTCAGTCTTGGGAAAAGCGAAGCCGATGCAGACCCACTGAATCAGACATTAGAACACCAAAGTGTCTGGCATGGGGTGATGAGGCCTCAATCAATCAATCAATCAGGGGAATTGTTAGCGCACTAATCACCCGTGAGGGTTTCAAGGTGCTGAGGGAGGGGATACGCAGATCTGTCTAGCCGAAGAGCCAGGTCTTGAGGGAATTCCTGATGGTATTCCGGGAAGGGCGAGTCAGATGTCTGCCGGTAGCTTGTTCTAGGTCTTGGCTGCAATGTGAGAGAAGGAAGAAGGATCTTCCGCCTGCTCTGGCTCTGTGGAGGCTCGGGGTTTCGGCCAGTGTGAGGTTTCTTTTGGGTACGTTGCAGTTGATTCTGTGGTTGAGGTATTTGGGTCCGTTGTTGGGTATGTATTTGTAGGAGTGCGTGAGGATCTTGAAGGTCACTGGGGGATGCCGAGGACGAGTCTGGCGCGAGTGTTCTGTATTGTCTGGAGTTTGCGGGGTAGGGACTTGTTGATGCTGGCATAGAGTGCGTTTCCATAGTCCAATCTGCTGGTGATGAGTGTGTGGGTGACTGTCTTCCTTGACTCGGGGGGGATCAATTTGAAGGTCTTGTGGAGGGTGTTGAAGCAGGTGGAGGTGACGGCATTGACTTTTGGTGTGGTGAGAGGGGGTGGGTGGGGTCCCGAGGGCGGTTGTCAACAGGTGTTGTCTCACGCTGAAGGGTTGGTTCCAAGTACGAGGACTTCTGTCTTCTTGGCGTTGAGCTTAAGACCTATATCCTCTTCGACATTTCCTGAAAGACACAACACATAAATTTTTTAACTTAGTCATAATAATAAAAAACAGTAATCATGTATTAGGACCAGAACCAACTGAATATCAGAGAAACAATAAAATACGTTTTGGAAAGAATAATGAAACAATTGTACATCAGTACCATCCTGTAACAAAGCAGGAACAAATCAGAAGACGATTGATTCTGTTTACCAAAATATTGTGCAAAAATTGAAGAGAGGGACCCCTTTGCCTAACTGAAGAAATAGGGTACTATTAAGTAGAAAACAAATTTATCCTTTGGTTCCTGCTCACTCACAGTAACACACATCTAATCACTCACACAATTCATCATCCTTTCAGTTGAACTCAAAATCATTTCAAACCCAAACAATAAACCCACATAATGTCATTAGCAGAAATTAGTACAAATGTAATATTAAAAAACTGTGATTTATTGTTGACTTGATATGTCTGTTCTCTTTTATTTTATAAAAAAAAAGAAAAACTGTTAAAAACAATGCAAAATTTCCAATAGTATTATTCATTCAAATATAGAAAAAGCAAAACATTCACAATTGTACCCTTATACTACTATGGGAAAAGTTAATACTATTACTACAAATCCTAAAAGAGAGAAGAAAAGACAATGCTCTTGGTCATTTAAAGGTACACATTCGTAAAAGAAAATGTTACTATCAAGAACCCGATACATCAACTTCCGTTTGGTATCTACTGTTCCCGCCGGCCCGCATCACTGAGTTTTCTGCAGCAGGAGCAGAGCATTTGAGCATCAGCCCACCCTCCACTGTCGCCTCCTCTTACCTCGTCTGCTGCCTCACTGTCATGAGGGCTCCGGGCTAAGCGTGAGTCTCCTCCAACTGCTCAGACCGCAATCGCAGCACAGGGCTCACATCGAGCCTCCCACAAATCTCAGGCTCCCTGGCCTCATGGATGCCCATGGAGCTGACGTATATATGCTTCTTATGACAGTCGCCACTCAGTTACATGTGTTGCAACCAATGTGGGTACCCCTGGGCTGCCGTATGGTTCAGGATACATTATGTGGGTGAAAAGCAGGGTTGGATTGGGATTAAAAATCGGCCCGGGCATGCTAAAAAATAGTTGCCCACATTTGCATATTGCCTTTCCGCAAAACAATGCTTTGGCGAAATTTTATAAAAAGGGGGGGGGGAGAGGTTACAAAAATGCACAGATTATTTACACAGGTGAAACACACCTGAAAACAAGTGAGGCCACATTTGCTCAGGCCCCCGGCCCCCGCTCACTATGCATATATTAATGGGCCGGCACAGCGAGAGAAAGAGAGTGACACCTCTGCCTGTTGACAAAAGGGAGGTAAGGGACGCCCATATACCTGCAGACAGGCCACTCAGGTACCCACTGTATGTATTGCGACTTATATAGCGCACGTATCACCCGAAGGCATCAAGGCGCTTGCCTTGGGAACCCGTCCTGGTTTTTCCCTGAGAGATAACCCCTACTGGGTATCCCCAAGGTGAAAGCCAGGCATCCCGCAGCGGGTGGGCCGCCGTAGTGGAGATTAAGCAACTATTGCCCAGAGTTGCAGCGTGGGACCCCACGATTAGAATAGGCACCGAGGCGAGAATTCTCGAGTCTGTGGACATTTTGGGCTCAGGACCCTGCCGCGTCGGGAATTGAACCCTGGTCCCGGGCCAGACCTCTGCATCAGGGTCTGCCGCTCTAATCAGTGAGCCACACTCCTCCACTGGGCCGCTGGCGGCATCGAACAAGGCAGAAACTGCCCAAATCGGCGTCCCAGGCTGCTGAAAAAAGCAGCCCATAGCAGGAATTCAGATACCAGCCCCTCCGGCATTGCCCCAGTGCCCACGTTACCAATCCGACGCTGGTGAGAAGCCGCTGGTTAGTGCTGCTGGTCGGCCATAGCCATGCCCCCTCATCATCAGTTTCATTGGCTTAAATGTATCGCCCAATGGAGTGATACCAAAGTCAACTTCCTAGATATTTGTATTAAAAATCAGGAAGGCACATTACAAGTAGAACTGTTCACAAAATCGACAGATACAAATACACTCTGACACTATGGCAGTAATCATCCTAGATCTCAAAAAGATAATATTCCCTTCGGGGAATTTTTGCGTCTTTAACGGAATTGTACAACTCTTGATGATTTCTATTTACTTTCAGAGACTCTTGAGAAAAAAAGATAGGGGCTTCCCTAACAAACTGATAAAACACTTGTTCAAAAGAGCAAGGTTTTATGATCATGACTATCTTCTTGATATGTCAAGAGAAACAGGAAAGAAAAAAACAGATAGGTTAGTGTTTATGAGTCAGTTTTCTGGAGTTAGCAACCAAATAAAAAATATATTAAACAAGAACTGGAAAATTGTGAACGATCGCCAGGAAAATCAGTTAGAGAAACCTCTCTCGGCGTTTAGACGTAATAAAAATCGGTGCAATGCATTAGTAAAGAACTCCAAAAATACTGAGGTGAGTAGACAATCCACCTTAGATAATATCTATTTCTACAATTCTTTCAAAGATTTCGATATTTTTATTCACTTGGCTTAATGTTGGAGTAAAGGTTGATTTGGGCTTGAAACTAGAAACATTAGGAGGGGCCAGATATTCTACCTTCGAAAAATGTACCGAGCCTCACCTTTCTAAAAAAGTCCTTCTCAAATTCAAATTAAGTGGAGCAGTAGGGGGAAAACTGAGACCTTTAAGTAAAACCTTTTCCTCTTCTTCAGAAAGACTTTTATGTGAGAGGTTAATAATAGGAAGTTCCTCTACCTCCAATACCATTGGTTCCTGGTTAAAAAAAAATCCTGCGGTTGATATGTCCTTGCTTGTTCCTGTCTCCCAAAGTTCCAGTAATTCCTTTGGCTTCTCTTCTGCCACGAGCCTTACAGACTCTCAGTCAGTGTTTTGGAATGATCTACCTGGCTGTTCATTCATCTGCTCATCCTCTTTGCTAATTGAGCCTGATGTTTAAGAGAATGTGATGTGTTTTTTACCACCCTTAGAGTAAACTGGTCTTTGGTAAAAGGGCTTTTCCCATCTTTGATCTTTCCTGATAATATAGTTTTCTTTGCCTATGTAAGGATACACAAAATGTCTCAATATCTTTTCTTAGTTTGTTTGCTTTCTTGTTTATAAGATAGTCTCTATATTCATTTGTCTCTGATTCTAGTTCTTCAATTTTTTTATGTGCTTCTTCAAGTGCTGTATTTTCTTTAATTAACGTTTCTAATTCCTCTATCTGTTTTCTTACAATAATCATAATTTCCTGGGCTGTTTCAATAATTAAAATTATCCAATCTCTGCTACAGTGATTGGCTATAAGGGTCTATGTTTCGAGATTTTTTTTATTCTCGGTAAATAGCCTGAACTCATTCCTAATTTGGAGCCCAATGGGAATCACCCCTGTTTTAAGATACTTAGTCATAAATTCAACATGTAATTCAATGCGAGTAAGTTTTTTCTTTACGTTCAAGATTTTTACAAGTTGATCATGATTCATTTGATTAGTAGTTGTCTTGCCCCCTCATTACCTGGGTTTTGGTTGATCAATCCATTAAACTGGTCTTCTGTAAAACTAAATGTCTTTAAATTATCCATGGGGCTATTAATGGAACTTCAACTACAAAGCAATAGGTCAATGACCAGAAACTACCTCGCCAACCCAAAAGGGCTTTACACAGAAAGCAAAAATTGAAGAGAGGGACCCCTTTATTGAAAGTTTCAGCGCTCCGTCAATCATCTCCTTGTGCTTGCTTTATAGGCCCTAAGTTGGCAGGGTATCCCCAGACATGGGTCTCTTGCTCACTTTGCCACTGGATTCAAGCTAGCCTGGCTGATTAGTGGTGTTACCCAAAAACCGGTCCCAGGATACTTGTTTCCGGTCCAGGGAAGACATGACTTAACAGTTTTGGCTGGACTGTTCCAAAGAGGCACAGGGTCAAGACTGATTTGCATATAGCTGTGTCTGAACAGGAGTGGCGAAGTGAGCTAAAGAATGATGATGGATTCAATCCAGATCTGTGACTAGGGCTGAGTGTCTGAAAAGTTACAGCGTCCATCATCTCCTTGTGTTTGCTTTTCATAAATATCACCCCTTTGGAGTTAATAATAGAAAATGTATATTAAATGAAGCAGTATTTTTGTAAAACATTGTTAGACCATGATATTTATGACCGACAATATTTTTAGTTGTGACATACAACTGTTGTAGAGAGGTGCCAGGCACTTACTTACCATAGTTATAGAAATATTTACTATACCAACAGTAATTGGTCATACAAGCTCAGGCCCTAGACAATAATCAGTAGCCATCTTGGGGCAGCAAATTCTGATCCTTAAGGTTGAACGATGCATATATTTCCATATATTCTGTGACTTCGCCAGCGTTTTTCGTTTGCTGCATGCTTTAGGGAATTTCTTCTGCTTGCTTACGCACATCCATATGACTGCCTCCATTAAGTTCTTGTATTGCCTGCATGCATGTGACATTAAACTCCAGTATACAAAAAAATGGTTCCAAGTAGAATTGGGTAATCACATAACCAACCAATGTTTGGTAACCATAATTGCTAGCTTCCAATTGTTATCAATGACTATAAAAAAAAAAATCACATTTCAAATGAATTGTCGGAAAAGAGAGACGAGTATGCCAGCCCCGAAAAAACAATATTTATTTTGTTAAAATGCCCAGTTCTCCAGTGACCACACGGTGTAAATATAGAACATGAGTTTTACAAATGTGTAATGCAAATACCAAGCAAGCAATAGACAGAGAAAATGCACTCTGTGCAGGAATTCTGATCATTGATATAGGTGGAGTGATTAAATCCCAAGAGGTCTAATTGCCGCAGCGTCGACATGTTTTTACACACCATTAGTGTGGGCTCAGCATCAGGTCTGAAAATATTGGAGCCAAAGCAAGAATCTGTGAAATCGAAAAGATAGGAAAATTGAAAAGCTCTTTAACCACACCAAAACAAAACACAGTCCATAAAGAACAGGTAGCATCACGGGGTTTACGTATTAAAACATTGTTTGCTGATTTCACCACTTACTGTAAATGTCCAGAAAACACAGACTATAGTCTCTTGCCAACTAGAAAGTATTCTTGTGATGACTCTTCTTGACCTCAGATCCTGGCTCAGGGTCTCATTGTCATGTCTGGCCTAGGCCTCAGCATGCATGCAGGCTTTTGTGTACGTTACATGAAAAGAAAGGATACTATATTCAGTTGCAGTCAGATAACTCAGAGCAAGGGTGAATGAATGAATGAATGAATGAATGTTGGTCTTATAGAGTGCAATCTTTGCCCCAAGGCGTCAAGGCGCTATGGATAGAACAGGCGTTTGTAGGAAACGCGAAAAGGAGTTTAGATGTTAAAGTGTGAAGAACCATGTTTTTAAGGCCTTACAAAACAGAAGGTGAGAGTCTTGACCAGAGATCGCTAGAGGGAGAGAATTCCAGAGCTTAGTGGCAGCAACAGAAAATGCTCTTCCCTCCCATCTGGCACTACTGAACCAGGGAACTACAACCAGTTTTTGCTGGCAGACTGCAGTTGTTTAGTAGGGACATACTGTTGGAAGAGTCTTTTAATACCTTCGGAACCCGAATTATGAAGAGCCCTATGGACACGGTATAGAGCCTTGAACAGAATTCTCTTTTCTAGAGGAAGCCAGTACATCTTGGTAATAGATGCTCAAGCTAGTTGGAATTTAGTAAGATCCATCACAAGTCTTGTTACAGCATTCTGTACAAGCTGCAGTTTATTGATGGATCCCTTATTAATGTCCACGTAAAGAGCATTCCAATAATCCAATCTGGACAGAACAAGGGCAACAGCTGCCTGCTTTTGGGAGGAGAGGGAAAGACATGGAAAGATCTTCCTCAGGATCCTGATAATACCAAAACTGGTGGAAACGGTTCTGTTGATCTGGGGGTCAAAAGAGAGAAAGCTATCAACTATGACACCAAGATTCTTTGCTGATATAGCTGGACAGGGGCATAGTCCGAGCATTTCAGGCCACCAAGAGTGGGACCATATGGATTATTGACTGCCAAAACTCAAGACTTCTGTCTTGTCTCAATTGAGTTGTAGGTAATTGTCTACCATCTAAGCAGCCATTGCCCGCATGCAGCTTTAAAAATTTGCACCGGACGCCTCAATGCTGTTGGTGATTGACACAATTATTTGTGTATCTGCTGCATAGGACAGGGCCTCCAGCCCAAAAGATCCAACAGCTTTAGCTAATGGGGCGACATAGATGTTGAATAAGGTTTGACTCAATGATGAACCATGTGGCACCCCGCAGAACGTGAGTGGCGTCAGCATAGAATTGGTCCAGTTTTACTTTTTGTGACATATCAGTAAGAAATGAGGACAGAAGCTCCAAAGCAGAGCCTGGGACCCCAATTTCTTTAAGATGACCGACCAACCTTGTAAGCGAGATGGTAACAATGGCTGCGGTTAGGTCTAGGAGAATTAAAAGAGAAGTGTACCTATCATCTACTTGAATACATATGTTACATATGTTATTTATTGCAGAAGTTAAAGCAAATCAAATCAAAAAATCTTTATTTCGGCCATTTCAGGCTATAAAAGAGTGCAGAATAATGCATAGTAAAAAGGAGATAAATTGTATAATCATAAAAGGACACCATAGAATTCATTAAACACAAAATAAGCATAATTTACAAATAAAAATGAACATCCAAGTATTTAAAACTTTAGCATTCAATATCAATTAATTGGCGCCGCTTGGACCACATAGCTAACAAATACTTAGAAAGTGCAAATACAATTATGCTTGATGTGTCGGTTTTTAAAATTCTAAAAGCATACAGACAAGTTTTAAAATCTAGATTTCTACATAGCGGTACCAGCCAGCACTTCCTGGATTTAGTGTAGGCTGGACAGAAGAAGAGCACATGAAGCTCGTCCTCTATGTCACAGCTACATCCTGGACAGGATTTGTTGGTGGAGGCTGACCATTTGCTAGTAAAAGCTTTCAGTGGTAAGGTACCGTATCTCCATTGGATAAAAAGCTTTCTCGCTAAAATCGGAAAGACTACGTCCATAAAATCCTCAAACAAATAAGAATTTTTGAAGGCTAAAAACGAATTAGTCAATGTGCCCAAATTGGAGGCACAGACAATGGAGTTACATTTTTTCTCCTTGAAAATCCTAGTAAGGGACTTGCGCGATACCTCGAGGCAGCCCCTTTCCGGATCGTCCCACATGTCCGGCAGACCCAAACTTAGAAATTTGCGCTTTATAAACGCCAGCCATGGAATTTTGCCTGCGCAATTAAAGCTTAATATCTTCTTTGTAATGTATGTATACTTGTAAAGCGCACTGTTACCTCGTTACGTGGTGTCCTGGCGCTGTATACCGCTGGGGAACCCGTCCTGGCTTTCCCTGTGAGAGGGCACCCCAAGGTGAAACCAGGCATCCCCGGCGTTGCTGGGGCCGTTGTGGAGATTAAGCAAGCTATTGCCCAGAGTTGCAGAGTGGGACCCATGGTTAGCGTAGGCACCTAAGCGAGAATTATCCAGTCCGCAGACATTGACCCAAGACCCTGCCGCGTCGGGAATTGAACCCTGGTCCCGGGCCGACCTCTGCTTCAGGGTCTGCCGCTTCTAACCGGTAAGCCACACTTCTCCACTCTTTAACTCTTCCCTGTAATTTAGCAGGTCTGTAGTTGCCCATATCCTATGCCAAAACCTGAGCGGCTTAAGTGCTAGCTCATCTTCTATGGTGTCAGTCCCAAGTCTAGCCTTAGAGGGAGAAACGGGGTACTTTGTGGGAGTGTCAGCAGCCATCTTATGAACTTAGTTTCTATCTTGTCAATGTCTGCCCCTCCAGAGTGACCCCACAACTCTCCACCATAAAGAGCTGCAGCCCTTGCTTGTGTCTTGTAAATCTCCAAAGCTGGGCTCACTGGCTTAAATGTCGATGTATTTGAGACTTTAGAAATACCACCCACCAACTGTGAGAATTTCAATTGGGATTTCACCTGTTGGGGTCCCCAAGAGAGATTTTCATGAAGTGTTACCCCCAAATATTGGAATGTCGTGACCCTTTCCAACCTCATGGTGCCTAGGATCGGATTAGGTCGTGTAGATACCGGGGGGTTGAATATCATGAATTTTGTTTTTTCAACATTTATCTCGAGACCACGGGATCGACAAAAGTCCCCAAAACCATTCAATATCCGTTGGATCCCCATCGGGGATTTGGAGAGCAGGGGGGTATCGTCGGCAAACATGATCGCCGGAACCCTCCTGCCTGCCAACCTTGGTGCATTGTTATTGGGGACGTTATCCAAGTGTGAAATTGCACCATTAACGTAGAGGCAAAACAGGGTCGGTGCCAAAACACAACCCTGGACACCCCACAATTTCCCCCATGGCACTAAATCAAACGCGGACCGGGGGTCCACAAACACCATGTAGAGGCTGCCACCCTCAATCTTTGCCATTTTCCAATACAGGAGAATCAAGCGAAAGATTTGGTCCATGGTGGATGTGTTCCTCCTGAACCCCGCCTGAAAGGGACTTAAAACATCATGTTCCTCCATCCATGCCAGCAAATGGTCCAGGACAAGCCGCGCAAAAAATTTTTGCGGGACGTCAATGAGACTAATGGGCCTGTAGTTGACTGGGAGCAGAGGAGAACCCTTCTTGTAGATTGGCACTATCTCTGCTCCCAGCCAAGTACCAGGAACCTCCATTCATCCCAAAATTGCGTTAAAAACAATAAGCAGGTAGGGGGCCCAGATCTCTGGTTGATGCCCGAATAGGTCCCATGGGAGTTTATCCAGTCCCGGGGCCTTACCCACTGCAAGATTTCCCAATGCAATAGACACCTCCTTCAGGGTGAACTCTAAGCCCTCATGCTGCGTATTTAAAGGTAAAAGTGCCGTCATATTATCCTCGGCAGATTCATCTGAATATAAGGCTTTAAAGTGAGATTACCACACTGATGCATCGATATTAGGTTCTATGGCAGAATTTTGTTCTCCCGAACCCGTATTAACCAATGACCAGAATCTACGTGCATCCCTTGATTCCAAGGTAGTGGTTAAGTTAGACCACCTATCTAGGTCCCACTCACTCTTAGCATGAGCCATTACTCCTTTATACTGCAGTCTTAATTCCCGAATTTTGGGTTTATTGGTCCCAGACTTAACGGCCGCAATCAGCTCAGACTTGACCTTTCTACAGGCTGAGTTATACCAAGATGAGACTAATGTTCTCCTCTTCCTAATGGGAACCTGGGGATTAAAGACCTCAGATAAACTGGACACCAGGTCCAAGTGGATGTGCCCTAGTTTTCCATTAAAATCTGTAGGTGTGGGTTGAATAATTAAGGTATAAATCTCCAGAAGTCGAGGGAGAACCAGACTATACAATTTCGCCAGTTCTTCTTGGGATTCTACTATTTTGCCCCACTTTACCCTGCGTCTGTTGTTTGAAAGTGTCAACCCTTTACCCACATCATGTATTTCTGGGGAGAGAATATCCTTTGGTCCTGGGAAGACCATCTCTAGGCATAGACCATTGTGGTCGCTATCGGCTCTGGGGATTACTCTGAAATCAATAACCTTTGACCACATCCTTGTTTCCACCATGATATAGTCAAGGCGAGATTCATGAACCATTTTATTGTAAGTGCACGCTTCTGGAGTATCGGACAGAGTACGCCTGTTACACGCCCTTAGAGAATTGTTTAGAGTAAGGGCCGTGATCTGGATCGCCAGGGGGGACCATGACTTAGGGCATGGTAATTGACAAGGTGGAATAGCCCAGTAGTCCTCTTCACCCATAATTACACCCTCGCTCATTCCTAGGAGGGGCTCAAAGTGGCAATTCATGTCTTCCGCCAGCAAAAGATGGCAATCACTGGGAAAAGTGGATAAGTCAGCAATGGTAACCGATTCAGCAGCCAAACTGACTGGTCGTGAGTATACATTCACAATAGCTAGTTTAAAAGAGTTTAGCCACTTCAACAGTATGCACTGTACATTTTCAGAATGTGTGGCCCTATTTTCTGCCATACAACCATGTGAGTAGCTACCCAAATGGCAAGGCCGTCTGACGGTCGTCCCTTCCCTCCCCACCTGGCAGGTACATGGAGTGTTTGTCCCTGGCCCAAGTCTCCTGAAAGAGACAAATATCCTTTTGGTCCACCAAGGAACCCCACTCTGTGCAGTTTAAATTGCCCGATAGGCCCACCACATTCCACAATAGGATTGTCAACGTCTTCAGTGTTACGGCAGAGTTTAAGGAGCCAACACTGCTCTGCTGTTCTCCATCCCCAGGGGCTGCATTGGGAAAGGGCAGTAAATAGGGCAGGACGGTGCTCCCCAGTCCATCAGTAACTAATTCCCCGTTAGGCCCATGAACATGGGTATCAGAATTTATTAAGGGACCAGGTGAACCAGCAATACGTGACTCCACAACTCCACTACATTCAGCAGGGTTCCTAGATTGGGTAGTACAAACAGTGTCCGACTTACTATACAGTAGTCAGTCCACCATTTCCAGACTGCTGAACCTGTTATGGGTGGTTAGATGAGTCTGGGCGATTGGGCGCCCATTGCTACCCCTCTCCGACCCTCTCCCACGTCGATGCGTTGCTAAGGACCAGTCAGCTGTGCGATCTGACCAGTCTGTTAGCGGATAAAAAAGGACAGGGGATGGCATTGAATGGCTGTCCCAGTGCTATTATGGCTCCAATTACAAATATGCTCCACGGTACGGGGATCCCTAAAATTTACCAGAACACAGTCCCCTGTGATAGTTTTAGTGCTGTGACCCACCCAAGAGAGCCTACGTACCATCAATATTTCACTAGTGACATAAGAGGGTAGTGGTCTGTTATGATTTAGCCAGTGAGTCACTTTATTTTTTAAGGAGGTAAACGATTCCTGGCCTGGGTTACTAATTTCCAGAATTCCTGCCAGTAATACCACATATGGACTAGTTTCAGGTGGTAAATCAATCCTAGGTGCCCTCTGAAATGCTGCTACAGTTACAGACTGACCACTCTCTTTTAATTTCCCTGCAGTAGCAGAAGTACTCCTACTCCGGTTCTCTGAACTTGTGCGCCGGGCGTCAGCAATTTGTGACGTGGATGGTTTATTAACGTCCGTGACGGGTGGCAAAACAGAGAGGGGAAGATTATGTATACCAAAGCCATCACATACAGAAGTCGTTTGAACATCGCCCAGGCATGAGTCATTTGACTTCGAAGTTAAAGCAGTCTCCGGGCTATGGCCATTCCGAAATGGGACGAAATGCGAGTGACTTTTCACTTGATAACTGATTGCACAGCGTAAATAATGTATCTCACGTTGTCAATGAGCAAACATACAATATACATGAATTAAACAATAATGCATTTCTCTTTAAACTGATATATGAGCCTTCATTTAGCTAATCGTACTTGTAGGATTTGACTATTACAAATAAGTTTTATGTATACTCGAAGTCGCAAAAATAAACTTTAAGCAAACATCACATTGTCCATATATCAAACTCAATTGCAAGCGTCCAATGTAATAACTTTGCTCAATGCATTTCGGGATCATCAAATCCCTTCTTCAGGGACCTCTGTAAAAAAGAATGAAAAATAATTGCAATAAAACAAACTAATATCTGTGTTCAACTTACAAGGATAACTGGTGTAACACCAAGGATGCACATAAACATGGCAACAATGTGAATGAACGAAGAAAGATCTATGAAAAAAATTACATGCACAATAAGCACCCTAATGAAAACACGATATTTTGATTGAAAAAAATGTGAACCAAATTTAATGAATGAATGAATGAATGATGTAGGTCTTATCATGCGCAAACTTAGCCCAATGGGCGTCAAGGCGCCTAAAACAAATGACACAGCTAGCAGATCAACCCAACAGTCCATCACTGATAAGCTTTGGTAAAGTACCAGGTCTTCAGGGCTTTTTTAAAAAGCTCAATTGAGGGAAGTACTTTAACCTCAGTTGGAAGAGAGTTCCAAAGCTTAGGGGCCACTACAGAAAAGGCTCTTGCTCCCCATGTGGCCAACCGTATACGCGGTACTACCAGTTGGGACAGACCAGCAGATCGTAGGGATCTAGTTGGGGTATAATGTGAAAGCAGAGACCCAAGAGAATCATCCGGACCTGCTCTGAGCGCTCTGTATGTGAGACATAGAATCTTAAAAAAGACTCTATACTGGACAGGAAGCCAGTGAAGGTCTCTCCTGGCAGTCGTAGCAGAGGATGCTAAGGGAAGGGCCAGCACAAAGCATGCTGCCGCGTTCTGCACTATTTGCAGTTGATGAATAAGACCTTTGTTAGACTCCGCATACAAAGAGTTGCAGTAATCAAGCCTTGATCCTACAAGAGCCACTGCAATCTGCTTGCGGGCCTGAAGAGAGAGATAATGACGGATCCTATTCAGGATCCTGATCACACCCCAACATGTGGCCACCGTCCTATTTACTTGGAGCTTCATGGAGAGTGAGGTGTCAAAAACCACACCGAGATTAATGACAGAAAGGCCATCAAACAAGCGAAACCCAGTCTCGGTGGTGGTGGCGCAGCTCATTATCAAAAGGACAGGTTGTCTTGTTTTCTTAAAAAGGTCAATTGCTACCATATAACTGTGTAATGTGATACTGCAGTGGATTCTGGAGTACAGAGCCATTCGCTTTTTGTGCAACTTGACGAATAAAATTTGTTTTTTTTTTCAAAACCAGGTTTTATTGACATTTCAAAAGTAGATTGCGGAAACAGGCACAGCACTCCAGTCACTGGAGAGGCTGTAAGCATAGAAACATGAATCACAGTTGCAGCAATCAGCACAAAAGGCAGGATAAAATAGGGACATTAACTACCCGGATCCCCCCCTTCCCATCCCGTAACAACCCCCCACCCGGATCCCACCCCCACCCCGTTCACGATGGTCACCAGGATCTAAACAAAGTAATCTGCACAAAGATGGTAATGCGCTCTCATTCCCGTCCCGGCACTCATGGTAGTAGATCTGCCATTGCGTCCTGCTGCAGTGGCGGTTCCAGCCACAACCCCCTGTACTCTGCCCACCTCTTCCAAATGTTATAGTGTTTGCTGGGGCAGCCACGGGCCTCATAAACAGGGCGTTCTAGTCCCATACAGTAGTCCATACCTCTTTTCCAGACCTCAATCGGGGGAGCTCCAGGGTTTTTCCAGGCCCGGGCCACATCCCGTTTAGCAACCGTAAGGCCCAGGAGCAAGAGATGCCTCTTATAGATGTTACCGCCCACCTGCTCCAAGACATGCAGAAGACCCAGCTGCGACGTACGCGGGAGCTGCCAGCCCAGTATCTCATCCAAGCAATCCCAAATACGCCTCCAATATCGTACCATTGCCCCACAGGTCCACACCGTATGCAGGAACGTACCCATTTCCCTACCACACCTCAGACAGTCGGGGGAGGCAATCAAACCAGCTCGCCACAGCCTCTCTCTCGTATAGTAAGCCCTGTGTAGGTATTTAAATTGGATAAAACGCAGCCGCACGGCGACGGCCGCCTCCCTCGGAGCCGCAAGAGCCTCCCTCCATCCTTCCTCATCGATTTCACCAACGTCTCTCTCCCATTTGGCCCGAAGGCCATCTAGGGAGGGCGCACAGTGAGTGACTAGGGATTGGTACACGCACGAAATTTTCTTCTCCGTTAATTCTCCCATAAATAATTTAGCCTCTATGGGACTGAATTCCGGTAGAGAATCCAACCCCTCCAGGGCGGGGGAGATAGCATGGCGGAACTGCAGGTATTTGAAGAACTGGGTACTCGGCATGTCGTACTCATCCCTCAACTCCTGGAAGGATTTAAGGGTCGTACCCCTCATAACATGCCCCAACGCCGAGATCCCTATTGAGTCCCAGCCGCGAAACCCCGGCAGGGTCGACAAGGCCGGTAGGCGGCCATTTTGCCACAATGGGGTCTCCCCAGTCAGCCTATTCCACCACCCCATGCGACCAAGTGCCCGACTCCAGACTCGAAAGACAGTTTGTGTAACCACTGGAAGCTTCTTTCTTTTCCCGGCGGAGTATAGTAGCGTGTGCAAGGTATCGGGTTCCATTAGGTATCTTTCCAAAGCGTATGCCGGGTCACCCCGATCTCCATACCACCATTCGTTGAGGATCACGAGATGGGACGCCTGATAGTAGGAGAGGATGTCCGAGGACGCCTGGCCACCGCAGTATGTAGAGAGGAAGCAGGTGCGAAGGGCCACCCGCACCGTCCCCCCAGCCCAGAGGAAACGGCCCAGCGCCGAATCTACTTGGCGGAACCATTGTGGCAAAATAGCGTAGGGATGATTCTGCAGTTGGTAAAGCAGACGAGGAAGAGCGACCATCTTAAAGATGGCTGACCGGCCATATAGGTTCAAGGGCATACGGGACCACGTCTTCATGTCCGATCTGACTCTGTCCCAAACCGGAATAATATTACGCTCCCACGAGACTCCAGGGATGTCAGTCAAGAACACCCCCAGGTATTTAAGGCCTCCTGTCGCCTTTTGTAAGGCCGATGCCCAGTCACCAAGAACCACCCCGCTGCCTAGGGTCCACAAAACAGACTTCCGGACATTGAGAATCAGCCCTGATACTTCTCCAAACACTCTCAGTATCTCAAGTACTCTGGGGCCAGACCTGTCGAGGTCCGTCAGAAAGAACAGTACATCGTCCGCGTAGAGCGCGATACGGTCTGACGGCCCAGCCTCCCACTCGAACCCCTTCATTTGCGCATCCATTCGTACCCACGCCGCGAGGGGTTCCATTGCTAGAGCAAATAAGTATGGCGAAAGCGGGCAACCCTGTCGGGTGCCCCGCCCAATGGGAAAGGCGTCTGAAACCGCACCCGCCACCCGCACTGACACCGTCAGGCCGGTATACAGCAGCCGCACATACGATAGGAAGCGAGGGCCAAGATTCAAACGGGGTAGGAGTGCCTGCAAGTATATCCAGCTCAGCGAGTCGAAGGCTCTATCAATGTCTGCCAATAGGAGCGCCGCCTGGGAGCCGGTGGCCTTCATCATCTCCAGAGCC
This sequence comes from Lissotriton helveticus, assembly GCF_964261635.1. Taxonomy (NCBI): domain Eukaryota; kingdom Metazoa; phylum Chordata; class Amphibia; order Caudata; family Salamandridae; genus Lissotriton; species Lissotriton helveticus. The sequence continues at coordinate 284,152,421 of NC_136061.1, read as the reverse complement.
ACTTGGGCCCGCCTAATATTGTGTCTTGTGGCTCTGTGTGGCATAAAACCAGCCTGGTCCGGGTGGACCAGAGCGGTAATGAGAGGTAAGAGGCGATTGGCCAGCGCCTTCGCCAGTATCTTTGCCTCGATGTTCAGGAGAGAGATAGGGCGGTACGATTCATGTCTATCTGGCGGTCTCCCCGGCTTGCAAAACACCACTATCTCGGCATGTCTCCAATCCGACGGCAGCTGGCCACTTTCCCCGGCAGCATCCAATTCCTTTTTGTAATGGGGCCCTAACTGGAGGTGGAATTTCCGTAGAAACTCACACGGGAAGCCATTCGGCCCAGGGGCCTTCCCGGCATTCAGCTCGCCCAATGCCTTGCCCAGTTCCTCCGCGGACAAATGAAGCTCCAGGTCAGCACGCTCCTCGTCGGAGATCCCCCGCGGCGGGAGATCCGCCAGGAATTTGTCAATATCCTCCGCCGGAAGGGAGTCCCCAGGGGCGTATTGCGCCTTGTAGTAGCTCGCGAAACTGGCAGCTATAGTCCCTGGATCAGTTATGGGGGTCCCTGCCTCATCCATCAGTGCCGGCAGCGTCTGAACCTGGAACGCATTCTGGCACAGCCTGTACAGCATAGAGCTGGATTTGTCCCCCCACTGGTATATTCTACTCTGCGTTGCGAGCCATATTTGGCGCGACTCCTCAAGCAACAGGGACGCAGAATCAGCCTGTGCCTGCAGGAGCCGCCGCGCATCCTCTTCTGCCCCTGTCTCTGTGGAGTGCGCCTCCAGAGTGCGGACGCGTTCTTCCGCCTTCTCCAGTTCCTCCTTTCGAGTCCTGCGGGCCCTCGCACACCAGGCAATATCAACACCTCTGAGTGTCGGCTTCATGGCCTCCCAGAGGGTCACCACGTCAGAGTCCGGCCCCTCATTCTCCCTCCAGTAGTGGGCAATGGCCTCACGCATGTGGGACTGGTAGTCATCCCGTAGCAGATGCCAAGTAGAGAGGCGCCACCGGAACGGCTGTCGCCGTCTGTCAAGGAGAATATCGATCGTCACGGGGGAATGATCAGAAAGCCCCCGGGGCAGAATGGCAGTCGATGCCACCCTTCCGACGGTGGCGCACAGGACGAACAAGTAGTCCAACCGAGAAAATTAACGATGGACCGCGGACACATAAGTAAATTCCCTATTGTGTGGGTGTTGGCAGCGCCAGGCATCCGTCCATCCCATACCTCTCACCATCTCACTCAGTTTCGTAGTGGCAACCGCCATTTGTCCGCCCCCCGGCCTGTATCGATCCGCAGATCCATCCATTACATCGTTCCAATCGCCACCTATCACTGACAAGACGTCCGGCACCTCTGCCCAGACCGCAAACAACTTCTCCGCCAGAGACCATTGCAAGGGGGGGGGAGCATACACACTACCAAATACGACTTGTTCCTCACCAATCATTCCTTTGACAAAAACATACCTGCCCTGTGCATCAATCCACTGCGAGGAATGTACATAGGATACTCTCCGATGGACCAAGACCGCCACCCCCCGGGATCCCCGAGCGAACCCTGCATGGTACACCTGATGATAACCATATCTTTGTAAACTCAGAGTCTTCGTACCTAGGAGATGAGTCTCTTGTAACAGTAGAACATCAGCCTTTTCCCGTTTACCCTGTCGCAATACAGCCCCTCTCTTAATTTTATCGAGCATACCCCGCACGTTCCAACTCATAATTCTCAGAGTAGCTCTGGGGAGCTCCGAGGCAAGACCCCTAGCCGCCATCAAATGGAAAGGGGTGGAACTGTCCGGGCATGAGAGAGCGCAATTGCCCGTAAGACATAAAACAAACCTGATGGACCATCGTGCGTGAACAAGTTACTCCTGTGGACCCAAACACCGTGTATCCCCCTTCCCCCTTCCCCCAACCCCCAGACCCAACCCCGACCCAACTCCCAACCAACCGTCCGCCCCCCACCCCCATACCTCAACAACATTGAAGTACCTGTTGTGGTGCAGGAGCACCCTAACCCCCAACGGGAGGTCAGCGGCCACCCACTCCAATGGATCCCCAAGAATCCCTCCTCAACAGACCCAACTACCCACCCAGCCAACCGACTCCCCCCCCTAACATCTCCCACTTAGGTAGGAGGCAAGCCCCTATAGAAGAGCTACCTGAACCCCCCCCACTTCCCCACAGAGTCCCATCCATGAATAAAGAAAGTCATGCAGCGATTATACAGTCAGTTAGCAAGCCGCAGTCCAACTGAACACAGGAAAACCATCTCCCAACGGGAGCCTGTACTTATCATGAGCAGATTCAGTCCCCTGGCCCACCTCCCTCCTTGCCAGAGTGATCAGAGTCGGTGGGCGCACCATCTCGTTTTCCACTACGTGAAGGGGAGCGTTTCCGCGATCTCGATCTCCTTTGTCTCCTGCCCTTGGCTGTGGAATCCTCCCGTGTCGGTGAAGGGTCCCGTGAGTGACCCGGGTTCAGTCCCGGCTGAGCATGCGGTCGTACCCTCACTGTCTCATCCGTCCACTTAAAGACATCCTCCGGAGTGTCAGAAAAGTGAGTTTTCGATTGAAAGATTACCCGCAAGCGGGCCGGATAGAGGAGGGAGTACTGGATCTTCAGGCCTCGAAGTGTAGCCTTGGCGGCGATGAACGAGTGGCGTTGTTGTTGCACTATCCTGGTGTAGTCGGGGAAGATCATTATCTTGTGGTTTTCGAAGAGAAGGGAGTCTTTTGTCCTCGCTTCCCGCAGGATAGTGTCCCTGTCGTTGAAATTCAGAATCCTAGCGATCACCGGCCTGGGCCGCTCCCCCGCCGGCGGCTTCTGCGTCAGGGCTCTATGCGCGCGCTCAATAACAAAGCACCGCGACAGTACATCTGGGGGAAGCCAGGACTCCAACCAGTGAGACAAGAACTGTTCCATGTTGCCCTTCTCGCAGCCTTCCGGAAACCCCACGAAGCGAAGGTTGTTTCTGCGCGCCCGCCCTTCAGCATCTTCCACACGAAGTGCAAGGCCCCTCTGGACATTTTCCATCGCCGCCATTTTCCGCTTCAGGGTCCCAACGTCGTCTTCCACCACCGATATCCTGGATTCCGCTTCAGTAATGCGCACCACCGCGTTCCGCAGATCCTGACGCAATAGGGTCACATCCGCACCAACCGCCCCAATCTTGGCGTCCAGCATGTCTCTGGACTGGGTGATCGCCGCCATAAGTGCTGCATTGTCAGGGCCCGATCCATGGCCTCCGCCCGAGGCACCGGGCGTTCCACTCGACCCCGTAAATTTGTCCAGGGTCCCCTGCTTGGCGGATCCACTGCCCCCCCCACCTCTGGTCATTGTCGCGGAACGTCTGGGCCCAACCGGCAGTGGGTAGTGTCTACGCCAACCCCCGCACCTCCAAATGTAAGCAAGAGTACACCACACAAGGAATCTCAGGCCCACCAGGTCTCCACTCTATCGTCGTCTTCCGCCCGGGGGGCCACCAGGGTCCACAAGGCCGCTCCCAAGCGCAGGGGAGCACCACAGCGTCTCCGGTTGGTCCAGTCTCCCCTTCACGATGGCTCTACTCCCCACTCCAGACACAAGATACTCTGCCTCCTGCCCTGAGAACTCTAGATAAAGAAACAGAGTTCCGTAAAGAATTAAAAACTTGGATATTTAAACTGCAAGATAGCATGGCCAGAACTCTAGTTTGATGCTTGCCTTTGTATTTGGTCCAACTCTGAGTCACTTTGTCATCTGGTAATTTGCCGGAGGTAGCGCCTAGATGCTCCATTGGAGCGATTGCTGCGCTATATAAATAAAATTTTACATTACATTACATTACATTACAAGGGGGGAGGGGGTGGTGGGGTGTCGAATCCACTCCAGGCCACGCAGCGGCCTCCACCAGCACCCATCGGAGGAACCCCCCGGACCACTGGCCAACAGTCTCGGGCACTCACACGTGGGTCGGCCGGTCCCGCCTCCAACCAGAGTCACCGATAGATAAAGGGTCACACCAGGCGCCGCCACCGGGTCCACGCAGGATCAATCCCCACCTCGTCCGTGGTCAGGGAGCACACCAAGTCCCCGGGCAGGCACCCACTCCGGGGGGGGCACCGGGTCTTCAGCCTCTCCGATCAGTCCCTCGGGCACCACAAGGCTCCAGCCCTCGCAGCCGGGAGCCTCGAAACTCGAGGTCCCGGTCTCTCGGCCCCGGCGCAGGCCGCAGTGCCCCTCGGTCTTCCCCCTAGCTCAGGCCGGCACCCCACACCTGTGGGCAAGTCCGCCGATACAGTTAATGTTCCGCCTTCAAGGGGGAGTCGCAGGCCCAGAAGAGGAGCAGGCCCGGCCGGCCGGCGAGGAGACCCTCCGATCCGGGAGCGTCAAAATCGAGGTCCCGGCGTCACTCAGGGGACCAGGCCGCAATCTGTCGCTGCTGCTGTCGTGGCCGGAGAAGGTCTGGGGGCACCGAAAAGTGCACCGGAGAACACCTCCTGCCCTCCGCCACTATCTCCGCTCTGCTGGGTTATGTAGCGGGTTCAGGAACTGCCGGATAAATGTCGGGCCGGTGGGAGCTCTAGCAAGCTGCGTCCACCATCGTTGCCCGCTAAGCCACGCCCCCATAAAATTTGTTTTTAAAAAGAAAAACAAGCGAAAGCCAAGAATCTTCTACCAAATGCATAGAAAAGTAGTGTATCCGAAGGGTTCACATCTCTACTAATGGTAGAAAAACTCAGAACTGGATTACTAAACTCATATAACAAGCAAGTGTTAGAATGTCCTGAAATAGCAATCCTGCAGACAAGTGTCAACTGATAGAATATTATGTAAACCATACAATGAATAAGAACCACAATGCAGTATATGCCCCTACCTCTCTGTACGTGGACGCAAGAAAATGTACTGAAATACGTGTAGTCACTTGCTCTTCAGACCGTATCCCTTGCAAGTTACTGCCACCCTCAGGGTAGTGTGATGGGTATTCCTACATTAAAACAATGATTCAAGATCACTTCACTGTGTGGATTTCTATAACACACTGAAAACGACTTGAAGTGCTGAAAATTACCTCGTGTTGTGTCTCCCACACTGAATTGGGGATAGAGCCCTCGTGCCCTGTAGAATTTGGAGATGTGTGGGTGCCGGGATATCCCTTGCATACAAGAATTAGTAAAAAAAACTAGGGGTGGGTGGAATTTGCGTAATCACGTTATGCAAATCTCCGCGAAACGGTAAAAAATCTCCGCGAACACGCGGAATTGCTTTTCGCTATGCTTTTTTCCTGTTCGCAATTGCTGTTTGCGTGCTCGGGGGGGAAATATCTCGTGAACACGCATTTTGAGGACGCGAACAATCAAAAAATTTCGCAAAGCCGCGGAACGCAGAATTTTGGGCAATTTCGTGTTCTCCGCGGAATGTGAAATTACCCAAATTCCGCAAATTCCGCAAGCGGAACGGAATTTTTTACCGCCAAGGTCTACAAAAAAACCACAAGCAGCTTCTTAATCATGCACACAATTACCCGCACCGCATCCACTGTCTGTCGACACTAACTCGACTGAAACTACAGAGCGTCCTTCGACTGACGGTCTCTGAACAAACGGAAGTCTCTAATCCCACCGTTAATTAAAACTGACGATAAACTCAGAAAATGAACTAAGCTATCAACACGATGGAACGCCATATTAGAATGGACAATGTTCTCTGTGGAAACTAATAGTAGTCTATCTAGTCCAAGGGCGTAGCTGGAATGCTAAAGGTATTACCTGCATCGTTGCACCAATATTACTATACTGTTGTAATCAACTCGTATTCCAGCCAGGAAAGAGGCAAACAAAAAGAAAAAAGAATAAAGCACAAAGTAAAACAGACGAAGAAAACTAAAACCATTGTGTATTCCTCAATTGTCATAGCATATGCATAGACTTGCCATGAATTTGCACATTAACAATATGAATATGCACCAATGTGTAAATCAATGTGAATTACTTATACATGACACATTGCCCCACCAAAGGCTCTCACACCAGTGAGGCAACTCAAAAAATTAATGATGCCAACATGAATGTTATGTCAGAAGATACAAACAAGTGTACAATAACACTAATAGCAGCTCTGCCAACATCAAGATGAACATTCATTATAGTAAACATGACATGTCCATTTTGTCGTTCAAACCAAATGGAGTCATGGTAATAAACAACTTGATCCACCAAATTTCATGTTGTGATAATACCTTTGAATTATCTCTGCGTACTCTAGTCTGAACCAATTCTGAGATAGTAAACCTTAGTTGAGCTATTGTGTGGTGATGTTGTAGCTAATGTGTAACAAGATTGGACTTGATGCTTTTGGTCCTAATTGTGCTTTTGTGTTCTTTTTTCCTGATTTTAATTTTACGCTCAGTTTTTCCCACATATAATAAGCCACATGGGCATTTTATACAGTAAATGGCGAATGAGGAATTACAATCTCCTGAGTATCTAAGGTTAATCGACTTGCCAGAATGTGGATGATTGATATTATTCCCTAACAACACCTTATTGCAATTGACGCAAATGTGACACTTGTGCACATCAGATTCTTTGAAATTAATGCCGCTTTGGACTGTGTGAACAATTCTTTTAAATTACCGCTCCTTGTGTGGACAAACAGTGTTGTTGTGCAAATAACCCATCAAATTCAGGTTCTGACTGTAAGAGTTCCCATCTAGACTTGATAATCTTCTTTATCGCCACTGATTTCGTGGAGTACTTAGACACGAACTCCATCCGGTCTTGTGGTATCTTGATGTTTGGTAAAAGTAGATCAAGTCTGGGCATGGTAGAGATTCTTGTCACAGCATCCGGCAGAGTTGGTGCGGGATACCCTCTTTGTTTGAAATACGTGATTGGGCTGTCTATGGCCACAGTCAAAGCCTCTTCATGCATGCCATTCTTTTGGTTCTCAAGAAATGAAAAAATTATAAATTGTGAAGCAGGCTGGGAGGATGGAAATAACAACAGATTGTTCCTGTCTGTCTGTTTTTTTAACACAGTAGTTTCCAATTTTTATCATAACATCCAGAAAAGACAACCGTGTCTTACTTATGGAATGAGTAAATGGGATACGAGGATACGTCTGATTTACTTATTTAATATTCTGTTCCAATTGAGTTTGTGAATTGCTCCAAATTAAAAAAAAATGTCATCTATGAATCTACTGTAAACAACTAGATTCAAATGCCATTCTGCGTCTGTGAAAATATGGTCTTGTTCGAATTTGGCCATAAAGATGTTGGCGTACACTGTTGCACCAGAAAAGCCCATGGATGAACCACTTATTTGCAAATAAAATTGATTTTCCACTCCAAGTAGCTGTATTGAAGATAAAAATGTAGCAATTCAAGAATGAAAACTTTGTTAGCTCCTATCTCAGGGAGCTGGAGCAAAGCCCACTCGCATGCATCCAAACCCTCTTGCAATGGTATGGAAGTATATAAAGTTGTTACGTCGATAGAACATAACCGCCAACGTTCATACTGTTGGGTATCCACATTATTGAGTAATTGAAGAAAGTGGGTTGTGTCTTTGATAAAACGATTCCAATTTTGCACAAATGTTTGTAAAAAATGATCAACGTACTGCCCAGATGGCTCAAAAACAGAACCGCACCCAGACACGATAGGTCTGAATGGTGGATCTGGTACATTTTTATGTACTTTGGGCAACATATAGAGTGGCTATTGCCTGGGATATTGAACTTTAAGAAATTTCTGTGTATTGGTGGAAATCCACTACATGTCCAAAGCTTTATCCAGAATGTGATCCAATGTCAACATATTGTCGTTAATGGGGTCTGGATCTAATTTGATGTACGTATTTATGTACTGTGAATTCTCAAAGACCTTAGTTTCATAAAAACATGTGCCCATCACAACTAATGCACTGCCTTTGTCAGCCGTTTGAAATGTTAGACGTTGGTCCTTAGCTAGTTGACGTATGATCTGTTCCTCAGTTTTAGTCAAATTTGGTTTAATTCTAGATTGTAAATTAAGTTTAGCCATGTCCTTTTTAATCATTGACTCAAAGTGTATTGCAATTTATGGGACATAGGTGCCATGAAAGTACTCTGTGGTTTAAACTCTTGGTACTGAGTTTCCCGCGTAAAACAAGTTCATGCAATCAAATCAGATGATGGTAACACATTGGTAAAAAAAAAGGGGCAGTCGGAGGTTCCTCATATATTTGAACATAGAGACTTCAGTTTCTGAAGCGTTTGTATGGTAAGTGTGTATGGATCATGTCCCCTTGTTCAATGTGCGATTTTTGTGCTGGTGTCAGTTCAATTGATGAAATATTAATAATTAAGTCTTGGTCTTGCTCCTTAGGTTGCACCCATCTTGTTCCTTTTCTTTTGCCTCTCCCAGTTTTTTGGTCTGTCAGACGTATGTTTTTTTGGCCGCTGGCTAAAAATGAAACAGATGCAGAAGGTACTGCTGATATTGCTCTTGAAGATGCTCCTGTTGATTGTCCACCAATCGCTACTGCTTGTTGTTCAGTGCTAAGCGGAGTCCTTGTTGCTTCCATCTCCTAGTCGGAAACCACACTTTCTTGTGATGAAGACACTGCTTTTTGTTGTTTTCTCCTCCGAGCATACACCTCCGCCCATGTGTACACCTCATTTAATTTATAATCTATAGTATCTCTGCAGAATTTCCTTAGCTTTCTTCTTGAATCTCTTTCCCATACACTTCCAGTTTGTTATTCAAATCATCAAATGTGATTTTCCAATATTCTGGTTCGCACTGTGATGACAAATCCGCTTTGATTTTTTTATTTTCGGCCCTTCACATAGTTTTCAGTCTGTAATGGGAGTTGACACAGTGAATTCATCTTGAATCATTGTTTTAATGTAGTAAACACTCTTTACACTACCTCGAGGTTGCAAGAAACTTGCAAGGGATATGGTCTGAAGAGCAAGTGACAACACGTATTTCGGTACATTTTCTTGCGTCCATGTACAGAGGTAGGGGCATATACTGCATAGTGGTTCATAACCATTGTATAGTTTACCATATTATTCTATCAGTTGACACTTACGGTATCTTGTCTACACTCTCCAGATTGCTATTTTAGGAAATTCTTACACTTGCTTGTTATATGAGTCTAATCATTCAACCCTTCGGATACACCACTTTTTTCTGAATTTGGTAGAAGGTTTTTGGGTTTTGCTTGTTTGATGGCCTTTATGTTATTAATTTTCATAAACGTTTTTTCAATCAAGATATCATGTTTTCATTGGGGCTCTTATGGTGCATGTCACTTTTTTCATTGATCTATCTTTCTTCATTCACATCGTTGCCATGTCTATGTGCATCCTTGGTGTTACACCAGTTATCCCATGTTTGTTGAACACCGATATTAGTTTGTATCATTGCAATTTTTTTTCATTCTTCCTTACAGAGGCCCCAGAAGAAGGGATTTTATAATCCCGAAATGTATTGGGCAAAGTTATTACATTGGATGCTTGCAATTGAGTTTGATATATGGATAATGTGATGTTTGTGTTAAATTTATTTTTGTGACATCGAGTATAGATAACAATTCTTTGTAATAGTCAAATCCTATGTATATTGTATGTTTGCTTATTGACAACCTGAGATACTTTATTTAGGCTGTGCAATGAGTTATCAAGTGAAGAGTCACTCGCACATACGTCTAATTTTGAGGGATGAGCTCTCCCTTTCTGATGTGCATGCATACGAGTTTAGTTAGTTTTATCTTTTGTTACATTGGTTGATATGTAGAAGGTGTGCGCTAACACACTAATTTACATTCCTGAATGGGTCCATCTTAGCTCCTATTTGGAGCAACATCATTTGCTCGATGGCTCCCATCGAGCAAATGCTTCTCCAAGATCTTAGTAGGGACTGGTAGCAGAGACATAGGCAGATAATTTGTTAGTTCTGAAGGATCCAGCATAGCTTTTGACCACCGCTGTTTCCCATGTAAGTGGGTACTGCCCGATGAAATGGCCATGTTGAGTGTGGTGGTTAGCTGAGGGACAATCATCTTCCTTCCTAATTTCATAATCTTCACGGGGCAGGGTTTCAGAGGAGATCCTGATGTAATTCCCCCTAGAAGAAGATCCACATTTTCATAAGACAAGGAAAAGAAGGTAGATAGTTTAGCTTCCTCCTCATTGAGTAAGGGAGAGTTAAGGAGAACAGAGCTAGTTGTAGGAGCTGCATTACATAGCTTTAAGTTGAGATTGTCCGTGGAGTAATATATTTCTGAGATTTTTTTAATGGAAATATTCAGCCATCTTGTCACATAGATCCTGCGAGCTGTCAATGTAGGCTGAGACAGGAGGAGAAAGGAGAGAATTAATTACATTGAGTAGTTCCCTACAGGATCTGAGTGATTCTGTCTTTTCAGAGTAAAATATTGATTTTCCCTCTTTGATAGCAGTTTTATATTCAGTAATTTCTTTTTATGACTGTCTCTTTCAATCGGGTCGAGATGTCATGGCCAGAAGGGTGCATTTAAAATGCAGGGGACATTCACGTCCCAACAACGCTAAACACACCCCGAATTTTCTTTTCTTACAAATCTTTGTTGAAATAATGCAACAATAACTAAATCCACAGATATCAGCTTATTGCCACTCGACACATCACAGAATTGAGAGTATATAAACTAGAAAACATCTGTTGCGAATCACACATATATGTGGCACCAAGTCATTCTCCCATTAACATCTGAACTAGTCAGAAGTCCCACTCATTACCTCATCACCCTTGTTTCTGCCTTCATTGACTATCAGTAAGCTGCTAACAATTAACAATCTTTACTAACTCCCTCATTACATCCTGGGCTAACTATCATGAGCAGAAGCTATATGAGGAATATTCTCTCTCCACTAAGGAATTGTATAGCCTTCCACAAGCCACTTCTTCCCACATCTCTCACAGACTAGCAGCCACACTCTACAAAAAACATTTTTACACCCATATCAGACTATCAACTTCCATTATGGCTCAGCATCTAAAGGAAGGTATCCCTTAATTAATTGGGTAGTCTGGGTCTATGATGTTGTGGACAGAAATGTGTACATACAAGAATAAATGGATGGGTGGATGAATAGTTTAATGACTTCAAGAATGCATGATGGAGTGCATGAATGATTGGAGACTGATTGAGGGTGGATTGATGAGAACATAGATGAAAGCACTTTACTTACAAGCCAGACATATTTCCTTTTCCAGTGTGTGTTTTTGATTTACTTAAACTTAGAGAATTTAAGCATCAACAACTGGAGCTGCGATCCTTTTGCCATCCTAGCTAGTGCTTAGGATACATGTGCACACCAAAGCAGCTGATAGTGGGGCAGCGTACGGGTGGAGCCGTTGGTACAGAAGCATTTGCTGGTTATACATTGGGAAAAGCTTACAAATTGCTGTTTGGACCCAATCAGGGTATAATTAGGTGATTCACGTGGATAGACACCTATTTTCAGAGAGTCGATGCTGTGCACCCTGCCAAGAAGTTGGGCCCCACTGAAATATGCTGAACTTGTCCCTGTGTCATTTTCAGACTCCAATTGGGTGAAAGATAAAGGCCGAAGTTGAGGGAACATCAGACCTCCTTTTGTTCCTGTATCTGGACTGGGCACGCTCTGGTGCCTCACACTTAACCTCTTCGCCGCTGGGCACATTCCCCCACTGTGTGGGCGAATTCCACACGTGCGCTTGTCCCATGCCCACACCCACCATGATGTACGTCGGGCGGCCGGGGGCCGTCCGACTCATGGAATGGTTTAAATACAAATGCATGGAAGCGGAAACAAAAGCACAAAGCTTTGTTTAGTTCCTGTACATAAGACATATCATGCACTGTAGAAATGCTAGATGTGTTGGTCTGTCCCCGGTATTTACAAAATAAAAATGTATTTTGAATACCACTATTTTGTTTCTTTTAAAGCGCCACTCTTTACATCACATATAAAAATTATAAATTGCCAATAATGTAAGTGTGTAAATTAGTGTACAAGATGTATTATATAAGACAGTGAAGTATGTCCTTCACAACCCAGTGTGCTATAATAGAATGATTCCAATTTATGAACTGCAAGTAACAAAAGGAGTTCTATGTTAAAAGCAGTAATCTACGTAAAATAAAAACCTGTCATCTGCATGTTACATGGTGTGCTTAGTAGGTGACACACTAGCCCTCTATGCTACTTTGATTCAAAACTGGGACTAGGCAAAACACAGCTATCTCCAGCTAAGGCATTAACCTCCAGAGTTATCTTACTACTATTGGTCAAGAAGGAGGACATCATTTTTCTGAACTTTATCCCATCACCAGTGGTACACCCATGTAATCCCTCCCTCCTTTGGGAAACGTCTCCCTTCCTCACGGCTCTAAAGAAGTTCAAATGAGGATCCAACCTATGCTGAAAATAATGTGACAGTACAGAACGTATAACTTTTGGATCATAGAAGAAGTGGATGTTTTTATGAAAGACTGTAAAAAAATAGTCTATCTCGCTTTTTCTAAGAGAGTAGGTAAAACATCCTTATGCACAAAGTCCACCCTATACAACACATTAGACACAGCTTGTAGCTCCATAACGAAAGCCTGAAAGATATCTACTGAAGTGTTATTTAATTCAATAGCTGCGTCTTATTCTTGTAGAGAATTGCTACTGTTGGGTAAATTGTGGTGTTGGTTGTGGTGGTTGAGCTCCTATTGCTCTTGCTCCCCTTTGTTGTTCCAGTGATCATTGAAAAATCATAGACATCCTCTCGAAGCTCTGGCGCTTTTGCTTCTTTTTGATTGAAACACGCATGTGCAATTAGTTTATTTCGCTTTTGGTTCGCATCCAAATTTGCTAAAACAATTTTGTAATCAAAACATTAAGGGCCTGATTCTGAGTCTGGCCGTCCATCTACCGCCAGACTCACACTGGTGCAGGAGTAGCAGTCTTCTGACTGCTCTATTACAACTAGGGCGGTCAGACCGCTATTGCACTTTTGCATCCTCCATCAAAGATCCCTGGCAGTGTAGTCTTGAGGCCGCAATATGCTTGGCTGGACGCCAGGGTCCTGCAAAGCCTATTACGAGTTTCCCCCTCCGCCACAGTTTTTTTGGTGGTTCATACTCCATGACAACTGTGGCAGGAAGCAAACAGCCACTGTTGCCTCAGTGCCATGAGGTGCATGCAAGGGGGCACATGTTGTGCCCTCCTGTGTACATGCACCCCAGTACCTGCACCAGTCCTTGCTGTGCAGGTACTGCCTGTGACGTTCCCATTGAGGTACTCCGACTGCCCCTTTCTCAAGGTATACGTGTCATACTGTGCAGGAAGGGAATTGTTCAACTCCAGGGGGCGACAACATGCGTCCCTCTACAAGCTCCCCATGCCCAGAGGCACAAGAGTGCTTTGTTGACTCACTGCCGCCCTTTTCATGGTGGTCTCACCGCCATGAAAAGAGTGGCATTGAGGCAACTCTTAATATGCTTGGCAGTGCATCTGCAGCACCGCCAGCATATTACAGCCTCTAGCCACTGCGAGACAGCCGCAAGATCCTTGATCCCCGGTGGTTGCAGTGGTCCTGTGGCGATCTGCCCGCCACACTCAAAATACTGCCGTCGGGTCCGCAGTGTTGTGGCAGTCGGGCCACCACCAAGGATTCAGTGGTCCTATGGACCGCCGAACTTGTTATCTGGCCCTACATTTTTATCATGTATTAGCTCCCATGTCATTAAATCTGGCTTTCATTGCAAGGCCCCTTGATACAAGGTGGCACACAGTGCTTTTTAGGTTGAGGACCGGAAATGCTGGCTTGCGAGCTTCCGGTCGGAGATTTAATGATTTTGAGTACGGGGCTTGAACCCGCCTCTCTCCTTCCTCTCTCCTCCATTGGCTGGCTTCCTAAACGGAGGCCAGCCATTGGAGGAGAGAGGCGTCACTCGAAACAAGCTCCGTCTCTTTCGGATTCGGGGGCGTGTTTTTGGTGTTCTTTCGCCCTGTGACGTCACCCGTCACTCAGAACACCAAAACACGCCCCCGAATCCGAAAATGCTCGGCGCTTTGCGGCCGCCATTTTTCCTGCTCCTTGAGATGAGGTAGGCCGCTGCTGTCCTCGTTCCCCGCCGTGTCTTTTTTCCGCCCCCCCTCCCGCTGTCCGTGTCTTTGTTCCCACTGTATCTTTGAGTTCTGTTACATCCGGTAATGGTAAAACCGTTTATTCAGAGTGCTTTTTCTTGTTTGCTTTCCTGGTGGCTTTTTCCGTGAACCGGCCTGCTGCGGCACGGCGGACCTTGAGAGGGCTCCCTGCGGTGGTGAGCTTGCGGAGCTGCTGTTGCGATCGGAGCTCCGGCCCACAGTAGTTGATGGCAGGTACGGGTTGAGGAGGTTGGGAAGGCCACAGAGTGCCCAACATTTTGTGTCCCCCGAGACTGGCAAGGCGGCGTCTCTCTGCATGGCCGAGAGCGGCCGAGTGAACTACGGCGCTGCTGTCACCGGAGGGCTGTGGGCACCAAGACAAAACGTTGTGGTGGTGGAAGCACGGGGCAATCTGGATCGGCCCGGCAATTATAGAAGTCCTGTGGCGCCCTGCCAGGTGAAATTGCCACCTCCCTGGAGCGGTAGAGGCGTGACTCTGCTTGCGGGAGGGAGGTGGGGGCTGTCTGCTACTGCGAGTCTCACCCCCCTTTTGGACCTAGCGTACAGGTGCCTGCTGCGGCTGGAAGCGTGAGGCGGGAACGGAAACTGCAGAATAGAGCTCAGCCTCTGGCCCTCTCAGGTGCTTGCTAATCCAGTGCCTCGATCCTGTGCCGAAAGAACCATGTTCCAGACACCTCTACCTCTAAACGATGCAGCTCTTTCCAACCTCGGTCCCAAGCCCCACTTCTGCAGCAGAATATCCCCTTTCTCCTCACATGGCATAATGCAAGTACTATCTGTAGTGTCTCAAGCCCGGAGCTCCACTCCTTTAGTCCATCCACCACCCAGACCCGCCCTTGATTCCCGCAGCATCCCTGCAGCATTTCTCCACCTCCCACGCAGCTCGGCGGTCTCCTGCAGCATCCTCAACCCTCCTGCCCCTCATCTGCAGCCAGTCCTTCCATTCTGCCGACTGTCCATCCTTGCAGCGTCTCCACCCTGGGTGTCTACCGCCTGCACTGCGCCTCCCTCTGCAACTGCCCTCCACCCTCAACGAAGCCTGCCCCTTTACTCCTACAGCATCTACCTGCCCTCGCGAGTCTAGCCACCCCTCCCCCTCACACTCGTGGTCCATTTTCCATTCCACCCTCCGAGAAACACCTGCCTCGTCTCGCCGCAAGCGTCCCTCCCTTTACACCACCTCACCCTGGCACTCCCACAGATCCACGACCGGGGCACGTGAACCCGCTGGAACGAACATGGCAGCCTTGGCGGAGCCCCTGGGTCTGGAGAGGGGTGAGCATCGCAGGGTGTGGGTGTACGTCGGGGAGGAGGGAGAGGGGTGCGGCAGAGCGAATAGGTGAATAAAAGGATGATGACGTGTGCGGGAATTGCTCTTGTCACGACCCTTCTTCCTGGAGGGTCCTCTACCCAGGGCTTGGAGGTGATGAAAGATGCAAGGGACGGGTGGGTGGATGGCGTCATTCACAGATCACTCCCATCTGTCTGTTTCAGGGCCTATGAGGTGCTTGCCAATCCAGTGCCTCGATCCTGTGCCGAAAGAACCATGTTCCAGACCCCTCTGTCTTGCAGCAGCCTCTACCTCTAAACGATGCAGCTCTTTTCAACCTCGGTCCCAAGCCCCTCTCCTGCAGCAGAATGTCCCCTTTCTCCTCACATGGCATAATACAAGTACTATTTGTAGTGTCTCAAGCCCGGAGCTCCACTCCTTTAGTCTATCCACCACCCAGACCCGCCCTTGATTCCCGCAGCATCCCTGCAGCATTTCTCCACCACCCACGCAGCTCGGCGCTCTCCTGCAGCATCCCCAACCCTCCTGCCCCTCATCTGCAGCCAGTCCTTCCATTCTGCCGACTGTCCATCCTTGCAGCGTCTCCACCCTGGGCATCTACCGCCTGCACTGCGCCTCCCTCTGCAGCAGCCCTCCACCCTCAACGAAGCCTGCCCCTTTACTCTTACAGCATCTACCTGCCCTCCCGAGTGTAGCCACCCCTCCCCCTCACACTCGTGGTCCATTTTCCATTCCACCCTCCGAGAAACACCTGCCTCGTCTCGCCGCAAGTGTCCCTCCCTTTACACCACCTTACCCTGGCACTCCCACAGATCCACGACCGGGGCACGTGATCCCGCTGGAACGAACATGGCAGCCTTGGCGGAGCCCCTGGGTCTGGAGAGGGGTGAGCGTCGCAGGGTGTGGATGTACGTCGGGGAGGAGGGAGAGGGGTGCGGCAGAGCGAATGGGTGAATAAATGGATGATGATGTGTGCGGGAATTGCTCTTGTCACGACCCTTCTTCCTGGAGGTGCCTCTACCCAGGGGCTTGGAGGTGATGAAAGATGCAAGGGACAGGTGGGTGGATGGCGTCATTCACAGATCACTCCCATCTGTCCGTTTCAGGGCCTATGAGGGGGTACCGTCTGTGAGTAGTGTTTTATCTGGGGTGCCCCTCAAATTGGAATGTTCCATACTGTGGTTGGAGGAGGTGAAGGTGTTACGGAAGCAGCAAACGTCCAGCATCTAGAAAGTTACTCTGTCTCTCTCTGTCTGTCTCGCTCCCTTTGTCACCCTCCTCCCTCTGTCTCACTCCCTCTGTCGGTCTCCCTCCCTCTGTCTGTCGCCCTCTCTCCCGCTCTCTGTCTCCCGCTCTTTGTCTCCCTATCTCTGTCTCCCTTTGTTTCTATCCCTCTGTCTCCCTATCTCTGTCTCCGTTCCTCTGTCTCCCTCCCTCTCCCTCCCTCCCTCTCCCTCCCTCACTCTTCCTCCCTCCCTCTCCCTCCCTCCCGTTCCCTTCCTCCCTCTGTCTCCCTCCCTCTGTCTCCCTCCCTCTGTCTCCCTCCCTCTGTCTCCCTCCCTGCGTCTCCCTCCCTGTGTCTCCCTCCCTGTGGCTCCCTCCCTGTGTCTCCCTCCCTGTGTCTCCCTCCCTGTGTCTCCCTCCCTCTGTCTGTCTCCCTCCCTCTGTCTCCCTCCCACTGTCTCCCTCCCTCTGTCTCCCTCCCTGTGTCTCCCTCCCTGTGTCTCCCTCCCTCTGTCTCCCTCCCTCTGTCTGTCTCCCTCTGTCTGTCTCCCTCTGTCTGTCTCCCTCTGTCTGTATCCCTGTCTGTCTCCCTCTGTCTGTCTCCCTCCCTCTGTCTCCCTCCCTCTGTCTCCTCCTCTCTCTGTCTCCCTCTGTCTCCCTCCCTCAGTCGGTCTCCCTCTCCTTGCCACTCCGGGGTGTGGGTGGTGCACATGGGGCGTACCTATGGTACCCCCCAGCAGTTCCATGCACAGCATGGCAGGCACGGCGCGGTGCCTGCCATGCTGTGCATGGAAGTGCACAGCATGCTTTCCTGCCATTGTGGCGGGCGGTGCTAAGTACACCGCCCGCCACAATGGTAGAAATGCGGGATGCGCCTGCCACTGTGGCGGGCGCATCCTAATGCTGCTGACGGACCCCCGCCCTTATGGCGGGCGGTCCCTACTACCGCAAGGATGGCGGGCAGGCCATCCTAATGAGGCCCTAAGACTCCACTAGGATTGAACTGTAATGAGGCATTAGCAATACATTTGGGAGAGTAATGGCATTGGTACTCCTTGGTGTCAGGTATAGTATGTATAGTGATATTGAACTATCAGTTGATCTCCACTGTGTTATTCCCTTCTATTTTCTTACTTCTCTCTCTTCCTCTTCTTATAATCTCTTTTGTGAGTTAAGATTATTCTTTTCCTTTCTTTTCCTCTCTTTTGCTTCTTCTTTTGATTTGCATTTTTTCAGGTGAATTTTGAAATTGCTAGATAGTTCATTTCATATGATTAATTGCAGTAGAGAATTATGATTGTATGTAAATATGTATATAGTAGGAAATGTTAGAGGTACGGATATAGACATGTAAATATTCATTATGGATTAGATTACTTCACCCACTGTACTTATGGCCCATCATGGGCTTGATTGAGTGTATTTATCGTTTGCAGCGCTGAACTGGTTCAGCCCATCGATGGGCATTATGTGTTGATTAATTGTATCTAATTTGGAATTTCGACAGCATTAATTGTGGCTGCACGAACATTTGCTTATTTATATATCTGGACATTCAAAGATGGCGCTTGTTTACAATAGTTTGAACAGGGGTGTTGCGATGTGCTTTAGTCCTCTGTTTATTTTGGCACTAAGGAAATGGGTGTTTAAAAACTTGTCCATGCGGCGCTTCGGTAAACATGGAAAAAGGTTTTTACCGAAATACGTCTGTTATCGCTGTTGTGTGAGTTTGCTGTCAATAAAGACACAAACAGCCCTTTTGCGTGCTTTTTCTTCTAGGATGCAAGTCCTGGTAAAGGAGAGCGGAGCGGCAATTGATATGCGGGAGCACACCCGTATCTGAAGCACCCGCCTGGGAGTGCGCCACTTTGGTGTTGTCGGAGCTGTTATATATATATATATATATATATATATATATATATATATATATATATAAATATGAGCAGCAACAGCTTCGATGTGAAGGGAAACAGACTCACGGGCGGTCCAGGTGGAGCCACCGGAAAGCCCAAAAATTCTTACAACAGCGTTCGTTGTCCACAAAACGTACCCTGACACCTCAGAGTGCTTTTGCATAAGTGAATTTAATAGCAGGAAACAGCGCGTTTCGCCATGAGGCTTGTTCACGTCTCAGCGTCAAACAGTTACTTGCTTGTTTATATACAAAGTGACAATCACCAGTGAAAGGAACACATACCCAATGTGGCGGCCATTTTGTAGTTTGCAACTTAAGTCATAATATGCAGGCAGAGAATACTTTAAACCAACAATAACAAAATATTACTTCATATTTGTATGTTTTCCACATTTTAAACCAATGATTTTAAATTTAGGATGGAGGTGTTGTTACTATTCATTAGTCCGAATTTTCTCAACCAAAGCCATCATTATATTGTAAAATACATTCCATGATAGAAATAAATCAATTTAATTCGTTTCATAGACATTGAGCAATTTCTTAGCGCCCAAGTGGGTTTAAAGAGTTTCATTCCTTTTCTCCCAATGTATTGCCGCCGCAAACAGTTCAATAAAGTTTTTTGTGAAAAAAATAAAAAAAACGGACTTAACACTTCCTATGTTAACCAATTCCGCCCCAGTGGGCTTTCATATAACCCTTAGTGCTGCCCAAGTGGGCAAATGTTATGGTATCATTGATTCCATTTCGCTGTAAGTAAATCCTTAGCTCATAGTTGCCACATATGATGATGTGCTCAACCCAACCTAAAATAATTAAAAACATAAATGAAAAGCTAGGTCTGCAGAAATCAATACATACATATATTTACAGTTCATTCTATCAAATGCACAGCTAATTCTTCGCTAGAGTTCAAACCATTTGGAGACATACAGTCAAAATCAATAATATATCTCGATTCCAATTTGCGTAAGGTCAGCTTTCGATTGCCTCCCCTAACTCCCATCTCAACCTTGTCAATCACTACCATCCTTAGGAGATCCTCATTTTGAAAGTGGGATTCAAAGAAATGTCGTGCTACTGGGTATTGTGGATTATTGTTTCTTATAGCACGCACATGTTCCATCACTCTTTTCCTTGCACAGTCAGTGGCGGATCCTCCATGGGGGCGTTTGGGTGCCGCCCTACTGCTTTCTCGCCGTGCGAGAAGGCAGAAACAAATAGTAGAGAACTACCATTTGTTTCTGCCTTCTCGCACGGCGAGAAAGTAGAAGTTCCTGCTCGAGACAGTGGGAGGGGTTACTCGAGGGCAGGGGGGAGTGGTTTTCCCCACTGTTGTTAATACTGTCTGTTTGGCAGCCTGAGAGGCTGTCCAAACAGACATTATTAACTGTATTAATAACAGTGGGGAAAGCCGCTCCCCCCTGCCCTCGGGTAACCCCTCCCACTCTCCCTGTTCTCTGTATGCTGCAGCATACAGAGAAATCACGTGGTGTTGGGGCAGCCGGCCGAACCAATCACAGCGCTGTGCTGTGGTGGAGCCGGAGGGGAGGGAGGCTGCCTGGCTTCCTGCGTGACGAGTCTGATGACGAATTCAAGAACAGAACGGCGGCGGGAGTCAGAGCTGACTTGAAGGCGGGAAGCCGGAAGGTTAAGGTAAGTAGTTAAGTTTTTTTGACTTATGTTTTATTATGGATTGGGCTCGCTCTGAAATGTCTTCCTTTCCACATGAAGCGGGAGGCCCCTCTCCGTTTCCTGCCCTTTGATGCTCACTTTCCCTCCGTGTCCCTTCGAGTCAAACCGACATTCTCTGTGCCTCTTGAATGACTTTGTGTTTGTGCTGCACTCTGCAGTTCCTGTGTTTGCGGCACTATGCCCGGTAGACGTAATATAAATAACTAAATAGGCCGTGCTGGAATGTGTCACTGTTACCGGGCAGTGGTTGCCTGTCAGATCGATGCCAATATGCTTTTCCCACCCTGGACTCAGAGGTCACGCGATTGAAGCTGAGCTCCGGTGGACGCTTCTGTTGGGAGGCCGGGAGCTGAGGTAGTGACTTGGGTTGTGGCGCGGGGGCCAGCACTGAACCAGTATTGCATCGGGCTGGTCTGCAACGTCCCTGAGCCATGCAGTGGGAATAGATACTGTCATCACGCCCCGCCACTTTCAAATGTCACCAGCCGCGACTGTGCACAGTGTATGGTGCTGCCCACATAACATTTATAACATGGACATATTAATACATACACACAGAACATGGTGTTACAGTTAGCATTTTGCGTATTTCAAATCTCCTGTCGGAATTGGGGATGTTTAAAAATTCACAATCTACACTTCTTTTGCAAGCTTTATAATCTCTGTAACATTTAAAACCTGCCCTTTCTTTTCTAGCTGGTTTAGTAGTTACATGATTTTTACTCAGATCGTCCCTAAGCGATCTACTTTTTCTGAACGTGATCTGTGGGTTACTACTGATATGTTTTTTAAGATGTTCATCTGTTGCTAAAACATGCCAGTATTTCTTAAAGATTCTCTTCATCTCATTAGCTTGTCCGGAGTAGGTAGTTATAAATCTAACTGTATCTTCTGTCTCATCAGTCTTATTGGGATGCAGTAGGTCGTTCCTGACAGCTATATTGGCACGAGCACATGCTTTTTCAATTGTGGAGTTTCTGTACCCTCGTTCTTTAAAACGTTGGCACATTACTTCCTTCTCCATTTGATAAGCTTTTTCCGTGCTGCAATTTCTCCTTGACCGGAGAAGCTCCCCATAGGGGATGCTATATACTAGGTTCCTAGGGTGTGCACTGTTTGCTTTAAGGATACTATTACCAGATGTTTTTTACGTAATAGTTCTGTAGTCCATGTACTATCCATTACTGAGACTTTAACGTCAAGAAACTCAATTACTGTCATGCTCATTTGTTCAGAAAATATTAAGTTGCATGAGTTGTTGTCCAGTCTCTTAACAAACTCTTTTGCTGTTCCAATACTGCCTTCCCAAATCATAAAGCCATCGTCGATGTACCTCAGCCACAGGATCACTTGGTTGTCGAACTCACATAGTTGCGTGGACACCTGCTCCTCCCACCAGCCCATGAATAGATTGGCGTAACTGGGGGCAAAGCAGGTGCCCATCGCTGTGCCCTGTGACTGCCGGTACACCGACTCGTCAAAAATAAAACATTTCAAAGGAAATATGACCATATGTTTGATAAAACTGGTAATGCCAATACTACAAGCAACCCTAAACCAACTGTGGCGGAAGTCAGTGAGAGTGACGTGTCAGATGGTAACTTATCAGATACCACGGGAGCAACACCGAACCTAGTGAACAGTCTTGAACCACAGAAAAAGAAGAATAATTTTTTGTTACAGTTTCAAGCAATGAATCAGGGAAGGACCGAGGCATATCAGGTTCAGGGGTACCAAAGAGGGCGGCGAAAAGGTACACGAGGAAAAACAAGAGGAACAAACAAGCCAAAATCCGGAGACAGAAACGGAGACGTAACGCCTGTGGGAGTAATGACAAGGGGCATGAACAGCAAGATATGACGGTAATAAATCTCTCTAAACGTACATTAACTAGTTGTGAGAAGGACGTTCTGTCTTTGGGTCTGTCTTTTTGCCCCTCTGCAAATCTAAACTATGCTCAAACAAGGATTGACCTCTTTCAGTTCTCTAGGAAACTCAAACTAAAAAAATGGTTTGAAGTCCACCCTGGTACGCATACCACCGTATATGGGACAGATCAACCAGACAATTTGGACTTGAATGATTGTGAATTATTGGAAATTGCAACATCTGGTAATGTAAATATAAGTGATGTGTTGGAAGATGTGGATACATGTATTAATCCAAAAAGTAAATTCAAACCTAAATCAAGGTTTTTACCTAACATCTTATGCGAGGCAGTAGAAGTGTTTGAAAAGGGTGTCTTGCAGGATGTAAAAAAACTAAGGAAGAGAAAAATACCATGTAGAGAAAAGAATCTGTCCTTGGAACAAACACAGGCAGTTGAAGATCTTAAAAACTACAATCTGATAGTTATACGCCACTCTGATAAAGGGGGGAATGTGGTGGTATGAGATAAAGAAAACTATCTGAAGGAAGGACTAAGACAGCTTAGCGATACCACCTGCTATAGCCCCTACACATATGCTGAGATTAAAACATCTAATCTAGAGTATGGCCAGCTACTAATTGATTGGAGAGAACAGGGGTTATTGGAATGGGAGAAATATAACTTCCTAAAATGTACAGATCCACGTATTCCCATTATGTATCTCCTGCCAAAACTACACAAAAATGCAGTAGACCCACCTGGCAGACCCATAGTTTCGGCTATGGGATCACTACTAGAAAACACCTCACGGTTTATCGATTACTTTTTAAGACCATTTGTAATCGCACTGCCAGCCTACCTGAAAGATACAACCCACTTTGTCACCATCATCGATGGCATCCAATGGAAGCTAACTTACATTCTTGTTACACTAGATGTAAGCAGTTTGTACACGAGTATCAAACACGAACTGGGAATAAAGGCGGTACTGCATTATCTGAAAAAAATTAATCTCATTTCATCAACACTCACAAATGCTGTTACATATGATCGCATTCTGTCTCAAAAACAATTTTTTTATTTTTGACGAGTCGGTGTACCGGCAGTCACAGGGCACCGCGATGGGCACCTGCTTTGCCCCCTGTTATGCCAATCTATTCGTGGGCTGGTGGGAGGAGCAGGTGTCCACGCAACTATGTGAGTTTGACAACCAAGTGATCCTGTGGCTGAGGTACATCGACGATGTCTTTATGATTTGGGAAGGCAGTATTGGAACAGCAAAAGAGTTTGTTAAGAGACTGAATGACAACTCATGCAACTTAATATTTTCAGAACAAATGAGCATGACAGAAATTGAGTTTCTTGACGTTAAAGTCTCAGTAATGGATAGTACATTGACTACAGAACTATTCCGTAAAAAAACATCTGGTAATAGTATCCTTAAAACAAACAGTGCACACCCTAGGAACCTAGTATATAGCATCCCCTATGGGGAGCTACTCCGGGCAAAGAGAAATTGCAGCACGGAAAAAGCTTATCAAATGGAGAAGGAAGTAATGTGCCAACGTTTTAAAGAACGAGGGTACAGAAACTCCACAATTGAAAAAGCATGTGCTCGTGCCAATGTAGCTGTCAGGAACGACCTACTGCATCCCAATAAGACTGATGAGACAGAAGATACAGTTAGATTTATAACTACCTACTCCGGACAAGCTAATGAGATGAAGAGAATCTTTAAGAAACACTGGCATGTTTTAGCAACAGATGAGCATCTTAAAAAACATATCAGTAGTAACCCACAGATCACGTTCAGAAAAAGTAGATCGCTTAGACGATCTGAGTAAAAATCATGTAACTACTAAACCAGCTAGAAAAGAAAGGGCAGGTTTTAAATGTTGCAGAGATTGTAAAGCTTGCAAAAGAAGTGTAGATTGTGAATTTTTAAACATCCCCGATTCTGACAGGAGATTTGGAATACGCAAAATGCTAAACTGTAACACCATGTTCTGTGTGTATGTATTAATATGCCCATGTTATACATTTTATGTGGGCAGCACCATACACTGTGCAAGGAAAAGAGTGATGGAACATGTGTGTGCTATAAGAAACAATAATCCACAATACCCAGTAGCACAACATTTCTTTGAATCACACTTTCAAAATGAGGATCTCCTAAGGATGGTAGTGATTGTTAAGGTTGAGATGGGAGTTAGGGGAGGCAATCGAAAGCTGACCTTACGCAAATTGGAATCGAGATATATTATTGATTTTGACTGTATGTCTCCAAATGGTTTGAACTCTAGCGAAGAATTAGCTGTGCATTTGATAGAATGAACTGTAAATATATGTATGTATTGATTTCTGCAGACCTAGCTTTTAATTTATGTTTTTAACTATTTTAGGTTGGGTTGAGCACATCATCATACGTGGCAACTATGAACTAAGGATTGACTTACAGCGAAATGGAATCAATGATACCATAACATTTGCCCACTTGGGCAGCACTAAGGGTTATATGAAAGCCCACTGGGGCGGAATTGGTTAACATAGGAAGTGTTAAGTCAGTTTTTTGATTTTTTTCACAAAAAACTTTATTGAACTGTTTGCGGCGGCAATACATTGGGAGAATAGGAATGAAACTCTTTAAACCCACTTGGGCGCTAACAAATCGCTCAATGTCTATGAAATGAATGAAATTTATTTATTTCTATCATGGAATGTATTTTACAAAATAATGATGGCTTTGGTTGAGAAAATTCGGACTAACGAATAGTAACAACACCTCCTTCCTAAATTTAAAATCATTGGTTTAAAATGTGGAAAACATACAAATGTGAAGTAATATTTTGTTATTGTTGGTTTAAAGTATCCTCTGCCTGTATATTATGACTTAAGTTGCAAACTACAAAATGGTCGCCACATTGGGTATGTGTTCCTTTCACTGGTGATTGTCACTTCATATATAAACAAGCAAGTAACTGTTTGACGATGAGACGTGAACAAGCCTCATGGCGAAACTCGTTGTTTCCTGCTATTAAATTCACTTATGCAAAAGCACTTTGAGGTGTCCGGATAAGTTTTGTGGACAATGAACACTGTTGTAAGAATATATATATATATATATATATATATATATATATATATATATATATATATATATATATATATATATATATATATATATATATATATATATATATATATATATATATATATATATATATATATATATATATATATATATATATATATATATATATATATATATATATATATATATATATATATATATATATATACAGAATCTGTGCTGCCAGAAGGTGGGCATTTTGGCAGAACTGTTCCTGAGGAATCAGACCTTGACATCCGGTGAAGATAGCATTAGCACTGTCTACATTGTCTCTGGGAAAATAATATTCTCTAAAATCTCAGAATGCAAGAGAAGTAGCTTGCCGCTGTGCCTCAAACCTGTCATACTACCCACACACATAGTTAGGTCAAACTATCTTCTTGTAAGGGGGGCTTAAATCTTAATCACAGTGGCCCTATACCGATGGAATTGTGCCTGTAAACTTTATTAATACTTCCCATGTTATTCATTAAATGAATAACGTTTAAAGAGTACTGGCTCATACATTTATTTGAATAGGCCGCTGGTTGAACATTGAGTGCTGAGATTCATTGTCCAACATTTTACTTCCCTGAGAAGCATGCAGCTGTTCTAGCAATGACAGTCAATTAAGGAAGGGGTTTCACATGGCCTGCTTTGCACTGCCATATTGAGATATAGCACACAACATTAGAAGCACACAATCCCAGCTGCCATGTCTGTGTCCCAGTAGGCCCATCAATGAGCTCTGATACGTACAGCTAATATGTAATGTAAATTAATGATCTTTTTAATCTTACAGATGCAGACTGGCTCTTTGAATAAATCTATGTCTTGCTCGTTGGAAGGATGAGCTCTACCTTGTTAAAAGAAAAGAATTGATCTTAAGCCTAAATATGAGATAAATAGCTTTATATTAATAATACATTCTTTAAAATGTGTGTAAAATATTTAAATAAAAGAAGAAACATGGTACACATTTGAATGTTTATATTTTTTATTTAAAAAATATTTTTGACAGCTTGAAATTAACTTAATTGTTTTTATATATTTTAAAAAATACTCATCAACTTACCCAGCTATTTCAGTGCTGTGATGGTGTAGATCACCCATCTGAGGGACCACGTCAGCTTAACAATGTTGCCTTTATTGGACTGACCTCTCTAAATTACTAACTTCACTTAGATGTCAGGTGGCCCTCTCCCATTTATGCTGTTGCTTTTCCAAGGAGTAGCACTGCCCTACTCTTCCGCCTGAACCTAACGCGTTTGGAAGATAATGTAAGCATAACCAACATGAAGCTTCTACTTTTATCGCACCAAAATTTGCATGACACAACCCTTCCCTTCTTCTCCCGGCCATCCTAACCCCATCCTATATCCTAACAATCAACACAAACACCCACAAAAAACTATGAACAAGTTAAACTAATACAAACTAACACTTCGCGAAAGTAGACAAACTAACAATTTAAACAACATTTAAACAACTAGGAACAATAGCAAACAGTACAAACACAATTACAAGCACAATACACAAACACATGATAACACATCAAAATCAACAGCCAAAGCCAACAAACCTCCACTCGCATGTAATACTAAATGCACCAAAGAAAATGGTGACCCATCCATTTGTGTGTTTTTTGGTGGCGTAATGGTGTTTTGAAATGTACTGTTTTATTTGTCCAAGCTGTTGTACGCAAAACACTGATGCGTTAATTTGTGACACAAATATATTGCTTCTCAACACAAATAGCCTATAAAATAAAGCATTAAAATTGTTAACATTTCAAAATATGTTACGGGTCCTAAATGATTTTAAACTTACATTTACTTTAAAGATGTGTAATAAAACATTTAATAATTACATTTTATAAAAAACTATTTAAATTACATGAAAACAAATATGTAAAAAAAATAAAGTCTAAAAATACATTATCTGCAAAAATAAATAATTGTATATTATTTTAAATATTTAATTAAAAACTAAATAATGAATATATGAATATTTTTAAATGATGACTTTAATTTGAAAAGATCCATTATATTTTCTATTACAAAAATATTCACTGTTATTCAAGAGTGTGGCTTGCCTCATCAAAGACTTCTTAAAATATTCCAATTTATTTCAAATACCATCGAGCAAGAATGTAAACATTTTTATTTTTGAAAATGTATGAGGCTGAAATGCAGATCATCATTTAAATTAGGTAAAACATTAACATGCATAATAAAATATTTTATTATTTTTAACTGAATTCGCATTAGTGGACATTGTTTAATTGAATAACTATAGCATCATGTCTCATACATTTTAAATATTTCTTTCTTGCTTTTTAAAGAGTAGATAACATAATAGTTATTAGCCTACATACATGCAACTCTGTTGTGGAGAAATAGTAACAACACCATCTTGTGTCTATCTCGAGGAGTATATCAATACAAGACCATTCCTAGGGTCCCCAAGCAAAACTTAGTTCTTTGAACTGTTGGCTTCCTTCAACTCAGAAAATTAATTTTGGTTGACCATGATGATCTGCTTCACATCTTTTCCTGTAACATTGATCAATGAAGTAAGCTTGCTATATGACGCAATGTCATTAATTACCCACCAGGCAAAGCATGTTGAAGCATAGGTAATGTTAGTCTGTTTTTATCCCTACACCCAGGAGGGTATAAACATGTGAGTTTCGATGGAAATGGATGAGTGTTCCCTTTCCAGCAGTGGCTCTCAAAAAATATTTTTTTCTTTTGAGATTACCTATAAGAATACAGTCAAATATGTGGAATTCACAATGGTATTGGCCACAACATTTTTGTTTGCTTTAGTGTGTAGGATTTTTTAAATATAATTATTGTTTTGGTAATTGATTGGTGATTGCAGATATGTTAACAGTCCTTTGTATACTAAACGAGGGACATTTGTTTTCTGTCTGCCTAATTTTTGTACTCTATCTTCTTACTTGCACAGATAGGCATTCAAATATAATGTTATCAATTATCATATATCAATATTATCAGCATTCATAGTACTCATTTATATGAGGACATTAGAATTGTATCAAACCGAGAGGTTATGAGAAAATACAATTTTAAACATTAATTGAAATTCCATCTTATTGGCTGACTGTTGCCCTGACCTTAATTCGCATAATTGTGGTGAAGGGGTGAGCTTTGAGGCTGGATCAGATACGTAGTCTGCATTTTAGGATTTAGATAATGGATCAGAATCTGAAACAGATTTCTCATTTTTGGGAGTTACCTCCGAAGACAACTCATTTTCAAGTAATTAGAAAAGTAGGGCAATGGCATTTGTGATGTCCATTAACAATTACAATCTGTGTAGCTCTGAGGCAGTGGCAGTGTATTCCAATCTGAAGTCTCTGCAGGTACCATGCAGAGCACATTTTCAATGCTCACTTCTCAGACTCATTAGATATTTACACCAGCAATTTGTCCTGGAGTTGTTCAACAAAATAATAATACTGCATTTGTTTTTAACAATCACTAGTTCCATCTATTTGTGCATGACGTGTTCTGTGAAGAATTGTTTTATGCATCATTTTAGCATTCAATTCATTTTGAGAGGGAGGATGGAGCCACTCTGTTGCCTCATTGTAAGACAGGCCAATGCAGTACAAGGTCACATGGGGTGACACATGTTTGACACTATGCAGATCATGGAAATAGTGCTCATAAAGCTTTAAGCAACACCTCACTTGTCCACGTTCATTAACAGAGGTATTTTTTTCAGTGTACATCATATGCTGCATTCTAATTGAAAATCTTCATCAAGCAATGTAATCATTCAGAATCGTGTGGTGGAGTTTAAAAATTGACCATTCATTGATCATTTATCTGCAAAACTATGAAATATGTATAGAACTCTAAGAAATACAGTTTTCAATAAAATACAGTCCTGTAGAAAAGGTGGCTGCTGAACATGGTGGACATTCTAGGCAAATGTATCTTTACTGCAGCAAGCTGGACATGTTGTTGAACAGCATCCCTGGTAATGTATTCAATCTCAATGTATTTGCTGTGAAGAGCTCAATTATAATTCCTGCAGATTGCTCTTGCACAATATTAATTCTTAATATTCATAACTGACACCAATACATTTTCTGAACATGCATCCAGATACTAAGCAACCTGCACAATTTTGAAAATGTGCTTTGTGTTTCATTTTGATTTTTTTTTTTAAATAATTCCTTCGGCATATAGTGCATAGGAAGCTCAAAAAAGGACAGAGCACTCCATTCAATTGAACGATTTAAGACATATATTTAAATCAGAGATATTCCCATAATACTTTTTTTTAACTATATGTTCTTTTCTATACTTTTTTTATAACTAAGTAATCAAACTATTGTGTAAAAATATGATTGTACATATTTTTTTAAATAGCAAAATAATATAGTGGTATTTACTTGCAAGAAAAGAAAATATATTTTAAAAAAACAACAGACATGAGAGCTTTTTCATGTGAGAAATAAATTGGCAAATTCAAGAGATTATGAAACATAACAGGCCTGTTTTTGAGGAAGAGATGGCCTGATTACAAACATATGATTATGGTGAAAGCTGAAGAAAATTAACTTACGAATGTCTGGTTTTGGACATGTAGTGAGATTAAGAATGATATATTGACCAGTGGCTCCATTTGGCATAATTGACTCAATTTTCTATGCTGACTCCATCTTGTGTAACAGACTCCATTTTCTGTGATAGTACGTAGCTGCAAAGTGGGGAGGGGATGTTTTCGCTCTTCCCTTGTTTTCGCTCCTCACCGATCAGAGTGAACTGGAACATGTTGTGTGGGATGCGTGCTTAGTACTTTTTGAGGCAGAGATTGTTGTTGCCAGCAGAATTAGTGGAATGTACAGCTCTGTCTCAGAGTCCAATGCAGGGGCCTGGCCAGTTTCTGTCTTGACACAGACCTGTATGGCCAGCTCGGTTTTTGATAACAGAAGAAAGGGGGCGAGGTTTCTAGATCCTTCTCCTCACATTGAGTAAAGGGTATTAAAGGCGGGGAGTTTTCGCTGCCAGCTAGGAGCTCATTTGTGGAGTAGACATACTGCCACAAAAAGAATATGGATTTGAGTCCCGATCAACCTCCTTCCTGGGCTGTCAAAGAGCTCCTCCAGCTTGACTTGTCAAGGATCTGCATGATCGTTCGGTGAGGTGTTACTTACTTTGTGTATATAAGTTCCTTTGCTCCTTGCTACATGTATATATGTTGCATGTTATTCTGTTTTTTGCCTAAGTTACTTGATATTTGGGAGTCTGCATTAACCAATATATTTTGCCTTTCTAAAATATTGAATTAATAAACATGTGTGTGTTATTTTAAATGCACCTGAATTTGTTTTCTTGCCTCTCCTTAAGAGAGTGCTGGGTCTTGTTCTAATGCCTCATCTTTTGGGAGTGCTGTTTTACGTGTGTTATTTAAAGGTGCAGCAGTGCATTTCCTTCTGTCGGGAATGCAGGGTTTAGGTGTGTCTTATTGTATCAAATCTAAAGCACAACAGGACATTGTAGCATACAATATTAAAATTGT
Source organism: Lissotriton helveticus (assembly GCF_964261635.1). NCBI lineage: Eukaryota > Metazoa > Chordata > Amphibia > Caudata > Salamandridae > Lissotriton > Lissotriton helveticus. The sequence continues at coordinate 284,121,595 of NC_136061.1, read as the reverse complement.
TATCCTCATCATTTGGTGCTTCCTGAGAAAGCAGAATTATATACTACGGTCGTTAAACCAGTGCTTGGTTATGAACACGCCAGTCCATGTATAGACCTTAACAAGCCTTTTTTCTATATGACCTAGTTTCAATGTAATTTCTATTGTTTTCCGAAGTGAATATTAAAAAGTGTGTCTGCAAAGGTGTATGTGTTTCTGAAGCCTAGAAGCCAATTTACCTGGTGGTGTACATTTCCACATTTCTTGTATTGTGTAGTAAATGTAGCCTCATCATGGGGTTCGGCAGCAAGAAGCATGAATTTCAGAAATTAGTGAACTCTGCATTTGTTTATCTATCTGTATCCCTACTCCAAGGTGTTTTCCGCTCTGTCTTTAGAGAAGATCCTGCCTTCCACTAATTCTTTAAGTTTTGTTGAAGTAACAGTTTCTGTCATGTGTTCACTTTTCTATTGACTTGTTTTGAGAACCCATCACATTATGCAGATAAAGGGAGGCATGTGAGATCCTGATGAGTAACATATTATCGAAATATATTTTGATCAATTATAATAAAAATACCATAAATATAGAGCGAGAAAGATGAAGAGATACACACCATGGATGAGTGAGATTGATGGAGGATATTTTGAGTTGCAGCTTGGAATGCTGACGGGTCAGTAGGTTCACATTTGACAGACTGTGACTGTTTTTGCAACTAGCTTTATTAATCTTAGTCCTGACCACCCTTTAGCTTATTATCTTAAACCAAAGTATTCAGCACAGGTTGAATTTCAAATGATAGGAACAAGCCATCATCCTTGCTGAGCAGACATTTGTATTTTTATACAAATTGTTATGATTCATTAACTATGTAAATAGTGGCTAATATTTTATACTAGACAACTAGACAGACAAAACGTTTAAATGCATTTAATATTGTCACTTGCATAAACATATTCAGGTGAAATGTAGTAAATGGGTTAAATTATAAAATATAAAATAAATATAATTTTAACATTCATGAGCTATCCATAACCCAATTGACAGTGATCAGGAAAAGAGACAAAAAGATGAAGTCTTCTCGAGCACCCTTATCACACAGTGAGGGCTTCTCCACAATGGCGGAGGAAGCATTGCCCCACTGCCTGGTGCAGAGCAAGCTTGTGCATGGAGGGGCGGGGCATGGGAGGGTGGAGGAGGAGTGCTTGTGCACTTCCTAAGTGCTCATCTGTGTTTGGCTCTGCAGCATGGGTATTGGCTGGGAGTCTGTCCCAGGAGCTGCTGGGATCCAGGAAGAGGCCAGCAGGAGCGACGCAGTGCGGGAGACTGCCCGCGGTGTCAGGTAAGTTTTAAAAATTATTATTATTAACCCGTCCCACCCAGCGCTCCCCCACCACCCCACCACCCTTTGTTTGTGACAATTCATCACCACCATCTACCGAACGGCTTTTCTCATTAAGACTAATTAGCAGCCCTCTACAGCTACAGGACCTAATCAAGATCATAAGGGCTGCACTGTCTCCTCTTCTCCCAGTTTGGGGTCTATGTTTCCATCCTCCAGTCTCTCAAATACGTGCAAAAAACTTCCACTGTCTGGCTTCTATCTTATGCACATGAACGGGCCAAAGGTTTTCAAAACGGAACCCATAGGCCTTTTACTCATGTACCTTCAATGTATTTATTGTGCAGATCACAAAAATACACCCAAGCACACATGCATAGGATGTAAGCACTAGGACCCAGGTTAGCACAGAGCACCATAATATTTTACGAGTGAGCAAGTAGGCTCTTCCTTCCATAACATAGGTCAAATTATCTGGTCAAAATTAATGATACAGAAAAATACAGTATACTGCCAAAGTCACTCCACAAACTAATACCTGACAAGGATGGTGGCCCACTGTCCTAAATGAGAACACATTGTGTATGCCCCGCCTGATCTAGAACAGGCACTGAACTTCACACATGTCAAGAAACAGGCCTAGTCCTTCACACATACAATAAATTAGCATGACTGTGGGGCATACATTAAAAATCAAGATTCTGGATACTTGCAGTTGGACACTCAGGGCGGGGGACACAAATTTAAACCATTCTTTGGACATTATCATCACAACATAGAGAAATAATAATCCTAGCATACCAATCCTAACAAAATATACAATAAAATAGTGTAAATAAAAATGTAAATAATACGTTTAGTTAACAATGAAATCATGAAAAAGACATATACAATATGCAAAGTTTGATAATTGACATGACTTACCCTGCTATATTTGATGTCCTCAAGGTTGGCAGTAGGTGTCCTCAATGCGGTCAAACTATCTCAGGTTCTATGACTGCTACTACCTGCTCCTTCAAGTTCATAGATGTCTGAACCCCAGCAAGTAGCCATTACAGCCCCCAGGGTCTTTGCCAGCTTCTTCTTTGTCCTGTGAGTGTAATCAGGCCATCTTTTCTTATATTCCTTCACAGTTCTATGTGTGGTGCCACTGCATTCATTTTGTCAACAGTTGCTCTCCGCAAAGCAACTTGCAGAGCTAGTGGAAGTTTTGAAGTGCTACCTCAGAAATCATAAATTCATTATTTTCCTTGATAAAGTTACGCTTTCTTTTCCACAACTGGTTGCTGGGTAATTTCCTAGCTGGTAGCCCCTTCCTGGCATGCCATCTGGTAGTAGGGAAAATTGGAAGAGAAAACATTCACATGTATGAAGGGTTCTAGGGAATATTTAGAGACCTAGCATGGATATACTCCCCAATCACAAACTCAATACACAAATAAAATATCCACGGGTCTTTACAAGCAAATGTAAACACATTTAGGCCTTAAAACTATAACCAATACCCTATACAGCCCTTGCAGATAATAGAAGGAAATATCCTATATTAGGACGGATTCCCATCACTCACCAATGGTGACATGCTTCATCATCTGGGTCTCTTCCTAGAGTCACACTAGTGGCACTAAGGGCTGAGACCCTTTCAAAAGGAATGGGGAGCTCGCGGATGTTTTTTTAATATATATATTGCTATACTGTTTATAGCGATACTACACGCTATTTATAGACCTACAGATGTGAGTAATAGATTCATGTGGGAATACTAAGTGCAGTGCAAAATGTGAGTTAAAATTGACCAATGAGAGAAAAAAAACTAGTGCAAACGACAGTTTGCAACTAATGACTGTCTGGGTGTGAAGGGTCAACATGTTTCAGCAAGATTGGACATATTATCCTATGCCTTCTTCAGGACCACAAGATTGTTGCTACTGCAAGAAAGTGAAGTATGTATAAAACAAAATATAGTGTATAAAAGGTTGGAACAAATACAACCTCTTCAACGGTATTCAGGAGTGCAAAAATAATTCCTCTGTAAATGACAGACTGTTGATAGTTTCTGCAAGAGAGTAAAATACAATGATCTGAAATGTAAGGATTGGTACGACCTCTTTAAAGGACTCAAGGATCCACAACAAAAATTATATTAAATGTCATGGCCAGTCAAATCAATTAATTGTGCCATTACTTCATTGAGCATAATGTGTGCTTACCCATATAAGGATAAGACCTCACCGCCGCGGCTCAGGAAAAAGGAGGCACCGCTCTGTGAGAAGACGGAAGAGAACAACAATTGTACGTGATACCTACTTTCTTCTCAATCTCTATTAAGTTTTAGCATAGTGAGAACAATGTATGCACAGGCTAACAACGGAACAAAGGTCTAACTGGCTAATGGAATATTTAGAAGGAAAGCATATTTTGAAATTGGAGAGTATAAACAAATGAAACATCTGGTTAAAAACAGCATCTGTATTAGACCAATAATGTCCATGCTTATCCCTTAATCTAAACCAGGAATACGGCAGATCTATATCTCAGCATGAGCGATGTTCTAGCTTGAGTGGACAAATAAATTCATATCGCTCTCATTCTAAGCTGGTGGTATCATGTATAGCTTTTACCAATATATTACTCAAAGTCAACCAGCGTCTATCATAACGTTTTCATACTAATTTGCATGCCACTCGCTGGTGGCTTGTGCGCAAAAGGTACATAGAGTTTGATTGTCTACTGCCTCATTTACGCTGGTGGTATCATGTATAGCGTTTGCCAATATATTACTCAAAGTCAGCCAGCGCAAAAGGTACATAGATTTTGATTGTCTACTGCCTCGTTTACGCTGGTGGTATCATGTTTAGCATTTGCCGTTTTATTACTCAAAGTCAGCCATGAACGCCTTCATACTAAATTGCGTGCCACTCGCTGGTAGTTTGTGCGTGAACAGTTTAATCCTACTCGTTCTACGCGAAGAGTGTGCCAGCCGCCCGAGACTTGTATTTAAATGGTGCGTCTCGCACTAGTTCGCCGCTAATGAAAACATACTCAGCGGTTACTCCCATATACTCGCAATCAGTCGCTGACCAACGATTTGGCTACTGAGATCTGCGTTAATATTCTTCCCATGTCCTGCTGGCTTATTTCTCTGCAAGGGGTGTGGGTGGGTATCTACATGTGTTCGTGCGACTACGAGCTGTCATAGTTAGCGTACCGAACAACTCGTTCCTCTTAAATGAAGAAAGCTGGCAACCACAAATATTTAGGAGAAATACCCACTTAACCACGTCCAGCTTGTACCAACGTCGGTACCTCTTGGTGGTACAGACAGCCGTCTGGGGAGGTAACAACCGACGTGAAGGGGGTTTACGTATCATGCAGTGTTCACTGAGCCGCCAAACCACGTGTTCCATTACAATCAAGGAACATGGGAATTGTAGTTTTGAGGACGGTAATGTTATCGTGTGTCTCCAAACAGTGACTAAATTAGAATTCAAAAGAGACATTGAGTTTGATTTTCTATTGTCTCGTTTACAGATACAAGGACCTACAAAAAATTATTTGATTTCAACAACCAAAACCCCACGTGTTCCGTGCCCATAAGGGATCATGGGAATTGTAGTTTCCAGGACAATACATTTCTTATGTGTTTCTAAGCGGTGATGGAAACGAGAAAAGACTGAGCTTGACAGTAACCATGTCTGACTTATTTACAGACCTCAACCCATTACATCTATCGCTTAAGCAGGTGTTAAGAATTTTTAAATATCGAGACCACATATCCCGATCAACTGCTAATGAGGAGAGACTCTTGAAAGTTTCAAATTTTCTTATGTTATATTCAAAAACACCAGATTGAATAAAAAACACCAGATCAAATGTAGGATTTATGACCTGCATTTGTCTTTAGAGATGCTGATGCTAAATGTATGTCTCATCGTATGTATGTGTGTATTATATACGATATATGTACCTGAATAAGTCACTCTCCCTGATGTATCACAACTGCTGCAATGTTTACCAGTACTTACATACCAGGACCCATATTTCACAAACTTCCTGTTCCTTATTCACTACCGTGTTAGTTATCACAGTGTTACCCAAGGTATTGCATCATTTAGAAGAGACTTGTCGCTCTGCAATCTAAAAACATTTTTGTTCTTTAACTAGTAAGAACCTAGAGATGTCTGCAATATGTTCAGGAATGAATGGTTGTTCTAGTACAGTCCATCTAAAGTCTTCAGGGCGATGATGCATTTTAAGAAACTGGCTTGTCAATTTTGTAGCCTGTTTTTTACATCTCACCTTGCTTTTGTGCTCGAGAATCCTCAATTTTACCCTACTAGTGGTCATGCCCACATATTTTAAATCACAAAGACAGGTGATAATGTAAATGAGTTTGTCACTGTTACAATTAGTAAGCTTTTTTTGCAGCCATGGTTTGTTAGTCCCTATGTCAACTGTTTTGGTTGATTGTGTCTGGGGGCAAGCTGCACATGACCCACATGGAAAGTTGCCCTGCACTGCGGGGAGATTCCATAAGGTTCCCGCTCCTGGGGCAGGTTTAATTTTGGGTCTTGTATGGACAAGTTGATCTCGAAGGCTGGTGCTTCTTTTAAAAGAAAATAGAGGAGGTGGAATGCATTCATTGCCTATATTGAGTATCCGCCAATGTTTGCGTACACTTTTTTGAATGCTGTTCGACATGGTGCTAAATGTGGGTAAAATGTGAGCCCGGTTAGTTCAGGTTTGGGTGCAGGCAGGTCTAGCAGGGCCTCCTTGTTGTTGTTGAATGACCGTTTTAGTGAGCGTCGCACCAATCGTTTAGGACATTTTCTAGCACGTAGCTGAGAGGACAGTGTAGAGGCTTGGTTCTCAAATCTCTCCTTCATGGAACAATTTCTCCGCACCCGAAGAAATTGCCCAAAAGGTCAATTATCACGGAGTGATTTTGGATGATGGCTATCATAACACATTAGTGAATTCCTAGCCATCGGTTTCCTATGTAGTTCTGTCTCCAAGCCTGATGGTGTAGCCAAAATCAATAAGTCCAAAAAGGCTAACTTGTTTCTATCATATTCCACAGTGAATTTCAGGAAGTTATTTCTGCTGTTGAGCCATGTTAGAAATTGGCCAATAGACTCTGTCTCCCCCCGCCAGATCACTAGGACATCGTCTATGTAGCGCCTCCATAGATGTATAGAGTCCCGAAAAGGATTGGTCTGCGACAGCACATGTTCTTGTTGAAACCCATGCACATACAAATTTGCCAGACCGGGAGCAAAAATGCTTCCCATGCTGGTACCGGAGACTTGTAAATAGATGGTACCTTCAAACTTAAAAAAGCTCTCCTTCATTGCAATTTGGGCACAGGTCATAATGAACTGCACTGGTGTGATCGAATCCAAGACTCTCTTAGTCAATAACAGTGCGATGGCATCAAGTGTCTCATCCTGAGGAATAGTCGTGTAGAGAGACTCTACATCAAAAGAAACTAAAACATCAGTTTCCATGTTAAAGTCAACCTGCGGTAGCAGACGTAACATCTCTTTTGTGTCCTGCAGGTAAGTAGGCATTTCCTTCACCAACGGTCTCAGGAAATGATCCACAAAGGTGGACAAAGGTTCTAGGACTCAGCCTATGCCTGAAATAATAGGTCGCACAGGCGGAGGCCTCTGTGGTTTATGCACTTTGGGAAGTACATAATAGTAAGCGTGGGCGTAAAATCCGTTTCGTTCACGGAATTTGCGCATTTTTGGCAAATTCGTGGTCCGGGAATCGCGCGAATTTACCCCAAAATCCGCAAATTCGCAAGCTGCGGATTTTTTTGCTTGGTTGCGTTTGAAAAATACAATATCGCGCGCGCGGCGTTGACTTACCGTGATTCTGAGTCTGCCGCAGGCAGCATAAACCTTCTGAAAATGATGATTTTGATCAGAATAACTCCTCATATTGACATTTGGCTGCACTTTTTGGTGTAAGGAGTCCATTTTTGGCGGGGTGGGGGGGAGGAAGGAAGTGCCCCAGAGTCTCCAACTTCCTGTTCCTGTCCAGCAGGATCCTCCCAGTGCTTTGTCCATGTCCTGGTCACTTTTGATTTGGATCTGGAGCTGGAAGGATTACTTTTTGTGGCTGCTGCTGGATATTTGTAATTGAGGACTTTTTGGACTTTGGATTTTGGATCACTTTTGGACTTGAGATTTTACAAGTAAGTTTTTTTTTTGTTTTTTTTTCAAGACCTTTATTAAGTCAAACAAAAGGAGCAACTGTACACTACCATGAGCCTACAACCCTGAGGCCGGCTGTTAGCGTAATTATAATGTGATAAGAAAATTGTTATTACACAGCCCATCAGCCAACAACCGGTGGTCCGGCGGCGTAGCACATAAATTTGAGACTTGATTTTAAACGTCGAGGGCATGGATATCGTAACCTGAAAACAAAAACATGTAAACCCTTAACCGCTTCCGTGCGGCGCGTTAGCCGCGCCCTGTGCTGGACATTCCAGAACAGGGCGCGGTCGTGACGGAACCGTTCCGTCATCAGCACAGCTCAGCCGTAACTGATGACGGAACGGTTCCGTCACCAGCATCGAAGGGGTTAAACAGAGACCAGTATACTTCAGATGTTACATCCCAAAATAAAAATGTAAAGTTCGAACAAGTATGTTATTGTGTCTGGAGTCCCGAAGACCGCACCCAACAATACATTCACTTCACTCGTGCTGCGTGTTGTCTGCCGGTTCATTCTCTGAATCTGACATTATAGTGTTCAGGTAATCTGTAAGATAACACCAAAAATCTTTGGGTCTAGAGGTTGCGGGGAGATCTTCCTCGTATGTAAGTAATTTGTCTCTACAACCAGCCATGTCTCTTAACCATCTCTGGACGGTCGGTTTCCGAGAACCGTTCCAGCATTGCGCTATTAGTCTTTTGGCTAGCAGTAATGAGATCATACAGAACTTGCGTTTGGTAGATCTAAATTGCGAGGTGATGCCCAGCAACCCCACTCTTATATTGCAATCAATTTCAACTTCTAACATGACAGAAAGTTTGCGGAATATCTCAATCCAATACAACTGGATGTCCGAACAAAACCACGCCAAGTGCAAAAAATCAGCTTCCTCCTCACCACATCTTTTGCATCTATCATTGTCCTGCAGCCCAAATCTCAGCATGCGTGCAGGTGTGTAGTATGCCTGGTGAAGAAATTTGTAATGTATTATTCTAAGGTTGCCATTAGAAGTGAGAATACTGATCAGGGAGCATGCCTGTTGCCATTCTTGCACTGACAGTGGGGGGTCTAATCCTGCGTTCCATCTCTCCATGGCTTTCTCAGTGGTACATGGTAGCTCAGCCTGTGCGGCTGTGTATAATCGTGAGACTAGATGTGACGTATCTGGAGAGGTAATGACCATTTGTAGGGCAGCTAAACTCTCCGGTTCGTCGGGGAAGGAAGGATAGTGGTCTTTCATAGCCCGTTTTAGCCTATAATAAGTAAAGTGGAACAGCTGGGATTTGTTTTGTATATAAGTCAAGTCATGGGCGTCCAGGAATTTATGGTCAACGAAGAGATCACCCAGGCGGACCACACCCACTTGTTGCAATAAAGACATCCCCACCTTTTCGGATGTAACCGATAATGCCTTATGGTGTGAGAGTGGTAGCGCCGCAGCGTATAGAGGCGTTTTGTGTGTGATCTGACACAATCTGTGCCACGCCTTGACAGTAGTGTCCACCGGGTTTATATCCTGTGCGTGCAGTGGCGGTCGTCTGTGTGTGAGAATAGAGGTGAGAGGAACTGGGGCTGTGTCATCCGCCTCTATCGCCGTGTGGGTAAGATATGGTATTTCATGGTACCAGTAGGCAGCATACTGCGCCTGTGCGCACAGATAATATAAAAGAAAATCTGGGACACCAAAGCCGCCTTTCAGAAACGGGAGGGTTAAGGTCTGGAGCTCCACACGCGCCTGTTTACCGGCCCAAATTAGCTGTAACATAAGGGATTTAATCCTACGGAACACTTCCGCTGGGGGGGCAATGGGAACGTTATTAAACAGGTATAGCAATTTGGGTAACATATTCATTTTGACTATTGCAATGCGGTCGGCCAAGGACAGGGGCAGCTGAATCCATCTGCGCACCTTATCCTTCAATTTAGAAATTGTCGTCCCGTAATTCAGTCTAATCACAACCTCAGGGTCTCTGTGGAACATCACCCCCAGATAGCGTATCGGGTCTTCTTGCCACTGTAGTGGGTACTCCGAGATCACGGGGGTGGCCAGATCAGTGAGCGGGATAATGTAGGATTTGGACCAGTTTATGGACAGACCTGAGTGTCCCTCAAACTTCACATACTCTCTCATGAGTGGGTTGAGGTGAATTTCAGGTTCACGCACATAGACCAGCATATCATCAGCATATAGTGAAATGTGTAGTGGTCTGGATGAAAAGCGCAGTGCTGATGTTGTGTATTTCTGCCTGATCCTGCATGCTAACGGTTCAAGGGCCAGTGCGAATAATAGGGGTGACAGCGGGCAACCCTGTCTAGTCCCACGTTCGATCTCGAAGCTATTTGAGACGTATCCATTTATACGGACTCTAGCGCACGGTTTGGTGTAGAGTACCGTCACCCACTGAATAAATCGTTTAGGGAACCCCATCCGATGGAGGATAGTTATTAAGTAGCTCCACTCGATGGAATCGAATGCCTTAGCGGCGTCAAGCATTATCGCAACTGCCTTGGTGGATGGTTGTAAGTAATGTGAAAGAGCGAACAACGTTCTCGTGTTGTGTGCAGTGGACCGTGCGGGTATAAAGCCCGCTTGATCCGGGAGTACTAAGTTGTTCATCAGAGGTGTGAGTCTGATGGCTAGAATCTTGGCCAGTATCTTGGAATCTACGTTAATTAGGGATAACGGTCTGTAGGAGTCACAGAGATCTGGGTCCTTGTGGGGTTTGAGCAATGCTATAATGATCGCTTCTCTAAGGGTGGGGGGCATTAATTCTTGGTCAAAGGCTGCGCCGTACATTGCCGCCAGATGTGGGGCCAGTATCTCTACGTATTGTTTAAAAAATTCATTTGTGTACCCATCCGGGCCAGGAGCCTTATTATTGGGTAGTGTGTTAATCACCTCGGTGATCTCCTCAACCGAAATTGGAGCCGCTAGGTATTCCCTCTGGCCGTTAGAGAGCCACGCTATTGCGACGTCGTCTAAGTACTTTAAAATCTCTTCAGCAGGAGCAATGGTACGAGACTTGTATAGTGACCCATATGTGTCTACAAAACAGTCTAGAATGTCGGAAAAGTGAGTCTTAATCTCGTTCTCGGTAGTTTTGATCTGTAAGATGGGTGTTGAGCCTTTACCCTCACATATTTTAGCCGCTAGGACAGCTCCTGGTCTACCTCCCTCACCAAAGGCTCTGGCCTTGTGCTTTTTGTCCATGTATTTTATCTCATCATCTACGAAGTTCTGATGCTCTGTTTGTAATGAGCGTAATTCTGCTAGCAGAGTAACGTTTTGTGTGGTCTCATAACTCGTCTCCAACTCTCTCAACCGCGTCTCACAGCGACGTATCTGTTGCCTGATGTCACGCAATATGCCCACTGTGGTGCCCATGCACACCCCTCGGAGTGTTGCCTTAAAAGCTTCCCAGAGTAGACACGGATCATCAACCACCGGCTCGTTTATCTGGAAGTATTCCTTGATCGCCTCGAGAATAGTACGTGCATAAATAGCGTCCGTGAGGGCGCGAGAATTGAACCTCCATTGAAAAGGGGGAGGAGTGTAATGCGGTATATTGAGTTTAATGAGAACCGGGTTGTGATCCGATAGCGACCTAGGAAGTGTCTGGATATCCTGCGTCCACAATGCCATGTTAACAGACCCAAGCCAAAAATCCAGACGCGACCAACTATTATGCGCGGCAGATAGGTGCGTCGCCCCCGGGATCCCGGGGAACTTGTGTCACCAAAGGTCCGTTAGGGCTAGATCAGCTTTCATGTGATGGAGCTTTGAGTTTGCTTGTTTGTGAGGTTCCGTGGAGTTGGGGGATCTATCTAGGGCACCCTCCAGCACTACATTCCAATCACCCCCGCACAATATGTGTGTGTCTCTATGTGACTGTAGTATCCCCCATATTTCCTGAATGAATTCGGGTGCATCAGTGTTAGGGGCGTAGACGTTCAGTAATGTGATTCTCTGTCCTCTCAACAAGCCAGACAATAAGATGTATCTACCGTCCGGGTCTTGTATAACGTGTTGTGGTGTGAAGTTGGTACCCTTGCGCATCAACGTTATGACCCCTCTGGAATAGGAAGAGTAATGCGCTGAGTATGAGGATTCCGCCCACCTCTTCCCCAGTGTCTGATGGGAACCAGGTGCAATATGCGTTTCCTGTATCAGTGCTATATCCACCTCCCATCTATTCAAGTATGCAAATATTTGACGTATTTTCTGTGGTTTCGTGAATCCTCTAACGTTCCATGTTAGAAGGTTAATGTGCTGTTTACCTGGTCTGGCATTGATCTGAGGCATAAGAGAGGTAATCCTACACTCGCCATTACAGCATCACATATCCGAGCCAAAGTATGCTGAGAAAAAAAAGTGTGTGGGTATGTATCTTCAGTGTCTCCTAGACTTTCTACATACCATCTATCTGTGAATCTCACGTTAGTAGGTCTCATAACAATAACAACTTTCCCCCCTACCCTCCCCCACCCACTTCAGCAACCCAACCATGCCGAAGCCGTTTACCCTTGAAATAACCAATGTTAACCCCGGAAAGAGTGAATGCTCCTCCCATTAGAACAAAACTTTGTGGGGAACACCCTTTTGGAGGTCCGCTCGGGGCACAACTTTGCATCCAACTTAATGGATGTGGACGACACTAATATACATTTGTAACGCAGAGGTGTTATGACTGTGTAGTTACCGGCTTCTTTAGCCTGAATGACAAGATCACTGTGTACACTACGTCCAGCGGGACATCTGGAGTCTGTGGAGGCAAACTAAGAAAAACACAACCATACGAACATCAATGTGTAGTCTCAACAAAGCGCAGATTTGCTACATTGACAATAACATATTCCATGAGTGTGTGCTACTCGGCTCCTCGTGTAGTGCAGTGTCACATCAGAGATAGTGGATCTAGCATAGCAGTAGGCCTTCCATCCCCTCTATTGACATGCCCCCCTGCACTGAAAGAGCTCTCTTACGATTAGACGTGGGCCATGTCTGTAATACATATGGCTACCATGCAACATAGATCGCTACCTGATCAACATTGTATAGTCATAGTGCCCAACTTGATAACATACAATATGGCGCGCATATACACCAGAGTGACATAGATGGGCGCTGTCAGACACGCCAACATGTCAGCAGCATGTGGATGACTTATGTAGAAGAACAAAAGGTGAACTCAGTAAACACCACCAAGTGCCGGAATTGGGAAGGGAACAGTTCTGGTAAAGAACATTGTCTCTTTACACGCACACGTTATACCTTATGCACGGCCTCCCGTATCTTAGGGTCACTTACACCAGAGGCACCACAAAGTTAGTACGAATGGCGTTGTGTTCTGGGCAGTCCCACTAACTCTGAATGCCCAAGACTCATGGTAGAGTATTGATAATGTGAACATGGGACCGTGCAGAAGCAGACAATGTTACGGGTCTGTAATGGACTCACCTGAAAACAACCCCTACCCAGCCCGGGGGATAGTGTCTGATCACATCAGGAGTCGTGCTGAAGTCTGTTCCCTCCTACTACCCCGCAGGTAGGACATTCCCTCCGGCAGTTTAAGCAGCCATCCACCATCTGGCTTGGTGAAGTCTAATCCGAGTGTTCTTGTTGGTTGTCTCTAGCCTTGGCTTTCAGTTGTTTCTCTGCCTTTTTAGCAAATTCCTGTGCAGCTTTCGGCGTGTTCAGGATAACCGCTTTCCCTTCCCATGTGACGCGTAATCTCGCTGGGTACAGCATTGAATATTCCACATGTAGGTCGCGTAGTTTGGCCTTCACCGATGTGAATTCTCTCCTGGCCTGCTGGACTGCGACGGTGTGATCAGGATAGAACTCCAGCTTATTCCCCTGGTGTGTGATGGGGCCCTTTTCACGTGCCAATCTGAGGATGGTATCCCTGTCCCGATAGTTCAGTATCCGAGCAACTATGGGCCTTGGCGTGGCACCCGGGGGGGGCCGTGGTGCAAGAGACCTGTGGGCTCTTTCCACAATGAAGACGTTAGATAGGGCCTCTGGGCCGAATATTTCGGAGCATAGTTGTTCCACAAACAGTTCCATTTTGCCCGTGTTTGACGATTCGGGAATACCTGTAATGCGAACATTGTTGCGTCTAGAACGCGCTTCCAAATCTTCTTCCTTAGCTCGGATTACCTCAAGTATTCGTTCCATTCCCGTACATTTGGTGGAGGTTGCCCTGGCATCATCTTCCACTACTGATATTCTGGATTCGGCCTCGTCTAGGCGCTCGCCATGTTTTTCAATTTTTTCCGACATGCCATCCATTCTGCACGTCAAATGGTCAAGCTTACCATTGATGTCCTGGAGGTTGGACTGTATAGCTTGAAGTATCTTCTCCATGTTGGAGCTAGGCGCTGATTCCGGCTGTCCCTCTCCCTCAGCCATCTGCTCTGTACGTTTAGGCGTTTTTTTGGTCTCAAAGTTTATTTTCTGTTGTTGCTTCTCCGGTTTACCCATCATCTTTGACTGGGTCTGTAGCGGTTTAGATGGGCGCGATGAGGATCTTGTAGACCTGGTGGACGCCGTTATGCTTAAGGCCCCTGCCACGTGTGGGGGCAATATCCCCTGTCAGTAACCAGGGCGAGTCACCGGTATTCGTTATACCCGCCACGTAGGTGTGCGTGTGGCAGTATACCTCAGCTGCTGGTCAGTGGCAGAGGGCGGAGGTGAGCGATGCGGTGCACCAGTGCGTCAGGGCCTCACCGCTGGCATGAGTACATGGTCTTGAGCACATTCGGTGGTCTGCAGTAGGCACAAGCAGTAGCCCCTGGCATTGGGCGATGATTCCGTATGGCGTCGGAAGCACCGCGTGGATAGCAATTACCACCTCGTTTACGGTGACGTTGGGAGTGTGGGGCAACACCAGGACTCCATGGATCGGTGTATCAGTCACGGCAGTCGTGTGTAACTCCCCGGCACACCGGTGCAGTGGAGCTCGTGACGCTCGCCCGAAGTGCGCACAGCTCCTGTCGCCTGGGGATAGAGAACAAGCTGCAGCATGCGTCAGCAAATTTTAACAGATTGCCTCACAGTTCGTGTATTGGCGCCATTTTGACACGCAAAGTGGTGAGTGACTTCGATCTGTACTGCTGACTGTACATTATTCGATAATGCCAGTGCTGCGTCGGATGTCTTATGAGTCCGGGCAGAGGGTTGTGTTAGGATGTCTGTGTCCTCCATACATGTCACTCGGGTGAGCAGAAACAGACCGTGGCGGGCGCCGCCATCTTGCCCTATGGAGATGTGTGTTGTGCAAGTTCGCCCACGGCCCGCATGTGCTGTCCGCGCAATGGATCTTGCCTTCCCCTCAGATGTCACGGCGCCATTGAGGCGACCCCGGGAGCTGAGTGCGAGGATAGCTGCAGAGTGCTGTTGTGCGCCATATGAGCCACACACAACCCCACAACGATCGTCAACTTGCGCCACCACTGCCCCTTTGGCTGTTAGATGGTTGTAGATGTCACGGCCGCCGATCCGGGCGCAAGCATGCGACCAGACTCACTACTAGTCCACCGGAACGGGGCAGCGATCAGTCGCAGAGTTCCAGGACATTCATGTTCATTTCTCAGGAGCGCAGCAATTAGTCGCGGTGGGCGCCGCCATCTTGCCTTGGGGAGTCACAGTCAATAGTTGCCCGACTCACGTTGCAGGGGCTTACATGAGGAGATATACGCTCACAGTTCTCTTGGCCTCGATCGAACACTGCTTTAGCCCTGAAGTCGAACGCGATGTGCGTAATGATCATAATCCACTTACTGCGTGTTGTGGAGGATAAACAAAAGTGATTGGTATCGCATCTGTCGCCATCTTGGATCACGGGGATGTCCGCACCAAACAGCAAAAGTGTGTTTCTCCTCGATTTGCCCTTGCGTGTTGTCCACTGTTCAGCTCATCAAGGGCACAAAGTATTCCGACATGTTTATTCGTGTTTGTCTCGTGGATCGGTGAGACAGATGCCGGTATACAATCCTTTTGTGTGCGGTCGTCCGGCGGAGCCGAGGTTTATTCGGCCATCCCGCTGTGCGCCCCCTAGCGCCTCAGATTTTACAAGTAAGTTGGTGTTGTTTGTTTGGGGCATTGCAGTTGCTACAACTACAGTTTTAAAACTTTTTTCACAACTTAAAAAAATATATATATTGTGGGTAGCCACAGTATCCAGTAGTCCCAGGGTTAGTCATGGGTGCATGATACAACTGTTTCTGTGATTTTTTTGTTACTTAATTCTCATTTATGTCATGGAATTTAAGCTTACTGTTATATGTTGATTTTTTTTAAAATTTTGGGGTGCCTGTAAAGCCTCACTAGCCAGTAGGCCCAGGGATAGTGAGTGGTGCATGGACCAAGTCTTTCTGTGGGGTATCTTGAATTTAAACATAATTGAGGGCACGGATGGCATTGGATTTTGGTGATTTTTGTGCGTTTTTTGACTTTTTGGGGTGTTGTTGGGGCCTGGCCATGTGGGTGGGGGCTATTTTGAGGCCTCGTCCAGGCAGGGCCTGACCATGTGGCTGGGGGTCAAGGGCCCATTTTGAAGCCAGGCAGTGTGCTCAGGCCTGCACCCAGTTTGCCTTGCTTTCTTCCATTAGGTTCAGGGGTAGTGAGTTGTGCATGGACCAAGTCTTTCTGTGGGGTGTCTTGAATTTAAACATCATTGAGGGCATGGATGGTATTGGATTGTGGTGATTTTTGTGTGTTTTCGACTTTGTAGGGTGTTGTTGGGGCCTGGCCATGTGGGTGGTGGCCATTTTGAGGCCTGGTCCAGGCAGGGCCTGGCCATGTGGCTGGGGGACGAGGGGCCATTTTGAAGCCAGGCAGTGTGCTTTGAGCCACAGGCCTGCACCCAGCCTGCCCTGCTTTCACCCATTATGCCCAGGGGTAGTGAGTGGTGCATGGACCAATGCTTTGTGTGGGGCCTCTTGAATTTAAACATCATTGAGGGCATGGATGGCATTGGATTGTGTTGATTTTTGTGTGTTTTCTGACTTTTTGGGGTGTTGATGGGGCCAGGCCATGTGGGTGGGGGCCAATTTGAGGCCTGGTCCAGGCAGGGCCTGGCCATGTGGCTGGGGGACAAGGGGCCATTTTAAAGCCAGGCAGTGTGCTTTGAGCCATAGGCCTGCACCCAGTCTGCCCTGCTTTCACCCATTATGCCCAGGGGTAGTGAGTGGTGCATGGACCAATGCTTTGTGTGGGGCCTTTTGAATTTAAACATCATTGAGGGCATGGATGGCATTGGATTGTGTTGATTTGTTTGTGTTTTTCGACTTTTTGGGGTGTTGTTGGGGCCTGGCCATGTGGGTGGGGGCCATTTCGAGGCCTGGTCCAGGCAGGGCCTGGCCATGTGGCTGGGGGACAAGGGGCCATTTTGAAGCTAGGCAGTGTGCTTTGAGCCATAGGCCTGCACCCAGCCTGCCCTGCTTTCACCCATTATGCCCAGGGGTAGTGAGTGGTGCATGGACCAATGCTTTGTGTAGGGCCTCTTGAATTTAAACATCATTGAGGGCATGGATGGCATTGGATTGTGTTGATTTTTGTGTGTTTTTTTACTTTTTGGGGTGTTGTTGGGGTCTGGCCATGTGGGTGGGGGCCATTTTGAGGCCTGGTCCAGGTAGGGCCTGGCCATGTGGCTGGGGGTCAAGGGCCCATTTGAAGCCAGGCAGTGTGCTCAGGCCTGCACCCAGTTTGCCTTGCTTTCTTCCATTAGGCCCAGGGGTAGTGAGTGGTGCATGGACCAAGTCTTTCTGTGGGGTGTCTTGAATTTAAACATCATTGAGGTCATGGATGGCATTGGATTGTGGTGATTTTTGTGTGTTTTTCGACTTTTTGGGGTGTTTAACTGATGTTCCTCTGGCTTCCATTGCTTTTAGGTGCACAAGAGAACCACCAGTGTCAGGAAGAAGTCCTGCAGCGGTGTGTGTAGCACAATGTCACGTGACGTCACGTGTAGCCACAGACAAGACAACTCTGCAACTTGTGCAACTGCGGCCTGTTGTTCTGACATCTGAAGAAGATGGGCCCAAAGAAAGGTGGCCGTAGCGCCTCAGCGAAAAAAGTTGCCAGTGCCACTGCCAGTAAGAAGGAGCAGAAGAAGCAAGTGGCACCACCTACCAAGGAGACTGGTGTGCCCACCGACGCCTTTTTTGGGCGAAAAAAAACTACGCCTGCAGCAGCAGCGGTGTCCGCCGGGGACCAAGCTGGAAGCAGCACCTCCGCTTAATTGGGCTCAGTGCCACCACGCCAAGTTAGGTCCAAGACCATGAGTGCTGCTGAGGCAGCCACTTTACTTTCTCAATCACCATCGAGCAGTGATGTTGGCTCATCACAAGAAAGTACCATCCAATCAACGCCGGGTGTAACTCAGCTGACGAGTGTTCAACAACCACAGCCACAACGACAACCACAGGTGCAACTAGTACAAGCGCAAGTACATGGGCAAGGATAGGCGCAAGGATAGGCGCAAGGAGAGGCGCAAGGAGAGGCGCATGGAGAGGCCAACTAGAGGTTCATGGAGCGGCACAACTGCCTACAACGCTTGTTCCTCCAGAAGTAGGGGCACATCAGGAAATTGATATTCAAGCGGAGGTATCATCCGAGGAAGCCACTCCTCCTGATGATGATCCATTGTCTTCCAGATCCCCAGCAAGAAAAAGGTCAAGGAGGGCTACTACTACAAGTTCTTCTTCAAGCCCCCTTCATTCTGATACCTTGTTCCTGATTGGAACCCACAAATGCAGTCTGAGAGTGAGGCATGCCATGAGCCGACAAAGGTAGCTAAGCCTAAAAGGAAGGTTCCCGCAAGGCTTCGACTTATGGGTGCTGACGACAAACAAGAAGTGGTGTCTTCTGCTGCTGATGAACAGTCTGACGACGACCCAGTCATCACAGTCGTCACTCCAGCCCCAGCGGGCATACAGCAGACAGACATTTTCACCCTATCCCGAATGGCTGCTGAGCGGGATGTGGGCAGCGTGGCACTGGTACCACCACCAACGCAGTTAACTACAACACCAACACGACCTACAGCTTCCATATTTTTTAGTCAGGAGGGCCGGCAGGGACCTCCATCCAGCTCGACCTCCATTACCTCAAGTAGTGGTGCTGTAAGTGAACAACAGAAAAGAATTCAGCCACGCCCATCCTCCACTTCATCTGGCATTGAAAGTCAAAGTAGCACCTCCACCACCAGCAGACAACTCCAGTCCCCAGTTTGGTACTTCTTTACTGTTAGCGAAAAGGCAGAAAACATGGTCGTTTGTTCCATTTGTAAAGTATTAGTTAGTCGGGGTAAGCTTGGTACCAACTATGGTACCGGAGGCCAGAGAGGTCATCTAAAAAAACACCACACTATCCAGTGGGATGCGCACCTAAGGAAAATCCGGGAAGCCA
Source organism: Lissotriton helveticus (assembly GCF_964261635.1). Classification (NCBI taxonomy): domain Eukaryota; kingdom Metazoa; phylum Chordata; class Amphibia; order Caudata; family Salamandridae; genus Lissotriton; species Lissotriton helveticus. Next base: position 284,102,633 of record NC_136061.1, on the reverse strand, counting down.
AAAGTAGAACTGATCCAAATGTATCCATTCACATTGCATCTAATGCTGACGAGGGGCTGATTCATGTCCAGGGGGGGAAGTCAAGAACCGACTGACATTTTTTCTGGTACACCCAGTACCCCTGGCAGCAGCACTGCAGTGGTAGCGCCCACACCCTCTACCCCTGCAACATGTATGAGTCACACTAAGAGTCTCTGAGAGACACCAATGCAAAAAACTACATCAATGAACCTAACTGGTTTGAAGAAGTCTGCATCATCATCATCACGTAAAACGGTCCAGCCCACCATTAGAAGCATGTTTTGGTCGGATGCGCCATTTGAACGCAACCACCCAACGGTACGTCTGTATAACGCAAAGCTGGCTAAAATGCTAGCGCTGGACCTTCTCCCTTTTTCTTTCGTGGAAGGGGTGGGTTTTCTCGAATTTGTGGCAACAGTCTGCCCTAAATGGAAGGTTCCTAGCCAGTCCTATTTTGCCAGAGTTGCGGTTCCAGCACTATATCAAGATGTGCTGGAGGTGATTGGCGCAGCTTTGCAGAAGAGTGCTGTTCACACTATCCACTTGACAACAGACATGTGGACCAGTTGCCAAGCCCTTGATTACATGTGCATCACTGCACACTGGGTCTCTTTTGCAGGGGTTAGAGACAAGACAAATCCAGGTGTTGACCCGGACACAGTTTTTCAAGCTACTCAGAAACATGCAACATTAGCCATGTTTGCCATGGAGAAAACTCATAATGCACCTAACCTTTTAGACGAGTTTGATAGGAAGGTCTCTGAATGGCTCCATCCAAGAAATCGTATAGTTGGTTATGTTTCCACGGATAATGGCAGTAATATAGTTAAGGCCATGCAGCAAGGTGGCTATTTCAGAGTGCCGTGTTTGACACACAGTATTAACATCGTGGTGCAAGATTTCTTGAAAAAAGAAAACACAGTCATCAAGTTACTGACCACCTGCCGAAGAATTTGCACACATTTCAGCCATTCTTTTAAGGCCCGGAAGGAGCTGAGGAGCATTCAACATGAACGTAGCCTGCCAGTCAAAGGACTCATCCAGTAGGTGGCAACACGTTGGAACTCAACCTTTTACATGCTTGAGCGTCTGTCTGAGCAGTGGGGGGTAATAAATGATTATGTCTATAAACTGGGTTCTACTATGAAAGACACGAGGCTAGAGTTGGAGGAATGGAAGCTAGTTGCAAGCCTGACAGACCTGCTTCGTCCTTTTGAGGTATTCACGCGTGAAGTCAGCAGGGAAGACTGTTCTTTGGGCAAAGCTATCCCATTTTTGGTCATGCTAGAGCACCAACTGAAGGCGGTGTCTTCAACGTTCCGAGATGATGCTGAAAAGCAAGACACATATCAGTTGGCGGAGAGGTTATTAAGCCGCCTAGTTGACAATGAAAGGCTTAAAAACATACATACAGCACAACATTACATTTGTGCCACTATTCTGTATCCACGGTACAAAAAGGCAGTGGCCAGCAAAGCATTCATTCCTTTTGATGAAGCAGATGTTTCAAAGTACAAACATTGGCTAGCTGTGTCAGCCACTCGGTTCGAAAAAGAGCGGCAGAAAATTCAAGGAGCCTGCAGAAGTACAACTGAATCAGCAGGCCATCCGGCGTCAAGTTCCACTTCTGAATCTGTGGCCGAAGGGAGTCATTTTCCTTCACAGCCGTTAACGACACCAGCAGCAACCGTATCATCATCCTCACCTGCACCAGGCCCGGCCATAATATTGTCGTAAGCGGATTGGCTAACTTATCAAGGGTTTGCTCGTTCCAGTGCTGCAAAGGCCACAGATGGTACGCAAAGTGGAGCAACCGTGGAGAACCTTGAGTCGATGGTGCAGGCCTATCTGGATGACCCAACAGAGGTCTTTGTTAATCAGAACCCATTGCTGTATTGGTATAGGAAAAGGCCTCTATGGCCACTAATCACCAACCTGGCTCTAAATTATTTGTCTTGCCCACTCGCAAGCGTGTCTTCTGAACGTGTTTTCAGTGCTGCTGTTGCCATTGTAACTTCAAAAAGGACCCGCCTCTCGCCCAAAAATGTGGAAAGGTTAACACTGATCAAGATGAATCAGCACTTCATACCACCAGATTACAAAATAAGTGAATGCACACAGGAAGAAGAGGACACCGACTTAGGTGACGGAAGTTCTTCTCTGTTAGCTGACCTACTCCCGTCTCAATTCATAGAGTTTGAGGACGAGCTCTACTTCCCTGACACCGAGGCCTGAAAATTACTTCCTTTTTTTCGTCCTTATTCACTTTTATTCCTGTGTGTCTTTCTTTTTTTTGCAACTTTTACCACAACAAACTCTCACAACAAGTCCATCAGCAGCACTGTCTTCATCTTATTTTCCTTATTGATTTGAAGGTGCCGCAGTCTGCATTCCTGAAGTTCACAAGTTCAAAACTCAATCATGCTCCTCTACCCTCCTCCTCCAGGCTCCACCTATCCATTTCCCTCAAGGTAGATGGATTACGAAGAAATAAATAAAGAAACTTTGTTTTCATAGACGAGTCCCCTCAAGTGGGACAGAAATTACTGACTGACTACATGATTGCTGACAGAGTTACTTCTGAAATTGGCAGGAGAGGCTGCCCTGTGGGCCCTCACTTTCCGAAGAGGATGCAGACAAAAAGTAGAACAGGTAATGAATAATTGAGAAGATGGCATGCAGTGGACAGCAATGGCTGTCTGGCTCTGATGGAACCAATTGCTGCTTGTTTTTTGTGCATTAAATGAATCATATGTCTTGTCTTAGTTATTATTTAATCTTTTACACAGTAATTGTAACTCATGTCAACTACTCTGTTTTTTTTACCTTGTTTATTTCAAATTGTACTTCAAATTCAGGGGCCACTATGTTGCATTTTACAATATGCAAAATGTCCTTGGAGTGGACTCACTTGCCAATATACCATGATGATTGATTAAATAATATATCTTTTTTCTTTACAGTCACTCCCTGGGATGGATTGATCATCAGCGTCGGTTTACGGAAGAACTATGGCCAATTCGTGAGTGGCAAACAGGTAAACCAGTCTACAACAACTACTACAGCAGAACTACATGTCTGTCTATTCGTGGTATGTAGTGGTCGAGGGCGAGGCAGTGTACTGTTGTTGTTATGCCAGGCAGAGTCCACTCCAGACAGCAGTTCATGTAAAATTGGGGCTATGTGGCTTGCTGCATACAATTTTAGATATGCTTTGTCTGTCTGACAAAGAGCCTAGGTATGCTACAGCAGGTTGCTTCACTCAGTGGTGCCTGCCTTGACCGTCCGCATGGCACTACCTCAAGCTTGGGACAAACATCCGTTATGTTTGCGAAATTAGCTGTTTTCCGGTTTTTCGCGAATCGCGCGAAATTACCAAAAAATCGCAAATTCTTGGGCGGAACGGACTTTTGGCCCATGATTGCGGCAGGGCCATGCAGACGGTCAAGCAGGCACCACTGAGTGAAGCATCCTGATGTAGCATACCTAGGCTCTTTGACACAGACAGACAAAGCATATCTAGGGTTTAGGGTTCAGTGCAATTTACTAGGGTTTTTGGGTTTAAGTTGGTAGGGTTCCCGCTGAGTCTAGGGCTCAGGGTCTGATGCAGGCTCCTTCATAATGATGCTGGAAAGGTTTTAGGGGGTTTTGGCGTTCTTTGGTCCAGAATTGGCAGAATTTTGGCCTTTTTTGGTGTTTTGCGGGCACGTGTGTTTGGGTGAAAACTAAGTGAAAACTAGTCGTAGACCTTCTTCTTCTTCTTCTTCAAAGAGCACAGTGGTTCGATTTTGTTCTGCCTTGCTGAGATTCTTGGGAATCGCTGGAACAAGTGTCCAGGTAAGTTTCAAGAGGATCGAAGTAGTGGAAGTGCTGAAAACAGCAATTTTTTGTGAACAGCGCAATTTGCCATGTTTTGAATATACCAGTATAGCATGTTTTTGGGGGGCTGTTTGGGGGTGTTCTAGATTTGTGGGGGTGAGTCGGGGGGTCTTGGAGCACTGCTGGGAAGGTCTAATTTTGATTGCAAGTGGTTTGAAGAAAATCCATGGTGGAAAAGGGGGGTTTGGGCCTAGTTGCAGACAGCGTTTTGGCACAATTTAAACTGAGGCCTAGCAGTATGGCGTGTTTTTGGGGGGCTGTTTGGGGGTGTTCTAGATTTGTGGGGGTGGGTCGGGGGGTCTGGGAGCACTGCTGGGATAGTATAATTTTGATTGCAAGTGGTTTGAAGAAAATACATGGTGGGAAAGGGGAGTTAGGGCCTAGCTGCAGAGTGCGTTTGGAGTGATTTTGACTGGTAGGCCGAAAATTTTCTGTCACATTTTCCATTTTTGTTTTTGGCCTGTTTGGGGGTGTTCTACTTTCTTACGTGTGGGTTGAGGGGTCTGGGGGCATTGCTGGGAAGGTCTAATATTGGATGCAAGTGTTCTGGATAAAATCCATGGTGAAAAAGTTTTTCCGTATTTGCTCACTTGCTTGTTTTTGGGGGGCTGTTTGGGTGGGTTCTAGGTTTTTGGGGGGGTCTGGGAACACTGATGGGATAGTCTAATTTTGATTGCAAGTGGTTTGAAGAAAATCCATGGTGGGAAAGGGGAGTTAGGGCCTAGCTGCAGAGTGGGTTTGGAGTGATTTTGACTGGTAGGCCGAAAAGTTTCTGTCACATTTTCCATTTTTGTTTTTGGCCTGTTTGGGGGTGTTCTACTTTCTTACGGGTGGGTTGAGGGGTCTGGGGGCATTGCTGGGAAGGTCTAATATTGGATGCAAGTGTTCTGGATAAAATCCATGGTGAAAAAGTTTTTCCGTATTTGCTCACTTGCTTGTTTTTGGGGGGCTGTTTGGGTGGGTTCTAGGTTTTTGGGGGGTCTGGGGGTCTGGGAACACTGATGGGATAGTCTAATTTTGATTGCAAGTGGTTTGAAGAAAATCCATGGTGGGAAAGGGGAGTTAGGGCCTAGCTGCAGAGTGGGTTTTGGCACGATTTGGAGTTAGAGTTCAACCTGGTAGCAGTATCGCATGTTTTTAGGGGGCTACTTGGGGGTGTTCTAGATTTCTGCAAATGGGTTCAGGGGTCTGGGAGCACTACTGGTAATGTCTAATTTTGAATGCAAGTGTTTTGAAGAAAATCCATGGTGGAAAAGGGGGGTTTGGGCCTAGTTGCAGAGTGCGTTTTGGCATGATTTGGAGTTAGGGTTAGCACTTTCGCATTTTTTTCTCCAAATTGCTTTTCTGCGGAGGGCTACTTGGGGGGGTTCTAGATTTTTGCGACTGGGTTTAGGGGTCTGGGAGCACTCCTTGGAATGTCTAATAATCATTGCAAGTGTTTTGAAGAACATCCATGGTGGAAAAGGGGTAATTTGGGCCTAATTTCAAAGTGCGCTTTCTGCTTGATTTTCAACTAGGCCTCATCCCCGTCGCAGTATTGCATGTTTTTGGGGGGCTACTTGGGGGGGTTCTACAGTTTTGCGCCTGGGTTACGGGGTTTAAGGGCACTCCTGGGAATGTCTAATTTTCATTGCAAGTGTTTTGAAGAAAATCCACGGTGGAAAAGGGGGGTTTGGGCCTACTTGCAGAGTGCGTTTTGGCACGTTTTGAATGTAGACCTGTAGCACTATCGCATGATTTTAGGGGGCTAATTGGGGGGGTTCTACATGTTTGCAACTGGGTTCAGGGGTCTGGGAGCACTCCTGGGAATGTCTAATATTGAATGCAAGTGTTTTGAAGAAAATCCATGGTGGAAAGGGGGGGTTTGGGCCTAGTTGCAGAGTGCTTTTTGGCACGATTTGAAGGTAGGGTTCAACCTGGTAGCAGTATCGCATGTTTTTAGGGGGCTACTTGTGGGTGTTCTACATTTTGCCGACTGAGTTCAGGGGTCTGGGAGCACTCCTGGGAATGTCTAATTTTGTTTGCAATTTTTTTTAAGGAAATCCATGGTGGATCCGCAGAATTCAACCATAGTTACTATTACTATCCTTGTCAAGGAGAACAAGGTGACGCACTTTTGAAGTGATGATTGTATATAATAATAATGTCAGCTCTGAAAACTGAAAGTGTTATTTTTGCACTACACAGTGTACCTTAGATTTTTTTAACTGGTTCACTTCCTGTTTTTTTCCATCAAAAATTACAGAACGGCTTTTACCATGTGCCATTGAACAAACGCTGAACTCAGACGCAATCCGGAATCACTTATCAGGCAGCCAGTGGACAGTGTGTCTGGTCACCAATATTGATCGATGGAGCGTAAGATGGAATGGAGGAGTATATCGCGAATAAGAGGAATGGCTGGATGCATGCAACTTCACCAATTCAACAGGACAACTACAACATAAAGTTACAGTATTCTCTCTTAACTTCTCCTTATCTTTTAAATGTTATTGTTGCAAACTTGAACTTCTACGAATGTGATTAGGTGCGTTTCTTTGTTCTCTGCTTCAAAGTCATCTCTCCAGCTATTTCATACGTTTCTTTGCTATTTTTATAACTAACTTAATGTACTAATAGTGAGTGTTTATTCTCCAAGAGGGCAGAAAGGCAAGTGAAATTGCGTAATTAATGCAGCCCTGTACTAATGTCAATGTCAATTTGTTTCCTCATACTTACTAATAAGATGTAGTAAGTACAACTTTTCAGTAACCTAACCATCCGTTTAGCAAACAACTTCATGCATGCAGTAGTGCACTACCTTTATGTCCCTTAAAAGATTTATGGATATCTTTGAATCCAAACATTTGTTTCTCTTCATTTGTTGTTTGTCCATGCAGTGTTTTTTTTCTTCTCTCCACAAAACTTTTCCCAAAAAACTCCATTACCATCCAATCTTCAAAAACCCTAACCCTCTTCCCCTGGGCTGTGTGGTTTTTCATTGAGGTATGACTAAATGACAACAAGAAATTCCACACACTTGCAGGGGAGGATAAGGTCTAAGCACCAGAAAAATGTTGGAAAATGGGGAATTTCATGTGCGACATCATGGATTGAGCATCAAACAACATGCTCGTACACATGACGAATCAAATGGTTAATTCTTATGTTTAAGTATCCTTTGCCTTCATAATATTTCTTATAGTAGCCATAGTCCACGAAACTAGCACTTATATTTAGAATACTTTAGCACTGCTTAGGCTACAATTTATGGCACTGTTCTGTAGCGTACTATCTATCGTACTGTTTCTATTGCTACGCTCAGGCCACTCAATGTTTCATTTCCTTTTTTTTCATATGCTGCTACTGCCAGTGTGTAATACTACTACTACCAGCACAACAATGATATTTCATCCGTCGAGGATTCAAGTCAACAACCAACCTTAATCACCATTTGCCATGCAGGCAGCCCTGTGGCTACCCCTATTCTGAAACACGAATCACAGGTAAGATAAGCATTTTGGAGAGGTAGAATAATGGGCTAGCACTGGGAGGAGAGCAGAGACTGCCAGTACTATTAGTAAAGTACTAGTAGGGCTACTGAATTCACTAACTCGGTTACTGGTACTTTAGTACATTTCAGGACTAGATGTTTCATTCATGCTGGTAAGTTGGAAGAAACCAGACATTCAGTAACCACCGCCCACCCCCACACAAAATAATATGAACGCGTATACTATGTTTTGGTATGAAAAATAATTATTAAGAAATATATTGATGTAGTCATAAATAAAATACATTAACCCAACTCACCCCCCTGCCTAACCCCAACCAATGTCCAAAAGTCCCCTTTCCCAAACACCCAATTCCCACCCCCCCAACAGTCTTTAAAAAAGGGGCAAGGGACAGTCACTTCCTCCGGTGGCGTAGTGTGGACAGCTGTTGCTGCACGTCCTGCAGCTCTTTGCGGAGGTCCCGTAGCTGGCACTGATGTTTTCGGCCAACCGCTCCAGGTACTCCACTCTCTTATGGAGGCGGCGCTGACGTACCATCCAGGCTGTGGGGGGGCAGCTGATTGTGTTGCTGTCAAGTCAAGTCAAGTCAAATAATTTATATAGCGCTCTACATACCCAGAGGGTCTCAAGGCGCTTGAGGAGGGGAGGGGAATTACTTGTCAAATATCCACGTTTTAAGTTGCTTTCTGAATGCTAGGTGATTCTGAGTAAGGCGAAGGTGAGTGGGAAGGGAGTTCCAGGTTTTAGCTGCCAGGTAGGAGAAGGATCTGCCTCCCATGGTGGTTTTGTTGATGCGGGGTACAGTGGCAAGGGCTTGGTTGGATGATCGTAGCTGGCGGGAGGGGGAGTAGAAGGACAGTCGTGTGTTGAGGCATTCTGGTCCGGTTTCGTAGAGTGCTTTGTGTGCGTGGGTTAGGAGCCGGAAGGTGATCCTCTTATTGACGGGTAGCCAGTGGAGGTTTTTCAGGTGACCAGAGGTATGTTCTTTACGCGGGATGTCTAATATGAGCCTGGCTGAGGCGTTTTGGATTCGTTGGAGTTTTTTCTGGAGTTTAGCGGTAGTACCGGCGTAGAGGGTGTTTCCGTAGTCCAGTCGGCTCGTGACCAGGGCGTGGGTGACCGTTTTCCTAGTTTCTGTGGGGATCCAATGAAATGTTTTTTTGAGCATGCGAAGAATGTTGAAGCAGGATGAAGAGACGGCGTTGACTTGTTTGTACATCGAAAGTGAGGAATCCAGGATGACGCCCAGGTTCCGTGCGTGGTCTGTCGGGATGGGTGCTTTTCCAAGGGCTTCTGGCCACCAAGAATCGTCCCATGCAGAGGGGGAGGTACCTAAGATAAGGACTTCTGTTTTATCAGAGTTCAGTTTCAGACGGCTATGCCTCATCCATTCGGCAACTTCTTTCATTCCTTCGTGTAGGTTAGTTTTGGCGGTGTGTGGGTCATTGGTGAGTGATAGGATCAGTTGAGTGTCATCCGCGTAGGAGATGATGTTGAGGTTGTGTTGGCGTGCGATGGTTGCGAGGGGGCTCATGTATACGTTGAAAAGGGTGGGGCTGAGTGAAGATCCTTGTGGAACGCCGCAGATGACTTCAGTGGCTTCTGACTTGAATGGTGGAAGGCGGACTCTCTGGGTTCTTCCGGTGAGGAACGAGGTGATCCATTCTAGTGCTTTTCCTTGGATTCCGATGTTTCTGAGGCGCTGTAGAAGGGTGTTATGGCAGACTGTGTCGAAGGCTGCGGAGAGGTCGAGGAGGATGAGGGCGACTGTGTCTCCATTGTCCAGTAGGGTTCGAATGTCATCTGTTGCTGCGATGAGGGCAGTTTCAGTGCTGTGTTTGGCTCGGAAGCCGGACTGTGAGGAGTTGAGGGAGTTGTTGGCTTCGAGGAAGGCGGCGAGCTGGTTGTTGACGGCTTTCTCGATGACTTTGGCCGGGAATGGAAGGAGCGAGATGGGACGGTAGTTTTTGAGTTCGGAGGGGTCCGCTGTGGGTTTTTTCAGAAGGGCGCTGAGTTCTGCGTGTTTCCAGCTTTCCGGGAAGGTGGCGGAGTTGAGGGAGCAGTTGATGACGTCTCTGAGGTGCGGTGCTATGACGGAGTCTGCTTTGTTGAAGATGTGGTGAGGGCATGGGTCTGTGGGGGATCCTGAGTGGATGGAGTTCATCAGGCGGATAGTGTCCTCAGTGGAGATTGGGTTCCAGTCATGAAGGGTGTTCGATGGTGGTGAAGGTCCAGCAGATGGTTGGGTGGAATGGTCTCCGGGTTGGTTGTCGAAGCTGTTGTGGATGTCTGCAATTTTGTTGTGGAAGAATGAGGCTAGGGAGTCGCAGAGGGCTTGAGAGGGGGTGATGTCGTTGGAGTTGGCCGAGGGATTGGTGAATTCCTTGACGATGTTGAAAAGTTCCTTGCTGTTGTGGGCGTTGCTATCTAGTCGGTCCTTGAAGGCGGTTTTTTGGGCTTTTCGGATCAGTTGGTGGTGTGTGCGAGTGGCGTTTTTGAAGGCTTCCTTGGTGCTGGTGGTTGGTTCTTTTTTCCAGGCCTTCTCCAGGGATCGGCAGAGTTTCTTGGATTTCTTAAGATCATCGTTGAACCAGGAGGCTTTCTTGCTGCCAAGTTTGATTTGTCGTTTTTTCAGTGGTGCTAGGATGTCGGCGCTGTTGGATAACCATAGGGTGAGGTTGGTGGCGGCTTGGTCGGGGTTTGAGGAGTGGGCGGGGGGCTTTTGAAGAAGCGATGAGGAGATCTGGTCGATGGTGATTTTGTTCCAGTTTCTTTGCAGAGTTTGTTGGGGGTGGTTGTTGGGTTTGGGCTTGTTGTAGGTAAAGTGGACGCAGCTGTGGTCAGTCCAGAGGAGAGCCGTAGTGTGGCTGAAGGAGACATGGTTGCTGGAGGTGAAGATAGGGTCGAGTGTGTGACCTGCGATGTGGGTGGGGGAAGTGACCAGTTGTTTAAGTCCGAGGTTGGCGAGGTTGTCCAAAAGGGTGGTGGAGTTATGGTCGTTGTTCTTTTCAAGGTGAAAATTGAGGTCTCCCAGAAGGATGTAATCTTTGGATGGGAGGGCGTGTGGAGTGATGAAATCCGTGATGTCTTCACTAAATTGTGCGCGGGGTCCTGGAGGTCTGTAGAGGAGGGTGCCTCTGAGTGTGGTTTTGGGGTCGGTGTGAATCTGGAAGTGAAGGTGTTCAGAGTTGGCGAGATTGACGTCAGAGCTGGTTGAGATGTGGATGGATTTTTTGTGGACGATAGCGATTCCTCCTCCTGTGTGGCCGGTACGGTCCTTGCGTATGATCTTATAGTCTTCTGGGATGGCAATGGTGATGTCTAGGGCGGAAGAGGCGTTCATCCATGTTTCTGTTAGGAAGGCGACGTCCGGAGAGATGGTGTCTAGTAGATTCCATAGGTCAATGGCGTGCCTGTGGATCGATCGGGTGTTGAGCAAGATGCATTGTAGGTTGTTGGGATCGGGAGTCTGTGGGGTGGTCGTAGCGGAGTTGCTGACGGTGCCGATGAATTTGCAGGGGTAGCATGAGAAAGGTCCATGGGTGTGTCCAGGAGCGGCTTGGACGCAGTTGGGGGAGCGGCCGGGGTTAAGGGCTAGGAGGGTGGGGGCATCGTAGGTAATGCGGGAGGGCTGGGCAAAGCGAGGGCCAGGGGATCTGGCGCTGGGCGCGGTCCAGGCGCGGACGGGCGTAGACGGGCTTACCTTTGGCGCACCTTCGGCGCGACTGGGGCGCGATCGCTGCGCGTAAACGCTGCGCGCGGGAACAACTGTCATATATGGATAGTGGAGGTGGAGGGGCGAGGGCGGCTCAGCTGGGAGGCGGGGCGGGCTCGGCTCACGAGGACGAGGACACCAGCAAAACAAACAAAATGGCAGCGGGGGGGGGGGGAGGGCAGAGCAAAGCGCCAGGGGTAATCGCGTGTAAAGTGCCTGAGAAAGCAGCGGAATTACAGCGAAGCAGCGCTCAGGGCAGAGGCACAAAAATCAACTTTAGGGTGGAAGGCACAATCTCTACTGTACCAGGTCTCGGCAGTCAGGCTGCAAGCAGGCTGTGGAGCGACCTCTCAGCGCAGGAGCGAAAGAGGATCACAGCGCTTCCAGGTATGGGAGCGCTGTATAAGGACAGTGGGAGGGCGGCTCAGCTGGGAGGCGGGGCGGGCTCACGAGGACGAGGACACCAGCAAAACAAACAAAATGGCAGCGGGGGGGGGAGGGCAGAGCAAAGCGCCGGGGGTAATCGCGTGTAAAGTGCCTGAGAAAGCAGCGGAATTACAGCGAAGCAGCGCTCAGGGCAGAGGCACAAAAATCAACTTTAGGGTGGAAGGCACAATCTCTACTGTACCAGGTCTCGGCAGTCAGGCTGCAAGCAGGCTGTGGAGCGACCTCTCAGCGCAGGAGCGAAAGAGGATCACAGCGCTTCCAGGTATGGGAGCGCTGTATAAGGACAGTGGGAGGGCGGCTCAGCTGGGAGGCGGGGCGGGCTCACGAGGACGAGGACACCAGCAAAACAAACAAAATGGCAGCGGGGGGGGGAGGGCAGAGCAAAGCGCCGGGGGTAATCGCGTGTAAAGTGCCTGAGAAAGCAGCGGAATTACAGCGAAGCAGCGCTCAGGGCAGAGGCACAAAAATCAACTTTAGGGTGGAAGGCACAATCTCTACTGTACCAGGTCTCGGCAGTCAGGCTGCAAGCAGGCTGTGGAGCGACCTCTCAGCGCAGGAGCGAAAGAGGATCACAGCGCTTCCAGGTATGGGAGCGCTGTATAAGGACAGTGGGAGGGCGGCTCAGCTGGGAGGCGGGGCGGGCTCACGAGGACGAGGACACCAGCAAAACAAACAAAATGGCAGCGGGGGGGGGAGGGCAGAGCAAAGCGCCGGGGGTAATCGCGTGTAAAGTGCCTGAGAAAGCAGCGGAATTACAGCGAAGCAGCGCTCAGGGCAGAGGCACAAAAATCAACTTTAGGGTGGAAGGCACAATCTCTACTGTACCAGGTCTCGGCAGTCAGGCTGCAAGCAGGCTGTGGAGCGACCTCTCAGCGCAGGAGCGAAAGAGGATCACAGCGCTTCCAGGTATGGGAGCGCTGTATAAGGACAGTGGGAGGGCGGCTCAGCTGGGAGGCGGGGCGGGCTCACGAGGACGAGGACACCAGCAAAACAAACAAAATGGCAGCGGGGGGGGGGAGGGCAGAGCAAAGCGCCGGGGGTAATCGCGTGTAAAGTGCCTGAGAAAGCAGCGGAATTACAGCGAAGCCGCGCTCAGGGCAGAGGCACAAAAATCAACTTTAGGGTGGAAGGCACAATCTCTACTGTACCAGGTCTCGGCAGTCAGGCTGCAAGCAGGCTGTGGAGCGACCTCTCAGCGCAGGAGCGAAAGAGGATCACAGCGCTTCCAGGTATGGGAGCGCTGTATAAGGACAGTGGGAGGGCGGCTCAGCTGGGAGGCGGGGCGGGCTCACGAGGACGAGGACACCAGCAAAACAAACAAAATGGCAGCGGGGGCGATTACCCCCGGCGCTTTGCTCTGCCCTCCCCCCCCCGCTGCCATTTTGTTTGTTTTTTGCTGCTGTGCGTTGGCGGCGGGAGGCTGTCGGGCCATGGCTCCATTTAGCTGGAGGCTTCTGGTTGGTGGACACGGGGGCACTGGAGGAGGATGCAGTGGTTGCTGTCTCCTCCTCCTGCTCCCGAGCCCACAGCCGCCAATACTCGGCACAAATAGCCTCCAGCTTACGGGCCCTGGCCCGGATGGCCATCTCCTTTCTGGTGAGCTTTTTTGGAGTAGCATCTATATGAAGAAAGAAAGAATAATACTGTAGCCAATAGTCTTTAACATAAAGTCAAAATAATTCAACGGAAAGTTGACTCTCAGTAACACCAGCAAGTAGCAAACACAGTATAACATTTTGGCATGTATCTTTCCGCCGTCTTTGTAGGCCTGTGACATTACTGCAAAGTTTTAGAAATTCTACTAGCAGGATTATGGATGGACTCACTAATACATACATAGTCAGAGAGTACTAATAAAAGTATTCTGTTTTTTTCTCTTGTTTTGCAAAAGAAATTACTGGTACGTGAATTTGTGGTAGCCGGCATGGCAGCTCACTCAGCTTGCACCCAAGAAAAACAGACAAAAAGCATGATGGCGCAGACTCGCAGTACTTTAAGCAGTACATGCAGGTGGGGATAGGAAGCTCTTACTTTTCTATAGGGGTGGCACTGCCACTGGCCATACTTGGTTACTTCAAGGGCTACTGCTCAATGTAATGATATCTTTCGCACTGCCCCCCCGGGCCTTGACTACTACAAAAGAAGAATGAAGATTATTCAGTTCTGATCATATATCATTATCCTGCCGATCACATGGTCTTTGGTTATATGACGGATGCCTTTAGGTGCTTTGTTTTGATAGATTGGGTGAACTACAGCGATAGTCCACCCATGACACAGCTGAAATAAAATTGTTAACATAGGGAGTGAGTGTGGTAACCATAATTGGCGGAGGAAGGGACTTGACTTGATATAATGTTGTCAACTATACAATCCATACACAATAGATCCTGTGCTTGCAAAGTAAAGTACTGTACTGTTAGTCAAGGCAGGGAGTATTTGCGAACAATCACAAATTCTAGTATTTGGATTTCCTCAGCTTTGCTACTCTGGCACGGACATGCTGTTCAAAGTAACAATCTTCATCCACTCAGCGTCTGCTCTACTACATCATACACCTCTGCTATCGATGAGGAAAAAGAAGATAACATCCAGGCTTCCAAAGTACATCTATCATTCTTCTTAATGTCTCACATGTACCAAGTTTTCTTTTTCTCAACAACCAACTAAAACCCTTTTCATTATATTTTGGAAACCACTGTCTTCTTCTCCTGACTTGCATTCAAAAACACCATTCTTTACAGTCATAAATGTCAAGACTCTCTCGTCCTTCGTTTCACCCTTCTTTCACTTTTCGTTCTTCACATCCCTAAAGTACATCTGATATGACTTTGCTTCACGATAAAAGTTTGCCAGCTGAGTTGAAGTCAAATAGAGGGGGCCTTTGCTTACCCGAGAAGTACAGTCGCTAATGCTATTACAAGTCAAGGTTGACTGTCTTCTCCGTGATAGACAAAAAAGTAGTTCTAAATTAGTAACTGTTCTAAACAGTACAGCGTACTTGTACTAGTGTACTGTGTACTGTACAGTACATCATACACTCCTTTGCGAGCCTACTCAAAAATTTCAATGAGTAAGGAGTATAATAACTTACCACCGTCCGCCGCTGCTGAGCCTTTCCCCCCAGCTCCTCCTGGTGGCGCTGCCGCATCCGCCCCTAGAGGGGAGCCCTCCGCACTGCTGGCACTGGCACTGGTTGTCATCTGTGCCACATCAGATGTTGTGACGTACAGAAAAAACATGTCATATTTTCAGATGCCATACACAACCCCCTATTTCGTCTCGTAATGGAAGAAAATGTTAAATAACAAATTTTTTATTACTGGGAATGAAAAAAAGTAACGGTTTTGGGGAGGGTGTTAACTTTTTATATGCTTATTCCATTAAATGCTACACTTCTTAGGACAACTGATGAATGCTTGCTTAACGTGCACCATTTTTCTAATTACAGAAAGAAGATTACATTGCCCTTCTGCCAACAAGACGATTCACCAACTACTAGTAAGTCATCACCAGCAGTACTTAAGTACTTTAAAGAAGGTGGGGGCGCCCGCACAGTTATTCTAATAATTTCATGTGTCTGTTAACTATTACGTTAAAGTAATTTGATTCATGGGAATGTTGTTTAAACTTTAACGTCATCTATCAGCAGTGCTCGCTCCAAATACTACGCTATTAAAAATAAAGAAATAATTTTTTTATTTCTTAATTGAAAATAAAACTTTAAAACTAACAAACACTGTGTGGTTTTTGTTCACGAGTGAGTGAGCGGAAGGGTTTGAACTACTGCACTTGGCAGTCATGTTTCAGTGACTCAGATAGGCCGGGACTCGGCGGTAGTCTTCTTCTGTTCTTCTGGGTCGTAAAATCATTGGTCAGACACACTATATAGTCGGTCAGGGGGTTGGGGTTCAATTTCTGTTCGGACTGAGGTATGTGGAAAGTCGAATTGCACCTATCATCAATAATGTCCCATTTCTCTTGTCCATACTTCTTTATGTGCAGAATAGTCCCTTAAACACTAGCGGTATGGTATGTGCTCCTAGCAAATCAAAAAGGCAACTGCTACTTTTTTCTTGGTGTAAACATTGACATTTTGTTGTTGGAAATTGTCAACGCACTTACATTAAGAAGACTGGAATAGACAGCAAGGGCAACCCAGATGACTGCACTCAGTGCCTAGAGCTATTGCTGGATCAAAGTTTTGTTTAACACCGTTTGCCGACTGGGCAAGCTGAGCTACCTACACAGACCGACTCATAATCGTAAATAGTAGTAGCACAGAGATCGATGGTAGAGGCAGGATAAGAATGTAGAAAGTAGTCTAGATTAGAAGAAGATCAAAGACTATTTTGTAAAAAATAGAATTAGGAAACCGTTTGTAATGAATAGGAGCTGTAAAAGTTAGGGAAGTAGAAGTATTAATATAACAATAGAACAACTTACTGGGGCCAGCAGAAGAGCCTGCAAGGGACCGATCCTGTGACTGTCCACCTTCTTCCACCGGAGTCTCAATGGTGCTAGTCGCCTTGCCCCTGGGAGGTGCTGATGATTATGAAATAAAGAAACACAACATGGATGATTGTTTTTTTGAAATATTTGATTTCTTTGACTACAATCTAAAATTATGTTGGGGAAACAAATTAGCAACAATTGCACTACATGTATTGACCTATCTGATCTGGTCAACTAGGAGGATACTACTAGTACAGTATTGCTGGATTCGCAGACCGTCTACTTGGAAAGTTATGTAAATCACTAACTAAACCAACAACAAAAAGGTTCTACTACGACTGCCAGCACTCATCAGCATGCGACGTGACAGACACAGTCCGTCATCATGATTGCAGAGCACTAAAAAATGTCCTACTACTACTAATAACAAGTCATAATATACTCAACCTATCAATCCATCACTATATCTTCTTCTTAGTGGCAGCAGGAGTACAAAGGAAGGACTAGACTTGAGTCTCTAGTCTCTCTAGCATTACGCAGTTCTGTAAAGTACTACACTCATACATATTCTCAGGCCAAATGAGCACAAAGTTGCAAACAAGTCAGCATAGTAGCAACGCCACTGAGGAGGCGAGCACCTGCAATCACAGAAACTATTTAAACACTATTTTACCTGCAATGTAATCGAATAGACAGCATTCTTGCTCTTCGGGAAAAACATATATTAGCAATATAACACAGAGCAGAAGAATACATAGTAGTTTTTAAATAGCTACTCACCAAGGCCAGGGATCGCCACACCTAGCAGGTGGAGCAGGTCCTGCTCCCGGTCGAGGACGTTGGCCCACCGGTGCGTTGCTTGGTCGTAGGTGCGCCGGACCCCCGACTCCCTCAGCATGGCCCAGCACACCTTATCCCACCGCTGCTGACGCTCCCGGAGGCAATACCCTTGACCGGGCCTGCCCCCTGCTGCCACGGTCTTAGGGAGGTGGCGCTGAACAAAAAATATCAGGGTGGCCACCTCCACTGCGGTAAAAACCTCCCTGGCCACTACATCCACTCCCCTCAATCGCTCGCAAGGGAGCTGGCTACGGGGTGCGGGACCCTTCCCCTTTGACTTGCCGGCTCCCTTTGCCATGGCCCTGGCCGAAAGAAGAAAAGAATAGGGGGGAAAAAAAAAGAGAGAGCTAAACAAAAAAAGTAGTTATTAAAGTAAGAAAAAGTTGAAAAAAATCAAAATATAGATCTAGACAAATAGAGAGATAGATAATGAGAAAAAAAGAGCAAAAAAAAGTTCAAAGAAACAAAGGATTGCAAAGATTAAATGAGGATAGAAAAGCCAGGCCCAGAACCGTAGCAATGAATGAAAAGCAAGATGGCCGCGCCCATTGAATACCGCGTGGGTAAGTACACGCGATATTTCCCCCGCGAGCACGCAAAAACACGCGCAAACTCGTAATAGCGCACCGCACACAACGCGAGTTTGCCAATAGCGCCCGGAAACGGAAATACGCAACGCGCACAAGATGGCCGCGCCCATGTACGACCGCATGGGCAACTTCGCGATCGGTGCGCTGCAAGCGGTCCGCGAATACGCCCAAAAAAACACGAACACGCAAAAGGAAAAAATCCGCAAATTCGCACGAATTCGCGGATTATGCGGATTGTGAATTCGCTTTCGCACGAATTCACGTACTGTGAATTCGCACATTTCGCCCATACTTAAGAAATAGGGCATAACTAGATGTTCAGTTTGTAAAAACACAGACTCTTGGGTTGTTATCCATCATTGTTTGTTGCTTCTTCCACCATATTAGACATGGTATTCCTTATTCTTTCTGTAGGATCGACTTTCAGAGGGCAATGCGCTCTTCTGTCCCCTAGTTGTCATAGGCATTCAACACAATAGGTTTCGGTATCTAGCAGCACAATTGACCCGCTCTTATCAGCCGGTTTTATAGTAATCCCATCCTCATTCATGAGCTTCCGTAAGGCTACTTGGCCTTGTTTAGGAAGATTGCAGTAAGGATTATTCTCCCTCTTGCAGATTGCTGTCACATCTTCACTTACTGCTTTCTCAAAGGTTAATACTTGTGCAGGTGTGAGATGAGCTGGAGGATTAAAAGTAGGCCGTTTTTTCAAACCAGTATTCAAGTCTGCTGGATCTATATGCTCTTGCAGTTATTTCTTAAAGAAAAAGTGCAATTGAACTTTGCGAAAAAAATGTGGCTATTTCGCACTGGGTTTGAAATGGGTCTCCTTTAAATGTTGAGACAAAACCCCACCCTCTGTTCAAAACCTTTTGTTCGTCCAAAGTTAAAGACCGGGAGCTCAAGTTAATCACTAGTTCATCTCTGTACTGGTCCCTGACTGTAGTGAGGTCCACTTCTTGCTGCTGCGCAGACTCCTGGGTGACGGACGGGGGCTCCAATGTACCTGGGCCTTCTGGTTTTGACGTCTCCCTCTGGATCACCCACTGCCAAACCCTAAAAAAGGCTGGTTGTTATAATTATTGGGGAATTGTGGCGGGTGAAATGGTCCCATAGGTTGTAAGAACGGAGGGGCTGGAAATCCCCATGGGTTCGGTTGCCACCATTGTTGAAATTGATTAGGTGGTCCACCTCTCCACTTGGATTGAACGTCTTGTCCTGGAGAAAAAGTCTAGGGGTATTTGTAACAAGGAGACCTGTGGGAGCACAGTTCCCACGCAAGTACTCAGCCATGATCGCCCCATGAATGATTGTGTGGGAGTGTGATTTCTTGAGACCCAAAACTCTACCCCACTCGTCTTCATTGCTAATCATTGGAATAGGTAATATTTCTAAAATACTGGGATTATTCGACAGTATAAATTGTAATTTTTCGTCATCATACGCCAAACCACAATTCTCAGCCATGGTGAACCTATGTCAGTCGTGACCAACTCTGTACTCACAAAAACACTTACAAAGATAGAGAGCCTGTAATCCGAACCGTGACAAACGCATGGTCTGCGACCAAGCTAAGTATATGGTCAAAGGGAAAGAAAGACCTGCAGCCTCAGCTGCTCAAGAACAGAAAATACTCACATGTCTGAAGGGTCCTAGGGAATATTTAGAGACCTAGCGTGGATATACTCCCCAATCGTGAACTCAATACACAAATTCAATATCCACGGGTCTATACAAGCAAATGGAACCACAAAGAGGCCTCATAACCAATAATCCCCAAAATTTGTGTCGAATTTGCGTGACTTCCTAAAGAGTGGCACGGCACAAGGACAACTTGTGTCATGCAACGTATTGTGCCACACAGGTACCTTTTGTGTCACGCAGTGACAAATTGGTTTCCACCACGTTTTGCTGCGACGCAGAGCTTTGCATCATTGAGCGCTGCATGATTAATAGGGTGCCATTTGTGTGAAAGAATTTGCATAATGGAGCACTACTTATTTAGGTTGAGCCTGGGTAGCGCATGTGCTGCCCCGTGAGCATGCTATATTCAGGCAGGGACTTGTAGCTCAGCCCACTCTCCGCCCATATTTTTCATTGGCATGTGCCATTGTCCACTATAAACTTTGGCTGTGCACTGGTCCATAGGCTTAGTAGTCCCTCCTTAGTACCGCCTTCTCTCATTTTGTAACCTCAAATGGTGACACCCCTTGTTATGCGTGTTATTACTCTGTAGACTTTAATTACAGCCTCAGAGCACTATTTTCTCAAATAGTTCTGACGTTCTGTCTCCTTACACTTTTTATTATTTTTATAGCAAGGGCACTAAACACATTTGCAATGCAATAGGTCTCACATTTGTGAGAGTTTAAGCTATTGGCATTGTAAATGACATTGCCTTATATTTATCTTTATTAAAAACAACACATAAATAAAAGGCATTGTCGTTTGCAATGCCAATAGCTCAAACTCTTGTAAATGGGAGACCTATTACATTGCAAATGCCTGTTTGTTTAATGCAACACAACAGTGCATGACTATATAGTAAATCTGGCCTTGTACGTGTCACAGTTGAGTAACAATTGAGTCCAAATCTCTAAAAAAAAATGTTGCACACTCAAATAGTACCTATCGGGCAGTGCAGGGACATGTAAAGTGAGTGTGAAAGGTGGCAATTTGGTCCAAAAATGCCATCCCACCTTAATGCACTGCAGTGGATTGCCTCCATGTAGTGGTGCTGACTGTGAGGGACAAGACATTATCATGCATAACCAAATGAATGCAGCTTATGTTACATTACCTTGCATTCCACGAGACGAAGAGTCTGATACCATAGTCTTCCTGCCTCTGCCCAGTCCCTACTTAGTGAGGCTTTGCCTGGCCCCATATACAAAAAGGAAAATAACTGATAAGGAAATTGATCAGTTAGAGTAATGATTGTTACCAGTATGTAATTCAAGCAGTAGTTCTCTACAAACAGCACTACTTCATCAAGATACTGCTAGTTGTTTCTCCTCACTGTTGATTTCTATCCCATGACAAAGTTTCCAAAGGAATCCCACCCTCTTGACCTATCTAGACTCTTCCCCACCTGCTCTTTATGGCATCAAGCAGGTTGCCACGTGGTAAACAACCCTTGAAACATTTCCTTCCATAACATCCAGATCATTCCATGACTTCACCTACTCTCCTCTATCTCAACTCTTTGACCTTGACATCTCTATTCCACTTCTACTTCCAAACCTGGTGGAAGAGATGTGGCGCAGCGGCCAGGGTGCCTGACTCTGGACCACGGGGTTCACGGTTTGTTCCCCTGCAGCATCAGGTTACCCCATCACTATGTGACTCTGGGCAATAGCTCGCTTAATCTTCCCGATGGCCCCCTGTGCCGGGACACCTCTCCTGAGTTAGCTGTGTGCTTTACAAATGCTGGTATTTCAAACCTAAACTTCAACGTGCCACCCACTACTGCATCCAACCAAGCACTTTCACACTCCAAACCACACTTCACTGGCACTCTCCTTCTCCTGAATCTGAGGGCAGCTATCCTCATACACAATGTCAAAGCGGCATTACCTCCTCGTCCCATTCCTCCATGGATGAGAGAGCATCTCTAGCCACAAAAATGGTTCCCTATCCAAGCAAAAACTAAAAACAAAACTAAAAGTATGGCCGACATCTTCTTCCTGTTGCTCATTCTAAAGAGGATGTTTATACATTTCTGAAATAAAAAACTGATTTCCTATCCTAATTTCTAATTTCTAATTTAAAACATTTCTAAAGCGCAGCGTACACCATGCGGTTTCTTGGCGCTAGTGGGCATCCTGTGAGCATAACGGTTTTATTTGCATTTTTATTAATGATTTCGCTCTAGCGAGCTGTTTTATTTTTAGCTGCTAACTACATTCCGCTGTGTAAGTGGATGGATCGGTGTTCAGCAGTAGTGTCCTGTGCTCGCAGATGTTCTGCATGGTTCATGCATGTTTGAGACTTTGCGCAGCTGTCAGGGCCAGGCAATGAAGAGAGGTAGAAGCCTCCTGTTTTAGTGGATGTGTAACATGCTGGCCAAGTCAGGACCTGCTTTGGTGGTCCATTTTGGTCAAGCATTCTTTTCAATCTATTTGTTAGGAGTTCAGAGAGTGTGACATTTGGTTGCCAGACAACGCATCAAATTGGAAGCAGCCGGCTACCAGATCAAATGTAATAGCAACGAGGCAGGATCTCAGCTTTGGGGTCCTCAAGAGGTCTAATTGTGCCTGATATTTACTCAATTGATGTCGGAACTTTTATCTGACCATCATGGATGGAAAATAATGATAATACTGAGCCTGATCCAGAAGGGGCAGCAACTAAGACTGTTTTAGGGGCTAGAATCATAATGGATTCAATTAATCAAAGGATTCAGGCTGCTGTGGAGGTAGCTTCTGCTGCATGAGAGGACCCTTCCCCTGCCAATGTTATCCTCTTTATCAGGTTGCAGAAAAGTTTCCTCCAATGGTTAAAGTTTGTTCTCTGATTGTAGCGTTGTCTACTCAGGTTGTGATCCTCTCAGAGAAAGCAACAACCTAGACTGCTTGGACAAAAAAATGTAGGCAGCAATAAACAGATCTTATGGGCCATCCGATTTCATGATCAGAATCAGCGCTTCTTTTATTTTGGATTTTGAAAGGCTTTCAGCCCCTAGCTGATCAGATTCATCGTGGGGAAGATTTTGCTGACACAGAGTCTATTATGGAGCAGAAGGTGAGATTCTTGGCAGATGGTACCTTTGATGCACTGGGCACATCAGCTTCAGGGGCAGCCATCACTACTAGGAGACAACTTTGGATGCAGGCCTGGAAGACTGACTAAGCCCAGAAGAGGATGCTGATGCATCACTTCTTTGCAGGTGATAAACTTTTTGTTTAGGAGCTGGAGGAAGTCAGTTATGGGTCTTAAACTCCTAACCCCTACACAATCTGTAACTAAAGGGAGGTGACTCAGCATCAGAAGAGCTTTCACCCCAGCCTCTACATCCAAATACAGGCACCCCTTTTAGTATAAATTCTATCCATGAAACGCATCCTTTATGAAGGTCCACATCGTCAAAGTCCACAACACTCAGCAGCTAACACCCTGATCACATTACATCCTCCCCTTTTGTGCGAGGTATTTGAAGTGTCCTACTCAGCTTTGCTTCCTCCTTCCTTCTGCTACCGCCTTTGTCTCTGCAATCATTGTTTTCGTTGCCTTGAGCTAATAGTATATCATATGCACTCTTTTTTGGTATGTTTGTGCTTTAATTAGGTGAAAACCCTCACTTGTGAGGTAAGCACTACACACAAGGGCTGTAGGCAACGACAGTGGTAGACTCGTCAATATAGAAGGAAGATGTCACTGCCGGCTAGTCAAAGGCCCGTCAAAATCTCCTTCCCCCATGTCCCTAAAAATTAAACTGCCTCTAGCCAGACACTATCAAATAATAAGTGAAAACATATTCCCCGAATGGAAGGTTGTGAAATATGACTGGAAATAACCAGCATGCATTGCAAAGGCTAGAATAAAGTTCTTGTAAGGAAACCAGGAGAGGTTCTACAGATTTGACTGAATACTTGGCACAATACAAAAACACTTCAGGACTTCAAAAACACAGCTGCTGCCTATATACACAGTAAATGTTTTATTTGGGTGAAATGGGAACCAAGCCTACTGGTAAAGGTACAACAATGTTTTCCTTTCAGAGATTACATTTCAGTGAAGCCCTAGTGACGCCCAACAGTGGCTTTTTAAGATTGACCAAACTGACTGCTGCATTAATAGGGCAGTCCAAATCTGCAGCGCAGATTTTTCTAAGCAAAATATAGATTTTATAGTTCCCAGCAGATTTTTAACTTTTGCGAATGTGCAACATATTGTTTAGGTCTGGCGTTAGCCAAGCCTCGTTATTTTTCTAAAATGATATATAGAATATACTTACTTGCAGAGGCTTTAAGTCAGCCCTCATCATCCATCGGTTTATTGTTGTGTCATTCACATTTTCCTTCCGCCCACTACAGCAGATAGCTTGGGGCAGTGGGTCAGCCACCTTTAGCCATTTATTAACTTCACTGTGAGTGATGGCATTCTACCCTTTTACCAGGCACACATCCACACACAAAGTAACTTCCTTCACTATGAGGGACCACTATGGCAAAGTGCGCTTTCTGAGGCCCCAAAAAATATTTCTGTTTTTATCCGATGTTTATCTTTTATATTGGCATGGATCAAACAGCTCCTCAAAAATAAAGTTTTACAAAAATCATTACAGAACAAGCATTGACAAAACTAAAAAGCTGCCAGTCAGTTAATGCCCGATCTATTGGCTTTACCAATACTTGTTTACATTTTGGAAACTATCTGCATATGTGTTTTAGCTCTGACTGAATGTACAGTTGCAGCGTAAACTCGCAGATCCAGTAGAATGGAAGGATCAAGGACTAAGGCTAAGGAGCTGGGGCTTCAGGGAGAGATATCAACACAGACTAACACACTACAGGCACCAACAGGGTTACTTATTAAATATAAAACCAGCTTAACTGAGCTCTAGGCTGGCCTGAGCAGTAGATATCTGCACAGTAAGACTTTGCAGGGCAGCTGCCCTTTTGAGGCTCTCAGTCACCCAATGACTGTATCCTTTACCCATTCTCTGACCAGGTGTGCACTCCTAGGTGGATAGAAAGGTTTGATGAAAGGTACCTAAGTCTGCAGACATCAGGGCATCAAGATGTGGACCTACTTTGTCTTCTTCAGTTAAACTTAATTCTCCAATTTCCTTTGTTGTCTCCATCAGGATAATTGAGTCTGTGCCTCAAGTACAAAGGTTATGCAGCCTTTAAATCATGGCGCAATACTGGATCATCATGAGTGCCACGCAAGCCTGGCAATCATAGTCACTTGTGCATTAGCGATTACATCATTGTTCAGTGATGCGTGATAAATATGCCACTGCGCTAAATTTGCCATTTCACGCAACACAGCGTTGTGCACATTTTTGGAAATCCACCTCCGTATCTTTCATTGTTTGAAAATATAGATAGGGAAAAAGACGTAATGAGCGCTGCACTAATTAGTTCAGGGAGAAGTAAAGGTCGTAGTTGGAGTAAATAGTTCTTTTAGTTTTTTTTTTATTACACGGGATGTCCAAAAATATCACAACAAAAAGAATTTGCGTGTCTATCTGAACTCAAAAAGAGCTCTTTAAGCACAGAACAATACAGGCTTTTGTGACCCACTCAAAGGAAAGGGAAGTCCTTTAAAGAGGACGGAATCCCATCACCCACCGAGGTGGCATGCTTTGATCATATCAAAACATCCCTGAGCTCCTCCCTCACAGTGAGGGGGTTGTAGCCCTTGGTTGCACTAGGCGTTGCAACTAAGAGGAGATCCGAGATCATGAAGCATGCCATCTCGGTGGGTGATGGGATTCCGTCCTCCTTAAAGGACTTCCCTCTCCTTTGAGTGAGTCAAAAAGCCGGTATTGTTCTGTGCTTAAAGAGCTCCTTTTGAGTTCAGGTAGACCCGTGAATTCTTTTTGTTGTGATAAACTGTTGATAGTGGGGAAATTGTCCCTTCGGCCCTCTGTTTTGACCTGTTGTCTGTAGATGTCCAAAAATAATTGGAAACAAAGTAAATCACATTAAGCAAACTAAATGCACACAATCTAACTGCTTAAGACCCTTAAGACACAGGGGCCCTCATTTACGGGGATTTGGCATAGGGCAGCGCAGCAACTCACCTTGGTGCATTGCCCTTTGACAAAGTGAAAGGGCAGGAATGCACCATATTTATGCATTAAATTGCATCCCTGTCCTTTCCTCCTGTGCTAGAGCTTTTTAAGGCAGCCTAGAGGCAGATCAGGCATCCTGACACCATGTTGCAAGGGTGCCTGTGTTATTGGAAGGATTGTTTTTGTGCAGGAAGGGTCACTTTCCCGCTCAAAAACAATCCTAAGAGGTGTGTTCCTCTGCAGAATGCAGCACACATAGAAAGAGGAAAAAACAAGGAGAAATAAAGATATTTCTCCTTATTACTCTTAGCCTCGGGAGGTGTAAGGATTTGGTGCATCCTCCAGGTCTACATGATCTTGTAAATCTGGGGCAGCGTCAAATTCCATAGGTGATGTGTGGGAAAACCTATTGCAATGCCCATGGAACGCCTCCCGAGCGCAGAGTAAGGCAATGCGGCGATGTGTGCTGCCTTGCCTTATTCCTTATCACTGAAGCCATCCAAAGCCACGCATATGAATTTGTAATTTGTGCTGTTGGAATGTCTCAAAAAGTGACGCTCTGGCAGCGCAAGGGGCTCGTACATAAGCCCCAGAGAGGCTGCTCGGAAAGGAGAGGTGCGAGACATGTGGAGGAGATGTTGGCCGTGGATACCCTTCGTCCTTCTAAGCTGAACAAAGTTGTCGAAGTCCACACACAGTTTAAAAGTTTGTCAGCCACACCAACTTTGACCAAATCCACTTATAGCATTCAGTCCAAGATTCTTCAAAACATTTTTGCAAAACCATTTTCTCACAAATCCCTTTGTCATGCAAATTATCTAGATAAATGCAATCCTACATTCTCTCCCAATAGGTATATATTTGTAAGCTTTCTAAAAACTATAACGTTGCAAAATGTAAGCAAAACTTCATAAAATCACAGAACAAAATATTTCACAACTTAGAACGCTCCCAATCTTGATTCAGCAATGGCAGCTGAAGAGAAATATCAGAGAGAGAGACAGAGACCCTGCACATTTACTCGAGCTCTCTTTCCAAACATTCAGAAAGTAAGTGCAGCTTGATGTACTATTTGCTCTATCTTTGACACATAATTATGATTTTTATACTTTGTTTCTACAGATTTCATATTTTATCTCTGCATATTTTATTTCTCTTTTCCACTGGTTTTATTACATTTATCAACATATTTCTAAGCAATGTTCACACTCACATGATTTAAACTTGTGTACAATTGTTCTTTGCAAACTTCTTACCTATTTGCTTGTCAACAGGAACCTCATTTTATAGACGTGGGCGTGCTTTGGTACAACTATCTGAACAAGGAAATGTCTTGTGAAAACAAATGTCAAGGCTGGAACAGTGCGTTAATGGTGATATCCTAAATCTATATGGCTGAAGGGAGTAAAGGTAAATTGAGTGGGTACTACACAGATAGAACTGTAATTGTTTACCTGTGATCCAAACCAGATATAAGGTGCTAGAGTGCAAAAAGCCTTGTCCATAACAGAGAGACGTGAGGTCTTCCATGAATCATGTATGTCAGGATTCATACACCGAGATACCTTCAGGGGTTGGTGCATCGAATTAGTCTTCTCTTCTAACAGGCTATTTTCAAGTTGATGAGTAATAGAATTGGATAGTATATAAGTTCTTCTGACCTACCCTAAAAAATCAACATTTTGAATAATGTAATCCAGGCTTTTGCCCAGATCCATTTCAAGCCAAGTAATCTTGATTTTCCTATGCAAAGACATTTAACATCTGCCCACTTCACCATTTCCGTGCAAGATAGTAGAAGAACTTAACAAAATTTGTCCCTAAAATTGTACGTTATCCAGAATTGGGGTATCTTTCAAAGATTCACATGCCTAAATCATTCCCCGTCGCCGAGGCGGGAGTCCCACGGTAAATAGAAAAAGCAGTGCCAAAGGTAGATAACAGTAGTAGGCCCAAAAGAAAAAGGCCTGAGGTGTAGATCTTAGTAGCCTATCTACATCATTATGCTAAAAGAACCAAACTTTGGTCCCAACCAACCAATCAGCTATCAGCACCCTCTAGCACACCCTCTGCAGAGCCAGTTCTCCTCAGATTTTCACCGCACGTCGTGTGGAAGGGAGTCTCCCTGAGTGCCACTCAGTCTTTTCTTCAATATGTCTGACAAGAAGGCCTTGTTCAAGCCCTGAAGAACTTGCGACAAGAAGAGAGTCCATGTTGATGATCAACATAAGGACTGTATCTACTGCCTCTACCCGAAGCATGAGGGAAAAGATTGTAAAATTTGTCGTACCTTTCCTTCTAAAACCCTCAGGGATAGGGAGGCAAGAGTCCTGTTGTGGCTTAAATCCTCTCGGCTGAGGAGGATGACAGAGCCTCAACTTCCAGCAGGAGAGCTAGATCACAGGACAGTTTGTCTAGTGAGGGGAGAAAACACCTCAAATCCTCCCACTCTACTTCTGGCCCTTCTCAGAGGTCTCCTTCTACAACCTCTGGCCTACACAGTCTCCACAGACTTCTGCTCTCAAGGACTCTCAAAAACAATCTTCTAAAACAGCGAGTAAAAGCCTTTCAAAATCTATGGCTTTCCCTCTATCGACGACGATTTCTGTCACTTCTTCTGCTCCTTCCTCGACGGAAACTATTACTACTTTTTCTATCACATCTCCTATACTGTCGACGAGGAGTTCTGTAGTATCTAAGAAGACCGTCGTCGAGGAATCGTCGACGAAAGCCTCATCGTCGAAGCCATCATCGAAGCATACGTCGACGAAAGCTCAGTCGACGAAGCCTCCATCGTCGACGAGAGACGTATCGTCGACGAAGATATAGATACCTTCTACACCGTCGACGACTGTTCCGCCCCCGCCAACGAAAATCCCATTGACCTCGAGCCTGTCAACGATGATCCCGTCGACAGTCATTCTGTCGACGGTGATTCTGTCGACAACGATCACGTTGACGTCGAGCCCATCGACGACTCTAACAAAGAGCCCGTTGACGACAAGTCCTGCGATGGAAATCCCGTTGACGACCATGCTAACTACGGTGGTTTTACCTGCTCCAACTAAGGCTTTGGTTGCAGCACCAACTTACTCAACACCTGTCCCATCTAGGAGCTTTCTGCTCAAAACATTTCAGAGGCATAACTATTGCAGTATTTCACCTCTTACTCCGTCGCATCTCCTGGAAACATATGCGCAAGAAGAGGATGACGATTATGAAGATGAGGACGAAGAAGGGCCATTTGGAATAGCTCATCATCCTTCTGACCTACATATAAAATGTCAAGATGAGGAGGATGAGGAGGAGGATTACAGCGAGCAATATTACCAGGAGGACATTGTCGTACGCATCATAAGGGGTATCATAGGCAAGTTCGCCAGTCTGACACTAGCCATCTGCCTTCAAATCTTATCCTGGACTTACAAGCCATTTTTGCAGATTATAGGCACCGATTTCCACCACAGCAGGTGATTCCACCACCTCCGACTGTGACAGTTCCAGATCCTTTACCTCCACCTGAAGCTCCAATCCCGGTGCAGAACCTCCTCAAGAACAACCGTCACAACCTCCTCATGAAGAGGAAGCTGAAGAGGGTGAATTACCAGAAAACCCTCATGTTGATCCATGGGATTCATATATTATCCCTATTCCTTCACCACCGATTCCTCTACCATCTGATTCGCCACCAGAGGATATAGGGTGGTCTCACAATCTCATGCAGCGGGCTGCTGCCAGATTTCAGCTCCCTGTTACCGTGGAGCACACCAAATGTTTCCTTCACAATTTTAAAGAGGAATCTAGGAAGATTACCAGGGCAGTCCCTATAATTGATTGTATATGGAACGAAGGGGTCAAGATCATGAAAAACCCTGCATCTGTACCTGCGGTGCTTCCACGGATAGATAAAAATTATCTTGCTCCAGCTAATAGCCCAGCTTGTCTCATTGGACACCCTAGACCTGATTCTGTCATCTCTCAAGCTGCCCAGCAATGGTCTAAGAACCTGGCAACACCTAGTACGACACCGCCAGACAAGGAGGGGACGCCGTCTAGAACTCACGTTTTCAACTATGGCAGCTGCTTCCATCAGGGCAGCTAATTCCCTAGCCATCATAGGGCGTTATGACCGTCAAATGTGGTCAGATATGGCTGGGTTAATTGACCTCATTCCTGAAGACAGAAGGCAGGAGGCATGGAAGATCTTGCTAGAGGGTGAGCGTGCTGCATCTGAAACGATAGATTGCCCACTGGACATTGTTAACACAAATTTTAGACAGCTAGCTGGAGCTGCAGCTAGGTGCCAGGGTTGGCTTAAAGCCACCACCTTCAGACCAGAAGTCCAGACAAAGGTATTGGACATGGCCTACGATGGCGAATCGTTGTTTGGCAAACATATCGATGAAGCCCTCCATGCAATAAAGACCGATACGGACATAGCAAGATCTTTGGGTTCCTTACAATACAAACGTGGAACATTCAGAGGCGCTAAGGGGCGAGGTTACTCCTCTAGAGGAGGTTACTAACAGCAGAACAGGTAGTACCAGCCCCAATATAGGCAGAACTACCAATCATCGTACCGCCAAACCAATGCGGCTGGTTTCTCTCGCCATGGGGGTCGAAAGCGATCCCACAACCAAGGGAGAGACTCTGGTAAAAAGCAGTGATCTCTGCAGGGCGCCAATCACACTGCTTCACCCTTCCCGTGGACGCAAAAATGTCAACGTTTGTGGACAAGTGGCGAAAAATTACCTCCGATCAATGGGTTCTAGACCTGGTAAAAAACAGGCATACCATAGAATTTGTCACCAAGCCACCTACACTCCGCCCAAGGGACCCCCTCCCCCACGTCTTCACATATTGTTCAAAGAAGCTTTTACAATGCTCCTCAAAAATGCTATAGAGAAGGTCCCAGTACATCAGAGACGGACAGGTTTCTATTCAAGTTTTTTCCTGATAAAAAAGAAATCAGGGGATTGGCGATTGATCCTGGACCTTCGCAACCTGAACAGATTCCTCAAAAACCAGGGATTTTGCTTGGTCACCCTCTCAGAGATTCTAGGTTGCCAAAACGAGGGAGATTTTATGGCCTTTCTGGACATGAAAGACGCTTACTTCCACATCCCAATCCATCCCAAACATCGCAAGTATCTCCGCTTCACTGTGGCTGGCGCCCATTATCAGTTCAAAGTACTCCTGTTTGGACTAAAATCTGCTCCAAGGATCTTCACGAAATGCCTAGCTCCTGTAGCAGCAGCATTACGATCCTGAGGAATCCAGGTATTCCGGTACTTGGATGATTGGTTAATGAAAGGTCCTTCGAAGCAAGCGGTCAAGACTGCCATTACAACATGTCTCCATCTCTTCAACTCTCTGGGGCTAACTGTGAACAAAAGCAAATCCCAGTTACGTCCGATGCAAGTCCTTCCTTTCCCTGGAGCTCGTCTGGACACGGTCCAGTGCAAGGCATTCTTATCTCAAGAAAGACAGCTTCGTCTTCAGAAGTTAGCACTTCGGGTCTCAAAAAGAAAGTCATTTTCGGTTTGCAGGTTCACCTCACTCCTGGGGATATGCTCTTCGGCCATAAACCTCATCCCCTTGGCATGACTCAGAATGAGCCCTCTGCAAGAGGAATTGCACCTTTAGTGGCAGCAAGCTGTAGGATCCTTCAGCGACATCATCAAAGTCACACCACGCATGGTAGACGCTCTACATTGGTGGTCACACATAACCAATTTGGCACAAGGACTCACGTTCATACAAAATGTCCCAGATTTTGTTCTGACCACAGATGCTACCATGGAAGGATGGGGAGGACATCTACAGGATTTGCAAATACAAGGCAAGTGATCTCAACAGCACAACCAACAGCATATCAACAGCCTAGAATTGCGAGCAATTTTTCTATCCTGCAAGCTTTCCTTCCAAGGATTGCGGGATCGTCAGTACTGGTTCGGACAGACAATACCACCAGCATGTTTTATGTGAACAAGCAAGGAGGGACAAGATCAGCAACTTTGTCAAGAGAGGCCCAAGAATTGTGGGAATTAATATTATTACGAGTTTTAATATAGCGCCTGGTTACCATAAGGCATCCCCGCGCTCATCCAGAACAAGACAACGTCACACCAGCACAAGAAATCAGGCAGGAAACAAAAAAGTTTTTAAGAGTTTACGAAACCGTAAAAAACTAGCTTCCGAGCGCAAGTACAGAGGAAGGGAATTCCACAGGGTGGCCACCTTTATCGAGAATCTTCTTCCGCCAGTTCTTTCTTTCCTCACCCTCATGACCTGCAGCAGATGTTGATGGTCAGAGCGGAGAGAGCGGGGGGCCTTATACGATTGGACCATATCCTCAAGGATAGGTGGCCCTTTCCCCTGTAGAAGTTTATGGGCTACGCAAAGTGCCTTAAATTGAACCCTCTCTCTGACGGGGAGCCAATGTAACACCTTTAGTGCGGGGTGAGCAGACTGACGCCTAGGAACATCCGTCAGGAGCCTGGCGGCTGCATTCTGCACTTGCTGCAGTTTATTTAATGTGGATTCCGGGGCGCCCAAAAATAGGACATTACTAAAGTCCAACCGCGAGATGATAAGCCCCTGAATGAGTAACCTCCTAGAGGCTGCTGGAAGGAGAGGTAAAATCTTCCGGGCTGAGCGGAGCAGGCCAAAACACACGCCTGAGATCTTTTTCGCGTGTGTTTTAAAAGAAAGGTCCTGCTCAAGCCACACCCCGAGGCTCTTGATCTCCTGCTTAGGGGTGGGCACAGGTCCCAAACAACTGGGCCAGCTGCTAGGAGATAAAGAAGGGGAAGAGTTCCCCAGCAGCATCAGTTCAGTCTTAGAGCCGTTAAGCTTTAGAGCTGAGCTACACATCCATATAAAGATCTTCTCCAGGCATGTGTGCAACCGGTCGGGATGGTGAGTCAATTGTGGGAGACCTACTACCAACTGGGTATCATCAGCATAGGGTGGGTGACATGGGTGACATTCCACAACATAACCCTCAAGGCAGAGCATGTCACAGGCCTCAACAATACCCTGGCGGACACGCTCGGCAGATCCCTCTCAGACTGTCACGAGTGGGAATTAGAGCACATTCAAGTCAACAGAGTATTCCAGACATGGGGCAAGCCGACGTTGGACTTGTTCGCAACAAAACACAACAAGAAATGCCAATATTACGCCAGCAGATATCCGCAACAGGGATCAAGGGGGAATGCCCTGTACATGCGATGGTCAGGATTTTGTGCTTACGCTTTTCCCCCCGATACCTCTAAACCCGAGGGTGTTACGCAAGATGAAATTGGAGAGCTGCCGTCTCATCCTGATTGCACCCGATGGCCAAGTCAGTACTGGTTCCAAGAACTTCTATTACTGTCCCAGGACCAGCCGATGCGTCTTCTTCCAACACCCACAATGCTCTAGAGAAACAAGGGACAAGTGGTTTACCCAGATTCTCAGTCCTTAAATTTACACGCATGGCTCCTGATTTCCTAGAATTCAAGGACCTTGACATCCCTCAGGATTGTCGTGACATCTTAACTAACTCACGAGCGCAGAGCATAATTAAGACGTATCGTCTTAAATGGAAAAGGTTTTGCTGTTGGTGTGAGAATAACAAAGTTCATCCGAGAGAAGCTCCTGCGGAACTAATTCTTCGCTATCGACTGCATCTAGCTAGGTCTGGACTCATTTTTTCGTCAGTTAAAGTTCATCTAGCCGCAATGTCCAGATTCAGAAAAAGTGCTAAACTGCCTTCCTTATGTTCATCCTCATTAATCAAACAGTTCATGAGAGGTCTTGTTTGAGCCTTTCCTCATGTACGACCCCCTCCACCGGAGTGGGAACTTAACACGGTCCTCGCACAGTTGATGAAACATCAGTTCGAGCCCATCCACAAGGCAGAACTCAAATTTCTCACATGGAAAGTCGCTTTGCTTCTAGCTCTAACATCTACCAGAAGAGTGAGTGAAATTCAGGCTTTCACGGTAAAGGAATCATATTTACATTTCTCCCAGGATTATGTGACCCTCCGGACTAATCCTACATTTATACCTAAAGTGCCGTCACAGTTTCACCTCAATGAGCCGGTGAGGTTACAGACTTTCTTTCCAAATGCGTCTACACCAGCAGAAAGAGCATTACATTCTCTTGACATCAAGAGGTGTTTAAAATTCTATCTACAAAGAACAAACACCTTTAGAAAATCTGACCAAATGTTTGTGGCCTACGGACAAGCTACTCTGGGAACTGCATTCACTAAGGCCACAGTTGCCAGATGGATAGCTTCTACAATCCATTTCTGTCATGACAAGGCTAACAGGCCATTGCTAAGGAAGGTGAAGGCCTACTCCACAAGAACTGTGGCTGCGTCAACAGTGTGAAATGAAATGAAATGAAATGAAAGAAATCTTATAATGCGCGACTAAGCCCGAAGGCATCAAGGCGCCTAACATCAAAAACCATGAAAACAAATATAAAGCAACTACGGGTATGCCCTAGCGAAAAGCCAAGTTTTCAAGGCCTTTCGAAACAACAGAGCGGAGGGCCTAGATTTAATTTCGCAAGGGATTGTATTCCATAGCTTAGGAGCGACTGAGGAAAAAGCCCTACCACCCCACTTATTCCTGCGGAAACGAGGTACCACCAGCAAATTCTTTGAGGAGGAGCGAAGGTCTCTACCCGGTACATATGGTAGAAGCAGCTTCTTAACACCCCCAGCACCTTTGCCGAAGAGAGCACTGTAGGTAAGGCAAAGGATTTTGAATGTAATCCTCGATTTGATGGGAAGCCAGTGTAAGGCCTTCCTGGCTGCTGTTGCTGACGCTAATCTGGAGGCGTCCAGAACAAATTTGGCGGCCGCATTTTGGGCGGTCTGAAGACGCTGTAGCAGGTTCTTATTTATGCTAATATATAATGCATTACAGTAGTCGAGTCACGAAGCGACAAGAGCTACCACCACTTGCTTCCGCACCAGAGGAGACAGATAGTGTTTTATTTTTCTGAGTATTTTAATAATACCCCAGCAGGTAGCAACCGTTCTATTTACCTGCAAGGTCATGGAGAGAGCGGGGTCAATCAGCACTCCCAGGTTCCGCGCTGACTCCGTAGGCGTGGGACAGGCTCCCAGAGAGGGCGGCCACCAATCGGGCGACCAGATGTTCTGGTTAGGGCCGAACACCAAGATCTCAGTCTTCTCGCCGTTCAGTTTAAGTGAATTGTGAATCATCCACAAGGAGACTGCTTCCATGCAGTTCCTAAAACTGAATGGAGACAAGTTCCCCAGATGGGAAAGGGACACCAAGATCTGTGTGTCGTCAGCGTAAGAGACTACCTCCATCCCAAAAGATCTTACCAGCCTAGCAAGCGGGGTCACATAGATGTTAAACAGGGTTGGACTTAATGCCGACCCCTGTGGGACCCCGCATTGCACTGGAAGGGATGGAGATAAGAACTCTTCCAACTTGACCCTCTGCACTCTCTTGTCCAAGAAGGAGGCCAACAGACTCAGAGCCGTCCCTTCCACCCCTATCTCCTTCAGGCGAGATGTTAAAACCGAAGGGGACAGGGTATCGAAGGCGGCTGTCAAGTCCAAAAGGACCAGGATGGTGGTGTGTCCCTGGTCTACCTCCATACGGATGTTATTCAAAACAACCGTAAGGGCCGACTCAGTACTATGGTACCTCCTGAATCCATGCTGGGAATGATCCAGGAGACCCGAGGAGTCCAGAAAGTCCGCCAGATGTTGATTGAGATAAGTCTCCATCATCTTTGCCGGTGCTGGAAGCAAAGAGATGGGGCGATAATTCTTAAACACCTCGGGATCAAGTGTAGGCTTTTTTAAAAGAGGCTTGACCACCGCACTCTTCCATTGGGATGGAAAAATGCCCTCACTCCTAGCCCAATTCATTATGTCCAACATTGAGGGCAATAAACAGTCTCTGCACTCCTTCAGGACTTTAAGGGGGCATGGTCCAGTGGGGACCCCGACTTTATCTTATTCAAAAGCAAATCAAGCTCCAGATACGATATAGGCGGGAACTCAGGCAGAGTCTTTGAAATGTTGGGTAGAGCCTCCTTCGAGAGCAGAACGGAAGAAGCGGGCGGGAGAGGGATAGCGGATCTTTGTAACTCAAGATCCGAGTAGATATCCGCGATCTTTGAATGAAAAAAACCTGCGATTTTATTGCAGAATTCCTGGGAACTAACAACGGTATCCGGCATCTGTAACGTACAGAGCGTGTCCACTATTTTGAAAAGATCCCTAGGAGAGGAAAGAGCGACTGTCAGGTTAGCAAAGTACTCTTGCTTCACTCTGATAGTCTCCCTCGTATACTCCTTGAGGAGATTCTTGTGTTTGCCCCTCTCCTTCATAATCCAGCTCTTCGGCCACACCCTTTCTTGCTTCCTGCAACCTTGTCTCATGAGCCTAAGAGGCTCCGAGAACCAGGGTGCCGAAGGTTTTTTCCTCGCGGAATAGCAAGAGGACAGGGGAGCCAGCACGCCAACTGCTGCTCTGATGGTATTGGACAGTTCCGAGGCGGCAAGATTCACATCCTCAAAGAGGTCAGCTTTGTAATTATGCATCAATGGGGCCAGCGAGGCGCTCGTAATGTTTCTAAAGTTCCTCCTAGATATAAATTTACTGGGAGCCCCAGTCTTTGCCGGTGACGGGGCAATCTGCAGCTCCAGGGGGACGGCAAAGTGGTCGGACCAGGCCAATGGCAAGGGCACCTCTATTTTGAGCCTGTCATCATTGGAGAATACCGCATCCAATATATGACCAGCCTGGTGGGTAGGATGTTTAACCAATTGTACAAGGTCACATGCGGATAATGAATCCAAAAGGGCCAAGGAATCTTTAGAGTCCAGATTATCTAGGTGAAAGTTTAAATCGCCCAGGACAGTCAAATTGGCAGATCCAAAATAGGGCTCTAGGATTTTAAGAAGAGACTGGCAAAAATCTGTCCTGGGCCCGGGGGGTCTATACACCAAGATGCCAGCAAAAGGAGCGGCCTCTCGAGATTTCATAAGGTAATAAAGGGCTTGAAAAGAATCAGAGGGCCTGGAAAGTTTAATAGTATGGCAAGTATGAGAGGTCTTATAGAGAATACCAAGGCCACCTCCTCTGCGCCCCTCTCTATCCAATCTAGCTGGAGAGTACCCGTCCGGGACAGCTTCTACCAGGTCCGGTCCCGAAGACTCAGTAGCCCAAGTTTCGGTTAGAAACACTCATGTGGGCTTCCTTGCTGTGACAAAATCCCGAAAGGCGATGTTATTCTTCACCAAAGATCTAGTATTAATCAAGAAGCCCAATTCCTTCCTGGGAGGCAGCATAGGGGGGGTAGCAGAAGAAAGGGGAGGTCTAAGAGAGCAAGCGGTCGAAGGCTTACCATGAGTACTGCAACAATTGCAGTAAAAGGCTTCTCGAAGAGTGTCAGGAGAACAGGAGAAGTGGCATGGAAGCCGAGCAGGTCTCAAACAAGTGAGATCATAATAGGAGTATAGAGGTCCTGCCCCGGGAGACATATCAAACACGGATCTAGTCCAGAATAACGCAGCCCTTTAGCCCGTCCTTAGCGCGGACGGGCGCAGACGGGCTGGACTCTGGCGTGACTCCGGCGTCGCTACGGCGAAAACGCTGCGCGTAGAATGGGCGCTTTATATGCAGGTCACCGTGTCCTTGTGACAGCTGGTCTGCTAGCCCAAATGGCGCCGCCAGGCATCCAAAACTTCCCCCAAGATGGCGGGCAAAGTGAGAGGTGAATCCGGGGACCCGCCAAAGCGCGGTGCTCAACAATTATGTTGCATGTGAGAGGACGGCGCAGAACATAAAAACAAGGTAAATACAAATATAATTAAAGAAAATACAAAACGGGGATTTTTAAAAAAAACGCTATCGCATAAGTAGCTGGTCTGCCCTGTAGCGCGCTGTTGCTGTCAGGTCAGGCGCACAAGTAGTTACTAAAAGGAGAGCCCGCCAAGAATGCCCACCTTATATGCAGGTCAGCGTGTCCTTGTGACAGCTGGTCTGCTAGCCCAAATGGCGCCGCCAGGCGTCCAAAACTTCCCTCAAGATGGCGGCCAAAGTGAGAGGTGAATCCGTGGACCCACCAAAGCGCGGTGCTCAGCAATTATGGTGCAAGTGAGAGGACGGCGCAGAACATAAAAACAAGGTAAATACAAATATAATTAAAGAAAATACAAAACGGGGATTTTTTTTAAAAACGCTATCGCGTAAGTAACTGGTCTGCCCTGTAGCCCGCTGTTGCTGTCAGGTCAGGCGCACAAGTAGTTACTAAAAGGAGAGCCCGCCTAGAATGCCCACCTTATATGCAGGTCAGCGTGTCCTTGTGACAGCTGGTCTGCTAGCCCAAATGGCGCCGCCAGGCGTCCAAAACTTCCCCCAAGATGGCGGCCAAAGTGAGAGGTGAATCCGGGGACCCGCCAAAGCGCGGTGCTCAACAATTATGGTGCAAGTGAGAGGACGGCGCAGGACATAAAAACAAGGTAAATACAAATATAATTTAAAAAAATACAAAACGGGGATTTATTAAAAAAACGCTATCGCCTAAGTAGCTGGTCTGCCCTGTAGCGCGCTGTTGCTGTCAGGTCAGGCGCACAAGTAGTTACTAAAAACTACTGTTTGCTGGAGTGACTCTAGAAAATATCTGTTGTGCTGCGACATGGAAAAATGTCCACACTTTCACGAGACATTCCTGCCTTCAATCTACATCTCAAGAGGATTCGGCAGTTGGACAGGCTGTCCTACGCCACCTTTTTCTTTGACAACAGTTTCAGGTACCCTTTGGTTTTTTAAGTATTATCTTTGGTTGTCATTGTTCATGATATATATATATATATATATATATATATATATATATATATATATATATATATATATATATATATATATATATATATATAGTTATATAGCGATATATAATATGTGCATAGGCTTAACTATCCATGTATTGACATTAAGATGCATGTCTCTTTATTTCTTATAACTCATGTTTTAACTTTGAAGTTTCGCTATTTCATGCCTCTTTTAACAAATTTTGGATGCAACTGGGAGTTTATCAGCACAAGTCTCCCACAATCCGCAACCAACTGTATAATTGTATACTGCTTGCTTCTCTGATTCAGGCATGTGAATCTATGAAAGATGCCCCAATACTGGATAAGAAAACAAGTTACTTACCTGTAACTACAGTTATCCAGTATTGGTATCTTTCATAGATTCACATGCACCCACCCTCCTCCCCGGAGAGTCAGTTCTCTGTTTTGGGATACTTATTTCTCACTTGTGCTAACGAAAATCTGAGGAGAGCTGGCTCTGCAGAGAGTGTTCTAGAGGGTGCTAATAGCTGATTGGTTGGGACCAAAGTGTGGTTCTTTTAGCATAATGATGTAGATAGGCTACTAAGATCTATGCCTCAGGCC
The DNA here is from genome assembly GCF_964261635.1 of Lissotriton helveticus. Taxonomy (NCBI): domain Eukaryota; kingdom Metazoa; phylum Chordata; class Amphibia; order Caudata; family Salamandridae; genus Lissotriton; species Lissotriton helveticus. The sequence continues at coordinate 284,063,999 of NC_136061.1, read as the reverse complement.
TTTTTCTTTTGGGCCTACTACTATTATCTACCTTTGGCACCACTTTTTTATTTACTGTGGGACTCCCGCCTCGGCGACGGGGAATGATTCATGCATGTGAATCTATGCCTGATACCAATACTGGATAACTGTAGTTACAGGTAAGTAACTTATTTTCATATTTTTGCCTCCAGAATGTCTCAGAACATCTGCCTTAAGATCATATGCTATAGCATTGTGTATGCCTCTTTTCAGGAATAAATCAAGCTCAGTATTTAGAAATTGGCCTCCTTTTGTCTTTTACAATACACAGCCACATATGCTGAAGACATGTTCATGAAGTCTACCGTCTGTTAGTGGGGTAATAGAAAGCATCTGCATGACCAAGGCAGCCTGCTATGGGTCTGCACTTCCACAGTAGATAGGTTCTTTAAACTGGGACTCTTCCAGTCGATTGATGCTGTGTTGTCCAGGTCTGCAAGGGTCGATCAATCTCCATAAATTTATGATGCGCAAAATATCACTTTGCACACATACCCCAGAATCTAATGGTGTATACAGAATCTGTGGATTTCAACACGATAATCTCTCATTCAAAACACTTTCATGTGTGCACAAGTTCACCTGCTGGATTTACCGTTTCAACTTTTCTATGTTTTAAAAGAAACACTTGACTGCATGAAGGCACACCACTTCCCACTTATTCAACAGATATGATGAGGTGCAAAAAGCAAGGCAAACAAGTGACTCTGATAACTAACATTAATCTTGTTGCTGATTCTGGAGTAAGCATCAGCTCTGGTCAAAAAGCTTCACTAATGGTGAATACCAACAAGCATTGACAAAACCTATTGTTCTGGCACCGGCTGAAAGCCTTTTGGCTTTATCCATGCTTCTAATTTTTCGTGGGTTTTGCAAAACGTTATTGTTGGAAAAGCTGTTGGGCTCTCATCAATTTGAAAAAAACATCGACTAAAGGCAAAAATGTCTTTTTGGTTTCACACAGCACACATTGCCATAGTAGTCCCTAAAACGGAAGAGAGCTACTTTGTATGTCATGTGCTCCTTATGCAAGATCAGAATGCCCTCGTTCACAGTGAAGTTCGCCACTAGCTGAATTGGGCTGACCTATTGCCCAGTGCTGTATGCTGCAGCGAGTGGAAGAAATATGTTAGTGACATAGTAACATCTGAAAGGCTGAAGAGGGTTCACTGAATGCCCCCTATACGTAAGTATGTTATATATAATGATAATGTTAGAACAGTCAAAAGGTATTGGCCAGCACAAGGCCTAAAGGTTTATGTGATAATTGTGATTCCTGGAGCTGCTCTTGAGAGGGGCAAGTGGCAGGATATACAAAACAACACTTGTACGTGTGGACAGTGCAGCAGAATCTGCTGTCGACAGTATTGAAATGCTAAGTCCCAGTATCTACACATTAATAAAACTACTTTGTGTTCTCTAGGCAAATAAAGCGCTTACAATAATGTTGATGTTAAGTGTATCATCTCTGTATGAAGTGTATCGTGTTTATGTGAAGTGTCTCTTGTCTAAATTGACAGTTGTCTAATAGTCTGTGACATGTATATGAAACAATTATTTTGCCCTATTAATATATATTGCATAGTTTTAATAAACTTTTGCAATTAAAATATTTACCAGTCCAAAATCTCTTAGATGTACTTCATTCATACTTTAACCATATATGTTGTTTGTGTATCATTTCAACTAAGCACATTCAGTTTTTAAAAATACGTTTAAATACATTTTGATTTAAAAAGTTGTTAAGAAATCCAAATATCGAAAAATCCAACAACCAAAGCATTACCTTCTTCTGAAATAAGTTAAAAATTGAAACATTAATAAACTTGTTTGAATTCTTGTAATTAAGTATGTTACTTTCGCCTCATGATCAAAATACCATTACTTGGCGATGCATAGTTTGGAAACCCTCTTTTATTCCTTATTAAACAATTGGCAATACAATATAATATGCATAACAGGTACATTACTTTCTGAAAACAATAGGAAAAATCTCTTAGAACTCCTTATGTATAAACCCGCCTAATCGAAGGTACATACCCATACAATATTTTGCATACCGTAAATATATCTCACATGGGTGTCTAAAAGATCCTAACAGTTTATTTGATATTGACAACTGCCACACATTTACAAACAATGTAAGACTGATGGAAATAATCTGTCTTCATGATTCTTTAGTCATCCTTGCTGTATCAAAACATATTTATACATGCAAGCATAGAAAAATAAAAAATAAAAGGTTTGATTACTTTTAAGCCTATAACACATTTACTATCCATTAGATTCTAAACACACGTTGTTGTTTTGTGCTCTCCTATCATAACTGTTTGCTACTGTTAAAAATACAGGTAGTAGACCCACGTGTCTTCAAATGCCACTCAATGGCATTACAGGGTGGTAGACCAAGCACAAATACTAATGTATTTCCTTCAGTAATGTATAGCTTTCTTTGCTCAACGACGTCAAAGTCGTGACTGGCAAACGTCAATTGCACCAGTATTATCCCCCGGGGATCCAAGATCAGTGGTTCTGAAAAGGGCCCACCTTCTTCCCATCACACCCCTCATCAAAACTCTGTAAGACTTTCATATATGTTAAGCCACTAACCTCTCTAGCATATTCTCTTACTGGATATAAGTGATCTCATGGACTGTCCAGAATTATTAGAATCAGGAACACATCATATGTGTTCATTAATAAAATATGCCTATTTTAAAATCTGCTTCAATGTGAGGCAACGTAATCCGTACATGAACCCATTTCTCTAACCAGACCAGTATTACTCTCGGGGAACATTATGGAATTCATCAACAGTCAAGACAAACAGCCAAGCAGGAAATGGTCCCCATTTTCGGCAAATCATTGCCCCAATGCCGCCTTGCCAAGACATAAGAAATATTCATGGGCCAAAAAGACAGGTAAGACATTTAAAATACATTTTACAAAGCATTCCTCACAAATGTCAAGTTGGCATGATTTATGCCATTCAGTCCTGAGGCACGCCTATTCCTCTGGTTACCACTGTCCATTCCTATCACACACTTAGAGATCTCATCCCATGAAGAACATCCCACAATTAATTTATCAGCCAATATTGTTAACAGCATAATGAAGTGCATCTATAATATCCTAATCAACCCACCACAGCGATATTCAGTGGTCTGTTTCTTTCTTTCATGTCACTGCCCATGCAATGATACTGTTTATACATAAGCATACACATAAAGATGCCACGTTTTGTGTTTCAGGAACTTCCTGCTTCCTTCACATAAACATTTGATATTTTATTTCTTCTACCCCACACGAATATATTTTGCAACTTTAGAAATTACCTTGTATCCTTTCTTTTTCTCAACTGAGCATTCGTTTTGAACCACATGGCATTTCCAGTACCAAACATATGGACATTTCTCCCTGGCATGGTAACATATTCGCTATTCCACCCTAATGCATTTGTCAGTCACTTAAATATTTTCAACAAACAGCCAGGCCCCTAAACAGAGTGTGTGTATCATATGCTTAAAGGTAAACTTCCAGATGCCCTTTTGACTTTTAGATCCGCATGATTTTCATTCTTGCGCAAAACAGATGTATACCTCTCTATACTCTAAAAACTGATCCCTTTTAAGAATAAGCTGTTTTGTGGGATCATCACTTTACCCCCTTGTTATTCCAGAACATCGTACACAATGCCATTATTTAATGTTAAAAATGCATAATCAATCAAATATGTCAACAGAAGTGCACTGAAGGTGGATCTCACTGGCTGCTCCTCACTCATAATCCAAGTTAGTAGTACATCATGTTCTTTGGATTGAAGATCCATCAATGCTGTTTAAATTATTCTTCCTTTTCGATGCATTATTTCCACTACTTCTTTCAGTTCTTCCATGACCAGATAATGTATTATAGGCATTTGTTGTTATGGATTTAAAACACTCCAGAGAATCAAAGGGACATGCTAAATTAATAGATCCCGCCAGACTGCTCAACATCCTTCTTAGTGATATAAAGTCCACATCAGATGTGGCCGTTAGTGGTTGTGCCGCAAGGCAGCAGTCTACTTTGGCTTCCATGTAGTACTTACCCTGATGCTAAAGCAAGCAAAAAAAATGAGAAGGGAGAAAGAACATTCATGGTAGTGCCCTGCAGAAAAGGAACGGTGGCATCTGCATATGCTTAGCTATTATTTCTGCCAAGCCAGGTCCTCCCTGGACTGGAAACAAGCATCCAAGGACCGGTTTCGGGCTTTCAGCCCTCTTCAGCCTGGATAGCTTGATTCAAGTGGCATGGAGAGCACGGGACTCACGTCTGAGCATACCCGTCCCACTCGGGGTGACAAATGCAAAACAACAGGTGATGGACAGAATGCAGAACAATGTCATACATTCACCCCAGTACAGAGATCTGGGCCTAAATCCATCGTTTTTTTGCTCACCATGCCTTTCCAGTTTGAACCCAGCTATATGCAAATCAGTCTTGACCCTGTGCCCCATGGGAACAGTCCAGCCCGAACTGCCAAGCCAGGTCCTCCCTGGACTGGAAACAAGCATCCAAGGACCGGTTTCGGGCTTTCAGCCCTCTTCAGCCTGGATAGCTTGATTCCAGTGGCATGGAGAGCACGGGACTCACGTCTGAGCATACCCGTCCCACTCGGGGTGACAAATGCAAAACAACAGGTGATGGACAGAATGCAGAACAATGTCATACATTCACCCCAGTACAGAGATCTGGGCCTAAATCCATCGTTTTTTTGCTCACCATGCCTTTCCAGTTTGAACCCAGCTATATGCAAATCAGTCTTGACCCTGTGCCCCATGGGAACAGTCCAGCCCGAACTGCCAAGCCAGGTCCTCCCTGGACTGGAAACAAGCATCCAAGGACCGGTTTCGGGCTTTCAGCCCTCTTCAGCCTGGATAGCTTGATTCCAGTGGCATGGAGAGCACGGGACTCACGTCTGAGCATACCCGTCCCACTCGGGGTGACAAATGCAAAACAACAGGTGATGGACAGAATGCAGAACAATGTCATACATTCACCCCAGTACAGAGATCTGGGCCTAAATCCATCGTTTTTTTGCTCACCATGCCTTTCCAGTTTGAACCCAGCTATATGCAAATCAGTCTTGACCCTGTGCCCCATGGGAACAGTCCAGCCCGAACTGCCAAGCCAGGTCCTCCCTGGACTGGAAACAAGCATCCAAGGACCGGTTTCGGGCTTTCAGCCCTCTTCAGCCTGGATAGCTTGATTCCAGTGGCATGGAGAGCACGGGACTCACGTCTGAGCATACCCGTCCCACTCGGGGTGACAAATGCAAAACAACAGGTGATGGACAGAATGCAGAACAATGTCATACATTCACCCCAGTACAGAGATCTGGGCCTAAATCCATCGTTTTTTTGCTCACCATGCCTTTCCAGTTTGAACCCAGCTATATGCAAATCTGTCTTGACCCTGTGCCCCATGGGAACAGTCCAGCCCGAACTGCCAAGCCAGGTCCTCCCTGGACTGGAAACAAGCATCCAAGGACCGGTTTCGGGCTTTCAGCCCTCTTCAGCCTGGATAGCTTGATTCCAGTGGCATGGAGAGCACGGGACTCACGTCTGAGCATAAACGTCCCACTCGGGGTGACAAATGCAAAACAACAGGTGATGGACAGAATGCAGAACAATGTCATACATTCACCCCAGTACTGAGATCTGGGCCTAAATCCATTGTTTTTTTGCTCACCATGCCTTTCCAGTTTGAACCCAGCTATATGCAAATCAGTCTTGACCCTGTGCCCCATGGGAGCAGTCCAGCCTGAACTGCCAAGCCAGGTCCTCCCTGGACTGGAAACAAGCATCCAAGGACCGGTTTCGGGCTTTCAGCCCTCTTCAGCCTGGAAAGCTTGATTCCAGTGGCATGGAGAGCACGGGACTCACGTCTGAGCATACCCGTCCCACTCGGGGTGACAAATGCAAAACAACAGGTGATGGACAGAATGCAGAACAATGTCATACATTCACCCCAGTACAGAGATCTGGGCCTAAATCCATCGTTTTTTTGCTCCCCATGCCTTTCCACAGGCACAGGGTCAGACTGATTTGCATATAGCCATGTCTGAACTGGGGTGGCAGAGTGGGCTAAAGAACGGTGATGGATTAAACCCAGATCAGTTGACTGGGGGTGAGTGCTTGTATTGTCAACGCTCCGTCCATCACCACCTTTGGTTTTGCTTTGTTCGCCATAAGTTGGCAGGGTATGCTCAGACGTGAGTCCCTTGCTCACTTTGCCACTGGATTCAAGCAAGCCGGGCTGAAGACGGCTGCAATGCCAGAAACTGGTCCTCGGAAGCTTGTATCCGGTCCAGGGAAGGCATGGCTTGGCAGTTCGGGCTGGACTGTTTCCATGAGGCACAGGGTCAGACTGATTTGCATATAGCCATGTCTGAACTGGGGTGGCAGAGTGGGTTAAAGAACGGTGATGGATTAAACCCAGATCAGTTGACTGGGGGTGAGTACTTGTATTGTCAACGCTCCGTCCATCACCACCTTTGGTTTTGCTTTGTTCGCCATAAGTTGGCAGGGTATGCTCAGACGTGAGTCCCTTGCTCACTTTGCCACTGGATTCAAGCAAGCCGGGCTGAAGACGGCTGCAATGCCAGAAACTGGTCCTCGGAAGCTTGTATCCGGTCCAGGGAAGGCATGGCTTGGCAGTTCGGGCTGGACTGTTTCCATGAGGCACAGGGTCAGACTGATTTGCATATAGCCATGTCTGAACTGGGGTGGCAGAGTGGGCTAAAGAACGGTGATGGATTAAACCCAGATCAGTTGACTGGGGGTGAGTGCTTGTATTGTCAACGCTCCGTCCATCACCACCTTTGGTTTTGCTTTGTTCGCCATAAGTTGGCAGGGTATGCTCAGACGTGAGTCCCTTGCTCACTTTGCCACTGGATTCAAGCAAGCCGGGCTGAAGACGGCTGCAATGCCAGAAAATGGTCCTCGGAAGCTTGTATCCGGTCCAGGGAAGACATGGCTTGGCAGTTCGGGCTGGACTGTTTCCATGAGGCACAGGGTCAGACTGATTTGCATATAGCCATGTCTGAACTGGGGTGGCAGAGTGGGCTAAAGAACGGTGATGGATTAAACCCAGATCAGTTGACTGGGGGTGAGTGCTTGCATTGTCAACGCTCCGTCCATCACCACCTTTGGTTTTGCTTCGAGTAATCCCTCAGCACGAACCCTGGATCTTTCAGGAACCTTCCACATTAGCATCTTGATTCACTTTCACCTCTTTATTGAGTATTTGTAAAGGTGGGCAAAGTGAAAACACTCACCCTAAAAGCTGATAAACTTCACTCGTTGTCAAGAATAACAATATTTCTGGACTTCACCAATGCAAGACTTCATTGCTCCTGACCCATTTCCTGCAGCAAGAAAGGTTTTTCCCATTATCATTCAATACCTTCCGAGTCCTAACCTTCCCCGTTGCTGTAAGGGCTACTGGCAGCGAGGAATGGGATGTACACTGTACCCCTTACTGCAGATCGTAGAGGAATGGCAATTGTCAAGCTTTTATTCTGCATCCCTGAGTGTCCACTGCAATATCCGCACTGAAACACAAACCCCTTACCTCACAACTCCATTATTCTTCAACTTTGCACTTCGCTGAACTGGCAAAGTTTTTAAACCATGTGAAAACTTTGCAACTTTTCCCAAACCTGATATTTTTGAATTAGTCACAATATGTAAATCTTGACAAACTTGCTGTACAGAATTCTATACTTGCAGCTTCCAATGCATTATCACGTCCAAGAATAAGCTCTTATGAGGAGCGAACACTTTTATCATCTCTGTGGTATGCTGAGTTTCTTTCCTGGATATTAACTGGATGTTTATTTTATAAACAATAAAAGATGCTCGGGGAAGCGGACTGAATGTACTTTTCCCGGAATGATGCTTCTTCGTTCTCCATTTCATTCTACAAAATTAGCGTGTGTGCAAAATTAGATGGTTATATCAAACCAAGAAATGTATACTATTTCATTGTGAGCAATTAGACTTTACAATTTAGAACGCCTTGTAAAAGTACATCTAGAAGCCATGGCAGACACTAAGTGGCCCTCAAATGTGCACGACTAATTAGATCTCTAAGAAAAAAGGGTCTTTGCTGGGTTTTGCTCATTGCTTTCAAAGTAATTAACTGAAATGGCAAGTATGAAAAAACTTTCCTCCTCCCACCAGAGCGCTCCACAACATCATAGCGAAATTACCGAACTGAGAAGCAGTTGCTGTTAAAGACAATTCCTCATAAGACATCTGTTATGTCCTCAGGAAACACTGACTTTCTAAGTCACTGTTCTTTATTCATATCTCGCAAGACAACCTCTCCAACTCACCTTAAACTTCTCCCCACTACAGGGCCTCATTATCCAACATTTTTCCACTATTCCATTCCTTCAGCCTCCCAACATGTATGAACTTGCGGACCTTGTAAATTCCAGTGGCACGACTGACACTGGCATAAAGAAACTTGAGGGGGCCTCCCTGCAAGATACGTGGAGGGGCCCCCTCTGGGCTCAGTCAGGAGCTTTCCGGCCAGAGTTGTGTGCCGAGGGGGGCCCTTGGAGCTCGGGGGCCCCCGCACCACGGGGGCGGTGGGTGCCTGTTTTATGCCCTTTCTCCTGCAAAGACCTCCATGACATTCTCTACTTTGTGTGTTGGGATCCAATCTAGTCAGGATAATACTGAAAAGCTGGAATGGTTCTCTTCTTAACTTGTAAGGAGACATCATATAATGACGTGCTAAACTTTTTATTAAAGTGGTCGTCCTTCTCAGCTCTGCTGTCAAACCCACACTTTTTAATATCTTTTTTAGCCATGACCACGTCATCATCAAAATCTCCAACCTCTTCTGCTACAGCCAGGCTGAGGACACCCAAAGGATTCTGAAACTTAAAAAAACTACAGGCTTTAATGTTGGTGTCCTGGTCCCATGCTACTTACTGACCAATGGATATCCTGTAGCAACCTGAAGATAAGAGATTCAAAATGGAGATCCTCAGCTAAGGAAAATGGTTTACCATTCATCTCTGCACTCCATATCTCATGCATCTTCAACCACACACTTCCATTTCCAGAGCTGTAATCAATGTTGGCATGATCATGGACTTTGATTTCTCCCTGGGGTAAGCCAGGGAGCTGTATCCTCCTTCTCTCTCCTGAGGACCTTGAGATGCAATTTCCCCTACCCGCTGTTCTCATCAGGTCTAAGCTACCTTAGCATTAGCACTGTTGTGCCTAGACCAGTAATTCCCAAACTGGGGTCCGTGACACATTCCCAGGGGGTCCTCAGGCAGCAGTTTTAAAAGCACTCAACGTTCTTTGTAGAATTTGCAGTTTTCGAGCAACAATAAAAGTGTCAAGATAACACCAGTTATTAATGTACCTGCTGGAGAGAGATGAGAGTTTGGTCCAGTGGCAGGTTTGACTTATCTAATGTAGCACAGAGGGTTAATATGCCTGCTGCAAAGAACACGCACCATGCTTTTAAAAAAAATGTTCTTTTGTGCATAGGTCAGTGGGTTCCTGCTTTTGTCACTTATATTCTTGTGTTACTCTGCAGCTCATAAGAGACAACCATAATCTAGCACAGTGACTTATAAACTGTCATCAAAGAGCTGCTTGCACATTGCATGGTACAAGTTAGTAACTTCGTTTTTTCCCAGTCTTTCATTATCCTGATGCTGCTAAAGGGGTTTATTTGGGTGGAAATAGATTTTTATTGTAAAGTCAATGCTAACCACTATGTTTTGTTCTGAATCTTCAGTTTGTGCTTGTCCAGACCAAGCACGCTTTAAAAATGCCTACCAGTATGAATGACATGTGAATCCTACACCTTTTAGTCCCCTTGGTCTAATGTAACATTTTCTCTACACTGATTTGCATGTATGACTCATTGTCTCTATATCTGTGTGATGTAAAGTGCTCTGACATCCTACAATGGTATGAGAGATGCTATGTGACAGATGTGCTATGGAGTAATGAGAGACACTGTTGGAGTGTGATAATAAGGGAGTCATTACAGAATCCCAACAAAGATTGTTGTATCCTAGTACATAGTAGGGTCATCATTTACTATTCTTTAAAAGCTAATACTATTCATTATAAAATAAGAAATGTGTTGTAGAATGCATCATTGTTTCCTACATTTTCTTGTGGGGAGAACCTCCCAAAGCCCCCTTTGTAGTGGTCAGGCCCACTCACTGCACTTGGTGTGCACTGTATGGCGACTGCTCCGAAAATAATTGCCAGGGCTGCTTTGGGTTTCCACTCTGGCCTTGGCAAGAGCAGGAGCCGTGTACTGCGAAATAAAACTAACCATTTAAAAGTTAACCACGGAGATGCAGTATCAACCTTCCCATTACATTTTTCCATTTTTGCAAAGTCTTTCAATACAAAAATGCTAAAATCCTTAGTAATTCGTTTGTTTTGTGTGCACATCTGTGTTTATTTTTTTCGAATTACTCTTTTAATGTTTGAAATTTAAATCATACAAATTGCTGGGGGTCTCTGGCTTCCAGTGGTGAGTCAATGGGGGTCCTCAGGAGTCAAACGTTTAGGAACCACTGGCCTAGACCACACTGTATGAATTTCACTTAGCCACCATTGGCAAACCAGTGCTGACATAGAGAAAGCTCCACAAATAAATCAATACTTTGCCTCCTGCAGCTTTCCTTCAGCCTTCGGGATAAAGCCATCGACATCACCACATGCAGACTTTTCAACCTGATGTTGGCATCCACTTCCACAAATACTGCCACAAAAAAGGATATCCTGACTACTTACGGGCAATTTTCATCCCTCTTACTATTACTTGCCTTTGTAAAAGTAATTACTTCTGTAGTTTCCTTACCTCACTGGTAAGGAAACTACAGGGAAGAATGCTGTAATGCCAGCCTCATGATTCTTACTTGGGGCCATAAAAGGGGCTGGCATCCCAACATGCTACAGGGATAAAAAGCCTTATATCGAAGTCTGGATCATCTACTGTTGGGAGGGCAGTTCGTAATCGTAATGGCTGATATGCACCTTGCCCTTCATTAGTTTTAAATGCACATACAGAGCAAAAGCGGTGGGTATCCATAGGAATGGCTGGGACACAGGTTGCCCCTTATCTTATAAAACACATTAGGTAGGTTCCGAACTATACTGGGGCGTAGTTTGGCACTTCTATAATGACAACACATTAGGTAGGCCACAACCTGTAAGTATGGGACCTTCAGAATATATTGGTGAAGCCCCTCCCTCCACCATGGTGCAGGCTTATCACTGTGCGTGTGCACTAGCCTCCTACGCAACTTAAAATTGGGCCCTTAGGAGGTGGATTGATGAGCAGGTTCTGTCTGCTTTATAGCTTGGTGCTACCATTGTTGTTACTTAGAATTTTCTCTAACAAAAAGTCAGGTCTTCCTCACTGTCTTGTTCTCACTGCTCACTTCTTGGGTTTTCTTGGTCGCTTGTGCTGACACAGATAATGAACTGAGTACCCCAGATCATCAATTTCACTCAAGGCCAGACCCACAAAGCTATTTCCACACCTAAGTTTAACTTAAATGTACAAATTACTTGTGTTAAAGTATCCATTCATGTTTTGCATGCACAAAACATACACTTACACACTATAATTTACTTGCTCAAAATGTCACACCATTATTTTGTAATACTACGTGTGAGCAAATATGTTCAGAGTGGAGGGTAGTGGATGTTCCTAGGTGCGGTGCCTTGGAAAGTTGGTGAATATCCACAGACATCTGCACAGTACACTCTCAACCTAGCTGCAATCAGAGATTTACTTGTTTAAAAAAAAGTAAATCATTCTAGGTTATGTCATATTATGTCAATGTGTACAGTGTGCTCATTACTCGTGAGGGTATCCAGGCTTCTGACTAGGAGTGTAGCTGTATCGTCCCTGTAGAACTGTTCGAAGAGCGAGGTCTTCAGCTTCTTGCGGAACTCCAAAAGTGAGGAGGATGATCTGAAGAGTTTTGGGAGGTTGTTTGATGTTTTGGGTGTGATGTAGGAGAACGAGCAACTTCCTGCTCTGCTTTTGTGAATGTGGAGGGGTGGGCGGGTTAAGTGAGGGAAAGTGAGGCTGAGCGCAGGTGTATGGCAATCTGTCAAAACTGTATGCTGCTGTTCAAGTATGCTTACAAAGTTTTGTATGTGTGTGTGAGGAGTTTGAATTGTCTGCGTTTGTGAATGGGGAGACAGTGGCGCTCTCTGAGGTTAGATGAGATGTGGTGCAGCGTGGGAGGTTAAGTATGAGTCTTGCAGCAGTGTTCTAGATGGTCTCAATTCTGTGTGGGAGCTGGTTGGAGATTCCAGCATAGAGTGCATTGCTAGTCGAGTCTGCTTGTTATGGATGCTTGTGTGACGGTGCATCTGGTTTTCTGTGGCAGCCACTTGAAGATCTTTCTTAGCATACATAGAGTTTGAAACCAGGCCGGGCTCACTGCATTAACTTACGCTGTCACATTGATCATGTCATCTAGGACGATCCCCAGAGTTCTGGCGTGATCTGTGGGTGTTGGTCCTAGCTCTCTCAGCCACCAGATGGCATCCCAAGGGGAGGTCCTGTGACCAAAGACCAGTACTTCCGTCTTGTCAGAGTTGAGCTTGAAGCAGTTGGTTCTCATCCACTTTGCTTCCATGGTCATGCAATTCATGAAGTTGGCTCTGGTGGTGGTTGTTGTGTGTCAAGAAGAGGATGAGTTGGATGTCGTCAGTGTGGGAGATATGGGTGATGCCTTGGGATCGGAATAAGATTGGTGACAGTAGTAATGTAACATTGAAAAGGGTAGGACTGAGAGATAATCCCTAGGCGACTTCGCAGATCAGACTCTTGGTCTTCGATGTGAAGGGTGTCAGTCTGACTTTTTGGGTCCCGTGAGAAAGGAGCATATCCTAGGTGAGTGCCGGTCCTTGGATCCTGAGCTCATGGAGAATTCTGATGAATGTTTTGTGGGAGACCGTGTAAATTACTACGGACAGGACAAGCAGGATGAGGGCTGCTGTTTCTCCTCGTTTCAGGATGGTAAGGATGTCGTTGGTAGCTGTGATGAGGGCTGTTTTGCTGCTGTGGTTTTTCTAAATCCTGATTTTGTGTTGTCCAGTAGGTGATGTTGTTCAAGGTGGGTTGTGAGTTGCTTTTTGATGGCCTTTTCTATGACTTTGGCTGGGTATGAGAGAAGAGAAGCAAGAATAATTCCCCTGGACTCAACTTTACAAATACATATTCACAAAGGCTATACCTTGCATCTCACAACTTTATCAAATTAAACATTCATTCATTCCCCACTTTAATACCCCTGTAGGGATTCACCAACTGTGGCACAAATCTAAGACCAACCTGAAAAGTAGTGCTAGTATATATTTATTTATAAAAATACCAAAAATGTACTTGCTTTTGTACAAATATTAAAACGTTCCTTCAACAATTTTCTCGAAGGATACCATTAAAGTTAAAAACATACAGTATATATACAAAAAAACATTCATTTAGGACATTTGTAATTAAAACATAAGACCCTACGACCTCAACATAACAATCATAATATACAGTTGTGGTCAAAATGTGATCCAAATCAAATGTGTAATGTAAGGGTAATTTTGGTAAAAAGTATATTTTCTTTTATCCAGAAATCCCTTGAGGTTTGTATTTTTTTTTTTTTTTTTAAACCTTTATTAGCGTCAAAAGGATATACAAGTCTAGGCCTACAACCAAGTCGGCCGGCCTGAATACGTAAAGCAATCAAAGGTTCCAAGGCAAACATTACAGAGTCAATCAGCAAGAAGCATAGGCAATACAATCGTAAAAAGGGGAGAATATACCTAGGAACCAAAGGGCCAAGACACAGGAGCAAAAAAGGTTAATTTTATAATATGGGGATAAGGCGTACGACAGGCTCACTTTCAATGTAGAGACGTCCGAAGTCCCAGAACCAGCCTCAGTGACAATAAGGGGGTTTGGGGCCGCAATACAGGAAAGGCAACACAATGCACACAGGAAGATCAGGATAATATAGACATAATCAACACTTGAGCATTATCATCGTTACATGCCCACCACCCAAACCACAGCTAAGTCAACACAGAGGGATCGGAGAAATATTACATCAAAACTAACCCGTCATAGTGACCTCTAGGAAAAAGGAGGGAGGGGGGGGGGGGAAGGAAAGGGGGGGAAGAGGGGGGAAAGAGGGGGAGGGGAGGAGGACAAGGCGAAACAATGAGAAAAAGAAATGAAATACAAAAACGAAAGAAAAAGACACGCCGACACAGGCGTCCCGTGGCGGGAGTACAGGAGAAAACAGGAGTATCAGCACCAGTGAGGGTACTGCAATCGAGAAGAAAAGCAACCGAACCATAAAAGGAGGGTTAACGACGCCACACACCCCACCCCGGACACACCACGGGAGGCAGGGACAGACGCGGCATTACTATAAAGAGATACAAAAGGGCCATAGAACCATAAGACAAACAACAAATAAAGCCCAACCCACCCAGCCCACCCTGCACTCCTGTAGAAGGCTATGGCCTACCCTTCAGACAGCGTGCCTGTCGCCCTAAACCAGAACCCGAAATATAGCAAGAAAGAAAGAGAGAAGAACGAGACAAAAAGAAACAAAAACAGAAGTAAAGAAAAGAAAACAGGAGGGAGGAGCATAAGAACAGAAATCAATATGGTCGGCCGCCGCCCTCCGCCCAACCAGACAATCGCAGCAAAAACAGACCAGGACGACACCCCATCAAGCGCCATAAAACTTACAGAGGAGGGGACCCCCCACCGCTCTATGGGTACACATAACTGCGCCACGAAGTCGTATACCAATAATCAACCAGGAGTCGTGCATATCACCCCCATCCCTTCCGAACCACAAATCCCACCCACCACATGACAATGTAAAATGAGATACTCAATACAAGACCAGCACACAATCGAAAAAAATGTTGAGTACTATGTAGACATGGGGGGTAAATCGGTCCGCAAGTGAGCAAAAGTCCGAGCAGAGAGTTTAAATGCATCAGCAAGCGTAGCACGGGTGATGAAGAACAGGAGTCCAGTTTCGCCGCTTGGGAAGGCGAGGGGGTCTCTGCAATAAACAATGGCGAAGCCATCGGAGCAGGTGCAGGCAGCAGTCCACCAATATTACTAGGCATCTGAGCCGAACAGGGCCGCGGCACACTGTCCAAGTCCCCGGGGTCAGAACCTCGAAAAACAGGGAGCTCCAAAGTCACCGGCACACAAAATGATCTTCGATCAGCGGCAGCAACACTTGCAGCAATCAAGGGGGGCGAGGCAATGGAGTCACTGAAACAAGAGGGCGGCAAGAAGAAACGGCTGCTCAAAATGGCGGCAGATCGTGGCGGACTCACAGGGACATCGGGGGTCAGGAATGCGCGCAGGGATCTCAGAGCTTCCAGGATATCTCTGACCGTAAGCTCACGCTCACCAGACCGGACCCCCGCGCAATGAAGCAACCCAAGCCCGCCGCCACAAGGCGATTCACGTTTCAGAGGGTTGGCCGCCATTTCGCGAAGTCAGCCCAGTCGCCGCCCTCCGCGGCCCCCAAAAACAGTTCAAAAAAGTAGGACTTCACAGAGCTCCGGGGGGTTCCCAGCAATGGCGGCCTTGGTGCCGAAAGGATGTCCGCCCAATGCGGGTCTCCGCCTACACCCGCACCGGCGCCCCCAACAAGCAGAGTCCGGGCGCAGAGGTCCAGATCCGCCGGACAAAGCAGCGGCGGGGGGAGGACCCCTTCACAGAATCAGTCCCCGGTGCATCTCACCCACAGCAGCCGCGCGGGCACCAGGGCAGGCCCGGATCAGGATTGCCGGGATTTTCGCACAACGGCTCTCTTCATTGGTTCACTCTCTCGACCGGGGCCGACAGTCGTTGGATCCCACAGGCTAGGTCCCGGTAAAGGTTCCACAGAGGCCCCGGTCTTACGGAGGGCATAACTTTGGAGCCGCTGCACGTCGAAACCTCCGGGCCAAATGGTGAGTACAAGCGAGGTGTTCCGTTTACGATTCTCCGATAATGTGTCGTCTCCGGACAGGATATTATACAGGATACATGATCAGGCCGGAGGGCTGCGGGAGCCGAGCTAAAAGGTGACCATTACGCTCGCGAGCTTGGCTCCTCCGAGGTTTGGATTCTTTAGAAAGTGCGTTTACGCGTTTCGGTGGTAACAGAACTCATTACCCAACCACCTTCTTCAGGACTAGCAATTATAGACAGAGGGTCAATTTTCCATTTTTGCGACAGGTTAATCTAAACAAGAAAAAACAGATGTTAGCCCAATTTACAATGTTATTCTATGTAAATATACAGAGCACAGTGATTTCTCCCTCCATTAAATCCTTGTCTCCAACTTGACATTTCCATTTATTGGTCCTCTAAACATTTAATTCCTGTGGACATGCCAGTATCTTGACATTCTATCAGTACAGCACTACCTTCCACTCTGGACCTAATTAATCAGGGTGCCACTCCCATGTCTTCCTCATCTAAATTCTGTCCTCCCATTTACCAAGCCTTTCAATCCACTCCATGCATTAATCTATACTCATACCCAAAATATTTTATTATTAAACCTTCTATACTGAGCGTATATTGGGAGGGGTGTTTGCCTCCTAATGTGTATTTAGTTTATTTTAATGGGGTATTTCCACTATGTAGTCCACCTTCTATATCTGGGACAGAATGAGAAAACAGAACCATATTACTATGGCTGCTTGGGTGGCGTATAAACTATATCATCTTTTACTTTGTTTTCAACCACTTTACCGTCCGATTATAGGAGGAGGCACCTACAGCTTACACTAGTTCCAATGCTGATTACGCTGCTCGGATTAAAAACCTTCCTCTTCTTCACATACTCGTTCTTTACTTGCACCATTCAGGTGGGTACCCTAGAAAATGGTGTAAAAACAACAAGGAGGATCTTGTGTCATCAATCTATACTTCCTCCTCTGCATATATTTATAACCCCACACGGCTCTTTCAGTGCTTACCTTTATTAAGGCACAATTCTTTAAGTCAGCTTTTCACCTTCTGATAAAACACATTCACCCAAAGACTTCTGATATGTCTTTATCTGGGGATACACCGGAATTCCTCAGTTGTAAATTTCCTTGGTGTTATCTGTCAAGATCAATAAAATAAGCAACCTCTTTATTTTCGGAATAGATTCCTATCTATTATTCCCTGCCTGTGAATAATCCCCTTTGTAATTCTCGGTGTACAGTACTGGTCCTCTCTTAGTTACACCTTTCACTATATTCTGTATTATCTAGGTTTGGGTCTCCACTAAAATCACCTCCCTTAAGCAACAATGTGTCCTTCCATTACATGGGTGTTATATATCCTATTTCCGGTGTATTTCTCAGGGAAAGAGTGCCCGTATTCTTTGTATCTCCCCCATCTTCTTTCTTATTCCTCCCTATGACCTGATTTCATTGACATTTATATTCAAAAGATGTGGGGTATTATACTCATCTTCATCGTAACAACTCGATCCCTATGCTCTTATCACTGTTACTGTCCTTGTTCTAGGGGTTAAAATAACCCCCCATCCTCCTTAAACTTTCTCCCTACTTGGCGGGCCTATTTTCCCTATTAATGGATAAGTTCCATATGCCGTGCAAAAGTGGCTCTTAGTCTTAGATACATCTGGTATAAAGGTGACGGCAGTTCCCTGTCACTATTTGTCTATAAGCACCATGTGTCTCTCCTAACTGCTAGACATGGCCCAAGGGATACGGACAACGGACATCAAAAGACTCTTCTCTCTTAAACTTCCCATAGCGCGTTTCCCGCTTACCTCTTCGCGCCCATATACTGCTTGCTGGCATCCTGCATAAAAGAGACGCCATTCTCAACTTCCTTATTTAAACATTGACGTGAATGCACGTAACGCTGGAGTGTGGTGTCACTCTATCTCGCGCTGCACATGTCTGGCGGCCATCTTGGATGTACTAAGGCCTGTAATACGAATGAGGCACCTGAATGACTATGTGCAACAGAACGCAAGCCTCGCTGTAATACCAATGTATATATCTGACGTCCATCTTAGCGTTATATCACTTAAATAGATACCAGAGAAGTATTACCTAAATTCTGGTGTAGCTAGTAAAAGGAAATTGACAATATTCCATAATGTCAATTAATCCAAACGTTCCTAAAGGGCAAACACATATAAAGCGCTGTCCTCTACGGACTAAAGCTCTTTTTGATAAGAATCAGCGATTTACACAAGTATCAATATTTTTTCTGTTATTACTTGTAGATACAGCGCCTTGGTATAGATTACTTTATGCTTATCTTTATGTTGAAGTTATATTTTACATTGTAAATGTAAATGTACAGGAATTTATATAGCGCAAATCACCGAGCGGTTTCTAAGCGCTTGCTTAGGGAACCTGTCCTGGTATTCCCCTGTGAGATAACCCCGGCAGGGTATCCGCAAGGTGAAAGCCAGGCATCCCGCCGCGAGGGGCCGTTGTGGAGATTAAGCAAGCTATTGCCCAGAGTCGCAGAGTGTGAACCCGTGAATCGAGAAGGCACCGGAGCGAGAATTGTCGAGTCCATGGACATTTTAGGACTCAAGACCCAGCCGAGCTGGGAATTGAACCCTGGTCCTGGGCTGACCTCTGCTTCCAGGTCTGCCTCCTCTAACCAGTGAGCCACACTTCTCCACTGCTTCTTCTACATTGCAACTTGCTCTCATATACAGTTCACTACCATGACTTTCCTAACTGGGTTTGCGCTTTTTTTATTCAACATTACCTATGTGTACACATTGAGTCTCCAATAACCTAGCCTGTAATGATTTTCTCCCAATCCTCTCTGTTGTTAAGCCCATTTCTAGTGGTGTCAAATTTAATCATATACCACTGTTCCTGGTGTTTTCTGCGCTGTATACAATTTCCTAACCTCTTCTGCTCTTTCATCTTTTCTAGAATGACCCACCTAATTTCATTGGCCTTTTGTCCCTTCTCTCTCCAGTGATTGACTAGGTGTGCATTTTCCTTGTTAGTGTTTATTGCAGATCTGTGTTCACATATTCTATTTCTCAGTTCTCTCCTTGTTTCCCCTATATATCCCTGCCCACATGGGCATAGGATAAGGTATATGATGTTCTTGCTTCTACCATTATTTAGGGTTTTGATGTAATCTTTAACTGAGTTTAAAGTTATGCTCTTAGTGGTCATGCAGAGTTCACAGATACTGCAGTTTCCACATTTGTTGTTACCAATTGCCTTATCCCCATGGATAGTCCGTTGGTTTTCCATTACATCTTCTCTATAAGTGTAGACTAGCGAGTTGCGTACATTTTTGTTCTTTTTATATGCAGACATGGGTTTAGGCAATTTGTTGGCCTCACCCTTATTCAACACCTTCCAGTTGTGGTTAATGATGTTTTTAACCTTATTACTAATGCTGGAGAATTGACTGACCATGACTATTTTGTCCTCATTTGCTGTTGTTTTTTACCTTCCAAAAGGGAGTCCCTATTGTAAAATCTAGCTCGTTTGAAAGAGTGATTAATGAGTCTTTTAGGGTAACCCCTGGCTCGGAACTTGTTCTTAGTTTTTTCAGAGTGTTTGTAAAAATCTTCTAGTGAGGCGCAGTTTCTTCGCAACCGAAGGAACTCACCAAAGGGAATATTATCTTTTTGGCATCTGGGGTGATAGCTGTAGTAATGTAAAAAGGTGTTGTGATCTGTTTCCTTAGAGAATAATTCTACCGCCAAATGTACCTTATCATGTTTGATGCTAATGTCTAAAAAGTTAACTCTGCTGTTGCTATATTGACCTGTGAACCTCAGATTTTTGTCTCCCAAATTGATCCATTCCAGAAACTCTATTAGTTCTTCTTCAGGTCCTGTCTATATGAAGAATATATTGTCTATGAAACAGGCTCAATTGCGTATATTTTCAAAGAAGGGACTTATTTCATTATATATGTGTCACTCCTCAAAGGAGCTTACATATATACAGGCCAGACTTGGCGCGCAAGTTGCGTCCATGTTGGTCCCCTTCCGTTGTACGTACAGGTCTAGTCTGAATAGAAAGATGTTGTTCAAGAGAACCGTTGATACACATTCCAGGATGAAACCCTTATACGCTCCTATAATTTCTCTCTCTTCCAGAGTGTTTCTGATCACCTCTATAGTATCTACTTGGGGTATATTAGTATACAGTGCCTCTATATTGAGGATCACCATATATTCACTACTCTCATTGAACTATATACCTTTTTTTTGTGATCATGTCGGTGGTATCTTTGATATAGGATTTCTGTTTTTGTACTATCGGTTTTAGGAATTTATCCGCGTATTAGCTCAATGGTTCCAACAGCAGATCTATAGATGCAACTATGGCTCTTGGGGTGGGGTGGGGGGAGGGGGGAGGGGTGTTTCTAGGCTTTTGTGGACTTTGGGAATACCATAAATTGCCAGAATTTTAAAATTTCTATTGTTTAGAAATTTAAATTCCTCCCCAGTAATGATTTCATTATTCTTCGCTGTCTCTCACATGGTTTCTACCTCCTCTTTGAGATGGTCTAGTCTGGATTGAGAGACTCTTTGGTAGTGTTCTTCATTAGACAAAAGGCTCATCGCTCTATCTTCATAATCCTTAGTATCAAAAACTACGACTCCTCCCCCCTTGTCTGCTGGCTTTATAGTAATTGTACAGTCCTTAGAGAGGGAGTCAATGGCTTCTTTTTGTAGTTTTGATATATTGTGTGTCTGGAAGTGATTCCTACTTCCAGATGTTCTACTTCCATCTTAACCATGGTCTAAAAAATTTCAATATTTTTTTCCCACCATTCCTAAACTAGGCGTAAAAGTAGATTTGTCCCGAAGGACCGAGTCTAATTGTACTTCCCTTTCTGGTCTATTTTCAAAGAAACGCCTCAGTCTCCCTTTTCTGAAGAAAGCCCTCAGGTCTTTCTCCATCTGAAATGTATTAATTTTAGATGTTGGGACAAAATTAAAACCCATTCCTAGTACTTCCTCCTCTGTTTTACTTCACTTTCTATTCAAAAGATTAATGACAGGGTTCTCTTTTTTTACGTCCAATATTTCTTGTTTCTTGTTCTCATGTACTCCTGAGGTGGAGGGTTCCGTTGATATTCTTGCATTTGCGGTTCCCTTGTTCCCTGATAGGATGGATGTCGGTCAGTTGGCTCAGGTTGGCCGATGGCTTCTTTAGGAAGGCATTGACCGTTGCATGCTTCCAGTCTTCTGGGAATGTGGCAGATGTGATGGTGTTGATGATGCGGGTCATGGCGGTGCTGAATGGTGATGTTCCAAGATTGTAGATGTGGTAGGTGCATGGGTCTGTTGGGGATGCTGAGTGGATGGTCTGCATGATTGATTCTGTGTCTTCACTGATGAGAGTTTTTCATTCAGTCAAGTGTTGGTTGGTGATGGGCAGGTTTGCGATGAAATAGCTGGCCTCTGGCAGGTGTGCAAAGTTGTTGTAGATGTTTACGATTTTGTTGTGGAAGTTTGATTGACTGTTACAGAATTCTTGGGAGAGGTGTTGCTGTTGACTGAAGCCGAGGGTGTGAAGAAGTCCTTGATTATTGAGAAGATCTCCTTGCAGCTGTTGGAGCTCCCTTGAATATGTTCAGCTAGCTACCTTTTATTGGTGTCTCTTGGTTGCTGGTGATAGCATCTGAGTGCCGCCTTGTAGGTAGTTCTGTCAGGCTAGGTTGATCATTGCTGAGGGCGCTGAGCCAGCCTGTTTTTGAGATTTTGCCCCATCTGTGGGTGGGCGGGTAGGCTGATGCTGGTGGATGCGATGTGTTGATTTTTTTCTCTCAACAAATTGTATTCATTTTCAAGGGTACAAATTGGGCAAAGCCCGGCAAGTGCAGTACAAATGATACTGGGTTATACAGTACCAGGTTTATTATCTCATAACAAGCGGGCCTGTGAAACGCCAGGGCAAACGAGCCACAAATTACACCAAACCCATCCAAATATCGATACATGCAAGCTGTTCAAAACGGGAAAAATAGAGGAAGAACAGTACTGTTAGTGAACCATTTGCCATACTAAGGTATCAGAATGAGGTTTGTGAGTCATATCTCAGGGCCGTGCAAGTCCAAGTGTGGTGGGGGGGTAGGTCAATACCCCTATATATTCCCCAACGAGACCACATTTTCCTGTGCTTCTGTGGGCATCCCCTCACTTCGAAGAACACAATTTCTGCTCCCATGCTCCTGTTCATTGCTCTCTTTCAGCCCACCACACTAGAGAGAGAAGACGCCTTCCAGCTCTGTGCTATATCTCTCTTGGCTAGGATTAGACCTAAGAAAAGGAGGTGCTGCTTGTAGCGGTTCTCCTCTAACTTATCCGTGCTATGGAGAAGAAGCAGTCGAGGATGAAGTGGAATGGTCCAAGCCAGCACCTGGCCTAAGCATGACCCCACAAGTTTTAAATAGGTAGAAAACACTCCTGTAGGGTCATAACTTAGAAAATGGTTTTTATAATGTAATTGAAATTTTGCATTGTGTTGAGGCATGTGCAAATCTTGCCCATGCACACATATGCACTTGGTAAGGCTTTTAATATGAAATTCACAAAAGAATTTCATAACTACTTTCAGGGAAACCTTAGATGTTGCTTCCCGAGAAGATGTTAAGAAATAGAAATAATTAGTGAATTACACGGTAGTCGGAAATTTACTCCAAATATACTAGACATACTGAGTAAATATTGGATAACTTTGTGTGGATTGGGCATCCATAACCAGGCCCTAGAAGCTTGCAGTCAATAAGTGTGATTGATCAGAAGAGGCGGATGAAGAATGCACCTCAATATGTGTGATAAGGGTGCTGTGAGGGTGGGGCCAAGGGCGTAACACTGGCCCCCGCAGCCCATGCGGTGCGGGGAGGCCCCTAGCTCCAATGGGCCTCCTCGGCACTGAACTCTGGCTGGGAGAGCACCTGATTGAGCCCAGAGGGAGCCCCCCTAAGTACCGTGCAGAGAGGCCCCCTCACTTTTTGTTATGCCATTGGGTGGGGCTTTCATATAAAAAGGTGTGATAATCAAACAGTAATTTAAAGGAGATGTAACACGTAACTCATTCTGTATGTAATGCATGCTGTGATGGGTCAGGAGCTGATACATGCTTTTTCAAGAAACATAATATTCATAATTTGATTGGTTCAAAGGTGGAAATTCCATACTTCTATGTTTTCTATTGCTGGTTAGACATTAAAGATAAAGAGATGCAATAGTTTTGATTCAAAGTCTTGCACTTCATTTATTTGCAATTTTATATAGCCCAGAGATGGCCGGAAGGCATCCGAGCGCTTTACAACAGTAGCATGATACAAAGGTACAGCAGATTACAGTTACAATAATTACGTTCAGACATTGCATCGGTGGTTGCGACTAGGACAAAAGCAGCCATTGGACAGGGACGTACAGGGTTCAAGCATTGATTAGGAGTTGGGGAAATACACTGAAGGTAGTTCTTCTTCTGGATAGAGTACTTAGATATGGTCTAGGGTGATAAACCCAGGTGTCTGTCAAATAGGAGGGGCTTGAGGACCTTGAAGGTTTTGAAGGTGATTATGAAGGTTGTTAGGCGAAGGGACGGAGGTAAGGAGTTACAGATTCGGGTGGCACTACTAGAGAATGATTGTCTCATGTACCATTCTAAACTGAAGGTTGGGGTTCAAGGAGCAGGGATCGGGCATTTCTGGGACCCTTATATGCACTGGAGATTTCCAATTTATCACTCAGATAGGAGTGCAGGACTCTGTGTGTAATGCAGGTTGTTTTGAATTGGGTCCGAGCTTCAATGGTGAGCCATTGGAGGGTTAGCAGGGATGGGGAAATGTGGTCACATTTATTGAGACCTAACACGAATATACTGCTGCATGTAGAGTTGTTATCAGAGTGCTGGAATGCCTGAGAGAAGGGCAATTACATAGTCTAGTCTGGAGAGGACGAGAGGCTGCCCCACTGTTTTGAGATCTTGTTCCGGGATTAGTTGTCTGATGCCCCATAGCTGCCTAAGTTGGTGTTGTGTGCTTTTGGCCATGGCTGTGATGTGGCTATGGAGACGTAGATGATTGTCAACGGTGATACCAAATGATCTAGCACTGTGGACAATGGCAGGGCAGCGACCCAGGACGGGAAAGTTGGCCATCCATTCCTGAACTGTGGTTTTTGCTTTCGGAGGTGAGATCAAAAGAAGTTATTTTTTAGTTGGGTTGAATTTTAGGTGACGGTTAGACATCAAGGCTTGACTTTAGGAGCATGATTGAAAGGAGGGCAAGGTCTTCAGGGGAAGAGATTTTCATTTATATTTGAGTGTCATCAGCATAGAGATGGAAGAGAATCACAGCGTTTCTGAGAATCACACATAGTGGGGCTAGGTACAGGTAAAAGAGGGTTGGGGAGAGAATCGAGCCTTGAGAGATCATTTGAGGTACATTGACTCGTTGCCAATTTTCACAATTTTGGAGTGATTGGTTAGGTAATAGGAGAACCAATTGAGGACTGTGCCTCCACAGCTCATGTGTTGTTTAAGAGTGCAAAGGAGATCCAGATGGATGACAGTGTCGATTGTAGTGGACATGTCCAGGAGGACCAAGAGGAAAGAGTTCCCGGAGTTGAGGATTCTAAGGGAGTCATTGACTATTTGTAGAATCGCAGTTTCTGTACTGTGTACCTGGCAGAATCCTGATTGGAGAAAATCTAGGAGGTTGTTTGTTCAAATGTGTGAAGTGAGTTGGGATGCATCCGAGATTTCAATGACTTTGCCTAAAAATGGAAGTGTGGAGGCTCGGCGGCAGTTGTTCATGTCCTTTGGTCAAGAGATTGTTTTTTTAAGAAAGGAGAAACTTGACCCCCTTTTATTCGTTCTGGGCATAGCCCTGTTGAAGAGAGGAGTTGACCATGTCCGTAGGGGGAGTAGGTGTGTGGCAATAGATTTGCTTATAGACCCTGGAATGGTATCCTGAAGGTGGTTCGAGGGTTTAACTTTGCAGATTGTTTGCTGTAGGTCTCGTTCCGAAATGGGGTAGAAAGAGGAGCGCAAATGAAGGGCCTTGCATGGTAGAATCTCAGTTTATGGATGTTCATTGCTGTGTAATGAGGTATGAATTGAATGTCTCTGAGTTTTCTGTCAAAGAAATGCACAAAGTTGTTGCAGCGGGCCACTGATGGCTTAAGAGCTGAAGTGTTGGAGGCTACCTTGGGCCTCCCTTAGGGGTGACTTCTATGTAATAAAAAGGAAGAGTTAGTACTGGCATGTGGGTGCACTTGCCAGGTCGACATGTCGGCTAAAACTGCGCACGCAGACAGTGAATGGCAGATCTGAGAAACCTATTTGTGTGTGTGGCACAACCATTGCTGCAGGCCCACTATTAACATTTGGTTTACAGGCCCTGGGCACAACTGTGTACTTTTCTAGGGCCTTATTAGTAAATCAAATGTGCCAATCATGGATACACCAAATCACAAATATAATTTGCAGTTGGAGCACTTGCACTTTAGGACTGACTAACAGTGAAAAAGTGCACAGAGAAACAAAACCAGCAAAAACGAAGTCCACCATACCATCAAAAACAGGAGGTCAGAAATCAAAAAGACAGGGGAAACATGCCAAAAGATGCCCGGTCTCACAATGCATTTGCAGGGGATTGCGTCAGTGTTAGAAATGGGGGTCTCTAGTTGACAATTGCTGGCGCCAATGTCCAAATAGGGACCCTTCTTCCTAAGTCAGGGCAAGTGGGCTACCCACTTTGACAACCCCTGCTCAACCCTTTGGTAACGTAGCACAAGCAGTTAGGCCTATCTCAGAGGCAGTGGGTGAAGCATTTATGACCATGCACGATAAGGCAGTAACAACACCACAAAAGGACACAACTCAAGTAGGTATAGAAAAATAGTATCTTTATCTAAATCGGTAGGGACTTAAAAAGGCAACACCAACTTCACCAGAACATGGCACTGACTGTGTTCAAGGCCGGGGCCTACGCGACCCGTTGGGCACCAGATACGTGTCGTTGGAAGGAGACTCAGCATGCAGCTTCTCGAAGAAGCAGAGACGGTGACAGGCGGACTCCCAGCGACCACAAGTCTTGGCTGCATAATAAACTCAGTCCAGCCAGAACCAGTTCGGTGAGTCGGGGAGCACTTGGTTTAGGAGGCAACATCCTGCTCTTTCAGAATGAGGGGGTCTGCTATCAGACGCCTAGTGGGAGGTGGAGCCATCATTCACCTTGCCCAGCACGGCCCTGTTCAGATCAAAGAGTCACCCCTCCCCATGCGCTGAATGCCGATCTCTCTCTCCAGCCAGGTCTGACCCAGCTGGCCCCAGCTGCTCCAAAACCAGACTTCCAATACACACACTAGCAAAGCCTACAGGAAAACGTAGGCCAGAAAATACAGTGTTTCCAGAAGAGGTATTTTCGAACATAGGATATATAAAGGGTCCTTACTAAAAGGTGCGGCTCAATGTCCTGAGCTTAAACATATCAAATTCGAATTTCCTATCAGGCTCCTGGGATCAGATAGAATTATGAAAGGTAATCATCAGCCTGCCCATTGTGGCCTAAGAGAACGGCTAACTTCATAATAGTAAACAGTGAAATGGAGGGTAACTCGATATTAGAACATGCTACACATGTGTAGCATGTTATGCATGTTCTAATAGCTATTAGCATGTTCTAATAGCGATAGCGGCATTATGGTTATCCCAATTCATACAGTCCTCTTTAAACAGGGAGCATTCGTGCTGTGGCACTGATTAGCAGTGGCACAGCGCCCTGAGCATCTAAATCCAGCCAACATAAAAGATAGGAAGCGAACAGAGGAAGGGAGAATCACGCCAATGATGCCAGGTCTAACAGTCAGCCTCTGACAAAGCGCGGGTGACCTCCACATGCCAAAACAATTCAAAGTATGTAGGCCATGACTTAAAATCAGACTTTACCATTAAAGAGGATGTTAAATTACAATTCCATAGACACTAAGGCACAAAACTCGCCTTACCTTCGACATAATGATAAAAGACATTACAATCGGCTATCCAAGTTGACCCAGTCTAATTTTCACACATGAAAGGCTCCTGCATGATGCATCCCGCCGAAAGGATGTGAAATAAGAATGCTACCTGAATCATTTTTGGGACAATTTCCGACATAAATCAAACAGAAGTGACAGAAACCGCAAGCAGCGCATAGCCATGAGATATCCTGCATATCCCGCACATAAACAACATCAGACAAAACAAATAATAATTTGTTCAATGAAAGCAGTTGCATGAAAGGGTCGTAAAATGAACCTTTCCTTCAAATAATGTCACCAGAGGTTTTCCTGCACATAACTGCGTATTTATGAAAACCATAAAACATCCAGTATTAAAGGCGGAGAGGCAAAAAAGCAGTGCACGAACAAATCTGAGGCTTGAGGGGTAGGTAAAGTGTTTGATGTTTTGTGGGGACCTAAAATGTAATCAATCACTGTGATTCCAGCAACTAACTTGCGTCAGCTGTTTAACAGCCATCAACAAACGTGTTAGCCTGCCTTCACAACACCAGGGGAAACAAAACATCGATTGACTTTATTTTGGTCGGAAAGGAAATCATCGACTGAAAAGTCCGGATGGCAGCTGGAAACTAGAGACATCAGTGTGTCATTGTGACTGGTGACTGGTGCCCATGTAAAGCGCTCCGATGCCTAGGGGTCGAGTTCGCGCTATATAAATCTGCAAAAAAGAAACATGCACGTGCAGGCACAGACCAGCACAAAGACACGTCCTCTATTAGACCCACAGATACCAGACATGAAGCCTTGGAAGCACCCGGACAAAGAGGGACCCATGCACGGATCATCATAGAAGTTCACTCACACACAGACTTGCCAACTTAAATAAATAAATAAATAAAGTGAGCGCTGTGTCGATAGCAGGCGCCGTGCTCAGTGAAGTAATAATATCAAGCACACAGATGTTGGAACAGATGACCTATGCACGTAACCGCAAGTGTTGGGTTAATGTAGCTGCGTGCTGTAATGTGCCACAAGGCTGTAGGAAGTGACCTGCGACTCCTTGAGATTGGTCTAGCGGGTCATCGTAGCAGGGATCAGGTGTTGGTTTTGTCATTTTGAGGGTGGTCCGGGTCTGCTTCAGCTCACTGTGAGAAGGGTAAGGATGTGCTTTGAGTAGAGTGTGTCTCGGATTGATCAGTATCATTGTAAGAAGGATCCGAGGAATGACTTGACAGTGAACAGGGCTTGGTTGTGCCACATTGAGAGGAGGCTCTCAAAGGACATCTTGATGTAGGACCATCAAGAGGTCCAGCAGCTTCCTTCAATATCATGGTGATGGAATTTGATCTGTAAGGGAGGCACCCACTTCTAGGAGGAGGGCCATTGCTGCCAGCACCAGTGACCCCCATTAAGTATAATGGGGTGACCCTGTAACCCTCAGAACCTGAGCAGGTAGTTAAACAAATAATAATGGTTCTGACTAAATGAAACAGTATTCCAGTCTGTGTCTACACTGATATGTCCCTATGCCTGTAAACATATGGTAGCACTTTAGTGACCCCGGCGTTGAACACCTCCCAAATCTATGGAGATGCCACCACCTTGCACTGCTGGTGTCTGTCCAGCAACCAGAACGGCAGACCAGTGGCTGTGTGTGTTTTCATGTGCAAGTGTTTTTGCACGTTTGCCTGATCTCAGTCGCATGTCTAGATGCTCATGTGTGTATGTGTTTTCTCGAGCGTGTGTGTTCTGTCAAAGGAGTGTGTGCCTAGTTTCAGAGTATAGAGAGAGAGTGTGCGTAGTGCGTACGCCTGCGTAAGTGTGTGTGTGCGTGCGCGCGCCCACGCACGGAAACGCTGGTGTGCATTTGGTTATTTCTATGTCTAGTTGCATGTTCCTGTCCATTCAGTATTCATCTCAAGGAAGTGCCATGGCCCAGTGCATGTGCCAGTGTCCCCATGTGTTGCGAACCAAGGGTGTGGCGCTCTTGGTGGTTTACACTGGGTTTCTATGCCGCCTGCTCTCGGGTGCAAGTCTAGGCATACCAATGCTTTGCCCATTTGGTGCAGGCTGCACCCCTGTGCTCCTGTTTGGTGTAGGCCGAGGCTGGACACCACTGTTCTCCTCTGCGTGATATGGCGAGAGAGAGGAAGGGCCCTCCTGTGCCACCCCTCTCAGTGTATGCCAACATTAGGACACTGCCCGCCTCCTCCTGCTGTCCTTTGAAGATTGCCAATGCATGCCCTGTACAGCCATAAAAGGCACTCACTGCTGTGCCTCATTGTATGGTAAAGGGATATCTATTCTGCCATCCAGATGTTGGCATCCGGAGGCCTTCACTCGGAGTGCCCCGGGTATAGACTCGCTCTCTTTCACTCGTTGCCCCTGTGTTCAGTCTGAGGGTAGGCGCTGCTCTGCCCTTGTGCTCATTGCAGGGGTAATGCGGGCAGTGCTCTGGTGTCTGCAAGCATGGCACTGCCCACCGCCCTGCCACATTTATACCAAGGGTGGCTGCCTCCTCGCCCTCCTGCTCGGCTCTGCCTGAATCTTTATCAGACGGGAGTGCAAGCGATAGCTGGCTTCAGAGGCTTTAGAACAAGATTGCAATAATCTGTGTGCAATAAAGTGCCTCCGAGGGCTGGTGATGTCTGAAAATTGGCTGATTGTAGCTCCTTTCCCTCTGACTCAGATGCTGGAATCATTCCCACACTCAGCTTCCCCGCCCGCTTCGTGGGCCTGCCTTCTCTTGACCTCTACCTCCCCAATCTGTGCCCCCCGTCTCCTCCTTGACTCTGCTGCCCACCGCCGCCGTCCCGGGGAGGCTCTCGGCCACCTCTCCTCGAGTTAATGGCGCGAGTCAGATGAGAGAGGGGTCAGCGGCCCCAGCCCTCCAAGGGCAATGCTCCTCTCCGAGCAGGAGGGAAACCGCTATTAAACTGGTAACACAGCTGAGCGCAATAATGAATCAATAAGACACGTACATTAAAAACGAAAGAAGAATTTAATAAAGCCAAGACGTCAAGCAGACGCCCAAGGTTGACATCCCTGAATCTGCTGTTACATTTAAAAACAAGAGACTCGGTGTAGATGAGCATTCCTGTAGTTCCCCCGGGGCACAAGCAGGCATCCACTTCTGTCAGGACAACTGATCGCAGCAAAAAGACAGAAGTGGATGCCTGCTTGCGCCCCTGGGGAACTGACAGCAAAAAAATTAAAAAGCTTGCGCGGCAGCAGAGGGGAAGGAGAGGGGCCTGCACTTACGGGAGTGATAATTGCTGCCATATGGCGGCGTGCGCTCCTGCAAGTAGTTCGCCTCACGTGCTCGCGTTGCCATTGATGGCAATGGAACCCGTACACGTTTTTGGCTGAAAATCCAAAGCGATCGGAAAAGGTCTTTTTGCCTATGCAGCGCATGTGCCCTGCGTAGGCGAGACCTAAAAACAGTTACAAGTAAGCTTGTTTAAAAATAAGCTAAATGAGGTTAGAAAGGAGATTTCTGATTTCAAATAATTCCTTACACCCAGGAATCAATCAATCAAAACATTTATAGAGCGCGCTGCTCACCCATGAGGGTCTCAAGGCGCTGCAAAAGGGGTCGGGGTGTGGCTACTGCTCAAAAAGCCAGGTCTTGAGGTGCTTCCTGAAGGTGAGATGGTCCTGGGTCATTCGTAGGTGTGCGGGGAGGGAGTTCCATGTTTTGGCTGCCAGGTAGGAGAACGATCTTCCTCCGGCGATGGTTCTGCGAATCCGTGGGACAGTGGCGAGGGTGAGGCTGGCGGAGCAGAGCTGGCGGGTGGGAGTGTAGAACGAGAGGCGGTTGTTGAGGTATTCAGGCCCATATCGTGGAGCGCTTTGTGTGCGTGGGTGAGGAACCTGAATGTGATCCTCTTGTTGACGGGGAGCCAGTGCAGGTTCTGAGGTGGGCGGATATGTGGCTGTGGCGAGGGATGTCGAGGATGAGTCGTGCGGAGGCGTTCTGTACGCGTTGTAGTCTTTTCTGAAGTTTGGCGGTGGTTCCGGCGTATAGTGCATTTCCGTAGTCCAGTCGGCTGGTTACGAGGGCCTGGGTGACCGTCTTTCTTGTTTGGATCCACCGGAAGATCTTTCGGAGCATGCGCAGGGTGTTGAAACATGATGACGAGACGGCGTTAACTTGCTTGGTCATCATGAGCGAGGATGAATCCCAGGTTGCGTGCGTGGTCCGAGGGTGTCGGTGCGGAGCCCAGTGCTGTTGCCCACCAGGAGTCGTCCCAGGTGGATGGGGATTGTCCGAGGATGAGGACCTCCGTCTTGTCTGAGTTCAGCTTCAGGCGGCTGAGCTTCATCCATTCTGCGACGTCTTTCATTCCTTCCTGTAGGTTGGTTTTGGCGGTAAGAGATGATGTTGATGTTGTGTTTGCGTGCGATGGCGGCGAGGGGGCTCATGTAGATATTGAAGAGGGTTGGGCTGAGCGAGGAGCCTTGGGGTACGCCGCAAACGATTTAGGTGGTTTCTGGGTTCTGTTGGAGAGGAACGAGGTGATCCAGTCTAGGGCCTTTCCTTGGATCCCAGTGTTGAAGAGGCAGGTTATTAGGGTGCGATGGCATACGGTATCGAAGGCTGCCGAGAGGTCCAGGAGGATGAGGGCGGTTGTTTCTCCGTTGTCCATCAGCGTCCTGACTTCGTCGGTGGCTGCGATGAGGGCGGTCTCGGTGCTGTTGTTGGCTCGGAATCCGGACTGGGATGGGTCGAGCGAGTTGTTTGCCTCGAGGAAAGCAATCAGCTGTTTATTGACGGTCTTCTCGATGACTTTGGCAGGGAAGGGAAGAAAAGAGATGGGGCGGAAGTTCTTGAGGTCTTTGGGGTCCGCTGTGGGTTTCTTCAGAAGGGCGTTGATCTCTGCGTGCTTCCAGCTCCCGGGGAAGGCGGCTGACGTGAACGAGATGTTTAGTGGGGTGCGATGATGGTGTCGGCTTTGTTGAAGATATGATGGGGGCATGGGGCCGAGGGGGAGCCGGAGTGGATGGAGTTCATGACGTTGGTGGTGTCTTCCGCGCGGATGGGGTCCAGGCGCTGTGGGTGGTGGTGGGGGTCGCTGGTTCAGTGGCTGGAGGCGGAGTCTGGGGACCGAAGCTGTTGTGTATATCTGCGATCTTTTGGTGGAAGAACGTGGCGAGGGAGTTGCAAAGTTCTTGTGACGATGTGATGTCGTTGTTGCTGCCGCTGGGGTTGGAGAGCTCTTTGACGATGTTGAAGAGTTCCTTGCTTTTGTGGGTGTTGTTGTCTACTCGCTCTTTGAAGGATGTCCTTTTGGTGGCGCGGATCAGCTGGTGGTGTTCGCGGGTGGCGATCTTGAGGGCAGTCATGTTTTCTGTTGTTCGTTCGTGGCGCCAGGTTTTTTCAAGGGTTCGGCAGGATTTCTTTGATTCTTTGAGGGCGTCTGTGAACCATGGAGTTTTCCTGTTGCCGGTCATGCCTGGGGGGTTCTTCAGTGGTGCGAAGTCATTGGCGCAGTTGGTGATCCACTGTGCGAGGTTGTTGGCTGCGTCGTTGGTGTCGGTGGTGTTGGCTGGCGGGTTCTGGCTCAGTGATGAGATGAGCTGGTCTGTGGTGATTTTGTTCCAGCATCTGCGGGGGATTTGTTGCGTGCGGTGGTGGGATGTATTCTTTTTGAAGGTGAAATGGATGCATCTGTGGTCGGTCCAGTGTAGTCCGGTGGAGTGGCTGAAGGAGACGTGGTTGCTGACGGAGAAGATGGGATCGAGCGTGTGGCCAGCGATGTGGGTGGGGGTGTTGACCAGTTGCTTGAGTCGAGGCTGGCGAGGTTGTCGAGTAGGGTGGTGGTGTTGTTGTCGTTGTTTTTCTCTAGGTGGAAGTTCAGGTCCCCAAGGAGGATGTTTTCTGGTGAGGCTAGGGCGTGCGGGCTGATGAGGTCGGCGATGGTTTCGCTGAATAGTGTGCGTGGGCCCGGTGGTCTGTAGATGAGTGTTCCTCTAAGGGTGGTCTTGGGATCAGTGTGAATCTGGAAGTGTAGGTGTTCGGCGGCGGAGAGTGTGTCTTCGGTGATGGTCGTGATGTTGATGGTGTTTCTGTAGACGATGGCGATTCCTTCTCCGGTTTGGTTGACGCGGTCCTTCCGGGTGATCCTGTAGCAGTCCGGGATGGCTATGGCGATATCGGGAGCCGAGGAGACGTTCATCCAGGTTTCCGTGAGGAAGGCGACGTCTGGTGCTGATGTGTCGAGAAGGTCCCACAGTTCGACGGCGTGCTTGTGGATGGAGCGTGTGTTGAGGAGGATGCACTTGAGGTGGTTGTTGTTGTTGCGTGGTCTGGCTGGCGGGGGGCGGGTTCGGAGGCAGGTGAATTTGCAAGCTTGGTAGGTGAAAGGTCCGTGGGTGTGCTTCGGGGTGGCTCAGTGGCAGGCGGGTGGTCGTCCGGTGTTGAGTGCGTGGAGGGCGTCGGAGTCGTATCTCAGTCGAGTTCCCTGGTGGAGGGCGTCGGAGTCGTATCTCAGTCGAGTTCCCTGGTTTCGGCGGTGGCCAGGGATTCTGGCGCTGAGCGCAGTCCAGGTGCGGATGGGCGCAGACGGGCTTGCCTTAGGTGTGCCAATGGCGCGCCCGCTGCGCGCGTCCGCTGCACGGCCGTTGCGCAGCCTCCATATGAGGGGCTGTGGGAGGGAGGAGCAGCTGGGAGGTGGGAGCGGGGTGGCGAATGGGAGCAGCGGGGGGCAGGGCCGCAGGGCGCAGCGGCGGGAGAGACTGGCACGGAGGGAGAGCGGGAGGGGGGGGAGGGCACAGGTGGCAAAACGGCGAGAAAAGCATAGAAATTGAAAGGCAAAAGACAAAAGAGAAGCAGGCAGCAAAACGGGAACAGAGATCAAAAACGGGGAGAGGGGGCACAGGGGCACAACAAGGGGAGCAAACGGCACAGGTGGGCACAGAAGTCAAAACGGGGGAGAGGGGGCCCAGGGGGACAGTAGGGAGGAAAACGGCACAAGTGGTCACAGAGAAGGAAAAACGGGGGAGAGGGGCACAGGGCAACAGGTGAGACCTAGGAGGGCTCACGGCGCAGTAGGCAGACGGCAGGAGCAAGGCGACCGGGGACAGCGTCACAGGAGGACCGTGTGGCGACTGTGGGGGCGACCTACCTGCAGGCAGGGTCAAAGGAAGATTAGCAAACTTCAAAAAGACACCAATAAATTCAAACATGAAATAACATATCCCTATGAACCGAATGGGTATATTGATAAACTAATGGCAAAATGAACAACTAAAATCCCCAATAATTTAGGAGGTTGGTTCTTGGGATGGATGGGTCAGCGACAACTCTACAAGCAGCACAAGAGGGAAGGGGAGAGAAAAATGGTTTTGAAGACCTTATACTGCATTTTTCCAACAAATATCATGACAAAATACCCTTGGCCTATTCCTTATGGTTCACCCCCTCCACTGGACCCTTTTTGCCAAGGCAGTCGTCCCTTTTTAGGAAGAGGTGGGTGGAGTGGAAAAAGAGGAGATGGGAAAGTTAATTGGGAAGACAGTGGTGGGATGGTCAATATGGCAAAATGAAAGAGAGCCAACCAGAGGCAAGCAATATGTCAACTTAGTTATGATTTGAGTGCCATCGTTATTGGCATCCAAACAAAAGAGTGTTTCGATAAAAAGGTTTAGGATATGTCCTCACTAAGTGGGCTGACAAATTCAAATTAGGATACGAACTGGCACAATGTTCTAAGAAAATCCGCAAAAAAGGCTTTTTTCATCGATTCTTAAGAAACTCTCATCAATTCTAACAGCACAGGCCTTAATAAGAAGTCTTTCTTTAACCCCCAACTACTACCATAACCCCTGAAATATAGCCTTTGAGCAGGCCTTAATTATAGATACTGGGAACATTATATATCACAACTAGGCCTGGACGAAATGTAAATTGCACCCATGTAAATCACATAATTCCGGGAATTTCATGTAACGCTTGTTACTCAAAAAAATACAACATTATGCCACTTTTGCAGAATACCATTCCCTGTAAAAATGTTTTTTGAATGCATACAAACAGCAGAATGGAAGCAGCTGTTTGTGGTGCATCTTTGTTTAAATGCACCTTTGCTCCAAATATTGACACAACGAAGAATTCCGCGTTAAAATATAGCACCATATGACGAATTTGCATTTTGTGTAATTATGCTTAATTTCACAGACATTTTGCACAATTACACGAAAGCAAATTAAGCATATTGTGCACGCCCTTAAACACAACCTGTTGAGAAAAGAACAGGAGGCCTTAACATCTATCAAAACTACTGTTAATCTAATGATAAAACGAGCTGAAAGGGGTGAGGCAATTGGTTTGCAAACAAAAGAAGCATAGAATAATGGTTGCCTCAGACTCCTCTCAGAACTCAACACTGTACCAAATAACCAAATCCAATTAGAAATAAGAAATCTAGTGGAGGAAACCAAGGGCCAGATGTACGACCCTTTCCTTTAGCGCCTCCCAATTTGCGACACATTGCGAGTAGTGATTTGCGAGGCACTAATTGAAATGTACAACAGTGTGTTTAGACTGTTTTGCGATTCCCAATGGGATTGCAAATTGTGAGGTTCATTAATATTAATGAGCCTCTCGCCATTTGCAAGCCCAATTGTGAATGCCAGCCTTCCCAGGGATGGTGGCCTGCTGGGCTCAGCAGACCACCATGTCTGGGACTGCTTTTTAGGTCTCGCGTTAGCGAAAGACCTATTGCTGCCCACCTAGCTCTGAAGGGACCACAGACCGGGGCACGAGCGCCGATTGCACCTCGTGGACGCGCATGCCTCGCCTCCCGAGCCGTGCACATCTCAGTCAGTCAGCCATGCCTCTCATTCGCGGGCGCGCACACACACACACACACACACACACACACACACACACACACACACATACAGTATACACACACGCTCACACACACAGGTGTCCCCTCCCCGCTCATGCGCACACACACACACAGTCACACACGCACATCCATACACTCCAAGTGCCCATCTCTGTCTCGCTAGCCTGATGCACCAAAAAACACGTCCCCCCTACTCACCGGGCTGACTCAGGACTCCCCGCTGCTCTCCAGGCCGGTCTTTCCTCCTCAGGTGTGTGTCAGCGGCTCAGGCTTGGCAACAGGCGGGGCTCTCCATGATCACGGACCGCAAATCTTCCGGCTGGCTTCCCGGATGACGAGTTTCCTAGACGTCCAATGTGCACGCTCACGGTACACGGAACCACGCACAGCGTGACTGAGTGTGCGCCCGTACAGCTGAGGCGCATGCTCGCACGCTCACGACATTATCCTTCGCTCGCTCCCTTCAGCAGGGCCGCACTGGGAAGGCAGGCACTGAGCGATGATGGGCCGGGGTCTTAGGGTGGTTAGAGTTGTGTTTTTAGGGGCTCCGTTACAGCCCACGGCTACCAGTGCATGTCCGTTGTTTCCTTCCTGTTGCTGGAGCAGTAGCAGCTCTGTGCTTTTTCTGACCCCTTCCCTTGTCACCTCGGTCCCAAAGTCTTCCAGGCCTTGGTGGATGAGCGGTGTGTTTGCCTAGGCCTGCTGCAACAACACCTTTCCCAGAGGAACAGGCGTGCTTTCTCTTCCGATTGTTTTCCATACGACGTTGTCCGTGCCCTATTTACTCCCTCCCCCCCTTGTCCGTGATCTCTTTACTCCCTCCCCCTGCCCGTTGTCCGTGATCTCTTCACTCCCGCCTCCCTCCCGTTGTCCCTGCTGTCTTTACCCCCGCCCGTTGTCCGTGATCTCTTCACTCCCGCCTCCCTCCCATTGTCCCTGCTGTCTTTACTCCCGCCCCCCGCCCGTTGTCCGTGATCTCTTCACTCCCGCCTCCCTCCTGTTGTCCGTGATCTCTTCACTCCCGCCTCCCTCCCATTGTCCCTGCTGTCTTTACTCCCGCCCCCCGCCCGTTGTCCGTGATCTCTTCACTCCCGCCTCCCTCCCATTGTCCCTGCTGTCTTTACTCCCGCCCCCCGCCCGTTGTCCGTGATCTCTTTACTCCCGCCCGTTGTCCGTGATCTCTTTACTCCCGCCTCCCTCCCATTGTCCCTGCTGTCTTTACTCCCGCCCCCCGCCCGTTGTCTGTGATCTCTTCACTCCCGCCTCCCTCCCATTGTCCCTGCTGTCTTTACTCCCGCCCCCACCCGTTGTCCGTGATCTCTTTACTCCCGCCCGTTGTCCGTGATCTCTTCACTCCCGCCTCCCTCCCATTGTCCCTGCTGTCTTTACTCCCGCCCCCCGCCCGTTGTCCGTGATCTCTTTACTCCCGCCCCCCGCCCGTTGTCCGTGATCTCTTCACTCCCGCCTCCCTCCCATTGTCCCTGCTGTCTTTACTCCAGCCCCCCGCCCGTTGTCCGTGATCTCTTCACTCCCGCCTCCCTCCCATTGTCCCTGCTGTCTTTACTCCCGCCCCCCACCCGTTGTCCGTGATCTCTTTACTCCCTCCCCCCGCCCGTTGTCCGTGATCTCTTTACTCCCGCCTCCCTCCCATTGTCCCTGCTGTCTTTACTACCGACCCCACCCGTTGTCCCTGCTGTCTTTACTCCCGCCCCCACCCGTTGTCCGTGATCTCTTTACTTCCTCCCCCGCCCGTTGTCGGTGATCTCTTTACTCCCGCCTCCCTCCCATTGTCCCTGCTGTCTTTACTACCGACCCCACCCGTTGTCCGTGCCCTATTTACTCCCGCCCCCCACCCGTTGTCCGTGATCTCTTTACCCCCACCCGTTGCCCGTGCACGTCACGTGGTCTGCAGCATGACCCTGGGACGGGGCTGCGAATACAACAGTGGCACCTGGTACTGTCACTTCCAGTGCTGATGGAGGGAGAGGACAGGAAGGACCCTTGCTCATGTGAAGGTCATGTGAATGGCATGTTAGCACAGACAGTAAATACAGAGTGTGAGCTGAGCCTCCAGCTGAAATGGGCGGGACCAACAAAGGTAAGTGACAGGCGTCCAGGCTGACATTGTATAAAGTATATAAAGTGTTGAAATTAATTTAAAGTCTATATAAACCACCTCCCTCCATGAGAACATAACATAGCATAACATTACATGACATAACATGCCATAACATACCATAGCATATCATACATTTATCAATCACGCATTCATCCCCTGGGACATCTTG
The DNA here is from genome assembly GCF_964261635.1 of Lissotriton helveticus. Classification (NCBI taxonomy): domain Eukaryota; kingdom Metazoa; phylum Chordata; class Amphibia; order Caudata; family Salamandridae; genus Lissotriton; species Lissotriton helveticus. The sequence continues at coordinate 284,025,759 of NC_136061.1, read as the reverse complement.
GCACTAAATAACAGGTGCGTGTGTTATCCAACTCAGTGGTACTCATTTTTATCAATCTTGTAAGGATGAAAGGTTGAGTGGACCTTTGGCCATTGGCCCAAACACAGACTCCTGGAGGGGACGCATTAGTCCACTGAGCTACCGGACCTGGGTATGACCATTAATAAACCATAAACCTCTATGCTCCTTAACTATAAACAATACATATACATCAATGTAAGCGTTCCTAAACCATGGATAACCAAACTTACAATGTCTACATCATGTACGTCCACGCCCAGTGTGCATCAACCCAGCGTGACCTTCATGGCGGTTTATAATCTGCCGGCAATCATCCCCACTTATCATGTATAGACAATGTACGTCACTGCTGATTGCGTATCACACAAGGACATCTCTGCTGGTCCCACATGAGACATAAACAGCCATAGTTCTTGTGCTCCCCATGCCACCTCAGTTTAGACCCAGCATTATGCAAATCAGTCTTGACCCCCACACGTTATCCGTGCCCTATTTACTCCCGCCCCCCACCCGTTGTCTGTGATCTCTTTACTCCCGCCCGTGCCCTCTTTACAAACCTGTCCGTGATCTCTTCACTCCCGCCCCCGCCCATTGTCCCTGCTGTCTTTACTCCCGCCCGTTGTCCGTGATCTCTTTACTCCTGCCTCCTTCCCATTGTCCCTGCTGTCTTTACTCTCGCCCCCCACCCGTTGTCCGTGATCTCTTTACTCCTGCCTCCCTCCCATTATCCCTGCTGTCTTTACTCCCGCCCCCCACCCGTTGTCCGTGATCTCTTTACTCCTGCCTCCCTCCCATTGTCCCTGCTGTCTTTACTCCCGCCCCCACCCGTTGTCCGTGATCTCTTTACTCCTGCCTCCCTCCCATTGTCCCTGCTGTCTTTACTCCCGCCCCCCACCCGTTATCCGTGATCTCTTTACTCCTGCCTCCCTCCCATTGTCCCTGCTGTCTTTACTCCCGCCCCCCACCCGTTGTCCGTGATCTCTTTACTCCTGCCTCCCTCCCATTGTCCCTGCTGTCTTTACTCTCGCCCCCCACCCGTTGTCCGTGATCTCTTTACTCCTGCCTCCCTCCCATTGTCCCTGCTGTCTTTACTCCCGCCCCCCAACCGTTGTCCGTGAGCTCTTCACTCCTGCCTCCCTCCCATTGTCCCTGCTGTCTTTACTCCCGCCCCCCACCCGTTGTCCGTGATCTCTTTACTTCCTCCCCCCGCCCGTTGTCCGTGCCCTATTTACTCCCGCCCCCACCCGTTGTCTGTGATCTCTTCGCTCCCGCCCATTGTCCCTGCTGTCTTTACTCCCGCCCCCATCCTCACTTACTGGATTTGCAAGCTAAACGAAGGTGCGGATTGCAAGGTAATGCGCAAACACATACAAGTTTCACTGCTAAATAGATATTCACGTTGGCTTTCATTTACCAGCATTTGCAGTACAGTAAGTACAACAAAGAGCATTCACTTTGTTTTCGGTGGAAATACCATACACAATGTTCCAGCCCGTCCATAGGTTAATATTTGATTGAGCAGTAAATATAGAAAAATAACACACAACAAAAAAATGTATTTAATTTTAAAAACATTACACATCATATCACAACTCACCATGACATTCCACACCATGCCACTGCCCTCACGTCACTATACTAAGCACAACTTGCACACAAACTTTACAGTACTGAACACAGCAGATACGTTGCTCTACAACATACCTTAAAAACGTTGCCAATATCTGTGACTCAACACTTATAAGGTCCCCTTCAGCACTCGCAAAACACGTTATTTCACCGACCAGTACATTACAGATGGGCCACGCTATTTCACGTCCCTTCAGCACCCTCACACACCCTCTCCCACCCCCTCAGCCCCCTCACCTTCACACACCCTCACTCACCCACACACCCTCACTCACCCTCACAACCCTCACACACCCCACCCTCACACCCCCTCACCCTCACACCCCCTCACCCTCACACCCCCTCAACCTCACACCCCCTCACCCTCACATAGCCTCACACCCCCTCAACCTCACACCCCCTCAACCTCACACCCTCTCAACCTCACACCTCCTCACCCTCACATACCCTCACCCTCACATACCCTCACACCCCCTCAACCCCACACCCCCTCACCCTCACACCCCATCACCCTTACCCTCACCCTCACACACCCTCACTCACACTCTCTCACACTCTCACTCACTCTCACCCTCACCCGTCCTCTCACCCTCACAGCCCCTCACTCACCCTCACTCGTCTTCTCACCCTCACAGCCCCTCACTCACCCTCACCCGCCCTCTCACCCTCACCCGCCCTCTCACCCTCACTCACCCTCACACACCCCCTCACCCTCACACACCCTCTCACCCTCACACACCCTCTCACCCCCTCACCCCCCTCATCCTCACCCTCACATACCCTCACCCACACACCCTCTCAACCTCGCACACCCTCACCCTCACATACCTTCACCCTCGCATCCCCTCACTCTCAAACTCCCTCACACCGCCACTCCTTCACACCCCCACTCCCTCACACCACACACACCCCGCACACTCACCCCCACACACTCACATCCCCACACCCTCACACCCCTCACCCCCCTCACACCCCCTCACTCTCACACACCCTCATTCACACACACCCTCATTCACACACACCCTCACCCTCTCACACACCATCACCACTCTACCGCCCTCCCTCTACTGCCCTCCCTCTACCGACCTCCCTCTACCGCCCTCCCTCACTCTACCGCCCTCACTCTACCGCCCTCCCTCTACCGCCCTCACTCACTTTACCGCCCTCACTCACTCTACCGCCCTCACTCACTCTACCGCCCTCACTCACTCTATCGCCCTACCTCTATCTATCTATCCCCCTCCCTCCCTCTATCAATCGCCCTCCCTCTATCTATCACCCTCCTTCTATCTATCACCCTCCCTCTATCTATCGCCCACCCTCCCTCTATCTATCTATCACCCTCCCTCTCTTCCACCCACCTCCTTCTCTAACTCCCTCTTCTCTTCTCTTCTCCTGTGCTGATCTGCTGTTCTCTTCCACCGCCTCCTTCTTTAACTCTCTGTTCTCTTTTGCTGATCTGCTGCTCTCTTCCACGCCGCCTCCTTCTTTAACTCCATGTTCTCTTCTCCTGTGCTGATCTGCTGCTCTCATCCACCCCACCTCCTTCTTTAACTCCCTGGTCTCTTCTCCTGTGCTGATCTGCTGTTCTCTTCTACCCGCCTCCTTCTGTAACTCCCTGTTATCTTCTCCTGTGCTGATCTGCTGCTCTCGTCCACCCCAACTCCTTCTTTAACTCCCTGTTTGCTTCTCTTCTCCTGTGCTGATCTGCTGTTCTTTCACCCCGCCTCCTTCTCTAACTCCCTGTTCTCTTCTCCTGTGCTAATATGTTGTTCTCTTCCACCCGCTTCCTTCCTTAACTCCCTGTTCTCTTCTCCTGTGCTGAACTGCTGTTCTCTTCCACCCGCCTCCTTCTTTAACTCCCTGTTCTGTTCTCCTGTGCTGATCTGCTCTCTTCCACCCGCCCCCTTCTCTAACTCCCTATTATCTTCTCCTGTGCTGATCTGCTGCTCTCGTCCACCCCAGCTCCTTCTTTAACTCCCTGTTCGCTTCTCTTCTCCTGTTCTGATCTGCTGTTCTTTCACCCCGCCTCCTTCTCTAACTCCCTGTTCTCTTCTCCTGTGCTAATATGTTGTTCTCTTCCACCCGCTTCCTTCCTTAACTCCCTGTTCTCTTCTCCTGTGCTGAACTGCTGCTCTCTTCCACCCCACCTCCTTCTTTATATCCATGTTCTCTTCTCCTGTGCTGATCTGCTGCTCTCTTCCACCCGCCTCCTTCTTTAACTCTATGTTCTCTTCTGCTGCGCTGTTATGCTGCTCTCTTCCACCCACCTCCCTCTCCAACTCCTTGTTCTCTTCTCCCAAGCTGATCTGCAGCTCGCTTCCACCCGCCTTTTTCTTTATATCCATGTTCTCTTCACCTGTGCTGATCTGCTGCTCTCTTCCACCCGCCTCCTTCTTTAACTCTGTTCTTTTCTCCTGTGCTGATCTGCTGTTTCCTTCCACCACCTGCTTCTCTAACTCCCTGTTCTCTTCTCCCATGCTGATCTGCTGTTCTCTTCCTCCCGCCTCCTTTTCTAACTCCCTGTTCTCTACTCCTGTGCTGATCTGCTGCTCTCTTCCACACCGCCTCCTTCTTTAACTCTGTTCTTTTCTCCTGTGCGAATCTTCTGTCTCTTCCACCCGCCTCCTTCTTTAACTCCCTGTTCTCTTTTCCTGTGCTGATCTGCTGCTCTCTTCCACCCCACATCCTTCTTTAACTCCCTGTTCTCTTCTCTTCTCCTGTGCTGATCTCCTACTCTCTTCCACCCTCCTCCTACTTGAAACTCCCTGTTCTGTTCTCCCGTGCTGATCTGCTGCTCTCTTCCACCCGCCTCCTTCTCTAACTCCCTGTTCTATTCTCTTCTCCTGTGCTGATCTGCTGCTCTCTTCCACCCCACCTCCTTCTTTAACTCCCTGTTCTCTTCTGCTGTGCTGATCTGTTCCTCTCTTCCACCCACCTCCTTCTCTAACTCCTTGTTCTATTCTCTTCTCCTGTGCTGATCTGCTGCTCTCTTCCATCCCACCTCCTTCTTTAACTCCCTGTTCTCTTCTGCTGTGCTGATCTGTTCCTCTCTTCCACCCACCTCCTTCTCTAACTCCTTGTTCTCTTCTCTTCTCTCGTGCTGATATGCTGCTCTCTTCCACCGTGCCTCCTTCTCTAACTCCCTGTTCTCTTCTCTTTTCCAGTGCTGATCTGCTGCTCTCTTCCAGCCCACCTCCTTCTTTAACTCCCTGTTCTCTTCTCCTGTGCTGATCTGCTGCTCTCTTCCACCCGCCTCCTTCTTTAACTCCCTGTTCTCTTTTGCTGTGCTGATCTGCTGCTCTCTTCCACCCACCTCCCTCGCTAGCTCCCTGTTCTGTTCTCTTCTCCTGTACCGATCTGCTGTTCTCCTCCACCCGCCTCCTTCTTTAACTCCCTGTTCTCTTCTGCTGTGCTGATCTGCTGCTCTCTTCCACCCACCTCCTTCTCTAATTCCCCGTTCTCTTCTATTCTCCCGTACTGATCTGCTGCTCTCTTCCACCGCCTCCCTCGCTAGCTCCCTGTTCTGTTCTCTTCTCCTGTACCGATCTGCTGTTCTCCTCCACCCGCCTCCTTCTTTAACTCCGTTCTCTTCTGCTGTGCTGATCTGCTGCTCTCTTCCACATACATCCTTCTGTAACCGCACACACACATACATACAACCACGCACACACAACCACACAAACACACACAACCACACATACACAACCACACAAACATCACACCACACACAAACATCACCCCACACACAAACATCACCCCACACACAAACATAACTACACGCACAACTACACGCACAACTACACGCAAAATCACATGCACAACCACACGCTCAACCACACGCTCAACCACACGCTCAACCACACGCTCAACCACACGCTCACCACACGCTCAACCACACGCTCAACCACACGCTCAACCGCACGCTCAGCCACACGCACAGCCACACGCACAGCCACACGCACAGCCACACGCACAGCCAACCACACCCAACCACACACCCAACCACACACCCAACCACACACCCAACCACACACACCCAACCACACACACCCAACCACACACCCAACCACACACCCAACCACACACCCAACCACACACCCAACCACACACCCAACCACACACCCAACCACACACACACAACCACACACACAAAACCACACAACCACACACATCTATCTATCGCCCTCACTCTATCTATCGCCCTCACGCTATCTACCTATCGCCCTCACGCTATCTACCTATTGCCCTCACGCTATCTATCTATCGCCCTCACTCTATCTATCTTTCGCCCTCACTCTAATTATCTTTCGCCCTCCCTCTAGCTGCCCCAGACCATCAGACAGGCCAGTTCATGGACCTGTTTCAGAAAGAATCTGAAAACCTGGTTGTTTCCTAGGATGGAAAACTAGTTCTTTCACTGCCTATTACGGGCTGGTAACGTGCTGACCATCACCATTTCTAAAAGCGCCAGGATACCCATAGGGTGACAGTTTTGGCGCTATATAAGTGATTTTTACATTACATCTATCGCCCTCCCTCTAGCTATCTTTCGCCCTCCCTCTAGCTATCCATCGCACTCACTATCTATTGCATCACCACAGCATCACTCAGGGGTACCACAGCATCACTCAGGGGCACCACAACATCACTATGCGCCACCACAGCATCACTGAACGCAACAGCATCACTCGTCGCCACCACAACATCACTGAGCGCCAACACAGCATCAATCTGTGCAACCATTCAACAACAACTGGTTCAAATATTTTCTCTCAATGTTTCAAGCTTTATTACAAATGTCATAAAAAGATGTTAATATTTCACTTCTGTTCTTGGATTTTCGTCACAATAAAATACACTGAACATAATCTTCACAAAAGTTATTTACAAGAGTTTAAGCTATTGCCATTATAAATTACAATAACTTTTATTTAAGTATTAATTATTTAGAAAAATTAAAAGCCATTGTTATTTGTAATATCAATACATCTAAGTCACATAAATACAAAACATGTTGCATTACAAATGCTATAGGTGTCACATTTGCAAACGATAAAAGTATTGGCATTGCAAATGGCAAAGCTATTAATTTCGCTATTTTCAAAACCAACACATAAATAAAAAATTTCATTTACAAGACCAATAGCTCAAACTTTCCTAATGCGAGAACTATTGCATTGCAAATGCTTGTTAATAAAGCAGCTTTTTTGTTTTAAATGCAGCATTAACAAATAAATAAAAAAATGAAATATTTTCGTTTCATTTTTTAAGGGCAGGCAGTGGACCCTGGGACCACTGCCTGCCCTCAAAAAATGATTTCGCATGCATTTGCAAAGGGGAAATAGGGGGTAATTGCGAGTGTTTTGTGCATGCAAAAACGAGTCGTACATCTGCCCCCAAATGTCATAAATGAGGCTGAATTCCTGGTAGTAGATAGTTCGAAAGTACCATACTTTTATACATTACCAAAGATACCCCCCACCTTCGCAGATAATTGTATCTGGAATAGGTTTGCTACTGCAACCTTAAGTCATCTTTGTAGATTTGCTCCTGCGACCCCTAGTGACCCATATGCCCTGTAATATAAAAGACTAAGCATATGCAGAACACTCTGAAGAGCATTCCTTTCGACTCTTAACTCAGAGTTAGTGATGTGCCTTGATGTGGGGCCCTTTACACTAGCATACCACAAGATGCATTACGGATATCTCGGAGTGCATTTAGACAAAAGGCTGAACTGGAAAGGCTACATTTAGCAGGTATCAATAAAAACATGAAATGTAGTCAGAGCAATCAAACGTTTTTCAAGAAGATAAGGAGGTGAAGCAATCTGTCCAACAAACGTATGCTGCCATAACTAACTTGGTACCACTTATTGCATATAGATCGACGTCGTTGGCCCTAAAAGAACAGACAGTTCACAATTTTGACAAACTAACCTTTAGAGCTTCAACACCTGATTGCAGTAGGCACGGGAAGAGTAAATGATTTACCCAGAATCAGAGGATGGTTGGGGGGGGGGGGGCGTGTGTGTGTGTGTGAGTGACGTGTTTCCTTAGGCAGACACCCACTGCAGTGTGGTTAGCTTTGCAGGGGGTGGTGTGGTGTGCTTTCTGATTTGCTTCTGTCTTCCACTGACGTGATGCATTTTATTAGGATTCTATATCCTGCTTTCCGGGGTCAGGGTGGAGAAATCAGGCCTGGCGCTAGGCATGGGCACCTGTCCAGGGCCCTGCGCTCACCCCACCAACATGGAGCCTCGTGCAAGTGTCCCCCCCCCCTCCTCCCCCCTCCTGTCCTGGGCCTCGCACCAATGGTGCAGCACCGCGAGGTCCGGGGGAGTGGCACCTCTCTTCTGTACCTCGCAGAAATATGTAGCACTGCGAGGAATAGGGAAACGGGGGTCATCTCCCCTTGGTCTTGCAACACTTGGCCGTGGCTGCGAGCACCAGGGGAGGGGCCATATACCGTAGCTGCGAGGCCTGTACACATTCGGCAGGTTTGACCTTCAATTGGGGATCCTGTCCCCCGGCCTGATCAAAGGCAGTACATGGCTTCCTGCATTTTGGTGCCCTCTGCACTTTTAACGCTTTCAAAAGACAACCAACTCTCACTCTGTCAGCCCTTTATGAGCTGTGCCAGAGATGCTAGGCAGCTAGGCGTTGCAGCACAGGAGGGGGCCTGCACCATACAGGTTCAAAAGCACCGTCGGCTATTGAGATGCAAACCACCTTGAATGAGTTATGTAGTGCTAGCTCCAGTGGCGGCTCCTCAGCAAAGGCGGAGGAGCGTCGCCCCACTACTATTTCAACAGTGCAAAAAAGAAAATGATAATAACAAGATGTTATTATCGTTTTATTTTTCTATGCAGGAGTCGGGCCTGGCTGAGCTATGGACCCAGAGCAGGGGAGGAGTGGTTTGCACTCCTCTAAGTGCACATGACGGTTTGGTCAGCCCTCTAGGGGTGGCCAAACCATCATGTGTACTTGGAATGTTCTCCATTGGGCTGTGTTGCACAGCCCAGGGGAGTAAATGCCCAGCCTCCCCAGGCACTGCCTGAGCATCCAAACAGGACGCTCAGACCAATCACGACACTGCTCCTGCAGCGTTGTGATTGGTTGGGAGACTCCGGAAGCCTGGGTTCTTACGGTGCTTCATGCAGACAGAGGAGAGTCATGTGGCAGCGGGAGAGCCGTGCAACAGCGTAGCAAACAAGGTAAGTTACTTTTTTTAATCCCTCTCCACTCACCCCATCACCCCTGTTCTGAGCAAGCCACCACAGGCTAGCTCGACCAGTATGAATTTGAGTGCTTCACATGAGCACTGATTACATTACACAAGGGAAACACTTTCCTTTTTTAGGCACGGGGAGATTAGATGATTTACCCAGAATCACAGGATGTTGAGCCATCACTGAGACTCAAACCAGGCTCTACGGTTCCAAAGTCACCAGCTCTTGTCATAATGCCATGTCCGCTCCCCTCCTCTACCCCTGCTCAGAACCTGTCCCAGGAGTATACCCTTGGTGCCTATTCCCTACACATTAAGCCTGTTTCAATGTATACCCTGGGTGCCTATTTCTTACATTAGGTCTGTTTCAAAGTTCTGCTGTAATGTCAGATAATTGAATCAGGCTCAAGGAGAGTAATATTTGCCCAGGATCAAACAGTTGGTTCAAGTAGTAGAGCCAAAAATGCAGAGCACTGCTACTTGATGCTAAGTCTATGTGTTTACCACTGTATTGCATGTAGGTGACTATACCATGTGATTAAACACCTCTTTACTCCCAGGTAATATTCAACCAATTTTTTAAATCATGCTGACTATCAGTTTTACAGTGAATCAAAATGTTCTCAATCTTGCAAAAAAAGAAGCAGCAGAGCAATAAGTTCAAAAAGTTGATTTCCCAAAAGCACACAATTTGGCAAAATTGATAAAAACATGTGTCTCCTGGTTCTGCATTTCCAGTTAGACCACAACTGGGGTATCAGTGATTCTGATGGCAAGACAAAGGGGCTGCCCCTCTCATAGAATTGTCACTCTCTTATGGGTCATGCCCAGCTTTAGAACACTGTTTATTTCCATCATACACCTGAGATTAGTGGGTACTCACTGGATAGTATGCGTGGTAGATACTGATATTTACCACCGGTGTTTCAATGCTTAAGACTAATTCATTCTATTTGTATACCAGACTGAATTTGTTTAACTTCTCGCTCAAAATTTGCCATAGCGAACAGTCAAGGCTTTCTCCAGTTGGTGGGAAGGGATTATAACTCAAATATAGAATGAAGAGTAATCACACTCAATAAATTAAATCTCCTACTGAGATATCCTTTAACATTGCCTGTTTCAGAAGGGAGGATTTAGAATACAAAAAACAAATTTGCTATGTGACTCATAGTTTCCCCTGCTCCCCAACAAACATCTTTTAATGTCTCTGTAGACGCAATGTGTCTTCACACATGTAGTGTGTATATAAAGGCATACATTTTCATGTGAATTGATAATGGGAAATCTCCTATCCATCCTACTTGGCCCTCACAGCGATATGTGGGGACCATGGCTGTGAGGCGCAAGGAAGGGGACTCTCCTCCCCTGGGCCTTGCAGCACCAGACCATGGATGTGAGGCTCATAGCAGTGGGGCCACATCCCATGGGCCTTGCAGTACTAGACCATAGCTGTGTGGTTCAGGGCTTGACCAACCTCCTCTGGGCCTGCCAGCTTTTGATCCATGGTAGGGGGGTCCAGGGGAGGGAATATCCTTCCCTGGGCTTGCAGTGCTGCACCATTGTTGAAAGGCCCTAAGAAAAGGGCTCCACTATTCTGTCTCTCCTCTCCTGGCCATCAGCACTAGACAATCGTTGCAAGGCTTAGTGAGTTCGAGGTCCCTCCCCTACGCCTCATAGCTGTGGTGTAGAATTGCAAGGTCTTAGGGAGGCCTCCTCTCCCCTGGGCCTGGCTGGCATGGTTCAGTTCTTGGGTAGTGGGCACCTCTCAGCTCTACACCATGATTGAAAGGCCCAGGAGAGGGGACGGGGGGCTCACATAGTCTTACAGCACTGTACCATGGTTCTGTGCATGGGCCAATGTCAGAGAAATATTCTTCAATAGTCCAACATGTGCAATGGCACTGTGCATTTGGGTATTCAGTGCCCAATGTTCCCAAATTACTGCTTTATTTACTGTGCTTGACCTATTATGCAATATGTCAAAATAAATCAGTGCATAGCTAGTTGGTCACACACCATTAGCAGCATATCTCTCAGTATAGCTCTAGCTAATATTAGCACAATAAAGAAAAAACAATAATGCAACAGACCTGATTCAAAAGAACTAGAGACAATTTAATTAATTGTGCTATTATTAGCTAAAGCTATACTGAGAGATATGCTCCTAATGGTGTATGATCAACTAACTATGCACTGATTGATTTTGACATATTGAATAATAGGTCAAGGACCATTGTTTTTGATACCTCTATTCACCCAGGTCCACGACTTTTGGGTTACCCCATTTTCTTAATGGTTATTTACTGTGCAGTCAGTGGACGAGGGTGAGAGGATGCTTTTACTTTGTACCAGGCCCATGCCTCTCTTTCATGTTCCTATCACAGCCATTGTACCAGAGCTGTGAGTCCCAAGAGAGGCTTTTCCACTCCTGGGCCTCATTGCTGGACCATGGCTGTGAGGCCCATGGGGTGGAGGAAAGGGCTCTCCCAGGAGCGTAGATATCAGTTGTGTAGCAATGTATCCAAAGTATGGCTGTATTTTACTGTCTGGCATAATTTTCTTGCAGCAGGGCCCATGGCTACATTACAATGCCACGGGTCCCTTCTCCCATGTACTACACAGCCATGATCGATGGTTGCAAAGCCCAGGAAAGGCCCATCTCCCCTAGTTCTTAGAGCTATGGTCTAGTGCTGAGAGGCCCAAGGGAGGGGACCTGCATCTCTGGGCCATGCAGCACAGGTCCACAGTGGAAGTGTCCAGGGCAAGAGGCCCCTCTGAAGGCCATAGCCTTCAAAATTGTAGCAAATGTTATACGCCAACGATATAGTCCTTTATATGGCCAGACCCTACCACTCGATGGCGCAGGCGCTCCACCTCTTCAAGCTATTTGGAAGTTACTCTGGCTACAGGATCAATTGGGTCAAGTCCTTGATATACCCTCTCTCGGGGGCCCCTCCGAGGGTCCCGTCGCGATGCCCGGCCCGGGTCGTCACTGAGGGATTCAAATACCTCGGCGTGCACATCACTCGAGACAGGGTGGAGTTCTTCAACAAAAAACTTGGAGCTACACCTGGCACGGCTAGTGTCGGATGTCGCTCATTGGCGCTCCTTGCCACTCGGAGGTAAAGAGGCTTGCTGGCTTCAAGGGTTGGAAGTTGATCGGAATCGAATACCTGGGGGATATCTGGAAGGGGAGGCCCTCAGATCCTTTGACTACCTAAAGAAGGAGTACCAAATGCACGACTCCCAACACTACCACTACTTACATCTCTTGCATGCTCTACGTGCCCATATCCCACTGGGGACTTCCATTCCCGAATATTCATCAATGGAGGACAGGCTACTGCTTTACCCCATCTTGGAGAAGCCCACGGCCACAATCTATCGTAAATTGATGAATAACATGTCTGACTCCCTGATGTCTCTGCGGGCGAAGTGGGAAGGGGATATTGGCAGCCTAGAAGATGACGACTGGCAGGACGCCCTGTAGAGCCCGCTTGAAATAGCGGTGAGGGTCTGGTTCTGGCTGGTCCAGTTTAAAAGTTTGCACAGGGTATACTATCCGCGCATGCACCTGTTCTCTTGGGGCAGGTGTCTGTCTCCCTTGTGTGTGAGGGGTTGCCAGGAAGAGTGAACATTTCTATAATATCCTCTGGGATTGCCCGAATGTGGTTCCTTTCTGGACCAAGGTTGCTCGCACTATGGAGATTGTCGTGGGGCTGCCAATCCCGGTGGAACCCAGATGGTTTTTACTAATGATTAAGGGCCTGACGGATTGGTCTAGATATACCGAGATCTGGCTTGCCTTAGCGGCTGGGGTAGCAAAAAGAAACGTAGCAAGGGGCTAGGGGGTGCAGAGGCCCCGCAATGGGACCAGTGGTGACGGGATTAGATTGGTGTCAGAGAGTGGAGAAGACAGTTTACAAAGCTAGGGGGTGTGTGAAGAAGTGGAAGATGATCTGGGGCCCCTGGAGGAAGTACCGGGGCACGTGGGGGGGAGCGGGAGAGGTGTGACATGGGGGATGCTCAACATGACTTGCCCTCGAATGTACCATGTAATGCTTTATGCTTCTTGCTATTTGATCACTGCCATGTACTTTGCGAGTCTGTGAGCGATGTTAATGAAAAGAATTAAAAAATAATAATAATTGTAGCAAGTGCAATGGGACCGTTGCCCTGCAAGGGTATGGGTCCAATGCGCCCACAATATGGCTGTATTTTACTGTTAAGTCTGTGACTAGAGGGTAATGGGGAGGAACAATTTACCTTGCTTGCACAAGGGTTCATTGCAGTATTGATTTTATTTTTTTTTAATATCTTTTATTAACTTTTCAGTACATGGTCGCAATACATGTCAAAATAAAGAGCAAGCGAAAGCAATAAGTCATCCTGTTAATATACAATAGCAATTATCAACATCATTACTAGCATTCAGGGACTTGGTTTCACGTCTCGACCGTTGATGCATAAGTATAGAAGAAACAGAAGAGAAAACAACAATGTCACATAATATCACATAACTGCAAACATTTTCTCTATCTCCATAGAGCAGTGGGTCCCTGATTGGGAGAAGAAGGGTGCCGCGGAATTGAGCCAATGGTATTGATCCCCAGGTCATAGACCCGTCGGGTGTGGCAGTTGTAAGTCCAGTGGGATATCTAACAGTATAGTATCATTTGGATCGGCTATGATTACAGCTCATAGCCCGTGCATGCGGTATTCAACACCACAGCCCCGTGCATGTGTGAGTTACTGACCCTCCTCTAATCACATGTAGGCGACTTGTCATCTAGGGTAGTCCCGTAAATGTAGGCGTAAACTTTGCGAACCAGTCTGGAGACCTAAGGAACACTGTCAACTGAGTGTATTCCTAGCAGTATAACTATTGTGTCCGTTATGAATTCGCTGGGACACTACTAACTTATTCAACCAAGAGTTGGGGAAACATGTAAGAACAATGAACTAAAGAGGCTAATGCCAAAATAAGAGGAGGAAAGAGGGGAAAAATACAGACCAAGGAAAAAAATCAAAAAGGTGTGCAAGCAGGTAATCCCTTCATGTGTGTCCCGTGGCGTATGACGTTGTTGTCATGTGTGGGAGCAAAAGCGTGGGGGCGGCGACATGCATAGTGTCTCATCCTGAAATCAGGTTGTGCGAGTCGTATCCCGCGCGCGTGGGTTTGGTTGGGGTCATTGGCTTGTGACGTACAAGTCACATCATTCCACTCAGATATGTGTTGCGGACCGCAGCCTCGGGCTTGATCTCCATCAATGTTTGCACCATTCTCCCTCCCGCATGCCACCTATGTTATGCCCTATAAGATAAGCTCTCAGGTGACTCCTTGATCAGCACATGCTTGATGAAAAGCCCGTAAAGTATCCTCCCAGAGCTGTGCTATCGGAAATGCCCGCAATCCCGCTGTTTCCTCTCTGTGTAGGGTAGTGCTTTCCGCTGTCGCCCAGTTATTAAAGGATGTGCACCAATATTTGGCCTGTGGTGGGTCCCTATTTTTCCAATGTTTGGTGAGGAGTCTCTTGGCTGTTATGAGTCCCAGAACCTAGCCGGGACTCTGTTGTGTTTTGTTCGTTTATACAAGCCGAGCAGACACGCCTCCCATGTATGTGGAAGCACAGCACCAACTCCTGCTGATAGTAGTGTCGTCACTGTGCGCCAATACGGTAGTATTCGGGGTCAGGCCCAAAGCATGTGGAGAATACTCGATCCTACCAGAGAACATCGCGGGCACGCAGGTTCATATCGCCGTCACCGGTGCCATACGGTCTTCCCGGCTAATCAGCCAGGTCAATAGCTTACCAGGTTTGTCCCCTGTGTGGTGCGTGAGTGCCGAGTGTGCTGCATAATTAAGGCAGCGCAACCTGTCTAGTAATCGCTCGCGTTCCGCGTGAGCGTCTAATGCGTTGTTTTCATCACCGTCCCTCGCCTCCTGTTCTTTCTGCATGAGTCCTTCCTCAATCTGTGTCAGGTCTTTTTCTAATGTCTTCCGCAGGTTAACCTGTGTGCCTAGGTAGTGGCCCCTGATCACAACTTTAAAAGCGTCCCATTCCACCTGTGGGGTGGACGCCGTGCCTGCGTTAGTCTCAAAATACTGCGCTATTTGTGTAAAGAGGGAGTTGCGAAATGGAGCGTCTAGGAGCAGGTCAGGTTGCAATCTCCAGGTGGGTATAGGAGGGCGTGGTTGTGTCCACGTGAGCTCTAGCACATGGGGGTTATGATCTGAATGTGTGCGGCCCATGTAATAGGTGTCAGTTATATGTGAGAGTAGATCGCTGGATAGCATGAACCTGTCTAATCGTACATGTAATTGATGCACGCCTGAGTAATATGAATATATCCGGACGTTAGGGTTACAGTGTCGCCATGCGTCGTGTAAATCCCACTGTAAGGCCCACGATTTAAATGTTTTCATGGCTCCCAATACAGGCGCTCCTGGCAGGGGTGGAAAGGAGCGGTCCAGCGCAGTATCCAGAATACAATTATAATCCCCACCCAAAAGCCAGGAGATCCCGTTCATTGCAGTATTGATACCTCACAGACTCCCTTCCTCTGGGTCTCACAGCAATTGTCCTCCACTGCGATGCCTAAAAGGTGGGGCTTTCATCACACAACCGTGATTGTAAGGCCCAGGGAATGAGGCCTCTCACAAAGATGTAGATAATTATAGTACAGCAGTGGCAGTGGAGCCCTGCATCAATATACCCAAATGATAGCTGTATTTTAACTGACCATGGCTATGAGGCCCTGGAAATGTAGTCCCTCTCGGGGTCGGAGCTATCAATATTGCAGCAGGTAGAATGACACTGGAGCCCAGGGGTGTTATGGGCCCAATTTACCCAAAGTATGGATGTATTTAACAACCATGTTGGAAGCGTAGAGAGAGTGGCCCATTTGCCTTGCTTCACCAGAGCCCATGGCATCATTACTAGAAAATTAGCCGCTTTCTCTTGGGACTCAAAACCATGATCCAGTGATGCGAGGCTCAGGAGTGGCCTAGTGCTCTGAGGCCTACCAAAGTAGAGTGGCTGGATGCAGGATTGTTCCTCATTTAGATGTTTGTCCTGCATTCTGCCTCAAGCTCTTGCAGGATGCCACATCTCCAACTTTGTGCTAAAAGGAGGAAGGTAAAAATTGGGAATGAAACAGTCCTAAACATACAACATCTATCCTAAACTCTTTACTTTGAGATTATAGCCAGTCAGTCAATGAGATAATGACAGATAAAGGGAAAAAGGTCCAGGAAGAACTTGATTTCCCCAAGATCAAACAATTTGCTAAAATAGGAGAACAAAGATTGCAAGACAGGACTGCTTATTTCAAGGCAAATAACTTTGGCCGTATACCATTCGCCTTATCTGTTACAGAGAATAGGGTCTAATGTAGGACAGGATGTAATGAGATGAAAACCCCAAAATGAACTCAATGATTTTTGGTAGCTCCATGTCAATATCTTCTTAGTATAATCACAAGCACAGTAAGTGACCTGCCAAATAATACTGGGAAGTTGGTTTCTGTACCGGGGTGGGAGTCCAGATGATAGGGTGGGTGAGGGTGGAATCTGTTTTTCACTTTTAAAAGTTAGGGAAAATGATGTATTGATTCTTGGCTCCAAGTCATGGCCCAGTGCTGTGAGATCTCGAGACAAAAGGGGCTCCCCTGTGCTTCGCAGTGCTGGACCATGGAGGGAGAGGCCCTCCCTCCCTTGGGCCTCACAGACACGGTCAAGTGCTGCAAGGCTCGAGGGAGGGCCATACCCTGGCCTTGCAATACTAGACCATGGGTGGGAGCCCAAGAGGGGCCCTTCTCCCTTGGACTGCGCAGTCCTGGTCAAACAATTGAGACGTGGGCCCAAGATTTTCCTTTGATTACTTCTGAAGTTCAAGTAATATTTTTTTCCAGTTATTTTCATGTCTGCAAGCCGTTATTAATGTCCCCAGTTCACCAGTGAAATGACTAAATAAAAGGATGGGCCATCATAAGCTGGCTCACTGGTACTATTTCACTAAAAACAAAGCAGTGTTTCAGTGAGCTCAATGTGCCTGTCCGTTACCTGGCCTGGCCTCTTGGCCAGAGGCTGATGCCCCCTGAGATCAAATGAGGCCCGCCAGCCCCCTCCTTCCTAATTTGAAGATCTCTTCTCTATTTGTCTTTGTTTTACACACTTCCAATATGCGAGATTTTACTTTGTTGATGAGTCAATGATTTTTTGTTCTATATTGTTAAATCCCAAGAAATTCTGTTGAGATTTTTGATCTTTTGCTCTGCTTTCGACATGAAAATACTGGCCATGGTGGTAAAATTCTCACCAGCTGCAACCCGAACAGCCTGGCCTCCCTCCTCTGTGCCTCCCCTGTGAGGCTCAAGGAAATGGGCTGGGTAGTGAGCAAGGCTCACATCATTATTTAATTGCATTTAAACATGTGCTTTCCAGGTGTTCTGCAAACCATAGTATGTCTCAGAACTGTTAGTTGAATCTGGATCATGCTAATTTACAAAATGAAATGCACTGTGGAACCATGTAAGTATGGAGTAATAATTAATATTGGAGCATTTAAAGGCTTTAAAAGGCGAAAGTAGGGTTTTTCAATTCAATTCAATTAATCTTTATTCGGATGCAATGTGTATCCATAAAAGCACAGGCCAAAAAGATCAGTATTAAAATACATAAAATATTTAAGAACACAAGAGTATAAAAACAACATCCATACAATAAATTATTAGTCCATGATAGCAGTGTAGCAGTGCAATGTAACTATAAAGTGCATTCAGTTTCATATATTCACTGTTGAGTGCCTCAGTTTCACACGTTTCCCCCCAAAAATAACATGCACAATGTACACATAAACGTCCGCGATAACTATGGAGATGGATGGGTGAGTAGACGCAGACATATAAGTATTTTACAATTCATCCAAACTGTAGTTTTTTTTTTAAGTTTAGAAAACTTTATTGAATAAGATAGGCCAAGTAAAACATCATTACGAAAACAAATGACAATGAAAGGAGGTAAAAGACTATTACAATTAACAATATGCAATGCAATCCCAAAAAGGGATATATAAACTATACTAAGGAAAAAAAGCTTTTTAAAGGTTTTTGTTTTGTGGGAGGGAAAGAGAGAAAGAGAAACAGAGAGAGGGGGAGGAAGGGGGAAGAAAAAAAGGGCAACCTGAAATACAAATTAAAGTGAGATGCTAAGTAGTAAACACAATTGAAAAAGTAAAAGAGTAAGAGGTTCAAGGAACATGTCTAGAAAGAAATTCATTTAAAGGCAACCATAACAAGTCTTTTTTGATCAATAAAGGTACAGTGGTAGCAAAGGCACGATCAAGCCTATGGAATCTTCGAAGTATCTTTCCAGTTGGTTGTGATTATCTGAAAGGAAATGGCTATATATAGATCTATAAATTTACGTACATTACATTGAACATTCCATATAGGTGAGGAACCACCCAAAAAAACATGAACAATCTCAAAAGGATAATCTGTGGCTAAAATGTCATATAGTTTTGACCAGATGTCAGACCAGAGGGATTTAACCAACGGGCAATGAAAAACATTGAAAATCACTATCAACATGTGAGCAGGACTAGCATTTTTTGGAGTTGAGTAACTTGAATTTATGTAAATCAGAAGGAGTAAAAAAAGAAGTCTTAAGTCTGTGAGGTGCTGGCAGAGCGGGAAACAGTATGTATTTTAGACCATATAGAGTCCCAAACCTGGAGGGAGAATTCCTGAGCTAGATCCCTTTCCCATAGAAGTTCAAGTTTAGTTTTGAACCTATCAGCAGTGGGATGGGAAAGTAGTTTATAAATGGCAGCAGCTTTGAAAGGAATAGAAAAGTCTGGTGGCGGAGAGAGGATCGGGCGGTAGTGTTCAGGGAGCTATTTTGAGAGATATAGTGGTTAGGGCATTTTTAAGCATGGGATACTTGGAAGACTATGTGTTGGAAAGATGAAATGAATCACTGATGTCTGGGAAAGGCCTCAAGGAGTTATCCTTAAGTAAATGATCATAGGTGATGATGCCTTTGTCAATTCATTCTTTCCAGAAAAGCGCTTTGTTATTAATCTTTAAGAATGTATTGTACCAAATCAGAGTTAGGAAGTGAAAATCAGCTTGTGAGAGAAAGGAACGAAACAGTAAAAGAGCAAGTGCTTTGGAGTCTTTAAATATGGGAGGGAGAAAACGCTTTGCAGGTTGAGATAAGCGAGTAGCTGTGAGGAAGGAAAAAGGTGAGAGTTGCGCAAGCTCTATTGAACTCCAGGCTGTTAAGGGAGGACAAAATGAGTCTGTTAATAAAGGCCAAATTTGTTTTAAAGTGAAGGCTGAGTGAAATCTAGTAAGGTTAGAAAAATTGACACCATCTAAATCTTTGGGTTGGAGACGAGAGAGAGGAATCCTAGCTTTGCCATTATTCCATAGGAATTTTGTTAGGAGGCGGTTTATGGTTTTAAAGAAATAGAGAGGGAGAGACATAGGAAGCAATGAGAGATAAAAATGAATGATAGGAAGAAGAATCATTTTGATTGTTGCTATCCTCCCCCACCAGGATAAGAAAAAGGGGGACCAACCGTCTATGAGTGAAGAGATCTTTTTAAGTATATCATTATGTTTGAGTTTAATAGTTTTTCTAATAGTGTTAGCATAAAGAATGCCTAAACATTTAATATTTCTGGGATTCCCTTCAAAGCCAGAACCATGGAAAATATGGGAAAGGCAACATTTGTTAAGAGGGGGACCTCAGATTTGTCTATATTCCGTTTGTATCCAGAGGCTAAGGAGTATTCTTGTAATAAAGGGAAAAGTGAGGGTAAAGAAGTGGACGGATTAGGAATGTAGACTAAGGTATCATCTGCATAAGCAGTAAATGTAATGTCAATATTCTGAAATGTGAAGCCGGTATAAGATGGTGAAGGCCTAATTTTTCCCAAGAAAGGTTCTAAAGCAGAATGAAAAGAAGAGGGGAAAGGGGACAACCTTGTCTGGTGCCTCTATGGAGAGAAAAATAATTAGATTGAGAGCCATTGACCCAAATAGAAGTAGAGGGGCAGAATACAACAATTGAATATATTGAATAATGGGAGGGGAGCTAAACCATTCCATCTCAGGGCTCCAAACATAAAGTCCCAACTGACCCTATCAAACGCTAGTGTGATAGCTGCAACTGGGGAATCCATCTTGGAGGCAAGGTGGATGATGTTGAGGAGAGTTCTGTTAAATAGACTAAGATCCTTAGGCTTCACCGGTACTGCTCTGGCCCTTTTAACATCTTTTCTGGATACTCAAATTCAACAAGTACACTGGGGAGGTCTTCAATCTGACAAATTCTCTCTCCCAGGAGGGGTTCCCCAGGGCTCGGCACTGTCGCCTACATTGTTTAATTTATATGTTACACCTTTAGCCGCCATAATCAAATCTCATGGCCTACGATTAGTGTCGTATGCCGACGACACTCAAATTGTAGTGTCGATCTCCCAGTCAGTAGAAGCTACAGCACAACGGTTCAGGAAATGCCTCCTGGGTGTAAAAAGCTGTATGAGCCATAACTTCTTAAAATTAAACACGATAAGACCGAAGTAATAGAGTTCGGCCAGAAACTATCCTTCTGGAGCGACCTTTGGTGGCCTCCTGAGGAGGGCTCCTGCCCCAGCCCAGCAGATAAGGTCAGGAATCTTGGCTTTCTGTTAGATAAAGACCTGTCCTCTATGGCGCAAATCAACCAGGTGACTTCCGCCTGCTTCTACACCATTAAGGTTCTCAGAAAAATCTTGCCGTACATCAGGCCTACGTTAAAAAAGACGGTGATGAGAGCCCTGGTAATGTCCCGAGTGGACTATTGCAATTCACTCTACCTGGGCATGGGAGAAAAACAACTGACCAAGCTCCAGGCAATTCAAAATGCCGCAGCTAGGGTCCTGTTGAACCAGCCAAAGCGTCACCCAACCTCCAAAGCCATACGCAAACTTCACTGGCTCCCAGTTAGGCGTATAATACAGTTCAAGGTCCTCTGCTTGGTCCACAAATCTTTGCATGGCAAAGGTCCTGACGATCTAGCCAAACTCCTTCCTTGTTACACTCCACTACGTACCTTAAGGTCAGCCAACCAGGACCTAGTATGTCAGCACAGAATAAGGAGAGCCCGATGGGGTGGAAAATCCTTTTCCCACCAAGCCTCCAGATTATGGAACGCGTTGCCCCCGCGCTTCGCTCACAAAAATCCAAAATGAGCTTTAGGAAGGCATTGAAAACCTTGCTCTTCTCCTTGCCCTAACCTGCTCTCACCTGTTTTTCTGTACTACAGCGCCAAGACGCCGCGGCAATCGAACGCTTTCAAAATATTTCAGTCAGTTCTCGAATTATCAGTAATGGATCTACCTTTGACAAACTCAGATTGAGAAATATTAGTAAGGTCAGGAATGACTTTGTTAATATGAATGGGTAAAATTGTGGCGTAAATTTTACAGTCTGTATTGATTAAGGAAATGGGCCAATCGTTTTTGCAAAGGGAGGGATCCTTATCTTTTTTAGGGATTAGGCATACCATTGCCTGTATAAAGGATCCCCTAGATTCTCCTTTTGCAAGAAAATGGTTGATCAATGAAAGTAAGTGTAGAATTAAAATGTTCTTGAAGTGGGAGAGGCGCTAGGGGGCGCACAGCGGAATGGCTGGCTAGCATTGCAGCTCCGCCGGACAGCCGTAAGCATAACGGGATTACACCAACTGAATGCCCACTAAATGAGCTTCGGGGCATAAAAAATCGAATGGGAGTGTGTCGTGGAGTCGGCGCGATGCTTTTCCACTGACGAGCCTACCACAATCACGAGATTGCAGCAAAATGCCTCTGCCGGAGACGACAGGCTTCCAAGATGGCGGCGACCTAACGGAGAACGAAACACTACTGCGTCAGGGAACTGACGGTGGGTGCGCCAGCATAATTGTGATGTGCTGATCCGATCACCCCGCGCCCACAGCTGAGGTCCCGGCACTACGTCGATCGCAACTCAGGGTTTTGATGCAAAACGGAGTGGAGCGGGGAGCCTAGATGTACTCCGAGATGACCTCGCAAAATGGTGGCGCCCTTATTATCGGTACCACAGTGCACGCAAACAAACACCGGTGTTAGTTCCAAGGTCAGAGATTAACGTATGTACAATCATTCTCCAGCGCTCCTGCAAATGAGTTTGGTACTAAGTTTTTACTGGTGACCAGCGCGAACCTATGGTGACGCTGAGCCTACAACGCAGCGCGAAGCACTGGTGGAAAAGCGCAACCAAAGCATACAGTGCTCTCTGGTGTACACTAAGCGAAAGGTGGTCCACTGACCTGCCGCTATTCTCCGACACACGGCAGTCCAGATCGCTACCATCGGGTGGCCTTGAGATTCGTAATCCGAGTCAGTGTATCATTGACAGACCTGGGACAGTCCATCACCACGCAACAACATTGAGACCACGCAACATATGCGTTGCTGCTACATACAGGTCCTCTATCAGTAACAACCACTGGGGTGAGGAGTGGCAGAGCACCAGCGTCGCAATTCACCAGGATTACCCAGTGGTGGCGTTCAGACCCATAATCTACTGCAACTGCACCAGACGCGCTATTTTTTTGACATATGCCTGTTCACTAAGAGGCGATATTTTTGTGGCACAATACTAACGGAAAGTCGACAGCAAGTACCCGAAGGACCAGGGCCAAGACCACAGTCGCCTGACCGGTGTCGGACCTCTTCGCAACAATGGTGCGCCCGGACAGGCAGCAACCGAAACTAACTTTTGAAAACAAAAAGGCGCCAAAAAATGCAGACGAAATGGCGGACACTGCCACCGCGGCAGAACAAGCACCAGGTAACAATATGGGAAAGATACTACTAGCGATCCAATCGAATTTGCAAGACATTAATGGCAAGCTGGACCACCAGACGTGCCGCGTGGATAACATGGCGGCAAAGCTGGAAAAACATGGCGAACGATTGGAAGAAGCCGAAACACGCATTTCTGCAGTCGAGGACGAGTCCCATACTACAACGAACAGATGTGCTGGCATGGAACGAGTACTGGATATCATCAAAGCCAAAGCGGAGGAGTTAGAAGCGCGCTCCAGGCGCAATAACGTACGTATCGCGGGCGTGCCAGAAACGACAAACACTGGTCGCATGGACTTGTATGTGGAACAATTGTGCAAAGAAATATTTGGAGCAGAGGCACTATCGCCTATATTCGTTGTGGAAAGAGCTCATCGATCACTTGCACCACGATCGCCAATAGGAACCCCGCCACGGCCCATAATCGCCAGACTATTGAATTATCGTGACCGGGTTACTCTCCTGCGGCTGGCACGTGAAAAAGGCACGATCACTCATCAAGGAAACAACCTTGAGTTCTACCCGGACCACACTGTAGCCGTCCAGCAAGCGCGGAAGGAATTCTCGGCTGTGAAGGCGAAACTTCGCGATCTGCACATAACTTACTCCATGTTGTACCCAGCCAGACTCCGGGTGATGTGGGATGGAAAGGCAGTCATACTGCCAAACCCGAAAACTGCGCAAAAGTTTGTTAAGAAAGTGGTGAAGCAAAATAAAGAAACAGCGCGCAGAGAGCAACAACAAGACACTGAATAAACAAGTGATGTCGATTTGACAATGTTATTGTCCATACAGCGGTAAGGCCTTCCCTCCTTTTGTATTTTTATTTTACTCGGATAAGGTGATAAAGCATAGCACTCTCCCGATTTGGTGCCACTCTGACTTTCCGCACCATAAGTGCAGGCAGATGAACGTTCTTCTCTACAGGCAGCGTATATAACTTTTTTAACGTCATCGCTTGTCAGTTACGGACAAGAGTGCGATATACTGCAGCTGTGACTCAATCCCGAACTTAATGAGTGGATCTGGCACGCTTGTGCTGTATAGCCATAAACTATGTCTTATAAGCCAGTGATCACAATATGTCTCCAACATGACCTACACAACCATGACTGTTCCTATGTTTGTCGGAATAATACATGTGCGTTATGTTCTAAGAGCACAGCACACTACGGCACCATTAGTTACGCTGCATAAGCTGTTGCCTTAAAGTTACTGGTTGATTTCATGACATGTTCGACTCTGTCCGCCTGCATTGCTTATATTTTCATTGGTGTTTGGTAATGCTAATTGCTGTCTGGATAACATGTTTCAGAGACAGTTACAAACGAGTATTAAGATATTGTGGGACATGTTGGATATCCCTACAAAACACGATCAATGATGCTGATGTTTAGAGCTGTCTACATCCATTAAGTTGGATGGCGAGATGTGCCCCAAGCGGACCTCCACAAGGGTGATCCCCAACCTAGTTGTGTTATTGGGAGTTGTTCTGATGGGCAATAGGCTTCGGCAAGATTGGGTTGCTGGAGTGGGTGGGAACGGGTGGAGGCATGGGAATGTTAGAGTTCAAAGACCAAGTTCATTTAATTATGTGATCCAACTGCCAAATGTGACAGAAACTGTGCTGGTATCACGTGGGACAAAGTACTATAACAAGTCCTGTAGTTTTGTTCTTAACTGCTCCACACTAGTATTTATGGATATTTATCCTTTCCATGACACAAATGACATGCAAAACCGGTAGATCTCATATACACCTTCTCACGTGGAATGTTAGAGGCTTCACACAACCTAACAAAATCAGACAGGTGTTTGCCTACCTGAAGAGGTGGGACATAGACATAGCATTTCTACAAGAAACGCACATTGCTCCTGGCACGCATCAGACTATAGGCAAACGCTGGGCGGAATCAACCTACGCAGCCAATTACTCTTCCTACTCAAGAGGAGTGATGACGCTGATTCGTAAGGGCACACATTTCACATTGCAACAAGTGATAACAGACACCAATGGGAGATACGTTATAGTGACAGGCATACTACGTGGCCAAAAATTGACACTGGCTAATGTTTACGGTCCAAATGTGGACACCCCAGAATTCTTTCAGGAAATGTGGGAACATATGCACACATTGGTGGACACGCAGATCATATTGGGAGGGGACTGGAACGTAACATTGGAGGATAAGACAGACCGATCTTCCAACTCCACCGAACCGCACAGAAGAGCTAGGTCTAAACTCATACATATATTGAATGATGTATCACTGACAGATCTGTGGAGACACACACATCCAAATGTACCAGGTGCGACACATATTAACGTCATACATAACAATTGGTCACGTATTGATTACTGGTTGGGCACAAACAACATTGCACTGTGGCTATCTGACATGACTGTTCTCCCCAGGACACTCTCGGACCACAACCCGGTTCTGTTGAGGCTCACGATTCCGAATTACACACCACCCCCTTTTCACTGGAGATTCAATTCGGGTGCACTGACAGACACAGCCTATGCTGACACTATTCTTTTTTTTTTTTAAAGACCTTTATTGTACATGAATAAGAATACACAATGTAGGGCCTACAACCCCCAGGGCTGGCCGCAACGGTAGTTCAATCTTTATGGCAGGCTACTGAGCACACGGCCTTAGAGCCGACAACCCATGGGGTCCGGCGGCGGATAAAAATAACTTGTAGCATGATGGTAAGAGTGAAAATATACGACATGACTTAGGTCTAAGATTTTTCTCTTTTTCAAAACAAAAAAACAAACCCCACATCAAAAGAAGCCACGGTAATCATGTTCAGTTCCTCAAAGGCGATAAATCAACTGTCAGCACTGCAGCTGTATCAACATTGGCATTGTGACCAAAAACAACCTCACATTATGAAACAAGATAAACAATCAGACGGGGTCTATCACAACTAAAGGAGTACCACGTTAGCTTATGTAAACCTTAGTTCAAACCTGTGAGTCAGAAAGACACTCATCCGGGTCAGCTCGCGGTGGCTCACATATGTCTCCCCGAAATTTGTTCCAGGCCCCCCAGATTTGTCCCCATTTTTCGAGGCATCCCCGGTGGACAAATACCGCCTTTTCAGCCACCATGGCTTCGTCCATGTCTTTGCACCAGTCTCGCAATGTAGGCAGTACGCTGGATCCCCATAGTTTAGCAATGTTCTGTTTTGCCACTAACATCCCCAGTATAGCCCAATCCTGTTGACGGTGGGTCAGATCCTCCGCATCCCAGATGTTTAACAGGCAGCGACGTGGGTTGGGCAGTAATGAAATAGTCGTGGATTGAGAAATGGTGCGCATCACCCTGTAGTACTGAAAATCCAAACTCGTGTAACCATTCAGACGCAAGAATAAAACTTCATCGTATCACGACAAATTTAGTATCAAAAGACCGAGAATGGCGAGTACATTATGTACAAACATTTCCGTCGCATTCGAAGGTTGCTTTCACCTCGAAATCATCACTTATACCCTGAACCCTTGGCTTCCATTTTGTATACGGCAGCCATTTTGTATGTTGCCCTTCACATAGGCTTAATCCAATATCATAAGGACAAGCACTCCTCGATTGACTTTTTCGTGACCTGGGCAGGTTGAAACTATCGCCCCAGGCCAACCCATTTGGTCAGTTCCTCTCCCAGTGGCCGGTCAAGATAGCATCTAGGCGCACCCGGCCATAAAACCCTTTCATCACATTTTCACCCTGCCGAATCTTGCCCACACCTGACCCCGCTCCTTCTTTCCTACTTGTTTTATGATGAGAACGTGCTCATTTCATAGGGGAACACCGATATCTGATTGAAATACCGGACCTTGCCGAGTAATTTATTATGTATCAGACAAACGAAATGTGAGCTTGTCATCATAACTCTGTTACTTATTTGTGGTCGAAATATGTGAATAGTATCCTGAAAATCTAGGAATGTTTGCCTGAAGCTTATTATTTTGTATAAGAAGAGAAGCCTGACTTCGTGATTTGAAGCAGTCTCCTGAGAACATACTTCCATGTGTTGTACTTCTAGGACACTTGTTACCTTGGTTGCAGCCAATAAAACCGATCTTTGACTTCACCTAGAAGACTCTGAGTTTCTGTGGTCTGAATCAGGAAAAGGACTCGAGGTCTTTGGGTGTGTATTCCCTGACACCGCTGGGTTACCGGTTAAGCAGCGGTTCTGAAAAACCCAGTACCTCAGTTGGCGCCCAACGTTTGGGGCGATTCCAGCGGTACCGGTCCAGCCAGAGGTTCGTGAGGAGCTTCGTGTGAAAATTCCGGAGGAAGGCCACCACTTCAGCGACCCCTGCATGTCGACGTGGTCCGAAGGTCTTTGCTGCGAGGTTCCCCGCTTCCCGACGGCTACAAAGGACTGCTGCCCTGGCTATCGCCCTGATTTGGACCCTTGAAGTTTGGTAGAGCGAAACACTAAGACGAGTCTTCTAGTGACGCCATCGACATTTCAGTTAAGTATAAGTGGAGCGTCTCCCAGTCCTTAGTTGGTTCTTAGTTTTGGGTATCCTTTGGGAAAGTTTTGTGTTGGTACTTGCAAGCACCAAAACCGAAGGACTCGTGTTTTAACGAGAAAATATCGTAATCGATAATCCTTTGATGTTTGGAACTAGACTAGAGAGCAGAGATGCCTAGTCTTAGACTTGGAAATTTGTTTTGTCTCGGTGGTAATAATAGGGACTCCCGATTGGAGGACTCATGTCCGGTTCCTCCGGTTGGAACTCCAACTTATGTGTTATATGTGAAACATGGGGTAGGCCCCATCACATATAACGAAGTATGGATTAAATACACCAGAAAAGATGGTGTTCTAAAATGGCCCCAACATGGTAGCTTTGATACCGAAATTTTAGATAATCTTGAGGTCACACTTTTCAAAAAGAAAGCCCGGCCGGCGATGTTTGACTCTTTCCGCCTATGGCGTAAAGAGGCCAAACAGAAGGAAATTAAATTAGAGAAGAAAAATAAGAGAGAAGGGAATATTTCAGTAATACAAGCTGCTATGCGGTTTAAAGACAAAGAAGAGGTACAGATGAGTGAGCAGTTGCACAGGCAACGTAAAATGGCAACAGATAAATGCTATCCAGTTTTGCCGTCTCTTCAGCAAGAGACAGCTAAGGAACGTGAAAAAGACCCATTAATGTCGCATTTATTAAGTTCACCACCCCCCTATGCACAAACAGCCACGGCGCCTCCGCAACCCTTAGTTGCGCCGCCCATGACTGTTATGCCTGCCCTTCTACAGCACCCACCAGCTGTTCTTCAGCTGGCTTCCGCTCCTCCGGTACAGTCTCCTCAAGGCACACCGGCTACATCTACTTCGCTTACACCTTCTCTGACTTTGCCTAGTGCATCTTCGATCTCTCATAATGCTCCCTCTGCTATTACCTCTACTTCAGCCTTATCTCACACTGTTTTTCCACCCGTTCCTCCCTCACTTTCAACTTCCGTTTGGCATAAAATGGCCAGCATTGTCACTAACATTCCTTCACCCCTTTTTCGGTCGCCTAAAACGACCCCTAACACGGAACGAAGACAGTTGCGAAGTCAACTGCCTGACTACCAAGAGAGAGATGTATTGAATCGTTTAGCTCGTAAATGGATCATAGATACTGCAAAGTATGACGTTGAATCTATCATGAAAGTCTTCCTTCAGTGGGAAGCACCGACACAGAGATATGTTTTTGAACAAATGTGTGTTTTTCTCTGTGAGGATTTGGAAGATAATGATTTAGAAAGTAACCCGCAGGAGTTGTGTCATGTACGGTTCAAGTTTGGAGAAGGAATGATCGTAGGTCCCGATGTCCAAAAAGCGGTTGAGATGTTGTTGTCTTATCGGAGTAAAGGGAACACTTCTGGTTCAAGGTCTGAGCGCAATACACCTAGGAAAAAGGCACGACAGTATCCCATGAGAGAAGTTCCCCCGCAATGGAGGGAGGGTGACACATCTGTTGAACCTCCTATTCCGCCACATTTTCAGCGTGTATGGGTACATGTCCCATGGAAGAGAGCTGAAGTTTTAGCACTTAAACAGACATTACCAGATCCGCGTAAGAATCCTGCAGGGTATTACAAGGAATTGTCGCAGACTGCTGGGTCATGTATAATGAACTTAGCCGATATCGATATGTTATTTAGGAACGTTGTTCCACAGCCTTTATGGAGTAAGATTCGTCATTCAGATCATGATCAGGAATTAGGCGATTCATGGGCCAATATCGCTGCTGTAGATGCCCGACAAGTTGGTGGTGCTAAACCTGAGCCATTAATAGCAGAACTTCCTGGTAAAATAGTTGATTACATGAAAACGATAATGCCTGCAATACGTGTGAATTGGGATAAGTTATCTGCATGTAAACAGAAGAAAGACGAGACGGTCTCAGATTTCTTCACCAGGTTCGAAGAAACGTTTGTCGATCATAGTGGCCAAGACATGACCACAGAAGGTGGTCAGCGATTATTTGTCGATAAGTTCGTGCACAATCTGCTTCCAGAATTGTGTAAAAAGTTAAAAGATTCGGAGAGTTCTTGGGCTGTTTCCTCTTCAGCACAGATATTAGCAACTGCGCAATATTACGAGAATAGAGACAAAGACGAGAAAGATAGAGTAGAAAAGAAAACGAAAGAATTCAAGACTAAGGTTTTACTGCAGCAGGCCTTTCCGCCACGTGGTGGTGGTAATGGCCAGAATAACGGTGGTCAGAACACCTATCAGAATAACTATCGGCAGCCACAACAGTATCAAGGGAACTCACAAAGAATCGAGTATAATCATCCACGTGTCAATATAGGTCCCAACCAGTGTTCATATTGCAAGGAGGAAGGTCATTTCAAGTATAGTTGCCCTATCTTGTTACAACGTGCGAACGGTGTTTCGAACGCAAGAGGTAGAGGCGTTCAGCAAGCACCTAGAGGTAGAGGACGTGGACACGTCCCCCAGAATGCACCACAGAATTCTATGAATAAATTCGATCAGCAGAACAACGCATCTGGTAGGACAGCTCAGTACTATACAGATGATTACTATACAGAAGGCGAGCAATGGAGCAGTAATGATTGCTAGGACAGCCATAGACAAAGAGAGGGAGTTGTTTCAGTTCCAGTAGATCAGAGTGGACCATACGTTGAGGTGATCACATCAGGTGTGTCAGAGCCTTTTCTCTTGGATACTGGTGCTACAAAGAGTTCTATTATGCACTCCAAACTCCCTGGCGCACCTTTGTCTGGCGAAACGAACGTTTCTGTAGGTTTTTCTGGCGCCCCGGTTAGGAACCTGATTTCTGACCCGTTGTCTCTTTCTGTTGGTCCTTGCGAATTCGAAGCACCCCTTATTCTGACAACAGGTTGTGGCGAAAATTTGCTAGGATTAGATTTGCTAAAAAGATTGTATGCAACTTTGTACTGTTCTCCATCAGGAGTACAACTTACCCTGGGTGAGAAAGTGGTTTCTCCAATGTACTTATCGAGAGATAAACTTCCAACAGAATTGTCGTTTCTTCCAGACATACTTTGGGCAGTTGGTCCCAATGACGTGGGACTCTTAGAAATACCACCACATGTTGTAACATTGAAAGCCAATGTTAAGATGTCACGAATTCCGCAATACCGAATATCTAGTGAGGGTGAAAAAGCTTTGCTAGCGATCGTTCACGAGTTAATTGAAAAAGATGTGATTGAAGAGACAAGAGGTAAAGTTTGCAATAGTCCCGTTCTACCTGTTTTAAAACGAACTGACCCATCTCAGCCACCGGTGTACAGATTTGTGATCGATCTCAGAGAGGTGAATAAAATAGTTGTGCCACAATTTCCAGTTGTCCCCGACATCACTACATTATTGACTATGATTCCAGCTTCTGCCACTTGGTTTTCGGTGATTGACCTGAAGAATGCTTTCTTCAGCATCCCGATCGCCGAGGAGAGCAGGGATATTTTTTCCTTCAGTTTAGGAGGACGAAGCTTCCGCTTTAAACACGCTCCTCAGGGCTACTGTGAAAGTCCGTCAATATACAGTCAAGCTCTAAAAACGCAGCTTGATACCATTGTTTTGCCGAAAGGTGCTACTCTTGTACAGTACGTCGACAATTTGCTTATAGCTGCGGATACTGAGGGAATTTGCAAGAAAGCAACAATATCATTGTTACACCATCTGTGCGATTTGCATCACAAGGTGTCATTTTCCAAGCTTTAATATTGCCGACAAGAAGTGACCTACTTAGGTCATCTCTTATCGAAGGAGGGAAGGAAACTGACCCCAGAAAGAATTCAGGCAATAGCGAAATTGAGTGTGCCACGAACACAGAAAGAAGTGCGTGCTTTCTTGGGCATTACATCATATTGCAGACAATGGATCCCTAATTTTTCATTATTAGCCAAACCTTTGGTGGCGTTAACGTGTAAAGATACACCCAATCCCGTCCCTTGGTCTGAAGAGTGTCAAACGAGTTTTTCCGAATTACGCACAGCCTTATGTTCGGCTCCTGTGTTGGGTAACCCCAACTACAGTAAGCCTTTTACATTGTATGTCCATGAGAAGGATGGTTGTGCATTGTCAGTCCTGACTCAGTTATTTGGGAACAAACAGCGTCCATGTGCTTACTTTTCCTCGACTTTGGATCCAGTGGCTAGAGCATTGCCTAGTTGTTTAAGAGCCACAGCAGCAGCAGCTGTTTCTATTCGACAGTCTGCTGGTCTAGTAATGAATAATACACTAATCGTGATGGTCCCACATGCAGTAGACACATTGTTAAATAGAACCAAGACACAGCACTTAACCAGTGCTCGATTGTCAGGGTACGAACTGACTTTGCTAGCAAGTCATGTGCACATTCAAAAGTGCAACACCCTTAACCCAGCCACAATGTTACCATTCATAGAAGAATCAGATGCTTCAGAACAGCATGATTGTCTTTATAGAACAGAGGAAGAGACGAAAGGAAGAGTAGACCTCTTCGACACTCCTCTTGCTGAATGTGATGGTACATTGTGGGTGGATGGTTCATGTTTCAAGCTTCCGAATGGCGATACGACTGCAGCATATGCTGTCACGACTTTGCACACGATTGTTGAAGCTATACGCATCCCACACAATTCAGCTCAGGCAGCGGAGCTAATTGCACTCACGAGAGCATGTGTGTTGTCGAAAGGAATGAAAGTAACTGTCTACACCGACAGCCAGTACGCGTTCGGCGTGGCCCATAGTTTTGGACGATTGTGGAAAGAACGTGGATTTCTGACTTCGCATGGAACTAAAATTAAGCATGGTCAGTTGATAAATGAGCTTCTAGAATCACTGACTTTGCCCTTACAAGTAGCGATTGTGAAATGTAGCGCTCACAAGAAAGTGACTGATGATGTTGGTCGTGGAAATTCGTTCGCTGATGAAATGGCTAAAGAAACTGCGAAGAATGTGATGAGCCGAATGTATGTTGCAGGACCTGCAAGATGGGTTGGTGACATAGGAATGTGTGAAGACACGATAGAGAGTGTGAAGTCCATTCAAGCCGAAGCCACAGAGAAAGAGTTGAGTACGTGGAGAGAAAGTTCGGGTAGAATGGATGCGAGTGGTTGTTGGATTGAATTGTCAGAGCATCAGAGGTGGTTGTTACCCGATGCGTACGTGCTTGCAGTAGTCACAATGGCTCATGGTATGGCTCATATCAGCGTGAAAGGGATTTGCAAGTTGCTGGCTCCAGTATGGGAGAATTCAGGGATTCCCAAGTGTGCAGAAAACGTGGTCAAGAATTGCATGGTGTGTCTGCAACACAATCCTGGTAGGGGAACCCCAACTCCAGCTGGTCATTTTGCACCTCCTACGTATCCGTTCAAGGTTTTGCAGCTAGATTTCATCCATATGGAAAGGTGCAACAGTTTAAAATATGTGCTCGTTGTTGTTTGTGCCTTCTCGAGATGGATAGAAGCATACCCCCTGAAAGACAATACTGCCCTGTCCACAGCGAAAGCCCTTGTGAAAGAGTACTTCCCTAGATTCAGAATGGTCTGGTCTGATAATGGGAGTGAATTTGTGGGGCGTGTGATGAAGAGAGTGTGTGAAGGACTAGGTATCCGGCAGAAGTTCCACGCTGCAAATCACCCCAATCAGCTGGATTAGTAGAATGCTACAACGGCACTCTTAAGTTAAAATTGGCCAAAATACAAGCGAGCACAGGTCTTAAATGGCCTGACGCTCTACCCTTAGCACTCCTATCCACCAGAATGACTGTGCATTCGCGAGTGAAACTCAGCCCCTACGAAATTATTTTCGGCCGCCCGGCCAACGTATGGGGAGTGCCTAGGCCCAAAAAGTTTAGCGAGCTCGAGCACCCCGTTCTACTTGACTATCTGTATGAATTGACAGCTAAATTGCGTGTTTTACATCAACAGGTCAACGACAACCTGCCTCCGGTCTCTGAGACTCCGGGACACAGCATTGACCCTGGATCCTGGGTACTGGTGCGAAACTTCCAGAGGACCAGAAACGACCAGCCCAGGTGGACAGGGCCACACCTTGTCCTTCTCTCTACAAGATC
Organism: Lissotriton helveticus; assembly: GCF_964261635.1. Classification (NCBI taxonomy): domain Eukaryota; kingdom Metazoa; phylum Chordata; class Amphibia; order Caudata; family Salamandridae; genus Lissotriton; species Lissotriton helveticus. Next base: position 283,992,429 of record NC_136061.1, on the reverse strand, counting down.
GGCAGTGCGAGTGGAAGGGAAAAAGGCCTGGATCCACGGGGTCCACTGCAAGAAGGTCCCTCTTCCTCTGCCATATGACCAGTGGGTCCAGGAAGGTGTCGGCGACTCAGAAACAGACACAGTACCTCGGTTCATACCTTTCAGTGATGCACAAGTAAAAGGAACTAACTCTGAGCGCGAAAACGAGAACATTCTTCAAGAAGGTGTGCCACCGTCAAAACGATTGAACACTTCAGAGCCTGAACTGTTGTTCCAGGACAACACAGTACCGCGAAGACAAAGATACGATTTGAGACCAAGAAATACGAACTAATAAATTAAACTTCTTTTTCCACTTTAAAGCAAAAACCTATGGACTAATAAAGAATTATTTTTTTCCCTCCAAGTACTATTTTTGAAAAGGCAGCTCCTCCATCAGAAGAAAACTTGCTCATTTTTGTTTTTCGAACCACCATCCGGGTTCCGCTGCTAGGGCCGCGGTTGCCTAAAAAGTCTTTTGGGTGCAGCTAACGACGTTAGGTCGGGAGTTCTGGTTGGTCTAAGGGAGTTGCCCTGGACTGACAGAAGCATCTTTTAGCAGAATCAACCTACCACCGCGGGCAGCACTCTAGAAAGGATGGAGTTTTCTGAAATGGAAAGGCCTGCCAAACAAATGAACTCTAGACGCCAGTTGTGTACAGTGGCGACAAGGAAAAGTTTTTTAATAGTATGCATTTTTTTGATATCCAGTGTGATGATATTTCTGATAGGATTCTCTTTTCATGTAACACTCGCACCACCTGCATCCCCTACACCTCCACCTACTACTGTTTCCCCTCATTCTTTCCACTCCCTTCCTGGCCATGAATCCCATAGGAGATTAGAATTCATTAATAATTCCTTCATTCAGCTCCTGCACCAGCACCAGTTAGTAATGAACACAACTAATTGTTGGGTATGTGGACTTATGTGGACTTATGCCTCACACGACGGATAAAGGTATCCCTTATCTAGTTCTACCTTTCAGTCATAATGGTTCTGCGTGGGCATACAGAACGATGTTCATATATGCACGAGAAATCCAACCCCTACGTTCTGTAAAAGACAACCTCAAGACTAGCGCCCTAGTAAAAGGCATAGTTGACATGATTAAGGAAGTAACTTCTTATGAAAATACCCCTAATGACGAGATACTTGCATATGTAGGTTGGAACGTGACCAGATATGGACCTACTTTAAGTGAGAAACAGCAAGCGAAGAAATCTTCCCCGATCTGGATTGTACCCCATCAAGGTAACTTGTGTCTGCAAGGCATTGGCAGGAATCCCAGAGCTCAATTAGGGAGAAGTATCTGTACAGAAACATATATTTTTGGGTCTCAGACTTCCCCTGCGTTTTTAGCAGCTAAGGGTACTTATTTCATCTGTCATGATAGAGCCTATACATGGTTGCCCCCTGACTTCTCGGGCTCATGTTTCGTTTCGTTCCTGTTACCTCCCACCTACACAGCAGCGGCGGATTACCACAGGACAAGGGTAGTTAGAGGTGTCTTGAGTGAAGAGGACACTGCAGGTCAAGAATTTGGTGACTTTGCAAAGGGTTTTCTGCCGTTCTGGGGATCCATGGCTAACAGCAGGAACATAAGACAATTGACAAGGGTAGTTGAGTCCACCGTGATTGAAACTGCTGGTGCCCTTAGTAACTTGACTGCTGAGCTCCAGTCGGATCGTCTTATGACCCTTCAGAACAGGGTCGCCTTAGATGTCATCCTTGCAGACCGAGGTGGGGTATGCAGATTGATCCAATCTAGTTGCTGCATTTTTATCCCAGATAACGCTCCAACAGTGTACCAAGCCATCTCCAAACTGCATAAGATTTCCGAATCTATTCATGTGGATAAAGGAGATTGGTCGTTAATGGGGTGGTTCTGGGAACTAATATCCAGCTGGGGATGCAAATTTTGTATGTTGCCCTTCACATAGGCTTAATCCAATATCATAAGGACAAGCACTCCTCGATTGACTTTTTCGTGACCTGGCAGGTTGAAACCATCGCCCCAGGCCAACCCATTTGGTCAGTTCCTCTCCTGTTAGACTTGGGCCTTAGGGCAGGTTCACCCCTAATCTTTTTGCCTTTATTTGTGACCCTGTGTAGTGATTTTTGGGTCTTGGCGCACTTTTTCCCTGTGTCCCAGAGTGAAAGTGCGTGCGTGTAGTATGGCTGGCCTGCCCTCCCATAGGAATGCATGGGGAATGTGTGTGCCCTGGTAGTTCCTGATGTGTGGGGAGTGCGGGCTCGAGTTTAGTATGTATGAACTCGTGAGAGTGAATGCTGCGCAATGGTATGTGCGGCTTGTGTGTGTCTAGAAGGGAAGTGCTACTTCTGGACATTGATGTATGTGTGCAGTGAGGATAGTGGAGCGTGATTGGCTGGAGCTGGCTGGCATGCCAGGCTCCAGGAAGTCTGGATGGGTCTGCCCGGTGGTGAGTGAGAGATCAGCATGAGTGATGTGTGGGAGGAGTAGATCTGTGTCCTGGATGGGCTGGGTTTTTCCCCACACAATGCTGGCTCCGCCCCCCTGTGGTTTGTCTAATGACCCAAGCCTCCCCAGTGAATGAAAGGGGTGGTTGGGCCATCAAGGGTACTCCCAAGCCAGCTGCAACTGGTTTCCCCCCACCCTGCACCTCCTAACAAAGGATTTCTCTGTATAAATATGGGGCTGTGTCCCCACAGAAATTGTTCTACTTGTGGATCCTTGCCAGAGGGGGCTGTTGCTGCTGCTGGGGCCAGGAGGACCGCCACTTGGCTTGTCTCCCTGCCTGGAGACCCAGTGTGCTGGCTCTGGCCCTGCCTTGCCCCCCTGTCTGCCTCCAGACCTTGCTGGAGCTTTGCTGTGCTGGGGGAGCGCTCTCCCTTGTCCCCAGCGCTGGGAGCGCTTCGTTTTGCTTTTAGCGCTGAAGAGCGCTTTATTTCCCCCCTAAGCGCTGGGTGCGCTTTATTTTGATTCTAGCGCTTTGGAGCGCTTTGCCAGGACCGAGCGAGTGCCTACCTCGCTTTACCTTTATTTTCGGAGAGCCGGTGCCACCCGGCATTGCCCCGTTATATCTATTTTGAAGAGCGGCTGCCCACGCCGCATTGTCCCGTGTTCACCGCCGCAGCCCGGGAGCCCTGAAATCCGTTGCCGGGCCGCTGCCTGTTGCGACCCGGAAGTCCCGCCTCCTGACCCCCAGGGCCGCGCTGCCATTGGCGGCCCCGGCGGAAGTCAGGCGGAGGGAAAGGAGACGAGGCCAGGCGGGAGACCGAGGACGTCTGCTCCCGTGTCTGCGAGGCTCCCGAGTGAGGTGAGGAGCCCCGCGCTGCTCCAGCAGCAAGACACCCGGTGAGTGCCTGAAAGGAGGGAGAGGGGCCGCGGGACACATTGCCGGTGTCCGCCCCTCCCCCATAGCGCGACCTAGCGCTTGTAACTGTTTGGAGCCCCGAGGCTCCTGGGGGCATTTCTGATTCCTGAGTCCCCCGTGAGGGACTCCAACTAGAGGGGCCATCCTTTGTTCCTTGAGCCCTGAGAGGCTCTCGTGCCCTATTTGTTTATGGGCCCCAGAAAGGCTCTTCATTGCCCACATCGTTTAGAGCCCTGAGAGAGGCTCTGGGGGCATATTCATTATTTAGAGCGCTGAGCTCTATTGGCACATTTTGCTTGGTGAGCCCCTGAGAGGCTCCTTGCCCATTTGGTCCTTGAGCCCTCCTGGCTCCAACGTTTGCCCAGTGCATATTTACAACTGTCCAGCACTTAGTGGACAGTTGCTACGTTTAGGCTTTTGTGTCTGTGCTGCCTGCGCAGACCTCCCTGACACTGAGACTCAGGGCATTCCGCCCCTTTCGAGGCCAGTTGGCCTGAGGGACATTTTGAGTGTTGTGCTACATGCACCCTGCACATTGTGATTTCTTTGCTATATGATTCTTGCGCAAAAGTTCTAACCTGCACCTCTGAATGTGTTTTAATGTTACATGTGCAATTCTTGTTTATTATTACCTTTGCTAAAAGTGACCTGCTTAGGTAATTCTTTATGTGTTTATCCCCTTTGCTAAAAGTGACCTGCTTAGAGGATTGTTGGTGTCATTACCTTTGCTAAAAGTGACCTGCTTAGGTAATGCCTTGTTCTTTTATTCCCCTTTGCTAAAAGTAACCTGCTTAGAGGAATGTTGATGTTTGATTGCCTTTGCTAAATGTTACTGGCCTAGGTGATTATTTTAGGTTTCCTTCCCCCTGCGTGATTTCCCTACAGAGACTAGGGTGGCGTAGGAGGTGATAGGTTTTCCTTCCATAGGTTTCCTTCCCCCTGCGTGATTTCCCTACAGAGACTAGGGTGGCGTAGGAGGTGATAGGTTTTCCTTCCATAGGTTTCCTTCTCCCTGCGTGATTTCCCTACAGAGACTAGGGTGGCGTAGGAGGTGATAGGTTTTCCTTCCATAGGTCCTGATGATAAGGTCCTAGCTCCCTGCGTGATTTCCCTACAGAGACTAGGGTGGCGTAGTAGGTGATAGGTTTTCCTTCCATAGGTCCTAGCTCCCTGCGTGATTTCCCTACAGAGACTAGGGTGGCGTAGGAGGTATTTTCTCTTTACCAGTAGTTACTGGTTGTATGCTACATTTACTATTTCTGTGTTACAGTCATTGTATGTTGATGTGCTAAAGTGTTATACCTACAAGTATTATTTCCAACAAGTGCATACCCCTGACAGTGGTCCAGGTGGCCCTGCCCTGTACATAATCCCTTGTAAATCTTGCCCGTGCCTGTTGGCACATTGTAAAGTGTGTGTGTTATCTAATGTGTTCTTATTATTATAACACAAAGGCTATTTTTGATATAACCTTGTGTGGAGTTTCCTTTGTGGTGGGCCTTTGGTTGTTGTTGCTGGGGTGCGCGCGCAAACGCTTTACACATCGCCTCTGAGATTAGCCTTGCTGCTCGCGCCACGTTACCTAGAGGGTGAGCGGGGGTTATCTTGGTGTGTGACTCCCTTGCCCTGACCTTAGAAATGGTGATCCCTGACTGACCTCGACGCGAGTCTTGGCCGGCCAGGGTCCCGTTTCTAACATTGGTGGCTAGCGGTGCGGATTGGACTTGCGTTTGCGTTGTACCACAGTGGCGACAGGCCACACTTCAAAACTCTGCAATTTTAGATAACCACATTTTGGGGATTATTGTTTTTTAGGGAAGTTCAGTTTTGCTTCTCCTGAAAGGTGTCATTTGTATTTTGTCCAGTACCTTGTTCCCCGCCCTGCTCCCAGAGTTTGGTACCTGTGTCGCTAGTGGTCAGGTTGAGATAATCAGGGGTGGTAGAAACTGCCTTACCAGTCCGAGGGGAGGGTTGTGTGTGAATGAGTGTGTGTTACGCTGGACAGTGGAGTGCAAGTTCTGAGATAGGATTCTTGCTGAATTGTGTAATTGTGTACTCCTGTGTAAGCTCAGACCCCCAGGTTCCCTGTGTCAAACTCTTCTTGAGAACGTCCGCCAAAATGGAGCCTGTTTTTGATCTCTGTTGTCTTTTTAGGTACAGTAGGTCAGAGCTGGTCAGATTCTGTGAAGAGGGAGGCATGGAGGTGAGTGTGTCGGATACTCAGTCCCAGCTTAGGGACAGCCTGATCCAATGGCAAAAGGGTCAGTGGGATCTTGAGTACAGTGAGAGAGAGAGGGCCCGGGCCGCACGTCATGAGGATGGTGAGTCTGTTGAGAGCCCTGAAGAATGTGAGTTGTATGATGATGACAGTGGATGGATGTCAGCAGATAGTGAGGACCCCATAGGTAGGGAGTCCCTTGCTGAGTCCAGTGTCAGTACCAGCGCCACATCCCTTGTCCTGTCCCCAGAAGAATGGGAAGATAGGGAGAAAGAAAGGGAGCATCAGTTAGCAATGGAACAGCTCATGTTAGAGCATGCCCAGGCTATGGCGCAGCTAGAGATCGAAAGACTCTTAGCGCAGGAGAGGATAGAGGTGGAGAGAAGGGCCATCATCCGTGAGAGAGCAGCCCTAGAGGATAGACTCTTCCCTGCGCATAATTGTAATTGTCTGGATTCCCCAGGGAGGGTGGAGTCCAGTGGTGGCAGCTTTTTAAATATTAGTGTGGACAGTCCCACTCCCAGTTCCCCGAGTATGGTTCCTGTTTCCCCAGAGGAGGAGAATAGGTTGAGGTTTAGGAACCTTAGGAAACCGTCTCATCAGTCTTGGGTAGACTTTGAGGATGACTGTTGTGGAGCCCTGTGTGATTGGGTACGGGAGCCCACGAAATGTGATTGGGACATATTGTTCGATATGTTTATCAGAGAGCAGTTGCTCAGTTGTTGTGTGCCAGAGTTGCGCCAGCACCTGTTGAAGTTTGGATCGTTTATTGCATGTGAGCTTGCAGCGGAAGCAGACCGTTGGGACAGTGCGAAAGGTTCTTTTGAGTCACTAGTGAGTGATTCCAACAATAGTGGGTCAGGTGTCTTCCAGCCCAGTGTGGTGGAGGAGGGTGAGAGTAGCCCAGCTAGGTCCTTGGTTAGTGAGAAGGGTGTAGGGGCTGACTGCCTGTCTCAGTGGAGCGGGAGTGAGTGTGTGACCGAGAGTCCCCAGATGCCCGAAGCCCTGTCACAGAGCCTGGATGGTTTCTTTAGGGAACACCAGGAAAGGAACCTAGACTTGCCTGTTAGTTCACTTGAGGGAGATCTCCTAGTGTGTAGAGAACCTGGAGCATCTGTAAGCGGAGCTTCTATGGTCCTAGAAGCTGGCAGTACCGCTCCAGGAGGGAGAGTACAGAAGTCCAGTGAAGGGAGTGATTGGGGGATGGTATGTGAGTCCCCAGAAGTCCTGGAGTGCCAGGCATTGGTTCCACCGAAGGTTTTAGACCAGAGGTTGGATGGCCAGGTTCAGGATCAGCCTGACCTGAAGGGTGGGACTACTGTAATCAGTGTCCTGACCAGTTCTTTCTCCAGAAGTACCGCCCCGGTTGGGAGGGAGCAGGACTCTGGAAGGGGGTGCAGAGGGTGGGAGAGCCCACCTCTGACCCCGGTGCAACCTGAGGGGTTAAACCCTCGGTTGGGAGAATGTTGTTTAGAGGGGACCCCTCGCAGGAGGAGGAGGAACCCTAGGAGAAGAGGTAAGGGGAGGAGAGCCTTCCCTGAGACTCCTGGTCCACCTAAGGTTGTAGACCCTAGGCTGGAGAACCAGTGGAAGTCTAGCCCTGTCTTGCAGACAGGAAGAGTGGAGCATGGCTATTATGTGCCAGGGGTTACTACCCCCCACTTTGTGAGTAGGCAGGATCCAGTGGTACCTGGATGGCCTAGGGCCTGGTCCTCGCCGAGGGCAGCTGGAGAGTATCAATGGGGTACCTCAGTTAGTCCCTACAGTAGTTTTAGAAGGAACCCTAGGGGGTCACCGTGGCGTAAAACAGGAGGGTGTCCCTGCAGTTGTGGGCCCGCGTCCTTGTTTTATCGCCCCAAGCAGGGAAGTCCATCACGGTGGTGATCTGTCTGCCCTGCGTTTTGGCTGGAAGGGGGTCGTGTTAGACTTGGGCCTTAGGGCAGGTTCACCCCTAATCTTTTTGCCTTTATTTGTGACCCTGTGTAGTGATTTTTGGGTCTTGGCGCACTTTTTCCCTGTGTCCCAGAGTGAAAGTGCGTGCGTGTAGTATGGCTGGCCTGCCCTCCCATAGGAATGCATGGGGAATGTGTGTGCCCTGGTAGTTCCTGATGTGTGGGGAGTGCGGGCTCGAGTTTAGTATGTATGAACTCGTGAGAGTGAATGCTGCGCAATGGTATGTGCGGCTTGTGTGTGTCTAGAAGGGAAGTGCTACTTCTGGACATTGATGTATGTGTGCAGTGAGGATAGTGGAGCGTGATTGGCTGGAGCTGGCTGGCATGCCAGGCTCCAGGAAGTCTGGATGGGTCTGCCCGGTGGTGAGTGAGAGATCAGCATGAGTGATGTGTGGGAGGAGTAGATCTGTGTCCTGGATGGGCTGGGTTTTTCCCCACACAATGCTGGCTCCGCCCCCCTGTGGTTTGTCTAATGACCCAAGCCTCCCCAGTGAATGAAAGGGGTGGTTGGGCCATCAAGGGTACTCCCAAGCCAGCTGCAACTGGTTTCCCCCCACCCTGCACCTCCTAACAAAGGATTTCTCTGTATAAATATGGGGCTGTGTCCCCACAGAAATTGTTCTACTTGTGGATCCTTGCCAGAGGGGGCTGTTGCTGCTGCTGGGGCCAGGAGGACCGCCACTTGGCTTGTCTCCCTGCCTGGAGACCCAGTGTGCTGGCTCTGGCCCTGCCTTGCCCCCCTGTCTGCCTCCAGACCTTGCTGGAGCTTTGCTGTGCTGGGGGAGCGCTCTCCCTTGTCCCCAGCGCTGGGAGCGCTTCGTTTTGCTTTTAGCGCTGAAGAGCGCTTTATTTCCCCCCTAAGCGCTGGGTGCGCTTTATTTTGATTCTAGCGCTTTGGAGCGCTTTGCCAGGACCGAGCGAGTGCCTACCTCGCTTTACCTTTATTTTCGGAGAGCCGGTGCCACCCGGCATTGCCCCGTTATATCTATTTTGAAGAGCGGCTGCCCACGCCGCATTGTCCCGTGTTCACCGCCGCAGCCCGGGAGCCCTGAAATCCGTTGCCGGGCCGCTGCCTGTTGCGACCCGGAAGTCCCGCCTCCTGACCCCCAGGGCCGCGCTGCCATTGGCGGCCCCGGCGGAAGTCAGGCGGAGGGAAAGGAGACGAGGCCAGGCGGGAGACCGAGGACGTCTGCTCCCGTGTCTGCGAGGCTCCCGAGTGAGGTGAGGAGCCCCGCGCTGCTCCAGCAGCAAGACACCCGGTGAGTGCCTGAAAGGAGGGAGAGGGGCCGCGGGACACATTGCCGGTGTCCGCCCCTCCCCCATAGCGCGACCTAGCGCTTGTAACTGTTTGGAGCCCCGAGGCTCCTGGGGGCATTTCTGATTCCTGAGTCCCCCGTGAGGGACTCCAACTAGAGGGGCCATCCTTTGTTCCTTGAGCCCTGAGAGGCTCTCGTGCCCTATTTGTTTATGGGCCCCAGAAAGGCTCTTCATTGCCCACATCGTTTAGAGCCCTGAGAGAGGCTCTGGGGGCATATTCATTATTTAGAGCGCTGAGCTCTATTGGCACATTTTGCTTGGTGAGCCCCTGAGAGGCTCCTTGCCCATTTGGTCCTTGAGCCCTCCTGGCTCCAACGTTTGCCCAGTGCATATTTACAACTGTCCAGCACTTAGTGGACAGTTGCTACGTTTAGGCTTTTGTGTCTGTGCTGCCTGCGCAGACCTCCCTGACACTGAGACTCAGGGCATTCCGCCCCTTTCGAGGCCAGTTGGCCTGAGGGACATTTTGAGTGTTGTGCTACATGCACCCTGCACATTGTGATTTCTTTGCTATATGATTCTTGCGCAAAAGTTCTAACCTGCACCTCTGAATGTGTTTTAATGTTACATGTGCAATTCTTGTTTATTATTACCTTTGCTAAAAGTGACCTGCTTAGGTAATTCTTTATGTGTTTATCCCCTTTGCTAAAAGTGACCTGCTTAGAGGATTGTTGGTGTCATTACCTTTGCTAAAAGTGACCTGCTTAGGTAATGCCTTGTTCTTTTATTCCCCTTTGCTAAAAGTAACCTGCTTAGAGGAATGTTGATGTTTGATTGCCTTTGCTAAATGTTACTGGCCTAGGTGATTATTTTAGGTTTCCTTCCCCCTGCGTGATTTCCCTACAGAGACTAGGGTGGCGTAGGAGGTGATAGGTTTTCCTTCCATAGGTTTCCTTCCCCCTGCGTGATTTCCCTACAGAGACTAGGGTGGCGTAGGATGTGATAGGTTTTCCTTCCATAGGTTTCCTTCTCCCTGCGTGATTTCCCTACAGAGACTAGGGTGGCGTAGGAGGTGATAGGTTTTCCTTCCATAGGTCCTGATGATAAGGTCCTAGCTCCCTGCGTGATTTCCCTACAGAGACTAGGGTGGCGTAGTAGGTGATAGGTTTTCCTTCCATAGGTCCTAGCTCCCTGCGTGATTTCCCTACAGAGACTAGGGTGGCGTAGGAGGTATTTTCTCTTTACCAGTAGTTACTGGTTGTATGCTACATTTACTATTTCTGTGTTACAGTCATTGTATGTTGATGTGCTAAAGTGTTATACCTACAAGTATTATTTCCAACAAGTGCATACCCCTGACAGTGGTCCAGGTGGCCCTGCCCTGTACATAATCCCTTGTAAATCTTGCCCGTGCCTGTTGGCACATTGTAAAGTGTGTGTGTTATCTAATGTGTTCTTATTATTATAACACAAAGGCTATTTTTGATATAACCTTGTGTGGAGTTTCCTTTGTGGTGGGCCTTTGGTTGTTGTTGCTGGGGTGCGCGCGCAAACGCTTTACACATCGCCTCTGAGATTAGCCTTGCTGCTCGCGCCACGTTACCTAGAGGGTGAGCGGGGGTTATCTTGGTGTGTGACTCCCTTGCCCTGACCTTAGAAATGGTGATCCCTGACTGACCTCGACGCGAGTCTTGGCCGGCCAGGGTCCCGTTTCTAACACTCTCCCAGTGGCCGGTCAAGATAGCATCTAGGCGCACCCGGCCACAAAACCCTTTCATCACATTTTCACCCTGCCGAATCTTGCCCACACCTGACCCCGCTCCTTCTTTCCTACTTGTTTTATGATGAGAACGTGCTCATTTCATTGGGGAACACCGATATCTGATTGAAATACCGGACCTTGCCGAGTAATTTATTATGTATCAGACAAACGAAATGTGAGCTTGTCATCATAACTCTGTTACTTATTTGTGGTCGAAATATGTGAATAGTATCCTGAAAATCTAGGAATGTTTGCCTGAAGCTTATTATTTTGTATAAGAAGAGAAGCCTGACTTCGTGATTTGAAGCAGTCTCCTGAGAACATACTTCCATGTGTTGTACTTCTAGGACACTTCTTACCTTGGTTGCAGCCAATAAAACCGATCTTTGACTTCACCTAGAAGACTCTGAGTTTCTGTGGTCTGAATCAGGAAAAGGACTCGATGTCTTTGGGTGTGTATTCCCTGACACCGCTGGGTTACCGGTTAAGCACCGGTTCTGAAAAACCCAGTACCTCAACCCCTGCCCAATACGTGGCCACCCGGGTACAGTCCCAAATGGTATGGAAGAATGTCCCCCTCTCTCCACATCCGCGGAGGCAAAATTCGTGGGGGGCCCTCCCTATTTTGTGAAGGACCGTTCTGGTGTAGTACGTGCGGTGTAGTATTTTTAACTGAACTAGTTTAAGTCTGGATGGGATCGCTGATTCTCGGGGTGACGAGAGAGCCTCCTGTCATTCCAAGTCATCAAGGTCGCCAATTTCGCCCACCCAAGTCAGGCGCAATTTGGATAGCATGTCAGGGAGGTTGTTGATCAGCTTCCTATATGTGTAGGACGTCGCTTTGTGGGACATGTGTTCTGTCAGCAGCCTATCCTCCAACAGAGTGGATTCTTGTAGTGTTGTACCCACCGGGATGACTGACAGGAGGGAATGTCGGATCTGCATATATCTATAATACTCAGACTGGGCCATTTCGTGTTTGGTTTGTAAATAAGTGAAGTCCACTATGTTATTTTTCCTCCAGAGATCACCCACCACTGAAATGCCTATGGCGTCCCAAGCCCGGAACCCCTTGCTATTTCCCATGAAGCCTAGTCTGTGTGAGTCCCACTGGGGGGGTCATTTGCGGGACAGTGTTTGCGCACTTAAGATGTCTATGTGCCTTATACCAGAGTTGGACCGTGTGACGGGTCGGACCGATGAGGTCGGACGGAACGCTACGACTATAAAGGGTTCTTAAAAGTCCCCTGGGCTCGATATTCTGCCTGTCAGCCATAAAGGCGGGCTCAGTCTGCGGGGCGTGTAACCAGTAATTAATTTGCTTAAGATGGCCCAGTAATATAATTCGATATCAGGGAGTGATATGCCCCCATCATACCAGTCCTTTACCAGTTTGCATTGTGCAATTCGTGCCGGTTTCCCGTCCCACAACAAAGTAGAAACCGCAGCGCAATGGCTCTGAAGTAGGAAGAGGGGACCGGAAATGGTGTGTTCTCGAGCAGGTAGAGAAAACGAGGCAACGCCTTCATTTTAAACAGTGCGGCCTTGCCAAGGAGGGTGAGAGGGAGGGAACGCCACACCTGTACATCTCGGGTAAACCGTTCCAGTGGGGGTCTCAAGTTCAGGGCGCGGAATTCGTCCGGGTTGGATGATACCTGGATTCCCAAATATTTAAAAGGGGTGTCAGTGTAACGCAGCGGACAGTCCGCAGGGAGGGAAGGCGGGCTACCGGTGAGAACGTACAGGACTGATTTGGTCCAATTAATTCTATATCCCGAAACCCTCCCAAACTTTTCACAAACATTTAGAATTTCTAGGATTGACTTTTTAGGGGAGGTGAGGTAGAGAAGGACATCGTCCGCATAGAGAGATATCCTATCTTCCCAGGACGGCGACCACCTGATACCCTTGATGGATGGTTCCCACCGAATCCAGATTGCCAGTGGCTCAAGGATCAGCGTGAACAGCAAGGGGGATAACGGGCAGCCCTGCCGCGTCCCACGGCCAAGCGGGAAATCCCTGGAGAGGTGGCCATTTACTGCAACCTGGGCCAGGGGCCCGGCATAGAGCAGGCTGACCCAGACACTATTCTTAAAGCGATCAAGGAATACTTTCAGATCAACGCACCGGTGATGGATGACCCATGCATTCTGTGGGAAGCATTCAAAGCCACGATACGGGGATGGTGCATGAGCACCACAATAGGTGTCGTGAGGGACATTAGACAGCAAATAAAAAACGGGAGAAACGCATGAAGGATCTGGAGGCAGCCTTTGTAAACACTCATGATCTTTCACTACTGGCCACTTACGACAAGTGCATACAGAACATCAAACCTTTGTCGAGGATGAGATAAAATACCTCAACAAGACACAGAGGCCAGATCTTTTGGGGAGGGTGGCAGACCTGGTAAAGTGCTTGCAGCCAAAATATGCGAGGGTAAGAGTCACACAGCAATCCTACGAGTTAAATCCGGTGATGGCATACTACACACACAAGCGACAGGCATTTTAAACTGCTGCACTGACGCATACAGCGCCTTATATAGATCACAAAAGACGGCAACGGCGGAAGAGACTTTTGCCTATCTAGATGACGTGGCAATCGCATGGTTGTCAGATGGACAGAGGGAATACCTAGCATCCCCTATAACGGTAGAGGAAGTCACTGATGTGATATAAACCTTGCCCAACGGTAAAGCACCTGGTCCGGACGGGTACACCAACGAATTTTATAAACAATACGAAGACATTCTAGCCCCTTATGTAGTTGCAATGTATGGTGCAGCCTTTGAGCAGGCAGAGCTACCCCGGACGCTCAGGGAAGCAGTGATAATAGCCCTCTTAAAACCCTCCAAGAACTCGGAGGCATGCGACTCATACAGGCCACTGTCACTTATCAATGTTGATTCCAAAATCCTAGCAAAAATACTGGCGGTAAGGCTGAACCCATTGATGACGAATCGATCAGGCCGGCTTTATCCCGACAAGATCCACATCGCACAACACTATTTGCCCTATCCCACTATCTCACGCCTACAACGAGGGCCGTGGCGGTGATGTTGGACGCCGCCAAAGCATTCGATTCTATAGAATGGAGATACCTAATTACTATACTGCATAGGATGGGCTTTCCCAAACGCTTCGTACAATGGGTCTCCCTGATATACACTAAACCGCGTGCCAGAGTCAGAATCAATGGGTACGTCTCGGACGCTTTCAACATTGAACGGGGCACCAGGCAGGGATGCCCACTATCGCCCCTGCTATTCTCTCTTGCCTTGGAACCGCTAGCATGTCGGATCCGACAGAAGTACAAATCATTCGCACTACAGTTCCCATCACGACCTCCCCACATCTCCTCCTATGCAGATGATATGTTATTGTATGTTAGGGACCCTGCTGAACATCTGAACCCATTGTTGAGAGAATATATTAAATTTGGGGGGCACTCCGGCCTAACCATTAACTGGTCTAAATCATCAATCATTCCTCTTACCGACACGACTACCCCGCATGACACTGACTGCCCCTTAGAGTGGCAAACGGATCCTATACGCTATCTAGGGGTATGGTATCACAGGGACCCAGAGGTAGTACTCCGGTCAAATTATGGATATACAATCTCCAAATTAGAGGACAAAGTGAATCACTGGACACAACTACCATTATCACTGGCGGATCGCATCGCGATAGTAAAAATGAACATCTTACCCAAATTCCTTTATCTCTTTAACAACATACCTATTCCTCCTCCTGGAGCCGTCTTCAGGCGCAGAAAATCATTGGTGTTGCAGCTCATATGGGCAGGTAAACAGGCTTGCATAGACCTCAGAACACTTACTCTGCCATATGACAGAGGAGGTTACGCAGTGCTGGACTTCCTATTATATTATCTGTGCGCACAGGCACAATACGGAGCTTACTGGTACCATAAGATACCGTACCTCACCCACGCTGCAGTAGAAGAAGGAGATGCGAGTCCTATCCCACTATCGGCCATTTTAACACATGTAAGACAACCACTGCATGCGCACAACATAAACACGATAGACACCACAGTGAAGGCATGGCGTAAATTAGGACAATTGGCGAATCAAGTCCCGCTATACGCACCAGAAATGCCGCTGCACCATCACCAAGCGCTGTCGGTCACAAGCGAAAATGTAGGAATGCCGCTACTGCGCAGCGTAGGCATAGAAAAGATGGGGGACCTATTTAACTGCGGGAAATTAAAGGACATCAAGGATTTCGAATATATACAAAACAAGACACAACTATTTCGCTTTACTTATTACAGATTGAAGCGAGCCTTGAAGGAACTCTTCCCACATTCCCCAACGCACCAGACTGTCTAAATACGCTACAACTCATAATCAAAACTCAAGATTTATCACATTTAGTATCAAGGCTGTATGCTACGGCGCAAGCAGAAATACCATACACCACAGACAAGGCTAAGACACGATGGGACACGGCACTAACGGACCCGTTGACAGAACACGAATGGCGACAGACTTGCGCCTTAGTACAGATACTTACACCTAACGGAAACCTGCGTATCATTCACTACAAGTTCCTCCATCAGGCATATTATACACCGGCCAAAATGTATACATATGGTTTGCAAGATGAAGATAGATGCAAAAGATGTGGAGGGGAGGGAGCAGATTTTGCACATTTAGCTTAGTACTGCCCGAAAATCCATGATTTTTGGAGGGAGATTGTGGCCAAACTGTCTGTCATGATTGGCGTGGAACTGGAATGCGAGATACGGACTTGTGTACTAGGTATCATATCGCACGTCAAAGCTACTAAACGCAAATTTAGTGCTGTATCATTATTATTGGCAAAAAGACAAATTGCACAATGCTGGAACAGCAAACAAGTGCCCACAATCCTTCGATGGTTGCGTGATATGGCAAGCTGCAGAGATAAACTTCTAACATTTGAGGAAGAACTTCCAATGAGGTTCAGGCCAAAAGACTACTGGTCCTACTTTACAGAATATATGAACTCGCTGGAAGATGGGGTGGGAATTGAGCTACAGGAAGAAGTGTAAAGTATTCCACTATTATGTCGTATTTGGCAGAAGTACAGTGTCGCAAGCGCAGGAATTCTGGAGGACATGCATGTATCATTGTAAGCAGTTCGGAATGCATTGGTCTTAATATTATTTCTATTTGTACCTTTTATTACTTTTGTACTGTATGTAGAAAATCAATAAAAAAGAATAAACATTTTTTTTTCTTGAAGTGGAGATAAAAACGAACAGTGAAGCCATCCGGACTGGGTGTATTATCTTTGGGTAGAAGAGTAATGGCATTGAGTATTTCCTTTTCCGAGATAGGAATGTCTAGGGATGAAAGATCTGTAAGATTATCAGGGAATTTGGGAATAGATTGAAAGAAAGAGTCAATTTGTGCGCAAGTTGGACTGGATTCTGGAGTGGGAAGGGAAGAGTAATATTGAACAAAACAGTCAAGGATTTTATCATCAGTGGACTGACGCTCTCCTTGGGTATCAGTAATCGTTATAATTTTGGATTTTGGATTTTTGATTTTGAGATAATTTGCAAGGGATTTGCCTGATATGTTTTGCCCTCCATACATTTTAGCGTTAAATTTGAGGAGATTATTGCATGCAGAGTCCCAAGAGTGGTTGTTATATTGCATTTTTGCTTTGATAAGAGAAAATAGTGTACTAGAGGAGTTTGTGGTGAAGTAAAGAGGTTCAAGTTCTTTCATTTGTTTAACAATGTGAGATGACTGTGAAAGGGCTTTTTTCCTCTTTCGAGATACAAAGTCAATAATAAATCCTCTAGCGGCAGCCTTGAAGGCATCCCAAATAAAGTGAAATTGAGAAGTAGAATGAAGATTATTGTGAAAGAATTCCTCCATGAAAAGCATACAGTGCTCAGTAAACTGGGAATATAAGAGGAGAGTATTATTGAAGCGCCAGCGCCGAGAGGTGGGAGTATGTGAGGGGTAATCCATGTCCAAAATAACAGGGGCGTGATCTGAAATAAGAAGAGAACCTATTTCTGAGTTAGTCATGAATTGGAAAGCGTGTTGAGTGGGAAAAATATAACCAATACGGGAGTGTGATGCATGTACTGGAGAAAAGAAGGAGAATTCTAGTGTGTCAGGGTGGGATATTTTCAGGAATGTATGAGGCCTCTGGAAGAGATGGTTTTATAAAAAGATTTTTGCATCTTAATCGGAACATATCTGGTTTGTGATTTCCGATCTAAAAAGGGTTTCATGAGTTGGTTAAGTCAGCGACCACAATTAATTCATCAGTTGCATGTGAGGAAAGAAGTGTGGAAAAGTCATTCTAAAAGTTTAAATCAATGCCATTAGGGCCATAGATATTACAAAAGGAAAATTGTGTGTTATTAACAGTGATATCTAAAAACAACCATCTACCGTTAGTGTCATGAAACTCATTTTGTAACTGAACAGTCAACAACTTATGAAACAAAATAATAACACAATTTGTGTTTTTCACTGCCGGAGAGCAGAAGGCTTCTCCTAACCATTGTTTACGCAAAGAAGATAAATCTTGTAAATTAAGGTGCGTTTCTTGCAACAATGCAACTTGACATGTCAATCTCGCTAAATGAGATACAGCGCATTTTTTTTAACAGGATTGCAAATACCTTAAACATTCCAAGAGATAACACGAAGACCATTCATCCTGAAAGTTAAATAGGAGTAGGCGGAGGAGTGAAGAGAAGTCAAGAAAGAGTAGGAGAAAAGAAAATAAGGGTGAAAAGAGGTTGGAAAGATGGACATAGCAAAAAAGAACAAAAAGAGAAGAAATTGAACCATATGCCCACCACAGGAATAGAAACCAGCTCATGCTGAGAGAACAGTATCGAACCATAGGTTGAGATGAAAAAGAAGAAGATGTAGAATTGAGTAGATAAGAAAAAAGTTGCCAAAGACAGGAGGGAAAAAGAGGAAAGGAAGAAGGGAGCAGTGAAAAGGCGAGAAGGAAAGAGGGAGAAAAAAGAAAAGAGAAAAAAGGAGAAGAAGAAGGGGAGCAAAGTCCCCAAAAAAAGAAATCAAAAAGAGGATGACAGAAAGCCAAATGGCTTCGACCATAAAGGAGAGTTCACCAGAAAATATTAATGTGGGAGGGGGGCGACGAAGAACAAGACAACTGCACAAAAAGGAGACACCGAAAAAAAGACAGATCACCATACATTAACAAAAAACAATTTGAAAAGGGAATCCGAAGACTGAAGGTAACCAAATGAGACTAAAGGAAGGGAACTTACCAAACATCCAGGGGAAACAGCAGCGGAATGGATCGTACATTACAGACATCAGGGCAACACAGATGGAACATTTTCTACAACAAAACTGCAAAGGGGAGACCTTAGAAACATTGGAGAGGATAAACAAAGAAGCGGTTATAGCTTACGAACTACATACTAAAATAAAACTAAAAAAGACAAAACAGAGAATCATGAACAGAACAATTAGGGTTTGCTCAGTTCCATAAGTTCTCCCTTCTGAGTATGAATGAACTTCTGAAGGTCAGCTAGATATTCAAAACTAAAAGTTCTGTCTTTAAAGGTAACTTTGAAGAAGCAAGGATGGATTAGGCCGTAGCGTGCATTCATGGTTTTCAACGCAGGTCTGAGGTCTAGGAATTCCTTCTGCCGATTAGCAGTTGGTTTGGTTTAGAGACATCTTGGGTGAAGAAAACTTTATGGCCAGACCAAAGCATCTGCTTATATTGCCTAGCTGCATTGAGAATCGTCATAAGGTCTGAATATATGAGAAAATAGGCAATTATACCTCTGGGTTTGGATATAGAGGATGTATTCTTTGGCCCCAAGCGATAAGCTCTTTGCATGTTGAAATCCATGGATTTTGGAAGGCCAACGATCTGAAGGACTTGGGTTTTCAAAAATGTAATTATGTCCGACCCTTCAGAACCTTCCGGAATACCATATTTGCAAAGGTTGTTGCGCCTGTTGCGATTTTCCAAATCCTCTGTGGTCTTTTTAAGTTGACTGACTTCCTTAGTAAGGCTATTGACTCTAGCAACAACATCCTGAGCATCACTAACCTTTTGTTCTGCATCAGTAAGTCTCGTATCAAGGCTAGACCATTTGTCATCCAGCCTCTGAAGAGTAGCGGTAGTGTCAGTCATAAAAGGACAAATGAGGCGAAATTCCTCCATGATATCCTCCAGCGTGAGAGGAAGCGCCAATTTCGACGGGGAAGGTGGATCCTTCTTAATACGTTTACCAGAAGACACAGTTGGCTCTTTACAACCTTCGGAAGAAGACCCATGAGGTTTATTTGAATGTGAGGAATCCATATTGACATATTACCACAGGAAACTTACAGCCAAGAGCGGGATTGAAGGCGAAAGAGAAGGTGCTAAATAACAATTTGAAGTAGACCAGCAGTCTGTTTAACAAGAGAATAGCAAGTGGTTATCACAGTGCAGCAATAAAAGGCGTTGAAATGTGGGACACTGAAGAAGCGTACTAAAAGTACAGCAAAATATCAGTAAAAAAATAGCTGCAGGGTCAAATAACAAACTTTTAGACCATACGTCCTGTGCAAAACTGGGAATGCTGTGTGAGGAGAAGTGCACTCACACCTCTCTCCTCTTTGTTTATTTAATTTCTGTTGCCATTGCTTGTAAACAAAATACTGAGGCAAATTGAGGAGAAAAACGGAGGTAAATTGAAAAAAAACACTGCTCCAACATTGCAGGGGCCAAAGAGGCAAGCTTCCACAGTAGCAAGGAGAAATTGCGGTCAGTAGGGCACAAAAAACAACATTACAGCGATAAAAAAAACGCTGCGTAGGGGAGTGATCAAAATGGCGGCCGCAGTAAGGTGAAAGCAGGTTTAGCAAGTAAAATGTCAAAAAGACCGCATTTCGGTCCAGAAACTTGCCAAAATGTGCCCGTCCATCTCCGACGAGATAATCCTTCGTCTCCTTGCAACAGCATTGCCAGAAAGAGGTCCCTTCTTCTTCGAGCGTGGTTCGACCGAGTGGAGCTCCTTAGATGGCGGTCATCTTGCAACACCACGCCGCGCGCTCTCAAAAACTGTAGTTTTAAAAGCAGCGAAAGACACAATAAAAATCAGCCATCGTTAAGTGCTCATGGAGGAGCGTGAGCGAACTGCCGCCTTAAAAAAAACCTACACGGAATAGGGTTTTTGTTACCACGGCACATGACGTTAAATCCTTTTAGCCTACATATGATTGTATTCCATTAGTTTCTGGTGTTTTACAGTGACTAATGTGATGCATTTAATAGTCGACAACCTACTTCCAACCTGCTTTGATATCTTTCTTGCACATACCTTATCTTGCACTTTGTAACTAGGTAACCATCTTGGAATTTTAATCCACACTAGTCCCCCTTGAGTGCATTCTGACTCCTGCAGCACTCCTGACTAGGACATGAAGAAATATGATCATATCATTCCACTGTGATCGAACTTCACAGGTTCCCTTTGACAGCCTACAACATCTTCAAATGCAGTTGCATCCTCTACAAAGCCTTCACAATGCATTAACACTCCACAAACTAGTTACCTTTCCTATCACTCCTTGACTTTATGCTTAAGGCGGTAAGGGGTTGTGGCAGGACCTCCTGTCCCGCTAGCTAGCCTGTGAATATTTTCTTGAGCCCTGTAATTGCTGATTATTTGTTTTAATCTTCCGTGAACAAAACGGAATTTTACCTTTTTAAAAATATCCGCTGAGCGCATTCTGGCACACACTTTCCACTCTGTGTAATCTTGAATTTAAAATTGTACCCAGAGCGAGGTTTTCGTCTTTCGTCTTCCCTCTGACTGAAAGGGGAGGACACCACTTCCTGTTTGTACTGCTGGCGGTTAGCGCTCTAGCAGCTGAGTGTACCGGGGCTATTTAGCCCTCGCCCCCCTCCGAGCGCGCAGCGGTCGCGCGCAGGGGTGCCGAAGACAACGCCGAAGACTAGCCAAAGAGTAGCCCGTCTGCGCCCGTCCGCGCCAGGACGGGGCTTGGGGCCATCCTCCCTGCCCTTTCCATTATGGACCGCCCCGTATCCATTCCTCGCATCAGGTATGCATCACATACTCTTAGGGCATTACAACCTCTGCGACAACACTGTTGTAAAAATAAAACGCTCATATGTCCTGAGGGTCCCTTCTCTTGTATTAAATGCGGCTTTCAAGCCACGCACACCCACACTATCCCCGGACGGCCCACAGAGAACACTGATACTCAGGGAAGCTGGGATAGCTTTTTGCTAAATGTCAGATCACTCCCTAAACACTGTATTGAACTATGGGACACTATCTATAATACTCAACCCAAGATATGTTTCTTAACTGAAACATGGCTGAAACCCCACACTATCCCTACTATTACTCTTGGGATACCTATGGGATATAAAATCCTTCGCCTTGACCGCCCTGTGAAAGTGGGAGGTGGGATCGCTATTATATACAGAGACACTCTGAATATTAGAGTCCTAGAACAAGTGATGCTCCCTACTATGGAAGTACTCATCTTTCATCTAAAAATAAATTCAAAAACACAATGGAAAGGAGCCCTAGTTTACCGTCCACCTGGACCTAATGCTGGTTTCTCCCTTGCCCTCACTGAATTATTAGCCCCCCATCTGAAAGCTAATGAAAACTTCATTTTACTTGGAGATTTTAACTTTCATATCGACACTGCTGACCATCAGGATACTAATGTATTCCTCACTGATCTCGCCATGCTAGGGTTACATCCCAGAAATAGTGGCCCTACTCACTCGGGTGGTCACACTTTGGACCTGATTCTCACTACCCAACCCAATGTCCATTGTTATCCCCCCAAACATATTAATTGGTCGGACCATAAACGGATTGACTTCTCCATACCACATTTATCTAATTCCAAGAACCGCCTTGCTACTCACCCTATTAAACGTAGGCCTTGGCACAAGATTACTCTTCCCAAACTCACTCAAACATGGGAACAGCCGCTACTCACCAATCTCGACAACATCGACACTGCTCTCTCCATGTTTAATTCCACTCTAATGACAGCCATTGACTCCTTAGCCCCTCAGAAAAATGCAAAAAAAACCACCATTGCGAAAAGGGAAACATGGTATACGGAAGACCTTAAAATGGAAAAGAAGAGATGCAGAAAACTGGAAAAATTTTGGAGACGCACGGGCAACAGGGAAGATAAGAGCCGCTACCTTGAGGCTATGTCCTCCTATTACAAAAATATTAAAAAAGCAAGAAAAACAAGTCTGACCACTCAAATTGCAGTGGCTGGCAACTCCACAAGAGAGCTATTTAAAATCATTCAAACTTTCACCAGCCCCGAAGTATGTGAAAGCCCTCACACCTTCACCCAAGAACTTTGCGACGAAATATCCCAGTTCTTTGAGGATAAAATAGAAGGTATATACAAAAAAATCACTACTGTCTCAGACTCCCTGGAAACTAATGCCTTTGAAACCTCCTCGCAATCGACTTCTGGAGAAACTCTTCTGGATATTCCAGAAATAACCACTAAGGAGCTGACCACACTCATTAACCAAACTAAGTCCGGTTCTCCCGCCGACCTAATACCTGCCAAATTCATCTCCCCACTAATTGAGATACTAGGTCCTCATATTCAGAAACTTCTCAACCTATCCTTTACCAAAGGCCAGCTCCCACTCGCCTGGAAGGATGCGGTAGTGAACCCCATACGTAAAAATTCCACCTTGCCCTGGTCTGCACTCTCCAACCTTCGCCCGATTTCTCTCCTTCCTTTCATCAGCAAACTGGCAGAAAAGCACGTTAACACCACTCTTTCCAACTTTATCGAAGCAACAGGAGGCCTGGACCAATCCCAATCTGGATTCAGGCCCAACCACAGCACGGAATCGGCCCTCCTCTCTGTGACAGACCAGATCAAAATGTCACAAGACAAAGGGGGCTCTATGATTCTTGTGCTGTTGGACCTGTCTGCAGCCTTCGATACCGTGTCTCATAACACCCTGTTGAACCGGTTGCAAGGAGTAGGAATCGGAGGCGTAGCACTATCTTGGTTGGAGAGTTTCCTTTCCGGGAGGTCGCAATCTATCAGCCTGGGCCCCTTCAGTTCCATCTCTAGGGGGCTCACAAAGGGGGTGCCACAGGGCTCTTGCCTCAGCCCTACATTGTTTAATGTCTATGTGGCCCCCCTTGCTGAGATTGTGCGGAAATATGGGTTCATACCGGTTTCCTACGCCGACGACACCCAGCTCCTCTACCCTTTCAGCTCCCTTGGCCTCAAAACCAAGGAGAATTTTGCTGATGGTATGAGAGCGGTGTCACACTGGATGGCGAGGAACTGCCTCCAGTGTAATGTAACAAAAACAGAGGTCTTGCTCTTTGGCAAAGCAAGTATCCTTTGGTCCCCTGACTGGTGGCCACTAGACCTTGGCCCAGTACCTGTACCCAAACCTCACGTTAAAAATCTCGGAGTGAAGCTGGATCAAAAACTGACCCTAAAAGATCACACAAACTATATTGCGGGTCTGTGCTTTCACACCATTGGTCTGCTCAGGCGTGTCTTTCCTTTTCTCTCGGCCACATGTAGAAAGACACTTGTACAGGCCTTGGTAACTAGTCGTCTGGACTACTGTAACGGCCTGCTAACATTAGCTAATGCTGATGCTGTAGGCCGCTTGCAGGTAGTCCAGAACACGGCTGCAAGACTGGTCATGGGTGTACCCGCCAGGACTCCTTCTAAGCCCTTGCTGAAAGAACTGCACTGGCTTCCCATACGGCAGCGCATCAATTTTAAGATCTGTTGCACGGTGCATAAATGCCTGTATGGAGCAAGCCCTAAATACCTATCCCAGTCCCTGGAACTGTACCAGCCCAGCAGGTCCCTCCGCTCATGCAATCAAGCCCTATTAAAACCTCCTACCACAAAGAAAATTAGACAAGGAGACCGTGCTTTCTCCTCTGTTGGCCCCGCCCTCTGGAACAGTCTTCCCATTGACCTAAGAACTAACACAAATCACTTGTCTTTTAGAAAGACACTGAAAACCCTTCTTTACCAAGAGGCATTTCTATCCACATAACTCTCCAGGCTGCTCATTCTGGGGAAAATTCCTCAGCTGGCAAAGCGCGGAGATACCCTCATGGGATTGATTCCGGCGCTATAGAAGAATTTAAAATAAAATAAAAAATAAATGCTTGTCATTGACCCACTACAGTGCTTCGCTAGATTTGCACTATAGACATACCACTTACACACAACTAAGAGCCCTGCCTACTTGGATGACAAGCTCGCCATAACTAGTGACTTTCCACACACTTGCAGCAAGGACACCTTCAGAAGGAAGAAGAAGTTCTAAAAAGAAAATAAACATGCAAAAGGTCTTTCTCATCTATGTATCAAGGACCTGGAATGATATCCCCATATCCATTGGACAGCACAAAACCAGTTCAAATGTGGCCATCAGCTGTAACTCATCTCTTTAAAAATAAACTATACCATGATGCAGTAACAGTCCACAAACCATTGACTCCTCCTACCACATGTTGACTGTGTCTTTGGCTTTGACCCTGTACACCGTTTTGCAGCCTTTTCGCTAGGTTTGCTCTATATGAATACTGGATATATACATAACTAATGCACTAAGCTGGAAACAAATTGTTAAGATTTGAATAAAGATATAGGTTTTGGAAAGACCTAGGCCAAACCTTTCCATCCAGTGTGACTAATATAATGTATTTCCACTTAATAGAAATGTAAAGTATAGGTACCTATTTTATTAATATTTATGTTTTTATTATTTTTCTGATATCTGCACCAAGAAAGTTGCTTCTTGGAAAGTTGCTTTAGCAATAATCAATTGATGCCACTTCCTGTGATGTCATTTCCTGTGATTTCACGTTGTATGCAAATTAGAGAAACCTCACACATTCCCTTTCTGTCCAGTGCCCAAATAGTTGTTTAACAATCCCTGTGAGAAGTCTGTCAACACTGCTTTGCACGAGAGTGAGTCATGTTGGGTAGTGATTCATGGGACTGGTATTACAAGTATTGTGGCCACTTCTCCCTGGGAATGCAGTATGAGCACTATGTTCACTGCCTTGGGGTATACTATAGGTGTGTGTGCATGTGTGTTTCCAGTGACTGAAAAGGCCTGTGTTTGACCCTATTGTTACAGGTTCGAATCCCACAGGACCTCTCAGACTTTCTTCTTCGCATGATCAATAAAGTAGGCACCATTGATTTGGGTATTAATCACAATCTATTGCATAGCACCAAGCGACCTCATGAGGTGAACAAGTACAAATACACTTTATGTTAAGTTATTGTTCAAACTAACAAAGAAAGAGCAAACGGCAGAGCAAGGTCCCACACATCCAGTCCACATGTACAATGAATTTGAAAGTGGTGCAGTCGCTTCTCACACCCGCCGTCCGGATGCTAATTCTACTTTTTGAGATTCAGCTTGATTCTAAGTACCTGTCACTGCTACCGATCAGCCTTATACAGAAGAGCCCTGACGAAGTTCCCTCTGGCAAACATTGGGAACGAAACGCGTTGGCTGTGTGCCAGTTTTAAAGATGAATTCAAATAAAAAGAAGCAATTCTGGAACAGACTTTGATTTGTGCGTTTTGACTTCACAATGAGTGCACCTTCTGAACTTTCTCGAAAAATCAGCGATTAAGTTATTGTTCAGTATGTTGGCTTGCCTGTGACTACTGTCCCTTGTGTTGGATTCATGGGTGTATGATAGGTGTTTGTGGTGCTGCTAAGCACTGTGAGGGCATGGCTTTCAATACCATTAAAGCAATATGCAGTATTTTGGTATTTATTTATTTATTTTTATTTTCAGAGTTTTGTATAGCGCGAACAAGATCCTTTCAGATATCAGAGCGCTTTACATAACTATGAAAGGAGGACAAAAGGAAATAAACTTAAGAAGGCAGTTTGTGCTAAGAAGCGAACCATGCATGGTAGTAGAGTGTGATTTTGTGGTCGATTCGGGCACTGAAATACAAGGTGGAGAAACACTGGCAAGCAGTATTTGCATAGTTTATGTTCAAGTGAATTTAGCCATGAGGATCGATTTGACTTCTTTTTTGAAGGATGCAGTGGATGAGATGAGTCTAGTTTCTGGAGGGAGGGCATTCCGGATCCTGGGGGCTATCCCTGAGAAGGAGCGCTTGTAAGTTTTTTTCTTATTGAATCTTTGTGGTTTCAGAAGCAGAGTTTCTGCGCTTCTTGTGGCTCTTGAGCCGCCTGAGATTGTCAATTTCTGAGCAATGTAACTGGGCGAGCTGTGATGTAAGGCCTTGTGAGTAATGCATGCGATTTTCAGGTGTATTCTGGCTTCGAGCGATAGCGAGTTCAGAGATTTTAAGTCAGGAGAGATGTGTGAGCGTTTTTTTATCCAGTTATGAGCCTTGCTGCAGCATTGATAGAGGCTCTTAGTGGTGCGGTTGTTGATAGTGGGAGGCCGCAGAGGGAGGCACTTCCATAGTCAATCCGAGGGATAACTAGCGCTTGGACTGCAGTTCTAAAGTCGACGGCTGGGAGGAAGGGTTTCAGCTTTCTCAAGAGATCCGTGAGGAGATCCTTCTTGATGTTAACTGTTTTTAGATTGAAGAAGGTAGAGAATTCTTTGCAGGATGATAGCGTGCTGGTTATGTTATGTACTCGCTGTGGTTCATCTTTGGATTGAGTTTTGATTTGTTCAAATAGTTTTTTGGGTCGGTTTTTTTGCTTGGTCTAGTGATGGCTAAAGAAGTCCGCTTTCGTTAGTTTGATTTTCCTGAAGTAAGTATTTCTTTTTTTCTTCAGAGTATTGAGGTGCATAGCTGATGGGATGGATCTCCAGTTGCGTTCTGCTAGTCTCATGTCTCATCTATCCTTGTTAAGCAGACCGTCGTACCATGGTTTTGAGCTTTTGGAAGAGATTCTCTTTAGCTGAAGGGGGGCAACTTTGTTGACTATCGTAGTCATTGATTTGAGGTAGTGATCGGTAAGAGCCTGGACGTCGTTGGTGCCGATGGTGGGTATGAGTAGGTTGTAGCTGGGAGAGGGTGAGGAGATGGGATTGAGGTTCTTCAAGTCTCTTTTCCACACCTTGGGTTTGGTGGATTGGGCTGGGTAAAGTTTCACATGTTCATTGATGAAGAATGTGATAATGTGGTGGTCGGACCAGTCACAAGGTTGGATTGAGTCTAGTTGGGTGGTGTCTGTCACCTTTGGAAATAATGAGGTCCAGTATAGAGCCTTTGTCGTGAGTGGGGCTGTTGCAGATTTGGGTGAGGTCTAAGGTGTTGAGGAAGTTTTTGAGGCTCTTAACCACTGAGTCGTTGTGATCATTCCAGTGAAGGTTGAAATCACCAAGGAATATTTGTGTATTTTGTCGACCCGAGTTAGTTGTGATCATGTCCATGAGGTGTGCAGTGAAGGTGAGGTTGTCTCCTGGTGGGTGGTAAATAATATGTAGCGAGCATACTGGATTGCCCTCACTGTTGACGTCGAGGCAGATGTGTTCACAAGAGGAGAATGTAGGGGAGATGGCTCTAGATACTGAAAGGTTACTCCGGTGAATACATGCTATTCCACCTCCTGTTCTGCAGGTCCTGTCTAAACTGATGATGTGATAGTTAGGGGGAACTAGAATGTCGATGAGGTGGGATGAGGATTCTGTTAACCAGGTTTCGGTGAGTATGGTAAGGTCTAGGTCATGTGCGATAATGAGGTCAGCAATGTCAGATGCGTGTCTAGGGGCAGATCTGCAGTTAAGTAGTGTGCATTTGAGCTGTGGGCTGATGAGGGAGGCAGAGGGGTCCAGAGTGAGAGTGACATTTTTCAGATTGTTAGAGATGGTGCCTCTATTATTTTGGGTGGGGGGCCTGTGAGGGTTGGAATGGATGGTGGGGATGGGAAGGTGTGTGGAGGCTATGTGGGTCGTGGGAGCGGTTGCGTAGAAGTGTAGGAGGGCACGTATGTCATACCGTGTCAGTGGATTGATGCATCGGAGAGGGCGGCTGGAAGAATTATGGGCAGGGGTAGAAGTCCAGTAAGGGGGATTGTGTTTGTGTAAGTGTGTGGGAGGGGTGGAGTGCTTGCGGGGTAGCAGGGTACTAGGTGGAGAGGGGAGTCTCAGTTGACTTGAGAACAGTTCTTTGAAAGTTTCAAGCTCGTTTTTAATCTGGTGAAGGGTGGACATAATCTTGTCAAGAGTGGAGTTAGGAACAGTAGTAGTGGGGGTAGTAGAGCCAGGTATAGGTTGAGGAGAGTTGGCTCGGTTCAGTGTGAGAGCTGAAAAAGGCGTGGAAAGAGTATTGGGTGGGGGTGGGTAGAATGTTGGGTATGAGTTGGGCGTGGATGTGGAGGAAGTTAGGGTGGGTGGAGGAGGAAGAGGAGGTGAGGTGAGGGTTTCAGTGGTGGGTACGCAGGTGACTGTCGTGATGGGGTGTGGGGGTAGTGACGAGGTGGGGGAGGGTGGTAAAGGAGGAAGGGGGACTCGAGGTGGTATCGGAGGAGGGGGAGCTAGGAGTAGTATGGGAGGGGGCTAACGGTGAAGGAAAGCAGGGTGTGAGTGAGGGGGGGGCAAGGTTTGGCAGGAGGGGGAGTGGTGATGTGAGCGAGGGAGAGGGAATTAGGTGAGAGGAGGAGGGGTGCTGGAGAGGGAGGGGGGGTCAAGGTGAGAGATGAGGTGTGTAGGTGGTGTGAGAGGAGGAGGGGGGCTGGGTGTGGGAGGGTGTGGGTTGGGGATGTGGGAGGATGAAGGTGGGCTAGATGTAAGAGGTGTTGGGGTGGTGATAGAGGAGGGGGGCTGGATGTGAGAGGCGGGGGGTGGTGATAGGGGGTGGGCTATGTGGGGAGAGGAGATGTATGTTGTAGGGTGGGGTAGAGGGGTTGAGGGTGGCGCACGACTCTGGGAATCCAGGAGTTAGGGGGGTTGGGGGTGGGAGGGTTTGGAGCTGAGTAGGTGGAGGTGAGCGAGGAGGAGGTGAGCGAGGAGGAGGGGGGCTAGGTGTGAGAGGGGCGGGGTGGAGAAGCGGCCAGAGGAGGGTGGACTAGACATATAAGGAGGGGGGTGGAGGTAAACAGGGGGCTAGAAGTGAGGGGAGGAGGAGGGGCTGGATGCGAGAGGCGGTGGGGAGGTGGTAGAGGAGGGGGGTTGGATGTGAGAGGCAGTGGGGAGGTGATAGAGAGGGGGGCTAGCTGTAGAAAGGGTATGTGGGTAGGGTGAGGTAGAGTGGTTGAGGGTGGTGTGCGGTTCTGGGCATCCAGGAGTCAAGAGTGTTGGGGGTGGGAGGGTGTGGGACTGAGTGGAAGAAGCAATGGATTGGGTGTTGGGAGTGTTGGGAGTGGGAGTGGGGGTGGGTTGGGAATGAGTCAGTGGACTGGCTACCCACTCTTTAATGATGGGAAATAAAATATCAAATAGATTGAGGCTACGTTCTGTGGACTGGGTGAGAATATAGATAGTGATGGTTGCTGTCGCTTGGAAGAATTGTGATGGAGTAATAGACATCAGAAGACCATGTGCGGACTTCCTCGTAGAGGAGACCGTGAGTAGGGCAAGGAAGGCTTTCCTCCATTGTGCTCTGCGTTTAGTGTAGAAGATGAAGTCGGTATGTGTGCTGTGTTGCCTAACCGTGGTTGTGGCTCATTATTAACCTTGTGCTTTCCTGTTTCTGTGTCAATACTCATATTTGGTGTTCTGTTTAAGGGTGACCTAACCACTGAGATGCTGATACCCATATATCGGTGAGCGTTTTTTATATCAATTATTTCTATTATTTCTTTGTTGAGGTTTTGTTCCCACTTAACTCACAATTTGCCATCTGGATGTGGAACTCTTGTAATAAGTATTCTAAAATTTGCGATTTCCTATTTTGTGAATGCATCTAAGAAATCGCAAATTGCGATTCCTTAAATACAATTCTGGAAGCACCCAAGTTGTTCGATTTTGCCTTAAGAAATTGCAAATTACCACCAACTTCAAGTTGGTGGTAATTTGCGACTTCCCTGAAAAATGCACTTTTTGCATTTTTCAAAGTGCCATATGGCGCACATACATGCCCTTAGGGCTTGTATGTGCGCTAAATGTGCACACATGCATATTTCAGGGGTGCAACAGGGTGTTCTTCTGGCACCCTTGCACCCTTGAAATTGCATTCGCAATTTGCGAGTATCTATTGGGTACTCGCAAATTACGAATGTCTTCCTATTCATTCCTATGGGCTTCTGGGCCCGTAGGAATGAATGGGAAGGTATTCCTCAATTGCGAATTGCAATTAAGGAATATGTAGGAATCGCAATTATTATTGCGAAACCTACATACATTTCATTTAGCGATTCCTTAATAGCGAATTGCTAAAATTCGCTATTAAGGACTCGCAAACTGCAAAGATGATACATCTGCCTCTAAGACTCTGTTGCACATCAGGTTTTGCGACTCGCTAAAAATTGGAAATTGTGAGTCGCGAAACCTAACAGTCATACATGTGGTCCTTAGTGCCTGATTTATATTCAGGCAGAGAGGGAAGTTTATCGCAATGGTGATGGAGTTCCCTTTCTGTCTACATAGTGGTCCACGTGCCTGATTTAGAGGCAGGCGGACCTTAAGTTTGGCTGCAGCTGTGACTTCTTCGTCTCTGTTGCAGTCAAATGTCTCTGCGGAGTAAGGGCCGTCAGGAAATTGGCTATACGTCCATCCACCCAATTAGGTTGGGTGAACATATACTCGTTTGTTTATAGGCCGTCACCCCCATGCAAACCCTACATTCAGATTATCAGCAAATAGCTTCATTTTCATTAGAAAATGGAAATGATTTAACTACTAGAAAAGTAATTATTTGAATTTGAATATCTACATTGTAGCTTTATATCGGCCACATACCTCGTTGACGACTAATTTGCCATACCGCTTAAGTTCATGTGTGGGCTGAACACAGTGTAACAATGAGAAAAAAAATTAAAAAAGGAATTTGACGTTGAGTAATGTTATTATTGCTCATGTAAAACACACCAATGCATGTGGGCCGAGTTCGTTCTTTATAAAACTGCTAAAAAAACGTATGTTTAGTCAAACTATACAGTGCACTATATGTTAAAGGTGTAAAAACACATAAAAAATCAATTAAAAAAGACAATACGGAAAAGGAGCACAGCACCAAAAAGAACTTTCTAGAAATAATTTGCCATCTATGTACAAAAGCATGAATACAAGCTGTACATGGGCTCGGCAAAAACATTTGTTTTTCTCATTCCCAGACTGAGTGCTTTTTTAAACTGTAAAGAGCTAGAAATATTAAAATGATGGAACATTTGAAAACCTCAGTGAGGCTAAAAATCTCCATTGAAACTGCTGGCCACTCTGCAGCTACACTAATATTTTCTTACGATGTGTCCTCGCCCTTCGGAACATTCATGAGCGATTGGCCGGGTACAGTTTATCCCCAATTGGTTGGCAGGTTCGATTTGATGGTTAATCATAGGCCATGCATTGATCCTGAGACCCGATGCCCAGGCTCTTTGATCTAATTTTTATATGCATCTGTCACATGTATTTAAAATAAAAGTACATGCTTAATCTCAGACCTATTTGCTTTGCTTGAGGGCGGATATCAAGGAACCTCATGGTTGTTCCATGATGTACCAGCCTCTCGGGATTCTGAACCCAACCACAATAGCTTCTTGATCTTGGAAAGAGATTGCAGCGTACTCCCTTCCAGGAATGACAAGTAATGCCGCTTAGCACATATTCTGGAAAGTGCTACCACAGAGTACACAATGGCCAAGGAGATTTTGGCACATCTTGGTGTCTACCAAGTCGGTTTTACAAGTGAGCAAATGGGTAGTGCATGGGGGGTGTTGAGCTCTATTAGTCTGTAGTAAGTAAAGATTGATGTATTCATATTTTTACTCCGTGCCTACACCAGTGCAGGGATTTTCATACTTTTAGTAAATTGATTTATGCTTTCTGTAGCGCTCCCTATAAACTGTAAAAGATGTGCATCTCACGAGTGTGTTCACACTCATGAGATGCACATCTCAGACATTAAAGAGAGTATTAGGGATACAAGTAGGGGTGAGCATCAGTGTGTTGTTCCGCATTAAGAAGGTTAAAACAAGGAAGTTAAAAAAGCAGGACTGTGGGTTTTTCAGGCATGATTGCCGTGGCAATTTAGCTCCGTATTTAGAGAGAAAGCGCTGTATAAAAACATGGTATGGATTTGTTTGTGTAGAAATGTATATAGTCACTATAGCGATTTGAAACCATATTCTAATAGCAATGTTCTTTTATTTGTAGAAAACCCCTGCAGAAGGGTTTTTAAATAGCCCGAAATGCATTGGGTAATATAAGATTTGCAACTGAGACTGCAGAAGGGTTTTTAAATAGCCCGAAATGCATTGGGTAATATAAGATTTGCAACTGAGAATGTTTTATGTTTTTCGGGGTGCCCGGAAAAAGGCTTAGATGAGCATATCCGTGGCATGAGCAGCAGTTAAAGATATAAGCATCTCATGTGTGAAAAGATCTAAGGAAATAAATGAATTGATACAAAAATCTTGGATTAATCATTCTTAATAATGTCAAAAATGAAAAAAAAGTAAAAAATGTGTGGAAATCATGACAGAAGCTGTGCGCCTAGTAAAGGAGTGCAACTTCGCTCCAATCTTGATGTTGATAAGAACATGAAACCAGGGTAGTTCACGTAACCCAGGGAGCACGCAAAAAGTTGACAGTTTGAAATACCTATGGCAATAATGAAGCAGTTGTTGAAGCAAGGTGTGCACGGCAATCGCAAGTTTAATTTGATATCAGTCTGCCCTTCCTGCAAGTTGCACCCATAGAGGAAAAATGGAGAATCAATTCCAACGGACATGAACACACTCGTGAGATGCAGCCCCATAAGGGGTTTTGCTGCCCTCCTAGCCTTCTCGACATGCCCGCCCTATCCAGGGCGGTAATATGCATACATGCCCTCTCCTGTTGACCAGCAATGCTTTGCTTTTGGCTTGTAGTAGCTTAATCTCTGTGGCAATCAATTGCAGCCTTAATTTTTGGAGTGGTATGTTATGAATTGACCACGTATAACTTGAAACTGAATTGCCCCTTTATACTTGATCAATAGTTGATACTATTGGCCAAATCAATGACGCTCATTTTAAAACCTTAGTAGGATGACGAGTTCAGACTGCCCTGCCGGGATTTGAACCAATCTACAGGATATGCACAGATCTCTCCAGCTCGCTCATTCATTTACCATCAAGGCCTACCATTCATAAAATAGCAGCAAGTTGAACCAAAAGTTATGTTGAATAGAATTTAATGAAACTGTTCTGCAAAGCATCGTATTCCGTTGGGGCCCAGGGGATGTATAAAAAGACAGGTTTTCCTCTCGGCTATTTGCCCTAGAATTTTCATTATGGACAGGACCAAAATAGTTGTCCTTTCCATTGAGACCATTTTGGGAAATATGATTCTTTTATCCATAACATTATATTGAACTTTGAACTGGGTATTGATTTCACACGTGACTTCAATTTGAAGGCCACCATGAAGAATAGTTCTTCCCTGACCTACAAATCTTTTCATGAAACCTGTGATGGCTCCTCTGCTAAGGTGGAGGAGCCTTGCCCACTGCTATTAGAGCAGTGAAATGGGTAAAAAGAAAAACAATAATAACAAGTTTATTATCATGTTATTCTTGGTTGCTGCGAGCTGGGTTAGGGCTGCGAAGCTGGTGGCTCAGGGTGGGAGGAGGAGTGGACTGTGCATACTAATTGCACATAACTGCTTGGCCAGCCATTTCGGCCGGCCAAGCAGTCATGCGCACTTTGCATATTCTCCACCAGGCTGTAATGGACAGCCTGGTGGGGAATATGAATAGGCTCCCTGTTCCGATCTGAGTGCCAATCTACGACTCTCAGACCAATCACAATGCTGCATTGCAGCATTGTGATTGGCTCGGGGGAGTCTGTATGCCAGGTGCTTCCTGCAGCGTCAGGAAGAGCAGAGAAGCGGAGGAGAGACGCGGCCGTCGGAAAAAGTAAGTATTTAAAAATATATATTTTCGACCCCTCTTCCCGCACCCCCACCCCTGTTCCCTACCAGCCGCCACTGTATGAAACCTGGTTAAGTTCAGTCAAAAATCTAGATAAGGCCCTTCCAAGAATTCAAGCCCCCTATTTAACTCATATCAAGCTGCATATAACGCCTGAATCAAATGCATAATGTCCACTATCCCTCTGACCTTCATGGTTACATTACCTTTCAGGGGTGGACTGACTTACAGGGTCTGACTTATCCACGTATTCGCCAAACCACAAACATGTGATGGTGAATAAAATTACTCAACGATCCGGCAACAACCTTGTGATGTTGAAGACCTGCTTTATGCACCTGTTACTTCAGATGACTACATGTTGACTCTCTCTATTTCCTCAGTGAATTGGCCAAAAAGGGGCACAAAGCTTCAAAGGAGAAATGGCACTTTTACCTTCCCTGAGTGTGATACATTAGTCATGAAATGTTAGCCAGCAAGCATCACTTGTCACCCAAGCACATTAAAGCCATTCTTAAGTTGCCCCATCCAGTGACCGTCTCCATTCACAAACTTTCTTGGGTATCGCTGGGTACCATAGGCAATGGATGCTGGTCTATGTCACTCTGAGAAGCCCCTGGAAGACTATGTCATTTTCATTCTTAAAGTCTTTATTTCGACATATATATCATAAAAGACAAATATATTAAAAGGGCGTGAACATTCAATCATTTCATATCAATACATTGTAAAACTAGGAGATTTGATTGCAAGTCATTCTGTCCATTACAAAATAATTTAACTTAAAAACATCCATAATAACATTACTATTAAAAACGTTAAAAGGAATCCAAGATCAGATTATATTTTGCGTGTAATACAGCCTCCCACGCCACTACGTGACTGATGGGAAGTAGACCTGGGCCAGCCCTGTGCGGATGGGGAGTGGGGTGCCATGTTGGAAAGGCCCTTTTAATGTCACACGAAATGGCAGATTCCAGCTGATTCAATTATAGGTTGCACACATAGCTTATTTCACTCCTGACAAAATAAATATGTGTTTTTAGCATGATGATGCCCCCTGCCCTCGTTGCCAGTTGGTGAATGCCGACCGCCTACACATGCTTTGGAACTGCCCCCCATTGCAGCACTACTGGCAGGAAATATTAGATAGTTTAAAGCAGGCGCGGCCCGTGCCAGTAAGAGCGTTGGGGCAGGGTGGGGGGGATTCGACAGACGGTGTCAAGAGAGAATCAAATGTCGAATCCCAATCCCCCAGCTCTAAAACTGCACAGGTGCTCCTGGTTTGAAGCACTGCACCAACAGAACACTCATGGTTATATGGGGTATATGCAATTTGGGGATATATATCACATCTAGATGTATTGATTAGGGCTGCTTTTGGCCAAAAGACTAATCATCCACAGATGGAAATCATCTGACCCCCCCATATTTCGGCCTGGATGCAATAGTTCATACACTGAGCAAAGGCAGAAAGCACCGCTTTACACAGAGAGGCCAATTTAGGACTCCATGTACAGTAGTATTCTCATGTTATGCTGTAATGTTCCCTTTTACCTTGTTCCTGGCTGCTCAGCCAGTGTGAGTGTTCTGTGTTGAATGTTAGGGTGATTGACATGAATGGAATGCTTGGGTGTCTGGTGTGAGTGTTGTCAGTTGGAAGATGGGCTGAGCAGCTAGCAGCGCTCTCCTGGTGGGGCTTACTGTAAATACTTCTTAAGGACTTAATAAACTACATCTCGGCCTTGTCTACTATGTCTCCTGAACACGTGTGGCCAGCCCACTACATTTTGGCGACAATCTGGAGCTCATCTCACACGGGAAACGGCCTTTACAACGAAGCCGTTTCCACGAAATCTTTAGCCACGCATGCAGTACAACGCATGCGTGGTTACCACTAAAGCCTTTACCACGCATACCTTTACTACGAGGTTTGTAGTAAAGGTATTTGTGGTAAAGGTAAAAAGTAAAACGGGGGGTTTGGGGGGGTTTCCCCCCCAAATAAAAAAACTCACCAGAAGTCACGTCGGGATCTGCACATAATCAGCGTCGTTTAAGAGAAATCGGAAAAAAAATTCCGTTTCCTCTTAACGACGTATGACGTCACCACGCAAGTAGTCGAGGTAAAGGTTATGCGTGGTAAACGAATTCCGTTGTAACGCATGCGTGGTAAAGGCATGCGTTGCAACGGAATTCGTTGTAACGTCATACATTCATCTCACACACTACAGGTGGTTTCATGCCAACTAAGGATGAAGAGTTCAGCAGGACTACGTGTTGGAAAGGACCTACTGCCTTTACTAGCGAAGACACCACACAAGAAACCTGCATCAGTAAGTGGTCACAAAGTCTGCACAGACAGCACCAGTGCACTTCTAGGAGGAAGTGTTGAAACTAAGGCGCAAAACAAAGAAACAAAGGAAACAGTAGTAGCACGTCTCGCAGCCCCACCAATTTCCATCACACCGGACAGCCCCAGCCCAGGCGTGCTGTTCTCTGATGCACGAATTTTCATCACCTGGAAATTTGTTAAGTCAACCTACATCTTGCTGCAGATCTCACACTAAATGAAGCATCTTCAGTGCTTCAAGATGTAAAGTTAACAGTGGCTGCCTAGGTGTGTGCATACAGTACGGAATGTAGTGTTTTTGCTTGACGACATGATGTTTAAGTTCAAGCTCCACTTCTGTGACTTTAATCAAACTACAGTGTCATCTATAAGTGGGTTTTGGGAGGTATTTCCTGCTCATCGTGCCTCTATGTCAGTGCAGAACTTGAGAAGCTCAACTTGTACTAGTTTACTTTACATGTGCCTGTTTACATTGATTGATGACATCTCTATCGTGAGTTGGCTGAATGTTACTTGTATGGCCTGGCCTTCCTGCCTTCCTCAGGAGGGGATCATGAAGGTCAGAAATATTCATTTTTCAACTTGTTTAAACAACTATATTGTCTTACCTATAGTGAGGTAAAAAAAAAAACTGTTACGCTGTTTTTTGAATTTCAATTACAGCTCACGCACCTTACCTTGTCGATGAGGTCGCGCAGAGCAGCTGTAGAATTCTTCATGACATTTCCGTTGCTAAGCAGTCTTTAATGCTGCTATTGAACACCTTGGAGCAGGAGCGTGCCTGTAGCCACCCGGTGTGCGTCTCCTGAACGGCTGCCATCTTTGCGTTGGAGGCGGCAGCCATTTTATGTAGCCTCCGAACATCCAGGGAAGTTTTGATGCCATTCACGCTCTGCAGTTGTCAATAAAGTTGATTCAAGTTCTAGTGGAGCGCGGACATTGCAACGTCATGATCACTTATCTCTCCTCATGGCTTTAGCTGCATCGCTTTACAAGTAAGCGCAACAGTTGACTGTCGTAACGTTTGGTGGTGAGTTTGAGTTGTTTTTGATTCAGACCCTGGACACTGAACTTTGCTGGCAGTTCGTGTGGAGAGTTCGAATTACATAACAAGACCTGGTGTCCTTCAGTCTTCAGTGGGTTTCATCTCTGCAGCATTGTACTATTCTTTCCCAAGTTTTGTGTGCCAGTCCTTTCCTTTGAACTGCTCTTGGGTTCTTAGGAACACCTGTCCCTCATCATTGCGGTGACAGACACACCACTGTCATTTTTGTTTTGTTAAGCTTACAGTGCATATTTTATTGTTTTGTCACTAGTTGTAGTCATGCAAAGGAAAAACGAGTTGTGTGTTTTGAATAACATGTTATATGCTCATTGGCAAGTCGATTTCTTTTGTTGGGTGTACTCACCCCTACGACTGTACTACATTTATGGTTTTCACACGTTTTCTCTTCAGATATCGTTTCGCTCTCTGAGGGATGGGAGTGGGTTTTAGTCCCATGTCCCCTTTTTACATTCTTGTTACAGATTAGTTAAGCCTCTTACCCTTACGTGAGGGGTGGCTTAAGGTTTTCTTCCCCTTGTTACGTCTGGTATGGGTTTTTGTCCCATTTATGCGTTATTAGTGATATTACACGTTTGATGTTAACCCATACCCCATGTGGGTTATGGTGTGTTGCCCCCTTTACATGTTTCGTGATACATCCCTACTTTTAGGTGTGTGTTTTTTGGGCGTTAGTCCCACTTACATGTTTTGACGTCAAGTTGTTGTTTTGTGTGTAAGTTGCACTACGCCTCTCCTTGTTGTGTTCAGTGTGTAAGCCACCCTGTGCCTCACCTTGCTGTGTTTAGTGTGTAAGCCGCCCGTGCCTCAACTTGCTATCTTTAGTGTGTAAGTCGCTCTGCGCCTCACGTTGTCTTATCTTGTATTTAAGTCGCCATGCGCCTCACCTTGTTGTGTTCAGTGCGTAAGCCGCCCTGTGCCTCACCATGCTGTGTTTAGTGTGTATGTTGCCTCGCACCTCACCTTGCTGTATTTAGTGTGTAAGCCTCCCTGCGCCTCACTTTGCTAATGTGTGTGTAATTTTGCCACACTGTGCTGCACCTGTGTTGTTTTCTCGTGCTGCAACTGTTCTTGGGTGTTTGTCCCATTCTACATTAGTTGTTACTCTGCTTAGGTTGTAGGTTAGTCCCATATTTGCATTGTACCTCACATGAGGGGTGGCGTTTTTGCCACAGTCTCCTTAGTTGAGGAGTATTTCATTGGGTGTAGTCTATCCACAGTGTTTTAGTCTTGGGGTACGGTTCCTCTTTTCTTTCAATGTGGTTGTTGCTCACTTGGTATCTGTGAGAACTATTTACTTTTTTGCTTTTTGCTCTCTATTATAGGTGGAGGATGGTGTTGGTATGTTTTATCCTTTAATTCTCCTTGCCTCCTATTTTCGTCTGTTTTCCCTCTCGTGGTGTGGTATTGTTTTTCATCCCAGGGTTTATGGACGTTTTTTTATCATTTGTACATTACTGTGTATAGTGTTTTCCTTTTTTTAATGTGGTTTTGTTTACTTTTCAATATAAAAGGGAGAGGATATGTAGTATTCTCATGTTAGGCTGTAATTTTACCTTACACCTTGTTCCTAGCTGCTCAGCCAGTGTGAATGTTCTGTGTAGAATGTTAGAGTGATTGACATGTATGGAATGATTGGGTGTCTGGTGTGAGTGTTGTCAGTTGGAAGATGGGCTGAGCAGCTAGCAGGCCGCTCCTGGTGAGGCTTGTTGTAAATACTTCTTAAGGACTCAATAAACTACATGAAATACCTCTCGGCCTCGTCTACTATGTCTCCTTAACACATGGGGCCAGCCCACTACAGAATACCCTGTTGCTACGTACTGGGATGCCTTAATGACAGCCTTACAAACTGAAATTCCTGATGGCTCAACAACCCACAGCATTCATTCTGAGTGTGGCGACAAAGTGGGTGGGTCGTGGGGCTGTAACACATCTCCCAACACTGTGAAATCCCCTCAAGACACCACTTTTAGCTATCTCTCATTCTTGTATTAACACTCAATAGCACCGCTGTAGTTGGAAACATGGAGGCATGAACTCACCTACATATCAGTATATGGTTCACTGAATGATGCGGTGAGGGGATTTGTTGATAGGGCCAGCGTGACTTAGTGTGCCGCATAATACGTCTATGTTAGAATTATGCTGTTTGAAGCAAATATTGTTTGAATGTGTAATAGATTAAAATGTCTGTGCTAAATGCTAGTAACTACTAACCGGAACACAACACCTGTGACAATATGACACTATTGAATGTTACATTGCTGTGCTGTCAATAACTCTGCATTTATGGATATCCTTGTGTTTTTTGCACACTACCGTCAACTGATGGCACTATACCAGCCATGCATGTAATATGCTTTCATTTTCCTATATAATGAAAACAATAAAGCAGGTTTAAACAAAAAAACAGGAAGCATATTGGTGTAATAACCTTAGATGACGGATGCCACCTAAAATGGTCCAAGGTTGTTGTGGAAGACGTTTAGGCTAAGCTTTTTACTTTGTGCACAAATTATTTTCAGACTTGTCTTACACAAGGTACTCCGGAGAATGAGATACTTAACTTAGTGCTTTGAACCTCACTGTCAGGAAAATAATAGGGATCTTTTAAATGTAGCTTGCAGTCCAACCGATCCAAACCAATTATGGTTTGATGTAGAGTGCTCCAGGGCCACCGAGATCTGCAGCAAGTGCTTAAGGTAGCTCCTAGGGACAGGGAATTTGTTGCATTTTGTCAGTCTAAATATAAGGCTGTGGTTGAACAATAAAAAACATTTTTACAAGAGGATGCTTATAATCTGCTCTATCAAGCTAGTTGCCTTTCAAATAGTGAAAAACTTTGGTGGGTCATAAACAATCCCCTTTTTTGTACAATCTGTGGAGGGTGTTATTTCCTCGAATATTTTGTCAGACCACTAGGTGAAGTCTTTTGCTTCTATCTATGAGGACATGGTGCAAATTCTTCAATGGGTACATTGCTCTATTAAGTGGTGTTTCTAATATTGTATCTATGTTGAAGTTCATGAAGCACTCCTTGGGCGACCTAGCCCCGGGCCCTGAGGGACACCGCTTAACCTATATGTTGATGAACCGTTGGTATGAGCACCTTAGCTTTGTTAAGTTTTAAATGCCTCTTTTAAAGTATCTGTTCCAAGCTCTCGGTCCTAATCCATCAATATCCCAGTTTTCAAAAAAGTGGATAGGTCTGTCGGGGAAAAACTCTTGCAACCCTACTCAGAGTGATGAAAGGAAAACACCAGACACAGCAGTTGCTTAGGAACAGATGAAATGCGTTTATAGGGCCCGATTCACAGAACTAACTTAAGACAAAATCCTAAACTTACTACCATTTTCGTATTCACAGAAGACACTTACTCATTTTGGTATTCACAGAAGACACTTACTCATTTCGGTATTCACAGAAGTTAGCAGTCCTAACTTTATGACTCCTAAATGCCTTCTGTGAATACCAAAAGTCTTAAAATTAGGATTCTTCTCAGTTTAGTAGTAGTAAAGTTAGGACTCCTAACTTTAGGACTCCTAAATGCCTTCTGTGAATACCGAGTCTTCAAATTAGGATTTTTCTCAGTTTAGTAGTAGTAAAGTTGAGAAAAATCCTAATTTTAAGACTTTTGGTATTCACAGAAGGCATTTAGGAGTCCTAAAGTTAGGAGTCCTAACTTTACTACAACTAAACTGAGAAAAATCCTAATTTTAAGACTTTCAGTATTCACAGAAGGCATTTAGGAGTCCTAAATTTAGGAGTCCTAACTTTACTACTACTAAATTGAGAAAAATCCTAATTTGAAGACTTTCGGTATTCACAGAAGGCATTTAGGAGTCCTAAAGTTAGGACTCCTAGCTTTACTACTACTAAATTGAGAAAAATCCTATTTTTAAGACTTTCGGTATTCACAGAAGGCATTTAAGAGTCCTAAAGTTAGGACTCCTAACTTCTGTGAATACCGAAATGAGTAAGTGCCTTCTGTGAATACCGAAATGAGTAAGTGCCTTCTGTGAATACCAAAATGGTAGTAAGTTTAGGATTTTGTCTTAAGTTACTTCTGTGAATTGGGCCCAGAGTTACCAAAGCGTAGCGGCTTGCCTAGGAGAAGGGCAGACATACATCCTGTGCACTGTTTTACAATCACACTCCTTCTCCCAAGTGGCCAGGGTGTAGGCTCTATACACTGTACAGAAATGCCGCATCAGCAGAAACCAAAATAAACCCAGTGCCGAACATGGGCAAACATCTAGAAAATCGAAATGTAGCCATAGCAAAAATGAACAAATGGTGCAGTGCCAAATATAATATATAGAAAATGCTGTACAAGCAAAAAAATAAGAAACAGGTATACAGCATAGGCAGATAAAGGAAGCTATGACCTTGCTTGTGGATTGTCCTGACGAGCTAGGCTTAACGCCTCAGAAGGGTTTGGATGCACAGCTGTTGGAGGTGTCAGAGAGGTCACTGTGGGAGCTTTGGTTCAGGGCTGGAATAGATTTGTGAAGGAGGGGCTAGTGTACCATGGAATACCCGAGCAGCAGCTCCGAGCAGCTTGTTACAGGGAGAATTGAGATAGATCAGTAGGTTTGAGATCGTGCAGTTGAGAACCGGAAGTAAGTATGAAATCTATGTAGCATATGCATATGGATATATATATTTTCCCCAGCAATCCCCTTTCTAGGATATTTATATCATACACAAGTGTAAAAATATATATATGGTAGAAACATAGTTGGAACAATCTATCAGTACAGTACATAGCTTTGGATGGCATTACACAGCGCTTAAATAACATGGATATATTGGCATATAAACACACCTATGAGGTAATCATTATTTAAACATAGAAAAATGATATACTAGTATTCAGTGAATTTATATGATATAGGTCAATAGCCATTAATTCAAATATTTCTTTATGTGCTTCCTTCCTCTACTTTCTGTTCTGTTCTAC
This sequence comes from Lissotriton helveticus, assembly GCF_964261635.1. Taxonomy (NCBI): domain Eukaryota; kingdom Metazoa; phylum Chordata; class Amphibia; order Caudata; family Salamandridae; genus Lissotriton; species Lissotriton helveticus. The sequence goes on along the minus strand of NC_136061.1, from coordinate 283,950,418 downwards.
CATATCAGAAGGCTAGGTCCTTTTCTGTAGGAGGTAGGACTTTAACTGTGGAAACTGACAGGATGTCCTTACTACACAATTGCTGTCCCATGGACCAACAACACTGAAGACAACACAAAAGTACAACTATGGCTATAAAGATACCGAATAGTGCTAGAATGAATCTCTTCAACCATCCTGTTAGTAACCAAGACCATAGCCAGGACCAATCCCCAGGATCTCTAATTTTCTCTGCTCCACGAAATATTTGAACTGCATTCTTAATTTGTGCCACATCCCTTGCTACGGTTCCTCCTTGTTGTAGGGTCAGGATGCCAAGTACAATTCTATGTTAAATAGTAATGGCAGCTACGGAATACATTTCCACCTGCAACTCTTGAACTATATGTCTTGTTGCATTGAATGCTATGGCTAACTCAGCCGACATGTAAACAATGGTTAATTCTAAATCATATACACCATATCCAGGAATTAATATACGCATTAGCTCAACAAATAGACATTGCCTAGTCTCCAGAATAGGTCCATGTATAACTCTTTTATACCTATGAGCAAAACTCCCCAAATGTAATGGCTCATGTGCTGCAATATATGGCACGTCTGAAATGTTTGGTGAAAGATAAGAACTAGCACGCATGCCTTCCCATTGCCTGGGAAGCCCCCTGTAAAAGTAAAAGTAAAGTCCACATTTGTAAAGCGCACAATCACCCGTAAGGGTCTCTAGGCGCTGGGGGCCGTCGGGAAGATTAAGCGAGCTATTGCCCAGAGTCACATGGTGCTGGGCTAACCTGCCGCCGGAGCCGGGGATCGAACTGTGGTCCCCAGATTCCAGCGTCAGTCGCCCTGGCCGCGGCGCCACACCTCTCTGTATGCTCTTGTGCCACAACTTAAATACATACCTCCCTTAACTGTTAGTCCAATGTGTGATATTTACTGAGCGGATGGCCAACCCCTCAGTGAAAGTGCTTTGAAATCGATCACACCATTTGTAATCAATCCATGCTGACGTTATAAGTGTAATGTTTGTAATTTAAGAGCAGCGAGCTGACCATAAGCGATATTCTCATATTGTAGAAATCACATTTGGTGCAATGGCATAATCATTCTGTTTCTCAACATGGATATCACAACGTGAACTGATATATTTTATAATCAAATGAATGTTGCTTTTTTATTAATTTGAAGTGACTTTAGCCTTAAGGCCCTCTTACGAGTTTGCTGGTCTGATCGCCGTAGGACTGGGTCTGCCCCGCCTGCAACCCATAGCTCTAGCGGTCAACAGACCTCCGTATTATGAGTTGAACACTGGACTGGCGGTGTGGAGGTGGGGTTTTTGCAGCGATGGTGAGCATTTTTACCAATTAGATCGATGCTTGTGTGTGCATTCCAACTGCATACGTGGCGGATCCATATACATGTGGAAAAATACCATATACCCATTAGCGGGGTTTGTTTCATATATGGGCAGTCCTGACAATGGGTATATGGTAAAGGACTCAATTGTAGATCGTTGCAGACAGGGTCGTAATCCTCTGGGTGAAGATCCTGCTGTGAAGGGTGGACCTGGAGAAAGGTATCCAAGTCGAACTCTGCCTGGAAGAACAAGAAAGGGGTGAGTAGCACCCCAAGTCCTTTGTCACCACCACCTTGAAGCAGATGGTCAGGCCGCCGTGGTAAGCTTGTGGAACAGGCAACTCGTAATATGGACGGCGGTGCAGCTAACCTGTACCACCCTCTGGTAGCTGTCTTTCCCCGATTGCCAACGTAGCAGTCTGCGTTCTTCTGTTGATCTCGGCGGTCCAGTTGCAGTCTTCGCAAAGGCAATCTGCCCAACTCCTATTCGTCGGTCGGACCACTGAGCTCTCCGTGCTTGGACCGCCTTACCGATACGGCGGTCCTTGGGACCGCCAAATTTGTAAGCAGGCCCTTAGTGTGCAGGTTAAGCTTCATGACTTCAGGTGGCCTGGAAACCATCTTATTTAAGGTAGTACATTTGCAAACAACTTGCATCTTGCATTAATACAAAGCTTTGCTTTCCATAATGCTGACCAGCAGCGTGTTTTTAAGAAAATTAAGTCAGCAGTGTATTTATGTATTGTAATTGTACCTCTGCTTCAAGTACGCCTCACATTTTCTCTGCCAGGGGATCCCGCCACCTGCTCGTTAGATACATTTCACTGAAAGCAACAAAATTCTGTCACATTTGCGCTTCTTGTACTTGTATACAGGAAAAAGTGTGTATAAACCATTCAATTTTACATGCATTTTAGCACTGTATGCTCTAGCTGGCTGTTTTGGGCGAGTGCTCTTGTTGGTTGAAATGACAATGGGCTTAATGCTAAAATAACAAGGAGCACAGCAAATCATCAAGAGATAATTTGGATTTTCCACAGCTAGGTTGGGTAGAATATCATGATTTTATTAAAGACACTGAGGCTGATATTATGCATATCTCTTTAATTGCCAACTCACAGTATCAACTACAAAACAATGTCAAGAACTTAGAATAGGAATGAATAAGTGTTCTAAAGGCTACTTAGTTCCCTGTGAGGCAGCATCTTCCTTCTTTGTTGCTGCTCACAGCTACAGATAAGTCACACTCGTTTTTCTTAATATGGGCATGAATGATACCCTGATTGTACTTGTATGAGGTACTGATGCGATAGGTGTGTGAGGAAACTAGATTGATTGGCGATTTGACACTTGAGCTTTTGAAAATGTAATTTTGGTGTTTTCCTTTGGGACCATTGGGTGTTTCTTTGATGTGCCACGGGTTCTATATGTGAACATATGCACACTCGTTTTGATGTTTTAAGCCGCTGTCTACTGATCGGGTTGATATTGACATGTTGTGCTGCATTGTTCGCTAGATATTTTGATTTTGAGCCACTTGCTGCTTCTGACACCGAGCGGTGCCAACGGCTGTCACCAGCGTGAGCAGGTTTGAGACCACAGTGTCAGCTTGAGCGGTCTCGACCCAGCGGTTACTGTTGACGCGGGCAACTTCGTGATTGAGTCATGCGCTGGTAACGAGACGCGCGACTCTGCCTGAATGTGCCGATGAACGCGAGGATGCTGACTCCATAGCGGCAAATACCTTGTGCGCTAACAACACTTTCTGAACCTGCCACAAAGTACTGGACAAGTTGTTGTTGGGCATGATATAGGCAAATAAAAAGGCTTGTTCACCTCGCTTTGCGATCAACACTATCAAGTTTTTGTTCATCTGAAATGCTCCCACTTGTGACTTTTTATCCTCTTGAGCCACCGTAATAGCGTCATGTGACACTTTGGCCATCTTGGATCAGGCAAATTCAATGATTTCAAGTCTGTATTCTGGCAGACATATTTTGGGCTGTCAGAGGAGCGGGGAAGTGTGGCTCAGGGGTTAGAGGCAGCAGACCACGAAGCTGAGATCGGTCCTGGACCAGGGTTCAATTCTCGGCGGGTCTTGGGCTAAAAATTCCACGGACTCGATAATTCTCGCCCTGGTGCTTCCCTCGACTCACGGGTTCACACTCTGCGACTCTGGGCAATAGCTTGCTTAATCTCCACAACGGCCCCTCGCAGCGGGATGCCTGACTTTCACCTTGTGGATACCCTGCTATCTCACAGGGGAATACCAGGAAGGGTTCCCTAAGCAAGCGCCGGGAAACCCACTGCGGGTAGCTGTGCGCTATATAAGCTCAACTACATTTACATTTACATTTACATTTAGCAATGCAGTTAGGTCAGAAGTTGGATGACTGTACGGATAGAGTGGGAGGTAGGTTCTCAAGGAAAGTAGACGAGGAACAGTTTTGGTCTGTAAAAGAGGTGGCTACGGTTAGTGATGGTGGTAAAGCAACACAAAAAAGAAAACACGTGTCTAAGGACAAACTCAGCAAGGAAAAGGGGCCTTTAATCAGAAAGGCAAAAATAGGGTAACCTTGAAGGAGGTATATGGAAAGGCTATAAAGGCCACAAAAGAGGATCACAGAGCGATTGTCTGGGATGAGTCCTCTAGCAGTGGGGACGTTGTTATCTCCTGTTCTTCCAACTATGCATCCTCGGAGGATGAGGGCATTGAAACTAAAAGGATTAAAAAAGAGAGGAGAGAAAAAGAGGGCATAGAACAAGTCAAAGACCCACTGGGTGAATTTATGTTCCACCCAAATACAATTCAACATCTTCTATCTCCCCAATGGAACCCTATTAAACATCTGGCTGAGTATGTTGTATTCTGGAAAAGAAGGGAAATGCCAAAGGAGGTCCGCACTAGAATCCGTTCCGAATGTCCAAGACCTTCCTTAGCGAATAAAGTGGCATATACTCCAGAATTGGATGATGAGATGCTGACTTTTCTAAACAAGTTGGGAAGAGACCCTAGATAAAGGATTGAAAGGATGTCAGGATGGCCTTCTAGATGTTTTTGGCCCTCTAACAAAAATGCTTTATATTTGCGAGAAAGCTTACCTTCAGGAGAGTTCTGGGGATGTTTTAGAGTTGAGACAATGGATGCAGAGGACGGTTTGTTTATTAGCAAATGCAAACGCCTCTCTCTACTGAGAACGTAGGAAAAGTCTTTTTATGAAGATTGACCCTAAGCTGGCTGAATTGTCATGGAAAGAGTCAAGGCAAGAGGCAAAGGGACTCCTCTTGGGGAGGAATTTGTGAAAGAAATGGCCCGATACACTGGGGCATTTAATTTAATACAGAAGGTTCAAAAATATATTAAAAAGGTTTTTGGAACGGCTGGGAGAATGGGGGGTTGATTCCCCAGCCGAGGTTTTGGAGTTACATGAAATTCCTTCTCGCGTGGTTATAGACCCGGAGGTTTCCAGTCGTCAGGGGGCTACTCGCCTAGCTTCCATCTGCAAAGACAAAAAGGAAGAGGACGGTTCAGGGAAGATAGAAGACCAAGACAAGTTATGTTTGGCAAGCGGCCTTTCGTCTATTCAGGTAAAATTGAGTGGCAGACTCGCCCATTTTCTAGACAGGTGGAAGAAGATAACCTCCAACCCTTGGGTGTTACAGACGGTAAGTGGGTACAAAATAGATTTTGTGGATACTCCAGTTCAGACAAGAAGGCCAACCCCTTTGAAGTTCTCAAAGGCAGAAGAGGAAATGGTAGAAAAGGAGGTTCACGACTTAGCAGGGAAGGGAGCGATAAAGAAGTCAGAAGCTTCATCAGCAGGGTTCGTAAACAATTTATTTCTAGTAGAAAAGAAAGACAAGGGTATGAGACCTGTGATAAATCTCAAAGAATTAAATAAATGGGTAGAATGCAACCACTTCAAGATGGAAGGGATTCACATGCTGATCGACCTCCTAAGAAAAGGAGATTGGTTAACCTGTCTGAATTTGAAAGATGCATACCTAACGGTTCCTGTTTGTCAGAACCAGAGGGGTCTCTTGATGTTCCAATGGAAAGGAATAATGTGGAGATTCAAAAACCTTCCCTTCAGTTTAACCTCGGCTCCCTGGTGCTTTACAAATTTGATGAGACCGATTGTAGCTTGGTTATGCACAAGGGGGTGAGATTAATAGTCTACTTAGACGCCATTCTCATTATGGCAGAAAGCAAGGAGCCCACGATCATACGACTCTGGCAGTTCGCTTGATACAAGACTTGGGCCTTGTAGTGAATAAACAAAGTCTTTATCACATTATCACTGACACTAACACAGTTTTGTCATTTTTCTGGGACATAGCCTATTTTTGCTATTTTTAGTGCTTTCATCCTCCTTCCAGTTAATGGTAAAAATGAGTATGAAAGCAATAATGGATCCTGGAAAGCTATACATTTTAGAAAAGTAGACAAAATTCTGAATTCAGAAAGGGGTCATTTGTCTAAATCCATGAAGGTTTCTTTATAGAAACTAACAATTAAATATTGGAAAATTGAATATTAGTTGTAATCATGACAGCTCTTTGAAAGCAATATACCGTTACATCCGCTGGACCTTCCTGGTAGTGGGGATATATAGGACTTGTAGGTTCACCAAGAACCCGACGAACCCAGAGCCAAAAACTAAGCAGCAACTTGCAATGGTATTTTATTATGCACCAGGTATAGAGCAATTATTCTGGGAAAATGTATACATGGAAAAATCGGTATGAAAGACACCTATGTATTTCTGAATTGGGTACAAATTATAGAGTTTAGAAACAGTATATATTTGCACATTTTCAAAATTGGGAATACTCATACTAGCATGAGAATTATTGGTAATTTTTCAAAATTACGTCTTTTTTATGCAATGTCTTTCATTTGGAAGGGAGAAATGCATGAAAACTTGTTAGGTAATAACAGTTGATTTGCAAATCTGAATTACCCTAAGTCTCCCAATAAAAACGGTACCTCACTTGTGTGGGTCGGCCTAGTGCCTGCGACAGGAAACAGCACAAAACGCAACATGGACACACCTTAATTTCGCAGTGACAAATGACCCTCTTTTGGCAAAGTGCCTAGCTGTAGTTTTTGAACCCTAGCTCTGCCAGCACCTAGGGAAACCTAGCAAACCTATACATATTTGAAGATTAGACACCCAGGGGAATACAGGATGGGGTGACTTGACTGCCTCCCACCAGGTTCTGTTACCCAGAATCCCTTGCAAACCTAAACAATTGACAAAAAAAACACATTTCCTCCACATTTTTGTGGTGGAATGTTCTGGAAACTGCGTGTATCCACACATTTCCTTCCACCCTGGGTTCCCCAAAGTCTTACAAGAAAAATGGTACCCCACTTGTGTGGGTCAGCCTAGTGCCTGTGACAGGAAACGGTGCAAAACGCAAGGTGGTCACACCTCAATTTCGTTGTGAAAAATTATCCTTTTTTGGCAAAGTGCCTAGCTGTAGTTTTTGAACCCTAGCTCTGCCAGCACCTAGGGAAACCTAGCAAACGTATACATTTTTTAAAACTAGACACCCAGGGAAATCCAGGATGGGGTGACTTGACTGCCTTCCGCCAAGTTCTGTTACCCAGAATCCCTTGCAAACCTAAAAAAGTTACAAAAAAACACATTTCCTCCACATTTTTGTGGTGGAAACTTCTGGAATCTGCGTGTATCCACAAATTTCTTTCCACCCTGCGTTCCCCAAAGTCTTTCAAGAAAAATGGTACCCCACTTGTGTGGGTCGGCCTAGTGCCTGCGACAGGAAACGGCGCCAAACTCAACGTGGTCACACCTCAAATTCACAGTGAAAAATTACCCTTTTTTCGGCAAAGTACCTAGCTTTAGTTTTTGAACCCTAGCTCTACGGGCACCTAGGGAAACCTAGCAAACCTATACATTTTTGAAAACTAGACACCCAGGGAAATCCAGGATTGGGTGACTTGACTGCCTCCCACCAGGTTCTGTTACCCAGAATTCCTTCCAAACCTAACAAATGGACCAAAAAAACTAATTTCCCCACATTTATGTGTGGAATGTTCTGTAATCTGCGTGGATCCACTAATTCCCACCCAGCCCGCGTTCCCCAAAGTCTTCTGAGAACAATGGTACCTCACTTGTGTGGGTCGGCCTAGTGCCTGCGACAGGAAACCGCGCAAAACGCAACGTGGTCGCACCTCAATTTCGCAGTGAAAATTGGCCCTTTTTTTGCAAAGTGCCTAGCTGTAGTTTTTTAACTCTAGCTCTGCCGGCACCTAGGGAAACCTAGCAAACTTATAAATTTTTTAAAACTAGTCACCCAGAGGAATCCAGGATGGGGTGACTTGACTGCCTCCCACCAGGTTCTGTTACCCAGAATCCCTTGCAAACCTAAACAATTGACAAACAAACACATTTCCTCCACATTTCTGTGGTGGAAAGTTCTGGAATCAGCGTGTATCCACACATTTCCTTCCACCCTGCGTTCCCAAAAGTCTTACAAGAAAAATGGTACCCCACTCGTGTGGGTTGGCCTAGTGCCTGCGACAGGAAACGGCGCCAAACGCAACGTGGTCTCACCTCAAATTCGTAGTGAAAAATTACCCTTTTTTTGGCAAAGTACCTAGCTGTAGTTTTTGAACTCTAGCTCTACGGGCAACTAGGGAAACCTAGCAGACCTATACATTTTTGAAAACTAAACACCTATGGGAATCCAGGATGGGGTGACTTGACTGCCTCCCACCAGGTTCTGTTACCCAGAATCCCTTGCAAACCTAAAAAATGGACAAAAAAACACATTTTCTCCACATTTCTGTGGTGGAAAGTTCTGGGATCTGCGTGTATTCACAAATTTCCTACCTCCCTATGTTCCCCAAAGTCTTCCGAGAAAAATGGTACACCACTTGTGTGGGTCGGCCTAGTGCCTGCGACAGGAAACGTCACAAAACGCAACATGGTGTCACCTCAATTTCGCAGTGACAAATGACCCTCTTTTGGCAAAGTGCCTAGCTGTAGTTTTTGAACCGTAGCTCTGCCGGCACCTAGGGAAACCTAGCAAACCTATAATTTTTTTAAAACTAGACACCCAGGGGAATCCAGGATGGGGTGACCTGACTGCCTCCCACCAGGCTCTGTTACCCAGAATTCCTTGCAAACCTAAACAATTGTCCAAAAAACACATTTCCCCACATTTATGTGTGGAATGTTCTGGAATCTGCGTGGATCCACAAATTTCCACCCACCCCGCGTTCCCCAAAGTCTTCTGAGAACAATGGTACCTCACTTGTGTGGGTTGGCCTAGTGCCTGCGACAGGAAACGGCGCCAAACGCAACGTGGTCTCACCTCAAATTCGTAGTGAAAAATTACCCTTTTTTTGGCAAAGTACCCAGGTGAAGTTTTTGAACTCTAGCTCTACGGGCAACTAGGGAAACCTAGCAGACCTATACATTTTTGAAAACTAAACACCTATGGAAATCCAGGATGGGGTGACTTGACTGCCTCCCACCAGGTTCTGTTACCCAGAATCCCTTGCAAACCTAAAAAATTGACAAAAAAACACATTTTCTCCACATTTCTGTGGTGGAAAGTTCTGGGATCTGCGTGTATTCACAAATTTCCTACCTCCCTATGTTCCCCAAAGTCTTCCGAGAAAAATGGTACACCACTTGTGTGGGTCGACCTAGTGCCTGCGACAGGAAACGTCACAAAACGCAACATGGTGTCACCTCAATTTCGCAGTGACAAATGACCCTCTTTTGGCAAAGTGCCTAGCTGTAGTTTTTGAACCGTAGCTCTGCCGGCCCCTAGGGAAACCTAGCAAACCTATACATTTTTTAAAACTAGACACCCAGGGGAATCCAGGATGGGGTGACCTGACTGCCTCCCACCAGGTTCTGTTACCCAGAATTCCTTGCAAACCTAAACAATTGACCAAAAAACACATTTCCCCACATTTATGTGTGGAATGTTCTGGAATCTGCGTGGATCCACAAATTTCCACCCACCCCGCGTTCCCCAAAGTCTTCTGAGAACAATGGTACCTCACTTGTGTGAGTCCGCCTAGTGCCTGCGACAGGAAACCGCGCAAAACGCAACGTGGTCGCACCTCAATTTCGCAGTGAAAAATTGCCCTTTTTTTGCAAAGTGCCTAGCTGTAGTTTTTTAACCCTAGCTCTGCCGGCACCCAGGGAAACCTAGCAAACCTATACATTTTTGAAAACTAGTCACCCAGAGGAATCCAGGATGGGGTGACTTGACTGCCTCCCACCAGAATCCCTTGCACACCTAAACAATAGACATAAAAAACCCACATTTCCTCCACATTTCTGTGGTGAAAAGTTCTGGAATCTGCGTGTATCCACACATTTCCTTCCTCCCTGCGTTCCCCAAAGTCTAACAATAAAAATGGCACCCCACTTGTGTGGGTCGGCCTAGTGCCTGCGACAGGAAACGGCGCCAAACGCAACGTGGTCTCACCTCAAATCCGCAGTGAAAAATTACCCTTTTTTCGGCAAAGTACCTAGCTTTAGTTTTTGAACACTAGCTCTACGGGCACCTGGGGAAACCTAGCAAACCTATACATTTTTTAAATGTAAACACCTAGGGGAATCCAGGATGGGGTGACTTGACTGCCTCCCACCAGGTTCTTTTACCCAGAATCCCTTGCAAACCTAAACAATTGACAAAAAACAAATTTCCTCCACATTTCTGTGGTGGAAAGGTCTGGAATCTGTGTGTATCCACACATTTCCTTCCACCCTGCGCTCCCCAAAGTCTTACAAGAAAAATGGTACCCCACTTCTGTGGGTCGGCCTAGTGCCTGTGACAGGAAACGGTGCAAAACGCAAGGTGGTCACACCTCAATTTCGTTGTGAAAAATTATCCTTTTTTGGCAAAGTGCCTAGCTGTAGTTTTTGAACCCTAGCTCTGCCAGCACCTAGGGAAACCTAGCAAACGTATACATTTTTAAAAACTAGACACCCAGGGAAATCCAGGATGGGGTGACTTGACTGCCTTCCGCCAAGTTCTGTTACCCAGAATCCCTTGCAAACCTAAAAAAGTTACAAAAAAACACATTTCCTCCACATTTTTGTGGTGGAAACTTCTGGAATCTGCGTGTATCCACAAATTTCTTTCCACCCTGCGTTCCCCAAAGTCTTTCAAGAAAAATGGTACCCCACTTGTGTGGGTCGGCCTAGTGCCTGCGACAGGAAACGGCGCCAAACTCAACGTGGTCACACCTCAAATTCACAGTGAAAAATTACCCTTTTTTCGGCAAAGTACCTAGCTTTAGTTTTTGAACCCTAGCTCTACGGGCACCTAGGGAAACCTAGCAAACCTATACATTTTTGAAAACTAGACACCCAGGGAAATCCAGGATTGGGTGACTTGACTGCCTCCCACCAGGTTCTGTTACCCAGAATTCCTTCCAAACCTAACAAATGGACCAAAAAAACTAATTTCCCCACATTTATGTGTGGAATGTTCTGGAATCTGCGTGGATCCACAAATTCCCACCCAGCCCGCGTTCCCCAAAGTCTACTGAGAACAATGGTACCTCACTTGTGTGGGTCGGCCTAGTGCCTGCGACAGGAAACCGCGCAAAACGCAACGTGGTCGCACCTCAATTTCGCAGTGAAAATTGGCCCTTTTTTTGCAAAGTGCCTAGCTGTAGTTTTTGAACCCTAGCTCTGCCGGCACCTAGGGAAACCTAGCAAACTTATACATTTTTTAAAACTAGTCACCCAGAGGAATCCAGGATGGGGTGACTTGACTGCCTCCCACCAGGTTCTGTTACCCAGAATCCCTTGCAAACCTAAACAATTGACAAACAAACACATTTCCTCCACATTTCTGTGGTGGAAAGTTCTGGAATCAGCGTGTATCCACACATTTCCTTCCACCCTGCGTTCCCAAAAGTCTTACAAGAAAAATGGTACCCCACTCGTGTGGGTTGGCCTAGTGCCTGCGACAGGAAACGGCACCAAACGCAACGTGGTCTCACCTCAAATTCGTAGTGAAAAATTACCCTTTTTTTGGCAAAGTACCTAGCTGTAGTTTTTGAACTCTAGCTCTACGGGCAACTAGGGAAACCTAGCAGACCTATACATTTTTGAAAACTAAACACCTATGGGAATCCAGGATGGGGTGACTTGACTGCCTCCCACCAGGTTCTGTTACCCAGAATCCCTTGCAAACCTAAAACATTGACAAAAAAACAAATTTTCTCCACATTTCTGTGGTGGAAAGTTCTGGGATCTGCGTGTATTCACAAATTTCCTACCTCCCTATGTTCCCCAAAGTCTTCCGAGAAAAATGGTACACCACTTGTGTGGGTCGGCCTAGTGCCTGCGACAGGAAACGTCACAAAACGCAACATGGTGTCACCTCAATTTCGCAGTGACAAATGACCCTCTTTTGGCAAAGTGCCTAGCTGTAGTTTTTGAACCGTAGCTCTGCCGGCACCTAGGGAAACCTAGCAAACCTATACATTTTTTAAAACTAGACACCCAGGGGAATCCAGGATGGGGTGACCTGACTGCCTCCCACCAGGTTCTGTTACCCAGAATTCCTTGCAAACCTAAACAATTGACCAAAAAACACATTTCCCCACATTTATGTGTGGAATGTTCTGGAATCTGCGTGGATCCACAAATTTCCACCCGCCCCGCGTTCCCCAAAGTCTTCTGAGAACAATGGTACCTCACTTGTGTGGGTTGGCCTAGTGCCTGCGACAGGAAACGGCGCCAAACGCAACGTGGTCTAACCTCAAATTCGTAGTGAAAAATTACCCTTTTTTTGGCAAAGTACCTAGGTGTAGTTTTTGAACTCTAGCTCTACGGGCAACTAGGGAAACCTAGCAGACCTATACATTTTTGAAAACTAAACACCTATGGAAATCCAGGATGGGGTGACTTGACTGCCTCCCACCAGGTTCTGTTACCCAGAATCCCTTGCAAACCTAAAAAATTGACAAAAAAACACATTTTCTCCACATTTCTGTGGTGGAAAGTTCTGGGATCTGCGTGTATTCACAAATTTCCTACCTCCCTATGTTCCCCAAAGTCTTCCGAGAAAAATGGTACACCACTTGTGTGGGTCGACCTAGTGCCTGCCACAGGAAACGTCACAAAACGCAACATGGTGTCACCTCAATTTCGCAGTGACAAATGACCCTCTTTTGGCAAAGTGCCTAGCTGTAGTTTTTGAACCGTAGCTCTGCCGGCACCTAGGGAAACTTGGCAAACCTATAAATTTTTTAAAACTAGACACCCAGGGGAATCCAGGATGGGGTGACCTGACTGCCTCCCACCAGGTTCTGTTACCCAGAATTCCTTGCAAACCTAAACAATTGACCAAAAAACACATTTCCCCACATTTATGTGTGGAATGTTCTGGAATCTGCGTGGATCCACAAATTTCCACCCACCCCGCGTTCCCCAAAGTCTTCTGAGAACAATGGTACCTCACTTGTGTGAGTCCGCCTAGTGCCTGCGACAGGAAACCGCGCAAAACGCAACGTGGTCGCACCTCAATTTCGCAGTGAAAAATTGCCCTTTTTTTGCAAAGTGCCTAGCTGTAGTTTTTTAACCCTAGCTCTGCCGGCACCCAGGGGAACCTAGCAAACCTATACATTTTTGAAAACTAGTCACCCAGAGGAATCCAGGATGGGGTGACTTGACTGCCTCCCACCAGGTTCTGTTACCCAGAATCCCTTGCAAACCTAAACAATTGACAAACAAACACATTTCCTCCACATTTCTGTGGTGGAAAGTTCTGGAATCAGCGTGTATCCACACATTTCCTTCCACCCTGCGTTCCCAAAAGTCTTACAAGAAAAATGGTACCCCACTCGTGTGGGTTGGCCTAGTGCCTGCGACAGGAAACGGCGCCAAACGCAACGTGGTCTCACCTCAAATTCGTAGTGAAAAATTACCCTTTTTTTGGCAAAGTACCTAGCTGTAGTTTTTGAACTCTAGCTCTACGGGCAACTAGGGAAACCTAGCAGACCTATACATTTTTGAAAACTAAACACCTATGGGAATCCAGGATGGGGTGACTTGACTGCCTCCCACCAGGTTCTGTTACCCAGAATCCCTTGCAAACCTAAAAAATTGACAAAAAAACACATTTTCTCCACATTTCTGTGGTGGAAAGTTCTGGGATCTGCGTGTATTCACAAATTTCCTACCTCCCTATGTTCCCCAAAGTCTTCCGAGAAAAATGGTACACCACTTGTGTGGGTCGGCCTAGTGCCTGCGAAAGGAAACGTCACAAAACGCAACATGGTGTCACCTCAATTTCGCAGTGACAAATGACCCTCTTTTGGCAAAGTGCCTAGCTGTAGTTTTTGAACCGTAGCTCTGCCGGCACCTAGGGAAACCTAGCAAACCTATACATTTTTTAAAACTAGACACCCAGGGGAATCCAGGATGGGGTGACCTGACTGCCTCCCACCAGGTTCTGTTACCCAGAATTCCTTGCAAACCTAAACAATTGACCAAAAAACACATTTCCCCACATTTATGTGTGGAATGTTCTGGAATCTGCGTGGATCCACATATTTCCACCCACCCCGCGTTCCCCAAAGTCTTCTGAGAACAATGGTACCTCACTTGTGTGGGTTGGCCTAGTGCCTGCGACAGGAAACGGCGCCAAACGCAACGTGGTCTCACCTCAAATTCGTAGTGAAAAATTACCCTTTTTTTGGCAAAGTACCTAGGTGTAGTTTTTGAACTCTAGCTCTACGGGCAACTAGGGAAACCTAGCAGACCTATACATTTTTGAAAACTAAACACCTATGGAAATCCAGGATGGGGTGACTTGACTGCCTCCCACCAGGTTCTGTTACCCAGAATCCCTTGCAAACCTAAAAAATTGACAAAAAAACACATTTTCTCCACATTTCTGTGGTGGAAAGTTCTGGGATCTGCGTGTATTCACAAATTTCCTACCTCCCTATGTTCCCCAAAGTCTTCCGAGAAAAATGGTACACCACTTGTGTGGGTCGACCTAGTGCCTGCGACAGGAAACGTCACAAAACGCAACATGGTGTCACCTCAATTTCGCAGTGACAAATGACCCTCTTTTGGCAAAGTGCCTAGCTGTAGTTTTTGAACCGTAGCTCTGCCGGCCCCTAGGGAAACCTAGCAAACCTATACATTTTTTAAAACTAGACACCCAGGGGAATCCAGGATGGGGTGACCTGACTGCCTCCCACCAGGTTCTGTTACCCAGAATTCCTTGCAAACCTAAACAATTGACCAAAAAACACATTTCCCCACATTTATGTGTGGAATGTTCTGGAATCTGCGTGGATCCACAAATTTCCACCCGCCCCGCGTTCCCCAAAGTCTTCTGAGAACAATGGTACCTCACTTGTGTGGGTTGGCCTAGTGCCTGCGACAGGAAACGGCGCCAAACGCAACGTGGTCTAACCTCAAATTCGTAGTGAAAAATTACCCTTTTTTTGGCAAAGTACCTAGGTGTAGTTTTTGAACTCTAGCTCTACGGGCAACTAGGGAAACCTAGCAGACCTATACATTTTTGAAAACTAAACACCTATGGAAATCCAGGATGGGGTGACTTGACTGCCTCCCACCAGGTTCTGTTACCCAGAATCCCTTGCAAACCTAAAAAATTGACAAAAAAACACATTTTCTCCACATTTCTGTGGTGGAAAGTTCTGGGATCTGCGTGTATTCACAAATTTCCTACCTCCCTATGTTCCCCAAAGTCTTCCGAGAAAAATGGTACACCACTTGTGTGGGTCGACCTAGTGCCTGCCACAGGAAACGTCACAAAACGCAACATGGTGTCACCTCAATTTCGCAGTGACAAATGACCCTCTTTTGGCAAAGTGCCTAGCTGTAGTTTTTGAACCGTAGCTCTGCCGGCACCTAGGGAAACTTGGCAAACCTATACATTTTTTAAAACTAGACACCCAGGGGAATCCAGGATGGGGTGACCTGACTGCCTCCCACCAGATTCTGTTACCCAGAATTCCTTGCAAACCTAAACAATTGACCAAAAAACACATTTCCCCACATTTATGTGTGGAATGTTCTGGAATCTGCGTGGATCCACAAATTTCCACCCACCCCGCGTTCCCTAAAGTCTTCTGAGAACAATGGTACCTCACTTGTGTGAGTCCGCCTAGTGCCTGCGACAGGAAACCGCGCAAAACGCAACGTGGTCGCACCTCAATTTCGCAGTGGAAAATGGCCCTTTTTTTGCAAAGTGCCTAGCTGTAGTTTTTTAACCCTAGCTCTGCCGGCACCCAGGGGAACCTAGCAAACCTATACATTTTTGAAAACTAGTCACCCAGAGGAATCCAGGATGGGGTGACTTGACTGCCTCCCACCAGGTTCTGTTGCCCAGAATCCCTTGCAAACCTAAACAATTGACAAACAAACACATTTCCTCCACATTTCTGTGGTGGAAAGTTCTGGAATCAGCGTGTATCCACACATTTCCTTCCACCCTGCGTTCCCAAAAGTCTTACAAGAAAAATGGTACCCCACTCGTGTGGGTTGGCCTAGTGCCTGCGACAGGAAACGGCGCCAAACGCAACGTGGTCTCACCTCAAATTCGTAGTGAAAAATTACCCTTTTTTTGGCAAAGTACCTAGCTGTAGTTTTTGAACTCTAGCTCTACGGGCAACTAGGGAAACCTAGCAGACCTATACATTTTTGAAAACTAAACACCTATGGGAATCCAGGATGGGGTGACTTGACTGCCTCCCACCAGGTTCTGTTACCCAGAATCCCTTGCAAACCTAAAAAATTGACAAAAAAACACATTTTCTCCACATTTCTGTGGTGGAAAGTTCTGGGATCTGCGTGTATTCACAAATTTCCTACCTCCCTATGTTCCCCAAAGTCTTCCGAGAAAAATGGTACACCACTTGTGTGGGTCGGCCTAGTGCCTGCGACAGGAAACGTCACAAAACGCAACATGGTGTCACCTCAATTTCGCAGTGACAAATGACCCTCTTTTGGCAAAGTGCCTAGCTGTAGTTTTTGAACCGTAGCTCTGCCGGCACCTAGGGAAACCTAGCAAACCTATACATTTTTTAAAACTAGACACCCAGGGGAATCCAGGATGGGGTGACCTGACTGCCTCCCACCAGGTTCTGTTACCCAGAATTCCTTGCAAACCTAAACAATTGACCAAAAACACATTTCCCCAAATTTATGTGTGGAATGTTCTGGAATCTGCGTGGATCCACAAATTTCCACCCACCCCGCGTTCCCCAAAGTCTTCTGAGAACAATGGTACCTCACTTGTGTGGGTTGGCCTAGTGCCTGCGACAGGAAACGGCGCCAAACGCAACGTGGTCTCACCTCAAATTCGTAGTGAAAAATTACCCTTTTTTTGGCAAAGTACCTAGGTGTAGTTTTTGAACTCTAGCTCTACGGGCAACTAGGGAAACCTAGCAGACCTATACATTTTTGAAAACTAAACACCTATGGAAATCCAGGATGGGGTGATTTGACTGCCTCCCACCAGGTTCTGTTACCCAGAATCCCTTGCAAACCTAAAAAATTGACAAAAAAACACATTTTCTCCACATTTCTGTGGTGGAAAGTTCTGGGATCTGCGTGTATTCACAAATTTCCTACCTCCCTATGTTCCCCAAAGTCTTCAGAGAAAAATGGTACACCACTTGTGTGGGTCGGCCTAGTGCCTGCGACAGGAAACGTCACAAAACGCAACATGGTGTCACCTCAATTTCGCAGTGACAAATGACCCTCTTTTGGCAAAGTGCCTAGCTGTAGTTTTTGAACCGTAGCTCTGCCGGCACCTAGGAAAACCTAGCAAACCTATACATTTTTTAAAACTAGACACCCAGGGGAATCCAGGATGGGATGACCTGACTGCCTCCCACCAGGTTCTGTTACCCAGAATTCCTTGCAAACCTAAACAATTGACCAAAAAACACATTTCCCCACATTTATGTGTGGAATGTTCTGGAATCTGCGTGGATCCACAAATTTCCACCCACCCCGCGTTCCCCAAAGTCTTCTGAGAACAATGGTACCTCACTTGTGTGGGTTGGCCTAGTGCCTGCGACAGGAAACGGCGCCAAACGCAACGTGGTCTCACCTCAAATTCGTAGTGAAAAATTACCCTTTTTTTGGCAAAGTACCTAGGTGTAGTTTTTGAACTCTAGCTCTACGGGCAACTAGGGAAACCTAGCAGACCTATACATTTTTGAAAACTAAACACCTATGGAAATCCAGGATGGGGTGACTTGACTGCCTCCCACCAGGTTCTGTTACCCAGAATCCCTTGCAAACCTAAAAAATTGACAAAAAAACACATTTTCTCCACATTTCTGTGGTGGAAAGTTCTGGGATCTGCGTGTATTCACAAATTTCCTACCTCCCTATGTTCCCCAAAGTCTTCCGAGAAAAATGGTACACCACTTGTGTGGGTCGACCTAGTGCCTGCGACAGGAAACGTCACAAAACGCAACATGGTGTCACCTCAATTTCGCAGTGACAAATGACCCTCTTTTGGCAAAGTGCCTAGCTGTAGTTTTTGAACCGTAGCTCTGCCGGCCCCTAGGGAAACCTAACAAACCTATACATTTTTTAAAACTAGACACCCAGGGGAATCCAGGATGGGGTGACCTGACTGCCTCCCACCAGGTTCTGTTACCCAGAATTCCTTGCAAACCTAAACAATTGACCAAAAAACACATTTCCCCACATTTATGTGTGGAATGTTCTGGAATCTGCGTGGATCCACAAATTTCCACCCACCCCGCGTTCCTCAAAGTCTTCTGAGAACAATGGTACCTCACTTGTGTGAGTCCACCTAGTGCCTGCGACAGGAAACCGCGCAAAACGCAACGTGGTCGCACCTCAATTTCGCAGTGAAAAATGGCCCTTTTTTTGCAAAGTGCCTAGCTGTAGTTTTTTAACCCTAGCTCTGCCGGCACCCAGGGAAACCTAGCAAACCTATACATTTTTGAAAACTAGTCACCCAGAGGAATCCAGGATGGGGTGACTTGACTGCCTCCCACCAGAATCCCTTGCACACCTAAACAATAGACATAAAAAACCCACATTTCCTCCACATTTCTGTGGTGAAAAGTTCTGGAATCTGCGTGTATCCACACATTTCCTTCCTCCCAGCGTTCCCCAAAGTCTAACAATAAAAATGGCACCCCACTTGTGTGGGTCGGCCTAGTGCCTGCGACAGGAAACGGCGCCAAACGCAACGTGGTCTCACCTCAAATCCGCAGTGAAAAATTACCCTTTTTTCGGCAAAGTACCTAGCTTTAGTTTTTGAACACTAGCTCTACGGGCACCTGGGGAAACCTAGCAAACCTATACATTTTTTAAATGTAAACACCTAGGGGAATCCAGGATGGGGTGACTTGACTGCCTCCCACCAGGTTCTTTTACCCAGAATCCCTTGCAAACCTAAACAATTGACAAAAAACAAATTTCCTCCACATTTCTGTGGTGGAAAGTTCTGGAATCTGTGTGTATCCACACATTTCCTTCCACCCTGCGCTCCCCAAAGTCTTACAAGAAAAATGGTACCCCACTTCTGTGGGTCGGCCTAGTGCCTGTGACAGGAAACGGTGCAAAACGCAAGGTGGTCACACCTCAATTTCGTTGTGAAAAATTATCCTTTTTTGGCAAAGTGCCTAGCTGTAGTTTTTGAACCCTAGCTCTGCCAGCACCTAGGGAAACCTAGCAAACGTATACATTTTTAAAAACTAGACACCCAGGGAAATCCAGGATGGGGTGACTTGACTGCCTTCCGCCAAGTTCTGTTACCCAGAATCCCTTGCAAACCTAAAAAAGTTACAAAAAAACACATTTCCTCCACATTTTTGTGGTGGAAACTTCTGGAATCTGCGTGTATCCACAAATTTCTTTCCACCCTGCGTTCCCCAAAGTCTTTCAAGAAAAATGGTACCCCACTTGTGTGGGTCGGCCTAGTGCCTGCGACAGGAAACGGCGCCAAACTCAACGTGGTCACACCTAAGCATGAGCGCAAAATCCGCTCCGATCGCGGATTTTGCGGATTTTCGGTAAATCCGCGATCCGCGAACTCTCGCGGATTTACCGAGAATCCGCAATCCGCGATCGGAGCGGATTTTGCGGTCAAAAGTTCAAGCCTGCATAATTTACGATGGCGCCGGCAAGCTGCCAGCGCCATCCTCAAATGGTTACTTAATTAGCTTCCACAGGAAGCTCTAATAGATAAGATACAGCAGGGGCTCGAGCGCCTGCTTTATTTTAACAGTTGGAGCTTCCTGTTGAAGCTAATTAAGTAACTATTGCAGGATGGCGCTGGCAGCTTGCCGGCGCCATCGTAAATTATTTCAACGGTGGTGTCTTCTTTCGGGGTTCATTCGGGCACGACGGTCCTGGCACAAAAAAATAAACCTCAACAGGAAACACTTGCAGATATCAATAAAGCATGTGCCCTAGTTGAAGCTTTAATTCAGTGACTCATTGATCAGCCCAAAAATTAATCTGCTGCTCTGATCGGTCTCTGCCCTTTTATACACACAAGAGGCATGCTCGCATGGACGCCCCGTCCGTTTGGCCCCGCCCACACACTCGAGGTGTGCACCGTCTTCCCGCCATTTACCCACTATGATGGACATTTCACTAAAGGGACCCCTGCGCACTTCGGCGCGATTGCATAGTAACACACACTTGGTCGCTGGAACTAGTTGAAGCGCAAATGCAGTGACTCATTCATCAGCGTTGGGAGGCTGGGCAGATGTGCCTTCTTCCCAAATATACCATCGATGCTGACCTTTTAGACACACAAGAGGCATGTGCGCTCGCGTGGAAGCCCCGTCCGTTTGGCCCCGCCCACACACTCGAGGAAGCCCCGCCCCCAATCCGCAAATCCGCTGAATCCGCTAAATAGGCGGATTTTGCGGATCCACGATCCGTGGATCCGCTAAATCCGCGAATCGTGGATCCGCAAAATCCGCCCATGCTTAGTCACACCTCAAATTCACAGTGAAAAATTACCCTTTTTTCGGCAAAGTACCTAGCTTTAGTTTTTGAACCCTAGCTCTACGGGCACCTAGGGAAACCTAGCAAACCTATACATTTTTGAAAACTAGACACCCAGGGAAATCCAGGATTGGGTGACTTGACTGCCTCCCACCAGGTTCTGTTACCCAGAATTCCTTCCCAACCTAACAAATGGACCAAAAAAACTAATTTCCCCACATTTATGTGTGGAATGTTCTGGAATCTGCGTGGATCCACAAATTCCCACCCAGCCCGCGTTCCCCAAAGTCTACTGAGAACAATGGTACCTCACTTGTGTGGGTCGGCCTAGTGCCTGCGACAGGAAACCGCGCAAAACGCAACGTGGTCGCACCTCAATTTCGCAGTGAAAATTGGCCCTTTTTTTGCAAAGTGCCTAGCTGTAGTTTTTGAACCCTAGCTCTGCCGGCACCTAGGGAAACCTAGCAAACTTATACATTTTTTAAAACTAGTCACCCAGAGGAATCCAGGATGGGGTGACTTGACTGCCTCCCACCAGGTTCTGTTACCCAGAATCCCTTGCAAACCTAAACAATTGACAAACAAACACATTTCCTCCACATTTCTGTGGTGGAAAGTTCTGGAATCAGCGTGTATCCACACATTTCCTTCCACCCTGCGTTCCCAAAAGTCTTACAAGAAAAATGGTACCCCACTCGTGTGGGTTGGCCTAGTGCCTGCGACAGGAAACGGCACCAAACGCAACGTGGTCTCACCTCAAATTCGTAGTGAAAAATTACCCTTTTTTTGGCAAAGTACCTAGCTGTAGTTTTTGAACTCTAGCTCTACGGGCAACTAGGGAAACCTAGCAGACCTATACATTTTTGAAAACTAAATACCTATGGGAATCCAGGATGGGGTGACTTGACTGCCTCCCACCAGGTTCTGTTACCCAGAATCCCTTGCAAACCTAAAAAATTGACAAAAAAACACATTTTCTCCACATTTCTGTGGTGGAAAGTTCTGGGATCTGCGTGTATTCACAAATTTCCTACCTCCCTATGTTCCCCAAAGTCTTCCGAGAAAAATGGTACACCACTTGTGTGGGTCGGCCTAGTGCCTGCGACAGGAAACGTCACAAAACGCAACATGGTGTCACCTCAATTTCGCAGTGACAAATGACCCTCTTTTGGCAAAGTGCCTAGCTGTAGTTTTTGAACCGTAGCTCTGCCGGCACCTAGGGAAACCTAGCAAACCTATACATTTTTTAAAACTAGACACCCAGGGGAATCCAGGATGGGGTGACCTGACTGCCTCCCACCAGGTTCTGTTACCCAGAATTCCTTGCAAACCTAAACAATTGACCAAAAAACACATTTCCCCACATTTATGTGTGGAATGTTCTGGAATCTGCGTGGATCCACAAATTTCCACCCACCCCGCGTTCCCCAAAGTCTTCTGAGAACAATGGTACCTCACTTGTGTGGGTTGGCCTAGTGCCTGCGACAGGAAACGGCGCCAAACGCAACGTGGTCTCACCTCAAATTCGTAGTGAAAAATTACCCTTTTTTTGGCAAAGTACCTAGGTGTAGTTTTTGAACTCTAGCTCTACGGGCAACTAGGGAAACCTAGCAGACCTATACATTTTTGAAAACTAAACACCTATGGAAATCCAGGATGGGGTGACTTGACTGCCTCCCACCAGGTTCTGTTACCCAGAATCCCTTGCAAACCTAAAAAATTGACAAAAAAACACATTTTCTCCACATTTCTGTGGTGGAAAGTTCTGGGATCTGCGTGTATTCACAAATTTCCTACCTCCCTATGTTCCCCAAAGTCTTCCGAGAAAAATGGTACACCACTTGTGTGGGTCGACCTAGTGCCTGCGACAGGAAACGTCACAAAACGCAACATGGTGTCACCTCAATTTCGCAGTGACAAATGACCCTCTTTTGGCAAAGTGCCTAGCTGTAGTTTTTGAACCGTAGCTCTGCCGGCCCCTAGGGAAACCTAGCAAACCTATACATTTTTTAAAACTAGACACCCAGGGGAATCCAGGATGGGGTGACCTGACTGCCTCCCACCAGGTTCTGTTACCCAGAATTCCTTGCAAACCTAAACAATTGACCAAAAAACACATTTCCCCACATTTATGCGTGGAATGTTCTGGAATCTGCGTGGATCCACAAATTTCCACCCACCCCGCGTTCCCCAAAGTCTTCTGAGAACAATGGTACCTCACTTGTGTGAGTCCGCCTAGTGCCTGCGACAGGAAACCGCGCAAAACGCAACGTGGTCGCACCTCAATTTCGCAGTGAAAAATGGCCCTTTTTTTGCAAAGTGCCTAGCTGTAGTTTTTTAACCCTAGCTCTGCCGGCACCCAGGGAAACCTAGCAAACCTATACATTTTTGAAAACTAGTCACCCAGAGGAATCCAGGATGGGGTGACTTGACTGCCTCCCACCAGAATCCCTTGCACACCTAAACAATAGACATAAAAAACCCACATTTCCTCCACATTTCTGTGGTGAAAAGTTCTGGAATCTGCGTGTATCCACACATTTCCTTCCTCCCTGCGTTCCCCAAAGTCTAACAATAAAAATGGCACCCCACTTGTGTGGGTCGGCCTAGTGCCTGCGACAGGAAACGGCGCCAAACGCAACGTGGTCTCACCTCAAATCCGCAGTGAAAAATTACCCTTTTTTCGGCAAAGTACCTAGCTTTAGTTTTTGAACACTAGCTCTACGGGCACCTGGGGAAACCTAGCAAACCTATACATTTTTTAAATGTAAACACCTAGGGGAATCCAGGATGGGGTGACTTGACTGCCTCCCACCAGGTTCTTTTACCCAGAATCCCTTGCAAACCTAAACAATTGACAAAAAACAAATTTCCTCCACATTTCTGTGGTGGAAAGGTCTGGAATCTGTGTGTATCCACACATTTCCTTCCACCCTGCGCTCCCCAAAGTCTTACAAGAAAAATGGTACCCCACTTCTGTGGGTCGGCCTAGTGCCTGTGACATGAAACGGTGCAAAACGCAAGGTGGTCACACCTCAATTTCGTTGTGAAAAATTATCCTTTTTTGGCAAAGTGCCTAGCTGTAGTTTTTGAACCCTAGCTCTGCCAGCACCTAGGGAAACCTAGCAAACGTATACATTTTTAAAAACTAGACACCCAGGGAAATCCAGGATGGGGTGACTTGACTGCCTTCCGCCAAGTTCTGTTACCCAGAATCCCTTGCAAACCTAAAAAAGTTACAAAAAAACACATTTCCTCCACATTTTTGTGGTGGAAACTTCTGGAATCTGCGTGTATCCACAAATTTCTTTCCACCCTGCGTTCCCCAAAGTCTTTCAAGAAAAATGGTACCCCACTTGTGTGGGTCGGCCTAGTGCCTGCGACAGGAAACGGCGCCAAACTCAACGTGGTCACACCTCAAATTCACAGTGAAAAATTACCCTTTTTTCGGCAAAGTACCTAGCTTTAGTTTTTGAACCCTAGCTCTACGGGCACCTAGGGAAACCTAGCAAACCTATACATTTTTGAAAACTAGACACCCAGGGAAATCCAGGATTGGGTGACTTGACTGCCTCCCACCAGGTTCTGTTACCCAGAATTCCTTCCAAACCTAACAAATGGACCAAAAAAACTAATTTCCCCACATTTATGTGTGGAATGTTCTGGAATCTGCGTGGATCCACAAATTCCCACCCAGCCCGCGTTCCCCAAAGTCTACTGAGAACAATGGTACCTCACTTGTGTGGGTCGGCCTAGTGCCTGCGACAGGAAACCGCGCAAAACGCAACGTGGTCGCACCTCAATTTCGCAGTGAAAATTGGCCCTTTTTTTGCAAAGTGCCTAGCTGTAGTTTTTGAACCCTAGCTCTGCCGGCACCTAGGGAAACCTAGCAAACTTATACATTTTTTAAAACTAGTCACCCAGAGGAATCCAGGATGGGGTGACTTGACTGCCTCCCACCAGGTTCTGTTACCCAGAATCCCTTGCAAACCTAAACAATTGACAAACAAACACATTTCCTCCACATTTCTGTGGTGGAAAGTTCTGGAATCAGCGTGTATCCACACATTTCCTTCCACCCTGCGTTCCCAAAAGTCTTACAAGAAAAATGGTACCCCACTCGTGTGGGTTGGCCTAGTGCCTGCGACAGGAAACGGCACCAAACGCAACGTGGTCTCACCTCAAATTCGTAGTGAAAAATTACCCTTTTTTTGGCAAAGTACCTAGCTGTAGTTTTTGAACTCTAGCTCTACGGGCAACTAGGGAAACCTAGCAGACCTATACATTTTTGAAAACTAAACACCTATGGGAATCCAGGATGGGGTGACTTGACTGCCTCCCACCAGGTTCTGTTACCCAGAATCCCTTGCAAACCTAAAAAATTGACAAAAAAACACATTTTCTCCACATTTCTGTGGTGGAAAGTTCTGGGATCTGCGTGTATTCACAAATTTCCTACCTCCCTATGTTCCCCAAAGTCTTCCGAGAAAAATGGTACACCACTTGTGTGGGTCGACCTAGTGCCTGCCACAGGAAACGTCACAAAACGCAACATGGTGTCACCTCAATTTCGCAGTGACAAATGACCCTCTTTTGGCAAAGTGCCTAGCTGTAGTTTTTGAACCGTAGCTCTGCCGGCACCTAGGGAAACTTGGCAAACCTATAAATTTTTTAAAACTAGACACCCAGGGGAATCCAGGATGGGGTGACCTGACTGCCTCCCACCAGGTTCTGTTACCCAGAATTCCTTGCAAACCTAAACAATTGACCAAAAAACACATTTCCCCACATTTATGTGTGGAATGTTCTGGAATCTGCGTGGATCCACAAATTTCCACCCACCCCGCGTTCCCCAAAGTCTTCTGAGAACAATGGTACCTCACTTGTGTGAGTCCGCCTAGTGCCTGCGACAGGAAACCGCGCAAAACGCAACGTGGTCGCACCTCAATTTCGCAGTGAAAAATTGCCCTTTTTTTGCAAAGTGCCTAGCTGTAGTTTTTTAACCCTAGCTCTGCCGGCACCCAGGGGAACCTAGCAAACCTATACATTTTTGAAAACTAGTCACCCAGAGGAATCCAGGATGGGGTGACTTGACTGCCTCCCACCAGGTTCTGTTACCCAGAATCCCTTGCAAACCTAAACAATTGACAAACAAACACATTTCCTCCACATTTCTGTGGTGGAAAGTTCTGGAATCAGCGTGTATCCACACATTTCCTTCCACCCTGCGTTCCCAAAAGTCTTACAAGAAAAATGGTACCCCACTCGTGTGGGTTGGCCTAGTGCCTGCGACAGGAAACGGCGCCAAACGCAACGTGGTCTCACCTCAAATTCGTAGTGAAAAATTACCCTTTTTTTGGCAAAGTACCTAGCTGTAGTTTTTGAACTCTAGCTCTACGGGCAACTAGGGAAACCTAGCAGACCTATACATTTTTGAAAACTAAACACCTATGGGAATCCAGGATGGGGTGACTTGACTGCCTCCCACCAGGTTCTGTTACCCAGAATCCCTTGCAAACCTAAAAAATTGACAAAAAAACACATTTTCTCCACATTTCTGTGGTGGAAAGTTCTGGGATCTGCGTGTATTCACAAATTTCCTACCTCCCTATGTTCCCCAAAGTCTTCCGAGAAAAATGGTACACCACTTGTGTGGGTCGGCCTAGTGCCTGCGAAAGGAAACGTCACAAAACGCAACATGGTGTCACCTCAATTTCGCAGTGACAAATGACCCTCTTTTGGCAAAGTGCCTAGCTGTAGTTTTTGAACCGTAGCTCTGCCGGCACCTAGGGAAACCTAGCAAACCTATACATTTTTTAAAACTAGACACCCAGGGGAATCCAGGATGGGGTGACCTGACTGCCTCCCACCAGGTTCTGTTACCCAGAATTCCTTGCAAACCTAAACAATTGACCAAAAAACACATTTCCCCACATTTATGTGTGGAATGTTCTGGAATCTGCGTGGATCCACATATTTCCACCCACCCCGCGTTCCCCAAAGTCTTCTGAGAACAATGGTACCTCACTTGTGTGGGTTGGCCTAGTGCCTGCGACAGGAAACGGCGCCAAACGCAACGTGGTCTCACCTCAAATTCGTAGTGAAAAATTACCCTTTTTTTGGCAAAGTACCTAGGTGTAGTTTTTGAACTCTAGCTCTACGGGCAACTAGGGAAACCTAGCAGACCTATACATTTTTGAAAACTAAACACCTATGGAAATCCAGGATGGGGTGACTTGACTGCCTCCCACCAGGTTCTGTTACCCAGAATCCCTTGCAAACCTAAAAAATTGACAAAAAAACACATTTTCTCCACATTTCTGTGGTGGAAAGTTCTGGGATCTGCGTGTATTCACAAATTTCCTACCTCCCTATGTTCCCCAAAGTCTTCCGAGAAAAATGGTACACCACTTGTGTGGGTCGACCTAGTGCCTGCGACAGGAAACGTCACAAAACGCAACATGGTGTCACCTCAATTTCGCAGTGACAAATGACCCTCTTTTGGCAAAGTGCCTAGCTGTAGTTTTTGAACCGTAGCTCTGCCGGCCCCTAGGGAAACCTAGCAAACCTATACATTTTTTAAAACTAGACACCCAGGGGAATCCAGGATGGGGTGACCTGACTGCCTCCCACCAGGTTCTGTTACCCAGAATTCCTTGCAAACCTAAACAATTGACCAAAAAACACATTTCCCCACATTTATGTGTGGAATGTTCTGGAATCTGCGTGGATCCACAAATTTCCACCCGCCCCGCGTTCCCCAAAGTCTTCTGAGAACAATGGTACCTCACTTGTGTGGGTTGGCCTAGTGCCTGCGACAGGAAACGGCGCCAAACGCAACGTGGTCTAACCTCAAATTCGTAGTGAAAAATTACCCTTTTTTTGGCAAAGTACCTAGGTGTAGTTTTTGAACTCTAGCTCTACGGGCAACTAGGGAAACCTAGCAGACCTATACATTTTTGAAAACTAAACACCTATGGAAATCCAGGATGGGGTGACTTGACTGCCTCCCACCAGGTTCTGTTACCCAGAATCCCTTGCAAACCTAAAAAATTGACAAAAAAACACATTTTCTCCACATTTCTGTGGTGGAAAGTTCTGGGATCTGCGTGTATTCACAAATTTCCTACCTCCCTATGTTCCCCAAAGTCTTCCGAGAAAAATGGTACACCACTTGTGTGGGTCGACCTAGTGCCTGCCACAGGAAACGTCACAAAACGCAACATGGTGTCACCTCAATTTCGCAGTGACAAATGACCCTCTTTTGGCAAAGTGCCTAGCTGTAGTTTTTGAACCGTAGCTCTGCCGGCACCTAGGGAAACTTGGCAAACCTATACATTTTTTAAAACTAGACACCCAGGGGAATCCAGGATGGGGTGACCTGACTGCCTCCCACCAGATTCTGTTACCCAGAATTCCTTGCAAACCTAAACAATTGACCAAAAAACACATTTCCCCACATTTATGTGTGGAATGTTCTGGAATCTGCGTGGATCCACAAATTTCCACCCACCCCGCGTTCCCCAAAGTCTTCTGAGAACAATGGTACCTCACTTGTGTGAGTCCGCCTAGTGCCTGCGACAGGAAACCGCGCAAAACGCAACGTGGTCGCACCTCAATTTCGCTGTGAAAAATGGCCCTTTTTTTGCAAAGTGCCTAGCTGTAGTTTTTTAACCCTAGCTCTGCCGGCACCCAGGGGAACCTAGCAAACCTATACATTTTTGAAAACTAGTCACCCAGAGGAATCCAGGATGGGGTGACTTGACTGCCTCCCACCAGGTTCTGTTGCCCAGAATCCCTTGCAAACCTAAACAATTGACAAACAAACACATTTCCTCCACATTTCTGTGGTGGAAAGTTCTGGAATCAGCGTGTATCCACACATTTCCTTCCACCCTGCGTTCCCAAAAGTCTTACAAGAAAAATGGTACCCCACTCGTGTGGGTTGGCCTAGTGCCTGCGACAGGAAACGGCGCCAAACGCAACGTGGTCTCACCTCAAATTCGTAGTGAAAAATTACCCTTTTTTTGGCAAAGTACCTAGCTGTAGTTTTTGAACTCTAGCTCTACGGGCAACTAGGGAAACCTAGCAGACCTATACATTTTTGAAAACTAAACACCTATGGGAATCCAGGATGGGGTGACTTGACTGCCTCCCACCAGGTTCTGTTACCCAGAATCCCTTGCAAACCTAAAAAATTGACAAAAAAACACATTTTCTCCACATTTCTGTGGTGGAAAGTTCTGGGATCTGCGTGTATTCACAAATTTCCTACCTCCCTATGTTCCCCAAAGTCTTCCGAGAAAAATGGTACACCACTTGTGTGGGTCGGCCTAGTGCCTGCGACAGGAAACGTCACAAAACGCAACATGGTGTCACCTCAATTTCGCAGTGACAAATGACCCTCTTTTGGCAAAGTGCCTAGCTGTAGTTTTTGAACCGTAGCTCTGCCGGCACCTAGGGAAACCTAGCAAACTTATACATTTTTTAAAACTAGTCACCCAGAGGAATCCAGGATGGGGTGACTTGACTGCCTCCCACCAGGTTCTGTTACCCAGAATCCCTTTCAAACCTAAACAATTGACAAACAAACACATTTCCTCCACATTTCTGTGGTGGAAAGTTCTGGAATCAGCGTGTATCCACACATTTCCTTCCACCCTGCGTTCCCAAAAGTCTTACAAGAAAAATGGTACCCCACTCGTGTGGGTTGGCCTAGTGCCTGCGACAGGAAACGGCACCAAACGCAACGTGGTCTCACCTCAAATTCGTAGTGAAAAATTACCCTTTTTTTGGCAAAGTACCTAGCTGTAGTTTTTGAACTCTAGCTCTACGGGCAACTAGGGAAACCTAGCAGACCTATACATTTTTGAAAACTAAACACCTATGGGAATCCAGGATGGGGTGACTTGACTGCCTCCCACCAGGTTCTGTTACCCAGAATCCCTTGCAAACCTAAAACATTGACAAAAAAACAAATTTTCTCCACATTTCTGTGGTGGAAAGTTCTGGGATCTGCGTGTATTCACAAATTTCCTACCTCCCTATGTTCCCCAAAGTCTTCCGAGAAAAATGGTACACCACTTGTGTGGGTCGGCCTAGTGCCTGCGACAGGAAACGTCACAAAACGCAACATGGTGTCACCTCAATTTCGCAGTGACAAATGACCCTCTTTTGGCAAAGTGCCTAGCTGTAGTTTTTGAACCGTAGCTCTGCCGGCACCTAGGGAAACCTAGCAAACCTATACATTTTTTAAAACTAGACACCCAGGGGAATCCAGGATGGGGTGACCTGACTGCCTCCCACCAGGTTCTGTTACCCAGAATTCCTTGCAAACCTAAACAATTGACCAAAAAACACATTTCCCCACATTTATGTGTGGAATGTTCTGGAATCTGCGTGGATCCACAAATTTCCACCCGCCCCGCGTTCCCCAAAGTCTTCTGAGAACAATGGTACCTCACTTGTGTGGGTTGGCCTAGTGCCTGCGACAGGAAACGGCGCCAAACGCAACGTGGTCTAACCTCAAATTCGTAGTGAAAAATTACCCTTTTTTTGGCAAAGTACCTAGGTGTAGTTTTTGAACTCTAGCTCTACGGGCAACTAGGGAAACCTAGCAGACCTATACATTTTTGAAAACTAAACACCTATGGAAATCCAGGATGGGGTGACTTGACTGCCTCCCACCAGGTTCTGTTACCCAGAATCCCTTGCAAACCTAAAAAATTGACAAAAAAACACATTTTCTCCACATTTCTGTGGTGGAAAGTTCTGGGATCTGCGTGTATTCACAAATTTCCTACCTCCCTATGTTCCCCAAAGTCTTCCGAGAAAAATGGTACACCACTTGTGTGGGTCGACCTAGTGCCTGCCACAGGAAACGTCACAAAACGCAACATGGTGTCACCTCAATTTCGCAGTGACAAATGACCCTCTTTTGGCAAAGTGCCTAGCTGTAGTTTTTGAACCGTAGCTCTGCCGGCACCTAGGGAAACTTGGCAAACCTATAAATTTTTTAAAACTAGACACCCAGGGGAATCCAGGATGGGGTGACCTGACTGCCTCCCACCAGGTTCTGTTACCCAGAATTCCTTGCAAACCTAAACAATTGACCAAAAAACACATTTCCCCACATTTATGTGTGGAATGTTCTGGAATCTGCGTGGATCCACAAATTTCCACCCACCCCGCGTTCCCCAAAGTCTTCTGAGAACAATGGTACCTCACTTGTGTGAGTCCGCCTAGTGCCTGCGACAGGAAACCGCGCAAAACGCAACGTGGTCGCACCTCAATTTCGCAGTGAAAAATTGCCCTTTTTTTGCAAAGTGCCTAGCTGTAGTTTTTTAACCCTAGCTCTGCCGGCACCCAGGGGAACCTAGCAAACCTATACATTTTTGAAAACTAGTCACCCAGAGGAATCCAGGATGGGGTGACTTGACTGCCTCCCACCAGGTTCTGTTACCCAGAATCCCTTGCAAACCTAAACAATTGACAAACAAACACATTTCCTCCACATTTCTGTGGTGGAAAGTTCTGGAATCAGCGTGTATCCACACATTTCCTTCCACCCTGCGTTCCCAAAAGTCTTACAAGAAAAATGGTACCCCACTCGTGTGGGTTGGCCTAGTGCCTGCGACAGGAAACGGCGCCAAACGCAACGTGGTCTCACCTCAAATTCGTAGTGAAAAATTACCCTTTTTTTGGCAAAGTACCTAGCTGTAGTTTTTGAACTCTAGCTCTACGGGCAACTAGGGAAACCTAGCAGACCTATACATTTTTGAAAACTAAACACCTATGGGAATCCAGGATGGGGTGACTTGACTGCCTCCCACCAGGTTCTGTTACCCAGAATCCCTTGCAAACCTAAAAAATTGACAAAAAAACACATTTTCTCCACATTTCTGTGGTGGAAAGTTCTGGGATCTGCGTGTATTCACAAATTTCCTACCTCCCTATGTTCCCCAAAGTCTTCCGAGAAAAATGGTACACCACTTGTGTGGGTCGGCCTAGTGCCTGCGAAAGGAAACGTCACAAAACGCAACATGGTGTCACCTCAATTTCGCAGTGACAAATGACCCTCTTTTGGCAAAGTGCCTAGCTGTAGTTTTTGAACCGTAGCTCTGCCGGCACCTAGGGAAACCTAGCAAACCTATACATTTTTTAAAACTAGACACCCAGGGGAATCCAGGATGGGGTGACCTGACTGCCTCCCACCAGGTTCTGTTACCCAGAATTCCTTGCAAACCTAAACAATTGACCAAAAAACACATTTCCCCACATTTATGTGTGGAATGTTCTGGAATCTGCGTGGATCCACATATTTCCACCCACCCCGCGTTCCCCAAAGTCTTCTGAGAACAATGGTACCTCACTTGTGTGGGTTGGCCTAGTGCCTGCGACAGGAAACGGCGCCAAACGCAACGTGGTCTCACCTCAAATTCGTAGTGAAAAATTACCCTTTTTTTGGCAAAGTACCTAGGTGTAGTTTTTGAACTCTAGCTCTACGGGCAACTAGGGAAACCTAGCAGACCTATACATTTTTGAAAACTAAACACCTATGGAAATCCAGGATGGGGTGACTTGACTGCCTCCCACCAGGTTCTGTTACCCAGAATCCCTTGCAAACCTAAAAAATTGACAAAAAAACACATTTTCTCCACATTTCTGTGGTGGAAAGTTCTGGGATCTGCGTGTATTCACAAATTTCCTACCTCCCTATGTTCCCCAAAGTCTTCCGAGAAAAATGGTACACCACTTGTGTGGGTCGACCTAGTGCCTGCGACAGGAAACGTCACAAAACGCAACATGGTGTCACCTCAATTTCGCAGTGACAAATGACCCTCTTTTGGCAAAGTGCCTAGCTGTAGTTTTTGAACCGTAGCTCTGCCGGCCCCTAGGGAAACCTAGCAAACCTATACATTTTTTAAAACTAGACACCCAGGGGAATCCAGGATGGGGTGACCTGACTGCCTCCCACCAGGTTCTGTTACCCAGAATTCCTTGCAAACCTAAACAATTGACCAAAAAACACATTTCCCCACATTTATGTGTGGAATGTTCTGGAATCTGCGTGGATCCACAAATTTCCACCCGCCCCGCGTTCCCCAAAGTCTTCTGAGAACAATGGTACCTCACTTGTGTGGGTTGGCCTAGTGCCTGCGACAGGAAACGGCGCCAAACGCAACGTGGTCTAACCTCAAATTCGTAGTGAAAAATTACCCTTTTTTTGGCAAAGTACCTAGGTGTAGTTTTTGAACTCTAGCTCTACGGGCAACTAGGGAAACCTAGCAGACCTATACATTTTTGAAAACTAAACACCTATGGAAATCCAGGATGGGGTGACTTGACTGCCTCCCACCAGGTTCTGTTACCCAGAATCCCTTGCAAACCTAAAAAATTGACAAAAAAACACATTTTCTCCACATTTCTGTGGTGGAAAGTTCTGGGATCTGCGTGTATTCACAAATTTCCTACCTCCCTATGTTCCCCAAAGTCTTCCGAGAAAAATGGTACACCACTTGTGTGGGTCGACCTAGTGCCTGCCACAGGAAACGTCACAAAACGCAACATGGTGTCACCTCAATTTCGCAGTGACAAATGACCCTCTTTTGGCAAAGTGCCTAGCTGTAGTTTTTGAACCGTAGCTCTGCCGGCACCTAGGGAAACTTGGCAAACCTATACATTTTTTAAAACTAGACACCCAGGGGAATCCAGGATGGGGTGACCTGACTGCCTCCCACCAGATTCTGTTACCCAGAATTCCTTGCAAACCTAAACAATTGACCAAAAAACACATTTCCCCACATTTATGTGTGGAATGTTCTGGAATCTGCGTGGATCCACAAATTTCCACCCACCCCGTGTTCCCCAAAGTCTTCTGAGAACAATGGTACCTCACTTGTGTGAGTCCGCCTAGTGCCTGCGACAGGAAACCGCGCAAAACGCAACGTGGTCGCACCTCAATTTCGCAGTGAAAAATGGCCCTTTTTTTGCAAAGTGCCTAGCTGTAGTTTTTTAACCCTAGCTCTGCCGGCACCCAGGGGAACCTAGCAAACCTATACATTTTTGAAAACTAGTCACCCAGAGGAATCCAGGATGGGGTGACTTGACTGCCTCCCACCAGGTTCTGTTGCCCAGAATCCCTTGCAAACCTAAACAATTGACAAACAAACACATTTCCTCCACATTTCTGTGGTGGAAAGTTCTGGAATCAGCGTGTATCCACACATTTCCTTCCACCCTGCGTTCCCAAAAGTCTTACAAGAAAAATGGTACCCCACTCGTGTGGGTTGGCCTAGTGCCTGCGACAGGAAACGGCGCCAAACGCAACGTGGTCTCACCTCAAATTCGTAGTGAAAAATTACCCTTTTTTTGGCAAAGTACCTAGCTGTAGTTTTTGAACTCTAGCTCTACGGGCAACTAGGGAAACCTAGCAGACCTATACATTTTTGAAAACTAAACACCTATGGGAATCCAGGATGGGGTGACTTGACTGCCTCCCACCAGGTTCTGTTACCCAGAATCCCTTGCAAACCTAAAAAATTGACAAAAAAACACATTTTCTCCACATTTCTGTGGTGGAAAGTTCTGGGATCTGCGTGTATTCACAAATTTCCTACCTCCCTATGTTCCCCAAAGTCTTCCGAGAAAAATGGTACACCACTTGTGTGGGTCGGCCTAGTGCCTGCGACAGGAAACGTCACAAAACGCAACATGGTGTCACCTCAATTTCGCAGTGACAAATGACCCTCTTTTGGCAAAGTGCCTAGCTGTAGTTTTTGAACCGTAGCTCTGCCGGCACCTAGGGAAACCTAGCAAACCTATACATTTTTTAAAACTAGACACCCAGGGGAATCCAGGATGGGGTGACCTGACTGCCTCCCACCAGGTTCTGTTACCCAGAATTCCTTGCAAACCTAAACAATTGACCAAAAACACATTTCCCCAAATTTATGTGTGGAATGTTCTGGAATCTGCGTGGATCCACAAATTTCCACCCACCCCGCGTTCCCCAAAGTCTTCTGAGAACAATGGTACCTCACTTGTGTGGGTTGGCCTAGTGCCTGCGACAGGAAACGGCGCCAAACGCAACGTGGTCTCACCTCAAATTCGTAGTGAAAAATTACCCTTTTTTTGGCAAAGTACCTAGGTGTAGTTTTTGAACTCTAGCTCTACGGGCAACTAGGGAAACCTAGCAGACCTATACATTTTTGAAAACTAAACACCTATGGAAATCCAGGATGGGGTGATTTGACTGCCTCCCACCAGGTTCTGTTACCCAGAATCCCTTGCAAACCTAAAAAATTGACAAAAAAACACATTTTCTCCACATTTCTGTGGTGGAAAGTTCTGGGATCTGCGTGTATTCACAAATTTCCTACCTCCCTATGTTCCCCAAAGTCTTCAGAGAAAAATGGTACACCACTTGTGTGGGTCGGCCTAGTGCCTGCGACAGGAAACGTCACAAAACGCAACATGGTGTCACCTCAATTTCGCAGTGACAAATGACCCTCTTTTGGCAAAGTGCCTAGCTGTAGTTTTTGAACCGTAGCTCTGCCGGCACCTAGGAAAACCTAGCAAACCTATACATTTTTTAAAACTAGACACCCAGGGGAATCCAGGATGGGATGAACTGACTGCCTCCCACCAGGTTCTGTTACCCAGAATTCCTTGCAAACCTAAACAATTGACCAAAAAACACATTTCCCCACATTTATGTGTGGAATGTTCTGGAATCTGCGTGGATCCACAAATTTCCACCCACCCCGCGTTCCCCAAAGTCTTCTGAGAACAATGGTACCTCACTTGTGTGGGTTGGCCTAGTGCCTGCGACAGGAAACGGCGCCAAACGCAACGTGGTCTCACCTCAAATTCGTAGTGAAAAATTACCCTTTTTTTGGCAAAGTACCTAGGTGTAGTTTTTGAACTCTAGCTCTACGGGCAACTAGGGAAACCTAGCAGACCTATACATTTTTGAAAACTAAACACCTATGGAAATCCAGGATGGGGTGACTTGACTGCCTCCCACCAGGTTCTGTTACCCAGAATCCCTTGCAAACCTAAAAAATTGACAAAAAAACACATTTTCTCCACATTTCTGTGGTGGAAAGTTCTGGGATCTGCGTGTATTCACAAATTTCCTACCTCCCTATGTTCCCCAAAGTCTTCCGAGAAAAATGGTACACCACTTGTGTGGGTCGACCTAGTGCCTGCGACAGGAAACGTCACAAAACGCAACATGGTGTCACCTCAATTTCGCAGTGACAAATGACCCTCTTTTGGCAAAGTGCCTAGCTGTAGTTTTTGAACCGTAGCTCTGCCGGCCCCTAGGGAAACCTAACAAACCTATACATTTTTTAAAACTAGACACCCAGGGGAATCCAGGATGGGGTGACCTGACTGCCTCCCACCAGGTTCTGTTACCCAGAATTCCTTGCAAACCTAAACAATTGACCAAAAAACACATTTCCCCACATTTATGTGTGGAATGTTCTGGAATCTGCGTGGATCCACAAATTTCCACCCACCCCGCGTTCCCCAAAGTCTTCTGAGAACAATGGTACCTCACTTGTGTGAGTCCACCTAGTGCCTGCGACAGGAAACCGCGCAAAACGCAACGTGGTCGCACCTCAATTTCGCAGTGAAAAATGGCCCTTTTTTTGCAAAGTGCCTAGCTGTAGTTTTTTAACCCTAGCTCTGCCGGCACCCACGGAAACCTAGCAAACCTATACATTTTTGAAAACTAGTCACCCAGAGGAATCCAGGATGGGGTGACTTGACTGCCTCCCACCAGAATCCCTTGCACACCTAAACAATAGACATAAAAAACCCACATTTCCTCCACATTTCTGTGGTGAAAAGTTCTGGAATCTGCGTGTATCCACACATTTCCTTCCTCCCAGCGTTCCCCAAAGTCTAACAATAAAAATGGCACCCCACTTGTGTGGGTCGGCCTAGTGCCTGCGACAGGAAACGGCGCCAAACGCAACGTGGTCTCACCTCAAATCCGCAGTGAAAAATTACCCTTTTTTCGGCAAAGTACCTAGCTTTAGTTTTTGAACACTAGCTCTACGGGCACCTGGGGAAACCTAGCAAACCTATACATTTTTTAAATGTAAACACCTAGGGGAATCCAGGATGGGGTGACTTGACTGCCTCCCACCAGGTTCTTTTACCCAGAATCCCTTGCAAACCTAAACAATTGACAAAAAACAAATTTCCTCCACATTTCTGTGGTGGAAAGTTCTGGAATCTGTGTGTATCCACACATTTCCTTCCACCCTGCGCTCCCCAAAGTCTTACAAGAAAAATGGTACCCCACTTCTGTGGGTCGGCCTAGTGCCTGTGACAGGAAACGGTGCAAAACGCAAGGTGGTCACACCTCAATTTCGTTGTGAAAAATTATCCTTTTTTGGCAAAGTGCCTAGCTGTAGTTTTTGAACCCTAGCTCTGCCAGCACCTAGGGAAACCTAGCAAACGTATACATTTTTAAAAACTAGACACCCAGGGAAATCCAGGATGGGGTGACTTGACTGCCTTCCGCCAAGTTCTGTTACCCAGAATCCCTTGCAAACCTAAAAAAGTTACAAAAAAACACATTTCCTCCACATTTTTGTGGTGGAAACTTCTGGAATCTGCGTGTATCCACAAATTTCTTTCCACCCTGCGTTCCCCAAAGTCTTTCAAGAAAAATGGTACCCCACTTGTGTGGGTCGGCCTAGTGCCTGCGACAGGAAACGGCGCCAAACTCAACGTGGTCACACCTAAGCATGAGCGCAAAATCCGCTCCGATCGCGGATTTTGCGGATTTTCGGTAAATCCGCGATCCGCGAACTCTCGCGGATTTACCGAGAATCCGCAATCCGCGATCGGAGCGGATTTTGCGGTCAAAAGTTCAAGCCTGCATAATTTACGATGGCGCCGGCAAGCTGCCAGCGCCATCCTCAAATGGTTACTTAATTAGCTTCCACAGGAAGCTCTAATAGATAAGATACAGCAGGGGCTCGAGCGCCTGCTTTATTTTAACAGTTGGAGCTTCCTGTTGAAGCTAATTAAGTAACTATTGCAGGATGGCGCTGGCAGCTTGCCGGCGCCATCGTAAATTATTTCAACGGTGGTGTCTTCTTTCGGGGTTCATTCGGGCACGACGGTCCTGGCACAAAAAAATAAACCTCAACAGGAAACACTTGCAGATATCAATAAAGCATGTGCCCTAGTTGAAGCTTTAATTCAGTGACTCATTGATCAGCCCAAAAATTAATCTGCTGCTCTGATCGGTCTCTGCCCTTTTATACACACAAGAGGCATGCTCGCATGGACGCCCCGTCCGTTTGGCCCCGCCCACACACTCGAGGTGTGCACCGTCTTCCCGCCATTTACCCACTATGATGGACATTTCACTAAAGGGACCCCTGCGCACTTCGGCGCGATTGCATAGTAACACACACTTGGTCGCTGGAACTAGTTGAAGCGCAAATGCAGTGACTCATTCATCAGCGTTGGGAGGCTGGGCAGATGTGCCTTCTTCCCAAATATACCATCGATGCTGACCTTTTAGACACACAAGAGGCATCTGCGCTCGCGTGGAAGCCCCGTCCGTTTGGCCCCGCCCACACACTCGAGGAAGCCCGGCCCCCAATCCGCAAATCCGCTGAATCCGCTAAATAGGCGGATTTTGCGGATCCACGATCCGTGGATCCGCTAAATCCGCGAATCGTGGATCCGCAAAATCCGCCCATGCTTAGTCACACCTCAAATTCACAGTGAAAAATTACCCTTTTTTCGGCAAAGTACCTAGCTTTAGTTTTTGAACCCTAGCTCTACGGGCACCTAGGGAAACCTAGCAAACCTATACATTTTTGAAAACTAGACACCCAGGGAAATCCAGGATTGGGTGACTTGACTGCCTCCCACCAGGTTCTGTTACCCAGAATTCCTTCCAAACCTAACAAATGGACCAAAAAAACTAATTTCCCCACATTTATGTGTGGAATGTTCTGGAATCTGCGTGGATCCACAAATTCCCACCCAGCCCGCGTTCCCCAAAGTCTACTGAGAACAATGGTACCTCACTTGTGTGGGTCGGCCTAGTGCCTGCGACAGGAAACCGCGCAAAACGCAACGTGGTCGCACCTCAATTTCGCAGTGAAAATTGGCCCTTTTTTTGCAAAGTGCCTAGCTGTAGTTTTTGAACCCTAGCTCTGCCGGCACCTAGGGAAACCTAGCAAACTTATACATTTTTTAAAACTAGTCACCCAGAGGAATCCAGGATGGGGTGACTTGACTGCCTCCCACCAGGTTCTGTTACCCAGAATCCCTTGCAAACCTAAACAATTGACAAACAAACACATTTCCTCCACATTTCTGTGGTGGAAAGTTCTGGAATCAGCGTGTATCCACACATTTCCTTCCACCCTGCGTTCCCAAAAGTCTTACAAGAAAAATGGTACCCCACTCGTGTGGGTTGGCCTAGTGCCTGCGACAGGAAACGGCACCAAACGCAACGTGGTCTCACCTCAAATTCGTAGTGAAAAATTACCCTTTTTTTGGCAAAGTACCTAGCTGTAGTTTTTGAACTCTAGCTCTACGGGCAACTAGGGAAACCTAGCAGACCTATACATTTTTGAAAACTAAATACCTATGGGAATCCAGGATGGGGTGACTTGACTGCCTCCCACCAGGTTCTGTTACCCAGAATCCCTTGCAAACCTAAAAAATTGACAAAAAAACACATTTTCTCCACATTTCTGTGGTGGAAAGTTCTGGGATCTGCGTGTATTCACAAATTTCCTACCTCCCTATGTTCCCCAAAGTCTTCCGAGAAAAATGGTACACCACTTGTGTGGGTCGGCCTAGTGCCTGCGACAGGAAACGTCACAAAACGCAACATGGTGTCACCTCAATTTCGCAGTGACAAATGACCCTCTTTTGGCAAAGTGCCTAGCTGTAGTTTTTGAACCGTAGCTCTGCCGGCACCTAGGGAAACCTAGCAAACCTATACATTTTTTAAAACTAGACACCCAGGGGAATCCAGGATGGGGTGACCTGACTGCCTCCCACCAGGTTCTGTTACCCAGAATTCCTTGCAAACCTAAACAATTGACCAAAAAACACATTTCCCCACATTTATGTGTGGAATGTTCTGGAATCTGCGTGGATCCACAAATTTCCACCCACCCCGCGTTCCCCAAAGTCTTCTGAGAACAATGGTACCTCACTTGTGTGGGTTGGCCTAGTGCCTGCGACAGGAAACGGCGCCAAACGCAACGTGGTCTCACCTCAAATTCGTAGTGAAAAATTACCCTTTTTTTGGCAAAGTACCTAGGTGTAGTTTTTGAACTCTAGCTCTACGGGCAACTAGGGAAACCTAGCAGACCTATACATTTTTGAAAACTAAACACCTATGGAAATCCAGGATGGGGTGACTTGACTGCCTCCCACCAGGTTCTGTTACCCAGAATCCCTTGCAAACCTAAAAAATTGACAAAAAAACACATTTTCTCCACATTTCTGTGGTGGAAAGTTCTGGGATCTGCGTGTATTCACAAATTTCCTACCTCCCTATGTTCCCCAAAGTCTTCCGAGAAAAATGGTACACCACTTGTGTGGGTCGACCTAGTGCCTGCGACAGGAAACGTCACAAAACGCAACATGGTGTCACCTCAATTTCGCAGTGACAAATGACCCTCTTTTGGCAAAGTGCCTAGCTGTAGTTTTTGAACCGTAGCTCTGCCGGCCCCTAGGGAAACCTAGCAAACCTATACATTTTTTAAAACTAGACACCCAGGGGAATCCAGGATGGGGTGACCTGACTGCCTCCCACCAGGTTCTGTTACCCAGAATTCCTTGCAAACCTAAACAATTGACCAAAAAACACATTTCCCCACATTTATGCGTGGAATGTTCTGGAATCTGCGTGGATCCACAAATTTCCACCCACCCCGCGTTCCCCAAAGTCTTCTGAGAACAATGGTACCTCACTTGTGTGAGTCCGCCTAGTGCCTGCGACAGGAAACCGCGCAAAACGCAACGTGGTCGCACCTCAATTTCGCAGTGAAAAATGGCCCTTTTTTTGCAAAGTGCCTAGCTGTAGTTTTTTAACCCTAGCTCTGCCGGCACCCAGGGGAACCTAGCAAACCTATACATTTTTTAAAACTAGTCACCCAGAGGAATCCAGGATGGGGTGACTTGACTGCCTCCCACCAGAATCCCTTGCACACCTAAACAATAGACATAAAAAACCCACATTTCCTCCACATTTCTGTGGTGAAAAGTTCTGGAATCTGCGTGTATCCACACATTTCCTTCCTCCCTGCGTTCCCCAAAGTCTAACAATAAAAATGGTACCCCACTTGTGTGAGTCCGCCTAGTGCCTGCGACAGGAAACCGCGCAAAACGCAACGTGGTCGCACCTCAATTTCGCAGTGAAAAATGGCCCTTTTTTTGCAAAGTGCCTAGCTGTAGTTTTTTAACCCTAGCTCTGCCGGCACCCAGGGAAACCTAGCAAACCTATACATTTTTGAAAACTAGTCACCCAGAGGAATCCAGGATGGGGTGACTTGACTGCCTCCCACCAGAATCCCTTGCACACCTAAACAATAGACATAAAAAACCCACATTTCCTCCACATTTCTGTGGTGAAAAGTTCTGGAATCTGCGTGTATCCACACATTTCCTTCCTCCCTGCGTTCCCCAAAGTCTAACAATAAAAATGGCACCCCACTTGTGTGGGTCGGCCTAGTGCCTGCGACAGGAAACGGCGCCAAACGCAACGTGGTCTCACCTCAAATCCGCAGTGAAAAATTACCCTTTTTTCGGCAAAGTACCTAGCTTTAGTTTTTGAACACTAGCTCTACGGGCACCTGGGGAAACCTAGCAAACCTATACATTTTTTAAATGTAAACACCTAGGGGAATCCAGGATGGGGTGACTTGACTGCCTCCCACCAGGTTCTTTTACCCAGAATCCCTTGCAAACCTAAACAATTGACAAAAAACAAATTTCCTCCACATTTCTGTGGTGGAAAGTTCTGGAATCTGTGTGTATCCACACATTTCCTTCCACCCTGCGCTCCCCAAAGTCTTACAAGAAAAATGGTACCCCACTTCTGTGGGTCGGCCTAGTGCCTGTGACAGGAAACGGTGCAAAACGCAAGGTGGTCACACCTCAATTTCGTTGTGAAAAATTATCCTTTTTTGGCAAAGTGCCTAGCTGTAGTTTTTGAACCCTAGCTCTGCCAGCACCTAGGGAAACCTAGCAAACGTATAAATTTTTAAAAACTAGACACCCAGGGAAATCCAGGATGGGGTGACTTGACTGCCTTCCGCCAAGTTCTGTTACCCAGAATCCCTTGCAAACCTAAAAAAGTTACAAAAAAACACATTTCCTCCACATTTTTGTGGTGGAAACTTCTGGAATCTGCGTGTATCCACAAATTTCTTTCCACCCTGCGTTCCCCAAAGTCTTTCAAGAAAAATGGTACCCCACTTGTGTGGTCGGCCTAGTGCCTGCGACAGGAAACGGCGCCAAACTCAACGTGGTCACACCTCAAATTCACAGTGAAAAATTACCCTTTTTTCGGCAAAGTACCTAGCTTTAGTTTTTGAACCCTAGCTCTACGGGCACCTAGGGAAACCTAGCAAACCTATACATTTTTGAAAACTAGACACCCAGGGAAATCCAGGATTGGGTGACTTGACTGCCTCCCACCAGGTTCTGTTACCCAGAATTCCTTCCAAACCTAACAAATGGACCAAAAAAACTAATTTCCCCACATTTATGTGTGGAATGTTCTGGAATCTGCGTGGATCCACAAATTCCCACCCAGCCCGCGTTCCCCAAAGTCTACTGAGAACAATGGTACCTCACTTGTGTGGGTCGGCCTAGTGCCTGCGACAGGAAACCGCGCAAAACGCAACGTGGTCGCACCTCAATTTCGCAGTGAAAATTGGCCCTTTTTTTGCAAAGTGCCTAGCTGTAGTTTTTGAACCCTAGCTCTGCCGGCACCTAGGGAAACCTAGCAAACTTATACATTTTTTAAAACTAGTCACCCAGAGGAATCCAGGATGGGGTGACTTGACTGCCTCCCACCAGGTTCTGTTACCCAGAATCCCTTGCAAACCTAAACAATTGACAAACAAACACATTTCCTCCACATTTCTGTGGTGGAAAGTTCTGGAATCAGCGTGTATCCACACATTTCCTTCCACCCTGCGTTCCCAAAAGTCTTACAAGAAAAATGGTACCCCACTCGTGTGGGTTGGCCTAGTGCCTGCGACAGGAAACGGCACCAAACGCAACGTGGTCTCACCTCAAATTTGTAGTGAAAAATTACCCTTTTTTTGGCAAAGTACCTAGCTGTAGTTTTTGAACTCTAGCTCTACGGGCAACTAGGGAAACCTAGCAGACCTATACATTTTTGAAAACTAAACACCTATGGGAATCCAGGATGGGGTGACTTGACTGCCTCCCACCAGGTTCTGTTACCCAGAATCCCTTGCAAACCTAAAAAATTGACAAAAAAACACATTTTCTCCACATTTCTGTGGTGGAAAG
Source organism: Lissotriton helveticus (assembly GCF_964261635.1). Taxonomy (NCBI): domain Eukaryota; kingdom Metazoa; phylum Chordata; class Amphibia; order Caudata; family Salamandridae; genus Lissotriton; species Lissotriton helveticus. The sequence continues at coordinate 283,907,504 of NC_136061.1, read as the reverse complement.
TTCTGGGATCTGCGTGTATTCACAAATTTCCTACCTCCCTATGTTCCCCAAAGTCTTCTGAGAAAAATGGTACACCACTTGTGTGGGTCGACCTAGTGCCTGCCACAGGAAACGTCACAAAACGCAACATGGTGTCACCTCAATTTCGCAGTGACAAATGACCCTCTTTTGGCAAAGTGCCTAGCTGTAGTTTTTGAACCGTAGCTCTGCCGGCACCTAGGGAAACTTGGCAAACCTATAAATTTTTTAAAACTAGACACCCAGGGGAATCCAGGATGGGGTGACCTGACTGCCTCCCACCAGGTTCTGTTACCCAGAATTCCTTGCAAACCTAAACAATTGACCAAAAAACACATTTCCCCACATTTATGTGTGGAATGTTCTGGAATCTGCGTGGATCCACAAATTTCCACCCACCCCGCGTTCCCCAAAGTCTTCTGAGAACAATGGTACCTCACTTGTGTGAGTCCGCCTAGTGCCTGCGACAGGAAACCGCGCAAAACGCAACGTGGTCGCACCTCAATTTCGCAGTGAAAAATGGCCCTTTTTTTGCAAAGTGCCTAGCTGTAGTTTTTTAACCCTAGCTCTGCCGGCACCCAGGGGAACCTAGCAAACCTATACATTTTTTAAAACTAGTCACCCAGAGGAATCCAGGATGGGGTGACTTGACTGCCTCCCACCAGAATCCCTTGCACACCTAAACAATAGACATAAAAAACCCACATTTCCTCCACATTTCTGTGGTGAAAAGTTCTGGAATCTGCGTGTATCCACACATTTCCTTCCTCCCTGCGTTCCCCAAAGTCTAACAATAAAAATGGTACCCCACTTGTGTGGGTCGGCCTAGTGCCTGCGACAGGAAACGGCGCCAAACGCAACGTGGTCTCACCTCAAATCCGCAGTGAAAAATTACCCTTTTTTTTGGCAAAGTACCTAGCTTTAGTTTTTGAACACTAGCTCTACGGGCACCTGGGGAAACCTAGCAAACCTATACATTTTTTAAATGTAAACACCTAGGGGAATCCAGGATGGGGTGACTTGACTGCCTCCCACCAGGTTCTTTTACCCAGAATCCCTTGCAAACCTAAACAATTGACAAAAAACACATTTCCTCCACATTTCTGTGGTGGAAAGTTCTGGAATCTGTGTGTATCCACACATTTGCTTCCACCCTGCGCTCCCCAAAGTCTTACAAGAAAAATGGTACCCCACTTCTGTGGGTCGGCCTAGTGCCTGTGACAGGAAACGGTGCAAAACGCAAGGTGGTCACACCTCAACATCGCCGTGAAAAATATCTTTTTTTGGCAAAGTGCCTAGCTGTAGTTTTTGAACCCTAGCTCTGCCAGCACCTAGGGAAACCTAGCAAACCTATACATTTTTTAAAACTAGACACCCAGGGAAATCCGGGATGGGGTGACTTGACTGCCTCCCATCAGGTTCTGTTACCCAGAATCCCTTGCAAACCTAAACAATTGACAAAAAAACCACATTCTCTCCTCATTTCTGTGGTGGAAAGTTCTGGAATCTGCGTGTATCCACACATTTCCTTCCACCCTGCGTTCCCCGAAATCTTCTGAGAAAAATGGTACCCCACTTGTGTGGGTCGGCCTAGTGCCTGCGACAGGAAACGGCGCCAAACGCAACGTGGTCACACCTCAAATTTGCAGTGAAAAATTACCCTTTTTTCGGCAAAGTTATCTAGCTGTAGTTTTTTAACCCTAGCTCTACGGGCAGCTAGGGAAACCCAGCAGACCTATACATTTTTTAAAACTAAACACGTAGGGGAATCCAGGATTGGGTGACTTGACTGCCTCCCACCAGGTTCTGTTACCCAGAATCCCTTGCAAACCTAAAAAATTGACAAAAAAACACATTTTCTCCAGATTTCTGTGGTGGAAAGTTCTGGGATCTGCGGGTGTTCACAAATTTCCTTCCTCCCTATTTTCCCCTAAGTCTTCCGAGAAAAATGGTACCCCACTTGTGTGGGTCGGCCTTGTGCCTGCAACAGGAAACGTCACAAAACGCAACATGGTGTCACCTCAATTTCGCAGTGACAAATGACCCTCTTTTGGCAAAGTGCCTAGCTGTGGTTTCTTAACCCTAGCTCTGCCGGCACCTAGGGAAACCTAGCAAACCTATACATTTTTGAAAACTAGACACCCAGGGAAATCCAGGATGGGGTGACTTGACTGCCTCCCACCAGGTTCTGTTACCCAGAATTCCTTACAAACCTTAAAATGGACCAAAAAAACAAATTTCCCCACATTTATGTGTGGAATGTTCTGGAATCTGCGTGAATCCACAAATTTCCACCCACCCCACGTTCCCCAAAGTCTTCTGAAAACAATGGTACCTCACTTGTGTGGGTCGGCCTAGTGCCTGCGACAGGAAACCGCGTAAAACGCAACGTGATCACACCTCAATTTCGCAGTGAAAAATGGCCCTTTTTTTGCAAAGTGCCTAGCTGTAGTTTTTTAACCCTAGCTCTGCCGGCACCTAGGGAAACCTAGCAAACCTGTACATTTTTGAAAACTAGTCACCCAGAGGAATCCAGGATGGGGTGACTTGACTGCCTCCCACCAGGTTATGTTACCCAGAATCCCTTGCAAACCTAAAAAATTGACAAAAAAACACATTTTCTCCACATTTCTGTGGTGGAAAGTTCTGGGATCTGCGTGTATTCACAAATTTCCTACCTCCCTATGTTCCCCAAAGTCTTCTGAGAAAAATGGTACACCACTTGTGTGGGTCGACCTAGTGCCTGCCACAGGAAACGTCACAAAACGCAACATGGTGTCACCTCAATTTCGCAGTGACAAATGACCCTCTTTTGGCAAAGTGCCTAGCTGTAGTTTTTGAACCGTAGCTCTGCCGGCACCTAGGGAAACTTGGCAAACCTATACATTTTTTAAAACTAGACACCCAGGGGAATCCAGGATGGGGTGACCTGACTGCCTCCCACCAGGTTCTGTTACCCAGAATTCCTTGCAAACCTAAACAATTGACCAAAAAACACATTTCCCCACATTTATGTGTGGAATGTTCTGGAATCTGCGTGGATCCACAAATTTCCACCCACCCCGCGTTCCCCAAAGTCTTCTGAGAACAATGGTACCTCACTTGTGTGAGTCCGCCTAGTGCCTGCGACAGGAAACCGCGCAAAACGCAACGTGGTCGCACCTCAATTTCGCAGTGAAAAATGGCCCTTTTTTTGCAAAGTGCCTAGCTGTAGTTTTTTAACCCTAGCTCTGCTGGCACCCAGGGGAACCTAGCAAACCTATACATTTTTTAAAACTAGTCACCCAGAGGAATCCAGGATGGGGTGACTTGACTGCCTCCCACCAGAATCCCTTGCACACCTAAACAATAGACATAAAAAACCCACATTTCCTCCACATTTCTGTGGTGAAAAGTTCTGGAATCTGCGTGTATCCACACATTTCCTTCCTCCCTGCGTTCCCCAAAGTCTAACAATAAAAATGGTACCCCACTTGTGTGGGTCGGCCTAGTGCCTGCGACAGGAAACGGCGCCAAACGCAACGTGGTCTCACCTCAAATCCGCAGTGAAAAATTACCCTTTTTTTTGGCAAAGTACCTAGCTTTAGTTTTTGAACACTAGCTCTACGGGCACCTGGGGAAACCTAGCAAACCTATACATTTTTTAAATGTAAACACCTAGGGGAATCCAGGATGGGGTGACTTGACTGCCTCCCACCAGGTTCTTTTACCCAGAATCCCTTGCAAACCTAAACAATTGACAAAAAACACATTTCCTCCACATTTCTGTGGTGGAAAGTTCTGGAATCTGTGTGTATCCACACATTTCCTTCCACCCTGCGCTCCCCAAAGTCTTACAAGAAAAATGGTACCCCACTTCTGTGGGTCGGCCTAGTGCCTGTGACAGGAAACGGTGCAAAACGCAAGGTGGTCACACCTCAACATCGCCGTGAAAAATATCTTTTTTTGGCAAAGTGCCTAGCTGTAGTTTTTGAACCCTAGCTCTGCCAGCACCTAGGGAAACCTAGCAAACCTATACATTTTTTAAAACTAGACACCCAGGGAAATCCGGGATGGGGTGACTTGACTGCCTCCCATCAGGTTCTGTTACCCAGAATCCCTTGCAAACCTAAACAATTGACAAAAAAAACACATTCTCTCCTCATTTCTGTGGTGGAAAGTTCTGGAATCTGCGTGTATCCACACATTTCCTTCCACCCTGCGTTCCCCGAAATCTTCTGAGAAAAATGGTACCCCACTTGTGTGGGTCGGCCTAGTGCCTGCGACAGGAAACGGCGCCAAACGCAACGTGGTCACACCTCAAATTTGCAGTGAAAAATTACCCTTTTTTCGGCAAAGTTATCTAGCTGTAGTTTTTTAACCCTAGCTCTACGGGCAGCTAGGGAAACCCAGCAGACCTATACATTTTTTAAAACTAAACACTTAGGGGAATCCAGGATTGGGTGACTTGACTGCCTCCCACCAGGTTCTGTTACCCAGAATCCCTTGCAAACCTAAAAAATTGACAAAAAAACACATTTTCTCCAGATTTCTGTGGTGGAAAGTTCTGGGATCTGCGGGTGTTCACAAATTTCCTTCCTCCCTATTTTCCCCTAAGTCTTCCGAGAAAAATGGTACCCCACTTGTGTGGGTCGGCCTTGTGCCTGCAACAGGAAACGTCACAAAACGCAACATGGTGTCACCTCAATTTCGCAGTGACAAATGACCCTCTTTTGGCAAAGTGCCTAGCTGTGGTTTCTTAACCCTAGCTCTGCCGGCACCTAGGGAAACCTACCAAACCTATACATTTTTGAAAACTAGACACCCAGGGAAATCCAGGATGGGGTGACTTGACTGCCTCCCACCAGGTTCTGTTACCCAGAATTCCTTACAAACCTTAAAATGGACCAAAAAAACAAATTTCCCCACATTTATGTGTGGAATGTTCTGGAATCTGCGTGAATCCACAAATTTCCACCCACCCCACGTTCCCCAAAGTCTTCTGAAAACAATGGTACCTCACTTGTGTGGGTCGGCCTAGTGCCTGCGACAGGAAACCGCGTAAAACGCAACGTGATCACACCTCAATTTCGCAGTGAAAAATGGCCCTTTTTTTGCAAAGTGCCTAGCTGTAGTTTTTTAACCCTAGCTCTGCCGGCACCTAGGGAAACCTAGCAAACCTGTACATTTTTGAAAACTAGTCACCCAGAGGAATCCAGGATGGGGTGACTTGACTGCCTCCCACCAGGTTATGTTACCCAGAATCCCTTGCAAACCTAAAAAATTGACAAAAAAACACATTTTCTCCACATTTCTGTGGTGGAAAGTTCTGGGATCTGCGTGTATTCACAAATTTCCTACCTCCCTATGTTCCCCAAAGTCTTCTGAGAAAAATGGTACACCACTTGTGTGGGTCGACCTAGTGCCTGCCACAGGAAACGTCACAAAACGCAACATGGTGTCACCTCAATTTCGCAGTGACAAATGACCCTCTTTTGGCAAAGTGCCTAGCTGTAGTTTTTGAACCGTAGCTCTGCCGGCACCTAGGGAAACTTGGCAAACCTATACATTTTTTAAAACTAGACACCCAGGGGAATCCAGGATGGGGTGACCTGACTGCCTCCCACCAGGTTCTGTTACCCAGAATTCCTTGCAAACCTAAACAATTGACCAAAAAACACATTTCCCCACATTTATGTGTGGAATGTTCTGGAATCTGCGTGGATCCACAAATTTCCACCCACCCCGCGTTCCCCAAAGTCTTCTGAGAACAATGGTACCTCACTTGTGTGAGTCCGCCTAGTGCCTGCGACAGGAAACCGCGCAAAACGCAACGTGGTCGCACCTCAATTTCGCAGTGAAAAATGGCCCTTTTTTTGCAAAGTGCCTAGCTGTAGTTTTTTAACCCTAGCTCTGCCGGCACCCAGGGGAACCTAGCAAACCTATACATTTTTTAAAACTAGTCACCCAGAGGAATCCAGGATGGGGTGACTTGACTGCCTCCCACCAGAATCCCTTGCACACCTAAACAATAGACATAAAAAACCCACATTTCCTCCACATTTCTGTGGTGAAAAGTTCTGGAATCTGCGTGTATCCACACATTTCCTTCCTCCCTGCGTTCCCCAAAGTCTAACAATAAAAATGGTACCCCACTTGTGTGGGTCGGCCTAGTGCCTGCGACAGGAAACGGCGCCAAACGCAACGTGGTCTCACCTCAAATCCGCAGTGAAAAATTACCCTTTTTTTTGGCAAAGTACCTAGCTTTAGTTTTTGAACACTAGCTCTACGGGCACCTGGGGAAACCTAGCAAACCTATACATTTTTTAAATGTAAACACCTAGGGGAATCCAGGATGGGGTGACTTGACTGCCTCCCACCAGGTTCTTTTACCCAGAATCCCTTGCAAACCTAAACAATTGACAAAAAACACATTTCCTCCACATTTCTGTGGTGGAAAGTTCTGGAATCTGTGTGTATCCACACATTTCCTTCCACCCTGCGCTCCCCAAAGTCTTACAAGAAAAATGGTACCCCACTTCTGTGGGTCGGCCTAGTGCCTGTGACAGGAAACGGTGCAAAACGCAAGGTGGTCACACCTCAACATCGCCGTGAAAAATATCTTTTTTTGGCAAAGTGCCTAGCTGTAGTTTTTGAACCCTAGCTCTGCCAGCACCTAGGGAAACCTAGCAAACCTATACATTTTTTAAAACTAGACACCCAGGGAAATCCGGGATGGGGTGACTTGGCTGCCTCCCATCAGGTTCTGTTACCCAGAATCCCTTGCAAACCTAAACAATTGACAAAAAAAACACATTCTCTCCTCATTTCTGTGGTGGAAAGTTCTGGAATCTGCGTGTATCCACACATTTCCTTCCACCCTGCGTTCCCCGAAATCTTCTGAGAAAAATGGTACCCCACTTGTGTGGGTCGGCCTAGTGCCTGCGACAGGAAACGGCGCCAAACGCAACGTGGTCACACCTCAAATTTGCAGTGAAAAATTACCCTTTTTTCGGCAAAGTTATCTAGCTGTAGTTTTTTAACCCTAGCTCTACGGGCAGCTAGGGAAACCCAGCAGACCTATACATTTTTTAAAACTAAACACGTAGGGGAATCCAGGATTGGGTGACTTGACTGCCTCCCACCAGGTTCTGTTACCCAGAATCCCTTGCAAACCTAAAAAATTGACAAAAAAACACATTTTCTCCAGATTTCTGTGGTGGAAAGTTCTGGGATCTGCGGGTGTTCACAAATTTCCTTCCTCCCTATTTTCCCCTAAGTCTTCCGAGAAAAATGGTACCCCACTTGTGTGGGTCGGCCTTGTGCCTGCAACAGGAAACGTCACAAAACGCAACATGGTGTCACCTCAATTTCGCAGTGACAAATGACCCTCTTTTGGCAAAGTGCCTAGCTGTGGTTTCTTAACCCTAGCTCTGCCGGCACCTAGGGAAACCTAGCAAACCTATACATTTTTGAAAACTAGACACCCAGGGAAATCCAGGATGGGGTGACTTGACTGCCTCCCACCAGGTTCTGTTACCCAGAATTCCTTACAAACCTTAAAATGGACCAAAAAAACAAATTTCCCCACATTTATGTGTGGAATGTTCTGGAATCTGCGTGAATCCACAAATTTCCACCCACCCCACGTTCCCCAAAGTCTTCTGAAAACAATGGTACCTCACTTGTGTGGGTCGGCCTAGTGCCTGCGACAGGAAACCGCGTAAAACGCAACGTGATCACACCTCAATTTCGCAGTGAAAAATGGCCCTTTTTTTGCAAAGTGCCTAGCTGTAGTTTTTTAACCCTAGCTCTGCCGGCACCTAGGGAAACCTAGCAAACCTGTACATTTTTGAAAACTAGTCACCCAGAGGAATCCAGGATGGGGTGACTTGACTGCCTCCCACCAGGTTATGTTACCCAGAATCCCTTGCAAACCTAAACTATTGACAAAAAAACAAATTTCCTCCACAATTGTGTGGCGGAAAGTTATGGAATCTGCGTGTATCCACACATTTCCTTCCACCCTGTGTTTCCCAAATTCTTACAAGAAAAATGGTACCCCACTTGTGTGGGTCGGCCTAGTGCCTGTGACTGGAAACGGTGCAAAACGCAAGGTGGTCACACCTCAATTTCGCAGTGAAAAATGATCCTTTTTTGGCAAAGTGCCTAGCTGTAGTTTTTGAACCCTAGCTCTGCCAGCAGCTAGGGAAACCTAGAAAATCTATACATTTCTGAAAACTAGACACCCAGAGAAACCCAGGATGGGGTGACTTGACTGCCTCCCACCAAGTTCTGTTACCCGGAATCCCTTGCAAACCTAACAAATTGTCCAAAAAACCCACATTTCTGTGGTGGAAAGTTCTGGAATCTGCGTGTATCCACAAATTTCCTTCCACCCTACGTTCCCCAAAGTCTTCTGAGAACAATGGTACCCCACTTGTGTGGGTTGGCCTTGTGCCTGCGTCAGGAGACGGCGCAAAACGCAACGTGGTCATCCCTCAATTTCACAGTGAAAAATGGCCCTTTTTTTGCAAAGTGCCTAGCTGTAGTTTTTTAACCATAGCTCTGCCGGCACCTAGGGAAACCTAGCAAACCTGTAAATTTTTGAAAACTAGTCACCCAGAGGAATCCAGGATGGGGTGACTTGACTGCCTCCCACCAGGTTATGTTACCCAGAATCCCTTGCAAACCTAAACTATTGACAAAAAAAAAATTTCCTCCACAATTGTGTGGCGGAAAGTTATGGAATCTGCGTGTATCCACACATTTCCTTCCACCCTGTGTTTCCCAAATTCTTACAAGAAAAATGGTACCCCACTTGTGTGGGTCGGCCTAGTGCCTGTGACTGGAAACGGTGCAAAACGCAAGGTGGTCACACCTCAATTTCGCAGTGAAAAATGATCCTTTTTTGGCAAAGTGCCTAGCTGTAGTTTTTGAACCCTAGCTCTGCCAGCAGCTAGGGAAACCTAGAAAATCTATACATTTCTGAAAACTAGACACCCAGAGAAACCCAGGATGGGGTGACTTGACTGCCTCCCACCAAGTTCTGTTACCCAGAATCCCTTGCAAACCTAACAAATTGTCCAAAAAACCCACATTTCTGTGGTGGAAAGTTCTGGAATCTGCGTGTATCCACAAATTTCCTTCCACCCTACGTTCCCCAAAGTCTTCTGAGAACAATGGTACCCCACTTGTGTGGGTTGGCCTTGTGCCTGCGTCAGGAGACGGCGCAAAACGCAACCTGGTCATCCCTCAATTTCACAGTGAAAAATGACCCTTTTCTGTCAAAGTGCCTAGCTGTAGTTTGTGAACCCTAGCTCTGCCGGCACCTAGGGAAACCTACCAAACCTACACATTTCTGGAAAGTAGACACCCGGGGGCTTTCAAGGAGGTATGGCTTGCGTGGATCCCCCAACGTTCCATTACCCAGAATCCCTTGCAAGCCTCAATTTTAGATGAAAAAAAGGTTTTTCATGCATTTTTGTGTGGGAAAGTGCAGCTTTACTGGGCTCACACAAATTTCCAACCACCCAGTGATCCCCCAGGTCTCCCGGTTAAAAATGTGCCTCACTTGTGTGGGAGGCCGAAGTACCCGCGACAGGCAAGGGCCCAATACGTAGTGAGGAGACTTCAAAATTGCCTATGTCAAAACCACCTGCTTTTGCAAGGGGGGGGTCACCTGGGTTTTTGGCCCTGTGCTCGACGGCCAGTTATGCAAACCTACCAAACCCGCACATTTCTGAAAAGTAGACACCCGGGGGCTTCCAAGGAGGTATGGCTTGCATGGATCCCCCGTTTCCTTACCCAGAATCCATTGCAAACCTCAATTTTAGCTGAAAAAATCAGTTTTTTCACACATTTTTGTGTGGGAAAGCGTGGCATCACTGGGCTCACACAAATTTCCTACCACCCAACGTTCCCCCAGGTCTCCCGATAAAAATGGTGCCTCACTTGTGTGGGAGGCCCAAGTACCCGTGACAGGCAAAGGCCCAAAACATGTTTTGATAGGCAATGTCAATGTTTTGGGCCCTTGCCTGTCGCGGGTACTTGGGTCTCCCACACAAGTGAGACACCATTTTTATTGGGAGACCTGGGAGAACACTGGGTGGTAGGAAATTTGTGTGAGCCCAGTGATGCCACGCTTTCCCACACAAAAATGTGTGAAGAAACTGAATTTTTCAGCTAAAATTGAGGTTTGCAAGGGATTCTGGGTAAGGGAACGTTGGGGGATCCACGCAAGCCATACCTCCTTGTAAGCCCCTGGGTGTCTACTTTCCAGAAATGTGTGGGTTTGGTAGGTTTCCCTAGATGGCCGTCGAGCACGGGGCCAAAAACCCCGGTGACCCCCCTTGCAAAAGCAGGTGGTTTTGAGATAGGCAATTTTGATGTCGCCTCACTACGTTTTGGGCCCTTGCCTGTTGCGGGTACTTGTGCCTCCCACACAAGTGAGGCACCATTTTTATCGGGTGACCTGGGGGATCGCTGGGTGGTAGGAAATTTGTGTGAGCCCGAAAATGCCACACTTTCCCGCACGAAAATGTGTGAAAAAGGTGATTTTTTCCGCTAAATTTGAGGTCTGCAAAGGATTCTGGGTAAGGGAACTTTGGGGGATCCACTCAAGCCATACCTCCCTGGAAGCCCCCGGGTGTCTACTGTTCAGAAATGTGTGGGTTTGGTAGGTTTCCCTAGATGGCCGTCGAGCACGGGGCCAAAAACCCAGGTGACCCCCTTGCAAAAGCAGGTGGTTTTGAGATAGGCAAATTTGATGTCGCCTCACTACGTTTGGAACCCTTGCCTGTGGCGGGCACTTGCGCCTCCCACAAAAGTGAGGCACCATTTTTCCCTGAAGACCTGGGGGATCGCTGGGTAGAAGGAAATTTGTGTGAGCCCTGTGATGCCACACTATCCCACACGAAAATGTGTGAAAAAAGGATTTTTTTTAGCTACAATTGAGGTTTGCAAGGGATTCTGGGTAAGGGAACGTTGGGGGATCCATGCAAGCCATATCTCCTTGAAAGCCACCAGGTGTCTTCTTTTCAGAAAGCAGGTGGTTTTGAGATAGGCAATTTTGATGTCGCCTCACTACGTTTTGGGCCCTTGCCTGTTGCGGGTACTTGTGCCTCCCACACAAGTGAGGCACCATTTTTATCGGGTGACCTGGGGGATCGCTGGGTGGTAGGAAATTTGTGTGAGCCCGAAGATGCCACACTTTCCCGCACGAAAATGTGTGAAAAAATTGATTTTTTTCGCTAAATTTGAGGTCTGCAAAGGATTCTGGGTAAGGGAACTTTGGGGGATCCACTCAAGCCATACCTCCTTGGAAGCCCCCGGGTGTCTACTGTTTAGAAATGTGTGGGTTTGGTAAGTTTCCCTAGATGGCCGTCTGGCACGGGGCCAAAACCCCAGGTGACCTCCTTGCAAAAGCAGGTGGTTTTGAGATAGGCAAATTTGATGTCGCCTCACTACGTTTGGGGCCCTTGCCTGTCGCGGGTACTTGCGCCTCCCACAAAAGTGAGGCACCATTTTTCCCGGAAGACCTGGGGGATCGCTGGGTAGAAGGAAATTTGTGTGAGCCCTGTGATGCCACACTATCCGACACGAAAATGTGTGAAAAAAGGATTTTTTTTAGCTACAATGGAGGTTTGCAAGGGATTCTGGGTAAGGGAACGTTGGGGGATCCATGCAAGCCATACCTCCTTGAAAGCCACCATGTGTCTTCTTTTCAGAAGTGTGTGGGTTTGGTAGGTTTCCCTAGATGGCCGCCGAGCACGGGACCAAAGCCCCAGGTGACCTCCCTTGCAAAACCAAATTGTTTTGACATAATTATGTGTTCATTTCTGCAGTGTGAGATTTTTGGCACAATATTACATGGAAATTGTGACAGGCAATTTTCTAAGTTTGCAGGACATTGTAGATAAAAAAATAAGTTGGAATTCACAAGAGAGACATCACCATGTACTACCATGGGTTAACAATAATATCTACATTTGGTAGGTTATTCTTTGATGGAATGTACACCTTGACAAAGAGACTCAAAAGACAAACATTCCAGAACAGCTATCTATTCCTCAAAGACACACACATACTGGTTGGATTTGGCAATAGGGCGAGTGATGGTTCAGTAAATACAATTTTATTAACAAGAGATTTCACAAAAATGAAATGCACTATCAATAATTAAATGCATTAAAACCGAACCAGTGACTCGCAACTCGTGAGCTGTAAAGCCACGACAAGGCACCAACCGCTTTACAGGCCATTCACGCATCTTTCATACCTGATACACACAAGACCATTCACACCACAAGGCACAAAACCAACACATTACAACATTCACAAACTAGCATTGGAAATGCAATAGGTCTCGCATTAGGAAAGTTTGAGCAATTGGTATTGTAAATGACACTTTTTTTTATTTATGTGTTGGTTTTGAAAATAGCAAAAGTAATAGCTTTTTCAGTTACAATGTCAATAGTTTTAACTTTTGCAAATGTGACACCTACAGCTTTTGTAATGCAATGTGTGTTGTATTTACGTGACTTAGATATATTGATGTTGCAAATAACAATGGCTTTTAATTTTGTAAATAATTAATACTTAAATAAAATGTATTGTAATTTATAATGGCAATAGCTTAAACGTTTGTAAATAACTTTTGTGAAGATTATGTTCAGTGTATTTTATTGTGACGAAAATCCAAGAACATTGCATTTGCACCTACACACACACACAGCCACACACACACACACACACATATAGATGTGGTGGTGGTGGATCTGGGGGAGGATGTGGTGGTGGTGATGGTGGATGTGGTGTTGATGGTGATGGTGGTGGATGTGGGGTGGATGTGGTGGTGGATGTGGTGGTGGATGTGGTGGTGGTGGATGTGGTGGTGGTGGAGGTGGTGGATGTGGTGGAGGTGGTGGATGTGGTGGTGGTGGATGTGGTGGTGGTGGATGTGGTGAAAGTGGTGGTGGATGTGGTGGTGGATGTGGTCGATGTGGTGGTGGAAGTGATGGTGGTGGGTGTGGTGGATGTGGTGGTGGATGCGGTGGTGGATGAGGTGGTGAATGTGGTGGATGTGGTGGTGGATGGGATGGTGGTGGATGCGGTGGTGGTGGTGGATGTGGTGGTGGTGGATGCAGTGGATGTGGTGGTGGATGTGGTGGTGGTGGGTGTGGTGGATGTGGTGGTGGATGCGGTGGTGGTGCATGTGGTGGATGTGGTGGTGGTGGATGTGGCGGTGGATGTGGAGGTGATGGTGGATGTGGTGGTGGATGCAGTGGATGTGGTGGATGCGGTGGTGGTGGTGGATGCGGTGGTGGTGGATGTGGTGGTGGATGTGGTGGTGGATGTGGTGGTGGATGTGGTGGTGGTGGATGCGGTGGATGTGGATGTGGTGGTGGTGGTGGGTGTGGTGGATGTGGCGGTGGATGTCATGGTGGATGTGGAGGTGATGGTGGATGTGGTGGTGGATGTGGTGGTGGATGTGGTGGTGATGGTGGATGTGGTGGTGGTGGATGTGGTGGTGGATGTGGTGGTGGATGTGGTGGACAGTGCTGTTGTGGTGCTGAGTGATGATATGGTTGGGCTGAGTGATGTGGTGGTGTCCCAGAGTGATGTGGTGGTGCCCCAGAGTGATGTGGTGGTGTCCCCGAGGGATGTGGTGGTGTCCCCGAGGGATGTGTTGGTGTCCCTAGAGTGATGTGGTGGTGTCCCTAGAGTGATGTGGTGGTGTCCCCGAGTGATGTGGTGGTGTCCCCGAGTGATGTGGTGGTGTCCCCGAGTGATGTGGTGGTGTCCCCTAGTGATGTGGTGGTGCCCCCGAGTGATGTGGTGGTGTCCCCAAGTGATGTGGTGGTGTCCCCTGAGTGGTGCCCCCGAGTGATGTGGTGGTGTTCCCGAGTGACGTGGTGGTGTCCCCGAGTGACGTGGTGGTGTCCCCGAGTGGCGTGGTGGTGTCCCCGAGTGACGTGGTGGTGTCCCCAAGTGATGTAGTGGTGCCCCCGAGTGATGTGGTGGTGCCCCGAGTGATGTGGTGGTGTCCCCGAGTGATGTGGTGGTGTTCCCGAGTGATGTGGTGGTGTTCCTGAGTGACGTGGTGGTGTTCCTGAGTGACGTGGTGGTGTCCCTGAGTGACGTGGTGGTGTCCCCGAGTGATGTGGTGGTGCCCCTGAGTGATGTGGTGGTGCCCCTGAGTGATGTGGTGGTGCCCCTGAGTGATGTGGTGGTGCCCCTGAGTGATGTGGTGGTGCCCCTAAGTGATGCCCCTGAGTGATGTGGTGGTGCCCCCGAGTGATGTGGTGGTGTCCCCGAGTGATGTGGTGGTGTCCCCGAGTGATGTGGTGGTGTTCCCGAGTGATGTGGTGGTGTTCCCGAGTGATGTGGTGGTGTTCCCGAGTGATGTGGTGGTGTTCCCGAGTGATGTGGTGGTGTCCCCGAGTGATGTGGTGGTGTCCCCGAGTGATGTGGTGGTGTCCCCGAGTGATGTGGTGGTTTTCCCGAGTGATGTGGTGGTGTTCCCGAGTGATGTGGTGGTGTACCCGAGTGATGTGGTGGAGTTGGAGGGTGGAGTTGGAGGGTGGAGTTGGAGGGTGGAGTTGGAGGGTGGAGTTGGAGGGTGGAGTTGGAGGGTGGAGTTGAATGTTGGAGGGTGGAGTTGTGGTTAAATTGGAGGGTGGAGTTGGAGGGTGGAGTTGTGGTGGAGTTGGAGGGTGGAGTTGAAGGGTGGAGGGTGGAGGGTGGAGTTGGAGGGTGGAGTTGCAGGGTGGAGTTGGAGGTTGTTGCAGGTAGCCCTAGCGCTCAGAAGTTGAGGTCTGTGGTTAGCGACAGTATTACTGTAGACAGCAGCGACAGGTGCCCATGTACTAATGTTATAATGCATAATGTATAGATAAGTAGTTACAGACACACGCCCTAGTGTAAGCGCCTCTGTAAGCGTGAAGGCGTAACGGAACTTGGAAGCTTTTGAAAAGTCATAGAAGCTGTGCTGTGTGCAGCAAATAGTAGCGCCTTGGGCGCTATACAAATGACGACAGGAGAACAACATCTACTAGCTCATTATATGGAGTACGTTTTTCTTACACGAAGCGAAACACAGCTGTGGGTTAAAAAGTGAGCATGAATGTATTATAGATCCGAAAGCTAATCTAAGCACTTTGCGAAGATGTATAGTGAAATAGGCCACGAAAGTCAAGTGAGACTGCACAGGGCCTAAGAATTGTGAGAAACTGTATTTTTACACAAGGTTTTTACACAAGGTGTTTGATACTTTAATGCAGTGAGTGAATATCGGGGCAGCAATAGTGAAGCAGCCCAGAGGCATAGCGCGCCTTGCGTGGCAGTATGGAAGTTAGAAGAAGCATTGGTATTAGAGAAGTAGCATGGCTGCTAGTGTGTCAGTGTGCTGTCCGTGCCATGTGGCTTTTCAAGCAGTCCTGTTTGCCACTGCTTATGCCCCTTGTTACTTGCCATGATTTTATATAACGTGGACAGCATGGAGCCGGAACTGCTCGCAGCAACGTTGTATTTAATATTCATATTGTTGCGGGTAGCAAATGAAAGGTAGGTAGAAAGATGTTATTTTAATACAGTAACTACTATGTTTTTCCTAACTGTTTGCGCCTTTGCATTAGCTTTGACCGAAGTAAATGTAAACAGATTAGGCCGATTGGTATGTGGCCACCATAAATATAAAGCTTTGCGTCCAGCACTATGTAAAACCATATACACTGCAAAAGGTATGCATTTTAGTGGTGCGCAGGATAATAAAAAAGCGCGCCTACAGTATGCGCTGTATTTAAACCAAGTGACCAAAACAATTTGCAAACGCTATACTTTATCCGCGCTATATAAATGTTGTGGTTGCTATTATCAAAGTTAAAGACATTAGAGAAAAGACGTGCTGCTATAAATATAAAGCTTACGTGGTCACGGTAGCCTACGAACAACATAAACCAGCAGACTAAACACTGTGAATGAAATAAAGGCAGACAACACCAAAAAGAGAGTACACACATTGTTTGTAATGTGCGCATGCTTTACACCTAATTACACGGAGATAGCAGCAATCGTAACAATTAGAGAAGAAGCTACACAACAGAGTAAAGAGAGGGCAGACAAAGTGTTTGTAATGCGCAGTTCGTTCGCACCTAAGTAGACAGAAATGTTAAGATGGCACTGTGAAGTGAATGCATAGAACACAACAGAGTATGCAGACACGAGCACCATTGTAGCCATACGACTTAGTAATTCAGAGTGGGCTGTTAGATGTTAGACATAGAAGTGAATAGAGAAGGCTTGCAAGTAAACAAACTAAACAAAAGGTAGACAACCGGTTTGTGACGGGAGCTTGCTTTGCATGTAAGTAAATGGGCATGGCAGGAAAACAAATAGTGTGAATGTAAAGTAAGTCACCAAGGTACAAAATAAGCTGGACAGCCTGTTTGTGACAAGAGCTTGCTCTGTCTATTAGCAAAATTCTTAATGCGCGCGTGGTCTGTTTGTACAAAAATGGAGATTTTAGCCAAATAAAGAATGTGAGCTAAATCTTAATAGCACTGTAAACACAGGGCACACAAGATTGTTATCAATATTGCCTCCACGTGATTCACTAACTCACAGTGTGTTGCCAGTAACTAGACATGCAACCCAGCAGTAATAAAAAAACAAGCCGAGTTTATGGGAAAATGTAAATTATTTGTAATCCACGCTGTATCTCCGCAGTCCGGCCCCATCCACAAGGGGCTCATTGAGCCTGCCTCGTGCCTACATGAAGGGGGGATTACAGGGCAACAGCGGATGGAGGGGAGCGGGGAGGAGGCTGGGAGGAGAGGCGAGGCTGAGAGGAAAGCAAAGAAAGGTGAGAAAAGGGAGAGCAGGAATAGAAAGCGGTGCGAGTGGGAAGAAGGAGAGAGAAGGAGGAAAGGCGGAACAGAAAAGAGGAATGGTTTAGGGGTTAGATGACAGCTAGCATCGAAGATAATTATGTACAAAATTCCCTTCTGAAAAGCAAGAATGCATCTAGGGCCAGGACTCGGAGTCTGCACCGACAGGATTCTGTTTAAATGACACTCACACACAGTCTCACAGAGCTCGGCAGTGAATCTATGGCCAGCAGATGGCAGCAAATGTATGGGAATGATTAATGGAACAGAATGCTAGTCGTGACTGAAAGTTTATTAAAGCAGATGGGCTATCTAATTTTAAATACTCCTCGCTGCTAAAACAAGACAAGGAGGAACACGAGAGACGGCCTGCGGCCGTCAAACTGAAAGTACGGCCGGCGGAGGGCATTGCTGGGGGGAGGAGAAATGCGACACGGCGGGCAGGAGAGGGGGCGGAGCGGGGAGAGCGGCATGAGGGTGTGAAGCAGCAGGGGCCTTTGAAGTGAAGCTAAGCTTCACTTCAAAGGTGTGGGAGGAGTGCTGCTGGTGATTGACTGGCGATTTGATGATGTGCACGCGCATTTTAGGTCAATGCGCTTGCGCATTGACCTAAAAGCGCACGGGCACAGCATCAAATCGCCAGTGGAATCGCCAGTTAGGTAAACACTCGATAAGCCCCTATATATCTCGCTCCCGCTCAATGCGCATGCGCATTGAGATAGGTTGCTCGACCTAAAAAGGGACAAAGTACACCCTGCTTCAGAAAGAGAAAAAAGACAAATATTCCTGCACAGCCATCTAATCCTCAAGCATACACACATACTGGTTGGATTTGGCACAAGGGTGAGTGATGATTCAGTATGTACAATTGTATTAGCAAGTCATTTCACAAAAAAGGAAATGCACTGTTAATAATTCAAAGGTCAAGAAACTGAACCATTGACTCACAGCTCGTGAGCTGTAACGTCACGTCAAGGCACCAATCTCTTTACAGGCCATTCATACACCTTTCATACGTGTGACACATATAGAACATTGACACCGCCAGCCGATCACATTACAACACTCACACCAGCAGACAGCGCCATTCAAGGGCACATCACTTTCACATGCCCACATCCCTGACACAGCAACTACACAAAGTGATGGACTGCGTGGAGTGGCGCTCAGCTAGCAGTGTGTGTACAGACCAACAGAAAGTAACTACTCACACACCGCCAGCCAAGCGCCAGTCCACGCACACCGCCAGCCAAGCGCCACTCCACGCACACCACCATCCAAACACCAGTGCACGCACACCACCAGCCAACAATCCACACACACCGCCAGCCAAGCACCAATCCTTGCACTCCGCCAGCCAAGCGCCAGTCCATGCACTCTGCCAGCCAAGCGCCAGTCCACGCACACTGCAAGCCAAGGGCCATTCCACGCACACCGCCAGCCAAGTGCCAGTCCATGCACACCTCCAGCCAAGTGCCAGTCCACGCACACCGCCAGCCAAGCGCCAGTCCACACACAACGCCAGCCAAGCACCAGTCCACACACACCACCAGCGGAGCGCCACTCCACGCACACCACCATCCAAACACCAGTGCACGCACACCACTAGCCAACAATCCACACACACCGCCAGCCAAGCACCAATCCTTGCACTCCGCCAGCCAAGCGCCAGTCCATGCACACCGCCAGCCAAGCGCCAGTCCACGCACACTGCAAGCCAAGGGCCATTCCACGCACACCGCCAGCCAAGTGCCAGTCCACGCACACCGCCAGCCAAGTGCCAGTCCACGCACACCGCCTGCCAAGCGCCAGTCCACACACAACGCCAGCCAAGCGCCAGTCTACGCACACCGCCAGCCAAGTGCCAGTTCACGCACATGGCCAGCCAAGCGCAAGTCCACGCACACCGCCAGCCAAGCCACAATCCACCCACACCGCCAGCCAAGCACCTGTCCACGCACACCGCCATCCAAGCACCAGCCTGCACACACCGCCATCACAAAACAAAATAAAAACACAAACCAATTGCAAATACATACAAATCTGCTAACACAAAATCTGAAACTAAATACATTGCACTAATGTCAAACTTGAAACAGAATAAAAAATATTAAACAATACAGACCAGGCAGTTCACTTGACCACTCATGGATACTCCCAAAAATTCGTATGCGTGTGGTACGATTTAAAACAAGCTGACACACACAATCCAGGTTTAGAAGGACAGTTGGGGCAATACATACGAGTCTCCCTCCGCACGCCTCTTCGTCAACAGACTCTACATCTCCTAGTGGGAAAGTCTTTTGAGGTTGTGGGAGGAATGTATTCAGGAAAGTGGCGATCTTTCAGTCTAGCCACATCCTCCACTGCTCCAACTCTAGGAACACTTGCCTGTTCCACTAGAACAAGGCTGCCTATTATAGACTCCTGAAACTTAACAAAAGGCATATTTGACTCAGGACAAGAATTCTGGAACACAACAAAAACATTAAAGGTTGCCAAGTGGAAAAGATGAATAGCCAACTTCTTATACCAAATGTAAGCCTTACGAAGAGCAGCATAAGGTTCCAACCTCTGATCTACTCTGTCAACACCACCCATGTGCCTATTATAGTCTAAAATGCACACCGGTTTGCTCACTTCAGCAGCCTGACTCCAAACAGGCACAGGTGCAGTGCTTTCATCATGGATGGTAGTCAGCATGTACACATCTCTCCTGTCTGAAAACTTCACAGCTAGAAGCTCCTCACATCGCAACGCACTACACTGTCCCCGCACAAGCTTTTGGCAAACAAGTTCTTTTGGAAAACGTTGTAACTTAAGTCTACCTGTTGCTCAGCTAGAATGTGTGTGATGTGGAATGTTGGATGGATGGAATGTTAGATGTCTGTGAGTGTCAGTTGGGTAAGGGCTGAGCAGCTGGGCAGCTGCTCCTGGTGGGGCTTTCCTCTTAACATCTTGTAATAACTTAAATAAAGGAATCTACATAATCTACGCTAGAGGTCTTACTTCTGTTTGATTACAACATTTTGATTACAACAGAAACCTTTACGGTTAGAGCGCATTGTGCCACTAGCAACAGTGCCCACTTTGGCCAATTCCTTGAACAACCGCACACCAGTGTAGAAGTTATCTACATATAAATGGTGGCCTTTGTTAAATAATCCTCTATCTAGTTCCCACACAATTTTCTCTGTCACTCCAAAAGTGGAAGGACAACCAGGGGGGTTAATGCTGGACTCCTTACCGGTGTACACACTGAAATTAGAGACATTTCCAGACCCACTGTCACACAGCATATACAGTTTAATTCCATAGCGTGCCCTCCTACTAGGAATGTATTGCCTAAAAACCAAGCGACCCTTGAACAACACCAAAGACTCATCCACTGCTATTTCTTTACCAGGAGCATAGATCTCAGAAAAATGATCAACAAAGTGATCAAGGACAGGCCGAATCTTAAAAAGACGGTCACAAGACGCTAAACCATTATCGACAAAATGCATCATCCGAAGCAGAAGCAAATACCGATCACTACTCATGACTGCTGGAAATATAGCCGATGCCATCTTGGGGCTAGTAGACCAATAGGAAAACATTGATGGGTACCTTAGCAAGCCCATCAAAAAAATGATTTGAGATTTGTGGGCGTCCACCGGGTAGCTCTAGAATGGGGCTTAAGGCTGGCACTGTTGTCCTTCAAAAACTGTTCCGCATACAAATTGTGTCTGCTCTACAATCTCTGCCAAAAACACATCGTCCATAAACAACTGAAAAAAATGTATCGGCAAAAAATTCTCAGTATTCACTCTACACCCTGGAACACCGGTAAATTCTGGCAATGCCGGCTGCACCATGCCAGGGGCAACCCAGAGGCCAACACTATCAACGGGAAGTGCTGCAGCCCCAGCCTGCAGCCCAGAAGCCTCTTGCCGCACTACACCAACAGGAAGCCTAGCAGCCTCAGATGCTTCTTGCTGCACTACACCAACGGGAAACCTAGCAGCCCCAGATGCCTCTTGCCGCCCTACACCAACGGGAAGCCTAGCAGCCCCAGATGCCTCTTGCCGCACTACACCAACAGGAAGCCTAGCAGCACCAGATGCCTCTTGTCGCACCACAGCAATGTGAAGCCTTGTAGCCGCAGCCTGCAGCCCAGATGCCTCTTGCCGACGTACACCAAAGGGAAACCTTGCAGCCCTAGGCTGCAGCCCAGATGGCTCTTGGCGCACTACCGGCACATCATTGTCCTCCTGTAACACAGGCACTTCATCAGCACTAGAAGAAGCTTCATCATCCGATGATTCCATGTCAAGAGAAAACTCACTGCCTGAATCTTCCCCCTACCTATGTCTTAGAATCGGAGTCAGTCTCTGAACCTATGTCTCAGAATCGGAGTCAGTCTCTGAACCAAGGTCAAAGGAAGACACAAAAAGCATACCAACAACCTGCTGAGCAGTAATCCTGCGGCTAGCCATTATCCTTACTAAGAAAGGAGACTGCACAAACAAGTCAACAATAATCAACACTGTGCAAAGTAAGTAGTAAACAAGGTAAGGCTTTAACACAAAGATCTATACACTCCAAAACAATATAACTCTTACCAAAGATAGCTACACTTACCAGCACCTACTCTGCAGAGACACAGCAAAAAGCAATGATATCCCACTAGAAAAAAAACAATTACACATTAGACAACAAAGTACACATCAAGCACTAATGCAAAAAAGATTTTGACAATCAAAACACAGAAGCCAAACAAACTGCTATTACTACACCATTTACAAAAACACATTCATCTAGGGAAATTAAACCAATTTAGAGTAAATAGTACAAAATACATTCACTTACCAAGCACATGCAACTACACAAGCTGCAAAACCAGCAGTAACAAAACCGCGACCTACAACAATCCAAACAGCAAAAGCCTTGAACTAGAATAAAATAGAGAAATAAAAAAATTACTATTACATTTCACAAACAATATAACAATTAAAATTATAACACACAATCTCGCTACCCAAATGGACATTCAGCCAGATGGGCCTTCAAATAGGGCTGAGACCAATGGGGATTAGGTGAGGTTTTCCACCAAGACACTGGTTATATTTTTGGATGTTTTTTTCTGCCCACCCCCTTTGGTGCCAGTCAGTCTTCTTTTTGTCCTTACTGTACCCCCCTCACCCAGGGGCAGTAAGGACAAAAAAAGACCGACTAGCACCAAGGGGGGCGGGCAGAAAAAAACATCCAAAAATATAAACACCTTTGGAAGCGAACCTTGCCCAAGGGCTCACTTCCACACACTACACAATCCCTAGGGCCTAGTGGGCCAGAAAGGCCAATAAACAACCAAAAAAATGGGCCGATTTGCCCCCTGGGGGGCCGAAAAATATTCCTAAAAAATGTCCCCTCTAGGAAGCGACCCTTCCCAAGGGGTCGCGTCCATTACAAAAATAATGCCCCCAAAACAATCCCTGGTGCCTAGTGGCATTTTCTTCCCCCTCCCCCGGGGCAAAATTACCAAAAAAACGGGCCTATTTGCCCCCAGGGGGGGGGGGGCAGAAAATCTATATATATATATATGGGCCCCCACCTGGAAGCGACCCTTGCCCAAGGGGTCGCTTCCATTCTAATGAAATTGACAAAATATAAATCCCTGGAGCCTAGTGGTGTTTTTCTGCCCCCCTGGGGGCAAAACGGCTGAAAAAACATGCTGATTTGCCCCCTGAGAAATGCCCCCTCTAGTAAGCGACCCTTGCCCAAGGGGTAGCTTCCATTGTAAAATAAAATGCCCCCATAACAATCCCTGGTGCCTAGTGGCATTTTCTGCCCCCCCCTTGGGGGCGAAAGGGACAAAAAAAAAAAGGGCCGATTTGCTCCCGGGGGGGGGGGGGGGGGTGGGGGAGAAAATCAAAATTAAAATTTGGCCCCCACCTGGAAGCGACCCTTGCCCAGGGGGTCGCTTCCTACGTTCTAAAATTAAATCCCTGGTGCTAGTGGCGTTTTTCTGCCCCCCCCTGGGGGCAAAACGGCCGAAAAAACGGGCCGATTTGCCCCAAGGGGGGACAGAAAATCAAATTTTAGTTGGGCCCCCACCTGGAAGCGACCCTTGCCCAAGGGGTCGCTTCCTACATTCTAAAATTAAATCCCTGGTGCTAGTGGGGGCATTTCCGCCGCACGATCACGACGCTGTGCTCGATCGTGAGGCAGAAATGCCCTGCAAAGAGACATCAGGGGAGAGGAAAATCTCTTTTCTCTCCCCTGATGCCTCAATGCATGCCCTAAACCCCCCCGGGACGGAGGAAACTCACCTCGCTCCACCGACGCTCAGGAAGCAAATGGCTTCCCGAGCGTCGGGGACTCCCTGATGACGTCAGCGCGCGTCATGGGATTGTGGGGGCGAAATCGGACACCAGAGGGGGGAGCGCCAGCGCTTCCGCCGAGGGTGGGTCCCATAACAAGCTGGACTCGTCATCAGCACACGTCCACTGTGTGCCATGACGAGTCCAGCTCGTCATCAGCAGGGAAGGGGTTAAACAGAGGGATGGAATATTCAGACAAAGTTCAGACAGACTCAGAAACAAGGGAGGAATTAAGATGGTGGCAGGAGAATCTGGAGGCTTGGAATAGAAGGGGTATTTTCGGACAGACTTCAGACTTGGTCATAGAGTCAGATGCCAGCCTTCAAGGTTGGGAGCAAGGTGCGGTTCCGTGACAACAGGGGGGAAATGGACAAGTCAGGATAGGGAGATGCACATCAACTACCTAGAGTTGTTGGCAGGCTCCTTTGCAGTGAAAGGTTTTGTCAAGGATCATGTGAGGGGGTGTGTCCTCTTGAGAATGGATAACATATCGGCAGTAAGATATGTAAACAAACTGGCAGGTCCACATTCAAAAGCCCTAGCAGACTTAGCAAAAGATTTTTGGCATTTCTGTCAGGGAAGAAATATTATGATTCAGGCACAGTACTTACCAGGTGAAAGCAACACTGTGGCGGACTGGAATTCCAGGCAGTTGAGGGATTTCAGCAATTGGGGGTTGAACAGGGAAGTGTTCT
Source organism: Lissotriton helveticus (assembly GCF_964261635.1). NCBI lineage: Eukaryota > Metazoa > Chordata > Amphibia > Caudata > Salamandridae > Lissotriton > Lissotriton helveticus. The sequence continues at coordinate 283,883,561 of NC_136061.1, read as the reverse complement.
CTATGATAAATTCCTTTTGGGGCCGATGGAGATAGACCTGTTTGCCAACAGGGTGAATGCTCAACTTCCCAGGTTCTTCAGTTGGAGACCGGACCCAGAGGCAGTGACAGTGGGTGCCTTTCTTGCAACACTGGACGAATTTAAAAGGTTATGCTTTCCTGCCTTTTGCATCAATACAAAGGGTTCTTCTGAAAGTAAGAAGGGAAGCCCAAGTTTGGTATCCGGATGCAATGGAAATGTTGATTGCCTACCTTCTTCTTGTTCTTCCGAACATCCTGAACTTATTAACCGATGCGTAAGGCAAGAAGCCCAAGTTAGTTCTGCAGGGACATTTAAGGCTGATGGCGCGTATGATTACGGGAGAGTCTGGCAGGTGTCAGAATTATTATTGGAGGCTTCAAAACTCATTAAGGAATCATGGTCTCCAGGAACATCTAAGGCGTACAAACTGGCTTGGGGGCGATGGTTTTGTTGGTGTACTTCGAGGGATTCGGATCCCATATCATCTCCTCTGGTAGAAGTGTAGAATTTTTTGACAGAGATCTTCCTCGAGGGTAGGTCTTATAGAACTTTTAATGTTGGGAGATCGGCAATTTCAGCAGGGCACGAGTTGATTGATAGCTTACTGTTGGATCAGCGTTTTGTTGTGAAAAGACTTTTAAGAAGTATAACAATTAAGGTACCCCCGGATCATAGGTATTTATCCCTGTGGGATGTGGATCTTGTTTTTAAGGAGCCAGCTAGTTGGTCTGAGAATGTATTCTTGAGCCTTAAGCAACTCTCTTTGAAGTTGGTTATGTTGTTGTGTCTTGTATCCTTTAGAAGGGTATCAGACGTTAGGGCTCTTGATATTTCAGATCGTAGGTTTGTACCGGAAGGGGTGTGCTTTTACATCACTCAGAGAACTAAAACTATGCCTAGAACAATTTTTTACCTACATTTCGATGAATGTAGAAAGCTGTGTGTTGTAAGATGCATTCGTGAGTATGAGAGAAGAACTGAGTGTGTGAGAAGCGGATCAAATCCTCAATTGTTAATTTCTTATACACACCCACATAAGGCTGTGACTACCCGATTTGATCTCGTTGGGTCAAAGAAGTTATGGGGAAGGCAGGTATAGATTTGCGGCTCATTATACGAGACGTGCGATGGCGTCAATAGCTCTTCTGCTAGGGGGTGGGCTAAATGGGATTTTGGCCGCAGCGGATTAGTCATCAGATTCAGTTTTCAAGAAATTCTATTTAAAACCTATGGATTCTTCAGTAATGAATATTATGGCAAGGCTTTAAACATGCTTAATATTGGCCTCCGTGCCTTGCCATAAAATTCAGATTTTCCACTGCTAGGGTGGGTAGAAAATCATGATTTTATTAAAGACATGGAGGCTGATATTACCCCTCCCTGGCTTCCCGCCCTATAATTTGTCTATGTCTTTTCTTTTCAGGAGGAGACTATAAGAAGTAATTGAGGAGGAATGAGGAATATTCTCAGAGTTTAACGTTTTATAGGATGCCTTGTATTTTATTTTTTCTACATGTTTTGATATATCGAAGTTGTTCGCACCAACAAAGAAGGAAGATGGCTGCCTCACAGTCAACCAAGTAGCCTTTAGAATACTTATTCATTCCTATTTTAAGTTCTGTACATTGTTATGTAGTTGCTGCTGTTGGTTGGCAATTAAAGAGATATGCATAAAATCAGCCTCTGTGTCTTTAATACAATCATGATTTTCTACCCACCCTAGCTGTGGAAAATCTGAATTGTCTCTTGATTATTTGCTGTGCTCCTTGCTATTTTAGCATTAAACTCCGGTTATATTTTTAGCTTCCCTACATGATATGCTTTATTTTATCAGAGGAATGAGAGTTAATAGGTTATCAGTTTAGGGACAGGATATCAACCATTGTCCTGTGTGAAGTTGAGCAAATAGTCAAATTAACTTGATAGGTCCTCCACTAGTCACTCCTACCTGCTCATTCCACAAATATCTCACCACTTTTTATACTCTTTGCAAATCCACACACCTTCTACATCATAAAGGCATTATTATGTTACTGACATTTTTCTGTGCCATCATTCATTCTTTCTTTTTAGCCACCTTATCACTTCCATTAGACTCATTGGTGAAAAAATAGACTATTTGAAAACCAATTATGTGTATCCTGGCACACTTCTACACATCTCAAATACATTTAAACATGGATTTATGGTCAGTCCATGTTGGACATTGCTAATGTTCAACACTTAGGAACCGATCTAGATTTTGTGGATGGAGGAAAGCAAGCAGGGTAGTGGAGGACTTCAGGCCACCACTCTGCCTTTACCCCGGCTATCAAATGTAGTGTTCACCACTGCCCCAGCTCTATGGGTTCTTATAATCCACTTCATAGCAGTTATTACAAATCCATTAAAAAGTTCGATGTGCATCCATCAATGGTGGCAGTTGCCTGCACAAACCTTTTTAACCTGTTTATTTCTCTGAAAACAAACTCTCAAAGCAGGAGTTTGTTCTTGCAAAGTAAAAAGAATAGGAGTTTTTAAAAATATTTTTACCAGCCCTCACCATCAGGATTCTAAAGGCGGTGAGGGACATAAAAAAGCCATCTGACCACCCAGTCTAAATAGGGCGGATGCTCAAATGCCTTATCTTCCAACAGCCCATACTTCCTTGGGCCATCGGAGGAAGGTTACACCGATGGAGTAAGCTTCACTCCATCAGCGTAAACCTGGTGGTCTGCCTGAATCAAAATGTGGTGGGTGGACTGGGAGTTTGGTGTACAGGGTATTCCATTGCTATTGAGTACCTGATCTACCAAATTCTAAATCAAGCTCTTAATTCTTCTTAGGGCATGACAAACTGGATCTTTCACAAAGATCATTAACTGTCTTTTGGTACTGACAATATAATCCAGTTTTACTGTTGTGTAACTTTTTTCTTTCTATTAATACAATCATGGAAGTATCCACTTGTCAGGATTGTATTAATATGCAATCTAGATTTATATGTAATCTGCACTAGGAATGCTCATGGTAACCCTGCGCATCCTCTTGAGCGTGAATGCAAGCACTCTACTGTAAACAAGCACTACGCATAAGTCACTTGGGCAAAGAGGGACAAGGAAGGGAGAAACACTGGAGCAGCCCTGCAGACTTCAGAGGATACCACCACTCTCTCGGTACTCATCCATCACCTATGGTGAGCCACAATAGTGATTAGACATAGTAATATTAGGAGCGCCAAAGTACTAAATACATTATGCTATTTGTAGAACTCACCACTTTAGGTTACAGGTGAATGGTCTCCCACAGCGTGTGTAAACACCTGTGCTTGACTCAGAGTAGGTAGTCACCAATAGCGAACAGAAGGAAACAGCAAGCAACATACATATGACCACAGAGGGGGAGTGGGTGCGAACTGGTACAACAGCAGAGAAACTCAACAAAACATACAGTTGTCATGTGAAGAGTTGTGAGTAGCATGGAGTTATATACTGTCACTTCCCACCTTAAACTGGAAGAACTACCCTCCGCCATATTGGATTGGGATGGATACATACCCAAGGTTGGCCGTAGGTACCATGATGGAATGGGAAGGACCCTGACCTTCTGCTGGCAGTTTTCAATGGCTTTTATATAGTATTATGGGTATACAAAGTTTCCATGTCCTTATAGTACAGCTCTTGTATGTGTTTGCCACAATGTTTCTTTGATGATGGAGATTGTGATACTCCATTATAACCCGATACCAATAAAAATGGTTGCCCTTTGCAGGAGTGATGTAACCAGACCATAATTTTGTAATCTGGTTCTCCCAGGAACTGGTCATCAATTTGCTGAAGGGAATACTTTTGTGGAGTATACTTAGGGAATACTTTTTGTGGAGTATACTTACCCAATGACCATGATTGGGCAATACTCTAATGTGCTTCTGCCACCTGGCTCTACCCTTGTGTAGTCGCGTGTAAGCAGTGTATTTGCTTTACCCAGGTGTCAACAGTTGTCTGCTCTACTTCCTTCACCTTTTGAAGGCCCAGAGCCTGTGAGGGTCTACCTGGCAGGTGTACAGGACAGACTGCAGTGGCACTAAAGCTTGGCTTGACCTTGGGGTTGTCTCAAATCTCATATGGCGCTAATGAGTAAAGGTTTTGTGAGAGCCTCTTTCTCTTCTGCCTGACGTACTGTTCCAGCCCCCACTCAAAAAAGGAAACTTTGACTCTTTCTCTCACATGGTAAATCCAGATCCTGTCACATAATTTTACAAAGTTTACCTGACCAATATGTTCATCAATGATAATATTTACAATGACAATAATTAACGTATGATAATTACTGGCAATGCTACAAGCGGCTGAGTGCATTCATAAAACACCTTTCTAAAGACCCGGAATTGCCAGCACTAACATTGTCACTACTCTTATTTCTAATTTTCACTGGCAAAATTCTAAATATAATGGTAATCCTTTGTGGTAATGTTATTACTGCCTCTGGGCACTACCACTTATTTTACTAGTAACACCATAATGTACGTGTATATGTCCTTTTCTTAAACAAGCACCCGCTAGAAACCTTTGGGAATTGTAGAGGCTGTTGTGGGGACTGGACCCATTTATATCAGTGTGTTCTTAGTCTCTTACCTTATATGCATACATGTGTAGAAGAGGACCCTATCCGCCTTAGTGCCTGTGCTGCAGTTAATGCTTTTCACCAAAGAGGACCTCAAAGTAGCAGCAAACTTCCACACATAATGTATCAAATTACTCAGAGTTGTGCTCTGTATAAGCCTGTCTCTGCTTGGTTGAGGCGGTGTTTGGCTGCTGTGGTGGAGGACTCAACCTAGGATTCGTGAAAGTGTGTGTGGAGTGTTTCCAAAGTGTACTAGCAGCTGAGAAACAAGAAATTGCATTCTTGGATACAATGTGAGGGTAGTTACAACATTTTCAAGGGCTCAGGGGCCATTTTCAAGGGCTCAGGGGCAATGCATACAAAAATTACTCAAACCGCCAGCTACAACCCCATCATCCATCCTGCTTCCTATCTTGACATTTCTACCTGCGGGTTGCATTAAGAAATAGGTTCAGAGGTGAAAACTGATTCATGTCTGAATACCACTCCTTCCTAAAGTGTTATCTAGCTCCTTTCGTGTCATGTTCTATATCCTGCCTAGGGACAGCATTATGACACCGCTAATGTGCACCCTGAGGTGTGGACAATTATGGCCTGACTAGTCATTTGGACGGTATGACTTCCTAAATGAAAAGTTATTTATTTATGGTTACTTAACCCTAATAAGGGACACTGCTCCACCAGACTACAAGTTTCCAGGAGTCTCCTTGGCCCAGCATTATTAGGTGCACTAACATATTTATTTATACTGAGTTTATAGAGCGCCTGGTTACACTAGCCAGTGTGTCCCCGCGCTATTCAGTGGCTTAAATGATCCCTAGTACAACTCACGAAAAATACAATTTAATATTTAGGGAACAAGTGTGTTTTGAGTTCTTTACGGAAAACTTTTTCAGACGGCTCCATCCGGAGTCTGAGAGGGAGAGTGTTCCAACTCCGGGCCGCCAGGAGGCGGAAGCATCTGCCGCCCATCCTGGCCCTGCTGGTCTTCGGGATACACATTAACCCAGTGCCCTCCGACCGGAGGAGCCTAGTGGGTTTATACAATGTGAGCAGATTCCGCAGGAAGCTAGGGCCCTTACCGTGAGCGATCCGATGGCCTGTACACAAGATCTTAAACTGGACACGCTCTTTAATTGGTAACCAATGAAGCGTCCCCAAGGCCTTTTTGGAGGAAGATCTTTTTGGCAGCGTCAGTACTAGGCGTGCAGCAGCATTTTGGATACATTGCAATCGTTGGGAGGCATCTCACGTTAGCTCCCAAATATAAGGCATTCCCATAGTCCAGCCAGGGCATGGACTAGGGCCCTCCTTGCTGACACTGGGAGTAGATTGAGCGTCTTTCTCAAACAACGGAGAATGCCAAAGCAAGTACCGGCTTCACGTCTAGTATGATACTCGAAAGATAGTTTCGAGTCCATCCAGATACCCAAGTTCTTAACCTGATCTTTAGGTTGGGGTAAGGGGCCCAAGGTCTGGGGCCACCATGCGGATGTCCAAACAGACGGAGACTTGCCTACGATAAGCACCTCCGTCTTGTCTCCGTTTAATCTGAGACAGTTGTTTGACATCCAATTGGCCAGGTCCTGGAGGCAGGATGTAAACTGACTGGCTGCCTGCTCAGCTGGCTGTGAAAGAGCTACAACCAGCTGAGTATCGTCCGCGTAGGTCACCACAGCAACCCCATGTTTCTCCGCAATAGATGCCACTGGGGCAACATAGAGGTTGAATAAAGTGGGACTGAGGCTAGAGCCTTGGGGAACTCCCTGGTTCAGGGCAATAGCTCTGGACCTTTGGGGCCCCTGCTCCACACAGAAACTGCGACCGAGGAGGAAGGACTTCAGCCATTGCCACGCTTTGCCAATGACTCCTCCCTCTCTCAGGCGCTGAAGCAGAGTGTGATGAGCCACGGTGTCAAACGCGGCACTGAGATCTAAAAGAATCAGTGCCGCAGTTTGACCCTCATCCACATGTTTCCGTAGCATCTCCGTGGAGTAGAGTAGAGCAGACTCCGTGGAATGGAGAGCACGGAAGCCAACCTGAGTGGGATGATAAAGTTGTTGGGTTTCAATGTAAGCCGTGAGTTGTTGGTTAGCCAATTTTTCCGCTATTTTGGCAATATAGGGAAGAAGTGAAATAGGCCGTAGGTTACTCATTTGAGTGATGCTAATCTGTGGTTTCTTTTTAAGTGGAAGTACCACTGCCTGTTTCCACGCCGTTGGAACCCTACCAGAGTCAAACGACAGTGTCAGGAGATGCCTGACATACGGCGCTAATGTCTCCATATTGCCTCTCAAAATTTTGGCTGGGGCCGGATCCCTGGGAGAGCCTGATTTTACACTTCCAGCCACCTTTTTTAGCTCGTCAATATCAGGTGCTAAAAAAGCATGCAGCTTATCTGTGGCTAAAAGTCCCTCATCCAGCAGAGTTTGGTCACTGGAGCAGGCTCTGGCCGTGTTGGGAAAGACAGCATAGATATCCTGTACCTTATTATGAAAGTAGTCAGCTATCTGATTGCAAGATTGCACTGAGGTCGCTACTCTTTCTTCCAAATAGGCCAAAGAGGATAATTCCTTATATACTGTAAAGAGTTCTTTGGCGGAACAATTAGCCTTAGTAATCCTTTCAGTGTAGTAATCTGCCCGAGTTTTCCTTATCAGAGCATGATACTTTCTAAGATTCAACTTATATTCCCTCTCATGGTCTGGTGAATATTCCTGTCTCCAGCTTCTTTCATGCCGTTTACAGACAGTCTTAGCCCTTTTTAGATCCTCATTAAACCACGCCGCGGATTTGGTTCGCCGCATGGGTCCCTTATTAGACCATGGGGCTGTTGCGTCCAAAGCAGCGTGAATGCTTTGATCAAGTGTTTCACACGCCCCATCAATTGTTAGGCCCAAACCTTCCGGTGGTCTCCCCTGCTCCAAACGGACCTTAAAATCTGCAGGGGAAAACCTAGCCCATCGCCTCTGTAACTTAAGAGTACCATCCCCTTTCCCTTGGATAATTCCTGGGGAGTGATTGATCTGAAATGGTACCAAGAAGTGATCCGTCCAGACCATTGGTTCTGGGGGATCAACTGTGAGGGAGTCCCAGTTACAGAAAATAGGGTCTAACGTATGTCCAAGTCGGTGAGTGGGCAGTTCCGATTTAAGAACTAGTTGCAGAGTTAATAAATCATTACGGACCTCTTGGGCCGAGATGCTCAATGCATCGTTAAAATGAAGATTAAAATCACCTAACAACAGAAATTTCTCATAGCGCAGAGCTGGGGATAGTATGTTCTGTATCAGACTGGCAGCAAACTGACTATTACTTCCAGGGGGTCTGTATACTAGGAGGCCTTTAATTATATAATTTTTAGAGACAGATATAGTAAAGGTCCCAGCCTCACTATCAGATATCGAAATGGTCTCCAAAGTGCATTCAATCCCGTGCTTATGAATAACCGCAATCCCTCCGCCCCTCCCACATGGTCTATCTAACCTGCAAATACCATAACCTGGGGGGAGCGCTTCCAGCACCTCGTGGGACGATTCCTCGTCCAACCAAGTTTCGGTGGCGAACAGGATATCTAATTTACTATCCTCAAGTAGATCCCGCACTTCCATTCTGTGTTTCCTGAGGGACCTGCAGTTAATTAATGCGCAGCCGAGCTTTCTGGTGAATCCATTACAGACCTTCCAGTGGCTGAATGAGTAATCACATCAACTGCAAGTTTTCCCGGGGCCATCAGTAGCACAATTCCTAACAGGCAAACAACTGCACTCGGTACATATTTGCAGATCTAGTATCTCATGGCGGGAGTAACAGAGGTCTACCTGAGATCGTGCAGGGGTTCTGGCCCCCGGCCCCAGCCGGCCGCGGACGGGCGCAGACGGGCTCGCCTTAGGTGTGCCTTTGGCGCGCTGACGGCGCGCCCGCTGCGCTCGTCCTCTGCGCGGCCGGGGAATGCACATTGATATACAGGAAGAGGAGGTAGGGGGGCGTGGCCTGATGCAGTGGGCATCGCCTGTGTCAGCAGGGAAATGGCATCAAGAATGTATCCCGCGGCAGCAATAATATCGGCTGCGTGGGGAAGCCCAGAGCGAGGAGAGATAAGTAAGTGCCCAGGGAGGGGGGAGTTAAAATACAAACACAATATCACACAAGATTTAAAATATTAAACAAACTTTCTCCCGGCTGTGCCTCAGGAGATAAAGTGTTCACTGACTCGCGCTAGTGATCAGCTCGCTTTTATGGACTGTCAGCGGGGGGCGTGGCCTGATGCAGTGGGCGTCGCCTGTGTCAGCAGGTAAATGGTGTCAAGAATGTATCCCGCGGTAGCGATAATATTGGCTGCGCGGGGAAGCCCAGAGCGAGGAGAGATAAGTAAGTGCCCAGGGAGGGGGGAGTTAAAATACAAACACAATATCACACAAGATTTAAAATATTAAACAAACTTTCTCCCGGCTGTGCCTCAGGAGATAAAGTGTCCACTGACTCGCGCTAGTGATCAGCGCGCTTTTATGGACTCAAGACCTGATTATTCCAGGTCCGAAGACACATAGACAATACTTGCCAGTGGAGCTGCAAGAAGCTGCTGTGCTCGCCGTCGAACAGGCACTTACTGAATCATGGGGAAGCAGAAAAAGCCCCCCCCCCCCCCACCTCCTTTCCCAGCTCCTCAAAACCTCCATGCCCAGCTGAAGCCTTTTATTTTCCCTAGGAGATCGTAAAGCATGCAGAATTGGACATGGCATTCCCGGGGGTGTGTCCTATTCCCCGTTTTGTGGGAAACAACTTAAAACCCCCAGAATTAGGTGCAGGGATACCGGAAGTCCAGAATCTTCCGGCCGGAATCAGAGATTCTGGCGCTGCGGTATACCCACACCTTGATCTGGGGAGATTGGAATGAGAGCCTGAGTACTTTGATACACTGTAAGGATGCAGAATGCTCACAACATAGCCGGATTTAAAGAGTCACAGTGAACAAAATGAGTAGTGCTCCTTTGGAGAGGAGATATTCTATTTCTGGTTATCCCTGAAAGCCCATAGTGCCTCCCTCCTACCTGCCAATGGCCAGGAATGGACACGAAGTTACTCCAGTATTGGAACATTCATAAATGTACATGCTTGAATCCTTCCCTGTCATCAAGATGGAAGTCTCCCGGTACCTTAAAAGAGCACTGTACTGATAGGTATAGGCCGGTACTTAGGGGCAGATTTACAATTACTGGAGCATCCCTGCATATCGGCAGAGATGCGCCAGTAATTGTGCGGCGCAGCTCCGCCACCCTTGATGAGCCGCATTTACAATGCGGCACACCATGGGGCAAAAACGGCACAGATGCGTCACGCATCTGTGCTGTAAAAGTGGCGCATTGCTGGAGTTGCGTCGCAAGCGCGACGCAGCTCCAGCAATGATCAGGGGGGCCCTATGTGCACAATGCTGCGTCAATCCATACGCCTGCTTCAAGTAGGCGCAGGGTTTTGACGCAGCATGGGCCCAAACGTGACTGAGTGAAATATTTTAGATTTCACTCAGCCACTTTTGGGAGGCATTCCTGCGCGATGGTACGCCTCTTCTGGCGCAGGGCTTTACAACGTGACGCATCTGGGAGATGCGCCACATTGTAAATACCCCCCATCATGGCGCATCATTTGCACCGCCGCTGCGTTACAAAAGTGACACAACGGCGGTGTAAAAGCAGTGCAAGGGGCTTGTAAATCTGCCCTTGTATTTGTAAAAGAATAGGTTCTGGGGCTCTTATTTTTTTCGGAAGCCCGCTGCTTCTGAATTCCTGGGTTGTTTCTGTGGGGGTCGATGTACACTTGCAGCACACTAGTTATTTTACATTATATACGCGGCATCCGATGATGATATAAGCAGGGGCCACCCTTTTTATTGTCTCTGTATTTGGAAAAATGAAACGCAATTCAGAAGTGCTGGAAGTCAAGCCTTTGACATGCAGATTGCATACAAATTGTAGCAGCGAAAGCCTTAACTCTCTGAGCTACCCCACACTTTAGATGAAACACTCTATATCAGTCATTCCAGCGGCGTATTAAGGGTGACATGAGCCTAATGCAATAATGGAAAGTGCTCTTCCTCGTCCCTTTTAGGAAGTAAAAACTGTCATAATATACCAAATGATTCATCCAATGAGTAATATCTTTCATTTTATTTTCAGTACGGGACCACACCCAACTGGAGAAAAAAACCTGTAAAAAAAGTGCTGATGCTGAGCACCAGCTATCACTGGTTCAATTTAAGCACTGAACTAAGGTTTGTTACATGGATAACCCAACAGCAGCTTTGAATCAAGCTTTTGTGTGTGGTGTGAAGTCCCTTGTGTGCATGTTATTGTATTTGGACCTCCGTTTTGGTTGAGCTTATCAGTCAGCAAAGCTGTCTGGTTTCAAAATAACTATTGTTAGCTTACAAAAAACTCCCAGTGGGCTTAATGCTTGCCAATTGCTTGCTGTTGGTTGGCTTTGCTGTCACTCTCATTTGCTTGATTCTTATTTGATGGCTTGCATTTTCCATAGTGGGTTTGTCCCTCCCCTAGTGCCTTGACTCTTTACTTCCTTTAACTGCTCACTTTGAGGGAACTACTTTTTTTTGCGTTAAGAACTCTATTAGAGTGTTCGGGGCAGATTTATGATAACTGGCGCATCCCCAGGGATGCGCCATTTATTTTGCGTCGCTGCTCCGCCACCCATGGTGCGCCGCATTTACAATGCGGCGCACCATGGGGCAAAAACGGCACAGATGCGTGACGCATCTGTGCCGTAAAGGTGGCGCATTGCTGGAGTTGCGTCGCAAGCGCGACGCAGCTCCAGCAAGGCTCGGGGGTGCCCCATCTTTACAATGCTGCGTCAAGACCTACGCCTGCTTCATGCAGGCGCAGGGTTTTGACGCAGCATTGGCCTGAAAGTGACTGAGTGAAATCTTATAGATTTCACTCAGCCACTTTTGCGAGGCGCACCTGCCCCGGAACGCCCACCCTGCGCCGGAACGCCCACAAGTGGCGCAGGGCTTTACAACGTGACGCATCTGCCTAGATGCGTCACGTTGTAAATGGGTCATAGGGATGCGCCACGTTTACGCCACAGTTGCGTGACGCAAACGTGGCGCATTCCCAACATAAATCTGCCCCTATGTGTTTTCCAGCTGTCTCCCTCGAATGTTTCTCCCCATGTTCCGTGTTTATGTTATGTTATGTTATGTTAGGGTGATTTATTATGCGCACAGATACTCCAGCAAAGGAGCGTCCCGGCGCAAAGACAAGGCAGAACATAACACAACAGAAAACAAAATCAGAACAACTAAAACAGGAAAGTTTTTATCGCCCTCCGGAAGGTCAAAAGGTCCTCCATCAGACGAATTTCAACGGGGAGGGAGTTCCATGCTGATGCAGCCATGACCCTAAATGAACGGCCTCCCATACGACTGAGCCTAAATCTGGGGACCACTGCAAGAGCCAGACCCTGGGAACGGAGACTGCGGGTGGGGACATAAAAAGAAAGGCAGCTCGACAAAATTTCCGGGCCGATACCTCTCAGAATCTTAAAAGCAAGACATAAGATCTTAAAAAGAATGCGCTTCCTAACCGGAAGCCAATGTAAAGAGCGAAGGACACCTGCCACAGAACTGAATCTGGGCAGGCCAACAATCGCTCTCGCCGCGGCATTCTGAACCCGTTGCAAACGGGTTAGCTCGGCCTGGTTAGCCCCAGCCAGGAGAGAACTGGCATAATCCAGGCGAGAGATGACAGTAGCCTGGATCACCAGTTGCCTGGTTGGGGCATCAAAGAACTTGAGTACTGGCCTCAAGCCTCTTAGTAGTCCAAAACAACAGGCCGCAGTCTTTTGTGTGTGCCCTACAAAAGAGAGGCCGGCATCCAACCATACCCCGAGGTTTTTCACCTCCGACACCGGAGTCGGAGTGGGTCCCAGCTCTAAAGGCCACCATTGGTCACCCCACAACTCCACACCCTTACCGACGACCATCACCTCCGTCTTTGTGGCATTGAGCTGAAGGCAGTTGCCTGTCAGCCAACTAGCCACCGCCTTCAGTCCAGACTGAAACCTGGGGGCCGCAATTTCCACGTCCCCGCTGAGAGTAACCGCCAGCTGTGTGTCGTCGGCATATGAGACCAAGGTTAGGCCCCACTGCCTAGCGACATCAGCCAGCGGTCTCACGTAGAGATTGAACAACGTGGGACTCAGCGAGGACCCTTGCGGAACCCCCATGGCCAGCGGTTGGTAGTTGGACTTGAAGGGAGGGATGGCAACACAGAAGGAGCGGTCGTCTAAAAAGGAGCGGAACCATTGCAGCACCTGACCGCCAATACCAGTCTCCTCGAGCCGGTGCAGGAGGATGCTGTGGTCCACCGTGTCAAAGGCGGCGCTAAGGTCTAATAGGATAAGCGCCGCCGTTTGACCAGCATCCAACCTCGCCCGGAGATGTTCCACCATCACAAGTAACGCGGTTTCCGTACTGTGCCCAGCACGGAATCCGTTTTGTGTGGGATCGAGGGCATTAGTTCGTACCAAATGCTCAGACAGGGCCAGATTGACGTGGGCCTCAGTAATCTTGGCTGGCCAGGGTAGCAACGAGATGGGGCGATAACTTTCAGGCTTGGATGGGTCCAGGGTGGGCTTTTTAATAATTGGGGACACCACGGCTTGTTTCCACTTGGCTGGAACTACTCCCGTTTCCAAGGACAGATTGACAAGGGAGCATATAGCTGAACGCCCCATAAAAGCCTGATCCCGAAAGAGAGCAGGCCTTACCGGATCGGATGGAGATCCGGATTTGACTTGCAATGCAAGTTTGTCAAAGCCGTCCGAGGTAAGGGGGGGGAAAACAAGCAGAGTAGTCTGATGGTGAACCCCATTGGTACTTTCCTCACTGTGCCCTGTAACAGGGAATGTCCGATAAATAGCTTGCACCTTCCCTAAAAAGTAGGATGCAAGGGATTCACAATCCCTCTCTCTTGTCCATGTGCTTCTCTCTCCCTGCGCTTCGTGTTGCCTTCTTTCACTTCCTGTGCTTATCCTTTACCCTGTGTTGTTCTTTCCCTTGTGAGTGTCTCCTTGTGAGTGTCTACTTCCGCCCTTCATTTTGGTCCCTCCCTTGTGCACTTCTTTTCCTTTACTCTTGCTACCCTAGCCCGCACTTCCATTGCCCTCATCAGATCTATTTGCTTTTTTTACTATTATTTCTTTCTTTATTTTTTTGGGAGGTTCAGCCAGCAAATTGCTGCTGGCTCTAGTTCTTTAGAACAAAAAGCACCTTTGCGCTCATTTTCATATGTTTTTATTTACCAGTCCAACGTGGATTGGTAAATCAAGAAATGTTGTAAATGTCACATGCATGCGTCATGATGATGAATGCACACACAATGACGTGGCCACCATGGCTGTGTTATCATGCGTTTTATTTTCTTTGGTTCAAACTGTACATTATTGTCAATGCCATCATTGGCACAGCCTGTGGACCTCAAAGGCGAGACTTATTGGTTTTGCGTATGCTTGTTTACTTACTGTTTGCTTACTGTCCCGGCCTGGCATCTGTATAGCCCACCGGTGTCCCATGTGGGACCTCTCTGCCGTGTTACCTTGTCCGGGGGATTTGTAATCCAGACATGTGTGAAATGAAGGGGTGCATGCGTTGAGTACATCCTAAATGTTATGTCAACTATGTCCTACTTTGGACGTGTTTGTTGTATCTGTGCTCTTTGGTGGTTACTTCCTCCGCTTTCTGTGACTTTCATATGTGGCTTCCATTTGCACAATCCAACTTACCTCAACTCTTTGGTGACTGTGCTTATCTCTAAATGAAGAAGTTTGTGAGTGGCTTTCTTGAGCTCACACAGCATCCCAACAGGAAAGGAGGGGTGGGGCCCTTAAATTAATCCAGTCCTGACATGGAGATTTATCTCACATCTTTATATGGTTAACTCTTTTCTTCAACCGCTGTGTGTTTTTTCCTTCGCATGGGAACCTCTTTGATCGGATTTACTGGCACGTCCCAGAGAGGATCTCTCTCCTCATGTTATCTAGACAAATTAAAGGTGAACTTATCAACCCTGTTTGCAACACGCGACAAGTTAGGGTTCTTTCCACAGAAGCAACTCTAGCAGATCCGGGCCATCACGTACAGGCAGCAGTGCGCATGCTCTGCTTTGAGTCATTCATTCGTGCAATTACCGTCCCTCTGTCATGGTAACTCAAACACATTTTACATGCCCTGGCTGAATGTAATTGTTTAGAGTTAAAGTTAAAATGGCCCAAGAGCCCCAGGATCAAAAAAATGAAGAAATACTAATTTTCAGCAGGCCTGAAGCTGTGGAGAGCGAGAGCGAGAATCACACAGCATGTTGTGTTACATGCTAACCTGGGACAGGGCCATCGGCCTTCCCCGTTTTCCCACCTATACCTGTCTTACACCGTCATTTGTTTCTTGAGTCTGCCCATGACCTTCATAGGTCTGATTAAACAGACAGGAATAGTGCTTTTACCTGTGCCAGGTGCATTTACCACCCACAGGCAGACGGGATGCAGAGGCAATGAAGGGGGGACTTGAGTGGAGCACTGCAGCACTGTGGCCTGCTACATGTGTGCATCTGTCCATGGTATCCCGCGCGCGCACGGTTAGAACAGTTCTGTGGGACCGATGGCGGACTGGGCTCTTACCGGGTGCTAGCAAAGTGTCTTCGAACTCCACACATGGTCAGCGACTAGCTGCCGCCTCCCCCCCAATCCGGCACCCAATACCCAGGAACGTGGACACGAGACGTCTTTACTTTTTGGAAGGCGGGCGCTAGTCGCCCGGCCGTATTTATTAAAGTATGAAATTAAAAAAGGTTTTAATTGCATAATCAACAATTTATACAAAAATTCAGCAGGACATTTAGGTACATACTCTTAGCAACAAGTTTGAGAGCCTGACTTTAACAAAACTCTAATACATGTTATTCCTAACTTATACTAAACATCCTCATCTAGAATTTTTGTACATTTCTGGCCATATGGCAGGGTCACTACCGGTGTCAGGTCCTACAAGCTGCGCCTCCCCTCTGGATGTGCGCATGCGCAGTGTTACCCCGGGAATTGCCCGGTCTACGCCCTGAACTCCATTTACCCACTAAAGGAGGGCCCTTACTCTGCGCCGGTGGCGTCATGAGTCCACGCGCGCGGGGTGGCTACCAGCCTAAGGAAAGCGTGAACTACTCCTACCCGCGCTCCTTTGCTTTGCAGCATTTATTACCTTGCCCCTGGAGTTGTGGGAGTGGCCCGCAGGCTCCTCCCCCTGGGCGGGAACCTCCATAGGATGATGCCCGCCCCCTCAGACCTCAAAATATGTGCTCACCGATAATGACCTTACCGCATGCCCCATACCTAATAAATACGACGACCTATGGGAAAAAATTCTAAAGGACAGCTACACTGGCTAATAAAACAGTATCAACGTATAGCTACAAAGGGAAAAAAGGCCTAAAGACATATAGCAATAAATACAGTACACTTCAAATAGTATCAACGTATAGCTACAAAGGGAAAAAAGGCCTAAAGACACATAGCATTAAATACAGTTCACTTCAAACAGTATCAACGTATAGCTACAAAGGGAAAAAAGGCCTAAAGACACATAGCATTAGATACAGTTCATTTCAAACAGTATCAACGTATAGCTACAAAGGGAAAAAAGGCCTAAAGACACATAGCATTAAATACAGTTCACTTCACACATGACTTGCTAAAAGGGGGAAAAATTCCTAGACAAAAGCATCAACAAAATACACCAACCGTTCATCTCTATTACCCTGTGAGACCCGTGGACCGTACATCCAGAACTTACCCTTCAACCAGAGATAAGAACTGCTACCAAACTTTTTGTTCCAAGGGATGGTGGGTGGGAAAACAAAGAAGCCCCGAGCGCGGGGCACACCGTTTCGGCGAGGGAGCGTCCAGGGACAAGGGGGTCTCCTGGGCGCTCCCTATCTCTTTATTCCTGAGGGGCCAGGTGGCCCCTCCTCTAGCCCGCCCCCCCTGACCCGGACCCATTTCCCAGGATCCGGGTCAAGGGGGCCGCCAGCCAATCGGCGGTGGGCCGCGCCCCCCCAGGGCACGCCCCCACCGCCGAGTGGCAACCAAGGAGACAGTGGGGGCGACGGTCGCCGCGCCGCCATGCGTGCGGGGGGGCCGAGGGCCCCCCCTTTTCACATGGTCAGCGACTAGCTGCCGCCTCCCCCCCAATCCGGCACCCAATACCCAGGAACGTGGACACGAGACGTCTTTACTTTTTGGAAGGCGGGCGCTAGTCGCCCGGCCGTATTTATTAAAGTATGAAATTAAAAAAGGTTTTAATTGCATAATCAACAATTTATACAAAAATTCAGCAGGACATTTAGGTACATACTCTTAGCAACAAGTTTGAGAGCCTGACTTTAACAAAACTCTAATACATGTTATTCCTAACTTATACTAAACATCCTCATCTAGAATTTTTGTACATTTCTGGCCATATGGCAGGGTCACTACCGGTGTCAGGTCCTACAAGCTGCGCCTCCCCTCTGGATGTGCGCATGCGCAGTGTTACCCCGGGAATTGCCCGGTCTACGCCCTGAACTCCATTTACCCACTAAAGGAGGGCCCTTACTCTGCGCCGGTGGCGTCATGAGTCCACGCGCGCGGGGTGGCTACCAGCCTAAGGAAAGCGTGAACTACTCCTACCCGCGCTCCTTTGCTTTGCAGCATTTATTACCTTGCCCCTGGAGTTGTGGGAGTGGCCCGCAGGCTCCTCCCCCTGGGCGGGAACCTCCATAGGATGATGCCCGCCCCCTCAGACCTCAAAATATGTGCTCACCGATAATGACCTTACCGCCACAGGCCAGCATTGTTAACCGACGATCTGGCCTCCCCCTGCCTAGGTCTACCCGACAAAGTTCTCCCTCTAGTAACCCCTTCCAGCCAGGCCCCGACATCATTAGACCACAGGACCCTCCCTTCCTCCGTCACATGGACTCCCGTTACCAGGCAGAGCCAATACACCCATTACCAGGTAGAACCAATACACCCATGTTGGATCATCTGCAGGCCGAGTGGGGGCTTGAAATAGTTTGTCCCACTGTGTGTTGATCCCCTTTATCGAGTGATTCAACACCCTGACCGAGTCCCTGCCACACCGGGATAAGTTGAGACCCTACCACCGTGCCACCCAAGTCCTGAAGACCCACCCACAGTGGAGAAGAACCCATCAATGAGTATTTGCCTCCCTAGTTTGGCCAATTCAGCCCCCCCTAGGTGAAGTATCACCGCTGACAGGAGGTCGGGGTGCTGAGCTATAAGTCCCTGAAAGAAGCTCCTGAACTGACCATGGCACAGACCCTCCAACCAACTCTTCCCTGTCCTGCGCCCAGCTTGTTGTTTGTGCTGGCCCATTGTAGCTCCACCACCTCTGGTGATGAGTCCCTCCCCTGCGTGACAGGTTTGAGAAAAACTGCAGCAACCAAGAAAAGACCAAGAAAACATGGGTGACAATTCCCACTTCCACCGTAGGGAATGGGTAGCACTTACACCTGCCAGGAATACCTGGGCCCTTGGTGTCCTCTTTCTCGACGTTTGCTTCCCGTTTTTTGTCCACCAGCTGTTGCTGTTGCGGTGTGGAGCACTCCTCCGATATCCGCCATGGACCCAGCCGTGACTGACGTAAGCATCCCTTGGGCTGTCCACCTGTTGCAGCCATTGTAATGTGGGGCACTCCAGGTATTCACCATGGACCCGGTCATACATAAAATGGAAAGATAGACACACACCATTAGTGTTCCGGCAATAACTGCTGCACACGCATTAACTTACATTACCATCAGTCGCTAAGTTTCAGATAATCTTAGTGCCAGGTCACCACACATTAACACGTCGACGGAAAATGTTAACCCTGGTAGGCTGTAAAATTGGCCTCCCATTTTCACAATCATTGTTACACGAGAAAGTTGTGCTGCGGGCGAGGACATCGCCTCTTAACCCTGGTTTTCTACCCACGTCTTTATGCATAGGATCTTATGTGCCAAACAAGACAGCCTACTTAACAGTGCAGCATCCCAGTCTTTAGCTAAAAGAATTAGCACAGCCCCATCTCCGCCAGGCCATACGCTGGCCCAAGGACCGTTTCCGCTCGC
The DNA here is from genome assembly GCF_964261635.1 of Lissotriton helveticus. NCBI lineage: Eukaryota > Metazoa > Chordata > Amphibia > Caudata > Salamandridae > Lissotriton > Lissotriton helveticus. The sequence goes on along the minus strand of NC_136061.1, from coordinate 283,864,767 downwards.
CACTTTGGCTTCTGGGAGATATCATCCCAGCCAACCGGACATGATCACATGGATCCCCAGAACTATCTGATGCCGCAACCAGGCTCTTGGGCCCCTTTTAGGTGCGACATCAGGGTGTGTATCACTATCAGGACCCCAAGTAGTCTGTCCAAAGGCTCTAGGCCCTGTCTCTCTGCCATTCGTGGTTCCCCCACCCTGTTATTAATACGTGGCTTTGGTACCCCCCTAGAGCTCAACGTATATGGTGCTAAATGACAGTGTGCTAAATAAGTTTCCACACTGTAAATATTCGCCTCAAATCTCATCATAGGCTCAACGTATCTTGTGCCAATGTACTTGTGTGTGAAATAAGTTTACTGACTGAACTAAAGGGGTGTGTTTAGTACAAATACTCCTATTTATTGGCATACCCCTGTTCTGTTCCATTTCCTCATTCATGAGATTAAAGACTGGTAAAACAAGCTGCTCTATATTCCCTCATGACTTGGCTGAAGGCTGCACGCAATACAGCTAACCCTAGGATAGCTCACTAATAATGTTGACTTTAACCTATCATCCATGAAGGGTCCTACGGACAGGTGCAATGTTTGGACTGGTGCAATGCCCCCCCTAGAATAGTTAACAGCACCTCATATGGTGCTTACCTCCACAGTGCAATAAACCATTAGTTATACCTTATTCGTGACTGTTTCCATGATTGTTCTAACTATCACCTCAGCAGACACCAATGATAGTCATTCTAGAGCGTCAAAATTTGACTTAGGTCAATGGCCGTTCTTTGGGTAAGCTAAATAAGCAGCCACAATGGCTTGGATAACATATTGCAAGTGCCTGGAGCACATCATAAAGGAGCCCAGGGATGAACACAAAAAAGGCATATGTAACCTGGGCATCACGGCTATTAAGGAATGTATTTAACGCCCGCACCCGGGTGCTCCAAGGAAACTTGTACTCACCGTGCCCACGTTTTACAAACATGGTGCACATGCAACAGCCCATGCCATAATACAACACGTTCAACCACTGCAGAAAAGCGGTAACACGGAGCAAGGTAAAGTACAGGCCTCGCTCACTGTTTTGCACTGAAACTCCTGGCCGGTGCGCGCAGCGGCTCGGCCCACAAAGGTAAGACTACCCCCATTCCGTGCACTATTCCCAACTCTGAACTGTCACAGGCCGAGTGTGTGTAATTTGAGCGTGTGTACCATACTCACCCCTGAGGATAACTACAAACAAGTAATTCCAGAGTGTCATCATTTTTAAACTTATGTCACTGGCTGTTCCTTGTGCAAGATAAATAAGCAGCACCCATGGCCTGGATAAAATATTGCCAGTGCCTGGAGCACATCCAATAAAGAAGCCCAGACCGAAGGCATGTGTAGCCAGAGCCACACGGCGATAAAGGAATGTGTTTAACGCCCGCACCCGGGCGATGTAAGGAGCCATTTCGAGCTTTGCCCTGTCCTCCCATTAAGGTAAAGATACAGGCACACCCTGCTTCTTTGCTTAGATTGAATGTAAAGAAACTGCTCTTAGAAGTGGTGTGAGAAGCCCTTCTAAAAATCAAGACTGGAATTGCACAAAATACAAAATTATCTACCTGTCAAAAAAGAAACCCCAAAATGGACTGCATTGGGCAAAATCCTAAATGTGGTGTATGTAATGTAAGAGAAATAGGATATCATATTGGGCCTGTGACATGTCTTCAAACTTCATTACAGCCTGGAATAATCCGATGACCCAAAAATCAGAATAGTTTACTACTGCATAAAACACAGGTGTCATCTGCCCCTACTGTAATAGCAAAATGCATTGAGGAGGCAATTGGCCCCCAGTGGTGGGGGGCAATTAACAGAATTATAAGGGAAATCCTTATGGGTTTTGTGCTAATTATGCGCAATATGTGTTTTTGGATATTCAGTTTCCTACAGTCACCACCTGCAGGAAAGTGCACCAGCAAACAGAGTAGTAAGGGAGAATAACATCTGCAGAGACTGCCATAAAGACAGTTTTCACATTGTATTCTCCATTGTGGAGTACAATGGAAATAGGTGCAAAAATCGACCCTGTACAGGCGCATTCAATATTTCACTGGGTGGTTATTGTCTCCGACTCTAGCAAGATAATCAGAATAGGCTGAACATTCTCTACCCACTAGGCCCAATCCTTTGGAGAGGTAGTTCAGAGAAACTTCCCACTGATGCAAAATACGTCCTTTTTGTTACCACCCCAAATACTTCAGTGGTTAATTTGTGAAAAAAAAAAAAAAAAAAAAAAAAAAAAACATAAGTGCTCTCGTCAGGAGGTAGCTTGCACCAGCCCATGTCTCCTTCGTGAGCACGGGCTAAAACAGAACCAACTACTACCCATGAAAGTGGGGATAGGATGTGGCTAATGGCCAGAGCTGCAGACACGGGGGGCTGGGGAACAAGGTTTGAGTGTTGGCATCTGCTCAACATCCTGTGATTCTGGGCAATTCACTTAATCTCCCCATAAATGAATGTGTCATTAACTGATACTCATGAAAGGCGCAGCACTGGCTCAAATTAAGCACTGCAGTCTGGACACATAATGACTGATCTTTAAGTGAGTGCATTGGGCAAAGAAATGAGCCAATGGTAGGAAGACTGTAACATTTGCAGATACTCATGCCTTAGGATAACTCTGCTTCTAAGCACTACTAATTTCAATGGGTACAGCGGGAAAAGTGATAAAATAGTCCACTTTCGCACTCCGTTATCACACAGAGAAGTCATGGATTTAACCCATATTTACTAATTCCATGGCATGCAGTGAAACACCTAAAACTAATTTCACGAATAAATAGTCCTTTAAAGAATCAATAAATCTGTGTATCGAAAATTCTGCCAACATTTGGGTCAGTTCACATAAAAGATATCACAGCTTGTGGCATATTATATGGTATGGATGTTGCTGTTATTCTGATTTGGAATATTTTTTAATTATTGTAAATTTTGGACTTAACACAAATAGGCATTATCTTCGTCAAAATGTGTATACTTTAATCTTACACTGATCAGTGTTGTCCGATTCAGCTTTTGATGGCATTACATTAGTCTACTGAGCTCTAGTTTGTGACGTCACCGGAATGACCTCACACACATACTGGCCGGAGAAAGGAGGCACCGCAAGTAATAAACACACTTTTAGAAGTAGACTCAGATGAAAGCACAAACACACCACGCACGTGTCACAAAGACAGAGGCAGACGTAAAGGACGGAATGCAAAATGATAATGAGGACACTAGAAACACACACTGCCAGTGCCCCAATAGCCCCCATACCATATCCGGTCATGGGTCAGCTGTTCCTCCCAGCGACAATTGGTGTAAGGAAAAAAGATCTGGGAGGCAGGAACACATCTGGGCACCAACCCCTGTCCTTGCCTCTCAGCTCGGGCGCATCGCTGACGGGCAGGACCATGTGCTTCCAGTCAACGACGGCCTTGAAGCTCTGCAGGGGGTCATCGCCTCTGTGAGTATGAAAACCGCTCCATGCTGCCATGAACTCAGTCGTTCTAGCAGCGCCCGAAGAGAGGAGTCACTCTTGCCCCTTGACCCCAAAGTGGGGCTCGAATTACCCCTCCTCGTACGGCCGTGACACCGAACCTCAAGGGGTGCGGATGAATAGGCTAAAGCTTGAAAGGGATGGCACAGAGAGGCCATGCAGCCCAACCCTCTATGGCTTCAACAGTGGACGTTGACAATTCTACTGCCATGCACCGCCGAGAACACGAGGGCCAACAGAATGCATGCCAGGAAGCTGGGGTCAGTCCTGCAAGCGAACAATCACCCTCGAAACATTCAACAAGTGGACAGGCCTCTAGCCCGCAACAACTCCAAGCCTTCCCATCTACGGCTGCCCAGAGGCCCCCAAAGCGCAGCCCCCACCTCACCTGGCGACATGGACGCCTCCCCACGCCGACGCCCCGATCACACTCGTCCTTGCCCACTCCCTCGAGGTCCGGGCCTGGCCACGCAGGACGACCTCCACCTCCGTCTGCAAAACGCCGGACGACCTCCGCTTCGCTCGATGATCCGACGGCCTGTAGCTCCCCCGAAGCTGCTCCGCCTGCAAGCACAAAACAGAGATCACAACGTCCCCGGCAATGTTCCCCCTGCAAACAAGGGGCTAGCTTCCAGCGAGGTCCCGCTCTGCAACGCCGACCGAATCGGCACCTGGAAAAGAAAGCGAGATCACCACAAAACAAAGAAGCCCCGAGCGCGGGGCACACCGTTTCGGCGAGGGAGCGTCCAGGGACAAGGGGGTCTCCTGGGCGCTCCCTATCTCTTTATTCCTGAGGGGCCAGGTGGCCCCTCCTCTAGCCCGCCCCCCCTGACCCGGACCCATTTCCCAGGATCCGGGTCAAGGGGGCCGCCAGCCAATCGGCGGTGGGCCGCGCCCCCCCAGGGCACGCCCCCACCGCCGAGTGGCAACCAAGGAGACAGTGGGGGCGACGGTCGCCGCGCCGCCATGCGTGCGGGGGGGCCGAGGGCCCCCACTTTTCATTCTGCACCGGAGTAAATACTACAGCAGCGTCGCCAAACAATACCTGATTCAAATGCAGATTGTTGGCTCTATATCTACTTTACTTATAAACCCGCCACAGTGAAGTAAAGAGTATAAGAAGACTCGCACCACCACGTTTCGTTTAAGCTTCCCCTACTGCCAGTGATGGTAGTGATGGTGAATGTTTAGAGTAGTTACATACTCACTCTCTCTTGACGGAGCAGAGGCTCACTCCTGATTTCGCATTAATTTTTTTCCTTTTTTGCAAATTCCTTCAATATAAAATACTAAGGGCCAGATGTACGACCCGTTTTTACATGCGCAAACGGGTTCGCGAACCCGTTTGCGCATGCAAAAACCTATTGGGCCATGTACATAGCCTATTCGCAAGTCGCAATTTTTTGGCGACTCGCTAAATAGGTTTTTCACCTTGCTATTTAGAAGGGGCCTTCCCTTCCAAATAGCGAGTCTCAAAACCATGTACAAATGTTTTACGACCGCATTTGCGGTTGCAAAACACTTGCAATTACTACCTACTTTAAGTAGATGGTAATGCATCGCAAATGGGAAGGGGTCCCCAGGAGACCCCTTACCCTTTGCAAAGGCATGCTAAATTATTTTTTAAGGGCAGGCAGTGGTCCCAGGGACCACTGCCTGCCCTTAAAAAATTAAACAAAAAAGTTTAATTTTCTTTTTTTTCTAAATGCTTGGAATCAAGGCTGCATTTGAAATACAGAAAACGGCTTTATTTAAGAGCAGTCCCAGACATGGTGTTCTGCTGAGCCCAGCAGGCCACCATCCCTGGGAGGGCTGGCATTCCAAAGGGCTCGCAAATGGCGAGAGGCTCATTAATATTAATCAGCCACGCAATATGCAACCCCATTGGGAATCCCAAACAGTGTTAAACACACTGTTGTACATTTCATTAAGCAACTCACAATTGTGAGGCACTAAATGAAATGGTCATACATCTGGGCCCAAAATCCTTAGTAATTTGAGTATTTGTTTTGTGTGCACACGTGTTTTTTTTTAAATTACTGTTTTAATATTTGAAATTTAAATCATACAAATTGCTTGGGGGTCCCCGGCTTCCAGTGGTGACTCATTGGGGGTCCTCAGGAGTCAAAAGTTTGGGAACCACTGCTCTGGACCACTTCTCCACTGCAGAATCACCATACCTCAGATTTCTAACCACATGTTATGTGTGAGGGAGACTCCCTGAGCTCTCTGCTCAATTGTTACAGTTGGAGAATGTTTGACCCTTTTTCCATTTCAAGGAAGATAACATTGGACTGTTACATTTCTAAGGTATTGTGGTTTACCTTCAATATGTCAGAGGGATCTAAGAAAAGGCTTTGTCGAAAGACAAGATGATTTTCTGAGGATTCCCATAAGGACTGCCTATACTGTTTGCATCCTAACCATTAACAAAAGGATTGTTAACACTGTAGAACCTCTTCTGCCAAAACTCTTATGGATAGAGAAGCCAGGTTAATGCTTTTGGCTCCAGAAGAAAAAAGACCAGATCCGAATCTGGTTTAGATGAGGAGGTGGGTCCAAGTTGTTCTCTACCTGAACAAAAGCAAAAAAAATAGGGTTCTACCTCATTTGTAAAAGACCCTAAAACAGAAGACTGTTGAAAAAACCTCAAAACCTGAAAAACCTCTGAAGACTCCTCTTCAGGCTCTGTTCAGAAGAAATTGTCAATTTCATCTTCTTCTCTCCCTCTCACTCCTCATAAAAATGCTGTCAATGAAATGAGACCGTTAGCAGACGACGCGTCTTTGAGGGCAGTAGCGTTGACGAGAACTTTATTGACGGCTATCCCCATGACAAAGGTGATGATGGTCACTCTGACCATGGCAACAGCTTCGCTAACGAAGGGCTTGATGGCCCCCACCACCTCGTTAATGACCATGTCGATGGCTGTTCCTTTGACAACCTCGTTGGCGACCATTCCGTTGACAAAGGGTTTCAAATCACCATCGACGAGACAAGTGTGGATGACCGTAGCTATTAGGAAGACAATCTCTTCATCGATGACCTCATCGACGAGCCTGTGACGAGATAAATAAAGCTAATTTTTTAGCTGAGAATGTCTCTGCTAAGCTTAGACTAGATCTGACGTCACCGAGTAAGGTAGTCCCGCTGCCTCTGGACCACCTTCTTGACACAGAGGAATTAGGAGACAATGAGTTTTCCGGTCCTAATTACAGTATTTCACAACTAAGGGTAAAGTTTCAGGACACAGATGAATAGGAGGATCCTAACAAGGACAATTCCAGTTACATGGAAGATAGCCATTCCTTCATGGCTCGACAACATCCCATAGCCCATCAATACATCACTATCCAAGAGCACTATGCTTACGAAAGCCCTATGAAGAAACTCAAGGCACAAGGGGAGATACCATTGCAGTGCCCATTTCTTTGGTCACTGATCTAAGACACATGCTAAATGATTATTATATGCGCTTTCCTGAAATGCATGCTTCAGTCCCTCTCACTCCGGGTCGCATGGAGGCACCTGCACCGGTACCAGTGCCTACAAGTCGTACGCCTTTGCATACACGAGTGGTAAATGTAAATGTCGGAATTTGTAAAGCGCACAACTACCTCCACCGGTCAGATCTTCACTTCCTACCACCACCATCAGAGATGATTATATAGACAACGATCCAGATGATAAGCTAGAGAAAGGGGAATTAGTTCAAGACCAAAATACATCAAGTCGGGAGTGGGCTGACTATGACGCTCCATCATCCCAAACAACTTCACCATCCCCAGCAAGTTCTCCTCTGGAGCATATTAGAGGTTTTCATGAGTTACTGGAACGTGCTTCCAAGAGATTCGATCTGTCTTTCCCAACATAGCAAGCAGAATGGTTTCTGTAGTATTTTAAGGACTCAGCAAGGAAATAGGTAAGATCTATCCCCATTGTCAGCCACATATGGGAATAAGGCTTAAAGTTAATGAAAAACCCAGCTTCAGTCACCGCTATGGTTCCTTGGATAGACAAAAAATATAAGGCCCCTGATTCCACACCGGCCTGCTTGACGGGGAATCCACACCCAGATTCAGTGGTTATGCACGCTGCACAGCGACACTTCAGAAATCCTTCTGTGCCTTTTCCAGCTCCTCCAGGTAAGGAGAGCAGAAGGCTCAACAACATAGGCAAACTCTTTGATGCAATGGCAGCCACCTCCATCAGAGCGTCAAATGCATTGGTTGTTCTGGGCAGCTACGACAGCCAGATGTGGTTCGATCTTGCATCACTCCTTGATATCGTTCCTGACGATAAGAAGAAGGAGGCAAATTAAATTCTGCAAGAGGGTGCCAGAGTGTCATCTGAGATTATTGATACGGCTATGAACATATCATCCACCGCATTTAAACAGGTGATGGGCACAGCAGTTTTGCGCCAACAAGGCCAAAGGCCATCTAGTTTCGCACTGAAGTCAAAGCCAAGATTTTGGATATGCCTTTTGATGGGGAGAACTTATTTGGCAAACACTTGGATGACGCCCTCCAGGCCATCAAGGCTGACAAGGATACAGCACGCTCTCTCAGAACATTCCAGCAGAGGCATTTTCAGTCCTTTTTTGGAGGAAGAGAGCAATACACACAGAGATTCTCTTACCAATTGTACAGATACCAGCCATATGCTCAGCAAGGATATCGGTCCCAGTACACCAGGCAACAACAGCAATACAGAGCTTTCAACGCGGCATACTCTAGACACCCAGCTCAATGAAGACCTCTAGCTGGAGGATAAGCCCAGGATCCTCCAGGATAACAATGATGTTTCTCCGGCACTAGTCACCTCTGACCACCACAGTCAGCCTTGGAACAATCACCTTTCCTTTTGCAACCAATGGGAGAGCATCACACCGGACAAATGGGTATTGGACATCATACATCAGGGTCATACCCCAGAATGTGTTCAAAGGACTCCCTGTCAACCTGCTCCCAAGAGAGCTCATTAACAACTCGATCTCCCAAAATAGGAGATTTCTGTGCTTCTCTTGAAGGGAGCTGTAGTGTACGTTTCTCTTCCGGCAGCGCAGCAAAGGATTCTATTCCGACTTCTTCCTCATAAAGAAAAACCTGGGAGACAGATCATGGATCTTAGGCAGCTGAACAATTACAAAAGAAGCAACCCTTTAGAATGCTATCTTTGCAAGACATACTGCTAAGGGTATATGGAAAAAACGTCCATCTTTAATCAGATCCTCAAAAAGAATATTGAGTCCTTGATTATGCCCTGTAACTCAGTTTTAGTCCAGTATAATGCTGACCTGCTAGTTGCGCCAGATACCTCGCTGACCTTCAACAACCATTGCTCCCTCGCCGCTGAGCTCTATATGGTAGCTGTTGCTACCTCTGCGCTCCAATCCTCGAGTTCAAGGCACTCCTCCACCCAGAGGCTTCCGACTGTGCCTCATCCCTGGTGGTGAATTCTGTTCCTGCTTTTCTCTGCTTTCCTATTTTTTCATTTTTTCGGTATTTCTGTTTATTCTGTGCCTTTTTTTATGGCTTTTTCTTAGCCTTTTTCTTTGCCTTTTTCCATGCCATTCTGTGCCTCTTCGTTTCCCGCCCCTGCCCAGCCCCTGTGGCCCGCCCTTTCCAGCTCCACTTCTGGCCTCCCAGCCTCCCAGCTCCTCCCACCTCCGTACCACTACTTAATGGCAGCTGCCAATGGCACAACAAAGACAAGCCTGTCTGCGCCCATTCGTGCCTGGATCTTTCCCAGCACCACGAACCCTTGACCCCACGTCTTTCACCGCTACGACGCCAGCATCCTCCATGTCCTCAACTCTAGACGCTCAACTGCCTGCCACCCCGTGTCGCCAAATGGCACCCAAGGACCTTTCACCTGCTGCAACTGCACCCTCTCCTGCCTTCCCACACCAGACGTACCAACCGCTCTTCCCCCAAGAACAAGACTCGACCACCTAAGCTGCATCCTACTCAACAAACGGTCCCTCAACAAACACACTGTGGAAATCTGGGAACTGCTCGACTCCATCTACCCAAACGTCGCCTTCTTCACGGAAACTTGGATGAACCCCACCTCCGCATCAGATATCTCCACCGCCATCCCTGATGATTACAAAATCATCCACAAAGACCTCGCCAACTGACCAGGAAAAGGCATCGCTATCATACACAAAAAAGCCCTTTGCCTCACAACTAGCTCCAATGGCCATTCACCCGACATGGGACACCTCCACTTCTAGATCCTGACCAACCTAAACTCCACCCTTCACAGCACACCCATCTACAGACCTCCCGGACCCTGCCCATCTTTTAGCGAATCCATAGCTGACTTCATCACACACCACGCCTCGCCTGTACAGACTACATCGTCCTCGGCGACCTCAATTTCCACCTGTAAAACCTCAACGACCCCAACACCTCAGCCCTACTAGAGAACCTTACCACCATCGGACTCAAACAACTAGTCACCTCCCCAATGCACTCAACAGGGCACACGCTCGGCTCTATCTTCTCCTCAAGCAACAACATCTCCGTCAGTCACACCTCCAAACTCCAGGACTGACCACCGCTGCGTCCACTTCCCCTTCACCAAACTCACCCAACACAACTGCGCCCAGCACTAACCGTGCAGAAGCTAGAACAAAGTTTCCAAAGACCAACTCGCCTCCACAAGACACCACCACCGACCTCAGCGGACACCAATACATACGCACGCAACCTTCACTTATGTGTGTTCGACTGTGCCAACACACTGGCCCCCCTCAGTAAACCCTCCGGCAAACAGCCCGCCAAGAAAGCCAACTGGTTCTCCCCAGCCCTCCAAGAGTCCAGGCGGACCTACCAACGACTCAAGAGAAGATGAAGGACCAGCATGACCCCAGCAAACTATGCAGCCTTCACAACCACCGTCACCACGCGCCACCACCACGTCAGAGCCACAAAGAAAACTGCCATACAGGAATGTGCAAACGCACGCAACAGCAAAGAACTCTTCACCATGATCAAAGAATTTGCCAAACCCAGCACAGATGCCACTGACACCCCTCTCTGCGACAACCTTGACAAATTCTTATGCTGCAAGAACACTGACATCTACAACAGCTTTGCAATGCAGAACCCACCCACCCCACCCACAACCACTGCACCCAAATGCCCCAGATCCCAGCCGGCCCTGATATAGTGGACAACCCTCACCACCGATGACAGCTTACGGATCATAAAGACCATGAACTTTGGAGCCCCCTCTGATCCCTGTCCCCACCGCATCTTCAACCGAGTGAGCGCCAGCATCACCCCCAAACTCTGTCGCAACATTAACTGCTCTATTGAATCCACCACCTTCCCTGAAGACTAGAAACACGCAGAGATCAAAGCCCTACTGAAAAAAAATCTCGCCTGACCCAACGGATCTCAAGGATTACAGACCCATCTCTCTGCTCCCCTTCCCAACCAAAGTCATTGAGAAGGCCATCAACGTCCAACTCACCAAATTCATTGAAATAGAGTACATCTTGGACAGTGCCAAATCAGGCTTCAGAAACAACTCAGCACCAAGACTGCACTCCTCACCGCAACAGACTACATCCGCAATCTCCTCGGCCGAGGTGAAACGGCAGTCCTCATCCTCCAAGACCTCTCTGCGTCTTTCGACATGTCTCACCACACCCTCCACGCAAGACTCCACGATGCCGGCATCCGTGGCTAAGCGTTAGAGTGGATTCTGTCCTTCCTCACCAGCCAAACCCAGAGAGTACAGCTCCCACAGTTCTCCTCAGAACCTACAGAGATCAGCTGCAGAGTTTTACAGGGCTCTTCCCTTAGCCCCACCCTATTCAACATCTACATGGCCCGACTGGCCGCCATCGTTAAGAACCACGGACTAAACATAGTCTCATATGCTGATGACAACCAGCTGATACTCTCCCTTACCGATGAACCTACAGCCGCAAAGAACAGTTTCCACAACGGGATGAAGGCAGTCACCACTTCGATGAAGGACAGCTGCCTCAAACTCAACTCTGACAAATCCGAAGTCCTTATCCTGAGAACCACTTCCTCCACCTGGGACAACTCCTGGTGGCCCACAGTGCTCAGCACCCCCCCACACCCACAGACTGCGCATGTAACCTCAGCATCATCCTTGACTCCTCGCTCTGAACCGCCAAATCAACAACGTCTCATCCTCCTGCTTCCACAGGCTCCCCCTGCTTTGATAGATTTTTAGTTGGTTCCCCACCGAGCCCAGAAGAACGGTCACCCAGGAGCTCGTCAACAGCAAACTCAACCACAGCAACACACACTACACTGACACCACCCAAAAGCGCCAAAAGAAGTTGCAAATAATCCAGAACGCTGCCACAAGGCTTATCTTGGACATCCCCCGCCGCAGCCCCACGCTTATCACCTGAGAACCCTCCACTGGCTCCTGATCAACAAAAAAATCACCTTTAAGCACCTCACACATGCCTACAAGGCCTTCAACAACATCAGAACTGCATTCCTCAACCACTGCCTCTCCTTCTGCCCTCCCACAAAACACCTCCGCTGCGCAAACCTGGCCCTGGCCACTATGCCACAGATCTGCAAGACCATGGCCGGAGGAAACTCCTTCTCCTACTTCACCGCAAAGACTTGGAACTCTCTTCTTCTACATCTCAGGCAATCACCCTCAGTGCCTCAATTCAGGAAAGACCTCAAGACCTGGCACTTCGACTGAACTGCAGAACCCACCCCCAGTGGCTTGAGACAGGTGATTAGCCGCGCTCAATAAGAACCCTGATTGATTGATGGAGATACCCAGGAAGTTTGTAAACAAAACACTATTGCCCTGTTGAACCACCTGGCTGAGAATGGAGAAAAAGTGTCCTCAAGTAAGTTACAATATTGTCAAAAGGAAGTCCTATATCACATTGTGAAGGGAGTGAGGAAGGTGTCACAAGAAAGAATTACTGCAATTATGAAAATTAATCCACCAACTACTCAGAAAGAAATCAGTATGTTTTTGGGAAAGGTGGGGTTCAGTCGCCAGTGGATCCCTAACTTATCCTTAGGGGCTAAACCTTTACAGAGGCTGACACACAGGGATATGTCTGATCCAGTATCTTGGGATAACGACTGTTTGGTTGCCTTCCTAGAGCTGAGAGAAAATCTCTGTCATGCTCTGGCACTGGGAATGCCTGATTACCATATGCGTTTCATCTCTTTTGCAGTGTGAGGACGGGCTGTGCTCTCTCAGTGCTTACATGGTAATGCTCAAAACCCAATTGCATGTTTTTCTGCTATTCTTGATCCCATAGCTGCAGCGCTGCCTGGGTGCCCTAAAGCTTTGGCAGCGACAGGTGTCAGCAAAGAGCTGTGTGGAAGTATTGTGATTGGTCATCCTCATAATGTTTTTGAACCCCTTTCTGTAAAGATATTGTTGACCCCTACCCAACACTTAACAAACAGAAGCCTGACCTTTTCTTCCCTTCCCCCCCTCTGGAATAATAGGTTGTTTGTCAGCGCTGGGGCGCCCTAGGGTAGCTACGCGCTTTAGAAAACCGCATTCAAATTCAAATTCAAATTCAGAAGCCTTCTCAAACATCCCGTAAGTGGCACGTGATTATGAAAAAATCACAAATAAATAAAAAATAATATTTTAAGGAAACAACCAGCCACCATGTCATCCAGCAGAAGGATACCCCCATAATTGAAGGAAAGCACATTCAGATGTCTGCTTTCCTTACAAAACTGGTTGGCTATGCTATTCAGCTGTATAAGAGCCAATACTCCCTTGAAGGTAATAGAAAGAGCAGAATTACTAGTTTCTGCATTTCTCTAAAGAAATTACCCTCAGGACCAGCCCATAACTGGACCTGCTAAGAAGAAACATTCCCAAAAGAAAACACACCAAGAGACATTCCTATATGTGTTGCAGGAAAAAGTCCAGTTGCTGTTGTAATAGTCTTTATTATTCAAACCTTGTGATGCCTTAATTAAGAACATCTGTCAAATTATAGGTGTGTGTATCATTGCACACATTTTTGGGGAAACGTAATGAAAGTTTTGATTTATTATACAAGATTGCGCTTTTAGTGCAAAATTGGATTTCCTACATGAGTTTTTTTTATCATGCAAGAGCATACTTTTTTTTAGAAAAACATATTTTTATTGTTTTTTGTTACTGTACTGCACAATTCGGTTTTATATATTTATATAGATTTACTAAAAACCCAAAGTTTACAGGAACGTTATAGTAAGGTGAAAATTTTACATGCACAAAAATTATTTTTTCTTTCTAAGACGCTAAACATAATTTCTACAACAAAATGAAACCCCTTATTTTGTTCCTTCCTAAATAAAATGTTTTAAGTTTTACCAGTTTGATTTAATCAAGATAGCTTCATGTGTGCCACACTTTTGTTATAAATAAGACTGGTAGCGCTGTAGCTCTTCTTTAGAACACTCTGGGAGGTTGTAGTAGAACACAAGGGAATCTACTGACAGAATGCTCCTGTTGGAAGTACATGTTTTACTGAAAATGTCAGACTTCATTCTCACGGCAGAGAACGATAGTGTGAATTTACAGAAAATATGTCCTCATTTTAGCTTCTGGAACACCTTCGATAATCTGTATGGGAAAATCATGAGAAAATTGTTTTCTCTCAAATATGATTCATGGAATCTCAGCAGAAGGCTTTTTCACAGTGTAAAATCACCTAAGCACCAAGTGATTTATGTTGTAATTAAAATCTGTTACTACCCTTTATACCTTCTCCTTTTTGTTACCCTCAAACGCTGCCATTCACTACAATGCATTTCATTGGGGTGCTGTTATGGGTATTGGTCCCAAGATGGCTGCCATCACTTTCTTGTGGAAATGGTGACAGCCAATCAGATCTCACCATGAGATCTGATCTTAGGCTACTCCCAGATATGCAAATTTGGATTTTCTTTACTATCTCGAAAATTAGTGAACGGATTTACACCAAATAAAAGCGTGATCTGCGTAACAAAATCTACCTTTCTGCCAAATTTGGTATAATTCAGTTGAGCGGTTTGGGCTGCGGCTTGTGTAAAGACTCTATGGAAATTAACATGACAAACACACTTATTTTGACCCCCCCCTTTTCCTCAATCTCCGCTTGACAGATCACCCCAAAAGTTTGCATGGACAAAAAGAATCACCAGCACACTTTCTGGAAAACGGCATAAAAAATATTGGCCAGTCAAAAACACTTTTCCTATAGAAACATGGTCCTAACTATATTTCTCTACTGGCAACCGCCAGTAGGTAAAATATATATATATATGGGCGATATGGAACAAGCTAATGTTAGTCGGGCAGATGCACAGCTAGTTTGAATGATGGTTTATGCGTTTCTCAGTATTTAAGGTGCTCCATAAGTAACGTCAGTGTCCCACGACGTGAATTATACTGTATAACAACTGCGGGGCCAGTGAACCACTGGTCCCATCCTTGTGTGCACACTGTTATTCCTCCCTATGAAGAGAGGATTCACTCATAGTTTTAAATGTTCAAATCTTTATTTTTTTTGTTCTAGAATTCTTTTGCAAAAGTTCATGAAATCATATTTTTGATCATCATTTTTTGATCCAATTTCAACATATCACGGTCCTTTGTGTGGATCCAATGCATTTCGGGCCCTTATTTCGGCCCTTCATCAGGGAAAGGACACTATATAAAACATAAATGAAACAACCTATCAGTGCTGTGAACAAGTGTAAACTCGGAAATATGTGCAAGTGAATATAACAAAGTACGTGGTATCACTGGGTGTGAAGTTAGTTTGTCACCTTTAAAAAAATCTTCATGCCCGTGTGTCAATCGAAATAAATAAAACATTTCTCACGTGTCACGTTATTTCTGTTCGGCGTGGTTCAACTCTGGGGAATTAAAGGAGTTGGAAAAATGTGTTGAAAACGATACCGCGCAATGAGTAAACCTTGAAAGACTAAAAGGCCGATGCCTTAGTCGAACAAAGGTTCATGAACTAACCTGAGTTTCTACTGGATTCAATTCTGTTGTCCTCGGTTCACGTACGCCGGTCGATGCGGAAATGCCGCTGACCGCGTCTGATGCTGTTAGTAAGTGTCGCTCACGTGATTAATGGAAAGAGAAAATAGACTGGGGAATTCCCGGAGTGCGGTGACCAGGGGGTATTAAAAAACGAGAGATGAATTGGTATTCCTAAGGGGTCGCAATGACTAAGAAAGTGGGTTGCACAAGGTGAAAAAATCAATCAGACGCGGTCAGCGGCATTTCCGCATCGACCGGCGTACGTGAACCGAGGACAACAGAATTGAATCCAGTAGGAACTCAGGTTAGTTCATGAACCTTTGTTCGACTAAGGCATCGGCCTTTTAGTCTTTCAAGGTTTACTCATTACGCGGTATCGTTTTCAACACATTTTTCCAACTTCTTTAATTCCCCAGAGTTGAACCACGCCGAACAGAAATAACGTGACACGTGAGAAATGTTTTATTTATTTCGATTGACACACGGGCATGAAGATTTTTTTAAAGGTGACAAACTAACTTCACACCCAGTGATACCACGTACTTTGTTATAATCACTTGCACATATTTCCGAGTTTACACTTGTTCACAGCACTGATAGGTTGTTTCATTTATGTTTTATATAGTGTCCTTTCCCTGATGAAGGGACGAAATAAGGGCCCGAAATGCATTGGATCCACACAAAGGACCATGATATGTTGAAATTGGATCAAAAAATGATGATCAAAAATATGATTTCATGAACTTTTGCAAAAGAATTCTAGAACAAAAAAAATAAAGATTTGAACATTTAAAACTATGAGTGAATCCTCTCTTCATAGGGAGGAATAACAGCGTGCACACAAGGATGGGACCAGTGGTTCACTGGCCCCGCAGTTGTTATACGATATGGAACAAGAACAGAGACTCCGTCATGCAATGCTACAGAGGCTCGCCAAAGAGGAGGATGTAATCAAGAAAAGAAAAACTTTTAAATTCCAGAGGGACAAACTTGATTACCAGAATGGTCGTATATTCACGTTTTCTAGGAAATACGATCAACCTGAGGGTACGGCCATACCTCCAACAACAGAAACCGGAACCGGACAGAGTGGACAGATTGGTAATAGTCCCTCAACGTCGGATTCTAATCTGAGCTCTATACCGGGCAGTGAGTCGGAGAGTGAACAGAGAAATGGTGGTGATGCGGTCGGGTTTACCAAGCGGTCGTTGGGTCAGGAAGTGAAATGCCTGCGAAACGACCGCAGACAGACCCTAAGATCTCACACAAGAACAAGCAAGAGCGCAACCTCAAGCGCAAGTGGCGGAGGCGGAGTCGGGCAGCAAAGCAGCACAGGGAAGCCACCCCAGAGGGGTCGGGGTCGGGGTCGCAAACGTTGGAATCGTCGATGAAAACACAAGTAAGCAGCCAAATGTCTATTATCAATCTGTCTAATATCCATTTAACCGCCAGTGAAATCAAAACACTATCACTGGGTTTGACTTACTGCCCACCCTGTGCGTTTAACTATGCGCGCACCAGAATGGACTTTTTTAAATATATCAGGAAACTGAAACTTAAGAAGCTGTTCTTACTTAACAAACTTAAAGCGCGCACACCATCGCAGGTTGGCATTTTGACTGAGGTGGATGTAGTCCCTTGTCTGGCTGGAGAGGTGGGCCTATATGGGGCTTTGGAGGAATTGAATAGAGAGGGGGAACTTTGGATGACACCGTTATAGAACGACAGCTGATAACAAATGCCCCCGCATCAACAGATTTTAAAGCCAAATCAACTTTTAACCCGGTGTTAACCTTTGATAACATAGAGGTATTCAACAATCTGGTAACATCTGACTTGAAGAAACTGCATCAGGTGTCCTTGGCTAAGGATGCCAGGAGTAGAAAATGCAACAGTGCTTATGGCAGCCTGATGAAAAAGTTACAGGGAGACAGCAATGTAATTGTCAAGCAGTCAGATAAGGGGGGCAACATTGTCCTATGGCCCCAAAAAATTTACATGGAGGAAGCTCTACATCAACTCAATGACAGGAACGGTTATTGTAGGAGTGATTGGAAAACAGCTAGAGCGGCCTGGGACGCTTTCCACACCAGATTGTACTCTTGGAAAAGCATGGGGTTGCTGAGTGGGGATGAGCAGAAGTTCTTAAAGACAAATTATCCAGTAATCCCTGTCTTTTATATGATTCCAAAGGTCCACAAGAACTTATCAAATCCACCGGGTAGGCCTATAATTTCAGCCCGTCAAGGTACATTTGAAAATACCTCCCGTTACATAGATCATTTCTTGCAGGAACATGTGAGGTCTTTGCCCTCGTATATTAGAGACACTGGGGACTTTTTGGACCAAATTGGATCTGTGGTGTGGCAGGAAGATTACTTGCTGATGACATTAGATGTAACTTCTTTGTACACGAGTATAAACCATGTTGATGGCTTGCGGGCGGTGGAATATTATCTGAAGAGAAGACCGGCCTGTATGCTACAAAATAACAGCATGATCAGTGAAATGACAGAGATCTGCCTCAAAAGCAACTTCTTCCTGTTTCAAAAATAGGTGTTTCAACAACTTAGGGGAGTTGCGATGGGGGCCTGCTTCTCCCCAAGCTACGCGTGCTTGCACATGGGGCTTTGGGAGGAGCAGGTCCTTGGGGGGCCTATGAAAAGACAAGGGCTAGCAACATCATAGCCTGGTACAGGTCCATAGACGACCTCTTCATCATTTGGAGAGGGTCAGAGGGTGATGCATCCCTGTTCATTTCAGACATCAACAAGAACGATTTCAACCTAAGATTCACTGGTCAGATCAGCAGTACAAAAGTTACCTTTTTGGATGTGGAGGTTAGCATTGCTAACGGAAGGATAGTAACAGATCTACATCGAAAAGAGACAGCGGGCAACACGGTTTTGCATGCTTCTAGTCATCACCCAGCCCACCTGATTCGGAGCATCCCCTATGGGGAGATGCTAAGGATCAGGAGGATTTGCAGTACGGAAGAGAACTGTACTAGAGCCCAAAGTGCAAGTAGGGAAAGGTTTGTGGAGAGAGGGTACTCTAGAGAAATGGTTGAGCAAGCAATGAGACGAGCCAACAAACCAACTGTGCAAGATGAAAGTTCTAATGTTGAATTAACACAAGCACGTGAAGACAAGGAGTCAGGGCAGCCTAGGTTGATAATAGCTTACAGCCGACAGCATAAAGAGATACACAACATAATGCGCAAGAACTGGCAGGTCATCAAGGGAGATCCGGTGATTGGGGGGATCCTAGCTGATAAGCCAGCGTTAACATATAGTCGGGCCAGATCTATGAGCGACATGTTGGTGAGCAGCAGCCCTGAGGTGGCTGAGGAGAATTGGCTGGGGTAGAGCAAAGGCTTTATCAAATGTGCTGCCTGTAAGGCATGTAAAATAGGGAAAAGTTGTACTTCCTATACTACGCCTTTCAGTGATGAGGTGAAGAGTATAAAAAAGAAAATCACCTGCAAGTCAGATTTTGTAGTTTACGTGTTGGAATGCGCTTGTGGTCTGCGATACGTGGGCAGCACGAAATTGCAGGTCCACAAGCGCATTCTACAACATTTAAGGGCAACCAATAACAGGGATGAAACTTACCCTGTTGCTAGACACGTAAACTCGTGCCATGGTGGCGATATTGGGTGTCTCCAATATTATGCTATAGATATGGTTCCACCCCTTCGCAGGGGAGGCGATAGGGAGGCTCGGCTGAGAGTACTGGAGACTCGTTACATTTTAGAGCTCAACTCAAAGACTCCTAATGGTCTGAACCAAACTGAAGACCTACACTCATGCCTGTACTGAAACATGTAATGTGAGTGGGTTGTGCTGATCAGCTTAAATGTCTGAACTGTAATGTAGTTTGAGTGTATGACATACACATGGAATAATGTTGAACATCTGATGGTCTTTTTAACAGATACATTTTATGGTGATGGGTTGAGTGTGACCTTTAACTTCTGGCAAGCAATGGTAATTCATTGGGACACAAGGAAGAAGTTTGAAGGGGTTTAAAGTGCATCAGAAGCTGTCCCTTAGGAAACAGCAGTGTGGACGCAGTGGTGATAGGAGTTGATATGCCCACTTGGGCTTCATTTTTTGAGCAATGGTCCTTTAACATGTATTCTTCATCAAAATACTTCTTGGTTTTTCCCATTTGCAATATTTGCACAGTACATAGCGAATTTGCACAGAATTTATGAAATGTATATTTTATGGTCATGATTTTAACATGTATTATACAATAGTAATTTATTCTCTTAATTGATTTTATATTTGAATCAATTTAATTAATGGGAACATACCGAAGGACGATAGGAGGTTGAAGAGTCAACACGTATTGAAAAAGTAATATATTTTATTAAATGTTTGAACTCTTATCTATACATGTTATTAATCAGCACAGATGGACTATGAGTGATATTTGTATGCGCTGAAATTTTACATGTAATGTACAGTGCATTTCTTCCTAAAACCAGGCTGAAGTCTGTTTTTTATATCCACAGGCTGAGGGGTCAGCAGATGACGCACTTGCACTTTAAATTGATTGGTGGATTGCCTGACCATGTCATGTGATCAAGGGGCTGAGGTCCCGAAACGCGTCATGGCGGCGTGTGTTTTTGCACAAGGATTGAATAAATAAAAAATTTGCAATTTTCCATCTGGGTCCGGTTTTCGTTTTTGTTCCGAAGCGGCATTTGGGGCACAACGGAGTTCTTCTCATATATATATATATATATATATATATATATATATATATATATATATATATATATATTACATATATTATACACACACATATTTCTATATATCTATCTAGCTATCTATCTATAAATAGATAGATAGCTAGATAGCTAGATAGATATATAGTCCAACATGTAACCCAATCCTGGTTGGAAAAACGGAAGCACTATCACGGGAGCTGAATAAACCGTCTATTTATTGACACAATGTTCGCAATGGACAGACGCATTTCAGCATGGTCGCCTTTCTCAATACATGCCTTTCTCCCACTCCAGTATTGGAGGCAGACTTCCCGCCCCCCCCCCCCCCCCCCAGTGCTTCAATATATCTCTACGAGCAACCCTTCTCAGCCAGGTTGCAAAGAAATAGGACATAGCGGTCCATGGTTTGGTCACTCCAGATGCCTAGTGAGACCAAGAGTTGAGGTGTGAGCCTCACTTTATAGACCAAAACTTCTGATATTCTATCAGCCACCCATTTCCAGTAGGCCCCCATTTTCGGACATTCCCACAGTGTATGCCTCAGGGTGCCCTTCAGTCAACAGCCCTTCAGACATTGTTCATCTGAGGCCCGACTCATACAGAACAAGACGATCTGAGTGTAGTATGCCCTATGGAGAATTTTCAATTGGATCAAATGGAATCTAGTCCAAATCAGGATCTCTCTGGGATACACATTCGACGGCCCCCAGTCATTGTTTTCCAATCTACCCAAATCTCTTTCCCATCTCTCTCTCAAAGGTTCAGGCTGTTACTCATGAGCATAGAGATGAGTTGGGACACTGCATGCTTTATTAGGGAGGCACCAAGTACCCTGTATTCCAGTGGGAACTCCTCTTCCATCTACCCCCGACGGGCCTCACATGTTTGCCTAATATGAATTGTATCTGTTGGTATCTCAAAAATGGACTCCCTGACAATTCATATTCAGCTTGCATATCAGAAAACGGCATCACTGCACCTTTCTTTCATTCTTCACCCAGTTTGGAGATACCCACTAGGTCCCATTTTTGATGCCCACCTATCTTGTGCAGACCACGGAGAAGGTCTGAGTCCCAAAGTAGGGTCTCCAATGTCAATGTGCGTCACCACCATAGAGTACATGTCATCCTCTTCCATATGTTTACCACCGGCTCCATTGGAAAGAGGAGAGGGGTAGCCCTTAGCCATCTTTGCCGAACAGAGGTATCACTCTGGGGCCATGGCAGTGCGGTCCACCCTCAAGCAGGATTCCTATTGGGATGAAAAGGCCCCGTCATTAATAGTCAACAGTTGTGAGGCCCAATATTGGAGCCAAAGATGTGGGAGGGCAATGCCCCCCTCCATCTGCGTCATGTCAGTAGCAAGAGGGCAATTCCACTCTGTGGAAGTAAGTTTACTCAGGACCGGGGAGGGAATATTTTGTAGAATGTACATGACGTTTGGTGAAAAGATCATCTTATAAAGGGCTGCTTGGCCTATGAGTGATAGCGGATGTTTCCTCCATCTCTCCACAACGCTACGATACACCGCCAGGATTTTCATCAGATTTTTCTAAAGATAAAAGTCCCGGTCTGGTGTCACAAAAATACCTACGCTTTGGAACTCCCTGGCTGCCCATCGGAAGGGGCAATCTTGGGCCCAGTTTGAGTCTCCCACTCCCACAGAGAATGCCATTGACATATGCCAGTTAATGCAGCTCCCTGCATTGATCCAGAAATCTCGAGGATGTGCAGAATTGTCAGCAGAGAATGCGGGGGGCCAGCAAGCTAGAGAAGGATTTCATCCGCATGTAGTGAGGCGACATCCTCCCATCCCGAGTCACATCGGAGGCCCTGTATTTGTGCGTTCATTCGGATGCACAGTGGCAGAAACTAGGAAGGATCATGGGCAGCCCTGACGGGTGTCCCTGGACAGTCCAAAGAGAAGACCCTGTTAACCTGGACTCTTGCCACAAGATCTTTATATAGTAGGCTAGCCCAGGATAAAGAATGTAGTTCAAAGCCCATCTTGCTAAGCATCTTATGTGGCCACTCAAAAGAGTCAAAGACCTTTTCGGCATCCAAGACCAGAAGGACCCCGACTTTCTAGGTCCCCTACTGCGTGCCAAGCATCCGATCAATCTCCGCAGATTTTGCCTTATAGTCCTGTATCGCATAAATACGGATTGATCCTGGTGAACAAGGGAATTAACCACTCGTATGAGGTGGTTTGCCAGAATCTTGCCTAGGATTTTTGTTTTGGTGTTAAGCAACGAGATTGGCCTATAGGTGGCACAATCTTATGTTTGTTTCCTGTCCTTATGGATCAGGGCAAGCATGGCTTAATGAAGGTTGCCTGGCAGGGTGTCAATCTCTCACCCATGTTAAACATAGAAAGCATGGGTTTACAGCTTTTGACATGACACTTTCAAAATATTTCATTGGGAAACCGTTAGGGCCTGGCATTTGCCATTGTTCAATTGGGTGATATATGCAGCCACCTTGCACTCAGTGATATCCCCGTCCAGCATCTCAATCTAGTCAGAGTCTAGATGGGGTGCTGGAAGGTCTTCAACAAAGGCCTCCAGGTCCATACTTCACACTTCATAGGCCAACCATAGTATAGTGCCATCCCTAGGCCGGGAGCATGCAACAGACCACACCACACATAGAGCTCTTATTAGCACGTCTTTATTTTTCAGCATGCAACCATTAACTGAACGCACTGCATCACAAACTTTATTAACCACACCCATCAAATTATGTAATACTTCTAAGAAATCTGCCAAGGACCACTAGAGACCTGATACACGTAAACTCAGGACACAACATCTCCCCCTTTGTTAAATAAAAAGTACAAACAAGTGTATATACCTATGCACATTATTAGTCTTCCATGAGACATCGAGTTGCTCACATCAGACTTCCAGATCTAGTTGAACGATATAGGTAAGGGGCGCCTTCATCTGGCCTCTCTGAAGAAGAGTTGGATGCTTGACTTGGACACTCAGGTAGACTTGCCGCACTTACAAGATCTGGAGCTGATGAATATCGAGGCAAAGGCTTAAAGTGTGGCGAGTCTCTGGCTATGGTCATTGGGCAGTTACAATATGTCCTTTGCTAGCCACAACTCTTTGCAGTTCAGTATCAAACTGAGTGTCTGTCTGGCCTGTCCGCTTTTGTTTGACAAGAGCTTGGTCTCCTTTCTCAAATACTTTGTCTTGAGCTCATCGACACTTATCGATGTAAGCCTTCATTCTGTATTTGTGAGAGGTCATCTAGTTAGGGTCCATTAATCGTCCGGTAGTCCATTATGGTATCTTTGTTCCAAGTGCTCTCCCAAACAGCAAGGTGACAGGGCTTCCTCCTGTCGTGGAATGAGGAGTGGCACGATAGGCACAAAGGGCAGGGTGTAAGGTGGACTTATATTTTCGTTAATATGAAGCTGTACCTTCATCGTCTTGAGTTTCCCAAGTCCATGAAACAATGTTGGGAATTGGCTCACTATTTCAGAATGGACATTCAAGTTGCAATTAATAAAGATCAGTCCCATATCAGCAGCAGTATTGAAACTTAATAGGAAGGCACTCTGCCAAGTACCTTGGAGGGCTTGAATCAGCACCTGCACTGTTGTTTTCTTGTGACGCATAGCTGCCACAAAGGATCCTTTACTACGCAAGGGTGTGAAAGCTGCCCAGGTATACACCTTTGGTCTTGACAGTGTGAGACGTGGTATTGGAGACAGTTCTTTGTACTTTTCTGCTGGCATGATGTTTATCGACCAACCACTGTCTACAATGAAAGTTATAGGGCACCCATTCACTCTGAGCGTGATTTTAGGACAATGTTCAAAGGAACTTTGTTGCTTCATGTGATTGTTTTCAGACGTATATCTTTCCTCGAAAGTGGCCATCCTACATGCACATGTTGATCTGTGTCAGATATCACCATCGCACATCCATTTTTCTCATCTTCACTAGATGATGACATCAATGAAATGTTGGTCGATGAATTTAATAGCGATTGACTTTGTTTTGTTTCCACTTGCCTTAGTCGCTGTTGCAGTTCCTCGATCTGGGCGTGGCTAGAGTGCTTCCGGAACTTTCTGGCGTCCATCTTCTTATCTCTTCATGATGCACTCCATTTCTCTTTTGCTTTGCAAACCATTATGACATGGTTTTCCTTTCCGTATCCTTTGTAAATTTGTCTGATTGCAGGATATCTCTAGTTCCACAGCGGAAACACAATTTTTTTTTCTTCTGAGACATCATTCGTTGGGACTGTGCCTTGTGTTCCTGCTTACTTTTCATGCTCAGTGCTGATTCATTTAGGGTTGTTCCAGCTTTCATATCGGCAGCTTGTCAATCGGCACATTCGTCTGCTCTTGCAGCCATGAGCGCTTTCTCCAAACTAAGCGTTTCTCTTAGCATGAGTTGTCGGAATGAGTCGGAGAGGCAACCAATCAATAACTCTTAAGAAGTATTTCTTCTTCATCATCAAATTCATTTATCTTGCAGTGAACAGTTCCGCGAAGGGTTATCAGTATTCAGAATTGGATGGCGCACAACATGTAGTGGTTGAGTAGTCACGATAGTGTAGATTTGTTTGGTGCAGCTTGTTCAAAGAAAACCCCAAAACTTTGAAACCAAAGGGTGAGAAGGCTAACCCTTATGATGAATGAACTAACCAGTCAAGCGCACACAACAATATTAATGATATGAGTAATCAAATTGAAGTCATTCACAGGATAAGATCACACACGAATGTTCTTTTCATTCCTGTTTTAATGAGTCTGTGAATGTTTCTCCTATCTAGGAGATCCATACAAAAGGAAACCAGCCTCTTCCCATTTTTCTAATAAGTCGTCGTCCAAATCTTCAAAGGTGGGAAAAGTCTGTGAGCGTAGTCCTCTCGGTACTCTGTGAAGCCTGAGATATTGCTTGAGAGTAGCACAATCTTGCAGTGCTTTATAAGCGTATTAGATCTCTCGACAAACTCATCCATTGTCTCACCAGGTTGCTGTTTTTGCTTTGTTCAAAGTGTACTTTTCATGGGGGCATGGCCAAAATGGCGGTGGAGTTAGATGCTCCTTGAGTGTGCTCCATGCTGGGCCCATATTGAATCATTTTAAATCCTGATCAACCCCACAGTTGCCGCACAGCAATGAGCCCCCCGTGTTCCCTGGTCATGGGGGACGCTGAAGTGTGATGCATCGACCCACTGCTGAGGCGCCGAGGAACCACGGTCTATCCCATTGACTACGGTCCATGGGGTAGACGTTGCTGTACCGGGCATGGCCGACTGGCTGTGGTAACGGGTGAACCTCCCCAGAGGGTTGGATTTGAGCCCTTAGAGACTCTGAAGAGGTGATTGCACTGATGATCTGGTGGTGTGCAAGCGCTGCTGCCTCGGGATGACTGTTGTGGCCGCAGACCCATGGTCACCAGAGGGATCGAGCCTGAGGTGGCGGTTTGCTCCTGGGCTGCAGGCAATGAGGTCTCCATACACCTGGCCCCTTTCTCCCACTGACAACTGGAATCAACCTTCAGTGGGCAGCGACATCAGCAGGGACCGGCAATGCCCCACACCAGCAGCATCCCACTGGGGCACAGAGGAGAGAGCATCTGGGCTGCGTGGCAGCCTAAAGAGAAGAAGCCACCAGTCTCACCCCACACCCTCTGGCATGTGAGAACCTGATTCGGGCCGCAGTGGAGAGGGTGCAGCCCCGTAGCTCAGCCCCCTCAACCCTCCCATGACCAGAATCTCGGGAATTGGAGGAGTGGATGCTATAGGGGTACTGCCACAGTCATGGTGGCATCAGTAAGGCCTGACTCCTCTGCAGAGTCGCACTAGAGTCCTAGGCCCACCCTAGGGAATAACTTGATTAGTGCGCTAAAGCCGGCAAGAAAAACTGGTGAATCCTGGGTACAGAATGGGAGTGAGGCAGTATATCTCAGTTCAGTTCAAGAAGTCTTTATTCGATTAGTTCATCATAAAAGACATAAAATACATTTAAACATATAAAACAGTTAAAACAAGTATTAAATCATTAACGTACTAATCAGCTTCTTACATATATATATACAATAATTACAGAGACGCATAAATGCAACCAAATACAGGACTCCAATTCTGGAGACACAGCCTTACGATCCCGTTAGATTGCTTTTAATGAGCCTACTTCTAATCAGCCACGCCCAACTCAAAAATTTGGCCACACCCACGACTATCAGAGGATCCAAATTGGTCATTAACAATCTATTTGCTTCCCCAGCCGATCTTGTGCCCAAATTTCTGCATACCGGCCTAAGCCATTTGGCTCTGGGGGCGGAATAAAGTGGGCAGTCATATAAAAAATGACTCAGGTTTTCCCCAATACCATGACACTTGGGACAGAACCCCGACCTTTCTGTACCCCACTTTTTAGTAAAATCCCCAAGAGGCAACGAGCCGCATCTAAATTGGAAGAATAATTTGCGATCCGCGGGTTTTGTTATTAGATCCCAGTACCCTTCCAACTTGGGCTTATCCTTAAATACCATGAACAGACCTGTGAGGCTACTTGAACTCGTTTTAGAGTACCTGTTATGTAACACCCACTCCCAGTAACTATGTTTGAGAACCTTTTTTGGAGGGAATTTAGCTGTTTCCGGTGCAGACCATAGGTCACCATGCCCCAGAGCTGTTAGAGTAGCCTTAATGTCTCTGAACCAGCTAATATTTGTGGCAGAATATCTCACTTGAGAGGGCCTGGGGGCACCGAGGGTTGCCACGCTGCTAAAGAAACAGGGAGGAAATCTGAGGAGCTTCTCCTGATTCACTGTTGAGATCGTGCGGGGTGGGTCCCTTGTATGGGGCCGTGGTGGGAGCAGCTCGGCTGAGGTGATGCTGGGCTTTGGGATGGGGGCTCTCTGAGTTGCCCCACTCCCACAGAATGCTATCTGTAGACCATCAGAACATAAACAAAACCTTCCTGGACTGGTTTACCGCTTTCTCATGCTGGCTGGGGAGCGGCAGCTAGTGTTGAAACTTGATCTGGGACATTGCCCCACCACGTGCTGGCCAGACTGAACTGGGGCATACAGGGCAGTGATCAAGTGATAGAAGCATGGCCCGCAACAAAGAACCTAAACCCCCATCAGAGACTGCTACATGAAGTTAGTAACGCCACTGACAGATGACACTCCACTCACGATGAGAAAACACAAAGTAACTGTGGGTCTAAATGGACAGGTTGTTAGAAAGTGTCTGACCACCACCTCAATCCCAACTAGAGCATAATGTCAAAAGATAAGTGATACTTCCAGAGTGTAAAAGTACCCATCAGTTATCGTTCGGTGCCGCCCTTGTCATCACTTGGGATTCCTTACACCAAGGAGGGTATTCCTGCATCCATACTAAGGGGTCGATTAGGATGGCGGACGGACCTGCGTCCGTCCGCCACCCCAGAGTAGGAGGGACCGTCCGCAGGGGCAGCGGCGGTCCCTCCTGTGCAATTAGGATGTGACCGCCACCCTGGCGATCACATCCTGTATTTTTAACATTGCGGCGGGTGCTGCTTCAAGCAGCATCCGCCGCAAGGTTAAAAATGAAAGCAGTGCATTTGCATGCACAAAGCGGCAGGCACCTCGAGGTGCCTGCCGCTTCGTGCACGCAAATGCAGGGGGGTACCATAAGTACCCCCCATGTGCACCCCCACCCCCCCTTTACCCCTGGGGGCCCGCAACGGGCCCCCAAACAAAAGTCCGTATGCCTTTTCACGGCGGAAATGCCGCCGTGGAAAGGCATAGAAATGCTGACATCCTAATATGCCTGGCGGTGTCTGATAGACACCGCCACACATGTTAGAGCTTTTCCGCCGCGGTCGGAAAGCGACCGCGGCGGAAAAGCTGCGGACGGTCTTCCTGACCCCCCAGCCATCCTAATCTGGCGGGGGGTCTGTGAAGGCTCCGCAGCGGTTTTTCCGCATCCTCCGGGCTGGCAGACTCTTCCGCCGGCCCGGAGGATGCGCTATCCTAATGAGGGCCTTAGTGTGGAAAATCTAGGCGGATGCCCCAGTGTAACTGAGGGTGTGTTAAAGGTAACTGTGTACTGATAACTGTAAAGCAGTGCGTAATAGGGTGTGTGAATAAAGTGAACGACATAAAATTGGAGAGTAGAGAGGGAAATGTATTTATTAGATACCTCTCGTACTTCCAGAGATTAAAACCAGTGTGGGAACATAGGGGCATATTATCAAGGGATTTATCTCCGCCTTTTTTGGCTTTAAAAGCCAAGAAAGCGGAGATAAAATGATCTCCCTATTACCTAGCTGTCGCTAACACCAGTTAGCGACAGCTAGTAGGAGATAGCGACCATCTTGGGCCCCGCTTTGCAGGTCAGAGATATTTATCACTAATGACATGCAAAGTGGGTGTGCCAAGATGTTAGCGACTGGAAACAGTCGCTAACATCGCTATCTCCTATTATCAACTTTTGGAGATATTCGCGCTAAGCGCGAATATCTCCAAAAGCTAACACCTGCCCTGAGCAGTTCTTAGCCATGTTATCCAATGGGAGGTGGATAACATGGCTAAGAGCATTCGCTCGGTAATGCATTAATATCGCTGACTTTACAGCGATATTCATGCATTTCGGCCGATTTTTATCGCTTAGGAGCTAAACCTTGATAATAGCAAGGCTCCTAAGCGATAAAAATCGCCGCAACACGGCGATAAAATTATTGCCGCTAAGCCAACATAGCGATAATTATCGCTAGTTGTTGGTAATATGCCCCATAGTAGTTTAAACAAATAGCTACTTTTTAGGTGTTATAGGTCGACATGTTTCAGCAGTGTGTGGACCCCGCTAGGTGTCCGCTGCTTTCTTCAGGACCAAACTTCACTACTGCATTGTAGTGGAAAATGGTGAAAAAGTGACAAGTGCAAATATCATCCAAAAAGTGTCACCTGGACGTCTTGGATATACAAAATTCCTCCAAAATTCTTAAAGAGGTGAGGTCCAGGAGGATTGAGTAAACGCGTCAGACAACAAAACAACAAGTAAAAAGACAAACACACATTGGTATTTGAAAGATAACATCACATTTGATGGTAAGTATAAGAAATTTTTATACCATTAGTAACCAAGAGTATGTACTGGGCCCAAAATTAAGCCTGTCGTCCACTTACCTATTAGGTAGGACGGGGGTGCTACGCCTCACCTGGCTGCGGCTCAGGTAGGAAGAGCACCGCTCTGGTAGAAAACAAGCAAGAATAAAAATGTCAGGGACAATTAGTATCTATTGTGGCCACGTTGTCTTCATTATTCAGATGTAGAGTGTATCAGGATAGATGGAACTAGGTCTTCACTCAAAAGTGTACTGTTAGCTCGTAAACTTTGTAGTTACACCAAAAGTTAAGTCGCAATCGGGTCATAGTCGGCAATAAAATCATGCTGACTCTCACTCTCACCATATTAAAATACCATCATGGAGCATAATGATGGTAGAACTACCCCACTATTATGTGTCCTCAGTGAGCGCAATCGTATTTACAAGCCTGCATGTTCGTTATCACACCTGAGCTCCGAGAGGCTGCTCTCTCTATACTGTCTCGTGATGAGAATGCGCCACATTAGATAATGTGATTTCGTGCATATTTCGCAGTCCGGATCGTGACCGGGAAGCAAGTGGATAGTTCAACAGCTTCTGCATATATGGATTTTATAGAGTAGCCGGCAGCCCGGATCATAACCGGTAAGCAAATGTTTCGTCCAGCAGCCTCTATAAGTATGACAAAGCTCATTAGGGTTCTATGAAGTAGCCTACCCTATGTTTGCGTGGAAGTACTACTATTAAGCTTACTCAGCAGATAGGAGCGGCCGCTCGAATGCAGCCATACAGTGTTAACTACCTGCGTATCAACATGCAAGGTATTGTCTATAAAGAAGACGGGTTCTCTTCCAGGGGATCCTCATCAATAGTCATAAGCATAAGAATATTCCCGCCCATGTGCGGGACCCCGGAAACACTATATTATATGTGCCCCACATATATATACTCATATATATATAAATACATATATATATATATATAACATGCAATAGCAGCCAATAAAAACAGAGCTGAAATATGCTGTGTAGAATTTCCACCATAAATGTAATCATAAAAAGCATTAGAAACATGAGAAACAACAAAAAAGTTTGTTTAGAACTTGTTTTAATGCTCAGAAAGCAGTAGAAATTCTTATAACTCACTGGAAGCATAGAAAGCTCCCAGGCTGCATTGCAAATACACAGTCTAAAAAGACTGAAAAGCTAACCTGTAGCTGCATAGCAATAAACTGACACCGTGCCTTTAAGGCACTCATGACCCCCAGTATCCCATCATGCCTCAGGGGTGACAGTTAGGTCAGTTGTTCTTTCCGGCTCCTTCAGAGAAGGACCCTGGTTACACAGCTCCACTAATTTTCCTGTTTTTTGACAGAAAAACTCTTCACTTTTGACAATTTTTTGTTCTTACTCGACATTTAACAGCTAGTCAAGTAAGATACTGTCTTTTTCAGTCATTTTGGTGAGCATTTTCTCCTGAAAATGCCTTCACTATTTGACAAATGCCCTTCTTGTGGCAACAAGAAGGCCAAGTCAGACAACCACGACGTCTGTATCCTGTGTCTGCCTGAGGAACATGATCCAGGCACCTGTCCTCATTGTGAACACCTGTCAGGAAGAACTTTAAAAGACAGGGAGAGGATTCACATTTATGGCCTAGCTCATAGGTCATCAAGAGGAAGATCTCCGGTGAGGAAGGGCTCCAAGAAGACTCATTCATCTTCCAGAAAGAAGTCTTCACGTCCCTCACCCTCAGCGTCGAGCTCGGCGCTGAGAAAAGAGCCACCGGTGGATCATTTATCGTCTAAACTACCGTCGACGGCGGGCTCGCCGTCGAAGAGAAGACCAGGTACGTCGACGACGTCGAAGGATCCAGTTCCATCGTCGAAATCCCCTCCGTCGGCGTCAACCGGGCGACGTCCGACGTCGAGGAAGGGAACTCCGCCGCCGTCAACCGGGCGACGGTCGGCGTCGAGTTCCAAGACCCCTCCGCCGTCATCAACCAGGCGACGACCGGCATCGAGGGAGGTCACCCCTCCGCCGTCGTCATCCAGACGTCGACCGGCGTCGAGAAGTGTGACTCCTCCGCCGTCATCGAAGAAGCGACGTTCGGCGTCGAGGACCAAGACCCCTCCGCTGTCGACAGGGAAGAGTCGATCGGCGTCGAGGATGCAGTCTCCGCCGGTGTCTCGCCAGCTCTCGGCGTCGAGGGTGTCCAATACCCCTCCGCCGTCGTCGCACAGGCATTCGATGTCGAGGCAGAAATCTCCGTCGACGGCTGATCATCACCGTTCGACGTTGAGAGAAAGACCTCCGTCGACGATTAGACATCGTCACTCGACGTCGAGGCAGGGTGCTTCGTCGACGACAGGACATCGTCGTTCGACGTCGAGACTTCCGTCGACGACTGGGCATCGTCGTTCGACGTCGAGAGAGAGGGCTCCGTCGACGGCCGGTACTCGCCGCTCGACGTCGAGACATGGAACTCCGTCGGCGGCCGATCATCGCCGCTCGACGTCGAGAGACCATACATCCTCGCATAGACATTCAAAAACAAGATTGTTTGATCCGCCGACTCCCCGAAAGCACTCGACCACGAGGGAAGAGCGCTCGGCGTCGAGATGTTCAGATGTGGTGATGGTAACGGAGTCCGCTTCCCGTCATTCCACCTCAAGGTCCTCTGGCTCCTCAACTGCATCGTCGAAGTCCAGAAGTCCGGTACGCAAGTCACTTGAGCGTCGAACGGACCCTTGGGCGGATAAAGTCAGACTTTCACCTAGATGGTACAGGTCTTTGGAACATTGGAGGGATTCTGGGGCTGCAAAACGTATGCAGGACTACGCCAGCTCGCAGCACAGGTCTCCTCTTCAGGATCTGGTGGAGGAGATCGACAAGCATAGCCCTCCCAGGCGCAAATCTCCTGTGAGACCACCAACCAGATCTCCCAGAAGGACCCGATCTCCCAGAAAAGAACCAGAGGAGCGGGTCAGGTCTCGCTCTCCTAGACGAGAAGAGCGTTCGAAACGGTCAAAAGAGAGGAGGCACAGTGTCCACCGTAGACGTCGACGAACTCCGTCTACTTCCTCTACCTCTTCTTCCAGGTCTTCCAAGAGGGACTACTCCCCTACTTTGACGGACAGTCCTACGTCCCGATCCTCCCCAGTGGATGACATTGGCACGTATCTGGATGTCTTGCAAAGAGGAGCTCAGAAGCTGAACATTGAAATGTCTGTCCCTCAGGTTACAACGACAGTCATTTTTGAGACTTTGCACAAAAAGGCGATCACCCGTCCTTTACTGCCATTAGTCCCGGGGATTATAGATCCTGTCAAGGAGGTATTCCTAACTCCGGCGGCTATCAGAGCGGTGCCAGCCCGCATCCAAAAGAAATACAAACCGGCCTCTTCTGACCCGGTTTTTGTAAGATCGGACCCGCCAGCAGACTCTGTTATTGTGGCGGCAGCGAGGAAGACACACGCAGTGGCAGGTTCTTCTTCAGTCCCCCCAGACAAGGACAGCAAGACTCAAGACTCCTGGGGTCGCAAAGTTTGCAGCTCGGCTCTTAAGGTTTCTAGTGCGGCTGCACTTCTGGGTCGGTACGACAGAGCCTTATGGGAGTCTATGGAAAGGTTCAAAGCCAAGCTGCCAAAAGAAGACCAGCAGGACTTTGAAGAGACCGTGACGGAAGGATGTCTGGTGGCGAATCAGATGATAAGCACGGCTGCGGATGGTGCTGTCCTGTCGGCGCATTCCTATTCTCATGGGGTTTGTGCCAGGAGATCGGCATGGTTGCGCTTGACAGGCCTGAAGCCGGATGCTCAACATCGCAACCTTAATCTCCCCTTTTCGGGTTCCGCTCTTTTCGGTGAGCATGCTGACGAAGAAATGACCCGAATGAAGACGGAACTGGACACAGTGAAAGCGGTGGGCTTGGAAAAGAAGAAAGAGTTCAAGCGTCGTTTCAAGCCCAACGGCTCTGCCGGATGACAGGCGACCCCTCATATCCAGGGCCCCTACTCGACCCCAGAATGAGCACCTACCAAGACAAAATATAGCTGTTGCAGAGGCGTTAGGAATAGAGCCTGATCCCGATACACCAGTTAGCTTGCCTAGGCAGGTCACTCCAGGTAGCACTCAGTTAAAGATTCTAAGCTGGAATGTGGCAGGGCTTGCCCGTAATTTTGACATCCCAGAGTGGAACTCCTTTTTGGATCCCTTTAGCATCTGTCTTTTACAGGAAACCTGGTGCCTAGAACCTAGACATAGGGTAGGCTTTACAACTTATTTTGTTCCCGCCACCCAACAACAGGGTAGTAAAGGTCGCCCTTCTGGCGGCCTTCTTATCTGGGTCAGTATTGCATTGGGCTTAAGTGTAAAACATAAATTCACCCAATCCCCCGATCTCCAGAGATTATCTATATCTTGCGAAGGGGGGAGGAAGTTAGAAGTCTTTAACCTCTATCTAAGGGGGGCCAGGGGCGGGGCTTCAACGATACCATCAACAGGATTAAACAGAGAACTTAAATCCTGTAACGTTGATTCCTATGTAATCCTCGCAGGCGACTTTAATTGTTGCTTCGAGCCCTTGGCAAGTGAGGACATCCCGGACAACTGGGAAGATGACACAAGGAGGGGTATTCCCACGCTTGCCCTAGACCCGATCCAAAAGTGGACGCAGAGTGCCATAGACATTAATTCACTTTGTATGGAACACGCCCTGAGAGCAACTAATGGTCGCTCCAACTCAGATCTTAGGGGAGCGCACACTTATAATAGGGTGGGTCATACCTCCAGAATAGACTACATCATGCTGAACTTCAATTTATGGCCGTTCCACCGAGATATGGAAGTTATATCGTCTTGTGATAGCGACCACAATCCCTTGTCTCTAACCCTTACCGCGCCGTGGCATGATAGTAAATGGGTCAAGGCCACCTCTGTATGGAAAACATCTCACGATCTTGCCCCTTCAAACTGTGGCAGGCGGTTAAAATGGGCAAAAGTAGCAGCGGACGAGGGCAGGATGGAACAAGCAAAGACCATAATGACAGCAGTGACGCTAAGTTTAGATGCTCTGGAGAATACCGATGTCACTGCTTTGACGACTTTCATAGAAACCATTTCGGCACTAAGTGAATTGTTTATTATTCCGCAAAACAGGATAAGGGCCATAACGAAAGGTGTCTCCAAGTCTAGAGACAAATGGTATTCTTCAGAATGTCGGGTTGCCAAAACTGAACTCATTCTTGCTGTGAAATCCAAAGTTCCAGGAAAAATTAGATTTGCCAGGAATGTATATAAAAAAACTATAGCCTCGGCTAAGGAAGCACATGATTCCAACTTCTGGAGTGACCTAATGGAGGCTAGTTCTAAAAAAGATTCCAAGGGGTTCTGGAACCTGATGAGAGCCAGGGATAAGCCCATTGATGCACAAATGACTTGTAATATCCCAGGGGAGGCCTGGTTTGCCCATTTTTCCAAACTATATTCTATCCCTCCAGATGTATCACAACTCAACATGGATTTCCCACTCAGACTGCCGGTTGCCTTAACAACCAATGATTGCCCCTTTAGTGTAAAGGAAGTGGAGGGGGCAATTAGGAGCCTTGCTACCAACAAAGCTGCAGGCCCGGATGGCATTCCTGGCGATCTGTTGAAGGAAAATGTATGTGTGTGGAGTAGACTAATTGCCTCACTTTTGTACGAGGCGGTATTGGGAGGTTGCCTACCTGACTCTTGGAGGGGTGCTGAAGTCGTCCCGATTTTTAAGAAAGGCTGTCGGGACGACCCAGCCAATTACCGTCCAATTAGTCTGCTCGATTCAACCCAAAAGGTAGCGGGTAAAGTAGTCTTAGGTAGAATCCTTCATTGGGCTGAGGAAAACCAGGTATTATCAGATTTCCAGGCTGGATTCAGATCAGGAATAGGTACCATCGAACAGACATTTCGTCTATTAATGCTGTATTGGAAAGTGGTTGTATTGGGCAAGGGCAGTCTGTATCTAGTCTTCATAGATCTGCGGACTGCGTTTGACCTGGTCCCACAAGCCCAATTGTGGAATGCCCTAGAAGGGTTGGGTATCCCCCCTTACTTGTTGGGATTGCTTATCAAGTTTCATGAACGTAACTTTGCTCAGATTAGGTGGGGTGACCAGGGGCAAAAAACATCTCGCATTCCTGTAGATAGGGGCGTCCGCCAGGGATGTGTGCTAGCCCCCACCCTGTTTTCACTATACGTAAACGGAGTGGTTGAGCATCTTCTTCAACATCCATCAGATGCACCCTCCCTGGCTGGCAGAAAAATACCCACGCTCCTATTTGCAGATGACACCCTCCTAATCTCAAAGACCCCTGCTGGCATTCAAAAGTTGCTTTCTAGCTTTAAGGACTTTTGTGACACCAGGGGCTTAGCCATAAATATAAGCAAAACCAAATTCCTTGTTCTGAACCCCCCTAGGAAAACTGTGATCCCTCCTGTCCTAGACTTTGTCCCACTTGAAAGGGTGAAGGAGTTCGACTACTTGGGTATACGACTTTGTGTCTCGATGAATTGGAAGTCCCATCACCAAAAAGTATTTTTGACCCATAAGAGGGTTACAGGGGCCCTGCTAAGAGAACAACGTGCCTCATCTCTAAATCCTATTGGGGCATTATTAGATATCTACAGGGCAAGGGCGGTGAGTGCGGCCTTGTATGGTGCAGAACTGTGGGGTGTACAGAGAGTTAACACCTTAGCATACCTCGAAAACAACTTCCATAAGGATCTTATGAAGTTGCCACATAGTACCCCTACATTCCCCCTCTTGCTTGATGCAGGTACACGCCCTATAAGTGAGCAAGCTAGGCTTCGCCCCCTCTTATTATGGGCCCGGATTTGGAATGTACCACAATTGTGCAGTTATGCTGATGCCCTAAAAGAACTCCTTGCTTTACCTGGCTGGCATAAGGTCGGCTGGCTCAGGGAAGTCAAGAGGCTTCTCTATGAAATAGGTTTAGGGGATGCTTGGGTTAACAGAACAGCTCCATCAAAACAGATGCTCAAGAAAATTTACTGGTCATGGGCGTCTAATGCGAGAATGAGCAATCCCAATCTTTGTAGATCAGCTGTAGAGTTTCTATTAATTAAGGAACTCCCTTGTAGAGAACCCTACCTGGATTTGATCCTTAATCCGTGGGACAGATCGCTGTATTTCAGATTTAGGGTGGGAGTTCTTCCTTTAGGGCAGTTAACTTCTAGTTGGAAGCCTCCGCTGCAAACTATTCCATACTGCCCTTTTTGTGAATTAAAGGTTGAGTCTACTGCCCATCTGTTGTTTGAATGTCCCGCATATATAGCGCCCAGGTCCAGATGGCTGAAACCATTATGCAGGAGTCTCGGCACTAGATCGCATTTGGAGGCTCTAGGCATATTACGATCTGATGCATGTCCCTTGTTCGCCTGTTGCCTGGCAAAATTTTTGGGCTGGACATGGCGGATAAGAACTGTAAGGAAACTCCTGCTTCAGTAAAATGTTAGTGGAACCAGCCCCTAAGCTGTTTTTATGCCTGGGCAAATAATTTATTAATGTTTTATCATTGACTTGGTGGATTTTTAAAAATGCCTACTGTTGATTTTAATGTATCATTTTATTCTGTATTGTAATGCTTTTATGATATGTCAATATATCAAAATAAAGCTATTCAATTCAATTCAAGCCCAACAGGGGGAGAGGGGCTCACCAGAGGGTTCAAACCCCTCAATGGTCCCAAAGTAAAGCCCAAGGAAAACCCCAGTTTCGAGGTAAACCTGGGAGAGGTAGAGGAGGTCATCAACAATCCTCTACCACTACAAGAGGAGGAAAAGCCTGATCAGTGGCTTCCTCTGGCGCCGTTGCCCACTCCAGTGGGAGGAAGTGCTTCACAACACCTGGCAGAGTGGGTCAGCATCACCAAGGATCAGTGGGTGCTGAATATACTGCGCAATGGATACAAACTAAGTTTCCTTGCTCCTCCAAAGAACATACCTCCAAAGAGCGCTTCCCCTCACCAACTAAGCTTGCTCTGAAGAGAGGTAAAAGTCCTACTACAAAAGCGAGCGATAGAGGAGGTTCCTCTCGCTCAAAGAGGAAAGGGAGTTTACTCCAGGTACTTTCTTGTCCCCAAAAAAGATCAGGAGGACAAGTTCAGACCAATACTCAATCTACGACTTCTAAACAAGATCATCATCAGAGAAAAGTTCCGCATGCTGGCTCTTCACCAAATATGCCCACATCTTCAAGTCGGAGATTGGATGTGTTCGGTGGACCTGCAAGATGCGTACTTTCACATCCCAATTGCTCAGCAACATTGCAAGTACTTGAGGTTTGTCGTAGGGAACAAACACTATCAGTACGCAGTGCTACCCTTCGGTCTCAAGTCCGCACCACGAGTCTTCACCAAATGCATGGCAGTGGTGGCGGCTTTTCTGCACAAGAAGGGACTCTTCCTATACCCATACTTGGACGACTGGCTCCTAAAAGGTCCGTCTCCGGTGTGGGTGCAACACGTTCTACATCTGTGTCTTCTCCAATTGCACAGTCTCGGTCTCCATGTGAATCTGGAGAAGTCAGTCCAGCGGCCTACACAGTCGATTCACTACCTAGGCTCCGTTCTGGACACAAAAGTGGGAAAAGCGTTTCCTTCGGAGGAGAGACTTTTTTCCCTGAACCAGAAATGTGGAATTCTGCTAGAATCTCGGCTTCCAACTGCCCGACAAGTAGCATCCCTGCTGGGTTCCATGGCATCCTGCATCTTTCTCATCCCAAACGCCAGGCTGAGAATGCGGCCTCTACAGCAGGCCCTGGAGGATCAATGGGACCAGGCGACAGGTCTTTGGGAGGATCGCATCAAGCTCTCCCAAGCGACGAAAGACGCCATCAAATGGTGGACGCGGAGAAAGAATCTGCTGGTGGGGATTCGGTTTCACCAGCCTCTTCCAAGCCAGTCGATAGTGACGGATGCCTCTCTGCAAGGTTGGGGAGCACATATGGGCCCGCTTCAGATTCAAGGCCTGTGGTCTGCGCAGGAGCAGACATACCACATCAATATGCTGGAACTCAGAGCGGTATTCCTGGCTCTCAAAGCTTTTTTACCAGCGATAGAGTCCAACTCAGTCCTAGTTCAGACGGACAACACGACCGCCATGTTCTATCTGAACAAACAAGGAGGCACAAGATCTCGCCCTCTGTCTCGAGAGGCTCAGTCAATCTGGCATTGGCTCCTCTCTCGAGGCCTCACGATAGTGGCGGTGCACCTTCCAGGCGAGTTGAACGTAAAAGCAGACGCACTCAGCAGGCACTTCGAAGATCAGCCAGACTGGGTGCTAAACGACGAAGTGGTGGACGAGCTTTTTCGTTGCTGGGGTCGTCCAACCATAGATTTGTTTGCAGACGACGAAAACTCCAAATGCCACGCCTTCGCGTCCAGGTTCCACCGGCCAGGGACTCAGGGGAATGCTCTATTGATGGATTGGTCAGGGACATTCGCTTACGCGTTTCCTCCCCTGGCTCTGATTCCGAGAGTAGTTTCCAAGCTCTGCAGGTCGAACATGGACATGATCCTGATAGCTCCGGATTGGCCACGGCAGTGGTGGTACCCGGACCTTCTACATCTGTCTGTGTGTCCACACAGACGACTCCCTTGCAGGCCGGACCTGTTGAGCAAGATGAACGGGAGGATAATGCATCCCAACCTCCCATCATTGAACCTAACAGCATGGCTCCTGAGGTCCTGCAATATGGGCATTTGAACTTGCCTCCTGAGTGCATGAACATTTTAAAGGAGGCCAAGAGACCTTCCACGAGAGCGTCCTACGCGTTTAAGTGGAAGCGGTTTTTCATATGGTGTATAGATCATCACCTTGACCCGACTAAAGGACAGGAGGACGTCATCTTGCCATACCTCCTTTCCCTAGCTACTGCTGGTTTGAAATACGCTTCTATTAGGGTGCATTTGTCAGCCATAGTAGCATACAGAAAATCACCAGATCAGGTTTCTTTCTTTCAGGTTCCAGTGGTTAAGGACTTCCTCCAGGGGTTGAAGAAAGTCTATCCCCCTGTGCGAAATCCTTCTCCTCCATGGGAATTAAACCTGGTGCTATCCAGGTTAATGTCACCACCTTTTGAGCCCATCCACAAGGCCTCTTTGCAACATCTATCTTGGAAGGCGGCCTTTTTGGTGGCGATTACCTCTGCTCGCAGAGTCAGTGAGATTCAAGCTCTCTGTGCGAAAGAACCATACACTATCTTTCATCACAATAGGGTAGTCCTAAGGGCTCATCCTGCTTTCTTACCTAAAGTCATCTCTGATTTTCATATAAATCAGTCCATTTCCCTCCCGTCATTTTTTCCAAATCCTACGACCCCAGCCGAGCGGTCACTTCACTCCTTAGATCTTAAGAGAGTGCTCAAGTTCTATTTGGAAATGACCAAAGGGATTAGGAAAACGGATCAACTGTTTGTGAACTATGGTTCAATGCGAACAGGTTTTCCAGCGGCCAAGAGGTCCATCGGGAGATGGATTGTCTCTTGCATTAAATTGGCTTATCAGCTTGCAGGCAAGCCTTTGTTGCAGTCACCCAAAGCGCATTCCTCTAGAGGGAAGGCCGCTACAGTAGCCTTCTTGCACGACATTCCAATGTCGGAGATATGCAAGGCTGCGACTTGGAAATCAGTTCATACCTTTACGAGACATTACTGTCTCGAGTCT
Source organism: Lissotriton helveticus (assembly GCF_964261635.1). NCBI lineage: Eukaryota > Metazoa > Chordata > Amphibia > Caudata > Salamandridae > Lissotriton > Lissotriton helveticus. The sequence continues at coordinate 283,824,685 of NC_136061.1, read as the reverse complement.
GATTCCAGGGCCGATACTCAAGTAGGACAAGCCTCTTTGAGGAATCTATTTGGGTAGCCTACGGCCTATACGAGCTTAGTGTTTACTAGGCCTAATATGGTTTATTACTGTATTGTTACTCCTTTGCCCGCAGGGAGATGTGGTGAGGCTCGCTATTCTATTCTAATGCTTATGACTATTGATGAGGATCCCCTGGAAGAGAAGGATTAGTTACTTACCTGTAATCCTAGTTCTCTTCCAGGGGTATCCTCATCAAAGTCATAAGCAACCCTCCCGCCTCCCCGGGCAAAGGACATTCTTTAATAAGGAGATATTGTTAACCTATTTGTTATTGGGTTTATTTTCAGTCTCCGAAAAGAACAACTGACCTAACTGTCACCCCTGAGGCATGATGGGATACTGGGGGTCATGAGTGCCTTAAAGGCACGGTGTCAGTTTATTGCTATGCAGCTACAGGTTAGCTTTTCAGTCTTTTTAGACTGTGTATTTGCAATGCAGCCTGGGAGCTTTCTATGCTTCCAGTGAGTTATAAGAATTTCTACTGCTTTCTGAGCATTAAAACAAGTTCTAAACAAACTTTTTTGTTGTTTCTCATGTTTCTAATGCTTTTTATGATTACATGTATGGTGGAAATTCTACACAGCATATTTCAGCTCTGTTTTTATTGGCTGCTATTGCATGTTATATATATATATGTATTTATATATATATATGAGTATATATATGTGGGGCACATATAATATAGTGTTTCCGGGGTCCCGCACATGGGCGGGAATATTCTAATGCTTATGACTTTGATGAGGATACCCCTGGAAGAGAACTAGGATTACAGGTAAGTAACTAATCCTTCCCTACCCCTTACCTGCCCGTCGGTACTCCAGGCGTCCCTCGGGGCCGTCTCAGGGAGGTACCGGTCAGATTCTTAAAGCCATCTCTATTACTTCCGTATTTCCTTGTAGCGCTCTACGTGCATCTAGCCCGTGTTGCACTAGGAATGCCGGGAAATGTAGTTCTCGGTCTTGGCAACGCGTGTTGCTATTTTGCTATTTCCCATGGATTAATAAAGTTGCCTTTATTTGAATGTTGCGGCGTAGACAGGGACTATTCCTATATCCATTGAATCTTAGCTGGATAAAGTTATGATGGGGATCTGTCTCAGTAGGGTTCAAATTAAAAACGATCTTAGACACATACAACTCTTTGGGAAACCAAGGGAAAACCCAATATTAACCCCCGATGGGGAGTGAAGTTACTAATTCCTACATTAGGTGGTATCAATAAGCGGATTCCATGTCGCAATTTATTCTTAGTGATTGTAGTGTTCTCTTGTAAGTAACTTCCAAGGGTAGGTTTTTGCAATGCTATGTAATACTGATGAGCTTAAGCCTAAAAGATGGCTTTTATGGAACTAGACTGCATTTAATGATAGTGTTCTCGTGAGAGTAACTTCGCAATGCTGGGCTCTCTAATTATGTTTGATATTGGTGCACTTTCAGTATTAGGTGTGACCTGTCAGGAAGTCGGCTTGATGTGGTACTACCGACTATGTAGTCGGAAAAGTTTTTTGGTCTAATAAGATGATAATGAGTCGCTCAAATGTCTGCTAGAGCGTTTAACAGGCCTATTTGCTACGCTGTTATCTCTTGGACCCTGATTAGCAGGATCCCAGGCCAACTAAGTCGAAAACCAGCTAAACACAAGGCAAAAAATCTGGAGTAACCATAGTCAGGTATCCACCTTCCTACACAACCCCCCCCCCCCCCCCCCCCAAACGAAAGGAGATAAGGCTATCCTTGACCAGGTAAGCCCATATTGCCTAAGTGGCCATATAAGGAAGTACCTGCACTAGCATGGTTACCCCCTGTCTCATGGTCCACTAAGCAATCCCTCACCCTAGGGGTATCAGAGGGTCTCCACCATAGGGAATCTCTACCTGTGGTGTGTTTTGGCAAAGTAGAAGGCTGGTGTTGAGATGGAGTACTGAAGTGAGGCTCCACTAATGTAGGGCTCAACTTCCTCCAATCACTATCCACCATGTGTGCCTTTCTTTCCATGACTGAGTTGCACTGTGCTCTCAGGGTCAACATTTGGCTGCCTACAGCTGGAGGCTGGGTCCCTTTTGTAGGCTTACTGGAGGGACAGGTCAGGTTTGGGGCCTTTGGGTCCCATGTTTGGCTGTGCCCAACAGTGTCCATCTGGGGGAGGTTCCTAACTAGGTGTAAGGGAGGTCCCTCAGGAGTTTCTGAAATGTTCACCTTGCTAGGGCTGCTAGCTTTGGTCCCCCTAATCTGCTGAGGGGATGTTCTTGTGGACAGGGGGCCCTTTGGGGTCCACTGGCCTCCCTGACCTCTACAGCCCGGGGCTGGCTGAGGCAAGGTAGAGAGGGGGGCAGGGTACCTGCTCCAGACTGGGTCCCACCTTGGAAGGGTCCATTGACATCAGAGGCTCTGTCAGGTCAGGCCTGGCTACCTCTGGGGCAGTTTCTTCACAAGGGGTAGGGTCAGTTCCCTGAGGAGGCTAACTCTCACCCAATGTCTGGTGGGAGGGAGACTTGTCTTCCTCCCCAATGCTCTCTGTCTGAGTGGAGTGATCCATAGTTTTAGGCTTCACAACACAAAAATCTGTTTGAGTTTGGGCTGTGACCATCACAGCCCCACCAACCTTTTCAGGAAGGAACTCAGTTTGGGTGTGGGCTGTGACCATCACAGCCCTGCCAACCTTTTCAGGGAAGTCTGCTTGAGCCTGGGCTGTGACCATCACAGCCCTTCCAACCTCTTTAGGAAGGAATTCTGCTTGAGCTGGGGCTGTAGCCATCACAGTCCCACTAACCTTTTCTGGAAGGCCTACCATTTTGGAATGGGTTTCTTGTTCTACCCCAGCCCAGGCTAAAATCTCTAGATCATTTCCCAGTAGACAATCTACAGGCAAGTTTGTAGACACTGCCACTCTCTTGGGGCCAGCGACACCTCCCCAGCTGAGATTTACTACTGCCATGGGATGATCTTTCTGCACTCCATCAATGTTGGTCACCTGATAGGTGAACCCAGGTAAAAGTTGTCCTGAGGGGACTAGACTGTCAGTTACCATAGTGATGCTAGCCCCTGTGTCTCTGTAGGCTTCAACTTTCTGGACATTGATGTGGGGCTCCTGTCTGTACTTACCCAACGTGTTGGGACAAGCAATGAAGTTGGCAAACCCCATGCCATCTTCACAGACAAGAGTAGCTGCTGTAGGGGACCCGGTTAGGCCAGAGTCCACCTGAGTTCCCAAAGTAAACCCAGCCAAAGTCTTGGGGGCACTCCCACCACCTGGGGGATTACTACTAACAGTAACAGGAGGTCTGGGAGTATTACGTGGGGGAATGTTTTCGTTATTGTTGGCCCTGGGGCAACTGCTGTCAGTCTTCCAGTGGCCAGGCTGTTTACAGACATGGCAATAAGGTTTCTTTTGGTTAGAGGAAGTGTTTTGGGACCCACCCTCACCAGTGGAGTTTTGGGGCCCTGTGGAGGACTTGTCTTTTGATCTATCCCCACCTTTCTCTTGAGGCTTGGTAGAATCTTTCTTCTGGTCACCACCCTGATTTTTAGGCCTAATACTGGTTCTGACCCATTTGTCTGCCCTCTTACCCAATTCTTGTGGAGAGGTCAGATCTGAGTCCACAAGGTGCTGGTGTAGAAGCTGGTTTTGACAATTACTAAGAATCTGCTCCCTCATAATCAAATTATACAATCCTGTAAAGTCCTGTACTTTGCTGTCCAATAACCAGCCCTCCAGAGCCTTAGTAGCACAATCTACAAAATCAGTCCAGTCATGAGTCTGTGTCTTCTGGGTATCCCTGAACATCAACCTGTACTGTTCAGTGGTTAAGCCAAACCCATCAATCAGAGCACTCTTCAGGACAGTGTAATTGTTAGCATCCTCATAACTAACTGTGAGGAGCTTATCTCTACCTTTTTCTGAAAAGGAGAGCCACAAGATTGCTGCCCACTGACTTTGGGGTACCGGCTGTACTTTGCAAGCCCTCTCCAAAGCAGTTATCAATTTGTGGATGTCATCCCCATCTTTGTAGGGGGGCACAATCTTACTCAGGTGTCTATTGTCATAGGAACTGTCTTTATCCTTAGGGATGTTGCTGCCACCAGTGGGTTGTGACCCTCTCAATTTCTGCTCTCTAGCTAGGGCAAGCTTCTCTTTGGCAAGGGCAACCTCTAGTTCTTGCCTCTCAATCCTTAGATTAGCTGATGTTCTCTCCTTTCATGAGAGGTCATCCTTCTCTGAGCAAGGGTATTGGATCCCCTAGAGGCATTAGAGTGGTAGGAATCACCTGAGTGGGACCTCCTCCTCTCATACCCCTGGTTAAGTCTACTAATAGGTCTGTATGGGGCTAGCCCATTCTCAGCCCCATGTAGGCTCAGGTTAGCCTGGCTAAGTCTCCCCACTTGGACCTGGCTATCTTGGAAAACCTCTTCTTCAGATTCTTCCTCTGGTTCATCCTCCTGTTCACCTATGATAGTGGGGTCTGATGCATCATCTGTAGAGGGCAAGACCTCTTCTGCATGAGCTGAGGGACCTTGTCTAGAGGCCTTCTCAGCATCAGCCCTCTAGGAGCGCTATTAGGTGGGGATGGTAGGGTTGGAACCCTGTTTCAATCTCCTTGAGGTACACAAGTGTCTCATCTCTTGGAAATTGAGCATTTCATATCTAGAGGGTGCCCTGGGAGGGCCACCTCCCACAGGAAGATTCATACTTGGCTCACCTGTGTTAGACATGATTCTAGTGAGGTGTGGTGTGTGCACCTACCTACACTATGTGTTTCCTACTAGAACCTATCTAGGAGTTGTAGTCAGGGTGTGCTAGGCCCTTTGGTCTACAACAACTAAGTTCAGTAGAACTTATGTATTCTAAGTCATGTGAGAAGTTGGCCTGGTATATGATGTTCACTATTCTAGTGAGCACCTTGCACCAGTCCAAACAACCCTTATGGTGATGGTTGTAAAGTCAACCTTATAGACCAGTTATTCTAGTGGTAGCATGGACAAAAGCAGTCTTAGGCTTAACTCAAGAGGGCATGTGAAGCCAGCTGTTTTACCATATGGAATCCCTTTAATACCAAATGAAAGGACACCACACAGGTTATATATTCAAAATATATATGTGTTTATTTCTAAATCAATCCTCTGAACTCTTTATGAGGGCAGAGGCACAAGCGCATAACAAGAAACTTAATATAACATACAATAAGTTGCACAAATATGGATAGGCCCTGGTGGCCCGCTAAACCATATACTAAAATAGTGGTATAAGAACCACGTCACGAACAATGGTAAGGCCTAGGGCCTTGGGACTCGCTGGGACTGTACTGGACTAACAGTTGTTAGGGAGCAGGAGGCCCACGGGATGCGTGTGCAGTGTCTAATTGCGCACGCGTGCACACATAGAAGTCAATGGGTGCGTAAAGTTACAAAGTTAAAGAATTAGGAGTCTTCCGACTGGACTAGAAGCTAACCACTTGAAACTAGGACACTAGGAGAGTTAATCTTTACAGGAGCACCGCAGTACTCGCGTTATCTCACCCACAGGAAGCGGGTGCATAGGTGTCAAAGTGTGTTGGGTTTCGTAGTGGAGTTCTATGGAGCCTTGGAGAAAAGATGCTGCAGGCGACCAGGAGAGAAGAGTCCGGTTGGATCCAAGGGTGGATCGAGGATTAAGAGTACCTGATAGCAGAGGGGAGAGTCTGGGTCACTAGCTAGTGACCAGGAAGGAACCAGGCGATGTCGGGAAGCAGTCAGGTGATGTCGTGAAGCTTGTCTCTGCAGCCACGTTGTTGAAATTGGCAATGTGTATACACATAAGCGGCGTTCATTTGTGTTCACTGTACCCCTTGTTGTAAGCAGAACGGATATCGCTGAAACACTGACTGTGTTATCCCGCTAGCATAGACCCATGCACACACGTACACGACAGCCATTTTAGGTATCATGGTCTCCTAGTTCACGATCGAGCATCGGCACATTTCCCTGACCCTGCGAGCTTCCCCCATGCACCCTGACCGCCCCCGCTCTCACATGCACAAGTCATGAGCCCTCCCCTCCTGCATGACTCTGTCTCTGAGAATCGCACCCCGCGCCTGACCAACACCTCCTGTCCCTCCATGAATACCCCTCCTGTGATGACCTCTTCCTCTGAACCTAATTGTTTGCACGGACCGCTGGTCATCCCTTAGCCCGAGGATACAGTTTATTGCCCACTACTGTATGCACTCGTCTCTCTTGAAAGAAGCCACTATTGATCATGGCCACCCCACCCCCTGAGATTCGATCAGGCACACACATTCCAATGGAATCAGCAGAACTCTCAGCTGCGTGACAGCTCCCTCCTACTGCATGAAGGATAAGGGCCCCTACTGTAGCCACGTGTTGGAATACCTTCATACGACACAATGTATTGATTGTAATAAAAGGATGCCTGTGTGCCACGAACCTGTGTATAAAAGGCGAAGCCTCAGAGAAACTTGTTAGAGCACCTCCCGAAGACACTATGCGAGTGTCCCAAATGACATGCTCTCCTCTGGAGTAATAAACTCTGTTCTTGTTTTCCTGCCTTCAGCGCCCGTCTCTTTATTTTGGTAATTATTCAAGATGGGAACAAAGAGTCGCCCTGCACCAGCAGCCTGGGCATCGGGTGCGATATGGGCTGACTTTTCAACAATTGGCGTCCCAACGCGGGGTCCATCAGCGACATAAGGTCCGGTAAGAGAGGTCCAGACGATGGGGTGAACATCTAAATGATTGGAGTATACCTGCCTTGAGAGGGCCCTCGTCCGGCTGCCGATTGAATGAACTTCACCGATTCCGAACTGACCTCTCTCAAGTGACCTATTGTCCTGACTGGAATCCCACAGGACTGCTGCGGTAAAAACATGGAGAAAGAGAACGATCGGGCGCTGAAAAAAGGAAGGCAAAGAACTGTCCACATGGTCCGGTCCGGGTAAGGTCGTGACACACGACGAATTGCGAAATTGATTGATTGATTGTTTGAAAATACTAGTATTACTTATTGATTGCTTCTGAGAGATTCTCTATTTGCAAACAAGCACAGAGTCGCCATACTCTGTTTAGTCTTTGCAGATAGTGAAGGATAGGTAATGCAGACTTTTGTCCCCATTGTAATCCGTCATACCTATTTTTCTCCCCATTGATTGATTGATTGAATCGAGCATTGAATTGTTCGAAGTTGGTTCTCTTAAGGATCTTCTCTGCCTGCAAACGGGGAAGAATAGGAATATTCTCCCTCCCTTTGCCGGTAGTGAAGGGTAGGTAACGCAAGCCTTTAACACGTCGTACCTATTTCATTCCTCATTGATTGATTGATTGTCCGAACATTGACTGTTTGGAATTGGTTCTTTTTGGAGGTATTCTCTATTTTGCAAACAAGCACAGAGTCGCCATGCTCTGTCTAGTCTTTGCAAATAGTGAAGGGTAGGTAATGCGGACCTTTGTCCCCCGTTGTAATCTGTCATGCCTATCTACTCCCCACTGATTGATGCACCAGTCTCACCCGGACCATTTACTAGAGGAAGGTCATCTGGCCCGACCAGAGAGCACCCCTAGTGAAAAGGACATATGCAATAATAACGAAGTGATCACTATATCCTGTTAACAGAAACTTTAGCATGAAACAACCTGGAAAGAAAGGAATAGGAAAACGGAAATCAGTAGGCCACTGATGAACTTTTATTGAATAACGAACAAGGAAACAATGACAATACTTAATGATAAAACCTATTATTGTCCTAGAAACAAGAAACGTTAGAAGTAGGCCCGTAGTGAGAAACCTGAAAATAGTAAGAGAAACCAAGCGTGACATTGCAACGACCACAAGGCAACGAGGTTTCATTGCCCCTCACTGCCCCAAACATGTCTGTCCCACCGCCTGCCACGCCCAAATAACGGCAACTTGGGAAAGATACAAGTCAGCAGACATCCGCCCCATTCTGGAAACTTCCAAAGTGCAACAAGTTTACGGCTACGCCCAGCCGGAAACAACACATATAGGGCGGGTCCTGCTGCCAACCGTCGACCGGAGTTCATCACGTAGGGTGTAGCCGGAGGGGAGGCCGAGGCCAACGGGACCCGGCCAGGGGGATTGCTTCGACCACCCTGGAGAGTTGCAGGGGAGGGAATGTCCGTGTCCTCGACCCGACCCTCCCTCTCCCAGTCCGGCCACCATCAACCAGAGGCTGAGGCCGACGGGATCCGGCCGCGGTGGCGGAAACACTGGAGAGTTGCAGGTTGACCCTCTCTCTCTTTCCCAGTCTGGGCCAGCATCCATGGAGGGCCTGGGAGTGGAGAGGCCACTGCACGAAAGGCCCAGGAGAGGCACCACACGCCAAGGCCTGCCCCACCGGATGAGCCAAGGAACCCGTTCATGGGGCCAGAGCAAAGGGCGTCCGGCCGCCATTCACCGGAGGCCCGGCCCAAAGACGGACGGGACATTTCTTTTTTTCTTCCATAATGGCTGCAACAACACTGGGGGGGGATGTCTTGCACATGCCTCCGACCCCCCCCCCCTCGTCTTCATCGCCTGGTCCGGCCATAACAAATGTCAAGCGAGACGCCGTGGGGTGCACTGGGAGGGAGAGACGGTGCGAACAAGCCTCTCCCGCCTCCCCAGGTGGAGGCTTCCCAGCTGCACCCTCAGCGCTCCAGGCGCCCGGAAAAGGGTTCTTCCACTGTGGCGATGCTGCAACGCCTCGCCCGGCAGGGTGGAGCCCGTCCGCTCATTTGACTCCGCGATCGCCGGTAGCTGCCGAACTTTCAAAATGGCGATCGACCTGGCAAGAGCGGGCCCAGCATGAAGGAATGGCCCGGTCACTTGTTGACTCCACCACCATAGTTCTCCACAACCTTGAAGATTCTAGAGGAGCCGCGGGAGTCCCCGACCCCCGCAGATACCCCCGATGGGGAATGACTGCCATGATTGCCCACGGAACGATGGAAATATAGCCGCAGGACGTCGGCACTTCCATGCTGTCGCCAGCCTCAGTTTGAATGACTAGAATCCTGCAGACTACAGTTCAGATCAGTTCCGGTGGAAGCACAGTATGACCCGGTAGGAACATTGTTGCCTCCCTCCCCTTTTGATTGATGGTTCAGACCACCGATCCCTTCTTTTACCTTTTAACGGAACTTTTGGACTGCCGAAAGAAGCTCTGGGCCAACCACGAGTTAGTAGACATTTAGACTATGCCTGGTTCTGCCTGACTGCACCCAAAATGGCGCCGATGCAAATGAAACTCTCAACTCCTTATTATATCCCGATTGCTCAGCCTTGATGTCATAGGATATGCATGAAGTTTTTTAAACATATAGATCGATATAGGATGTGTACTGATTATGAGTTCGGAAATGGATTGATATAGGATGTATACTGTCAGCTCAGACAATGAATTGATATGAGATGGGTACTGGTTATATGTTCGGACAATGAATTGATATTGGATGGGTACTGATTATGTGTTCAGACGGTAAATTGACATCAGATGGGTATTAATTGAACATTCGGACAATGAATTGTTGTTTAAGTTTTGCACATCATGATTATTGAAAGTTGGAAGCCCAACACTTATGACACTCGCTCACACTGAAGTCTCGACATGATTTCGTTGCACTTGTCGCACTTTTAGATTATGACATAAACGACCACCGACTCCATTAAAGTTTTCTGCTAATAAGTATCCCCACATATAACAGTTCCAGCCTGCTCCGTGGCCGGCCCACGGGGTTGTAGGCCCATATTTATGCACCGACATTCTTATTAAAGATTTTTGGAAAAAGCAAACGTAGTTGTCACGTGTGAATTAGTAAGTTTCGAATAAATGACCACTGTTTAAGGATTAAAAAGTATAGTACGCAGAGATACTGCCAAAAATGAATGGTACAGGTTTTGTTGTATGTACTTTGCACATCTTTGTACGGCCTAAAGCAACCGCTAAAAGACCCTGGAATTCAGTCTATACTTTATATGCTACCGGTATCAGAAAAATTGTGCTAATAATGCCCCTAAGTCGCTCCAAAGGAGTGCCATCTGGCCTCCCTACATACGATCCGTAATACCACACTTGGGTGACCTATGCTATCCACCGGCTTCCGATAATCATCTCTCGCACACTAAAAGGTTCATCTGGGCTTAAATGCCGAATTGGCAAGAACTGCGTTCCGGGGAGATAGACCGCGTATGTAGTAAGTAAAAGCCTTTTCGGGTTTATGCGCGCTGATGTGTTCTTAAAATGCTGCCCCCGCCCCCCTTCTTTTTCCTTCTTTCTGCAGGTCACCTTGGAACAACGATTAAGAATACAAAGAAGGAAAATGGTGATCTAACGGACGAAGAAGACGGGAAAAAGGCGTTTGATTATGGTGCTCACGCATTCTGAATAATACCACCAAAAATAATGTGCACACATGATTAAGCACTCCACACTTAACTGAATAGGGAAAAGTTTAAGGTATATTTCGAGGTAAGGTTTACACAAGTTGTCTCAGCCTAGAAACGCACTTGCTAAAAATGACTCGAATAAACCACCGTGAGCATTAGCCCGACCAGGTTAGTTCATGACCAATTGCCAAAGGCGTAAGTGTGTACAATCAAAGCCACCAGTAAGGGCAGCCGACGGTTAAAAGAGAAGAAAAAGGTAAAAAGAGCTTAGGATGCTGAGAATGCGCAGCATGCAGAAAGGGATAATTTTGGCCAATAACTGTTTTATGTTTTGTCTTGGATTTTTGTAGATAATACATGTATTGTCTCCCCCGTCTGAGTTTGTGTGTACGTGATGCATGAATCTACGTCATCCCTCTGCCTGTGTTTCCGTGTTACTTAACCCCTGTTGTTCTATGTTGTGTGCGCACTGAATGGACCATTATTGTACACGTCTCTCTCTCTCTCTCTCTTTCTCTCTCTTTCTCTCCACGGCGTACGTGTACCGAATGGTTCGTTTAGAGTGCGAGCTTCTCTCTCTCTCTCTCTCTCTCTCTCTCTCTCTCTCTCTCCCTCTCTCACTCCCTCTCCCTCTCCCTCTCCCTCTCCCTCTTCCTCTCCCTCTTTCTCTCTCTCTCTCTCTCTCTCTCTCTCTCTCTCTCTCCCTCTCTCTCTCTCTCTGAAGGTCCCCCTGTTCCCTCCTCCCTTATGCAAGAACGTTGCGCCCCACCGGCACAAACCTAATTGGGACTCCTCGAACACAAAGGTGTTCAGCAAAATTTACCAGAACCAAAACGATTGTGACTTGCCATATTACTACCTCTCCTTTCTGCAAAACGATAGAACCCGAGTTGGTAATGAAGGAAGGGACAGGTAAGACGACGGATGTCCCCTAATCTGGCCTTTTATAAGGGAACTATAACGTCAATGGTCTTCTGGTTCTCAGTTCGTTAGAAATACGATCCCCAATGCCCGATTGCCCCACCCCCCTGCGCCTAAGTGCGGATATCTAGAGTACCCCGCTTCTCCCGATCGACCCCAGCTCCCTGTCCAAAGCACCCACGCGCCCCTGATCAATCCTAGCCTCATGTCAGCTACCCACGAAACGTAATTGATGACCTTGATTAACGGTCATTTCCCAGGAAAGCCATGTTTTACGTCCACCCCCTCCCCCTTCTTCATTACGTTAACGCCCCACTTACAAGAGTTAGCCGACCCCGAAGGGAGATGTAAGATTGTCGATGCTTGGGTTAAAGGGAAGGGCGAGTCTCTACATAAAGGACTCGATTTTGAGTTTGATATAATACACTGTGTATAAAGGTCCAATTTCTCTCCACGTACGTCACGAATGAGCGCCGAACAGAGTTATGAATTCCATCGCAATGCACTCCTACAGACTCCCTAAATTATGACTTCTGACTGTGACCGATGAACTTATCCCCCACCTACATAGGATTGGGGACGGAATTGAGATGTATAAATGTCTTCTCCTGCCAGTTTTTCTAAAAACTTGTTTTCTACTCATTTAAAGATATAATAACCGGAGGAGAGGAGAGGAGCTGGACGTGACGCACGGCCTGGCCACAGATCATGAAGCACATATGACCGCAACCAAAGGTGGAGCCGCAGAGCAACGAGACGCGGGACGAGGCACAACTCTCAAACTCGGCAGATGAAAGAATGAAGGGCTGCCTTGAAGCCCTCGACTCGCTGACCCACTCGTGCCTGAAGTCCCCCGTCCCCTTTTGAGTCCGACTGATGGGCCTGCCTGCTCATTGTCCTTTGCTCCCTTGGTCTCTTGGTGTGTTCGAAGATCTGGCCCCACTCCGCCCTCTCTTCCCTCGATTATTCAACAAACTCTTTCATATAAACTTTTGACTATGGAATGGGATTTTGCCACGGAAAAAGAAAGACACGCAGGTGCCCCGCATGAGGCACCCCTAAGAAAATGAGTTAGGAAACAGGACTGTGATCTAACAGCAGAGGACTGATCGCACCCTGCAACGCGTAAGGATGATTCCGAGCTGGACTTATAGCTCCACCGCCGGTGCTCAAAAGCGCCAACGAAAAGAAAACGGACTACCAGAGTCTACCAGTGGTGGCTCGTCGTTGAAAAAGACATTTTCACTAAGACCCCCCTTCCTGAACTTTCTACCCACCCCTTGACTAGTTGTTTACATCTAACTGAATTCCTCCCTCAATTCTTATTGCTTTCAAAATATTTTCGGTCACTTAAGTCCAAAGGTCTCATATAAGCACCTTTACTATATGTTGATGTCATTGAAAAGAAAGTCAGAACTTGAAGTCTATAATATGTCGGAACGTTTTTCCTGATTGCCCTCGACTACGTGTTATGCCGATCTCTAGATTTGTATGAATAACGCAGCAAATGTAAATTCACATGTACCGTATTCCGCCAATTGTTTCGACTGCATATGGCTACACGCAATTTGCTAGCATTTGACGAACGTTATTTCATTGGCCACACATGACTATATGTACACTCCATCAGTTGGGGTAAACACAAATGTACTAGCTATGTTTAAAAGCGGCGACTGTTGAAATTGGCAATGTGTATACACATAAGCGGCGTTCATTTGTGTTCACTGTACCCCTTGTTGTAAGCAGAACGGATATCGCTGAAACACTGACTGTGTTATCTCGCTAGCATAGACCCATGCACACACGTACACGACAGCCATTTTAGGTATCATGGTCTCCTAGTTCACGATCGAGCATCGGCACATTTCCCTGACCCTGCGAGCTTCCCCCATGCACCCTGACCGCCCCCGCTCTCACATGCACAAGTCATGAGCCCTCCCCTCCTGCATGACTCTGTCTCTGAGAATCGCACCCCGCGCCTGACCAACACCTCCTGTCCCTCCATGAATACCCCTCCTGTGATGACCTCTTCCTCTGAACCTAATTGTTTGCACGGACCGCTGGTCATCCCTTAGCCCGAGGATACAGTTTATTGCCCACTACTGTATGCACTCGTCTCTCTTGAAAGAAGCCACTATTGATCATGGCCACCCCACCCCCTGAGATTCGATCAGGCACACACATTCCAATGGAATCAGCAGAACTCTCAGCTGCGTGACAGCTCCCTCCTACTGCATGAAGGATAAGGGCCCCTACTGTAGCCACGTGTTGGAATACCTTCATACGACACAATGTATTGATTGTAATAAAAGGATGCCTGTGTGCCACGAACCTGTGTATAAAAGGCGAAGCCTCAGAGAAACTTGTTAGAGCACCTCCCGAAGACACTATGCGAGTGTCCCAAATGACATGCTCTCCTCTGGAGTAATAAACTCTGTTCTTGTTTTCCTGCCTTCAGCGCCCGTCTCTTTATTTTTGGTAATTATTCAAGATGGGAACGAAGAGTCGCCCTGCACCAGCAGCCTGGGCATCGGGTGTGATATGGGCTGACTTTTCAACAACGTGGACCAGGAGGTGTCGACGACAACTAGGAGCTGGATACGCACTGTCCCACGAAGGCTCTCGCTGTCGGCGGTGTCGGTTCTCGATTCGGAGTCAACAGGCCTTGGCAAATGCAACCCATGCAGGAATCGAAGATGGCTTCTTACTCAGGCCAGCAAGGACTGAGGGGCTTCTCCTTCGCAGGTGTTGTAGATTTTGGGTTTCATCATCTCAGAGGCCACTAGCCAACGGGCAAGTGACTGGACAGATGTGTCGAGCAGGAAAATGCAAAAGGGCCCCACGCAGCCAGGACTGGCGAGGGGGTAGTATTCCAAAGCGTATGACACCTTACACGACATGTTTTGATAAAGCCAAACCAAAGTTAGCATCTGACCGCGAGGTACCTAATGCACTTAAGAGTATATGGAATGGCAATATCCTAGATAATAAGGACATGGTTCCGAAAGCTGCAGACAGGCTCAGCTCATGCTAGAGCACCATCTCACATAAAAACCAAGCACTCTGCCTCCAGGATTGTTAAGGCCTGCCCTAGGAGTGACTTATAGGTGTATATCTGTCTAGATATAAGGTTAGATATAGGAATACTATACCTAAGCAAGGGGTGATTACACAACCTTGCCCCAGCTGAGTGATCAGCCAGTTGGGTCAGTTTGGATGGTCAACCAGGGGTGGCAAAAGATATGCTGCAGCCCCTGGTAGGCCTTGGGTGCACCTATGCCCTGAGTACCTATAGTACACTGTACAGGGACTCACAAGAGTGACCCAATATCTAATTAGGTGTGTACCTAAGGTACATGGAGTCCATTTTATAGAGAGAGTAGATAGCCTGGGACCCTGATTAGCAGGATCCCAGGCCAACTAAGTCAAAAACCTGCTAAACACAAGGCAAAAAATCTGGGGTAACCATAGTCAGGTATCCACCTTCCTACAAAGACCTAGTTCCATCTATCCTGATACACTCTACATCTGAATAATGAAGACATGGTGGCGGCAATAGATACTAATTGTCCCTGACATTTTTATTCTTGCTTGTTTTCTACCAGGGCGTGCTCTTCCTACCCGAGCCTCAGCCAGGTGAAGCGTAGCACCCCCGTCCTACCTAATAGGTAAGTGGACGACAGGCTTAATTTTGGGCCTAGTACATACTCTTGGTTACTAATGGTATAACATTTTCTTATACTTACCATTGAATGTGATGCTATCTTTCAAATACCAATGTGTGTTTGTCTTTTTACTTGTTGTTTTGTTTGTCTGACGCGTTTACTCAATCCTCCTGGGCATCACCTCTTTAAGAATTTTGGAGGACTTTTGTATATCCAAGACGTCCAGGTGACACTTTTTGGATTATATTTGCACTTGTCACTTTTTCACCATTTTCCACTACAATGCAGTAGCGAAGTTTGGTCCTGAAGAAAGCAGCGGACACCTGGCAGGGTCCACACACTGCTGAAACATGTCGACCTATAAAACCTAAATAGTAGCTATATGTTTAAACTACTATGTTCCCGCACTGGTTTTAATCGCTGGAAATACGAGAGGTATCTAATAAATCCATTTCCCTCTCTACTCTCCAATTTGATGTCATTCACTTTATTCACACACCCTATCACGCACTGCTTTACAGTTATCAGTACACAGTTACCTTTAACACACCCTCAGTTACACTGGGGCATCCGCCTAGATTTTCCACACTTAGGGCACGATGTAGGTCGCCAAATACCAGTCGGTAGCGGCCGATTTCGGCCGTTACCGACCGGTATTTGGGATTGGACATGTAGGTGGCCTGAATTGTACCGATTCGGTAAATTTACCGATTCGGTAAAATACCGAATCAGTAAAGTTACCGAATCTGTAAATCAACATGTAGGTGGCACTTTAAACAGTGCCACAGGCCATTACCGATTCATAATTTACCACCAAATAATATTTGGTGGTAAATTATGAATTTCTGTGTACATGCACATGTTGTTATGTTATGTTAGTAACTTTTATTCAGCGCACAGCTGCCCCAGCGAAGGGGCGTCCTGGCGCCTGATCCAGTACCACAACACAACAAATCACCGCTGAAAAGAAACACGATCAATCAACAGAGGTGAACAAATAGGTTTTAATCGCGCGTCTGAAAAGAGTCAGGCTATTAAGGGCACGGATGTGGACAGGAAGGGAGTTCCATAATCCAGCCGCCATAACTCGAAATGAACGGCCGCCCATCCTACTCAGTCTGAATCTAGGCGCACTCACTAGATGAAGAGATTCCGACCTGAGAGACCGCCTGGGAACATACGGGGAGACAAGACCCACCAAGGCAGGAGGTGATGAAAATTTCAAGATCTTGAATGTCAGACAGAGTGCCTTGAATTTAATTCTCTGTCTGACCGGCAGCCAATGAAGGGAGGTTAAAACTGCAGATACAGAGCACCGTCTCGGGAGGCCCACAATGGCCCGCGCAGCGGCATTCTGCACCCTCTGCAGTCTGGTGGCCTCGGCCTGGTTGACACCAAGCAACAGAGCACTCCCATAGTCCAGCCGAGAGAGAATCGCAGCTTGGACCACCAGTTGCCGAGTTGGGGGGTTGAAGAATTTGAGGACTGGTCTCAGTCCTCGCAGAATACCATAGCAGGTAGCTGCAATCTTCTTAGTATGGCTGGTAAAAGAGAGATTGGAATCCAGCCAGACCCCCAAGTTCTTTACTTCGGCCGCTGGGATGGGAGTCACCCCCAATTCAATAGGCCACCATTGATGACCCCACAGTTCCGCTTGCTTTCCTAAGATCAGGACTTCGGTTTTCTTAGCGTTTAACTGCAAGCAGTTAGTACGCATCCAATTCGCCACGGCTAAAAGCCCTGCGCGAAACCTGGGGGCAGTCACCTCAGGGTCCCCACTGAGTGTCACCGCCAGCTGCGTGTCGTCGGCATACGATGTCATAGTTAAGCCAATTTGTCTGACGACAGCAGCCAGCGGTTTCACATACAGGTTAAACAAAGTGGGGCTAAGCGCAGAGCCCTGAGGTACTCCGAGTCCCAAAGAGTGGAAAGAGGACTGACCAGGTGGAATGGCCACTTTAAAAAACCGGTCCGAAAGGAAGGAGCGGAACCATTGAAGAGCTTTCCCCTCAAGACCCACTTCCTCCAGCCTCCGCAGCAGAATGTCATGAGACACCGTGTCGAATGCGGCGCTCAGGTCTAACAAAAGGAGCGCCGCTGTCTGCCCTGCATCCAGCACCGAACGCAGATGTTCGCTCATAAAGAGCAGCGCAGTTTCGGTGCTGTGTTGTGCGCGAAAACCATTCTGACTCTCGTCAAGAATATTATTGCGAGAGAGATGGGCAGACAAGATGGAATTTACGTGTGCCTCAGTGACCTTGGCGGTCCAGGGCAGGAGGGAGATGGGGCGGTAGTTCTCAGGTAACAGAGGGTCAAGACTAGGCTTCTTCAAAATGGGGCTGACCACTGCTTGCTTCCAGGAGGCAGGAACCACGCCCTCAACTAGTGAGAGGTTGATCAACTCCAAAATCGGCTCACGGCATAGAGGCGGGAGAAGGGTAATAAACTCTGGCTTCAAAGGGTCTAGAGGAGAGCCAGATTTGATTTTGAGGCTCAGAGTATCAAACGCCTCAACCGATAAAGCAGGTAAGGAGGACAGAGGTTCGCAATCCGAAACTCTTACAGCCCTGGGCTCGTCATCTTGCACAGATGGCAAAAACCCTCGGTAGATTACCCGCACCTTCTCCACGAAAAAGGATGCCAAGCTTTCACAGTGGGAGTCCGTGCAGATTGCTAGCGAGGTGGCCCGTTTACCCATCAGATCTTTAAGCACCTTGAATATTAATTTAGATGGGTTGGGGCTGTTTGAAAACTCAGAGGCATAATATGCCGCCCGGGCGTGACAGATAGCTCTGTGATAGATCTTAAGCTGGGTGAAATACAGTGATTTTAATGTGGGCTCGAAGGATTTCCTCCACGCCCTCTCAGCTTGCCGGCAAGTTCTCTTGAGCTCGGCAAGGGTCTCATTATACCATGGGCTGCGAGTTTTAGCATGACATTTCGACCAGCGCATTGGTATAAGAGAATCAAGAGCAGTATGGACCCAGTTACAGAACTGTTCGTATCCCTGTTCCACATTCGACAGGATGCCCAAGGGCTGAGCCTCCAAGATTTTAACGAATTCCTCCATTTTAAGCTTACGCCAGTTTCTTTTCAGGGTCAGCCTGTCTACAGGTTTAAATTGTTGGTCATCCAGGGGACATGACACTTTAACCAACAGATGATCAGTCCAGCCCACCACCATCGGGTCAGATACCCTAGCCCGAACCAAGGTGGTAAAGAACGGGTCAAGGATATGACCTCCTATATGCGTGGGGGCGGTGACTAGTTGGTTCAGTTGCATGGCTTCAAGGTCCGCTATCAAGGAGCTAATAGGTAAAGAAGACGTCTGATCAAGATGTATATTAAGATCGCCAACGATGTTAAAGTTAGCATATTTAAAAGCTGACGAGTTGACCAAGTCAACGAGAGCGGCCTTGAAGACCGTGTTATTCCCTGGCGGGCGATAAATAAGCAGGCCACTAAAAGTGAACTGATGACTGACAGTGACCTTAAAAGAGGCGCTCTCGCACATCGGCAGATCAAGAGCTTTCCAATCCGCCGGGAAGCATGATTTTATCGCCATGGCTATACCTCCTCCTCTAGAAGTACGGTTCAAAGTAAACACCGTATAGGTGGAAGGAAAAGCCAGATTTATTATGGCAGAGTCGGTGTCCTGTAACCAGGTCTCAGTGAGAAAAATGAGGTCAGGTGAGTCCTTATCAATCATATCACGAAGGGACTGATGGTGCTTGACCAATGATCTCACATTAAGGCTCCATATACTAATTGCTCGCTCAGAGTAATCAATACGAGTGTGTGAAGTAGATCTTACAGTGGAGCACACCCCGATGGGGGAATCCAAAGAGAAACTGCCACAGGGACAGACATGAGGGCCCGAAAGAGGGAGCACCCGATCATGTGTACAAGCCAATAAACCGTCCCTAATGAAGAGGAGATCGGCGCGGTTGTACCTGAACGGCGCGATGGAATCCATGATGAGATGAGAGCAGAGAGCCAGAGTCTGTGCATGTACACCGGTGCCATGTGGCACACATACATGCCCTAAGGGCATGTATGTGTGTCACATTGCACACAAGCCAGAATCTGGGGTGCAACAGGGTGTCAAAGTGACACCCTGTCCCCCTTGTAAATTCGGTAATTTTACCGAATCGGTATTTACCGATTCGGTAATTCGGTAATTGCCATTAACTCCAATGGGCCTCAAGGCCCATTCACACACCCTATCACGCACTGCTTTACAGTTATCAGTACACAGGGGTGTCTCCCTGCCTGGAGACCCAGTGTGCTGGCTCTGGGCCCAGCCTTGCCCCCCTGCCTGCCCACAAGGACCTTGCGGGGTCCTTTCCTGATTTATAGCGCTGGGAGCGCTTTATTTGACTTATTGTGCTTGTGAGCGCTTTAATTGCAGAGGCCGGTGCCCACCCGGCATTGTCCGCCCGAGTGAGTGCCCACCTATTATCCCCTGGCAGGTGCCCACCCTGCCCGGGACATCGCCGCTGTTTTCTGCCCAGGATCCAGTGCCCACCTCGACTTCGTGCCTGGGAGACTCACCGCCGCAGCCCGGAGGAAGCAGCACCCGCCTTCAGCCCGGGCCGCGCTGGGATTGGCCCAGCCGGCCGAGCCTCCGCCGCGTCATCGGGAGGAGGAGCGGAGGGGCCGGAGAAGCAGGAAGCAGCCTGCGCCGACCGTCCCAAGGCTCCTGAGCACAGGAGGAGCCCTGGGGAAGGAGATCAGCCCAGCGACAGCCCCGGAGAGTCCCCAGGAGCAGGAGCTCTCCTAGAGCCGTCGCGAGACACCTGGTGAGTGCCGCGGTGGGAGAGGGGCCGCGGGACACATTGCCAGTGTCCGCCCCTCCCCCGTAGCGCGATCTCGCGCGCGCTACTGTGTGGAGCCTCGATAGGCTCCTGGGGGCAATTCCAAGTTCAGAGTCCCCAGGGGGGGACTCCACCATAACGGCCGCATTGTCTGTCGAGCCCGGAGAGGCTCGTGGGGCATCTGTTGATGCTGAGTCCCTAGAGAGGGGACTCCACCGACGGCCCTAGTTGTTTAGAGCCACGAGGCTCTGGGGGCATTTTCCTTGGATGCAGAGTCCCCCGTGAGGGACTCCAACGCCCCCCATTTGTTCTGTGGAAGCCACGAGGCTTCCAGGTGCCAGTTCGCTTGTTGCAGAGCCCTGAGAGGCTCAAGGGGCGCATCTTGCTTTCAGAGCCCAGGAGAGGCTCCAGCCCGCCATTTGCTTTGCGAGCCCTGAGAGGCTCGAGTGCCCAGTCCTGTTGAAGAGCCTGAGAGAGGCTCAGGAGGGCAATTCTTGTTCTAGAGCCCAGAGAGGCTCTGAGGGTGCCATTTGTATTCAGAGCCCAGAGGGGCTGCATTGCTTCGTTTTGAGCCCTGAGAGGCTCAGGGGCATAATTGATATTCAGAGCCCAGCGAGGCTCTTGAGAGACAGTCAGTTGGGCAGAGCCTGCGAGGCTCCAGCGTTGGCCCATTATTGATAATTCAGCTTCCCAGCACTTTGTGGGCAGCTGCTACGTTTAGGCCCTGACATTTGGACACAGGGCGTCCTAGCCCTAGAGAGGCCAGTTGGCCTAGGGACAGTCACAGGTGGTGACTTAAGTGAGTTTGGCGCAATTGTTCATTTTGCTTACACCTCTGAATGTATTGTGATGCATCATGTGTTTTCCCTTCTTACCCCTCTGAATGAATGTTATGCATTGCATCATGTGTTATGTTCTTACACCCCTACAGGTATTGTGATATGTAGGTGGTTGTTTTCTCCCTAGTACAGGTGGTGCTAGCGAGGTCCTGTTACCAGTGATTACTGGTTGTGTGCTCTATTTTTATATTGTGTGCTACAGTGATTTTTACTTTCTACAAGTGCTAAGTTCTAAAAGTGCATACCCTTGACAGTGGTCCAGGTGGCCCTGTCCTGTACATTATCCCTTGTAAATTCCGCCCGTGCCTGTTGGCACAGTGTAACAAGATGTGTGTTTTATCTAATGTATGTTTATTGTAATACAAAGGCTATTTTTATATAACCTTCTGTGGAGTTTTCCTTTGTGGTGGGCCTTTGGGAGTTGTTGCTGGGGTGCGTGCGCAAATACTTAACTTACATAGCCTCCAAGTTTAGCCTTGCTGCTCGCGCCACGTTACCTAGAGGGTGAGCAGGGGTTATCTTGTTGTGTGACTCCCTTGCCCTGACTTGGGAATATGGATCTCTGACTGACTTTGGCGAAAGCCCTGGCCAGCCGGGGGTCCCGTTTCCAACATTGGCGGCAGCGAGTGGGATAAGGATTTGTGTTTGCGTTGTACCACAGTAGCAGCTGGCCGCACTTCAAAGCTCTACATTTTTAGATAACCACATTTTTGGGATTATTGTTTTTGGTGAAGTTCCATTATTGCTTCTCCTGAAGAGTGTCATTTGATAATTGTGTTCAGTACATTTGTCCCCCGCCCTGCTTCCAGAGTTTGGTACCTGTGTCGCTTTTGGTCAGGTTGAGAAGTCAGGGGTGGTAGAAACTGCCTTACCGATCCGAGGGGAGGGTGTGTGTGGATGAATGGTGTGTTTTCCTGGACGCATGAGTATGAGTTCTCTTTGATAAGGAGATTGTTGAAATTTTGGAATTGTGTACTTTTACTTCAGACTGCTATGGCCCCTTGTGTTGCACGTGTCTGTGAGCATCCTGTTAAGATGAAATCTCCTTTTAACCTCTGTGGCCTGTTTAAGTACAGTGTGCATGAGTTGGTACGGTTTTGTGAGGAGAGAGACATCCCAGTGAGTGAGTCAGACACCCAGTCCAAGCTTAGGGATAACATGATCCTATGGCAGAAGGATGACTGGGAGCGTGAGCACAGTGAGAGAGAGAGGGCCCGGGCCGCACACCATGAGGGTGGTGGGTCTGAGGGGAGCCCTGAAGAGTCTGAAGTGGAGAGTGAGTTTGACAGTGACTGGGCGCCAGCAGAGAGCGAGTACCCCCTAGATAGGGAGTCCCTTGCTGGGTCCAGTGTCCGATGCAGCACCCCATCCCTTTCCCTATCCCCAGAGGAGTGGTTGGATAGGAGAGAAGAGAGGGAGCACCAGCTGGCTATGGAGAAGCTCCGGTTAGAGTATGCCAGAGAGATGGCGCAGCTGGGTGTGAATGAGCGGATTGCAGAGGCTGAGACAGTGTAACAAGATGTGTGTTTTATCTAATGTATGTTTATTGTAATACAAAGGCTATTTTTATATAACCTTGTGTGGAGTTTTCCTTTGTGGTGGGCCTTTGGTAGTTGTTGCTGGGGTGCGTGCGCAAATACTTAACTTACATCGCCTCCAAGTTTAGCCTTGCTGCTCGCGCCACGTTACCTAGAGGGTGAGCAGGGGTTATCTTGTTGTGTGACTCCCTTGCCCTGACTTGGGAATAGGGATCTCTGACTGACTTTGGCGAAAGCCCTGGCCAGCCGGGGGTCCCGTTTCCAACAGTCAAAATCTGATTTATCTTATCGATCTAGCAGACATTTGAGCGACTCATTATTATCTTATTAGACCAACAAACTTTTCCGACTACGAGTACACGTAGTTGGTAGTACTACATCAAGCCGACTTCCTGACAGGTCACACCTAATACTGAAAGTGCACCAATATTAAACATAATTAGAGGGCCCAGCATTGCGAAGTTACTCTCACGAGAACACTATCATTAAATACAGTCTAGTTCCATAAAAGCCATCTTTTAGGCTTAAGCTCATCAGTATTACATAGCACTACAATTACTAAGAATAAATCGTGACATGGAATCCGCTTATTGATACCACCTAATGTAGGAATTAGTAACTTCACTTCCCCATCGGGGGTTAATATTGGGTTTTCCCTCGGTTTCCCAAAGAGTTGTATGTGTCTAAGATCGTTTTTAATTTGTACCCTACTGAGACAGATCACCATCAAAACTTAATCCAGCTAAGATTCAATGGATATAGGAATAGTCCCTGTCTACGCCGCAACATTCAAATAAAGGCAACTTTATTAATCCATGGGAAATAGCAAAATAGCAACACGCGTTGCCAAGACCGAGAACTACATTTCCCGGCATTCCTAGTGCAACACGTGCTAGATGCACGTAGAGCGCTACAAGGAAATACGGAAGTAATAGAGATGGCTTTAAGAATCTGACCGGTACCTCCCTGAGACGGCCCCGAGGGACGCCTGGAGTACCGACGGGCAGGTAAGGGGTAGGGAAGGATTAGTTACTTACCTGTAATCCTAGTTCTCTTCCAGGGGTATCCTCATCAAAGTCATAAGCATTAGAATATTCCCGCCCATGTGCGGGACCCCGGAAACACTATATTATATGTGCCCCACATATATATACTCATATATATATATAAATACATATATATATATAACATGCAATAGCAGCCAATAAAAACAGAGCTGAAATATGCTGTGTAGAATTTCCACCATACATGTAATCATAAAAAGCATTAGAAACATGAGAAACAACAAAAAAGTTTGTTTAGAACTTGTTTTAATGCTCAGAAAGCAGTAGAAATTCTTATACAAGGAAATACGGAAGTAATAAAGATGGCTTTAAGAATCTGACCGGTACCTCCCCGAGACGGCCCAGAGGGACGCCCGGAGTACGACGGGCAGGTAAGGGGTAGGGAACCCATCTTCTTTATAGACAATACCTTGCATGTTGATACGCATGGCTGCATTCGAGCGGCCGCTCCTATCCGCTGAGTAAGCCTAATAGTAGTACTTCCACGCAAACATACGGTAGGTTACTTCATAGAACCCTAATGAGCTTTGTCATACTTATAGAGGCTGCTGGACGAAACAGAAGCTGTTGAACTATCCACTTGCTTCCCAGTCACGATCCGGGCTGCGAAATCTGCATGAAATCACATTATGTAATACGGCGCATTCTCATCACGAGACAGTATAGAGAGAGCTGCCTCTCGGAGATCAGGTGTGATAACGAACATGCAGGCTTGTAAATATGATTGCGCTCACTGAGGACACATAATAGTGGAGTAGTTCTACCATCATTATGCTCCATGATGGTATTTCAATATCGTGAGACAGAGAGTCAGCATGATTTTATTGCCGACTATGACCCGATTGAGACTTAACTTTTGGTGTAACTACAAAATTTTCAAGCTAACAGTACACTTTTAAGTGAAGACCTAGTTCTATCTATCCTGATACACTCTACATCTGAATAATGAAGACAAGGTGGCGGCAATAGATACTAATTGCCCTTGACATTATTATTCTTGCTTGTTTTCTACCAGAGCGGTGCTCTTCCTACCTGAGCCGCAGCCAGGTGAGGCGTAGCACCCCCGTCCTACCTAATAGGTAAGTGGACAACAGGCTTAATTTTGGGCCTAGTACATACTCTTGGTTACTAATGGTGTAAAACTTTCTTATACTTACCATCGAATGTGATGTTATCTTTCAAATACCAATGTGTGTTTGTCTTTTTACTTGTTGTTTTGTTTGTCTGACGCGTTTACTCAATCCTCCTGGACATCACCTCTTTAAGAATTTTGGAGGATTTTTGTATATCCAAGACGTCCAGGTGACACTTTTTGGATTATATTTGCACTTGTCACTTTTTCACCATTTTCCACTACAATGCAGTAGCGAAGTTTTGTCCTGAAGAAAGCAGGGGACACCTGGCAGGGTCCACACACTGCTGAAACATGTCGACCTATGCAACCTAAATAGTAGCTATTTGTTTAAACTACTATGTTCCCGCACTGGTTTTAATCTCTGGAAGTACGAGACGTATCTAATAAATCCATTTTTCTCTCTACTCTCCAATTTTATGTCGTTCACTTTATTCACACACCCTATCACGCACTGCTTTACAGTTATCAGTACACAGTTACCTTTAACACACCCTCAGTTATACTGGGGCATCCGCCTACATTTTCCACACTTAGTATGGATGCAGGAATACCCTCCTTGGTGTAAGGAGTTCCAAGTGATGACAAGGGCGGCACCGAACGATAACTGATGGGTTCTTTTGCACTCTGGATGTATCACTTATCTTTTGACATTATGCTCTAGTTGGGATTGAGGTGGTGGTCAGACACTTTCTAACAACCTGTCTATTTAGACCCACAGTTACTTTGTGTTTTCTCATGTTGTGTTTTCTGGGGATTGTAACTGTGCCCGGTCTTTAAACTTTCCCTAGGACCCTCACTCTATCCGTTTTTGTTCTTACTCCACTCATGATGCCTGATAATGCTGCCCTTCTACTAGCTATCCAGTCCTCCCGAGAGGCTCTAGAAGGGAGGGAAGGTTAGGTCCACTCAGCAGGGTATGCTCAGACGTGAGTCCCTTGCTCACTTGGCCACTGGATTCAAGATAGCCTGGCTGATGAGGATTATGAATCCGAAACCGGTCCCAGGATGCTTGTTTCCGGTCCATGGAAGACATGGCTTGGCAGTTCGGGCTGGACTGTTCCCATGAGGCACAGGGTCAGACTGATTTGCATATAGCCATGTCTGAAATGGGGTGGCTGAGTGGGCTAAAGTATGGTGATGGATTAAACCCAGATCAGTGGAATGGGGGTGAGTGTTTGATTTGCTCAAACGCTCTGTCCATCATCCCCTTTTGTATCGCTAGGTGCACTCAGCAGTCTCCCTCCTGTGTCAGGATCTCCGCAACGTGGCAGTGAGGGTCACCACGGCAATAACTAGGATCTCTGAGCTGGAGGACAATGTCCAGGGCATCTGCAAAGATGTTGCAGAGGCACGAGCCACTACCAGGGACATAGTGTGGAGACTGAAGGATGCTGAAAACAACACCCGCCCAAACAGTCTCAGAATTGGGGGGGTTCCCAAAAGGCCTGAGGGCCCAACTGTGCCAGAGTTCCTAGAAGGGCAGTTGCGACAAGTCCTGCCTCCGGACAAACCCTCCTCATGTTTTATTATTGAACAGGCGCACTGTGCTTTGGGGGACAGACCTCCACCAGGGCCCCCCCCACCCCCGAGGCCGATAATAGCGCACTTCCTGAACTTCCAGGATAGGGACATGATCCTCACTGAAGTACACAAGATGAGAGAGGTACACCATGACAACTCCAAGATCCTGGTTTTCCCATACTATACCCAGGAGGTTCAGCTGCAATGGCGCACATTTGACTCAGTGAAGGCCAAGCTGTGGAGTCTCCAATTGTAATACATGCTTAAGCTGGAGGGTTTAGTGGAAATCGCACAAACACCTAAGAAGGCTTGGGAGTGTTTGAGGGAACATCCCAGGCTGCAAAGGAGTGAGGGGCGAGATCCTGGCCAACGCATACCGAAGGAGAAGGGGCTCAACCCAAGGACAGATAGAATCCCCGCAGGAAAGCTCGTCACTCACATAGTAGAGGTGAGGGCACACCATGGTGGGGCAAGGGCCCGCAGAGGCGTCTGGAGGTCTCCTCTGACTCAGAGGGATCCAGGGAGGCAGTCATTAAAAAGAGCAGGCCGGGGAATCTGGAGGGGGGATATATGCATGGATACACAGGTGACGACCAGGAGACTGAATTGGAAACCCTTTTGGTGGTGGCCATTGCCAACCTAGAACATGAACCCGGTTACATGCCTGTAACTGTGCTTAATGTTTAGACCGAATATTTTACTTAATTTATATATATTTGTCAGCACAAATTTTCTTTTGTTATGGACAAAAGATGGCAACTTTGCCAGCACTTTACGACAACATAAAGGCCCTATATTTGCATTGAAATATAATTAAAAAGGAAACTTCATTCTCAGTGCTGGAGTAGACAAGGTGAGATTATTATGAAATGATCTTGTGATAATGAAATAACATGAAATGAACTGTTACTTTTAGTATGTGCATGACTAGTATTGTATAACTGAAGGTATCAAATGATTTGTATCAAGTCATTAGTAATACTTTTTACTATTCTGATCACCCAAAACCAGCCTTTCTAAATCCTCCCTCTGACTCTTTCCCCGCCACCTCCCTTTTACTCACCCCCCTTCATCTCCAAAGCCTCTTCCTACTGCTATGAGCTCCAAAACAAAAAACAAAAAAACTAAAATTGTATATCCTTCCCTTCTATCCCACCACTATTCTTTTCAATCCAAATAACAGACTAACATGTCCACCACTCAAATGAATTTCATATTTCACTATACGAATTCACCGCTAATCCTTTATGGGTTCTGTAATGCAGTGCTACTCGCCGAAAAAGCACTTCTACACCCCATCAAGATTACCAAGCGCTATTTAATTGCAAACTTTTTTCCCTCTTCTATCCCTCCACTATCCTTCTCAATACAAATAACTGACTAACGTATCCACCACTCAAATTACTTTCATATTTTCGTCATACTAATTCACCACTAATCCTTTATGGGTTCCGGAGTAAAATGCTACTTGTAGAAAAAGCGATTTGACTCCTCGTCAGAGGTAGTAAGCAATATATAAATGCAATTACAATACAATGCAATACTTTAAAAAAAAAAACTCAGTCTCGTCCAAAACGGTGCTTTGGGAGGCATATAAAATGGTTCTCCGGGACAGTGCCCAGAACATGATATCAAAAGAAAAGGAGGGCTGTGGGAACCCTGGAGTGGCTTGGAGGTCAGCTGCTGGAACTCGAGGGAAATCTTGGGCCAGACCTCATTAGCCTTAGGAAGCTAGATCTCCTGAGGGATGAATGCCAAACTCTGGCACTGGAGGGAGCAAAGAACTAAATGTTAGCTGCATTACACAAACTTTATGGTGCCGGCGACTAGGCCGGAAAGTTCCTTGCATGGTTGGGAAAGAGACAGGAGCAAGGTGGAGGCACCAAGGAATTGGTCCGGGGGGAGAGTGGGCTAATGCCGACAAAGCCATAACCAAGCATTTGTTCGCTACTACGAGGAATTCTACAGGCCAGGCAACTGCAAGAGTTGTCCCAAATTGAACATTATCTGGAG
Source organism: Lissotriton helveticus (assembly GCF_964261635.1). Taxonomy (NCBI): domain Eukaryota; kingdom Metazoa; phylum Chordata; class Amphibia; order Caudata; family Salamandridae; genus Lissotriton; species Lissotriton helveticus. The sequence goes on along the minus strand of NC_136061.1, from coordinate 283,796,738 downwards.
ACTGTAACCACCCCCGTATTGGTTGCAGGGGCATGTGCCTCGCTTGAAGCCGAAATCACACTGGCAGAAGTTCAAGCTGTCACAGCGAAGCTTAACTCTAACAAAATCCTGGACCCAATGGAATTCCTGTGTAATTCTATAAATGCTATATAGGGCTGTTAGGACCCACCTCTTAAACACGCCCTCCATCACAGCACTGAGCTCCTGAGGCGGAAGCCGGGAGCTAGATACTTTAAAAAATTGATTGTCACTGAATTACGCCTCAATCCTACCACTTCTTGCCGCCATTCTGCGAGCCCCGAGGCCACGCCCCTTCTTGGAGGCCCCCCATCCCCCCGGCGAGCACTATATAAAGACGCCGATTACTGGCGCCCACCATCACACCACTGAGCTCCTGAGGCGGAAGCCGGGAGCAAGATACTTTTAAAAATTGATTGTCACTGAATTACTTTGTTGTTTTTAAAACTCACCTTCTTGGCTAATTTGAGTCGCTCCACGCAGCGGATTTAGCGCTGACGTGGCGCCTCAATCCTACCACTTCTTGCCGCCATTCTGCGAGCCCCGAGGCCACGCCCCTTCTTGGAAGCCACGCCCCCCCCCGCCGCCGCCCCATCTACCCATAAATCATGTGCATTTTTCGGAAGCGCAGCAGGCGCGACGTTTGCGTGCCGAAGGTAAGCCCATCTGCGCCCGTCCGCCCACGACCGGGCTCAGGGGCCCCCCATTATGGCCTAACTATACAATATTCCCCTCTACAGCTGATCAATCTCCAAGGCTCATGGCCACTGGACGACGCTGCGACCGAGCGAATTAATAGGCTGGGTTTGTCTGCCCCGCACCTTCCTCCCCATTCCCCTCCCTCATCCATCCCCCCCCCCCCACTGGCCCTTGTCCCGACCTGCCGGCTTGTCCTGCACCTACCACTTTATCCGCCTATTACCTTAACACCAGGTCCGCAGTTAAGCACTCCTACGAACTTTTTATCCTCTTGGAACTGCACAAACCTGATCTCTTATTCCTTACAGAGACGTGGTTTTGCGATAACTCTCTTCCCTCTCTGTTGGCTGCGCTTCCCGCCTCTTATTATGCCCTACGAGCTGACCGACCCTCTGGCAAATTGGGCGGCGGCGTCGCTCTGATTGCCCGTAAAGAAATCCCCTTTCAATCCTTAGCTTTCCCTTCTTTCGGCTCTTCAGACTTTTTAGTTGCCTGTTCACTTTCTTTTAACACTCCGCTCACTTCTTTACTCATGTACCGCCCTCCCTCACCTTCCCAACCCTTTCTTCCCAGTTTTCAAAACCTGGTCGCCACTCTAGCAATCAACAACTCCTCTATTCTGGTGTTAGGAGACTTCAACTTTTGGCCCTCTGATCCGGCGGAATGTCCCACCTCGAAAGAATTCTCAGATACCCTTCGTTCCCTTAATTTCGACTCCCATGTTCACTCCCCCACCCATATTCAGGGCCACATCCTCGACCAGATCTGGTCCCTCAACTGTGCAGTAACTTCCTTGTCTGTTTCCCCTTGTACCTGGTCCGACCACTTTCTGATATCATTCTCCCTAATCCTCTCCTCAGTTCCCAAGCCCTCTATCCCCAAAAACACCTGGGCGCGCTCATGGAACCATGTAGACCTGGACTCTCTGTCCTCCACTCTCTCTGCTTCCAGCCCGGATCTCCATGGGCTGCCGTACTCCGCGCAAGCCGACTCCATCAACTCCTGGCTCCAATCAGGTTGTGATTCTGTCGCCCCCCTCAGGCGGGTGTCCGCCAGGCACACAAATGATGCGAACCGCTGGTTCAGTGAGGAACTAAAGGCCCAAAAACTTAACGTTCGCCGCGCGGAATGGTCCTGGAGGCGCGACTATTGTCCTAATCTCAAAAATCGGTACATCTCCCTCTTGGCTTTGTATAAAAAATCAATCTTGGCCACCAAGAATGCTTATTTCTCCTCTAAAATCCTGGCGGCCGAAAATCAGCCTAGAGAGATTTTTTCCATCGTGCACGACCTCGCCTTCTCTGACCGAGCTACCCTCAAACCCTCTCCCTCCCAGGACTTAGGTGATTCCCTCAACACCTTCTTCCTGGACAAAATTGCTAATATCAAAGCCAACATCCCACTCCCCCCTTCCTCCTTCGTCAACCTCCAGTGCCCGTCAGTCGCAGCCCACCTTGACTCCTTCCCTCTTCTGACAGAAGAGTCTTTCCTCTCCCTCTTGCCCATGGTTAAATCAGGCTCTCCTTTGGATCCCTGTCCCGCCCACATCCTGAAACTGATCTATTCAACCTGTGTGCTGCCCCCTCTCACATTCCTCAACAGTTCACTGTCCCAGGGCATTGTTATTCCACCCCTCAAATCGGCCATTATCGTCCCTATTCTAAAAAAAAACGGCGCCGACCCCTCCGCTCTTACCAACTACCGCCCCATTTCATTACTGCCCTTTCTGGGGAAGGTTCTGGAACGTCATGTGACCAGAACGCTCAGCACCTTTGTGGAGGAGAACAGGGTGCTAGCCCCCCGACAGGCTGGGTTTCGCCCAGCCCACTCTACACAGTCCGTAGTATTGTCAGTTCTAGATAACCTCAGAGAAGGTATGGACACCAACCACCCCCAGGCTCTGGTCCTCCTCGACCTCTCCGCCGCCTTTGACACGGTTGACCACTCTATCTTACTCTCCCATGTCAGGGCGGCGGGGATTGGAGGTTCGGCCTTAGTCTGGCTGTCCTCCTTCCTGAGAGACCGGACCCAGGCAGTGCGCTTGGGTGACTTCTCTGCTGACTTCCGTAGAGTACAATGTGGGGTTCCCCAGGGCTCTTCCCTCCCCCTCTTCTATTCAACCTATACATTGCCCCTCTTATCTTTGCCCTTCAACAGCTGGAGGTCTCCGTTTACAATTATGCGGATGACCTCCAGCTTATCTTTTCTCTATCCACATCCCCCGAATCCATGTCTAATTTCCAGTCTGTCATGGTCTTCATCCGGGACTGGATGAACTACAACCACCTGAAGTTAAACCCCGACAAAACGGAGCTGGTTTTGACAGGTGGTTGCTCCAGTCCCTGGACTTCTCTTTTCTGGCCCCCCTCCTTTGGTCCCCCCCCTTCTCCATCGCCATCTGTAAAAACTCTTGGGGTCAATCTGAATGACTAACTCACTTTGCACTCCCAGGTTAGTTTTGTTGTGTCTTCCTCTTTTCTCTCACTCCGCACTATCCGCAAAGTCTCTCGGTTTTTTTCTTTTTCCGCCCTCAAGCTCATAGTCTTGGCAATGGTTACCTCCCGCCTAGACTATGCCAACGCCCTCTATTGCGGCATGCCCGCCTACAGCATGCGACGACTTCAGTTGGTCCAAAACCAGGCTGCTCGCCTGGTCTTCAACTTGGCCAAATCCCACCACGTCACTCCCCTCCTTAAGTCTTTACATTGGCTCCCCATCCATGAACGAGCCCAGTTCAAGATGGGCTGCATTACCTTTCAGGCTCGGGTCGGCGCAGCCCCTGCTTTCATTTCTTCTGAAATTAAACCCTAAGTCCCTGTCAGGGAACTCCGCTCATCCGCCCAACAGCTGTTGACAGTTCCTCGCTTCAAGCGCAAAAAGTGGGGAGGCACGAAATTCTCCACACTTGCCCCCGCTTTTTGGAACTCTCTCCCTGCCCACCTTAGATCGTGCACCCAATACTCACTTTTCCGTAAATCGCTAAAAACTTTTCTCTTCACACAAGCTTTCTCCCCATAAATCAGCCATCTTTATCTCCCCCCGTTTTTCTTGCCCTCCTGGGCTCAGTACTCTATAGCTCCATGAAACCGCCAGGTGTACGCGCGCTTTATAAATATTTTAAACTCAACTCAAACTCTTGGAAGCTGGCAAACAAGGCACTCTCCCACCAGATCTCTGGTGTGCAGTCATGGTAGTAATCCACAAAGTCGGCAGGCCGAAGGAGTGTTGCTACTCATACCGCCTGATTTTGTTACTTAACACTGAGGTAAAAATCCTGACCACGATATTGGCCACCAGACTCTTGCAGATTATCACACCCCAGTTCATAGGGACAGTCAGGCTACCTGCCCAGTAGGTCAACACAATACAATCTCAGATGCATACATAATTGGCCGAACAAGATAAGAGATTGGCCAGAATCCCATGTCGTTCTAGCGCTGGACGCAGAATAGACGCTATATGCAGTGTACTGACCCTTTCTTGAACATACACTGGTTGTTCGGGTTCGGTCCCCGCTATAGTAAATGGGTTATTATGTCATGCCCCAGTGGGGGCAGTCAGGGTAAATGGAGTGCTGTCCTTGGAGTTCGCCATCGTTAGAGGCACAAGGCAGGGTTTCCCTTTGCCCCATCTCCTATTCACCCTCACTATGGAATCACTAGCATGTTCAGTACGTAACCAACCAGGAAGATAGTTGTTTATGGTTGTTGTTCCTACTATGTGGTCACTGGGGTTGGACTCCAAATTTACTTTATGGTGCTTTTATTTGCTATTGCTACAATGTTTTGAGAATAAAAGAAAAATATATATAAAAGAAAAAAAAGAGAGTACCTTTCATAGTCGACATACGGCATTGGTTTGATCTTGGCCCCTAACGTCTTCTGGATTTGATGGTATGATATTTCAACAGCTTGTGATATCTTCTTTATCCCCTCTATTACTTTGTCACTTGCAAGGGTCTTTAAGTATTTAATGATCTTTTTGTCATCTGTGTCTTCTATAGCATCTATGAAGCCAGCGAACATTTCAATCAAGGCAGTCAATCTGGTGCACCATCTTCCTTTTTCATGTTGAGTAACGATTTCGCTTCTTTCATCTTTTCTTCACAGTTCCCTACGTTATGCATTATACCTGGCTGTCGTTACCTTTAGCGCTTCTTCGTACCTGGTTTTCACTGTCTTTAGCATGTCTGCTTTGTCTTGATGCCAGCATTTTGTTATGCTGTGGGGCAGTATCTCTTCTTTCGGCCTTACCAGTAGATTGTTGGCAGGCTCACTCTGTAGGGCCTTCACCTTCTTCAGAGGCCTCTCAAAAGCTGGAGTTGCGTTGTGACTTCACATGCGCCAACTGTAGACCACTTCTTGAGGCGCATGTGGCACACACAAGCAGTTTGCTGGACCATGGCAAACTCTCAGGGAAAGCAGTCTGGTAATGGTGGGGAGGGGGGATGCACATATCCACTATCTCATTACCAGTTGTAGTGTCTTCCCCAGCCCGGGAGCCCATGCCACACAAGGAGCTGAACACACTGCATCACAAACTTTATTAACCTCACTCAGTCACTCCTATCAGATTACGTAATACTTGTAAGGAGTCTGCCGAGAACCACTAGAGACCTCATACACAGGACACAACACAGCCACCAGAAACTTTCATTAATCAATATATATCAGACTGTATTCCCATCTGTTACTTTGCTTCATTACCCCACTTGAAATTTGAAAATTGCTAATAATATGAGTACACGTTCTTTAGTCAACTTCAATAACTAAAGGTTATATGGGCTCCCTGGTTAGGAGTGTCAAACAGTACATTGAACTTAGTGTGCATGGGGCATGCTCTCCATCCTCCAGGAAAGTTCAATACCCACCGACATGTAGGATAGGGGAGGGGCACACTGTAGTGGAAACTGATATCTTCTGGGCCTGATTCAGAGACCTTCCACCCTTGTAAATATATGTATGTTCCACTGATGTAGCTGGGCACAATAAAACGATGCTGTATTTATGGCATGACTAGGCATGCACTAACATTCAATCTGATGAGAATTTGGATATGTAATGGAGGCAGTCAGCAAAATCCCACATGTATTACATGCGTAATGTATGAGCTTTGGAATTACAAGAAGAAATCGGGATAACTTTCAAACTCCACATAAAGGCATGAGTAGTAACATTTGCTAAATTTCTTGACAGCGTCAGAGTAATTGGCAAGGTTGTATCTGAAGTTATACCAAGTTTGTAGAATGGCAACTATGATAAACTATTGCACATAAAATGACTGATCAAAATGTTCAAGATAACTTGCATTTGTGATTTGGCAGAAACAAAGTTACTGAATGTTTTTTTTCTTCAAAATTTAATTTGCAGGTTTTTAAAGACGTAACACTTTTTTCCTCTCCTCTTCTGTCATTATTCCCTTTTTTCTGTACTTCTTCTTTAGGGTTAGAGAGAGAAGAAGTAGAAAAGGAACTACTGTGATCCTAAATGCATTTTTGTCTTTGTTTTTTGTACTACACTTAAAAACGAGCATACATTTATAAAACATTTTTTAAGATTGAAGGATAATTTGTATTTGTTTAATAATACTAAAACCATCTTCCTTAATGAGGGTTCAGTATAACGTTGCAACTATTTGTTTTCTTTTAAAAAAAATTTAAAAAAGGTTTCAGTACATTATTATTCTTTATTTTTTCATTGTTATTGTGGTTGTTGTTTTTTCAACCAAACTGTATTTCTGTTAGAGTGCTGTGCCTCTAAATTTGTTTTTGAATATTTGGGTTCTCATAAATGGGTTTCTATTATGTTGATTTTCTAGGACTCAACCTACTACAAAGTAGATTATGTAAGAATGTCATAAAGTACACAACCGAAATTCCAAATGTGGAAGAAATGGGGCAGCTACTCATACAGGCTTTACGTATCTATATATTTATTACTTTACTCCTACTGAAAAATAAATTGACTCCAATGTACTGCCCTGTTTCGCCCAGACTGAAAATAAAAATGACTCCAACGTACTGCCCTGTTTCGCCCAGATAGAAGTCTGAACGGTAATGGAATCCTAGTACAGGTGGGATAGCAGTTGGGGGGCAATGGTGTGGCGAAATTGGGCGATTATGTGCCATTTTTGACCTAGACTACTGCAATGCAGCTACTTGTAGCAAGAATATACCCTTTTAAGAACATATCTTCCTGTAGCATGTCATCACCACCATCCCAAGAGTCATATAACTAGGATGACAGCTCCACTGGAGCACCACTTATGATTGCCAGGACCTCACACCATCAGAGAGACACCATCAAAGAGAGTGAGTCAGGCACCATCCCAACAACTGGTAAAAGCATGTAGTTAAACACGTGACCCACAAGTTTGGAGTAATCCAGCCACACCAAACTCTAAAGGTCTACCTCCATGTCTTCCTCTAAGTTCTCATCTTTAATTACCATAGTCGCATTATTGTGCAGGCATTCCTGAGAGACAGTGAACTTCTTGTTTGAAGAACCAAGAATATGACCTGTAACAAGGTTGTATTTCACAGTTTTATACTCCATCTAACTAGCCTTGACCATGCAGAATGAACATTCATCCCCCACCCCAAATGTATATCAACTAGGCCTGGGCGGATTTCACAGAGTTCCGCTGGAACTCTGCGAAGTGACAAAAAAACTCTGCTGCACTAAGCGTAGTTCCTCAAGCAGCAGAATGCGTTACGTTGTGCTGTTTGTGCTGATTTTTAGCCCCAGGTGTCTGTTCCCCGATGTGAAATCAGCGCGAATAGCAACACGCACAGCGCCAGAGGGAGATGCTTCTTTCTGCCATTCGAGCAGATGTTCTACTCTTGCAGCAGCTTCCTTAACGCGAACAAATGTTTTCTCAACGTGAGCGGTAGTGACCATCCGCAACCTCCCGCATTGAGAAATCTCGCCGGGAGGTGGTCTGGATTAAGATTTTCATTGGCGAGCGAGGAAAAAACTCTGCACGCTACATGGAGTGGGGATTGTGAAAAACTCCGCTAACTCTGCGAGCAGAGCGGAATTTCACACCTAATATCAACAGAATTGTGAGGTGCTGGTGGACAGACCGTTGATCCTCAAATATATGTTCTGAGTATTTGAAAAACCAAGTACCTACAAACATTACCTTTTTGAGTATTGCCTTTCCTGTAGCGTCAATGTATGTAATGCAAGAGCCATGATAGTTTTCCAGTTTCCCTTCTTGAGAAAGTATAGTTTTATGGTAATAATAACAGAGACATTAAAGATTTGGTTGTAAAAGAGGACTTTCTTACTATCTCTTTTTTATTAACTTTATCATTTTTATCCAGGCCGGGGCTTTATATGCCCAGCAGATATAACATGCTCCTGGTACTCTACTCTTGGTTTACAGAAGTCACATTTGCACCTGCACAGTTCTTAAATAGACATTGCACCCAACACCACATTCAGTCTGTCATCATACTGTTTCTGACTTTCTGAAAACACCAGGATATAATCCTGAAATGCTAACGCACACTTTGAACAAACTTTACATTTGCCACAGAAAACAGTTGCTTCTGATACCAACCCACACAGTTTTTGCTAAAACTGGAAGATGGTGTCTAGGGTGACAAATGCAGTAAGATGGCGCAACCATATTGTACGCTGATTTTAGATCTAATTTGGTGAAATACTTTGGGTGCCTATTCATTGCCAGTATGCCATCAATTTGCTGTGGTACGACAAATCCACGAATATGGCATGATTTAAGACTTTGTTAATCAATCAAAGGTACATATCCATGCTTTTCCTCCCAGCCGTGACAATGGGTGATAGCAACAATTATGATTCATAGGTTCACTTACACTTCCTCCACTCACATTATTTCAGAACTTTATTAAGCGGAAGCAGGATCACCGGCTAGTTAAGGAGTGTGCTTCTAAGTCTGTGAGAGCAGTGCACGTACATGCACACTCGTTAGCTTGTGCTTCACTGATTGACTATCCTTCTTTATGTCAATAACGTGTTTGGATCCCTTAACTTCTCTTATTATTTATTGGGGAAACGTCTTGATGCTTATGCAACAAAATATTAATGTCGCTGTCACACAAATAGTTGTTGTGGCCCTTTTCCATTAGTATCTCTTTGCAGCACAATCCTCATTCTGAGATGTGACTTATGCTCTTTTTCTAAATAGCCTATGGTGGATACCTTGATGGAATAGTCACAAATATCTTGCCCTTTGTAAGATACAAACTCTTTACCATAAATACTTTGACCTTTAAAATCAACCCATGCTTCAGAATATCCAATTAAATACATTGCAAGTTGGCCACGTGCTCCAGGGCTCAAGATTTTATTGGAGTGTTTGAATGCCAAACCTGTGTAAAAGTACTGTTTTAAATAATAGTTATTAATGCTCCATAATCTCTTCAAGCCTCGTCAAACTACACCTAAAACACCCACCGCCCAGTTTACCACTCCCACCCTGTCTGCTTGGTACTTTCCAGAGATCACTGACAGAATATCGAAAACACAAATATCGGGTGGACAGAATATCGAGTGAAAAATATTGATGACCAAAATATTGAGAAGGTAAGTGCAAATAGGTAAGTATAGATTTACTATTCTCAACTCCACATCTACGCACCTTCAAGATATATATATCATCAAAGTACATATATGTGGATTATAGATAGTAAAACGTTACTTACCTTAAGACACTTCCCTCTTAATATTCTTATCTTCTATATTTTTTGACACAATATTTTGTCCCATGATATTTGTGCTTTGGATATTCGTTCAAAATACCTCCCTGCTTCCACTTGTGAATCCTCAATGCTGTTCCCAATTTCCACTGGTTAAAAAAAAGGGTGGAATTCTAGTTGGTCGATAATCTCTGCTGAATCTTTTATACTAACACCTCATCTCTGAATGGTCATAGATGAGTTTCAATGAATTAATGAATGAATAAGTGTTTGTAGAATGCACTGCTGCTTGAAGGCGTCCTGATGCTGAGGAAAAAGATTTGCTGGAGAGGAGGTCCGAAGAGAGAGTTACTAATAGAAAAGACATGTTTTAAAGCGTGTGCGGAAAAGGTATGGGTGAGGGGATGTATGACGTTACAACGCATGCTTTTACCACGCATGCTGTTACAACGCAAGTATTACAACGCAAACCTTTACAACGCATTACACTTGGGGGTGCTGGATAGTGAATAGTTTAATTTACTATTCCAACTCCAGTCCCCGTGGACACTAGGGAAGGTGTTGGATAGTAAATTAAAACTATTCCCTATCGTAGAGCGCCCCCCAGTGTAATGCATTGTAAATACTTGCGTTATAACAGCACTGCGTGGTAAAAGTTTCATTGTAAAGGATGTTTCCCGGTTGTGTTGATATTGCAGTGATAGGGGAAGCGCATTCTGTGATTTGGCTGCGAGGTAGGAAAAAGGGTTTCCTCCCAGCTGACATATTTGGTGGTAGGAAAGTGCAGTAAAGAGAGAAAAGATGGAGCTTTACCTACGTGTGTTTGCGTTTGAGTTTGGGGAAGTTCTCAAATCCAAAAGGTGCAGGTACGACCCTGAGAGTTGTTACATAGAAGTCACGAATCTCCCTTGCATGATGCTTTCTACAAAATAATCTATGTCTCTTTAGTACTATGGCCATGTGTACATTACAATGCTTCTCCAGTCTCTTCACTACCACTTCATAGTCATCATGTAATTCCCACTCTGGGGGTATACAAACGGGTAAATATGTCATCCTTCAATACTCCAATAATGTTCCAACATGCACATTTTCTGCTGGGTTCATGGGAAACTATCCACGTCACCAGGGTAAATAATAAAAGCTGTAAACTTGCCCTTTCGGGGCAATTGGTCCCCTCAATCACCCAGAAGCTGCAGGAAATGAGGAGGCATCACAACTGTCTCTGGTTGTCATTGTGACCTCCTCAAGAAAAACAGAAACATTAAATGTACTTTATTCCAACACATCCACTTCTTCCCAAGATCTTGAAGCTGAAAAATACAGCGAGGATGAGACTTGTTTATCTAAAAGATCTCTCTACATCCCGCTACCTGTGCAGGGGGAGAGAGCCCCAGAAGGAGAGGGCCTCTTGGAAGGGCTCACTTCGACATATGCCTGTACCTTTGGAGCTCAAATACCGTGGTGCTCCCTATTAACTGGGGCACCCTTGCACAACACCTTCCGTAAAGTGACCGGGTGGCTGTCCTGGCAGCCTTAGGCTTTCTTTCTATGTGCCAGGTAACATCACCCAACCATGATCACCCATCTTCACGTGCGCCCAGTTCAAGACTCTCAGTGTTTCAACAGCATGAGCCGGGCATCTCATGGGGTGAAGGAAAAACTGCTGGTGTGGGTCAGCAAAGGCACCTAGTAAGAGTATTGCCCTTGAACCCTCTGCTCCAGGTGATTGTGACAACTGATGCCAGTAGCCTGTGATATGGGGCTATTGGGATCCCAACTAGCACAGACATACCGGTCTCATGTGGAAAGAGTGAGATCTTCCGTTTGGTAGCAGTGGCGGCGGCTTTAAGGGCATTCCAGGTTTACTTGCCCCAGTAACAGCGATTCAGGCACAGCTCAGGGGAAACTGGTTCTAGGGCAATGGTGTACATGAGTGGATAGAGGAACATGTACTGTCACCAGGAGCAATCCATATGCAAAAGTGAGGAATGCTCTGGCGGGCACAGCCAGGTGCAGTCAATGGCGTAGGATAAAACAATTGTTGATCAAATGTAGATCTCAAGGTGATAAACTCTGCATCCTGATGATACACCAAAAATCCTGGTAACAGAGCCCATAATATTAATAGCAGAAATGCCATGGCCGTATGTCAAGTGTCAGCCTTAAATATGTTTGTGTGCGTTTCCTAAGAAAGAATTAGGCCAAGATTTACTGTTTTTTTTTTTTGTCCTCATCTTTCGCCCTTGGTGATCAACTAGTAGCGTGTGGAAAATAACCTTACTGTCTCAGATAATCTGGAAGGAGCACGAGAGAGATCACCCTAATTGCCCCACAGTAAGCAGTGTCATAATCCACTTAAGCCACTTTAGAACAACCGTGTGGGACATATGCTGCGTTCATATACCCGATCCTGCACCTGTTCCAACTTTGTAGGGTATAGTCAAATAGAGGGAAGATACCAAGCAGCGTAATCATTGGACCTTGGGGGGGAAAACAAAAAAAACAAAAACCCAAGATCAAACCAGAATGTATTACCAATTTAGTAGCCTCCAGAAGTTTCTCTTATTTTTATTTCTTGATCTTAAAAGGACCATCTTTGATACTTGTAGCACTGATGTTTGCCAGTCCAGCAAGGTAGGAGATACGGGGTCCTTCCATCTCTTACATATTTCTCTCCTTGCCAACAACATACAAAAAAAAATTTGATCTTTTGCGGGACCATGAAACTCTGGAGAAATACCAAAGATAACCAAGGCAGAACATAGAGTTAATCGGGATCCCAAAGAAGTAGATATTAAAGTAGTAACTGAGGTACAAAACGGTGATAGGAGTGGGCAATCAAAAAACATGTGCAAGTCCGAAGCCTCTACCAGTCCACATTTTGGACATGAAACTGGCGCACTATCCGAGAACTTCGATAAACGTTGGGGCGAGTAGTAGGCCCTGTGTAATGTAAACAAGTGGTTACGACGTAACCAAGATGGTTTTACAATACTCCACATGATCTTAAAAGAATCGTACCACATATTTTCCACACTAATATCTGTCATATGTGTAGACCACAACTGCTCTGGTAGCTGGAACTCGCCCTCTGCCTCATCTAGTATAAGATTATACCAGAATGAGACCTCTTTGTTAAATGGAGGCTTATCTGTTAGGAGAGACACCAGTGTACTATCCCCTCCCAGCTGGAATCTGCCTTTAAGAGAAGTCTGTGAATGAGAATGTGCCCAACTTTGCATTTGAAGGTATTTAAACCTAGAGAGCCGAGACCCCACTTTTAGACTCAATACCTCCCATGGCAGTAGTGATCCCTCCAAAAAAATGTCTCCCCAAACTACCAAACCTGACTCGCGCAACGGTTCAGCGAGACTATCTAGCAGCCAGGTCGGGGAGCCAGGAGAGTTCCATAATGGAGCCTTACCTGAGTAGTAGTCTATTCTAATGGTGCTCCTCAATTTGGCCCATGTTCTACATAAGTCTCTAAGCACCTTCAGTTTTATTTTCTTAAAAAACTTGGGGTCCCCAAACTTAAATAAAAATTCTCGATCAGCCACTTTTTCACCTTCAAGTAACGCAGCAAACATATGCCCACAACCTATATTTGTCGGAGATTTTAACAACATCCTGACATGAGACATCTGGAAGGCCCACCCGTAGAGCTGTAAATCAGGGGCCGCCAAACCTCCCTTCTCTCTACGTCGCCTGATCTTCTTTCAGGCAATTCTCGGATTGCGGTTGTTCCAAATAAAAGAGCGAATATCGCTTTGAAGCTTAGCTATCATAATGGGATTGAAAAAAAGGGGAATAGTATTAAATAAAATTTTTACCTTGGGTAAGATCGTCATTTTGACTAAGTTAGATCTACCCAACAGAAATAATGGGAGTGTAGACCATGATTTCATTAGTCTACGACATTCTTTGGCTATAAGCGAGAAATTTGCTGGGACTATCTCATCTATGTCTTTGTATATATTCAGACCCAGGTAACGGAGGACCAAGCTCATCTGGGCCCCTGCCACGGGCTCAGGGTCGTTCCAGACCATTATGTCTGTCTTGGCTGCATTGACCTCGTACCCCGATATGGCTCCAAACTCTTTAGCCAACGTAATTACTGCCGGAAACGCCGACCGTAATTCTGATGTGAAAATGAGAACATCATCCGCATATAAGGCTGCCTTCCTCTCCCATCCCTCAAAGACAAAAGACTTAATGTTGTTATTATCTCTTATCTTCTGAGCAAAAGGCTCTATATAGAGATCGAATAAGAGGGGGGAAAGGGGCCAGCCTTGGCGGGTACCCCGAGTGATGTTGAATGGGTCTGATAGTTCTCCGTTGACAAGTACGGATGCTGACGGGTTCATATACAGGAGTTTGACTGCATGTCTGAATTTTTTACCAAGATTAAATTTCGCTAAGACCTCTGATAGGTAAACCCACTTCACCCTATCGAAAGCCTTGGTAGCATCCAAGGTCATTACTGCTAAAGGAAGTGATGCCATCCTTGCCATATCGATCGCGCCTATAAGGTCATAGGTCAGCTCATACAACTGGCGCCCTCTTACAAACCCTTTTTGATCTGTGTGCAAGATGTTTGTCGCTACTGCCCCCAACCTATTTGCCAATACAGATGTGAAGATTTTGTAATCTGTGTTTAATATGGAGATTGGTCTGTAAGACCCACAGTTTGATGGTGATTTTCCTGGTTTTAAAATCAATGTAATTGATGCATTATCCCATGATTTAGGAGGGGGCATTCCTTCCAGGAGAATCTTGTTGAACAACTCAGTCAAAAAAGGAATAATAACTAAGATCAAAACCTTATAGATTTCAGATGGCAGTCCATCGGGGCCTGATGCCCTACCTTTTTTGCTGCTGGCTATAGCTACCCTGACTTCTTCTTGTGAGATCGGATCGTCCAGCTTATTACTTTGTTCTAAAGTCAAGGCAGGAAGAGAAACGCCCGCAAGTCAATCTTCGACCTGCTTTGACTCAACGTTATTGTCCTCACAGTAAATTTCACTAAAGAAGTCGTGGAGCGTTCTCCTAATTTCGACGTCAGTTGATAGTGTATTTCCTCCAGTCGTCATTGAGTTGATATTATTACGCACTAACTCAGTCTTTGTTTTCCAAGCCATCAATTTACTCGCTCCTTCGCCATATTAAAAATGTGCCAGTCTGCTGGCCTCCCACCTCTCTTGAACCCTGGCATTTAATATCGAGCTTAACTCTCCTTTCAAGATAGTCACCTTGTTCTGCTTCTCATGGACTATAGATGCACGAGGATCAGGGTGACTGACAATTTCTATTTGTAGATTAGCCAATTCCGATTCTAAGGAGGTCACTGTTTCCCTGTAAATTATGTTCTTGTATATGGCCTTATTATTAATCTGACCCCTTAAAAATGCCTTAAGTGTATCCCATATAACACCTAAAGAGGCGGATCCTATATTTTAATCCAGGAAAAACTGGGTCTCTACCTTAAGGGCATCCATGATGTTAATAGATGACAATAGTGATCGATCGAATGACCAATTACTTGATCGAGTTTTTGGAAACCCATCCAGGTCTAGTAGAATTGCAGTATGATCCGAAAGATGAAATGGTAAATGGGATACTGATGTAACCAGATGGACTAAGGATTGGCTAATCAGGATAAAATCAATTCGAGACTGATGATGGAATCTATAGTTTCGAAATGTAATTCCTCTTTGTAGACAGTGCATTGTTCTCCAGTTGTCGTTATATCCAAGCTGCTTCATGTTATCCTGCAGGTATGCCCTAGTTTTCGACAAAACTTTAGCTCTATTAGATGGTGATTTATCCACTAAGGGATCTAGGACTATATTAAAGTCGCCCGCCAAGATAACTGGATCAGGAAATGAATATAGATGTGAGAACAGGGCCTTCAATGCAGAGGGATCGTCCTGATTAGGACCATAGTAACCTACTATGGTTATCGGGGCCCCATATATTATGGCTGACACTATTGCCCATCGCCCTCCTGGGTCTACTAATTTAGAAACTAGTCTCGCTTTGATGGATTTTCTGAATAGGATTGCCACACCTCTAATATGTGTTGTTTGTGACGTCATTATACAGGCATCAATCCATCTATTCCTCTTAACCAATATTTGCATCTCTGGCTCGGTCAAATGTGTCTCCTGGAGTACCATGATCTGCGCACTAGAGTCTCGAAGATATTGCATAATAGTATTTTTCCTAGGACTTGTTCGCAGACCATTAATATTCCAGGAGAGGATAGAGATTTTACTCATAGGAATACTGTTTTCAATTTACCCATGTAAAAATAGATTTTAACTGAGACATATTTTATCAATAACCCCCTCACACAAAAAACCAACCTAACGTGAAAGAGAGGACTCTTTTTTAGCTTTTCCCCCTGCAAACCCCCCCAGTGCCCCTGTCTGACCCTCCTCCCCCCCTGGAAAACCCTTGTTTTATCTATCTGGAAAACCAGATGATTGCACTCTGTTGTGAACTCCCTTCTTGTACATTTACGGCCGGTAGACATGGACATAAAGAGAAGTAAGAAAAGATAAAGAGAGAAAAAGGCAAACTTCTTAAACTCTAGTGGGCATAAGGAAAAGTCAACCTATATACCTCAAGCCCCTTATCTAAATCATTTTAAGAGGGTATATGCAGTGCACTAGTTCTCTTGTGTATATTACCTGGCCTCTACTCTTTTTTTTTTTCCTCATCTTCTTCCCTCAACTATACACTTACTGTATGTCCCCGTGCTTCCCCGTTTTTTTTATTTATATGTATTTTTTCCACCATTGCTTCCACTTTTTTTTTTTTATAGGTGTATAACAAATTAGTTTTAACTATCCCAAAAAAGAGGCATCATCTAATTACCTGCTCCCTTTTCTCTACCTATTGTAAGCAGTAATGCGTCCGCTGCCTGCACTGATCTTACATTGTGCATGGTGTTATTGTACGTGATTCTCAATGCTGCCGGAAAGACCATTTGGGCCACTGCCCCATAGCTTCTAAAACTCAAGCCTTTTCCCAAGTTCCCATTGTTTGTCCAGTGTAACCCTGGACAAATCCGATCGAACTTGAAAATGAAAGCCCTTTGCACTGACAGTCTTCTGTTTTAGAGCTAGGATGGTTTCCTTAAGAGAATATGTGAGGAAGTTAACCAAGATCTTTCTTGGCTTGGTCCTTTGTGGATTCTTCCTGAAAGGCTCTCTATGGATGCGCTGTATATCTAGGGCTAATTCCTTCTCAGACTGATCTAATCTCAACGCCTCTTTCAACAGCGAGATGACCTACTGCTTGATGTCTGAGCCTTCTTTATCTTCAGGAATATTCATTATACGAAGATTATTCCTTCGAGCATTGTTCTCAAGTATCTCCATCCGTTCCGATAGGATTTGATCTTCTTTCCTAAGTGTGTTGATATTCGTCTCGTCTAGATGTAAGGACATACCTGTGACCCTGTCCTCGAGTACCTCCGTTCTCATTGTAAGGTCACTTCGTTTTTTATCTAGGCTTTCACAATAACACCTAATATCCGCTTGATTAGCTGCGGAGTTTTCAAAGCCCTTTTTAATGTCTGCAGATAGCGAGGAAAACATTCCCCGGAAAGACGCCTGCAGAGTGGCAATCAAATCTGCATTTGCGCTAATGTGAGGGATAGCACTGGGCGGGAGTGGCAAAATGTCTGATGTATCTGCTGTAGCACCTTGTGTGGGACCCTGTAGATCCAATCCAGCGGTTACAGAAAATGGGGCCAACATAAGAGGTGGAAACAATGGGGGCGCCAGAACCAAAGCAAGGGGCGAGAGGTGCCCTGGTGTACTAACAATTGGACTATCACTCTCTACACCGCCCATTTGATCATTATATATTCCCGCGTTTACTGCTGGGATCGCAGACCCTTCTGCACCTCCCGTGGCCATCTCAAGTGGGGTATCCACTTTGTCAAGTAGATCCTCGGCGCTCCTTACTCCCACTACACTTGTATCCACCGCTGATATTATTTCAGGTCTATCTGGTAATAATACCACCTGAGGGATCACCTTGAAAAAAGACCTCAGTGATGGTGTTATCTTGGATGCTGAGGCTGCGTTTTTATTTTTATTTTTTGACCCTTTGACCAATTTACAGGTGTAGGCGCGTTTTGCTTTGACCTGGCCTGTCAGGTACGAGGAAAGCTTCTTCTTACTATTACTGAGACAGTCTAGGGTAGTATTATCCACCTCCTCAGGCACCCCGGGTTTTGTTACAGTTTCAACATTACTTGCAATACTAGTATTACATGCAGAAGCTGCCGTAGCTGGACTTAGACCGGTAGTTGGAACTAAATTGGTACTTCGGGGGAGAGATTTGTTATACTTAACTTTACTGGAATCCCGCTTTTGGGATTTATGGGACTTATACTTATTACCTCTCAGGTTGTAGGCTATCCCAATCCCATTGTCACAATTACCACCGTCTCCGCCTTCTCTCAGCTCACAGACCGATATCGGGTTTTCCACATTGGATGCCTTCCCATCAGCGCCGATCTCCTCCGCCTCCGAGACGGCAACAATACCGCGACGCCCAGGGAGCAATCCTCGAATCCGACGACCTCGTCGAAGCTCCAGGGCGGCCAAGCACCACAGCAGCCCACCTGCTGACACCTGAGCGCTCCGTTGCACTGCCTCAGTCTCTCGGCAACCAGCGAATTCGGTCGCAAACTGAGTCGCGGGAAATCTCTCCACTGCAACGGCGCCCAGACACGCCCTCTCCAGACCCATCGAACTGCAGCCGAGCGAGGGGGCGAAGGAGCCGAATGGAGAAGTAAACAAAACACCGATCCCGGTAAGATTATTAACTACCCTCCAGGCATAGAATCTCCTTAGTTAGCTGTTTCGCTGGGAGACCGCATTGCAATCCGACCTAATTACGCTGTCTCATAGACAGATCGGGAGCTCACAAGCAGAGCGCTGCAGCGGCTCAAGCGGCCGCCGCCATGTTTTCCCCCACCCAGATCAGCAGGCCAAGATTTACTGTTGTTTTGGTCGAGCTCTCATACGATGTTTAGTGACACTTAGGGCCAGATATATTAATATTTCATGCAACGCAATGAGGAAGACAACTCACAGCACTGCGTGAAAGGAAGGGTGCAGGAATGCCCATATTTATCAATATATGCTGCATTCCTGCTCTGGCGCACAATTTGCTGTCTAGCCCCAACACAGACACCCTAACGCCATGGTGCAAGGATGCATACATTGCACGCATGATTGTTTTTGTCCATGAAAGAATACATTCCTGCACAAAAAAACTATCCTTAGTAGCTTTTTCTTCTTTCTTAGTGTGCCTAGGAAAGGTTTGACAACCCTGTTTAAGAATGGGGGGAACACCCCATGTTGCAAAATCATCATTCAAAACCCCAATGACATTATCATGTGTAGTGGACAACTTGTCTTCCATGAGTATTCATCAATTATTACCATGAGATTATGCCCATTATTGAAGGAAACGCAGAAATTAACAGCAATCCATTCCCAAGCGTGTTTCAGAAGATCGGACATGGTTTATGGGTGCTGCGTTGTTTTGGGAGACAGATTGTTACACAAGTGACAGGCCTTTAATTCTATTTCAACACTTTTTATCTAGGCGAGGAAACCACATTGGGTCTCGGAAAGCTCTCTTAGTTGCGACAATGCCACAATGACTCATAAGCCAATCAATCAATCAATCAATCATGCCATTTGTATAGCGCACTACTCACCCGGGAGGGTCTCAAGGCGCTTGGGGGGAGGGGTATGCTACTGCTCGAACAGCCAGGTCTTGAGTTGTTTCCTGAAGGCGAGATGGTCCTGGGTCAGCCGAAGGTGGATGGGAAGGGAGTTCCAAGTCTTGGCAGCCAGGTAAGAGAAGGATCTTCCTCCGGCGGTGGCTCTTCGGATGCGTGGTACGGCTGCGAGGGCGAGGCTGGTGGACCGTAGCTGGCGGGTGGGCGTGTAGAAGGTCAGGCGGTCGTTGAGGTACTTGGGGCCCAGGTCGTGGAGAGACTTGTGTGCGTGGATGAGGAGCCGGAACGTGATCCTCTTGTCGACGGGGAGCCAGTGCAGGTTCCTCAGGTGGCTGGAGATGTGGCTGCGTCGGGGGACATCCAGGATGAGTCGGGCGGAGGCGTTCTGGATGCGCTGGAGTCTTTTCTGTAGCTTCGCTGTGGTTCCGGCGTAGAGGGCGTTTCCGTAGTCCAGTCGGCTGGTGACGAGTGCCTGGGTGACAGTCTTCCTGGTCTCGGTCGGGATCCAGCGGAAGATCTTGCGAAGCATACGCAGGGTGTTGAAGCACGATGAGGAGACGGCGTTGACTTGTCTGGTCATCGAGAGGGAGGGGTCCAGGGGGCGTGGCTTGGCCGCTGAGAGGAATGGACGCGTGAGCACTGCGCTCCTCGCTGGCCTTCCTGATTATCCTGCTTTAAATCCCCTCCGCGGAACCCGCTGACGGGGGCTTGACCGCATCCCCACCCACGCACCATCGGACCCTCGTTGACATCGCGGAGTGGTCCCGGAGACAGCAGAGGGGTGCGCTAGCCTGGGGATCGCCGACGCGGCGCCGGCCATTTTGAGCGGCCTGGGCGCGCTGCGAGATCCCCGTCCTTGCGTGAGCGGGTGGCCGACCTGCGGTGAGAGCTGCCCGGCCGCCGCACATCACACGAGCCGGCTCGACGTGGGTGTAGCCGGAGCCTCGGCGGAGAGAAACGGACCATTCCCCCGAGGCACAGGGGCAGCAACAACTAGCGGAGCCCATCGGCGGGAAGACCGGACCGGCGCAGGTGGCGGCGAGGACTTCTGGGGCCCGGACCCGGGGAGGCACGGCACACCCCCAGGAGCGGACATCTGACGGTAGGTGGCCCCCCCCCTCTCCTAACTGCCTTACTCAGACCCCTGGCAGTGGGAGCCTCGGGGAAACAGCACTGGGGGGACCACCAAGATGTTAAAGGCCTGGACCACGCTGTTGGGCACTGCTGGCCTGGGCGCTGCTACGTCGGGGAGGCCTCTGGACTGTGGGCTCCTGCCCCCGGGACTGGTGCTGGCTAGACACGAACTGGGGCTGGCCCCCCCACCCCGGGACAGGGTCCCTCCACGTCGGAGGGGTACACGCACTGCCGACTACCGGACTCCCGGACGTGGGGTGTTGGGCCCGGAACCCCCCTGTGCTGCAGTGAGAAGCGGGTGGTGGCCCCGGGGCTGGGGGCCCTTCTGCACACCTTGCTCCCTCTAGGGAGCGGAGATTGCGGTGACGCCTTACGCTTGAGACCGGCTGCCACCATGGGGCGCCGCCTAAAGCCCCCAACAGATGTGGAGGAGGGGGCAGCGAGCAGCCAGAGCTCTATGGTGGACGAAGGCCCGAAATCGGGCCTCCCGCAGGGCCAACTGGACCAGATTTTACAGGCCATTGCAGACACCAGGGAGGCACTCCGTCTGGATATCAGCCAGGTGTCCACGAGCCTGGGGCTCCTGCGAGCGGACCACGGCAAATTGGCAGACCGGGTCAAGCAGACGGAGTGTCGAATGGATGCGCTGGCACCAACGACCAAGGCGACTGAGGTTGCACTGGGGGAGCTGCAGCACAGGGTGCACCTACTGGAGCAGAGAGCGGAAGACGCGGAAGGGCGAAATCGCCGCAACAACATCCGCGTGGTTGGCCTGCCGGAGAAAATTGAAGGTGCGGACATGCTGGGCTACCTGGAGCCTTGGCTGCGCGACGTGGTGTCGCCGGAGGGTCTGACCCCGTTCTACACACTGGAGCGCGCTCACCGGGTCCCGGCTCGGCCCCCTGCTGAAGGCAGACCTCCACGTCCAGTGGTGGCGCGCTTGCTGCACTACAAAGACCGTGACTTTATCCTACAGGCGCTGGGGCCCTACAGAGTGGACAATGCTCAGGTCTCCATATACCCGGATTACTCTCTCGAGGTACAGAGACAGCGTTCCACCTTTCTAGCAGTCAAGAGAGCACTACGGGAGGAGGGTATCCGCTACTCACTTCTGTTTCCTGCACGCCTGTGGATCATGTTAGATGGTAAATCTTCCTTCTATAATTCTCCAGACGAAGTGTGGGATTGGCTGGAGCGCTACAAGGCTGGGACAGATGCTCGCCCTGCAATTGAAGACCAGCGAAGGAAGACACAGAAATCCAAGCGCCCCAGGAGACCCAGAAAGCGACCGCCGAAGGCTGGGACACCTTCTGTCTCGCAGACCGAGCTGGAACGCAAGGAGGCCCTTCGGGCGGTCTCTACTATTTCCAGGGCGGTCACGGCGGCGTCTGCGGCGGAGATGGGCTCGCGGGAGGGCTCGGAGGATGCAGTGTCGGAGGAGTCGGGCGCTGGTGGTTCGGGGCCACCTCATGTCACGCCTGGGACAGCTGATGGCTTATTGGATGAGTGACCCTCGGGACCTGTTATGCTGGTATCGTATTTGCAGCTGGACCCCTGTTTGGGACTAGGGCGGAGGCATGTGACTGGGATGTGTGGAGTGATGCGGGGTGGTGGAGGGATTCCCTCCCGCTGCAGATGGTTTATGCCTTTGCGGGGGTGGGGATGTGGGGCACCTGGGGTGCACTGAGAAGGGCTGGCCTGGTGCCATGGTTAGCTCAGGGCCTGTTGGGTGTAGCGACAGGCCGCCCCCCCTTTCTCACACCTATTGTGGGACTCTGGTAGTTACCGGAGACTGTTGTACTCAGTTTATTGACATTTGGATGGGACTCTGCTGTTTGGGGCCTATTCTGGGGGTGGGTGGGACATTGGGTTATTGGGAGGTGTTCCGGGGTTGGTTCTGGGGTGTTGTCAGTGTGTCTAGACCCTTGTCTATCGACAGGACTGCCATTATTACTGTGAATGGGGATCATACCTGACCTAAAGATTGTAACCTGGAATGTGAGGGGACTGAACTCTATGCTGAAGCGCCATAAGGTGCATGCCTATCTTGGTCGTAGGGGGGTACAAATAGCCTTTCTGCAGGAGACGCATATTGACCAACGTGAAGGGCGGGCTTTACAGCGCAGATGGCGGGGTCAACTATTCCACACGAGCTACTCAGCCTTTGCGCGGGGGGTTTTGATCTGGGTGCGGGCGGGGGTCCCCTTTCAACCAGTGCAGACGGTGCTAGACCCTGAAGGGAGGTTCGTGGCTGTACAGGGCCGCCTGGATGGGAGGGATGTGACACTTTGCAGCATCTACGCCCCCAATGTAGACCAAACTGCCTTCTTTGCACGCCTATCAGGGAAACTGGCGTCAGTGCTGGCCAACGCGGTCTTACTGGGGGGGGGGGACTTTAATTCAGTACTTGATGTGGGGTTGGATAGGTCTCACCCTCCATTGGCGCAGGCAGCGGCGCACAGGCTAGCGCAGAGCAGGCGAGCGTGGCAGAGTAGCTGGGGCCTGGTTGATGCATGGCGGACCCAACACCCGACGGAGAAAGATTTCTCGTTCTATTCCCCTCCGCACGAGCTTCATGTTCGCCTTGACAGCATTCTATGCACGCCGGATGTTCAATGCTTGGTCCGCCACAGTGAATACCTGGCTAAGACAATTTCTGACCATAATCCTTGCCTGGTGGCGGTCCACTGGACGCGCCAACGCCAAGCTATACCGACGTGGCGATTGAATCCGTTGGCGCTGGAGGACACTGTGTTTAGGGCCGAGGTAGGCACTGGGGTGGAGGGCTATTTTGGCGCTAACGCGGGCACTGCTTCCAGTAGGGCGCTGGAGTGGGACGCCTTTAAGGCAGTGGTTCGGGGAGTCTGCATTTCAGCTACGGCGGGGGTCCGCAAGACTCTCCTACGGGACCTTACGCGGACCGAGGATCGCTTGCGTGAGGAGGAGAGGCGTTCCCACACGTCCCCGGAAGCTCGCGAGGCGGTCTCGGTGGCACGGGAGGAAGTGGCGGCGGCAACCGAGAAGTTGCGCTGCTTTGATTACAAGGAGTTCCTTGTTCGGGCTCATGCTGAGCGCGACAAAGTGGGCTCACTCCTAGCCTGGCTGGCCGCTCCGGGAGCCCGCGGCACCCCGATTGTAGCTCTAACTACGCCGGACGGGAATGAGGTTTACACTCAGTCGGAGATCAATGGCCAATTTTTCACGTACTACGCACACCTTTATAGGAGTGCAATGCCGTGTGTGCCAGAGGAATTGGATGAGTTTCTCCAGGTGGCGCGGCTCCCCTGGCTTGACCCTGAGCACGTGGCCCGATTGGGCGGGGACATCTCTGAGGGTGAAATCCGGGTGGCCATTAAACAGATGGCTCGCCGCAAGACTCCTGGTACAGATGGGCTACCAATCGAATTTTATGCTGCTTATGCAGACATGTTGGTACCGCGATTGCTTGTGGTATACCAGGAGGCCTGGGAAACTGGAACCCTCCCTGCAACCGCCCGAGAAGCCTTGGTGATCCCCTTACTGAAGCGGGATGGCGAAGCTAACTCACGCTCGGCCTACCGTCCACTGTCCATGCTCACGACGGACTATAAGATCTTGAGCAGGATTCTTGCGACGCGACTGCTGGCCCACATGCGCGCTTTAGTGCATCCGGACCAGTCGGGGTTTATCCCCCAGCGCACTACTGCCACCTGTGTGCGTAGACTGCTTCGGGTCATGGGGGGCTATGTTGATGGCCCACCGGGAGCCGCTGTTCTGTCGACCGATATTGAGAAAGCGTTTGACAGCGTCGAGTGGCCGTACTTGCTTCGCGTGCTGGAGACCTTTGGCCTGGGCGAGCGATTTGTGAAGTGGACCGCCTTACTCTATGCTGTGGCCACGGCCCGAGTCAAGACCGGGGCTACTATTTCGGCCCCATACAGGGTAGGGCGAGGGACCAGACAGGGGTGCTCCTTGTCCCCCCTCCTATTTGCGTTAGCTATAGAACCCCTGGCAGCTCACGCCCGCCTGGGCCATGCATATGAGGGCCTTCAACTGAGAGGCGATATCCACTACATATCCCTTTATGCCGACGATTGCCTGCTGTTTTTGGCTGATGCGGACGCTGCCCTGCGCGGGGCTAGACGCCTGCTGTTTGATTTCGGCCGCCTCTCGGGACTGAGGGTCAACTGGAGGAAGTCCTGCATCTTCCCGCTGATGCCGGGAACGGACGACTCCCAGCCGGAGGATGAACTGCGATGGGAATATCATTGCCTCCCTTATCTAGGCACGCGCATATATCGGTCACAATTGGACCTCCTGGAGGGTAATATTGAGAGAGCGATTCGGAGCCTACGTGGCTGCATGGGGTTCTGGCGGACGCTGCCGTTGTCGGTCGCAGGGCGAGTGGCGTTACTTAAAATGGTGGCGCTGCCCCGACTCTTATACTTGTTTCGCACCCTACCGGTCTGGATCCCGGCATCTGTGTTCACCAGATTGCGCTCCTTGCTCACCGAGTTCATTTGGGGAACGGGCAGGAGGCGAGTGGCGCTGGCCACATTGATGCGCCCTAGATCGAACGGGGGACTAGCTGCCCCTGATTTCGAATGGTACTATTTAGCGGCCCAGTTGCAGTGGCTTACCCAGGCAGTGGCTCTCGAATTCAGAGGCCCGGAGGGGACTGCAGGCGGGTTCCTTCCGAGACATATCATGTCCTTCATTATTTTGGCCCAGAAACTGGACCTTTCCCTACTCTCCAGCGAGGAGCGGACGATCCGCAACTGCTGGCTGCGCTGTCATAGGCGAGCTGGCGTCACTCGCCCATATGCCCCTGAGATCCCACTAGGGATGTGCACTGCCTTCCCGCATGGAGGGGATTGGTCGGCACTGGCGACTTGGGAAGAACTAGGCCTGCAAATGATCGGTGATTTGTATAAGGAGGGATCATTGCTTTCGTTTCAGGAGTTGCACGACGATTACGACCTCCCGAGGGGGGATTACCTGTTACACGCCTCGCTGGTGGCTAGTATCCAGAACCATTGGAAGAAGGGCCTCTTTGAACCACCGACTTCTGAGAGCTGTCAATATGTGGTTATGGCGGCTGGTACTTACAAGGCCGTCACCTGTCTCTATCGGAGGCTATCGACGGAAACGCTGCAGCCCTTGGACAGATTGAAAACCAAATGGGAAGAGGATATTGGGCGACCGATCCCCGAATCGACTTGGCCGCAGCTTTTGCGGCGAGCATGGAAAGGCACTAGGAATGCCAGGTTCCAGATGGTTCAATTTTTCTCGCTCCACCGAGCTTATCTGACGCCGGTTAAGATCTCACAGTATTTTGAGGGCGCGTCTTCACTCTGCCCTAGATGTGGATTGGAAGGTGCGGATTTTGCCCATATGTTCTGGGCTTGTGCGAAGCTGACTGACTATTGGGAGGCGGTGGTGGCCTGCCTGAATGCTGTCACGGATCGGCAAATTGAAGCAGATATGGGCGTTTGTTTATTATTGTGGTTCCCTCACACCCCCCGTACTCGCATCACCAGTAAATTCTATGACTTGGGCCTGATACTGGCCAAACGGGAAATCACCATGCATTGGAAATCCAGCCGGGGCCCCAGCTACTCGCGCTGGAGATCTACCCTGGAGCGGTGGGCGAAGGCAGAGAGCGCGTTGCGGCTGCAACAGGCCAGGCGACTAGATAATGATAGGGCGCTAGAATCGGCCAGGGCGTGGTAGGCCCTTGTGACCGAGCTGCAAATACCTGAGGGTGACCAGAGCGGAGATAGTGAGGCACAGACGCCAAAGGGTGTTTCGGGGGTGAGGTTCCCCGTTCCTGGTACGGTACACAATTGACATGAGTAACGACGGGGGTTATGGGAGTTCAGGTCCCCTAGTGGAAGGCATCACCTACCTCCTCCTTTCGATTGCTTCCAGGAAGGAACGGATTGTTGATTATTGGCTGTTGAGAAAGAGGACATTGACGCACTGATGAGGGGGGTGGGCTATAGGGAGGGATTGGTTGCGGGATTGTTATCATAAAAGGCATGTACTCAGAAAAGAAATGTCATCCCATCTTCTTGGGTGTGAATGCAAGTACTGATCGTTGTCTTGAATAGCTATAATCTGAAATGCCAATAAAAATTGTTTCTACAAAAAAGAGAGGGAGGGGTCCAGGATGAAGCCCAGGTTGCGTGCGAGGTCGGTTGGCTTGGGTGCGGTGCCCAGGGCTGGGGGCCAACAGGAGTCGTCCCAGGCGGAGGGCGAAGATCCCAGGATGAGGACTTCCGTCTTGTCCGAGTTCAGTTTCAGGCGGCTGTCCTTCATCCACTCGGCGACGTCTTTCATCCCTTCGTGTAGGCAGGTTCTGGCGGTGTCGGGGTCTCTAGTAGGGGGAGAGGATCAGCTGGGTGTCTTCGGCGTAAGAGATGATGTTGAGGTTGTGCTGGCGTGCGATGGCTGCGAGAGGTTTCATGTAGATGTTGAAGAGGGTGGGGCTGAGTGAAGATCCTTGCGGGACGCCGCAGATGACTTCGGTGGCCTCGGAGCGAAACGGGGGGAGGCGGACTCTTTGTGTTCTTCCGGCGAGGAACGAGATGATCCACTCCAGTGCCTTCTCTTGGATACCGATGTTGCTGAGGCGCTGGACTAGGGTGAGGTGGCAGACCGTGTTGAACGCAGCGGAGAGGTCCAGGAGGATGAGGGCCACTGTTTCCCCCTTGTCGAGCAGGGTCCGGATGTCGTCGGTGGCTGCGATGAGGGCGGTCTCGGTGCTGTGGTTGGCTCTGAAGCCGGACTGCGAGGGGTCGAGGAATCCGTTTGTCTCGAGGAAGGCGGTCAGCTGTCTGTTGACGATCTTCTCGATGACTTTAGCAGGAAAAGGGGAGAGCGAGATGGGGCGGAGGTTTTTGAGATCGGTGGGGTCCGCTGTAGGTTTCTTCAGGAGGGCGCTGATCTCGGCGTGCTTCCAGCTCTCTGGGGAGGTGGCGGTGTTGAAGGAGGCGTTGATGATGTTCCGGAGTTGGGGTGCGATGGTGGAGTCGGCCTTGTTGAAGACGTGGTGTGGGCAGGGGTCGGTCGGTGATCCGGAGTGGATGGTGTTCATCGTGCGGGCTGTGTCTTCGGTGGTCACCGTGGTCCAGGCGCGAAGGGTGGCGGTGGGGGGCATTGGTTCGACGGTTGGGTGCGTGGGTGGGGCGCCGAAGCTGTTGTGGATGTCGGCGATCTTGCGGTGGAAGAACGAGGCGAGGGAGTCGCAGAGGTCTTGTGACGGAGTGATGTCGTTGGTGCCGGTGCTGGGGTTGGAGAACTCCTTGACGATAGTGAAGAGCTCTTTGCTGTCGTGGGCGTTGTTGTCCAGTCGTTCCTTCAGGGATTTCTTCTTGGTGGTGCGGATGAGCTGGTGGTGCTTGCGGGTAGCGTGTTTGAGGGCGGTCATGTTGTCGGTGGTCCGGTCGAGGAGCCAGGCTTTCTCGAGGGTGCGGCAGGTCTTCTTGGAGTCCTTGAGGTCGTCGGTGAACCAGGATGCCTTCTTGCTTCTGGGTCTGCTGGGAGGGTTCTTTAGTGGCGCGAGGCCGTCGGCGCAGGCGGTCAGCCACTGTGTGAAGTTGCGGGCTGCTTCGTTGGGGTCCGTTGTGTTGGCGGGTGGGCTCTGGCTGAGGGAGGTGGTGAGCTGGTCTGCGGTGATCTTGCTCCAATTCCTGTGAGGTACCTGTTGCGGGTGGTGGTGGGTCGTGGATCTTTTGAAGCTGAAGTGGACGCAGCTGTGCGAGTCCGGTGGCGTGGCTGAAGGTGATGTACTTGCTGGAAGAGAAGACGGGATCAAGCGTGTGGCCGGTGTAGTGGGTGGGGGTGTTGACCAGTTGCTTGAGTCCGAGGTTGGCGAGGTTTTCCAGCAGGGCGTGGTGTTGCGGTCCTTGTTGTTCTCCAGGTGGAAGTTGAGGTCCCCGAGGAGGATGTAGTCAGTGGAGGGGAGGGCGTGCGGGCTGATGAAGTCTGTGATGTCTTTGCTGAATTGTGTGCGTGGTCCCGGGGGTCTGTAGACGAGGGTGCCTCTGAGGGTCGTCTTAGGGTCGGTGTGAATCTGGAAGTGGAGATGTTCGGCTGCGGCGAAGGAGTCGTTGGCGTCGGTCGTGATGCGGATGGTGTTCCTGTGGACGATTGCGATGCCACCTCCGGTCTGGTTGATGCGGTCCCTTCTGATGATCTGGTACCCGTCCGGGATGGCGATGGCGATGTCGGGTGCAGAGGAGGCGTTCATCCAGGTTTCCGTGAGGAAGGCGACGTCCGGTGATGTAGCGTCGAGGAGGTTCCAGAGTTCCACGGCGTGTCTGTGGACGGAGCGGGTGTTGATCAGGATGCACTTGAGGTGGTTGCTGCTGGTGTTTGTCTTGGCGGGTGCGGGGCAGGTTCGGAGGCAGGTGAACTTGCAGGTGCAGCAGGTGAAGGGTCCGTGGGTGCGTCTCGGGGTGGCTCGGCAGCAGGCGTGGGTCCGGCCGGCATTGAGTGCGTTGAGAGTGGTGGCGTGGTAGGTCAGTCGGGTCGTCTTGCCTCGGCGGGGAGGGCCAGGGGTCCTGGCGCTGGGCGCGGGCCAGGCGCGGACGGGCGCAGACGGCTTACCTTTGGCGCACCTTCGGCGCTCAATCGGTGCTCCCGCTGCGCGCGTCCGCTGCGCGGTCGCTCTGGGGGCGTCATAAGTAAGGAGCCGGGAGGGAGGAGCAGCTGGGTGGCGTGAGCGGGGCAGCGAATGGAATCACAGGGGGGCGGGGCGCAGGGAGGCAGCGGCGGGAAATTCCAAGAAGCAGCGGGCAGCGGGAAATTCCCAGGAGCAGCGGGAAATTCCCAGGAGCAGCGGGCAGCGAGCGAAGGAATCTGCAGGCAGGAGGCGGCAAAGGCAGGCAGGAGCGGCAGCAGTGAGTGGGGCGACCAAGCCCTGTGGAGGGCTGAGCGGTCACACCAGTACAATAACTTGTTGTCCAGGGCTCTCAGAATGTCGATCCTCGTACATCGTAGTATAAATGCCTTCTTTAGTAACATAAAGTTGTTCTCTGACATTTTTGAACTTTTGATATTCAAAGTCATCCATTAGTATTGCTGTGAAATAATGTCTTTGAGAATAATCATATCTCGATCTGCGTCCGTCGCAGTCAGAACTTGTTCTAATGATCGAGCAGCAGCCCTGCTGGATTTCACTATGAAATTCACATAGGCCTCAGCTTCTTTAGATACTGTATCATGACACTGCAAAGGCACTTGTGAAAAGTTGTCAGTGGGATTTTGATCTTTCCCAGGCCGGTGCTCATAAGTTTAAGCATACTCTTGCAGTCTCAAACTCACCTCTCAATTAGTGGGGCATCTTGGCTTTTGGATTCCCAAAAATGGTGAGCAATGCCTGGTGAACAATGACAAGGGTGAAATGTTTTCCGTATAGAAACACATGGAAGTTTTCACCAGCCCACACCATAGCTAGGCTTTCTTTTTTCAGGTTGGGAATAAGCATGTTCAGTTTGTGGCAGACTCATGTTTGCATAAGCAACAATGTGTCTCTGTGCATTTTCACGACTGTTGTGCTTATTGCACCCAACCCCTTCCGGGCTTGCTTGGACCACAATCAAAGTACACCATTTTTGATCAAAATAGGCCAATTTCAATAGCGTTCTCAATTGCAAGTTTGATTTGGTTGAAGCTGTGATCACATTCATAAGACCACCTCAACAATGCGCTCTATTTTGTCAAATCTCTCAATGGTGCACTGACCAAGCAAAATCACGGATGTACCTGGAACAGTAACTGGCCATGCCAAGGAAGGACCACAGCATGATCACATCCTGTGGGGGACTAGTGGATGGTAAAGCTTGTACTTTGGCCAGGACGGGTGTCATTCCACCTACAGAGAAAACATGTCCAAATATGTAGAGCTTTGTTTTGTGAAACTAACACTTTTCTGCATTCAATATTAGACCTGCATCAGCAAGTAAACTGCAGACTTGCGTCAGGGCTCTGTGTTGGACAGACACCTATTGTTAACTTTGAGATGTATGGCTTCTTCATCGTTGAATTTGTTGAGCTTGCAATGCTAGATGAGAGTCTCAAGTCTTTCAGAAAATTCATCCATCGTTTCCCCAGCTTGCTGTCTAGCTTAGTTGAAGATGTAACCTTCACAGTCAACCTTTGGTATTGGATTGAACTTGACCTCTAAAGCTACTTTAATCTGTTGGTGAGAGATTTTGTCAGCTTGTGGTATTTTCTTTATCGCTTCTTTCACTCCATTACCTGCAAGGTTCATTAAGTATTTGATCACATTCTTGTCATCTGTTTCTTCTAGTGCATTGATGAAATCATCAAACTTCTCAATCCAGGCAGTCCATCTGTCACCAATATTCAACTTTTTGGCAGGGTCCAATAGAAGCAACAGTTTCAGGAAAAGTGTGGCATCATAATGACATTTCAAACTTCCTGCTGTTGACAGCAGTGCTCACTTCAGCTCCGTTTGCTGCCACTAGGACCTGCTCCATTCATACTATCTTTAGACCCCAGCTGCATGCTTGCACCAGTATTGTCGCCATCGCCATGATGTCATATGGCCCCTTTTTCATCTTTGTCGGACAGTGTTGAGTTTATATCTTGCATATGTTCATCACTGCTCTCATCCTCATGCATTGTACCTGGTCTTCACTGCCTTTAGTGTTTCTCGTTAAGTACACTTGAAAGTTCGATGTTGTGTGGTGGTGCAGTACCTCTTCTTTTGGTCTTTCCAGCAGTTTTTGGGACAACTGTGACTGAATTTTCTATAGGGCCTTCTTCAAAAATCTCGTACTGGTTGGAGTGGCGCTTTGACTCCACATACATCAACCATCGATCGTCACTTCAACTGAGGTATATGTGGCACACACAAGCATTTTGCTGCTCTTGAAAAACTCTTTGGGAGAGCACTCTAGGATCTTCGGGTTACAGATCCCCTGACTCGTCGCCATTTGTAGTATCCTCCCCAGCCTGGTGGCATGCAAATGGAAACACCACACATCTTTATTCTTCAGAGTGCAATCCATTAACTGACACTCAAAACCTCCCCACTTTTATTTAATACACTTAGACACCCCAACGCTTACGTCATTCCTATGGAGTCCTTCAGGGACCATAGGGGTCCTGCTATATTAACATA
This sequence comes from Lissotriton helveticus, assembly GCF_964261635.1. Taxonomy (NCBI): domain Eukaryota; kingdom Metazoa; phylum Chordata; class Amphibia; order Caudata; family Salamandridae; genus Lissotriton; species Lissotriton helveticus. Next base: position 283,765,292 of record NC_136061.1, on the reverse strand, counting down.
TAAAAGACACTACATTCTCTTCTCTCACTGCACTGGTGTACTTCTGGCAGCCAAGCTCCAACGCACACATCCTGCACTTTAGTGAAAGTGTGTGTGTGCTTCCTAAAGCATAGATTTTGTACTGGAAAGATTTCCTTCAAGTCCAAAAACTATATTTAAAGCTTTTCCCACTTTGTATGTGTGTTGTGCAATGCAACAATGCATGACACATGTAAAGCAGAAAAAAACAAGGAGAAATTAAAAAAAAATTCCTTGTTGCGCCTGCCTTGAGAAGGCGTAGGATTTTGGCCAAATTCCTGTGTATGGTTCTTTGTAGATAGGGATTTTCGTTAAAACCTGTAGGTGGTTGCATGAGAACACACATGCACCACCCATTGAACGCTTCCTTGACGCCAAACAGCACATTGCACAACCTTGCTCTACTTTGAGAAACTATCTAACACAAATCCTGATTTGCATTGGTGTCAAGTTTGTGTTACAAAAGCACAAAGCATTAGTAAATCAGTTGACACAGACAATAGCATCACTTAACTTTTCATGCAGCAAGTTTTTTCACCATAAATGGAAAAGTGCGCCGCACTAAATCACGTTCTGTTGCATACCGCGAAACACCCAAAGGGTCATACAAAGTGGACAAACGGGGCAGCAACAGGGAGTGTACTGGTAGGATTCAACGCAAACAACTGCGTTCACGCATTTTATCATGAATTAGCTTTGCATAGAATTCTAACGCCATATGAAAAAAAGAGACGAACAATAGGTAAATGGAAATCATGTAATATTTCCCTGCATAATGGTCATTGTTGGCGAAAAAAATATTAGTCATCTTCCTTTGAGCTTCCGTTGGACCGTAATTTGTGAGAAGAGAATTTACTTTTGAGCTGAATTTCGAAGAACTCAACTCAGGAAAGGCACTGCTCGCAATGGCTTTGTTCCGTAGCAAACACTGCACTATTTGTGTTTTTATATCCAATGATAAACTCATGGATGCATCATGCGTCATGAATACAGCGCAGCGCAAATTGCAATGTAACGCGAGATTTTTGCCCAATATTGAGTGTGTCTTGGTAAATCTGAACCATGGGCAGACAAGAATACCTATTACAGACAGCACTGGGGTTTGTTTTTTGTCTAAGAGCAGTTGGTAAAAACAAAAACAAAACGGCACACTTCGAAACCATAGTGGTTTCTTAGAAGAGTTTTTGTCAAATCCAGGTATTGCATCATTTGCTATTTGAAGCATAACTGTGTTTGACCATTTCAGCCAGAGCGGCCATTATTGTGCTGTAAGCCCCCTCTGCTGGCCGGAGGTCAGGCTACTCTGCTCTGTGCTCAAGGCCTGCTTCTCTGCTGTTCAGTAGGATGAGAATACTTCTACGTGTTTGCCGTAGTGGCCTTTTCTTTTTTTAAACACTTGATTGATTTACAACACATTATTGTCTTTTAAATACTCGTGTGGAATGATTGTCTATAAATAGCGTTGGGTGATGGGGGGAGGGGTGTGAAGGGCGCGTTAAGGAGAAGACTGTCGCTGTCTCCACTTCATGCAGGGTTATATGTTTTTTTTGCAGTTTTATATAGCGAGAACTCGGCGCGAAGGTATAGGAACCCTTTCATGAGTACCAGGGGGCATATTATCAAGGAGGGCGATAAGAGATTATCGCCGCTTTCGGCCGCTAAGCGGCGATAATCCTATCGCCCTATTAGCAAGCTGTCGCTAACAGCAGTTAGCGACAGCTTGTAGGCGATAGCCAGCAGTTTGGGGCCCGCTTTGCATGTCAGCGATATTCATCGCTAATGACCTGCAAAGTGGGCGTACCCAACCTGTTAGAGACTAAAAACAGTCGCTAACATCGCTATCGCCTATTATCAACGCAGGCGTAGCGATGGAAATATTCGCGCTAAGCGCGAATATCTCCAAAAGCTAACACCTGCTCAGACCAGTTCTTAGCCATTATATCCAATGGGAGGTGGATATTATGGCTAAGACCCTATTGGCGTTAATGCGTGAATATCGCTGTATTCGCAGCGATATTCACGCATTCCGGCGCTATCGCAGGATATTTGTTCGCTTTAGAGATAAACGTTGCTAATAGCACGTTATCTCTGCAATAATATCCGGCGATGCTTGGCGATAAAAAAAAACTCACTAAGCCCATTTAGCGATATTGATAAAAATCGCTAGTTGTTGGTAATATGCCCCCAGGTTCGTTACACAAGCATGCATAATTTTGGTTGGTAGCCAGGGGCGATTAAGGGATTTATTTGTCCAGAATCACAGGAAATTGAGCCAACTCCGATGCTTGAATAAGGTTTCTGAGTTCCAAAGCCACATACTTTCTCAAGCTCTCTTGGGGGCATATCATCAAGCGGTAGCGATAATTATCGCTGGCCGCACTCAGCGTGAAAAATGTTATCGATGGCTATCACTGGTAATTATCGTCATGCTAGCGCTGTATTAACAACGCACAGCGCAATGCCGATAATTATTCCAGCGATAGCGGTGTTTTCCATGGAACATTTCTGGCTTTTCAGCGATGTTCCATGGAAAACGGCGATAACCTTGCTAATACGACCCTGTGGTCGTATCAGCATAATCCACCCCCAATGATAAGTATACCTAAGTCAGCATTTTTGCAGACGTTAGTTTTTGGCGTAAACCGCGGTTTTTGCCAAAAACTAATGTCTGCAAAACTGCGTGGGCCTCCTTGTAAATATCGCGATGTGCACAACAGCGATTATTTATAAGAAGTACTGCCCAGTGACACCCACTTTGCATCTCATTAGAGATGCAAAGCGAGGCGTCGGGAAAACGGATGCAAACATGCCCTAATGCATGTTAGCATCCCCTTGTAGTTAGGGCGATATCATCTTGGCTGCATTTTTGGCTTTTAAAGCCAAAAAAGCGGTGAAATGGCCCTTGGTATTAGGCACCCAAACTCTTCAAGATGGAGACTTCTTGTGACCTCGCCAAAAATATGAGCATTCATGCATGGCAAGACAGTGCCAAAGTCGCATAAGGCTGAGTATGGCTTGATGGGCGAGCACGTCAAGATTAATTTGAGGCTTTGGTGAGTGGAAACATGGATGGGTGCAAGGAAAGATGAAGGCGCGGAAGTGTGGATGGTAGATTGTATGGGATGGCTGGATGCTCTGGTGAATGAATACATTGATGGAGTGGTGGATGCCTGTATAGGAGAGTTTGTTTGGGTCAGGAAGGATGGATGCATGCTCAGAATGATGGACAGATGAATGGGTGGGAGGATGGATGGTTGGATGGATAGATGAATGGATAGAAGATTGCATGTCTATGAATGATGTTCTGGTGAATGCGTACATGGACGGGTGGATGAGTGAAAGGCAGAATCTGTCTAGAAGTAAGTATGGATGCCTGCAGGACCAGACGAATGCCTTTGATGAGTGAAACCGTTGAATGGATGGGCGTATGGATGATTCATGCAGGGGGCGTTAGATGGTAGAGTGAGTGCATATGGATGGATAGCTGCTCCCTGTCTGTGCTTATTTTGTTTTAAAAAAATATGTTCTGGTGCCCAAAGTCACAACATCGCTTAACAATGTTGCTGCTGGCGGGTTTGTCGGATAACAGGTGTGGGGCCTCGATGCCCAAAAGAACACATGCTAGAAGGTCACGTTGCTTTGGGGCGGGGTCGCGTTCAGGGTGCAGGCTGAGGCAAGCAGCACAGTGGGCAGGGTGTGTGCAATCACTGGCTACACAGCAAAGCAGGCAAGACCACTCATTTCTTGAAGCACAAACGGAGGGGTGAAATATGTGAGCCCAGCTGAGCCACCCAGAGATGCAAGGGTTTGGGTTGATGGTGGCTGTAAAGGATAGAAAGCAGGACACCAAAGGCATTTTGGCTAGGGGCTCGACCGGGGCAACAGTGTGGTAAGAAGAGAAAAGATCTCTGGTGATGCCCATAGGCAACCACCAGCACAAATTAAGTACTGGCTCCAATGAATGGATGGATCACTAACAGAATTGACAATCTCTGACAAACTAAACGGCGCGTCCATCACAATCCTGAAAAACATAATACTGATAATGACCATTTGTATCTCACAGAATGCAAACTGCATTGCAGCTTTCCACTTAAATAATGCAATAAAAGACGTAGCCAGCAATTTCTGGATCCAATTTTCTGCTGAGCATGTTTTGGCAACCGTTCATCAGGCTCTCACCTCACCGAGATATCTAAGTGGCTTAAAAAAATTAACACTACTGATATACTACTGTTGTCCTGCTATATAATGTACCCCTGATTTAAAGCTCAATGTGCAGACGGGGAGGGATCACTTATACAATATTGAGGTAAACAATATTGTTGACAAATATATTGGGTCAGAAATATAGTTTACCACAATATCATGATCCTATACTTTTAAAGGTAAGAACAAAAATATCGGACAATAATATTTAATCAACACTAATATTGTCCAAAAATAATATTTTAATATGCAATTTTTATAAATGTAAATTAAATATATTCCAGTAATATTTAAAACTGTATATATAAAATATATATATATATACACACACACACACACACACACATATATATATAAATATATTTGTGGAGTAGTACATTTTACCCCCCCCCCCCCCACTAAGCCCATCACTTCCCAGGCAGTTGTACTCTTATATAAACACATATATATGTGTTTGTGTATTATATAAGTATATATATATATATATATATATATATATATAAATATGGTGTGAATAAACCGACATAAAACAATTGTTGGATCGTTGTGTTGTTCCTGAGAGCGTACAGTCATTATTGTCGTTTTTGGATTAAATACTAACCGGCGTGCTTCACCTGAGAGTACGCCACTTTTCCATGGGTCACAGCGTTGTGGAAGAAGCTGTTTTGTTCTGAATATATATATATATATATATATATATATACATATATATATGTATATATATGTATATATATATTCACTGAAAAAAAACATAGGTTTCACACATGTTATAGTTAGCTGGACATTTCACTCATACAAAACCTTTGATCAGTGATGTTGAGGTAACGGGTTTTTAGGAACCCGTTTGGTGCCAGGGGATAACACCCGAAGACCTCTGAGTTCTCCCTGTTCCGGACCACAAAAACACGGAGTCTTCTAGTCGCAGTCAGAGATCAAGTTTTATTGGTAGCTACCAAGTAACAGGTGTCCTAGAAGCACGACAAACACGGGTCATGTGTTCTCAGGAGACTGTTCGTTTTTACAGAACCAGCCTTCACCTTATATACAGAAATAATAGCTGCAAGCAAGAATTCTTGAGTTTATGATATGGCTATACACATATTTCTACAATAGTACAAAAGAGCGAAGTCATGTAGGCAAACCCGTATTTTAGATGTCCAAGTCGTGATAGATTACCTAGCCAGGCCCGGAACTCCCATCAGATATCGGTGAAGCCCCAATAAAAGAAGGCACCTCCTAGTCATATAACTGGCCATAAACAGGGAGCGTGGACAGGTGTGTATGTGTGTAGAAAACATGATCTGTACGCGGTGAATGGTTTGTGGTATGTTGTGCATTGATGCTATCGTGTTTGGCCACTGGGCGAGGAGCTGCCCAAACAGGTTTGGCTGGAGGCAAGGGAGTCAGTTGGGACAGGTCAGGGGGGGAGTCAGGGAAGGTGGACGTGTCCTTTGAGATCAAGCTCGACCTTTAATTGACTTATCATGAGGGCAAGACACAAGATGGATACCGTTTACAAAATGGAGTCTGAGGGGTCGGGACGGAAACTACGATTCAGGGGTGTTAGCATGTCTCGATCATGACGCAAATGCATAGGAATGATGTCCTAATCATTATCGGTTCGTCGACACCAAATTCGTCATGGTACGTTGATGTTTCGGGACACGGGTATCGGACCTCGATACCGGGACAACAGTAGGGTCCAGAATTTCAGAACCACAGACCCTCCTTTTGCCATCATATAAGGCAATAATTCATGTTAATCCGAGTCTAAGTCTGTATGAAGGAATTCGTGGAGATGCTGCTGTAGCATCATTCTGTTGCTCAGTTCGTCCCTTGACACAGGCTTCCGTACACATGAGGTAGCACAGAGGCCACATAGTGCAGGAGCGCACTGTACACACAGGCAGAACATAAACAGAAGTGCTAAGATCATCCCAATGAAGATTAGTGTTTTCCATCCCCAGGTAGCGATCAGTTCCCAGAACCACCCTAGTAAGGACCAGTCCCCTTTTTCTACGTGAAGGGAACCAGATATCTCGTGTAGCTTAGAGATGGCCTGGTACACTGTCGGTGCGTTATCAGGGATGAAAATGCAACAACTGGATTGGATCACTCTACACACACCACCACGATCGGCGAGTATGATATCTAGGGCAACTCGGTTCTGAAGGGTCATAAGTCGATCCGACTGAAGTTCGGTCGTCAAATTGCCAAGGGCTCCGGCCGTTGTAATCACGGCGGATTCAACTATCCTCGATAACTGGCAAATATTCCTGCTGTTCACCATAGGCCCCCAAAATGGCAGAAAACCCTTTGCGAAGTCAGCGAATTCCTGACCCGCGGTGTCGTCTTTACTCACGACCCCTCTAGCTGTCCTTGTCCGATGGTAATCTGCTCTGGCCGTGTAGGTGGGAGGCAGCAGAAATGAGATAAAACATGTACCTGAGAAGTCAGGGGGCAACCAGGTGTAGGCTTGGTCATGGCAGACAAAATACGTGCCTTTGGCTGCTAATAGTATAGGGGAAGTTCGGGAAGCGAACACATAGGTTTCCGTGCATATACTCTTTCCTAATTGTGCTTTGGGATCCCTGCCGATACCTTGTAAGCATAAGTGACCTCGGTTGGGTACTATCCAAACTGGGCGGGATTTCTTTGCTGTCTGGCTCTTACTCAGGTAAACCCCATATTTAGTTACGTTCCAACGAGTGTACGGAGTGAGTTCATCTTTGGGAATCGTAAGATAGGTGTCGAACTCTCTACTCATATTTCTTATCCCTGCTACTAGTGCCTTGTTACTGGAATCACTCAGTAGAACGGGTCGGGTATGGTTCTAGGGCGAATAGGAACATGGTCTGGAAAGCCCACAGAGAACCATAATAACTGAATGGCAGAATGAAGTATGGGATACCCTTATCAGTCGTGTGCGGCATGAGTCCGCATACCCAACAGTTCGATGTGTTCATTATGGACTGGTGTTGGTGTAGAAGTTGAATGAATGAGTTATTTACAAATTCGAGTCTTCTGGCAGACTCGTGTTCAGGTAGAGGGTGGAAGTAGTGTGGGGAGATAGTAGGAGGAGGCGGTGGCCGGGTGTCATTTGAAAAAGTAACTTGGAATACGAATAGAGTATAACCAGTCAAAAACATCGTTATGCTACACAACATTAAAATACACGTTATCAAAAACCTTCTTTTGGCCAGTACAGTGCATAATTGTCTTTCAAAGTTCGTGAGTCTGGTAGGTCTCTTTACCCTAGGAAACTCCATCCTCTAGTTGCTGCCCGCGGTGGTAGGTTGGTTCTGCCAGGGAGTGCGCTCTGTTCAGTCCGGGGTAACTCCCTTGGACCAACCAGAACCGTTGACCTAGACGTCCCCAGTTGCACTCCCCAGACTTCAACCGCGACCCTAGCAGCAGAACCGGATGGCGGTTCGAAAATCAAAAATGAGCAAGTTTCCTGAGAGTGAGAGAGCTGAAAAAATCAAAAAAATAGTTCTTGGGGGAAGGGAAATCACATTAGTTTGCCTTTTATTAGTCTCTTTGTCTTGACCTTAGATTATATTGTTGTTTCCCAGGTACGGTGTGGTCTTCAAACAATGTCTCAGGTTCGGTAGTGTCCAACTGCATTGACGGTGGCACAAGTCCTTGTAAAATATGATCACTCTCCTTTTCGGTACTAGTTTCTTTTAAACGTGCATCGCTGAAAGGGATGAAGCGAGGTATGGATTCTGTCTCGGAGTCGGCAATTCCTTCGTTGACCCACCGGTCGTATGGAAGGGGCAGAGGGACCCGTTTACAATGGGTCCCGTGCACCCAGTTCTTTTTGCCTTCCACCCGAACAGCTGATCTCGTGGAAAGAAGTACCAGGTACGGTCCGGTCCACCTCGGCTGTCCGTTGTTTGTGCGCTGGAAATTCCGCACCAAGACCCACGTGCCGGGTTCGATGGAGTGACCTGGATCGTCAGAGGCTGGCGGAGAGGAACTGTGAACCTGTTGGTGTAAAACACGCAATTTAGTTGTTAATTCCCACAAATAGTCAAGCAGTACGGGGTGCTCTATTTCGCTGAGTTTCTTTGGCCTTGGCACGCCCCAGACGTTGGCTGGGCGGCCAAACACTATCTCATGGGGGCTAAGTCCTAACCTGGAATGGACGGTCATTCTGGTTGACAAGAGTGCTAGGGGCAAGGCGTCAGGCCACTTAAGACCTGTACAGGCTTGGATCTTGGCTAATTTGAGCTTTAAAGTGCCATTGTAGCATTCTACTAATCCAGCTGATTGGGGGTGATTCGCAGAGTGGAACTTTTGTTGTATGCCTAAACACTCACACTCTCTGCATCACGCGTCCTACGAATTCACTTCCATTATCACTCCAGACGATTCTAGGCATGCCGAATCTCGGGAAGAACTCTTTGACAAGGGCTTTGGCAGTTGACAAGGCAGTATTGTCCTTAAGGGGGTATGCTTCCACCCACCTGGAGAAAGCGCAAACAACAACGAGCACATACTTCAGATTGTTGCATCTCTCCATGTGAATGAAATCGAGCTGCAGAACCTCGAACGGATATGTTGGAGGCGCAAAATGACCAGCTGGAGTTGGGGTTCCCCTACCGGGATTGTACTTCAAACACACCATACAGTTTCTGACCACATTCTCTGCATATTTCGGGATATTGCTATTTTGCCATACTGGGGCCAATACCTTACAGATTCCTCTCGAACTGATGTGCGCAAATCCATGAGCCATTGTTACTACTGCAAGTACATAGGCGTTAGGTAATAGCCATCGCTGGTGTTCTGATAATTCGACCCAACAACCATTCGCATCTAATCTACCTTTACTTTCTCTCCATTCATTCACCTCTTTCTCAGTTGCCTCGGCTTGTATAGATTTCACGCTTTCAATGGTGTCCTCACACATTCCCACATCAGTAATCCATCTAGCGGGACCTACAACATACATCCGACTCATTGTGTTCCTTGCAGTCTCTTTCGCAACCTCGTCTGCAAATGCATTCCCGCGGCCAACATCATCCTGAATCTTTTTGTGTGCACTGCATTTTACAATTGCAACTTGTAGTGGCAAGGTCAGTGACTCGAGGAGTTCATTAACTAACTGACCATGTTGTATCTTTGCACCATGTGACGTAAGAAACCCACGTTCACACCACAATCTCCCCAATCTGTGAGCCACACCAAAGGCGTATTGGCTGTCAGTGTACACATTCACTCGCTTTCCTTTCGCTAACACACATGCTCTGGTAAGCGCAATTAGCTCTGCAGCTTGTGCAGAATTATGGGAAATGCGCGCGGTCTCTATAATGGTGTGTAATGTCGTTACGGCATATGCTGCAGTCGTATCACCATTCGGCAGCTTGAAACATGAACCATCAACCCATAAAGTATCGTTGCATTCAGGAAGGGGAGTGTCCTGTAAGTCTACTCTCCCTTTTGTCTCTTCTTCTGTCCTAAAACAGCAGTCATGGTTATCAATCTTGTCTGTTTCTGTCGGAATGGGTAATAACGTTGCGGGATTCAGTGCATCGCACCTCTTTATGTGGATGTGACTTGCTAGCAGTGTAAGTTCGTAACTGGATAGTCGAGCGCTAGTAAGGTGTTGTGTCTTCGTCCTGTTTAGTAAAATGTCTACTGCATGCGGAACCATAACGATCAGAGTATTGTTCATGACTAATCCAGCGGATTGTCGGATGCAGACAGCTGCTGCGGCGGTAGCCCTCAGACAACTTGGTAGGGCTTTAGCCACAGGGTCTAGAGTTGCCGAAAAATACGCGCATGGGCGCTGTCTGTCCCCAAAATGTTGTGTTAAAACTGATAATGCACAACCTTCCTTCTCATGGACATATAATGTAAAAGGCTTACTGTAGTTGGGGTTTCCCAACACAGGAGCCGAACATAATGCATCACGCAACTCGTGGAAACTCGTCTGACAATCTTCAGACCAGGGCATAGGATTTGGCGTGTCTTTACAGAGTAGTGCCAGCAAGGGTTTGGCTAGTAGTGAGAAATTCGGTATCCATTGTCTACAGTACGATGTAATGCCCAAGAAGGCTTGAACCTCTCTCTGTGTCCTTGGGGCACTCAGTTCTGCAATTGCCTGTATTCTTTCTGGTGTCAGTCTCCTTCCCTCCTTCGACAAGATGTGACCTAAGTAGGTTACTTCTTGTCGGCAAAATTGTAGTTTGGAAAGAGAGACTTTGTGCTTCATGTCACATAAGTTACGTAATAATGATAACGTAGCTTTCTTGCAAATCTCTTCAGTGTCTGCAGCGATCAGCAGATCGTCTACGTGCTGAATCAGAGTTGAACCATTCGGTAGAATAATCGTGTCTAGTTGTGTTTTCAGGGCCTGACTGAATATTGATGGGCTTTCGCAGTAGCCTTGAGGAGCGCACTTGAAGCGGAAGCTTCGTCCTCCTAAATTGAATCCAAAAATATCTCTACTCTCCTCGGCAATCGGGTTGCTGAAGAAAGCGTTCTTCAGGTCGATCACCGAGAACCAATTTGCTGAAGCTGGAACCATCGTCAATAAAGCAGTAATGTCGGGGACAACAGGAAACTGTGGGATAACTATCTTGTTCACTTCTCTGAGGTCGATCACGAACCTGTACACAGGCTGTTGTAAAGGATCAGTACGCTTTAAGACGGGCAGAACTGGACTGTTACAAACATTTCCTGTTGTTTCTTTGATGACGTCTTTATGAATCAGGTCATAAACAATCGTCAATAATGCATTTTCGCATTCGCTAGATATTTTGTATTGGGGAATACGTGGCAACCTAACGTTGGCTTTCAATGTTATGACATACGGTGCTATCTCCAAACGACCTACATCATTAGAGCCATTAGCCCAAAGTATATCAGGAAGTGATGACAATTCAGTCGGAATATTGTCCTTTGACAAATACATTGGAGAAATGACTTTCTTACCTAAAGTAAGTTGTACTCCCAAGGGGGAACAGTACAAAGTCGCATATAACCTTTTAAGCAAATCCAAACCTAACAAATTTTCACCGCAACCTGTTGTAAGAATGAGGGGTGCTTCTAATTCGCACGGGCCAATAGAAAGAGATATAGGACTGGAGATCGGGTTTCTAACAGGGGCGCCAGAGAAACCTACTGAAACATTCATTTCGCCAGACAAAGGTGCGCCAGGAAGTTTCGAGTGCATGATAGAACTTTTTGTAGCAACAGTATCCAGCAGAAATGGCTCTGACACTCCTGAGGTAATTACCTTGACATAAGGTCCATTCTGATCTACTGGAACTGAAACAACTCCCTCTCTTTGTCCATGGCTGTCCTAGCAATTGTTACCCTCATTTTCGTGTTCGGTGTAATAGTCGTCAGCATAGTACTGAGCTGACCTGGACGACGCATTATTCTGTTGGTCAAAGCTGTTCATCGAATTCTGAGGCGGAAAGGAAGTTGTATTCTGGGTGAAATTTCCACGGCCCCTACCTCTAGGGGCATGTTGAACACCTCTTCCCCTTACACCTGAAGCACCGCTCGAACGTCGCGCAAGAGCCGGACAATTACCTTTAAAGTGACCCTCTTCTTTGCAATACGCACATTGATTCGGGCCATAAGCAATACGCTGATGGGTAAACTCGTTTCCTTGCGCGTTTCTCGAATACTGCTGTTGTTGTTGGTAATTGGGCTGACTAGCCGTACGAGGCGGATAGGCTTGCTGGAGAAGAACTTTAGTTTTTAAATCTTTTGTCTTTTTGTCGACTTTATCTAGCTCATCTTTGCGCCTATTTTCATAGTACTGGGCGGTAGCTAAAATTTGCGCTGACGTAGAGACAGCCCAAGCACTCTCTGAATCTTTCAGTTTATTACACAGTTCAGGGATTAAATTATGTACGAATTTGTCTACAAACAATCTTTGACCACCCTCGGTAGCCATATCCTGACCACTATGATCGGTGAAAGTCTCCTCAAATCTTGTGAAAAAGTCAGACACATTCTCATCTTTCTTCTGCTTGCACGCAGATAGCTTGTCCCAGTTTACGCGTACTTCAGGCATTATCGTCTTCATGTACGCGATAATTCTACCAGGAAGTTCAGCTATTAACGGCTCAGGTTTAGAACCACCAATTTGTCTAGCATCTATAGCGGCAATGTTCGCCCATGAGTCACCTAGTTCTTGGTCATGGTTCGTATGACGTATTTTGCTCCATAGAGGATGTGGAACAACGTTCCCAAACAACATGTCGATATCCGCTAAATTCATTATACATGAGCTTGCAGTTTGTGATAACTCCTTATAATACCCAGTCGGGTTTTTACGAGGATCAGGCAGTGTCTGCTTGAGTGCTAAGACATCGGATCTTTTCCAGGGGACATGTACCCATACACGCTGGAAATGAGGCAGAATTGGTGGATTCGCATTCGCATCACCTTCCCTCCAAACCGGAGGAACCTCTCTCATGGGGTACTGTCTCGCTCTTTTCCCGCCTGGTGCATCGTCTTCGTGACATGATCTAGAGACGTTTCCCTTACTCCTATAAGAGAGTAATAACTCTATCGCTTTCTCAACATCTGCACCTATAATCATACCTTGATAGAACTTAAAGCGTGTACGCCATAGTTCGTTCATTGTGTATTTGGGATCATTTGTCTTCACATCTTCGCCCAGATATACACACATTTCTTCGAATACGTATCTCTGAGTGGGTGCATTCCATTGACGGAAAACTTCCATAACAGACTGAACATCATATCTAACAGTATCCGTAATCCATCGGCGTGCTAGTTCATTCAGCACTTTTCTTTCCTCGCAATCAGGCAGTTGACTACGTAACTGTCTATCTTCTGTTTTAGGGGTCGTTTTAGGCGACCCGAAGAAAGGTGAAAGCAGACCAGTGACGGTACCTGTCACTCTTTGTCTAATAGAAGGAGAACCTTGCGGAGGAGCAAGTGCATCGGAAAAAACAGGCTGAGGCAAAGAAGAAGCAGAGGCAATAGCAGACGAAGTTGAAGTAGTAGCAGACGTAGTATCATAGACAATAGCTGGAGCTGTAGGCAAAGTCGTAGAAGTAGATGGAGTAGGTAGCAAAGATGGCGGCCCTTGAGAAGGCTGCGCCGGAGAAGTAGAAACCAGCTGAAGAGGAGCTGGCGTTCGTGCAAGAGCTGGATTACGTGCGCCGGGGCGCGGTATAGTAAAATGCTTTGGCGTTGTAGTAGTGTCTAACGCATACGGTGGAGGTGAGCTTAATAAGTGGGACATTAATGGATCTTTCTCGGATCTCTCCTCTTGACCTTGTCCCTTATTTGGTAACATCGGGTAGCATTTATCTACTGCTAGTTTCTTGCTCCTAAGTATTTGTTCGCTTTCTTGCTCTTTCTCGTTATCCCTGTATGCAACGGCAGCTTGCACCATTGACACACCTCTTTTATTCCTTTTTGCTAATTTTATTTCTTTCTGTTTGGCTTCTTTGCGCCAAAAGTGGAAAGAGTCAAACATCGCCGGCCGGGCTTTTCTCTTAAATAATTTGACCTCTAGGTTATCTAATATTTCTGAGTCGAAACTACCATATTGGGGCCATTTTAAAACACCATCCTTGCGGGTGTATTTTATCCACACTTCATTATATGTGATAGGACCTACGCCGTGCTTTACATAGAGCTCATATGTTGGAGTTCCAATCGGAGGAACCGGACAGGAATCCTCTAATCGGGAGTCCTTACTATAACCAAGACAAAACAAGTTTCCAAGTCTGCTAAAACCAGGCATCTTTGCTCACTAGTCTAGCTTCAAACTTCAAAGGATTATCTGTTACGATATTTCTCGTGAATACACAAGTCCTTCGGCTTTGGGGCTTGCAAGTACCAAATCAAAGCGTATCTCAAGGATACCAAAAACTAAGGACAAACTAAGGACTGGGAGACGCTCCACTTATACTTAACTGAAGTATTTGAAGATCGGTGACGTCGCTAGAAGACTCGTCTATCGTTTCGCTCTACCAAGGATCACTGGGTCCAAAACAAGGCGATAGTCAGGGCAGCAGTCCTTCGTAGCCGTCGGGACGCGGGGAACCTCGCAGCAAAGACCTTCGGAACCACGTCGACATACAGGGGTCGCTGAAGTGGTTGGCCGTCCTCTGGAATTTTCACACGAAGCTCCTCACGAACATCTGGCTTGGACCGTCGCCGCTTGATACCGCCCCGAGTTGGGCGCCAACTGAGGTAACGGGTTTTTAGGAACCCGTTTGGTGCCAGGGGATAACACCCGAAGACCTCTGAGTTCTCCCTGTTCCGGACCACAGAAACATGGAGTCTTCTAGTCGCAGTCAGAGATCAAGTTTTATTGGTAGCTACCAAGTAACAGGTGTCCTAGAAGCACGACAAACACGGGTCATGTGTTCTCAGGAGACTGTTCGTTTTTACAGAACCAGCCTTCTCCTTATATACAGAAATAATAGCTGCAAGCAAGAATTCTTGAGTTTATGATATGGCTATACACATATTTCTACAATAGTACAAAAGAGCGAAGTCATGTAGGCAAACCCGTATTTTAGATGTCCAAGTCGTGATAGATTACCTAGCCAGGCCCGGAACTCCCATCAGATATCGGTGAAGCCCCAATAAAAGAAGGCACCTCCTAGTCATAAAACTGGCCATAAACAGGGAGCGTGGACAGGTGTGTATGTGTGTAGAAAACATGATCTGTACGCGGTGAATGGTTTGTGGTATGTTGTGCATTGATGCTATCGTGTTTGGCCACTGGGCGAGGAGCTGCCCAAACAGGTTTGGCTGGAGGCAAGGGAGTCAGTTGGGACAGGTCAGGGGGGGAGTCAGGGAAGGTGGACGTGTCCTTTGAGATCAAGCTCGACCTTTAATTGACTTATCATGAGGGCAAGACACAAGATGGATACCGTTTACAAAATGGAGTCTGAGGGGTCGGGACGGAAACTACGATTCAGGGGTGTTAGCATGTCTCGATCATGACGCAAATGCATAGGAATGATGTCCTAATCATTATCGGTTTGTCGACACCAAATTCGTCATGGTACGTTGATGTTTCGGGACACGGGTATCGGACCTCGATACCGGGACAACAGTAGGGTCCAGAATTTCAGAACCACAATGTCATGAGTGATGTCACTGACCATGTCATGAGTGATGTAATATGTGACGTCATCAGCAGTGCATTGCGGGCGCGTGAGTTATAGTTAGCTGAACTAACTATAACGGGGGAATTTCAATGGTTTTGTATGAGTGAAATGTCCAGCTAACTATAACATGTGTGAAACTATGGTTTTTTTCAGTGAATTTCTAAGGTTTTTTAAATGCTAATTCCTAACTATAACGTAGCTGAAACCTATGGTTTTTTCAGTGAATTTCAAAGGTTTTTTAAATGCTAATTCCTAACTATAACGTGGCTGAAACCTTTAGGTTTTTTCAGTGAATTTCAAAGGTTTTGTAAATGATAATTTTTAAATGTATTAATTGTCATATTTTTTTATACTAATTTACTACATTGTTTTAAAGTATTTATTTTTAGATATTTTAGTTTTTAAATTACATTACATATTTTTAATATAAATTGGAAAAAAATGTTTTTAAAAATTTTGAAATTGTAATATATTTTTTTTATTTCATATTTTTTTTATTTATATATATTTTATATAGCAGGCAATATTATCCTATGGAAGGAAATTCAAGTTACTGGTAAGTACAGTCAAATTTACTTTTCAGGAATAGTATTGAGCTGAAAGATGCAGCTCTGAGGTCTCTCCTGATAACAGGTGAGTAAATCGGAATTCATAGTTCGGCTGATTTTTGAGGAATTTTTTAAAGTTCCAAAACTCCACACTTAGTAAAATTTCCAAGTGAAACCAGTCAATGTTAGCCTATAGTGTAGTTCCTATATTCCCAATAGGCGCTGTGCATTGGAATAACATAAACGATCGTTTAGACGTAGGACTTAGGTCGACTGGGTCTCTATTGAATATGTTAGACTTAATTATGAATGCCAGCTAGCTCAGAGGTCACTAGAAACTTTCTCAAGTAAACAAGAAGGTGTTAAATGTCCTGAATAGACAAGAAGGGATTAGTTTCTGACAACCGCATAAACATCTAAACACAAAAGACAGCCCGGGGGTCTAAAGGGAATATATATAGTGGTCCCTCTATTCACTATGCTCCTATATAAGTGAGCAAGAATGATTACGCACTAGACCTCGCTTAGTGCCTCAAAATAGAAAATAGGATGGAATTATAACCTCATGGCTCTATGATTCACCGCGACCGATTGAATGGACCCCTCCGGAGAGGTAGGATTCCCATCAATGTCTTATGTAGATCAAATTGTTATCATTTGGTCATCCCAAGCTGGTTGGTATGTCTTCTGATCAATAAGACCATACCTAACCACAAAACTCGTTGGGGACAAGCCCTCAATCACTGTGACGACCACAGAGCCATGATCTAGATGGAAAAAGTGCAGTGCGAAAAAAAGAAGTGGTGTGAATTAAAACAGGATAGAGAAACAATAAAAGAAATTTTAATTGGCATTGTACTCTCCCTTGTTAAAACCAAACAAGTGAAGCAGTTTGGAACAAATAACTGCTTTTCAAAAGGCCAACATGTTTCAGCCCTAAACGGACTAGTACCAAGGGCTTTCGTCTGGACCACAGTTCTTAATCACTCGCTACTGTCTAACAAAAGTGTAAAATAAAAGGATATCAACATGTGAACGTGGGGTCAATGCTCCTCTGTATCAATTCGGCGTATCGTACATCTGTAAGGAACAGACAACATACATTGGGATCATGAAAGAGGTAAATAAACCCTAAACTACCATCCTAATAGTGATTAAAAACATTCTTTTGTACTCACCCATACTGTACAGGGAGTGTGCCTCACCTCTCCTGGAACCTAGCTCAGGGTAAGAAGGAGGTCCCGCTCTACAAAAGGTAAGGAGGGGGTGTGTGAGTGAAGAAGAGAGGAAAACTAACATATACTCTCCTAAACTCTGCAGCAATAGCCACCCTCAACTAATCCCAACCTCTTGGAGTTCAGTTCAGAAAGTTTAAAAAATAACAGGGACTGAAAGGGCTACAGGACCCTCGAGTCCCCCCAGTCCCTCTCCCAACAAAACTGCCAATGTTTGTTAAGTTTCTACCACTAGAAAGGGATGGCCCACCACCCTCCTCCAAAGTATTGTTTAAATGGTCCAGAGTTTCTTGTTCCCCAAAACCATCACAATTTAAATCTCTCTACCACTATAAAACTGACCTGTCCATCGCGACCTCGTAGCGCTCATCTGAGCTCAGTGGGAGGCAAAGACCGGTAGTTGAAGAGGGTTCATGTACTCCCAAAGCCCGGAAGTGTGCGGGGCCATTGAAGTCAAAATCACCTTCATGGAGAATCAAAATCTCTTATATCTTATATCTTAATCTCTCTTATTGCAATATTTGCCCCCCATGTCGCGATGTCAAGTAGCCACAGAACCGGGAAGAATCTGCCCGAGTTCAATGTCCCTCGAAGAATGAAAAAACGAAAGGCAGCCACTCGCGTAGTCTCGCGATAGGTAAAAGCGGGACTACCGAGTGACATCACCCGTTTGGTGTCTGTAGTTCCCTGGCCAATGAAGCGAAGGAAAAAGGAGTGTGTGTAAAACACAATGAATACAACGGTCACTTGTGGGCAGCGGACCTGCTGGGAAGCAAAGGGATATCAGCACAATTTAGTCATCCCGGCGTTCTATCGGCCAATTTTGTTAGGTTGATGTAGCCTGATTGTTTTGAGGCGAGATCCCATGAGAGTCACTAATGGCCTACAAGATGACATCATTCAGCTTGTAATTGTAGTTCGTACATAAATATGCTACCAATCAATAGATCCTTCGTACCTATATTTAGTGGGGCGCTCCTTACGCACATATTAAATCATAAAAAACGTAACTGATATATTTCTTTTTGTATATAAATTGTAGAATTAGTGCATGAACTACTGGTATGTTCTACTCGATGTGAATGGTCTAGTGAAAACAGAGCTTCATTCTATGTGTGTGCAGGCAAACATTTTGCTCTAGTTTGGATAATGTTTTATTACAAACATAACTGCTGCTAAAGGCTTTTCTATAATACGTTAACCAAAGCAGTTACTTGAGATCTTCAATGGTATCGATTTATTTCTAGCTTTGATTAATTACATATAGTATGCCAGCAGGTGTCAAGTTGCTATGATGCATACTCCTAGATGGATTACCTGTCATAGTGACAAGACGCCAAACCTCATTCATTGTCTCTGCATAAAGTGGGAAAATATACATAGTCCAGAATATGGCTGGATTAAACCTATCAAGCATAATCCAAACTAAACAGTTCCAAAGACTGATGCAGGTTAGTTCAAGGCTACCCAAGGGATTTCATCGTTCAAACCCCGAGTATCCGTAGATAATTTATATATCCACCTCTGTTCTTTTAAAAAAAGGAAATGTGATATATCACTCATATGAGATGGAATGTGAGGTTTGTCCAGAACAGTCCAGGTAAAATCTGACTCGGAATGGTTAAATTCCAGGAAGTGTTTGGTCAGCTTGGACACAGTTTTTTTGCACCGGAACAAGCTTTTATGTTCTTGCATTCTGATTCGCACCTTTCGGGTCGTCATGCCCACATATTTCTTATCGCATGGGCAAGTTATTTGATAAATCAAATTGGTGCTGTTACAGTTTGTGAATTGTTTAAGCACCCAAGGACGATCTGTTCTTATATCTACTTGTTCTGTCCGTGATGTCTGGGGGCAGACTGAGCAAGACCCACAGGGATGGTGCCCTGTCACTGCTGGGAGATCCCACAGGGTACCCACCGATCTTTTTGGTATATCTTTCGGGCGGGTATGAATCAACCTGTCTCGAAGGCTCGTAGCCCTCTTAAATGCAAACAAAGGGAATTCGATTTTGTCATTGCTCGCATTTAGGATCCTCCAGTGTCGTTTAACAATACGTTGTATTTGATTGGATCTTGTATTAAAGGTGCTCACAAAGGTGATACGATCCAGAGGTGGTTTTGATACAGGTGGTTCAAGTAGTGCTAGGCGATTATTGTTAGGGGCTCGTTTTAGGGAGCATTTGACTAGCTGTTTCGGGTATTGTCTCTGGATCAACTGCTCGCTTAGTAGCTCTGCATGTTTTGAGAAAGTTTCTTTGGTAGAACAATTTCGCCTCACTCTGAGAAACTGCCCAAATGGCAGATTGTCTCTAAGGGCTTTAGGATGTTGACTCCCATATAATAAGAGGGAGTTTCTTGCCATAGGCTTACGAAAAAGTTCACTCTCAAGCCCAGCATTGGTGGCATAAATGGACAGATCCAAGAAAGAGATCCTTTCCTTGTTTGACTCCATTGTGAAACGCAGGTATCTATTCTGCAAGTTGAGCCATTGATGAAAAAGGCGAATAGACTCATGATCCCCTCTCCAGACTACAAGAATATCATCTATATACCTCCTCCACCACCTAATGTAGGGGCGGAAGGGGTTAGATGCAGTCAGGATATGCTGCTGTTCGAAAGCATGGACATACAGATTCGCCAGGCTAGGGGCGAAAATGCTGCCCATGCTGGTACCAGAGGTCTGAAGAAAGATATCATCTTCAAATCTGAAGAAATTATCTTTCATGGCTATCTTCGCCAAAGCCATTATAAAAGACACTGAGGTGATCAAATTCAATTCAGTGTGGCTTAAAATGTCCCTGATGGTGTCTAGTGTCTCGTCTTGCGGAATCGATGTATACAACGACTCCACGTCGAACGAGACCAGGTAATCGGTATCCTGGTTATACTCAATGTCAGGTAAGGCTCTAAGAACATCAGAGGTATCTTTCAAATATGTGGGCATTCTCTCGACAATTGGTCTGAGAAAGTGGTCCACGAAAGCAGATAATGGTTCAAGGAGGGAGCCTATGCCAGATATTATTGGCCTGCCGGGAGGTGGTCTCTGAACTTTGTGCACTTTAGGCAAAGTGTAAAAGTAGGGCATAGAGGGGTGTGCTGTGGCTAGAAATTTCGCTTCATGATTAGTGATCCACCCTTCACTTAGGGCTTCCTCAATCAGAGTGTTAATCTCTAAGGTCAATCTCTCTGTAGGATCTGTGGTGAGTATCTCATATGATGTTTCGACACGTAATTGTCGTAGACATTCGGTTCTATAATCTCCAGTGTCTTGAATCACTATCGAGCCCCCCTTGTCCGCGGGTTTGATAGTGATTGAGATATCCTCAATTAATGCTTGAAGTGCTAGGTTTCAAGCATTAATTGAGGATATCTCAATCACTATCAAACCCGCGGACACTGGAGATTATAGAACGGAATGTCTACGACAATTACGTGGTCTCGTTCGACGTGGAGTCGTTGTATACATCGATTCCGCAAGACGAGACACTAGACACCATCAGGGACATTTTAAGCCACACTGAATTGAGCCTGGCGAATCTGTATGTCCATGCTTTCGAACAGCAGCATATCCTGACTGCATCTAACCCCTTCCGCCCCTACATTAGGTGGTGGAGGAGGTATATAGATGATATTCTTGTAGTCTGGAGAGGGGATCATGAGTCTATTCGCCTTTTTCATCAATGGCTCAACTTGCAGAATAGATACCTGCGTTTCACAATGGAGTCAAACAAGGAAAGGATCTCTTTCTTGGATCTGTCCATTTATGCCACCAATGCTGGGCTTGAGAGTGAACTTTTTCGTAAGCCTATGGCAAGAAACTCCCTCTTATTATATGGGAGTCAACATCCTAAAGCCCTTAGAGACAATCTGCCATTTGGGCAGTTTCTCAGAGTGAGGCGAAATTGTTCTACCAAAGAAACTTTCTCAAAACATGCAGAGCTACTAAGCGAGCAGTTGATCCAGAGACAATACCCGAAACAGCTAGTCAAATGCTCCCTAAAACGAGCCACTAACAATAATCGCCTAGCACTACTTGAACCACCTGTATCAAAACCACCTCTGGATCGTATCACCTTTGTGAGCACCTTTAATACAAGATCCAATCAAATACAACGTATTGTTAAACGACACTGGAGGATCCTAAATGCGAGCAATGACAAAATCGAATTCCCTTTGTTTGCATTTAAGAGGGCTACGAGCCTTCGAGACAGGTTGATTCATACCCGCCCGAAAGATATACCAAAAAGATCGGTGGGTACCCTGTGGGATCTCCCAGCAGTGACAGGGCACCATCCCTGTGGGTCTTGCTCAGTCTGCCCCCAGACATCACGGACAGAACAAGTAGATATAGGAACAGATCGTCCTTGGGTGCTTAAACAATTCACAAACTGTAACAGCACCAATTTGATTTATCAAATAACTTGCCCATGCGATAAGAAATATGTGGGCATGACGACCCGAAAGGTGCGAATCAGAATGCAAGAACATAAAAGCTTGATCCGGTGCAAAAAAACAGTGATCAAGCTGATCAAACACTTCCTGGAATTTAACCATTCCGAGTCAGATTTTACCTGGACTGTTCTGGACAAACCTCACATTCCATCTCATATGAGTGATATATCACATTTCCTTTTTTTAAAAGAACAGAGGTGGATATATAAATTATCTACGGATACTCGGGGTTTGAACGATGAAATCCCTTGGGTAGCCTTGAACTAACCTGCATCAGTCTTTGGAACTGTTTAGTTTGGTTTATGCTTGATAGGTTTAATCCAGCCATATTCTGGACTATATATATTTTCCCACTTTATGCAGAGACAATGAATGAGGTTTGGCGTCTTGTCACTATGACAGGTAATCCATCTAGGAGTATGCATCATAGCAACTTGACACCTGCTGGCATACTATATGTAATTAATCAAAGCTAGAAATAAATCGATACCATTGAAGATCTCAAGTAACTGCTTTGGTTAACGTATTATAGAAAAGCCTTTAGCAGCAGTTATGTTTGTAATAAAACATTATCCAAACTAGAGCAAAATGTTTGCCTGCACACACATAGAATGAAGCTCTGTTTTCACTAGACCATTCACATCGAGTAGAACATACCAGTAGTTCATGCACTAATTCTACAATTTATATACAAAAAGAAATATATCAGTTAAGTTTTTTATGATTTAATATGTGCGTAAGGAGCGCCCCACTAAATATAGGTACGAAGGATCTATTGATTGGTAGCATATTTATGTACGAACTACAATTACAAGCTGAATGATGTCATCTTGTAGGCCATTAGTGACTCTCATGGGATCTCGCCTCAAAACAATCAGGCTACATCGACCTAACAAAATTGGCCGATAGAACGCCGGGATGACTAAATTGTGCTGATATCCCTTTGCTTCCCAGCAGGTCCGCTGCCCACAAGTGACCGTTGTATTCATTGCGTTTTACACACACTCCTTTTTCCTTCGCTACATTGGCCAGGGAACTACAGACACCAAACGGGTGATGTCACTCGGTAGTCCCGCTTTTACCTATCGCGAGACTACGCGAGTGGCTGCCTTTCGTTTTTTCATTCTTCGAGGGACATTGAACTCGGGCAGATTCTTCCCGGTTCTGTGGCTACTTGACATCGCGACATGGGGGGCAAATATTGCAATAAGAGAGGTGCAATTATAAGAGATTTTGATTCTCCATGAAGGTGATTTTGACTTCAATGGCCCCGCCCACTTCCGGGCTTTGGGAGTACATGAACCCTCTTCAACTACCGGTCTTTGCCTCCCACTGAGCTCAGATGAGCGCTACGAGGTCGCGACGGACAGGTCAGTTTTATAGTGGTAGAGAGATTTAAATTGTGATGGTTTTGGGGAACAAGAAACTCTGGACCATTTAAACAATACTTTGGAGGAGGGTGGTAGGCCATCCCTTTCTAGTGGTAGAAACTTAACAAACATTGGCAGTTTTGTTGGGAGAGGGACTGGGGGGACTCGAGGGTCCTGTAGCCCTTTCAGTCCCTGTTATTTTTTAAACTTTCTGAACTGAACTCCAAGAGGTTGGGATTAGTTGAGGGTGGCTATTGCTGCAGAGTTTAGGAGAGTATATGTTAGTTTTCCTCTCTTCTTCACTCACACACCCCCTCCTTACCTTTTGTAGAGCGGGACCTCCTTCTTACCCTGAGCTAGGTTCCAGGAGAGGTGAGGCACACTCCCTGTACAGTATGGGTGAGTACAAAAGAATGTTTTTAATCACTATTAGGATGGTAGTTTAGGGTTTATTTACCTCTTTCATGATCCCAATGTATTATGTCTGTTCCTTACAGATGTACGATACGCCGAATTGATACAGAGGAGCATTGATCCCAAGTTCACATGTTGATATCCTTTTATTGTACACTTTTGTAAGACAGTAGCGAGTGATTAAGAATTGTGGCCCTGACGAAAGCCCTTGGTACTAGTCCGTTTAGGGCTGAAACATGTTGGCCTTTTGAAAAGCAGTTATCTGTTCCAAACTGCTTCACTTGTTTGGTTTTAACAAGGGAGAGTACAATGCCGATTAAAATTTCTTTTATTGTTTCTCTATCCTGTTTTAATTCACACCACTTCTTCTTTTTCGCACTGCACTTTTTCCATCTAGATCATGGCTCTGTGGTCGTCACAGTGATTGAGGGCTTGTCCCCAACGAGTTTTGTGGTTAGGTATGGTCTTATTGATCAGAAGACATACCAACCAGCTTGGGATGACCAAATGATAACAATTTGATCTACATAAGACATTGATGGGAATCCTACCTCTCTGGAGGGGTCCATTCAATCGGTCGCGGTGAATCATAGAGCCATGAGGTTATAATTCCATCCTATTTTCTATTTTGAGGCACTAAGCGAGGTCTAGTGCGTAATCATTCTTGCTAACTTATATAGGAGTATAGTGAATAGAGGGACCACTATATATATTCCCTTTAGACCCCCGGGCTGTCTTTTGTGCTTAGATAGTTGTTTAGGGGATTTCAGCCTGTGAGTTGGGTCTTTAAATATTTCCCTATGACCCTGTTTTCACCATTTGTTATTTAATAAAACCGCATAAACATGACAACTTTGCTCCCTCCAGAATAAGGAGTATACCTCCAGAGTCGCGGAAACAATAGATAACTATTTTACTCAGTCAATCGTGCATTCTTAGTTTCACCAGAAGCGCAGAGAAATAGAGAGACGGGCGTTTTCAATAAAAGTGGTTATTTATTGAAGAGTCTTCTTTCTCATGCAAGAGAAGTGAGTTGCTACAATAGCAATACTTGTCATAAAGTAAAGTGCGTACAGTAAAATGAGTATTATGAAATAATACTGTAAAAGCACGGTATGGTTTCTAAGCCATACGGTGTTTAAAATAGATAAAATATATACATTGATAAAATCATGACTAAACGTACTCAACTGGTGCTTCTAAGATACGCCTACCCCGGTGTACCTAACCTAAGCCTAGTACGTGGGAAGGAGTAAGTGAGCTGTAGTTTGAGTTAAGATAGTTTCTGCCAAGAATCTAAATCAAGAATTCTCTTAAGGGTCTAATCAGCTCCGTACCTTGGTTATAGAATGAAGGAGGTCTTGTATCTCTCTCTCTCAGGACTCGATCTCCCAGCAACCCGCAAGGGTGACAGGGAAACACTGGAGCTGGATTTCTCGGCAGGAGAAAAGACAGCGTCTCTCTCAGTGCGTCAGTGGGAGGGTCGGCTTCCTTCAGCACTCGTTACAGCAGGGCGTCGGGCAAGTAGATAGCCGATCTGCTCCAAACCACAGTGTCTTTTGCTAGGGCAGATGCTGGTATATTTATACCTGGAAGGTGCCGAGTTTGACATAAGGTTGGACATAAGACATCACTAAGAACTCGCAGTTCTTTCAGGACTCCAGGACTTCTAGGACAAATCAATACAGAAGCAGGGGGAATTCCCGGGCTGCTGGAGGCTTGGTTTGTTTAAGAACACATTGTGCTTTCTAGGAGTCTATGGGAGTAGCCTTGCCGTATTTGGACTGCATTGGCTATGACTTAATATGGGTATGATTCTTATGCCTTTATAAGGATATGATTTGATATAACCGCATAACGGCATAAATCGGGAATATTTAAATAGGGTCCTAGATTAGTTTACAACAAGCCTTTGGAAGGAAATTCAAGTTACTGTAAGTATGGTTACAATTACTTTTCAGGATCAGTAGTGTGCTGAAAGATGCAGCACTGAGGTCTCTCCTGATAACAGGTGAGTAAATCGGAATTCATAGTTCGGCTGATTTTAAAGGAATTTTTTAAAGTTCCAAAACTCCAAAAATTTCCAAGTGAAACCAGTCAATGTTAGCCTATGGAAGGAAATTCAAGTTACTGTAAGTATGGTAAGAATTACTTTTTAGGATCATTAGTGGGCTGAAAAATGCAGCACTGAGGTCTCTCCTGATAACAGGTGAGTAAATCGGAATTCGTAGTTCGGCTGATTTTACAGGAATATTTTGCTCAATAGTGAAGGAAGGGGGCGGGGCCTGGGATAACGTGTGCAAACACGCCCTGTGGCTCGTTTTAGGCTGGGGAATTAATTCCTCTTCAATCCTGAGGTCCCCTGTGAGCCAGCTAGCCCACCAAGTACCTCCAGTATGCGCCAGGGAGCTGTGTTGCAGAGAGGTGTTCAGACGGCACGCCCCCTTTTTACAACATTCTGCAACACAGCTCCGTAACACAACTATGTGGTGCTTACTGGAGATAACTGTTGGACTAGTTGCCCCCTAGCGGACCTATGGATTGAAGAGGATTTAATTCCCCAACTTAAAACGCGCCACAGGGCATGTTTGCACTCACATCACCTCTAGCCCCGCCCCCTACCTTCACCACTGTGCAAACGCACCCTGTAGCATGTTCTAAGTTGGGGGATTAAGTCCCCTTGCATACTGGGGGTCCCTGGGGGTCAAGAAGCCCACCAGGAACCTCCAGTATGCTCCAGGGGACTGCGTTGCAGAGATGTGTAAAAAGGGGTGTGGCCTCATTATACCTCTCTGCAACACAGCCCCCTGGCGCGTTTGCAGAGGGGGAACTAATTCCCCTTGCATACTGGAGGTCCCTGGGGGCCAACTAGCCCACCAGGAACCTCCAGTATGCGCCAGGGGACTGCCTTGCAGAGAGGTGTAATGAGGCCACGCCCCTTTTTACACCTCTCTGCAACGCAGCCCCCTGGCGCGTTTGCAGAGGGGGAACTAATTCCCATTGAAGACTGAGGGTCCCTGGAGGCCAACTAGCCCACTAGGAACCTCCAGTATGCGCCAGGGGGCTGCGTTGCAGAGAGCTGTAATGAGGACACACCCCTTTTTACACCTCACTGCAACGCAGCCCCCTGGCGCGTTTGCAAAGGGGGAACTAATTCCCCTTGCATACTGGGGGTCCCTGGGGGCCAACTAGCCCACCAGGAACCTCCAGTATGCGCCAGGGGCCTGCATTGCAAAGAAGTGTAATGAGGCCACGCCCTTTTTACACCTCTCTGCAACGCAGCCCCCTGGTGCTTTTTCAGACGGGAAACTAATTCCCCTTGCATACTGGGGGTCCCTGGGGCCCAATTAGCCCACCAGGAACCTCCAGTATGCACCAGGGGGCTGCGTTGCAGAGAGGTGTAATGAGGCCACGCCCCTTTTTACACCTCTCTGCAACGCAGCCCCGGGGGCCGGCCTTTTTTTATTTTTATTTTCTTGGGAGGGGGGCCGTGTTGCACCCTCCCGGGCCACTTCTGGCCCCAGAGACCCCAACTCGCGGGGCCTGGCCCTCCTCATTGGAGGGTGTGGGGGGGTCCCCAAGCCCCCCACGGTCCCTGGCGGCTCGCCGCATCCTGCGGGAGCCGGCATTACTTTTCTGCATGGGGAGCAGCTAACATGGAAGAGAGAGCAGGTTTCCTGCTTTCTCTTCCAAAATCCAAAGAAGTTTGCTATGGTAGGGCGGGAGCCGCGAGGGGGTGGTGTTCCCCGGGGCTGGGGGGCCCATCACGGTTTTAAATATTAGTGCCCCGGGGAGGTGGCGGTCCCCGGGGTGTGTGGGGGGGCTTGAACACCCCCACACAGGTTTTTTTAATTTTTATTTTATTCGAAGCCCCGGGGGTGGTGGTCCCCGGGGCTGTTGGGGGGATTGACCCCCCCACACTTTTTGGCATAGTGCACTCGGGATTTGGTCCCCCCGGGGGCTAATTTAAAAAAAAGCAGACCGGATTTATTTATTTTTTTTTCCACGGGGTACGCGTACCTACGTGTACACCGTGATTTATTTATTTATTTATTTATTTTTTGGGCCTTGGGGGTCCTTGTGGAACCCCCTAAGCAGGCCTAGGGGGTCAGGGTGTTTCTACCCTGCCCCCTTTGTGTTTTTTTCCACCTTTGTTTCACTGCTTTCTTGTGGCTCGGTTCCACCGAGGCGCAAGATGGCTGCCAACACTTCCTGGTTTGGAGTGTTGACAGCCAATTAGCACTCAGCTCGTGCTCGAGAAGGTACGCGTGCGGTACTCGCCTATAGATCTGCGAACCGAACTCTACCTTTTTGCCAAATTTGGTGTAATTCCGTTCAGCCGTTCGAGCTGTAGCCCTGGCTAAAGGTCCTATGGAAAGGAGCGGAGCAGGCCATTTTCTTGGAGAATTTCGCAAAGATTCGTCCACCGGCGCCAAAGTTATTCCAAATAGAATGTTGCGGATTTCCTATGGAAACTAGGTCCTAACTATAACTACCCACTGGCGACCGCCAGTAGGTAATATACATATATATATATATACTTATATAATTACAAAGGTCTCTAAAGCTTATCCAACTATGGAGAGAATTCAACGTATAATGGAAATAACAGCTTCACTTTCAAGAAAAGAGTACACTTCTGTGCAGACATTCAAGTTCATGTTAAGAATGATGTCTTCTTGCATTTCACTGATTGCAAATTGTCGTCTACACATGAGACCATTGCAGAAGAATTAGACATACCATCAGGGCCGGACTGAGAATGAAAACCGGCCCTGGCAAAGTGCTCGGCCGGCCCCCAGGGGGTGCGACCGAGCTCTTTGCCGGGGCCGGTTTCCGGCCGTTTTTGTTACGGGGCCGATTTTGCAGCTAAACGACCCTGTAACAAAAACGGCCCCCAGGGCCCAAAACCGGCCCCCACCCTTGCGGCGCACCGGGGGATTGCCCGGTGCCCGCAACGGCCAGTCCGGGCATGCATACCATAGATACAAACCCAAGGTACGTTTGAGGACATAGGGGGTAAGATGGTGGACGGACTTCAGTCCATCTGCCATCGTGTCAGGGAGTGGGAGAGCTCGCTTACAAGCCATGAAGGTCGCATCTGCTATCTTTAACATTGCGGCGGGTGCTGTTAGCTGCAGCACCCACTGTAATGTTAAAAATGCACTGTTTACATTTCCCAGCACTACGTGGCATGCACCAGGCGGTGCCTGCCACATGGTGTAGGGAAATGTAGGGGGTCACCATAGGTGTCCCCCAAGTGCAAATCCAAATCCCCATAGTCAATTCCCACCAGCCTTTCCATGGGGGGGGGAACCACCATGGAAAGGCTAGCGGCGAGCCACCATTTTGAGGATGTGGGTGCGTCCAAAAGGCAATCGTAACGATTACCTCTGTCGGACCCATGCCGTCGGGCTCCCCGCCCGCCAGCACACTGCCCGCCATCACAATCTGGTGGGCGATAAAGGGCCTTACAATGGCGGTGAACCCACCACCGACAGCCTGTTGATGGCGGGTTCACAGCCATCGTAAACAGGCCATGGTCACTTTTACCCCAACTGTGAAACTAGCAATGTCATGGTGAGG
The DNA here is from genome assembly GCF_964261635.1 of Lissotriton helveticus. Taxonomy (NCBI): domain Eukaryota; kingdom Metazoa; phylum Chordata; class Amphibia; order Caudata; family Salamandridae; genus Lissotriton; species Lissotriton helveticus. The sequence goes on along the minus strand of NC_136061.1, from coordinate 283,736,326 downwards.
AAAAAGGGAAAATATCTCTCTGAACCTTTCATTCATAATGTTGCATTCCCATTTTGTGATGATAATTGATGGTTCCATAGTAGGTTGGGGAGCTCACATTCATGAAACTGGAAATTCAAGGAAAGTGGTCCTTTCAAGAGTCCAAAATTCACATCGATCTGCCAGAGTTAAAAGCTGTTTTCCCAGGCCTACAATATTTTCTTTCTAGAAGTTGCAATTCATCTGTTTTATTGAGGATGGACAATACCACAACCATGTTCTACCTCACCAAGCAAGGGGGGAAAAGTCAAAGATACTGTCCTCTCAAAATCAGCAAATATGAAAATGGTTATTTACCCACAACATCTCTTTAACCCCTAGGCCGCAGCGGTAATTCCGCCGCGGCGCTGGGGAGAGGGTCTGTGCGGCACCGCCATGCTCGTGACGGAACTATTCTCATGAGCCACGGGCGCGGTGTGCTTGTGACGGAGTGGTTCCGTCTTGGCCCCGCCCGCTCAATAGAACGTCCGCGCAGGCGTGGAATTCCTGCAGCGTGGACGGGGCGGCCGCGCCGTGACGGAACAACTCCATCACCAGCACTGCGCGTCCGTGGCTCGTGACGGAGTGGTTCCATCACGAGCACAGAAGAGTTTAACAGTGGAGCACCTTCCAGTGGTGCACAATCAATGAGCAGATTCTCTGAGCAAAACTTCGAAACAGTGTCACAAACTGGAAATTAACCAGCAGCAGTTGCTTCGGGTCTTCAAACAGTGGTGTACCCCAAATCTGGATTTGTTTGCAACCCGTCAAAACAAGAAATTAAACATTTTTGCAAGCAGATTTCTTCAGAAAACGTCTTTTGGGTGTGCATTTCTAAAAGCCTAGACCGAAATGTTAGCTTATGCTTTTCCACGTTCCTCTGTCATCCCAAAGTTATTCAGAAAACGAAGCACGAACCGTGCCGCCTCATTCTGATAGTTCCAACGTGGTCAAGGCAATATTGGTATACAAAGCTTCTTCTATCAGTATGCCCACACATTCAATTCTCACCTGTGGAGAATCTCATTTCCATGAACAAAGTTTAGATTTTTCATCCGCAAATACAGTCACTCAATTTATCAGCTTGGCTCTTCACGACAGTGTTTTGATTGCTGAATATTCCACAGGAATGTAAATCAGTTCTGGAGCAGTCATGCGCCATGGCCACAAGTATATCCTACTGCGCAGAATGGAAAAGATTCTGCTATTGCTGTATCAATAATAATCTACACCCCTTTAAATCTTCTCTGGAACAGTTGCTGCCTCACCTTCTTCATCTAGCGAAGTCTGGCCTAGACGTTCATTTAAAGTACATTTAGCAGCAATTTTGAGATTTTGGAGAAAGAGAGAATACTTCTCTTTGTGGTCTAATAGACTAATTAAGGAATACATGGAAGGACTGTTCAGAGCTTTTTCTCCTGTGAAACTTCATCCGGTATCCTGGGAGTTAAATACAGACCTATCACAGCTCATCAAAGACCTAAATCTATTCATGAGGTGGACATAAAATATGTATCGTGGAATATGGCCTTTCTCCTGGCCCTAACTTCAGCAAGAGGAATACGGGAAATTGAATATTTTATAGTTGCAGAACCTTTCTTGCAATTCAAGGATGAAAGAGTGACTCAGCGACACCCCTCGCAGCGGATCACGCGCCAGTCGGGGCAGGACGAGGGGGTGAAGGTCCCGACGAACCCTCCCGGGCGGAGCTGCTGAGGGCGATCCAGGGGTCCCATTCCGCCCTGGAGCGACAAATTGAAACGGTGTCCATAGATGTGAATTTACTACGGACAGATCTGCGAAAGGTGGCAGATAAGGTTTCTGATGCAGAGGGGAATATGGTCCAGCTGCAGGGAGAGGTGGTGTCCCTCAAAAAACAGTCTCACAGCTTACTGCCACGACGGGGGCACTGGAACGAAGGGCAGAAGACGCAGAAGGGAGGGCATGCCGCAGCAACATTGGGGTTCTCGGCATTCCGGAACGGGCGGAGGCGGGCAACGCAGAGCGCTTTCTGGAGCACTGGATTCATACAACACTATGCCCCACGGGTCTGTCTGAGATCTTTGTGATTGAGCAGGCCCATAGAGCATTGGTTCCACCACCGAGACCGGGAGCCCCTCTGCAAGCCCTCATTGCCAAGATCCTCAATTATCGGGATAGGGACTGCATCCTGAGGGCGGCGAGGGAGACTGCAAACCTCACCTTTGAAAATGCCAGAGTCTCCATCTATCTGGATTACACCCAAAAGGTGCAGGAGCAGTAGAGGTCCTTTCTGGCAGTCAAACAGAAGCTTCGGGAGCTACACCTAAAGTACATGCTGCTCTACCCGGCTAAGCTGAAGGTTATATCCCAGGGAAAGGCGCATTTTTTTGAAGCCCCTTAAGAAGTATGGGAGTGGCTAGAGATCAGAGGGGATGGCCTCCCCCCAGGTGAACGGGGGGGAGCCCGAAGTACTTTGGGGGACACGACCATCGGGGAGGCGCACAAGCAGATGAAGACGTCTCTCAGACACTGTTGAGCGCAAGAAGAGGTGGCGTGTCACGGTGGGAGATCATGGGGTCCTCTGCCTAGAACCGACTGAGTCTGAAGGCTTGCCGGTGACATCGATGACTCCCCTTCGGGGGTAGGTACTGGTCCCAGACACCCTGCAGCCCACCACAGATACTCTCCCGCCTCCCACTACCCCGATTCCTGAGACAGCGGGGGACCAGTTGGTTGCCTCGTCGGTCCCGTCTTGAGGGATGGGTATGGCTGTGTATTGCTTGTTCGACACCGTGACTGGTGGCCGACCTACCTAAGCCCTCTCGCAAGGGAGAGAATGTTTTCAGGTTATTGGCATTGGGGGAAGATGCTGATCGTCGGGGGGCGAAGGGTCTGACAAATTATGTGTATTTCAACTGTGACGGTCCGAACCCTATGTTAATGCTGAGATAGCTGCCTTGCTGGGAGCTGGGTGGGGGGAGGAGAGTCTCCTTTTTATTTTTCGGTTGGTTTAGCCCTGTTGGGCGAATGGGGTGGCTGTGCACGTCCTGGCACCAGCAGGGGAAGGGCATTTTGGCAAGTTTTGTTGTTGCAAGTATATTGCTCGTGGGGGGTGGAGGGGGTTTTGGAAGGGGTTGTTGAGGGGGAATATTTCAGGCATCGTATGTATTACATTTCAGGCACGGGTTGGAGTGACACCATGGGTAGAGTACTATTGCTGGTTTGGCTACATCATCAGACATGGAGTATAAGTTTATGAGCTGGAACGTGAGGGGGCTGGGCACATGCACTAAGAGATATAGGGTCCTTTCTCTCCTTCGCAGACATAGGGTCTCCATTGCGTGCCTCCAAGAGACCCACCTTGCAGATGAGGGAGCTCAGAAATTGAGAAAAAAGTGGCAGGCCAAGTATTCCACTCATCATTTTCCACATACACTAGAGGGGTACTGATTTGGGTGGCACCTGGTGTCCCGTTCGCTATCCAATATGTGGAGGCGGATATCCACGGTAGATACCTGCTTCTTCGGGCGAAACTGGATGGGAGGGAAGTCATTATACTAAACACATATGCACCCAACACGCATGACCCGGTCTTTTTCCAGATCCTCCAGGAGGTCCTGATCCATGACCTAGAGGCGCCAGTGCTTTGGTTCAGGGATTTTAATTGTGTCCTTGATCCTGTCCTGGATAGGCACAAAGTCCCGTATGACTGTACAGCTTAGGGAGGTCATGGAGAATATAGGAGCTGTTGATGTTTGGCGCCAGAGAAACCTGACACAGAAAGTGTATTCCTGTTTTTCCCCCACTCACAACACGCACAGTCGCTTAGATAGGGTATTAGTGGCAAATGCAGAGTCCAATATGTCCCTTGAGGTTACCCACCAGGCTTGGTTCTGATCTAATCACTCCCCGGTAGTGTGCATGGTGCAATGGGGAGCCCCGGTTTCCCACCCCCGGACTTGGAGGTTGCCAGCGGATTGAGGACCAGGTGGGGAAAGCTCATGTGGAGACAGCTCTCAGGGATTACGTGGATCTTAACTGGGAGTAGGGGGGACTTACCCTGGCCACCAGGTGGGAGGCCCTGAAGGCAGTGGTGAGGGGGGCGTGTATGGGTCTCACCTAAGGGGCCCGGAAACAGCTCCATCAGGACCTCCAGAAGGCGGAGGATACTCTTTTGAATGTACAAACCTCGACGGTCACTGACGCCTTACAGCAGGAGGAGGAGCAGACTGGCCGGACTCATGTACATGACATCCTCGATCGGCTTGACAAATATACCCTCGGTCAATATAAGCAGCGCCTTCAAAGGGAGGGTGATAAGTCACGGCGTCTTTTGGCATTTATCCTCCGGAAGGAGCAGGCCCCAGAGCGTATTGTTGCACTGCGGGATCCAACCGGGGCCATGGTTCACTCGGAAAGGGGTATCCTCGGGGTTCTCCAGTCCCATTTACAATGGGTATATACCTCGGACCCCGCTATCACCGAGGCCTCTTATTTCCCTTACCTTCAAGGGCTGACCCTGCAGACCCTCTCCGAGGCGGCACGGGAGGAGTTGGATGAGGCCCTAACGCTGGGGGAGGTGCATACAGCTTTGGGCCGCCTGCCGCGTGCTAAGTCCCCCGGGAGCGATGGGTTCCCTCCTGAATTCTATCCGGAGTTCGGGGGTACACTTTCCCGCCTCCTCTTGCAGGTATTTCTCGAAGCGTTTGAGAGTGGAACTCTCCCACTGAGTATGACACGGGGGAAATTTGTATGATCCTGAAACCGGGAGGGGACAAGCATGACCCTTCTTCGTATCGTCCGATCACTATGATTACTACTGACGTGAAGATCTTGACCAAGCTGCTGGCCACCGGCCTGGCACCGTATATGCCCCATCTGGTCCACACGGACCAGTATGGGTTTATTCCTGGGCGTAATACAGCCATGAACCTACGGCGCTTGAATCACATTAAACATGAGGTACAGGGCAGCGAGGAGCAGATGGTTCTGGTATCCATCGACCTCGCTAAAGCATTTGATACAGTTGATTGGAGGTATCTCCAGGGGGTCCTCCGAGCGGTGGGCTTGGGCCCCAACTTTTGCCAATGGATCCGCATCCTATATAAGTCCCCTCGTGCCAGGGTACGACTTGGAGCTGCGCGATCGGAGGAGTGGCACCTGGGACGGGGTACACGACAGGGGTGTCCCCTCTTGCCACTCCTCTTTGCCCTGGCCATAGAGCCCTTTGCTGTTCGGGTCCGCACGGAGATGTCACAATGGGGCATTCCGGTGGGAGACACATGCAATGTCATCTCTCTGTATGCAGATGTCGCCTTGTTTTATTTGAAAACCCCGAGGGAGGCACTCCCGATATTGGTGTACCACCTGGATCGGTTCGGTGAGGCGTCGGGACTAAGGCTCAACCGCAACAAGTCTCAGATCTTCCCGCTGTCGGGCCTTGACTCAGTGCCCCTGGAGGACTTGCCGGAGCTTGGGCTGCAAAGGGAACGGGAGGGCTTCCGTTATCTTGGTATTCAAGTGGCCTCGGCAGACTCACAATTGCTGGCCCGGAATATTGATCGGGTAATCCAGTTCCTGTAACAATCTGTGTCCTTTTGGAATTCCCTGCCACTATCCTTAATGGGTCGTCTGGCCGTCGCAAAGATGGTAATGCTGCCGAGCTCGCTATACTTCCTCCAAAATATGCTGTGTCCTCTTCCCCCTAGATGCTGCTCACATCCCTGCTTTGGGCGGGCCGGTGCAGTAGGGTAGCTCTTCACACTGTCGTTCGCACATACAAGGAGGGAGATCTAAAGGCCCCGCGCTTTGACTTATATTATTACGCGTCGCAGCTGCAACCTGCGGCCAGGTAGTTCGCAGATGCGGATAATTGGGAGACGAGCACTTCGGCGGGCGGAGCGACTGTGCTGGAGCTACAGGTCGCATTGATGCAGGGAAGGGGGGGCGAATGAAAATTTTCCCAACATTGTGCGTCACACGGCGGGCGTCTGGCAGCGATTTGTAGAGAGGGTCCTGCGGAGAGCGCCCTTCCATAGAGAACTCCTGGTCTGGATACTGGTCCCTCTGGTGGCAATGGAACAACAAATGTCCTTCCGTAACTGGCGGGAGGGGGGCTGTGAGGTTCTGGCCGATCTATACCCTAACGAGTCCTTCTTGATGTAGGATCAGGTGGAGGAGACCTTTGGCCTCGGAAGAGGGCAGTATCTGCACTATCAGGGACTGCACGATGTGGTGCGGACGACCAGGCCTCAGTGTCCGGATGCACCCCCACTGACTCACACCTTACACATTCTTCTGTCCTGCGGCAGGGGGCGCAGACTGATCTCCCTGCTATTAAAAAGGACTCCGCCCCACCGGTGCCACCGGCTTTGGTAGCCTGGGAGGTGGATCTTGGCGCCCCGGTGGAACAGGGGCAGCGCAAGCGAATAGGGGCTCTCACGCGTAAGGTCTCATGTAATGCTCGATTCAAACTGATACACTTTAACTTCCTGCACCGTACCTACCTAATCCCGATCTCGTTGAGGCGTTTATCTGATGACAGGAGGGACTTCATGTCAGACCATGTTTAAAATTTTATATAGACAGAACAAATACTTTTAGATAGTCAGACCAGCTTCTTATATCTTTTGCCTCAACTACGAAGGGCTATGCTTTGTCAAGGAGCAGTATATCTCGTTAGGTTTCTTCAGAGATTACTTTTTGCCACGACAAAGCAGGAAGGCCACTGTCAGCAAAGGTTATGGCAAATTCTACTAAAAAAGTGTCTGTGTCCATAGCCCTGTTTGCTGTAGTGTCACTACCGGATATTTACAGAGCAGAAACGTTGACTAATGTCCACACATTCACCAGACATTATTTTTGGGACTCGTTGTGTAAGGCTGACAAAGCCATTGGACATTTTCCATTTTACATGTTTGAAATATTTACAAGTTAGTTTTTTCTATTGATAGTTGACTTCTTACTCATTATTATTCAATTATTTATTAATTAACTTCCCAACCCCTCCTCCTACAAACCTAGCAACACACACCTAAATTAAACTTGGCCCAAAGGGTGGACTCAATGCTATGTAGGAGGCAAGTTTTAAAACATGGGTGGTGTTCTTAGAATAAAAGAGGTGCACCTTTTATTACACTTCGTGCAACTATTAATGTTAATGAATAATATTGCTTTACTATATACTGAAGTTGTATTGATTCTCTTTTTTAAACCCTTTGGGCCAGATTTACTATTCTCATGCAGTCGTAAATGCTGCACTACATGAAAAGAGAGCACCAAATGTATTTGGCACCCCCCCCCAACTCCGGTGCTGAAATCAGCATAGACTGACTTCAGCCCTTTTCCCATTTTGTATGTGTGTTGTACAGTGCAGCACACGTACAAAGTTGAAAAGTAAAGCATTTCTACTTCCTTGTGCCTACTTTAAAAGGGCGGAGTTTTCTGACGCTAAACCCTGTCTACTTCGTTTAGTAAATTGGGTTTAGGCCATGCCCCACCCAAGGTACGCACCCTTGGCGCTAAGTAATGACCTTCCACCCCAGCATGGAGCACTCATATATTTTGTATTAACTAATGGTTCAGCCTCTCTGAAGTACTTTGCACCTGATCACATTACCTCAGTGTTTGGTCTGTGCACTCTAAGGTACTCACTGTGAGACATTTGACCTATTTGGTACTCTTCCAAATAGTAGTTGATTTGCTGTCACACTTGGTTCATTCTGGCACCACCCGCATACACCTCCTCAATGCACTCCAGCACTCGGGGATTTCACACGTTACAATTTATTGCTCAGGCTTTGCAATGTAGAATATTAATTATTTGCAACTTAACTTTATGTACTGAGTCATTTACACTGGGTCTTAGTGCTAATCTTGCTTTCCTTAACCAAGAAAGCAGTTACCACTATTGTTTTACCAAGAAGTCATTCCCACTCAAGGATTTCTTTTTCAGTATGTCACCTTTGCTTTTTATTTTTCGGGAGGGAAGCCCCTTGAATTTGCCTATCCTCTCTCCTCACACATTCTTCTCCAGGTCATACCTCGAACTCCTTACCACGCAATTTTGGTTATGACTTCCTTAGTGAAAATCATGAGCTTTTCATATTGTTGTATGTCAGAATCACAGAATCCCATCTACACTGACCTTGCTTCGTCTCAAAGCGTTTGTAACAAAGCCTACATTAGAAACTGCAAAAATCCAGTGCAGTATGAAGTGCTACATTTAAAATACGTTTTTTAAAATATTATTACAAATAAACACATGCACCAGCACACCTGCAGTATTCATACCACACAATTCGTACCTGCACATTATGGATTTTGGAAACAATCAAGGCACACGCATCAGGTCCAAAGGTGAGTCACTGTATGCTCTTAACTGTACTAGAGTTTATATTCTAACTCCCACATCGAAAGTTTGCTGGGCCTTTGTCATAATACCACATTTCCGGTAGTTGTGACATTAACACAAATGTAGACATATATGGGGACTAAATTGCAAAAGACATGGAACGTATGGGCTTGAATTGAGGTTTTGGTGGATAGAGTACACTCAGTCAGGCGGGTGGAGCTCATTACCTCTGACATACTGATGGACTACCATCTGCCTTACTTAAGGGTGACCGCTGGTCCAGTAGTCATCTCTATACACTGAAAAGAACCACCATCATGGTTGTTCCTTTCAATGTACAAAAGCTTTGGCGTCAGCTGCCATCAGTTTTGACAGTTTTAAGTTTTGTTTTTGTTTTTAATAAACTAACTCCCAAAGCAGGAACAAAATTAATGACCCCCAAACCCTGAGAGGTCATTATTTTTTCCCCATTCCTCACCACCAGGGTTTTTCCTGGCAGTGATGGCCAGGACAAACACCCATTACACTGCCCACCCTAAATGAGGCGGCGGTGTAATGTCCTTCCTCCCACAGCTCCTAATCCGTCGAGCCATCAAAAGAAGCATTCAGTTGACAGCCAACGAGGATCCATCAACAGAATACTTAAGGTCCACCCATTTCTAAATGGGGCCAACGCACCAAGGGTTTGGCAGGCACAGTACTCAATTACGTTTGCAAGGCAGTACCCTATCTGCCAAAGTCTAAACCAGGCCCCAAGTTTCCTCATGTTTTCCACATACAAAGGGGCAGAGCTACCATCAGCATTCTGTTAGCGGTAACAGGAATAGTTTCTCATGCAGGGAAGTGCCATGGCTGCATTTCTTAATATGGCAATAACAAGTTTCTCTAAATCTAAAAATTGCACTTAATGCACACAAATCATTTTATTCCACATTTAATACTTTCAAATAATTTTGATGAGGACCTAGGGGTTGATATTTTAATAAATATAAAGTAATGCCCAAACACCTTGGTGATAATACCAGCCCATCTTACCCACCATGCTAAAGTAGGAGAGGACACAGCTTTGTGTGGTTTTTTAATGGCAATAAGGAGTTGATGTTCACCGGGCAGGTGAATATCTTCAGTCATAGCCTTGTAAACTTTCAGACATCAAACAACACATAACTTGAGGGAATCTGCGAAAGCCGGATATGTAACAACATTGGAGTTACAATTGGGGGTGGGGTCGCACACTACTCACACACCAGCGGGATCGCCCCTAAGGACTGTGGTAAGTGTAGTTCGTGTTCCGCGATGCATCTTCTTTCGATTCTCTGCTATCTTCGCCATCCCTGGACACGTGTTTCGGGGTATTTACCCCTCATCAGCAGGGATTAGGCCGTGTTCTGGGGTTGCCGGTGGCTGCCATATATTGCCAGGTTTAGTACCACTCAGGCGCGCAGGTGCGGGGTCCCAGGCTCGTCAGCCAACTGCTCAAGGGAGCTTTAACATTACAATTGGGGGTGGGGTCGCACACTACTCACACACCAGCGGGATCGCCCCTAAGGACTGTGGTAAGTGTAGTTTGTGTTCCGCGATGCATCTTCTTTCAATTCTCTGCTATCTTCGCCATCCCTGGACACGTGTTTCGGGGTATTTACCCCATATCAGCAGGGATTAGGCCGTGTTCTGGGGTTGCCGGTGGCTGCCATATATTGCCAGGTTTAGTACCACTCAGGCGCGCAGGTGCGGGGTCCCAGGCTCGTCAGCCAACTGCTCAAGGGAGCTTTAACATTACAATTGAGGGTGGGGTCGCACACTACTCACACACCAGTGGGATCGCCCCTAAGGACTGTGGTAAGTGTAGTTCGTGTTCCGCGATGCATCTTCTTTCGATTCTCTGCTATCTTCGCCATCCCTAAACACGTGTTTCGGGGTATTTACCCCTCATCAGCAGGGATTAGGCCGTGTTCTGGGGTTGCCGGTGGCTGCCATATATTGCCAGGTTTAGTACCACTCAGGCGCGCAGGTGCGGGGTCCCAGGCTCGTCAGCCAACTGCTCAAGGGAGCTTTAACATTACAATTGGGGGTGGGGTCGCACACTACTCACACACCAGCGGGATCGCCCCCAAGGACTGTGGTAGGTGTAGTTCGTGTTCCGCGATGCATCTTCTTTCGATTCTCTGCTATCTTCGCCATCCCTGGACACGTGTTTCGGGGTATTTACCCCTCATCAGCAGGGATTAGGCCGTGTTCTGGGATTGCCGGTGGCTGCCATATATTGCCAGGTTTAGTACAACTCAGGCGCGCCGGTGCGGGGTCCCAGGCTCGTCAGCCAACTGCTCAAGGGAGCTTTAACATTACAATTGGGGGTGGGGTCGCACACTACTCACACACCAGCAGGATCGCCCCTAAGGACTGTGGTAAGTGTAGTTCGTGTTCCGCGATGCATCTTCTTTCGATTCTCTACTATCTTCGCCATCCCTGGACACGTGTTTCGGGGTATTTACCCCTCATCAGCAGGGATTAGGCCGTGTTCTGGGGTTGCCGGTGGCTGCCATATATTGCCAGGTTTAGTACCACTCAGGCGCGCAGGTGCGGGGTCCCAGGCTCGTCAGCCAACTGCTCAAGGGAGCTTTAACATTACAATTGGGGGTGGGGTCGCACACTACTCACACACCAGCGGGATCGCCCCTAAGGACTGTGGTAAGTGTAGTTCGTGTTCCGCGATGCATCTTCTTTCGATTCTCTGCTATCTTCGCCATCCCTGGACACGTGTTTCGGGGTATTTACCCCTCATCAGCAGGGATTAGGCCGTGTTCTGGGGTTGCCGGTGGTTGCCAGATATTGGCAGGTTTAGTACCACTCAGGCGCGCAGATGCGGGGTCCCAGGCTCGTCAGCCAACTGCTCAAGGGAGCTTTAACATTACAATTGGGGGTGGGGTCGCACACTACTCACACACCAGCGGGATCGCCCCTAAGGACTGTGGTAAGTGTAGTTCGTGTTCCGCGATGCATCTTCTTTCGATTCTCTGCTATCTTCGCCATCCCTGGACACGTGTTTTGGGGTATTTACCCCTCATCTGCAGGGATTAGGCCGTGTTCTGGGGTTGCCGGTGGCTACCATATATTGCCAGGTTTAGTACCACTCAGGCCCGCAGGTGCGGGGTCCCAGGCTCGTCAGCCAACTCCTCAAGGGAGCTTTAACATTACAATTGGGGGTGGGGTCGCACACTACTCACACACCAGCGGGATCGCCCCTAAGGACTATGATAAATGTAGTTACGTGTTCCGCGATTCATCTTCTTTCGATTCTCTGCTATCTTCGCTGTCTTCGCCATCCCTGGACACGTGTTTCGGGGTATTTACCCCTCATCAGAAGGGATTAGGCCGTGTTCTGGGGTTACCGGTGGCTGCCAAATATCTGCCAGGTTTAGTACCACTCAGGCGCGTAGGTGCGGGGTCCCAGGCTCGTCAGCCAAGTGCTCGAGGGAGCTTTAACATTACAATTGGGGGTGGGGTCGCACACTACTCACACACCAGCGGTATCGCCCCTAAGGACTATGGAAAATGTAGTTCGTGTTCCGCGATGCATCTTCTTTCGATTCTCTGCTATCTTCGCCATCCCTGGACACGTGTTTCGGGGTATTTACCCCTCATCAGCAGGGATTAGGCCGTGTTCTGGGGTTGCCGGTGGCTGCCAAATGTTGCCAGGTTTAGTACCACTCAGGCGCGCAGGTGCGGGGTCCCAGGCTCGTCAGCCAACTGCTCAAGGGAGCTTTAACATTACACTTGGGGGTGGGGTCGCACACTACTCACACACCAGCAGGATCGCCCCTAAGGACTGTGGTAAGTGTAGTTCGTGTTCCGCGATGCATCTTCTTTCGATTCTCTGCTATCTTCGCCATCCCTGGACACGTGTTTTGGGGTATTTACCCCTCATCAGCAGGGATTAGGCCAAGTTCTGGGGTTGCCGGTGGCTGCTATATATTGCCAGGTTTAGTACCACTCAGGCGCGCAGGTGCGGGGTCCCAGGCTCGTCAGCCAACTCCTCAAGGGAGCTTTAACATTACAATTGGGGGTGGGGTCGCACACTACTCACACACCAGCGGGATCGCCCCTAAGGACTGTGGTAAGTGTAGTTCGTGTTCCGCAATGCATCTTCTTTCGATTCTCTGCTATCTTCGCCATCCCTGGACACGTGTTTCGGGGTATTTACCCCTCATCAGCAGGGATTAGGCCGTGTTCTGGGGTTGCCGGTGGCTGCCATATATTGCCAGGTTTAGTACCACTCAGGCGCGCAGGTGCGGGGTCCCAGGCTCGTCAGCCAACTGCTCAAGGGAGCTTTAACATTACAATTGGGGGTGGGGTCGCACACTACTCACACACCAGCGGGATCGCCCCTAAGGACTGTGGTAAGTGTAGTTCGTGTTCCGCGATGCATCTTCTTTCGATTCTCTGCTATCTTCGCCATCCCTGGACACGTGTTTCGGGGTATTTACCCCTCATCAGCAGGGATTAGGCCGTGTTCTGGGGTTGCCGGTGGTTGCCAGATATTGGCAGGTTTAGTACCACTCAGGCGCGCAGATGCGGGGTCCCAGGCTCGTCAGCCAACTGCTCAAGGGAGCTTTAACATTACAATTGGGGGTGGGGTCGCACACTACTCACACACCAGCGGGATCGCCCCTAAGGACTGTGGTAAGTGTCGTTCGTGTTCCGCGATGCATCTTCTTTCGATTCTCTGCTATCTTCGCCATCCCTGGACACGTGTTTTGGGGTATTTACCCCTCATCTGCAGGGATTAGGCCGTGTTCTGGGGTTGCCGGTGGCTGCCATATATTGCCAGGTTTACTCCTCAAGGGAGCTTTAACATTACAATTGGGGGTGGGGTCGCACACTACTCACACACCAGCGGGATCGCCCCTAAGGACTATGGTAAATGTAGTTACGTGTTCCGCGATTCATCTTCTTTCGATTCTCTGCTATCTTCGCTGTCTTCGCCATCCCTGGACACGTGTTTCGGGGTATTTACCCCTCATCAGAAGGGATTAGGCCGTGTTCTGGGGTTGCCGGTGGCTGCCAAATATCTGCCAGGTTTAGTACCACTCAGGCGCGTAGGTGCGGGGTCCCAGGCTCGTCAGCCAAGTGCTCGAGGGAGCTTTAACATTACAATTGGGGGTGGGGTCGCACACTACTCACACACCAGCGGTATCGCCCCTAAGGACTATGGAAAATGTAGTTTGTGTTCCGCGATGCATCTTCTTTCGATTCTCTGCTATCTTCGCCATCCCTGGACACGTGTTTCGGGGTATTTACCCCTCATCAGCAGGGATTAGGCCGTGTTCTGGGGTTGCCGGTGGCTGCCAAATGTTGCCAGGTTTAGTACCACTCAGGCGCGCAGGTGCGGGGTCCCAGGCTCGTCAGCCAACTGCTCAAGGGAGCTTTAACATTACACTTGGGGGTGGGGTCGCACACTACTCACACACCAGCAGGATCGCCCCTAAGGACTGTGGTAAGTGTAGTTCGTGTTCCGCGATGCATCTTCTTTCGATTCTCTGCTATCTTCGCCATCCCTGGACACGTGTTTTGGGGTATTTACCCCTCATCAGCAGGGATTAGGCCAAGTTCTGGGGTTGCCGGTGGCTGCTATATATTGCCAGGTTTAGTACCACTCAGGCGCGCAGGTGCGGGGTCCCAGGCTCGTCAGCCAACTCCTCAAGGGAGCTTTAACATTACAATTGGGGGTGGGGTCGCACACTACTCACACACCAGCGGGATTTGTAACTGTGTAACTGTGTAATTTGTAATTTGTAACTGTGTTTTGTATCGCGCCAACTCACCGACAGGTCTCAAAGCGCTACTGACCAAGTACAGCAACAAAGATGGAATAAAAAAAAAATACGGGGGTGTCTGATCTAATAGCCGATTATTGGGATGGAAAAGCGTCCCTGAAGAGTAAGGTTTTCAGGGACTTTCTAAAGTGAAGGAGGTTAGGTTCCAAGCGCAGCGCCTCCGGTAACTTGTTCCAGATGGTTGGTGCCTGAACTGAGAAAGATCTGCCTCCTTTAGTTGTTAACTTGAAGCGTGGACAGGATAACAGGAAAGATCCGGACGATCGCAGGGCACGCTTTGGTTCGTATAGCTTGAGCCTTTCTTTTACATAGGCTGGCGCCTGTCCGTGGACTGCTTTGTGACAGATACACATACTCTTGAATTCGACTCTCTGCGCTATAGGCAGCCAGTGTAGCCTATAGAGCAGAGGGGAGGCATGAGACCTCCTCGGCAATCCAAAGATCAAGCGTGCTGCATCATTCAGGATAACCTGAAGACGGTTGATGGAACTCTTTGGGAGGCCGAGGTACAAAGCGTTGCCATAGTCTATTCTAGACACTATGGTGGCTGATACAATGGTTCGCAGCATGTTTCTCGAGAGCAAGGGGGCAAGTTTTCGTAGTTGTCTGATCAGGTTGGTGCAGGAGCCAACTACGGTGGATACTTGGTTGACTATCGAGAGTTCCTGGTCAATTTTCATGCCAAGGCTCTTAACACTGGGGCAGGGCTTTGGGGTAGGTCCTAACTCTTGTGGCCAAAACAAATCATTCCAGGGGGAAGTAGAGGTGGAAACTACAAGCACTTCCGTCTTGTCTGGATTGATTTTCAGCAAATTGGTCGACATCCAATTCACTGTAAATCGTAGAATGTCTTGGGCCAGGGACTGAGCCGATGGAGTATTGTCGATGCTCAGCAGCAGCTGAGTGTCGTCGGCGTAGTTAAAGACTTTGCAATTCATGTTTGCCAGGGACTCAATCAATGGTTGTAAGTACATGTTAAATAAAAGCGGAGAGAGTGCCGATCCCTGCGGGACTCCACAGGCCAGCATGCCCACATCTGAGACCTGGTCTGCCAACTGGATCTTCTGCGTCCTTCCTGTCAGAAAAGCTGTTAGCCATTTAAAGGCTTGCTCTCCTATCCCACATCTAGCCAGTCTGTCCAGGAGCAATGCATGGCTGACGGTATCAAACGCCGCTGAGAGATCTAATAAAATCAGGGCGCTTGGCTTTTTACCGTCAGCCATGCATCTTAGCTCGTCTAGTACCGACAGCATTACTAGTTCTGTGCTATGGTGGGCACGAAAACCAGCTTGCCGCTCCTGGAGAAGATGGTGAGATTCCAGGAGGGATGACAGTGATTTTAGTACATGCTGTTCTAGTACTTTTGACAGAAATGGCAGCTGGGAGATTGGCCTGTAGTTCTTTAAGTTAGTGGGATCTGCTCCGGGCTTCTTCAACAGGGGTCTGACGCGTGCTTCTTTGAAGGAAGATGGCAAAGTTCCCGTGGCTAATGAGGTATTTAGAAGGTCTAAGATTTGATCTTCTAGGAGCGGTATTGCCAGCCGAAGGATGTCAGGTGGGCAGGGGTCGGCGGGGGAGCCAGATTTGGTGGATGATACAAGTTGTCTCAGGGTGGTGGAATCGATTTCAGGGAAGCTAGTGAGGACAGGGGATGGAGGGTGTGAAGGAAGTTCGGTAGAGGAGGCTGGGTTGTCCTTCTTGATATCGGACAGGATGGTCGCTACTTTTTCCAGGAAATAACCCTGAAAGGTCTCACACTCAATCAGAATATCAGCCTTTCCTTCCTTCTTACTCAGCTCTTTTAGGATTTGGAAGGTCTCTCTCTGGATGTTGGTAGCCTTATTGATGCGTGTCTCATAGTAATCCTTCTTGGCTGATATAATGAGCTTTTTGTAAGATTGAAACAATAATCTAAATGAATCCCTGTCAGTATCCGTTTTGGATTTCCTCCAACATCTTTCGAGGTAACAAAGTTTCCTTTTTTGTTCACGTAAGCCTTCGGTGAACCAGGGGGCTCCTTTCCCTGCACCTTTTACTTTTTGTGTTTTTTCAGGGGCTAGCTCATCGATTGATTGCCTAAGGGTGGTTATTATTGCACCATACTTTGAGTCTAAGTCGGAGCTATCAGCAAGGATAAAGGAGTTCTGTTTGTATTTAGGCAGGGCTTTAGTTAAGGTCTCAGAAGTTACTTTCTTCCATTGGCGTACTCTTTTAGTTTTTAACGGCAGTTTGGCCTGGTAGTTATTGTCCGGTAGATCATATGATATAAGATAGTGGTCCGACCAAATACAAGGTGAAATACTTGTAATGACTGTTCTTGGTATCGAAGACCAAATGAGATCTAGGATATGGCCTTTTATGTGGGTTGGAGTTTCCACAAGTTGTATTAATCCAAGGGCAGTCATGGTGGTCTGTAATGTCTGGACAGCCGGAGATTGATCACTTTTATCCCAATGAATATTAAAGTCACCCGTTACCAAGATGTTTTTATAACGTGTGCATAGATCAGAAATAATGGGGATAAAGAG
Organism: Lissotriton helveticus; assembly: GCF_964261635.1. Lineage (NCBI taxonomy): Eukaryota > Metazoa > Chordata > Amphibia > Caudata > Salamandridae > Lissotriton > Lissotriton helveticus. Next base: position 283,719,611 of record NC_136061.1, on the reverse strand, counting down.
ATCGTTAAACATGGGAGTGCTTTGGGGTGGACAGTAGACTGTTAGAATGATGAGACAGGAATTATTCGAAGTAACTTTTATCCCTAGTAGGTCGACGATATTTATAGTCTCTGCTAGGATTTTGGTAACCATGAATTGCTTTTTGAAAATGGTTGCTACTCCCCCACCTCGGGTCCCCTCAGGTCGATTGTGCCAGATCATGTCGTACCCGCTGGGAAGGGCGGCAATGATATCTGGGGAAGAAACATCACTCAACCATGTTTCAGTGAGTGTTAGGATATCGATAGTCTCGTCCTGTAAGAGAGTGAAGATTTCCAAATGATGTTTCTGTAGTGACCTGGTGTTGAGGGTGGCTACCTTTAGAGGGGTTGAGCGGTTTGAATTCTTTCCGCTAAGAGGGTGCAGTATATGATTTTCCTTGAGAGTGGTACATATAGTGGGAGATAGAGTGTACCTGTCAGATTTCAGTGCAAAAAGGTCCGCGGAGGAGTAGCAGGTGCGAGTGCCAGAGTCCCTCAGCCCAGAGCCCGGTCGAGTGCGGACGGGTGCAGACGGGCAGGACTCTGGCACGACTCCGGCGCAGGTCCGGCGTGTCCGCTGATCGCGTCCGCTGCGCGGAGCCATGACCGTCTGTTTTTATAGCGCTGTCAATGGCCTCAGTTACCTAGCCCGACCTAAGATGGCCGCCAAAACCGGCGACCAGCGCTCTCGGCGTCAATACTCGGCCGAGAGCGGGACCGGAGCTGTAGGGAAGGGGCAGAAACAATTTCTAGGCGCTGCTGAGCGCTGGGGGGTCCCAAACACCTATCAGGATCAGGTGTGATAAATTTGGCAGATTGCGAGCCACAATGTTAAAATACACAAATTAAAACAGGGAAAGACAAGAGACCTCCCGGCTTCCGCCTCAGGAGGGGGAAAGGTGCTTGCAATGTCAGGATTACCGGCTACCTCTTCCTGGCGCCTTTTATAGCGCTGTCAATGGCCTCAGTTACCTAGCCCGACCTAAGATGGCCGCCAAAACCGGCGCCCAGCGCTCTCGGCGTCAATACTCGGCCGAGAGCGGGACCGGAGCTGTAGGGAAGGGGCAGAAACAATTTCTAGGCGCTGCTGAGCGCTGGGGGGTCCCAAACACCTATCAGGATCAGGTGTGATAAATTTGGCAGATTGCGAGCCACAATGTTAAAATACACAAATTAAAACAGGGAAAGACAAGAGACCTCCCGGCTTCCGCCTCAGGAGGGGGAAAGGTGCATGCAATGTCAGGATTACCGGCTACCTCTTCCTGGCGCCTTTTATAGCGCTGTCAATGGCCTCAGTTACCTAGCCCGACCTAAGATGGCCGCCAAAACCGGCGCCCAGCGCTCTTGGCGTCAATACTCGGCCGAGAGCGGGACCGGAGCTGTAGGGAAGGGGCAGAAACAATTTCTAGGCGCTGCTGAGCGCTGGGGGGTCCCAAACACCTATCAGGATCAGGTGGGATAAATTTGGCAGATTGCGAGCCACAATGTTAAAATACACAAATTAAAACAGGGAAAGACAAGAGACCTCCCGGCTTCCGCCTCAGGAGGGGGAAAGGTGCATGCAATGTCAGGATTACCGGCTACCTCTTCCTGGCGCCTTTTATAGCGCTGTCAATGGCCTCAGTTACCTAGCCCGACCTAAGATGGCCGCCAAAACCGGCGCCCAGCGCTCTCGACGTCAATACTCGGCCGAGAGCGGGACCGGAGCTGTAGGGAAGGGGCAGAAACAATTTCTAGGCGCTGCTGAGCGCTGGGGGGTCCCAAACACCTATCAGGATCAGGTGTGATAAATTTGGCAGATTGCGAGCCACAATGTTAAAATACACAAATTAAAACAGGGAAAGACAAGAGACCTCCCGGCTTCCGCCTCAGGAGGGGGAAAGGTGCATGCAATGTCAGGATTACCGGCTACCTCTTCCTGGCGCCTTTTATAGCGCTGTCAATGGCCTCAGTTACCTAGCCCGACCTAAGATGGCCGCCAAAACCGGCGCCCAGCGCTCTCGGCGTCAATACTCGGCCGAGAGCGGGACCGGAGCTGTAGGGAGGGGCAGAAACAATTTCTAGGCGCTGCTGAGCGCTGGGGGGTCCCAAACACCTATCAGGATCAGGTGTGATAAATTTGGCAGATTGCGAGCCACAATGTTAAAATACACAAATTAAAACAGGGAAAGACAAGAGACCTCCCGGCTTCCGCCTCAGGAGGGGGAAAGGTGCATGCAATGTCAGGATTACCGGCTACCTCTTCCTGGCGCCTTTTATAGCGCTGTCAATGGCCTCAGTTACCTAGCCCGACCTAAGATGGCCGCCAAAACCGGCGCCCAGCGCTCTCGGCGTCAATACTCGGCCGAGAGCGGGACCGGAGCTGTAGGGAAGGGGCAGAAACAATTTCTAGGCGCTGCTGAGCGCTGGGGGGTCCCAAACACCTATCAGGATCAGGTGTGATAAATTTGGCAGATTGCGAGCCACAATGTTAAAATACACAAATTAAAACAGGGAAAGACAAGAGACCTCCCGGCTTCCGCCTCAGGAGGGGAAAAGGTGCATGCAATGTCAGGATTACCGGCTACCTCTTCCTGGCGCCTTTTATAGCGCTGTCAATGGCCTCAGTTACCTAGCCCGACCTAAGATGGCCGCCAAAACCGGCGCCCAGCGCTCTCGGCGTCAATACTCGGCCGAGAGCGGGACCGGAGCTGTAGGGAAGGGGCAGAAACAATTTCTAGGCGCTGCTGAGCGCTGGGGGGTCCCAAACACCTATCAGGATCAGGTGTGATAAATTTGGCAGATTGCGAGCCACAATGTTAAAATACACAAATTAAAACAGGGAAAGACAAGTGACCTCCCGGCTTCCGCCTCAGGAGGGGGAAAGGTGCATGCAATGTCAGGATTACCGGCTACCTCTTCCTGGCGCCTTTTATAGCGCTGTCAATGGCCTCAGTTACCTAGCCCGACCTAAGATGGCCGCCAAAACCGGCGCCCAGCGCTCTCGGCGTCAATACTCGGCCGAGAGCGGGACCGGAGCTGTAGGGAAGGGGCAGAAACAATTTCTAGGCGCTGCTGAGCGCTGGGGGGTCCCAAACACCTATCAGGATCAGGTGTGATAAATTTGGCAGATTGCGAGCCACAATGTTAAAATACACAAATTAAAACAGGGAAAGACAAGAGACCTCCCGGCTTCCGCCTCAGGAGGGGGAAAGGTGCATGCAATGTCAGGATTACCGGCTACCTCTTCCTGGCGCCTTTTATAGCGCTGTCAATGGCCTCAGTTACCTAGCCCGACCTAAGATGGCCACCAAAACCGGCGCCCAGCGCTCTCGGCGTCAATACTCGGCCGAGAGCGGGACCGGAGCTGTAGGGAAGGGGCAGAAACAATTTCTAGGCGCTGCTGAGCGCTGGGGGGTCCCAAACACCTATCAGGATCAGGTGTGATAAATTTGGCAGATTGCGAGCCACAATGTTAAAATACACAAATTAAAACAGGGAAAGACAAGAGACCTCCCGGCTTCCGCCTCAGGAGGGGGAAAGGTGCATGCAATGTCAGGATTACCGGCTACCTCTTCCTGGCGCCTTTTATAGCGCTGTCAATGGCCTCAGTTACCTAGCCCGACCTAAGATGGCCGCCAAAACCGGCGCCCAGCGCTCTCGGCGTCAATACTCGGCCGAGAGCGGGACCGGAGCTGTAGGGAAGGGGCAGAAACAATTTCTAGGCGCTGCTGAGCGCTGGGGGGTCCCAAACACCTATCAGGATCAGGTGTGATAAATTTGGCAGATTGCGAGCCACAATGTTAAAATACACAAATTAAAACAGGGAAAGACAAGAGACCTCCCGGCTTCCGCCTCAGGAGGGGAAAAGGTGCATGCAATGTCAGGATTACCGGCTACCTCTTCCTGGCGCCTTTTATAGCGCTGTCAATGGCCTCAGTTACCTAGCCCGACCTAAGATGGCCGCCAAAACCGGCGCCCAGCGCTCTCGGCGTCAATACTCGGCCGAGAGCGGGACCGGAGCTGTAGGGAAGGGGCAGAAACAATTTCTAGGCGCTGCTGAGCGCTGGGGGGTCCCAAACACCTATCAGGATCAGGTGTGATACATTTGGCAGATTGCGAGCCACAATGTTAAAATACACAAATTAAAACAGGGAAAGACAAGTGACCTCCCGGCTTCCGCCTCAGGAGGGGGAAAGGTGCATGCAATGTCAGGATTACCGGCTACCTCTTCCTGGCGCCTTTTATAGCGCTGTCAATGGCCTCAGTTACCTAGCCCGACCTAAGATGGCCGCCAAAACCGGCGCCCAGCGCTCTCGGCGTCAATACTCGGCCGAGAGCGGGACCGGAGCTGTAGGGAAGGGGCAGAAACAATTTCTAGGCGCTGCTGAGCGCTGGGGGGTCCCAAACACCTATCAGGATCAGGTGTGATAAATTTGGCAGATTGCGAGCCACAATGTTAAAATACACAAATTAAAACAGGGAAAGACAAGAGACCTCCCGGCTTCCGCCTCAGGAGGGGGAAAGGTGCATGCAATGTCGGGATCGCCCCTAAGGACTGTGGTAAGTGTAGTTCGTGTTCCGCAATGCATCTTCTTTCGATTCTCTGCTATCTTCGCCATCCCTGGACACGTGTTTCGGGGTACCCCTCATCAGCAGGGATTAGGCCGTGTTCTGGGGTTGCCGGTGGCTGCCATATATTGCCAGGTTTAGTACCACTCAGGCTCGCAGATGCGGGGTCCCAGGCTCGTCAGCCAACTGCTCAAGGGAGCTTTAACATTACAATTGGGGGTGGGGTCGCACACTACTCACACACCAGCGGGATCGCCCCTAAGGACTGTGGTAAGTGTAGTTTGTGTTCCGCGATGCATCTTCTTTCGATTCTCTGCTATCTTCGCCATCCCTGGACACGTGTTTTGGGGTATTTACCCCTCATCTGCAGGGATTAGGCCGTGTTCTGGGGTTGCCGGTGGCTGCCATATATTGCCAGGTTTAGTACCACTCAGGCGCGCAGGTGCGGGGTCCCAGGCTCGTTAGCCAACTCCTCAAGGGAGCTTTAACATTACAATTGGGGGTGGGGTCGCACACTACTCACACACCAGCGGGATCGCCCCTAAGGACTATGGTAAATGTAGTTTGTGTTCCGCGATGCATCTTCTTTCGATTCTCTGCTATCTTCGCTGTCTTCGCCATCCCTGGACACGTGTTTCGGGGTATCACCACTCGTCAGCAGGGATAGGCCGTGTTCTGGGGTTGCTGGTGGCTGCCAAATATCTGCCAGGTTTAGTACCACTCAGACGCGTAGGTGCGGGGTCCCAGCGGTATCGCCCCTAAGGACTATGGAAAATTTTATATAGACAGAACAAATACTTTTAGATAGTCAGACCAGCTTCTTATATCTTTTGCCTCAACTACGAAGGGCTATACTTTGTCAAGGAGCAGTATATCTCGTTAGGTTTCTTCAGAGATTACTTTTTGCCACGACAAAGCAGGAAGGCCACTGTCAGCAAAGGTTATGGCAAATTCTACTAAAAAAGTGTCTGTGTCCATAGCCCTGTTTGCTGTAGTGTCACTACCGGATATTTACAGAGCAGAAACGTTGACTAATGTCCACACATTCACCAGACATTATTTTTGGGACTCGTTGTGTAAGGCTGACAAAGCCATTGGACATTTTCCATTTTACATGTTTGAAATATTTACAAGTTAGTTTTTTCTATTGATAGTTGACTTCTTACTCATTATTATTCAATTATTTATTAATTAACTTCCCAACCCCTCCTCCTACAAACCTAGCAACACACACCTAAATTAAACTTGGCCCAAAGGGTGGACTCAATGCTATGTAGGAGGCAAGTTTTAAAACATGGGTGGTGTTCTTAGAATAAAAGAGGTGCACCTTTTATTACACTTCGTGCAACTATTAATGTTAATGAATAATATTGCTTTACTATATACTGAAGTTGTATTGATTCTCTTTTTTAAACCCTTTGGGCCAGATTTACTATTCTCATGCAGTCGTAAATGCTGCACTACATGAAAAGAGAGCACCAAATGTATTTGGCACCCCCCCCCAACTCCGGTGCTGAAATCAGCATAGACTGACTTCAGCCCTTTTCCCATTTTGTATGTGTGTTGTACAGTGCAGCACACGTACAAAGTTGAAAAGTAAAGCATTTCTACTTCCTTGTGCCTACTTTAAAAGGGCGGAGTTTTCTGACGCTAAACCCTGTCTACTTCGTTTAGTAAATTGGGTTTAGGCCATGCACCACCCAAGGTACGCACCCTTGGCGCTAAGTAATGACCTTCCACCCCAGCATGGAGCACTCATATATTTTGTATTAACTAATGGTTCAGCCTCTCTGAAGTACTTTGCACCTGATCACATTACCTCAGTGTTTGGTCTGTGCACTCTAAGGTACTCACTGTGAGACATTTGACCTATTTGGTACTCTTCCAAATAGTAGTTGATTTGCTGTCACACTTGGTTCATTCTGGCACCACCCGCATACACCTCCTCAATGCACTCCAGCACTCGGGGATTTCACACGTTACAATTTATTGCTCAGGCTTTGCAATGTAGAATATTAATTATTTGCAACTTAACTTTATGTACTGAGTCATTTACACTGGGTCTTAGTGCTAATCTTGCTTTCCTTAACCAAGAAAGCAGTTACCACTATTGTTTTACCAAGAAGTCATTCCCACTCAAGGATTTCTTTTTCAGTATGTCACCTTTGCTTTTTATTTTTCGGGAGGGAAGCCCCTTGAATTTGCCTATCCTCTCTCCTCCCACATTCTTCTCCAGGTCATACCTCGAACTCCTTACCACGCAATTTTGGTTATGACTTCCTTAGTGAAAATCATGAGCTTTTCATATTGTTGTATGTCAGAATCACAGAATCCCATCTACACTGACCTTGCTTCGTCTCAAAGCGTTTGTAACAAAGCCTACATTAGAAACTGCAAAAATCCAGTGCAGTATGAAGTGCTACATTTAAAATACGTTTTTTAAAATATTATTACAAATAAACACATGCACCAGCACACCTGCAGTATTCATACCACACAATTCGTACCTGCACATTATGGATTTTGGAAACAATCAAGGCACACGCATCAGGTCCAAAGGTGAGTCACTGTATGCTCTTAACTGTACTAGAGTTTATATTCTAACTCCCACATCGAACGTTTGCTGGGCCTTTGTCATAATACCACATTTCCGGTAGTTGTGACATTAACACAAATGTAGACATATATGGGGACTAAATTGCAAAAGACATGGAACGTATGGGCTTGAATTGAGGTTTTGGTGGATAGAGTACACTCAGTCAGGCGGGTGGAGCTCATTACCTCTGACATACTGATGGACTACCATCTGCCTTACTTAAGGGTGACCGCTGGTCCAGTAGTCATCTCTATACACTGAAAAGAACCACCATCATGGTTGTTCCTTTCAATGTACAAAAGCTTTGGCGTCAGCTGCCATCAGTTTTGACAGTTTTAAGTTTTGTTTTTGTTTTTAATAAACTAACTCCCAAAGCAGGAACAAAATTAATGACCCCCAAACCCTGAGAGGTCATTATTTTTTCCCCATTCCTCACCACCAGGGTTTTTCCTGGCAGTGATGGCCAGGACAAACACCCATTACACTGCCCACCCTAAATGAGGCGGCGGTGTAATGTCCTTCCTCCCACAGCTCCTAATCCGTCGAGCCATCAAAAGAAGCATTCAGTTGACAGCCAACGAGGATCCATCAACAGAATACTTAAGGTCCACCCATTTCTAAATGGGGCCAACGCACCAAGGGTTTGGCAGGCACAGTACTCAATTACGTTTGCAAGGCAGTACCCTATCTGCCAAAGTCTAAACCAGGCCCCAAGTTTCCTCATGTTTTCCACATACAAAGGGGCAGAGTTACCATCAGCATTCTGTTAGCGGTAACAGGAATAGTTTCTCATGCAGGGAAGTGCCATGGCTGCATTTCTTAATATGGCAATAACAAGTTTCTCTAAATCTAAAAATTGCACTTAATGCACACAAATCATTTTATTCCACATTTAATACTTTCAAATAATTTTGATGAGGACCTAGGGGTTGATATTTTAATAAATATAAAGTAATGCCCAAACACCTTGGTGATAATACCAGCCCATCTTACCCACCATGCTAAAGTAGGAGAGGACACAGCTTTGTGTGGTTTTTTAATGGCAATAAGGAGTTGATGTTCACCGGGCAGGTGAATATCTTCAGTCATAGCCTTGTAAACTTTCAGACATCAAACAACACATAACTTGAGGGAATCTGCGAAAGCCGGATATGTAACAACATTGGAGTTACAATTGGGGGTGGGGTCGCACACTACTCACACACCAGCGGGATCGCCCCTAAGGACTGTGGTAAGTGTAGTTCGTGTTCCGCGATGCATCTTCTTTCGATTCTCTGCTATCTTCGCCATCCCTGGACACGTGTTTCGGGGTATTTACCCCTCATCAGCAGGGATTAGGCCGTGTTCTGGGGTTGCCGGTGGCTGCCATATATTGCCAGGTTTAGTACCACTCAGGCGCGCAGGTGCGGGGTCCCAGGCTCGTCAGCCAACTGCTCAAGGGAGCTTTAACATTACAATTGGGGGTGGGGTCGCACACTACTCACACACCAGCGGGATCGCCCCTAAGGACTGTGGTAAGTGTAGTTTGTGTTCCGCGATGCATCTTCTTTCAATTCTCTGCTATCTTCGCCATCCCTGGACACGTGTTTCGGGGTATTTACCCCTCATCAGCAGGGATTAGGCCGTGTTCTGGGGTTGCCGGTGGCTGCCATATATTGCCAGGTTTAGTACCACTCAGGCGCGCAGGTGCGGGGTCCCAGGCTCGTCAGCCAACTGCTCAAGGGAGCTTTAACATTACAATTGAGGGTGGGGTCGCACACTACTCACACACCAGTGGGATCGCCCCTAAGGACTGTGGTAAGTGTAGTTCGTGTTCCGCGATGCATCTTCTTTCGATTCTCTGCTATCTTCGCCATCCCTGGACACGTGTTTCGGGGTATTTACCCCTCATCAGCAGGGATTAGGCCGTGTTCTGGGGTTGCCGGTGGCTGCCATATATTGCCAGGTTTAGTACCACTCAGGCGCGCAGGTGCGGGGTCCCAGGCTCGTCAGCCAACTGCTCAAGGGAGCTTTAACATTACAATTGGGGGTGGGGTCGCACACTACTCACACACCAGCGGGATCGCCCCCAAGGACTGTGGTAGGTGTAGTTCGTGTTCCGCGATGCATCTTCTTTCGATTCTCTGCTATCTTCGCCATCCCTGGACACGTGTTTCGGGGTATTTACCCCTCATCAGCAGGGATTAGGCCGTGTTCTGGGATTGCCGGTGGCTGCCATATATTGCCAGGTTTAGTACAACTCAGGCGCGCCGGTGCGGGGTCCCAGGCTCGTCAGCCAACTGCTCAAGGGAGCTTTAACATTACAATTGGGGGTGGGGTCGCACACTACTCACACACCAGCAGGATCGCCCCTAAGTACTGTGGTAAGTGTAGTTCGTGTTCCGCGATGCATCTTCTTTCGATTCTCTACTATCTTCGCCATCCCTGGACACGTGTTTCGGGGTATTTACCCCTCATCAGCAGGGATTAGGCCGTGTTCTGGGGTTGCCGGTGGCTGCCATATATTGCCAGGTTTAGTACCACTCAGGCGCGCAGGTGCGGGGTCCCAGGCTCGTCAGCCAACTGCTCAAGGGAGCTTTAACATTACAATTGGGGGTGGGGTCGCACACTACTCACACACCAGCGGGATCGCCCCTAAGGACTGTGGTAAGTGTAGTTCGTGTTCCGCGATGCATCTTCTTTCGATTCTCTGCTATCTTCGCCATCCCTGGACACGTGTTTCGGGGTATTTACCCCTCATCAGCAGGGATTAGGCCGTGTTCTGGGGTTGCCGGTGGTTGCCAGATATTGGCAGGTTTAGTACCACTCAGGCGCGCAGATACGGGGTCCCAGGCTCGTCAGCCAACTGCTCAAGGGAGCTTTAACATTACAATTGGGGGTGGGGTCGCACACTACTCACACACCAGCGGGATCGCCCCTAAGGACTGTGGTAAGTGTAGTTCGTGTTCCGCGATGCATCTTCTTTCGATTCTCTGCTATCTTCGCCATCCCTGGACACGTGTTTTGGGGTATTTACCCCTCATCTGCAGGGATTAGGCCGTGTTCTGGGGTTGCCGGTGGCTGCCATATATTGCCAGGTTTAGTACCACTCAGGCCCGCAGGTGCGGGGTCCCAGGCTCGTCAGCCAACTCCTCAAGGGAGCTTTAACATTACAATTGGGGGTGGGGTCGCACACTACTCACACACCAGCGGGATCGCCCCTAAGGACTATGGTAAATGTAGTTACGTGTTCCGCGATTCATCTTCTTTCGATTCTCTGCTATCTTCGCTGTCTTCGCCATCCCTGGACACGTGTTTCGGGGTATTTACCCCTCATCAGAAGGGATTAGGCCGTGTTCTGGGGTTGCCGGTGGCTGCCAAATATCTGCCAGGTTTAGTACCACTCAGGCGCGTAGGTGCGGGGTCCCAGGCTCGTCAGCCAAGTGCTCGAGGGAGCTTTAACATTACAATTGGGGGTGGGGTCGCACACTACTCACACACCAGCGGTATCGCCCCTAAGGACTATGGAAAATGTAGTTCGTGTTCCGCGATGCATCTTCTTTCGATTCTCTGCTATCTTCGCCAACCCTGGACACGTGTTTCGGGGTATTTACCCCTCATCAGCAGGGATTAGGCCGTGTTCTGGGGTTGCCGGTGGCTGCCAAATGTTGCCAGGTTTAGTACCACTCAGGCGCGCAGGTGCGGGGTCCCAGGCTTGTCAGCCAACTGCTCAAGGGAGCTTTAACATTACACTTGGGGGTGGGGTCGCACACTACTCACACACCAGCAGGATCGCCCCTAAGGACTGTGGTAAGTGTAGTTCGTGTTCCGCGATGCATCTTCTTTCGATTCTCTGCTATCTTCGCCATCCCTGGACACGTGTTTTGGGGTATTTACCCCTCATCAGCAGGGATTAGGCCAAGTTCTGGGGTTGCCGGTGGCTGCTATATATTGCCAGGTTTAGTACCACTCAGGCGCGCAGGTGCGGGGTCCCAGGCTCGTCAGCCAACTCCTCAAGGGAGCTTTAACATTACAATTGGGGGTGGGGTCGCACACTACTCACACACCAGCGGGATCGCCCCTAAGGACTGTGGTAAGTGTAGTTCGTGTTCCGCAATGCATCTTCTTTCGATTCTCTGCTATCTTCGCCATCCCTGGACACGTGTTTCGGGGTATTTACCCCTCATCAGCAGGGATTAGGCCGTGTTCTGGGGTTGCCGGTGGCTGCCATATATTGCCAGGTTTAGTACCACTCAGGCGCGCAGGTGCGGGGTCCCAGGCTCGTCAGCCAACTGCTCAAGGGAGCTTTAACATTACAATTGGGGGTGGGGTCGCACACTACTCACACACCAGCGGGATCGCCCCTAAGGACTGTGGTAAGTGTAGTTCGTGTTCCGCGATGCATCTTCTTTCGATTCTCTGCTATCTTCGCCATCCCTGGACACGTGTTTCGGGGTATTTACCCCTCATCAGCAGGGATTAGGCCGTGTTCTGGGGTTGCCGGTGGTTGCCAGATATTGGCAGGTTTAGTACCACTCAGGCGCGCAGATGCGGGGTCCCAGGCTCGTCAGCCAACTGCTCAAGGGAGCTTTAACATTACAATTGGGGGTGGGGTCGCACACTACTCACACACCAGCGGGATCGCCCCTAAGGACTGTGGTAAGTGTAGTTCGTGTTCCGCGATGCATCTTCTTTCGATTCTCTGCTATCTTCGCCATCCCTGGACACGTGTTTTGGGGTATTTACCCCTCATCTGCGGGGATTAGGCCGTGTTCTGGGATTGCCGGTGGCTGCCATATATTGCCAGGTTTAGTACCACTCAGGCCCGCAGGTGCGGGGTCCCAGGCTCGTCAGCCAATTCCTCAAGGGAGCTTTAACATTACAATTGGGGGTGGGGTCGCACACTACTCACACACCAGCGGGATCGCCCCTAAGGACTATGGTAAATGTAGTTACGTGTTCCGCGATTCATCTTCTTTCGATTCTCTGCTATCTTCGCTGTCTTCGCCATCCCTGGACACGTGTTTCGGGGTATTTACCCCTCATCAGAAGGGATTAAGCCGTGTTCTGGGGTTGCCGGTGGCTGCCAAATATCTGCCAGGTTTAGTACCACTCAGGCGCGTAGGTGCGGGGTCCCAGGCTCGTCAGCCAAGTGCTCGAGGGAGCTTTAACATTACAATTGGGGGTGGGGTCGCACACTACTCACACACCAGCGGTATCGCCCCTAAGGACTATGGAAAATGTAGTTCGTGTTCCGCGATGCATCTTCTTTCGATTCTCTGCTATCTTCGCCATCCCTGGACACGTGTTTCGGGGTATTTACCCCTCATCAGCAGGGATTAGGCCGTGTTCTGGGGTTGCCGGTGGCTGCCAAATGTTGCCAGGTTTAGTACCACTCAGGCGCGCAGGTGCGGGGTCCCAGGCTCGTCAGCCAACTGCTCAAGGGAGCTTTAACATTACACTTGGGGGTGGGGTCGCACACTACTCACACACCAGCAGGATCGCCCCTAAGGACTGTGGTAAGTGTAGTTCGTGTTCCGCGATGCATCTTCTTTCGATTCTCTGCTATCTTCGCCATCCCTGGACACGTGTTTTGGGGTATTTACCCCTCATCAGCAGGGATTAGGCCAAGTTCTGGGGTTGCCGGTGGCTGCTATATATTGCCAGGTTTAGTACCACTCAGGCGCGCAGGTGCGGGGTCCCAGGCTCGTCAGCCAACTCCTCAAGGGAGCTTTAACATTACAATTGGGGGTGGGGTCGCACACTACTCACACACCAGCGGGATCGCCCCTAAGGACTGTGGTAAGTGTAGTTCGTGTTCCGCAATGCATCTTCTTTCGATTCTCTGCTATCTTCGCCATCCCTGGACACGTGTTTCGGGGTATTTACCCCTCATCAGCAGGGATTAGGCCGTGTTCTGGGGTTGCCGGTGGCTGCCATATATTGCCAGGTTTAGTACCACTCAGGCGCGCAGGTGCGGGGTCCCAGGCTCGTCAGCCAACTGCTCAAGGGAGCTTTAACATTACAATTGGGGGTGGGGTCGCACACTACTCACACACCAGCGGGATCGCCCCTAAGGACTGTGGTAAGTGTAGTTCGTGTTCCGCGATGCATCTTCTTTCGATTCTCTGCTATCTTCGCCATCCCTGGACATGTGTTTCGGGGTATTTACCCCTCATCAGCAGGGATTAGGCCGTGTTCTGGGGTTGCCGGTGGTTGCCAGATATTGCCAGGTTTAGTACCACTCAGGCGCGCAGATGCGGGGTCCCAGGCTCGTCAGCCAACTGCTCAAGGGAGCTTTAACATTACAATTGGGGGTGGGGTCGCACACTACTCACACACCAGCGGGATCGCCCCTAAGGACTGTGGTAAGTGTAGTTTGTGTTCCGCGATGCATCTTCTTTCGATTCTCTGCTATCTTCGCCATCCCTGGACACGTGTTTTGGGGTATTTACCCCTCATCTGCAGGGATTAGGCCGTGTTCTGGGGTTGCCGGTGGCTGCCATATATTGCCAGGTTTAGTACCACTCAGGCGCGCAGGTGCGGGGTCCCAGGCTCGTTAGCCAACTCCTCAAGGGAGCTTTAACATTACAATTGGTGGTGGGGTCGCACACTACTCACACACCAGCGGGATCGCCCCTAAGGACTATGGTAAATGTAGTTTGTGTTCCGCGATGCATCTTCTTTCGATTCTCTGCTATCTTCGCTGTCTTCGCCATCCCTGGACACGTGTTTCGGGGTATCACCACTCGTCAGCAGGGATAGGCCGTGTTCTGGGGTTGCTGGTGGCTGCCAAATATCTGCCAGGTTTAGTACCACTCAGACGCGTAGGTGCGGGGTCCCAGGCTCGTCAGCCAAGTGCTCGAGGGAGCTTTAACATTACAATTGGGGGTGGGGTCGCACACTACTCACACACCAGCGGTATCGCCCCTAAGGACTATGGAAAATGTAGTTACGTGTTCCGCGATGCATCTTCTTTCGATTCTCTGCTATCTTCGCTGTGTTCGCCATCCCTGGACACGTGTTTCGGGGTATCACCGATTAACACTCTGTTGACATACCATAGAACCAGCGGCAGCTCCTCTGCTAAAGCGGAGGAGGATCACTCATCTGCTCTGTGAGCATGAGTTAAAGGAAAACGAAAAGGAAAATAACCAACGTTATTATCATTTTCGTTTTTTGTTTCCTGGTGCGATGCTGCTCTGCTTGCAGAACAGGAGCCAGGGGTAGGAGTGGTTTGCCCCCTGTCTCAGGACGGCCAAACTTTCATGTGCACTTTGCTTGTCATGCCCAGGCTCCCTTTCCCCATCTGAGCATCAAACCACGGCGCTCAGACTAATCACAACACTGTATCTGAAAGAAACAGGTTAGTATTAGATTCCTTACCTTAGAATATCCCCAGGCGTCAGTCTGGATCCGGAAACTTTTGCATAGCAGTACCCCTGCGCATCGGTAGGCGTCGTCTGCAGGCGTCCCCTGCGGCTCCGCGTCCGTCGTCCTCGTCGTGCGCCGTGATGACGTAGCTGGAGTATATAGACGCCGCCTCCGCGCGCTGACGTCAGTTCTTCTTTTTTCCGCGCCAGTTAGCGCAGATCCGAAGAGCAGTACTCCGGTCTTTTGACCTACGTTTTTTGATTAACTTTCTAACTCTACGGTGCCGATAGGATGCCCGGGTTTAAGAATTGTGACGGGTGTGACCGCACGATGTCGGTCACGGACCACCACCGACTCTGCCTCCGGTGCCTGGGCGCGGACCACGACGTGGAGTCCTGCGTCGACTGCCGGGCCTTGACGAGTAAGGCTAGACGGGAGCGGTCCCGCAAGCTACTCGAGCTCCGGGTGTCGGCCCCGCGTCAGGAGCGGTCCCGGTCCGGCCGGAGGTCGAGGGAGCGGTCGAGGGAGCGGTCGCGGAGCCACCACGAGTGCTCTGGAAGTCGTCACCATTCCTCTGGTTCCTCAGGTAAGAGGCACAAGAAGTCGGGGCATCGTCATCGTACCCCCGACTCCCCCCGACGCTCGCGCGATGCGGCCGGGGGTTCGGGTGGCCCCACCCCCACGGCTCCGCGTGGGTCGCCGACGCTGCCTGCTCCATACCCGACGGTCCCTGGGCAAGGCGCGTCGCGAGAGGAGATTGAGGAGTTCCTCATGGCCATGAGGGCGCTGTCTCCTCCGACGGGGCCTACGGCGCCTGCGGGCCCGGTGGTCCCGTCCGGGGGCCCGAGCGGTTCGGGTGCTCCTGCCCCGACGCCGTCGGGTGCTCCGGCCCCGACGCCGCCGGCGGCTCCGGCCCCGGCGCCGCTGGGCCCTTCAGGGTCGACGCCGGCTGGTCCACCGGCCTCTCCGGCGTCGATTCCATCGGGGCAACCCATGGTGCCGCCTCCGCGCGGCGCCGGGACTTCGACGCCGGCGGGGCCGGCGTCGGGACTTCGACGCCGGCGGGGCTCCGGCGCCGGCTCCGGGCGGCGCCACCCCCATTCCCTCTCCTACTCCGGACGCGGAGTCGGACCGGCGTCGTCCGACGCCGAGTCCGGCGCCGATGGGGCCCATTGACCCCGAGGAGCCGGTCTACATCATTGACTCCGAATATGGTGAGGATGCAGATTATGGAGAGGGTTGGGAGGGGTCTGAGGACCCTCTGTCACGCGAGTGTCAGTACGACGTGGACTGGACAGGTGACTTGGGTGATGCCAGTGGTCTGGACGATTCTCCTAACCCTGGTTTTGTCTCGCCTCCTACTGTGGCCTCGGAGGCTGGGGCTGCTTATTCAGTGGTGTTGATGAGGGCTGCCAAGGCCTTACACCTTGAGCTCCCCGTCGCGGTCGTGAGGCCTAACATCCTCACTGAGGTCTTCAAACCGCAGTCATGCCCACAGGAGCCTCTGCTGCCGTTCAACGAAGCCTTGACAGACGTTCTTTTGGGCACGTGGTCCAGGCCCGCTTCAGGTTCGCCTGTTGATAGGAACGTGGCCAGACGCCACTGTCCGTGTCCGGACGACCCCAAGTTCCTGTCCACCCATCCCACCCCTGAGAGTCTGGTGATCCAGGCCTCGACCTCTCAGACCGCATTCCCGTCGGCCCCGCCCGATCGGGAATCCAAGAGGTACGACCAATATGGAAAGAAGGTCTTCTCGTCCCTGAGTCTGGGACTGCGGTCTTGCAACACCGCATGCCTCTTAGGCCGCTACACCCACTCTCTGTGGGATACGGTCGCGGAGTGTCTGCCACAATGCCCGCAGGAGGTACGGGCAAAGCTCGGTCAGGCTATGATTGAAAGCCGAGACGCAGCACGATATTCCATCAGGTGTGGTCTCGATACGACCGACTCGCTAGGCAGAGCGATGTCCACGACGGTGGCGATTCGTTGCCACGCCTGGCTGAGATCCGCCAACTTTTCGCCGGATGTCAAAAATACTTTGATGGACATGCCGTTCGATGGCAGTCGCCTGTTTGGCGACAAAGCGGACCACGCGCTGGAGCGCTTCAAGGACTCCAGGGTCACGGCCAAGTCCTTGGGTCTCTCGACCCAGCGCCAGCAGACGGGTTCGTTTCGCTCCTTTCGTGGCCACGGAAGGGGCGGTCCCACACGTGCTGCCAGCCACGCACCGCAGAACACTTCTCAACGCGGTGGCGGCCGTGGCTTCCGCCGTGGAGGCGGTCGGGGACAACGGCGAGGTCAGACCACACCTCCCCCCGCAGCATCAGCCTCCAAATCCTCCTAGTCCGAGCTTTCAGGCCCATATGACGCCAGTGGGTGGCAGGGTTCGCCATCACCACTCACGCTGGCGCACCATCACATCGGACGGGTGGGTGCTGCAGCTCGTCCGAAGAGGCTACTCCCTCCCCTTCGAGAGCACTCCTCCAGCCATGCCACCGCAGAACCACCGTGTGTCGGGGGACCACCTGACACTTCTGCAGGAGGAAGTTACGGCCCTCTTGGCCAAGGGGGCCATCGAGCACGTTCCTGGGCCAGAAGTAGGGTGTGGTTGCTATTCCCACTACTTTCTGGTACCCAAGAAGGACAAGGGGGGCCTGCGTCCTATCTTGGATCTACGGAACGTCAACGGCTTCCTCCGAAAGGAGAAGTTCAAGATGTTGACTTTGGCTCAGGTCTTGGCTGCTCTGGACCCACAAGACTGGATGGTGGCGTTGGACTTGCAGGACGCGTATTTTCACATCCCCGTCCTGCCGGGCCACCGACGTTACCTGCGGTTCACAGTAGGCCACAAGCACTTTCAGTTTATCGTGCTCCCATTCGGCCTTACCAGCGCCCCACGGGTGTTCACGAAAGTGATGGCGGTGGTCGCAGCTCATCTGCGCCGGTTAGGGGTTTCAGTCTTCCCCTACCTCGACGACTGGTTGTTGAAGGCGGGCTCGCCCCAGACAGTCGTCCACCACCTTCAGATGACGGCAGACCTCCTGCACGAGCTGGGGTTTTCCATCAATGTGCCGAAGTCACACCTGTGTCCCTCTCAAAAGCTCCTTTTCATCGGAGCGGTTCTCGACTCGGCGCAGTTTCGGGTTTATCCTCCGGAACGGCGGGTCCGGGATATTCAGGCTCTGATTCCAATCTTTCAGCCGTTATCCCGGGTTTCGGTCAGGTTGACGCTGCGGCTGCTGGGGCTGATGGCTTCCTGCATCCTTCTGGTGCATCACGCCCGGTGGCGGATGCGGGCTCTGCAGTGGGACCTGAAGTTTCAGTGGGCCCAGCATCAAGGCAACCTATCCGACCATGTCCTGATCTCGGAGGGCACTGCGAGACAGTTGCAGTGGTGGCTTACGGACCGCGATTGGGTCAGAGGCAGATCCCTCTCCCTTCCCCAACCGGAGCACGTAGTTGTGACGGACGCGTCCCTCCAGGGCTGGGGAGGCCACTTGGGAGAGGCGGAGATCAGAGGCATCTGGTCTCCGGCGGAGTCCCGGCTCCATATCAACATGTTGGAGCTGCGGGCGATTCGCCTAGCACTGAAGGCATTCCTCCCCTTTGTCAACGGGAGTGTAGTGCAGGTGTTCACGGACAACACCACCGCCATGTGGTACTGCAACAAGCAGGGCGGAGTGGGGTCGTGGACCCTTTGCCAGGAGGCTCTGCGTCTCTGGCAATGGCTGGAACGTCAGAGCGTGACTCTGACGGTTCAACACCTGGCAGGTTCTCTGAACGCCAGGGCGGACGAACTCAGCCGTCGGTGCTCGGTGGATCACGAATGGCGTCTGAACTCGGACGTGGCGAAAGGCCTCTTTCTGCAATGGGGAGAGCCTTGGTTAGATCTATTTGCCACAGAAGAGAATGCGCAATGTCAGCAGTTCTGCGCGTTGGAGTTTCCAAGATGGCACTCGCTCGGCGACGCCTTTCGGCGCGAGTGGAGTTGCGTTCTATTGTACGCCTTTCCGCCTATACCACTTCTGCCCAGAGTGCTGAAGAAGATCAGGCGCGACCGGGCCCAAGTTATCCTTGTGGCTCCGGACTGGGCTCGAAGGTACTGGTATCCCGAGCTACTCAGCATGTCAGTCGGTCCCTCGATCCGCCTGCCCCTTCAGGAGGACCTTCTGTCGCATCAGCAGGGGACGGTCCTCCACCCGAACCTGTCCAGTCTCCACCTCCATGCGTGGAGATTGAGCGGCGACAGTTGAGGCCATTTGACTTGCCTCCTGAGGTTTGTGATGTGATTCTGGCAGCCAGGCGTCCCTCCACAAAGTCGGTATACGCCTGCCGGTGGAACAGATTTGTGGCATGGTGCACAGCAAAGGCTGTGGACCCTCTCTCTGCCCCTCTTTCCGAGGTTCTCCTCTTTCTTCTCTCTCTTGCCCAGCAGGGCTCTGCTCTGGGCACTATCAAGGGCTACCTTTCTGCCCTTTCGGCCTTTCTAAGGCTGCCTGATCAACCTTCTTTGTTCAGGTCCCCTATTGTAACAAGATTCTTGAAGGGCATCACGCACATGTATCCACCTGTTCCGTTCGTGATGCCTCAGTGGGACTTGAACCTGGTTCTGACTTTCTTGATGTGCGCTCCCTTTGAGCCACTTCATTCCTGTCCTCTCCGTCTCCTGACTTTAAAGACGGCCTTCCTGGTTGCCATCACCTCTGCCAGGAGGGTGAGTGAGCTCCAGGCTCTTTCTGTCAAACCTCCTTTCATGTCAATTCATCCAGACAAGGTGGTTCTGAGAACTAGACCTTCTTTCCTGCCCAAAGTAGTCTCTGCTTTTCACATCGGGCAGTCCATCACCTTACCCTCCTTCTTCCCGCCTCCGCATCCTTCAAAGGATGAAGAGCGGCTCCATCGTCTGGACCCAAAACGTGCGCTTTCATTTTATATGGATCGCACACGCCAGTTCCGGGTGGATGACCAACTGTTTGTTGGCTACGTGGGTGCGAAGAAAGGACGGGCGGTACATAAACGGACCATCTCTCGGTGGGTCGTTCTGTGCATCAAAGCGTGCTACTCTTTGGCTCGGAAGGAGCCTCCTGTTGGGCTGAGGGCCCATTCCACTCGGGCCACGGTGGCTACTACTGCCCTGGGCCGGGGAGTCCCTTTGCAGGACATTTGCCAGGCGGCTACGTGGGCCTCGCTGCACACCTTTGCGAGGCACTACTGCCTGGACAGTCAAGTCCGGAGGGATGGCTTCTTTGGCTGTTCGGTCCTCCAGGACTTTCTGGTGTAGGATTGTATTGGTTCGCAGACCCACCACCGGGGTTGGTATTGCTGGGGTATCTATTCTAAGGTAAGGAATCTAATACTAACCTGTTTCTTTCAGATGAACAAGTTACTTACCTTCGGTAACGATATATCTGTAAGAAACAGTAGTTAGTATTAGATTCCTTACCGCCCCGCCCATCCTCCCCGTTCTGCGAACTGATACCTAGGGTTAAGGACATCCCTTTCAGGGCCCTAGTTTCAAATGGCACCAGTGTTGGTTCTCACATGGCTCTGCGTGTTCTGGCGCGGAAAAGCTATGTACAAAGAACTGACGTCAGCGCGCGGAGGCGGCGTCTATATACTCCAGCGACGTCATCACGGGGCACGACGCCGACGACGGACACGGAGCCGCAGGGGACGCCTGCAGACGACGCCTACCGATGCGCAGGGGTACTGCTACGCAAAAGTTTCCGGATCCAGACTGACGCCTGGGGATATTCTAAGGTAAGGAATCTAATACTAACTACTGTTTCTTACAGATATATCGTTACCGAAGGTAAGTAACTTGTTCGATTGGTTTAGGGGGGCATGGGAGCCCAGATGTTTCCTGCTGCCGGACTCCAGACAGAAAGAAGATAAGAAGAGGACAGAGGAGAGACGGCAGGATTAAAAAGATGAACAATTCGATGCCACACGGTCTTAATGACCGCATCGAGTATAGTTGTTTCTTGTGACCTGTCTGGACCGCATCTACACACGTAACGCACTATGTGTGCGTTCTGAACACTTCCATGCACCCGTACTGCTTCAGTGACTTTTTCCATTTTTAATTTTTTTCACCATTCTTTTCATAATTTTTTTCACTATTGTTTTCAACATGTTATGGATGCAGCCTGCATACATGTTCTTTTAATCCTCTATTTATTCTTTTTTACTTTCCTTTTATTCTGTATTTATTTCATTCGTTCGTGCAATGTCATCAATGCACTCATATCTATACATATAAAAACCAAGGTATGTTTGTTTGTTCTTTATGCATTACTACACCATTCATCCGATCGGCATGAAACATTGGGAAGTTGTTGAGTATACTCCCGTGAAGGTTTCTGGCTAAAACAAAAAAAAATGTGTTAAAAGTTGTTGAGTACACTCTCGCGAAGGTTTCTGGCAAAAAAAAAAGGGAAAAATGTGTTAAATATCGGCCCCCGGACCCTGAGGGCCCTCATAATCTTTCCAATACTGAACGTTTACAGTTTCCGGTGCGACTCGCTTTTGCAATGACCATCAACAAAGCACAAGGACAATCGCTGCAAGTGTGTGGACTAGATTTGGAGAATCCGTGCTTCTCACATGGACAACTGTATGTGGCCAGCTCGCGCGTCGGAAAGCCTTCTGATTTATTCGTGTACGCACAAGACGGAAAAACTAAAAATAAGGTGTATCCACAAGCACTCGAATAAATAAACAGAATTAAAACAACACTTTAAAATGTTTTCCATATTAAAATGAATAAGTTTCAATAAAAATGACACAATGTAAATTGAATGTTATCATATCAAGTTTCCTTAAATTTCCTTTCTTCTGAGATCGCAGCAACGAGCGACGGGTAAGCTAGTCTGGTATAATGTTGTTCCTACTATATTTATGAATTGTTCTTTTCAATCCACTTCCTGTGTGTAATTTTACATCTTCACGTAAGTCTGGCTCACACATTTTTTCATATAGCTCCATACAACTCGAGACATATTCATCCACTTCGAAATGGCCATCGCTCTTCTTGGGCGACAGCACCCTCTTCACTTTCCGCAATGTTAGCCTGGTTACACGTCTTGACATACATCTACATACAACTCGAGACACATTAACCCACTTCAAAATGGCCATCGATCTTTTTGGGCGGCAGCACCCTCTTCACTATCCACATTCATGGGTAAATATGGAGTCCGTTACGGCGTCTCAGTCATATTCCAGTTATCCGTGTTGTGAGCTCCGTGATTGGTATGAGCAAAATCTGAGCGCACTAAGGTAATACTTTTTACACTCTTTCAGTTTGAAAGGGGTGTGCATGTCGGGAGTGACATCACGCCGCACAAGTAATCTAAAACTCACTTTGAGACGATACCGCGATCATAGCATGTCTCAGCCATTAGTTTGACATTCAGATTCTTTGCACAGCTGAATATTACATTGGGAGCATGTCACAGTTATCTCCAGTTTCACGCAACAGTATTTCACATCTCGCGTACATTAGAACATCACGTTTTAGACACAATTTCGGAGCCACACAAGAGTTGTTTTCATTCGGTCTCCAACCGGCTTTCACTTGTTTTTTCACCTGACAGAATTTGTCGCGGCTGCATTCAACAACACCTAAACAGTTCACCTTGCACCTCTCATTATCATTGGTTTTAGGAACTTTGTCATCTCATTTCGCTCTGTCTCGTTTTCTGGGAATTTACCCCATGAAGAAGGGGGGTTTATCTGCCTGAAATGCATTAGGGTTAACGCAAATGTGATTCACAGTATTACGGATAATAGATAATGAATTTATAAGCATCATGTGAACTACTCATGAATTTAATGAGAGCATATCAATTTTCAACATAAAGGATGTGTTGAAACCCAACTTTTGGATTATTTGATTAAACTTTTGGATTATTTGATAAAATTTTCCATTTTGGATTCAGGCAATGCACATAGAGGGACACTTCCCGGTAGGGAAGTGCAACTGTGGTCATTTTCATACACCTAGGTTTAGGGGAGGATACCTCAGTGCACGCCTTAATACTCAATTAACTCTTCAAACCACCAATGTTAACCTTGAATACCACAGAGTACGTGATTCAATAGCCTTTGAAAACGTCCAATCTGCCACCTGGTTGACTGAACCCAGGAGATGTTTGCCTCTCATCAAAATGTGTATATGGAGACAATATTCCCAGAAGCTCTGAGCTGAGTCAGAGAGAGCCTTGGTTCTTGTTCTTCCAAAGTGGTTGATATACTTGACCGCCGATACATTGTCCATCTTGAAGAGGACAAAATATTGCGCTTTGTCCTTGGTCCAGCATTTCACAGCAAAGGAGCTGGTCAGCAACTTGGGGCAATTGATGTCCTAAGGCTGTTCTGCAGTGGACCAACTGCCTCTAATGGCAAAGTCCTCACATTGTGCCCCCTAGTCTGTACCGCTGGCTTGGGACTTAATTATCAGATCTGGTTAGGAACCGAAAATAGCACACCCAGACTTCCATATGGGAGATCCACCAACAGAGTTCGGTCAGGTAGGCATCCTTGAGGTCCAAACATATCAGCCTGTCATTGGGTCTCATTTAATTCCAAAGAAGGTGAATCTCCTCCATTTTGAAGTGGCAGTAAACCAGCCACTCGTTGAATTCCCATAGGTTGATTACAGGGTACTGACCCCCTTTGGTCTTCTCCACCCAAAAAACATTGCTGAGGAAACCTGTGAGGTGTACGGTCGATGGAATGATAACGCCTTTGGAGATAAGTTCCAATACCTCTATGTTGATTAATGCGGCCTCCACTTCAGAGAATAGCAGGGGAGGGGGAGGAGCGTGTTGAAAATCCATTGGGTAAAGATGCATTTAATAGAAAACGGGGCTTTATCCAATGAGTAGAATGTGGACACAAACTTGCTAAGTTCCTTTATGAAGGGGTCTCTAAAGAGCCCCCCTGTGCTACCTGGCCCATCCCCTGAGACTGGCAAATCCTCTAGTTTTGAGTCTATCTTGATGAAAAGAGACCTGCACCTCACAGTAGACGTGGTGTAGTTGGCATTCCCAAGGAAAATGATTGCCCTTTCGACACAACCGAAAAGGACCTCTGGTGATATCAGGGTTTCAGACGCCTTTGCGTCTTGGGCCATGTCAAGAATTTTAGTCAGTGGTCCGGTGACATCCAAATCTTTATCTTGACATGACCTCCAAAAGCGGTCATTCCCATTCTTAGGGTCCCTCACATATTTGGCTAGAAAGATATCCATCCTAGGATCCATATCGGGTGTCAGTGCCACTTTACCGTTACACAACGTGCAGGGAAACTCTGATCACAGATGACTGCAGACTTCCTTGTCCAGGGGTCTTCAAAGTCTGCTCGCCATGTATGCGGTGACCGTTCTTGCTGTGGCCCACTCCAAGGAGCAAGCGTGTAGGAGATCCTCAGGATGTAGCATATACGAATCCTTGTTGGGGATTCTGATGGCGGTGCCCCCAGCAAGTACCCGCAGACGGGCACCTTGGCTTGTCGAGTTCTGTATCACCATTGGATGCCGCATGGGGGTCGTCCCTGTCTGGTGAAGGTGGAGGTTATCAGCTTGTCCTGGTTCAGTCCCTGTTAAGGTTCCCGAGGGCGGTGGAGAAAGGGGATGGAGCCTGTGGAGCCTGGCTCATAAAGGCTTTTTTAAGTCTGGCAAAGGCATCCTAATTAATCCCAGGGTGTTTGCACGGGGCGGTGTGAGTCAGCACGGCTGGCTGTTCTGGAAGTATGGGAACCAATGGTCCAAAAGGGTCTTCCCTTGGACGGAGGGGTTTTAGCATCGCTCTGCCATCCCTAAGAGCTTGTGCTCCAAGGGCACCACCGCGTCCGACACTGCTCTGTGAATGTGGGAATCCATGGCCTCGCAAAATACATTAGTAATAGAGAAAGAGGAGCTGGACCGCTCTTCTAGATATGAGTCTTCAGACTCCTGCATAATGAGGGAGGGCAATTGCAGCGGGGGAGGCCCAGACAATGTGAAAAACCTGAATACGTTAAATATATATATGTAGGATTCTCCAGGCCTGACTGATAGCCAAGTAATACAAAACTTGGACACCACATGCTCTAATTATTTTCACAGGGCTTCCATCTCATTGAAACACCTGGGTCATGTCCCCAAATAAAGCCCGTACTCAGTTTGCATAGTACGGACTCCATGTAAGGGGGGTATGACTCAGGCGGTCAGGGCACTCTCAGGTGGCACTCTGCAGTTGGATACGTCGGGCTCCAAAGGATGTCCCTGCAATGTACTCTGACCAAGGAGGCAAAGATGCGTATGCATGTCAAGAGACGCATATTACAAGTAGTGCATGCTCCCTAGTGGCCAGAAGACTGCTGCGCACCAGTCCTGGAGCCTCGCTGAGGCAAGGGATCAGATCACAGCGGCTGTGAAGGAGCGTTGAAATATTCCGGCAGCCGCACCTAAAAACAAATGATTACTGTGTTAAGCGCGCCCAGTCCAGGGCCAGTAAAAATGAACAGAATAAACCTCACGCATTAAGCACAACAGGCACAAGTAATAAAATATTGCACAATCAAGTCAAGCACTTATCTGTCGGCTGCTAGAGCAGCAAAGAAAGAGGAGGCAGGAGAGTCTACAAGGGGATCTGATGAGAGACCATGCCTGTGGATTGGGTGGACTGGAATTCTTCTCTTTCCCAGTGATTCATGGTAAATGAAGCTCTGTTATTGTGTTTAACATGGCTGCTGTTTTAATGAAGTGAAGAAAGAGCAGCATAATCCTCACCTCCGGTCCTGACATGGATTTATTTCTCAACTGTTAGAAATGGAGGCCCCTAGTTGGCAGAGGTAGGTACCTTTGTCCAAATAGAGACCCTTGCTTCTAGGCAGGGTAAGGGGGATACACACTCTAGATAACCCCATATCACCCCCTTGGTAGCTTGGCATGAGCAGACAGGCATATCCCAAAGGCAATGTGTAAAGTATTTGTACCAACACTCACAGTAACACAGTGATAACAACACAAATGGACACCACACCGGTTTAGAAAAACTAGGTATCTTTTCGAAACTTAAGGCCAAAACAACAAAAATCCAACATACAAATATTAAGAAAAATGACTATCAAAAGGTTTTAGCAACTGAGTCTATAGAAAAATATGGATGCGTAATTTCTTGCAAAGTACCTGTCGCTGCGACAAAATTCACCAAGCCAAACAGCTGCAAGGATGGGAAGCGTAAAAAACAAAGAGATGCGTCGATTCCTGAGACCTTCGTTGATGCAGTGCGACAGTTCCGCTGGACACAGGGGGGTGGTGTGTCGGGTCCGGTCTGTAGGGGAAGGCGATGCGTCGAATCTGAGATGACTTCCATCCGCGGGTGATGCGTCGGGGAAAACTTGCCGCACAGGGACGATGCGTGGAAATCCGGAATGCATTGGCGAACAACAAGTCGGCATCGAACTGCACTGCATTGGTTTCTTCAGCCGCGATCCCTCGATGTGTCGATTCTTGCAGCAGTGACAGGCGCTGCATCCGTTTTAGCAGCAGTGCAGGAGATTCTTCTCGCACCACAGCGTGGCGTTTCAAAAACTGTTGCAAGAAGAGAGATGTGTCGATTTTCTTGTTGTTGCATTGCTTCCATCTCCCAGCAGCAGAAACAACCTCCAGAGGCCCCACACAGTCGCAGGCACTCCTGGCAAGTGAGTATCCCGGCAAGGAAGTTCAGGGGAGCTGGGGGTAAAGTCTTTGTGTTATTGAGACTTCAAAACAGAAGGCAAGCTCTACTCAAGCCCTTGGAGACTTTCCTCAAGCAGGGGATACAGCACACAGCAAAGTCCTTCTCCTTTCCTAGGCAGAAACAGCAACTGCAGGCCAACCGCAGACACACAGTAAGGGAGTACATCTCCTCAGTTTCTCGAGCTCTCCTCATTGGCACAAGGTTCCTCTTGATTCCAGAAGTAGTCTAAAGTTCAGGGGTTTTAGGTCTAATGCTTATACCCCAAATGTCTTTGTTCCCTTTGTGCAAGGGTCTATGAGCCCAGGCCAAACCAGTTCTGTCCTCTCTGGTGCAGCTGCCCAGCAGGAGGCGGAGGCAGCATTGTGGAAGGCAGACAAGCCCTATTCAGGTGCAAGGGAAATCTCCTCCCACCACTCTAAATGCAGACCGGGCCTATTCCGGTGCTAGTGAGAACTCCTTTCCCTACTCAGACCAACCCAAGTCTATGCAGCCCAGCCCTGATCATTCAGGAAAGGCAGAACGCACATCAATCCAAACCCCGGTGGCTGCCTGAGAGAATGCACAACCCCAGCCCCTGTCACTCCAAAACCAGACAGTCAATACACAAACAGGCAGAGGCACACAGAAAGGTTAAACAAGAAAATGCCTACTTTCTAAAAGTGGTATTTTCAAACACAGAATGTAAAAATCACC
Organism: Lissotriton helveticus; assembly: GCF_964261635.1. Classification (NCBI taxonomy): domain Eukaryota; kingdom Metazoa; phylum Chordata; class Amphibia; order Caudata; family Salamandridae; genus Lissotriton; species Lissotriton helveticus. Next base: position 283,692,669 of record NC_136061.1, on the reverse strand, counting down.
TCACTAAAAGATGCATTTTAACATTCTGAGTTCAGGCATACTAAACTTTATTTCCCTACCTTGTTCCCAGGGGCAGCTATGTTTATAAGATGTTATAAACAAACTCCCCATTCGGTCCTATGGGAACAGGTAGCCTTGCAATAGTGAAAAATGAAATTAGCAGTGATTCACTCTCAGGACTTACCACACAAATCAGGGCATGTCCTACCTTTCACATACACTGCACCCTGCCTGCAGGGGTACCTTGGGCTTACCTTAGGGGTGACTGACATGTAAGAAAAGGGAAGGTTAGGGCCTGGCAAGTGGGTGCACTTGCCAAGTCGACATGGCAGTTAACAACTGTGCACAGACACTGCAGTGGCAGGTCTGGTTTACTGTTTCAGAACTACTTATGTGCGGGGCACAATCAGTGCTGCAGGCCCACTAATAATATTTGATTTACCAGCCCCGGCACACTCAGTGCATTTTACTAGGGACTGACCAGTAAATCAAATATGCCAATCAGGGAGAACAAATCATAATACCAATTTACAACAGTGAGCATATGCACTTTAGCACTGATTAGCAGTGGTAAAGTGCCCAGAGGGATCACTGACAGAATATCGAGGAGCAAAATATCGACCTGCAAAAATATCGTGGAGAAAATATAGAATGCCAGAATATCGACTTCCTATCTACAAACAGGTAAGTACAAAAATATCGACTCCACAATATCGATTGTAAAAAATATAGACAGTCAAAATATCGATTTTTTTAAATGTCTTAAAAGTAATTTAAAATTAATATAATTAATTTAAACATACTTAAAATACTTAAATAAACTTACAATTAATAAATAATTAATGTAACTTAAACATTTTTTTAATACACACACATATATATATATATATATATATATATATATATACATATATATACATATTATTAACAAAACATATACAATATTTTTACCATAGGATAGCGAGAGGGTTAAATTTACTAATACCACTCCAGTGAGTGCAACAGTAGGGAAAGCGTTGGATAGCGTAGGGGTAAAAATTACTATTCCCACTCCAGTGAGTGCAACAGTAGGGAAAGCGTTGGATAGCGTATGGGTAAAAATTACTATTTCCACTCCAGTGAGTGCAACAGTAGGGGAAACGTTGGATAGCGTAGGGGTTTAAATTACTATTTCCACTCCAGTGAGTGCAACAGTTGGGAAAGTGTTGGATAGCGTAGGGGTAAAAATTACTATTCCCACTCCAGAGAGTGCAACAGTAGGGAAAGCGTTGGATAGTGGGAGGGTAAAAATGACTATTCCCACTCCAGTGAGTGCAACAGTAGGGAAAACGTTGGATAGCGTAGGGGTTTAAATTACTATTCCCACTCCAGTGAGTGCAACAGTAGGGAAAGTGTTGGATAGCGCAGGGGTAAAAATCACTATTCCCACTCCAGAGAGTGCAACAGTAGGGAAAGCGTTGGATAGTGGGAGGGTACAAATTACTATTCCCACTCCAGAGAGTGCAACAGTAGGGAAAGCATTGGATAGCGTAGGGGTAAAAATTACTATTTCCACTCCAGTGAGTGCAACAGTAGGGGAAACGTTGGATAGCATAGGGGTTTAAATTACTTTTCCCACTCCAGTGAGTGCAACAGTAGGGAAAGTGTTGGATAGCTTAGGGGTAAAAATGACTATTCCCACTCCAGAGAGTGCAACAGTAGGGAAAGCGTTGGATAGTGGGAGGGTAAAAATGACTATTCCCACTCGAGTGCAACAGTAGGGAAAATGTTGGATAGCGTAGGGGTTTAAATTACTATTCCCACTCCAGAGAGTGCAACAGTAGGGAAAGCGTTGGATAGCGTAGGGTTAAAAATTACTATTCCCACTCCAGAGAGTGCAACAGTAGGGAAAGCGTTGGATAGCGTAGGGGTAAATATTACTCTTCCCGCTCCAGAGAGTGCAACAGTAGGGAAAGCGTTGGATAGCGTAGGCGTAAAAATTACTATTCCCACTTCAGAGAGTGCAACAGTAGGGAAAGCGTTGGATAGCGTAGGGGTAAAAATTACTATTTCCACTCCAGTGAGTGCAATAGTAGGGAAAGCGTTGGATAGCGTAGGGGTTTAAATTACTATTCCCACTCCAGTGAGTGCAACAGTAGGGAAAGCGTTGGATAGCGTAGGGTTAAAAATTACCATTCCCACTCCAGAGAGTGCAACAGTAGGGAATGCGTTGGATAGTGGGAGGGTAAACCTTGACTGTTTGTATTTTGTATTTTGCCTCTGTTGCGTTTGTATTTTGTATTTTGCCTCTGTTTTTTCGTCGATTGCCTCTGTTTTGCAGCGTTATTGTGTGTTCTGCCCCACTTGTTGTGCCCAGCCCCTGCCGCGTTTCCCGCCCTCTCCCCGCTCCCCGCCGCTGCTCCCCTGCGGCCCCGCCCCCTTCTTTCTCTGTGTTCCTTCCCATTCGCCGCCCCGCTCCTGCCTCCCAGCTGCTCCTCCCTCCCACTTCGCCATTTATGGCGGAGTGCACGTGTACGTGCAGCGTTCACGCACAGCGGGTGCGCCGATTGTGCGCCGAAGGCACGTTAAAGGGAATCCCGTCTACGCCCGTCCGCGCCTGGACCGCGCCCAGCGCCAGAACCCCTGGCCCCCGCAGATGCCAGCCCACACGCCGGACTTACGACGCCGCCACCCTCAACGCACTCAACACCGGCCGGATCCCCGGTTGCTACCGAGCCACCCAGAGACGCACCCACGGACCCTTCACCTGCCAAGCCTGCAAGGTCACCTGCATCCGGACCTGCACCGCACCCGCTAAGCCGAGCACCAGCAGCAACCACTTGAAGTGCATCCTGCTCAACACCCGCGCCGTCACAGACACGCCGTGGAACTCTGGAACCTGCTCGACACCACATCTCCAGATGTCGCCTTCCTCACGGAAACATGGATGAACGCCTCCTCAGCGCCCGACATCGCCATCGCCATCCCGGACGGATACAAGATCACCCGGAGGGACCGCGTCAACCAGACTGGAGGAGGCATCGCCATCGTCCACAAGAACACCATCCGCGTCACGACCAACTCCGACGACACCCTCACAGCCGCCGAACACCTGCACTTCCAGATACACACCGACCCCCAAACCACATTCAGAGGCACCCTCATCTACAGACCCCCAGGACCTCGCACACAATTCAGCGAAGACATCGCAGACTTCATCAGCCCGCACGCCCTCTCCTCCGCTGACTACATCCTCCTAGGGGACCTCAACTTCCACCTGGAGAACAACAATGACAGCAACACCACCACCCTGCTGGACAACCTCGCCAACCTCGGATTCAAGCAACTGGTGAACACCCCCACCCACTACGCCGGACACACGCTTGACCCAGTATTCTCCTCCAGCAAGTACATCTCCTTCAACCACTCCACCGGACTCCACTGGACAGACCACAGCTGCGTCCACTTCAGCTTCAGAAAGACCACGACCCACCACCACCCACAACAGGTTCCCTGCAGGAGCTGGAACAAGATCACCACTGACCAGCTCACCACATCCCTGAGCCAGAACCCTTCCTCTAGCTCAACGGACCCCAACCAAGCAGCCAACAACCTCACACAGTTGATCGCCAACTGCGCTGATGACCTCGCACCACTGAAAAACCATCCCAGCAGGCCCGGCAGCAGGAAAGCCTCTTGGTTCAACGACGATCTCAAGAACTCCAAGAAGAACTGCCGTACCCTCGAGAAAGCATGCCGCAAAGACCCGACTACAGACAACATGACCGCCCCTGGGGATAACCCTGCAAAAAGGGCCAAGTACAGCACAGCCCCCTTCCATCCTAAAGCCAGAGTAGACCAATCCATACCTCAATTGCCTTCCCTGCTTGGGGCGATAGAACATGAAACTTGGTCCACAACAGCAGGTGTCTATTCCTGTTCTACGCCTTCCTGAACCGAGTTGGATCTCTTGATCTATACTCAGGGCCCTCTAGCTAACCCATGGGGAACACTTCTCCTCACCTGTGGACACCATCTGTGCTGCGCCTTTGCTCACAAATGTGTCCCAACAGGCAGACAGTACCCACGTGGCCAACACAGTGGTGTGGCCCAGTCTTACCCCTCGTGGTGTGACTCTTGTCCCCCTCCCAGGGTCAACCTGCCAACTGTCAGTGATGAGAGCCAGGCCTCATGATTTTCAAGCCTCTCTAACCTCTGTGGCATTAGAAAGTGGGGGTGGTAGCCCCAGGTGCCTGGCACCTTTTGTCCACTCTCCCTCCTGCCAAATCAGGCATGGCATCTTGACACTGACCCACCAGCCCCGAGTCTGTACCCTGCGGCTGGACAGGAGATGAGGGTTGGCTCTCCCACACCCTGTTCCCCTCCCTGGGACTCTGCATCCCCCACTGGGAGCAGTCCCCCTTGATTCCAGAATTGTCTGGGCACTTGTGGCAGGTGTTCTGCACAATTCTCCCACCAGTTCAGGGGTGCTATCCTGCAACTGGTACACCAGTCCAGTGTCTGTACCCTCCAGCTGGATACAGGAGTGGGGTGGGCTCTCCCACACCTGGTCCTCCTCCCTGGGGCTCTGCACCCTCCCACCTGGAGGGCACATTAAGAATCTTACAACCAAAGGGGCCACATTTCCAACATTTAAGGGGCATATTTATGAGTTTTGTGGTACAGCGCAAGAAGTCACCTTGCTGCGCTGCCATGTGTCACAGGTAAAGGGCATTATGCAATAGAGCACATTCCTGTTCTTTCCCATTGCGCTGGCACCGTTTTGGCAGCCTAGCACCAATGCAGGTACCCTTGCGCCATGGTGCAAGGGTGCCTGTGTTGTAGGCAGGATTGTTTTTGTGCAGTTTTCTGAAGCATTGTGCCTACGGTGGGACCTGGGCGGCCTCCTGTTGTCAGCCCAGAGGAGACAGAACTCTCAACTATCTCTCTGGTGGAGTTTGGGACTGCCAACCATATTGTGTATCCACCTACCTTCGCTCCCCACGGGAACTGGCTCCCAGGGTATTCATAGACCGTGCTGACTACCATATCGACAGTCATGCAGAAGGGCTTCTGTCACAAAGTACGAAATACGGTCGCAAAACATTCACAGTTTACCACCTACATCAAGTAGGTGGTAACCCATTCGCAAATGGGAAGGGGTCCTCAAGGGACCCTTTACCCTTTGGGTATGGTAGCAAAAACGTTTTTTTTAGAGCAGGCAGTGGTGTGTTGGAATACTGTCTGCCCTTAAAAAATTTAAAGAAAACTTTTCATTTTTCTTTTTCAAAAGGAAAATGGGCTGCATTTGAAAAAAAAATCCTTTATTTAAAAGCAATTACAGACATGGTGGTCTGCTGACACCAGTAGGCTACCATCATTGAGATTTTAGCGATTCCCAATGGGTCGCAAATCGTGACCTAACTCATTAATATTCATAAGTTAGGTCCTATGCGACCAACTAGGAATCGCTAAAAGAAACTCATGGAGTTTCATACATTAGGAATAGCGATTACCTAATTGCGATTCGTGGAAAATAACAATTAGGTAATCGCTATTTCCAATATTGATACATGTAACCCACTGTGTCTATTCTTTAGACTTTCTGGGATGGAGTAATAATGCAGAACATGGGAAGGAGGGCATTCTCTCTTCCGAGGCAAACAAATACACCAGCAGAAGGACACATTTCTGTACTTCACATGGAATGTTTGCTCCATTAACAACAATGTGAATACTGATTGAAAGATCCTACTAAAGTGATCTGCTGCTGAATGCTCCCATCCCAGCAGATCAACTGCCTCTAAGGCCAGAAAATTGGCTCTGCCAAAAGACAAATCTGTCGGATATGAGAGTTTAATGACTGGAACAGACAACTCCCTTGATGATTTATGTCACTCATGATAATCTTGTTGTCTGCTCTTAACTGAACTACCTTATGTTCTAACAAAGTGGCAAACCGGAGGAGAGCTAAATTTACTACTTTGAACTCCCTCCAGTTGAAGGAAGTCCTCCTTTCCTGTGGAGACCACAGGCCTTGTTCCATAGCCTGCTCCAGGACAGCTCCCCAACCCACCAAACTAGCATCTGTAGTTATTGATTTGCTTGGGCACTCTCTGAATGGGGATCCTTTCTGTAAGTTCTCCTCCTGGAGCCGCCACTGCCGTCCCATGGGACTGGATCATCTTAATTGCCTGTCTCTAGATCCCAATGGGAAAGAACATAATTGATCAGAGCATACATACTCAATCTTGTCTAGGGAATTACAATACCACAGTGAGATGATTCACACCAAAAGCAGTAAACATTTCTTCATCAAATTAGATTTAAATTGCACTCCATTGTCTGTCATGAGACTTTTAGGAATACCATCTTTGAAACAGGACTCTGAAAAATTCTATGATCACTCAAGTGTCAGGGTTCTCTCAAGAACTTGCCCTCAACCCACTTAGAATGATAATCCACTAACATCAGCGCATAGAAATATTTTTCTGGCAAGTCCTGCATGGGACCAATAAAGTACATTCCTAACTTTTCCCAAGGCTACGTAGGGAACTCGACAGGAGCGAAAGGACTGTTCACTGAGCAAAGGGATCTGTTTGCACTTCTACACTCAACACAGCTGGCAGCAGACATGGCCACCTCTGTAGCCATACCTGGCCAATAATAAAACATCTGAAGTCTCTACTTCAAATCTGTCAATTCTACATTACCATGATGGGCAAACTTAACTAGTTATGTTCTCAAATTAGTTGTAGGAATCAACAAACTACCCCTAAGCACAAGTCCAATTTCTACAGTTAACCGGTCCCTCACTTTGGAAAATGATTTAAATTCATGACTTAACATGTTCTCCCTAGACGATCATTTAGTCATATAATCCTTCATAGCATTGAGAATGAGCCAGACTGAATACCATACTCCCATTCCTGTACAGTCACAACCTTTCCAGAGGCCATTAAGCCATCCACTAGACCTTCCGCATATTCACAACCATCCTCACCATCCTCTTGAGAGTCATTCTGCACCAGACACCTGGACATAAACTCAACTCTAAAATTCTTCCCTCCTCGAATATGTCTTACACAAAATTTTAAATCATATATCTTAGACAAAAGTCTTACAAGCTGGGACTGACCTTGTTTAGACTCCTTTCATTGAGCAAATATACTAAAGTTGTATGATCAGTGACTAAAGAGAAACGTCTGCCCTATAGATAGGTAGAAAAATGATTGGAAAACAGGCCAGAGCCTTCCTCTCTATCGTACTATAATTTCTCTCCAAATCAGCAAGACATTTCGAAACAAATGCTACAGTGTGTTCCTTTCCTTCAACTATTTGACTCAGGATTGCCCCGAGACCTACTGCACTGGTACCCACTGTGGCTATAGAGGAAATGCCATCTCTGTATGGGTGCAGGGCAGCAGTATCAATATTCAATAATTTCAACCTGTCAGACACCGCTTTCTCCTCAACTCCCGAACTGAATTTCACTCCCTTCTTAAACATTCCTGAGTGGTTCAGTCTGTAAAGTAATAACGTCAATGAAACATGAATAGTATTCACACAAAACTAAGAAAGATTGCAACTGGTCTTTGTCACTAGGAATTAGACTATTTCTTATGGTATCCACCAGGTCCAATTTGGGATCAATACCCTATGCAGAGATGTAATGATCCAAATTACCCAATTCCTTCATCTAAAAGTGACCCTTCTCTTTTTTTACAGTAAACCCATGACCCTGTAACATAATCAACATCTCACCCAGCACAACCAAATGATCTTCTTCCGTGTCAGTGAAAATAAGGATATCATCATGGTAAGCTAAGACATTTATCAAATCGTTCAAGATCCTACATATCAATATTTTTAAAAACTGATGCTGCTGAAGCCAACCCAAACAGCATGCAGAGAAATCTGTATGCCCTGAAAGGAGTGTTAAAGGCTGTTAATGAGCGAGAATCTTCACTAAGTTCAACCTGGTTATAAGCTGCCCTTAAGTCTAGTGTGGAAAAAGCTCTGGCTCCCCACAGCTGAGCTAACATTTGCTGTATTTTATGGAGGAGAAAACAATCAACAAAGATATTCTTATTTATGGACCTACGGTCTCCATACTGCCTAATATCCCCTGTTTTCTATTTTGCAACCACAATAGAAGAAATCCACTGAGAGGAGTCTAATGGCTCAATGACATTTTCAGAACATAGGGGCCGATTATGATATCGGTTTTCCCGCATCCTCCGGGCTGGCGGAAGCCACCGCCGGCCTGGAGGATGCGTGAAAACCGCTGCGGACTGAAAAAAGACCCCCCGCCAGATTAGAATGGCTGGGGGATCTTTTTTCCATCCGCAGCTTTTCCGCCACGGTCGCCTCCCGTCCGCAGCGGAAAAGCACTAACATGGCTGGCGGTGTCTATCAGACAACACATTTGAATAGTAAGGGGCCACCGGGGGTTTCACACCATGGGGGACCACTGCACATATAGCATGGTGAAACTGTAGGTAACGAAACCGTTCAGTGTCATGGAGTTGGTACTTAGCCTGCATTTCTTCAAACGTTAACATCCCATTTTTACCCCACACATCTCGCACCTGCACAATTCAAATTAAATCCCAACGGTCAAACCCTTTCGTTTTCCACAGTGTCCCTAACTTCTCCGAACTCCTTAGGGGAGTGGCCATTGTTATACGTCCTGCCCAGTTAAGAGCCCTTGTAGCCTCGTGCCAAATCTTCGTCGCCGTCGATGGAGGACCCACCAAGGGGAAACGACCATATTTCGCATATACCACTCTAGTATACTCTCCCCCGGGCACCTGCCCACAGTCCATAGTAAAAACCCGGATCCATCGGCGAGCCATAAATTGCTTGGTTAATGGGCGCCAACTGGGACGCCCAATAGTATTCCCTGATGTTGGGCAGACCTAGACCCCCGTCGTACCAAGGCAACATCAATTTTGACAATGCAATACGGGGCCTCCCCTCCCAGAGAAGGCCTCGCTGCAACGATTCTATCTCACTAAAATACGACGGGGGCACCGGATCACAGGAGTTCTGTAAAGCATATAGAAAACGCGGGAGGGCCATCATCTTAAAGAGGACCGCACTGCCCTATAAGGAGAGCGGGAGTGTTTTCCACCTAGTGACATCACCACGCCCCCCGACTACCAAAGACGCGATCTTACAGCGTCTTGCAGAAGACTTAACCTCCTGAAGCGGAAGCCGGGAGCGATACTCTGCACTTACAATTTTTTAAATCTATTTTGAGAGTCACTATTTAATTGTTTTGCTTTTAAATCGCACTGTGAACTATGTTGGAAGCGTGAGTGTGTTGATTGATTAACCTTACCATCCTCCATCACAGCCTCTTGCCACACAGCGGATATTAGCGCTGCCGAGGCAACTCAGCTAAACAATTCTTGCCGCCATTTCCCGCCGCACCCCAGGGCCACGCCCCTTTCACGAGGCCACGCCCCCCCCCCCGACTACTAAAGACGCGATCTTACAGCGTCTTGCAGAAGACTTAACCTCCTGAGGCGGAATCCGGGAGCGATACTCTGCACTTACAATTTTTTTAATCTATTTTGAGAGTCACTAATTAATTGTTTTGCTTTTAAATCGCACTGTGAACTATGTCCTATGAACTAGGCCTCAACGCCTACACAAACATAAATTATGTGTATCTTTCGGTCGCGCAGCGGACGAGCGCAGCGGGCGCGACGTTTGCGCGCCATAGGCGCGCCTAAGGCAAGCCCGTCTGCGCCCGTCCGCGCCAGCTCCGTGCCTAAGGCCAGCCATGCTGCCACTCCCCACCCCGCGCAGAGACTCACATGGACCAGGACACAGCTTCTGGACATTGGTAAGAAATCCTGCACCCCGTCCAATAGATGGAATTTCCCTCCCCTTAACCCTCACCCTATGCAATATAAATGTCACAATTGCCAATTCAATCTGCGCCCCCACTGGACTTGCCCCCAGGCCTGCACAACCAGTCATCCCTCTCCCATCAAAAACCACTCTATGGGATTGGTGAATTGCCGTTCCTTACCCGGTCACGCCAGTGACATCTGGTTACTACTTTCTTCCACCTCCTGGGATGCTCTATTTCTAACGGAGACCTGGATTAAAGACTCCTCCAACCCCGATATATCTCTCGCCGTACCCCCCGGCTACCACTTCACTGGCATATGCCGCGAAGGCCCCAAAACAGGTGGGGGAATCGCAGTAATCCTAAAGAACCATCTGAACATCACGTCCAGGAAAATTTCGAATATTAAGCCCATAGAGGCACTTTACTTCTCGATCACAGACTCTACAACAGCCATTGCCTCTGGGATTTTGGTATACAATCCCCCGAACACCCCCCAAACAGCCATCTCTGACCTGCTGGCAATCACCGCCGATCTCTCTATCAAACACCCCCACTTTGTGGTACTGGGAGATTTCAACCTCCACGTTGATATAAGCAGCTGCAACCGCGCCAACCACTTCCTACAATCAATGGAAAACCTAAACTTGACACAAAAAGTTAAGGGCCCCACTCATACAGCAGGTCATACCCTTGACCTCATCTTTTCTAACCACGAAAAATTGACAATCCTGCAAAGTCTGCCTCTGACATGGTCAGACCATTTCTTAATCCCATTTGTGATTCACTCAACCCAAATTGCCAATAAAGAGGTTGCCACCAGAACTCAAGGAAGGAAATGGCACAAAATATCATGTTCTATCTTAGAACAACACTACCATAACAATGTAAACCCATGCCCTGACGACCTTAATGTAGCGGTTCACACATTTAACAATGATCTTACTGCGGCCATTGAGAAACTAGCCCCGCTACAAGCCCTCACCTCCCGCAGACAAAAACCGCCAGCTCCCTGGTTTACTCAGGAACTTAGAGAACATAGAAGCAAATGTAAAAAAAATGGAACGAAAATGGCGACAGGCCTATGACTCAGAAGCCAAAGCGCTCTACAAATCAACCCTTAAAGAATTTCGTATACTTAAACGTAACTCAATGAGAACCCATTTCGCAGAATCTATTACAAAGGCAAAAAACTCTTCCAAAGCCCTTTTTAACATCGTGAAAGATTTTACCATGCCCAATGCTATGTCCACCTCTGTCCCCCCTTCCCAAGAACTGAGTTAAAACCTATCAGACTTCTTCGAAAAAATTTTTTTTAACATTGCGGAAAATATTCTTCAGAACGCCACCACTATTACCGAGGAACCTATCATCTTCAGTAAGCATGCTTTCTCTGCGTTCAATCCTCTCACGAAGGAACATGCCCTGAATCTTCTAGTGAAATGTAAATCTGGCTCTCCTTTAGATCCAGCCCCGGCATCTATCATGAACGAAATTGCCCCTCTTATTATTGACCCCCTTCTCGAAATTTGGAACTCTTCCTTACGTTCAGGTATGGTCCCTTCCGCCTGGAAACACGCCATGCTTATACCAATTCAAAAACAAGCTGGCATTGACCCTGCCTGCCTTAGCAACTACAGGCCAATTTCACTCCTACCCAAGCCCGCTAAGGTTCTTGAAAAAGTAGTCCAGGAGCAACTATCCCATTACCTCGAATCCAACTTCTTGTTTCATGATAGTCAATCTGGATTCAGACCTGACTTTAGTACAGAGTCAGCTCTTCTTGAGGTCTCGGAGTCAATTCGAGAATGCACGGATAGGGGAGAGGAGGCCATGCTGGTTCTACTCGACCTATCCGCTGCATTCAACACCATCTCCCACGACACTCTTCTATCCCACTTACAAGAGGTCGGAATAAGCGGAATTCCCCTCACTTGGATTAAATCCTTCCTCACCAACAGATTCCAACAGGTGATGCTGGGCTCCTTCCTCTCCTCCAAGAAACCTCTGATCTGGGGCGTGCCGCAAGGTTCTGCTCTCAGCCCACTCTTATTCAACGTCTATTTAAAACCCCTGGCCAAAGTAATTGAACTTTGGGTCGTCAAAGCAACCTTCTACGCCGACGACACCCAATTGGTGTTCTCCTTCAAAGACCACCCTGAAAAATCTTTTCACAAATTTCGCCAATGCATGATGAACATCGCCTCCTGGATGTCAGCTAACAACTTAAAATTGAATACGGACAAGACCGAGGTCCTATTCTTTAATCAAAAATCACCAACCCCCTCCACCCTCTGGTTGCCAACTGAATTGGACCCTCCCCCTGAACCTGTTCATACAGCCCGTAACCTTGGCATCCAATTCGACACTGCTCTCTCCAGTAAGACACAAATTAATAAAGTTACTTCAGCGTGCTTTGGCAAATTACGCATGATAAAAAAAATTATTCCTTACCTACCATCCGACTCCCGAAAAACAGTTGTCCACTCTCTCATCACAGCGCACTTGGATTACGCAAATAGCCTATACGCAGGTGCCCCGGCTTATCTCATTAACCAACTTCAGAGAGTACAGAACTCAGCGGCCAGGTTGATTTGCAACATCCCATTTCGCCACTCTATCACCCCACATCTGATCAAGCTTCACTGGCTCCCAGTAAGACGCCGCATCCAATTCAAAGCCCTCATCCTGGCCTTCAGAGCAATGAATGATCGAGGTCCTCTTTACCTGTGCCACAGAATCAAACACTCACAAGCCTCCCGGAACCTCAGATCCAACCACCTCCGCCTTATGACTTGCCCCCGCTTTCGCCTGGCCCGTACGGGTGGAAGAGGCTTTGCAGTGACCACCTCCAAACTATGGAATCAACTGCCCATTGAATTAAGATTCTTGACATCGGAACCTCTCTTCCGAAAAAAACTCAAGACCTGGCTCTTCTCCCTTATCTAAAAAATTCTCCAATCGCAGCATTCTCCCCCACCCCCTTGTAGAGGGTATATCTTCAGCACCAGGACACCTCCGTTGGAGGTAGCTGTGCGCTATACAAACTACTAAATAAAATAAATAAATAAACCTGGCCAGCGGGGGCAATATATTCAATCTGAAGCGAATCCTGGGGTCTCTCGAAATCTGAATTCCCAAATACCAGAAACTAACCAGTTCCAGCTGCACTGGGCAATTGTCTGGCACCCTGGGAGGCTCACCACTCAGCACGAAGAGGACCGACTTCGCCCTATTGATTGCGAAGCCCGAGTACCTCCTGAAAATCGCAAGGATATCCATAAAGACCATCAGGGAACTGCGCGGGGAGGTCAAATATAACAGAATGTCATCTGCATACAACGAGATCTTATCTTCCCAGTCTGAGGTCCAGCGCAATCCCCTGATTGAGCGGCCCACCGAACCCAGGCCGCGAGTGGCTCGAGAGCCAGGGCGAACAAGAGAGGTGAAAGAGGGCAACCCTGTTGAGTGCCCTTTCCAAGCGAAAAGTCGCTGGATTTATGATTGTTCACGACAACGTGAGACAGTGGGGCCGAGTAAAGGAGGCGGACCCAACCAATAAACTCGGGGTCAAATCCCATCTTCTCCAGGACCGCAAAAAGATGCGACCATTCCACTCTGTCAAAAGCCATAGTGGCATCAAGAGACAACAACACCGCCGGCTCATGGATGTGGGACGCGCTTGCCACCACCCCATGAAGCCGACGGAGATTAAGGGCGGTGTTCCGACGAGGCATAAAGCCGGACTGGTCCGGATGCACCAGCGTCGTAATAACCTTCACCAGGCGGGCTGCAAGCAATTTGGCCAGCACCTTAGGCTCCACATTCAACAGAGAGATCGGGCGATATAACGAGCAGTCCAAACGTGGCTTACCCTCCTTATAAATGACCACTATATTAGCGAGACGTTGATCATACGGCAGTTCGTCACGGTCTCTGCTTTCAAGATACATATCTTTTAAATATGGGGCCAAGCGGTCGGTGTGTAATTTAAATAATTCAATGGGAAGACGTTTGGGCCAGAAGCCCTGCCAGAGTGGACACCCCTGATGGCCATTGCCACCTCATCGTTAGTGAGAGCTGAATCGAAGAACTCTTTATGCTCAATAGATAGAACCGGCATAGGAATGTCACGAATCATGTCAGCATTCTCCTCCTCCGTGTAGCCCCCAGCTGAGGTATAAACCTCCTTAAAGTACCGGGCAAAGTCGTCTACAATCGCTTGGCGGTCCGTCGACACCGCGCCCGCAATACGCAGTTCCGGTATCAGCCGAGAACCCCAATCGTCCTTTTCCAACCAAGCTATCAACTTCCCGGCCTTATCGCCATGTTCGTATAATCTACTCTGCGTGTTAGCGTGCTGCGTCTTTGCTCTGTCACGTGTCAGGGTCCTGTACTCATCCCGGAGCAAACCGAGACGGTGCCCCTCCCGGGGTCGCTCCCAGAGGAGACAGCGGTCTCCAAGACCAACAGGTCCGCCTCCACTCTATCTATTTCGGCCCTGCTCTTCTTCTTCTGCCCGGATACTAGGGAGAGTACCTCCCCCCGTGCAACAGTTTTGTAGGCCTCCCACAGGGAACATTTCGACGTACCTCCCCCAGCCTCAGCAATCTTCCTGAGGTACCGACGGAGAGGGCGGTGCTTCCCTAAACCTGAGTCTGAGCCAGGTGAGGTGAGGCTTGATACCTCACACGGGGTAGGTTTGAATAACCATCTGTCCTGTGTAGAGGTATTGTACAAGCTCACAACCAAATTGAATTGTGATAACTTTAAGCTTTTCTTTTTTATGCACTTTTTGGACCCTTGTTGGTCAAATTTAATTGAATGCAGTAGCTTATACTTAGAGGTCCTGAAGAAAGTCGGGGTACTATGACCCAAGACGGCTGAAACTAGTAGACCACGACATCCGGCAGATGTGTTTATTGCCGAGTTACTGTTTTTAATCAAGTTCTTTTAACATCACTTTCACTTATTGTTCATTTCTTGCACTGCACCCATCAATTGATTTGCTCAATTGTTTACTTCACTGGTCTCTCCTTGTGCCCAGCCCACGAGTTGTTGGTTTGTTGCCAGAGGAACTGAGGTGACAGGGGCGCTCCAGGAGTTCCAAATGATGACACTGGCCACGAAGGGCAGTTGATGGAAATCCTTGTTGTTTTCTCCCCTCCTCAGGGTCTTCTTCTGTCATATAGTCACATTCGTGTCAATACTTGTAGCGACTTTGGTCCTTAAGTGTGACGAATGATTTGATTTGACTGTTCATTTTTAGTCTCTGTAGTGTTTTATCTTATTAGACCACCAGCTATTCTATGTGTTGAATATATTAGGATTTGGGGATTATATCTGGGTAGGTCTCTAAACATTCCCTTTGACCCTTACTCCTCTTTGGGGGTTGTTATGTTGGAACATTTCGACGTAACCAACCCCTCATTTTCCCGAAAATAATGATCCGTAACAATCACAAGCTCCTTCCTGACTGCAGGGTCTTTCAGGCACCATGCGTTAATTGGTGCAACCCTACCAACATCACCCTGTCCCATCCGTAATCGGAGCCAAATCGGCGAGTGATCAGACACTCCCCGCGCCAGATGAGTCACCTCCTGAATAAAGGCCGCCTGAGATGCCGGCAGTAAAACATGGTCTATCCGAGAGAGCGAATGGTGCGCCACAGAGGCGTGGGTATAGTTCACTTCGCTGGGGTGTCGAAGTCTCCACCAAACCTGACGCAGCGACAAAGTCCGCCAGCCATCTGCGGGAAGGCAAAAGCACACGGGGGGAGTCCTGTCTTGCTCACCATCCATCACAGCGTTGAAGTACCCGCCCAGCACCAAAGTTCCAACAGGCAGCGTAAGAAACATTCTATACAAATCGCGAAAAGTATCCACTTGCAGCGCTGGGGGGACATAGACAAAAACGTGACAGTCCTACCTTCCCAAAGTCCCGATATACCGACATATCGGCCTCTATTATCAGACCATGTCGACTGAATAGTGAGGGGAAAGGAGTTTTTTACCAAGATCCCTACTCCTCTAGAGCCAGAAGTGAAGCCAGCATGTACCACTAATTTGTAGCCCCCACGGTGAAGTGCCATACATAGTTTACCCATAAGATGGGTTTCCTGCAACAACGCCACATCTGGCAAGTGCCTTCTTATCAACTGATTCACCATGGTGCGCTTTATCTTGTCACCCAGGCCATTCACATTCCAGCAGAGGACGGAAAACCCCAGACCCAACCTACCGGAAGCCATTCACATCTCTAAAAAAGAACAGGATATCCACGAGTACCCTTAGCGAATTCTGGTCACATAAAACAAACAAACCAACAAACAAAAGCACCTCGAACCCCATCCCCCAACCCCCCTCCCTGCACCCCTGCATGTAGCATATGCTCATCCCCAACTCGCAGTGTGCCTGTCGCCCCCAACTAACTACAGGTATCTAAAAGTAGAAAAACGGAGGAGGACCTTACAACAGGCCGCCCGACCCCGCCACCCCAAACCAGCCACTACCCCCCCACCTGGTAAAGTCAAACAGGAATCACCGAAAAATAGTCCGCAAAAAAGGGAAGGGGGGGGAAGGAAGAATGATCAACCCCTACCAGACCCCTTTCGTCACCAGCCATATTGATACAGTACAAAGTCAACTAGTCACTGGTCTTCATTATCTGTTTGGGCTTTAGTCCCGGCATCCGAGCCCTTGATACGATCCAGCCAGTCCGTGGCGACCTCAGGAGAGTCAAAGAACCAAGTCTTAGCATCATGTTCAATCCGCAGACGAGCCGGATACATCATCGAATACTTGATGTCCCGGTCTCGCAGTCGCCGTTTGATGACCATAAAGCCTTGCCGTTGTCTCTGTACCATCTGGGTGAAGTCCGGGAAAAACAACAGTGAAGTGTTCTCATAGGCCAGCGGGCGCGTGGCCCTCGGTGTTTGCAGGATAGCATCCCGGTCTCGAAAGTTCAGGACTCGGGCGATAATGGGTCGCGGAGGCGCACCAACCTTTGGTTGACTGCCGGGGACTCTGTGGGCCCTTTCCACAGTGAAAAAGTTACTAAGGCCCTTGGGCTTGAGATGTTGTAGGACAATTTCTTCAACGAAAAGGTCTGGAGCCATCCCCTCTGATTTTTCCGGCACTCCCAAGATGCGGACGTTATTGCGGCATGCCCGACCTTCATACTCATCGAGATTTGATCTGTTTGAGTCCGGGCCGTCTTGAGATCACGTACCTCCTTCTGCAGTTCAGTCACATCCTCAATGAGACTCTTTGTCTTTATTTCGAGGTTCTTGACCTTCTCAGAAGTTTTGGTGAGGTCAGCCCTTATGAGACCCACCTCAATGGATACTGTATCGAGTTTATTGTCCATCCTTTCCAAGGAGGACTGGACTCCAGTAATAGCAGCCATCAGGTCCTTCATAGTGGGATCATCCTCAAGTGGCTCACCATCCCTGCTCCCCGCCGGGGTTTTTTTTCGCATCGGCTGGGGATCCCTTGGAGATAGCATATTTGTCGATTTTATTTGACTGGACCTGCCGAGTGCCTTTCGATATTCTCAGCTGAGGCTTCTCAGGGTCACCTCTTGACGCCATTGCCACCGCAAAGGCAGGGGAAACCCACCACTCTTCAGTCGAGTCCAGGCAGGTTCTTTGATAATTAGCCTCCGGCGAGGGCAGGGGGACCCAGGACGTCCCGTCCGTCACTCCGCTGCGACAAAGGAAGCTCCGACCGATCACTTCCGGTCCGAGAGGCCGCTGTTGTCGCACTCCATCACGGGCAGCTCCACACTTGAGGTCCCGGCATCCGAGACCGTAGGCCCCTATTTTCCCGACGACGATAATCGGTCGCCGAGGCGTCCAATCGGACCAGAATTTCACCCGGTGACTCAGGCGCCGGTCCCCCACCCGATGGTAGGGACGGGGTTCAGGATACTATGCCGGATAGCTGATCAGGATGTGGCGGCCGGCGGAGCCGATGCTCAAGCGGCCATCTTGGTCGCTGGCGCGGCTCCTCCTGAGAAGCACCAACTTTTAAAGCTTCAAACATTGTAACAAAAGTCCTCTATTTTGAAAGAAACCTAACATGTTAAAACCGTTACATAATCCTGTGCCTCCTTTTTTGAGTTCCTTGTTGTACCGCCCTTCCATGTGATTTCACCCTTCCCCCTCTCATTTTTGGTCATTTGTAGGTATGTGTCTTTCCATTTTGTTTTTTTTTTACTCCTTTTTCTCGTGCTATTTCTATTCTCTCTCTGTACCCTTTCTTTACTTATTTGATTTCTCATTTCTCAATCTGTTCTCTTAAGCTTCCTGCTTTGGTATCATTCTCTTTTCCTTTTTTCTCTGTTACTCTCCAGACTAAAGAGATTTGTCTCTCCCTTTCTGTCCCCTTACTTCTCTCAATGTTTGTTGACTTAGACTTTTTTATATCCTCCTACCTTTTTTGTCATCCCCGTCCTTTCATTCTTTCCCATTTTCTTACTTTATTTCCTATTCTTTATCTCACTCTTCACTTCTGATGTTTCTCTTCATCTATCGAGCTTTTACTGAGTCTGGTTTAAGTCAAGTTGCTCTCTCTAGAGTTAATTCCTTGTTTCTTTACACGATTCTTCCTTCATATGTTACTAGATTTTTCGTCAACTATTTGCTCTTGTGGTTTATTTTGTACCAAGTTTATTGTCATATCTGGTCCAGTTTAACTTGTTCACTTAATGGTTGTTAGATGGCATTAAATATTGTTTCTTGGAATGTCAGAGATTTGCACTAACCGATTAAAAGGCAACCTCCTATTATCACATTTGTCTAAACTGAAGGCTGATATAGCTCTGATTCAAGAATCTCACCTAACAGAATCTGAATCCTTAAAGTTGATGAGAGACTGGGTTGGGGATGTTTCCTTTTCTCCAGGTGATGGTAAGTGCAATGGTGTTATCACATTATGTCATAGATCTCTCCATGTTAAGCGTATTTATTTTAAGAAAAAGATGACGTAGGTCATTGGTTACTTACAGACCTATTAATTTGGAATACTCCACTCACTTTATTTAACATTTATGCACCAACTAGAGGTATTGCCATTTTTGGTCCCACCTTGCTGAAAAAATGATGCAGTTCCCTCAAGATAATCTGATTTTAGCTGGAGATTGCAATCAAATTATTGATCCCTTCATCGATCGCAATTCTTCCTCGCCCTTTATACCTTTCAAAGCACATAAATCATTCTTACACTCCTTTCAACAGAGGCAGTTAATCGACACATGGAGATTGTGCAATCCGACTTTGAGAGACTACACTTTCTCCAGTTCATCACACACAGTCACATATTGATCATATCTTTATTTCTCATGACCTTTCTCAATCCAAAGGATCTGCAGACATCGGCTCCATCTTGATTTTCGATCATGCCCCGGTCTCTGTTTCTTTAGATATTCTTCACAAACCTTCTGCCCCTAGGCGCTGGCATTTTAATAATTCATTACTGCTTGATCCTGTTTTTACATCCTCATTCATCTCTTTTTTTAATGAATATTTCTCTTTTAATGAATCAGACACACTTCCTTTTCATGTCATATGGGCCGCGTTTAAGCTGCTGCACAGGACTTTATCATTAATTACATTTCTAAGAAGCTTCACACTGCCTGAAAATCCGCTATGGATCTTTTCATTAAGAAAAAAAATTGGAACATACCTATTACACTTCTAAATCAAAGGATTGTTTAAGAGATCTAATAGCTGCCAAGCTTCAATGTAATAAGGAGTCCACTGAAAATGCTTCTTTACATTTACATAAATGCAGTGAAATGTTTTTTGGCTGCCAAAATAAGTCAGGCAAATTACTGGCCAATTATCTCGAAGTTTAAAAAAAACAAAGTTACTATTGATTCAATCCTTGATGACCAACAATTACCCAAAATTAAGGACTCAGAAATTTTGCAAGAATGCCATACATTCTACAATTGTATACATCTGAAACTACTCCTAAGGACGAGTCCATTATGAATTATCTCTCCTCTATTACTAAACCTTCTAATATACATTTAGATGTTGACTCATTAGAGCTAGATGTTTCAGGGAAAGAACTACATAATGCTTTGCGCGTTCTCAAGAAGGATAAACCCCAGGTCCAGATGGTCTCACTGTTGAATTCTTTTCACATTTTTCCCAAATTCTTCTTCCCGAGTTACATAAACTCTTGACTTCTTCAGGTTCCTTTTTAGAAGCCCTAATTTGCCTCATTCCCAAGGAAAATAAAGATTCACGCTTTTGTAAAAATTACAGACCGATTTTATTAGTAAATATCGATTATAAAATGTTCTCAAAATCCTTCTCAAAATCCTTGGCCTTACGTCTAGAATCTATTCTTCCAGATCTCCTAGGTAAGGAACAATCAGGTTTCATGAAGGTTCGCTTTCTTACCAATAATACACACCTGTTTTTATAAACTTTCCAAGTCTTCTCATTCTTCCGAATCTCTGGCAGCGATAGCTTAAGATGCCGAAAATGCTTTTGACAGAGTCTATTGGCCTTTTATTTTTTCAACACATAAGTGGTTTGGCTTTGGTCCTAAAATTAATACTTTAATTTCTCTTTTATACTCAAATCCTAGAGTGGCTATATTTGTCATTGGCCTTACTTCTTTGTATTTTATGTTGAATAGAGTCGTTCGGCAAGTTTGTCCTCTATACCGCTTTTTATTTAATCTTGCTTTAGACGCCTTTCTATCTAGACTTAGTCAAAATTCTGATTTTCAAGGTTTCAATCATGGTAGCACACATATTGATTTGGCAGCTTATGCAAATGACATTTTGTTATTTCTCTCTAATCCTCTCTCTTCTTTACCTGCTTTTCTCTCGGAGACGGAGTCCTATTCTTCTGTATCTGGTTATAAACTTAATAATGAAATCTTGCCTTTAACTAAATTTACTTTTAAGGATGATTTTAAAATAACTAATTTCAATTTGAATACTAAACACATAAAGTACTTAGGCATATATTTCTCTTCTTCTCAATCACTTCATCAATTTCCATATATTGGGACAAGTGTTGCTCAAAGATTTCTTCCCTCATTGACAGATGGCATCCCTTGTACATATCCTGGTGGGGAAGGTTGGATACAATAAATATGATGCTATCCCCTATTGTCTTATTTACTGTGTCTAACATCCCAGTCACCATACCCCAAAGGTTTTTCAAACAAATTAACTCTTTACTACCTTGCTTTCTCTGGAATAAGAGAAGAGAACGTATGTCATAGCAAAGCGTATTCATCCTAAAATAGAGGGTGATGTTAACTTTCATAATTTTCCTACCTACCATAACCTTACGTCAATCATTTCATTGGTTTACCAGTATCTTGTCAGATTCACCTCTTTGGGTGACACCTGAACATTCCTATATGGCCCCTTTTGCTTTTCAGGAACACTTATCATTCACCCGAAAACCTCAGAAACTATCTACTCCCATTGTTAAACACACTATAAGTTATTAGATTCTATTCTATTAGACAATTCTTCTAATGTAACATCACTTCTTCAAATGCCCATCTGGCACAATCATCAGAAAACGGTTAATGACAAACCCATTTATTGGAAGTCATGGTGACAAAAGGGCCTTCTCTGGGTACACCAGTCATATCAGAATAATACAATTATATCTTTTCCCCAAGCTAGAACTATATTTAATTTTCCTACTTCATTTTCTAATAAATGTCATTTGCTACAACAAGCCTTGATTTCAGCAGTTGATCAGTCTGCTCCAATTTTAGACCAATCAAACATTATTTCTAACACTTCTCATACATTTTTGAATTCTTGGTCCAAGACATCAACAATTTATACATACTTATATAACCTGATTCCCGTTAGAAACAAAACTGAAGTGGAATTAGATAGAGAATGTGACCTTAATGTCAACTGGTCTGTTCAAATATGGAATAAAATCTGGCTTAAAAAACATCTAGAGCAGTCAACACCACGCAGACGCTTTTCTTCATTTATAATAGGCTAATCCTTTCCCCCTCATTTCTTCATAAGATTAACGCTGAACTACCCGGCACTTGCTGGTCATGTTCATCCATGAATGCTGATTTAAAGCACTTACTTTTTTCCTGTTCATCTGTTCAAGATTTTTGGAAGAGTGTCTGGAAACAGATTACCCAGATTTTTCAGCTTGTGGTATCTTTCTCTTCTGCTAATAATTTTTGGGGGTCTCTTTCTGATGACTGGTTGCAATGTCCTTTACATTTACAGGTTTTGGATTTGCTTTAGGGCATAGCGTTTCAGCAGATTACTAAACACTGGAAGAATATGTCTGACCTCTCTTTCCAGGCTTGGCGGTACGCTGTATGCTATAATCATAGAGTGGGTACTGTATATGTATATCTAATATCTTTGGCTGTAAAACATCTGATTATATGATCTCCAGTTACAAGTTTTATTGATTGCCATGCAAAAATATCATATACACGAAAAACTTCTGACCAAGAAGTGTCTAAACCTCCTTGACATTCTGATCTTTCTCTATTTTTAATAATGTTTGTATAGGTTTTATATAAGTTATGTTGTTATGTTTTAGATAATTGACCAGATTTGTAATATAGTCTCACATATTTTCTCTTTATTGTTAAGATAACCACTCATCTATGTATATTTATTTCTCTTTTTGTTTTTCCAGATTAATAAACATAATATATATGTATCTTTATTGTAATCCCTCCTCTTTTAGCCTTCCCTGTTTACTTCAATAAACTTTACTTTTTTCAAAACTAAAAATACCATTACACAAAACTAAGCATCATACCAAAGTGAGTAAGGTTGGAAAACCAGTATGGTATAGCAGCAGCCCAAATGGACGAGCCAGGAAATATGACAATAAAACTAATTTTTATGATTAGGGAGGATCTCTGAATGAAATACAGTGTGGGCCTAATTACGAGTTCCTGGTAATTTTCCAATCCATGGTTAAAATCCTGTTTACGTGTGAAGGTATTTAACCCATCCCATAATTATCCGATGCACTAAATAACTCAACCTTTGTTAAATATCAGCAGGGCAAATGTGCTGGAATTTAACAGTGGCAAACATACCGTATTTACTGTTTCATGCGGATTTTGGTGCGTTAAACACCAAAATCAGCATGTTATTCCCCATAAACTCACCCGATGAATAAAGTACCCTGTTGTATCATTATTTATCAAGGGCAATAACTAACGCCTTCGCTTGTAATCAGGGCCTTAGTGTATAAGATTATCACAAATAAAGACTGCATAAAGCAATGAGATAGGTATATGTGGTGGCGTAAAATTCAATCATTTGCAACAGTACATTTTAAAGTGAGAGACAGATGTGGGAAACCTGGTAAAAGCCATCAGATTTGAGAAAACACCCGTGCACCTCCACAATAGTCACTTTGATCCTTTCGCTATTATAGCGTTTGACATACAGTCCATATCCTTAGTCAGAAGCCACTTCCACAAAATCAGACGATGTAGAGAGTTCAAGCTTTTATTTTGCAAACGTTATGATCCACAGCCGACGCGCGTTTCGCCCTGTTCGGGCTTTCTCAAGGCTGTATACCATACATAAAACAAAAAAGAAAGGAAACATACATGTACTGAGTTTTGCACGTTCCAATCAAGTGTTTAGACGATTAAACTCAATTCACAATTCTTACATATTTCTCATGCAAGACAAGTTTGGGTAGTGACCACCTTACCCCTCACCATATACAAAGCACATGCAGTTATCACCAACACCCCTTATATTGGGTATTGTTGGAAACTTCACATGATGACCCCACCAGGGACACCGACGAGAGCCATGCACTCCAAACAATCCAACCATATGTGTTATTGAGTTCAGTGCCACTCCATTGCGTATGATTCTATAATATAGTCCAATCATCTAAAAACCCGTGCCAAATCACTGCACACATTTGAATAAGTGCCCAGTGTCAACCATAAAGAACCTAGCTTTCCAGTGAGTAAATATCATGAGACTTATGTAAAACTTCACACATGCTATTCACAAGGATAGTGCATTTCAGCTCACCTATTTGTAGTGCAATCATAAGTCCCAATTCCTGTATCTACTGAAAGTCTGTGAAATGTACTTTTATGTCCTTGTCTGGTTAATCTAAAAAACAATTCCCAAGCAATACATAATTTTTCAAAATATCCTTGTAAACCTTTAGTTAAAACACTTTCCTAATTGCTACAGCTCAATATTACCACAAATTCATACCTTAGACTCTTTAGTCATTGTATTACTGCAGGATCCCTTGATTAGTGTCAGAAACGTGAAATATCAAATCGGTCTTCTCAGCAGTACTATTCGTGTGGCACCATATTAAGCCCCACCTCCTGTTGGTTAAATAACAAGTCGCTATAATGAGGTGTTTACTTTGACTAGCATTGTCATCCCTACCGATCAATTAAAAACACCCACTGGTGTAACGTTACCCCCATTCTAACTTGACAATAATAACTGATATGTAAGTATCTGTTTTAGCACTATTCCTGACCTATGACGGTAACCGTTATGTAAAAACTCTTTATTGATGACTATTCAGTATATCCTCTTCAACATAATACACCCGTATAGCGACCCACTTGGCCATAGCTCTAGCCCTCAGATGTCGTGTTCACCACCCCTGAGGTCCACTGCTTCATTTAGAGGTGGGGGACTCGCTTGCTTTCTATCAGCAGTGCCTCAGCTTGGAAACCCCAATACTGGCGGCCCATATGTCTCAGGGCCACAAGAGTCAGGAGAGGCTTGTCCCTGTATATGAGGATACTGGAATTAGCGGCAATGGAGAAGCAAAATTTGTAACAGTGTTGATTAAATGATACAGCAGGAAAAGATGCATACGGACAAAATTTGTGGCAATTATTTGACTTTTCTGATATTTTAACCACACAATGTTCCTGATGCAATAGTGTTTTCATAATAATAGACAACACAGAAATTTCTCAAGAAGGAAAAGGAAATATATATATATATATATATGTATATATATATCTATATATATCTATATATATATAGATATATATATATATATATATATCACACCAAAACGCTGTATACCAACAGGAAAGCAGCAGCCACGGACACAGGAAAGCTTTTAAGCAGTTGTTTATTTTGCAGATACCGGAAACTTGACGCGTTTCGGGACCGAGTCCCTTGATCACGATATATATATATATATATATATTCTTCCAAAGTTTGCCCACAAACGAAGATACACACAGCTTACACGTGATTCCTGCTACAAACATTCTTTATTCAGGCAACACAGTGAGTACAGCCAGGTATTCTCTCCACAGCCCTACGCGTTTCAGAACCCTGTCTTCATTGAGCAGAGCTTACAGGACAGCTAAGAATAATGCAGTGACACAACTGGGGGGGCTCTATCAAGACTAGTACTAACTGAAACCTCAGCAAGTCGGAACCCATTGGGGTAATATTTAAAGGTGTAGTACAAGTCCCAGAAGCACTATAATTGAAGCCCATCGGAGGGCGATAAAAGCTAATTAGAGACTTGCAGCAACCGTATCCAACCAGCGAGAGCCCGTGAACAAGGAGGACGAATCTCCGAAACGCGTAGGGCTGGGGAGAGAATACCTGGCTGTACTCACTGTGTTGCCTGAATAAAGAATCCTGTTCGTAGCAGAAATCACGTGAAAGCTGTGTGCATCTTCGTTTGTGGGGGAACTTTGGAAGAATATATATATATATATATATCGAAACAAAACACTTTCAGGCATAGAGTGACGCATAAATTATGCAAAAAAAGAGAGAACTCTGGGTAGTTCTCAAGTTTAGGTGGAAAGCAGCTCCTGTTAGAGCACTTTCAACAGCAGCGACACTCTAGATCTGCTCACCTCAAATGTCTGCTTTTCTATCAAAGTCTTTAAGCATAGGATTAGCACAGTGCCATCCACGCCGAGATAGAAAAGGACAAATAGCTGTAATACTGTGCCTGGAGTGATAAATGACTTTTATTCAGGCTTCGAGTGCTGCATAAATTATGCTGAAAAGAAGCAGAGAACAGTTCCCAAGTTTGGATGGAGAACAGCTCCTGTGTAGAGCACCCTACAACTCCAGTGACACTCTGAATCTGCTCACCTCAAATATCTTTTCCCAGCTAAGCTTGGGAACTATCCAGACTTCTCTGCTTCTTTTTTGCATAGTTTTTGCATATGTATACATGAAACACCATTGTAGCAAGAATTATTACATCCCAAATATTGTACCCCGAGGTTTGTCAGAGGGGAAAACCAACACAATAATCCTTTCCTAGAAAGGTAATCTATGACAGTTCATGTACCAAATTACCTATGTGTAAATGCTGATTGACTTCAACAAATACTTTTCACAATCAATATGGCAGGCCTGCTGCGTTCATTGTAACTTTTTGTAATAAATATATCAGACTTATGGCATATGAAATATATTTTCTGTGTGAAACAATAAGGCCTATAGATGTTATTATTGGCTTGTCATCATGACCAACTCAGGCCACCTCTATTGAGCTTAAACTTTCATATTAGGCAACCATCAAGCATACAGTCATAAATTTACAGTAGTATACAAAATTAAACTTGTCAAAACGAAATATAATTTCTCCTAAGAGGGCCTAATAACTATTCTCACAGACCATCTACACCCACGGTGTTCTGGAGAATTAACCAGCACCAAAACCTTGCCTAGTACTGTAATCTATGAGATTCAATGTATCTAAATACATAATTTGTAGGCTGCCATTTAACTGTAAACCTGCCTCCAAGCTTTAGCACAGTGTAATAACAATCGACCTTTAAAAGCCTGTTGCTTTTATCACTTGCTTTTCATAATAAGTATATTAGGCCTACTTGCTTAGTCATAACTTGCCATTATAAACAAATCACAGATAAGGAATATGCCATATATTTGCCCAATGTACTATTAAGGCCAATAGCCCTTTCTATTGGCTTGACACTATGTCCCAACACATATCTACGGAAGTGTGCGTAAGCTGTCAACCGTAACCCATACAGTTATAAAATGACAAGTATGTACAAAATTACAGTTGGCAAAATAGTATACAACCCCCTCTTAGTAGGGCCTAACAAGAATCATCACACTGAAAGTTTACTCCCAGTGTTTTACAGAGTGGGTAATCTTCATTACAATCTGTCTATAGCCTGTACCATAATGTGATAACAATCTACTGCCTTTGTAATCACTTTTCACAATACACATACCGGACCTGTGGCATCTGGCATAACTTTTCCTTGCACACCAAACAGCCCTTTTGCTATTATTATTGGCTTATGACCATAACAAACTCAGGTTCACTATACTGAGTGTAAGCTTTCCCACAAAGCAACGACCAGACTTACAGTTATAAAATTGCAAATGAATACAAATTTACAGCTAGCAAAGCATAATACTATATATCCTAAGAGGGCTAAACAAGGATTCTAATAGTGCAAATATACTATACACCAAAGTTTCTTCAGGGATTTTGAGGGGGCAAGCAAAAGCAAAACCATTACCTACTATGGTAATCTGTGGCATTCGGTGTATCAAAATATCTAACAGTAGGCTTTAATACAGAGAAATAACAATCCACTCTTAAATCCCTATTTACTTTAACATGCTTTTCAATCAATGCGTCAGGACTACTGTCTTTATCTTAACGTTTCGGAATAAACAATAAGGATTATAGCCTTTAGCATTGGTTTGTCATAATAAACAACTTAGATCTACTGCATACATTGTGGGTGTCCAATGCCACAACCCTAGTCTACTATGATAATCTGTTGGATAGCATGCAATAAAATACCTGTTTATAGCCGGTACACAATGTGATAGTAACCATCTGTTAAAGGGATAGAGGATTTACCAAATGCTTTTCACAATAAATAAGATAGGCCCACTGTTTTCCTTATACCTT
This sequence comes from Lissotriton helveticus, assembly GCF_964261635.1. Taxonomy (NCBI): domain Eukaryota; kingdom Metazoa; phylum Chordata; class Amphibia; order Caudata; family Salamandridae; genus Lissotriton; species Lissotriton helveticus. Next base: position 283,664,890 of record NC_136061.1, on the reverse strand, counting down.
TTCATAATAAGCACATCAGACCAATGATATTGGGCATAACATTTCCCAATGCACCAATCAGGCCTAAAGCTTGTCACGATAAACAACTCAGGTCTACTCTACTAAGTGTAAGGCTTTCCACAAGGCAACCAACAGTCACACAGTCATAAAATTAGAAAGTTATACATACTTACAGCTGGCTAAGTAAAATACGGTGTCTTCTAAGAGGTCCTCATAAGAATTCTCACGGAGCAAATACTCTATATCAATAGTTTGCCACAGGGGTAACAACACTGAAACACTTACCTACTGTTTTGATTTGTGAGATTTCCCGTAACAAAATACCCATCTGTAGGCTTTACTACAGAGTAATGGAAACCCACTCTTAAATGCCTACTGACTTGTATCATATGCTTTTCACAATCAATATATTAGGCCTTTATTGTAATTTTTCCTGATAAACAATCAGGCCTAAATCTTTAATATTGGCTTGTCACCATAACTAACTCAAAGTTACTGTGTTGGGCATACGTTGTGGGTGACCAACACCAAAACGCTTGCCTACTATGGTAACCTGTGAGATTACATGCAACATATGCTTTTGGCAATACATTTGTCAGGCTTACTGCCTTTATCATAACATTTCATAATAAACAGATCACGCCCATAGCAATGATCCCTGTCTTGTTAACATACGCAGCTTACTCCTGCTTTATTAAGTATAAACTGTAGCACAAGCCAAAAGATGCAATACAAGCATTCTTTTTAGTGGAACCACATAAATATGGCCAATCAAATCCTGTACGCAGGGAAAAACAAACATGCGAAAAACAAACATGCGGGTGGAGCATAAACCTCACTCTCAATAGTAATCTAAAAGCTGTCTTTATTGATCATATAAGGTAGAATAGAGCTGCACTTTCTAGCCAGATGTACAACTGCATGTAGATTAGTGAAGCCCTTGGCATTCCATATTGCTCTCTAACACACAACTGCACGCTGAAGTCGAAAGGTAATGATAGAAAGGGAGTAGCAGAGTGCTGGGAAGTGCTGGGAAGCAGCAATACATGCCTAATGACTTGCCTCCTCCTATATGTGCTGCTGTCATAGAAAAACAAAAAATGTGAACTATGTACTTATCTAAGGCACTTTATCGGCATTACAGTGCCATCGCTGTGCCTCCTGAAAGGTCAAGCTGCTTGATACGTTATGGTTGTTAGTGAGACTTCTTTATAAAATACTACTGCTGCTTTCTCATAAATAAACAAAATAATCACAGGTCTGGGAATGGAAAGCTCTTTCATACAAAAAGTACTTGTCCACCAACCTGTGACCAGAGCCAAAGCCCCTTTCCGTCGTACTCCTGAAAACTCTTTTTTAGGTTTATTTATTTATTTATTTATGCATTTTTATATAGCGCGGACTTTACCCGAAGGTGTCAGAGCGCTTCACAAAAGGAACAGAAATGAAACATAATGAGAAACATTACAAAAGAACAGATTACAAAAGCATACATTACGTTACATAAGGTAATAGTGACATTTGTGAGCAAACAAAATACATGAGGTAGTCAAAATTGTGAGCAACCAAAAATACATGAGGTAGTAAAGGTAATAGTGACAATTGTGAGCAAACAAAATACATGAGGTAGTAAAAATTGTGAGCAGCCAAAAATACATGAGGTAGTAAAAAGTGCACAGGAGGAAAAAGTGACAAGTGTGCAGTTATAAGAGAAAACAAAGTATCATTTGAGGTATAATACTGCAAAAGGTGCTAGACACTCAGGCACAAGAACAAGCGTTATGTAGGCAAAGGAGGCACTTGTGCCAGTATCAAAGGTAAAAACATGTGAGAGGTAGCAAACCGTGTGTTACAAGGGAAGGGCAAAGTGGTGTGTGCATGTTATACAAGGGCACCGAACACAAGTACATGGAAAATACTGCAAAGAGGCAGACACTCCAACCCCAGGAATACCCTGGGAAGGCACTTCCATGGTCGTGGAAATTGTCAGTATTGGGAAGTCTTCCTCCAAATAACAAGAGGACGTGAATTACTTTTGGAGGTGTCTCTGGAGGAGGAGAACTTTGAGGTCCCTTTTGAAAGCCTGGGAGGAGGCGGTGGTCCGGAGCAGAGGCGGAAGGGAGTTCCAGATTCTCACTGCGTTGCCTGAAAAGGATTGGGCCATTGTTCTCTCCTTCTTGAAAGTGGGAGGTTCAAGTAGAAGATTCTCCGCATTGCGTGAGGGTGTAGAGCCTAGGTTGATTACATAAGGTCCAGCGACAGCGGCACTGTCAAGCCAAACCTAAAAACGATGGATGAAAATATTCGAGTCAGTCTGAACCACTGGTAGTTACTAGGGTTCATGCCACTTCATTTGTGTACATGTGTTTGGGCCCTTATACACAGGGAGCAACCACAAAACGGCCTTGCAATCAGTCAACAGAACACTTCAGCCCAGACTGCTTGGCCAAGTCTCACCTGGACTGGAACACAAGCAATTCCAGACATGTTTCTACCAGTTTTGATTTGTATACTTTGATCTCTATGGTCCAGCACACCTGTCCCCAAGCAAGCAATCACATCTTACTAGAAGATGAAGGGTGTCTTTTTCTATATGGAATCTGTTTATACTGGAACAATGTACCACAAGAAGGGGATGGTTCCTTGGACAGTTGGAAACACCTCTTTCTGCTACATACATTTGCAGTACCAGGGACAGGCTTCAAGCTATTTCTATGGCACACTTCTCAATGAATCTGACATAGACCTTCACTCTAAAACGAGGTCCAGCAGGTTTAATATGTAAGCAATCCTATATCCCCTATATACATCACTCTGGATATGGGGTCCCATGGCTGACCGTGTCAGCTCTGGTCATATGCATGTTGGAAATTCCACCTTGCTGCCTTTTCACCTTTACACAGGGGTGTGTGATGTTGGCGAAGTTAGTTTCAGGCAACTTTGTGTTTTTTTCCCAAACTTTACCAACCAAATGCAAGTAGGGAACTTAAAAATGAAATGAAAAATAACTGCAGAACATTCTTGCAAAAAGAAAGTTTTACATGAGCAGAAACGCACTTGCGTATTTTTGCATTAAAAGGAGTCCTTCTCCCACCAAAAGAATGCGGTGCAGTGGGAAAAATCTCTCCGCAAATAACCCTTTACCTGAATTTTCACAAGCAGGTGAAGATAACAAAATGGGCAACTTCAGGAAGTTTTCAAGTTTGCGAACTTTGCAAATCAATGCTGATGGAATTTTAATTTCTAGCAACTCTAGTTTTAAATATGGAGATTTCCATCATCTGCGGAGGATCAGTACTGAGCGAGTCCCTGTCTGTACGAGGAGTCTGCAGCTGGTGATGGCCAAACTAGACCCTTGAAACCACAGATCATGACCCGAAACCAAAACTACTGCTCAAATCGCAGACATCCCAAGACAAAAAGGGGGCATCTATCGCACAAGCAAGGTATTTTTGCAGTACATTCTGAGAAAAAGAGGTATATATTGCTGTTACAGTAATCCATCCACGTGAGCGCAGAGGTTTCTCATGAATATTATTTTAAACAACCACTTGTGCAAGCTTCACATTAACACCGCTGCCCAGCTGCACTTTCAAGGTTGCACTTTTCAAAGTCTGCGCTCAGCAGTAAAAACAGGGGCAGGTGTTGCCCAAGTCAGACACTGGGAACCTGCAATTAGTCACTTCTCTACTCTCCATACCCTACATACACCATCAATTAGACAGTTTGCATGACAAATGACCCTGGTTATACCAAGAACTCCATAAACTAGAGAGCCTTCCTATGGAGTCTTCGCAAAATGAAAACAAGGCTTAACATCCAAACTCCCACCTTTTCCAGAAAAAGAGACAGAAGCCAATTTTATTATCTGAAGAAGATTGATTTGGAGGGCTACCTGTTCTCATCTGCTTCTGCTCTTGCATTACGTTGTCTGGTACCTCTTTCCAACTGCATTAAACGTTTATAGCTCCTGAGAACTTTTAGTAAAGTCTATCAGCAGGAGTACACAGCAGTTCCTAGTCAGGTAGATAAGACATAAGTAATGTCTAGTGACAGGGCCGACTTTAGCACTAGTGGCGCCCTGTGCGACAATGTTTGTTGCCTCCCCCCCATCCGAAATGACCAACTCCTCCACAGATTCCCTCACTACCACCATTTGACAGTGCCCCTCATGTCTCCATAACCACTGTCTCTTAGATTTATTTAGTTATATAGCGCCACTCATACAAGTTTAAGATGTCAGCATACACTTTACATCACAGACACATTGCACAGAGACAATGTGATGTGATGTGAAGTACATTTGTATAGCGCACTACCACTCCACGGAGCATCTTGGTGCTTTAACACGTGCCGCTGAGAGATGGTCACAGCTCTACTATTATCAACCACAGGGAAAGCTTTATACCAGTGTTTTACATACAGCGTCCGGCAGGCTATAGATCCATGTCTTAAGGGATTTCCTAAACTTCTGTTCGGTGGTGATCACGCGAAGTTGATGGGGCAGTTTATTCCATGCCTTTGCACCTATGACCGCCAGGGATTTTCCTCCCTTAGTCGTCAGTCTAAATTTCGGGACAATCATCAGATTGGCTGTAGCAGATCTAAGTTCCCGTGTGGGATGGTATCGCCTGAAATTTCTGCAAAGGTACAATGGGCCTTGCTCATGGAAGGCCCTGTAGACAATCGTCAGAACTTTAAACAAAATGCACTTCTGAATTGGAAGTCAATGAAGGGCGTCCAGCGCAGCCGAGGCTGAAGATTTCCTTGGCCATCTGAGTACCAGTCTAGCAGCCGCATGCTGGACCATCTGCAGTCTGTGCAGGGCAGATTTATTTGCCCCTGCATACAGGCTATTGCAGTAATCCAATCTGGAAGTGATTAGCGCTACTGCGACAGTACATCTGGCTGGTAGTGGGAGAAGGTCAAAAAATTTCCTAATGCCCTTAGTTATGTAAAAGCATGAGCCAGCTACTTCCTTTGCTTGCTGTTTGAACGAGAGAGTCTCATCAAATTTAATCCCTAAGTTCCGTGCTGCCCTGATAGTATTCGGGGAGGGTTCTGCATCCTCTGGCCAACACTTCTGGGGAGAAAAGGAGTTATTTAAGCCAAACGGCAACATTTCCGTTTTAGCGGAATTACATTTGAGATGATTGTTTGTCATCCAAGCAAAAATCGCCGTCAGGCACACGTTCAGGGTCTGTTCCGTATTGGTCATGTCCTCATCCAGGACTAGGACTAGTTGCGTGTCATCAGCGTACGCTATTGTGCTGATATTGAAGGAGGAGATTAGTTCAATCAAGGGGACCATGTACAAGTTAAAAAGGGTAGGGCTCAGACTCGAGCCCTGTGGGACTCCTGACCGCAATGCCTTCTCTTCGGAGCAGAACTTTCCCAGCGTGATAACCTGCCGTCTATGCGTCAGAAAATGTTTGAGCCATTTTAACACGGTGACCGCTATGCCCACACTAGTCAGGCGATGTAACAGGATAGTATGGGACACCGTGTCAAACGCTGCAGATAGATCTAGTAGGATCAGGACTCCCCTCTTGCCCTGATCCAGTGCAGATCGTATGGTCTCTGTTGTGAACAGCAAGGCAGACTCTGTAGAGTGGTGAGCTCTGAAGCCAGCTTGATTGGTATGAAGAATATTTTTCTCCTCCAGAGAAGGTGTGTAAATCAGTATATAGGAAATGTTACATAACACAGAGGCCTACAAGGAGTAAAAGTCACATTTCATCCATACTGGTAGGCAGTATAGTTTAAGAGTGATTGGCTTGGAAAAGCACAAATTCAGATTTTAAAATGTAACACCATTATTAGGGGTTTTCTTTAATAATAAGCATTGATTTCTACCCAAATGAACCCCTTTTGCAATATTGTGACAATGAAAGACTGGGCAAAAAATATATAGCTCTAATATTTTCCTTGCAGTTTACAAGAAGCTCTTTGGTGGCAGTTAATAGCTCACTATTAAGATTTTAACTCATAAACTGAAAATAACAAAAGGATCTCTGACAAAAGCGGTAACCCATTGATTTATTTATATTATATGCACTTTGTGATGTGAATGGGACACGTTCTTTACAGCAGGCATATAAACCCTCTGCACTATGATGAGTCGAATCTCACACTAGACAAAGCTCCGGTTTCTCCAGGAAGAGCATTAATCACCGGAATCGTCATTTATATTGATGCTGGAAAATTGCTTATTACAATGTACGCGGCATCAGGGGCTTTTGAAAGGCTGAACATCACACCCCTATCCCAAGTCAGTGCCCGGTGCGGTGGCACCGATCGCACGGCCCTAGGGCCGACCCTGTCTAGTAACTATGTCAACGGAATCAACCAGCAGAGTATGAAACGATCTACAACAAGAAAAGAGAGAGAGAAAATAAAAAAACGATATAACAAAAAATACCTTTCTAAAACTAAGGGCCTGGTTACGATCTTGGCTGCCAGAGATACGCCGTCACAAACATGATGAATATCTCGTTTGCCAAATTACAATTTCATTATATGCTATGGAATTTGTAACATGGCAGACAGGATATCCATTACGTTTGTGACATAGTATTCCACCCGCCAAGATCGTAATCACGCCCTAAGACTCCAATACTGCCTTGGGAAGACCCCGCCCCCAGAATCCAGGTACTGCCTTGGCCATTGTGTTGGATGAGGCAGCCAAGGTGGCTGGGTAGTACGAGGGTAAAGATGGTTCTGCCCAGCTCAATGCTGGCAGCAACCCCCATACTATACCCAGGGTAATTCGGTGGGTGGTTGCCGGGCAATACATGCAGGAACCCAGTAGCGGCCTGTACCCTGCCAAAGTGGCGGGACGGGCCAGAGGAGTGAGGGGGGGTGGAGGGGATTGGGCCAAAAAATAAAAAACTTACCTCAACGCCGCTGCAGTTTGCTCTTCCTTCTGGGCACAGGCTCCCAGCCTGCGCTGCGGCCAATCACCTGAGCCCTGGCAACTTGCGCTCCCAGGCCGACTGGGAGCTTGTGTCTGCTCTCTCCAGCCCCAGCAACAAAGCTGGGGCTGGAGAGAGCTACCCTGCGAATGAGGGGTTTTGCCGGCCTGAGAAGGCCGGTATACACCTGTTAAACACCTAGGGCCTCATTTATGAAAAGTGACGCATTGCTGCGTGAAAACAGCAATGCGTCACTTTTCACTGCGCTCTCACTGCGACATGATTGATGCGTCATATTTATAATATGACGCATCATGGCGCAAGGAGTTACAGATTCGTCAGTATTTCTGACGTATCTGTAGGCGCAAAAGTGACGCATTGCTGGAGTGTGTCACAAAAGTGACGCAACTCCAGCAATGCTTCCTTTCACATGGGGAAAGCCCCATGTGAAAGGGCTTGCGTCAGTCTTACGCCTCCTGTGAGGCAGGCGCAAGATTTTGACGCAACAGCGTCCTAAAAGTGACGCAGTGAAATCTCATAGATTTCACTGCGTCACTATTACGAGGCTTTTTGCGGGTGAACGCCCCCTCTGCATACATTATACCTGACGCAGGTATAATGTAGCGCAGGGGTTTACAAAGTAAAGCATCTGCTTAGATGCGTCACTTTGTAAATAGTGCGCATCAGGAGGCATGTTTTACGCCACCGAAGCGTCACAAAAAGTGACGCATCAGAAGCGCAAAACTCACGCAAGGCCTCATAAATGAGGCCCCAAATGAGCAGTGAAGGGATTGCTCACCACTCCCCCACCAGCGGTGTCCTTCCCTGAACCCGCCCCCAAGATGAGTCAGAGTTCTGGGGGCGGGTCCAAGGGATTAAAATAAAGCAATAATAAAACAGGTTTAAAACATGTTTTAATATTGTTTTATTTGCAGGTGGTGGCGGAGCGACACTTCTCCGCTCTTATTGAGTGCCGCCGCTGCTTGACGTACCACAGCCTGTGGGCACATTCAGGAGTGCCTCACGTCCAGGAAGGGGCAATAAAGCAACACACCCCAAAGGCTCTTGAGATTTCTCAATGGGTTTGTTGCTCCTGGAGGTGAGGGGAATCCCATAGATGTGTTTCAGGTCTACAGCACATGGACAGTAGACTTAAGAGGGGAGAGTGTGGAAATGTGATCCAAGAGAGTCTTTTATGCACCTATACAGACGCAAAAAGGGCAATCCCTGTGAAGCCCCGTTGTGGTCGACCCCCATTGCCTGTACTTTCATGCAGTGCAAAACGTCAGCACTGCCTTTTCACTGCTCAAACAAGTAGGGATTTCTACTGAAGCCATTGTGCAGGTCTGCACTAGGATTCAAGGCAGCAAACGCCTTTCAAAAATATTACAACTATATTTTTAAACATCTTCTCCATCTGTGACTCCAAAAGCAGTTTTGTGTACTTTTCGTTAAAACAAGAAAGGAATACAATTTAGTGCAAAAACATAAGAGAACAATACCACGGGTAATTGTGAGTCCACCCTTGTAGCTCCACATGTGGACCTTTCGCCCATTCAGACACTTCGGTCCATGGTGGCAGCCTAAGATATATGGCGAAAATCTAGAGGGTCATTCTGAAGGTTCCAAGCTATGCAGACGAAGCAGGAATTTGCTTAGTGGAAATCAGAAAGAGAAATACTTTTGCAATGTGCAATACTTCGGGATTCCTTTCAGTGCTCAGCACTTTAACTTTCTTCAAATGTCAGTTTGAGTCTTTCTTCTCATCTCATTCTCAGTCCGTGTTTCCTGTTGGGTAGTCAAGCGCTGCTGCTGATAAGACAGACTGCCCCAGTATGCAGGCCCAGGCTGCCAAAGACAACAATATTAGGTCACTGAGAATAGTGTGATTGAGACATATTGACTGCTCCCGCCCCTGGTGAGCCCAGTCCTGCCGAGGGAGCTCTGACTCTGCGAGTTTCCCACTGGATCTTTGTATATATTCACCAGAAGATTGGCTTCCTCGCGGGGCATGTCATGTAACATGTAGGATGCCATTTTGTAAACAGACCAGATAGCTCAGTGTGGGGAGCAGAGAGAGCCCTTGAAAAGCCGTGCTAGATCAAAATTTCATCCCTGAATGTATGTAGGGGTGGATGTGAATGCACAGAAGCATCATTGAGTGGATGGAGGAATATGAGTTGAACTATGTTATATTAAGGTGAATATGAGTTTAGAAGTATTGTAATGCAGACGTGTCGGTGAAGCGACTCATGCATTTAAGTGTTTTCTTGCCAGGACTGTATACAGCATCAGGTGAGAATGACCACTGTCTGAGCTGTTTTCTGCTGTAAGGGGGGGTGTTAAGCCTACCACTATATTGAATTATTCTGGCAGTCCTGGGACATGCAGTCCCCCAAACGGCATCCCATCTGGAATCTCAGGGCCCGATTCACAGTATGAACTTAAGACTCAATCCTAAACTTACTACTATTTTGGTAATCACAGAATGCACTTACTACTTTTGGTATTCACAGAATGAACTTACTACTTTTGGTATTCACAGACTGCAGTTTAGCTTTTCCCTGGGAGAATCTGCCACTTGGTTGTATAATAATAACAATTCCAACTGAGTTGAGACTGGACATGGCAGGCCACATACTTTTTTATGGATTACGCATTAGCATATTTTTACTATCATGATCCTGGCCAATAGGGGAGAGGATGTGGCCTGACGTCTAGAGCGTGTCTCGGCAGGGACGCTCAACATCCTGTGATTCTGGGCAAATCACTTCATCTCCCCGTGCCCAACAAAAAATAAATATGTCCATCTGTAATACAACTGGTGCTCGTGTAAAGCGCTCCGATACCTTTGGGTCAAGTTTGCACTATATAAAACTCTGTAAAAATGACAACCATTTAAATGAATGTGACCAAATATTCCATGTCCTGTTGGCGTGACTTCTTTCATTGAGTCATGTGAACCCTACAAGGTGTCTTTCCCCCCCACAATCAAGCTGCCCACAGCTCCCAAACCTGCACAGCCGAGCCTAGCTGAATCAAAGGTGACTCCCAACCTAGTGGTGACCCCCATCCAATCAGAACATTCAATCAGAACATTTGTAAAGTGCACTACTCACCCGTGAGGGTTTCAAGGCGCTGGGGGGGGAGGGGTGCTGCTACTGCTCGAATAACCAGGTCTTGAGTAGCCTCTTGTAGGTTAGTAGATCCTAGGTCTGCCGTAGGAGGATGGGGAGGGTGTTCCAGGTCTTGGCGGCGAGGTGGGAGAACGATCTGCTGCCGGTGGTCGCTCTTCAGATGCAGGGAATGGTGGCGAGGGCGAGGTCGGCGGAGCAGAGCTTGCGGTTCGGGGTGTAGAAGGTGAGTCGTCTGTGGAGGTATGCTGGTCTGGTATTGTGGAGTGCTTTGTGGGCATGGGTGAAGAGCTTTAAGGTGATCCTCTTGTTGACGGGAAGCCAGTGTAGGTCGATCAGGAGGGGTGTGATGTGGCTGTGGCGAGGGATGTCGAGGAGCAGGCATGCAGGGGCGTTCTGTATGCGTTGTAGTCGTTTTAGGAGTTTGGCCAAGACTCCTGCGTAGAGGGTGTTTCCGTAGTCCAGCCTGCTGCTGACGAGGGCCTGGGTGACCTTTCTACTTGTTTCGGTGGGGATCCACCTGTAGTTCTTGCCGAGCATGCCGAGGGTGTTGAAGCAGGAGTATGAGACAGCATTGACTTGCTTGGTCTTGGAGAGTGTTTAGTCGAGGACGAACCCCAGGTTGCGTGCGTGGTCGGTGGGTGTCGGTGCTGCTCCCAGTGTGGTCAACCACCAGAAGTCGTCCCAGGCTGTGGGGGTGGAGCCGAGGATGAGGACCTCCATCTTGTCTGAGTTCAGCTTCAGACGGCTGTTCTTCATCCACTCGGCAACAGCCTTCATTCCTTCGTGGAGGTTGGTTTTGGCGGTTAGGGGGTCCTTGGTGAGGGAGAGGATCAGCTGGGTGTCGTCGGCGTAAGAGATGATGTTGAGGTCATGCAGTCTGGCGACGTGGGTGAGCGGTACCATGTAGACTTTGAAAAATGCCGGGATGAGGGATGATCCTTGGGGTACGCCGCAGTTGATCTCGGAGGCTACGGAACGGAAAGGGGGAGGCGGACGCTCTGGGTTCTGCCGGAGAGGAAGGAGGTGGTCCATTCCAGAGCCTTGTCTCGGATCCCTGCATTGTGGAGGCGTGTGCGTAGGGTGCGTTGACAGACAGTGTCCAAGGCGGCTGATAGGTCCAGGAGGATGAGGGCAGCGGTTTCGCCATTGTCCAGCAGGGCCCTGATGTCATCGATGGCGGCGATGAGGGCAGTTCGGTACTGTGGTTGCTGCGGGACCCGGACTGGGAGGGGTCCAGGATGTTGATCTCCTCAAGATAGCGGGTCAGTTGTCCATTGACAGTTTTCTCGATGACCTTCGCCGGGAACAGGAGAAGGGAGATGGGCCGGAAGTTCTTGAGGTCCTTCGAATCCGCCTTGAGTTTCTTGAGTAAGGCGTTGATCTCTGCGTGCTTCCAGTTCTCCGGGAAGGTCGCGGTCTCAAAGGAGATGTTGATGGCCTTGCAGAGAAATGGCGTGCGATGGTGGTGCTAGTTTTGTTGAAGATGTGGTGTGGGCATGGGTCTGATGGAGAGCCGGAGTGGATTATGTTCATGCTTTTGATGGTGTCTTCATCGTTTATGTTGGTCCAGGTGAGCAGGGGATCAATGTGGGTAGGGGCTGTGGGGTCTGAGGTGTCGGTGGTTTTTGGGCAGCCAGGTTGTTGAAGCTGTTGCGGATGTCTGCGATCTTGCGATGGAAGAAGGTGGCAAGGGAGTCGCACAGTTCTTGCGATGGTGGGATGACGTTGGTGTTGGAGCTGGCGTTGGAGAGTTCCTTCACTATGTTTAAGAGCTCTCTGCTGTTGTGCGCGTTGTTGTCAAAGCGGTCCTTGAAGCAGGCCTTGTTGGCGGATCTGATGAGGTGATGGTGTCTGCGGATGGTGTTCTTGTGGGCTGCGTAGCTCTCTGGTGTCTGTTCGTGGTGCCATTTCTTCTCTAGTTTTCGGCAGGTTTGCTTGGAGGCCTGGAGGTCCATGGTGAACCAGCTGGCTTTCTTGTTAGTGCGTCTGTTGGAGGGTTTCTTGAACGGGGTGAGAGTGTTGGCGCAGTCGTCGATCCATCGCCTGAGGTTTCGGGCGTCGGTGTCGGTGGGGTCGGCGGGTGGGCTTCGGGCGAGAGTGGTATTCAGCTGGTCTTTGCTCCAGCTGCGGCTGGAATCTGTTGAGTGCGATGGTGCATGGTGGGTTTCCGGAAGGTGAAGTGGATGCAGTGATGGTCGGTCCAGTGAAGTTCGGTGGTGTGGTTGAAAGTGATGTGGGAGCTTGCGGAGAAGATGGGGTCAAGCGTGTGGCTGGCGGAGTGGGTGGCCGATGTGACGAGCTGTCTGAGTCTAAGGTTGGTGAGGTTGTCAATCAGGGTGGTGGAGTTGATGTCGTTGTTGTTCTCGAGGTGGAAGTTCAGGTCTCCGAGGAGGATGTAGTCTGTGGAGGCACGGGTGTGCGTGCTGACGAAGTTGGCTATGTAGTCGCTAAACTGAGGCCGGGGTCCCCCCTCATCCCATTTGTGCAGTTTGTACGAGTATCTCACCAAGCCTTGTTTAGGCCTCGTTAGATTAGTATTTCTCAGTAGTCACAAAGCTCATTGTTATATAGCACCCTGCACAGTGCAGCACCTCACACACAATTAAATGTACCTCTCCTTGCAGTTAAAAATGGTCGGTTAATCACTCTTGCTCCTGCTAGCATAATCAAACTATTGAGTGTGCACTGAATCAGACTTCCAAACATGAATTTTAACATCCACCAGTTTCCTAAAGTTAATTTTAAGACAACAAAACAAACTGGCTCACTATGAAGTTAACCCCAAAGCATTCAAACCTGGCACTCTCACTGGACGTAGATGAAATACTGGACCTGAATTGTCACATGGCACTTTAAAGCAAGAGAAAGTAGTTCTTCCTCACTGTACCTTCAAGAAAAGTTGCAACTATAATAAATACTTCTCCTCTAGGCATTTTAATAACCTATCAGGATTGGCTGCACCTTTTGATTGAATTTTTTCCAGTTAGTGGTCTAGTCCACTTTCTTGGATGGATAACCGACCATTTATTCTCATGTAGGAACCAGCCATCTTGGTCTGGTGTCAAAGGCCTGGAGAGTGTGTGTTTGCTAGCAGAGGATTGTCTCACAGCACTGCACTTGTGTGTCACTATGTGTCTCTATGGAACGTTTCTCAGCCACTACTAGCCAAACACTCATGAGTCAATTCTCTAAATTGTGTTTTTTCTTGTGATCCCTTTAATGTTAAGAACACACATGGAATTTTTGGACTTTACGACCTCTCCATGGCAGTTATGTTATGTTATATTAAGAAATTTGTAAAGTGCATGGCTAGCCCGGCAAAGGGACGTCACAGCGCTGATTGCCAGGAAAGAGGGTGGTAGAGGAAGCTACTGATCAATGAAAAAGTCCGGTCTTCATCGCCCTTCTAAAGGATAGAAGTTATGGATGGTACAGCTTATAGATTCCTAGCACAAATACTCTAACTCTCACTCTCCATATGAAGATGACACCAACTTAATCTGGTCGCTCAAGACCTGAACAAATCATCAACCATACACCACACAGCACATAGTTGAGTAATCTCAACAGAATCCAAAAATTCCCTAACCAGCAACCAACTGGCAAACCACTCCCAAAGTCCATACCACAACCATGCTCAATACAGAAAAGCTGCATCCTAGCCATGCCACACTTCAGACAGGTATGATTGTCACAGAGATTCTAAGCATACTTGCATCCCATCTGGAATCTCAGGGCCCGATTCACAGTATGAACTTAAGACTCAATCCTAAACTTACTACTATTTTGGTAATCACAGAATGCACTTACTACTTTTGGCATTCACAGAATGAACTTACTACTTTTGGTATTCACAGAATAAACTTACTACTTTTGGTATTCACCGAATGCACTTGCGGCAAAACTACTTGAGGAGGAGGAGGAGAGCAGAGAGGATCTTCAGACAGAGGATCAACCTATTTGGAATGTCCAACCAAGATGTAAGGGCCAGGTACCGTTTCCCTTCCGAAGTCATCTTGGATATCGTATGTGAATGGGAGCAGGAACTTGACTCTGTGACCTGCTGCTCACATGCAATTCCAGCATATCTCAAGATCCTCTCTGCTCTCCATTTCTTTGCCACTGGGTCATTCCAAAGGGTCTCCAGTAACCATGTGGGCATTTCCCAGGTGAGCCAGTCACGGTGCCTGCATCAGGTACTGAGATGCATCACTGCTAGAGCCCTCAACCACATACAAATGCCACATACACTGGCCATGAGACAAAGGGCATCAAGAGATTTCTATCCCCTTGACAAATTCCCACATGTACTGGGTGCAATTGATTGTACTCATGTGGCCCTTCAGCCACCCGCCACATTGCACACATCTTCTGCAACAGACACAGATGGTATTCCATCAATGTGCAAGCTGTCTGTGATGCCAGTGGGAGGTTCATTAATGTGCATGCAGCGTTCCCAGGCAGTACCCAGGACAGCATCATATTCCGCATGTCACCTCTTGCCCAGCGGATGGCTGCTGGAGAATTTGGCAACATGTGGCTACTGGGTAAGTACCAAGCACTAAAAATGAGTGATATGAGTACTACTGTATAGAACATCCAAGCTGTATCACTTATGTATCATATGGGGAGGCGATTTTAACTGTAATATTTGTGACCAGGTAGATAGTGGGCGCTGTGGTCTTTCCTGGGATAAGGATCATCCCGTCCAGCAATTTGCACATTATAAAACTGGGGATATCCTTAATGAAGTTTTGTTTGACTTGGGTTTGGGCTTTATCAACATGTTATGCTCTAACCCCACGCCTTTTAACCCCACTTATAATGGCCAGGGGAAATCATCAACAATAGACTTCATTTTGATGTCATGTATATTTGCTACTAGAGTTAAGGATTTTGCCACACATGACATATCGGTGAGTGATCATTTCCCTTTAATTATGTCTCTTTAAGTCCAAGAGAATTTTTAATAGATCAAACATCGGTACTTATGGGGAACCTAATGTATCTAGGCAAAATGGATATGCCCTAAAATGGGGTAAGTTTAATCCTGACACCTTTACAAGGAAGGTTATGCTTAGATGTAAGTGCCACGAATAATGAGATCATTAGCGGGTTTCAGATATTTTCGAGGTACATTAAGCAGGAATTGTCCGTGAAACTTAGCAAATTGAATAAAAACAAGCATAGTTGGTTTGACGCAGCATGTTCCAAGGCCCATGCCAAGCTAAAGCAGTCACTACATTCAAAGCCTAGAGTTGTAGAGGATGTTAGGCTTGCGCGTAGAGAATATAATGCAGCCTTAAAGCTAAGGAAACGAACCATTAAAAATGAAGCATGGAGAGACCTACAGATAGCTTTAAAATTAAAGGACCTATCAGCTTTTTGGAAGGCGGTCAACGCACCCTTTTGGTGGAGAAGGACAGGGACACGATTGAGAATGCCATTAGCGAGGTGGAGTGAATGGGGCATTAAAAAAAATTATACAGTATTTCAGGTCACACACCAATGATCGGGATTGAGCCTGTAGCCACTAGGCTTACTATACAAGGTATAGAGGATGTGACCCTGAAATTTGAGCTGAACGAAGTTAACTTAGCCATTGAGTCGAGCCTCGGAGGTAAGGCACCTGGACCAGATGGCATTCTGTTGATCTTTTTAAACATAATATCCCCATTTGGGGTCCTATTTTAACCCAAGTGCATGTAGTTCAACTGGCCCTTTAACTTCTTGGTATGAATCAACCCTGGTCCCCATTTTTAAAAAAGGGAATAGGTCAGACCCAGCCTGTTATAGGCTGATATCATTACTCAACTCAACAATTAAGATTATTGGCAGAGTCTTGTTATTAAGGCTACACGCCTGGGCGGAAGAATACTCGATTCATAGTGACTTGCATCACGGCTTCCGCAAAGGCATGGGCACAATTGACCAGGGGTTAAATTTGAATATGATGATCGGCAAATATACCAAAGCCAAACAGGGAAAGCTATACCTAACGTTTGTAGATTTAACTGCAGCGTTCGATTCTGTAATCCATGAGGAGCTTTGGAGAATTTTATCTAATCTGGGGGTGGAAAGTTCAATAGTTCTAATTTTGAGGCAATTATCTGTGGGAGCAAATGCTAGGATTCGCTATGGGGCAGGAGGGGAATGCACAAAGCACTTTAGGGTGAGAAGGGGCTTGAGACAAGGTTGCGTGTTGGCACCTTTTTTATTTATATTATATATTAATGATTTGGGGAAAGAATGCCAGGACCTTCCATAAGTCGGTAAGAGACCTATACCAACATTAATGTATGCAGACAATGCGGTTTTAATGTCCTGTACCCTGATAGGGATGCAGAGGCTAGTTGATTGTTTTGCTGCTTATATGGCCAAACTAGGTCTAAAAGTCAACATCTCTAAGACTTTTGTGATGATTTGCGGGACAGGGATTACAAATGTTAGACCCATTTCACTCAAAAAGACACACATTGACCACTGCAATACCTTTTCCTTCTTGGGAATACTTTTTGATGAGAGGGGGACATGGACCCAGGCTATTAAAACACGGAAACTGCTGTTTTCCAAAGCGGTAGCCGCACTTTTTAATTTTAGTAAGAAATTGGGAAAACGGGCACCAGAGGTCCTAATACAGATTTACAAGGCGAAATGCATTTCAATAGCCACTTATGGGGCAGGTGTCTGGGGCCACGAGAGCATCAACTCACTTGAATGTATTGAAAATATGTTTTTAAGATTTTTATTGGCTGTCCCGGTTAGCACTTCTGTCACACTGAACTGGGCTTGCCTTATATATCGGATATATGTAAAATCCAATCTGTACTCCAGTGGCATAGAATCTGGACTTCAGACTCACTGGAGCCCAATAGACAAATATTTTTAGATTGTGGTAAATTGGATGGGGTGTGAATGATTAGCTGGCTTGAGTATATTAAAAACTTTGTTGGTAACCTCTGCCATCCTGAATATTTCTCGGAGCCCCTCAGTTTACTAGATATAAATAGGAAAGAACTTAAAACTAGCTGCCCAAAACAAATGGTCAAAGGAGCTGTTTAAATATCCTTGCGATGATGTATCCTCACAATCGACGATGCATGTGTTGTTTTTCTGTAAATTCTACTCCGACAACAGGCATAGGTCGATTCTGCCAATTTGAAAAAACCGAGGCCTAAGACAATGCCGGCCTGCTTTCCTGTTTCTACAAGCACTAGGAGAAGAACAGTTGACCATTTCAATTTTGATATTTCTAAAGTTGGTGATAAAATGTAGAAATTCAATTATGATGTAAAAACATATATATAAATGAGGGGACTCGAGGGCGGACTTGTTTGCTTGGGAGAACGTCATTGCCATCACGGATCCTGCCACAGGGGCCGCAGCGGGATTCCAACTCCACTCTCTCCCTATTCCACCGGCCTGGGACGCCCTCAACATGTGGCATCCTGGGAGTGGTAGTTCAGGATTTAACCACGAACTCCCACAGGTGTGCTGCATTGCTTCAGGGAGGGGCGGACCTACGCCAATGACTTCTAGGCAGCAGGAAATCTCAACACAACAGGATTGCATCGGGTGTGGGGCACTGAAGAAGGCACACCCCGCCGAAATGCATTTGCCGCCACCCTTGCTGTTGTTCTGAACAAATAAAGCCTGTCTCACCTGTTCCCCTCCGGGTCCTGCCTCGTTCTTTTTCCTGGAGGACGATTTTGCAATAAACTTCATGTGCTGGCCAGTTGCACATTGCAGGAACCCTCACCACATTCCGGGTCTGGACATAACCTGGCGTTGCTTCACGGCTGTGTATACTTCCAAGGACTGGATTGCCTGGTACCCGCCTCTGTTTCGGGGGCCCCTGAACAGTAGAGGTATTCTACCTCTTTTTGGGCATTTTTGCACTGCGCAAATCTAGCCACTGCTCAGATGGACACGCTGAAACAAGGGCTGTGGCGAAATGAGGGGACTCGAGGGCGGACTTGTTTGCTTGGGAGATCGCCATTGCCATCACGGATCCTGCCACAGGGGCCGCAGCGGGATTCCAACTCCACTCTCTCCCTATTCCACCGGCCTGGGACGCCCTCAACATGTGGCATCCTGGGAGTGGTAGTTCAGGATTTAACCACGAACTCCCACAGGTGTGCTGCATTGCTTCAGGGAGGGGCGGACCTACGCCAATGACTTCTAGGCAGCAGGAAATCTCAACACAACAGGATTGCATTGGGTGTGGGGCACTGAAGAAGGCACACCCCGCCGAAATGCATTTGCCGCCACCCTTGCTGTTGTTCTGAACAAATAAAGCCTGTCTCACCTTTTCCCCTCCGGGTCCTGCCTCGTTCTTTTTTCTGGAGGACGATTTTGCAATAAACTTCATGTGCTGGCCAGTTGCACATTGCAGGAACCCTCGCCACATTCCGGGTCTGGACATAACCTGGCGTTGCTTCACGGCTGTGTATACTTCCAAGGACTGGATTGCCTGGTACCCGCCTCTGTTTCGGGGGCCCCTGAACAGTAGAGGTATTCTACCTCTTTTTGGGCATTTTTGCACTGTGCAAATCTAGCCACTGCTCAGATGAACACGCTGAAACAAGGGCTGTGGCGAAATGAGGGGACTCGAGGGCGGACTTGTTTGCTTGGGAGATCGCCATTGCCATCACGGATCCTGCCACAGGGGCCGCAGCGGGATTCCAACTCCACTCTTTCCCTATTCCACCGGCCTGGGACGCCCTCAACATGTGGCATCCTGGGAGTGGTAGTTCAGGATTTAACCACGAACTCCCACAGGTGTGCTGCATTGCTTCAGGGAGGGGCGGACCTACGCCAATGACTTCTAGGCAGCAGGAAATCTCAACACAACAGGATTGCATCGGGTGTGGGGCACTGAAGAAGGCACATCCCGCCGAAATGCATTTGCCGCCACCCTTGCTGTTGTTCTGAACAAATAAAGCCTGTCTCACCTGTTCCCCTCCGGGTCCTGCCTCGCTCTTTTTTCTGGAGGACGATTTTGCAATATATATATATATATATATATATATATATATATACACACACATACACACATATATATATATATATATATATATATATATATATATATATATATATATATATATATATATATATATATATATATATATATATATATATATATATATATATATATATATATATATATATATATATAATTTTCTTGGATATGACCTGCATTGTTATCGTATGGATTTTTATAATTCTAATGTGTGTATATATTATCCCTAATATTTTAATAATAAAAAATAATAGGCACATTTATAAAGCGCATGGTTATACTTGGCCAGTGTGTCCCCGCGCTACGGTGCAACTGCATGAATTCCGCACCCGACTGCCTCTCTACCTAGTTATCCCGAGGGAAAAGAAATGTTTTCAAATTGTTCCTGAAAAAGCTCTCTCGGGCCTCCATCCGGAGGTACACGCGGAGTTTGTTCCAGTGCTGGGCAGCCAGCAGGCGGAAACAGCGTCCACCCATCATAGCTCTGTTATTGGCAGGAACGCACCACACCAAACCCACACCGCATGATCTTAGTTGGTGTGTAGGGACATAGGGGGTGAGTAGCTCCAACAGATAGGAAGGGGCAGTCCCCTGCAGGATGCGATGGCAAACACACATTGCCTTAAACAGGACTCTCTCCCTTATCGGCAGCCAGCACTGCCGTCGCCGAGGCCCTCCTCGGGCACATAAAAACAAGACGTGCTGCTGCGTTCTGCACCCCTGGGAGTCTGAGCATACACTTTATCGTAGCACCCAGATAAAGAATATTGCCATAATCCAGGCGCGATGTAACCAGGGCATGGACCATTGTTTTCCTGGCAGCAGTCGGTAGCATATCTAGGGTTTTTCGAGGACCTTCAGGACTCCACAACAGGCGCCTGCCACCTGCTTGGTTTGGTACTCAAAGGAGATCCTTGTGTCCAACCACACCCCCAGATTCTTTGCCTGCATGCAGGGGACAGGCGTAGTCCCCACGTTCTGAGGCCACCAGGCAGATGACCATACCGTCAAAGCTCACCCCACCACAAGCACCTCGGTCTTATTGCCATTCAACTTCAGGCAGTTCTTAGACATCCTAGCGGCCAGTTCTTTCAGGCACGCCACGAAGTTGAAGGGAGGGAGACCACCAGCTGTGTGTCATTGGCATAGGACACGACCCTGATCCCAAACCCATCAGCGATCTCCGCTAAAGGAGCCACGTATAGATTGAACAGGGTCGGGCTCAGGGTCGATCCCTGCGGTACCCCCTGTCTTAAATCGATGACTTTTGAGTGATGGGAGCCCTGCCTCACTTGGTAGCTACGCCCGACAAGTAATATTTCAACCAGCTCAGGGCACTGTTCGACACACCTCCTTTCTTCAAACACTGCACCAGGGTGTGGTGGACAACAGCGTCAAAGGCGGCACTTATGTCCAACAGGATCAAGGCCGCCGTCTGACCTGCATCCACATATTGCTTGATGGTCTTAGTGGCAAAGAGCAAGGCGGATTCCGTAGAGTAGCAGGCTCGGAATCCAGACTGAGTGGGGTGCGGGAGATTAGATCTCCCAATATGCGCCGTCAGCTGCATATTTACCACTTTCTCCACAACCTTGGAAATATATGGCAAGAGAGAGACGGGGCGAAGATTATCCAGTTGGTCTGGGCCAATATGAGGTTTCTTTGGGAGCGGTAGTACCACAGCTTTCTTCCAGCAACCAGGTACTGTACAGGTCCTAAAAGAAGTCTCCACCAAGTGTCTAATATGTGGCTCCAGGATATCCAGGCTCCCTCTCAGTACCTTAGGGGGCGCCGGGTCTCTGGGAGAGCCCGATTTTATACTAATACAGATTTTAACCCTCTTCAACCCTTCTACCACACAGACATACTCTGTGTCCTCCACCACCTCCTCTACTACATAGACGGAGTCAGGGAAGGTGGAGTATATTTTCTCCACTCTGTCCGAGAAAAAGTCTGCCACACGGTTACATAGCTCTTTGGAGCCGCTGACATAGACAAGGAAGATATCTCCTTATAGACCCTAAACAGCTCCCGTGTAGAGTTGCCCGCAGATCCAATTCTCTCCAGATAGTATAGTGCTTTTGCTTTCCTAATGAGCCCGTGGTAGCTCTTCAATGCCTCTTTATACTCCCTCCTCCCCTGGTCAGAGAAATTTTCCTCCACTGCCTTTCCCAGCGTTTCCAACCTGCTTTTGCCGTTCTTAAGGCGTCAGAGTACCAAGGAGCAGATTTATGTGATCTTCCCGGTAATTTATATGACATGGGGCGGTGCTGTCCAGGGCTTCTGTAATCCACCTGTCTAAGTTTATGCATGCCCCTTCGGCATCTGTGCCGCCAGGTAGGCCCCCCAATGAGAGTGCGCTGCTAAACTTTTCCTGTGAGAAGCCCGCCCATCTCCTACACACTATGCCCCTTTTTGCTTTTTCCCGTGTCTTTGGCCCCGGCAGTCTCATAGCAAAAGGGACCAGAAAATTATCAGTCCATACAACAGGGAAAGGGAGATAAACAACTATATCCTCCCAATTTGCAAAAAGGGGGTCCAGCATATGGCCACTCAGATGGGTAGGGGAATCAGACATTTTACTGTGCTTTTATGATTACTTTTTTAATTGAATAAAGCTGATTGAATTGAATTGAGTGATATGAATCATTGAAATGTCTGAATGCCCCCCAATATTAACCATTGTACAATAAGAGTCATGGCCCAACAGACACTGCATGTACTAACGTATAGATCATGTCCTGTGCAAGTCAAAGAGGGAAATGTAAACAACTGCCGTTTCTTCCCTCCTCAGGGGACGCTGGGTATGCACTCTCCCCACATCTCCTCACTCCTTACAGGCGTACAAACACTGTACCTCGGCGTAGGTATACTAGGGCACACATACGGATTCGAGCCATCATAGAGCGCACTTTTGGTCTGTTGAAGTCACGATTCAGATGTCTCGACCGTACAAGGGGTGTGCTGCTGTACTCCCCAGTAGTTGTGTGCAAGATCATATTAGCCTGTTGTGTTTTGCACAACATTGCTTTAACCCATGGCTTACACATACCTCTGGAACCTAGGCTAGCTCTGAATCTGGGAAACCGGGCCATTGCACATAACCGACGTCAGGGCATGCAAGTCCGTGATCAGCTCGTTGCAATGTTTTTCACATGAGCAACCTATAGTGACATGGACAAAATTTGGTTTGCTGTCTGTTGTCAATGATGAAACTTGGATAGACACGACTGTGTCAATTAATTCCACCCTGAGACGACTTTGCAAGCCACACTAACTGCATGTAAATCACAGCTGCTGACAGTAGTCAAAAGGTGGAGCGTGCCTCAGGTCATGTGCCCATGTCAGTGATCAGTGTAGTGGATGTCCCTAAAAACATCTATTCATGCTGATGACAAACAAAACATGTCCTGAGAGACCTACCTGGACCGCATGAGGATCCTTCACTTAATCACAAAAGGCCATAACCCTTGCATACTCAGGCCTGTGACCGCAATAGATTTGACTCCTCCACAAATGATGGTCCCAGAACATGAGTGATGATGTCATGGGTGAATCAGGCACCATGGGGCAGATTTACAATAACTGGTGCATTCCTGCATATCAGCAGGGATGC
This sequence comes from Lissotriton helveticus, assembly GCF_964261635.1. NCBI lineage: Eukaryota > Metazoa > Chordata > Amphibia > Caudata > Salamandridae > Lissotriton > Lissotriton helveticus. The sequence goes on along the minus strand of NC_136061.1, from coordinate 283,642,198 downwards.
ACCAGTTATTGTGAGTCAATGCAGACACCTCTTGCGCCACCTTGGATGCGCCGCATTGCAAATGCGGCGCACCATGGCGCAAAAATAGACCGATGCGTGACGCATCTCCTGCTGTAAAGGTGACGAATTACTGGAGTCGCGTGACTCAGCTCCAGCAAGGCATGGGGTGACCCTATGCCTAACATGCTGCGTTTTGACGCAGCATGGCCATAAAAGTGACTGAGTGAAATCATGTAGATTTCACTCAGCCACTTTAAGAGGCGTTCCTGCGCCGGAACGCCCCCCCCCCCCTGCACCGGAATGCCCACATGTGGTGCAGGGCTTCACAACGTGACACATCTCCCAGATGCGTCACGTTGAAAATACCTCGCAGCATGTTGCTGGCTTTGCGCTGCCGCTGCGTCACAAAAGTGAAGCAACGGTGGTGCAAATGTAGCGTACGGGGCTTGTAAATCTGCCCCCATGTGTCTGTGATATATCCACACTGCTCCACACCAATGTTATGTAACACATCACACAACTCTGATAATGAGCACTCAATATGGACTACATGTACCATAATGCAAAGTAGGAGAAAATTAAACTGGGGTTTGATGTTGTGTCAGCCACCCCCTGTCCGTGCAGAAATGTCATTAAATGGTCTGTTCCCCTTTTTGTTACATATTCATGATTCTCACCTGCACTGTAATTTCTGTTTTTTCTACAACAGAACAGCAAGATGGCAGTGGATTTGATTACTGATTATGGATGGATCTGGATGAATACAAAATGGCTGCCAACTACTTCCTGTAATGTATTTCCTGCCTCCCACTTCCTGTAGGACATTTCCTGTATGAAATTATGTGTTCAGGGTCATTTTCGGAGGTCCAAAAACGTAATTTCCGATTTTGAAGCGTAATGCGCATGCGTGGACCCGACGCTCCGGAACCGGAAACTACGTTGTTTGGCCGTAATCTCTGAAAATAAACTGGAATACATCATTTCATACAGGCAATGTTATACAGGAAGTGGGAGACAGGAAATACATCACAGGAAGTAGTTGGCAGCCATTTTGTGTTCATTTTGAGTCATCCTCTATCACTGATCAGATCCTCAGACATCCTGCTGCTCTCATTACACTTATTTCCCCCAAAATGGCTGAGGAGTATGAAGAGAGAGCACCCCCTTTCACGGAAAGAGAATTAGACATCTTGGTAGAGGGGCGCTAGACAAATATTCTCAGCTATATGGGGACCCTGAGTGCTAGCTGAGCACTGCAGCCCAGGCCAGGCTATGGGCCAACATCGGTGAGCGCTGCAGTACAGTGGGAGTCTACACCAGGAGTGCTAGGGCATGCCGCAAGCACTGGGAGGACCTAAAACGCTGGTCCCCCCACAAGGCTACGGAGCTGGTGGATCTGTCTTCCCAGCACCATGTGCATCGTCCTCGCCTCTCCCCATTGTACAGGAGGGTCCTGCGAGCAGGTTGGCCGACCCTCCATGCTCAGCTGGAGGAGCATGAGCAGCAGGGAACTAGTAAGTGCATCATATGCAATATGTGTCTGGGAGTATGATGTGAATGAAACAGTGCTGTACCATTGTGTGTCGCATGCCTCCATTCACCAATTCCATGTCCATGCAGCAGTCACCAAGATTAAAAAGGCACACTGTGGCATACGGACTGTACAGGGCAGAGTGCCTTTTGGGAGTTGTAGTTTCTTCGTGACAACTGGGTAAATGAGCCACACTTGTGCATTGATATTGAAGTCTGCTCTGCCAGCACCACGACCATTGAACCAAGGAAATCATAACTGATGTGTGCATTGGGTGGGCAATGGTACAGACACTGTCCAGTGTGTGCATGGCAGGCCAAAATGTATTGGATGCTGTGACTTGCATTGCATTTGTAGAGTTTGGTTTCCAATTGAGACAGATCATCAGGTGCCATGGAGTCAAGACAGACTTTGAGATCCTTGCATCACCCTTAAGTGTTCCTAAATTTGCAAGGTGTGTCCACTGCCAGACGTCTCACCCTCAATGGCCTCCATGACATTTCACATGTACAGGTAGCTGTCAAAATGACCCTCCAAGGTTCACCGGTGTACTGCACTACCTTTTAAGTCAAATAAGCCAATATGTGGCACAGGATTGTCTGATGATGTGTGGGGACGGCAAAAGGCTAGACTCACAATGTAGCTAGAGAAGTAGTCCAGACCCTATGTGGATGTGTGACCCACATTCAGCATTTGTCTTGTCCCATACAATGCTACAAACCAGATGACACCTGTCCAGATGTTAAATAGCTGCAACTCCATATCAATGTCCAAATTCAATTAAATCTGGACTCTTCATGTTCCCCTTTGGTGGACTGGTTTTGGAACTGGCACATGAAGCAGTGACAGGACACACAGATCACAAGAATGCCAAGGTTTAGGGTTGGCCAATACAGTTACGTAAGCCAGAAAAATACTCATGAGATGTCCATGTCAGACTCAATTCAGTAAATGGCAGTGAAGATACTTGTAATGTAAGTTCATAAACACTGAGGGGCAGATTTACAAGCCCCTTGCGCCTCATTTACACCGCTGTTGCGTCACTTTTGTGACGCAGCAGCGGCGCAAAGCCAGTGCCATGCTGCGGGCTAATTACAACGTGAAGCATCTGGGAGATGCGTCACATTGTAAAGCCCTGCGACACATGGAGGCGTTCCGGCGTGGGGGGGGGGGGGGCGTTCCGGTGCAGGAACGCCTCCTAAAAGTGGCTGAGTGAAATCTACAAGATTTCACTCAGTCACTTTTAGGGCCATGCTGCGTCTAAACCCTGCGCCTGCGTAAGGATTGACGTAGCATGTTAGAGATAGGGCACCCCCAAACCTTTCTGGAGCTGCGTCGCGCTTGCGATGCAACTCCAGCAATGCGCTACATTTCCGCCGGGGAAGCGCCACACATCTGCCCATCCGAGCGCCATGGTGCGCCGCATTTACAATGCGGCGCACCATGGCGCTCGGATGGGCAGATGTGTGATGCTTCAGTGGAGGTGCACAAGTGGACAGATGCGTCGCAACTCTTCTGGCACATCTCTGCTGATTAGCAGAGATGCGCCAGAAGTCGTAAATCAGCCCCTGACAACTGTAGAGTGTGATTAGAGGAAAACAAATTCTGACCTTGGCTCATCTATGTATGTGTCTCGTCCTGCATGAAACAACCACCACATCAGGATTTCGCTTACATTTCAGCAGGCACGGCTGGTGATATAGAAGAACTGCAGGAACAAGTCTGGAGAAGGAGGCCATCAGTTTGCTGGCGGCTATACCCTCTTTCCACCAGCGAGGAAGCGGAGGAGGAGGAACCCTCAACATCAGGAGGCAAGGGGATTGTGCCCACCCGGAATGAGGAAGAACAGCACTCTGGTGCTACGTCCCGGGTGGAGGCTGTGGACATTGAAGGTGGGGGAAGGGCCCGACACCTCTGACCATGATGTGGTGGAGAGCTACTCTCCACCACACTCTTCACCAGTGGGTCCTGAAGAGGTGTCCCCGGGGCAGGCCAACACTCAATCTGGGCCTGTCATCAGCCCCTCCCTACCTCCAGAGTCATCCATGCCATCGGGGGCTCCAGCTGCATCCTCTGCAACCTGTCCCCCTCCTCGTAGCCACCAAGCCGAACGCAACATCTGCTCCGGACCTGTGGCACCACATCCCTCCTGTCCCCACCGGCCCCTACCGGTGTTGTTCCTCCTGTGGCCTTGAGTTGGATGGTTGAGGGTCAACCAGACATATCCGCTCGCATCATGCTCCAAGAGTGTCTAGAGATACGCACGATTCGAGTGGACATTCTCCGATCTCTGGACACCCTCACCACCAGTGTCAATTCCATGGCCACAGCCATGTCGTCTTTTGTCTCCCAAATCCCTTCCCATACCATCATCAATGTTTCCCCCTGTCCTTTGCCCCAAACTGTTTCCCCCGTACTCCTCATGTATCACGATCCCATGTGGTGCCTGTTCCTGCACCAGCCAGCCGTGTGCCTACAAGATCATCATTTGTTTTCCTTTCTCCCTTCCAAATGGACGGTTATTTTCTGTTCCTACATAAATATCTTTGAGGAATTCTACTTAGTTTAACTTGTTTGACTTCATGTTGGATGTCTGTTTCCGAATATGGACACATATTTTGTGAGTCATATGCTATGCACATAATAGCTTGTTGCAATGATGGGTTACAATTATAACTGTGTCTCACACACACAAACACATACCTACATCGTTAGACAGGACATGATACACAACTGAATCTTACTTTTGTAGATCTTTATATTTACAATACACATAAGAACCCCAAGACAAATTGACCACGTGAATGTCACTGGCGATCGTGCTTGCGACTCTGCAAGTTTGGAGGTGATGATCGCTGTGAGGGGTCAGGTTGAGCTTGTTGCCTACGTGTATGTGGGTGTTGTACAGGGTGATCTACAAGTGCATGTGCAGATGGTGTCTGCACATTTGGTGTCTGTGCCTGGACAAGGGCTGGTTGTGCAGGTGGTGGGAGTGACTGTACAGAAGTTGGTGGTGGTTGTGCAGGTGGTGGGAGTAACTGTACAGAGGTTGGTGGTGGTTGTGCAGGTGGTGGGAGTGACTGTGCAGAAGTTGGTGGTGGTTGTGCAGGTGGTAGGAGTGACGGTACAGGGGTTGGTGGTGGTTGTGCAGGTGGTGGGGATAGCGGGGGTGCCTGTTCAGGGTGCCGGTGTGTTTGTGTACCTTTGCTGTGGTGCTGGGCAGTTGGTGGTATAGGTGTGTGGATGTGCTGTCCTGCAGGCAGATATGATGGCTCCCCTCCCTGCGTTGGCCGTGAAGGGAGACTTTGGATCACTTTCAGCATGCCCTCCGTCACTTCATGGCCAAGGCATGGTGTCTTGCACTCTCTTCCCTTTGGATGGATATCAAGTCTCCCATATTCCTGGACATGCCCTGCCAAGTTCTATCCATCCTATCCAAAGATTGGCACACCCTGTCCACCACCTGAAGGAATTGGACCATGTCCTGCAGGGACTCTGACATGTCTGACAGGGTAGCCCCTATGGCACGAATGTCCTGCCTCACATCTGCCTGCTGTTGTAAGAAGTCCTGCCAGGGATGGGATGAGCAGTTCCAACACCAGGGCGGGTGTCAGGTGGAAGGCTATGGGCAGGAGAATGGAGCACAGGGGATACCTGCCCCACAACAGGACTGGTACTTCCCACAGATAGTTGAGAGGATGGCTGGGATACACTGTGTAGGGAAGAGCAGGTAGGGGAACCACCATGTCAGTCCTAGACGTGAGGGAGTTATGTCTGTGTTGGGATTCGTGGGATCGGTGGCTGGTTTGATCTATGCTGAGGACAGGGAATTGTTTGTTTGGGAGGAGGCTGAGGAACATTGCTTGGCGGAGGATGTGATGCAGTGACATCAGAATCGTCATCCACGGAGTGGATGGATATGTGGTCATCATCATCCACAAAGTCAACGTCCTCATGATCTTCCTCCTACTCTTGAGCATGAATTGCTGCCGACATAACTGCGTGGAGAATCAGGGGATTCTCCCCTCTGATTCCCCCTTGGCCAGCACTGGTCATAGGTCAGTCATCCTCTTCCTCAGTATCATCTGGAACACAGAGTATGCAACCGTATTAGTGATTGACCTGGTATTACATGTGGTGCAACAACAGGGTTGTATTAACTGTACTTTGCATCAGCAGATGAGGATCATGTGACCTGGTTAGGGTACCACCACAAATGACCGCTCACACCATAGCACTGAGGTGTTACACGGAGATGTACATAATACTAGCAAACTCACCAGCTCCAGCCACAACTTTCTGTCTATTCGCATTCCCCTCTGGTGTGACCTTCTGAACCTGTCTCCTCATAGATGTTGTAGACATAGCTGTAGAGGGTAGAGACAACATTCTCAATGATCTGCATCACCAATTGATGGACAGGCACATGTGACACTCCTGATTTGTATTTCACTTTGTAAACAACAACTGTTGATTCCATGTAGAAGGAGATCTGGATCTCTGTCATGGCTTAGTAATCTGAGCTAATGACACACCTCATGCCAGAATTACCTGAATGACAGCTACATGAGGGTTTCACTGCTGCAGCCAGGATGTCATGCATCCCCCGGAATGGTGTTCGCTGCAGTGGGTTCATCTTGTGAGCAGCTGTGATGAGACATACATGTCCATATTTTAGTACAACAAATGGTAGCTATGAGCCAACATGTCATTCTCAAGGGACATGATGTTGCTCATTTGTGCTTCCCTACCCATGGGGTCACACAGCTCATTTTTGAATGAGAGAACACAGATTTCTTATGTCCATCCTTTCAGTGTCCTCTGTTCCCATACTCTATTTCCAACATCATGGTACTACTTAGCTGACAACGGATGGTGTCTTGTACAGCAGACATCCAAACCTCATATGTCAAACACTCACCTATGCATGTGAATACAGTAGAAGAGGAGGCAAGCAGAAAAAAACATTTGGCTATGATCACACATTGCAGATAAGCTGGGAAGCTTTGAGTCTTCCTGCCAGCACTGGATTATCGTGTTGCTCTTCAGTCAAGTTATTTTACAGGTGTAACTACATGAAGATTCACCTTAGCAGCCCCTACACCCATCTCAAAGGTACACAACTGGCATCAGTGTGTGCCTCAGCCATACCAATTTCATATTGATTTAACCATGTACATTTTGCTAGGGATTTATACTATCATTGAATTGCAAGCCTGTTATGTTTTGGTCAGTTCATATGACACATTGTTCTATTGTATGTCCATTCTGCACTCACTTGGCATACATTTTGTGTCATCCTCTCATTTGCCACCAGGGTCTGAGCTGCCATGTGTTCAAATACCATATGTGAGCATATTGTGATGCAGGGCAACAGTGTTGTACAACACATACAACATACGGTGGAGGTGAAAGGCCCAATTAATGAGCATTCTGCCAGAATTATTCTAGGGTTGACTTACCTTGGCCCGGCACTGAAACAGTGTGTGGTCCCTGAACAGATGTCACGTCCAACCTTGTAGCAAAAGTCAGTGTGTGTCTGGGAGGACCGCTTTGTACCTACAATGATAAGTGTGTTTTGCATCTTTATATTTCTGCTTCCACATGTGATGCACTCAATTTCTGGCACAAGGGACGAGCACAAGCCGTTGTGGGCACCACCGTAGCAGAAGTGTGTTATACATAATGTCATGACTGATCCCCTAAATGACTTAGAATGGGCCCACTACCTAGATGCAACCTATATCACAATTACATGCCTACGAATCCAGAGGTAAGGTCCACTATCGTGTTTTGTTGATGCCCAACAAATAATCCATCCAATGTAAGAAGTACATGACCAGCTGTGTGGACTGTGCAATTTAATGTATATTGGAAAGATTTGAAGTTGGACAGTGGATATATTGTCAATACTACCAAGACTGCTATCTCACTGCTTGTTCATCATTACCATATTTGTGCAAATAGGATTTCTTGGTTAGGTCTACATACACTATTACAATATCGTGGTGACACCCTTTTGACTAGTTGTGGCACTTGATTACAGGATTGGATTCCCAGGTCTGGGACTGTTGGTGAAATACTTGTAATGTTCCACAATTACAAAGGTATGATGAGCCAAGACATATTATATTTTGTCTCACAAATGTCATATGCTAAAGGTGAATGTCCATTGACAACTCCAATTGTAATGAAGCAATTTTTTCATCTCTGGTTGACTTTCATAGGTAGGCACTATATGTCCCTCTGTCGTCTCCTGACAATGTGTGCATTTTGACCATCCCCTGCCCAGTTTGACTTACCAGTTAGTGAGGTTGTAATGATTTCCTCTGTATGTTGTCGATTCCTCCCAGTAGATGCGGCGACCTCTGCTACTGCTGTTGTCTGTGCTCTGGTTGGATGTGTCAATGGGTGAGAGGAGAGAAAAGTACCCAAATGGGAAATGTGTTTGTGGAACTTTTCAAGGATTTCCCCATATCTTCTGCATGCTAACAGTGTTGTGAAGTACTGCCACAGACGGGACAGGTAGGAGCAGTGGTGTGTTGGGGATGTAATGGCGTGGCAGAGTGGGAAATGGACAACAGAATATGTGTATGACATATTTTGATCTGATGATTCACTCACCTTCTGCTTTGTAATTTAGGCTGGCACAAGGTAATTTACTTCTTGGATAATTTGTGGCAGGTTTACCCATCCCTTGAAACAGATTTACACTGCTGTTGTGTCACGTCTGTGACACAGTGGTGGTGTACAACAGACAACAAATTTTTAATTATTCGCAACGTGACGCATCTATGGAGAAGCGTCACGTTGGGAGGCCCTGCGCAACATTGAACCTGCGTCAGCTTTGATGTAGGCAGGGGGGCATTCTTTTGGGATATGCTGCGTAAAAGGGATGCAGTGAAATCTACAAGATTTCACAGAGTCACTTTTCAGAGGCTGCTGTGACGCAACCGTATGCCTGCTTGTAGCAGACATTAGGAGTGGCGCAGCACGTTAGGTATGGGCGGTCCATGGACATTGTTGGAGGTGCATCGCACTTGCAACATGACTCCAGCAAAGCACCCCCCTAATGCCATCAGATGCAACACACATCTGTATATCCCTGCGCCACAGTGCACCGCAATGTAAATGCGATGCATCCGTGGTTGCGCAAGGGTTGAATTGCATGTCACATTGGTACTGGCGCGTCCCTGCTAATTTTTGTCAATTGCTACTTAGCAGGGTTGTGTAAGTACGACAGCAGTACTGTGCCCATGTTTTCAAAAGGGGGGGAGGGATTTGCCATTTCTAATGCAAAGGAGTCTGGGACTTGTGGTGCTACATACAGAGGGTGACACATGAGTCTCTGACTGACTATATTTTTATATACACTTTGGACAAGTTCCTTACTCAAAATGACAGTGCAACACAGACAATCTTTTCATGCACTTTTTCTTTTCATTCCATTTACCTGGTACCACGTAGCGGACGTCACTGACAGGCAGCCCATGGACCAAGTGGGGGTGTATTGTGGTAAGGATATCCTCCTCCAGTGGGGTGAGATGGATGCGGGGTCCAGGGTATGCAGCAGGGAGGATCCTGCTTAATTCAATTCTGGAGTACTTCTCCTTTACCCTCTGCCTTTCATCCTGCCACTTCTTCTTGATGTCCTGTACTGTGCGCCTCTCCTCCTCCAATGCTGTGACAGCAGTGGCTAATTGCTGTCATAGGGCTGCCTTCTGTGTCCCACTGGTGCAGTAGGGTGGGAGTCCATATAGACGTTTGTGGTGCCTCACTATGAACTTTACAAGCACGGTGGTCTCCTCTGCAGTGAAGCTCCTCTTTCTCCTCCATTTTTCTCTGGCATTGTGAGCGTTGTGAACACAAACTCTCTGTGGCCAAACCTGTCCCTTCAATGTGTGCTGCTTTTATGTGTTTTGTGGTGCTGGTCAATTAATCTTAATTGGCTTCAGCTGGACCATGGGGGGGGATGGTAGGCACTTGCAACATTCATCATGGCAAAATGGAGCTATTGGCTGCAGTGTGTCAGCTGATCCATGGTGGGGGGTAGTAAGCACTTGGACAGGTGTTTACCCTTGGCTAACATGATCAACTGCCAAAATTCATATCTTCCGACCTGAAATCGGAAAATCTGCCGCAGTGCTGGGAATTCCGGCCCAGAAGCGGAAATTCCGACCCGGGAGCGGACATAAAGTTAGTAGTCGTAAGTCTATTCTGTGAATACCAAAAGTAGTAAGTTCATTCTGTGAATACCATAAGTAGTAAGTTCATTCTGTGAATACCAAAAGTACTCAGTTTATTCTGTGAATGTTAAAAGTAGTAAGGGCATTCTGTGAATACCAAAATAGTAGTAAGTTTAGGATTGAGTCTTAAGTTCAATTTTGTGAATCGGGCCCTCAGTATGGAATGTTGTATCGGAATGTACACTGAGCTCCCAGAGAGAGTCAGTTGGCACAGGCTTCTCCCCTATGCAGATACAATTTGATGTTATGGCATAAACTTTCCTTACCTGAACCCTGAAGTATCACAGCTGTCATTGAAGAAGAGGACATGATACACACCCTTGAGATGCACAACCTTTTACCAGAAGAAAATTGCTTCATAAAAGGTAAGATGGAAAATCCAACCATTGCTTTTGGTGAGATCTTCCCTATGGGCGCACAGTGTTCCATAAGGACAAATAAGGCCTGATTCACAAAGGTAACTTACACCTTTAAGTAATTTACACATTTGCATATGTTTATATTTTTTACCTTTTCAAAAAAAAACAGTGTACACTACTCCAAAAGTGTAACTTAGATGTCTCCACCAAACTGAAGGGCTTGGGGCTGTTCACAAACTGCAGGGCTATTCATAAAGGTATCTTACACTTTTGAGTAATTTACATGTGTAATTTACTCTTACACTTTTGAGAAAGTTTAAATCTTTTGGCTATTCACAAAATCCGACTGTAAAGTTACTCAAATGTGTAGGAGTAAATGACGTGTAAATTATCCAAAGTGTAAATTAACTTTGTGAATAGCACCTGCAGTTTGTGAATAGTCTGCAGGCATTTCAATTTGGTGGAAACAAGTAAGTTATACTTCCGCAGTAAATCTAAGCTCTGATTTTGTGAACAACCAATAAGTAGTAGACTTACTAAATACTGTAAATCTTTAAGACCCCCTGGCCACATCGTCTAAGAGCTTCCTGAAATATGGTCGAGCCCAACCTGACCTTTAGGAGTCAAGGTGACCCGATGATGAAGCATGACACCACGAGGGTGTGTAAGGGGTAATTAAAACAGAAGGAATTCTTTCCTTTCCCACAACCCGGTGGGTAATAACTAGGATGCTTCAGTAACATCTTCTCATTCTCAAACAGGGTTTATTTATTTATTTTTCATTACACAGTCTCCTTCATAAGTCGGTAAACAAAATTTTTTGTTATTTGCAGCAATGCCCTCTTTCATTTTAGCGGCTGTTATTTTATTAATTTGCTGCGCGGGCCCAAATGGAGCCTTTTTAGTCACTAATGTAACAAGCATTTGTACCACCACCACCAGTACCACCACTACTACCAGTACCACCACTAACAGTAACACCACCACCACCACTACCAGTACCACCACCAGTACCACCACCACCAGTACCACCATCACCAGTACCAATACCACCACCAGTACCAGTACCACCACCACCGGCACCACCACCACCACCAGTACAACCACCACCAGTACTACCAGTACCACCATCAATACCACCACTACCACCTCCACCAGTACCACTACCAGTACCACCACCAGTACCACCACCACCAGTACCACCACTACCACCACCAGTATCAACAGTACCACCACCATTACCAGTAGCACCACCACCAGTAGCATCACCACCACCAGTAGCAGAACCTCCAGTACTACCAACAGTACCACCACCACCTCTAGTACCACCACCAGTACCAGCAGTACTACCTCCACCACCAGTACCACCAGTACCACCACCACCACCACCACCAGTACTACCACCAGTAGCACCACCACCACTGCCACCAGTACCAACACCACCAGGAGCACCACCAATATCACCCCCACTAGTACCACCAGTTCCACCACCAGTACCAGTACCACCAATACCCCCAGTACCAGTACCACCACCAATACCACCAGTACCAGCACCAATACCACCACCACTAATACCAACACCACCAGTACCACTACCACCAGTACCACCTGTACCAGTACCACCACCACCACTACCAGTACCACTACCACAACCACTACCAGTACCACCACCACCATTACCACTACCACCACCAATACCATCACCACCAATACCACCACCAATACTGCCACCACCGCCTCCACGCCTCTCGCTCACTAGTGATAGCAGGGACACTGTTCGAGACAGGAGCTGTAGCCGAGACCCTCCCTCCCTCCATGCGTGCCATAGAGCACAGCCAGCCCTGCACAAGGAGGTGAAGCCAGGGCCCTACTACAGCTGGAGTGTTTTTTAGGCCAAAGATAGCAATAACAATACGCAATGCCACACTGCACAATCAAATCACGGAGAGGGCCGAAAACAGGCCCCCCGCCGCTCTTTCTCCTATGCCGTGACAGTGTAATCACAATGCGATTGTGTTGGAGCGCTTTGTTAGTGTTTATTGCTCTGTAACTCTCACTTCACACGTTGTGTCTGTGTAATTTACAACAGTTACACATCTCCACAGCACTATTTATCACTACCTTGATGACATCGCAGGCGGTCTCTTCTTCTGATATTTACATTCTAACATACGGTCGAGGAGACCCTTTATTGCAATTCAATAGGTATCGCAATTGCAAGAGTCAAAGCTATTAGTATTGTAAACAACAATGCCTTTTATTTATGTTTTATAACCCAAACCATAAATAAAACGCATTGTCTTTTACAATGGTAATAGCTCAAACTCGTGTGAATGCGAGACCTATTGCATTGCAAATGCTTGTTTAATTTTATTTTAAGCCATGTTTGCATAATTTCTATGACAAACAAACCAACTCATGGCTGATTTTAATTTGTAGTCCCATATGCAAGACAATATACAAGCGGCCCTGGTCTTTGGCAAACAACGCTCATTAACCTTTACCCCCCAGCGTGGAAACATGGGGCCTCAAAAATCCAGCCTCAGACATAAACAAATTTACAACAAGGGGTGGTGATGGACAGAGTCTCTGAATTAAGCAGAATACTCTCACCCAGTCAAGAGATCAGGGCTAGATCCAACACCGTTTTTTAGCTCATTGCACCATCCCAGTTTCAGAACCTGGCTGTATGCAAATTAGTCTGTCCCTGGCCCAGTGCATCATGGGAACAGGGCAGACCAGACTACAAAAGCCAATTCTTACACTGGGAAGGAAACAAGCTTCCGGGGACCGGTTTCTGGCATTTCAGCCGTCTTCGGCCCGGCTTGCTTGAATCCTGATGGTGCAATGAGCAAGGGACTCACATCTGAGTATACCCTTCCACGCTTAGGGTGGACAAAATAATTTACAACAAGGGGTGGTGATGGACAGAGTCTCTGAATTAAGCAGAATACTCTCACCCAGTCAAGAGATCAGGGCTAGATCCAACACCGTTTTTTAGCTCATTGCACCATCCCAGTTTCAGAACCTGGCTGTATGCAAATTAGTCTGTCCCTGGCCCAGTGCATCATGGGAACAGGGCAGACCAGACTACAAAAGCCAATTCTTACACTGGGAAGGAAACAAGCTTCCAGGGACCGGTTTCTGGCATTTCAGCCGTCTTCGGCCCGGCTTGCTTGAATCCTGATGGTGCAATGAGCAAGGGACTTACATCTGAGTATACCCTTCCACGCTTAGGGTGGACAAAATAATTTACAACAAGGGGTGGTGATGGACAGAGTCTCTGAATTAAGCAGAATACTCTCACCCAGTCAAGAGATCAGGGCTAGATCCAACACCGTTTTTTAGCTCATTGCACCATCCCAGTTTCAGAACCTGGCTGTATGCAAATTAGTCTGTCCCTGGCCCAGTGCATCATGGGAACAGGGCAGACCAGACTACAAAAGCCAATTCTTACACTGGGAAGGAAACAAGCTTCCGGGGACCGGTTTCTGGCATATCAGCCGTCTTCGGCCCGGCTTGCTTGAATCCTGATGGTGCAATGAGCAAGGGACTCACATCTGAGTATACCCTTCCACGCTTAGGGTGGACAAAATAATTTACAACAAGGGGTGGTGATGGACAGAGTCTCTGAATTAAGCAGAATACTCTCACCCAGTCAAGAGATCAGGGCTAGATCCAACACCGTTTTTTAGCTCATTGCACCATCCCAGTTTCAGAACCTGGCTGTATGCAAATTAGTCTGTCCCTGGCCCAGTGCATCATGGGAACAGGGCAGACCAGACTACAAAAGCCAATTCTTACACTGGGAAGGAAACAAGCTTCCGGGGACCGGTTTCTGGCATTCCAGCCGTCTTCGGCCCGGCTTGCTTGAATCCTGATGGTGCAATGAGCAAGGGACTCACATCTGAGTATACCCTTCCACGCTTAGGGTGGACAAAATAATTTACAACAAGGGGTGGTGATGGACAGAGTCTCTGAATTAAGCAGAATACTCTCACCCAGTCAAGAGATCAGGGCTAGATCCAACACCGTTTTTTAGCTCATTGCACCATCCCAGTTTCAGAACCTGGCTGTATGCAAATTAGTCTGTCCCTGGCCCAGTGCATCATGGGAACAGGGCAGACCAGACTACAAAAGCCAATTCTTACACTGGGAAGGAAACAAGCTTCCGGGGACCGGTTTCTGGCATTTCAGCCGTCTTCGGCCCGGCTTGCTTGAATCCTGATGGTGCAATGAGCAAGGGACTCACATCTGAGTATACCCTTCCACGCTTAGGGTGGACAAAATAATTTACAACAATGGGTGGTGATGGACAGAGTCTCTGAATTAAGCAGAATACTCTCACCCAGTCAAGAGATCAGGGCTAGATCCAACACCGTTTGTTAGCTCATTGCACCATCCCAGTTTCAGAACCGGGCTGTATGCAAATTAGTCTGTCCCTGGCCCAGTGCATCATGGGAACAGGGCAGACCAGACTACAAAAGCCAATTCTTACACTGGGAAGGAAACAAGCTTCCGGGGACCGGTTTCTGGCATTTCAGCCGTCTTCGGCCCGGCTTGCTTGAATCCTGATGGTGCAATGAGCAAGGGACTCACATCTGAGTATACCCTTCCACGCTTAGGGTGGACAAAATAATTTACAACAAGCCAGTCCCTTATCATCTGGCCCTTATCAACATGTCTGCTTGCCTCTGACCTCTTATCACTAATCTAACAGTTTCAGGTGTGGCTCGCCCCCTGAAAACAGCCAGTCAGACCATTTTTTCAAAATAACTAAGGTGCAGTTTACTAAGCCATGATGTGTGGACCAGAAGCAGCTTCTGTGGGAATTACACTGCAGCTCTCGCCAGCTTGCGTCTTAGCTAGATCCTTCCAAACGAAGAAACAGAGATCAGGTTCCAAAGGGGACGAAAAATGCTGCAACTTGGGGATTGATAATATTAAGGAAAACCTGATGAATCCTGGAGAATAACTTTAATAGGTGAATGCTCTAGATCAGAGGTCTTCAATCTGTGGGGTGCGACCCCCAGGGGGGTCGTGGAGCCCTGGGAAGAGGGTCGCAGATTGTCAGAGCAGTTCCTTGAAACTCATAGTTTGCCTTAGTGGTGTGGGGCTGATTGAGGGTGCTCACGGCGGAGGCCTAATTCACACCGAGGGGTGAAAAACATCAAAGCCTCATTAACAAGTAAAAGGTCTTTTAAAGACCTGTGAAGTACTCGGGTGTGGCTTTGTGTGTGTCCAAGCTGTTTCCTCCGGGCTCACATACAAAAGGGGGGAGCGGGGTGGGGTGGCTGGGGGAGGAGGCTGTAGCCCTTCGAGTTCAGTGGACGTTGCATGCCTGGAGCAGTGGGTCCCACCAGTAATTGCACGTGAAAGGTCCTCCCCCCCTCTCCGACACGTCCCATAAATCATTGGTTCAAGTCCCATGAGCCCTCATACCTGCCGCTGTTCTTCACGGTGAGATGTTGTTACACCCTGTCTGCCCTCCCCCTCGCCCCCAGCAGGGAGGCACAGAGATGCCCTCCCATGAGAGAGGAAGAAGACGCAGAGAGATACTGACCCCTCCGCCCCATGAGAGAGGCACAGAAAAGGTGGGTGGAAGAATGATGGGTGGGTGGATGGATGAAAGGGTGGACAGATGGATGGCTGGATGGATGTAAGGATGAAAGGGTGGATGGATGAAGGATGGATGGATGGATGTGTGAAAAGGTGGGTGGATGAATGATAAGTGGATGGATGGATGAAAGGGTAGGTGGATGAAGGATGGATGAAAGGGTGGATGGATGAAGGATGGGTGTATGGATGGAAGGATGAAAGGGTGGATGGATGAAGGATGGATGTATGGATTGATAAAAGGTTGCATGGATGAATGATGGATGTGTGAACAGGTGGGTGGATGAATGATGGGTGGATGGATGGATGGAAGGGTGGATGGGTATAGGATGGATGTATGGATGGAAGGATGAAAGGGTGGATGGATGTATGGGATGGAAGGATGAAAGGGTGGCTGGATGTATGGATGGAAGGATGAAAGGGTGTATGGATGGATGAAAGGGTGGATGGATGAAGGATGGATGTATGGATGGAAAGATGAAAGGGTGGATGGATGAAGGATGGATGTATAGATGGATAAAAGGTTGCATGGATGAATGATGCATGGATGGATGTGTGAAAAGGTGGGGGGATGAATGATGGGTGGATGGATGGATGAAAGTGTAGGTGGATGAAGGATGGATGGACAAAAGATGGATGTATGGATGGAAGGATGAAAGGGTGGATGGATGAAGGATGGATGTATGGTTGGATAAAAGGTTGCATGGATGAATGATGGATGGATGTGTGAAAAGGTGGGTGGATGAATGATGGATGGATGGATGGATGGGTGGATGGGTAAAGGATGGATGTATGGATGGAAGAATAAAAGTGTGGATGTATGAAGGATGTCTGTATAGATGGAAGGATGAAAGGGTGGATGGATGAATAATGGATGGATGGATGTGATGAGGTCTAACAGGCGCATTTATGGTTGTCGATAGTTGTTGATGATGAGGAGTACCAGTTTCTAGAACCTTTTGTCGGAAGGGGGTCCTTACGCCTAAAAAGGTTTTACAAGGGGGTCTCGGCATCAAAAAGTTTGAAGACCTCTCCTCTAGATGATTATAAATAATGCAAAACCACATTGATAAGTTACCACAAAGCGGTGCGAAGGGACAAAAAAGCTCACTTTGCGGATCATTGATGAGGTAAGGAACCAAAGAAGACCTTAACCTAAATATATCGAGAGCCACGATACCGTAGCTCTAGTCACCACCACACAACCCTGTAGAGATCTCCCAATATGCTGATGTTCTATGGTCCCAAGCAGGGATACCCAAGCAGGGATACCCCATCAGTATCTATGGGCCCGTAATCAACTAGCTTATAGTGCCTCACTTGCCCTCCTACCTTTTCCAGAGAGACGAGTGATTTGGCACCCCAGAACACAACACTGCCAACCCTCTCAGAAAACGTGGTAGCAGGCTGCCCCTTTCATTCTCTCACTCGTACTTGTCCATAATAAATAGAAAAGAGACACAAAGGAAGTTTATAATACTTTGTTTAACTATTGTTCTCTAATATGCAATAATTTCACCACAACTAGAAAAAGAATGCAGGTCAGTTATGTCAGTAGCATGATTAAAATACCATATACAATAAAAAGCCCTGTCATATAGCTGACAGATTTGCCTAAACCCACCCTCACTAAAGAAGCTAAGTGATAATAGATTATAGATCTCTGGGCTTAGTGGCAGACCCCATACCTTTGAATACATAGTTAGTTGCTCTACAACCCAGCTGATGCAGTCCTTTCATCTCAGGATTGCCATGATTGTTGTTTAGAACCAAAACTCACGGGTTATCTGACAAGATATATTATGTTCAAAAACAGTAGTTGCATTCCTCTATTATGTCTAGGTGCTAGTGTCTGACCACAGAGAATAACAAGGAGCAATGTTGTTTGACCTTATCTAGGTTGTTCCGACTTAATCCCAGGACAAGAACAAAATATAAAAAAATGTGCTGATTAAGTATGAAAATGCAATGTGGCACAAAAACAAGCAACATTTTTGGTAACGTGTGCAAAGTGAAAGCAGCCTACAATGTGCATAATTAGGCTAACATAAGGAAAACAACAATGGGCCATGTAGGAAACACACGACAGAGCAACTTTCCACAGCAAAAACATTTGTACTGGAACTAAATCCTAAATAAGCGATGTGTGCTGCTATGTATCACTTTTTGTGACTTTAGACCGGAACAAAATGTTGATAAATGTGGCCTCATGAGAGGAAATAGCTACATAACTTTTCCAACTCCTTGTTCTGACATACTGAGAACTTTGATCGAGGACATCAACTAAAGCAACACTCGCCTACCACCATTGGGAGCAAAGACCGTCACATTGATGCCCCATTGAAGTATGTGGCAAGATCACCCATCACTGCTTATCAAAAAATAAGTAGGTGAGAGATAAAGGAAAAAATAAAGGAGAGAAACAAGGAAGGAAAGAGAGAAACATCGCTAAATAGCAACAACTTTATGCTAGGAGCCTCTCACAGGTTGCAAATAGCATACAAATAGGTTGTCCACAGCTTTGTTCCATGCATACATCAGAGGTCAGTTAGCACAGATTTCAGTGCCCTGCATAGTTCTGGGGCTCCATAGAGCCACAGCAGGAACATAGTTCGCCCCACACACTGTGTGTGGAGGGGCTCACAAGAAGATGACCGAACTTTACATGCATTAAATAACCTTTATGGGCCCTGACAGAATTGTTCTATGAAACACTATGTAGAAATAACTTATTTTTGCTTCTGTTGAAATCATCATTGTTGTTGTTATTACCGTTATTACTATTATGTAAACAGGTGTAGTTTATGGCTCCTGTTGAAAGCAACCACCTCAAAATTAAAATTACAGACCCAAGCAGTATGCATTAGTAATGTGAAGGATTTGCTATCAAGGAAAACCATATCACTCAGCATCTGTAATTCTTTCCATAAAAAGAATATATGGCCTGGATTGCCCTGTTTAACCAACTCTAAAATATTTATAAAGTGAAAGTTATATTACGGGATCAGAAAGGGGATTTATTGTGTGGTGTACAGACTGCATATGGAGTTCATTTTAAAGGTTTAGAGTTGATTAAATGCAATAAATATGATTGATTCTGGGCGCAGGCGCTCCAGATCATGGCAGATTTCACTCATTCTTTCGTCATGAAGGCAGACTGCGCACTGATCCAGCACATTAGGGGTTTTCATCGCGCTGGGGCTCAGTCCGCACTTCATAATGTTTGCATCAGGGGGAGCTAACCCCCCGAAGTCAGAGCCAAGGTAAGGAGCCGCCCTACCTCAGCTGTGGAAAAAGAGCTCCTTTGCAGCAGGGACTGCACAAGCTTTGCGCGCCTCCTTGAAAAAGAGTGCGCAGTGCAACTTTAGTGTGTTGAACACTTCCATCTGTAGATATCATTCGCCCGAGAAAAACAAGATGGGGTTGGGAGGTTGGGCGCCATCTGACGAAGGCATAGCATGAGGTTATAAGAGACTTTACTCAAAGGTCAGATGCACTTGATGGTACTCAGATGAATCTTAGGTTGTTCGCCATCTGTGGTGCAGATCTTCAGGGGAGATTAATGAGGTGACCTGAACGTGGTGATTCATTTTATTCCATCTCTTCATGGTTAAATAACAAAGATCTAACCATATTTTGGAGTTTGGGAGGAAGATCAAACACTACCTGCTGAACACAAACAAATGGGCAGAGTAAAGAGACCTTGTTATACTAGACACTTTTATTCTTCCAGGTCAAAGGCCATGGCTTTGGTTGAAGCGTTATCAAAGAGCTTTTTCTAATCATGGCACGTCTTCTATTTGTTCAAGAAAAGAGGCGAATGCGCCCACTCTTCTTTTGTAAGACCATAATGTTATCCTAAATGACTTTGTAGATTTAGATTAGATTTCTTTGTGTTTTTTGAAAGAGGTTGAAGTAGGTGCCAAGTCACGCCGCCATGTGGGACACCCCCTGTAAGCGTGCTTCTGCACATGTGGCTGTTTGAGGAAGGAAGCCAAGTCATTAGCATCAAATAAGGAAGGATTGGAATAAAGAGGCACCTTATTGAGA
Organism: Lissotriton helveticus; assembly: GCF_964261635.1. Lineage (NCBI taxonomy): Eukaryota > Metazoa > Chordata > Amphibia > Caudata > Salamandridae > Lissotriton > Lissotriton helveticus. The sequence continues at coordinate 283,622,396 of NC_136061.1, read as the reverse complement.
AACTTTCAAATTTAAGGAAGCATGGTGGCACATTTTAAAGCAGTTAAAATAAATATGGTTCACTTCCATTAGGATGTGATAGAATTCATGAAACAAGCATTTACAATGCAATGGTTTCGCCTTTGGAAAAGTTAGAGCTATTGGCATTGTAAATGACAAACTTTGTATTTATGTGTTGGTTTTGTCATTTACATTGCCATTAGCTTAATCTCTCGCAATGTGAGACCTATTGTACCCTACGGACGAGCTCAGCAGACAGCAATTACTACCACACACACACACACACCCCGAGCCACACACACACCCAGAGACACACACACACCCAGACACACACACACACACCCAGAGACACACACACACCCAGAGACACACACACACCCAGAGACACACACACACACCCAGAGCCCCCCCACACACACACACCCACCCAGAGCCCCCCCACACACACACACCCAGAGCCACACACACACACATCCACCCAGAGCCCCACACACACACACCCACCCAGAGGCAGGGCAGCCCACATCTCACTTCTTGCTGTTTGAACAATATATTTGGGGACTAAGAGTGTATTGCTACGTTCTCCCTACCTCTCTTCACAGAAAAATCTAGGACTAACACAAAAACACACAAAATCTTTGACTCTGAGGAAAGGCAAGTAACCATATACATTGCTAATCCACGGTTTCTGAGGAAAAAGCAACGGCCAGCCACCCCGTTATTGTCATCTACCATGCACTGAAAAATACTTAGCCAACAATTGCTTTTCCATCCAAACCTGAACAGGAATGAGACTTATAGGCAAAGACACAGAAACTCGATCCATAAAGAATGGAAGAATACCTTGGCTGGCACCATTTTCTTGCAGGAAAATTAGTGATTACACAGAGAATACAAGGGTGTGGAAATGCAGGAAGCTTTGGGTGGTGTGACCTATTTACAATCAAGGATACGTGAGTGTATCATGCATTCACCATTGTCCCCAGGCTTTGTCCACCAGCTCCAAATAACCCATTCCTTTACAGAACTGTTTTAAGGCATAGCGCAAGAAGCCTGTTGCTTAATGTCCCCACTGTGGAAGGAGGCACCAGGGCACACACTTGTTGCAGCCCACCTGCACCCTCGGGCCTGCAACCATGCCCAGCAGCCCTGGGGATTCTGAATTTCAGGCTCAGTAAGCGGCAGCTGATCGTGCGCTGCCACTTACACGAACAAATGAATTGTTAACACGATGTTTGCAGAACTGGCTGTTGTCTAACAAGACCATTTCTTTAGGCATATCCTGTAAGGAATGTGCTTTTATAAAGAAGAGTACTGTAAGTAGGCCTGGTGGGGAAATTTTGTTATGCAAGGGTGATCCCGCACAATTTCCGAGTAATTCATATCATTTTATTCTTTTAAGTGTTTATGAATTTGTGCATTATTTTTTATCCAGTGGGAAGACGGTTTCAAGTCGAAAATACCTCATAGGAGCTGAGTTCTTGATGTAAGCCCCGGCCTCGAGCCATTTCCTGCTTGAAGGTTTGTAGGAAAGGTAACCTCTCAGTCAGTTGTTACCGGAGACCAGAGACAACTAACTGCCTTTCACACAAAATGCTGAATGTTCGCTAACCCTATTCCTTTTTCGTTATTTTGCCCACCCATAAGGCATGTGTTTCTTTATTTGTGTTACTGTTAGTTAACGTACGATAGCAACATAATCTGCTATCAGAGATACTGTTAGGTGAGCACTCCTGTTGCAGAGAACTGTTTGTAAAGTGTAAATTCTTGTAGATGAACTTTCTATTTGGGACTACTTAATTCCTACTCTACTATGACACTTCTTTCAGGGTGCCAGGCCGCGAGCTGTGGCAAGGGGTTAATTGCCGCGGGGGCAGGCCCCAGCAGATTCTAGTCCTAGCCTGGCCTCCATCAGTAGTTCACGCCCTCTGCAATTCGCTGCGGTGGGGGTGCAGTAAGTGTGCAGATTGGCACAAAGCATAACTACTGGTTTCTATAGTCTCACTCAAAGAGAATGAAATGTCACAAACAAGCACACTGAGCTAAAGTATTGTCACACATAAGCAATCTGAAACCTAAGCAGCTGTGTTGCCGCAGCGCCGGCCCGGCTCACCAGGCTTGCAAAGAAGAGCCTGAGACTGAGTGAGGGTACAATCTCCTAGGTGCACTTGCAATGCTATAAAGTTTGTTTTTAGGCTAGCACATGATTGAATGATCAGATTGATGAGATAATATACTGAGCAGCTGCAGCGAATGCCTGCCATGTTACTAAGAATTGCAGTCATTCATCATCAGTCTGTCTCTGGTTAGTGCCCCTCCAAGATCTTCTTAGAGTTTCTCGTTGCTCAAACAGCCATAATTTCTGATTATCTATATGTTTCCCTCTGCTTCCTTGCTTGATTTTGCTCGAGCGAAAGTGTCACACATAGTCATTGAAATGTCACAGATAATTGCATTGAAATTATGAAAATGTCACACACATAGCAATCTGAAACCGTCCTGGCCGCTATGAAAAACAATGTTCTAAACCAAGGCCTCGCCTGGTCCATGCACCTCCTTGAAGCCGGGACCGGGGCACAACAAGCTGCAACAGCAAAACAAACTACTTACTTGAACTTCGAGTTCGGATTGGAATTGATTCGGAAATCGGACAGCGGGACAGGCTGAGCGTGGGCGGGCTGCCTGGGCTGCTGCTTTCTTTGTTTTGTCTTAGTTAGAAGGATTATTAGGCAGAAGTTGTTCGAGTTCGTTGTCTTGTCTTCTGTTGTTATGTTAACTTAAATTATGGCTATGCGCGCCGCCGCGCCCGGGCGCCCCTGATGCCACGCACATGCCGGCCGCCCCACACGCACCTGAGTGCTGCTGCTTATTGGCCCGGCTGGCTGGCGCATGATGTTTGTGCGTGTCACCACCACTCAGCAGCACGCAGCCCCTAGTGCCCACGCGCATACGCGGAAGTGCAGAACAGAAAGTGAAAGCATGAAAGGCCTGTCCCACGGCCCGCCGCCATTTCATAGAATCAGGCGGGCGGGCTTAGTCAGATTAAGAATGATAACAGTTATCTTAGTATAAGCCTGCCTGATTCTATGAAATGGCGGCGGGCCGCGGGACAGGCCTTTCATTCTTTCACTTTCTGTCCAGAGTGACTCCAGTCCAGACAGTCCGACACACACTCACCAGTTCACAGGGTGACACCGGCGGGGGCCCCTCCACCATTTCGGACTTGCTTCTTGGGCCCCGGCCCCTGCCGGCCCCCCAGGCCATCGAAGAAGTAGACCCTGACTCGGGCCCGGCCCGGCCGGGGCCCCGCACGCACCATGGCATGAAATCGTTTATTTTCGAACACTGTGACTGACTGTCACTTCACTGACTAGACTGACTGTCTCAGGGTGGGTGGCCCCGGCCGGCGACCGCAGCCGCACCATTTGCTAGCTCCTCCAGTCCCTGTCCCACTCCAGCCAGCCTCCCAGGGGGGGCCCACCGGGCCCGGCCGGGGCCCCACCCGCACCATCTCAAACATACTCGCAGGGGCCCCGGCCCCCTGCCGCAGCGCTGCGCACCATTATGAGCCTCACTGCCTAAGCCCGGGAAAGGAACGGCCAGCGGGAGGGGGGGGGGCGGGAAAGGAACGGCCAGCGGGAGGGGGGGGGGAAAGGAACGGCCAGCGGGAGCGGGGGGCGGGAAAGGAACGGTCAGCGGGGGGGGCGGGGGTGGGGGCGGGAAAGGAACCGACAGCGGGAGGGGGGACAGGAAAGGAACCACTCACCTGGACTTCCTCGGCCGGCGGTCAGCCGCCAAATGGCCCAAACAAACCTCGACGAGCCCAAAAAAAAAGCCACGCCCACCGCTGCATGACGTGACCAAAAGAGAAAAATTCTCGGGAACGCCCCCGAATCTGGTCCGGCCTTGACGGACAGATCCGGCACCCAATGGCTAGCCTCCATTTATGGAGCTAGCCAATGGGAGCCGGGGGACGTTCCTGAAGTCCTTATTGTAAACAATGGATTTCACCTGCGCCGAAAAGCTGCGCAGAGCGCAGCCTTCGGCAGGCGAAACCCAAAAAGGGGATTACTTGGCCTCCAATTCACAATACTGCTTTTTCATTCAGCAGGTTTTAGATGCAACACATTCAGTTGTACCTTACTTTATTAATTGTAATCGTTTTGAATCACCTTCAAGCAACATTATTTTTCTTTGATGCATTCAAAAGATACATATTCCACTTTTCAGATAATAATTCATCAACAATGTGAAACAAATCTGTGCAAAATGTAACAAAACATTAAAAAATGTCAACACATTATAACTCATGTACACTTTCAAATGGATACACAAGTCAATATTGTTAACAATCAGCCTGCCTGTACCAAAGTTATTTACACTTTGTGTTTTTTAAGGAAAGCAGACTAACTACGGGGAAATGGATATTTTCGTTCTCTCTACGGGTATACTTTTTGTTTGTTGGTAAACCCTCACAAGAGTCCAATTCAATTTGTTTCCGTCATAGGTTCAAAGGAAAAAAGCTGACGCATTTCCAATCCCCTTCGAAGTTTGGGGATTATTGTCAGGGCTGAACCACGGTGTAATGTATCAATTGTAAAACATAAGAGAGGAGGGTAAAAAAAACAACACCACAAATTAAAACGCTGTTTCTACACTTTCCTTCTATTTGTATTCCATTCTTAAACAACAGTTGATGTACCTGATGTTTATTGAAGTGACTAGCACTCGCTGTGCACCTTCTTTAATGTATTTGAGACACAATGGCCGGGTACCTAAAGATATTGCAATAGATTGTGTAAATGATCGAGTCTGACAATTCATGACTCGTTCTTATTAATCGCTCACTAGAAACTTACTTGGCCAATAAACGTTTCTTATGCATGTTTTCAAACTGATTCTCGTGCCTCACGCTGAGACGTTTCCATTCCTGTACATGTTTATTTGAATGATTGGCCTGAAAGATATATTGTTATGGCTCATTAGCGAGTTTGCGGTTTATTGAGTAACAGGGAAAGAAACGGGCAGCACTCGTCGTTATGCTTACTTAGAATTACTTCTTCCTTGTCCAAAGGTAAGAGTGTTCTATGTTTTTTGTGTAGTCACTTGTTTTCATTTAGGCCTTCATTTATATGTCGGACTCCATTTCCTACAAATTTAAATGACAGTCTAATTATTGCACGCTTCTCATCCTTAGGCGGACCGCTACTTGCAACAATGTTCTTTCGCCGTTATGGCTTAAGCGTATCACGCTAGTTCACATGGATGCATATTATTACACAATATCTTCACGCTCATTGATAAAGGCGGGTGGTTCAAGTTTAAGTTTGACAGTTTCCAAACCCGATAGCTAGCGTTTCATTTTCTGCGGTATACTCGCAAGAACTTTTACAAGACGTAAGAACAACGACTATTGTAAACTTATCCCCAAGAGTGTTGACGGAAGTTGAGAAGTCCGTCTTAGAATTGGGTATTACATTTGTTCCATTAACCAACACAGATTATGCAAATATGAAAATAGAGGCCTTGGAGTTCTGTCGCAAGATTAGATTGCAAGCCTTTTTCTTTCTAAAGGAAAACCCGGGAAATACTGGTTCAACTGGATTAGTTAAAAAATCTAACTTCATTCCACCGACTCATATGATGCCAAAACAGATTATCGCCTTCGAACATGCGGTTTTGTCTTCAATCAGATACTTGGAGAAACAAAAGCAATTTTCCAAAATGAACATCACAAAACAACAACATGAAGACATAAGGAATCTACAAAGAGAAGATTCAGTCATTATAAAACCGGCGGACAAGGGTGTTGCCCTGGTCGTGTGGGTCAAAGACCTGTATGTATCTGAAGCCAAAAAGCAAATCCTTAATAAGGAATGGTATTGTCAATTAAGTGAAGACCCGACATGTCAAATAGAAGGAGAAATTAAAGAGAAGCTCAAATGGGGATTAGACCAAGGGATCCTTGGTCCAAAAGAATTTGAATTTTTGAATAAATCAAATCCCAGGATCCCTGTAATGTATTTTCTCCCAAAAATCCACAAAAATGTGACTGAGCCACCCGGGAGACTAATCGTCTCAGGGTGTAAATCTGTGTTGGAGCCGATTGCCAAATACATGGATATTTTTTTTAAACGTTTTGTCAATCAAATGCCATCTTATCTTCGAGACACCACCAACTTTATCAACAAAATCGAAGGACAAATATTCTATGTCCGTACCCAGTGGTTAGTCTCATTTGACGTAACATCATTAGACACTCAAATACCACAAGAAGAAGCGTTGGAATATATGGAATTCTATTTAGAGACACGAATAAAACCTCAGAGAGTACCGACAGAATTCATATTAGATTTGGCCAGGATTGCGCTAAAAAAAACTATTTCAAGTTTGAGAACACGTTTTACATGCAGGTCAAAGGCTCTGCTTTGGGGGGTCCTTTTGCCCTGGAAATGGCCATTTTGTTGATGGCACTGTTTAAATAATCCATAAAACATGAAAAGTTGAACTTCTTTATTGCAGCACTGTCATGAAGGTACATCTTTCTTCAAAGTCCAGTCTGTACTGGCTCCCACTATCATTCCATGCATTCTTCAAAACCTCTGGAATGTGGAATACACTTGAAATACAACATGTCTCATGCAGAAGCATGAGGCAGGAGCCGTACATATTTAAAAGGTACATTACATAACAAATAAACTAAAGATATAACACATCTCCCTATTACCAAACTGACTTTACCATAATAAAATACATTTGAAACATGTACACTGAAATGCACCAACTATGTATAGCAGATAAATAAAATTGATAAAAAAGGACACTACATGAAATTTGTATATCTTTTAGGTACATTAATAACACGTCTAAAATCCTTAACCCTGCGGGCAATAGAATCATACTTGTCAAAATGTACATTATTTCCTGAATCATTTTTTCCAAGAATATTAGATCTTGGACATTTGGCCAATCTTCTAAAATTCCAAATTCTCCCATCTTGAGTCATAGCACTATTGATAAACACTTTCCTTAACTGAATGGGCTCACTGAACTTATCAGAACCTTTATTCATTAGACATGGTTTGAGAATCCTTACCCATTCTCCTACCTGAAAATCTTGTGATTTAGTATTCCATTTATTATCATACCACTTTTTGGTTTTAAATAGCTTATTTTCCACATGTTTGGCAATATCACCAATACTTTCCTTATCAGACACAAAATGATGGGACTTCTCTCTCAACCACCACAGTAGTACTTTTGACGCAGGATTTCTACCTTTGAAGAGTTTAAATGGGCTCACTTCAGTGGTGGAGTGAGGTGCAAGCGGTAATTCCACAAACGTTCTCTTAAAGCACTTACCCAATTCACCCCAAACTTGACAGAATCGACAATGAAACTCTTCAGCACACGATTGAATCTTTCCACCTGACCATTTTCACGTGGTTCATACAGAGATGTAAACCTGTGGATAATATTACACTCTTTGAGAAAATCAGCCATTTCCAAGGAAGTTAACTGAACACCATTATCAGTGACCGAAAACGATGTACATCCTTCTCTAGTGAAAACATCTTTAAAGAAATTTATCACAGAATCAGTAGTGGCTTTAGGAACGAACTTTACCTCAGGCCACTTTGAGTGGTAGTCAATAATTACTAGTGATAGCGTAAAGATTCTGGCAACATGTGAAAAGGACCCGAAATAGCAAACGCAATTTTTTTCCCACGGTTCAGATGGCCATCTAACAATCTTAAGTGGTGGAGTATGTACTTTTAACATCCTTTCACTTGAAACACACTCTGGACATTCTCTGACAGTTCTATCAATACATTTGTCATTCCCTGGCCACCAAAAGTAATACCTCACTAATCTTTTATGGATAAAATGCCAGGGGGGGGTTTATGTGCAATCTGTTGAATAATATCATACATGCCCTCTGGAGGAATACACTACCCTGATTTGAAAATGAACTCGCTTTCTAACTCTAACTCTTCCAGCACATTATAAAACGGTAAAAGTTCAGACTTCACTCTCTCTTTCCTTGGCCAACCATTTTTAACGTTTTTTTTTAGTTCCTCCCATTTGTTAATTTCTGTTCACATTCATGCCAAATTGTCTCTGTGATATCTTGGAACTTTTCTCATAAAACATCTCGAATGGTAAAAACAAAATCATATTAAGTTACCACACTGATCTCATCTTGCTTGCATGGTAAACGTGACAGTCAGCTGTCACATTTTTCTTTCCCGGTACATAGATAGCAATGAAATTATATTCCTGCAGTATTGATGTTAATCTGGCAATCCTAGCCGTGGAATCCCATCCTCCTCCTACTGACAAGATGTTGACTAAGGGTTTATGATCCGTCCTAAGCCTGAACTTGGAACCCCAAACATATAATCTAAAATGCTCTGTAGCCCAAACACAAGCAAGCAGTTCCCTTTCCATGACAGCATATTTACGTTCACATTCATTGAGTGTCCTTGAGGCAAAGGCGACATTCCGTTCATCACTTCCTTCCTTTTGTGAAAGCACACTCCTCAACCCATACAGACTAGCATCAACTGTTATCACACATTCTTTGTTCATGTGAAAAGGTTTGAGTTTGGGAGCATGTCATGTTTAATCTCTTCAAATGAATGTTGTTGCATATCAGACCATTCATATGTCACCCCCTGTCTAAGCAATTTCCTCAAAGGTTCCATTTTAGTGGCAAAATTAACATCAAATTTGCTGTAATATTCATACATTAAGGCGAATGAGAGTAACTGATCTTTGTTCTCTGGGGCGGGAGCTTTAGTGATAGCTTCTTCATTAGACTTTTTAGGAATAACACCATTACCTGAAAGAGTGTGTCCCAGATATTCCACAGACTCCATGAACAATTTGCACTTGTGTGCTTTAAGAGTTAAACCACTTTGCTCTAACCATGTGCAAACTTCCTGTACATGTTTTTCAGTAGTATTTTTGGAAACAACTCATCTTGAAAACATTTTACAAAGGTGTCTACATCTTGAAAACATTTTACAAAGGTGTCTACATCTCTGAAAATTTGAAACATGATTCTTTGGAATACTAACGCAGCGGATGCGAGACCAAAAGGTATTCGCTTGTATTGGAATAAGCCCTGTGGTGTTATAAATGCTGTAAGTTTTTTTGAGTCTTCCGTTAGTACAATTTGGTGGTAAGCCAATCTGAGATCAAGGGTGGAAAATATTTTTGCTCCATCCAACAATGAAACTAACTCATTTATATTTGGCAATGGGTGGCAATCAATTATGATGTTAGAATTTAAAGCTCTTAGGTCAACACATACTCTCAATTTTTGGTCTGCTTTTCGTACTAAAACTATGGGAGATACACATTCTGATGATTCTGTAGGTTCAATTATACATTCCTTTAATAGCTCATCTAACATGGTTTTAAGTTCTTCCCTGATATTGATGGGAACACTTCTGAGCTTTTGCACAACAGGTGAATGAATGCTTTTCAACACAATCTTATGTGAGAAGTTTTTGAGCTTACCCATTTTATCACAAAACACATTTTTGAAACACTTAATAAGATTACATGCCTTTTCAGATTTGGTCAGATTGTCATCAAAAGCATTTTCCACTACAGAAATAGTATCCATAAAACTGTCATCACATAAAGACACTGGTTCTTTGGAACAAGGTTTTAACATAATCCCCAATTTCCATTGGTCAAACCAACCTAAGACATTCACACCTTTTTGGGAAATATATAGCTTAATATTGGCTTTTCTGTGTTTGAAATGTAACTCCACTTGAAAAAGAACAATGATGTCGATCCTTGTGCCACAGAAACTCTCAGCAATAATATCAGAGTCTCTCAGATCATCCATAGAAATAGAATTTGCTATGGTATCACTATAATACTCCTGAGAAATAATGGTCCACGGAGAACCTTTTTCAGTATCAACATTGACATTCCTGATTGTACTTATGTTTTCTTCAGAAATAGAGAAAACAGCACCTCTACTATTAAAATGGGGACACTTATCTCTACATATGTTGCTAAAATGACCAATTCTATTGCAGATTTTACATTCTTTTTTCAATGCTGGACAACCTGAAAAAGAGGCATAGTTAGACCTCTTTCCACATCTGTAGCAAATGCCTTGAAAATTAGATACTTAGGGCCTCATTAGGATAGCGGGCGGAAAACCGCCCGACCGCCATGGAGGCGGGAAACTACCGCCCGCCGGGGCCGCGGATAAACCGGAGGCCAAATTAGGATCAACCGCCAACAAAGACCGACCTCGGCGGTAGCGGCCCAAGCAACACCGTCCGACGCGGGCGGTGAACACAAAAAAACGACCGCGGCGGTCAGAAAAGCAGCGGAAAAGCAACAACCCGCCGCAAGGAAAGCGGAGACACCGCACGGGAAATTAGGATATCCCCGAGGGTGTCGCATTCGGAACCGCTGTTACCGACCACCGCGGTCGCACACAGGAGTGAATGGGAGAGATAGCGTAAGAGTGGCAGCATAGCCACCGCAGCGGATGGAACATAAAAAACATGGCAGACGATTCCAAAACACCGCAGTGATGCCAAACATTGCATAAATCAAAGTAGCCAATTCCCCCAAATACATAAAACACATAACAACAAAATAATGCAAATAAAAATATAAAAGCACAGGACAACTCCCACAACACACCTGACAGCCAAATTCCACTTGGACACACCCACACAGCTGAGTATAAAACCACCACCTTCACTGACCACAATCCTTTACAACACTCCAGAAGAGAAGGCCATACACCACATCTGACAGGAGAGGCCAAAGAGCACAGCACATACACACATCCACCACCACCATCACTACCACCATCACACCAGCACCAACAATCCCCCAGCACACAACACACCTCACACATCAACACCACAACCGCCACCCACACACCTGCACCCACAAACACTTCAACCACCACACACCATGACATCACAGAAAATGCCCAAATTCACAGAGAGTTGACAGTCATGGTCAATGAGATAGTGAGAGTGGAGCCACAACTGTTTGGTAGCCTGGTCCAACAGACACCATTAGCCACGAGGACACAAATGTGGGAAAGGATAGTACAAAGGGTCAACGCAGTTGGGACCACCCGAAGATCCAAGAAGGAGATCATGAAGCGGTGGCATGATCTCAAGGGTTGTCAAAGAGAAGAGGAGCAAGAACTGGGATCTGGCGAACGTGACTGGCAGTGGCCCTCCCATCCCACAGAAAACATTCACACCTTGGGAGGAGAAGGTGCTTGCCGTACTGCATCTTGAGAGTCTCACAGGAGTAGCCGGGGGAACGGAGGCTGGTAAGTACAAACAAATGGCAACCAACACACTGAGAAGTACTTCCTTGCACAACCCAAACACCATCACACTGTCCACCCTCACCCAACAGGTAGCTAGCCACCTTGCTTGGGAGGCCAGTATGGGGGAGGGAGGTCTGTACAACAACTCACACCATGCCCCCTGTACCACAGCCTACCAAGATGGATCCCCCCCAACACCACACAGAAGCATGTGTCAGCCATTGCACTGTTCACCCTCACCTAACAGGTAGGTAGTTATCCTGCTTGTGATGTCTGTCTGTTGGAGGGAGGCCTGCACTACCACTCCCAGCATGCCCCCTGTCCCACACTGCAGCAGCATGGAGGCCTCCCGCACCCAGGACCATGTGTCAGCCATTGCACTGCTCAACAAACAGACTTACAGGTAGGTAGCCATCTTGTATTGGAGCACTGTTTGGGGGTGGGAGGCCAGTATCACTACTCCCAGCATGCCCCCTGTCCCACACTCCAGCAGCATGGAGGCCTCCCCCACCCAGGAGCATGTGTCAGCCATTTCACTGTTCAACAAACAGACTTACAGGTAGGTAGCCATCTTGTGGTGGAGCACTGTTTGGGGGTGGGTGGCCAGTATCAGTACCGGCATGCCCCCTGTCCCACACTTCAGCAGCATGGAGGCCTCCCCCACCCAGGAGCATGTGTTAGCCATTGCACTGTTCACCCTCACCTAACAGGTAGGTAGCTATCTTGCTTGTGATGTCTGTCTGTTGGAGGGAGGCCTGCACTACCACTCCCAGCATGCCCCCTGTCCCACACTCCAGCAGCATGGAGGCCTCCCCCACCCATGCCCATGTGTCAGCCATGGCACTGTTCAACAAACAGACTTACAGGTAGGTAGCCATCTTAACTCTTCCTGATGTCTGTGTGTGTGTGTGTGAGACCTGCATCCCTACACACAGCAACAATTGCATGCAATGCCTTGACACCTGACATGTATGAGTAAATGATGTTCCTCTGCACTATGAAATTACACACAGTGTTGCAATCAATAATACTAGTGGAGACTTCATAATTGTGTAGTGTACAGACAGTCGATGATACACAGATGATACAATACTTACACAGTGCCCAACACTGACCATTCCCCATCTAATCCACAGGTGATGAGGAACTCACTGCTGAGGACCACAACAACGAACAGCAGAGCCAGTCTCCACCCCCGGTACATGGACTCTCAGATGTTGACTCCCAGGACAGTTTGGACGATGAGCTCCAGCCCATCTGGTGTGCCACAGACCCACAGATCCCAAGACCCCATCCTTCCCACCACCAAGTCTGCTGCAACAACAACAGCACAGGAGACCCCTGCAGTCACGGCCGGTGCCTCCCTCCACCACCGCCGCCACCACCACCACCACCACCACCAGTACCACCAGTACCACCTGCAGCACCCTCCCTGTGCCAGGGGATGATCAGGCCACACCAACAACTGTGGAGGGCAGGGAGAGTGTGCGTGGAGTGGACCCACAGTGGTGAGGCAACAGGTCCGTGGCAGCAGGACAGGTGGGAGGGCCAGGGTCACCACCAGACCTCGGGAGGAGTAGACACCATCCCTGGATCACTTCACCAGAGTTGTGGAGGCATACCAAGAGGTCCAGGGACAAAGTGGCCGGTCTGATGTACTATTAAGGGAGCTCATCCTGCTGATGAGGTCCATCGACAACCGCCTTGGACAGATGGTGGACCTCATGGGCCAGCAAGCGGCGTTGCAGAGGGACAGGCCTGTGTCCCAACCAACACCTCCGCCCCCTCCTGTTGTGCCGCAGGATGACAGTGCACCATCCTCCCCTGCGCCAACAGAGATTGGCGAGTCCCCTGATGCCGCTGGCCAGTCAGCAGACCCCCACCGACAAAAAGATCAAGGGGGCGTCCAAAGAAGAGCCTGGGAGACTCCGGAGGCAAAGCACCTGCCACACGCCAGTCATGTAGCCAGCCCTGATGGCAACCCTCTTCCCCACTGCATTGACTGCTTGAACTGTCTTTCCCCACATTTCCTTGGCAATGGCACTTGTCTGTTGGACTGGGTCACCACATCCATGTGGTGTCTACTCTTGCATATCATCGACCATGACTGTCAACTCACTACCTGACGCACCAGATTTTGTGCAGTATCGTTTTAGTGCAATATTTACAGTGCTGACAATGTCCATGATGTGTCCAAATGATGTACTGTATGTAGGGCAGGATTATTCTGAAGCACCTAGGGAGACAGAACAGAACAACAGTCACTGGTGTCATTGTGGCATCACAGACAGAACACTACACAAAACATACACAAGACACTACTGGCATACAAGACAATGGGCTGCAGGTGTGAACAAATAGAGTCCAGTATACGTCCCAATATGGAACGTCAATGTCACATTTACCGCATACAGGTGACTAAACATGTGCCTGTCTATTACATCCGCGCATAGCCATTCACAACAACAGCAACCACACCAGACAATGTGCACGTCGTACCTCGTCACCCACCTTCAAGTGAAGTAGCGGTCGATGAGCTGTTGGCGCAGGTCAACTTCTTCCTCCTCTCCACTGTCATCATCACTGGACTCAGGTCCTGGAGCAGGTGGTGGCCTTGGTTCCTCACCATCGTCCAGGAGCAGGGGGATCCCCTTGTGGATGGCCAGGTTGTGCAGCATACAGCATGCCATAACGATCTTGCAGACCTTCCCAGGCGAGTATATGCCAGTGCACCTCCTGTCCTGTCAAGGCAGCGGAATCTTGACTTCAGCACGCCAAAAGTCCGCTCAATTACACGTCGGGTCCTGCCATAGGCCTCATTGTACCAGATGTCAGCCGGGGTCCTGGGATTCCGTAGCGGGCTTAACAGCCATGGCCTACTGGGATATGCAGAGCCACCTATGAATGACAAACACCCATTGCAATGTTGCACAGCCAGAGTGCAGCAGGTAACACACAGCATGCCATATCAGTAGGCATACTCACCCACAATCAAAGCACGCTCGGGATGTAGATTTTCCATCATCCGTGGCACCATGCTGTTCCTCATGATGTACGAATCATGTGCAGAGCCAGGAAATCTTGCACACACATGGGAAATGGTCATGTCTGCAAGGCACACCACCTGCACATTGATAGAATGATAATGTTTACGATTTCTATAATTGTGCTCTGTTGCCTGTGGTGGCACCAGACCTACATGGGTGCAATCGATGGCACCAACAACATGTGGGATGCCCCCAAGGGGATAGAAGTCACCCTTCACACCGGCCAATTCTGCTCCCCTAGGGAAATGAATGTAGTGATTCCTATAGAGCATCATGGCTGCAAGAACATTCCTCAGCACCTGGCTGAACATGGGCTGCGACATCCCTCCAGCGCTAGCCATGGTCTCCTGGAAGGAACTAGTTGCAAAAAAGTGGAGGGCTGCCATCACCTTGTATGTGGGTGTGAATGCAGTTGGATAGTGACGGCGAGGCTGCAGGTGGGGCTCCAAAAGATCACACAGGATCTTCAGTGTTGATCTGTCCAGGCAGAATTTCTGAATTATTGCAACATTCTCCATGTCCTCCAGCACTGTCAGGTGACGTAGGAGATTTGGCCTCCTTCTAGTTGAGATGTATATTTGAAAATGTCAGTGACAACCACCATGAGATGGCCACAGCACATACCATCAATGATGTCATGGAAAAACAAAGACTGCCTGAGAGATGCATGGCACACCAGGTTACATGGGTGGCCTTTTGATACACACAGAGGGCACACCTCTCCACTAACAATACGCAAGTGCCACAAACACATCGGTGAATGTGAATGTACACATACTGAACCACACATTTCGGATGTGCACGCCAGGTGCTGTAACATCTGAAAATGTGTCTGAAATTACCATGACTGTATCATACCCATCTGCTGTACCTGTCACACCTCAATGCATCATGTAAAGTCTGCACACATCCATCAACACAATGATCACAGTAGCAGGAAAACTTTCAGTTGTTTGCATGAGCTGATGTGAAAGCACCAGTCTGGTATGATACCATACAGTGACACAAGCCTTGTCAAGGTCAGCACTGACACACAACACATTGATTTCTTCAACATCATTGACACCAGCTCAGGAGTGTCAAGCATCATCAACCATCAAATTCATAACTAACATGGCAGGGTCCGCAGACCAAAGTGTGTCACACAGAATGTGCGTCCACCTGTGGATGACATGGAAGAATGGCATTGTGTGTACAATGATGTGCCCTTCACCATGTTGCCGCTGGGTACTGATACAGTGTTCACGATGGACATAGCCATTAAATGTTATGAAAATGGCGGTACCTACCGCATGGCCCCGGCGGTGTGACACCAGCACCACCCCCTTCAAAAGTGCGGTAGCCATTGGCGTATGGACATGTGTAGATGGCGGTGGGCATGCTCCGCTGCATGAATCGCGGTACCTACCGCCTGGCCCCGGCGGTGTGACACCAGCACCACCCCCTTCACAAGTGCGGTAGCCATTGGCATATGGACATGTGTAGATGGCGGTGGGCATGGTCCGCCACCACGGAGGCGGTCATTGGATATTTTTGAATGATGCACTATCGCGGTAGCGCACCCCGGGCACCCGTGGTGCTTCACCGCCATGGAGCATTGCCTACAGCCAATGGGAGCGATGATCACGGTGGCATGATGCAGATTTGAAAGTCGGTGAAGGTGTGCTCTGCCACCGCGGAGGCGGTCATTGGATACTTTTGAAAGAGGCAGACCTGGACAACCAATTGCTGCTGCTTTGCAGCTTCCATACGACCCCAGGGGGCTATAAATCTGTGGGAGTGAGCCTCACATTTCCACTGCTCACAGAGCCTGCTGCCTGGGACCCTCTCCTGCTGCTGCCTGGGACCCTCTCCTGCTACTGCCTGGGACCCTCTCCTGCTTCTGCCTGAAGAGCTTGTTGCCTGGGACCCTCTCCTACTGCTGCCTGGGACCCTCTCCTGCTGCTTCCTGAAGAGCCTGCTGCCTGGGACCCTCTCCTGCTGCTGCCTGGGACCCTCTCCTGCTGCTGCCCGAAGAGCCTGCTGCCTGGGACCCTCTCCTGCTGCTGCCTGGGACCCTCTCCTGCTGCTGCCTGAAGAGCCTGCTGCCTGGGACCCCTCACCACTCACTTCCACCACAGGTGTTCCATGTCCACAGGGATGGCAAGTCCATTCACAAGTGAGGAGCTGGAGGTCCTTGTGGACGAGGTGCTGGCACAGTACCCAAGGCTGTTTGGTGGTCCCAATGTAGTGGTAAGTCTCCATGAAGGTAAATGTAGGGCATGGGTGTGTCAGACGTGTAGTTGTGCAGCTGCAGCATATGCCTGAGTGTGTGGGGTTGTGTCAAACACTAACAGACAAGCTGTCTCCAGGGTGAGGGAGTGTGTGTGTCCCAATGTCACTCTTTTCCATGCCTGTACTTGTATGTGTGTGGTACGGGTCTATCGCCAGCCCCGCCCGTACCTCCCGTTTTCGGACGCTCACCCTTCACGGCAGCTTGCGAGGAAGCGTCCTTGGACACGGCCCTGACAACCAGCACCCCACCCCTCTCTGTCTTTCAGGGGCCAATCAGGAACGGACGACTCCCGGAACAACAACCACCTGATCCCGGAAGTCCCGCCTCGGAATCACCGCCGGAACCAGGAAAAAGTGGAAGCACAGACAGAGACTCGTTCGGAGCAGCGATCTCGCGGCAGGAGGCTCGGACCGGCGTTGTAGCAGACCAGACGAAGGAAGAAGAAGAAGAGTGGAGCGAAGACTGGTGGAGTCCAGAGGAGGAGGCTGGAGAGCGGCCGCAACTCACTTGGGAGTTGCGGCGGAGCGTGACCGCCCAGATCACCCCCTCACCGGAGTACCTGTTCCATCGCCCGAAGGAGACGACCGAACATCATCGCCAGGAGCTCCATTCCCGAAATACCTTCTCCCCGCTTGTAAAGACTTTGTTCTTGAGACAATTAAAAACCCATCATTGCACACTACATACGGCCTCCTTGCCTGATTTTCCGGCCCGCCATAGTCCCACGATCACAATGTGTGAGTGGGGTGTGTTACATTGTCAGCCATACAGGGCCAACGGATGTTAGCCATGTAGGTGCCAGGACAGTAATTGCTTGTGTGAATATTTCAGTGTGCCCCTGTAGTCTGAGTCAGTGTGACCCAGAGAGTAGGTTCAGTGCCTGCCCACCCAAACGATAAAACATCACCAGACTTACATGCTCCTTGCTCCTGTTCCTTCACACTGAATAGTAGATATGCCCCATCTGTGCCATGTATAATTTCAGACTTACACACTTCTGTTGATGCATATTATATTGAGGCATCCTGCATTTGTGAGATTATCATGGAGCCTATACGCCCCAATGTGTGCATGTAATCACAAATGTTTGAGCAATGCAGAGTGCCCTTGTGAGAGGTCCCCCAGTTTTGGAGGGAGGGAGGTTACAATTAGTCCTGAGTCTGTGTCTTGCTACTGTACTGATAGATGTTGGTATCTGACATTGTGTAACTGGTCATTTACCCTTCTTTTCTCTCATACCTGCAGCTCAAGGTACACCAGCGTAAGGCCCTGTGGAGGGCCATTGCAGAAAAGGTGCGGGCCCTGGGGGTTTTCAACAGATGACGCACCCACTGTCACAAGAGGTGGGACGACATCAGCCGGCTGGCAAAGAAAGGGGCAGAAATGACCTTGGGGATGCTACCACGCACAGGGCATTTGGCACGGCGCAGACTGACTCCACTAATGGGCCGCATCTTGGCAGTGACTCATCCAGACCTGGATGCACGTCTGAAGGAGCATCGGCAGCAAGGCAGGGATGGTGAGTATCTGGGGAGGGTGAGTTTTGCTGGGAGTGGATGCATGTGTACAGGGCCTGTTGCACCGGTGACCCATGTGATGTGCGTGTGTTGCTGTGATGTGCTGTGTAGTGTGAGTGGCTGCTGTGATGTGTGGTTGTATCAGGCATTGCCCCACCCTGGCCTTACTAAGCGGAAACTCCCTGCTGTACTTTCGCATTGCCAGATGGGTTAGGCTCCACATGGTCATTCATCATTGGGATAGTGTGGGGAATCTATATTGGGGTGAACTGCAGTGTCAACTTTCTGAGTGTGACTTCATGTATGCCTACTTTGAAGGCACCATGATCGTTGAGGCCCACACATCTGACAACAATGTGCCCCAGATTACCACATGGTGCCTGCTATGGCCTACTTGGCATTGTGGCATGTAATGTCATAATAGGTGTGTGTGTTGTCCCCTCCTGTTCCCTGAAGGTCTGTCAGTGGTAATAAGTGTTGTACCCACACCATGTCCCTAGGGCAGGGCAAGTTGGGGGGGGGGGGCACTCCATCTACGGGCAGGGTGTAGTGCTGTGTGGCATCAACATGGCTCATTCATGGCAGTTATTCTGCGTTACAGGCACTGTTGTGGTCTATGTAGTGTGTTGCTGCACAGTGATTGCAGGGTTTGGTGGTTACCATGTTGGTTTGGGGCTCTCCTGTACTGCATTGATGTGAAATCGTGTGACCAGATGATGACACTTACACAACCCTGTATCCCTCTCTAATGCAGATTCGCAAGAGACCATGGAGGAACATGAGCCAGAAACCAGTGGTGGCGAGAGTAGCACTACAGCTGCAGCGGAGGCCAGTGACACAGAGCCCACCAGCGCATCTGAGGGGGACAGAAGTATGCAGGAGGAATCCGTGTCTGAGACACAGAGTTAAACAACAAAAGGGTGAGGTAGGATCTGAGGGACAATCTTTAAAGACCAAATTTACTCCATACCCCTGAGTACATACCTAACTTACTGAAGGGAGTAAAGTGGTCTGATTTGATATGACCGGGAGACCACGACTACGGGAGCAGATGCAGTTCACCAATATTACAAAGCCTGTGCAATCTCGGGCCTGAGTATGGTTCGCTACAGCCCACCCATTCGGCGGAACTTCGTCATCTGGAGAACCAGAGGAGAGGGGTCACCTACAGCCAAGGTGGTGACAAGGCTGATGTTGCAAGTATGTAAGACCTCCTGCTCCTTACGGAAACTCGGCCGCTCTGTTTGGACAGGATATGCAGGGACTGATGAAGTGCAGTGCAAGTGATACCGTGTGTGAAATAAAAATGGCTAGAAAGACAAAAAATATGTTTATTTGAAATTGTCCTGCTGCCATATATAAAAAACTGCCTGATAGTATTGAACAATTTGTAACTATCTCTTGGCTAGGAGTGAGGTCGACATGTTTCAGCCGTTTAGTTAATTAACTCGGCTTTCTTCAGGACCTTAAAGTGACATAGTGCTACTGCAAGTGACAATACAACGTGAAAAATATTGCACTAATGAATTCAGTTGAAGAGAGATAAATCAGTGGTGTACTACCACCCTACCAGACATGTGTTCCATGTATGTGTAGTAACTTCTTCATCCCAGCATTTTGTGGGGGTAGGCCTCACCTCGCCCGGCTATTGCTCAGTGCTGGAGGCCCCGCTCTTTCCGTCGGTACCTCGTCGCCGTCTGCGAGCAATGTGGGAGGGAGGAGACACAGAGTACCACATCATCTGATGCCAGCGGGGATGCATCCATGTTGGCAGGCACAGGGAATGGGGAGTCTGCATCATCATCTACCACCCAGCGGCCATTGCCCAGCCTCCCATCCACTTCCTCTGGGGCTGCCCGTATCCGTGTCACTAAGAGGGGAAGAGTCACATTCACACCTGGCACCGCTGCCCCTGCACCTGTCCCCCCTGTTGCCCTCTGTGCAGAGTGTGTAGAGCTCCTGCACCAACTTTGTGTGGGCCAGACTGCCCTGCGCAATGCCTTCAGTGACCATGACAAGAAATTAGGCCAGGTGATTGCATACATGGAGGGCATACACTCTGACGTGGGTGGGCTACACTGTACTGTCCAGGCGTTGTCATCCACAGTCACGTCAGCCCTTCAATAGGCACATGCTCCCATTGCAGCTCAGGTGCCTTTGTCCACCCCCCAGTCAGTGGCCACATCAGATGACAGTGTGCACGGTTCGCCTGCGTCAACGAAACGGTACAGCACAAGGAGCACACAACAGACACAAGCCAAACACTCCCGCCCACAGACACCATCCCCACTGAAGAGCATGGCCACCCCAGAATGCACAGACAAGAGCCAGTCAGGGAAGAGCATGGCCAGAAGAGCAATCAGGCAGACATCAGGCTCACATGCCGCAGAGGCATCACCAGCAAAAGACTCTCCTGTCACTAAAACATCACACAAACCTACCCATGCAGTGTCTGTGCCCACTGAGGAGGTGTTGCATATCAGGGGTACACTTAGGAAGAGCACAGGGACACATCCACCCACCACATCTACCCTAATTCCACGACCATTGATGCAGGTGGAGGAGGGCATGTAGAGACCACCGCTGGCAAGAAGGCAAAGGAGGGCACTGTAGGGGGTACGCCTGGCAAGGAGGCAAAGGAGGGCACTGTAGTGACTAGCCCTGGCAAGAAGTCAAAGGAGGGCACTGTAGGGGAAACACCTGGTAAGAAGGCAAAGGAGGGCACTATAGAGACCACCCCTGGCAAGAAGGTAAGGGAGTGCACTGTAGGGGATACACCTGGCAAGAAGGCAAAGGAGGGCACTGTAGTGACCACCCCTGGCAAGAAGTCAAAGGAGGGCACTGTAAGGGGTACACCTGGCAAAGAGGGGAAGGTGGTCCAGAGACGTAGCCAGGCCAAGCGTTCCGCAGGATCCAGCACATCTCCAGAGGTAGTGCCAGTGTCTGCACCTGATGTGGGACAGTTGGGGTGTGTGCCTGTTGTGTCATCACCACTTCCCATCAACCCCAAGACAGGGAAGCCATTTCATATTCCCAAAAAGTGGAAGGGCACCCCTCCAACCTCTCCCACCCACACTGTGTCAGAGGTCTGCATGACTCCACCTTCATGTGCCACTATGCCACCTGGTCCACACAGCCCTCCGGCTTGCCAAGACACTGTTAGTCCCACATCACCTGGGGCTCTGTCACCACAGTCAAGTGGCCCTGCTGTCCCCAACACACAGCCAGGTACAAGTCCGCATGACAGCCAGGAGTGAGTTGACATCACCCTCATACACCTGTGCCTCATACAGGTGTGCTAGTCCTGAACATTGTTTAGAACATGGGTGTGTTGCTGGCCCTGTTGCTCCCCTGTTGTGTTGGCCTCTCACCTACCATGGACACTGGCCCTGTTGCTCTGCTGTGCTGTACTCTCCCCTGTGCAGCCTCTCGTGTACTTGCTGTCTCACCTGCCATGGACACTTGCCCTGTTGCTCTGCTGTGCTGTACTCTCCCTTGTGCAGCCTCTCATGTACTTGCTGTCTCACCTGCCATGGACACTGGCCCTGTTGCTCTGCTGTGCTGTACTCTCCCCTGTGCAGCCTCTAATGTACTTGCTGTCTCACCTGCCATGGACACTGGCCCTGTTGCTCTGCTATGCTGTACTCTACCCTGTGCAGCCTCTCATGTACTTGCTGTCTCACCTGCCATGGACACTGGCCCTGTTGCTCTGCTGTGTTGGCCTCTCACCTGCCATGGACACTGGCCCAGTTGCTCTGCTGTGTTGGCCTCTCACCTGTGCTATGGACACTGACCTTCCTGTTTGTGTTTCACCTGTGCATAGTATCTTGCATGTGTACATCATTTTGTGCCTTGCTGTTGTCTACTATTGTCCTACTGCTACATCTGTGCAATATGTGAATAAATACAGTTACTTCTGTTGTGTGTTTTGTCAGTGTCCTTGCTGATTATAGTTCTTTTTATGTTTGCATTTGATTGCATGTGCCCCATGCTCTATGCAAACATTGCAAGGCTCTTTGCAGGCATCAGATTTTTAGACTGGGTTGACAGGGTCTTCAGTCCATTCTGACCCTGGTAATAGTGTAATCTGTGATGGCTATTTTACCTGCCATGCAGTTATCTTGTTAGTGATTTGCTATTGTTGGCTACACTGTTCACATGTCAGGTTGGGGGACACTGCCAGCACAGGGTGTGATGCTGTGCAAAGGGTTTGAAGCAGGCTGGGATATGTCATGATGTATGTGTGTGGATTCCTTTATGTGTGCCCAGCCGTGTATGTGTATGGTCATCTTGTGTTGGCACTTAGTCCTGGTACCATGGCCTACATGAGATGCTTGGTCTTGGGTGTAGCAGAGGTGTGTAGTGTGAAGGGTGTGAGTTTGTAGTGGATGTATGTGTGCCCCTGTATTGTGTGAAACACACATGTGTCACCCAGGAGTTGTATGCCTGTTGTTTGTTTTGTCTTGCCCTGTGTAGAAGATTGTATGCACTTGTGTGAGCCGTTTGTAGTACACTGTGCTGTGTGTTGGTGTGTCCATGCTGTTGTGTGCGACTCCTCCTTGTTGTGTTGGTAAGTTTGAAGTGTGCAAAGTGTGTGAGTTGCACATCAGTGTTGTGTTTGATTGATCCTCTATGTGTCTTGGGTGTGTTTGTGTAGACTGTGTGGCCCTGCTGCTACACACTGGCATTGCGTTTGTGTTTGTCATGCATTGCAGGCACATGGTGGTTTTTCTCCTCCAGTATGGCATGGTGTCTGTTGTCACAAAGTGTACCGGAATTCCTTGAATTTCCGTAGAAGCAGATGGCGTGAAGGAGAAGTTCCCAGCTGAATGTTTCCCAACTCCCCCACTCCCCTAGACCCAGATTTCTCTAAGCCCAGAAGAGTAAGGGAAAGGGGAAGTGGAATGAAAAAGAGAGACTGCCACACGGGTGTCACCAATACTCTTCTGTATTTCTGGTCTGGTCTCACCTACAAGATTGAGCACAACATTAATACAGTTCATAATAATACTGTGGCCCAGAACTAATTCCTCCTATCCAGAATCCTACCTGAAAACTGTGTGGGTTTAGCTGCTCTCTGTAAATAGTATCCAATGAGAAAGAGTGAGCTGCTTGACCCTGACTTGATAAGCCTTGGAAGTAGTCAATGAAGTTTATAGATGATTTTAAAGATGGTATACATTGGTATCAATTATATGCATATCATTAAGTACCCCTATATACTTGTAGACCAGTAGCCTGGGTAAGAACTCTGCTGAATGGACTCACTCTCTGGATGATAACTTAGTTCGGTGATTACACAATCCTTATGACTTGTAAGGTTCAGTAAGTTCATGGAAAGTGTATTCTGTAGTCTGTAAATCAGGACACAGTAGTGTTCCAAACAATGTCTCTCAAGGTTCCAGCGAATGTACTGAGCAGAGGGAATGGAATCTGGCAGATAGATACCTGACTTGGTTAAACGAAATAGCTCTCATATAATACTGAATTCTCCTTCCAGTGGTCTTCGGGAATACAGGAACTCAGTCAAAGTAGGAAACCTTCCTACCGCATAACACTAGACCTCTGGACACTGGAAACAAGAATTTCTTCCTCCAACTCAGGAAACAGAACTGGAAGCGATGAAGGAGCGGCTGCTGAGTAACTTCCAGAGGCCGCTACAGATTCGAATAGCGGAGACTTGAAATCACAGAATTTAACCTCAAAGACAAGGAATTACCTCGTACAGGACCGAGGTGCTCAGGAAACAAAAAGGGCATAATAATACCCTGTCAGAAACGCGGGCTTATAGGCACGCCAGAGAAGCGCGACCTGCCGCCGGAAAACAACAGTTGAAGTGCGCAGAGAAGAATTCTCGCGCACGCAAAATGGCGGTTTACCGATAACTGCTAGAGCGCTAACTGACTGCGCTAATGGAACATCCAGGAACCATCTATTCTAATATGACCATGATTTGGCCAGACGCTGCCGCCAGCTCCAAAGGGCTAAAACGGTGGGAGCAGCAAGTCTACCCAAACCCTTACAAACCAAGGAGATAGATTTAGAACGAGGTCTGACAGTACCCCCGCCCAAAGACCCCTCCCTGGGTTTCTGTGGATAAGTCTTGTGAAATTCAGCAACCAACTTGGAGGCATGGACATTAGAACTGGGTTCCCAAGATCGCTCTTCTGGGCCAAAACCTTTCCAATCCACCAAATAGAAAAGACTGCCTCTTCTCTTCTTAGAGTCCAGGATTCTCTTCACCTCAAATTCTTCAGCCGAATGAACTTGCACAGGAACGGGGGGGCGAGTTTGTCTCAGCATTGGGGGGCTCTGTTTGATTAAAGAGACATGGAATGTGGGGTGAATTTTCATGGACTTAGGTAAAGTGACCCTGACACAGACTGGATTGATCATACGCTCAACTGGGAATGGACCTACAAACCTAGGTTGAAACTTCCTATTTCCAACTAGTCTCATATGTCGGGTAGAAATCCAAACCAAATCCCCAGCATTAAATTTTGGACTCTCTCTTCTTCGTTTGTCTGCTTGTTTCTTATATCCAAGTTTTGCTTTGGAAAGATTCTGAGAAGCCAACTGAAATGTCTTCTGTAGGTTCTGAATCACTTCCTCAGCTGCTGGGACCTCTGCCTCCTCCCCACCCAGGAACATATTTGGATGTCGACCTGAGTTCAAAAAGAATGGGGAGAAACCTGTAGCTGAATGAACGGAATTATTATAGGCAAACTCCGCAGTGCTCAACAAATCAGGCCACTCTCCCTCCTGATCCATTAAGTACAAGCGAAGATACTGCTCCAAATCCTGATTCACTCTTTCTGTCTGGCCATCAGTCTCGGGGTGGAAACTGGTAGACAGACGGTAATCTACTCCCAACCCTTTCAAAAATGACCTCCAGAATCGGGAAATAAATTGTGGTCCCCTGTCCGAAATCACTACCTTTGGAACACCGTGTAGCCTAACTATATGTTGGACAAACAACGAGACCAATTGTGGGGCAGTGGGTAAGGCCTTCAAGGGAATAAAGTGACTCATCTTGGTGAATTGGTCTACCACTACCCAAATGACTGAGTACCCTTGGCTGGAAGGTAATTCCACAATAAAATCCATTAGGATGGTATGCCAAGGAGATGGGGCTGTAGGTAAAGGTAGAAGCAAACCCTGAGGGGACTGTCTAGAACTTTTTCCCTTAACACATTGCTCACAAGTGGCTACGTACTGTCTCACCTGAGTGTCCATCCCTGGCCAAAAAAAGGTCCTCTTTACAAGTTCCAAAGTCTTGTCTGCACCCTTATGTCCAGCCAGGGGATGATCATGGAGCTGTTGAATGACTTCCTTTTGCAGGGTTTCACTTGGAACAAACATTTTTCCTTGTACAAATGGCTTCCCATCTCGTACCTCCCGATCCTGACCTTCCATGATCCAATTAGAAAATTCCTCTTTGCAGAATTCTTCTCTGATCAAATCTCCAATTTCCAAAATTGCCACCACTCTGTCTTGAGGAATGATATAGCCCTCTGTGGTCCTTTCCGCCTCTCCTTCAGTGCTGAGACGAGAAAGAGCATCAGCTTTTCCATTAGCAGATCCAGGTTTATAAGTCAACACAAAATCAAAATCTGCAAAGAAAAGCGACCAACGTAACTGACGGGGTTTAAGGGTTCGTGCCGATTTCAAAAATTGCAGATTTCGATGATCCGTGAAAACTGTCACAACGTGCTTTGCTCCCAATAGATAATGTCTCCAGACCTGAAACGCATCCTTCACGGCCAACAGCTCCTTGTCAGCAATTGAGTAATTTATTTCTGCGGAAGATAATTTTCTTGAGTGATATGCCACTGGATGCAGCTGACCTGTCTGTTTATGGCGTTGAGACAAAATTCCCCCAATGACCAGATTAGAAGCATCGGCTTCAATGAAAAAAGGTTCCTTTATGTCGGGATGTTGCAAAATTGGTGCGGAGACAAAGGCTGCTTTTAAGGATTGAAAAGCTTCTTCCGAGTCCTCCTTCCAATCAAAACGGGCATTTTTCTTTAACAATTTAGTAATGGGACTCACCTTTTCAGAAAAATTTTGAATAAACCTTCGATAAAAATTTGCAAATCCCAAAAAACTCTGGATTTCTTTTACTGTCTTAGGAGCTGGCCAGGAACGAATTGCTTGTAGCTTAGAATCATCCATGTATACACCTTCTGGAGAAAGGATAAACCCCAGAAATTCCACCTTGGTGGAATGAAAAACACATTTTTCCAATTTCACAAACAGATGGTGTTCCAGTAGTCGTTCCAAAATTGCTCGAACATGACCCACATGATCTTCTTGATTGTCAGAAAAAATGAGGATATCATCAATGTATACCACTGCAAAACGATCCAAGAATTCTCGCAGGATATCATTTACAAAATGTTGAAAGGCTGCGGGGGCATTGCATAAACCAAATGGCATTACTTGGTATTCGAATAACCCTAGCCGAGTTCGGAAAGCCGTCTTCCACTCCTCTCCTTCGGCCATACGAACTAGGTGGTAAGCCCCCCTCAAATCCAACTTGGTGTAGATGCGAGCATCCTTCACTTGATCTAGAAGTTCTGAGATGAGGGGCAATGGATAACGGTTCTTCTTAGTAACCAGATTCAAGGCTCTATAATCTATGCAAGTCCTCAGAGAGCCATCCTTCTTTGGAATGAAGAAGAGCGGAGAAGACACTGGTGACTGAGATGGTCGAATGAAACCACATGCCAAATTTTGCTCAATGTACTCTTTCAAATGGAGATTTTCTGGTTCAGATAAAGCATAGATCCGACTACATGGTAAGGAGGCTCCAGGCTCCAACTCGATCCGACAGTCGTATCCTCTATGGGGTGGCAATTTATTCGCCTCCTTTTCATTGAACACCTCTCTTAAGTCTTGGTATTCGGTGGGAATCTCAGGCATCTCTACCGCACAAATCATTTGAGCATGATCAACGAATCCCAATGGCATGGAAGCCTGAATCTTTCCAGATGGTGAATGAAAACAATTCTCCGAACAAAAAAGGGAATTAATTTCCACCGTGCGACTCGCCCAATCAATGTGAGGATTGTGCTCGGTGAGCCACGGTAATCCCAAAATCATCTGAAACTGTGGAGCGTCAATTAAATTGAAATGAACATAACTTCGATGCTCTCCAGGTCCCAAAACGGTGATCTTCTCTGTGTCAAAAACGATGGGTCCCGAAGATAGATTAGTTCCATCGACTGCCCGCACCGGGTCTGGGCGGGGTTTTTTCTCGAATTGGATTCCCAAAGATTTCGCAAAACGGATATCACAGAAGTTTCCGGTTGCCCCAGAGTCCAACATAATTGCGACGTCATCCTCCGAAGAATTCCCAAATTGGATCTTACAGGACAAAATCAAGTGAGGTGCCGCAGACTGCAGTGTGTTTGCTAAAGATTGAGATTTGGGAGTTGTCTCTTGCGAAACTCCCACCAGAGCAACTCCATCTACTGGTGGGATTTGTCTTTTACTCATTGCTTAGACTTTGATCTCTTTGGACATTCCCTGACAAAATGACCAGACTGACCGCAATACATGCAAAGTTTTCCTATTCGGCGTTTCTCTCTTTCCTCCAACGTGAGAGGGCCCCTCACAGTTCCTATTTGCATGGGCTCTTCTCCAGTGATGCCTTCCCCAATCTTGACAGGTTCTGTTCGCACCCGATCCAGACGAGGAGGAAATGGTTTGAAATCCTTGCGCTTCTCACTCCGCCGCTCTGATTGCCTTTGGTCGATCTGGAGCACTAAATCTATGAGTTCAGAAACATCCGTAGGTCTCTTGGGAATTTGAGCTAGACCATCCTTCAGCTCATCCTTAAGTCCTCTGTAGAAGATTGCTGCCCTTTTTTCTGCTGGCCAATTAGTCTCTACAATTAATTTATTGAACTGCGCCAGATAGGCCACCAATTCTTTACTCCCCTGTTTCAAATCTAAGAGTTCATTGTCGGTGGTCTGGGAAATGGTTCTTCTATCGAAGATTCGCAAAAATTCCGCTTTAAAGTCTTCGAATTTATACAGGACTGGACTGTTCGAAGTTACCAAGGGCATGGACCATGCAGCTGCGTCACCACTCAGGTAAGAAAGTACGAAAGCCACCTTGGACTGGTCCTCCTTAAATAGAATTGGCTTGCAAAGGAAATGCAAAGAGCACTGGGTCATAAATATCTGCGCCTTATGGGGATCTCCCTGGAACCTCTCTGGGGCCGCCAACGGAATGGTCGGAGACATGGCATGTACCACCTGTGTAGTTAAACTTGAGGATGAGGTAGGGGAAGGATCAAAGGTTGGAGCTTTTAATCCCCCAAAATTCGGACTGGGACTCACAGACAGCTGATCTAATCTCTGACGAAGATAGCCTGCCTCTAAATTGGATTTCCTAACCTCTTCCCTGGTTTCACTCAATTGCTTCTGTAACCCCTCAAGTACAGACGCTAACGCCTTCACATCAAGGCCTTCAGCCATCTTGCTCGGACGGAAGAATTACAGGGCACTTCAATCTGTCACAAAGTGTACCTGAATTCCTTGAATTTCCGTAGAAGCAGATGGCGTGAAGGAGAAGTTCCCAGCTGAATGTTTCCCAACTCCCCTAGACCCAGATTTCTCTAAGCCCAGAAGAGTAAGGGAAAGGGGAAGTGGAATGAAAAAGAGAGACTGCCACACGGGTGTCACCAAGACTCTTCTGTATTTCTGGTCTGGTCTCACCTACAAGATTGAGCACAACATTAATACAGTTCATAATAATACTGTGGCCCAGAACTAATTCCTCCTATCCAGAATCCTACCTGAAAACTGTGTGGGTTTAGCTGCTCTCTGTAAATAGTATCCAATGAGAAAGAGTGAGCTGCTTGACCCTGACTTGATAAGCCTTGGAAGTAGTCAATGAAGTTTATAGATGATTTTAAAGATGGTATACATTGGTATCAATTATATGCATATCATTAAGTACCCCTATATACTTGTAGACCAGTAGCCTGGGTAAGAACTCTGCTGAATGGACTCACTCTCTGGATGATAACTTAGTTCGGTGATTACACAATCCTTATGACTTGTAAGGTTCAGTAAGTTCATGGAAAGTGTATTCTGTAGTCTGTAAATCAGGACACAGTAGTGTTCCAAACAATGTCTCTCAAGGTTCCAGCGAATGTACTGAGCAGAGGGAATGGAATCTGGCAGATAGATACCTGACTTGGTTAAACGAAATAGCTCTCATATAATACTGAATTCTCCTACCAGTGGTCTTCGGGAATACAGGAACTCAGTCAAAGTAGGAAACCTTCCTACCGCATAACACTAGACCTCTGGACACTGGAAACAAGAATTTCTTCCTCCAACTCAGGAAACAGAACTGGAAGCGATGAAGGAGCGGCTGCTGAGTAACTTCCAGAGGCCGCTACAGATTCGAATAGCGGAGACTTGAAATCACAGAATTTAACCTCAAAGACAAGGAATTACCTCGTACAGGACCGAGGTGCTCAGGAAACAAAAAGGGCATAATAATACCCTGTCAGAAACGCGGGCTTATAGGCACGCCAGAGAAGCGCGACCTGCCGCCGGAAAACAACAGTTGAAGTGCGCAGAGAAGAATTCTCGCGCACGCAAAATGGCGGTTTACCGATAACTGCTAGAGCGCTAACTGACTGCGCTAATGGAACATCCAGGAACCATCTATTCTAATATGACCATGATTTGGCCAGACGCTGCCGCCAGCTCCAAAGGGCTAAAACGGTGGGAGCAGCAAGTCTACCCAAACCCTTACAAACCAAGGAGATAGATTTAGAACGAGGTCTGACAGTACCCCCGCCCAAAGACCCCTCCCTGGGTTTCTGTGGATAAGTCTTGTGAAATTCAGCAACCAACTTGGAGGCATGGACATTAGAACTGGGTTCCCAAGATCGCTCTTCTGGGCCAAAACCTTTCCAATCCACCAAATAGAAAAGACTGCCTCTTCTCTTCTTAGAGTCCAGGATTCTCTTCACCTCAAATTCTTCAGCCGAATGAACTTGCACAGGAACGGGGGGGCGAGTTTGTCTCAGCATTGGGGGGCTCTGTTTGATTAAAGAGACATGGAATGTGGGGTGAATTTTCATGGACTTAGGTAAAGTGACCCTGACACAGACTGGATTGATCATACGCTCAACTGGGAATGGAAACCTAGGTTGAAACTTCCTATTTCCAACTAGTCTCATATGTCGGGTAGAAATCCAAACCAAATCCCCAGCATTAAATTTTGGACTCTCTCTTCTTCGTTTGTCTGCTTGTTTCTTATATCCAAGTTTTGCTTTGGAAAGATTCTGAGAAGCCAACTGAAATGTCTTCTGTAGGTTCTGAATCACTTCCTCAGCTGCTGGGACCTCTGCCTCCTCCCCACCCAGGAACATATTTGGATGTCGACCTGAGTTCAAAAAGAATGGGGAGAAACCTGTAGCTGAATGAACGGAATTATTATAGGCAAACTCCGCAGTGCTCAACAAATCAGGCCACTCTCCCTCCTGATCCATTAAGTACAAGCGAAGATACTGCTCCAAATCCTGATTCACTCTTTCTGTCTGGCCATCAGTCTCGGGGTGGAAACTGGTAGACAGACGGTAATCTACTCCCAACCCTTTCAAAAATGACCTCCAGAATCGGGAAATAAATTGTGGTCCCCTGTCCGAAATCACTACCTTTGGAACACCGTGTAGCCTAACTATATGTTGGACAAACAACGAGACCAATTGTGGGGCAGTGGGTAAGGCCTTCAAGGGAATAAAGTGACTCATCTTGGTGAATTGGTCTACCACTACCCAAATGACTGAGTACCCTTGGCTGGAAGGTAATTCCACAATAAAATCCATTAGGATGGTATGCCAAGGAGATGGGGCTGTAGGTAAAGGTAGAAGCAAACCCTGAGGGGACTGTCTAGAACTTTTTCCCTTAACACATTGCTCACAAGTGGCTACGTACTGTCTCACCTGAGTGTCCATCCCTGGCCAAAAAAAGGTCCTCTTTACAAGTTCCAAAGTCTTGTCTGCACCCTTATGTCCAGCCAGGGGATGATCATGGAGCTGTTGAATGACTTCCTTTTGCAGGGTTTCACTTGGAACAAACATTTTTCCTTGTACAAATGGCTTCCCATCTCGTACCTCCCGATCCTGACCTTCCATGATCCAATTAGAAAATTCCTCTTTGCAGAATTCTTCTCTGATCAAATCTCCAATTTCCAAAATTGCCACCACTCTGTCTTGAGGAATGATATAGCCCTCTGTGGTCCTTTCCGCCTCTCCTTCAGTGCTGAGACGAGAAAGAGCATCAGCTTTTCCATTAGCAGATCCAGGTTTATAAGTCAACACAAAATCAAAATCTGCAAAGAAAAGCGACCAACGTAACTGACGGGGTTTAAGGGTTCGTGCCGATTTCAAAAATTGCAGATTTCGATGATCCGTGAAAACTGTCACAACGTGCTTTGCTCCCAATAGATAATGTCTCCAGACCTGAAACGCATCCTTCACGGCCAACAGCTCCTTGTCAGCAATTGAGTAATTTATTTCTGCGGAAGATAATTTTCTTGAGTGATATGCCACTGGATGCAGCTGACCTGTCTGTTTATGGCGTTGAGACAAAATTCCCCCAATGACCAGATTAGAAGCATCGGCTTCAATGAAAAAAGGTTCCTTTATGTCGGGATGTTGCAAAATTGGTGCGGAGACAAAGGCTGCTTTTAAGGATTGAAAAGCTTCTTCCGAGTCCTCCTTCCAATCAAAACGGGCATTTTTCTTTAACAATTTAGTAATGGGACTCACCTTTTCAGAAAAATTTTGAATAAACCTTCGATAAAAATTTGCAAATCCCAAAAAACTCTGGATTTCTTTTACTGTCTTAGGAGCTGGCCAGGAACGAATTGCTTGTAGCTTAGAATCATCCATGTATACACCTTCTGGAGAAAGGATAAACCCCAGAAATTCCACCTTGGTGGAATGAAAAACACATTTTTCCAATTTCACAAACAGATGGTGTTCCAGTAGTCGTTCCAAAATTGCTCGAACATGACCCACATGATCTTCTTGATTGTCAGAAAAAATGAGGATATCATCAATGTATACCACTGCAAAACGATCCAAGAATTCTCGCAGGATATCATTTACAAAATGTTGAAAGGCTGCGGGGGCATTGCATAAACCAAATGGCATTACTTGGTATTCGAATAACCCTAGCCGAGTTCGGAAAGCCGTCTTCCACTCCTCTCCTTCGGCCATACGAACTAGGTGGTAAGCCCCCCTCAAATCCAACTTGGTGTAGATGCGAGCATCCTTCACTTGATCTAGAAGTTCTGAGATGAGGGGCAATGGATAACGGTTCTTCTTAGTAACCAGATTCAAGGCTCTATAATCTATGCAAGTCCTCAGAGAGCCATCCTTCTTTGGAATGAAGAAGAGCGGAGAAGACACTGGTGACTGAGATGGTCGAATGAAACCACATGCCAAATTTTGCTCAATGTACTCTTTCAAATGGAGATTTTCTGGTTCAGATAAAGCATAGATCCGACTACATGGTAAGGAGGCTCCAGGCTCCAACTCGATCCGACAGTCGTATCCTCTATGGGGTGGCAATTTATTCGCCTCCTTTTCATTGAACACCTCTCTTAAGTCTTGGTATTCGGTGGGAATCTCAGGCATCTCTACCGCACAAATCATTTGAGCATGATCAACGAATCCCAATGGCATGGAAGCCTGAATCTTTCCAGATGGTGAATGAAAACAATTCTCCGAACAAAAAAGGGAATTAATTTCCACCGTGCGACTCGCCCAATCAATGTGAGGATTGTGCTCGGTGAGCCACGGTAATCCCAAAATCATCTGAAACTGTGGAGCGTCAATTAAATTGAAATGAACATAACTTCGATGCTCTCCAGGTCCCAAAACGGTGATCTTCTCTGTGTCAAAAACGATGGGTCCCGAAGATAGATTAGTTCCATCGACTGCCCGCACCGGCTCTGGGCGGGGTTTTTTCTCGAATTGGATTCCCAAAGATTTCGCAAAACGGATATCACAGAAGTTTCCGGTTGCCCCAGAGTCCAACATAATTGCGACGTCATCCTCCGAAGAATTCCCAAATTGGATCTTACAGGACAAAATCAAGTGAGGTGCCGCAGACTGCAGTGTGTTTGCTAAAGATTGAGATTTGGGAGTTGTCTCTTGCGAAACTCCCACCAGAGCAACTCCATCTACTGGTGGGATTTGTCTTTTACTCATTGCTTAGACTTTGATCTCTTTGGACATTCCCTGACAAAATGACCAGACTGACCGCAATACATGCAAAGTTTTCCTATTCGGCGTTTCTCTCTTTCCTCCAACGTGAGAGGGCCCCTCACAGTTCCTATTTGCATGGGCTCTTCTCCAGTGATGCCTTCCCCAATCTTGACAGGTTCTGTTCGCACCCGATCCAGACGAGGAGGAAATGGTTTGAAATCCTTGCGCTTCTCACTCCGCAGCTCTGATTGCCTTTGGTCGATCTGGAGCACTAAATCTATGAGTTCAGAAACATCCGTAGGTCTCTTGGGAATTTGAGCTAGACCATCCTTCAGCTCATCCTTAAGTCCTCTGTAGAAGATTGCTGCCCTTTTTTCTGCTGGCCAATTAGTCTCTACAATTAATTTATTGAACTGCGCCAGATAGGCCACCAATTCTTTACTCCCCTGTTTCAAATCTAAGAGTTCATTGTCGGTGGTCTGGGAAATGGTTCTTCTATCGAAGATTCGCAAAAATTCCGCTTTAAAGTCTTCGAATTTATACAGGACTGGACTGTTCGAAGTTACCAAGGGCATGGACCATGCAGCTGCGTCACCACTCAGGTAAGAAAGTACGAAAGCCACCTTGGACTGGTCCTCCTTAAATAGAATTGGCTTGCAAAGGAAATGCAAAGAGCACTGGGTCATAAATATCTGCGCCTTATGGGGATCTCCCTGGAACCTCTCTGGGGCCGCCAACGGAATGGTCGGAGACATGGCATGTACCACCTGTGTAGTTAAACTTGAGGATGAGGTAGGGGAAGGATCAAAGGTTGGAGCTTTTAATCCCCCAAAATTCGGACTGGGACTCACAGACAGCTGATCTAATCTCTGACGAAGATAGCCTGCCTCTAAATTGGATTTCCTAACCTCTTCCCTGGTTTCACTCAATTGCTTCTGTAACCCCTCAAGTACAGACGCTAACGCCTTCACATCAAGGCCTTCAGCCATCTTGCTCGGACGGAAGAATTACAGGGCACTTCAATCTGTCACAAAGTGTACCTGAATTCCTTGAATTTCCGTAGAAGCAGATGGCGTGAAGGAGAAGTTCCCAGCTGAATGTTTCCCAACTCCCCTAGACCCAGATTTCTCTAAGCCCAGAAGAGTAAGGGAAAGGGGAAGTGGAATGAAAAAGAGAGACTGCCACACGGGTGTCACCAAGACTCTTCTGTATTTCTGGTCTGGTCTCACCTACAAGATTGAGCACAACATTAATACAGTTCATAATAATACTGTGGCCCAGAACTAATTCCTCCTATCCAGAATCCTACCTGAAAACTGTGTGGGTTTAGCTGCTCTCTGTAAATAGTATCCAATGAGAAAGAGTGAGCTGCTTGACCCTGACTTGATAAGCCTTGGAAGTAGTCAATGAAGTTTATAGATGATTTTAAAGATGGTATACATTGGTATCAATTATATGCATATCATTAAGTACCCCTATATACTTGTAGACCAGTAGCCTGGGTAAGAACTCTGCTGAATGGACTCACTCTCTGGATGATAACTTAGTTCGGTGATTACACAATCCTTATGACTTGTAAGGTTCAGTAAGTTCATGGAAAGTGTATTCTGTAGTCTGTAAATCAGGACACAGTAGTGTTCCAAACAATGTCTCTCAAGGTTCCAGCGAATGTACTGAGCAGAGGGAATGGAATCTGGCAGATAGATACCTGACTTGGTTAAACGAAATAGCTCTCATATAATACTGAATTCTCCTACCAGTGGTCTTCGGGAATACAGGAACTCAGTCAAAGTAGGAAACCTTCCTACCGCATAACACTAGACCTCTGGACACTGGAAACAAGAATTTCTTCCTCCAACTCAGGAAACAGAACTGGAAGCGATGAAGGAGCGGCTGCTGAGTAACTTCCAGAGGCCGCTACAGATTCGAATAGCGGAGACTTGAAATCACAGAATTTAACCTCAAAGACGAGGAATTACCTCTTACAGGACCGAGGTGCTCAGGAAACAAAAAGGGCATAATAATACCCTGTCAGAAACGCGGGCTTATAGGCACGCCAGAGAAGCGCGACCTGCCGCCGGAAAACAACAGTTGAAGTGCGCAGAGAAGAATTCTCGCGCACGCAAAATGGCGGTTTACCGATAACTGCTAGAGCGCTAACTGACTGCGCTAATGGAACATCCAGGAACCATCTATTCTAATATGACCATGATTTGGCCAGACGCTGCCGCCAGCTCCAAAGGGCTAAAACGGTGGGAGCAGCAAGTCTACCCAAACCCTTATAAACCAAGGAGATAGATTTAGAACGAGGTCTGACATCTGTGGTGTTACGCCATCCTCTATGTGTGCCACGTGTGCCTTGCCATTGTGGGTCTTCTCTCCCTCTATTTGTGTGTGGTACACCCCTTACATGTCTGCTACTGACATGCAGGCTATTTCACTTTTATGTCAGCTGTCCCCTTGGTTTCCATGTGTGTGTGCCTCCCCATCACTTCATTTGTGAGCTTGTGCTTTGTGGTGCAGTTCTTGGGCCATAAGTATTGTTCCACTCTGGACATTGCCCCAATGGTTTATGTGTGCTGTCCTTGTGCTATTATTTATTCTGTAGTGGTCATGTGCACTTCAGCTGTGTGTGCTGCCCAGTGCTCTGGTGGAGATGGCTTGGCTCTTGAATCCCAGAGTGGTGCATGTGTAGTTGTTGTGTTGGATGTGTGGGTGTTGGCTGTGGTATTGCTTCAGTTCCTGGGTGTGCTGTTGTATTTGTGCAGTGCTGATTTGTGGTGTGTGTGATGAGGTTGTGTCAATCATGTGTGTGTGTGTGGCTGTTGTGCTTGTTATGCACACACTGCTTGTTGAGCATGCAGTGCTGTGTGTATGTTGCCTTGGCATTGCCTGATGTGCATCCCCTGATACCTTGTGTTTTTTGTTGATTAGGGTTTGATGTGCATCTGTGGTCGGTTTGATGTGGCAGTGTGTGTTTGTCCAGATGCACTTCTTGTGTGATTTGTGTTATGGTGTGTGTGTTTTGTTCCTGAGTGAGGATGTTGTGTCTGTGCTCCCATTGCTTTTCCCCAGTTTGGCTGGCAGGATTTGTCTGTTTCTGTTGGAGTTCAGTATGTGTTCCTGTAGTGTTTGTGTGTTGTTCTTGTGCAGGCATTTGTTGAGGCATCCCTGTGTGTGTGTTGTGTTTGTGGCTACACCCAGGGTATGTGTTTGTTTGTGTGTGTATGTGCTGTCAAGGATTGTGAGCCTTCAGTGCGTGTGGCACTGGTGGTGTGTGTTCCTTGTCAGCCACTCCTACAGTGGCTGTCTCCCTGGTTGTGTGGTGCAGAGAGTGTGTATTGGCGACGAGGGAAACCACTCTCCAGCACGCAGTAAGAGTGGTGATTGATCCCATCCTTGTCGCCAAATTATGGTGAAATAATCCATAAAACATGAAAAGTTGTACTTCTTTATTGCAACACGGTCATGAAGGTACATCTTTCTTCAAAGTCCAGTCTGTACTGGCTCCCACTATCATTCCATGCATTCTTCAGAACCTCTGGAATGTGGAATACACTTGAAATAAACATGTCTCATGCAGAAGCATGCGGCAGGAGCCTGACATATTTAAAGGTACATTACATAACAAATAAACTAAAGATGTAACTGGCACTTTTTGAGAAAAGGTTTATCATTGATGACAATCCCTTCAGTGAATCAATTGTACAGTGGTACAGATTCATAGATGACGTCTGGTGCTTATGAAGCGGCACAGAAGATCACCTCGAATCCTTCCATGAATGGCTGAACACAAGGCATCCAGATATCAAGTTTACGATTACAAAAAGCAAGTCTGTTCTTACGTTCTTGGATATAGAAGTATTTGCAGAAAAACAGAAATTAACCACAACTCTACACCGTAAACACATGGCCAGGAACACCATACTGCACTATCGAAGTTTCCACGCCAGCAGTCTAAAAAACAACTTGCCTTATGGGCAATTATTGAGAATTAGACAAAAGTGTGCATGCAAAGAAGATTTCATGATAAATGCGGCCACCTTTTGTGATCAACTAAGAGAAAGAGGTTACCCTCGCAAACTGCTAAAGCATGCAGTTAAGCGTGCGTGGTATACACCATGTGAAACACTCCTGACAAAAAAAGAAAAATCACCTCTGAACAAACTAGCATGTGTGCCCACGTTTGGTCCCCATACCAATAAATATCGGAAAATAATTCTAACAAATTGGCATCTTCTAACTGAATTGGAATGTCCTATGGAAAGGCCTTTATGCGCAATGCGAAAGAACAAAAGTATTGGACAAAGAATAATTCGAGCGGAAATGGCTCCAGTAGCAACAAAAATGACTGATTTAAGAGCTCAATGGAATTTAATACCTATTGAAAGTCACAGAAAATGTGGCAACTGCTCAGCGTGCAGTACAACAATTGAAGGGCACAAATTCATACACAATTCCATTAAATGGACCCATAAGGCATTTACCAATTGCAAAACAAAAAATATTATCTATGCAATCAAGTGTCCATGCTCAAAAATTTACATTGGAAAGACCACTCAGCAAATTAATCAGCCAATAGTGCAACATCGCACGCATATGAGAAAACAAATTCTGACAGCACCAATGGTGCAACATTTTGTGGAGCACAATCACTCAGAACAAGATTTTGAATGGACTATCTTATCAGGATTAAAACAATCACCCCATGGAGGAAATCTTGATACTTCTTTACTAAAAAGAGAATCTTATTTAATTCTAAAATTTCATTGTACTACAAGAGGTTTAAATGAAATGTCTGAACAAAATCAAGCAATGATGTAACATCTTTAAAAAGGAGGACCACAAGTCCCATAATACCGCCTACTTCCTGCTTGGGAGACTCACTTTGAAAACGTAGAGACAGCACAAGCACACGGAGTGCGTGTTTCCCTAATTCAACGACCGTTGGAAGAAGATGTGAGGCATACCAAACGCGTACGCCACGGACCTCGGCTCATGCGGCAGATGATGCAAAGTTGGTACGCCTCAAGTGTACGCCACGGACCGCGGCTCATGCGGCAGGTGATGCAAAGTTGGTACGCCTCAAGCGTACGCCACGGACCTCGAGGGACGCTTGCAGGCTGGTGTGATTGTGCACGCTTTACGCGTATGGAGCGTACTTCGAGGATCAGATCGAGACGTATAGTGCTGACTGGGAAAACAGAACGTTGCGGACCCCGAGTCCGTGACGAGCACTATACTGGGATTAACTTGGTGTCTCTGGGGCGCGTCGATCCACACGGCGTTGTCCGGGGGACGAGTCGTACTCAGCGAGTACGCACCGGTGGGGGGAGCGTACCTTGGGGTCTTTTTGCAGCGGGCGGCATCCAAAGGGCAGGCGCGGCACAGGGCCTCCAGTACGGTCCGTACTGGGGGGTTCCTTTGAGGTGCGGCGCAGCCCCTTTCAGAGGTCAGAGGGCAAAGCGGGGCGGCCGGGTACGATGCCACGTACGGGCGGCCGTCTAAGGCGTAGGGATGCTCTCTGACCAGAATTCCGGCGGGAGGGACGAGGAAGCACTCCACGCGCTCCAATAGCAGGCGGGGTGGCAGAGGAGCAGGCGGCCTGACCCGACGGGGAGAGAGCGACTCTGTCAGAGCGAGTCTCTCAGTGGTCAGAAAGGCGGGGGCACAGACTCAGCTCCGGCGGGAAGGAAACACACTGCTCAATTTGCAGATGAGCAAAGGCACAATGAACCCACTGGTCCTGGGGTTCAATTCAGGGGGCAAGCTCAGTCAAGCCCTTGGAGATAGTTTAGAGCACAATAAAGCAAAGTCCTCTTTGGTCTTTTCCTCTCCTTCCTCAGCAAGGCTCCACTGCTGGCCAGTCCTTCAGCTTCTTCTTTAGTCCTTCTAGTTGGGCAGAGGTTAGTTGTGGTAAAACTGGATCTGATTTGTTAGGAGCAGGGCTCCTACTTTTATATACAGTTTATTTTGTCTTTTCAGGCCAGGGGGGTCTGTGCATAGTCCAATTCAGTCTCTGAGCACTTTGTTTTGCTGTTCCTGGCTTCTTCTTTCAGTGTGTGGGGCAGGGACAGCAGACGCTCCGCAGGAGGTGGAGTCGGCATTGTGATGACAAGTACAGTCAGGAGCACTCTGTTGACAGTCCTCCCTCTTCCAGGGCCAGGTGTCGAGCAGAGTCATCAGTCGCTCCCCAGGAGGTGGAGCCAGCATTGTGGTGGCAGAGCACAGCCCTATTCAGAGTCAAGGGGCACTCCCACCACCCATCCTGGTGTAATCCCTCTATTCACCACCTGTCATTCCCAGCCCTGTCACTCACAAAACCCAGACAGCAGATACACATTCTAGCAGAGGCGGGCTGAAATGGTTAGGCAAGCAAATGCTAACTTTCTAAAAGTAGCATTTGCAAACACAGGATATTAAAATAAACTTTACTAAAAGAAGTATTTTATTATTCTGAGTTCAGGCATACTAAACGTGACCTTCTATCATGTTTCCTGAGCCTGCTGGGATTATAGAGTGTAATAATTCCAGCAGCCCATTCTGGCCTATGAGAACAGGTAGCCTTACAATAGTGAAACACGAAAATGGCTGTAATTCACTATTAGGACATGCCACACACATCAGGGCTTGTCCTACCTTATGCTTACAATGCACCCTGCCCTAGGGCCTACCATAGGGGTGACTTACATGAAGTAAAGGGAAGGTTTAGAGGCTGGCAAGTGTGTGCACTTGCCCAGCCAGCATGACAGTACCAGACTGCACGCAGGTTCTGCAATGGCAGACCTTAGACACATTTTAAAAGGCTGCTTCTGTGGGTGGCACAACCAGCGCTGCAGGCCCACTAGCAGTATTTGGATTCACAAGCCCTGGCACTCCTGGTGCACTTTACTGGGGACTGACGGTAAATCCAAAAAAGCCAATCATGGAAACTAATCAATGAACACACTTTTCAGTTGGGAGAGCATATGCACTTTAGCACTGGTCAGCAGTGGTAAAGTGCCCAGAGTCATTAAACCAACAAAAACAGGTCAGAGAGAATATTGGAGGAAGGCAAAAAGTTCAGTGATGACCATGTAGAGAGGGCCAAGTCCAACAGTATGCAACAGTAGGTCTTCACAATTTGTGGATATTTCACTGTGGTACCAACACTGACACACTCTGGACACCAGTTTTTGCCCTACTGTAATTTGCAGTTTTTTACAGGGGGTGCCCCGTGCTACTGCTGCCCTCCGCACAGTCATTTTGCCACCTACAACTCTGTTTAATTAAATGCTGCAGTGTGGGTGGCGAAATGTCAGTTGGCACACAGGCCAAAGTCTACATACCGTTCTTCACCCACAAATAGTGATTGACAGAAAGAAGGGGGAACCACATCGTGTTGCAAATTAAAGGAAGAGTTTACTTTAACAATAAGAGACAGGTCAGGCCTTAAATTCACTGCAACCTCCAAAAAGCACAAAAAAGGAAGACAACACCTCAAGGCTAAAATATCCCCAGTTCTAGGAGCAGGTGTGAAAACCATTTATTAGTAATTGTAACACAGATGAAAGGGTAAAAGATGGAACGGAAAAATCATAGATAGAACACAACCTATCAAAAGTCTCCCAGTGTTTATAATAAGTTTTTATGATAGAATTGTCCTTGAATTCTGAATAGTCTTCACCAGCTGCTCCTGAATACCTTTTGCTTAAAAGAGTTCACCTTTCAAGTTTCAAATCACCAGATTTAGTTTGAGATTCTGGAGCCTTCAGTACAGGGAACCATGACTGTCGTGGCCAATAAGGAACCACTGTGATTAGTCCTGTATCTTGAACAATACCTTTGGAATAAGCAGAAATGTAGGGAATGCATACAATAATCTCTTGGTCCTTTTAACAGGAGAGCATTCACTCCCCACACACCTTTCTCCCAGAATCTGGAGTAAAACCTGTGTAGATGGGCATTGTCCCGTGAAGCAAAATTATCCACATAAGGAGTCCCAAACATCTGGCAGAATTCCTGAACAACACCACTTTCAATAATGATAAATTTGTTAATCGGGCCTTACTGCTCAAAAAATCCGGGTGGGCGTTTTCCTTTCTCCTGATGTGGATTGCTGACACGCTTAACAGACTCAACAAGTTCTTCCTTGGCCTAGAACCCAGACGTATTGCAACCTGATTATGGGATCTTGATTGAGTGTTCCCCACGTAGTTGATGTAAGCAAATGATACTGTATTGTCTTTTTTGACCACAATATTCTTCTGAACGATTGTGTAGTTTTGAAGAGCCCTGAAGATAGCAGTCAACGGCCTACAGTTCAATGATCTCTGGCACTCCACCATTGACTACTTGAACTGGTATGACGTCTGGTTGAGTGTAGCTCCCCAACTTGGGGCCTTCTTTAGGAGGCCCTTACGCTGCTGTTGCGTCACTTTTTGTGACGCTGCGGCGGCGTAAAAAATGCACCACACTGCACCATATTTAAAAAGTGACGCATCTAGGCAGATGCGTCACTATGTAAATTCCTGCGCTATAACATTAAACCTGCGACAGGTGTAATGTATGCAGGGTGGGCGTTCCTATGAGATTTCACTGTGACACATCTACGGCGTCAATGTGCCAAATCATTATGCCTGTTTGAAGCAGGCATAAGGGGAAACACAGTGCCTTTCACATGGGCATGCCCAATGTGAAGTGACACATTGTTGAAGACGTGTTTGATTTCAGACACAACCCAAGCAATGTGTCAATTTTGCGCCTACAGATATGTCAGGAATACTGCTGTATCTGTAAATCCTTGCGAAATGGAGCGTCGTACAGTAAATACGGCGTATCCATGGTGTCACAAGGATGGCGCTATGGAAAGTGGTGCATCGCCGTTTTCCTGCAGCGATGCAAGACTTTTCCTAAATGAGGTCCTTAGTTGGCTGGCTTCGACAGTCAGAACTGATGCTTGTTGTTAATGCATAATTAATCCTTGGGGTTGAATCCTTACTTCCAACCACCATTTCAGCTCCTGAATGATCTCTAATGAAAGAGGAAGTGTAATTAAAGGCTGAAGATGAACAATTTGTTCTTCTGGAAGAAAAACCTTCCCCAACTCGGTTTGGAAACTCACTCCAATAAATGTGGATTTCCTTGAGAGTTTGAGGTAACATTTGGGAATATACAGCAGGAATCCTGCTCACCTAATTATTGTCTTTGTCTAATTCAAAAAGCAAAGGGACTCTTCCTTGGACTGTGAAGGAAGTAACAAAGGTAGGGAAAGACTGGAATCCCTTTCAAATGGAGGTAAGAAATCCCAGGGGCAATTACGTTTGTGAAGATCTACGATGCAGGCTTTACACAGAAAGGAAGAAACATTATGGCCAATGATGTTTCCGCACAAAAAAACCTCAGATATTTCAAATGATTTTTTGCAATAGGAATGTGCAGATAGGCAGACATGAGGACTAGAGTAATAAGGAAATTATTTATTTGGATCAAAGGAAAGATCCTCTGAAGGGCATCCATTTTTTAATTAAACATGCTGGAAAACGGGAGGAGCTTCGCGCGCATCCGAGATGGCCGCGTGAGCACAGGGCTCCCGAGTCCCTCGCCGCCCTCCGCATATATCCTGAAAGATATCCTGAATTTGACGACGGGTTCTTGAACATGAACCTCAGCTGACAC
Source organism: Lissotriton helveticus (assembly GCF_964261635.1). NCBI lineage: Eukaryota > Metazoa > Chordata > Amphibia > Caudata > Salamandridae > Lissotriton > Lissotriton helveticus. The sequence continues at coordinate 283,579,312 of NC_136061.1, read as the reverse complement.
CTTAGCTGTTTTCAAAATTTCATTTGGACTTCGGGAACCGCAGATAAGCCGATCGGAGTTTTCGAGGCCCGCCCTACGGCGACACCGGGGAATGGCACACCAAGACGCCGGGAAGTAGTTGAACAACAACGGACTGAGGAGCTGCCCCTATTGCCCTGAGTTGACTTTCGGTTTCGGTTTTGTGCCTCTGGCCTCATCTGATTGCCTGATTGCTTCGCGCCCACACCGGGGTCTAGCCTAACTCTGCTTATCTATTGTGTGCCAACGGGCGTGAGTGCTTGGGTGATGGTCTGAGCTGCTGCTTTCGCCCCTGTGGCCCACTTTCGTGATCTTCGGTGGTCGGGTGGTAAGCGGCCATTTTCACCAGGTCTCGCGGGCCCCTTCGGGGCTCACCATTCACAATGACTGCCAGGCTCGACAACGAGAAGCGGAAGACCAAGACTCTTCTACGTGGGGGACCGATCCAAACCAACGTCATGGATCGCTATACCCAACCCAGGGGGTCCCCCGGTGGCACCGGTCGAGTTTTGGAGGACCCCAAGGATGACCCGACTGCGTCGACCGAATTGACTCTGCAGGATGTCATGGGCGCCATTGCCAACATGAAGGCTTCCATTGGTCAGCAATACGAGGCTCTCGCTCTCAAAATTGACACTGTAGCCGTTGATGTTACTTTGATCAGAGCTGATTTGTCGACGACCAATGAAAGGGTCAAGTCTCTAGATCTGAAGACTTCTAGCCTCACGACCGATGTGTCTGATCTGCAGACGTAAGTTGGTAACTTGCGATCCTCCAACGATCTCATGGGCCATCGACTGGAGGACTTTGAAAACAGGGCCCGACGCAACAACATACGCCTTATTGGGGTCCCAGAAAATTCTGGTGCTCTAACAACGGATCTCCTTGTGGAGGACCTCCTCTTGAATCACCTCGCCCCTAGAGGCCTGAGTAAATTCTTCGCCGTGGAGCGTGCCCTTCGAGTGCCGGGCGGAAAACGGAAGTCGGGTACCTCTCCGAGACCTATCATCGCCAGGATCTTCAATTTCAGGGACAGAGACATTATCCTGCAGGCCTCGAGAGTGAGTGGCCCCGTAAAATTCGAGAACACAATGGTGAGTTTCTACCCGGACTTCACCCAGCTTGTTCAGAGGCAGAGGATGGGGTTTCAGGGAGTGAAGCGACGGTTGAGAGACTTGGGCCTAAAATATGCAATGCTATTTCCAACCAGGCTGCGAGTCGAGTATGAAGACCGGACTTTCTTCTTTGATCGTCCCGACGGAGTTAGTGACTGGCTGGATACCCTTCCCAAACAGAATGACTCAACCGGGCATCCGGGTGGAGCCGAGGGCGGTGTGTCGGAACAAGAGTGACATTATGATTCCTGATTTCTGAACACTTCACATGTCATTCGGCTGGGTTCGATATTTCTTCTACTACTGTGTTCTATTGCATTATACCCGAGGGTGGCGGGGGGAGTGGGACTTTTTCCTCCTCAGGGGTTTCTTCTTGTAGACTAGTTTAATGATAGGGCGACAGGCACACTGCAAGTTGGGGTGGCTTTTGAGTCTAACGCAGGGGTGCAGGGTGGGGGGTGTTGTAACGGTCTCTAGTTGGGGGGTGGAGGGGGGGTTCTGGGTGTTTGTGAGTTTCTTTCAAGGCAACGTATCGTTTCTCTTATTGATTTGGTCACTGTGTTCGTCATGGGGTGGATTCAGCACTTCTTTCCCGGATGGGGGTAGTGGGTTGAAACTAATGTGTTGGAATGTCAATGGGTTGGGGGATAGGATAAAACGTGGTGTGGTGTTACAGTTGAAGGGGCGCCTCTCACCTGACTTTGTATTATTGCAGGAAACGCATCTGGTCGGGAACATGTGCCACGCCATGAATCGGCGAGGGTATCGCCTTGTGGCACACTCTGGATTCACCTCTGGTTCTAGGGGTGTGGGTATCCTCGTCAGGTCCTCCTTCCCTTTGGCAATAGATGATGTGCTTCTTGACGATGGGGGGCGCTACGCTGCTCTCACTGGTAGATGGGAGGGGAGGACTGTCTTATTTGTTACTGTATATATCCCGCCGGGTCTACAGACCTTGACTTTTGCGGATCTTGGGCATGTAGTACTGGGGCTCCCAGAGGGCATCTTGGTGGTGGGCGGAGACTTCAACTCGGTTGTCTCCGGTAACTTGGATCGCTGCCCCCCTAGAGATCTTATCAAGTCTCAATCCTGGCTGAGTGGGTTCTTGGAGACCCTGGGTCTGGTAGACAGTTGGAGGTTGCTACACCCTGATCAGGTCCAATACACCTTCCACTCTGGAGCCCATGGCAGTCTGTCCAGACTCGACTATGTTCTGCCGGCGGCGCTGGCCTCCTCCATCAGGGAGGTGCGGCACCTCGCCCGGGGCATATCCGATCACTCCCCATTGTGGCTTAGTATGGATACTACTATGGGTAATGAGGGACGAGTCGCCCCAATAAATCCCTGGTATCTTCGCAATCCCAAGACTCGTGCTGAGTAGATGAAATCCCTCGATGATTACTTTGTTGAAAATGTGGGGTCTGTGTCCTCTGCTGTATCATTGTGGGAAGCTTTTAAAACTGGGATACGTGGGCAAGCTTTATCTCTAATCGCTAACGCCAAGAAAAGTAAGCACGAAGAGGTGGTGTGTTTGGAGACAGAGATAGCCGAGCTGGAGGGTGACTTGGAGCTCGGAGTGTCCCGTGCCAAACTTCATTCTCTCAGCCTCAAACAATTAGATTACAGGACCCTGGTTACTGACGCTGCAAAAGTCATGAGCAGAGAACAGCAGGGCAGACTGTATGATGTTGGGGATAAGGCAGGTAAATTGATTGCGTGGCTGGACAAGAAAGAAAGGGCGAGTCGTGTAGTGCCTGTGATTGAGAACCTTGACGGAGCGTGTGTGACTGACCCGGCTGAAGTTGTTGAGTGCTTCGCGGAGCACTTCCGAACTGTGTATTCCCCGGTCTCTGATAGGCCTGAGGAAGACTCTCATTTGTTGCTCCGCGATATTACATTGCCCTGCCTGTCTGAGGCTGACAGAGACCTAATGGACGCGACGCTTTCGGCGGATGAGGTGGCTACTGCCATTCGTTCAGTGCGTTCTGGCAAAGCCTTGGGTCCCAATGGTCTGCCCATTGAATTTCACAAATTGTGTCCTGACAAAATGGCTCCGTATCTCCGCGATATGTTTCTAGAGTCGCGAGACACCGGCTCCCTTCCTTGTGACCAGCGTCTTGCTACTATCGTGGTGATTCACAAGGAGGGGAAGCCACGGGATCGCTGTTTTTCTTATAGACCAATCTCGCTTCTAAATGCTGAACCAAAAATTCTTGCCAAATTATTAGCTAACTGCCTGACAAACGTTATCAGTGACTTGATCCATCCGGATCAGTCCGGTTTCATCCCTCACCGTAACACGACGCTCAAACTGCGGCGCTTGCACGGTGCTCTCGCGAGGGCGGCGTCTTTTCGTGAGCCGGCCATCTTGGCTTCTTTGGATGCTATGATGGCCTTCGACACACTAGAGTGGCCTTATATCTGGGCCGCTCTTGTGAATTTTGGTTTCGGCCCCGGGTTCATCGGCTGGGTGAAATGTTTGTATGAGGAGCCATTGGCGCAGGTGGTCTTGAATGGTCGAGTGTCTCGTCTATTGTCCTCGGGAGGGGCACACGGCAGGGCTGCCCGTTGTCACCACTGCTTTTCGCTCTTGCCCTTGAGCCGCTGGCTGCCTGGTTGCGGTAGGGGCCCTCGATTAAGGGGATCCAGTTGTCCCCGGACTTCAAGGATCGTGTCTCTCTCTACGCGGATGATATCTTGTTGTACCACACGTCCCCTCGAAAATCTCTGAACGTTTTGTTCGACGTGCTTACCTCGTTTGGGAGGAACTCGGGCCTTGTGATTAACTGGGCTAAATCCTGTGTATACGTGCTTTCGGGCGGTCCCCCTCCCTTGCCTCGCAGGTGCCCCATTCAGGTCTCTGAGACGGGCTTTAAGTACTTGGGGATTTTTATATCTTTGGACCCCCTGGCTCGATATGAACGTAATCTGCTCCCTCCTCTTCAGAGATTGAAGCTTGATGTTGTGCGCTGGCGCGGGTTGCCATTATCACCGCTCGGGCGCGCAGCCCTTTTTAAAATTATGTCTCTGCCGCGGTTCTTGTACGCGCTTCAGAATACGTTCGATATTATTCCGGCGAGGTTGAAAGCCTGCAGAGACGGTTAATCTGGCATGGACGTTCACGTATCGTCCTCGCTAAACTCACACTTCTCTGGTATGACGGGGGTATAGCGCTGCCGGATATTAGGCGTTATTATTGGGCCTCGCAGTTGAGTGCGATCAATCATGCAACGTACACACCAGCTCCTAACCCGGCATTCGAGATGGATAAATATTTGCTACCGGGCGGGGACTACAGAAGGGCGCTCTATTCTAAGGTGGCGGGGAAAAATTTATCTGGACCCACCAGGATTGCTGTACGAGTGTGGCATGATGCGAATGCGTCTATGGGATGGGGAGATCGCTTGACTCGTGCGACCCCGTTGTATGCGTCTGAAAGGTTGGGATGTGTCAGGTTTCACCGCCTTGCGCCTGCCTTGCCCGTTTTTGAACTACATGTCCCATGATCCTCCGGGGTCTTTCCAGGAAGTATTTCAGTGCTGGAAAGACGCTTCCGGGTGCTTGTTATTCTGAGCCCAGATCCCGGCGTGAGAGTGGCTGCTCTGCGCGCCAGTTCCTGTTTGCTGCTTTTCCTCTCTCATTGGAGCGGTGAGTCGGGTGTCTCCCAGGAGAGATCGAGAGATCGTGTGGGGCATCGCTCAAGGTAAAGCCTCGTCTGTTTCTGTGTCCCCGTTGTACTGCAATACCTATTGATACACGGAGGAGACGTGTATGAGCAGTATCTGTTTTCAACCTTGTTCACTATTGTGGTGAGAGCCTACCAGGGGGTTCCTGGTGCTTCTCACGTTGTTACATTGCTCTTTCCATACCGTTCTGAGGTTAAGAACGGAGCTGTTTGCACATTGGAGGCGCTGTAAAGCGGAGCACGGTGGCGGTCGAAACCACGTGTTACCGCTATCAGTTATTTACGAACTGGGCTAAGAACTAGGAGTGGAGCGCGGTAGTGAGGTTAACTACGCGTTACCGCTTGTATTTACTTACATCTCTGGTATTAGAACACTGTGGTGGTCGCAACTACGTGTTCCTAGATACTGTGTTGGTTTGCTTCTTTAGTTTCTTTTCTCACGACTGTAAAGGAGCGGAGTGTTGTGGTTCTTGCCTCCCACACACTTCCGTATCCTGTTACAGTGGATTGTACCATTATTATTCAACACTTCATGGCTCTGAATGTACAAGGCGTCCTTTAACCTGTCTGGGGGTATGTAGTGTTTGTTGGTTGTTGCCATCCCATTCCCATGAAAAAGGTTACAGAGTGCATGCTTCATTCACTTGTTTGCTTACTGTTTCCCATAGGATTTCCCCCTGATTGTGTTGGAGGTCTTATTTTGAGTTCATGAATCAGGTCCCAGGTTTTCCTTTCATTTAAATGCAGGTATATACATATGTGCTTTATAGAGAGACTTTATGAGTGTAGCACTGTGGAAAGTACTGCCATTACTGAATACGTCTTGTTTCTTGTTACAGGTATCCTTTCCCTGCAGACCCTTTCCTTTTCCCTTCCCTTGCTTTGTTATTTTAGTTTGTTATTTTTCTCCCTCGCCTAATGGCTCGAACACCCTGTGTTTGTACTTCAGGGTGTTGGTGACATTTGGAGGTGGAACCATTAGTGCAACAACTGGATCCCGTGGAGATAAACCTGACAGAATAACAAGCCCAAGAAAGCTGCTCTGCCCGGTCCAGTTGTTGCATAATGGCCACCATGGATGATGTGATGCAGGCTTTGCTTTTGGTACAACAGGAGTTGGCGGCTTCCAAGGCTGAAGCCACAGCATTACGAGAGAAAGTAGATAGACTGTCCAGGAATCCCTTTGATGCTTCCTCGACACAGGTACAGGTTACGGTCCCTCCCCCTATTCCTTTAGCTAGTCCGGAGAGGTATTCAGGGGATCCAGCAAAGACTCAGGCATTCCTGACCCAGATTATGCTCCAATTTTTCATGCAAGCCCTCCTCTTTTCCCAACAACCATTCCAGAGTGGCATTCGCTATATCATATCTGGTGGGCGATGCAGCTAATTGGGCTGTGCCTCTGGTAAGGAACGACGATCCTCTTCTGTCTGATTGGTCGGCTTTTCGCACTGAATTCGAGAAAGTGTTTGATAGGAGGGCAACTACACTGAGTGCAGATAGAGAACTCCTGGAGTTAAAACAAGGAAGATCTGACCTTGTGACTTATTTAACCAGGTTTAACAGATTGGTGGCCGAAACTGCATGGCCTGAGGAAAAAAGAATGTCCCTGTATTATCAAGGTTTAAGGGATGGGCTTAAAGATGTTATCGCCCAAATAGACCCCCAACCCACCACTTGTGTGGATATGGTGAACTTAACCTTGAGATTAGATGGTAGAATGTCCGATAGAGGAGGGGACAGGAAAAGGTGGGATAGGGGGTCTACCAGAACAGAATGGACTCCTCGCAGGGCTTTGCCTTCAACCGAGTCTACCTCTGAACCCATGGAAATAGGAGCGGTCCGTGCCCCCTTATCCCGAGAGGAAAAAGAGAGCCGTCGTACAGCTGGCCTATGCATGTACTGCGGCAAGAAAGGACATTATGTCAGGGAATGCCCCTCAAAACCTAGGGTTGCAGGGGGATGGAACAGAACCAAGCGAGTGGCGGTCACTACAGGCAGCACTCAGGAAGAGGAAGGTAGCAGGGTTGAGACTAATCCGGGTGTGGCTCAGCCATGGAAGGTACCCTCGCTGACTGTGTTGGCTTTGCACGACTCTGCATCACATATCCTGCTCCCCATGAGGTTGGAAAGTCAGTTGCAGGTATACCAGGTGATGGTGATGATCGATTCAGGGGCCACCGGGAATTTAATCAACAGTGGGTTGGTGACCTCCCTATCTTTGACCAGAGTACCCCGAGAACGACCAGAAGAGGTTTTAGCTGTAGACGGGAAACCTTTGATCTCAGGGCTAATAACTGAACAAACGGAAGTGTTGTCTCTGACAGTAGAGGTGAGAGAAGGCAGACATAGGGAAGAGCTGTCTCTTAACATCATTGAAGCTCCTCAGTATGAGGTGATTCTAGGGATGCCCTGGCTCAGTCATCACAATCCCTCCATCGATTGGAAGGAGAAATCCTTGCGATTCTTGTCTGAGGAATGTAAGACACATACGGAAGAACCTACCGACGCGGTGTTTTCCCCCACCTGTATTCCCCTGATTGCAGCTACTGCAGCTGAAAAGGAAGTGATATTGCCAGTAGAATACCGTAGTTACAGGGATGTCTTTAGCGAGAGTCAGGCTGAGACGCTACCTCCACATCGTATGTACGATTGTAGAATAGATTTGGTTGAGGGGGCCACCATTCCGTCATGCCGGGTGTATGCGTTGTCTGAGCCTGAAACCGTGCACTTGAAGGAGTATTTGGACCACTATGTAGACATAGGATTCATACGACCATCCAGATCTCCCGCAGCCTCTCCCATGTTTTTCATAAAAAAAGCTAATGGAGACTTGAGAGCCTGTGTCGATTATAGGATGTTAAACAAGAACACGGTGAGAAACAGGTACCCCTTACCCCTCATCTCGGTGTTGTTGGATCAGGTGCGTAACGCTAAGGTTTTCACCCGACTGGATCTGAGGGGGGCGTACCATCTGGTCCGTGTCCGAGAGGGGGACGAATGGAAGACCGCTTTTAAAACAAGATACGGTCTGTATGAATATACAGTAATGCCATTCGGGTTATGTAATGCCCCTGCGGCATTTCAAGATTTTTTGAATGATGGCTTAAAGGACATGATCGACATCAGTGCGGTGGTTTATATAGATGACATTTTGATCTATTCCCAGGACACCTTTGCTCACTCTCGCCATGTAGAGGGAGTGCTACAGAAACTGAGGGAACATAAACTGTATTGTAAACTCAGTAAATGTGAGTTCAGCGTTGACACAGTGGAATTCCTGGGTGTCATGCTAAGTCAGGAAGGGCTGCAAATGTCTGAAAGGAAGATACAGGCTATACAAGAATGGTCCACACCCACCAGTGTAAAAGAGGTTCAAAGTTTTTTGGGCTTCGCGAACTACTATCGCAGATTTATCTTGCGGTTTTCCCAGGTGGCGGTTCCGCTAACCACAGACTGCTTAGAAAAGGGGTTAAGTTCGTGTGGACCTCTGAGGCGACTGAGGCTTTTGAGTACCTAAAAAAGGCCTTCGTCACCGCTCCGATATTAGCACACCCTCATCCTGAACACCCTTACGTGGTGGAAGCCGACGCTTCTGATGAGGCGATAGGCGCTGTTTTGTCACAGAGGGATAAAACCACGGGACAACTACATCCGGTGGCATATCTGTCCAAAAAGCTGAGCGTACCCGAAAAGAATTATACTATCGCCGAAAAAGAATTACTAGCAATAAAAAGAGCATTCCAAGAATGGCGACAATACCTCTGGGGGGCCAAGCATCCCATCACTGTCTTTACTGACCATAGGAATTTGCAGTATATGAAGACGGCCAAACATCTCACGCAAAGACAGATGAGATGGATGTTGTTCTTCTCGGAATACGACTTCACAATCACATTCAGACCTGGAGCAGAGAACCTCAAAGCAGACTCTCTGTCACGTAGAGATCAGGTTGATGGTTTAGGGAACAAGGACACCAAGTTGGCTATTGTAAGTCCTGAAAGGGTGGTTTGTGTGATCCAGGCCGCCTCCTTTCTGGATGTTATTCGGAAAAACAGGACTCATTCTGCTTGGATTCGGTGGGCCACGAATGGAGTAAATCGTACTATAAAACAAGGACTACCTTTTCAGGACGATAGGTTGTACCTTCCCACTGGCGATATGCAAAGAAAGGCATTCGAGTGGTGTCACGTTTCTCCATTGGCAGGCCATCAAGGTCTACAGAAAACTGTACAGCTTATGAAAAGACATTTCTGGTGGGAAACAGAAAGGAGCGACATCTCCACATGGATGTCGCAGTGCGAAGCCTGTGCGAGAGCTAAGACTATGCCAGGGAAAAAGAAAGGCCTGCTCATGCCTTTACCTTCACCTAGAAGACCATGGCAAAACATTAGCTTGGATTTTGTCACTGGACTACCTCTAGAGCAGGGGAAATCAGCCATATTGGTGGTCATAGATAGCCTCACTAAGTTGGGGCATTTCATCCCTTGCGTTAACCTTCCTACGGCTGGTCAAACGGCTCAACTGTTACTTACCAATATCGTCCGCTTGCATGGCGTGCCTGAGGTCATCGTGTCCGACAGGGGGCCTCAATTCGTTGCCAGGTTCTGGAAGGCCTGGTGTCAGGCCATGCACATTCAATCCTCCCTCTCCACTAGTTTTCACCCTCAGACCGACGGACAAACGGAGCGGTTGAATCAAACCTTGAAGAAATATCTCCGTTGTTATGCTGATGACGCTCAGGAATCATGGGTGTCGCTTTTGTGGATGGCTGAGGTGGCCTATAACAATGCATGGCATAGTTCTGTTGGGGTTTCTCCGTTTCTTGCTACTTATGGGTTTGATGCACGAATCCTTCCGGTACAGGTTAGTCAGCCTACAGTACTGGGTCAAGTGCGGAAAATACAGGCTGTACACAAACGTATAAGGGGACACTTGAAGAGAGCCAAAGCAGAGTACAAAAAATGGGAAGACAGACACCGTGTGGAAGGCCCCTCCTACCAGGTGGGAGACAGGGTATGGTTATCCACACGTAATATCAGATTCAAGCTGCGCAGTGTGTTCCATCCGCGTTACATAGGTCCTTACCCTATTGTGAAACAAATCAACCCGGTGGCCTTTAAGCTGAAACTGCCTGGTTTGCTGCGGATCCACCCGGTGTTTCACTGCAGCCTCCTGAAACCCGCTAGGTCGGCCAGGCGTAGGGCCCCTCCGCCCGTGTTCAGTGATGCGGGGTTGGAGTATGAGGTTAGGACCATCAAAGACTCTAAATGGAAGCGGGGGGTTTTGTGGTATTTGGTTTCCTGGAAAGGCTACTCGGCTGAGGACGATTCCTGGGAACCGGTGTCTAATGTGCATGCCCCTGCGGCGATCCGCTCCTTCCATCGCAGATGCCCTATGCGTCCTGGGCCTAGGAGGCGCTAGGGGGGAGGGTGTACTGTCAGGTTTCACCGCCTTGCGCCTGCCTTGCCCGTTTTCGAACTACATGTCCCATGATCCTCCGGGGTCTTTCCAGGAAGTATTTCAGTGCTGGAAAGACGCTTCCGGGTGCTTGTTATTCTGAGCCCAGATCCCGGCGTGAGAGCGGCTGCTCTGCGCGCCAGTTCCTGTTTGCTGCTTTTCCTCTCTCATTGGAGCGGTGAGTCGGGTGTCTCCCAGGAGAGATCGAGAGATCGTGTGGGGCATCGCTCAAGGTAAAGCCTCGTCTGTTTCTGTGTCCCCGTTGTACTGCAATACCCATTGATACACGGAGGAGACGTGTATGAGCAGTATCTGTTTTCAACCTTGTTCACTATTGTGGTGAGAGCCTACCAGGGGGTTCCTGGTGCTTCTCACGTTGTTACATTGCTCTTTCCATACCGTTCTGAGGTTAAGAACGGAGCTGTTTGCACATTGGAGGCGCTGTAAAGCGGAGCACGGTGGCGGTCGAAACCACGTGTTACCGCTATCAGTTATTTACGAACTGGGCTAAGAACTAGGAGTGGAGCGCGGTAGTGAGGTTAACTACGCGTTACCGCTTGTATTTACTTACATCTCTGGTATTAGAACACTGTGGTGGTCGCAACTACGTGTTCCTAGATACTGTGTTGGTTTGCTTCTTTAGTTTCTTTTCTCACGACTGTAAAGGAGCGGAGTGTTGTGGTTCTTGCCTCCCACACACTTCCGTATCCTGTTACAGTGGATTGTACCATTATTATTCAACACTTCATGGCTCTGAATGTACAAGGCGTCCTTTAACCTGTCTGGGGGTATGTAGTGTTTGTTGGTTGTTGCCATCCCATTCCCATGAAAAAGGTTACAGAGCGCATGCTTCATTCACTTGTTTGCTTACTGTTTCCCATAGGATTTCCCCCTGATTGTGTTGGAGGTCTTATTTTGAGTTCATGAATCAGGTCCCAGGTTTTCCTTTCATTTAAATGCAGGTATATACATATGTGCTTTATAGAGAGACTTTATGAGTGTAGCACTGTGGAAAGTACTGCCATTACTGAATACGTCTTGTTTCTTGTTACAGGTATCCTTTCCCTGCAGACCCTCTCCTTTTCCCTTCCCTTGCTTTGTTATTTTAGTTTGTTATTTTTCTCCCTCGCCTAATGGCTCGAACACCCTGTGTTTGTACTTCAGGGTGTTGGTGACATTTGGAGGTGGAACCATTAGTGCAACAACTGGATCCCGTGGAGATAAACCTGACAGGATGTCTCTGGGAAACGAAAGGGTTTGAAAAATGGGACATGATTGGTATCAGCACCGTGGGCGATCTTTGGGTCAAGGGCAAAATCAAGACCTTTGCCGTACAGAATATGCCTTAAGCGACAGGGAATTCTTCCGGTATGCACAGATTCACCATGCTTTAAATTCGGCTCTCCCAGCGGGTTCTGTCATCCCCGAGTCCTCCCCCCTCGAAGATAGGGTTCTTGACAGCCACGTGCCCGACAGTACCATTTCTTTGATATATAAGAAGTTGATTAATACCCGGGTGGATCTGCTAGTGCGTCTCAGGGAGGTTTGGACCGGCGATGGTTTGGAGCTGGACGACGAGGATTGGCAGGCCGCATTATGCTCCCCTAAAGAAGTTGCGATTCCTGCCCGTCTCCGACTCGTTCAGCTCAAAATCTTACATCGTGTATATGTCAATCAATCAATCAATCATGCCATTTGTATAGCGCACTACTCACCCGGGAGGGTCTCAAGGCGCTTGGGGGGAGGGGTATGCTACTGCTCGAACAGCCAGGTCTTGAGTTGTTTCCTGAAGGCGAGATGGTCCTGGGTCAGCCGAAGGTGGATGGGGAGGTAGTTCCAAGTATTGGCAGCCAGGTAAGAGAAGGATCTTCCTCCGGCGGTGGCTCTTCGGATGCGTGGTACGGCTGCGAGGGCGAGGCTGGTGGACCGTAGCTGGCGGGTGGGCGTGTAGAAGGTCAGGCGGTCGTTGAGGTACTTGGGGCCCAGGTCGTGGAGAGACTTGTGTGCGTGGGTGAGGAGCCGGAACGTGATCCTCTTGTCGACGGGGAGCCAGTGCAGGTTCCTCAGGTGGCTGGAGATGTGGCTGCGTCGGGGGACATCCAGGATGAGTCGGGCGGAGGCGTTCTGGATGCGCTGGAGTCTTTTCTGTAGCTTGGCTGTGGTTCCGGCATAAAGGGCGTTTCCGTAGCCCAGTCGGCTGGTGACGAGTGCCTGGGTGACAGTCTTCCTGGTCTCGGTCGGGATCCAGCGGAAGATCTTGCGAAGCATACGCAGGGTGTTGAAGCACGATGAGGAGACGGCGTTGACTTGTCTGGTCATCGAGAGGGAGGGGTCCAGGATGAAGCCCAGGTTGCGTGCTTGGTCGGTTGGCTTGGGTGCGGTGCCCAAGGCTGGGGGCCACCAGGAGTCGTCCCAGGCGGAGGGCGAAGATCCTAGGATGAGGACTTCCGTCTTGTCCGAGTTCAGTTTCAGGCGGCTGTCCTTCATCCACTCGGCGACGTCTTTCATCCCTTCGTGTAGGCAGGTTCTGGCGGTGTCGGGGTCTCTGGTGAGGGAGAGGATCAGCTGGGTGTCATCGGCGTAAGAGATGATGTTGAGGTTGTGCTGGCGTGCGATGGCTGCGAGAGGTTTCATGTAGATGTTGAAGAGGGTGGGGCTGAGTGAAGATCCTTGCGGGACGCCCCAGATGACTTCGGTGGCCTCGGAGCGAAACGGGGGGAGTCGGACTCTTTGTGTTCTTCCAGCGAGGAACGAGATGATCCACTCCAGTGCCTTCTCTTGGATACCGATGTTGCTGAGGCGCTGGACTAGGGTGCGGTGGCAGACCGTATCGAACGCAGCGGAGAGGTCCAGGAGGATGAGGGCCACTGTTTCCCCCTTGTCGAGCAGGGTCCGGATGTCGTCGGTGGCTGCGATGATGGCAGTCTCGGTGCTGTGGTTGGCTCTGAAGCCGGACTGCGAGGGGTCGAGGGATCCGTTCGTCTCGAGGAAGGCGGTCAGCTGTCTGTTGACGATCTTCTCGATGACTTCAGCAGGAAAAGGGAGGAGCGAGATGGGGCGGAAGTTTTTGAGATCGGTGGGGTCCGCTGTAGGTTTCTTCAGGAGGGCGATGATCTCGGCGTGCTTCCAGCTCTCCGGGAAGGTGGCGGTGTTAAAGGAGGCGTTGATGATGTTCCGGAGTTGGGGTGCGATGGTGGAGTCGGCCTTGTTGACGACGTGGTGTGGGCAGGGGTCGGTCGGTGATCCGGAGTGGATGGTGTTCATCGTGCGGGCTGTGTCTTCGGTGGTCACCGTGGTCCAGGTGCGAAGGGTGGCGGTGGGGGGCGTTGGTTCGACGGTTGGGTGCGTGGGTGGGGCGCCGAAGCTGTTGTGGATGTCGGCGATCTTGCGGTGGAAGGGCGAGGGAGTCGCAGAGGTCTTGTGACGGAGTGATGTCGTTGGTGCCGGTGCTGGGGTTGGAGAACTCCTTGACGATAGTGAAGAGCTCTTTGCTGTCGTGGGCGTTGTTGTCCAGTCGTTCCTTCAGGGATTTCTTCTTGGTGGTGCGGATGAGCTGGTGGTGCTTGCGGGTAGCGTGTTTGAGGGCGGTCATGTTGTCGGTGGTCCGGTCGAGGAGCCAGGCTTTCTCGAGGGTGCGGCAGGTCTTCTTGGAGTCCTTGAGGTCGTCGGTGAACCAGGATGCCTTCTTGCTTCTGGGTCTGCTGGGAGGGTACTTTAGTGGCGCGAGGTCGTCGGCGCAGGCGGTCAGCCACTGTGTGAAGTTGCGGGCTGCTTCGTTGGGGTCCGTTGTGTTGGCGGGTGGGCTCTGGCTGAGGGAGGTGGTGAGCTGGTCTGCGGTGATCTTGCTTCAATTCCTGTGAGGTACCTGTTGCGGGTGGTGGTGGGTCGTGGATCTTTTGAAGCTGAAGTGGACGCAGCTGTGGTGGGTCCAGTGGAGTCCGGTGGCGTGGCTGAAGGTGATGTACTTGCTGGAAGAGAAGACGGAATCAAGCGTGTGGCCGGCGTAGTGGGTGGGGGTGTTGACCAGTTGCTTGAGTCCGAGGTTGGCGAGGTTTTCCAGCAGGGCGGTGGTGTTGCGGTCCTTGTTGTTCTCCAGGTGCAAGTTGATGTTACTGGTCCGCACTTGATTAGTATGGGTTATTCCTCAGATGGGTTATGTAACGTGGTTGTGGGATGCTTGGAACTTTTCTTCATATAATCTGGGAGTGTCCGGAGGTGGCTACGTTCTGGAATCGTGTGCATGCCGTTGTCGGGATTGGAAGCAGCACAAGAACACGCATGCGCCACTAACCTGAATCCGATGGCCAGCAGAGACGATACGATGATAGTCCTCCCAACTTCCTTCGGCACAATACCCAACAATGGAGTTGTCACCAATATCAGAGTATGTACAGAAGGGCGCCGTGAGGTGTACTGGCAATGGGGTGTCTGATGCTCCCTTTGTACTCTGATCGGGATATACCCACGAAGGCACTGGTATCGATATACTGCAGGGGGAGGAGAAGACAGAGAGGAGAAGATAAGTACCCTAACCTGTGATTGCCTGAACTCCCTTCCCCTCTGTCGCTAGACTCACCGACTTCTCCACGCCTGGTGCCGTGAATAAACAAAGATAATGTTTGTGACACGGTATGGGGAATCTTGCCAAAAGTACTGAGAAGTTAATCTCCACTTCTCTGTCTTAGTACACCTCCGATGCAAATAGTAGGTTCTGTTGCACTCTTCGCACGAGACGTTAGATATACACGCCTCGTATAACCACAATGCTTCTCGTGGGGAGAATGGTTCCAGAGGATTAAGGGTTTCTATTCCACTTAAGTCTGTTAGTAGATAGACCAAGTAACCTCAAAGTAAAACAAACAGAAAGATGTGCACTCCGCACTTGATAGACAAAAAAGGTTTGACAGGGCAACAAAGGAAAACACTGGAGGCGAGCCCGCACTCCACTGGTATACTTGCAATGGTTGAAAACACTGAACAACAGCAGGATACGGCTTGTATATCACGAACCCACAGGAACTCTGACCTCGCAGGCTCTTCGTCGGCGGTGCGGGGACACAGGAACTCTGACCTCGCAGGCTCTTTGTCGGCGGTGCGGGGACACAGGAACTCTGACCTCGCAAGCTCTTCGTCGGCGGTGCGGGACACAGGAACTCTGACCTCGCAGGCTCTTCGTCGGCGGTGCGGGACACAGGAACTCTGACCTCGCATGCTCTTCGTCGGCGAATAACATAAATGCAACGAACTCCGGCGGGGACTCACCATCCAACACTATGGAGAACCCGGAAATGGATTGACAAGCACCGTACTGGTCATTGGGAGGAGTTTAAATAGAGTCCACCCATTTTCCCGATCTCCAGCGTCGCATGGCCTTCTGGGACATGTAGTGTTTCCGTAGTGGATGCGTAACACGGAGTCTCTTTCTCCCTGCTGCGACGGCTTTGGTGATCGCTACAGTACCCCCTCTCGAGGACAGCCGTCCTGGCGGTCGACCCGGTTTACCAGGGTTTCTCTCGTGGAATTGAGCCACCAAGTCAGGACAATGAAGATTATCCGCCGGTTCCCAGGTCCGGTCCTCAGGTCCATATCCTTTCCAATCAACCAGGTATTGAATCCTGCCACGCACCATGCGAGAATCCAAGATAGACAAGACCTCATATTCCTCCTGCCCTTCAATCTCCATAGGTCGAGGGCGTTCCGGTAAACGAACGCCCGGAAGGCAAGGACGTAAGAGTGACACGTGAAACACAGGATGTATTGACCATGACACAGGTAGAGAGAGTTTCATGGCCACGGAATTTACCACCTCACATATACCATAGGGACCAACAAACTTAGGTTTCAATTTACTAATCCCTTTCAGATGTAGGTTACGTGTGGAGAGCCAGACCTTATCCCCAACCTTATACTCAGGTTCCGGGGACCTTCTCCTGTCAGCAAACAGCTTTTGGGCTGCTTGGGCTTTTTCCAAACAGTTCCGAGCATCTATCAGGATTGCCCTAAGATGAGCATGATGTTCATGAATGGTAGGGACCAAGGATTCAGTCGGCCACTCAAAGGGAAGCATGTTTGGGTGAAAACCATAAAGGCAAAAAAAAGGAGAACATCCCAAGGTGGCATGAACAGCATTGTTGTAAGCGAATTCCGCCAACCACAAAAGGGTGGTCCATTCCGTGGTGTTTTGCAATGAAAAACAGCGAAGATATTGTTCAAGCGTTTGATTCAAACGTTCCGTTTTACCATCCGTTTGCGGATGGTAGCTGGATGATAGGCGTGCGTCGATCTGGAGGATGGTACAGAGAGCTTTCCAAAAACGTGACGTGAATTGTGTCCCGCGATCCGTTATCAACACACTCGGTAATCCATGCGCTCATACAATGTGTTGTAAAAAAACCCTAGCCAGCTCCAAAGAGGAAGGCAGACCAGGCAAAGATGTAAAATGTCCCATTTTCGTAAGATGGTCAACTACCACTAGAATAACTGTTTGATTTTCGCAGGTGGGCATCTCCACAATAAAATCCATGGACAAGGTATGCCATGGTTTGGGTGGAATCGGTAACGGATGCAGCAGACCCGGTGGTTTAGTGTGACTGGATTTTCCTTGAGCACAAATCGCACAATTCTTTACGTATTCCTTCACGTCAGCTCGGACACCAGGCCACCAAAACGACCTTTCCACGGTAGCGGTGGTCTTGTAAATGCCCATATGTCCACCCAATACAGAATCGTGGGCCCAGTCCAACACCTGGAGCTGTAACTCGGTCCGAGGTGTGTACAATGCATGATAATGGTATGCTAGCTGGTCCTTTTCGCATCGGTGTGCTGGCTCTTCTTGGACCCAGGACGGTATGTCCAGGTCGGACAGGGCAACTCTGACGTCCTCTAGGAAGTCTTCGGAAGTGATCAAGGCAATAGAGGTTTCCTTAAGAATTGAAGGGGGTTCAGAGGGAGCGATCACCTCCCCTTCCCCTAACCTGCAGAGTGCATCTGCTTTTCCATTACGTGTTCCAGGTCTATATTTGATCACGAAGTCGAAGTCGGAAAAGAAAAGTGTCCACCTCAGTTGACAGGGAGTCAATGCCTTTGCCGTTTTCAGAAACAACAAATTACGGTGATCCGTAATGATTTCCACTGTATGGAGTGCCCCTAGGAGATAATGTCTCCACTCCTCACACGCTCTTTTGATGGCAAGGAGTTCTTTGTCCGTGATGGTATAATTGACTTCAGAGGGCGTGAGCTTCTTTGAATAATACGCCACTGGATGGAGCTGCCCTGTGGAAGGGTGACGTTGTGACAAGACTCCACCAAGGGCATACTGGGATGCGTCTGTTTCAAGAATGAATGGCAGCTGAGGGTCCGGGTGTCTCAGAATGGGTGCTTGGGTGTACCTCTCCTTAAGAAGTTGGAACGACCTCTCTGCCTCTCCTCCCCATGTAAAAGGAACGTTCTTTCGCAAGAGGGACGTGATAGGATGGATGATCTCGGAGAAATTTTGAACAAATCGCCGGGAATAATTGGCAAAGCCAAGAAAGCTTTGCACTGACTTGACATTCTGCGGCGTTTTCCAGGTCAGTATGGCGTCGACCTTCCTCATGTCCATCCTGAAACCTTGAGCGTCAATCACATAACCCAGAAAGGCTACCTCCTGAACATGAAAGAGACATTTCTCTAACTTGGCGTACAGTGAATTATGTTGTAGCCTTCCCAACACGGTCTTTACATGTGTGATGTGTTCCAAAATAGATGCTGAATAAATCAGAATGTCATCAATGTACACCACACAAAAAGATTCCAAACACCCCCTTAACACCTCATCCATGAAAAACTGGAAGGCAGCCGGGGCGTTGCAGAGGCCAAAAGGCATCACCCGGTATTCGTAGAGGCCGAATTTGGTCCTGAATGCAGTTTTCCACTCGTCCCCCTTTTTTACACGAACAAGATGGTATGCTCCACGGAGATCGAGTTTGGTGAAATATCGAGCTCCTTTCAATTGATCCATCAAAACGGGGATCAGGGGTAGAGGATACCGGTTCTTAATGGTCACTCTATTGATGGCTCTGTAGTCAATACAAGGTCTTAACTCTTCGCAGTCCTTCTTTGGTATAAAGAACATGGGCGAAGAGGCAGGAGAGGTGGAATGTCTTATAAACCCAGTAGCCAAATTGTCCTCAATATAGGTCTTCAGATACAGGGTCTCTTTTTCTGTTAAAGCATAGACCCTACTGCAAGGAATATCCGCACCTGGGACAAGATCTACACGGCAATCATATGCACGATGAGGAGGTAATTGGGTGGTCTTTTTCTTGTCGAACAAGGCATGAAACTCACGGTACTCAACCGGCAGGACCGTGGCACAGCAAAACAAGTCCACGGTACATGCACTAGCCAAATAAGTAGCGGGTGAGGGTTCAGGTATGGAGTTACAGTTCACCTTGTTCTGACAATGCTCTTTACAATATTCGGAGGACATACTAACTGTTCGTGAGGACCAGCTCACGAAAGGATCATGTAATGTGAGCCAGGGCATACCCAGGATAAGACGGAATTGCGGGGCGTCAATGAGATCGAACTGGATATATTCGTGGTGATCCAACCCGAAGTCCATCAATAAAGAGAGGGTGTGGTACACTACAGGGCCCGACGAAAGGACTGTTCCGTCCACTGCCTTAACGGTCTCGGGCGTCCGCTTCTTTTCACAAGGGATACCCATCCTGTAAGCGTAGTCTTGGTCTATATAGTTCCCCGTGGCCCCTGAGTCCAACAGGGCATCGACTTGTAAAGGTTTATGGGCCGTTATCCATAGTGACACCCTCACGTTCATATGGGCGACCGCAGGGTGAAGGGTGTTTGCAACAAAAGGGGAGACCATATTAGGTGGGTGTCTCGAATCAGAGGTCTCATTCTGATCCGAGACCTTCAGTTTCCCGACGGCTCACTCGAATTCATGGCAGCCTGTACTCGGGGAAGGGGATTCCTTCCTGGAACGTTATTCCTGGCTCTACACGCTTTGATAAAATGTCCCCCTTTGCCACAATACAGACAAAGTTTGAGTCTCCGTCTCCTATCCTTTTCTTCCATGGTAAGAGGACCACGAATCCCTCCGATCTGCATGGGTTCAGGTCCTTCAGGAGCCTTGGTTTTATCCTCACCCCCCTGTCGGGGTCTGGCCATGGGGTAGAAAATCCGATTGTCTCCTCTGTTTCGGTCCCCTTTCCGTTCCAACAACCGGTGATCCAGTTGGACAGTTAAGTCAATGAGTTCCTCACAGGTAGAAGGCAGTTGCACCACCTGTGCTAACACGTCCTTCAATTCCCCCCTCAGGCCCCGATAAAACAATGAAATCCTTTTCTGAACAGGCCAGTCTGTTTCTACAATCAGGCGATTAAACGTGGTAATGTAGGTCAATAAGTCTTGCGATCCTTGTCGCAGAGTCATTAACTCGCGGTCTAGAGTCATCATGTGTGATTTTCTGTCAAATAATTTCCTTAACTCACAACAGAAATCGGAGAAATTATGTAGCACAGGGTCATTCCTTTCCAATAAGGGGATGGTCCAACTGGAAGCATTCCCTCCCATATAGGACATAAGAAAGGCTGTTTTGGACGCCTCGTCCTGAAAGACCATAGGCTTACATAGGAAGTGAAGACGGCATTGATTCAGGAATGTCTCAAATTTTTTAGGGTCTCCGTAAAACCTTTCGGGAGGGGCGAGAGGAATACCATGGTTTTGGATTATGTGTACTGTTGGATTAGCATCGGTAGAGGTGGATGGAGCCACAAATGACCCCCCTGGTTGGAAAGAAGGAGGCGGGGGCAAAGTGGCCGGTCTAATCAATGGTTATGCGCAAGATCTGACATCTCTCTGCGCAAGTCGGATACCTCTTTATATAAGGCTTGATTCTCTGCGCGAGAGGTCTGGACTTCTTGTTGCAATTCCGAAGAGCTCTACAGTAAGGAGGTAAGGATGGTGTTAGTATCCATCGTCTAGGCTGGACGGTATTCTTGGGCTTGTCAATCTGTCGGGATTGGAAGCAGCACAAGAACATGCATGCGCCACTAACCTGAATCCGATGGCCAGCAGAGACGATACGATGATAGTCCTCCCAACTCCCTTCGGCACAATACCCAACAATTGAGTTGTCACCAATATCGGAGTATGTACGGAAGGGCGCCGTGAGGTGTACTGGCAATGGGGTGTCTGATGCTCCCTTTGTACTCTGATCGGGATATACCCACGAAGGCACTGGTATCGATATACTGCAGGGGGAGGAGAAGACAGAGAGGAGAAGATAAGTACCCTAACCTGTGATTGCCTGAACTCCCTTCCCCTCTGTCGCTAGACTCCCCGACTTCTCCAACCCTGGTGCCGTGAATAAACAAAGATAATGCTTGTGACACGGTATGGGGAATCTTGCCAAAAGTACTGAGAAGTTAATCTCCACTTCTCTGTCTTAGTACACCTCTGATGCAAATAGTAGGTTCTGTTGCACTCTTCGCACGAGACGTTAGATATACACGCCTCGTATAACCACAATGCTTCTCGTGGGGAGAATGGTTCCAGAGGATTAAGGGTTTCTATTCCACTTAAGTCTGTTAGTAGATAGACCAAGTAACCTCAAAGTAAAACAAACAGAAAGATGTGCACTCCGCACTTGATAGACAAAAAAGGTTTGACAGGGCAACAAAGGAAAACACTGGAGGCGAGCCCGCACTCCACTGGTATACTTGCAATGGTTGAAAACACTGAACAACAGCAGGATACGGCTTGTATATCACGAACCCACAGGAACTCTGACCTCGCAGGCTCTTCGTCGGCGGTGCGGGGACACAGGAACTCTGACCTCGCAGGCTCTTTGTCGGCGGTGCGGGGACACAGGAACTCTGACCTCGCAGGCTCTTCGTCGGCGGTGCGGGACACAGGAACTCTGACCTCGCAGGCTCTTCGTCGGCGGTGCGGGACACAGGAACTCTGACCTCGCATGCTCTTCGTCGGCGAATAACATAAATGCAACGAACTCCGGCGGGGACTCACCATCCAACACTATGGAGAACCCGGAAATGGATTGACAAGCACCGTACTGGTCATTGGGAGGAGTTTAAATAGAGTCCACCCATTTGCCCGATCTCCAGCGTCGCATGGCCTTCTGGGACATGTAGTGTTTCCGAAGTGGATGCGTAACACGGAGTCTCTTTCTCCCTGCTGCGACGGCTTTGGTGATCGCTACAGCCGTGATGGGAAGGGTCACTGGAGTGATGTTGTTGCCCAAGGCCAGACGCTGTCTGTTGAATGTGTGGGAGCCGAATGATTATGGTGTGGCACAGACGTCGTGGGCGACCCTTGGGAATATGATCGCTAAGAGAGATATTTCGCAGTTGTGGGGCTCCCAGCGGCCGCCCACGGTATCGGTTTGGAAGGAGAATGTGGATTGGTGTGTTCAGAGGGAAGACTGTGTATGTGGGGCGGGGCAAACCTAGGAAATGGAACAACATCTGGTGCCAATGGAACGCATACTGTGGAAATATATGTACGCCTCCATTCGTGGAAAACCCCGATGTCCTCCTGTCCTCCTGATCCGACATTCCTTATATTGTGTTCTTTATGTTATCTCAAATTTGTTTCCCCGCTGACCCACTCCCCACTCTATGTGCTATTGATCCACTGTGTAACATCGTGCTTAGGTGTCCCCTTCTGTGAACACATGTCCATGTACATTGTATTTTGCCTTGTATGTTGTTTTTTCTTCTTTTTAATAAAAAAAAAAAAAAAAATATATAACAAAAAAAAACATGCTGGAGAACATTTTCAATTCTTCAAGTCGTTACCGAATCGCAGTTTGTATTTGCAACCAAATACCATATCTGTATTTAGAAGGGGTGTGTTTAGGACGTTCCTTACAAATACCGATTCATATAGGTTTTATCAATATTTTGTGACCAAACTTCGGTCACAAAACATTAATATTACAGGAGTTGGTAAGCCATCTAAATTGTGAATTTTGACAAAAAATCTATTAAGAATAGACACTGGTCCTATGGGCCACTGCCTATTCCTAAAAAATGCTACTTAAATGTTTTGAGTTTTCTTAATGCATCCCATTTTCCATTAAGGAAAACACGTTGCATTTAAAATGAATCACTTTATTTAAAAGTAATCACACAGATGATGGTCTGCTGACCTCAGCAGACCAACATCCCTGTGATGGCTGCGATTCATTGCTGGTCACAATTTGTGACTTACATCATTAAAATTCAGGAAGTCTGTCGAATGGACCAATTAGTACATAGGGCAGTTCGCAAAAACAGAATGGATTAGGTAAAACTCAGTGCGCAATTTGTGACCTCTTTTTCCATATCCATTCTTCGTGCATCTGGTCGCTAGACCTCTTCCCTCCTAAACACGAAATATTGCGCCTTTCTTCACTAGGGCTGAGATCCCCTCCACTTTTTGTGTATTTTCTGGGAATTGGCATCCCAAGTGACGTCCCAAGTGACCATGGCACTGCCACATCCGGCCACAGCCTCACTGTACACAGCCCCAAGCACCTGGACAATATATTTATTGTTCATCATTATTGTATAAAAATAACAATAGCAGCAATAATAACAATCACGATCAAAATAATAACAAAAGAATAATGAAAAGAGGAAGAAGTAAGAGAAGAAAAAGGACAAGAAGAAAGAAAATGTGTTTAAATGATTTCTAAAATGCTAACTGTTACCCAGGTCATAAGATGACCGCTGCCACATCATTGTACCACCAAACTACAAAAAGCACACCTTCTGAACCAAGATCTAGTTTTCTGCCAAATTTGGTGTAAATCTGTTCAGCCATTTGGACTGTATCTGTGTCTACACTTCCTATTGAAAAAAGAAGGAAAAATGCGTACTGGGACCCCCTCGTATCTCATCCCCTGCTTGACGGAACACCCTGAAACTTTCAAAAGCAACAAGTGCTTTTCCTTTGGAAGCACGATCATAACTATAACTACCAAGTGGCTACTGGTACTGGGATATATACACACACAATAAGCAGGCAGTGAAACATTCCAGTAAGTTCATTTAAGTTACATATTGGAAAGGGCAGATAGACACAAGCCAATGCATTCAAACACATTTATATGCTATTCTCAAGAGGTGTAGCAGACATTTTCTTCAATCAGAAACATCTGTCTCTGTTGTTGCATTGGAATTAGTACAAACTTCTCTCCATTACTCTAGATTCTGTCTCTGCTGGGTGTCAGTCCAGACCACTAAAATAGGGTTCGCTTCCGCCTCCAATCATTACAATCCCATCTTTGTGCTACAGATCCAACACTGGGCCCTTATCTTGCATCCAACGTATTGCAATTCTCCTTTTCCTCAACAGGAGTCCCAGTGCAGTCATGGAGCACTGTAAATGCCTTTTACTCGCCTTAAGGTGTAGGCCGTTACCCATCACCTTCTTTGTATAAATCAGCTTCCTGTTCCATTCATCATCTATGAGCTTTACCCGCAATCTGACCCACTTAGCCCAGATCAGCAAACCTTGTCTCAAGCGGTTTTCACAAGGCACACTGTAGAAAGATGACAGAGAATGGCCAGCCCGGTACAATGACAAGAGTTCCAGGAGGGTACCATCTTGTCGAGGTCTAAATGGGAATGTGTCTCACATGTTATTTGTCGCTAAACACTCTGGTGTACAGCACACAATGCCTTGCATGCACCTCCAGCCGCGTCATTACCTTCACAAAGGCGTGGAAAGATATAACCCATCCATTCGCATCCACTATCTGTCCAATCAGCCACTCTCGCTTTCAGGCACTGACGACAAAACTCCTGGAGTCCCAGGAATGGAACCAGCCATTCAAAAGTGTTCATTCCATCTCTAACCAAGACACTCAGGGGCATATTGACAAGCCCCTACCACCACCTGTGGTGATATGGGCTTCGCCTAATTTACAAGACAGCGTTAAGTCACTTAACGTGGCTTAACGCTGCCTAGTAAGTAAGGCACCCTCTCACGCTATAGTTAGCGTGTAAGGGGTGGGCAATGGGTGTTGTGGTGGGCATTCCACCGCAACACCAATTGATTTTGACGCTCCCCCATATTTACAAGAGTGGCGTAAATATTTTTTGGCAGGGCCAAAATTAAGACCAGAGAAAACTGGTCTTACCCTGGCGAAACGAGGAGAAATGCTTTATTTCTCCTCCTTTTTGCTGTTTCTAAGTGTGCTGCATTGTGCAGCACACATAGAAACAGCAAAACACCATTGATTGTTTATGTGCAGGAAGGTGTCATTCCTGTACATAAACAATCATTAGAAAAATGACAAGTTGCAACTTCTATGTGTAAAGCACAAAGGAGCACACATAAGGGCTTTTTTTATGAGCCCTTTGCGCCACTGTTGTGTCACTTTATTGTGATGCTGCGGGGCCGTTAAAAATGCACCATGTTGCGCCCTATGTACAAAGTGACACATTGAAGGAGATTACGTCACTTTGTAAAGCCCTGCGCTACATTATACCTGCATCAAAATCTTACTGACACAGGCGCCTTTAACATGGGACTTGCCCATGTGTAATGACCCATTGCTGGAGTAGCATCACTTTTGCGACACACTCCAGCGAAGCATCATTACTGCACCTACAGATATGTCAGAAATACTGACCTATCTGTACTTCCTTGCGACATGGAGCACCGTGCAGTAAATACAGCGCATCAATGGTGCAAGGAGGGTGCACTAAAAATTGTTGCTTCACTATTTTCACGCCGCGATGTGACACTTTTCGTAAATGAGGTCCTTAGAAGTTACAAAACGCCATTTCAGATTGTTTATGCGCAGGAAGGAACACCTTCCTGGACATAAACAATCCTTCCCCTCAACGAAGGAACCCTTGCACCATGGTGCAAAGGTGCCTGCGTTGGCGCTAAACTGCTTAAATTTAGCGCCAGCACAGGATAGAAATGCAGGGCTGCACTGTATTCTTGTAAATACGGTGCCGCTCTGCGATTCAGAAGTGGCAAAGTGCGGTTTGAAGCCAAAAAGGCTGTCGCTGCACTCTGTTACTTCTATTGTAAATATGTCCCTTAGTCCCACATAGTGACATCAGAGAGAGTAGAGAGGGGTTAGCGAGGTCTTGAAGACAGCAACAAAAAGTAAAACCTCCTCCCGTGAACTATTGACTGTGTATAGCAGGCTCTTGAGCCAATAATGTGCTTTTGTGAGCCTGTTGTGTTTAATTCAGCCACAGGCCTTGCACCTAAATCACCTGACTGTGTGGCAAACAGTGCCCCATTGCCATAGCCCACTTCCATGCTTTGCTGAAGAAAGGGCCTTGGAGGGCTTCACTGCAATGCATCCTGCCTGAGACATTCACAGGAAGCACACACCAGCCCTTGCTTCTCCGGATCACTCCCTGCACATATTGCACCAATAAAAGCTAAATGACTTTCAGCAAGAGCTTTCAGATCCCTTCCTTTGCAAGTGGCTGGAGCCTGGGACTCTCGTATATTAAATATGAACTCAACAAATACTTTATGCTTTCAATATATTTTCAATTTACTTTCGTCAATACATTATTGTCAAATGAGCCGTATTATCAGACTCCGCTGCAACCAGATTTCTTGTTTTTTTGTAGAGCTACAAAGCGACGCGCCCTCGGAAACAAACTCCAGACGAACGGGATCACCATAAATATAGAAGCACAAATACCTGTCAGAGCTCAAGCCCGGCAGAGGGGCTCGTCGAAAACTCCTTGCAGCCATTAAAGAGGGTCAGGTGTTGGAATAAGACACGTCGATTAGCACAGGGAGGTCTCACGTGCTCTGGAGGACACGTTTCCGACTTTGCAGGAGTTCGGTTCTTTTTTTGTGAAGCTGCAAATCTTGGGTGTCGATTCAGAGACCCTATCTAGGAGCAGGCGTGAGCAAGACAATAGCTTGGGCGTTTCTTAGTGAAAAGACATTCTCTATTCACCACACACACAAGCAGTAAAAGGATTTTTGGTGTACCAGCTAAAATGGCATTTTATTGTTGGAGCGCTCCTTGTACCCACATTTTAAAAAGGCATTTTGGCCCTTTTCTGGCAGTATAGTGTGCCAAAGCCGCCTTACCTCCCTAATGGCAGCCCCGGGCCCTGAGCGAGGCAAGCTCTTTATATTGAGCACAACACTTAGTAGTACTTTCTCAGTGAATGGAGATATGTACTTGTGGATTATTTGAACCAGAATTCCCTCTAGGCTCGTGGATACCCTCTGCTTAACCTCGCTGTTGATGCCTGTTTGACCCGGAAAAGGGACTTTGGGGCATATTACCAAGGGGGGCGATAGGCATTATCGCCGATTTAGCGGCCGTTTTCGTCCTCTAAGCAGCGATAATTCTATCGCCCTATTAGCAAGCTGTCGCTAACTGATGTTAGCGACTGCTTTTAGGCGATAGCGAGCGGTTTGGGGCCCGCTTTGCATGTCAGTGATGTTTATCGCTAATGAATGCAAAGTGGGCATACCCAACCAGTTAGCGACTGAAAGGAGTTGCTAACGTCGATATCGTCTATTAGCAAGGCAGTCGTAGCGATGGAAATATTCACGCTAAGTGCGAATATCTCCAAGTACTAACACCGGCCCAGACCAGTTCTTAGCCATGTTATCCAATGGGAGGTGGATAACATGGCTAAGAGCATTTCGTCGCTAATGCGTTAATATCGCTGTATTCTCAGCGATATTCACGCATTTCACCGCTATCGCTGGATATTTTAGCACAATGGAGAAAAACGTTGCTAATAGCATGTTTTCTCCGCTAACATATCCAGCGATAGGCAGCGATAAAAAAAATGTGCTAAGCGCATTTTGCGATAAATATCGCTACTCCTTGGTAATATGCCCCAGAGGGCTGTGTTGAAACTTGCAGTGGAATTTCCTCATAACATGGCATGTGCATGCTCAAATGCCTTTTAAACTTTGCTTGGGTTCTGCTAAACTTTTCATCCTTCACTGCCCTTCCATTTTCTTCTAAATTCATAGCGTGCTTTTATTCAGCAGACTAGGGGAAAACAACAGGAGTATAACCCGTAGACCAGATTAAGATCTGGGTATATATATGTTTCAAGCAACAATATCTCAATTGGATTCACTGAGACAAACAAATATACGTGTATGTACAAAACATTACAAGGTCGCGAAAAAAAGAAGAGAGACTCTCAGTATCAATTATGGAAAGTGTATAAAGCATCATATATTAAAAACATTTCATACAGGACAGTTGTAGAAGCACTGTTGGCATAAAATGAGATGGCAACCCAAGGGGGCATTGTGCTCGTGAAACAAAGAATGACAGCGCAAGTGACAGGTGGGAAAACACAGCGAAGGACGCAAGGTGACAAAGTGAAAGACAATATTTACAAAGCAATGGTCCTTCATCAATAAATGGGTAATAAATATTTGTTTTGGGAACAAAAGTCTAGAATGCGCCGTGAGTCTAATTACAGAGTTGCGAGCCCCGCTGAATCAATCCGGGGGCCGTTGGGTGGTGGTGAAGTCTCGTTAGTAGGCTGCAGTCTCACCTGGACACCGTTGAGACTGCAGCCTACTGCTGCTGGAGGGGGGGCGAAGCTCCTCTGCTGGTTAGTCCTCATTAAAATTTGCTTGTCTGCCTCTCACATACCCTCACCGATCTCACCACCAGGTGCTGCGTCCCTTAACTCGATAAACACACCTCAGAGGTCATTTTCCTCCATCTATCCTCCTGTATCCTCCTGCACACCAGACCTTGGGTGCATATACTGAAGTTCCATCTCCTGGAATTCCTTGTCTCTTAACAGCACTTGCAAAATGTGCTGTAACCCGGTTCTGAATATGACATGAACTTACCACAGGTCGAAACGCCTTTGACCTCTCAGCGCAACCATTGACGTTCTTGGTTCTTAAATTTGTTAATGATTCTGTGTTTTCATAATAATTTTTTTAAGTTTAGCAACCATTTAAGTAATTGTACAGTTCTTTTCGCGCTTGTTTTCTCTCTGTTCCCCCTGAGTTGTCACTTGCACTGTTCTCTTTCTTGCACAAGCATGCTAGTGCACACGATTGTATGGGTTACACCCACATGTAATGTAAATAGTGCTGATACTTTATTTGTATTCATTTTTCCAAATAGAGACCACTCTATACAATTTTCTTAAAATCATTTGTCTCCTCGTTTCTTTCTCTCTGCAATTACTTTGCACGTTTTACATAATTGCCTCTGAATATTACCTATTGATACGTTGTTTTTTTTTTATAATAAAGCAGCGTAATGCATTGCATTGATTTACTTACCATTAAAAAGGTCTGTAGGCTACAGGGCAGCATACAATTGAACTGTACAAAATTGTGTTACGCTGCTTAAACACTTTTTTCAATCATTATCAAATCAAGCACATGATGAAGCATAGGAAATGGCCACATTCTTATGCTGAATTGCAATTTTTTTTATCAATTAAACTATCTGATCTGGGCATGGCTGTCTACTGTAGCTCTGAATTGTGATGAATTTTCCACAATTCGAACACCTATAATAGGTTCTGTTTAAGCCCATGGCCAGACACAAACGGTGAAAATTTCAGGCACTTTTCCAATACAAAGAAATGTTCTTTTTTGTGCTCAAGCACCAACCATGAGATCTGCTCTAGGCCTGGGCGGTGAGCTCCACTCCGTTTGTGGAGCTTGCCGAGTTTTCCACGCTACGCGGAGCTGAGTTTTCTTCCTCACTCACCAGCGTCAAGTTCGCGAGCATGAGCGAGGAAAATCCACCTCAACGAGGGTGGTCAGATTTCTCAAAGCGGGTGGTCATGGATGGTTGTGACCTCTCGCGTTGAGAAGCCTTCCTTTAGAGTTGAGAAAGCTGCCGCTCGGGTGGAAAATCTACTCAAGCGGTAAGAAAAGAAGCAGCACCCTCTTGCGCGGCGCATGGTGCCATTCGCGCTGACTTTAGAGCGCATGACAAACACTCTGCGCTAAAAATCAACACAAATAGCATGACCAAATGCACTCTGCTATTTACGAAACTCTGCGTAGCGCAGCAGAGTATCTTGGTCACTTCGCAGAGTTCCGCTATGCAGAACTTTTGCGAATACTGACCAGGCCTAATCAGCTCACTCCTTCTGATATACTGTCTCCAAATCACACACATCTCTGCAAACAGGGGACAGAGCAAGTGCTTAATTTGTAATAATAATAAAAAATTAAATAAAAATAAGAGCCAGGGCTCTCTTCAGGATAAAATCGCAGTTTGCATCATCCATTGCCCCTGCTTTGACTGCCAATGGCAGTACCACACAACTACTAACCATCACACTACTAGAGGTGCTACACTTCAGACTATTCCAGGCCCCCAAAAATATCAGAATGACTTGGGTGGCAGGCATTATTTATTTATAATGTATACTGAATTAATAAGCAACTCTTGTTGTGCGCATCTGAAATTAGAGAAATAGCGCCACCATGGGACAGAGTTTTGTAAGTGCCGGTGTTGACAATTAAGTCACACTGCCAGCACTTGAAACCCACGGTTCAAATTAAGCAATGGACAGAGCCTTCTCTCTTGCTGTAGCTAATGCATGGACCTCTCTTCCATTTTCTCTCTGTTCTTAGTCTAATCTACTTTAATTCAGGAAAGCTTTGAAAACATATTTATTTGAACTTTTTCCAGATGTGGCTATGAGTAGGTTTTAAGCACCAAGATGCCTCAGTGAATGTGCTTTCCAAAAGGAACCTCCCACAGACATACATATTTTCCATCAGAAATGTGGCACCTTGAATAATAGAAAATATGGAGCTGTATATTTATGCTAGTCCACCTCGTTACTGTCGGTACTGGAGCTCACACATAGCTCTGTCAGTGTTCCTCAGCCCAGTTCTGTGTCACTCATCTGCTATTATGTCACTGGTATTTGCATGCAGCTCAGCTAATGTAACTCATTAGGGTCTTCAGCACCCAGTGCTATCTCAGGGCTGAGGCCCAGCGTGCATCACGATGACCCTGCAGACCTACCACTGTTACCTAACACTTGAATTAACACATAAGAACCATTTTATATCTTGGAGGAGAGGGAATTACTTTGCAATAGTGATGGATTTTCCTCCCGCCAAGACTATGGCCCGCCTGCCTTATTTAAATGAGGGCCGCCCATAGTTTGATTATGGTGGTTCTGCAGTGGGCAAACTTCTCCAACGGAGTAAGGGCCTTCGGAAGTTTGGCTATATGTCCACCTACCTAATTTCGCTGGATAGACATATAGCCGTTTCTGAATGCCAATCACCTCCAGGAAAAACAGGGCAGTGAGGGGCACTGAACACTGCTCAATGGCCCCCTTCTCATGGGAGTAAACTTGCTTGGTGAGAGGGACATTTTTTTAACCCAAAAATCCACTTTGTGCTTTTCTTTTTGAAAATAAAAAACACTTGGTAGGTTTGCTATACAGCTTTCCCATGTAGACGGAGCCATATGGCAAAAATAAAATGCATTGACAGGAACAACAGTGATGGCGGTATCTGTCAATGCTAGAAATGTCCACTGGGCCAGCGGCCAGTTCCAAATCTGACAGGAGATAACTCTGTCGGGGTGACAGAGAAATGTACTTTGTTGTCTGTAATTTAAATCAGGCCCATAGTAATTAACTGAACCTCAACTCTGACCTGCAGCACCCTCTGCAATTGCAGCAGAGGACGGCACATGTAGGTCTACCCTTTACTTCCTTGTCCATGTTTCTCAGGAAAAACTTATCTAGTCTAACCCTAAAAATAAAGTTGTAAACAAATACATATAACCCCTAACTCTAGCTCCACTCCTTCTTGGACTTACAATTAGGGAACAACCCTAATAAACATCTGAGACCTTTATAGTGTTGCATCCTTATGGATGGGTGTGTTGAAGAACTCTCACGCTTTACCTGCACCGGGTGGTTGGTTGTACGTTACCTGGCTAGCGTAAAGTATTCTGTACCAATGCATTACAATCCAGGGAGGTAGTTGTGTGAATATTATGGGCCTTTCTGCAACTTGCCTCAAAACATTGAAAACCTCCTCATCATCACACAACTTTTCAGTAGGTAAAGATGAATCTACGAAGATTAAAAGGGGTATACTGTACTGTACACAAGAAGAGTTCATCGACAATCTATCATGAGCACGTCTTACTATACGCCAGTTTAGAGACTTATTTATTCATCAGTTTTATATAGATCAAACAAGACCCAATAAGGTAGCAGAGAGGTTTTCATACGATCTAAATTTATATTCCCTTTGCACGTGTTATAAAATTTACATAGGTTATACATTTAAAGAATACAGAAAAGATAAGTCTTCCTCAAAATAATCAAAATACATCAATATTTCGATAAATGAAACACACCTTCCCAGAAGGGTTCACTAATGGGTACGCTTCAGTCACACTCTGCTAGACATGCTGGGCAACATAAGTAACTGAAGTGGTGCTAGGATGTAATCACTACGTACTCCCGTCCCGGCACTGGACCAATAACTGTACCAAAAATTATTCCACTGAGTTTGCTCCACACTGCATGAACTTTAAACGGAATGCCAAGTTACCTGTGAGCATATGTTTAGTGTACAACACCTGGAGAGGTCCTACACACCCTTTGCCTCGCAGCAGCCAAGAATGCTCAAGAGAAGAAGGCAGTCAACAATCAGAGAAGCTGAGATTAGGAGCTCCTGAAAATGAGTCCTAATACACAGTTTCAGACACAACTTACTTACTTATGCCTTCCACCCCTTCTGGGGTATAGGCCATCAACCAGGATTCCCCAGCCAACTCTGTCCTGGACTTTTCTTTCAACCAGACTCCAGGTGTAACCCATCTCCTTGCAGTCAGCCTCAAGGCCTCGATACCAGGTGTTTCTTGGCCGACGTCTTTTCCTTTCCCCATGAGGGTTCCAGGTGAGGGCTTGCCTGCTGGTGGTAATGGATGACTTGCGGAGAGTGGGACCTATTCAGCCCCAGTGTCTTTTCATGATTTCTTTACAAGTAGGAAGTTGGAAAGTCGGATGCCATAAGTCGTTGTTGCTGATGGTGTTTGGCTAGCGGATTTGAAGGATTGCCATCAGACAGGTGTTGATAAAGGTCTGGAGTTTGTTGGTGGTGGTAACTGTTGTCCCCCAAGTTTCTGCTCAATGCAGAAAGAGCAATTTTATGCTGGTGTGAAAAAGCCTGATCTTTGTTTGCAGCATTAGGTCCTTGGTGCTCCATATCTTCCTCAGCTGAATGAAGGCAGACCTTGCTTTGATAATTCTTTCCTTTACATCGGCATCTGTGCCACACTGATTGTCTATAACACTGCCCAGGTAGGTGAAGGCCTCAACGTCTCCCAGTGTATCACCTGCAAGAGTGATTGCAGTTATGCTGGCTGACTTGGCCTTCAGGATCTTGGTTTTTCCCCTGTGGATGTGGAGGCCAAATTGTGCTGATGTGGCTGCCACATTATTGGTCTTCTTTTACATGTGCAGATGGTTATGAAAGAGTAAGGCCAGGTTGTCTGTAAAGTCCAGGTCATCGAGCTGTGTCCAAGGTGTCCACTGTTTGCCATTTCTTCTTGTCGCTGTGGATGTTTACATGATCCAGTATATGGCAAGCAGGAAGAGAAAAGGCGAGAGCAAACAACCCTAGCGGACTCCAGTCCTCATTTCAAAGGTTTCCATGAGTTGTCCTCCATAGACTATCTTGCAGTTCATTCCCTCGTAAGAGTTCCTGATGATTCCTATGAGTTTATGTGACACACAGTAGTGGCAGAGGAGTTTCAAAAGGGTCACTCTGTCCATGCTGTCGAATGCCTTCTCATAGTCGACAAAGTTGTCATAGAGGAGTAGTTCTATGCCATCAGCTGCTCAATGATGATGTGCAGTGTTGCAATCTGGTCTATGCAGGATCGATCTTTGAGGAAGCCGGCTTGCTGGTCTCGCAACTGAACGTCAACTTGTTCCTTCATTCTGTTCAGGATGATTCTGTTGCACACTTAGCCTGGGGTTGATCGAAGAGTTATCCTTCTGTAGTTTGCACAATTACCCAGGTCACCTTTCTTGGGGATCTTGATGAGATATCCCTCCTTCCAGTCTGATGGCGCATTTCCTCTTCCCAGATCCTTTCAACAATGGGGTAGATCATGTCTACTGATATTTCAAAATCTGCTGTCAGTGCCTCTGCAGGAATGGTATCCTGCTGCCTTCTCATTTCTCATATGTTTGATGGCTTGCCATAACTCTTCCTTGAGTGGTCTAGTGCTGTCGATTAGCAAGTCCTTTCAGTTGGTTGTATGTCTGGGTGGAGACTATGGCATGAGATGGTTCAGCAGTTCTTCAAAGAGCTCCACATATCTTCGTTGCTGGCCTTCGTTATCCATGATTGTCTTCCCAGCTTTGTCTTTAACAGGTCTTTCTGGTTTGCCTAATCTGCCAGAGAGTTTCCTTGTTATGTTTCAAGTTCCCATGGCCTACTGCTTCCTGGGCTTCTGTGGCAAGACCATTGATGAATCTTTGCTTATCTGCTCTTAAGCTTCTCTTTGCTGGTTTGTGTGTATTCGCCTGCAGCTTTCACTTTTTCTGCTCTTGTTCGGCTGATGTTAACTGCAGCTTTATTTTTCTTTCTTGCTTGGATTTTTCCGAGTCTCTGTAGAGATACATCTTTATGCTGGTATTTCCCAGGACGCAGTACCTCCTGGTGGGTTGATGTCACTGTTTCTTTGATTTTCTCGTCTTATTTTCTACTGGGTCTCTGTTGTCCTCAAGTTCTTGCAGGACTTGAAACTTGTTACTTAGAGTAAGGAGGGTGGTGGTATATCACTGGCATTGGTTTGTCGGCTCCATCCATGCTTTCTTCAGCTTTAGCTTTAACCTGATGATCACAAGTTGATGGTCTGACGCCATGCCTGCTCCTCTCATCACTCTCAAATCCTACAGGGACCTCCAATGCCTTGTGTATCCTTTCATACACTACCGCTTATTACCAGAGTTAAGCGTTCGTTGTGGTGTTTCTTTTAAGGTTCAGAGTTAGTTAAAAAAAAGATTAAAAAGCAAACTTGCAAAGCTAGCGAACATTATTTGTCATATACATAGTAGCAGAAGGACTGGAGAAAGTGCAAAGGTATCATGCCGCTCGGACATACTTGGACATGTATACAGAATATACACAACTGCCTATCACCAGACTGCCCAGGGCACAGAGATCTGCATGCCTTACACCATTCTCGTTCTTGTCACCAAGGCCATGGTTGCCCATGACTTCTTTGTATCCAGTGTTGTCACTTCCAGCATTGGCACTGAGGTCTCCCATCAGTATTGTGATGTCTTTGACAAGGCATTTCTCCTAGATGGACTGGAGTCTGTTGTAAAAACGTTCTTTTTCTTCTTCTTTGCTGTCGTTTGCAGGTGCATGGCACTGGATAACATTCATTTTGATCCTCGTATCTGTGTGCAGAAGGTTGCTGCGCTGATTCTGGGACAGTGTACTTACAATTCAATCAGAGGTCTGATGTCTGTTGGTGTTAGCTTAGTGCTGCTCCCTGAGTATGTGGGGCGTTCTCTTCCTTGTGACCAGAATCCAGCAGCATTCATCCTAGAGTCAGTCTTTTCTGTCAAGACTGTGTCCATCGGTCTTACTGATGCCAAGCAGGGCAAGGTTGTATTTGTTCATCTCCGCTGCCACTTGGTCTGTCTTGCCCATCTCGTACATGGTCCTCACTTTCCATGTCCCAATGGTGATGGTCTTGGTCGTAAGCAGGTGGATAAGCTTTCTAGCTTCCAGGGATCTCTGGCTTCAACCAAAAGGTATCATAGCTCTCCTTGAAAGAGATTCCTCTCTCCCCAAGGCCAGTATGTCTTTTGGTTAATGTTTCTGTAGCTAGGATTTTTTTTCATGATGGGGAAGCTCGCCCCAAGCAATACCCTCCCCCTTTTGCAGCTGGGCTTGGGAACGACCAGGGCGAAGTTAGTTTTAGATACAAACTGTGAACAATTCATGACATTGCATCAGTGAGACTTTAGACTAACGGCCTGATTTTGATCTTGGTGGATTACATCCCGCCACCGCCTTTCCGTCGGATTCTCCATCCACCTAGTAGGGGGTCTGCCCGTTTTATTTAGAAGCTGGCGGGTCGATGGATGAAGGACCAACGGAGTTCCGTTGTTTCCACCAGATTTTTTCACAAGCATTGATGGCACCAGAGGCAAAAGAGGTTGTCAGAGGGAGTACAGCCAGTTTGGCCGCCGGCCCAATCATGATGTGACTTCCCACCAATTTAACCATGTATGGGAAACTTCCACACAAGAGTTGGTGAAGTGGAACATGTATAAGGTCGAAACTTACCTTCTTTCTGTTTCACACTTCCTTTTCCATCAAAGAGCCTATCATCTAAGTCCCACCTCAGCTGCTGCTACTCAACCCCGAAGCAAATCAACCCCGTCATCACCGGAATCGAAGTAAGCATCTACTAATATTTTGTTACCTTTTGACTTGTCTGTTTATATTTGCTTTCGACTCATGTATGTTGAAATCTCTCTTACAAGCAATAACATACTAATGCGTAATGCATATGTGTGTAATGTAGTTGTTTAAGAAATTTAAATACACACACCTGTATAACTTTATTGTATTTTTTAATTTGGTGCAAGCTGCCTTGATGAGTATGGACACTTACACAAATATGGACATCAATCAAAAAATCTAAACCTGACTATACAGGTGTGTTAACTTAATTTTCGTAAACTATAAAATCATAAACATATGCATTACACATTATTTGGATAATTGAAATGTAAAATAATGTAGAAATTGCACCAGACAAGGTGAAACTCTTGTTTTAAAATAACTGTAAAATCAATGTCAGTTCCAAAATTTAATCAATTAATATATTTATCAATGTAACATTTCCCCTTGTCTAGTGCATTTACTGTATTTTATTAAATGTTATTTGTGTCTTCATTATTTTAAGGTGCAATGCATATGTGATTGTTTTTTATCACTTATCAAGTACAAATAAACACATGTATTAACTCTTAAAAAAGATTTTACATCCATTTGTCGGTGTAAGTGTTCATCATCATGATGAATGCTTGCACCAACATTTAAATGGTCATCACACACCTTTTTACTAGTGTATGGACTTTACAAATTAGACATTTAAAAAAACAGTTGCATTTTCTGTCATATTTTTAAGTTAAAATATGTCAATCACATTTTCATCATTAACAGTTCTAGGAATCAAAGATTTGTAAATGATTAATAATGTCAGGACAAACTTGGTGAAATTCAATTTTGTTTTAATCAAGAAATCAATATATTTTATTGCGAATTATAAAACAGTTAAAAAAAGTGATTGTCATCAATACATGATGTTGGCGTGTTGCCCAGAACTTGCCTCCCTAACGGACTGCCAAAGGGAAACCTCCTCAGGAAAGGGCATTTAGTGGGGGCCGTGCAGGCACCTCAAGGATCTTGCTTGGGAGGGGTGGGTTTGGGTTTGAGAGGGGTTAGGGACAGGTAAGACATAAATTCAGGAGGAGGAGTACGGGTAGGAAGGGTGGTAAAATATTGGGTTTGGGAGGTAGAGGGAGCTGCTGTGGGTGATGTGCGTGTGTCTGTTGGTTTTGCAGTTGCATTTGTTACGGACTACCCCCTTAAAGGCTGCTGACTAGTCAATGAAACGGGCAAAAACTAGGGGGGAAATGCGAGGTACTGCTTGTTGGCCTAGGTATGTGAGGGCTATAATGTTATCAACTGGCGAGCCCCCAGATCAAAACGCTATCTGAGAGAATGGTAGGAGGCCTCGGTGTGCGCCCAGTCTCCTAATTTTAGCTAGAGACTGCTAGCATAAGCCTTTCCCTTGATATCCAATAGTCTGATTATGCTGTAGTTTTTGGGTCCAGTGTTTGCCTTCTCTTAAAATTAAGCTGCAGAAGAGAGCCCCTCCATGAATCTGACACTTCCTCCAGGAGCCTACATTCTGCGCACAGTGGTGTAAGGGTTGCATCCCAAACGTTTGCGTCCTCTCTGAATAGGGAGCCTGGCAGACCATTTGGACCCAGGGAGCCATCTGTTCTGATTTTTTTTAAGGCGATACATATTGCTACTTCCCTAGGGCCGCCATGTAC
This sequence comes from Lissotriton helveticus, assembly GCF_964261635.1. Taxonomy (NCBI): domain Eukaryota; kingdom Metazoa; phylum Chordata; class Amphibia; order Caudata; family Salamandridae; genus Lissotriton; species Lissotriton helveticus. The sequence goes on along the minus strand of NC_136061.1, from coordinate 283,541,927 downwards.
TGTAGGAGGCGTAAGGGGCCTCAGCTCCCATATCTTCTGATGTTCTCCACAAGGCATATTCACTTGGGCAGGTGTTTTCCTGGTCTCTTGTGTAGAGAGACTTTACATGTGCGACCCATGTTTCAGCTGAGACAAAGGGCTAGATGTAGGTAATTGACATTTACCGATTCGAAAATACCGAATTTTACCGATTCGGTATTTTCGAATCGGTAAATGCTATGTAGATAATTTTTCGGTAAAAAATACCGAATCGTTAAGATTCGGTATTTGCCATTCATTCCTACGGGCCTGGAGGCCCATAGGAATGAATGTCAATTACTGAATCGGTAATTACCGATTTGGTAAAATTGGGAAAAAGTCAAGAGTGGCAGGGTGTCAATTTGACACCCTGTTGCACCCCTGATTAGTGATTGTGTGCACATGTGGCACACACACATGCCCTAAGAGCATGTATGTCTGTCACATGGCACAGGTGTAAATGCACAGATTTGCATTTACATAGGAATTTGTTATTTACCACAAACTAGTAGTTGGTGGTAAATAACGAATATTTAAAGCCCAGAAGCACTCTTTGCAGTGCTTCCTACATTTCATTTACCAATTCGGCGAATACCGAATGGGTAAATGATGATTCGGTAAATACCGAATCGGTAAATACTGATTAGTTATTTACCGAATCGGTAAATGTGCCTCCTACATAGGAAAAGTCTATTACCGGTCGGTAACGGCCGATTTCGGCCGTTACCGACCAGTAATAGCCTTCCTACATCTGGCCTCAGTTTCCTCTATTTGTTGCCCTGTAAATTAGATTATTGAGGTATTGCCAGAATTGTTGGGTTTTACTGAGGGCCAGTAGCTCAAAAATTTGTATCCATTTTCCCTTATGTGCTTTTCATTTAAGTTTCCAAATAAGTTGTTTATGTTGCTTTGCTGCTAAGTTTAGCTGCTTTTCTGAGGTTTCACTTTTTATTTTCCTATTTGCTCTTTGTTTTATCTTAAGCAATAGTACGCTTTGTTTGATCTCTGTGGCTATACCAAGGGAATGAGTTACCGTATTTATTTTTGTTCTCAGCCTCTTTCCTCAAGGCAGCATGCCCAATTCTAGTGCGATCTTTTCTCACACCTCTATGGTGACCAGCATGTTTGTCGCTGGTGGCAAGCCTTCCCAGGTCGATTTCCATCTGCCAAATTTGCTGGTGGCTGTTTGTATAATTTGTTGGTGGTCGTTTGTATCCATTTTATTCTCTCCAGAAGTCTGTGCTGTTCCTCGCCATTAGCCCTACCCAGCTGTTGCGTACAGTTGAAGAAGCAATGCTGCATGATCACTTTTGTCCCATGGGAGCATATCGTAGCTTCGCTTGACTTTGCCTATGCGCTGGCTCAGGAAGATGTAATCAATCGTTGTTTGGTTGTAGAAAGTGGGTGGGTAAGCTGACCCAAATCCGGCCTGTGTTGATGTAAATTGTGCTGATTTTAAGTTGTGAGCCTGGAGGGAGACGTTAGACCTCGCCGTGTCGCCGTTGGCCCTGCTGTCAGTATTGCGTTCTCCGAGCCAGTGCATGTTGAAGTCTCAGAGAATTATGATTTCCAGCGATACGTGCTGTGCTATTAGTGTTTCAATGTGTTCAATTAGGCAATCCAACTTCTCAGTAGGCCCTGGGGTTATGGTATATGTCAATTATTAGTATGGATAAGGGGCCAGCCGTGCTTTTCAAACCTTTTAAGATGCCCGTTAGGAGTATGTCGGAGGTGTTTTTTAATTCAGCAAAGCTCAACTTTAACAAATGTTTAATGTATATAGAAATGCCTCCCCAAGGCCTCCCGAATAAGTTGGTTTTCCAGGCGGGTTTATGGAATTCTGTGTATCCTGGTAGTAAGGTGGTTGTTAATTCCCCTGTTTCTTGCACACATATGAGGTCTGCCCCTTCAAGAAATGTAGTCGCAGCTGCACATTGGGAGGGTCTTATAGATGCCTGCGACATTCTAAGTCATGATGTTAAAGGATTGTTTTCTACCTTCCATACTGTTGGGGAAGGGGAGTATTGTACTGAGGCAAGACTGTATTTTCTCAGCCAGGTTGGAGGAGACCCAGCCCCTGTAGGCTGAGTTGGGGTAAGGGGTGGACGAGAGTGGACGCTGCATGTGGTAATGGTGGTTACTTGCCTTTCCCTGTTCTGACCGTCCAGCCTACACCTAATATTCATGTTCCCATGTTCAATTGGAGTTCCGGCTCGGTAAGTCCCCTTCAAATGACACGCCATGTAAGTATTTTTGGGGGGCACTTGTAGACCGAATGGATACTTTTCCTTGTCAATCATACGGATGTCGATTCCCCAACCAGCAAATTGCCCTTTTTCATTATATATCCTTGCTGATGTACTGGCATCTCGCATGTCATGATAGTCGGCTCCCTCCATGTGTCTGGGGCGGGGGGCTCAAACTGCACACTAATAATGTCCGTACTGGTGATGTGAGACAGTGTTTGGATGTGTTGCAGGAGTTTTTAAATATGTGTTCTATTTAAGATGTCCATTTTACCTTTAGATGTGTACAACAGAGTCATGCCCATTTTGGATGACAGGCTGTTTCCCAGTGTATAGGCGCTTGGCCATGGGAGGATGTCACTGTGTGGAGCAGTTGTGTTAATTGGATTTGAGGGGTGTGTAATTGGGTGCTAGTTGGCTTTTGTAAGTGTCCTTGGAGACAAGATTCTGTGCCTTGTTCTGCCCTTGGAAGTTCTATTAGCCTGGGGTCTGACAGCGGCCCGTGAAACTGTTTCCTTGTACCTTGATTGTTGTCCGGGCTTCTTTGGTGTGCTGTTTGCTTTGCTGTATCATTAAGTGCCCTTGTTGTTTTAGACTTTGGATCCGTATTTATATGACATTTCTGGGTGATGGACGGCCTCCATGTCTCGCCTATCGTGGAAGCTTTATTTATCGGGAGTCCAGTATGGTCAATCAGAGCCATTTCTTTCCGGGTCTGTTGTATTTTGTCCCTTGGTAGGGCTAATGCAGCCTGACTGATAGTAGCCCCCTGGGAGTCCTGGGTGTATGATTGTGTATTTGTGGTCATCTGTCCCTGTATTGGTGGGTCCAGGCATTGTGTGCACTTCTGAAATATGGGATAAAGTGCTGTGATGCAAACGTTGTTTCTTGCCGGGATTGTTTGTTTTACTAATTCCTTTTTTCCGCCCTATTACATGATATCAATCAATCAATCAATCAAGGGTTTGTTAAGTGCAGCTACTCACCCAGAAGGATCTCAAGGCGCTGGCTGGGGGGCGGGGAGGAGGGTGTGTGCAGCTCCTAGGTGCTCATGGAGGATGGTCGGAGGCTAAGTGGGTCAGAGGCCTTCCCTGGCCTTTCTGGATATGTGCGGTGCCGGATGCTCATGGTGATTCACCAAAGAGCCAGGTCTTGGGGAGAGTGGGTCTCTGACAAAGGTGGAGAGGAAGTGTGTTCCAAGCCTGTGCCACAATGAAGGAGAAGGAATGACCTGTTTTGGTCTTCTTGATACGTGGTATCTTGGGGAGGAAAAGCTGGGCTGATCGGAGGAATCTTTGGGGTGTGTGGTTCATGTAGGCGGGGCCGGTGTTGTGGAGGGCTTTGTGGGCAAAGGTGAGAAGCTTGAAGGTGATTCTCTTCTCGACAGGGAGCCAGTGTGATGTCCGCAGGTGTTGGGTAATGTGGCAATGGCGCGGTTGTTTAAGGACTAGTCTGGCTGCGGTGTTGTGGATCTTCTGGAGTTTGCAGGTGAGGCTCTTGTTGATCCCGGCATAGGGTGTGTTGCTGTAGTCCAGTCTGCTGCTGATGAGGGCGTGGGTGACGGTTTTCCTGTGTTCGAGGGGAATCCAGTTGAAAGTTTTAAGTAGGAGACGGAGAATGTGAAAACAGGAAGAGGTGACTGTGTTGATCTGGTGGTCCATTTGAGATCAGAGTCCAGGATGATTCAGAGGTTGTGTGCATGGTCCGTGGGTGGGGGTGGATTGGCGAGATCTGGGGGCCACTAGGTGTCGTTCCAGGCATCAGGATGTGGGCCTATAATGAGTACTTCGGTTTTGTCTGTGTTCAGTTGTAGGCAGCTGTTCTTCATCCACCTGGTGACTGCTTCCATTCCTTCTTGAAAATTGTGTTTCGAGATGTTGGGTTTGTTGTATAGTGAGAGAATGAGTTGTGTGTTGTCTGCATATGATACAATGTTGAGTCTATGTGATCTGACGATGGAAGCGAGAGGGGCTATGTAGACGTTGAACAGAGTAGGGCTGATGGAGGATTCTTGTGGGACACCACAGGTGGTTTACGTGGGCTCTGAGATGAAGGGAGGAAGTCTGACCCGCTGCGTTCTGCCAGAGAGGAATGAGCAAATCCAGTGAAGGGCTTTGTTCCTGATTCCTACATTGTGGAATCTTTGGGCTAGGGTGCGGTGTGAGACTGTGTCGAAGGCCGCGTAGAAGTCCAGGAGGATGAGGGCCACACTCTCTTCACTGTTGAGGAGAGAGCGGATGTCATCTGTCTCAGAGATGAGGGCGGTCTCTGTGCTGTGGTTCTTCCTGAAGCCTGATTGGGAGTAGTCGAGGATGTTGGTCTCATCGATGAAGAAGGCGAGTTGGCTGTTGACAGCTTTTTCAATGACTTTCGTGGATAGGGAAGTAGGGAGATTGGTCTGTAGTTCTTGAGGTTGCTGGGGTCTGCCAACGGTTTCTTTAGGAGAGGATTGTTATGAACGATTGAATATGCTACTTGTGTAGTAATCATTATTCTTGCTGATTATATTTTTTTATGCTTATATTTCATGAATAATACAACTTAGCCTAAGGATAAATGATCTTTTTATAAGCAATGGTTGTAAGTTGGTTAACTTATCGTAGATATAATGATGTCATATGTTTATAATAATTTTAATAGTAGTGCTCGCCTTGACCTTGCTATATACACTAGCTAGGCCTTTACCCTTATTTGATTTTGATGGCCATGTTTGTTGCTGTTGTACTCTGCTTCAGTAGAGGGTGCAGTTGTTGGTATTTGGCCATGCGCATCACACAAACAGTGGTACCTATGTCAGACAGTTCATTCAACGCCCTTTTATGCAAAAACAACACTGTGGATGCATCTTCTTAGTGGCTGCCTCTGGGCTTGCGAGCGACGAGATAGAGTAGACTTGTTCTAAATCTGATGAGAATGTGTCATCCAAGTTGTCAGGTGGTGGCTTCTCTTGGTCGTTGGACTCTATGCACTTCACCGATGATGTACTTGCCTTTTTCAATTTGTCCATGGGCGACTACGGTGGTGGGGAAGACCAGCATGCTTCTGCGAAATAGTTTGTTTTGTTGTAGGTAGGTCTTTATCTTGGCAGGGCACATAGGTCCTCAGTGTATAGTATTGTCACTGTAGCCACTTGCTTTGACCTGTCACTTTTTCGACTGTTGTCGAAAGACAGCGTGTGCCTCCTATGTGAGCTCGCTGAGTTCAGTTTTGATTGGCTTGGATGACAAGGACATCTCAAGCTGGGCTGGTCTCACGTCTGTAGTTCGTAAGCATGACCTAAAGTGAGCATGTTGGCTAAAGTCACTTTGGCAGTTTTTAAGAATCTCTTTCTGGTGAACAGAGGACCGGCACCTCTGGGCATGTAGTTCCTCTTTTACATTTGTAAACTCACATATGCTCACCAGGCCTCTGAGTTGCATGTAGAAAGCCTCAATCATCCTGTGTGGACCTTGTTTCGCTAGGTGCCGAATGAATCATTCATAGTCTGGGCACACCTGCGTGCTGAACTGTAGATTGTGACACTGTAGGAAATTAGGATCTGCTCTCACGGTAACCCCCACTTTGTACTGGTGTTATTCTGTTTTCTGACTAGTCTGACTGGTATCCTGCTAATCAGGACCCCAGCCACTGTGCTTCTTCCCTAAATTTCACAGTGGTAAGTACTTTGGTACCTTCCCACTTGGCTACTGGTGTACCCAGGTAAGTCCCTAGTATATGGTACTAAGGTACCCAGGGCATAGGTACACCAGGGGTCTCCCATGAGCTGTAGCATGTATTATGCCACCCATGAGAGACTACTCAAACTGTGACTACGGGCCTGTCATTGCAGCATGTGTAATTTGGTGCTAGCACCTCTTACAACAGATATAAGTGTCCTAATAGCTGAGGTCACTGCACTTAAAACCTATAAGCCACCCCTAAGGCAGGCTACTCAGTCCAGAGGGCAGGGTGCTTTTTTACAAGTGTGAGGGTGCACCTAGATGAGCATGGCTCCTCTACAACCCTTAGAGTCAATTCTACAGTCAGCCATTTAATACATATAGTGGACATCAAGTCAAATACAAGATGTCTAACTATATGTTGGCTGCACCATTACCTGTCATCTTTGTTATCAAACCTATTAGAATCCTACCCCAACACCGATTTCAGTGGATGTAGGTTCCCATGTGCTGGGGGGCTCCCCTAGTGTGCCTCCCTGTATTCCTGTGGGCTCATTTATGAGCCCTTGCGTCACTTTTGCACCACTGGTGCATCACTTTTTGTGACGCACCAGCAGTGTAAAAAAAGCACCTCGTTGCGCCACATTTACAAAGTGACGCATCTAGGTAGATGCGTCACTTTGTAAACCCCTGTGCTACATTATACCTGCGCCAGGTATAATGTATGCAGGGGGGGTGTTCCCACGCACGAAAGAGTCATAGAAGTGACGCAGTGAAATCTACCAGATTTCACTGCGCCACTTCTAGGACTCAAATGCGTCAAAATCTTACGCCTGCCTCACAGCAGGTGTAAGACTGACACAAGCCCTTTCACATGGGGCTTGCCCATGTGAAAGGACACATTGCTGGGGTTGCGTCACTTTTGTGTCACACTCCAGCAATGCGTCACTTTTGCGCCATACAGATACGTCAGAAATACTGACATATCTGTAACTCCTTGCGACATGATGCGTCATACAGTAAATATGATGCATCAGGTATGTCGCAAGGAGTGCGCACTGAGAAGTGACGCATCGCTGCTTTCATGCAGCGATGCGTCATTTCTCATAAATGAGGCCCCATGTACCAACCTTTTAGGATCTAACGGCAAGCTAGTGCTGCTGTCGACCACAGACATGTTTCTGCCCTTCTGCTGCTGAGCGAGCTGAGCTTGAGCAGGGAAAGACAGAACAATAGGTTTCCTCCCACAGGGAGGTGTGACCACCTCCCAGACAGGACTTAGTGTATTGGGCTGGGGTGGGGGCGACTACCAGCACCACCAGACTGGTTTGAAGGGCACATTTGGTGCCCTCCTTGCATACTCCAATTTGAGCCAGTTCAGGGAGCCCTTGGCTCCCGCTCTGGCAAAACCTGGACAAAGGAAATGGGAATATCCTCTCCTCTGTATAGCCCCTCCTCTGGGAGGAATCCTTGAATCGTCCCAACCCTTTCCCTAGGGTACTTAAAGGCTTACCTTTGGGTGACTCTTCAGATTCATCATGGGACAAGATTCATAACCAAAACCACTTCCTACTTCAACTTCAACCGAATTGGCACCTAGGACTTTGTTGGACTTTGTATGGAACCTTGACTACATCATTGAAGACTCTTGCTGCTCCTGGTCTCGTCGTCCTGACAGTCTTCTGCATTGTCTGTGCCTGTGCTCCATCCAGGTTTCTCTCCAAGCCTGTGGGCATCAAGGACACCTGAAGTAATCTCCCTTGGAATGAAGGAGTCACTCCCCTGCATGTGAAGGCACCACAATAAAGCTGACTCGTATGCTGCTCCTGACATCCCACGGACTCTGAATGGCTCAGCAGCACAAGTGGTAATTCTGCAACTTCCTCATAGCCTGATCTGTCCTCTCAGCAAGTTTGAGGCCAGTGTCCCTCATCAGAACCGCTAGAACAGAACCCATGTGCACGGTATCAACTTGCCGTTGCCAAGGTGTGTTGACTCTGTTCTCAAGAGATCTTCAGGCTGAAAGACGCTCCAGCCTCCAGCATCTCTTCCTGCCAAGATCTTTGTCCTCACCGCATTCTTTGCACCGAGGGCCAGCATCTTTGGGGAGCTGCTCGTGGTCCTCTTGCGACTCCTGTGCCTTCAGCCCGTGAGTCCTCTTGAGGGTCTTCTTTAGCTTCAGTGGGCTACCCTGCTTGCTCGGGCTCTGCTCTGACTCTCCTGTACTTGGTGAGTCCCCTGGACCTTGCTGGTCTAAATACTACTTTAAGTCAGATAAAGTGTCCCCTTTGGATAAGTTATAGAGCAGATTCAAACTTGCAACCTCATCAATACAATCAGAGAAATTCAGTGCATACAGCCTAACAGGAGTCAAATGTAAAAATGATGCAGATGATTAAAGTTAAAAACGTGTACATTTTATTATGACTTTTATACAGAAAATAAAAAATAAAAACGATTATACATAAATCCTATCACAGTAAAATAAATACATAAAAATTCCTAACACAGTGGGAATAGTACATAGAAGATAGTTCCAATTAAAAATAAGAAAGGACACAATAGTCAAACATAAATAAATCAAACTCCAAATTGTACATGTATCTTGAATGGAGAAGTTATTTGATCCAATGACTTAATGTGTCACAATTCAAAGTGGCATCGACGCGTTTCGGTTTTGGCAACTTGATTTAAAAGCCAGCACCTTCCTCAGGATTAAAATATAGATTCCCACAAATTACAGTATCTCACTCGGGGAATCAAAGGCCCTCCAAAGTGTTCCAATACTGTGTCCACCCTTCTTGATAGATAGGCTACATTGATTGGGGCTGTCTATAGCGTTTTCTTTTAGCCTCGTCTCCGGGTGGACAAACAACAATAAGACACGATCTCTTGTAATTCTTCTTATTTACAGACATAAATTCAAGAGAAAAAACACCACACCACAGAGTTACCAAACAAACTGGATTTATTACATCATACACCTGATTTTTATCATCATACAAAATTAGGAGATGCTTCTTCCAATGCAGAAGGAACAATGCCTACCCAATTGCAAACTATTATGGGAAAGAAAAGTGGGATGGGACTTCCAAGTTGCAGCCGCACACATCCATCAAAAGAAACCAAGAGGCAGACACTCCTTTGGTCGAGTGACTTGCCCCTATGGGGGAGTGGAAGAATCTGAAACCTGATAAGCTCTAATGATTGTGGACTTAATCCACCTAGAAATTGTACAAGTAGAAAGCAGAGAGCCTTTATTAGGACGAACAAAAGTGCCAAAATGTGAATCTGCTTTCTGGAAGCAAGAAGTACATTCTAGATAAATAGACAAAACCCTGCAAAGGTCAATAGAATGCAAAACCATCTCCCAGCCGAAGAAGGTCTAGTAAAGAAAACCAGAAGTACAATGTCCTCTGAATATTTAAACTGCGAAGGAACTTTAGACAGGAAACCAGGGTCTGGCCAAAGCGCAACCCTGTCTGGAAAAAAACTGATAAACAGGTACACTGAATGTTCCAATCCCCCCACCCATCTGCCTTAACACACAGTCACCAGGAATACCACTTTCCTATCAAAAAGATGAAAGGAACAGAATCAAATGGCTCAAAGAGAGGATAAGTCTGGAGCACCAAAGGCACATTCCAGGTAGGAACTGGAGAATGGGAAACCAGTCTCTATAGAAAGAAACCCCAAAGAAGACTAGATGTTAAAGGAGCAACTTCAGAAAGCTCATTCCCTAGAACCCCCGAATAGTAGCCCTCTGAGCTCTGATGATAGAAACTGCCAACCCCAAACTGAAATCATCCTGTAAAAAATCCAAAATTCTCATTGGAGCACAAGTTTCTGTAACAAACCCCCGAGATCAACACCATTTATCAAAATTATCCCAGTGACGATCATAAGACTTATGGGTTGAGGCTTTAGAAGGTAATTGGATGGAATTAGCCACTGCCTCCAAACACCCATATGCGAGTAGAGTCAGCCTTTAAGCAGCCAAAACCCCAGATTGAGGCTCTGTGGGGCGAATGGCACCAGGATCTGTTGACTCAAGGGAGAAGGAGGAAAAAGAAACCCAACACCCAGCAAAAGGAGAAGAGGGAACCATGATCTCCGTGACCAAGCAGGAATCATCAGAAGAACCTGAGCGTGGTCTGCCATTACCTTCTGACCTGGGTATCAAAGGAATGGGAGGGAAACAATATGGCAGATCCACTGGCTAGGAAACAGCATCAGCTACCCAGGCCCTCTGGGATGGAACCAGGAGCAGAAGTGGGGAAGTAGGGCATTGCTCTCTGTTGCGAACCAATTCTGCCATGGCCTCCCAAACCTCTGATAAATCTCTTGAAACACCTGGGGAGGAAGGCACAGAGAGATTGAAAAAGAAAACTTCCGATTGAGTTGGTCGGCAGGCCCATTCTCCTTCCCCAGAAGATAAACTGTCGTCAGATAGAAAAGATTCTGCTCCAACCACCACCCAATCTCTCAGGAAAGGAGAAAGAGAAGGGGAATCATCCCCCTTGACGACATAAATAAGATCTTGTCACCTAGTTGTCCTTCTGGACACACCCCCTGAGCTTTGCTCAATAAAGGGAAATGAAGCAGGACAGCCCGTTCTACAGCTAACTCAATTTTTTGGGAAGAATGAAGGGACTCTCCCCTATTCCAAATCCCCAGAGTAATGAGATCTCCCATGACTGCCTTCCCCCATCCCAAACCGCTGTCATCTGGTTGACATGATCCCTGGGGGGGGCTGGCTCAACTGATGGCCCTTGTTATGGTTTTCTGGGTTCACGCACCACTGCATGTCCTGACAAATTCAGAGACTGATCGGAAGACCTGGGGCACCAGACTCCAGTGTCGTAGAATGTGATGAGCAATGGGGTACAGATGTAGGGGTGTGGGTGCTTGTAGCCAATGGGCTACGAGCCTCAGCAGCTACTCCGGCCCTGAGGTGATCACTTCCTGTGGACGCAGGCACCGTTTTTACCCAGAAGCCTCTAGTCTGCCACTTTTAAAAATGGCAGGACCCTGCTGTGCAGACTAGGTAGCCCAACTTAGGAGTGTTGTGACTAGCCTTTGGGGCACATTTACTGTCCAGGTAAATGTGACCCCATTAACTTTCTCTGGCTCTGATCGACCAGAGACAGAGAAAGTTAATGGGGTCACTAGGGCCTGCAACACCGATTATGCAACCCTGAGTGACCCAAGTAAAGACATGACAGCAGGTCTGCCATTGCAGACTGCAGAAGTTGTGCAAACTGCTCGAACTCAGCTTTGTCCTCACCCTGCGTGGCAAGGTCACAGCCCTATTTTTAATATATGTCAGTCACCCCTAAGGGAGGCCTCCTGAGCCCAGGAGACAGGGTGCATTTTATTATAGGTGTGGACATATAAGTGCACGCTTATATGTCCCTATAGTATCCTCCTTCCATGAAGGGATACTGTAAGTGTTCAGGGGGCTATAGAATAACATGGGCTAGCACCCGGGCACCCCGAGGTGTCCATCTCTATTATGGTCCCACTGAAAAGTGTCATGTTTGATATCAAATAACTTATCTCATCAAACCTGATCTTTTTCTAAAGATGGATTTAATGTGCCATGCACCCAGGTGGCTACCTTAGAGGTGGCCCACCTGGTTGCCCCAGCCTTACCTGTGCGCTGGCTGACAGCCTGCAACTGCTCATACCAAGACAGGAACCTGACACCCTGCCAAGAGGTGTGAAACAAAGGTCTGCTTGGGCAAGAGGCGTAATCTCCCTTCCTGGAGGATGGTTAGTGAAGTGCACATCAAGGCTGTGAGCTTAAAAGCCTTTATCACCTTTTATATGCAACCAGGCTTTCTCTCAGAGGAGGAAAAAGCCAATCCCCTTCCCCAGGCACATTTGCCACCTGGACAGTAAATGTGCCCCAAAGGCTAGTCACAACACTCCTAAGTTGGGCTACCTAGTCTGCACAGCAGGGTCCTGCCATTTTTAAAAGTGGCAGACTAGAGGCTTCTGGGTAAAAACGGTGCCTGCCTCCACAGGAAGTGATCACCTCAGGGCCGGAGTAGCTGCTGAGGCTCATAGCCCATTGGCTACAAGCACCCACACCCCTAAATCTAAGATTTAAGAGGCTCTCCTGGCACCTGACCTGCACAAAGCAAAGGCACAATACTCTAGAACACCCTTGGACTAGAGGTACTAGTCCTCTGGAGCTACAGGCAAATTGCACTCCCGGAACCAAAGAATCACTGGCCACTAGGCTCGCAGAGGCATCACCCAAAAGTAAATGGTCTTGTCCATTGTGGTAAATATAGTCCTGACCTTCAGCAAGTTTCAGGCGGCTACTGTTTTCCCCTGTACTCCAGGAAGTCGAAGTAACCGAATACTGTGTTTGCTACTACCAAGGCTTGTTGGTGGGCGGCCAGGCTACTGCTACCTTTACTTGACGCTGTACATTGAGGAAACTCTGCAACACTTTTAACTTTATGCCTCAGTGGACCCCGTTGTCGGGCTTTTGCACCCCTTCCCTCACTAGCGTCTTCCAAACGGCAAGACCAGCACCCGCGGCTCACACATTCAACACCAGTGACAGCGGGCACCACACGAACCTGCGCCCTACGAGCCACGTAAGATTCAACTGACTGTCGGAGCCTGGACTGTGGACCTGCATCACCTTACCTTCCAGTGGACTCAACCTGAAAGTGACCGATTGTAAAATGGACTCATTTATTTTTCCTCCAAAAATTCATAACTCCAGTTATCCTATTCGATTTTCTTCGTTTTGGTGTCTAAATCTATATCAAAATCTGTTTTATTTGTATAAATTGGTGACAGATTTCTTTCTAGTCGTGTCAATTACTTATCGTCCATGTTAGTACTCTGAAATGCTTAACACATGTTCCTCCTGACTGATCTGTGCCAAACTGCCAGGACTGAGCTAGGAATTTATAAGTATGAATACAAAGGATCTATTTCGAGTATCGTGAAGGTATTGCATTTTGAAGCCTAACCAGCCTCACTATATATTATCCCACTTTCCCACACTATTTTTCCGGTCTGCCACTTGTTCCGACAGGCCAAAAAATCCACCAAAAGAACAGTTAATTTGGTAAAACATGCCCATCAGAAAGCTCAGCAGATGACTTGGACAATGGCAAAGACACTGAGGGCTTCAAGCACATGGTGCACACTATTTATGAAGACCACAAAAGGACTATCATCAGCCGACGTGCCAGATACGAATATGTGGACATCCCATTACTGTCCTGATTGATATGGGCACCTCAATAAATGTGAGTTTGACTCTGTAGCTGCCACCAATATTTAGACCATCAAAAGTCAAAATCATTGCTTATGGCAATACCTTTCCTCTGCTGGCTGTATGGTACTTTTACTACTGGACTTGCCCAAGAAAATCTTGTTGTCATTGCTACAGTGTATTTTACCTGCCCAGGTGCAAGAATACTCCTTTGCTTCCAAACTGTGGAGAAACTCTCCCTCATACATTTTGCATACAGCATGAATACAAGTGGTCTGGAAGACCTTCCTAATGTAATTAGATGACCTACTGTGTGGCATAGGATGCTTCAACTACAAGACCATCCATCTACACATAGATGACTCCATATAGCTGGTGGCTGTCCATCATTTCCAAGTGCCATTCCATAGTAGAAAGTCTGATGCCATGGATATCACCAATGTGGTTCCCCGCTAAGCCATACAATATGATAATGTGTGTATCTGTGTTGGCACCTCCAAAATGCAGAAATCAAAAGAATGGGCCATATCACACAGTTGGCAACTTGGTGCACACGTAAATGTGGCCTGTTGCTTTGCCAAGAATCTGAATTTTATCAGCTCCTGCTAGACCCAAAAGCCTGGTAGAGCACAACCTTCTCCACGCACCCCTCCTTCAAGAGGTAGAAAAGCTCTAATTTCCACATCTCCAGTGCTGCTGAGGTGTTTCAGACCATGATCTGAGAGATTCTTGCTTGACTCATAAGAGTCATAAATATTGGCAATGACATCCTCTTCATGCAAAGACTCTGGGACTGATTCACAAAGGGGCTCTGCCAGGGGCGGCTCCTCCACTAGGGCAGAGGTGCATCGCCCCACTGCTTTCTCGCAGTGCGAGAAAGCCAAAACATAAAATGGTAATAACTAATCGTTATTACCATGTTATGTTTGCTTTGCACATTGAGGCGGTGGGTGGGCGGGGCTGGTCTACGCTTTGAGCAGGCAAGGGGAGGAGTAGTTTGCCCACTCCTAAGTGCGCAAAGACTGTTTGGTCTGTCCTCTTGGGCCGACCAAACTGGTCATGCCCACTCTGCCCTTTTCATGCATCATAGAGAACATGGCCACCCCATGTTAGCCTCTGGCTAGGCAGTGTCCCGACCAATCACAACGCTGTTTTAGTAGTAAATATGGAAGAGACAGAGAGGAGAAGATGGGAAATATTGAATACTTACTACAAAGGAGGAGATTATGGGAGGGATATGGAGGGGTTAAGGGAGGGTTAAGGATGGGTTTAAGGTATTCCTAATGTTATACCCTGTGCTGTGCCCTCAGGGCAGCACTTTCTACCATTCAAAATTACTACTTTTCAACCATTCCTAAAAATACTTAGGGAATTTATAACTTTCCCCACAATATTCCAGGACTGAATTCAAAATAAGCCTCCTGGAAGGACAGTTGCTCTTTTCCCAGATATTCTAGACTGGAATTCAAATCGTAATTTTGACCTTCCAGTTTGCGGCATGCCCACCTCTGCCCAGGGGAAGACGCCCAAACAAGCAGGGTTTAGGGAGGGACACGCAAGTACCCACAAAAGAGTAAGCTCCTTGCATTCACAAGCTAACCTTCATACTACAGCCAAAGAGGGCACAAAACAGTTGTAAATGTACTTCAACTCAGAGCTGGAGTAAGTCCTGCACCGCCTAAATCACTTACAGGTACTGCAACACTGACTGTTCTATAGAAAACGATGGAGATAAGTACTTAAAATAAAACCATATAGGAACTCAACTGAACTACTCAGATTTGACTGTTAAATAAGGAACCAAACCAACGTTGGCGGTGCCATGTCGTGTAGTTCCTACAAATCTATATAGGACCTGCGTGTTTAGACAACATAGACTAAGGGATTGTGTCCAGACTGATTCCAGACACCCCCACAGGATATGTTCGCCTGTAGACCAGCTAGCTCGCAGTGCCACTATGTGCCCACCAACCTTCCCAATGAGTGAATAGTTTCTGGCAACTATGAACATGACAACCCTGGCCCCTCAGGGATTGTGGAAACAGTACAGCAGTTTTCACTCAGTCGCTCATGCTCACTTTGTCTCAGAGAGATACACAGAATAAACGGTGTTTACTTTTTCTATAAGTATTTATTGAACCAGCCTTAATTCTAATGTAAAATATGTGCGTTGCAACAACTATGATACAGAAACAGATATATTCGGTTATAAGCACCAACAGAGTAAATAAAAGGTAGAATTCTACCATAGAGCTATAACAATGAATATATGTAGGCATATAGATACGTGCCAGTAATTATGCATAGTCCTACAATGCTACCCCCTAACTAGATATACCTAACATGTATGTAGGTGTATAGCCAAGAATCCCCCTAGGAAAGAGCCAACCCCATTACCTGATGTGAGAGAGCGTGGGACCCCGTCTTGGTCTCAAGTTGGACACCCCGTAAGGGATGTCAGACCACTGCGTGCTTGAGTATCTGCGTGCAGGGACATCTACGTCTTGTCTCAGCATAGAAGTCTATTCTTCTATGATTTGCCCAGCCAAGATGTGGTGCTTATATACCCAAAGTGTACCCTCCGTGGTTCTACCTAGATGTGTCATTAAAAAAAAAAAAAAAAAACATTTATATTTTTGTGGTTGTCCTCATTCTGCCAATTTACTTGTTGGCTATACTCCCTTCCCATCTCTGGTATATCAGGCCGGGTTAGAGTCATTCCACTCAAGAGTAAAAAGCTGTTTCCACTTCTGCCCGTAACACAGCTGTTCATTGGCTTAATCATTGGACCCCAGGTTTTGCATCCAGTCCACCAACTTAATCCATACTTTTCTTCAAGTACTACTAGGGTCACATGCTAGGTCCTGTATACTTATATTTACAACACTCTTTTTGCACTCCTGAAAGGGGGGTGGAACACTCGATTTCCATGATTTACAGATTTCCCATCTTCCTAGGAGGACTACATAAAAAATAAATCTTGCATCCGGCCTACTAACATAGGTAGTATTATCTAGGCATATACCAAAAAATACAAGGAGGGGGCTTACCCTCACTGTAATGACTGTAACTTCTGTTAAAAATTCATAGACCTCAAGCCAAAACTTAGTGATCTCAGGGCATGTTAAGAACATATGAAAATCATCCGCTGAGGGATCTCCACATCGTGGGCATGCATAGTGTGTTCCTGAAAATGTTTCTAATCTCGCTGGGAACCAGTATACCCTATAGACAGTAAAGAGATGATTACGTTTTAGGTAAGCTGGTTTAATTGTCTCTCTTATCCACGCAAAAGAACCCAACCAGATATCACTCATGTTTAAATTCATCTCTTTATTGCCCAACATTTTTTGAATGTCTTTATCCAAGTCGTATTCTGCGTTTACCAGGGTGTGGTACCACAAAGCAACCTCCTTCTTGACAATACCAGTTTTTATTGCTTGGTCTAACCAAGAATCATCATTCACCTCGTTGCAATCTTGAGTTACCCACCATGCAGAGAGCTGGTAATACTTAAATCTAGTTAGTTGGACCCCTAAAAGTAGACTCAACATCTCCAACCCGACTTAAGTCGGTTCTCAACAGGAGATCTCCCCAGCGAGAGATTCCCAGGTTCATCAGTGGGAGGCTAAGTGCATCTTTCAAACACTCCGGGGTCCCTGGTGATTCCCATATCAGGGCCCTAGATGAGTAGTAATATATACCTACCTTTTTCTGGAAATACACCCATACTTTCAGAGCCTTAGATAAAATTTTGAGTCTTACTTTTTTTTTTTTTATTCGGGTCCCCAAATTTGAATACAAAATGATCTTGCCCCTCTCTCAACTCACTAAGCATTGCCCCAAAAAGAATTCCTATTGCTGAACTATCCACTTTATTTAAAAGCATCCGACAGTTCTTAAAGAGGAAAGCATGCCCATAGATCATCAAATCAGGTAGTGCCAGCCCACCCTTCTCCAACCTCCTCCTTAATCTTTTCCAAGATATGAGAGATCCCTTCAAAGCCCATATAAAACTACCTAACTCTCGTTGGATCTTGTACTATTTAGATTTGCCAGCGCCGGGACGCCTCTTTGCTGGGGCAGCTGCGCGCTTTAAAAACACTTAACATAACATAACCTTCCTTGTAATTTAGCAATCTCCCTTTCATCAAAGTGATTTTTGGTAGATTAATCATTTTAAAAAGGTTTACCCTTCCTTACAAATTTAGAGGGAGGTTGGCCCACCTAGCCAACAATCTCCCTACCTCCTGACTGCTCTTTTTCCAGTTCACAGTGATTACTTCCGCTAGTTTCTGTGTAGTTATAATACCAAGGTAGTGCATACACGATTTTGCCTGCAGGGTTTGCTTTGGTTTGTTTCATTCCATGATTTCTGTCTTATTTCTATTCACCTTATATCCGGATATCTTTCAAAACGCTTCTGCTTTTGCCATCAAGGTAGGAATAGCCCTATTGTGGTTTAACATGTAAAGTAAAAGATCATCAGCATATAAGGCTAATTTTGTCTCAAGAGTTCCATAGGTGAAAAGAACAAGGGTAGTGTCCTCTCTAGTCCATGCTGCTAAAGGTTCAATATACAAATTAAATGAAAGCGGGGATAGAGGGCACCCCTGCCTAGTTCCGCAAATTATATTGAACCAGTCAGTTAACTTACCATTAACAAGCACCCTCGCTCTGGGTAGACGGTACAGAAGTTGAACATCTTTTATTATGTTATTTGGGAATATCTTTAGAGTCTCCCAAATATATGGCCAGTGAACCTGATCAAAAGTCTTGGCAGCGTCCACTGCCACGACGGTTACAGGTAGATTATGGTTTCTGCCAAGTCTATTACTCCAAGCAATGAGAAGGTTAGCTCATTGAGACGTCTACCAGGTATAAATCCTCTCTGATCACTAAGTATAATACCTTTTATAATCTTGGCTACCCTGGCAGCCAAGATCCCTGCGAAAACCTTGTAGTTTGTGTTCAACAGTGATATTGGTCTGTATGAGTCTACTGTAAGAGGGTCTTTGTTAGGTTTCAGAATTAGCGTTACCGTTGACTCAGCCCAACTTAAAGGAGGGTCTTCCCCCTCTATTAGTATTGCATTAAAAAGCTCTTTGAGCACTGGTACTATGATGTCAAGGAGACTAAGGTAAATCTCAGTTGGGAGGCCATCTGGCCGAGTCGCCTTGCCTCTAGCCATCTTCCTAATCTGCTGTCGAATCTCTTCCTCTGTTATCTTGACCGCTAGAGTCCCCTTCTGGTCTTCGGTTAAATTCGGGAGTTCGATTTCCTTTTAAAAACCCTCAATATTATCTCTCCCAGGGGAGATATCCTCTTTATACAGTTGACTCATATGTCTACAAACTTCCAAACCAATGTTTATGCTAGTATGAATTATATCTCCTGTCATAGGCTCTCTAAGACTACTGATTTGATTGCGAGCTTTGTCTACTTTGGCTTTCCAGGCCAAGAGGGAATCACTCTTCTCGCCGTATGCAAAGTGCTGCAATTTACTGACCTTCCATCTATCTGACAGTATATTATTGAGGGCTCCTTGATATTCTGCTTGCAACTGTTCTAGTTGCTTAGTGAGCGAGGGCACCTTGCTAGACTCTCTAATGAGGCTTTTTGTAACTCCTGCTCTTTACTTTTTATCGTTTGTAGGAACATTTCCTCTTGGTGCCTCATACTACATTTTTTACCCACCATAGTTGCGGTGCCTATAGATCTTAGAAAGGCCTTAAAGGTGTCCCATAGGATTTGAGCTTTATCTGACCCATTATTAGCGTCGTAAAAGGCTGCTCCCTCATCTTTCATCTTAGATAGAACCCCTTCATCTAACAAGATTGTCCAATCTAAGGTCAATCTTGACATACCCCTCTTATCTTGAAGCTTTAATGAAAAAAAAATGGCCGAGTGGTCTGATAGCATAGCAGGTACATGCTTGATCGAGTCCACCCCCGATAATAACTCACGATCTAATAAGAAGTAATCAATATGTGAGTGATTGCCATATTTTTTGCTAAAAAAATAAAATCCCTCTTGTCTGCCATCTTAAATCTCCAGATTTCAACTAGATTTAATTAATTGATTAAGGTTTTAAGTACCACCGTTGTTTTCGATGGGGTAACATATTTGACTTTCGATGTTCTGTCCAACTCCTTGCTTAAAACTATATTAAAGTCCACTCAAAGTATGATGGGGGCATTAGATGTCAATAAGCCTGATTCCAGTATAATACCGGAATTACTTCTTATAAGAACTGCTACCCCCCTTGTGTTACCACTTTGATCTGAGCAAGAGATATCCTGAACCTATGCCCATTTTTTAAATACACTTTTACATTAATTGTTTATTAAATGGTATTCTTGAAGTAAAATAACCTTACTAACAACAAAACAGGTATGTGGAGGGTCAAGGGGATATTTAATGACCTGTCTGCTCAAACCCCTTAATACGACATATAACCAACAAAGAAGAGCAGACCAGGTCAAGAGAATAGTGTGTAGCTGTACTAGCCAGGGTGCAATAAAAGGATGCGCGCAAAGACACATGATGGTGAAGATCACTGACTATATGAATCCCATCAGACCACCTTCGCGGTGGAGTTTGCGTCATGTGGGATATTTGTTGATCATTCCAAGACGCAACAGGCCTATGTAGTGCCGATGCAGAAATGGATGTCAAAAAGATAGTCGTGATAATCATCATAAAGTGATATTTGACTAAAGTGCAGTGCCTAGAGGAAAGTAGTAAGATAAAATCAACTACATCGGCATTGTAAAGTATTCAAATTGAACTCGATGTGTCAAAGTTAAAAACACGCCGGGTAAAGTATTTACCCAAAGGCGCTGTGAAGAACGGTCGACATGTTTCAGCTCTAGGGGCTTTCCCCAGCTTTCTTCAGGACCATAACAAAAATAGGCTACTACAACCCAAAATGAGATGTTAAATCAAAACCCAACTATGTACTAAAAAAATGGGTACATATCTACCAGGAACCATCAAAGTTGAATGTCCACTGGAAGGAAAGGAGATCATCTTCTTCCTAGAAAATAGAGTTTGATTTACAACAACACCATATGTCGAGTACGCATCTAGATATAAACACACAGGCCGCACAGACAAAACACACTTGCATGAATAATTGACATTCTGCATTTTTAGAAATAAGCTTAATAGCTCAAACAACATGAGGCATTTCCGCATGATGCTACTCACCCAGCCTTGTGTGGGTGAAGACCTCACCTCACCCGGCAACCGCTCGGGAGTGTGAGACCCCGCTCTATAGTGTAGATAAAAGGAAACAATGAGTACCAACCCTATAGCTTCCAAGCCAATTGCTCTACACAGAAACCCAACATACGTGTGAGAGAGACCCCCTACTGTTCAAACCTCACGGACCTTACTTTAATGTGCATGGCACACGTGCTGGACCCAGCTAATATAATTCCATCAGACACAAAGACATACTCAAGTCCAATCAAGTAGGTGTTGCCAATAGGTTATAAAGCATATATACCTATAGAACGCGGTATATGTTCATGTGTGACCTAGCACTAGTAACTCCAAATTACCATAATCCTGGATGATGCATTTACCTAATGATATTAAACATCAAAGCCATTAGTAATTACCTAAAGATGCATGGGCTTCACGGGCCGTCATAACTAGACAGCGCAAGGTTCCTCAACCTAACCACAAGACTCCACAAAACGAGATATCCATTCCTACTCTTACAAGTTCAAGTTAACTTCAGCGAGACAAGCAGGGAACTAACCTGTCCGTCGGTGACTCGGATGGTGACCCGAGCGGAAAAGGAGGTGTAGGAGAGGCCACTTGCCTCGTTTATATAGCTGCCTTTCATTTAGAGAAGTAGCCACAATCGCCATTGCATACCGGCAGACTGTAGCGTGAACGGCGAGACACTGCTCACACGCGCATGCGTATTAGCGCATTACAGAAACAGAGCGTCATCGCGTGCAGAGAGACACTGCTCTTGCGCACATGCGCCGCGACATGGAGCTCACAGACAGTAATGAAAGATTCGTTACTGTCTGTGAAATGATTAAAGAGCACAAAGTGACAATTAATGGGAACAATGGTCCCAAGGGTGCAGGTCGAATGAACGACTCCCGAGCTCAATATTAAGGCTTTTCCCACTCTAAGAGCTCATAGTGAATAGTCACTAGGGTCGTGAAAGCACCATAAGTATTCGTTTATGTCAGATTAGGACCATATGTAAGTGTCCTACGCCCTATGTGTGTTAAAATAGGAAAGGGTGGATGCGGTCATCTCGAATGGAATCCAGATGTGGTGGAGGGGCTTGAACCCCGAGGTGCAGTCAGAAAAAATTGTAATCTATGTGGAGTCACTATAAGTGAATCATCCACAAAGGACTGCTTATCCTTCGGAGTACTGAATCTCCAAGTGATAACTCGTAGTAAAGTTATACAGGGTCACAGTTAGATAAGGCAAAGGATGGCCCATAGATAGTAGGTGCCAAAAAATAGGGTTTCTCAGAAAAAGGGGTTACATTCACAATTATGTTAGGTGAGCCTTAAAGGATGCAACCAAAGGTGCGTTGCGTCCATTAACAAAAGTGACCCGCAACTAAAAAGTTGCTCATAATACTAACAACAAAACAGGTATGTGGAGGGTCAAGGGGATATTTAATGACCTGTCTGCTCAAACCCCTTAATACGACATATAACCAACAAAGAAGAGCAGACCAGGTCAAGAGAATAGTGTGTAGCTGTACTAGCCAGGGTGCAATAAAAGGATGCGCGCAAAGACACATGATGGTGAAGATCACTGACTATATGAATCCCATCAGACCACCTTCGCGGTGGAGTTTGCGTCATGTGGGATATTTGTTGATCATTCCAAGACGCAACAGGCCTATGTAGTGCCGATGCAGAAATGGATGTCAAAAAGATAGTCGTGATAATCATCATAAAGTGATATTTGACTAAAGTGCAGTGCCTAGAGGAAAGTAGTAAGATAAAATCAACTACATCGGCATTGTAAAGTATTCAAATTGAACTCGATGTGTCAAAGTTAAAAACACGCCGGGTAAAGTATTTACCCAAAGGCGCTGTGAAGAACGGTCGACATGTTTCAGCTCTAGGGGCTTTCCCCAGCTTTCTTCAGGACCATAACAAAAATAGGCTACTACAACCCAAAATGAGATGTTAAATCAAAACCCAACTATGTACTAAAAAAATGGGTACATATCTACCAGGAACCATCAAAGTTGAATGTCCACTGGAAGGAAAGGAGATCATCTTCTTCCTAGAAAATAGAGTTTGATTTACAACAACACCATATGTCGAGTACGCATCTAGATATAAACACACAGGCCGCACAGACAAAACACACTTGCATGAATAATTGACATTCTGCATTTTTAGAAATAAGCTTAATAGCTCAAACAACATGAGGCATTTCCGCATGATGCTACTCACCCAGCCTTGTGTGGGTGAAGACCTCACCTCACCCGGCAACCGCTCGGGAGTGTGAGACCCCGCTCTATAGTGTAGATAAAAGGAAACAATGAGTACCAACCCTATAGCTTCCAAGCCAATTGCTCTACACAGAAACCCAACATACGTGTGAGAGAGACCCCCTACTGTTCAAACCTCACGGACCTTACTTTAATGTGCATGGCACACGTGCTGGACCCAGCTAATATAATTCCATCAGACACAAAGACATACTCAAGTCCAATCAAGTAGGTGTTGCCAATAGGTTATAAAGCATATATACCTATAGAACGCGGTATATGTTCATGTGTGACCTAGCACTAGTAACTCCAAATTACCATAATCCTGGATGATGCATTTACCTAATGATATTAAACATCAAAGCCATTAGTAATTACCTAAAGATGCATGGGCTTCACGGGCCGTCATAACTAGACAGCGCAAGGTTCCTCAACCTAACCACAAGACTCCACAAAACGAGATATCCATTCCTACTCTTACAAGTTCAAGTTAACTTCAGCGAGACAAGCAGGGAACTAACCTGTCCGTCGGTGACTCGGATGGTGACCCGAGCGGAAAAGGAGGTGTAGGAGAGGCCACTTGCCTCGTTTATATAGCTGCCTTTCATTTAGAGAAGTAGCCACAATCGCCATTGCATACCGGCAGACTGTAGCGTGAACGGCGAGACACTGCTCACACGCGCATGCGTATTAGCGCATTACAGAAACAGAGCGTCATCGCGTGCAGAGAGACACTGCTCTTGCGCACATGCGCCGCGACATGGAGCTCACAGACAGTAATGAAAGATTCGTTACTGTCTGTGAAATGATTAAAGAGCACAAAGTGACAATTAATGGGAACAATGGTCCCAAGGGTGCAGGTCGAATGAACGACTCCCGAGCTCAATATTAAGGCTTTTCCCACTCTAAGAGCTCATAGTGAATAGTCACTAGGGTCGTGAAAGCACCATAAGTATTCGTTTATGTCAGATTAGGACCATATGTAAGTGTCCTACGCCCTATGTGTGTTAAAATAGGAAAGGGTGGATGCGGTCATCTCGAATGGAATCCAGATGTGGTGGAGGGGCTTGAACCCCGAGGTGCAGTCAGAAAAAATTGTAATCTATGTGGAGTCACTATAAGTGAATCATCCACAAAGGACTGCTTATCCTGTGGAGTACTGAATCTCCAAGTGATAACTCGTAGTAAAGTTATACAGGGTCACAGTTAGATAAGGCAAAGGATGGCCCATAGATAGTAGGTGCCAAAAAATAGGGTTTCTCAGAAAAAGGGGTTACATTCACAATTATGTTAGGTGAGCCTTAAAGGATGCAACCAAAGGTGCGTTGCGTCCATTAACAAAAGTGACCCGCAACTAAAAAGTTGCTCATAATACTAACAACAAAACAGGTATGTGGAGGGTCAAGGGGATATTTAATGACCTGTCTGCTCAAACCCCTTAATACGACATATAACCAACAAAGAAGAGCAGACCAGGTCAAGAGAATAGTGTGTAGCTGTACTAGCCAGGGTGCAATAAAAGGATGCGCGCAAAGACACATGATGGTGAAGATCACTGACTATATGAATCCCATCAGACCACCTTCGCGGTGGAGTTTGCGTCATGTGGGATATTTGTTGATCATTCCAAGACGCAACAGGCCTATGTAGTGCCGATGCAGAAATGGATGTCAAAAAGATAGCCGTGATAATCATCATAAAGTGATATTTGACTAAAGTGCAGTGCCTAGAGGAAAGTAGTAAGATAAAATCAACTACATCGGCATTGTAAAGTATTCAAATTGAACTCGATGTGTCAAAGTTAAAAACACGCCGGGTAAAGTATTTACCCAAAGGCGCTGTGAAGAACGGTCGACATGTTTCAGCTCTAGGGGCTTTCCCCAGCTTTCTTCAGGACCATAACAAAAATAGGCTACTACAACCCAAAATGAGATGTTAAATCAAAACCCAACTATGTACTAAAAAAATGGGTACATATCTACCAGGAACCATCAAAGTTGAATGTCCACTGGAAGGAAAGGAGATCATCTTCTTCCTAGAAAATAGAGTTTGATTTACAACAACACCATATGTCGAGTACGCATCTAGATATAAACACACAGGCCGCACAGACAAAACACACTTGCATGAATAATTGACATTCTGCATTTTTAGAAATAAGCTTAATAGCTCAAACAACATGAGGCATTTCCGCATGATGCTACTCACCCAGCCTTGTGTGGGTGAAGACCTCACCTCACCCGGCAACCGCTCGGGAGTGTGAGACCCCGCTCTATAGTGTAGATAAAAGGAAACAATGAGTACCAACCCTATAGCTTCCAAGCCAATTGCTCTACACAGAAACCCAACATACGTGTGAGAGAGACCCCCTACTGTTCAAACCTCACGGACCTTACTTTAATGTGCATGGCACACGTGCTGGACCCAGCTAATATAATTCCATCAGACACAAAGACATACTCAAGTCCAATCAAGTAGGTGTTGCCAATAGGTTATAAAGCATATATACCTATAGAACGCGGTATATGTTCATGTGTGACCTAGCACCAGTAACTCCAAATTACCATAATCCTGGATGATGCATTTACCTAATGATATTAAACATCAAAGCCATTAGTAATTACCTAAAGATGCATGGGCTTCACGGGCCGTCATAACTAGACAGCGCAAGGTTCCTCAACCTAACCACAAGACTCCACAAAACGAGATATCCATTCCTACTCTTACAAGTTCAAGTTAACTTCAGCGAGACAAGCAGGGAACTAACCTGTCCGTCGGTGACTCGGATGGTGACCCGAGCGGAAAAGGAGGTGTAGGAGAGGCCACTTGCCTCGTTTATATAGCTGCCTTTCATTTAGAGAAGTAGCCACAATCGCCATTGCATACCGGCAGACTGTAGCGTGAACGGCGAGACACTGCTCACACGCGCATGCGTATTAGCGCATTACAGAAACAGAGCGTCAGCGCGTGCAGAGAGACACTGCTCTTGCGCACATGCGCCGCGACATGGAGCTCACAGACAGTAATGAAAGATTCGTTACTGTCTGTGAAATGATTAAAGAGCACAAAGTGACAATTAATGGGAACAATGGTCCCAAGGGTGCAGGTCGAATGAACGACTCCCGAGCTCAATATTAAGGCTTTTCCCACTCTAAGAGCTCATAGTGAATAGTCACTAGGGTCGTGAAAGCACCATAAGTATTCGTTTATGTCAGATTAGGACCATATGTAAGTGTCCTACGCCCTATGTGTGTTAAAATAGGAAAGGGTGGATGCGGTCATCTCGAATGGAATCCAGATGTGGTGGAGGGGCTTGAACCCCGAGGTGCAGTCAGAAAAAATTGTAATCTATGTGGAGTCACTATAAGTGAATCATCCACAAAGGACTGCTTATCCTGTGGAGTACTGAATCTCCAAGTGATAACTCGTAGTAAAGTTATACAGGGTCACAGTTAGATAAGGCAAAGGATGGCCCATAGATAGTAGGTGCCAAAAAATAGGGTTTCTCAGAAAAAGGGGTTACATTCACAATTATGTTAGGTGAGCCTTAAAGGATGCAACCAAAGGTGCGTTGCGTCCATTGACAAAAGTGACCCGCAACTAAAAAGTTGCTCATAATACTAACAACAAAACAGGTATGTGGAGGGTCAAGGGGATATTTAATGACCTGTCTGCTCAAACCCCTTAATACGACATATAACCAACAAAGAAGAGCAGACCAGGTCAAGAGAATAGTGTGTAGCTGTACTAGCCAGGGTGCAATAAAAGGATGCGCGCAAAGACACATGATGGTGAAGATCACTGACTATATGAATCCCATCAGACCACCTTCGCGGTGGAGTTTGCGTCATGTGGGATATTTGTTGATCATTCCAAGACGCAACAGGCCTATGTAGTGCCGATGCAGAAATGGATGTCAAAAAGATAGTCGTGATAATCATCATAAAGTGATATTTGACTAAAGTGCAGTGCCTAGAGGAAAGTAGTAAGATAAAATCAACTACATCGGCATTGTAAAGTATTCAAATTGAACTCGATGTGTCAAAGTTAAAAACACGCCGGGTAAAGTATTTACCCAAAGGCGCTGTGAAGAACGGTCGACATGTTTCAGCTCTAGGGGCTTTCCCCAGCTTTCTTCAGGACCATAACAAAAATAGGCTACTACAACCCAAAATGAGATGTTAAATCAAAACCCAACTATGTACTAAAAAAATGGGTACATATCTACCAGGAACCATCAAAGTTGAATGTCCACTGGAAGGAAAGGAGATCATCTTCTTCCTAGAAAATAGAGTTTGATTTACAACAACACCATATGTCGAGTACGCATCTAGATATAAACACACAGGCCGCACAGACAAAACACACTTGCATGAATAATTGACATTCTGCATTTTTAGAAATAAGCTTAATAGCTCAAACAACATGAGGCATTTCCGCATGATGCTACTCACCCAGCCTTGTGTGGGTGAAGACCTCACCTCACCCGGCAACCGCTCGGGAGTGTGAGACCCCGCTCTATAGTGTAGATAAAAGGAAACAATGAGTACCAACCCTATAGCTTCCAAGCCAATTGCTCTACACAGAAACCCAACATACGTGTGAGAGAGACCCCCTACTGTTCGAACCTCACGGACCTTACTTTAATGTGCATGGCACACGTGCTGGACCCAGCTAATATAATTCCATCAGACACAAAGACATACTCAAGTCCAATCAAGTAGGTGTTGCCAATAGGTTATAAAGCATATATACCTATAGAACGCGGTATATGTTCATGTGTGACCTAGCACTAGTAACTCCAAATTACCATAATCCTGGATGATGCATTTACCTAATGATATTAAACATCAAAGCCATTAGTAATTACCTAAAGATGCATGGGCTTCACGGGCCGTCATAACTAGACAGCGCAAGGTTCCTCAACCTAACCACAAGACTCCACAAAACGAGATATCCATTCCTACTCTTACAAGTTCAAGTTAACTTCAGCGAGACAAGCAGGGAACTAACCTGTCCGTCGGTGACTCGGATGGTGACCCGAGCGGAAAAGGAGGTGTAGGAGAGGCCACTTGCCTCGTTTATATAGCTGCCTTTCATTTAGAGAAGTAGCCACAATCGCCATTGCATACCGGCAGACTGTAGCGTGAACGGCGAGACACTGCTCACACGCGCATGCGTATTAGCGCATTACAGAAACAGAGCGTCAGCGCGTGCAGAGAGACACTGCTCTTGCGCACATGCGCCGCGACATGGAGCTCACAGACAGTAATGAAAGATTCGTTACTGTCTGTGAAATGATTAAAGAGCACAAAGTGACAATTAATGGGAACAATGGTCCCAAGGGTGCAGGTCGAATGAACGACTCCCGAGCTCAATATTAAGGCTTTTCCCACTCTAAGAGCTCATAGTGAATAGTCACTAGGGTCGTGAAAGCACCATAAGTATTCGTTTATGTCAGATTAGGACCATATGTAAGTGTCCTACGCCCTATGTGTGTTAAAATAGGAAAGGGTGGATGCGGTCATCTCGAATGGAATCCAGATGTGGTGGAGGGGCTTGAACCCCGAGGTGCAGTCAGAAAAAATTGTAATCTATGTGGAGTCACTATAAGTGAATCATCCACAAAGGACTGCTTATCCTGTGGAGTACTGAATCTCCAAGTGATAACTCGTAGTAAAGTTATACAGGGTCACAGTTAGATAAGGCAAAGGATGGCCCATAGATAGTAGGTGCCAAAAAATAGGGTTTCTCAGAAAAAGGGGTTACATTCACAATTATGTTAGGTGAGCCTTAAAGGATGCAACCAAAGGTGCGTTGCGTCCATTGACAAAAGTGACCCGCAACTAAAAAGTTGCTCATAATACTAACAACAAAACAGGTATGTGGAGGGTCAAGGGGATATTTAATGACCTGTCTGCTCAAACCCCTTAATACGACATATAACCAACAAAGAAGAGCAGACCAGGTCAAGAGAATAGTGTGTAGCTGTACTAGCCAGGGTGCAATAAAAGGATGCGCGCAAAGACACATGATGGTGAAGATCACTGACTATATGAATCCCATCAGACCACCTTCGCGGTGGAGTTTGCGTCATGTGGGATATTTGTTGATCATTCCAAGACGCAACAGGCCTATGTAGTGCCGATGCAGAAATGGATGTCAAAAAGATAGTCGTGATAATCATCATAAAGTGATATTTGACTAAAGTGCAGTGCCTAGAGGAAAGTAGTAAGATAAAATCAACTACATCGGCATTGTAAAGTATTCAAATTGAACTCGATGTGTCAAAGTTAAAAACACGCCGGGTAAAGTATTTACCCAAAGGCGCTGTGAAGAACGGTCGACATGTTTCAGCTCTAGGGGCTTTCCCCAGCTTTCTTCAGGACCATAACAAAAATAGGCTACTGTCGACCGTTCTTCACAGCGCCTTTGGGTAAATACTTTACCCGGCGTGTTTTTAACTTTGACACATCGAGTTCAATTTGAATACTTTACAATGCCGATGTAGTTGATTTTATCTTACTACTTTCCTCTAGGCACTGCACTTTAGTCAAATATCACTTTATGATGATTATCACGACTATCTTTTTGACATCCATTTCTGCATCGGCACTACATAGGCCTGTTGCGTCTTGGAATGATCAACAAATATCCCACATGACGCAAACTCTACCGCGAAGGTGGTCTGATGGGATTCATATAGTCAGTGATCTTCACCATCATGTGTCTTTGCGCGCATCCTTTTATTGCACCCTGGCTAGTACAGCTACACACTATTCTCTTGACCTGGTCTGCTCTTCTTTGTTGGTTATATGTCGTATTAAGGGGTTTGAGCAGACAGGTCATTAAATATCCCCTTGACCCTCCACATACCTGTTTTGTTGTTAGTATTATGAGCAACTTTTTAGTTGCGGGTCACTTTTGTCAATGGACGCAACGCACCTTTGGTTGCATCCTTTAAGGCTCACCTAACATAATTGTGAATGTAACCCCTTTTTCTGAGAAACCCTATTTTTTGGCACCTACTATCTATGGGCCATCCTTTGCCTTATCTAACTGTGACCCTGTATAACTTTACTACGAGTTATCACTTGGAGATTCAGTACTCCACAGGATAAGCAGTCCTTTGTGGATGATTCACTTATAGTGACTCCACATAGATTACAATTTTTTCTGACTGCACCTCGGGGTTCAAGCCCCTCCACCACATCTGGATTCCATTCGAGATGACCGCATCCACCCTTTCCTATTTTAACACACATAGGGCGTAGGACACTTACATATGGTCCTAATCTGACATAAACGAATACTTATGGTGCTTTCACGACCCTAGTGACTATTCACTATGAGCTCTTAGAGTGGGAAAAGCCTTAATATTGAGCTCGGGAGTCGTTCATTCGACCTGCACCCTTGGGACCATTGTTCCCATTAATTGTCACTTTGTGCTCTTTAATCATTTCACAGACAGTAACGAATCTTTCATTACTGTCTGTGAGCTCCATGTCGCGGCGCATGTGCGCAAGAGCAGTGTCTCTCTGCACGCGCTGACGCTCTGTTTCTGTAATGTGCTAATACGCATGCGCGTGTGAGCAGTGTCTCGCCGTTCACGCTACAGTCTGCCGGTATGCAATGGCGATTGTGGCTACTTCTCTAAATGAAAGGCAGCTATATAAACGAGGCAAGTGGCCTCTCCTACACCTCCTTTTCCGCTCGGGTCACCATCCGAGTCACCGACGGACAGGTTAGTTCCCTGCTTGTCTCGCTGAAGTTAACTTGAACTTGTAAGAGTAGGAATGGATATCTCGTTTTGTGGAGTCTTGTGGTTAGGTTGAGGAACCTTGCGCTGTCTAGTTATGACGGCCCGTGAAGCCCATGCATCTTTAGGTAATTACTAATGGCTTTGATGTTTAATATCATTAGGTAAATGCATCATCCAGGATTATGGTAATTTGGAGTTACTAGTGCTAGGTCACACATGAACATATACCGCGTTCTATAGGTATATATGCTTTATAACCTATTGGCAACACCTACTTGATTGGACTTGAGTATGTCTTTGTGTCTGATGGAATTATATTAGCTGGGTCCAGCACGTGTGCCATGCACATTAAAGTAAGGTCCGTGAGGTTTGAACAGTAGGGGGTCTCTCTCACACGTATGTTGGGTTTCTGTGTAGAGCAATTGGCTTGGAAGCTATAGGGTTGGTATCCATTGTTTCCTTTTATCTACACTATAGAGCGGGGTCTCACACTCCCGAGCGGTTGCCGGGTGAGGTGAGGTCTTCACCCACACAAGGCTGGGTGAGTAGCATCATGCGGAAATGCCTCATGTTGTTTGAGCTATTAAGCTTATTTCTAAAAATGCAGAATGTCAATTATTCATGCAAGTGTGTTTTGTCTGTGCGGCCTGTGTGTTTATATCTAGATGCGTACTCGACATATGGTGTTGTTGTAAATCAAACTCTATTTTCTAGGAAGAAGATGATCTCCTTTCCTTCCAGTGGACATTCAACTTTGATGGTTCCTGGTAGATATGTACCCATTTTTTTAGTACATAGTTGGGTTTTGATTTAACATCTCATTTTGGGTTGTAGTAGCCTATTTTTGTTATGGTCCTGAAGAAAGCTGGGGAAAGCCCCTAGAGCTGAAACATGTCGACCGTTCTTCACAGCGCCTTTGGGTAAATACTTTACCCGGCGTGTTTTTAACTTTGACACATCGAGTTCAATTTGAATACTTTACAATGCCGATGTAGTTGATTTTATCTTACTACTTTCCTCTAGGCACTGCACTTTAGTCAAATATCACTTTATGATGATTATCACGACTATCTTTTTGACATCCATTTCTGCATCGGCACTACATAGGCCTGTTGCGTCTTGGAATGATCAACAAATATCCCACATGACGCAAACTCCACCGCGAAGGTGGTCTGATGGGATTCATATAGTCAGTGATCTTCACCATCATGTGTCTTTGCGCGCATCCTTTTATTGCACCCTGGCTAGTACAGCTACACACTATTCTCTTGACCTGGTCTGCTCTTCTTTGTTGGTTATATGTCGTATTAAGGGGTTTGAGCAGACAGGTCATTAAATATCCCCTTGACCCTCCACATACCTGTTTTGTTGTTAGTATTATGAGCAACTTTTTAGTTGCGGGTCACTTTTGTCAATGGACGCAACGCACCTTTGGTTGCATCCTTTAAGGCTCACCTAACATAATTGTGAATGTAACCCCTTTTTCTGAGAAACCCTATTTTTTGGCACCTACTATCTATGGGCCATCCTTTGCCTTATCTAACTGTGACCCTGTATAACTTTACTACGAGTTATCACTTGGAGATTCAGTACTCCACAGGATAAGCAGTCCTTTGTGGATGATTCACTTATAGTGACTCCACATAGATTACAATTTTTTCTGACTGCACCTCGGGGTTCAAGCCCCTCCACCACATCTGGATTCCATTCGAGATGACCGCATCCACCCTTTCCTATTTTAACACACATAGGGCGTAGGACACTTACATATGGTCCTAATCTGACATAAACGAATACTTATGGTGCTTTCACGACCCTAGTGACTATTCACTATGAGCTCTTAGAGTGGGAAAAGCCTTAATATTGAGCTCGGGAGTCGTTCATTCGACCTGCACCCTTGGGACCATTGCTCCCATTAATTGTCACTTTGTGCTCTTTAATCATTTCACAGACAGTAACGAATCTTTCATTACTGTCTGTGAGCTCCATGTCGCGGCGCATGTGCGCAAGAGCAGTGTCTCTCTGCACGCGCTGACGCTCTGTTTCTGTAATGCGCTAATACGCATGCGCGTGTGAGCAGTGTCTCGCCGTTCACGCTACAGTCTGCCGGTATGCAATGGCGATTGTGGCTACTTCTCTAAATGAAAGGCAGCTATATAAACGAGGCAAGTGGCCTCTCCTACACCTCCTTTTCCGCTCGGGTCACCATCCGAGTCACCGACGGACAGGTTAGTTCCCTGCTTGTCTCGCTGAAGTTAACTTGAACTTGTAAGAGTAGGAATGGATATCTCGTTTTGTGGAGTCTTGTGGTTAGGTTGAGGAACCTTGCGCTGTCTAGTTATGACGGCCCGTGAAGCCCATGCATCTTTAGGTAATTACTAATGGCTTTGATGTTTAATATCATTAGGTAAATGCATCATCCAGGATTATGGTAATTTGGAGTTACTAGTGCTAGGTCACACATGAACATATACCGCGTTCTATAGGTATATATGCTTTATAACCTATTGGCAACACCTACTTGATTGGACTTGAGTATGTCTTTGTGTCTGATGGAATTATATTAGCTGGGTCCAGCACGTGTGCCATGCACATTAAAGTAAGGTCCGTGAGGTTTGAACAGTAGGGGGTCTCTCTCACACGTATGTTGGGTTTCTGTGTAGAGCAATTGGCTTGAAAGCTATAGGGTTGGTACTCATTGTTTCCTTTTATCTACACTATAGAGCGGGGTCTCACACTCCCGAGCGGTTGCCGGGTGAGGTGAGGTCTTCACCCACACAAGGCTGGGTGAGTAGCATCATGCGGAAATGCCTCATGTTGTTTGAGCTATTAAGCTTATTTCTAAAAATGCAGAATGTCAATTATTCATGCAAGTGTGTTTTGTCTGTGCGGCCTGTGTGTTTATATCTAGATGCGTACTCGACATATGGTGTTGTTGTAAATCAAACTCTATTTTCTAGGAAGAAGATGATCTCCTTTCCTTCCAGTGGACATTCAACTTTGATGGTTCCTGGTAGATATGTACCCATTTTTTTAGTACATAGTTGGGTTTTGATTTAACATCTCATTTTGGGTTGTAGTAGCCTATTTTTGTTATGGTTCTGAAGAAAGCTGGGGAAAGCCCCTAGAGCTGAAACATGTCGACCGTTCTTCACAGCGCCTTTGGGTAAATACTTTACCCGGCGTGTTTTTAACTTTGACACATCGAGTTCAATTTGAATACTTTACAATGCCGATGTAGTTGATTTTATCTTACTACTTTCCTCTAGGCACTGCACTTTAGTCAAATATCACTTTATGATGATTATCACGACTATCTTTTTGACATCCATTTCTGCATCGGCACTACATAGGCCTGTTGCGTCTTGGAATGATCAACAAATATCCCACATGACGCAAACTCCACCGCGAAGGTGGTCTGATGGGATTCATATAGTCAGTGATCTTCACCATCATGTGTCTTTGCGCGCATCCTTTTATTGCACCCTGGCTAGTACAGCTACACACTATTCTCTTGACCTGGTCTGCTCTTCTTTGTTGGTTATATGTAAAATAACCTTAGCCTCAGTTTTCTTGAGAAATTCCATTATTCTGGCTAGCTTCCTCGTGGATCTTAAGCCATTAACGTTCCAGGATATAAAGTGAACCATATTCGTATTCATCTATCAATCGCCGGAACTCGCTTCCTACCTGCCCCAACAAAATTAATCCTATTTAGCGCCGCCCTCTGTAAGCATAAAACAACTAACGAAGCACCACCTCCTATCAGATCCACCAACTATAAGACAGATTAAGGACAATATTTTTCATTTCTTTTCTCCCACATGCTCCCAACCACCTGTGTCTCACCCCCTATCCCCCTTTGGGAAACCCCTTCCCTATCTGTTTGGCTAGTGCCTTCGAGGTATCTCCGTGCAGATAACTGAGCGAATCTCTAAAACAACCTCAATACCGAAACAAAACGTGTTACTATACATTACTTGCGCGTGTGTTACGTGTGTTTGTGACGTAAACTAATAACTATCTCTAAATAACTACCAAGATGCGCTCATTCCACTCTTATGTACATCTTCAGTGTGCATATATATATATATATATATATATATATATAAATACACGTTTCTGTATCCAATCCCATGGGTTGCAGAAATAAGAAGGCAGGCACACTGGAATCCGGTTTTCAAAATTTAATAGCACCAACCCCCCTCACCCCTTACAGACGCGTTTCGCCTTCGCAGGCTTCGTCAGTGTAACACAGTGTATGGTTAAAGTCGCCATTTATAAAGCCAATTGTCCTGTTCATATTGATCAACATAAAAGAAGGACAACAACTCTGCAAAATTACAGTGGCCATCTTGTAACGTGCAAATGGCATTTACATTGTTGGCTTGAAAGTGGCGAGTGCAGTGAAAAGTGCATAGTGCGTGTTTAAAAACATATGGATTAACCATTCTATGTACAATAATTCATTTAGTTCATATACACAGCGGGAATCACTTTTTGCTATATTGAATTCAGTAGCACCAAAAAGATATATTTCTTTCATTTTTGATTTGTTCTCATTCATTAAAGTGCAACAGTGTCTTCATTACGCCCTGAATGGGCAATTCCATAAGCAATAAAAACATTTCTAGTAAGGACAAATTCACTTTTTTTGAAAACACTTCTTCTCTATATACAGATTAGCAAAGCAAGTGGATGTTTTCTACTGATACCTAGAGTACCGTACTTACAAGTGCACCCAAAGTTCTTCATTGTTGTTTAGCCCCCAAGGAGTCATGGTTTTAAGACTGATGATGTATTTTGACTCTAGTACTCGAAGGGATTTTTCCCTATCCCCTCCTCTTTCTGATTTGGGTACCTGATCCATGCAGTAAAAACTAAGTTTTTCCCATTTGCTTTGATGGTACTCAGCAAAATGGCGGGCAACAGGATAAGACTTATCATTATTTGTAATGGCCCGCATATGCTCAAGAATTCTTAGTTTTGCCGGTTTTATTGTGCTGCCGATATATCGCAGCTTGCAGGGACAGGTCAGGCAGTATACAGTATACTCGGAGTTACAATTGAGCAACTGTTTGATTTTGATATTGGGTCTTTTCTCCCCTGTTCTATTGGGATAATCCTGTGCTTTGCTACTGAATTTGCAGGCCTTACATTTTAGACACGGGAAGAAACCAACTATATTTGTCACCTTGATGGGTTGGACCGATGGTTTGAAGTGGCTGTGGACCAGGTGGTCTGCCAACGAAGGACATCTCCTGTAGGTTATTAGGGGTCTCTTTGGCAGACTATTTTTCAACGTTTTGTCAGCCGTTAGTATGTGCCAGTGTTTTTGGAAGATGTTAACTACCTCTGACGATTTGGTGCTGAATTCCGTAATCATTCGCACCTCGTCGGGTGCCTTCTCTTTCACCTTCGGAGTTAGGAGATCCCTCCTGTTAACCCCAGAGGCTTTTGTTTTTGCTTGTTTGAGGAGTTCCTTGTTGTACCCTCTATCCTCAAACCTCTCTTGTGCTTCCCTTATGGCGAGGCTGTAATCACGGTCCAGAGAGCAATTTCTCTTTAGACGTAGAAACTCGCCATAAGGTACATTTTTCACTAAGCTTTTGGGGTGATAAGAGTTGGCGTGTAGAACAGCATTCCCCGCCGTAGGTTTTCTATACAGGCGGGTCTGCAAGATGTTGTTATGTACAAACACCTCCAAATCCAGATAGTTAATACTAGTGGCACTGATGGTACTTGTAAACCTTAAATTGAGAATGTTTGTGTTCAAGATTGTAATATACTCTTCTGCTGACTGACGATCACCCTGCCATATTATGAACAGGTCATCTATGTACCTAGTCCACATCAAGATTTTTTCGGTCCATTTTTGGTTAGAGTCCCTCCAGGCCTCGTGCCTCTCCCACCAGCCTACGAATAAATTCGCGTAGCTGGGGGAGAAACACGAACCCATGGAGGTACCTCTCTTCTGATTGTACATTGTCCCATCAAATAAAAAATTGTTATTGAACAGACAGAATCTAATCATAGACAATATCATCGAGCTATGGTTCAAAAACTGTTCAGGTTTGAGATCCAGGAACCATTTGATGGCAACCAGACCCTGTTCGTGATCGATACATGTGTAAAGGTTGACCACATCAAGTGTGATCAACAACATTCCAGGGTCCCAGGTGATACTGTCCATGACACTCAAAAAATCTTGAGTATCTTTGAGGTAAGATGAAAGATCTTTAACAAAGGGTGCCAAATATGAGTCTATAAACCTGGATGTGTTTTCAAGCAGGCTGCCGATGCTGGACACTATTGGGCGTCCGGGAGGTCTTTTCGCATGTTTATGTACCTTTGGCAGGTGATAAAATGTTGGTACAATTGGCGCTTCACATCTCAAGAATAAAAACTCATCCATTGTGAGCATACCTTCCTTCTGCCAGTTCTCTAACATAGTGTGGAAAGACAAGATGCTTTTATTATACTCCGCTCTTTGTATGGGGGCGTAGCAATCCCTGTCCTTCAATTGTCTATGTGCTTCCGTTAGGTAATGCTCACGATCAAAAATAACCACATTGCCTCCTTTGTCCGAAGGTTTAATTTCAATTGTTGTGTCTTCCTTCAAAGACCTAATAGCTTGCCATTCTTTTTTTGAAATGTTCGATGTTTTTTGACTTATTTTCTTTCTTGTCTCTGATGAAATCCTGTCCAGATCTTCCAGAACTGCTTCATTGAAGAGATCAATAGCATCATAGTTTGTAATGGGCAACTTTTTTGATTTATTTTTCATAGAGCTGGGGTCACGTTTCTGTGTGACGATGGTCTGTGATGGTGTCTCGGCATTTGGCATATTCCCACGTGGTTCTTGGGTAGACGTTAAAAGAAATTCTGCCAGTACTTCGCATGTTTGAGTTTCATTTTGACTTGCGTTGGAAACATTAGAGTTCACTGAAGTGATGTTCCTTTTCCCAGATTGAAGGAAAATTTTCTTGAACTTAAGTTTCCTAATGTACTTGAATAAGTCGATTCGCACTTTCACAGGGTCAAAAAAAAAAAAAAAAAAAAAATATATATATATATATATATATATATATATATACGCAACTCCAAATGGAACCTCCGTCTGCTCACCAACGCCCTACACGCTGTTTAGAACACCAAAGGAACCACAAACCACCAATTTCAGGCAAATAATTTATTTTCTGTTGTTTTTTCCTCCTGATGCGTTTCGGCCACCACTAGCCCTTGTTCACATGTGCAGAGGGTAACAAACGCCATTTTTTAAGACATGATGCACAACCTCGTGGTAAAACACCTGTGATAAACATAGAAAAAATACTTGTACATGAGTCCAACATTTCTTTGGTCTTTTCAGAGTTAACTTTTGTGCTTCTTCTTTTTCCTTTTTGTATCCTCTGTAAACTTTTTCTTTTTGCATTGTATATTTAAATATATTTTTTTAACTCTGTTTATTGTTTTCCTTACATAAACATCGTACATAATGACCCATCATCTCTACATTCAAACGTGGCCTTGCTTAGGCAGTTACAAGAACATGCGACATGCGAGGACACTTTTAGGGCAGAGTATCTGAACAAATAAGCCCAGTCGTTAGAAACCGGCTAATCAGCCAATGGTCCCGTAATAGCACCAGGATACTCATTCAAGAGCTGTATACATGTGTTGCAAAGCCTTATAGTAATAGGTCTATATGTACCACCCTCCCTCAGCCCTCCCACAACCCACCCACTCACACCGGCGTGTCATGTACAAAAACATAACCTAACATGACGATAAATTATAACAATTGGAAATATACAGGACCGCACACTTACAGCAGTGTTAAATATCATGACTATGGCAAGGGGGGGGGAAACACACTAATACTCTTGCACATCTTTGCATTAGTACAGTCACTCTACGAGGCTCCATCTCCAGTATGTTCGCTCGATTCCGAGCCAGAGTCCGCATCCATTGCCCTCAGCTCTGTGACCAGGGCCTCCCACGCTCGGGCTGCTTCCAGTGCCTTATCATTGTGGGGTCTTTGGGCCTGCTGCAGGCGAATTATGCTCTCACTCCCCGCCCACGTTAGTAGCGCAGCCTTCCATTTGCATTGTATATTTAATTTCACTCGATGTGGTGTCCCTTCACCATTTTAGGTATAAATAGGGTTCAGTTCATTTCTTTAAGATAGGTAATCGGTCTGTGATAAATATTTAAACTGTTTCAATACCAGAATCCTGTTGGTAATTTCATGTTGATCTACAATGTTAAATAATAAAAGGGAAATATGTCACAAATGAAATATAAGTATAAAATATATAAATATATAAATAAATATGATAAGATGCATTTATAAATATATTACAATAAAATATATATGGATATGTACACCATAATGTGCAAAATACGTAAATTATTACCATCTGTATAGTATCATTTAACCTTTGATCTTTCATAGCTCATTGACCATTACTGCTGAAATGCACTTACATTCCTTTCTACAACAAGGACCTCTCCCTTATTTTATATCTACCTCTGGACACCACACGACACTTAATACTCTGAATGTACCTGAGATAAGACCCATATTTACAATTTATTTAAATGTGCAAATCCGCAATATTCAAAAAGTGACAATACTAAAAGTGTTCTACCTAACTAATTTCTCATTCTTGTAAAAAACGTTAGTACTAAAAAATCTACTATTGTTTTATAGAGTCCATGGAAATGGTATGCATCAAGGATTGAATAACATCCACTCCCGAATGCATTACCCAGACCATAAGTTGCTGCTCATATATATATATATCAGGGTTCAAATCTCTACGCTGGAATTTCCATCGACTTTAACAGGACGTCAACCTCTTCAGGGTTTCTGATATTGTACATTTTGTTTCACCACATTATTTTTAACATGGCAGGAAACTTCATAAGCACTTGGGCTCCCCTAGAGCGTAATTCACTCATTTTAGCACCTGGGGCCCACTGCCTCTGGGCAGTCCTCTTGCCCAGGTCAGAGCGAATTTGATAAATGACATCTCCAAATCTCAATTGCTGTTCCTTCAGTGCTTGTCCCAACACTAAATCCTTGATGGAAAAAGTAAGAAAGTTTATTAAGATCTTCCTTGAGGCCTTCCTCCCTGGGTAGAGCCTATATGTACCCTTTGAAGTTCTCTTTCCCAGTCTATATCCGTTTTATCGTGGAACAAATCTCCCAGTAACTTGCACACAAATCCTTTAATGCCGGAACCTTCTGCATTTTCCTAAACCCCCAAAATGCGGACTTTCTCAACGCCCTAGACCTCACCCAAATCTGCTACAGCCCCACTCATGACATAGGCTCTATCCTGGACCTCATCATTTCCAAAGGTGACGCCACCCAACTCGACTCAATCCAACCCTGTGATTGGACTGACCACCACATTATCACATTCTTCATCAATGAAAATGTGAAACTCAGCCCGGTTCAATCCCCCAAACCCAAGGCCTGGGAAAGAGACCTGAAGAAACTCAATCCCAACTCTACACCCTCTCCTAGCTACAATCTTCTCCTACCCCCTACCGGCACCAACGATGTTCAGGCTCTCACCGACCACTAGCTCAAGTCAATGACCACATAGTCAACGAAGTTGCCCCCTTCAGTTAAAGAGAGTCTCCGCTAAAAACTCAAAACCATGGTACGACGGTCTGCTTATAGAAGATAGATGAGCTATGAGACTAGCAGAACGCAATTGGAGATCTGCCCCTTCGGCTATGCACCTCAAAACACTAAAGAAAAAGAGAAATGCTTACTTTAGAAAAATCAAACGCTCGAAAGCTGATTTCTTTAGCCATCAACTAGACCAAGCAATAAAACGACCAAAAAAACTATTTGAGCTAATAAAAACTCAATCCAAGGACGAACCTCAACGATTGCATAACACAACCAGCACTCTACTGTCCTGTGAAGAATTCTCTACCTTCTTTAAACTAAAAAACAGATAACATCAAGAATGATCTCCTCACTGATCTAAGCCTATACTCCAGCCCCCTCAGCAAAACATCCATTAAACTAAAAAACAATGCTATATGGTCATCCTTTGATTCTTACACGGAAGAATCTATAGGCAATATCCTCAGTGCCCTGAAGCCCTCCAATCACCTCTCGGACCCTCTACCTGCAAATGCTGTAAAGGACTTTATCCCATGGCTTTTCCCGCTCTGGACCAAAATCATTAACAGTTCACTTCAACAAGGATGCATCCCAGACTCCCTCAAAGTGGGACAAGTATCGCCCATACTAAAGAAACCCACAGCAGACCCTACTGACCCTAATAACTATCGCCCTATCGCCAATATCCCTACCTTAGCCAAATTGTTAGAAAAATGTGTTCACCTCCAACTGACAAAACACATCGAGCACTTTGACCTCCTCAACCGACACCAATCAGGCTTCCGAGCAGGCCACAGCACAGAATAAGCTATGACACATATAATTGATGACGCGCTTCAAATTCTTGATCAGAATGGTACCTGCCTCCTCATTCTACTCGACCTCTCATCAGCTTTCGACACGGTCAAACACGAGAACTTACTCGAGCTGTTGAATATCAGAATGGGTCTTTCAGGGACAGTACTCAAGTGGTTTACCTCCTTCCTTCATAACCAAACTGAGAAATTCAAGATTAACAACACTATGTTGTTAATCCCCGTTCCAGTAACACTAGGTGTCCCACAAGGATCCTCCCTATCCCCAACTCTGTTCAATCTAGTCATGGAACCACTCACCGCACTGCTTCAAGCATCTAATGCGCAATTTCACATGTATGCAGACGATATCCAACTCTACCTTAAACTACAAACCCCTGAAGACATCAAACTTCTCAACTCAACACTTAAGGACACACAGACATGGCTGGCAGAGAACCATCTCAAAGTGAATGCTCTAAAAACAGAATTCCTCCTAATAGCACCCCACCTCCAAAATCCCCATCGCTCAGGATTGGCTTAAACACCTCACTGCATTCAACGTTCAACCTATCATTGTGGACTCAGCAAAATCTTTAGGTATAACCCTCGACTACAATCTCAATATGCAACATCATATCAGCAAGGCAACGAAGGGAGTTAATTTCCAAATCAATACCTTGAGGAAGCTGAAACCCTTCCTCCCAGACTGCAGTCTAAGCACTAGTTATCCCTCGGGTTTATTATGGAAGTGCCGCCCTCTGCGGCCTTCCCTTATCAACAACCGCACCCTTAAGAGCCTCTATTAATGCTGCAGCGAGACTCATCACTGGATCAAAAAAACACTCACACATCTCTCCTGACTTAAAATCTCTGGATTGGCTACCATACGAAGCCACCTGAAAATCGTGTGCATTACTCATAAGACCTTACACCACAATTCGCCCAGTTACATCGCTCAGAAATTGACAATTTCAGGAGGCTCAAGAGCCACAAGCAGTGCAGAAACTCTCCTTTTGAAACCACAAAGATTCCACTAGAAAAAAAACATATAAACGCTCCTTCTCAGGGATGGCACCCAGGATCTGGAATGCCCTCCCTCCAGAAACCAGACTTATCTCATCCACGGCATCCTTCAAAAAATAAGTCAAATCGATCCTCTTGGCTAAATTCACATGAATATAAACTGAGTAAATATTGTGACTCTTTATCTCTCCCTTGTATTACATTGTCTGAACTGACCACCCATTCACATTTTGTTTCCTTGCACAGTTCTCTATTTGCACAAAATGCCTTGTTAAGTATTCTTTCTGTCTTTATATTTCATATTTATGTAAAGCGCTCTGATGTCTGTAAGGATCTTGTTCGCGCTATATAAAACTTTGAAAATAAAATAAAATAAATTATTTCGCCTGGCATGTAACTCAAGCCTTTCCAGGTCTTCTTGTACAGTCTTATTTTCTTTTTTGAGTCCCGCTATCCCCTTCAAATTTACTGCTGTAGCCTCACCCAAAATCTTCACCTCCTCTTCCAGGGGTACCGTACGCAGGGCAATTCCATCGATCTTTTGTTCGAGAATAGCACATTTTCCTTAAATATCCTTCTGGTTGTGTTCAGATATCTCAAACTTAACCAGCATATCTTGCCTCAAGGTCAATAGTAGATCTGTCACCTGGGCCCCTAAGGAGGCCCCCTCCTATAGACTGTGATCTACCCTAGGGATCACATCATTCCCCCGGGGTCCTGCATTGCCGATTTTATTAACAGACACCTCTCCTTCTTGAATAGATTTGCCATAAGTAGGGGGGAAGCAAAGGAATGCTGGAGGAAACAGGGGGACTAGATAAAGTGTCTTCTAGACTCTCTGTCTCATCCTCTATGAGGGGGGGAAATGATTTTCAAGACTCAATGGTTTAGTCTGCCTCTCCTGTGCCCCTATATCTTCAGTGACATCCCCTGTGCTCCCGATATCCCCCTCAGCCCCTGCTGAACCTGACACTTGTTCCATAATTTTGAAGTAGGACCTGTGGGAGGGGGGAGGCTTAGAAAGAGACCTTATTTCTCTTATACCACACTTATTGACTTTACCTCCTTTGGGGGGCTACTTAACAGGGGTTACAGGCTGAGAAACGCTTGCTGGCTTTCCGCTTCCAACTGCACTCTTCTTTTCAGGGGGCATAGGAGATATCTACTCCTTCTTGCTGGTGGAGATTGTGCACCCCTGCCTACTTCCACAGGATCACAAGGGGTATTTAGCGCCTCCGTATTGTTGCAATCCTTTGGTGGACCCCTAGAGCCACTTAATGGTCCCGTACTTTCCGAGCTCAGAATTTTAGAGGATAATTCATGGGATGGAAGATTTTCCTCCATCCACCCCCACCCCAGTCTGGGACTGGGGCTCTGCTCAAAGACTATGGTAGTGCTGCGTATAACTCCCAGGGCTCCTGGAACACCCCCCTTACCAGGAGTGGGTCAATCTTTTTGGGGCCCTGTACCTGTCGCTAATTGCGAGATCGCAAAAACAGGAAGTCGCATTTCGAGCACAATGATGACATCACAACCAGGAAGTAGGCAGTTCTCTCACTCATTCAGAACACAGAGCCTGAGAGTGGAAGAAGCACAGCCCAGAGCTCCACAAGACACATCCTGCAGCACCACAACAGGACACACACACCAAAATGGAAAGTCCCAGGAGGCAGCAAGAAGCAGTGCACCTGGCAGAAAACAAAAAATAAGAATTTCTGAGCAGGAGTTGAAGTTCCTCATCGAGGGTGTAAGCAGGGACCATGACAGGCTGTTTGGCAAGGAATCCCGGAAGGTGCCTGAAGCCGACA
Organism: Lissotriton helveticus; assembly: GCF_964261635.1. NCBI lineage: Eukaryota > Metazoa > Chordata > Amphibia > Caudata > Salamandridae > Lissotriton > Lissotriton helveticus. The sequence continues at coordinate 283,498,220 of NC_136061.1, read as the reverse complement.
AGAGGCGCATTTGGCAGCGCATCCGTTCCAAGGTGAACTCTGTTGGAGTGACCCAGCGCTTCATTGATGAGCTGAAAAAGAGGTGGTACGACCTCAGAGGTCGTGCCAAAGAACGCATTGCTGAGAGGCTGGGGGAGCAACATTCCACCGGAGTAGGAGACCCCACAGTTGTGCCCAACACTCCACTTGAGGACCTGGTGGAGGACACACTGAACCCTGCAGCCTGCGTGGGGGTCACCCGGCTGGACACCTCCCGACCCACCCAACATTCCCAAGGTAAGTACCATGCAACTGCGACCCCGTCCCCTAACAATGCCCATGCATCCAGAGCTAGCCATTTGATAACCCCAGTAATGCAGGCCATGCACACCTGAAATGCCATATTGCATTGTGGGACCTGTAGTGTGACACTATTTCCCAGATAGCCACACACAGCCAGACCTGTCAAGTAAAACCTATCCCTAAAGCCAGTCAGGGAATGCAAGCCTGCATGCATGTTGCAACTTCCCATGTGCAAGATACATATCATTAACCATGCACCCATTTACATCACAGGTGCATCAGAACAACCCAGCACTGACAGCGAGGCCCTCCAGATTGAGGAGAACCCTGAGGACACCGAGGGAGAGGGCCATCCTGCCCCACGACCTGGACCATCACAACCACCAGCACCAGTACCACCACCTCCCCATTGGACAGGGCTACCCCTGCAGCCACAGGAGGACAGCAACCACCCCATGTGACACCCATGGCAGTGGTACAGGCCACATCATATCTTAAGTGTCTATGACACTTAACCTCAGCGCACTGTAGCTATGCGCGGTTGTCTTTGGAACACTCCGCTTAAATTTGTTAACACATGTAATCCACAACTTTGAATTTTCAAGTTGTAAAGTTTATCAAATGATACTCAAAAAATTATTATTCAAAACTTTACACAGAATTCCTCTGAAACAATATTATTCATTCAATGCATGATTATACAATAAAACGAAATTCACATTTTAAACATTCACAATTCTTTTGCGTAGATGACTTTTCTTTAGTGCCCAATGCATTTCAAGCTCTTGGAGCTCTTCCTCAGGGGCCTGTGGACTGAATTATAATTATTCTATCAATATTTGATGAAACAGAAAACCCAAATCATACTTATATACAGGGTATTGACATCTTGTGCCTTGAAAAACATGCTGGTGGAGTGAAAACACAAATAGCCCACACCGCTGTGAAATGCAACACAATATGCCAAAATTACGAAAGAACTGACTCACTGATGTCGAAGGCACCAATATCTTCAATCTAAACCATGGAAACAAGTGTGAAAAACATATCGTTTACTCCTCAAAACTATCCAATTGTACCTGAAAACAACTGGCCGCTCACGCTGTTCTCTCTTACCTTACTGCAAAACTTTCAGTGCCAAGAAACGGGATGTTCTACTCTGGTAAGGATCTTGTGTATTCTGAAATAACAAAACATCTCACTCAACTACGGGTTCAACAACCCTCCAAACCGTATCACTTCTATCTTGTCAGCCTCTTACCGTTTTCCGGTGAGCTAAACTTCCAAGCTTCTGCTGAACAACTCGTCTCTGCAATCTAGCTGCCACTCGGTACACCGACCAGCTAAGTGAAACCATCAGTGATCACCCTCCATACAAAGTGTGGCGACTGGGGGTAGAAACTAACAAATGTGTTAACAAATTTAAGCGGAGTGTTCCAAAGACAACCGTGCATAGCTACAGTGCGCTGAGGTTAAGTGTCATAGACACTTAAGATATGATGTTAGGTGTAGGCACGGACTGGACAAACGTGCTACCTCGGCAGCACGCTTAGAGAAAAGGAATAACAACCTTTGTAAAATTAGTTTAAAACTTTTGAAAATTTCGAGTGCTCCTCCTATCCACCTTTCATTTTGAGTGGTACAGGCCACACCACCACCACCCAGAAGGCAGACACGGCGCACAGCCACTGTGCGTTCGCAGTCCAGCGGACTGATGAGCCAGCAGCGCAACCTGTGAACACGCACTGGCAGGGGGGAACATGTCTGAGATCCTGGTCTGGGCATAGAACGCCGGATGCTTGCTGTCCATCAAAAGCAGGCATGGCACATGGCAGCCAAGCAGCTGCAGCTTTATAAGACAGCACGCAACGTGAGCCAGCTCACAGAAAGCGTGCAGGTGCTGACGGCTGCTGTCAGGGAGAACAGCCAGATAATGGTGTCACAGCAGGACATCACCCGCCGCCGCCACCGCCAGCTGCTGACCCGCCTGTCGGCATACACCAGATCCAACCATCTGATTGGTAATGCGACCTCCCAACTTTCGCGCCGGTCCCTGGTGATGCAAATTCAGATGGTACAATGCTGCCAGGACGTCGCTAGGGCCTTAGAACAGGTCACAACAGCTGTCCAGAATCAGGAGGCGTCTGGCCATGGCCAAGCAAGGGGGGGGATGATGCCAGTGAGGGCACTTCAAGTCTCAGCAGCCTCTCCGTGCCAGTGGTAACCGTACGCCGCCGTAGCAGCAGGCCCAGTGCTGCATCACGGGCCAATACTGGCGAGGAGGACGTGGAGAGGCGACTGGGTGTGTCTGGCCGGAGGCGCCAGTGACTCTATGTACTCTAGCAGCAGTGCCATGCTGATAAGACAAGCACGCCTGCTTTGCTATCATGGGGCTGTATGAGGAAATACAGTTGTCATGTATTGTGAAAAAATAATTCAAAGAAATATTATTGTGCAAAAAACAATAAGAATGTATTTCAAACCTAAATCCGACTCATGTCATTATTTCATTTGGCATGCATGAGTGCAGTGTTGTGTGAAGGGTATGGGTGCACTAGAAATAGTTCATTGTGATTTGGTTGCGGCGCCTGTGTCCTTCTGCAGGATTCTCCCCGCGTGCATGATGCACATGTGCAGGTGGGAGGTTGTCCCCCTCCGACTCACTGCCAGAGATCTCCACAGGTATCCTCCGCTTGGTAGCAATATTGTGGAGTATGGCACACACGGCCATGATGCGGCAGCAGACCTCAGGCTGGTATTTGAGGGCCCCACCAGTCTTATGTAGGATGCGGAATCAGCTCTTTAACAGCCCAAATGTCCGTTCAATGCAATTTCTAGTGCGAATGTGTGCAGCATTGTAACGCCGTTCCTGTGGTGTGGCAGGGTTGAGGTATGGGGTGAGGAGGTACTCACGGATGCCGTAGGCGCTGTCACCTAAATGAAAGGGGCAGAGGGTCAGTGCCTGTTATGCGCAGCTACATGGTCTCGACGTACTGTATGTGGGTATGTGGGCATGTGTACTTACCTAGGAGGTGTCCTTCACCATAGTCACCCCTGGCCAAGCGGGTGTGTTTGCCACTGTGCCGGAAGATGAAGGAATCATGCGTGCTCCCCGGGTATTGGGCCACTATGTCAGTGATGATTGTCTTTGCATTGCAGACCATCTGGTTGTTCAGTGAGTGGTAAGACTTGCGATTCCGGTACATGTACATGGGCAGATGGGCAGATGTGGATGTGGGTACAGTCAATGCATCCAATTACATGGGGAAATTGCGCAATGTTGTAGAATTGAAGCTTTGTTTGACTTAAGCCCTGTTAGTTGTTTGGGAAGGTTATGTAATAGTGTATCCGGGTCAGCATGGCGTCCAGGAAACTCCGTAGGCAGCGGGACAGTGTGCTCTGGGAGATCCCCCCTGCATATGCAACTATCCCCTGGAAGCTTCCAGAGGCCAGGAGGTGCAGGCAGCACAGGACCTGGACATGGGTGGGCACGGCATTGGTCCTCCGTGTTGGGTGCTGCATCAGGGGGTCAAGGTCATCGATAAGCTTCTTAATCATTGCCCCATTCAGCCTGTATTTGGAGTAGATCTTCTCATTAGTCTGGCCCAGGAGTGTTATCCGCAGCCGGAAGATGCGCTCCTGAATCCTGCGTTGGTTCCGGGCTGCACGCTGGAGCCTCAGACGCCTTGCCACGATGTATAGACCTGGCATAGTGAATGTCCTCATGCTCCTACTGAGTCTCCTTAAGTGTGTTTTGTTTCGCCCCACCCATTTTTACAATTTGAATTATTATATTTTTTTCTAATTGAACTTTATGGTTACTACCTGGTTTGACTTCTCCTTAAATAGCGCCTCGCTAATAGCGATTTTGTGGTTTTTCACTAATTGCGATTTTTGATGAATTGGATTAGCTAATATTTTGCGAGTTTGCTAATTATTTTGCAGAATCAGTGGAACATCGCTATTACAGAATCGCTAAGGGGGTTCCACGTTGATTCTGCGAATTTAATTGCGATCTCGAATTCGCAATTTGGTTGGTTTTTCAATCATGAATTGCGGGAACATAAATTCCAATCGCAATAGCTGTTTCGCAACTATTGCGATCGCAATTTTGGTTGATGAATCTATGCCTATGTTTTTGAATTCCAATTTTGGTTGTTATTCGAAAAACTGCAAATTGTTCACAGCACACGGATAGCCACAGGTTTATGTGTCCTGTGTGGGAGACGCAACATCACTGCTGCTTGCCTTCGCAGACGATGATCCCTGTAACATCTCTTGGATCAGGTCAATGGAGCAAAGGTGATCATCTCTGGTTCCCAAACCGATTGCTGAGGAAATAATTGATGCCTGTAAGCCTGGTACAGAGCCAGTGTCTATTCCAAAAGGAGCTGAAGCGTCCTGTGGTGACTCTAAGAATGCCTACATCAGGAGTGGAATACGCTGAGTACACTGTGCTACATGGGCCTTTAACGGGTCCAGCAGTATGTCTATGTCGGGAGGCGCAGCCGATGGAAGTGTTAGACACATGACCAACAAGCATTCTCATCCGCAGCAGAAGCAACGGAGTACGGGCAAGACGCAGTCAACGCAGACTGATCAGAATGAAAGAAACCAATACTCGCTTAGCTCCGAAGCTGAGGTGTGCCCGAATGGAGTACAATACATTCACGGAAACTTCGCTCCAAGAGTGCTTTTTCCATCTCTTTGGAATTTGGGAGGTCCATTGCGTAGCAGAAAAACTAAAGCCAGTATACCCACTACAAGTAGTAGGACCAGCGGAAGCACTCAAAAAATGCTTCCCAACACGGAGAAAATGCATGATGGAATCACTCTGAAGACCGTCTGAAAGGTGCTTAATAGCCCAAAACCTAGGGCCCGATTCACAGAACTAACTTAAGACAAAATCCTAAACTTACTACTTTTGGTATTCACAGAAGTTAGGATTTTGTCTTAAGACAGACTTAAGACAGACTTAAGTTAGGATTCTGTCTTAAGTCTATCTTAAGTCTGTCTTAAGTCTGTCTTAAGACAAAATCCTAACTTCTGTGAATACCAAAAGTAGTAAGTTTAGGAATTTGTCTTAAGTTAGTTCTGTGAATCGGGCCCATATATTGTTAAATAGGTGTACTATCCCGCTTGTATCAGACATGTTAAAGATATGATGTACCATTTCCCCAAAATGGAGCGGGAAGTTAGTTTGGACTAGAGCCTGTATCTCAGCTGAAGACCTTACTACCTAGATCAAAAGTCTCTCGAGCTGAGGTTAAGGGCACCTCCTTTGTAAAAGTATGGCTTTCAGTCTGCTCGGATAATCAAACCGTATAAGGGAAACATTCAATGAAGGCCATAGAGGCGCCGTCCTGTTTGTGTGGGTCGATGTAAGCAATACTTGCATACAACAAGTAACCCTGGAACTTACTGTTACCAGATATGAGATGCCTGGCAGCATCCCACAACAACCTTGATAATTCAACAACAAAAAGACGAGAGTAGTTTGAATTCTGGATGAATCAGGCAGCTGGGGGATCCTTTCAAGTGACAAGATAGGTCTGCAACCAAAGCATTGCAAGCTCTGAGAAGCATGATATCTTGACACATTAGAGACCCACTTAACAAAGTCTCGTGGTCTGTACCACTGAGAAATACTTCAGTGTCCCTATTCCTTCATCTAACTCTGTATGGTAAATCCCAAGATTCATGGATGTATTCCTTCCCCAACGCTTCATACCTGACTACTTGGTGGTACTGTAGACAATATTGAAATTGAAATGTTGTCAATGGCAAGATTATATGGCCATGGATTAACCATTCTGTGGAGGGTGACTCAGCCAGAGTTAAAGGTCATTTGTCCAATTTTTCAATGTGCAGCATTGTATATTTCGCATCTCTTTGTGCCATTGTTGTCTGTTAGTCTGTTAAATTATAGACAGAGAACAGAGATGTACTGTTGATATATTACCAGGGCATGTAACCAGAACGGAATGCTTGTAGTGTCAAACTTAATATTATAATGGATCGTAACTGTGATTGCCAATGTTGTAGGAAGGACATATCCTGATTTAATATATCTATAGCAGAAGAAACAATGTTGCCCAGTGAATAAATCCTTTATATTAACATGGTCATGCCATTGTCTACCACTGCCAAAGCCTTTTCTAGGTTAAATTTGTGAATTTCACGCAATCTCTCCGCAGCTTCCTGTTGAGAGAGCTTCCAAACTGCGTTGTAAATAGCGTATAAGAAGCGTTTACGACATGGTTTCCGGGACCTAGCAAAAAATCCCTTAAAGCCATGTCATCTGAGAGTAAAGGCAAGTATTGTTTAACCTGGGACAGTGTTGAGGTTTTAGCCAATTTAGGCATAACTTCCCAACACTGTAGGATGTCACCACCCCAGATGTTCTCGTTCTACATGGCGTTGGTCTGGCTTACGGATACTAACCCCTTTGGTGGTACCCTTAAATCTTGACTGACACCTATTTGTGTTGATAGGCAAAACTAACCATCCGTTCCAATTGGGGTCTGATGAACTGTATGAAAAGACATGCATAATGACATCTAGTGTACCCTCACTATGTCCTGTATAGTTTTGCCATTCCTCAAAGTGTGAAAGTGAGGGTATTCGAGGTGTGTTCAAGTCCTTGATCTTAGCTAGGCCAAGACAAGAAGTCTGTTTGTTGTTTCGTTCAGGAAGATAATCTACTGTGGTATGAGGCATGCTATAAATAATGCTTCAGTTCCCTGAACTTGCCAATCTTTAGTCCCCAGACATATTTTGTGTCAATGGTGTCCCTCCAAAAGTCGAAACCCTGTGAAGACAGCTGGGAAATAAAAGAAGCAGAGTATATCTGTTTCGTATTAGTGACCATATTTTTCTTTGCTGGTGTAAGTGCTACCTTATAATAATATGAGGTCGGGTCTGAAGTGTTAAACCCAGAAAAATAAGCTAACTTTTGTGCAAACGTTTGTGAATTACCTTTCGGTGGTGTTGGGCAATGTTCCCATTGATGTTAAGTAAAAACGTTACGTGGGATACTTGTTTTGTACAAGAAATGATGACCATAGTATTGGTAACAATACATAGTGTCAAAATAAGATGTATCATCATACAATTCATGTTTAGAAAAGGCAGCAGATTGTTCTAAATCAGACTGCATACTATTCACAGTTTCAAAGTCCCAATTATCAGAGAATGTACTGGAGGTGATGATATCATTCAAAGATATTTTAAATACATGTAGTATTTTTAAAAGTTCAGTGGGACCAAATACATCATATGAAACCCTATCCCATACTATTCCCTCAAGAATCAGAACTGCTGTCATGTTGACAAAGGACAGATCTCTTCGTTCACAATGAGATGACGTATGTGGTTTCAGGACCAAGTTCACATGTTGTACTGCGGAGCGTTCTGGGAGATAATGTCCATTCAGGAGCAGGAAAATACACCTATCCAAAGGACTAGGAAGAGTAGACCCATTGTAATCCACAGCTGTAGCCAGGGAGAAACAAAGTAAGTCTTTTTCAGCCAGAAATAGATTTTATATTTTTTTCTTTGAGGGAAACAGAAGCTGGCAGCGACTCAAGTTCACTCGGATCCAGAGAAAAGGTATCAAAATCGATAAAGTAACCAGACTCTGTTCAACCTATCTTTGGTAGCTCAGCACGTTTTGTTGAACTGGCAGATGACTCGTTGTGCGACATATTCACATAGATGTCGGTATTAGGCCGAATTGAGATCTGTGTTTCATCCGTATTTTCCTGTTGTTCAATTTCAATAGGCACAAGTTCCATTCTGTTGCCGGCAACTCCGTTACTTTGTAGAGTAGAATCTTCAAACGTTATTAGTCTTTCTGTCTGATCTTCCTGTATTGTAGTGAGAGGAGATTGGCGTTTACCCAGGAGCCCATGCAGCCTGCTATTCAGTATCGGCCACATAGTGTGGTTTGATCAGATCAATGGAGACAAATCTCTTTTCTTTTCTGCTGGCAAGAGGCGGTAGAAGTACTGTTCTTGTTCCTTCAACAGCGAGGGCAGGTACAGGCGCTTTATAAGATGGCCCAAATTTTTTCTTATCCACTATCTTTTCTTCTTACCATTTTCCTGATCTGTGGGACCCAGGCAGGTCTTGCCGTAACAGCTTACACTTCCCCAGTGGCTGTGCATTTTACTTGGACGTTGCTGTGTAGTGCCAGGAATTCATTGAGTTCCTATAAAACAGCCAAACGATCATTGATGTCAAATGCTTTTTCATCTGCCTCTGTGCTGCCACAATAGAGATCTGGTACCCTCATTCTCATCCCAAACAGGACCTCATAAGGAGTACGGTCTCCTAGGGAAATTCTTGGCAAGTTATTAAGTGCCCTCTGGACCCCATTAGAGTGATTGATCCAACTGCCACCCAAGCCTAATACTCTTGCTGAAATGGATTGCTTTAAGTCCCGGTTTTTCCTCTCCACAATTGAATTTCACTTGGCATGATATGGAGAGGAGTACTGCAATGCAACACCCAAGAGCTGAAGGCGGGGCCAAGGTCAGACTGTAATGTTCCAGTTGCGTATGCCCCTATGAAGACTCGCAAATCCTTCATAACAGTTCAGGTGTCAGCCGAGCGCTGAGGCAAAACCCACAGGAATCTAGAGCATGAATCCACTTCCACCAAGATGTACTTGTAAGCCCTATGAGGTTGTAAGGGGCCGTAGTGGTCCAAATAGACAAATACAAGAGTTCTGTCTGATATCAATAGTGGTGTTTGTGGCAGACGTGCCACGGTGGAACCCTAAATCTACTGACAGATGTGGCACTTAAGGACAAAGGAACGATACCTATATGAATTGGATAACCCGCACACTCCTCTTTTTTTCTTATATTCACTGTCTTTTACCAATTTACTCTCATTTAGATTCTGGTGCTGTCTTTATAAACCGACTGGCTCCTGTCAGTTATAACATGATATACAAGACAAACAGAACCTGTTTGTTAAAGACGCACTATACACTTGCCCCTCAGGTGCTTAACTACTATCTCTTTCAACAGTTACCTTACTCATAGTATACATATAACCAAACTGCTGCGAAAAAAACTGATGCGACAATAAACAAACAATAAAAAACAATCTGTTATGAATTCTTCTTGTTTTCTTGTTTTCTTCTTTTTTTCAGTTCTTGTTGCTGAATATTTCCAATTTCATTCTTAATTCATTACTTCATGAATCCTTCGTATTTACACTTCTTTCCCAATGCATTTCGGTAAAATGTACCTTCATCAGAGCAATGCTGCAATGATACATAATAAACACCATATGTCTCTCTCTCTCTATCTATGTGGGGACATCCCCATGCCAGAGACACCACCTGTGTGTGTTTGACCATTTTATCATAATTATTAAAAGTGAATCAACAATTCTGAACCATCTCCCTTATCGTGCTCTCTAAGTATTACTAAGTGTAATGTCACTGTGTTCCAACAAACCACACCTGGTGTATTATTAACCATGCCTCATTAACCTGTGTAAAATATCAGAGTTGCCTGTAACACAAAACATCAAAATCAATACCGTTATGGGGTTCCTCTATTTGTTAAAATAACTTCACGTGCTTTCCTCAGTAAAACAAAAAATCGTGAAAAATAGTGTTTCTGTCTACCTTAATCGTAGTCAGGAGCAGATGTGTGTTCTATATTTCATGTCTCCACTCTTGTCTCACCACATATCGATAATGGCGTCCACTGTAAAAAACCCACATTACTGTTACTTGTTCGTTCTCTCTAAACTATAACTTAACTTATTCTCCATGTGCCACTCCGCCTCCATACCTTAGATGTTCAGTATTCTCATTCCAAAGACTGGCTCGAGAGGCTTCTCCTGCCGGTAATCACACTCGCTTTGCCGTCTCGCTTTCCACTAGCGTGTGACGCGTCTGGTAATGGATATAAAAAGCGGACTTCCAGTTTTTCTAAATATGATGCCGCCGTCTTAACTTAGTGTTTCTGCCTAATTTATAGTGTGTCCTAACTGGCAATACCCATACCTACAATACTATTCCTCTTATATTGGTAAACTAGCTAGTGGGTCAACCTTAAATCATAAGAAAAAATACCCACTAAAAACCTATCTAATCAAGAACATGTGTGTTTGAAATTCTCTGTTGTGATGTGAAAGCATGCTATCTAAGTGTGCTTCCTATCTGTGCTCCAATCTATGATATTATATGGCATGTTCCCCCATGCAATTCTTGATTCACTTTTGTTTAATAATTTAATAACCACATGATTATAAATGATTAAAATACTATGGACACATTACTACTCAATCTTTCTTTGCATCCTGATATTATATCTGACATCCTTTACAGAAAGCAAATCATTTCAATTTTGTCGTTCAGCCCACAAGGTTCCAACGCATTAAGATGTTGTATCCAAAATGTTTCTCTTTGTGATAAATGTCTATTAACATCAACATGATCTTTCTCTTCAATTTTTTCTAACACTGTGTACCGTAATTGCGGAATAGTGTGTTGTCTCTCCTTCCAATGTACTGCTAAATTGGATTTTGTGTTCTGTGTTCTTATTAATCTCTTATGCTCTGTAACTCGCGTTTTCACTTTTCTAGTGGTTTTGCCCACATACACCAGCCCGCACGGGCATTTAATTGCATATACCACCATGTTGGAGTTACAATCCGCCGTGTGTTTTAATCTTGCATCATATTTAGAAAAATGGGAAGTCCGCTTTTTATATCCATTACCAGACGCGTCACATGCTAGTGTAAAGCGAGACGGCAAAGCGAGTGTGATTACTGACAGGAGAAGCCTCTCGAGCCAGTCTTTGGAATGAGAATACTGAACATCTAAGGTATGGAGGCGGAGTGGGCACATGGAGAATAAGTTAAGTTATAGTTTAGAGAGAACGAACAAGTAACATTAATGTGTTTTTTTTTACAGTGGATGCCATTATCGATATGTGGTGAGACAAGAGTGGAGACATGAAATATAGAACACACATCTGCTCCTGACTACGATTAAGGTAGACAGAAACACTATTTTTCACGATTTTTCATTGTACTGAGGAAAGCACGTGAAGTTATTTTAACAAATAGAGGAACCCCATAACGGTATTGATTTTGATGTTTTGTGTTACAGGCAACTCTGATATTATACACAGGTTAGTGAGGCATGGTTAATAATACACCAGGTGTGGTTTGTTGGAACACAGTGACATTACACTTATGAATACTTAGAGAGCACGATAAGGGAGATGGTTCAGAATTGTTGATTCACTTTTAATAATTATGATAAAATGGTCAAACACACACAGGTGGTGTCTCTGGCATGGGGATGTCCCCACATAGATAGAGAGAGAGAGACATATGGTGTTTATTATGTATCATTGCAGCATTCCCCTGATGAAGGTAAATTTTACCGAAATGCATTGGGAAAGAAGTGTAAATACGAAGGATTCATGAAGTAATGAATTAAGAATGAAATTGGAAATATTCAGCAACAAGAACTGAAAAAAAGAAGAAAACAAGAAAACAAGAAGAATTCATAACAGATTGTTTTTTATTGTTTGTTTAAAGTCGCATCATTTTTTTTCGCAGCAGTTTGGTTATATGTATACTATGAGTAAGGTAACTGTTGAAAGAGATAGTAGTTAAGCACCTGAGGGGCAAGTGTATAGTGCGTCTTTAACAAACAGGTTCTGTTTGTCTTGTATACTTAAGGACAAAGCCCATGGTCTGTTTGGTAAGATCTGGCCACCAATAACGTTGTTTCAGTAATGAAACTGTTGCAGTAATACCTGCGTGTCCTGAGCACAGACCCTCATGTGCAGCTAGTATTATACCTAATGTGCGATCCATATTTCGTATTACTCTATCCCCCACTACTGGAATTTGAGCATACAGTATTTTTGTGCATCTAACTTGTAGGAGTACTTGAGTGGAAAACCTTTTGGCAAGGCTCAGCAGTTTTTTCGCGAAGTGATGACAGCTACCATTATCTGTCCATCTATCCTCGTGCTAGAATGAGTGATTGCATGTACGGCAGCAGTTCGCACTGTAGCCTTGGTGACTCATCAGCCAATTAATTCCCTTCAACATGCACACCAACACATTGATGACTCGGCATATGAATCACGTGAGCATGCGGCAGGCCCATTTTCAGTTCTGCCACTTGTTCATAAAGTAACTTGTTCTTTATTGTGCAAACTTTTGAATCTCTGAACCCGTTCTGGCCCCAATAGTGAAGATATTCATTGTATGACAGGACACAAGAAAACAAATTGCACACAAAGAGTGAGGGGCATTCTCGATCCGTATTTTTTAGTGCCAGTATCAGGGCCTTTTGTTCTGGCAGTTGTGCCGTGCAATCTCCTTGAGACTGCCTCTGCGTAGTGCTAGGATGGAAATTACCAACCAGCATACGTCCCTTTACAATCGCAAAAGCTGTGCTGTATTGCTGTTTAGATCCTACGGCAGGTTGAGCAGAACCGTCAGTGTAATTAATATATTCATACTGATATAGAGGCATTATTTAATTCGGAAGAGGATATTCTTGTTTGTACTGCAAAAATGCTTGTGTTTTTCATGTAGAATAAAATTTGTAGTCTACATCTGTTGCAGTGAGAGAATTAGCCCATTGTATCCATCGCGGGTGTAGTGCAACACTTGCTTTAGTAACAGCCTCTAAGGTTGGAACTGGAGTTACAAAAATTATATGTTTCCCATGGGCCAGTCGTCTCTCTCTCACTACAGCAGTATGTACTGCTGTTAAAAAAAAAATTAGTAGGGGCTTGGCCAGCCATCATAGCCGGAAGGACGTGATCCTGCTCGGCTCCTGCACAGACGTCATTGTTAGTATTTCCATCGGCACAACTAGCTTACTAAAGACGCCTCAACGGTATAAGTAATGATGGGTGACCACTCGGCCGATGTTTTTGAGGCTTGGGAGTGTCAATGAGGAGACTTAACTCTGGGTTTCACGAACGAGGTGGAGCACGGCCAATAGTGCAATTTGGCAGCCGGGCCCCGACGTTAACAAATTACCAGTGCCTGAATACATATCGGCACCTTGTTGAGTCCGGCAACAGGGGGACGCTCTCCTGACCTTATAGTCTGCAGCTGGGACGACTGCTCAGCGCCTGGGGGGGACACGACAACGTTGAGAGGTGAGGTCAGTGTAGCACGGTGGTGATCCCTAACATGGCGGGTGACTTCACTCAGAGACCCCCGCACGCAGAGCCCGCTTAAGCAGGACCCGCATCTTATTGCAACAATCGCCAACGTTACCCTGAGTACAGCCTCCTGTCAGCACCACGCATCAGCAGAGGCATCCCTCCTTGCAGACTCAGCAGCTTTGATGGTTTGAGGTGAGAGAGTGTGCCACTTCCCGGAGGGCCCAGGGGCTCCCAATTTGCCCCGCAGTACCTCTCACCTTCCACTGCTGCATGCGTTGCCCCAAAGGAATGTATGTGCAACAAGACTAGAGGCTGGGATCTTAGGAGGAGCTAGAGATCAAGCCTGTCTGTCCTCCCTGCCTGACCTTAAGATGGCCACCTGAATTCTTCCATTTCAAGCTTCTGAAACCATATGGAGCCGCATAGTAGCCTACAGGCTCCCACAAGACGCTTACTAGAGGGGAAACAACCATTACAACGCAACTTTTACAACGCACTACCATTACAACGAAACTTTTACAACGCAAAAACCATTACAACGCATGTATTTACAACGCATGTTTTTACAACGCAGGTACCTTTACAACGCATACCATTACAACGTAAGTATTGGTAAGTATATAATTATATTTTAAATTTTATATGTTTGGGTTTTTGTAAGGGGTATTTTTAGGGTTCAGGGTCAGTTTTCAGTTTTTGGGTAAAGGGGCATTTTTAGGGTTCAGGGTCCGTTTTCAGTTTTTGGGTAAAGGGGCATTTTTAGGGTTCAGGGTCAGTTTTCAGTTTTTGGGTAAAGGGGTATTTTTAGGGTTCAGGGTCAGTTTTCAGTTTTTGGGTAAAGGGGTATTTTTAGGGTTCAGGGTCAGTTTTTCAGTTTTTGGGTAAAGGGGCTTTTTAGGGTTCAGGATCAGTTTTTAGTTTTTGGGTAAAGGGGTATTTTTAGGGTTCAGGGTCAGTTTTCAGTTTTTTGGTAAAGGGGTATTTTTAGGGTTCAGGGTCAGTTTTCAGTTTTTGGGTAAAGGGGTATTTTTAGGGTTCAGGGTCAGTTTTCAGTTTTTGGGTAAAGGGGCATTTTTAGGGTTCAGGGTCAGTTTTTAGTTTTTGGGTAAAGGGGTATTTTTAGGGTTCAGGGTCAGTTTTTAGTTTTTGGGTAAAGGGGTATTTTTAGGGTTCAGGGTCAGTTTTCAGTTTTTGGGTAAAGGGGTATTTTTAGGGTTCAGGGTCAGTTTGGGGTTTTTGGGTAAAGGGGTATTTTTAGGGTTCAGGGTCAGTTTTGGGTTTTTGGGGTACAGGGGTATTTTTAGGGTTCAGGGTCAGTTTTGGGTTTTTGGGTAAAGGGGTATTTTTAGGGTTCAGGGTCAGTTTTGGGGTTTTGGGGTACAGGGGTATTTTTAGGGTTCAGGGTCAGTTTGGGGTTTTTGGGGTACAGGGGTATTTTTAGGGTTCAGGGTCAGTTTTGGGTTTTTGGGGTACAGGGGTATAAGGTAAAAATAAAATTAAATTAAATTTAAATTAAATCAATTAAATAAAATTAAATTAAATTAAATTAAATTAAATTAAATTATATTATTTTCAATTATTTTAAATTAAAAAAAAATAATATATACTTACCAATACTTACGTTGTAATGGTATGCGTTGTAAAGGTACCTGCGTTGTAAAAACATGCGTTGTAAATACATGCGTTGTAAAAGTTTTTGCGTTGTAAAAAATTCGTTGTAATGGCATGCGTTGTAAAAGTATGAGTTGTAACGTCATACATCCTTACTAGAGGCATTGGGGGGGCTTACTTGGAGGAAGGGATGACACCTGGATCCCACAATACACTCAGTGACCCGTGAGCCCTGACTCCCTGACTCCACGATTATAAACGTTGAAGGTGTGCCGGTGCTCCAGAGGGGGCCTGGACCTATGCCTCGCCCATATGCCGCCTAAGAAAACGCAGTTCAACAAGGTCTCAGGTTACTTTGGCAATTCTTGTAAGAGTTGCGGTCCGAACGTTGAACACGTCCAGACAGAGGGGCCCTAACTCGTGATGAACTTCTAGCCATGGTGAGGGACTTTAAAAGTGAACTTTGAGATGATATTAAAGCTGACATCACCGCTTTTCTTGACGCATTCAAGTCCGACATGGCTTCAAAAATGTGTGAGCTGCGCACCAACGTGGATTCCGTGGGGACCAGCACCCTCGACCTGGAAGTCAAATGTCAGACTCTCGAGGATCATCTTCACCCGCTTGAAGAAGGCACAGAAGCCCTCACAGCACAACTGAACTCTGTGCTCCTCAAATGTGAGGATCTGGAGAACCGTTCCCGACGAGAGAACATCAGAGTGCGCGGCCTGGAGGAAGGACGAGAAGGGACTGACCTGGAGCAATACATCATTGGTCTCTTCACCACTATTATGGGTAGCGATGGCCCACCGATTCAACTGGAACGTGTTCACAGAGTGGGCCTAGCCCCACAAGGGAAACATCAACGGCCCGAGACATGTTAGCTAAGTTTGCCTCCTTCAAAACAAAGGAGTTGGCATCCGCAAAGCCCGAGGGCGAGACACAATTGACTACCAAGGAGGATCCTGCTCGTTGTTTCAGGATTTCGCCCAAGCTACGCTGATGCGTCGCCAGCAGTTTTGCCTAGTCACCACCGCACTGCGTGACAAGCAAATTCGATATAGGTGGACATTACATTTGATTGTGTAAATACTGTTTTTAAACTTTGTGTGTTAATTGATCTAAGAATTTGCGCACTTCTCCCTCACCTGTTAGTCTGTTCTGGGCACCTATTCCTACTTTACAACACCCGTGGAGCCGATCTCAACGCTGCCACGGGACAGGGAACCGCCATTATCGCCATCAGCGAGCGAGCCTGCCGCCAGGCCACGCCCACTTGCCAGGCCACGCCCCTTCCCTTGTATAAAACATGTACAGCACTCGTACGCGCAGCGGACGGGCGCACCGGGCGCGCCGTCAGCGCGCCAAAGGCAAGCCCGTCTGGGCCCGTCCGGGCCCGAACGGTCCCAGGCCCAGCCACTATGCCCCTGTCTCTCAAGACACACCCAGCATATACACGTGATATGCTCATGGCTTTGAACCCCCTTAAACATCCTTTCTGTAGTTACACCCACTTGGGCGATAACCCTTTCATGGGTTGCAGTCTCTGCAATCCGTCATGCACAGAAACTGAACGTGGCGGCCTACAGCTGGGCCTACTTAATTGCAGGTCGCTTGTTAAACACGCCCACGAAATAAATCTCTTGATCTCGGACCATGCCATGGATATTCTGTTTCTCACCGAAACATGGCTCACCCCCAACAACGGCCACGACATGGTCAACGCACTCCCTCCGGGCTACCAAATCCACTCTCTGAACAGACAATGCGGCAGAGGAGGGGGCCTAGCCATAATACTTAAAGATTCCCTCACTTGCAGAATCTCGGATGGCAACATCAAAGACTGCGAAAGCTGTCACTTTAATATCCAAATTTCACCTGAAATTTCCTTGTCAGGACTGCTTGTATACCGCCCCCCCCGGACAAATCGCCGAGATCCCGAGCAAGCTAATTGACCATATTACCCTTGAGGCCATGACCTCCTCTAACTACCTCTTATTAGGGGATCTAAACCTTCACTTCCTGGACCCTGCCGACACGCCTGCAGCTGAACTACTGCTGGATATCTCCTCCATTGGTCTCTGCTTAAAGAACTCACATGCTACCCACGATAAAGGACAGTTCTTAGATCCAATCTTTACAAACATTCCAGGCCTCAAGACAAGCGTGCACCTTCCCCTCCCCTAGACGGACCACTTCCTGGTCCCATTCGAATGGCACATCAATATCCCTCCACCCCAAATGCCCAAAACCAGAACTCTCACTAGGCGCTGGCACAAGCTGGTCCCTGAAGAATGGGCAGCCAGACTCAGGGAAAATACCCCCATCCCCACTCAAAACCCCATTACGTCCGACACTGAATTCAATACATGGCTCACCCAATCATTGGATGGCCTCATACCGAGATCCAGCTCCCTTAAACGCACTAAAAGAGTGAACCCCTCTCCCTGGTACACTCCTGAATTGAATCTCCTTCGCAGGGAGTGCAAGAGAAATGAACGCGCATGGAGGAAAGACATGACAGCAGACAAGAAAGTCAGGTTTCGGGCCTCCATAAAAACGTACAAACTTGCGCTCCATAAAATCAAAAGTACATTCTACGAAGATAGAATTAAAAACTCATCCTGTTCCGCCCAGGAAACCTTCGCCATTCTTAAAGAACTCCTGCATCCCCCAGACCCCCCTGTGAAACCTCTGGACCCCACAGCCGCGGAAAATAAATGCACGAAACTGGCTACCTTTTTCGACGATAAAATTCAAAAAATCCTCGCATCCCTCCCACCCTGTGATGCTGGTTGCATAGAAGGGGACCCCCCCCACCATTCCTCCGGCCACAGCCCTTCCACTGACGTCCCCATACCTCTTCTTGACACCTTTGGCCCAGTATCCACGTAAGAGGTAGCCGTGACGCTGGCCACAATCAAGAGTGGCTCTCCCAGTGATCCGGTGCCGCTACGCTTCCTGAAAAAGGTAGCCCCCACCATCATTCCTCCTCTCACGTCTCTCATCAATGCCTCCCTTACACAGGGAGTAGTCCCTCCCAGCTGGAAAGCAGCGGTGGTCAAGGGTCTTTTGAAGAAATCCTCACTGGACCCCCAGGACCCAGCCAACTACAGACCAATCTCCCTCCTCCCAGGAAACAGCAAAATTACGGAGAAGCTAGTGAATAAAAAATTATCTTTTTTCCTAGAAAGCACCAACCTCCTAAAAAACTCACAGACTGGCTTCCGCCCAGGCCAGGGCACTGACACCGCCCTCCTGGCGGCAGTGGAAGAGGCCAGAAGCATTTTGGATGCAGGAGGATCAGTGGCAGTGATCCTCCTGGACCTCAGTGCGGCCTTCGACACTGTCAATCACCAGGTTTTAATCCAGCGGCTGAGAGACATCGGAGTTAGGGATATGGCCCTGAAGTGGCTCTCGTCATTCCTAAATGACCGCTCCTTCCGAGTCTGGGAGAACGACAGCCGCTCCCCCGCGATCTCCCTCCGTTGTGGAGTTCCACAGGGCTCATCTCTCAGCCCGACGTTATTTAACGTTTATATGTCTCCACTGGAGGATCTGGTCACCCCGTTTGGTGTGTCAATTGTTAATTACGCAGACGACACCCAGCTGGTAGCGACCCTTTCACACCCCCATCAAGATCCCTCCGACCTCCACAGCTGTCTTACCGAAATCCACAGCTGGATGAACACCTCAGCCCTAAAACTCAACGGGTCCAAGACCGAACTCCTGCTACTTGGACAAAAAGGGCCCTCCTTGCCGCCTAACATCTGGCCCGACTGCTTGGGTGACCCCCCTGCCCCTAAGGAGGAGGTTAAGAGCCTAGGCGTTTGGCTCGAGAAAGATCTGAGCTTCAGAATGCAGGCCAAAAAGACGGCAGGAACATGCTTCGGACTTCTCAGGGCCTGCAGAAAGGTCCTCCCTCTGCTGCCGGTGACCTCACGTAAACTTTTGATCCAAGGTCTTATCCTAGCGAGGTTGGATTACAGCAACGCAATCTACATGGGCGCCCCGGAAGCTACTTTCAACACTCTGCAGAAAATCCAAAACGCTGCGTCCCGACTTCTCACTCACACCCCGGCCAGATCCTCAGCAAAGCCAGCCTTGAAGCTGCATCACTGGCTCCCAGTCAGAGAGAGGGTTGTCTTCAAGGCCCTCTGTCTGGCCCATAAACTACTTCATCACAAAGGTCCACCCATTCTCAATAAATTCATCACTCCCTATATAGCCACCAGAGCACTTCGGTCAAACCAAGAGAACCTCATTGTTGTTCACAGAGTAAAAAAAGCACGGTCGGGAGGCCGCCGCTTCTCGGTACACACCGCCAAACGATGGAATAGCCTCCCCCGGAGACTAAGGACCGAACCGAACCTCCTGCAGTTCAGGAAGGCTCTGAAAACTTTTCTCTTCCCTTGATCTTCCTCCCCTTCCGTGATGTCCCCTCCTGACCACAGGTTCTAGCGCCGGGATGCTCCAGGGTTACTGCGCGCTTTACAAAAACCTTAAATAAATAAATAAATTACCCTTTGGAATCGACTTCACTTTCAATAATAAACAGCATCATTTCACCGAGATGGAGGGCGCTGCAAATCTACTTGGCCTCACCAACACATCACCCCGGGAAAGCCCGACCCCACCAGACGCCGTCGGGGGACGAACAAGAAGCAAGGAGACAGGTGAGAAATGGCAGACAGTACCAGCCACTGGCAAAAAGACTCCATGACTGATTTCTGTAATTTGATCCATTACACTCGCCAAAGGCCCTCCATTCCCCAAAAGGTCAATGGACTCTCACGCCCTCTCTCTAGGAGACTCACTGCAGGACTCATATCAGACTGTGCGATGGACTAACGGCGACCCCTTGATCCTATCCTAGTTTAAAAGTTTCACAACAAGGGTCATCTATTATACTTAGCGGACTGTCTGGTGCAGGACTGGTCCTACCCCTAAGGACGTTCGACAATGCGGACCTCGAAGTTTGCACGGATTGTTATCTCTCTTGTTTTGATTTTACTGTTTCTCTTTTAGGTGCTCTTCCCAAGGATTGATACTCCAGGGGCGGGAGTTGAGGGAGGGGGGTGAGGGGAGGCTATTACATTTGCGGATCTCTTCTTCAAAGGGTAGATGGGGGTTAAGCTTTTATCTTGGAATGTCAGGGGCCTCAACTCCCCTAACAAACGGCACAGGCTCTGGAAATATATAGGGGATCATGGGCCTTGGGTTGTGGCTATTCAGGAAACCCACATAAAGCGGGGAGAAGAAGGTAGACTTAAGCACAAACCACCAATGCACGAAACAGAATGGGGCTGCCCTAATCTTCCATTCCTCCGCTCACTTTGTTCATGAGTCCACACTGATGTTAAAAAGGTAGGGCCGATGTCGACCAAGAACCATTCAGTATTTGCCCGGCGTTAGCCGCCTCTCATACCATTCGAGATTTACCAAACAAAGAGGCAGGCGCTGGAGACAGAAGGCAGGAAATAGGCGTTTATTCCGACGGAGCAGAACACGTCAAATCAGACAACAGGGTATCTTCTCGAGGTGCTCTAAACGCATCCTTGAGGCCTGGCCTCTTATACACATGTTTATTGCTTTATTACATGAAACACATTCTTGTCAATACTTTGATGTACGGAAAGGCATCCTCGGAATCCTCACTTTGGGCCTGTTCCCACACACATTTACAGTAGAAGTCCCCACCCCGGTCACAGTAGGTGATGACTATCGCACACCAGGACATTCCGCTGGGAACGGGGGGGTGTGTGATCAGTCGGATCTTCGGGGTGCGGAAGCATTGATTAATCCCCGTTCCCTTGATGTGAGGCGAGGTCCTATTGTAGGGGTAATAAACTGCATCTGTTGGGCTAGGTGATGGCCTGGGGTCAGGCCGGACAATCAGGCAGGGAGGAAGGGTTTATCAAATGGGCCTGTTCTTTGAATGAGATAAAAGAGCGAGGGGGTTCAGCACGGGATGTGGCTCGGAGACAGGGTCGCGTTAGAGGTGCGTTTATGGCTCAAGCAGGAGAGACCGGGGGCTGTCGGGCGCGGGGGAATGCTTGCGAGGCCGGGGAGCGAGGGGGAGAGACGTGCAGGCTATTGGCAATGGGCAGAGAGGCCATGACACACAAAATGGCTGCCACTTACGTGCATGATGGGGCCTAAAAAGGGACAGGATGGCGTGGCCACTGTTTCACGATTTTCACTTTACTTTCAACAGTGGCGGTGGGAAACATAAATGAACGCCGCTTATGTATACCTAATTTTAGTCATTTTCCACAGTCCCCAGTTTTTATAATAAGTTAGTTCATTCCTGTTCATGTCACAGGCGAGGATGTACAAGCTGACATTAGTTATACAATTCGCTTTGTTAGCCCATATGCATTACAGGCAGATGGGAACAATTTTGTTATCAATGCAGACAGAATCGTACATAACCATATGTAGTCAATGTGACGGGCGGGGAGACAGTGGATACAAAATTACATTAGCTGCATCATACGTTAGACCTTGGAGGCGGGGACATTACATTAGACGAAGTAGGAGATTCGTTCGAATACAAACATGATGTCATACAAAAAACGTTCTGGCAGGATAAGGGCTATTATCACTTGAGGTCTGGACTCCATGGGGGTCAAAACTAGACAGTATGTTCAAGTGCATAACTGGTGTTCTACAATCATCAAGATACAGAGTTAACGCCTTCTTAGTTATCCATGTACAGTTGAAAGTGACCGATGTAAGGTTTCGAAAGCTCAATTGGGTGATTAATCAATACAAAGTGGTTGGGAGAGGAATTCAAATTAATACAAGTGACAGTCAAGGGGTGGTAATGTTAAAAAAAAAAGGTTCGTCTTTCCAGTGTCTTAATTACAGCGAGCCATCACTGGTGGTCTCTTATTGTTTTTCTTCTTTCGTTGGCACTGTTGAGCACCAGAGGTGGAGCTATGCGTCCAGCTCGGATTCAGATTTCGCGTTGCAGGGTGTAGCCACTCTTTGGTCTCGGACCACAGTCCTGTTCATCCTGTTACCTAACTAATCTACCATAGGTACTTTAGTCGGGGTACCCGTATCCCGTTCTTCTTTCCGGGACAAACCCTATTCTATCTTTTGTGCAGTGTTTCTTCTTTAAATCAAAGTTTAAAAAAAACTCCATATGGAAAAAGGGGTAATGGGGGCGTGCTTTGGGAGGCCGAGAGAAAAGAGGGCGGAGTGGGATCAGATCTGAAACGGACCAAGGGGGGGCAGAAATTTCAAGCAAGTGGGCCCATCGATCGGGCACAATGGGCTGGGACTTTCGGCACGAGCTCATCAACCATGCAAGGGCTTCCGGACAGCCCTTCTTTCCTTCACTTTCCACGTTGAGAATGGTGCCTTGTCCCGCAACTCTTTGCTCAGTGGCTCCACCTTGGTCGAGGTCATAGATATTCCCTGATCTGCAGCCAGGCGGTACATCACGTCCGGCCCCTCTCCTCCGACGATCCGCACGTTATCTTTAAATGAGTACAAAAAAACAAGTTTTTAGAGAACTGGCAGGGGAAGATGTTTATACACTTTAATTTCTCTCCCAACCCCAAGTAGTTGGGGAAACGTTTATTGGTCACGATAGGGTGGATGCTTAGTAACCCTTACATCGGTGTATGCTGTTAACTCATGCATCATGGCTGTGGTGCAGGTCTGCAAGTATCTTTCTATTTTCAAACATCATGTCTGTCTGGTGTCTATTCCTGTCATATTCGCATCGAATTCAAACCGGCTCCTCCAGTAGAGACTTGTGTTTTTCTAAAACAAATCCTGTTGAGCTATACCTTTCTTCAAGGTCTGCTAGTTCATAAAAAGTGTGAAGTGCTTATTATCATGGGCTTACAGCTACCTTTTCCAGGGAAGGACATACGTTAAGCATTTTTCTTTTCTGACAGCAACGGCTAACTTTTATCAGTTTTTGGACGATTTATCTTTAAAAACAAGGTCATCAGCTACAGTCTTTAAGATTTTCTGGGACGGCTGGTTACAGAACTGGGACAATTCTGGAAAACGGGGACGTTTCGGACATTCTACTTAAGTGCAATGGGCGGTGGTAATCCGAATGAATGAGGGTGGAGTTACTAGAGCACTAAAAACAAAAGCCACTGACATATATTTCCCTTATAAGGGTCAGATTAGGGGACATTAGTGGTCTTACCTGTCCTTTCTTTCTCAGCCAATTAAGTTCCATCATTTTACAGAAAGGAGAGGTAGTAACATGGCGAAATACGATCGTTTTGTTTCTGTCAATTTGTTCAAACACTGCCGTGTCTAAAGCCAATTATACCTGTGCCGGCGAGGCACAGTGTCGTCGTTCATTCAAAAGGGAGCAAGAGAGCCCTCAGAGAGAGAGAGAGCGTCGTGTGCACCAAATAGGCTATTAGTACACGTACAACATAAAGAGAGAGAGAGAGAGAAACGTGTATAATAATAGGTTATTCAGTGCACACACATATAGAACAGTACGGGTCGGTTTCACGTATAAAACACAAGCTGAGAGAAAACATAAATTCATAGTTTACATACACACAAATACCAGACAGGGTGCGACAGTACATACATCAAGTATGGAAACCTAAGACAGAACACAGAGCTATTTTGGGCAAAAGGACTTTGTCATGCATGTTGCGTATTCTCAGTATTCTTTTTAATTCATTTTGGGGGTCGAGCTCTTTGTTCTCCTTCCCTCCTAATAGTAGACAATTTTTGTTGGTGACCTCGCTTCAAAAATACTTACTCCTTTTTAATTGGTCGGACACTAGTCAAGTCGTGCTTATACTCACGGTGGGGCCTTCCAATATCTAGCAAATGATGATCCAAGCTGAGGTAAAGGAGGTGTATCAGTCGGACGTGCGATGATACAATTCTGATTTTTCTACGAGGGTGGAAGAAGAAGGGGTAAATCTAAAACATAACAATATCCCTAATATCTGGGCTGAGGGGGATTCTGGATGAACCCCAACCCGGGGTACTCTTGACTTCTCTTATTTAGTCAGCACGTAAATTGACTCACCGGTGCGCATTATTTTGGGGATACATTTGGGATATCGGTTCGGGGCCGAGGTACTACAATAACCCTTCAAGTTTCTGGTGTAGGCCACTCTCCCATTCACTAGCTCCAGAGAGGGAGAGAGTCGTTCCTAGGTAAGGTAAGTGCTATATTCCTTTTCGCCCTTCACATGCAGGTACCATGTTCGGGCTTATTTTTCTTATTCCATTAACCACTCGATCAACACCTCCGTCATACAAAAGCATTCTTTTATCGACCCAGACGTGCGCCACACATACGCATTCATACCGTACAAATCAGGGCCCATGCGCACATTCATACCATACAATTTTCATGCTCTCAGAGATAGCTCCTGCATATAATGTACCATCTCACAGAGATGGCCTATTTTCCTCGCGTGGAGCATGGTGCGTTTTAGGTCCTCTCCATACTTCAGCTGAATTTCCGATGTAACCTGCAGAAAAAGAAAAGAGGGGGAGGGGGCAGTGTTCAAAGCACATCAGCGCGCATAAACATAAAAAATGTTTTTACCTACCACGTACCTGACTTATCTCTGTGGGATGCAGTCCCTTTTATCTCGGCATTGAAGCCCAAAGGAACCGGTAGTGCGGAAAAGATAACCAATGACAGGCTGTTCATTACATAGGTCGTCCAAGGGCGGTAGTACAGACCGCGTATAGGAGAGGGTCAAAGGCCAGGGGTATTTAGTATAAGGTGGGGGGGTGACGGATTCATGTTTTCATTCGAGGGAAAGAAAAAGTTTACGGTGGTATAGGGTCGTTCCTGTTCACAGAGCATGGTATTTAAAAAAAACAACAACCCTATCAATCTAAATGACTGTTACGATGCTAGTTCCATATATTTTTCTTTTAAAACCTTGATTGTAAAAATGTCAGTATTCAAATACGGGCCCCCAACCATACAGGCCGGCCACGGGGCAGACGGGAAACACATGAGGTAAGAAGATATTACACTGTAGTACAGGAGTACGTAACGAGCGAGCCATTTAATTGGAAAAACTAAACGTGACAAACGGTTGCAGGATCAGTGAAGGTTGATTTTATAATTGAAAGTAAAACAGGATCAGTTACAATAAAATCATTCATACGCATACCATGGGCGAGTATCATGAGTAACATTTACTTCGGAGCTTAAATAACACAATAATTAATAGTAAATAAACCCGACATCAATAGGGTTGTCCGCATGCTCAGTCAGTACACTTCCCCACCCGCCATGTGCACAAAGACCGCATACATCCCCCATAACATCAGGGCTAAGTAACTAGAATCGTCATAAGGAGTTGCAAGTCCCGCCCATACTGGCGCCATTTTGGTCGAGGCCAGGCGGGTCCAGAGTATAGTTCGAATGCCTCCAATAACTAGCGTCCGGACCAGAATCCCTTTCGGCAGTTCAAAAAAATTTGTTAGTGCCAACAGAAAGAACAGGCTGCATGAACCGTGACTCAAGGGGGGGGGGCAAAAATCTTCCCTACCGGGTCACGCCACCGGAGCTGATCGAGTGTCTCTTGGTAATTCAGACAAAAGCTGGCGTCATCATGAGAGCACCATCCTCTCGCGGCAACGTCGCGGCCACTCCGGGGAGCGGGACAGCAGGCGTATCCCTCCACCGATGCGCTGAATCAGCCTCTCTCACGGCACCAGATGGGGATAAGGCGGTGGTCACCCGGGGCAGTGGCATATCCATGGGGGATAGTCGAGCAACAGTGGCGGTTGCCCCCACCGGAAGCCCGCGGGAGTCGAGGGCCAACGACTCTCGTAGAATCTTTAAGGCTTGGACAATGTCTTAAAGAGTGTGGCTTGTGCCCGAGCAGGCAAGCATTCGAGTTCCAGAGTAGTCCAGAGCCGTTCTAGTGGACCAGGCCCAAATCCAGGGAGCCGGCCGCCATTTTGAGCGTTCCGCAGCAGCAGCCGCTCTTCACCCCGGCCACCGGAGCGGGTCCCCCGGCCATCCAACCGAGTGGAACGCCAATGGCAGTCCTGGTGCAGCCGTCCGGGAGGTGAAACGCTAATGGTTGTCCTGCTGCAGCTGACCGGCGAGTGAATCGCTAAGGGGCGCCCTGCTGCAGCTGACCGGCGAGTGAAACGCTAAGGGGCGCCCTGCTGCAGCTGACCGGTGAGTGAAACGCTAAGGGTCGCCCTGCTGCAGCTGAGGAACCTCCTCCTGGGGAGGTGGGGGAGGCCCGTTCGCGTCGCCTCCCCCCAGGGCACCCCACGCCATCTCTTGGTGCAGCATTATAGGATGGCTGGACCAGGCAACAAAGGGGGGAGCCATCCGCAAGGCATCCCCCGCACACAACTTGCTGGACATCACCTCTGGATGATCCGGGGACGGGTCTTGGCGCGCTGGGTAGCCTCCGGCCTATTTGCACAACGGGCCGCCACCGACGCTACCTCGCCGGCTGACGGCTTTTGTAGACTTTTTTTATAGCCCAAAGCCTACTAAAAAGTAGCTCAAAGTAGCCCAACAGGAACAGCGTCAAGCAGACGGCAAATGCATTTGGGTTTGTTGTTGCAGCCGACTGCCATGTAAATAGTTGTTTAATAAAAAGTTTTAAATAGTTGTTTAATAAAAAAAAGTTTTAACATGTTACTTTGCTGGAGTGTTGTATATATTTATAATATTTGCATAGGGTTTGTCGTTATTTGGGCGGGGTGGGCGATGGATCCGAGCTGTCTTGCAGCCATCATGGCGTCTAGCTCGGTTCTTCTCACTAGTTTCATATTTCTCATGAGGGGTTGTTCCTAATGTTTCTATTTTAGCGGGGTCAAAAAGATCCCATCAGTGGCCTACTGATTTTGCTCGATTCCTTTTGTTTTCCCTAACGATTTTTATGTTATAGTTTGCTAGCATGATACAACGGCTAATCCGTATTTTTATATATATGTCCTTTTTATTAGGGGTGTCCTCCAGTGGGGCCGGATGGTTCACCTCTAATAAGCGGTCCGGGCTGAACCAACTACCAACAAACGGGGCGAAGATAGGCATGACGGGTTACAAAGGGGACAAAAGTCTGCACTACCTATCCTCACTATCCGCAAAGACTAAACAGAGTATTGCGACCCTGTGCTTATTTGTGAATAGAGAATAACCCAAAGAGAACCAATCCCGAACGATCAATGTTCGGATAAACAATCAATCAAATGAGGGATAAAATAGGCACGACGGATTACAATGGGGGCAAAAGCCTGCGTTACCTATCCTTCACTATCTGCAAAGACTAAACAGAGTATTGCGACTCTGTGCTTGTTTGCAAATAGAGAATGATCCAAAGAGAACCAATTCCAAAACAGTAAATGCTTGGGTAACAATCAATCAAATGGAGAGGGAAGCAGGCACGACGGATTACAATGGGGGCAAAGGCCTGCGTTACCTACCCTTCACTATCTGCAAAGGGAGAATACTCCTATCCTTCCCCATTTGTAGACAGAGAATCTCTCAGAACCAAACAATCAAATGCGTAATACTAGTATTTTCCAATGACAATCAAACAATCAATTCGCAATTCGTCGTGTTACACGACCTTACCCGGACCGCATGGACAGTTTCTCGTCTTCCGCTTCCAGCGCCTGATCGTCCTCTATTCTCCGTAATTGCTGTGGCACTCCTGATGGTTCCGAGTCAGGACCGTAGATCACTCGAGAGAGGTCTGCTCGGAACCAGTGAAGTTCGGATGGTCGGCTGCCAGACGAGGGTCTATCGGGCAGGTGCACTTCCCGATCGTTGCAGTCGTTCACTCTGTCGTTGGGACCTCTCCCACTGGATCCATGTGTCGCTGATGGGCCCCACGTTTGGGACGTCAATTGTTAAAAAGGTAGGGCCGATGTCGACCAAGAACCCTTCAGTATTTGCCCGGCGTTAGCCGCCTCTCATACCATTCGAGATTTACCAAACAAAGAGGCAGGCGCTGGAGACAGAAGGCAGGAAACAGGAGTTTATTCCGACGGAGCAGAACACGTCAAATCAGACAACAGGGTATCTTCTCGAGGTGCTCTAAACGCATCCTTGAGGCCTGGCCTCTTATACACAGGTTTATTGCTTTATTACATGAAACACATTCTTGTCAATACTTTGATGTACGGAAAGGCATCTTCGGAATCCTCACTTTGGGCCTGTTCCCACACACATTTACAGTAGAAGTCCCCACCCCGGTCACAGTAGGTGATGACTATCGCACACCAGGACATTCCGCTGGGAACGGGGGTGTGTGTGATCAGTCGGATCTTCGGAGTGCGGAAGCATTGATTAATCCCCATTCCCTTGATGTGAGGCGAGGTCCTATTGTAGGGGTAATAAACTGCATCTGTTGGGCTAGGTGATGGCCTGGGGTCAGGCCGGACAATCAGGCTGGGAGGAAGGGTTTATCAAATGGGCCTGTTCTTTGAATGAGATAAAAGAGCGAGGGGGTTCAGCAGGGGATGTGGCTCGGAGACATGGTTGCGTTAGAGGTGCGTTTATGGCTCAAGCAGGAGAGACCGGGGGCTGTCGGGCGCGGGGGAATGCTTGCGAGGCCGGGGAGCGAGGGGGAGAGACGTGCAGGCTATTGGCAATGGGCAGAGAGGCCATGACACACAAAATGGCTGCCACTTACGTGCATGATGGGGCCTAAAAAGGGACAGGATGGCGTGGCCACTGTTTCACGATTTTCACTTTACTTTCAACAGTGGCGGTGGGAAACATAAATGAACGCCACTTATGTATACCTAATTTTAGTCATTTTCCACACTGAAGGACAAGGAGGGCAGGTTTATTATGGTAAAGGGGTCGCTGATGGGCAGACCTTGCACAATAGCTTCTGTATATGCACCTAACACAGGGCAACTTGATTTTCTCTCCTCCTTCCTGGATTTCTTACTAGGTTCTGCAGTGGGGGATCTCATTATCATGGGGGATTTTAACCTCATCTGGGATCCCCCTCTAGACTCCACTAATGCACAACGTTCCGGGGGGGGGGGGGTACATTTTCCACACTGCTCAAACAAACATTGCAACAATTGGGGCTGTTAGACATCTGGCGTCATCTTCATCCGGACAAGAAGGACTTCTCCTTCTTCTCTCATGTTCACAAACCATATTCCCGCATTGATCATGTTTTTATCAGCCAATCGCTCACACATACAGTCACGGATTCTACCTTTCTCCCTATCACTATCTCAGATCCTGCCCCTATGACCTGTCTTTTGGATTGGCCAGCCCCGCGTTCTAAACTCACGAGATGAGAGAGTTCCTATGTAGGGACCATCTCCACCGAGATGACCTTCGCAAAGCGATCAAAGACTTCTTTTTTACTCAATGACCCAACTGATACAAACCTGGCGAATAATTGGAATGCATTTAAAGCACACATTAGGGGTCACTGCATCTCTCTTGCCTCCTCCCTCAAAAGACTTCAAACTAAGGTGTGTTTGGACCTCAAAAGGGAATTGGTAGTAGCAAAGGGGCAGCATAAGGCCTCTCCCTCAGCCCTGTCACTGAGGAAAGTTACGGCCCTCAGGGGGAAGCTTAATGCAATTTACATGAATAGGGCAGAGAAAACCATCCTGAGACTCCAGGCTAGAGGTTATGAAGGGAAAGATAAGGTGGGCTCCCTACTAGCCAAACACTTATGGGTCAAACAAGAGAAAGAATACGTTACACAGATCCTAGACGAGTTTGGAGTAACCCACACTAATGAGGAAGGGAAAGCTCAGGCATTCCATGATTTGTGTCAATGGTACATGATAAAATATCGTGACCTTACAGGAGGCACAACTGTTGATGTTTAACTTCCTATTCTGGATTAGAAATAAATTTTGTAAGAGTCTTCAATGCTCATTAAAGGTTTTCATGAGATTATCTTATTTATTCAAGAGTGTGTACTCTAGTATTTTCATTTTTGTTTTTTAAATGAACTCTTTGTTAATCAAAACATATTCATTCCCGTCAAAATCATTACATTCCAATGTAATTTTCATCATTAAAATTAGATTCCATGATTTGTATCATAAACTATACCGAGCTGATGCCCATAGCGAGTCCAGGCAATCGCACTACTTGGTTCCCCTTGATCTGCCACAGCTCCCTGCCTTCGCCAATGAAATGCTTGCTGGTTGTATCACCCTGGAGGAGGTACAGGCAGCGATCGACTCCTTAAAACGTCACAAGGCACCAGGGCCTGATGGCTTTACTGCCCTATTCTGCCGTACTTTCACAACAGAATTGGGTCCTCACCTAACCATGCTCTTTAATGATATTGCAAGCCGGCAGGCTGGGACCCCATCTATGGGCGAAGCTCTAATTTCTATTATCCTGAAACCCGGGAAGGACCCTCAGCATTGTTCATCTTATCGCCCAATTGCCCTGCTTAACCTAGACGCCAAATTATACTCCAAGATTCTAGCTACCCGGCTCGAGACTTATCTCCCTGACCTTATCCACCCAGACCAATCAGGTTTTATCAAGGGGCGGCAGACACATGACAATCTTTGACGCATTTTTCATCTAATTGATAAGGCCCAAAAGAAGAAGATTCCTGCCGTACTACTATCGCTCGACGCGGAGAAAGCTTTTGATCGTGTTGATTGAAATTTCATTGAGCTTTCTCTGCGATCCTTGCCAACTTTATTGCTCCTCGGTCTCGCGTTGTGTTTAATGGGGTGGACTCAAACTTCTTTGATTTAGAGAGAGGGACCAGACAAGGTTGCCCTCTTTCCCCGCTCCTCTTTGCCCTGAGTATTGAACCCCTGGCAGCCCGGATTCACGCTCATCAAACAATCAAAGGACTCTGTTTTGGGACGGAGGAACATAAGATTGCCTTATTTGCGGATTACATCCTTTTACCAGTCACTAACTCGGCCGCCTCCCTTCCGGCCATTACTCAGGAACTAGAGCAATTAGAAGCAGTGTCCGGCTTCAAAGTCAATCTAACAAAATCATATATCCTGAATCTCACCCTACCTCACAACTCTAGAGGCCACATCCCCTTTTCAATGGGTGCGTAAGGCCATTACATATCTGGGGATCATATTTACTACCAAACTTACTGACCTCTACAAGGCTAACTTCCCACCCCTTTTGCAACGCTTAAGAGTTGATTGTAAAAAATGGAGCACAGTCTACATTTCATGGATTGGCAGGATCAATGCAATTAAAATGAATGTCTTGCTGCGTCTCCTCTACCTCTACCAGGGCCTCCAAATCCTACCAGATAAGGCACTTTTTCCTGAATTAACCCCTTCCATACTGATGACGAGCTCAGCTCGTCATCAGCATTACCTACCCTGTGCGGATGACAAGGTGAACTCGTCACTCAACATGGTGATTTTGAAATTCCAGCACACAGCGGGAAAACCGCTAGCGTGCAAGTGGTTAAAAACCTTGTTGCTCAAATTCATTTGGCAAGGGAAGCGTGCATGCCATTCCTATAACCTATTAATTAGCCCACGTCTGAAGAGAGGCCTAGCCCTACCAGACTTTCTCACCTACAATAGAGCGGCCCAATTACGGGTACTGAGCGAATGGTCCCTACGAGCATTGGACAAATTGTGGCTCCACATTGACAGACAAGTGACGAGTAGGACGATCTGGGACTTGCCATGGCGCCGCAAAGCTGATAAACCTCTCAATGCTTACTTAAGTGTGCCTACCTCCACCATCCTCCAAGTATGGGATGCAGTAACTAGAACTCTACCACTGACTACCTTCCCATCCCCCTATATCCCCATATACTTCTCTCAAGATTTTCCAACAGCCCTTCATGAGGGACCTTTTGACTTATGGGATAAAGGGGGTTGGCTCATGATCTCGGACCTCTTTCAGGGCACTAAGCTACGCTTCTTTCACGACTGCATGAACCATGTTCACCTTCCACCCACCGAGCAATACCATTACACTCAACTAATCCACTGGGTCCAACAACCACAGATTTGGCAAGCCGCCACTAGAGCATACCTTCCCATAGAGAAATGTTTGCAAACGGGCACTACGGGCAAAGGATGTATTTCCTTTCTCTATAATCTCCTACTCACACTAGCACCGCACCGCACCCAGCGACACAGGGTGATTTGGGGAGATATGCATACAGATTCCACCATTGGATAAGCATTGGGAATCCCTGTACAGAGACATAACAAAATTTAACAGATCCATGCACCTCAGGGAAGCCCATTACAAAACGCTTTATGATTGGTATCTTCATCCTCATAAACTGCATACTATTTTCCCGGGCACTTCTAATCGGTGTTGGTGAGGTTGTGGTCTGCTGGAAGACTTTAAACATATCTGGTGGGATTGCCCGGTCATTAAAACCTTTTGGAAGGAAATCCTCTCTCAAATCAAAGTTATACTTGGCTACCCAACTGGGGACTCCATAGAACATGTATTGCTGGGGCTCCGCGTCCCCTTGCTTAAATACCAAACACATGCGGATAGATCTATTCTCTGGCTCTGTTTGGGAGCCGCGAAGATGGCCATAGCAGGGGCATGGAAGAAGCCTGAGTCCCCCACGCTCATTCAATGGCACGCTCGATTGTGGAAGGCCTTAGCAATGGAGCGACTGACGTATATAGCTGAAGAGTCACGAAAGGGATTTGATTACATCTGGACTCCCCTGGTCAGCTACCTCTCAGAAGGACCTCCCCTAATTGCCTGTAGCCCTAGGTTGAGAGCTCTCCATCTCTTCCTGATTTAGGTCTCCTCTGTCCATCCAGAGACAGGTACCACAGATGTGATGGCCCTGGTGATGATAGCATCCTCCGTGGGCCATAGGGGGCTCCCGCCTTGGCCTGGCTTCCTCCTCCCTCCACAGCCAACAACACAGCTCCACTAACTTCCCTGGGTATAACCGTAGTTAGACTGTTATTCTTTTTTCTATTTTCTTTTCTATCCACCTTTGTTTCTTTTTCTTCTGTATTGTGTTGCTCTTTTAGACCTCTGTTACATGTTCTGAAGTAATCTAGACATTGCTGCCAGAAAACTTCCAATATGGTTTTACTAGAGGCTATTTATGCATCGCATGATGTTGTTTACCTTAGTAGGAGCTGTATGTCTGATTGGGCCTGGTAGCTCTGGGAAGATAGTAGGTGTACTTATTTGCTCTTAATTGTGCTATGCTGCCTCCTGAGATAACATACTGAGGGGCAACACTGCTGTGGTTATTAGAAACTGTGCTTTCCATTTTAGCTACTTGAAGGACGGCTTTTATGTCCACTGATGTATATGAAACGCATTGTCTGATGGTGCATTATACCTTGTTTGTAATTTGTGGCAAATGTTTCAATAAACACATTTTGACAAAAAAAAAGAAATTCAGTTGATGCAAAACGCATCTCAGCGTTTGTGTACAAATGAGATTTGTATGCAATGGGTACAGTTTCGCCTTCATTGGCGGTATACCCGGATTGATCCGCAATTACACGGATCACCAAATTCGTAGTGTTAACATGTGTGTTGCTGTGTCCAATGTCCAACTGAGAAATCAGGTCTAATTAAGTCATAGAAATGTTTTGCTTTCTCTGCGTAATCTAAAAGGTATGTTCTGCCAAAATGTAAGAATCCTAAAATGGATTGTAAGTTTTTCAGAGTCTTTGGAGGTTGGAGCAGTACACACTTTTCTAAAAAGTTAGCTGCTAGGCTTTTTCCTTCAATTGAGAGCTCATATCCTAAAAACAGGACAATGAGGTGGGCGATTTTTGATTTCTTAAAATTAAATTTGTAGCCCTTAGAGGCGAACCCCAAAATTATGTTGTTCACCCTGGTGAAATGATCTAATAATTCATCGTTCATTAGATAGATATCATCCACATAGGACAATGCCACCTCATCAACATTTTGAAGCAATTCTGTTACTTTTGCTGAGAACAGCCCAGGGCTATTCTTATCCCCTTGGGGGAGTCTACAGAAATGAGGTTGAGAGCAGAGGGCTGAAAATGCGATCAAATATCTGCTCTCAGGCGCTATATTCCATTTGAGATATCTAGTGTTGCTTTGTATTTCTTCAGCACAATGTTATTCATTACTGTGGCACTGTGTGCCTTTTGTACTATAAATGTCTTTGTGCAAGTGTTCAAATGCATAAAGTCTAAGACTACACAATATGAGGTGTCGGTTTCATTACGGGAAACAATGGATTATTCATTGAAGAGGTGCAATTCGCTATTACACCTTGATATTAAAGTTGATCTAAGATTTCCCTGACTTGTTTTTTCACCTCATGTTTTATTGGGACCTGTCTCTGTGGAGTTGGAGTAGTTTTTACTGGGATAACATGCTGGGATTACTCAGCATCCCACCCTACATGAATGCGGTATAATGCAGGAGCTAGAGCTACGGGCCACTCCTGCACGAATGAATATATTGGTGATTCTGGAATGAGGTCGGAGAAAGCTGGTAAGATTACTGTTTCCTTTTGGGCAATCCATACCGAACTCAGTTGGCCAATCTTTTTCAGCCAAAAGGATACCGTATCCAAAAGTCACGTTCTCCCAAAAGAGACCCTTAACTTTCCTGGGTATATCCCCCTCCATATGGAGTGTTATTTTGTATAAATGGTGTGGGACACTTACCATGCTATCAGGTGTCTCCACCGTGATATGTTCATTCAACGCCGCTGCCACCTGAAATTCTATCAGGTTCTGGCCAGCTACTGTGACTTCTGCTGTGCTGTCTAGCATCATCCGAGCCCATTCCCCGTTCAGAAGTTGAGTCTTCAGCAGCCTGGGCATTTCTTATTTTAAGGCCAGCTACTTTCTTCTTTTTAATTTGAGGTTTTGATGTTGGTTTATTTTCTTTTTTGGTATTATAGTCTGCAGTGCGATGTGTATCTCTTGACTTTGTGCGCTCTTCTGATCTGTGGTCTGACCTTCCTTCCCTCTCTGAGTTTTTGGATAAACCCTGAAAGGAACAAGAGGAATGTGTACCAGTATCCTGATACCTGTCAGTCAGTTTTTTTTTTAATGCTATCACGGTTTCTTAGGTTATACCTCCAGTCTGTGGGCTCTTGCTGAGGAGACCCACCCTGTGATTGTAATGCATTTTGCTTATTGTTTTGTTGTTCATTATCCCATTTCTTTTTAGAAGAATCAGGTGCTTGCTTGGCGTTATCCTTTTCAGGATTACCCATTGCTTGTGGTTTCATTGGTCTAGCCCCCAAATTATCTCTACCTAATTCAGCGTATGTATCTTCAAGAATTTTAGGTAATTATCACTTTTGTTCTGCCGGAGTGCATTCCCTCAGGCATAGGTGTATAGCCACCGCGGTTGCCCCCCTTTAATGTTTGCTAACATATGTGTAGATACCCGGGACAAAATTGCCTATTAATTGGATCCCTACGTTCAGAGCAGGTTCTGCCCCATACTCATTCTGTATTTGTCTTAATACTTCTGATATCACTGCTATTGAAGGGGTGCTATATGTCCTGGTATAGACGGAAGCAAAAACTGTACCCCAAGTGGTACAATACTCTATCGGGGAGCTATCCCCATTGGCAAGCAAATTGTCAGTATTCTATGTTTTTCTTGTGGGCCTGTGGCAGAAACACTGCATGTAGCTGTGCTATTTTCTGTGCTATCCAGAATAGCATTTGCTCACGTTTAGTGGGCATTCTTCTCATAACCACGTTTAGTGTTTTTTTTTAATTTATTTTTTTATTGAAGTTGTATTCAGAATTATACAGCGCAAATCATAAAGTAAAAATATCGCAACAAAGTATAATTACATTCATTTTCAAATAACGTAATATCACAGCAATATTACTCAAAATAACACCCCCAAATTTGATCGAATTTTCTAATACACCCAACTCTTTGAGCGTACAACAGTTCGCTTTTCCTAACCCTTTTCATTTTTTCCAACCATTCCTGCAACGTCGGGACATAGTTTGACAGCCAATGCTGCAATAATAAAACCACGTTTAGTGTTTGTGGGGTGATTTTAGTTGCGGTCCTTTGTAGTTAAGCTGCTGGAGTTACCCTTGTGGGTTGAAGTGTGAGTGTTCTCATAATGAACTGTGTCAGATTTATGTAAAGTTGTATTATTTCTTTGTGAAGTGGACATAAGTCTGCTATTGGCAATGTGTCCACTCCTGGATGCGGGTTGTAAGCAGTCAGAACCGGTCAAGTCGCTCCGTCTCTGCCGAGCGAACCGAGCCTCACTTTTTCTGTGGTGTGTGGAAAGGCGCCCTTAAACCTGTTTATATGTTCTGGGTAAGTTAACCGGACCTCTATGTCCTCGTATGCATTGTATTCTTCTGGTGTTTATTTCGGAGTGTGAGTATGAAATGTATGTGTGTGGGCATCTGCAGGTGGGAATTTACTCCATGAATAGAACACCTCCATTCTGTATGCTTTGTGTGCCTCAACCCACGAAGATAACAGTCCCACATAATGCTGGGATTCCAAAAGCTGCTCATTTTTAAGTAAGTGCATTTTTGACATTTTCTGAAATGTTTATAGCACCTTCCTGCTCTCCGTCCTCCGCTGAAGTTGCATGTAATACTGCCGCACCCTTATCTTCGTCAGACATTACAGTCTAGTTTCAAGAAAAATTAGATAAGGTTTAATGCACTATGTAGGGATTTATAATCCTTCAAGCATGAATAAACCTACAGTCAATACATAGAGTATACCTACTCAGCTGTGGCTGATTTTTTTCCCTCCCCACTCCAGACGTCTCTGGGTGAATGTGAGTAGGAGTCTCTGAGAAATGCATGACCGAACTACTCAGATTTGACTGTTAAATAAGAACCAAACCAACGTTGGCGGCACCATATTGTCTAGTTCCTAAAAATCTATATAGGACCTGCACGTTTAGACAACATAAACGTATTGACGTATTGGTGTCCAGACTGATTCCAGACACCCCCACAGGATATGTTTGCCTGTAGACCAGCTTGCTCACAGTGCCACTATGTACCCACCACTCTTACCAAGGAGTGAATAGTTTCTGGCAACTGTTGAACATGACAACCCTCGTCCCCTCAGGGATCGTGGAAACAGTACAGTACTTTTCGCTCAGTCACTCATGCTCACTTTGTCTCAGAGAGATACACAGAATAAACTGTGGGGACATTTTCAATTAGCATTTATTGAACCAGCGTCATTCTAGTGTAAAATACGTGTGCTGCAACAACCATGATACAGAAATATATATGTGCAGTTATAAGTACCAAAAGAGTAAATAAAAGGTAGAATTCTACCATAGTGCTAAAACAATGAATATATACAGGCATTTAGACACATGACAGTAATAATGTGTACTGCTACGATGCTATCCCCTAACTAGATGTACCTGAGTGTACCTAGCATGTATGTAAGGTGTATAGCCCCCTAGGAAACACCCAACCCCGTTACCTGATGTGAGAGAGTTTGGGACCCCATCTTGGTCTCGAGTTGGACACCCCTCGAGGGATGCCAGACCACTGCGTGCTGGAGTATCTGCGTGCAGGGACCTCAGCGTCTTGTGTCAGCATGTCAGCATAGAAGTCTTTTCTCCTCTGGTTTAGCCAGACAAGATGTGTTGCTTATATACCCAAATGGCACCCTCTGAGGTTCTATATAGATGTGTCATGGTACTGTGGGCATGTCGGCCAAGGATGACGATAGTGATGACCCTTATAGAGTCATTAAGCAGAAGATGGTAATCCTGCTGTGATACTGAGAATCATCATGCATAATAAATCAGGTTACTTTTCGGAGAAAACCACACAACATTTATGCAGCACCTAGGTAAGTAAATGGTCAGCACCAAACCCGTTATGTGAAACAATAGTAGGACAAATATAGGTAAAAGGTCATGTAACTACCTAGGCCTATATTGGGATACATTGGGGGTCATAACAATGCATTAAATTATTTAAACTGTTTGAATGTATCCATATATTTAATGCTTAACAATGTTTCTAAAAAATATAACATAATTATGTTTATTATAAAATATTGTATTAACCTTTCAAAATAAAAACTATTACATTAATAATTCTTTAAAATAGTTATGTTGCTGTTAATTAATTCTGTACATCATTTGTAATACATTTTCATCCATCATAACAAAGTATATGTTTTTACTTAAGGTGGCAATTTTTTAATCAAACTTCAGAAAAAATATTTTAAATATAATACTTTCAATTTCACCACATATTTTATTTTAAAAACTAAGATAATTAAGATATAGCATTTTTATACTATTCTATATTCAAAGTAAATAGGTAACCAA
Organism: Lissotriton helveticus; assembly: GCF_964261635.1. NCBI lineage: Eukaryota > Metazoa > Chordata > Amphibia > Caudata > Salamandridae > Lissotriton > Lissotriton helveticus. Next base: position 283,459,912 of record NC_136061.1, on the reverse strand, counting down.
TTAACATTAGTATTTAATACATAAATATTGCTCCTAATTTTGGGGGAATGTAATAAACTTTTAAACATTTCATTATACTTTAACCCCTTCGGGGCTGATGACGAGCTGGGCTCGTCATGGCGTAGCCTCCTCGCACGCTCATGACGAGCCCAGCTCGTCATGAGCCCCACCCTCGGGGGAAGCGCCAGCGCTCCCCCCGAGTCAGCCCGATTTTTTTAGTTTCTGCGGGGATGGCAGGGGAAGACCTTCCCCTGCCTCCCCCCGCCCTCCCCGCCCGCGTCATCAATGACGTCAGCGCGCGAGGCGCGCTGACGTCACCGGAGGCTCCATTTGTTTACCGACGCGCAGGGAAGCCATTTGCTTCCTGCGCGTCGGATGGTAAACAGGTTAGTTTTGCGGCTGGGGCGGGGGAGATTTCAGTATTACTTCTAAGGAGGGAAAGGAAAGGCTTTTCCTTTCCCTCGGTGGCATTTAGAGGTTTCCTGCTGCACGATCGTGCGATCGTGCAGCAGGAATGTTAGGGATTTTTTTTTTTTTTTCATTGATGATCAATTTCGTAGTTCGGGGAGCGGCCCCTTGGGGAAGGGTCGCTCCCCTTGTTGGGGGAACATTATCTATGAAGTCTTCTCTTGGCTGCAATGTTGTTGAAAGGCCGTTTTTTCTACAAAAATGCTGATGGGGGTCATTTATAAAGTAAAATAATAGTGCTCATTGTAATGAAGGATGCAAGTGCCTCTGTCCTTCATTACTTATACTGATGTGTGTTTCTGAAGTGGCTAAAAAACACACCTGTGCTGCCTAGGCAAAGCTCACTAGTGTTTTTGGCCTGATGAATGTTTTTTTTTGTGTGCTGCTTTTCAAACACATGCTTTGTCTCCAGTGACCATGTGTGTGTTACTATGCCATGTGCGATGGGGTCCCTTGAGTGAGCTGTCCATCATAGTGGGAAGCTCACAAATGTTTTTGGGCTGTTGATTGTTACCTGAATTTGTGCTGCAACTCTTGCGCCATCTTTGTCTCCATTGACCATGGGTGCGTTACTATGCAACTGCACAAATGTGCGCAGGGGTCCCTTGAGTGAGCTGTCCATCATAGTGGGAAGCTCACAAATTTTTTTGTGTTGATGATTGTTTTCCTGAGTTTGTGCCGCAACTCGAGCGCCATCTTTGTCTCCAGTGTCCATGTGTGCGTTACTATGCAATTGCACAGATGTGCGCAGGGGTCCCTTGTGTGAGCTGTCCATCATAGTGTTTGGGGTATGCACGAAACATGTCGACCATAGGAGTTGATAGGTACATCTGGACACATTACGTTTAGGGCAGCCTATCTTTGCACCCCGTTTATTACCACCTAGAGGCAAGAATAAAGTTTATTGTAAACCTACTGGGCAGGTATTTCACACATCACATAGTCCACTCCTCAAATACACATGCACCACACATAGTCTAATAAAGTGCTCCTACGTAACTTTCGCAAGTCGCAGCACGCCCCAGCCCGTAGAGGACTGGGATGGCCCCAATGATGAAGCATGTCACCGTGGGGCAACCCTGGTGAGTGAGGGGACACCTAAAAGAGGAGCATTTCTCCCCTTTTTTGTACACAATACCATATTTTCACAATCGACCCCAGTGTGTGTTGGTTGTTATCTGAATAAACTAGCAAGGCTCTTAGGTATCTGGAAGCAGAGACCATTTGTTCATCATAGTGGGAAGTTCACAAATGTTTTTGGGCTGATGATTGCTTTCCTGAGTTTGTGCTGCAACTCGAGCCCCATCTTTGTCTCCAGTGTCCATGTGTGCGTTACTATGCAATTGCACAGATGTGCGCAGGGGTCCCTTGTGTGAGCTGTGAATCATAGTGGGAAGGTCACAAATGTTTTTGGGCTGATGAATGTTTTCCTGAATTTGTGCTGCAACTCGAGCGCTTGCTTTGTCTCCAGTGTCCGTGTGTGTTACTATGCCATCGCACCAATGTGTGCACAGGTCCCTTGAGTGAGCTGTCCATCATAGTGGGTAAATTTAGGAAAGATGGTGCACTCCGCTAGTTGGTGGGCGTTGCCAAACGGGGATCTTCTGTGTGAGTTCACATGCCTCTTATGTGTATAAATGGTCAGAGACTGTTGAGAGCAGCAGATGGGGAGAAAGAAGCTCCTGGTTATAGGAACTGTTTTAGGATTGCGCTTGTGAAAATCAAGGATGCAAGTGCCTCTGTCCAGCATCGCAGTGAACCACAGTAATTCTGTTGTCCCCCTCCCCATGAGAATCCCTGATGATGTCAGCGCGCACAGCACGCGCCAACATCTTCAGGGATTCCCAGGCGGTCGGGAAGCCATTTGCTTCCTGCGCCTGGAGGTGTTAGGTTGGTTTTGAGATATTTGGGGGGGTTTGCAAAGAGGCATCAGGGGAGAGGTAAGTGATTTTCCTCTCTTCTGATGTCTCTTTGCAGGGCATTTCTGGCTCACGGTCGCGCACAGCATTGCGATTGTGCGGTGGAAATGCCCCCACTAGCACCAGGGATTTTATTTTAGATTGTAGGAAGTGACCCATTGTGCAAGGGTCGCTTTCAGGTGGGTCGGATTTTAAATTTAGATTTTCTGGCCTCCCCCCCCGGTGGGCAAATCAACCCGTACTTTTGTCCGTTTTGCCCTTTTTGATGGCCCATCTGTGTGGATGTGATTTTGGGGGTAAATTTGTGTATTGTTTATTCATTTGTTATGTTGTTTGTGAAATGTAGTATTAAATTATTTTTTTTCTTCTTTGTTTTTGATCCAGGCTTTTGCTGTTTGTATTGGTGTAGGTTGTGGTTCGGTTAATGCTGGTTTTGCAGCTTGTGTAGTTGCATGTGCTTGGTAAGTAAATGTTTTTTGTACTATTTTTCCTAGATAAATGTGTTGTTATGAAAAGTGAAGTTATTGCTGTGTGTGTGGCTTTGTGTTTCTTGATTGTTAACTTTTTTTTTGTATTGCTGCTTGATGTGTACTTTGTCTAATCTATACTTTTTTTTTTCTTTCCAGTGGGATTTCCTTTCTTTTTGCTGTGTTTCAGCAGAGTAGGTGCTGGTGAGTCTTCTTATATTTGGTTAGATTTGAATTGTTTTTGAGTGTATTGATTTTTGTGTGAAGACTCTACCTTGTTTACTTCTTCCTTTGCACAGTGTAGGTTGTTGTTCACTTGTGTGTGTGTAGTCTTCTTGATTTGTAAGGATAATGGCTGCTCGCAGGATTACTGCTAAGCAGGTTGTTAGTTTGCTTTTTGAGTCTTCCTCTGACCATGGTCCAGACACTGACTCCGATTCGGAGCATGAGGTAGGTGCAGAAGATTCAGGCAGTGAGTTTTCTCTTCGCATGGTATCATCGGATGATGATTCTTCTTCTAGTGCTGATGAAGTGCCTGTGGTAGAGAGGGACATTGATGTGCCGGTAGAGAGGCAAGAGCCATGTGAGCGGCAGCCTAGGTCCTCAAGGTTTCCCTTTTTTTCACGTCAGGAACAGGCAAGTGTGGTAAAGGCTGCGCCCAAAAGGTTTCACATTGCTGTGGTGCGCCAAAGGTTATCTGGTGCTGCTAGTCTTCCTGTTGTAGAGCAGCATGAGGCATCTGGTGCTGCTAGTCTTTCTGTTGTTGTTGAGCAGCAAGTGGCATCTGGGGATGCGAGTTCTTCTGTTGATGTTGAGATGCAAGAGGCAGCTGGGGATGTGAGTTCTCCTGTTGGTGAAGAGATGCAAAATGTATCTGGGGATGCTAGTATTCCTGTTGGTGTAGTGAGGCAAGAGGCATCTGGGGATGCTAGTGTTCCCGTTGATGTAGTGCAGCAAGAGGCATCTGGCCTGCAGGCTAGGGTGGCTTCTTCTCCTCATGTTAGTGATGACGTCTGGGTTGCCCCTGGCATGGTGCAGCCGGAATTGCCAGACTTCACTGGTGTTCCAGGGTGTAGAGTGGATACTGACAATTTTTTGCCAATTCAATATTTTCAGTTGTTTTTTGACGATGAGTTTTTGCAGGAGATTGTGGAGCAAACTAATTTGTATGCAGAGCAGTATTTGAGGGACCACAGTGCCAGCCTTAAGCCCCATTCCAGAGCTACCCATTGGTCTCCCACATATGTTGAAGAGATGAAGAAGTTTTTGGGATTAACTTTTTTGATGGGCTTGCTAAGGAAGCCATCAATGTCTTCTTATTGGTCCACTAGTCCCTTGATGGCAACATCTATATTTCCAGCAGTTATGACTCGTGATCGATATATGCTTCTTCTTCGCATGATGCATTTTGTTGATAATGATTTAGCGTTGCCACGCGATCACCCTGATTGTGACCGTCTTTTTAAGATTCGGCCTGTCCTTGATCACTTTGTTGATCGTTTTCCTGAGATGTTTGCACCTGGAAGAGAAATAGCTGTGGACGAGTCTTTGGTATTGTTCAAGGGCCGCTTGGTTTTTAGGCAATACATTCCTAGTAAGAGGGCACGCTATGGCATCAAACTGTATATGCTGTGTGACAGTGAGACTGGATATGTTTATAATTTCAGGGTGTACACCGGTAAGGATTCCAGCATTAACACTTCTGCTTGTCCGTCCACTTTTGGAGTGACTGAGAAAATTGTGTGGGAACTAGGTAGACGATTATTTAACAAAGGCCACCATTTATATGTAGATAACTTCTACACTAGTGTGCGTTTGTTCAAGGAGTTGGCCAAAGTGGGCACTGTTGCATGTGGCACGATGCGCAGTAACCGGAAAGGTTTTCCAATAGAACTTGTTTGCAAAAGGCTTGTGCGGGGACAGTCTACTGCATTGCGATGTGGGAAGCTTCTAGCTGTGAAGTTTTCAGACAGGAGAGATGTTTACATGCTGACTACTATCCATGACGAAAGCACTGAAGCTCTGCCAGTTCGGGGTGAGACTGCTGAAGTGCGTAAACCTGTGTGCATTTTAGACTATAATAGGCACATGGGTGGTGTTGACAGAGTAGATCAGAGGTTGGAACCTTATGCTGCTCTTTGAAAGGCTTACGTTTGGTACAAGAAGTTGGCTATCCATCTTTTCCACTTGGCATCCTTTAATGCTTTTGTTGTTTTCCAGAAATCTTGTCCTGAGTCAAAGATGCCTTTTGTTAAGTTTCAGGAGACTATAATAGGCAGCCTTGTACTAGTGGAACAGGCAAGTGTGCCAAGATTTGGAGTGGTGGAGGAAGTGGCTAGACTGAAAGATCGCCACTTTCCAGAATACATTCCTCCCACAACTGCAAAAGACAAACCCACTAAAAGATGTAGAGTCTGTTGGCGAAGAGAAGTGCGGAGGGAGTCTCGTATGCACTGTCCTGACTGTCCTTCAAATCCTGGCTTGTGTGTGCCAGCTTGTTTTAAATCGTACCACACACAAAAGAAGTTTTGGGAGTTTCATTGAGCTTGTAAGTGTACTGTCTGGTCTTTTTTCTGTAATATTTTTTTGTTTGCTTTTAGGTTTCCATTAGTGCAAAGCATTTAGGTTTTGAATTTGTGTTAGCAGATTTGTAGGTTTCTACATTTGATTTGCGGTATTTCTTTAAAAAATTCTAATTTCGATGGTGGTGTGTGCAGGATTGTGCTTGGATTGTTGGTGTGCGTGGACTGGCGCTTGGCTGGTGGTGTGCGTGGTCTGGTGCTTGGCTGGCATAGTGCATGGATTGGAGTTGTGCTGGGGGGGTGAGTGGATTTTTGCTTGGCTGGCTGAGTGCATGGTTAGGTGCTTGGCTGGTGGTGTGAGTGGATGGCGCTTGGCTGGTGGTGTGCGTGGTCTGGTGCTTGGCTGGCATAGTGCATGGATTGGAGTTGTGCTGGGGGGGTGCGTGGATTTTTGCTTGGCTGGCGGAGTGCATGGTTAGGTGCTTGGCTGGTGGTGTGAGTGGATGGCGCTTGGCTGGTGGTGTGCGTGGTCTGGTGCTTGGCTGGCATAGTGCATGGATTGGAGTTGTGCTGGGGGGGTGCGTGGATTTTTGCTTGGCTGGCGGAGTGTATGGTTAGGTGCTTGGCTGGCGGTGTGAGTGGAGTGGTGCTTGGCTGGCGGTGTGTGTGGAGTGGTGCATGGCTGGCGGCGTGTGTGGAGTGGTGCTTGGATGGTGTTGTGTTTGTGGAGTGGCGCTTGGCTGGTGGTGTGCGTGGAGTGATGCTTGGCTGGTGGTGTGTGTGAAGTGGTAGTTGGCTGTCGGTGTGCGCTGAGTGGTGTTTGGCTGGCAGTGTGCATGGTCTGGTGCTTGGATGGTGGTGTGGGTGGACTGGCGCTCAGCAGGCGGTGTGTGAGTAGTTACTTTCTGTTGGTCAATACACACACTGCTAGTTGAATGACACTCCACACAGTCCATCATTTTGTGTAGTTGCAGTGTCAGAAATGTGGGCGTGTGAAAGTGATGGGCCCTTGAATGGCGCTGTTTGCTGGTGTGAGTGTTGAAATGTGATGGGTCCGCGGCTGGCGGTGTGAATGTTTTGTATGTGTCACGCGTACGAAAGGTGTATGAATGGCCTGTAAAGAGGTTGGTGCCTTGACGTGGCTTTACAGCTCACGAGCTGCGAGTCAGTGGTTCAGTTTATCATACTTTCAATTATACGCAGTGTATTTCATTTTTGATGAAATTACTTGCGTATCCAATTGTATGTACTGAATCATCACTCACCCTCGTGCCAAATCCAACCAGTATGTGTGTGTGCTTGCGGATTAGATGGGTGTGCAGTAATAATTGTTTTTTTTCTCTTTCTGCAGTAGGGTGTACATTGCCCCTTATTGTGATTGTTCTTATGTGTTGCTTTTCCATTCGGATGGTGTCAATGGTCTGGTTTGTATCAGGTATGAAAGGTGCGTGAATGGCCTGTAAAACGGTTGGTGCCTTGTCGTGGCTTTACAGCTCACGAGTTGCGAGTCACTGGTTCAGTTTTTATGCATTTATTTATTGACAGAGTATTTCATTTTTTTGAAATATCTTGTTAATAAAATTTTATGTACTGAACCATCACTCGCCCTCGTGCCAAATCCAACCTGTATGTGTGTGTCTTTGAGGAATAGATAGCCGTGCTTGAATGTTTGACTTTTGAGTAACTCTGTTAAGGTGTGGTATCCTTTTACTCGGGAGAACAAGGGGAGCGCAGGGTGGTAGGACTTTTTTGCCGGCACGGCGATCCCACGCCAAAATGTTTGGAAAATTGCTATTTTTACCTATTTTTAAGGTTTGCAAGGAGTTCTGGGTAGGAAAACATTGGTGGACCCACACATGCCATACCTCCCTGGACTCTCCCGGGTGTCTAGTTTTCAGAACTGTTTGGGTTTGCTACTTTCCAAAGAATACCACCCACCCCGGCCCAAAAACTCAGGTGCCTCCCCCCAAAAAAATCAAAGTTATATTGCTTCAGGGTATTTTATATTCACCACTGTTAGATTTGGACCTTTTCCTGTTGCAGCCACTATGGCTACCCACGCAAGTGAGGTACCGTTTTTATCGGGAGACCTGGGGGAATGCTGGGTGGGAGGTAATTTGTGTGAGCCCAGTGATGCCACGCTTTCCCAGACTACAACGTGTGAAAAAAAGTAATTTTTTTCTGCTAAAATTGAGGTTTGCAAGTGATTCTGGGTAAAGGAACGTTGGCGGATCCACGCAAGCCATACCTCCTTGGAAGCGCCCGGGTGTCTACTTTTCAGAAATGTGTGGGTTTGGTAGGTTTCCATAGATGGCTGTCTCGCACGGGGCCAGAAACCCAGGTAACCCCTAAGTCCACCAGCTTTTGCAAGAGGGGTTACCTGGGTTTTTGGCCCCGTGCGAGACAGCCATCTAGGGAAACCTACCAATCCCACACATTTCTGAAAAGTAGACAACCGGGGGCTTCCAAGGAGGTATGGCTTGCGTGGATCCTCCAACGTTCCTTTACCCAGAATCCCTTGCAAACCTCATTTTTTGCATGGAAAAAATCAGTTTTTTCACACGTTTTAGTGTGGGAAAGCGTGGCATCACTGGGCACACACAAATTACCTCCCACCCAGCGTTCCCCAAGGTCTCCCAATAAAAATGGTACCTCACTTGCGTGGGTAGGCATAGCGGCTGCTTTATGAAAAGGCCCAATTCATACTGTGGAGACGAAAACATTACCTTTAGCCAAATAATCTGATTTTTTGAGGGGGTCACCTGAGCTTTTGGCCCGGGGCTTGGCAGGCATCTTTGGAAACTACCAAACCCAAACAGTTCTGAGAACTAGACACCCGGGGGAGTCCAGGGTGGTATGGCATGTGTGGGTCCCCCAATGTTTTCCTACCCAGAAACCCCTGCAAACCTGAAATTTTGGTCAAAAAACCCACTTTTCCATACTTTTTTGGGTGGGATCTCGCTGCCGGAACAAATGTCCTACCACCCAGTGTTTCCCTTGTTCTCCCGAGTAAAATGATACCTCACTTGTGTGGGTGGGCCAAAGGCATGTGACTTAGGCTGGGGTGCTTAATTTGTAAAACGTAAATATGAGTAAAAACTACTTTTTTCAAAATTCATTTTTGGCGTATTCTGCTTTGGGGCACCCACACAAGTGAGGTATCCTTTTACTCGGGAGAACAAGGGGAACGCAGGGTGGTATGACTTTTTTGCCGGCCCGGCGATCCCACGCCAAAAAGTTTGGAAAAGTGCAATTTTTACCTAATTTTAAGGTTTGCAGAGAGTTCTGGGTAGGAAAACATTGGGGGACCCATGCATGACATACCTCCCTGGACTCCCCTGGGTGTCTAGTTTTCAGAAGTGTTTGGGTTTGCTACTTTGCAAAGAATACCACCGAGCCCCGGGCCACAAACTCAGATGCCCCCCCCCAAAATCAAGGTAGTTTTGCAATAAGGTAATGTAAATTCACCACCGTACGATTTGAACCGTTTCCTGTTGCAGCCACTATGTCTACCCACGCAAGTGAGGTACCATTTTTTTCGGGAGACCTGGGGGCACGCTGGGTGGGTGGAAATTTGTTGATCCACGCAGATTCCAGAACTTTCCACCACAGAAATGTGAGGAAAATGTGTTTTTTTGGTCAAATTTTTATGTTTTCAAGGGATTCTGGGTAACAAAACCTGGGGGTAGGCAGGCGAGTCACCCCATCCTGAATTCCCCTGGGTGTCTAGTTTTCAAAAATGTATAGGTTTGCTAGGTTTCCCTAGGTGATGGCAGAGCTACGGCACAAAAACAAAAGGTAGTCTTTTTGTCCGAATCGTGCTAAATTTCACTGGGAAATTGAGGTGCGACCATGCTGCGTTTTGCGCTGTTTCATGTCGCAGCCACTATGCCTACCCACGCAAGTGAGGTACCATTTTTTTTGGGAGACCTGGGGGCACGCTGGGTGGATGGAAATTTGTTGATCCACGCAGATTCCAGAACTTTCCACCACAGAAATGTGAGGAAAATGTGTTTTTTTGGTCAAATTTTTATGTTTGCAAGGGATTCTGGGTAACAAAACCTGGGGGTGGGCAGGCGAGTCACCCCATCCTGAATTGCCCTGGGTGTCTAGTTTTCAAAAATGTATAGGTTTGCTAGGTTTCCCTAGGTGCTGGCAGAGCTACGGCGCAAAAACAAAAGGTAGTCCTTTTGTCCAAATCGTGCTAAATTTCACTGGGAAATTGAGGTGCGACCATGCTGCGTTTTGCGCTGTTTCATGTCGCAGCCACTATGCCTACCCACGCAAGTGAGGTACCATTTTTTTTGGGAGACCTGGGGGCACGCTGGGTGGGTGGAAATTTGTTGATCCACGCAGATTCCAGAACTTTCCACCACAGAAATGTGAGGAAAATGTGTTTTTTTGGGCAAATTTTTATGTTTTCAAGGGATTCTGGGTAACAAAACCTGGGGGTAGGCAGGCGAGTCACCCCATCCTGAATTTCCCTGGGTGTCTAGTTTTCAAAAATGTATAGGTTTGCTAGGTTTCCCTAGGTGCTGGCAGAGCTACGGCGCAAAAACAAAAGGTAGTCTTTTTGTCCGAATCGTGCTAAATTTCACTGGGAAATTGAGGTGCGACCATGCTGCGTTTTGCGCTGTTTCATGTCGCAGCCACTATGCCTACCCACGCAAGTGAGGTACCATTTTTTTCGGGAGACCTGGGGGCACGCTGGGTGGGTGGAAATTTGTTGATCCACGCAGATTCCAGAACTTTCCACCACAGAAATGTGAGGAAAATGTGTTTTTTTGGTCAAATTTTTATGTTTTCAAGGGATTCTGGGTAACAAAACCTGGGGGTAGGCAGGCGAGTCACCCCATCCTGAATTCCCCTGGGTGTCTAGTTTTCAAAAATGTATAGGTTTTCTAGGTTTCCCTAGGTGCTGGCAGAGCTACGGCGCAAAAACAAAAGGTAGTCTTTTTGTCCGAATCGTGCTAAATTTCACTGGGAAATTGAGGTGCGACCATGCTGCGTTTTGCGCTGTTTCATGTCGCAGCCACTATGCCTACCCACGCAAGTGAGGTACCATTTTTTTTGGGAGACCTGGGGGCACGCTGGGTGGGTGGAAATTTGTTGATCCACGCAGATTCCAGAACTTTCCACCACAGAAATGTGAGGAAAATGTGTTTTTTTGGTCAAATTTTTATGTTTGCAAGGGATTCTGGGTAACAAAACCTGGGGGTGGGCAGGCGAGTCACCCCATCCTGAATTGCCCTGGGTGTCTAGTTTTCAAAAATGTATAGGTTTGCTAGGTTTCCCTAGGTGCTGGCAGAGCTACGGCGCAAAAACAAAAGGTAGTCTTTTTGTCCAAATCGTGCTAAATTTCACTGGGAAATTGAGGTGCGACCATGCTGCGTTTTGCGCTGTTTCATGTCGCAGCCACTATGCCTACCCACGCAAGTGAGGTACCATTTTTTTTGGGAGACCTGGGGGCACGCTGGGTGGGTGGAAATTTGTTGATCCACGCAGATTCCAGAACTTTCCACCACAGAAATGTGAGGAAAATGTGTTTTTTTGGTCAAATTTTTATGTTTGAAAGGGATTCTGGGTAACAAAACCTGGGGGTGGGCAGGCGAGTCACCCCATCCTGAATTGCCCTGGGTGTCTAGTTTTCAAAAATGTATAGGTTTGCTAGGTTTCCCTAGGTGCTGGCAGAGCTACGGCGCAAAAACAAAAGGTAGTCTTTTTGTCCAAATCGTGCTAAATTTCACTGGGAAATTGAGGTGCGACCATGCTGCGTTTTGCGCTGTTTCATGTCGCAGCCACTATGCCTACCCACGCAAGTGAGGTACCATTTTTTTTGGGAGACCTGGGGGCACGCTGGGTGGGTGGAAATTTGTTGATCCACGCAGATTCCAGAACTTTCCACCACAGAAATGTGAGGAAAATGTGTTTTTTTGGTCAAATTTTTATGTTTGCAAGGGATTCTGGGTAACAAAACCTGGGGGTGGGCAGGCGAGTCACCCCATCCTGAATTGCCCTGGGTGTCTAGTTTTCAAAAATGTATAGGTTTGCTAGGTTTCCCTAGGTGCTGGCAGAGCTACGGCGCAAAAACAAAAGGTAGTCTTTTTGTCCAAATCGTGCTAAATTTCACTGGGAAATTGAGGTGCGACCATGCTGCGTTTTGCGCTGTTTCATGTCGCAGCCACTATGCCTACCCACGCAAGTGAGGTACCATTTTTTTCGGGAGACCTGGGGGCACGCTGGGTGGGTGGAAATTTGTTGATCCATGCAGATTCCAAAACTTTCCACCACAGAAATGTGAGGAAAATGTGGTTTTTTGGTCAAATTTTTATGTTTTCAAGGGATTCTGGGTAACAAAACCTGGGGGTAGGCAGGCGAGTCACCCCATCCTGAATTCCCCTGGGTGTCTAGTTTTCAAAAATGTATAGGTTTGCTAGGTTTCCCTAGGTGCTGGCAGAGCTATGGCGCAAAAACAAAAGGTAGTCTTTTTGTCCGAATCGTGCTAAATTTCACTGGGAAATTGAGGTGCGACCATGCTGCGTTTTGCGCTGTTTCATGTCGCAGCCACTATGCCTACCCACGCAAGTGAGGTATCATTTTTTTCGGGAAACCTAGGGGCACGCTGGGTGGGTGGAAATTTGTTGATCCACGCAGATTCCAGAACTTTCCACCACAGAAATGTGAGGAAAATGTGTTTTTTTGGTCAAATTTTTATGTTTGCAAGGGATTCTGGGTAACAAAACCTGGGGGTGGGCAGGCGAGTCAACCCATCCTGAATTGCCCTGGGTGTCTAGTTTTCAAAAATGTATAGGTTTGCTAGGTTTCCCTAGGTGCTGGCAGAGCTACGGCGCAAAAACAAAAGGTAGTCTTTTTGTCCAAATCGTGCTAAATTTCACTGGGAAATTGAGGTGCGACCATGCTGCGTTTTGCACTGTTTCATGTCGCAGCCACTATGCCTACCCACGCAAGTGAGGTACCATTTTTTTTGGGAGACCTGGGGGCACGCTGGGTGGGTGGAAATTTGTTGATCCACGCAGATTCCAGAACTTTCCACCACAGAAATGTGAGGAAAATGTGTTTTTTTGGTCAAATTTTTATGTTTTCAAGGGATTCTGGGTAACAAAACCTGGGGGTGGGCAGGCGAGTCACCCCATCCTGAATTGCCCTGGGTGTCTAGTTTTCAAAAATGTATAGGGTTGCTAGGTTTCCCTAGGTGCTGGCAGAGCTACGGCGCAAAAACAAAAGGTAGTCTTTTTGTCCGAATCGTGCTAAATTTCACTGGGAAATTGAGGTGCGACCATGCTGCGTTTTGCGCTGTTTCATGTCGCAGCCACTATGCCTACCCACGCAAGTGAGGTACCATTTTTTTTGGGAGACCTGGGGGCACGCTGGGTGGGTGGAAATTTGTTGATCCACGCAGATTCCAGAACTTTCCACCACAGAAATGTGAGGAAAATGTGTTTTTTTGGTCAAATTTTTATGTTTGCAAGGGATTCTGGGTAACAAAACCTGGGGGTGGGCAGGCGAGTCACCCCATCCTGAATTGCCCTGGGTGTCTAGTTTTCAAAAATGTATAGGTTTGCTAGGTTTCCCTAGGTGCTGGCAGAGCTACGGCGCAAAAACAAAAGGTAGTCTTTTTGTCCAAATCGTGCTAAATTTCACTGGGAAATTGAGGTGCGACCATGCTGCGTTTTGCGCTGTTTCATGTCGCAGCCACTATGCCTACCCACGCAAGTGAGGTACCATTTTTTACGGGAGACCTGGGGCCACGCTGGGTGAGTGGAAATTTGTTGATCCACGCAGATTCCAGAACTTTCCACCACAGAAATGTGAGGAAAATGTGTTTTTTTGGTCAAATTTTTATGTTTTCAAGGGATTCTGGGTAACAAACCCTGGGGGTAGGCAGGCGAGTCACCCCATCCTGAATTCCCCTGGGTGTCTAGTTTTCAAAAATGTATAGGTTTCCTAGGTTTCCCTAGGTGCCGGCAGAGCTAGGGTGCAAAAACTACAGGTAGGCACTTTGCCAAAAAAGGGTCAATTTGTAACTGCTAAATTTAGGTGTGACCACGTTGCATTTTGCGCCGTTTCCTGTCGCAGGCACAAGGCCGACCCACACAAGTGAGGTACCGTTTTTATCGGGACACTTGGGGTAATTCAGATTTGTAAATCAACTATTATTACCAATTGAGCTTTCATGGATTTCTCCCTTTGAATGAAAGACATTGTGTAAAAAAAAAATCTTTATGAAAAATGACCAATAATTCTCATGCTAGTATGAGTATTCCCAACTTTGAAAATGTGCAATTATATACTGTTTCTGAACTCTATAATTTGTACCCAATTCAGAAATACATAGGTGTCTTTCATACAGATTATTCCATGTATACATTTTCCAAGACAAAGTGCACTATACCCAGTAAATGAAAAAATACCATTGCAAGTTGCTGCTCAGTTTTTGGATCTGGGTTCGTCGGGTATTTGGTGAAACTACAAGTCCTATATATCCCCACAACCAGGAAGGTCTAACGGATGTAACGGTATATTGCTTTCCAAGAGCTGTCAAAATTAGAAAAAGTTATAGGTGAAAACGTTGAGACAAAAGGCTGTTTTTTTCAACAAAATTTCAAATATTCCAATATCTAACTGTTAGTTTCTATAACGAAACCTTCATGGATTTAGACAAATGACCCCTTTCTGAATTCAGAATTTTGTCTACCTTTCGAAAATGTAAAGCTTTCCAGGATCCATTATTGCTTTCAAACTCATTTCTACCATTAACTGGAAGGAGGTGGAAAGCTCTAAAAATAGCAAAAATAGGCTATGTCCCAGAAAAATGCCAAAACTGAGTGAAAAATTTCGGTTCTCTGACAAAAGTCTGTCATTCCCTGAAAGCTGAGAAAATGGAGATTTCAGCCCCACAAACCCTTTTGTGATACCATTTTCAGGGAAACACCCAGAGGCTTTCATTTGCAGCCCGTTTTTCCCATTTTTCTGAAAAAAACAAAAAAATCACTATATTTTGGTTAATTTCTGGGCCCCCTCCAAGGGAATCCACAAACCCTGGGCGCCTTTAGAATCCACATGATGTTGGAAGAAAAGGACGCAAATTTGGCGTGGATACCTTATGTGGTCAAAAAGTTACAAGGGCCTAAGCGCGCACTACTCCAAAACGCCAAAAAAAGCCTCAGCACAGGAGGGGAAAAGGCCTAGCAGCGAAGGGGTTAACATAGGGAGATCTTTGTCCCAATGATGGAGATCTCTGCCTACAAGTTAAAATGTACAAGTAAATTAGGCTCCATCCCCTTACTTCAGGGATGGGGAGATGTAAGTCTACACTTTTGAGTAACTTTAGACTCAGAAATGGTTACTAGATTTATACATGTAACTTTACCTTTTTGAATAGGCCACACAGTACTGTGTTGCATACGAATATATTTAGATTAATGGTACCTTATTTTATAGGATGAATCGGGTTACCAATCAGTCCATTGCAGACCAAGTGGGAGATTTACAAGCCCCTTGCGCCTCTTTTACGCCACCGTTGCGTCACTTTTGTGACGCAGCGGTGGTGGAAAAGATGCGCCATGTTACGGGGTATTTATAACATAACGCATCTGGGAGATGCGTCACGTTGTAAAGCCCTGCACCATAAGGGGGCGTTCCGGCACAGGGGGTGCGTTCCTGCGCAGGAACGCCTCTTAAAATCTACAAGATTTCACTCAGTCACTTTTAGGCCAATGCTGCGTCAAAACCCTGCGCCTGCTTGAAGCAGGCATAAGGCTTGACGCAGCATTGGACAGATAGGGCACCCGGAGCTTTGCTGGAGCTGCGTCACGCTTGCGACACAACTCCAGCAATGCGCCACCTTTACGGCACAGATGCATCACGCATCTGTGCCTTTTTGCCCCATGGTGCGCTGCATTGTAAATGCGGCGCACCATGGGTGGCGGAGCTGCGGCGCACAATAACTGGTGCATCCCTGGGGATGAGCCAGTTATTGTAAATCTGCCCCCAAGGGTCCTTGGCACATGCCTTCCACCAAACTGGGCTCCCAAGGTCAGCTGGCCAAGATGCGTATGGAGTGTTTCTTGTCTCTCTGTTTTCCTTCCTCTTTTCCACCTGTACAGTCACTTCAGATTCAGGAGTTCATTATAGATTTTATTTGACTGAAAACAGAAGGAGCGGGATTAGCAAAGAAGTACCTGGCCTGACTTCCAGTTACATGGGCATAGTAAACATTTAGAAAGAAGCAGTGTTTTATTGGTGATATAATGGTCAAGATGTAAAAAGCATACATTACTAATACCTGCCTCTGTTCAGTCCTAGATTGATTACAGCTTCAACCTCATTTGCATTCTTTATCAAAATCTGAAGCACCCTGCTAAATTTTCCTTGTGGAGGAATACAGTTAGCACACAAGTTATCTCCATGCAACCTAAACCGAAAGATTCTTCTACAGCAATATATGATGTATTTAAGGCATGCATTTCAGTATCTCAAAGAGACCTTTCAGCACTGCGTAGCGCTTACATTTTCAATAACAAGAGGGATAGATTAATACAACTTTCAGAAACTTTAATTTCCTCGTGTTCCTGATGATGGCACAAAACTCAGCACAAGGACAAGGGTTGCATTTGCCACAGGTATCCTCATTTAGAGATGTTTCCAGACCACTAGAGCACAGGTGCCTCGAAATGATTCATATATAGGAGCACCGACTTGCTACAAGAAATTAACCTGTTTCTCCCTAATTGAAAGTGACCTTTAATTATATAGTTTTAACTCCCCTTTTCAACGCTCCACTGTTCTCTAGTAATATCTACACACATCTATATCTATAAAGGTGTGTGTGTGTGTGTGTGTGCGCGCGCGCGATATTCAGCTTAGGTGAGTGCTACATGAATTCTTTACTCTGTTATTTGTTGTATCTTTAACCTTTCACCTTGTCCAGTCATTAACGCAACATTCTGTAATGGTGCTATATAACAATAAACAACATTAATTTGATGAAAGGCAAGGCTTAGCTCTAGCTATCTAAATGTATTTATTGCAGATGCGGCTGGTTTCAAAGCATTAAGAAGATATCATTTTACAAAGGTGGTTCCCATAATGCAGTAAGTAATCTAGTCCATTAGTTTAGATTTTTTTCTTAATGTTTATTTCATGAAACAATTCAGAGAAGGGCCTTTCAGCATTAGATTTACAACTACACTTGTGTTTGTTCAAAAACAGACAGTTTTTCCTCCTGGGTGTACATAAGAAACATTTGGAATGACCAAGTTGCTTACTTGGCAAATTGTGTTGTTCAATATAATGCAGCTCAGAGACCCATCAGCCTCAGGGAGTGCGTCACTCCTCCCTGCCCCCATTTACGGGATGGACAGTTTGGCCTCATTAAATCCCTCATAGATCATTTTTACAGTGGAGATGCTCTATCAAATGATCAAAGTAGGACACCCAAAGTACTTAGACAATTTCAAAGACCATATACTTTTAAAGCCTGTGTCGCTCTCAGCTTTCTCCTTGCAAACCCTAAAATTGAAGTTGGCAAGAGTTCCGCAGAGCGGAGTGTAAGCTCTATCCATCCATGGAGCCTTCAAAGCGCAGTTCCTGTAAGTGCTGAAGGTAAAAAGAAAATGGGAAACAAATTTCATTGCAGCCTTCAAAGCAACTTAAAAAACAAGCACGGAATAAAATGAAACATAAGCTCTTACCACTTTCGTTTAGGAGATTTTTTTTTAGCTTGGTTAATTGCAACCAGCAACCCCTTTGCAATACTTTGCTCTCAATGAGACACATCCAAGCGCACATATGCCCAGTGGTGATGACGTGCAGTAATTGATACATAGCAATAGTTTGGTATCCATCACTGCTCCGGTTAGGCACCTTACTGTTTTTTTTAAATATAGAAAAAGATAAAATAGTTATAAAGTGGAGCCAGAAAGTCAAAGATTTCTTTAGTTTTGATTGTGTTTCATCTGTAGACTCCAAATCCGGAGCTTTAGAAATAATCCCAATCTGATAGACATCCCTCTCTTCAGCATCCCTTGACCGATGGTGATGATGTGGGGTAGAGCTGTATAATTGTCTACTACTCAGTGTTGCATTGTACTGTTTTTTCATCTTTCTACGGGCCTGTCTTTTATCCTTTCATTACACTTATTAACTAATTTTAAATACATAGTATAGTGGTGCTTTTTAAACAACCATAATAAACAGAACAGAATAACCGTTCATTTGTCAGATCAACGCTGAGAATCTACAACTAAACAAGGGTTGAGGGTTAAATAACTTAACAACCAAATCTATTCGCCATTTAGGGTGATACTTCAACTAAATAATGTCCGCACAGCCTCAACAGTGTGTGTTAGTTGAGCCTGACAGCATAGAGGCTGTCTCCTTGTCCCCACTGCTGGGGCAGCTGAACCGCAGGCTACGATAGTGATGTTCTATGAAGTTCCACAGCGTAGCCTAGAGTGTTCTGGGAAACATTGTTTACAACGCGGTGTTTACACTGCACGACCTTTACCACACAGCCATTACAACGCAAGTCATTACTACGACTTGCGCTGGATGGAAGGAATAGTTTGATTTTCTTTTCCAACACCTTCCCTACTGTTACGTGGACTAGAGTTGGAATAGAAAATCATAATAATCCTCAATCCAGGGCCCTCCAACGCAAGTTGTTGTAACGACGTGCGTTGTGAAAACCGCAATGTAAAGTACAGTGATCAAAATGATCGCATTGTACTGTCATACATCCGAGTCTTCTCAGAAGTATGGAACACGTGTGGGTCTTTGGACCCATGTCCGACACTTAGAATTTGATAGAGATGTGAGGAGTCTATTCCCCAAGCCTGCAGCTTAAAACTGTTGAACGCTTTAGAAATTGGGCACCCCGAAAGACAGGCAAACAATGTGGTGGGAAATCAGTGGAATAATGTAACAAAATAACACAGACCTACGGGGAACACCACGAACACAGAGCACACTTGTAGGATTGCCTCTTCCCTTTAATATTTGGACAGTTCTAAAAACATTTTTCCAGCATCCTGGCATTTGAAGACATTTTATGTTCAGCTCTAGAAACCTTATTAGATGTGGTGCACGTGAGCTAGAATGCGTAGTTACACAAGGGAAGCTTTTGATTTTTATGGAACGACCCTCCAGATTTGTGCAGCGGGTACACAGTGTATTAATCTGGAGGGGTCCAAGACAGTTGACATATATTTTTCTATATTAGACGGGTGAAACATTAAGGTTGTGTCTTTTGGTTTTTCTACAATGCCCGATTCCCGACTGTATATGAATATGTTGAGCCGGTTGCTAACAGAAACTGCTGATTGAACAATGGATTTTAAAATGGCTGTGTTTTGCTGATGCATCAGTCCTAGGGCCTAATCACAAGTTTGGCGGTCCATGGGACCACCAAACTCGTGGTGGAGGTACGGCGGTGGTTGAAGCCCGCCACTACATCGGTCCAACTACCGTATTATGAGTACAAAAGGGGTGGTGATGGACGGAGCATCGACTGGACTGTTCCGATGAGGCACAGGGTCAGACTGATTTGCATATGGCCATGTCTGAACTGGGGTGGCAGAGTGGGCTAAAGAATGGTGATGAATTAAACCCAGATCTGTTGACTGGGTGTGAGTGTTTGATTGGTTCAGATGCTCCGTCCATCACCACCCCTTTTTGTACCATATTATGAGTATGGCGGTCGTACCGCCAGAGAACCACAGCAACCGCTAGGGATCCACGATCCCTGTCGGTGGAGTGATGGTCTTGAAGGCGCAGTATGCTTGGTGGTTAGGAATTTCCTCACTGCCAGCGGTCTAATGGCGGTTCTCATGCCATGAAACTGCTGGTGGTGAGGAAACAAAGGGTGGCCTACAGAGCATCCTCTTGCCCCTGTGTATGGGGGTTCATACAAGGGGTTTGTTGGGCTCCCCTGAGTGCATGCACCCCTGTTCCTGCATGGCATGGACTGCACAGTCCATGCCCTGTAGGAATATGCATTTGCAGTCCTGTGGCTGCGCAGTTCTAAGGCTCACATATGAGCCTTTGTATGGCACCGCCACTGGACCGCCAGACCGCTAAATTACTTGTAATCTGGCGAACAGGTGGTGGTCCTGTTTTGCGGTGTGGGAGCAGGGCGGTGGCATGACGGCCCGCTTCTGCACCGCCAAACTCTTAATCGGGCCCTATGTCACACGAGTGCTGTTTAATTCAGGGGCTGCCACAGCTTCTTACAGAGGTTATGAGAAACGTTGTTATGCTAAAGAGATACGTATTCAATTGATGTTATGTGTTTTCAGGTTACCTCACTCTGCTCCCCATCCGAAAATATGAACAGACTGAGGCCACAACTCACAGGCAAAGTGGGGAAAAGTTAAATATATTCCTACAAGCTTTATTTGGTTAAATTAGGTTTGTTGATTTCACATTACCCAGCATATTTGACTGAAAAGTATGTTATATAAACATATAGTGAAGTCTGAGTCAACCTCCTTCAGCTAATACCTTATTTGGATCAGGATCCTTCCGTCATTGGCTTGAAGTATTTTCAGTCACTTATTAGATCATTCCAAACAGGAGTATCTTAGTCTTGCATCTTTTTATTGGCTATTTTTGTGTTTGTTTATGCCTCCATTTAGATGCTTTGGGCATATTTTACATCTGAAAAGCATAATCAATATGGACCAACTCAAGGCAAAAATCTATCCCTAGAATACCGGAGGTGATTCCTGATAAATGGCGTGAATCCATAGCAAATTAGGAAAAACATGGGGTCAACTCCTGAGGAGGTCCAGGCTTCCTTGTCACGCCTTGAATGCTCTGGAATATTTCATGAGTGCCCTTTCACAATCCATGGCTGTGTAACAAAGTTATGTGACTAGTGTGTATTAAAGACCTTAACTGCCCAAAAACCCTTTGGGTAAAAGTCTGGCCCACACGCTTTACTAATTAATTGAAACGGGGCCAACTATTGGGTCTACCACTTTCTTTTTTGCTTAAAAAAAAGTTTATATTGAAAATCACAGCAATGTACAGTGCACAGGTGATGCAGGTGAAAATAATAAGCCCCCCACTTTCAAACATCACCAGCTGGCGAGCAGGAAGGGCAGTGTAAGAGCAGAGGAGGAGTGTGTACGCAGTGGGGGCAGGGATCTGGCAATGAAATTAACAGCATTGTCCAACCTTAAAATGAATAAAATTGCTTACATTTGACGAGTTGATAAGCCGGCCACACTCCCGCTCTACCAGCTTTGTTCTTCCAATATAATAGGTCCTTGCGATAATTTTTTGTTCCTGATACAGGGAGTCATCTGAGACTTTTCTGCACAAAGCAAATGTGCTTCGTTTTAAGCAGCACGTTCACTTCCAGCTACATATGTGCCATAGGGGCGGCTCCTCCGCTAAAGCAGAGGGGCGTCACCCCACTGCCTTTCAGCACAGCAAAAAAGGAAAAATAAAATGATAAAGCGATGCTATCCTTTTATTTTTCCATGCTGACGCAGTTTAGTAGGGCAGGGCTAGGCTGGGTAGCGCAGTGGGAGTGGTGGTGGCACCCTCCTAAGTGCATATTAATGTTTGGCCAACCCTCTGAGGCCGGCCAAACATTCATGCGCACTTTGAATGTTCTCCACCCAGGCTGCATTACAGCCTGGGTATCTCCACCCAGGCTGTATTACAGCCTGGGTGGAGAACAGGGCAAGGATCCCATTCCCCATCTGAGTGCCGAACCATGGTGCTCAGACCGATCACAACGCTGCATTGTAGCATTGTGATTGGCTTGGGGGAGCGTGGGTGCATCCTGTTCTAACAATAGCCAGGAAGAGGAGGACGGAAGAGAGGAAGTAGCCGTGCAGCCGGTCGGCAGGTAAGTGATCTCTTTTTATTTCTCTTTTTTTTCCCCTACCCCTCTCCTGCCATCCCCTTCCCACTTCTGCTTCGCGGGAGCAGCCGCAACTGATATGTGCTCATTCGAGTGACATTAGAAGCAGTAATATGACACAGCTGTCTGAGCCAGAAGACCAGGCTATTGCAGGTGACCAGGCATTCATTGGAGCTAGTGGATGTCTGAGCAAAATTACCAGGCAGACTCTGAGAGCACACATGAACCATAAACGAGAAACATAAAGAAACTAAAATATGAAAAGTGGCATTGAGAATGGGGTTGGATGCGAGGCCCTGTCGATATACGGGAAAATACAATGGGGTACACAGAATCACAACTTAAAAGTATCACTAAAGCAAAGGGTAAAACCAAGCTCATGAAATTGTGAAAAACAGCGTCAGTTTCAGAGGTCTTTTGTATTGATGGGAAAGCATTGTGTTGTGATTTAATACTTAATTAGTGCATCCTCCCTGTTGATGTCCTCTGCCTTGCTGCTCAGCCATCGGTGATGTCATCGGAATGTTTGGAGTGTTTGAGTTGGAGAGAGAGTCAGTTGGAATAGATGGGCCGAGCAGCATGGAGGCTGCTCCTGGTGCGGCCTAATATATATCTAACTTGTTTCCTGTAACTAACCAACAAGGAAGTAACTTGATGAATAAATCTACTATCCTATTCTATATCACACAGCCTACGTATCTTTCTTCCTTGCAACACTGGCGACGATTTTAAACAAACCCAGGCTTTGAGGAAGACTGGGACTAAGGAACTAAGGACTTTGTTAAAGACTGTGAATCTCGTCAACTGAAACTAAAGAAACGCCATGGTAAGCCCCACCAGTGTCCTATACTACCTGGACAGCCTGCAGCCTGGGCGTTTTTCTTTTCAGATTGAGGAGCCTGCTGTCACCTTGCTGTCACTCGGAGGACTTATGCCCCTTGAAGAGTCTCTCCAGCAACTATGTTCACAGATTTGCAGCAGGTATGCACGTCCTGCTGTGTTTTCCCTGCCTTGTTTGGACCTTTAACCTGCGTGAGAAGTGTCATGGTCTGACAGCAGGTTTTGTCTGTATCTACTGTAGGACTAGTTTGTTCTTCCTACAGTGTGGGCAGCATTTCATTCCTGCAAGCACCTCGTGTGTCTGTGCTCAGAATAGTGCTTTGTGCGCATGCAGTCACAGGATCCGACATTCTACAGTGTAGACACCCTTGTGTGTTGAGCGTGTCTATCCTATGGGACACTGATGATCCTGAGGCACCGACAACGTCTGGGATCAGCGGCACCGTTCGTGAGCTCATCTGCATGTTTGGACAAATAGAGACTATGGTCATGTGATGTCTGGTGAGTGTGGGCACTTTGCTGTCTGGCGAGCGACTTGATCTGTGAGGAGCTTTATCTCTTGTGAGCCGATGCCCATGTTTGGAAAGGCAGAGACTGTGGCCGGATGAAGTCCAGCGAGTGGGGGTACTTTATTTTCAACTGTTTGCATATTTATCTGTTTGCCACTGCACCTGGGCAGTTGTACCGCTCCCTTTCAAACTAGGCAGTTGAACCTCTGCCATTCAAACTGGTCTCGAGCCCTCAAAGCGTGCAGCCTTACTGTCTAATTGCTGCCGCGTGCTGGCTAAGGGAATCCTGTATGTCGTCCTTCTTCCTGCGATCCTCTCCGCTGCCTAGTGACGCTTGTTTGCAGCAACATGCCGTGAGCCATCCGGCGTGATGTCACTGAGCATGCCGCCATTTTGTGGTTGGCATTTCCTTTCCCCTTTGCAGGTGCCGTTGTATGCTACCGATGTGCCAACCACGTTTCTGCCTACCAAGCGTTTTTGAGTTCCGGCTGTCTTCCGCCTTACACCTTCGGAAACAAACTACTTCGAGGATATATGGTGAGGCAGCACGATTAAAGAATAAATTGCTGATGTTTTGGCAACCACCATGTTCGTTTTAAACTGACAAAGTTTTCTCCTGGTCATTCCTGTCGGATAAACATGGAAATTAGTGAAGTGCAGGCAAGTCAGACTTTCCAAAGTTCAAATACCCTTCTATTTTTGAGTCTTTGGGGGGAGGCCGACTCTTCGTGGGATCCTTTCCTTGCCAGCATACTTTTCTTTCAATCCTTGATCATTGCAGCAATTTGGCAAGTTCCAAAAAGGAAAACCTTCAACTGTGTATTGTTTTTCAGTTTTTCCAGAACACGGTGACTACTTCATTAATTTTAGCTTTTTGTTTTCTTGGGACAGTGCATCTTTCATAATGTTGTTTGTGCATGTTCTTATGGTTGTATCACATGTTTGCTCCATTGCTCCATATACCTGATCCTGTATTTGTATGTATTTGAGGGTGAGAGGGGGTGAGAGAGTGTAGTGTACTTGTCTTGCATCTGTATGAATAGAGCGAGAGAGAGTGTAGTGTCCCTGATCATGTTAGTGTACACCTTTGAGTACGTTTTTCCCTCGTATGAGGTGTTTAGTCTGAGCTCTTTGTGAGATTGTGTCTCTCTCACTGTCTGGGGTGTGCATGTGAGAAGACTCCTTCTTTTGACGCTTCTCTCACTTACCACTATTCTGTGGTTATGAGTGTGTATTACCCTGTGTTTTGGGGTAGTGTAGTTCAATCAATCAATCAATCAATAGAATTTGTATAGCGCGCTACTCACCAGTTAGGGTCTCAAGGCGCTGGGGGGGGGGGTCGCTACTGCTCGAACAGCCAGGTCTTGAGTTGTTTCCTGAAGGAGAGATGGTCCAGGGTCAGCCGTAGGTGAGTGGGGAGGGAGTTCCATGTCTTGGCTGCCAGGTAGGAGAAGGATCTTCCTCCGACGGTGGATTTGCGGATTCGTGGGACGGAGGCGAGGACGAGGCTGGCGGAACGGAGCTGGCGGGTGGGTGTGTAGAATGTGACTCGGCTGTTGAGGTACTTCGGGCCCGTGTCGTGGAGAGCCTTGTGTACGTGGGTGAGGAGTCTAAACGTGATGCTCTTGTTTATGGGGAGCCAGTGCAGGTCTTTCAGGTGGGCCGAGATGTGGCTGTGGCGAGGGATGTCCAGGATGAGTCGTGCTGAGGCGTTCTGAATGCGCTGGAGTCTTTTCTGGAGTTTGGCTGTGGTTCCAGCGTAGAGGGTGTTCCCGTAGTCCAGACGGCTGGTGACGAGGGCCTGGGTGACCGTCTTCCTCGTTTCGGTGGGGATCCACCGGAAGATCTTTCGGAGCATGCGCAGGGTGTTGAAGCAGGATGACGAGGCGGCGTTGACTTGCTTGGTCATCGTGAGGGAGGAGTCCAGGATGAAGCCCAGGTTGCGTGCGTGGTCCGTTGGCTTCGGTGCGGTGCCCAGGGCAGGGGGCCACCAGGAGTCTTCCCAGGCGGAGGGAGATGGTCCGAGGATGAGGACTTCCGTCTTGTCTGAGTTCAGTTTCAGACGGCTGAGCTTCATCTATTCCGCGACGTCTTTCATTCCTTCCTGGAGGTTGGCTTTGGCTGTGGCGGGGTCGTTGGTGAGGGATAGGATCAGCTGGGTGTCGTCGGCGTAGGAGATGATGTTGAGGTTGTGTTGACGTGCGATGGCTGCGAGAGGGCTCATGTAGACGTTGAAGAGGGTGCGGCTGAGTGAGGATCCTTGCGGAACGCCGCAGATGACTTCGGTGGCCGAGGATCGGAACGGGGGGAGGCGGACTCTCTGGGTTCTTCCATCGAGGAATGAGATGATCCACTCCAGGGCCGCTCCTTGGATTCCGGTGTTGCTGAGGCGCTGTATCAGGGTGCGGTGGCATACAGTGTCGAAGGCTGCTGAGAGGTCCAGGAGGATGAAGGCAGCAGTGTCTCCGTTGTCGAGCAGGGACCTGATGTCTTCGGTGGCTGCGATGAGGGCAGTCTCGGTGCTGTGGTTTGCTCGGAACCCGGACTGTGAGGGGTCGAGGGATCCGTTGGTCTCCTATACTTTGATATTTTTGAGGAAAAACGTCTGCTAATGGCGCCTTTGTGATCATCTGGTTATGGTGGATCACAGATTCATGCAATTCTGGTCTGCCGATGGGTGTGTTCGTAATGTGGAGGGGAGGCTTGCCTACGGGGCTTTAAGTAAAGAGGCACTGTGAAAATCTGCCAAATCAATGGGTTACTTACTAGAGCACTCTAACACAGGCTCAATGACAGTGCCCATAAGCCAAGTCCATGGTGAAAACTGACCCAGCAGTTCTAATAGCAGCACCACTATGTTGTATTACATACTAGTATTGTTTATTTTTACTTGGTGTGAGGTTAGGCTGGACCCTCAATGTTGAGCTATAATGCTTGTCCATACCTGCAGCGTCCAAGTATGCTTTCTGTTACATGGTATGGTTTAGCCCCACCCTTTCACATCACAAATACATGATATAAACGTGCACTTTTCTTGTGTGCTCCAACAACATTAATGTAAGTAATGCAACTGACATCAATTTTGAAGTGCACTCACTATAGAATTAGACAAATTGCATATACTGTGTGCCTTAACCATATTAAATGATATATTCTTTGGAGACTTGATGAATAAACCATCCTCACTTATTTAGAATGTGTTTACTTTAGGAGTGAAAATGGATTATGTAATGTGTGCACAAATGTTTTATATATTTCATTTAAATTTTGGTTTTAGCCACATTTACATACACTCATTTAAGATTACTGTATGCCACATGTAATATGAATCTAATGTACTGATATTTTACATTTATTTGTGTTTGCAGGTGTACACACATATTAAATGTGCACCATTGATTTATTATTCTAAATTTACATCTATATGTTAACATTTCCATGCTGCATAAAATATTGTTTTCCAATTTCTGCTTGCATGACTGGTCTGGCAGGTGCTTTCACAAGGATTGTTAGTTTGATAATAAATATAATACTGGATTAGCGATAGAGAGAGCTTGAGAATCCCGGATGACAAAACATGGAGAGCTAGAGAGTTAACTGAAAGGCCAGTTCAACAACTTTTGTAACCTGGCCTAAGTGAGCAAAGACTATGTCGTTCCCATGTTCGGTGTGGGATATTTTGCAAATGTTTTGGTTTACAACGTGAGAATGGAAAAGGACAATCGACCCCTTGATGATGCATAAACAGGGGTGTTGCCCAAGATACCCTTGTGTTTAAACCTAGTGTTCACACTATTGGGGTTCAGATGCTTTACCAGAATGCTTTCAAAACCTTCCAATCACTTTCTCTTGGACTTTGAGAGGTTTAGACCTCTATGCTTTCCCTTGACTCTCTGCTGAGTGTGGCTACGGCTTTCACTTTTTCCCCTCACCCAAGAAGACTCTTGGCCGAGCTTCAGAAATGATAACACCTTTCCATTATTTCTGTCCGGTTTTATTTTTCCTTTATTGAATTGCCCTAGCTTTTTGAGATTTTTTTTAGATAGAACTATCCTCTTTAGTTTGGACTTTAACTTAGAAGATTTTAGACTTTACTCACATATAAGAGAGAAGAAGAAGAGAGACTCTGAAATGATTCCCTGTGCACCAGTTCTCACTGATGATCTTTTATATTGCTGTGACTGAATTACTTGTTTGTTTAATATCGGTAAGCCTAAACTTCTTTAGGAGGTTGGGTTTCCCAGTTGTTATTCTGTGCCTTTACAGCATGGTGCTGAGGTTTGTGTACCTTAACTTGACTGCTAACTTGTAATAAACCTTCTTAACTACAGTCACTTCTTCCCGGTCCTTATTGAGTAGTCAAATGGGTTTCACTGTTAATTGAAATCTGATTGATGTAATGCTAACTCCCCTCACCTCTCAGTCATGAAAGAAAAGTCCATGGGGAGGGACAAATTGTAAAAGATTTGGCCCAGTGCGCTGGTTTACACCTGGGGGTATTTCTGTTTTCTTTATCGTGGTGTGTGTGTTTGCTGGGACATCGCAGACAGCTGATGAAGGTCTTGATTCTGGGTCATGAGTAGGGGGGTTTAGGACTCCTGGACTCATCACACAACTCTGTTCTTTCTATCAGTGCGCTCCCCTCTCCACTTTTTAAAGGTGTCATAACCAGTGGCTGCTCCTCTGCCAAGGCAGAGGAGTGTTGCCCCACTGCTTTTAAGCAGTGTAACTAAAGGAAAAATAAAATGATAATAACTGAATGTAATTAGAGTTTTTTGTTCTTGCTACTTTGTGGCCGGGGAGGGCAGGGCTGCTCTGCTCTCAGAGCAGGGCGGGGAGAAGTGGTTTGCCCACTCCAAGTGTGCATGAATGCTTGGCTGGGCTCTTGCCTTATCCATCGCATTCCACAACTGCACTTGCCAGTCAGAACTCTGCTATTTGACGTCATTACGGAAGCTACGCAGAGCTCCATTACAAACCAGCAACAAAAATGTCTTCGGTTGCCACTGCCAGCACCAAGGTCTCATTTCATGTGCCCTTTGTTCAAGTGAAATGGCCAGTAATGCCCTAGCTTATCTAATTCAAGAATTTCTCCGAGCTAAATGGTAAAAACAAATATATTCCAAGGTACTGGAATACTCGTTTCACTAGCATTATTTGCTTTGGCCTATGGGACAGTCTATTATCCATATAAATTAGACAAGCCATTTTACATACACCCAACACTGACATCCCATGGCTTTCAGTGGTCTGCCAAGAGCACTTACCTCCCAATAAGGCATTTTATCCTGTTCAGATATATAGAGAATTTGCTCGAACCCAACAGAACACGTACTCCTGACATCCTCATGCGCACTACAACACAATACTAAAACCACATGTCTAGCAGTGGGCTGCCATGTAAATACAGCACCCGTTTCATTATACATGTTGGAATCCCTCAGAACAAGTTCACTTAAGCATACCACACTCACAATTAACATTGCATCAAAACTATATAGTATGCTAAGAGTGATGTTAAAGAGTGCAGTCTGCAGACACTGGGTATTGGGCAACCAATAGGAAGGCTAATGGACAACCAATCACCACAGTGGAACAAAATAAACATCAAAGTCCTGCAGCACACATATCTGTATGCAGAGACCCCTAACTCTACCAGGCACATTCTTGTTTTCATATACAAATTACTATTGTTACATTAACACACTAATCTATTATATTCTATCAATTTGTAAAGCGCGACAATTCCCAGAAGGTTATCTTTCTCTATGGATTGTTGGCCTGATAGATCTTCACTAATTAAATACGAGGCAAATTGAATTCATACAACAAAAAACAAGCATTTTCAATGCAATAGGTCTCGCATTTACGCGAGTTGGAGCTATTGTCAGTGCAAATAACAATGCCTTTTATTTTTGTTTTTGTTTTTAAAACATAAATAAAAGGCAGTGTCATTTACAATGCCAATAGCTTAAACTTGCATAAATGCGAGACCTATCGCATTGCAAATGCTTGTTGATTAATGTGTGTGGGGGGGTTGCTTTCCACAACCTTAACAACCTTAACGGTTTTAATGCATAAGTTCGATGATTTTGGAAGCATACTTCGTTTGGTTAATTTTAGGTGTTTGTTGTGGTGTTTATATGTGTAAATTGTGTGAAGTGTGGTAAGTAATTAATTTTTTTATATATTAATTATTAAATACTTTTAAATTAATCACCATTAATTCATTAGTAATTATTAATTGTCATTGTGTAATTAATTTTAGGTGTGTGAATTGGTGTTTATATGTGTAAATAATGTGAAAGGTGGTAAGCAATTATTTTTTATTGATTAATTCATAAATAATAATAAATTGATTTTCAATAATGAATTAGTAATTATTACATGTAATTGTCTATTTAATTGTAGGTGTGTGTTGTGGATTTTATAGTGTTAAATATTCAGTATGCAATTTTTTTAATTATCTTTGTTAATAATAAGATATTTAAATGTATATATTTATTATGTTAATATTGGAAATTAAATTTAATAAAAATGTTGATGGTTTTGTTTTTTATTGTTTTGGGATCCAGCGCTTTCTCTACTGTTGCACTCACTGGAGTGCGAATAGTCATTTTTATCCCGCCGCTAACCCACGCTTTCCCTACTGTTGCACTCACTGGAGTTGGAATAGTAATTGTTACCCTTCCGCTATCCAACTATTTCCCTACTGTTGCACTCAATGGAGTGGGAATAGTAAATTTTACCCCTCTGCTATCCAGAGCTTTCCCTACTGTTGCACTCATTGGAGTGGGAATAGTAATTTTTGCCCCGCCGCTATCCAGCGCTTTCCCTACTGTTGCACTCATTGGAGTGGGAATATTAATTTTTACCCCTACGCTATTCAGCGCTTTCCCCACTGTTGCACTCACTAGAGTGTGAATAGTAATTTTTACCCCTCTGCTATCCAGCACTTTCCCTACTCTTGCACTCACTGTAGTGGGAATAGTAAATTGTACCCCTCCGCTTTCCAGCACTTTCCCTACTGTTGCACTCACTGTAGTGGGAATAGTAATTTTTACCCCTCCGCTATCCAGCACTTTCCCTACTGTTGCACTCACTGTAGTGGGAATAGTAAATTGTACCCCTCCGCTATCCAGCGCTTTCCCTACTGTTGCACTCATTGGAGGGAGAATAGTCATTTTTAACCCTACGCTATCCAGCGCTTTCCCTACTGTTGCACTCACTGGAGTGGGAATAGTAATTTTTACCCCTTCGCTATCCAACGTTTTAACTACTAATGTTTTTATTTTGTTAATAAATGTATGGTTTTTTTTTTAATAGTTCAATGTGTTAATTAAATATAGAATATTTTATTTTAAATTATTTATATATGTGTTTATTTTATTTTTATACAATTTAAAAAGTTTATAAATTAAATAAAAATAATAGTTAATAAAATGTATTGAAGTAAATATATGTATATGTACACTTTTTTTGTGTTTATATTTATTAAATTAAGTTTATTTGTTATAATTAGTTAAAATATATATTACATTTAATTTATTTTGTTAAAAATATTAATATTATTTAATTAATTTATTTTAAGTTATTTATTTAAGTCTATATTTTTTACATGATATTTTTGAGTCGATATTACTGTACTTAACTGTTTAAGTATAGGGATTCGATATTTTTGTAATCGATATTTTTACATCTATATTTTTGCAATTGATAATTAAACATGGAACCCTTCTGCTGATGCACAATGTATCACACAGGCAGCATTTTTTCTTCTGTTCCACAAACATATTTCTGCTGTGCCTCTGGTGCTCATGCCAGTCGCACCTTTTTTTCTGATATACAACATGTATGTGATAATGCAAAGGGCTAATTCTTCTGGGCAGTGTGGCACACAATGAAAGTTAGGATGTTTAACTGGGCTGCATTTAGATTCAGCAATCTTTTAAAACATAACTTTCTTATTCATCCACCTGGATGCATTAGATTAAAATGCACAAGCTCACTGTGCTCACTGTGAATTGTTATTCGTTGAGGCGCCATGCTTTTGGAGAAAATATGCTATTGGTTCTAAAAAGAAAATTATCAGAATAATGAACACATGAGGGTAATCGATGCTGATACTGTATGTGCAATTGTAAAGCCTAATTGCAAATGCATGCTATTGAAGGCTAATTTCATAATTTTCTAAGATGTGAACCGCAGAAATCTTAAAGAAGTATTTTTGAAAGGCTTACATGCTCTGTTTCATTAGGTTATTTAAAAAAATATATGTATTGAAAAAGGCCGACTTGCTTTCACTCTTTGGTTTCCACCTGCTAAAGATCTACATCCAGGTTCCTGGAAAGATGTGACCTCATCATTTGGAGCTGTCCAGCAGGTCTGTCCTCTGCTGCCACCTACTGTCCAGGAGGTACCTAGGCACACAGCATGGAGACGTCACGTCAGGTACGGTCCAAAGGTCTAATGAGATTTAGACCAATCCAATCCTTCAACCTCAGAAGCTGTTTGAAGCTAAGCCTCCTTAGGCCTGCAAATCTCTTAAGAGCTGCTCACTGTCTAGCCTGAGCTGACTATTTACCAAACAAAGGATCTAACAAACTGCACAGTAGGGTTCTGCTGCCTGCTCCGGCAACAAGGGTTTTTAGTGCTACGTGTGAGGAGGGTTGGCCTTGGAGTTTTTTGTTGCCCGACTGAAATGCAATATATGCCACATCCAGAACCCCCCACCCCGGCCCTTCCATTAACCCCCCCACACACATGCAATCCCAGTTTCACATATTTCATGCATGCCAACATTTAAGGAGCGGAAAGTGAGAATTACAAAAATATATAATAGGGAGATTGTATTTCCCCCATTGACTACTATTGAAACAGAGGCAATTTCAGGCAGGAGATAACAAAAATAAGTACATTTTTGGCTTTAAAAAATCGGTAGTGTTCTGTTTGGACCTGGTGTATTGCCATGTGTGCTATTTTAAATTACATATATTGCTTTCACACTTAGGTCTTCGTTTACGAGGAAGCTTGTATAAATTGCTTTAGGAAGCAATATTTTATATTTGAAAATGTTCAAGTAAAATTTGAAATCAGTGATCACTCATCACACCAGATGTATTCATTAGTAATTATCACACAAAGTGTGCCATAAGATATGAGTGCAGTGGTACATCTAGTTCTGAGTTTTGGGATCATGTGATATCTTTATGTGGACAGTATAGAAAAGTAAGAAAAAGCCCCGATATTACCATGCACAGAAATGTTAAAAGAACTCAGAAAAGTAGTTTTACACACTGTCTGTCAAATTAACTTTTTCCTTGTATAAATATGTAATTGTGCATGTAAATTCGTCAAAATTATCACATTGTAACGTAAAGTGGTTGCTGATATGTTTAAAGGACTTGTGTTGATGAAGAAACCGAAGTTTTTGCACGTATGTTTTAAGTGATATTGCTTTGATGCTGTAATTGGTCACAAAAGAGGGAGGGTGGCACCAAGCACGCATAGATATCAGCCTAACAGGCCTAAAGGTTTGAAAATCACCTTATTTGTCACCCTGCATGCTCTTTCACTTATTAGGTACCCTGTGCAGTTGGGTTGAATGGGATTCCTTTCTCCTTCAGCTGTCTGTCCACTCCTTCGATGCACAATAGCCCCCCTACCTCAGGCTAGCCATATCAATGCCAGGGTGAACTGCTTGGGAATGCTTTCCTTAAACATAGGAAAGTATATTATGAAAAACAGACGGGGAACGCTGTTCCGAGAATCCTCCCACCTTGCCTTTGCCCACACAGGCCCAGAACGTGAGCGGTGCTAGGGGGGAGAAAAGCAAGAAAAAAAACTGAGGAAAAACAGTAACTTTGTATGCTGCACTGCAAAAAAAGGTGTTTCTGTTACCCAACTTATCACAGGTACTCGATTTACCTACCTCGGACGGACGGAAGACTGACTTTGCCAGTATTCAAATTCACCAGCTTGCTTAGCAATGAGTGATAAACTCACTGAGCCATCCTGCTGGTTATCGGTCTAGCGGGGTGGCAAGTGCTTAATTTGTAAAGTAAAAAAAAAAGTGCCAGTGCTGTCGTAAGGAAGCCACTGCAGCTTCCACCACACATTGCCCCTGCTATGCTGCTTATGATAGTAACAACACAACTCCTAACCATCACTCTCCTACAAGTGTGACAATTGTGAATATTTCTGGACCCCAACGCTATAAGGGCTCGGGTGGCAAATAATAGTCATTTTTAATTAATATTGCATTAATAATTAACTGTTGTTGTGATCATTTCTGTAGACAGCGCCAACTTGTGGCAGGATGTCCCAAGCACCGGTGCTGAAAATTGTATGCCAGGAGCATCTGAAACCACCGGCTGAAATTAAGCACCGGGGTCCAGCAGGACCTCAAGAACAACTACGGTACTGAAGAAGAGAGACAATAACAGGTAATGATGATTTCTCAAGGTCCATTTGCGCCCCTGGTGCCGTGGCCATAGCAGGTACGCTGGCGACGAGTCCATCGTAGCCAGGTGACGCGCGCGCGCGCTTTTCCTCCACAGGCAGACGTGGAATAACGCCAATCGACAAGATGGCTGCGGCCAGCTGCGCCACTAGGCCTCATTCTGCAGGCGCGCCAGGCTGCTGGCGTGGCCAGCACTAGAAGGCCCTTCAGCAGGCAGTCCACCTGAGATCTCATTAGGGCGTCGAGCGGAGAGCATTTCGTTTCCAGTCGCCTTCTAGAGCTCGGGAGTGCAGAATGCAGCACAAACACGAGCTGTAATCTGGCGTCTCCCACCTCCCCTCCCTCCAGGGCCTCAGCTTGAGCACAACGCACTTGGTACCACAGATGCGAGAGAACTGGACAAGCGTACTCTTCTTTCTCGCTGCCTTAATGGAAAGCTTTCGAAACACAAAGAGAAAGCGCCCAATCCCTCTCGAGGAGCCGCAGGAAGACGGAGACATTAGGCGCGTAATCAGCACTCTGGTGCCAAGCAGTCTGCAGGGGCATTCACGGGGGCGCATGCCAGCTCCTCGAGATAAACACATAATAGAGAGCTCTTATCTGAGACATGACTGCGGATAATCTGCTTTTAGACAGAGGATGTTTGGAGCGGACCAAGTACCTGCAGAGGGGTCAGTTCTGAAGCTTTCAAACGAGATGGAACCTGCCTGAAATGTTGTCATACAACTACCCAAGCCAGCCACATGTGGTTGGAGAGCATGGAAGGTGGTGTGCAAACCTGTAATAGAAAATGTGACAATTACCCAAGTTAATGGTCTCAATTTGTTTCACCAGGGCAGGATAAAGGACTGGGTTGGCCCTGCCAGGTTTCAAACATATGTCCAAAAAGCAGCAGGCAGATAGGTATCTGCTGTGCATGCAGTGATCCACAGAACCATTTTACTGTTTTACCATTAGCACCACTCTTCTTGCAGGGTACTGGCCGTTAGGAATAAGCCAGTTTTAGAGGGAGTGGTTGTTGTTGGGGGGGGGGGGGGGAGGGGGGAAGGGGTAGGTGGGTAAGGGGAAAGGAAATGAAATAATTTTCCTTTTATGTCAAGTGGGAACTAGAGTAAACCTGGAGACTAAGGGGCATATTTACTCATCTTTCACGCAACGCAGGGCAGCAAGCACAGGTGCTGTGCTGCGTTGTGTGAAAGGGAGAGAGCAGAAATCCTCCATATTTATAAAGGTATGGGGCATTTCTGCTCACTCCTTGTGCTGGTGCACTGTGTACTACCCAGCACCAATGCAGGCAAGATTGTTTTTGTGTAGGAAGGCATAACTTCTTGCACAAAACAATCCTTGGAACCATTTTCCTCTTTCTATGTGTGCTGCAAAATGTGTGCTGGAAATGAAGAGTAGAAATAAAGATATTTCTACTCTCTATGCCGCACTGGGGAAGGCATAAAATGTTAGTAAATATGGGAATGCACCAAAATCCATGAGTGGATGCATGCCCATAGTCCACCAATGGAACGTCTCTTACGTTGAAATGTAAAACAACGCAGCACAAGCAGCGGAGTTGCATTACATTTCTTTACATAGTCACGCAAGGCCACGTAAATCAGACCTTGTGTGGCTTTGTAAGTTCCAAATAAGCCTTTGTGTTACCCTGTGTCACCTTGTGCGAAAAAAGGCTTGCTCGAACTTTGAGGGACACAAACAGAGAAAACAGGCCTTTAAACCACTATCATTCACATGCCAATCAGAAATCCAGAAGAAACTGTAAAGCAGGGCTGGCTTATGCTTACTGGCTTGTCTATTTATTTGAGGCCCACATTTATTGAGATCCGCGCATCCCAGCACTGCATGGAAACCCAGTGTTTTGTGTAAACAAACTAATCTAGTGTAGCACCTTGTTCACCATGCATCACAGGATGGTGTCAACAAAGTCGATGTAAACGCAAATATTGCACTGCTTGCTTGGTGCAAAACGTATTCTAATATTGCACCACGACACACAGACTATCCATTTGTATCTTTTGTACTTGAAGCATTATTTGGAGCACAATTATGTTTACATAGCCCAAAGGTATATGCTGTAACGTGTGCTTTTCATAATTATATGTTTAGCACTGAAAAATCATGCAATATCGCCCATCCTAACTTTTAGCTATTGTTCACAACCGCTTTTTAATTGGCATTAGTATTCGAGGCATTGCTAGGTCATGGTACTATGTTTTTCGTTAGTATATATGAGCTTGAATTCACTCCTATCGTATTTGCAGTTTCCACAAGCAGTGGCAGCCGACATAAACAAGAAGTGGTGAGGCGGGTGAAGTGGGTGCGGGGGAATGAAGGAGGAGAAGGGCAGGGAGGGTGTTTAATAATAATAATTTTAAAAAAAAAGACATACCTGAAGCTGCCGGCTGCCTCCAGCCACGCGCATCATTGCTCCTCTTCTTCCTGGTCCCAGCAGGCACTGGGACAGTATCAAAGACTCCCTGTGCAATCCCTGTGCTGCTCTCATTCTATTAGTAGCAATGACTTATAATGTTTGGGGACACAGAGTAGTTGCTTCCAGGGCCATACTTTACCAACCTTCTGTTCCCTATTCCCGTAACTGGCACCCTTGTATCTCTCATCCTGAGTTTGTGACAAAACAATTATGCAGGTTGTGTCTGCTAGCACAACTGGTTATCACCCAACCCTTATTCCTCCTTCCTACACCACCATCTGGAGGCTCCACAAATATCCCCTCCCAGGCAGCGTATCATAAAAGTGCAGGAGAAAATCCACAGAATTACAGAGAAACAGGCACATTGGGTGTTGTATTTCTCTTGTGTGACACAGTTCTCTAGTCCACATCTAATCCAACCCAACCTGTGGCAGACACTCAAGAGTGAAGAAATCCCACAAATAGGCATTGTGAGTGGTAGTGGCCACCTGTCCACCTTCCCTAGATTATGAATATTTGCTGCAGTCTTATCCGGCAAAATGATTAGAGCTTTGTGGATAACTGAAATACCCTTGACACCAAGAGCTGTTGGCTGTCCATTTCCCAAGGTTAGGACCACGCTGCAAGAGCTGCTGGCATCACTCCTGATCAGCTGCTTGCTTGCCTACAGGGCTGCACGATAGAAGACTCCACCCAGCTTGGGGAGACTTGAAGAATACCATTTAATGCATCAGAAGCACCCGCAGATTATCCCTGAATGGATCAAAGTGCCACAATGACAGTAAATGTGCAGATGTACAGGCGAATCAAAAACATTGTACAGTTTGATGAACACAGTCCCCTACATCACCAGTTGATATTTTGTGAGCGGGGCCCCATATAGCACTATCTCTAGCACCCTTCTGGTGTGGTATGAGGTGCACCTTGGCAAGGCAATGGGTGGTGGAAGAATGGCACCAAGCCACATTGAGGGCCTCCATCACTACGTCAGTCTTAGGGTCAATTACATGGTCCTTTTTTTGTGACTTTTGTTCAAGAATAGATGGCAACATTCACTGCTTGACATTAGAGACAAAGCAAAACCAAAGCGAATGATGGACGGAGTATTGAACATTGCAAGCACTTACCCCCAGTCAACTGATCTGGGTTTAATCCATCATCATTCTTTAGCTCACTCCACGACCCCAGTTCAGACATGGCCATATGCAAATCAGTCCGACCCTGTGCCTCATTTTCTTTGTGTAAAACATTTTTATTGGCACTTAAGATTATAGCATATATCACATCTTTCACTGCCAATGGTATTGGCGTACAAGTGATCTCGCATGGGTACATCATAATTTGACATAAGAGCATATAATTGGAAGGTTGTAGATCCCTCTCGCTCGGTCTGTTGGTTGGCAATGACCCTCAGGGGTCTGTGTCGATCCACCGTTAACGTTCACGCAGAACGACCGCTGCGTCGCGCTGGGGGTGTGAAGTGCCTTGTGCCCCCCCACACATGTTCTCATAGTGGTTGTCGAATGTCAGCCATATTCTAACCGTGAACAAACGTGGGGTATAAAACTGGGATGCACTGTGTCTTATGTTTGCGATCACATGTACATGGGCGCCTGAAAGCTGCACTATTGCTTGACACCATGTTGGAGTTGCGCTGGTGCGGGTAGGGGAGAGGGAGGGATATCGCTTAGAGCTGTCAGTATGAGGGTGTGGTGATTGGTCCTTGGCGGCCATTAGGTCTGGCCCATTCGGTGTCTGGACCCATTGCATACCCTCCCGAGCATCCACTGGGGCTATGTGGGCCCTGGGGGAACCGCCCCTCTGTCTTTCCACCACTGTTAGCGTTTCTTGGGTAAAGGAGTGGAGTATCATGGCCCAGGGCTTGGAGATTGGATGTTTGCGAATTCCCCGGACTTCCTCCCCTCAAAGTATTCCCTCTTCCGCTGTGCCCCATATCTTGACTGCACCCACCCAGGCTGCCAGGGAAGGACCCTCTGGTGCCTTCCAGTGCATAGTTATGCATCGTTTGGCCAGGAGGAGCACTAAGGAGGCAAAGCGCATTTGAACTTTCATGTGCCTGTGACACTTACAGATACCAAGGGCGCTAGCTTCCCATGTGTATAAGTCTCGTAGTCCTGTGACCGTTCTAGGAGTAGTATGGACTGTACCCCAGTAGCTGTAGAGGGCCGGACAGTCCCATAGAATGTGTAAAATTTAGGCAGTGGGCTCCCGGCATCTAGGGCAGGCAAAGGAACTATCGGGGAAATACTTCTGGAGTATTTCAGGAGTGAGGTATGCCCAATGAAGCATATGCAATTGTATGTTTTTGAAGCGGTAGTTGCGGGACACCTTCTTTGTGAATGCTAGTGCTTTGACCCATTCCCTATCATGTAACAGCCTGCGAAAGTTGGTTTTCCCATTTTTCCCTGAGGGGTGCAAGAGTGGGCTGCTTAAGGGATTGTATGGCTTTGTATATCCACGTAACTAGATGTTGAACTGTCCCCTAGGGAGTTCAAAGTCAATCATGAGTGCCTCAAATGTTTGCCGTTGTCCATTAAAATATAGCACCCCAGCGTCCGTCAGGGCGTGTTCAGTCCATATGTGCAGCATTCTCTCCGTATAATGTGTGCGGCCCTTGGGGAGCCCTACCAGCGGCAGGAGAGGGGAGTACGGAGGCGCCGCGCAATACATTCTGTGGCGGGGGCAGCGCAGCCCTTGGCAGCAGCATGCGATGGATGACGGGAGACTGAAGTTGCCCAGCCGTAGTGATCAGTTCTCTCTGCGCCCGGCCTGCTGTCCAGCGGGACCCCATTGAAATTGGGCAGACAGGAAGTAAGCCTCAAAAGATGGGGCAGCTAGCCCTCCTTGGTCGTGAGGCAGCTGCAGCTTTGCCAGGGCGATACGCCTACGGCCAGAGTCCCAGATGCAGGTCCCTAGCAGGGGGAACGACCGGGAGATTGGAAAAGAGATATAGGAGTCTTGGGACTAGGATCATTTTTGCGACCGCTATCTTGCCCGTGACTGCCAGCGAGAGATCTTTCCAAAAGTGTATGGATGATCTAATGCCAGCTATCAGCTTACGGTCGTTGCCCTCGTAGATGTCCTTTGGCGTATGATATAGCCGAACTCCTAGGTCACGTACTGCCTGGCGGCTCCATGAGATGTCAACGTTGCCCAGTCTCAGCCGGCACTGGGGCATGGCCTGTACGCATGGGGGGAGTTGGCAATAGGGTATTCCCCACTCATCGCCCGCGGCACAGATTTGGATTGCCAAAGGCTCCATCGCCATGGCGAAAAGCAGGGGGGAGAGTGGGCAGCCCTGCCGGGTACAGCGGCGGACCGAAAAGGAAGCAGAGATGCGGGGGCCTATTTACACTCTGGAGGTGGGTGTGGAGTATATGAGCCTAGTATATACCTGAAGACGGGGTCCTATTCCCATATGCTGTAAGACCCGAAATAGGTATGCCCATGAGAGGGTATCAAAGGCTTTTTCCAGATCCAGGACCAGATACGCCGCATGGGGGAAGCGGTCAGGCATCTGGTCCTGTACGTGGAACAGCCGCTGGATATTGTAAGACGTGTTTCTACCCGGAACAAATCCATTTTGATCCGGGTGGATCACTTGCGGAAGGATAGTAGCGTATCTATTTATTTTATTTACTTATAAAGCGCTAACAATCATCCGAGTAGGATATCACGGCGCTGTAATTACTAAAGTGCGTGAAGCAGTTGGCCAGGGTCGAGTTGGATTAATCTGGATGGGGAAAGAGGAAAGTTTTCAGATGTTTCCTAAATGCCAGGTGGCCTTCAGTAAGTCGGAGGGCCACAGGTAGTTCGTTCCACTTGGAAGCAGCAATGTGGGAGAAAGCTCGCTCACCCATCCTGGCTCTCTTTACCCGAGGGGTTCTGGCAAGTGCCGAGTGTTGAGAGCAGAGGTTCCGGGTGGGAGCGTAGAACTGGATCCTGTTTCTGAGAATAAGTGGACCTGTCTTATGCAGTGCTCTGTGTGTTATACACATCATTTTAAAAGTTGCTCTTTGCTTCATCGGCAACCAGTGGAGGTCATGCAGGCAGCTCTTGGCTGAGTCAAATTTTCTTTTCATGCAAATAGCTTTGGCCGCTGCGTTCTGCACAATTTGGAGCTTGGTGAAGAGGTAATCAGCCATGCCTAAGAACAGGGAGTTTCCATAGTCTATCTATCCGCCAGGATTTTTCCGTAGATTTTTTAGTCCGCAGGTAATAGGGCTACGGGCCGATAAGAGCCTAGATGGTGGGGAACCCTGTCCGGTTTGAGAAGGGACACTATGAATGATTCGCAAATGGATTGGGGCAAGGCACCCTCATCAAGGGCCGCTCGAAACTGCCTCTGTAGTCGGGGGACTAAATGGGATGCAAAGGTGCAGTAAAATTCTAGTGGGAGGCCGTCTAAACCGGGGGGCCTTGCGGGTAGCTAACGCATTCATGGTGTGTCTGATTTCCGTCGATCGGATGGGATCGTTAAGGTCTCGGCAGATGTCACGGTCTATCCGGGGTAGCTGGGGCCGATTCAGGAAATGGGAGAAGGCCCCTACCGGTATTTGCGCAGGGCTAGCATATAGTAGAGTGTAATGCTCTTGAAAGGCGCGCAGGATTGAGTCTTGGGAGTATAATAGAATATCTCGAGTACTGCCAATGGCCGTGATCGGTGGGAGGGTCGAATCTAGCTTGACGAGCCACGCCAATAATGTGCCGGATACATGTGCCCCGTGTAACAACTTTAAAGGTGTCCCACTCTGTCGCACGCGTGGTGGCTGTATCAGTGTTCTCTTGGAAGTACTGGCGGATGTGGTCTGCCTGAGTTTGAAAACCGGGTCGTCAAGACAGTCTCTGGGAAGTCGCCATGTAGGGACAGGGGGGTGTGGTGGGCGCCATTGGATCGCGAGTGTGTGAGCGTCGTGGTCCGATGTGGTTCTACCCAGGTAGTCCGTGTCTGAAATGAGAGACAGGATAGCGGGGAAGCAAAGGAAACTGTCTAAGCGCACTCTGAGGTCGTGTGGCACTGAGTTGAACGAGTAGAGTCTGGTGGTGGAGTTCCGAGCACGCCAGGCATCTGTGAGGGACCAGTGGTGCACCCATGTCGCGAATCGCTTTGCCTGTGCTGCAATGGGGGATTCCGGATGGGGGGGTTGGATCTATCCAGTGTTATGTTTTGTACGCAGTTGTAGTCCCCTCCTAAGTTCCAGGGGATCTGTGTGTATGTGCTCAATGGGGTGGAGAGTGTGTCCCAGAATTTGCTTTGGTCAACGTTGGGCCCATATATACTCCCTAATAGCACTGCTTGACTGTCCAATTGTGCCTGCAAGAGAATGTATCGGCCATCTGGATCAACAGTGCGGGACTGTTCCTGGAATGGAACGGCGGGAGGTACCCGTATACGGGTGCCTCGAGCAAAGGCCGAATACGTAGTGGCGCATATGATTGCCCTCCATCGCTTACGCAGCTTTGCCACTTTTCCTGCCGTGAGGTGCGTCTCTTGTAGGAACGCAATTTGCGCACGATGGCGTTTGATGTACGCATATACTGAGTATCGTTTATGTGCGGTGTGCATACCACGCACGTTCAGTGTAAGGATGGTGATAGCCCCAATGAGGAGGACCCATCGTCAAAGGCGATACGTCCAAACTAGCTCTCTGTTGGCATGAGAGCATCAACATGTTGTGTGGGTGGCGGCCTGCATCTGCGAGGTAGATCAGCGTGTGGGCTATGCATGCAAGTTAATGGCTGCTTGCCGGGTTGCTTGAGTATCTAAAGGGCTAACCAGGCCGAAGTTGGCATGTGAGCTCGCGCGTAATGAGACTGATTGCGCCGGCGCCCAAGAGGCATCTCCTCCCCCCGGTTCTTTCTGTATGTTGCAAATGTCCATCTATATCAGGTCATCAGCTGTTCACGGGGTGACCGAAGGCACGGCCACTGAGTCCACCCCTGATTGCGTTGTTTCGCTGTCTCCTTCTTCCCCTGATGTGACTAGGTGGAGAGTCCGTTCAATGTCCGTTGCAGGGGAGGTTGGACGGAGGCTCGCCACCGCCTTCAGGGCTTTTAGTTTTCCTTGAACTATTTGCTCCAGGTCTGGGGACCACAGGGTGCCTGGGAGCGAGTTGGAGGCGACCTGTTGGTTGCGACGCCGTGTGAGCTGTCTTCTGGGGCCTGATGTTCCAGTGGTTTGCTCGTGGGTGCGCTCTGCACGATAACCCGTGGCCCCTCGTTGGTCCATCAAGTCATGCGCCTCCTCCGGGGTCACAAAGAAGTGATTGGTTCCATCATGCATGACTTTAAGGCGGGCGGGGAATAGCATGGAGTATTGCATCTTTTCTGCTCGCAGTCTCCGTTTTACTTCCAGGTAGGATGACCTTTGCCGCTAAACCGCTCGGTAAGAGTCGTGGAAAAGCATGATCGTTCTGTTCTCTACCAGGAGTGGCCCAGCCTGACGGGCCGCCCTCAGCACCGCATCACGGTCTCTGAAGTGCAAGAACTTTGCCAGCATTTGGGCGGGGTGGGGCTCCTGGCTGGGGTCGGCGCGCTTGGACACGGTGGGCCCGTTTGATGTAGAAGAACGCTGTCCGGTCTGCGTCAGGAGTGAATGACTTGGTCCAGGTTTCTGTGTTCTCCACTGCGTCCACCTTTACAATTCCTTCTGGCAAGCCAAGAACCGTATATTTTGCAGCGTCTCAATCGCCCTTCCAAGTCGTCGATTCATTCCCCCATGGTGGACACTAGGCCTGTCAACGTTTATATCGAATCTTGGTGAGTCTGTACCATAGGCTGGATGGAAGTGACTGCCTTTTCGTTATCAGAGACCCTGTGGTCATCGCGGAGGAGGCTAATGTCCGTCGTTAGGGTGCCTAGTTGCTGCTCCATAGATAGCCTGGGTTGTTCTATTGCCGCCAGAACCCTGTCTAGTTTGGCCGAGAGGGAGATGTCCCTTGTTGCGGCATCTTCCTTGAGGTGGGTCGCAGAGTGATTATTGGTAGCGTCTGAGGTAGCCCCTTGGGATGTCGCCGCTGCTCTGGGCTGGCCCATTTCTGTAGCTGGGACCGCACGAGTGTGGCGGGTGTGGGAGTCTGAGCGAAGCGCTGGCTGGACTTGCACAGCTGTTTTCCCTTTAAAAAACACAGCCCTGGGGGATGGGATAACATTGGGTCCTGGGGATGGATCTCCCAGGCCAAAATAGGCTCAGGGAGGGGGGCTGTGCGTCCCCCTCCTTTTTGAAAAAAGACATCACTGGAGGATGCGGTCCCCAGGGCCTAAGAAGGCTTGGAAAGTGGGAACCCTTTCAACAAGGGTTCCAATAAAGAATCACACCCTGAAATGATGAGTCTTCCCAGTGGAGACAATATGTCTTTGTGAATCTTTGGGAGGGTATAAATTATGAGCATTTTACGAGAAGAGTTGTTAAGAAAGGAAAACTCCTGATCACTAATAAAACCTATTTATTTGGCCTGTATGCACCCCTCTTGCCTCTTTCTGCACCTGTTGCTTCTTTCTGCACGTCTGTTGCCTCTTTCTGTACCTCTTTTGCTTCATTCTGCAACCCTGTTGTCTCTTTCTGCATCCCTGTTGTCTCTTTCTGCTCGAGTCTTCCCTCTTTCTGCACCTCTCTTGCTTCTTTCTACACTACTCTTGCTTCTTTCTGCACCTCTCGCTTCTTTCAGCACCCTTTCCCTTTTTTGCCTCCCTCTTGCCTCTTTCTGCTGTTCTCTTGCATCTTTCTGCACCTCTCTTGCCTCTTTCTGCATTTCACTTTCTTCTTTCTGTACCCCTCTTGCCTCTTTCTGCCCCTTCTTTTCTCTTTCTTCACCTCTTGCCTCTTTCTGCACCCTTGTGCCATCTTTCTGCCCCTTTCCTGCCTGTTTCTGCACTTCGCTTGGCTCTTTTTGTACCTTTGTTGCTTTTTTGCACTTCTCTTGCTCATTCTGCATACTTCGTGCATCGTTCAGCACCTCTGTTGATTCTTTCTGCACCCCCTGCCCCTTTCTGTACCCCTGCTTCTTCCTGTACTTCTCTTGCCTCTTTGTGTACCCCTCCTACCTTTTTCTCCACCCCTCCTGCCTATTTTTGCACTGCTGTTGGTTCTTTCTGCACTGTTCTTGCTA
Source organism: Lissotriton helveticus (assembly GCF_964261635.1). Lineage (NCBI taxonomy): Eukaryota > Metazoa > Chordata > Amphibia > Caudata > Salamandridae > Lissotriton > Lissotriton helveticus. Next base: position 283,416,258 of record NC_136061.1, on the reverse strand, counting down.
CTTTCTAAGCCTCACTTGCCTCTTTCTCCACTTTTCTTGCTTCTTTCTACACCCCTGTTGCTTCTTTCAGCAATTCTCTTGCCTCTGTTTGCACTTCTCTTCCATCTTTCTGCACCCCTCCTGCTTCTTTCTGTACCTCTCTTGCCTCTTTCAGTGCCTTTCTTACCTCCTTCTGCACCCCTGTTGCCTCTTTTTGCATCTCTGTTGATTTTTTCTGCACTGTTCTTGCTTCTTTCTGCACCTCTGTTGCTTCTTTGAGCAAACTCTTGCCTCTTTCTGTAATTCTCTTGCTTGTTTCTGCACCTCACTTACATCTTTCTGCACCTCTGTTGCCTCTTTCTGTACCTCACTTGCTTCTTTCTGTACCCCTCTTGCCTCTTTCTGCACCCCTCTCCTCTCTTTCTGCACTTCTCTTGCCTCTTTCTGCACCCCTGTTCCCTCTTTCTGCACCATTCCTGTCTGTTTCTGCACCTCTCTTGCCTCTTTCTGTACCACGATTACTTCTTTTTGCATTTCTCTTGCCTCTTTCTGCACCCTCCCTACCTCTTTCAACACCTCTGTTAGTTCTTTCTGCCCTGCTCTTGCTTCTTTCTGTACCTCTTTAGTAAATTTCTGCATCACTCATGCCTCTTTCTACACCCCTTTCCCCTATTTATCCACATCTATTGGTTCTTTCTGCATTGCTCTTGCTTCTTTCTGCACCTCTCTTACAAATTTCTGCATCCTTCTTACCTCTTTCTGCATTCCTGTTCCCTCTTTCTGTACCCTTCTTGCCTGTTTCTGCACCTCTCTTGCCTCTTTCGGCACCTCTCTTGCTTCTTTCTGCAGTTCTCTTGCTTCTTTATGCACCCCTCTTGCCTCTTTCTGAATGCCTTTTACCTCTTTGTGTACTTCTCCTGACTCTTTCTGTACCTCTCTTGCCTCTTTCTACAGTTCGCTTGCCTCTTTCTGCATCTCTTTTGGTTCTTTCTGCACTTTTGTTGCCTCTTTCTGCACCTCTGTTGGTTCTTTCTGCACTGCTATTGCTTCTTTTTGCACCTCTGTTGCATATATCTACATACCTCTGTTGATTCTTTCTGCATTTCTCTTGTTTCTTTATGCACCCCTCTTGCCTCTTTCTGTACGCCTTTTGCCTCTTTGTGTATCTTTATTGACTCTTTCTGTACCTCTCTTGCCTTTTTATACATTTCTCTTGCCTCTTTCTGCACTTCTCGCGCTTCTTTCTGCACATTTCTTCCTTTTTCTGCACCCCTTTTGCCTCTTTCTGTACCTCTCTTGCCTCATTCTGCACATCTCTTTCTGCACTTCTCTTGCTTTTTTCTGCACCTCTCTTGCTTCTTTCTGTACCCGTCTTCTCTTTTTTGCATCTCTCTTGCCTCTTTCTGCTGTTCTCCTGCCCTTTTCTGTACCTCTTTAGCCCCTTTCTGCAGTTCTCTTGCCTCCTTCTGCACCTTACTTGCCTCTTTCTGCACTTCTCTTGCTTCTTTCTGCACCTTTCTTCCTTTTTCTGCACATCTCTTACCTCTTTCTTTACCTCTCTTGCTTCTTTGTGCACTCCTCCTACCTTTTTCTGAACACCTCTGGCCTCTTTGTTTACCTGTTTTGCTTCTTTCTGCACTCCTCTCTCTTCTTTCTGCACCCCTGTTGTCTCTTTCCGCACCCCTGTTGTCTTTTTCTACACTCTTCTTTCCTCTTTATGCACCTCGCTTGCTACCTTCTGCACTTCTTTTGCTTTTTTCTGCACTTCTCTTGCTTTTTTCTGCACCTCTCTTGCTTCTTTCTGTACCCGTCTTCCCTTTTTTGCATCTCTCTTGCCTCTTTCTGCTGTTCTCCTGCCCCTTTCTGCACCTCTTTAGTCCCTTTCTGCAATTCTCTTGCTTCCTTCTGCACCTTACTTGCCTCTTTCTGCACTTCTCTTGCTTCTTTCTGCACCTTTCTTCCTTTTTCTGCACATGTCTTGCCTCTTTCTTTACCTCTCTTGCCTCATTCAGCACATCTCTTTCTGCACTGCTCTTGCCTCTTTCTGAACCTCTCTTGCCTCTTTGTGCACCTGTTCTGCTTCTTTCTGCACTTCTCCCTCTTCATTCTGCACCCCTGCTGTCTCTTTCGGCACCCCTGTTGTCTCTTTCTGTACTCGTCTTCCCTCTTTCTGCACCTCTCTTGCTACCTTCTGCACTTCTCTTGCTTTTTTCTGCACCTCTCTTGCTTCTTTCTGTACATGTCTTCCCTTTTTTACATCTCTCTTGCCTCTTTCAGCTGTTCTCTTGCCCTTTTCTGCACCTCTCTAGCCCCTTTCTGCACCTCTCTTGCTTCTTTCTGCACTTCTCTTGCTTCTTTCTATACCTCTCTTGCTTTTTTCTGCACCCTTCTTCCCTTTTTTGCATCCCCATTTCCTCTTTCTGCTGTTCTCTTGCCATTTTCTGCACCCCTCTTGCTTCTTTCTGCACCTCACTTGCCTCTTTCTACACTTCTCTTGCTTCTTTCCACACCTCTGTTGTTTCTTTCAGCAATTATCTTACCTCTTTCTGCACTTCTCTTGTTTGTTTCTGCACCTCGCTTGCGTTTTTCTGCACTTTTGTTGCCTCTTTCTGTGCTTCACTTCCTTCTTTCTTCACCCCTCTTGCCTCTTTCTGCACCCTCCTTTTTTCTTTCTGCACCTCTCTTGCTTCTTTCTATACCTCTGTTGCTTTTTTCTATACTTCTCTTGCTCTTTCTACACTTTTTGCACCTCTTTCCGCACCTCTGTTGCTTTTTCTGCATTTCTCTTCCTTCTTTCTGCTCCCCTCCTGCCTCTTTCTGTACCTATCTTGCCTCTTTTTGCACCTCTCCTACCTCGTTCTGCACCCCTTTTGCATCTTATTGCACCTCTGTTTGTTCATTCTACACTGTTCTTGCTTCTTTCTGCACCTCACTTGCCTCTTTCTGCACTTCTCTTTCTTCTTTCTACACCTCTGTTGCTTCTTTCAGCAATTCTCTTGCCTCTTTCTGCACTTCTCTTGCTTGTTTCTGCACCTCTCTTGTGTCTTTATGCACCTATGTTGCCTTTCTGCACTTCACTTTTCTGAACACCTCTGGCCTCTTTGTTTACCTGTTTTGCTTCTTTCTGCACTCCTCTCTCTTCTTTCTGCACCCCTGTTGTCTCTTTCCGCACCCCTGTTGTCTTTTTCTACACTCTTCTTTCCTCTTTATGCACCTCGCTTGCTACCTTCTGCACTTCTTTTGCTTTTTTCTGCACTTCTCTTGCTTTTTTATGCACCTCTCTTGCTTCTTTCTGTACCCGTCTTCCCTTTTTTGCATCTCTCTTGCCTCTTTCTGCTGTTCTCCTGCCCCTTTCTGCACCTCTTTAGTCCCTTTCTGCAATTCTCTTGCTTCCTTCTGCACCTTACTTGCCTCTTTCTGCACTTCTCTTGCTTCTTTCTGCACCTTTCTTCCTTTTTCTGCACATGTCTTGCCTCTTTCTTTACCTCTCTTGCCTCATTCAGCACATCTCTTTCTGCACTGCTCTTGCCTCTTTCTGAACCTCTCTTGCCTCTTTGTGCACCTGTTCTGCTTCTTTCTGCACTTCTCCCTCTTCATTCTGCACCCCTGCTGTCTCTTTCGGCACCCCTGTTGTCTCTTTCTGTACTCGTCTTCCCTCTTTCTGCACCTCTCTTGCTACCTTCTGCACTTCTCTTGCTTTTTTCTGCACCTCTCTTGCTTCTTTCTGTACATGTCTTCCCTTTTTTACATCTCTCTTGCCTCTTTCAGCTGTTCTCTTGCCCTTTTCTGCACCTCTCTAGCCCCTTTCTGCACCTCTCTTGCTTCTTTCTGCACTTCTCTTGCTTCTTTCTATACCTCTCTTGCTTTTTTCTGCACCCTTCTTCCCTTTTTTGCATCCCCATTTCCTCTTTCTGCTGTTCTCTTGCCATTTTCTGCACCCCTCTTGCTTCTTTCTGCACCTCACTTGCCTCTTTCTACACTTCTCTTGCTTCTTTCCACACCTCTGTTGTTTCTTTCAGCAATTATCTTACCTCTTTCTGCACTTCTCTTGTTTGTTTCTGCACCTCGCTTGCGTTTTTCTGCACTTTTGTTGCCTCTTTCTGTGCCTCACTTCCTTCTTTCTTCACCCCTCTTGCCTCTTTCTGCACCCTCCTTTTTTCTTTCTGCACCTCTCTTGCTTCTTTCTATACCTCTGTTGCTTTTTTCTATACTTCTCTTGCTCTTTCTACACTTTTTGCACCTCTTTCCGCACCTCTGTTGCTTTTTCTGCATTTCTCTTCCTTCTTTCTGCTCCCCTCCTGCCTCTTTCTGTACCTATCTTGCCTCTTTTTGCACCTCTCCTACCTCGTTCTGCACCCCTTTTGCATCTTATTGCACCTCTGTTTGTTCATTCTACACTGTTCTTGCTTCTTTCTGCACCTCACTTGCCTCTTTCTGCACTTCTCTTTCTTCTTTCTACACCTCTGTTGCTTCTTTCAGCAATTCTCTTGCCTCTTTCTGCACTTCTCTTGCTTGTTTCTGCACCTCTCTTGTGTCTTTATGCACCTATGTTGCCTTTCTGCACTTCACTTGCTTCTTTTTGCACTCCTCTTGCCTCTTTTGGCACCTCTGTTGCTTCTTTCTGCACTTCTCTTGCCTCTTTCTGCACCTCTGACTTAGAGGTAATTTTAATCCCCCTGCCCTATTATGTACTAGGGCCTTACAGGGGAGGTCATGCCAATCACAGGGGTACCCCAACCTATAGTGTACCCTAGTGTATGTAGGTGTTTTCACTGTATTCTAAGTGTTGTTCAGCATAGCACTGGCTCTGGGCCTGGTTAGTCAGAGTCAGTTACCACCAGTACCAGTCAGCAAAATGTTGGGGGCACAGCGTGACTTTACAACAAGGCCTCTTTCTGTACCTCTGTTGGTTCTTTCTGCATATCTCTTGCTTTTTCTGGCACCTTTCTTCATCTTTCTTCATCTTTCTGGACTTCAGTTGCCTATTTCTGCGCTTTTCTTCCTCTTTCGGCACATGTCCTAGCTCTGTAGGCATTGTTATATATTTGCATTAAAAAAACCTTCGATATTCATGCTGGGAGGTTAATTTTCCACGCTTGGAATCGGCAACTTGATGTTGCTGACCGAGAACAAGGAATAAGTCTCGCCGGGATGGTTATTTTTCTCGCTTGTGGTTGCCAACTTGACGTTGAGGACAGCGAGCGAGCAAAAAATGCTCACTACGCTATGTGTTTTTGCACTGTGCTACGGGCAATTTACGTAGCGTGTAATTGCACAAACTATGCACACTCTGCGAGTGTTGCGTAGTGTTCCGCCCAGGGTTAGGTGTAATGCGAGCCCCAAGCCTTCAGGCCCCTCCCCCTCACTTCAGAAGAGGCCCATTCAGCCAAAGACTAAAAAATATCTGTGAAATATGATAGACTCAGGGACCCCGCTTAACACTCTGCATGAGGGTCCCTTCATTATGTGTTACACCACTTGTCTGTTCTAAAAATGGTGTGAACCAAGCTTCCTTTTGAATAATGCCTTCTTCATAGGAACACTTCACTATATCCTGTATATGAGGAGCTAATACTTTATGGCACTTCTTAATTACCAGTCAGCTTTGTAGAGTGAACGTGATTCCATCTTGAGACAAATGCGTAAAAGGGGTGCGACAGTTGCAATCATCTGTGATTCAAGCATGGCTCAGCAGTCAACGGTATTTTGGAGCAGGCATGTTGAATTTTATGTTGAAAATGAGCCGGAACAGTTTAACAGCTTATTCTAAGGATTTAGGATTTGCCTCACTAAAAATGGCTTTAAACAGATTGTCTGCATCTCTGATTTTATCAGAAAAAGAAACTGTGTATTTGCTGGCATAATGTTCTTTTAGGTCGAGTCTACTGGACGACGCAAGCTGTCTGGTTACAAAAGACCTATTGTGGGTTTACCAAGAATTTACAGGGGCTTACTACCATCCATTGCTCAATATTGGCTGGCTTTATTGTCAATCTCATATTCTTGCTTCTTATTCGATGGCTTTCCTTGCCCAAGCATGTTTATCATGTGTTTGTTCTGCTCCTAGGGAATAACCTCTTTACAATTGCTACAACTAACTGACTGCCATTCTTCTACTGCTCACTTTTAGTAAAATTATTTTTTATTGCATGTGTTATCCAGCTGCCTTCCTCGTGGCTCATCCCTCTGCCAGATACCTACCACCCACCCTCACCTGTCCTCCGCATTGCTGTCTCCCTCATGTTATAGGCTCTCTCTTATGTGCGTCTTCCCCAACCGAACTTCCTCCCTGTCCTCTGTGTTACGTTTTGGCACCTGTACTTTCCCCCCACCCTCTCTGTTGCTCTCCCTCGTGCGCTGCTTTCCCCCTTCCCTGCCAACTCTCCACTGCTTTCGCCACCTGCTTTAGCATTGCCACCATTCCCACTGTTTTTTAATTCAATTGTTACTTTTTATTGTTTGGGGAAACCAGGCAGCAAATTGTTGCGAGTTCCTCCACCTTAAAAAACACGTTAGTGGTACTTGTTTTAATTATTATACTGAAAAAAAGGCAGCAAGTCATTTTTTAGGTGTGCTTGCTTAGTGACGACAAATGCGGGCACAGATCATCACACACAAACAAAATGACACGTCTGCTGCAACCATGTCATCACACTTTTTTTTAACTTTTTTTTTTTTTTGGGGTCTTTTGGCCTTTCTGCACAACATCTTGCCAATGCTGTACAACATTGCCAAAAGGCATTGGCAAAACCAATAGAACCCAAAGGCAAGACCAGCTGGCTTTTCCCATATTTGTTTGTATAGCTTCCTAACAATCTTAAACTCTAGGTGTGAAACAAGAATAGCAGATTATTTTGAATTAATATAGCTTTGAAGATTTGTTAATTCATCCACCCACCCACCATATTGACTTTTTGTGAAGATTACTTTTTGTCAGACAATATTATTAGGTAGGGACTCGTTATGTAGGAATTTCCATATATCTATATAATTCCAGACAGTCATGTATTTGCTAATTCCTGGAGACGCGGTATTGCAATGGCCTAAGTGCTGGAGAACAGTAGGAAGATATTTGAAATGGTATGTCAGTAAAATGGCTTGCCCGATGTTTTAATAACAAATTGTATAGAGCAGTCACAAAAGAATGAATGGTCTCTTGACACTTTAATAATCGGTATTAATAACAGCCAACTCAGTTGTACTCATGTTATTAGACTCAGAAGGATAAATCAGATCAGACCCGGGGGGCTTTTCAGACAGCAGATGGCGCTAGTGTGAGTGTTCGCTTTCCTGGCCTCCATGCCACTCACAGACGCAAGGCTGACCTGAGCGATTCATCTTACCTCGACTCGGCAGCTCGGCATATCGCCCTGGCCTAGCTGTCCCAGAGCGGATGAACGGACTCGAGCGAACGGACTACAACGAGCTAAGGGCCACACGAGCATCAACATATGCTCGGCGTGGCCACAGGAACATCGGCTTATCTGTCCGGATTAAAGTGAGCTGGTGCTCTGCAATTGCCGATCGCTCATCATCTCTCTTCGGTGATATCCTCTGTAAGACGCTGCAGATGCTGTGGGACAGCATAAGACATCCGGACGGACTGAATGGATGTCTAACAGTAAAACAGATTAGCGCGAACAGAGGGATTTCACTTACCAAACGGAGCTGCACAAACCGTGGGAGGATGACTACACAAGGACAAACAAATCCTCAAAATCAAAGCAAACCCGAGCCACGAGGAGCATGGAGAGAGAGAAAAATCCAAAAAGGATACGGAGGAAAAACAGACTTCCTCAAAAAAGGTAAAAGGGAAGATGGGGGGTAAAGAGAGCAAACAAACCTGGTGGCGGGTGTGACTTAAAAGAAAATCTTGTTGCAAACACTTCTTCTACGGGAAAAACGTTATCGATCGCCAGACACTTTCCTATCGCTGCTGAAAAAAAACCGATTCTTACCCCTCCCATTGCCATTTCTACTGCTTCTATTTCTATTTCTGCTTCAGATGAAACAAACACCCCACCTAATGCTGCTTTCACTCTAGTTCAAGACGTTGCATTACCATCATTGCAAATTGCACAATCAACTACGGATGAAGCCAGAGCCAAGCTAACAGCAAACAGGCAAATAATGCCACTGTTAAAATCTGGTTTGCGATGTCAACATTATCGGCGCCATCTTGTCCCCTTTCAGACTCACGCACACTTACAGCAGCAACCATTTTTTTGAAAACCATGGTCTCTCTGCCCACTGCCAATAGCCAGCGCGTCTCTCCCCCTCACCCCCCGGCCTCGCAAGCATCCCCCGCGCCCCGACAGCCCCCGGTCTCTCCTGCCTGGGCCATAAACGCACCTCCAGCGCGACCCTGCCTCCGAGCCACATCCCGTGCTGAACCCTCTCACTCTTTCATCTCATTCATAGAACAGGCCCTTTTGATAACCTCTTCCTCCCTGCCCGATTGTCCGGCCTGATCCCAGGCCATCACCTAGCCCAACAGATGCAGTTTATTGCCCCCTACAGTAGGACCTCGCCTTACATCAAAGGAGCGGGGATTAATCAATGCCTTCACACCCCTAGATCCGACCGATCGCCCGCATTCCTGTTCCCAGCGGAATGTCCCGCTGCGCGATAGCCATCATGCTGAGATTTGGGTGGGGACCCCTACTGTAGATATGTGTGAGAACGGGCCTGAACCGGGGATTCCAAAGATGCCTTTTTCGTACTTCAAAGCAATACCACGGATGTCATAAATGTAATAAAGCCATAAACTTGTGTATAAGAGGCCAGGCCTCAGAGATGCGGTTAGAGCACCTCGAGAAGATACCCTGTTGTCTGATTTGACGTGTTCTGCTCCGTCAGAATAAACTCCTGTTTCCTGCCTTCCAGTCTCCAGCGCCTGCCTCTTCATTTGGTAACCTTGAGTTGGGTCAGAAGGCGGCTATCGCCGGGCAAACCTTGAAAAGGGGTAATCGATCTGACCTGCTTGCCCTTTTTCCACACCACCAGCCTCAACTCATGGCAACCAAGACATTATATTTGGTGACATCGTCCCAAATAAAGGTACTCTATCCTCTATGGCTATTTCACCAGCCTCTAATGTCGTAAAAGACATTCTTAACAAAGGGGCAGCGGGCATGGAAAGTTTGGTAAATGAGAATCAGAAGGCCACTGACCCACAGTCCCCGGACCCAGTAAATGAAAAATGTTACTCTGTTTCAGATGGTTCCTTGACTGGGTCAGATGACGAGGCACTAAGCTCTTTTGAAAGTAGCAATTCAAAAGGGGATGAGAACGAACAGGTCCTGAACACAGTAAAAAAGAAAGAAAAACGAAGCAGGAAACGTAGCCAGCTGAAATGGGACCATTCAGACCTGCAAGAGACACCATCCTCTGAATCCATTAGGTCTCAACAAAGGGCAAACTCACAGCTAGCCTCTACAAACACTAATGAGCCTTCCCTGTTTTCAATCCTGGAGTCTATCAACCAATTTCGGGAGGAGGCTAAAGCAGAAAGCTTAGCTGCGAGAGGGGCCTCTAAAAAGCTTCAAGGTGGCATTAGAAAATTAAACAAAGTATGTACGGATATTGGAGATAGGCTCGCCATGGTAGAGGGAAAAACAGAGACCCTCGAGACGGAAGTGGTGCAAGTGAAGGAACAATCTGCTTCCCATGAGGCTCGCCTCACGGACATGATGATAAAACTGGAGGAACAAGAAAATCGAATGCGGAGGAACAACCTCAGACTACTAGGAATTCCGGAAGGGGTCGAGGGTGAAGACCCTAGAGCATTCGTTGTGAAACTCCTCCGGGCTGCCTTACCCTCACAGTCTAGCTGGAACTGGGACCAAGAGATCCAATGAGCCCACCACTTTCCTTTTAACTTGAAACAAAGGCTAGTGGGCACTAATGCAAACAACGATAAACCAAGGGTCTTCCTAGTTTTTTGGTGGAATTTTTTGTTGAGGCAATTAGTCTATGACCAGGCCAGGCCAAATTCTCCTGAAGAAGTAGACGGTATAAGGTTCTTCCCCAAACCAGACTTGGGGCATGCAACTGTGGAGCGGAGGTGGCGGCTCCGCCAACTGATAACACCACTACAACAGCTAGGGGCCCAAGTATTCTTGATGAACCGGGCAAGACTGAAAATTAACTTTGAAGGAACAACTCGAGTATTCCTGTCGGAGATCAAGGCCGGAGAATATCTGAAAGAACCAGCCAAAAGGAAGAAACCTTAAATAGTAAAACTCAGTCTTTAAGATTTCGGACTCTGGCTAGGACTGAAATTAATGTATAACATGATAGGCTCAAGCTGGTGCTAACGCCACTGGCATTACCAGCCCCACATTTCTTTTTGTACTGATCACCCTTCTCCTTTATTTCTACTTTTTCTTCTCTGTCTAACAATATTTGTGTGGGCTGAACTGTTTTTTGTTATTTTTGGGTCTTCTTTAGTGCAACTCCGGTCAGCCTACTAACTAGAAAATTTCACAGGTGGGGTGGAGGTCGGGACCTCACATGTGCTCACCATCATTTAGGCTTATCCTGACTGTCTATTTTTAGAGGGGAGTGGGGGAGGGTCACTGGCTCCGGGGACCACATAGGGCTAAAAATCAACAGGCTGAACTCGGCTGTATTTAAGATTCAAGTTTTTTTTGCACTGTAATTCAGGAAAACCTTATAAGCGGGGTACAGGACGACTTAGGGGATAGGGGGCAAGGCTGGGGGGGAGGGCGATGGGGTGGGGCGAGGGGAGGGTGTGGGAGTGTTCTTGGGGGGAGCAGAGCCGGTAGGCTCTGGTCTGCACACCATAAGGATGAAACACTACTAGAACAAAATAATGGGCTCACTAAATAAAGTTACGGATGTGTCATTAAACATCTGTGGCCTGAATGATTTATCAAAGCGACAGAGAACTGCACAAACACTACGTCCAATGGGGGCAAATATAATATGCCTCCAAGAAACGCACTTTGAAGGCGCCCAAAGATCTTTGCTAAACTCCCTTGTGTTTAAAATCATTGTAGCAACATCTCAAGGGGCTAGGGTGAAGGGAGTCGGGATGCTGGATAGGAAAACCCTGCCGCTAGTGGTTAACCAAGTCAAAATTGACGTATTAGGGAAATGGGTCATTACCAGATGCACTTTATTTTCTAAATCTGTATTTATGATTTGTTCAATTAACGCCAGTAACCTAGATGACCCGGGGGCTATCCAACAGGTAAATGAGGAACTAGCTCATTGGCCACTTCCTTTATTACTATGTGATGATTTGAACCTAAATCTACCTAGCACTTGGGACTTATCCGGGGTATGGGTCTACCAGGGTAGGAAACCTAAAGTGTATCGTGCACTGGTCGACCTTATGAGCAATCATGGTCTAAAGGATGTCTGGGCCCACTCTAAACCGAATCAGCACGGCTTCACTTTCTTCTCCGCTCCCCATGTGTCGTTAGCCAGACTTGATTATTTTTTTGTCACGCCCGCCTTGATTCATGACTGCTCCATCGATGTCGCCCCTAGACTTCTTTCTGACCATAACCCTCTAATTTTAACATTAGACAGCTGGGGCAATCAAGAACCTCCCTCGCAAGGGACCTATGAAAAAGAAAAGCTTTGTTGTATAATAATGATTATCGTGAGCATATGGTCAGATGGATACAGAAATTTTTGAGTAAAAACAACGTGTCGGCATCCACTATGGTAGTGTGGGATACTCTTAAAGCGGGTATAAAGGGCGAGACGCTACACTTTTCCATTAGGAGGAATAAAAAGAGAAGCTGCAAATTAGCCTGGCACAAGGGCGGATGATGGAAGCGGAGAAAAAACTAATATCTGCAGTCCAGACTAGAACAGGGATCGAGGAGGCGCAACTAGCGGTCTCAGTGGCCAAGTCAGAGATGGGTGCTGTGCTGGCAGAGAAAATAGCCACTAAATGGGCAGCATCTAAAGAAAAATGCTATGAGCTGGAAGAGCACATAGGCCACCACCTTGCCATCGCTACTAGACAGCAGCTTACCGCCAACTCTATCACCACAATAAATATAGATAACGTAGGAACATCCGACCCTAGGAAAATAGCTGAAGTCTTTAAGAAATATTATGCGGAACTTTACTCGGAAGAAATCGAAGGAACTAATCTGAACACACAGAATAAAATTTGAGATTACTTAGCTAGCATTCCCATTAGCGAACTCAACTTGAATGAACGTGAGACAATAGAAAACGCTCCAACGTGAAGTGAGATCTTAACAGTGCTTTCTTGTCTTCTGGGCGGTAAAGGCGCCGGGGCAGACAATATACCCCTTGAATTCTACAAGGTCTTCTCATCACAAATAAAAGAAATTCTCACTGAGATGGTAAGGTCCATCTTTGAAGGTGCCAAACCCCCAGATTCGTGGTCATCAGCCAAAATAGTCATCTTTCCTAAAAAAGACAAATCACCACTCGAAATGTCATCATACCGACCCATAACCCTAATCAACACTGATTCAAAAATCTTTTTAAAAATCATTGCTACCAGACTCGCTACTAACATCGAGTCTTTAGTTTCCAAATGGCAACATGGTTTTATACCTAAAAAAGGCACCACCGAGCACATCCGCCGCACGATCACCCTGTTTGACGCCGCAGAGGTGTCAGGAGACCCGATCTCGCTAATCCTCTTAGACGCTGAAAAAGCATTTGATCGGGTCTCCTGTCAATTTCTATGGGCTATCATGCGGCGGATTGGCTTCGGTCCTAGAATAGTCCAGGCAGTTCAGGCACTCTATCAAAATCCTAAGGCTAAAATCCTCATCAATGGCCAGTTGACAGAACAAATTAAGATCACAAGAGGGACGAGACAGGGGTGTCCTTGTTCTCCCCTGTTATTCGCCATGTATATTGACCCCTTGATAAAAAGAATAGAACTTATATTCTACCAGTCAGCAGGTTCGATATGGACACAAAAATTATGGCCTATGCAGACGACCTTGCTATAATAACTCCTGAGCCTAAGACTGCCATTAGGGCATTAGAACTAGAAGCTCAGGAATTTGGCTTAATCTCAGGCCACGTCCTGAATAAATCAAAAACACAAATAGTGGTAAATAGCAAGATACGTTGGGTGGATTATAGGATAACTGAAAAGGCGAAATATTTAGGCGTCTGTATAGTCTTTGATGTGGACAAGGTAGTTTCCGAAAATCTGACTCCCTTTGCTACCACAATGGAAAAATCACTCCGGAAAATTGCCAACTTGCACTTAACCTTAGTAGAAAGATGCAATGTTTTAAAAATGACATTTTTTCCCAAGCTACTGTATTTTTTTCGGACTATCCCGCTTGATTTCAGCAACCACTCACTGGCCATATTTGAGCGAATTTTTTCTCGGTTTATCTGGGCATACGCGCAGCCAAAGAGAGCATTTAATCTCCTCTCCCTTCCTAGGGAAAGGGGAGGCTGGGCTCTTCCTAACTTAAAACTATATTATTGGGCCTCAGCACTGCAATATTCCTGTGAACTACTATATGAAGATCATGTACTAAGCCCTTCAGGACTGCCTTCTCCTTATTTTTCACTCTTGGGGGAGAACGTAAGGGGCTGTTTGTGGCATCAATTGGAACGTGGTTATTATAAACGAATCCGATTCAAGACTTTGCTCAGTGCTTACCGAGTTGTTCGCAAGATCTTTGGAATATCCAAATTAAACCACTACACCCCGGTCAGGCACAATGATAATCTGCCACAGATATTTCAAAACACATATCTACGACAATGGTATTCAGCAGGGATTGGCAAACTAGGGGATTTCTTTAGCTACGGCCATATACAAACATTTCAAGATCTGCAAACCTGCTTCAAACTGGGCTATAATCAGACTTTCCAATACCAAGCCATTACGAGCTATCTAAAACATAAAACCGGTGGGTCTTCTGGCTTCACCACGGTTGGACTCATTGACAAATTAATAAACCCTAACCTGCCAAGGATAGAAAGCATTTATTCTATTTTGAATGATCAACGGCCAGATGACTTGAATAAAACTGACATTAAATGGCAACTCAAGGTAAATACCCTTCTGAATGCTCTCCTCTCTGCTTTAAGCCTAGCACAAACATATCTTTTATCATCAAAACTGCAGGCGCAATTCTATAAAACCACGTTTTTTTTTATATAACACCCAGCAGAGTTGCTAAATGGACATCAGGCTCCGGGGCAAACTGCCCGCGTTGTGCTATGTACAGTGCGGACGAGGTTCATATGTTTGCCACATGTTCTAAACTTCAACCACTAATCCAAGATGTACAAAATTTCTTAAGTAAGATTCTTCTGTTAGATATTCAACTTACACCTTGTACGATTTTGCTAGGGCTATATGACCGTGTAGACCCGAAAGCCGGCAGGGCATTAATCTTTGTTGCAATGACCATCTTACGGATATGTATAGCTGCCTATTGGAAAGACCTGAATCATCCATCTTTTGGGCAGTGGCAAGCAAGGCTACTCGCAACATACAGGTTGGAATGGGCAATCTATGCCAAAAAAGGTCGAGGGCAAAGAAAAGGGGAATGACAGTTTGGGATCCTATGGCCAATTGGATTGGGGCTCTGAATACCTAGGATAGGCAATACCCTGGCTGCACTCATCCGATTCCCTTCTATCTTTACTTCTTCCTCCCTAGCGATTTATTTTTCACTCATGCTGCCTAGCGTTGCTTTTTCTTTTTGCTGAACATGTTTCTAAAAGTATGTATGTATGTTTTTCCTTTTTTTTTCTTCTTTTTCTGCTACTTTCCATGGACCCGGGTGGAGTGGGTGGGGGGGGTCTGGGGTTGTTTTTTGAATCCGCAAGCAATGAATTTGTAAACTGTCGGAAAAAAACAATTATTTTGAAGAAAAAAAAAAAGAGAAAAAAAAAGACTTCGAAGGATGAAGGGCTGAGTTCCATGATTCAAGCCTCAACTTATAGCAACCAGCGCACTGAGCTATCTTAAAAGCTCAAGAAATTATTTCAGAAATATTTGTGCCAATGAAACGTCTTTAAACAGTATTAACCCGTAAAAAATTGCCCAAATACATGAAGAAATGCAGAAACATTTGTAAATGCTCATAATACAAGCAAAGGCACGCATACTTCATTTTCATTTCAGATACATGAATTCTTTGTTGTTTCCTTTCTAATAAGCAGAGAATACTCAAATTAGGGGAGGCGGTGTGCGAAGGAATGTCAAAAAGGACACAAGGAGGACTCACTCAAATTCCCTCAGCCAGTCCAGACACCCATCGAAATGCACTTTTAAAACAAAAAAAGCGAACACTGATGCAAATTTTTTAAAGTTACCTTGGTTATTGTGAAACAATATAAAATTATTCATTTCTATTTTCTTGGATGATATGTACCCACTACCTCTCAAACGGTGAGGTGTACTAAACATTTGGCGGTCACAAGCACTCTTAGCTGCAAAATACAAAATCGATTTTGTATGTATTAAACCCCTTTTAGGAGTCTATAAAGTATTGTCAACTCCAAAAATGGGTTTAGAAAGGGATACTGAATCACAAATTGGAAGTGGCATGTTGTGGGCGTCCCTTCCAAAGTACGATTATGTAACCTATGTATCCATGGTTTGCAACCGGAATTTTGGTCACAAACCATTGCTACAAGAGGCCTTTCCTGCTACTTCCCAGCTGATCAGTGGCAAAAAGACCTGATCTGGAGCCGGCCTGATATCCTGTGACCCTTTAAGTGACTCCCAAGAGGTCCTAGGGGGCATAGAATTGCACTCCTGTGGTGGACTGGAACTTAATAGAGGACTAAAGTCAACAGGCAACATCTTTGGCCAGGATGAACCTGGATGGTGTTTTCAACAAGTGCTCCATTGCGGTCAGCATCAAATTGTGTCTAGGTCCCTGGTTACCACGATCATTGAAGAATATAGCATTCTACAATGCATGCTATTACATTGTGTGCTTTTACAACGCAGTTGTTACAACGACCTTGTTGTTGGTAAACAATACCTTTCCATCGCAATTCATTAGAACGACTTGCTGTAGGGGGCGGGCTGGACTTAGGAATAGTATTATTTACTATTCCTACTCCAGTTTGCGCAACAGCAGGGAAGGTGTTGGATTTCATTTCCAATACCTTAACGCCCCCCTCCAGCAGGTAGTTCCAATAACTTGCGATGTAAAGGTATCGCGTACTAACAACGCAGTCGCTGTAACGACCGCATTGTAAAAGCACTGTGATGTTATGACAGCGTTGTAAACGCTGTTTCCTCCATTTACTATCATTGGCACTTTATACTTCTTTGCACTATTTCTACTTAAAACTTTAAAAAATCATATCACCAGTTTTTGTCATTTGTATGTCATTTTCTTTATTAAGTTTTGCTCTATTTTTCTAATTCAGTTTGGGGTTTTTATTGTTTTGCATTTTAACTTTATTACTGTTTTCATGCTGCATAAATACTATACACATTGCCCTAAGTTAAGTTTGTCTGCTCTGTTGATAGCTACCGGGAAGGTGGACTCAGGTTAATTCAGTGATTTTGACTGTTCACTCTGACAAGGGGTGTGCTTATTCCTTGGAGTGGGCAGTCACCCACAACAAATAATTATCTACTTACATCTGGGCTTTAATGAGAGTTGTTAGCATTAGTCAGACATTTCCCACTCTCTCTCTGTGCTGCAAATGCCACCACCTTCTAGAAGAGGGCCACTAAGTATAGAAGTAATACAAGCTCGCCGAGAGTCCTGGTCCTCCTACTGGTCTCTGCTGTGCTGCCACGCCATGGTGCAGTTAGGGGCAGGCCTGAGTGAGTGAGTACCATTTGTATGTGGAGGGTATGCATGGTATGATGAACAATCAGTGGATTATATGCCATATTAATGTTGAGACCAGTCATCGAAAGAGGTTAAAACATATTGAAATGTGGCTGGAACACTGTCTCTCTGCATGCCTCGCTGCCCTGCTTCCCGCTTACGAGTTCCAGGTCTGGAGGACGCTTTTTGCTGAATAAATGAAGAACTCAGGTTAAGGGGAAGACAGGATCATATTAATAAAAAACCACGGGCCAGATTTACAAATGTATTCATGCAGTGCAGCATCAGCTTAATTTGTTATGCTGCATTTCGCGACAGGTAAAACGCAGCAGAGTACCATGTCGAGAACGGTTGGGCTGCTGCACTGTGCGACGCTCAGCCTCGCACCATGGTGTAGGTCAGTCTAGGCTAGTACATGATTTGTACTGTAGGCATAGCCTTTTAATACACTTTCCTATGTGTAAACAAACTCAGAATGTCCCCATGCATTGAAGTGGTCTGTGCTCTTCAGCGCGCATGCGCCGCTTCAGCTGTTGGACCGATGACCATGTGTCTCCTTGTGTGCACCTGCTTCAAGTAGGCACTGGTTTTGACACAAAACTCTATCTGGCCATGTTAGTAGATCTGGCTTTGTGTCTAACGTATGGGTATGTACATTGATCTGCCCCAGTAAGGCTCCACTGATGCACACAGGTGCAAAGCTGCACAAAGCTATCTTTGTACTGTGCTGCAAAGCTTTGATACATCTGGGATCACATCTCACACTCAGCACTTCCCTCCAACCCCTGCAACCATCAAGCTCCTGTACTCAGCGACGGCCCAATAACAACAGGTGTCTCACCTGCGGAGACAGCATTGTTTTCTGGTAATTGTCTCATGTTTTGAGAATGTTTACTTTCGATTCCTGGCCTGTCTGGTTTAGAAGCACCGCACAGTGCAGATAGCGCTGTCTGCCCCACTGCACCCTGGTCCAGCGTAATTCATATTATCAGCACTTGAATAGCGCCTTCCACCTGTGACATTTTGTCATTTGGGCGCCCTTTTCATGCACTTCTTGCATTTCCATCAACCGTTTGTATATGATTGGTTGATTTGGTTCTATACAGTTAGCAGGTCATTGTTTTTGCGGTGTGCATTTCAGGAATCAAAATGTTAAATAGTTTTGCTGAGGCGCAGATATTGGAACCGTTTGCTTTGTTTTTGTTTTGTTTACTTCACAAGAAAGAGATGAAAGAAAGTTTGAGGATTAAAATGATTTTATATTTTGTGTTATTATGGCACAACTTAGTCCCGAATCACGTTGATTCATATACCAATACAAAAGATTATTTAAGTATCAGAGATTCCTTTTGGTAAAATCGGTTTCTTTATGCATTTGTCTCATAGTATGGTCTCTATTTCGCCTTAACGCAAAAATATTTAGGGAATATGTTGGACTGGAGCTGGAGCTAAATCTTGTTGCCAAATTTATAATAGAGCATCAGTAAAAATGCAGGTGAAGGTAACGCGGCCCCTCGTCTTGGATGACTGGTCTTGGCGTGGGCTGCCATCTTGTGGTAATAAGTGGTATTGCATTTCCACCTAATAGTGGATAATTTAGCTACATACTGCCGGTGTTCGTAAACGAGTATTCACCAACCCACAGCTGCTGTGTTTTTTTGTTTTTAATTTGAGGCGAAAGAAACCATTGCATTTGTGTCTTCAAGGCAGATGTACAAGTAATGTGTGGTATCATACCTGTGTGGTTGACCTGCCCGTTTTTTCCTTTGTACAAGAGGCAACGGAGAACCTCTATTTACATTTTCCTGCAACTGTTGGTTCGACTAAAGTGTTTAATGTTCTTCAGCGGTACTCTCAATTTCATTTCTAGTTTTGTAATATTTTTGTTGAATTCAGTATGTCAAGATACGTTATTTTATATTGTATTGTGAGTATTTAATTGGGAAGACTGCTATGTTATGTCCCCCGACGCAGCCACATCTCCAGCCACCTGAGGAACCTGCACTGGCTCCCCGTCGACAAGAGGATCACGTTCCGGCTCCTCACCCACGCACACAAGTCTCTCCACGACCTGGGCCCCAAGTACCTCACGACCGCCTGACCTTCTACACGCCCACCCGCCAGCTACGGTCCACCAGCCTCGCCCTCGCAGCCGTACCACGCATCCGAAGAGCCACCGCCGGAGGAAGATCCTTCTCTTACCTGGCTGCCAAGACTTGGAACTCCCTCCCCATCCACCTTCGGCTGACCCAGGACCATCTCGCCTTCAGGAAACAACTCAAGACCTGGCTGTTCGAGCAGTAGCATACCTCTCCCCCCAAGCGCCTTGAGACCCTCCCGGGTGAGTAGTGCGCTATACAAATGGCATGATTGATTGATTGATTGATGCTGGCGTCAGTAAAACAATGAAGTAAATACATAAAAACAATACTTGTGGACTCTGATCTCCGCTGATCATGGCACTTGGAACATTTGCAAAACTTCATTAAGAAAAATAGGGAGAAGAAAGCAACCCTTGTGCCAAAAGTTAAACAATCAAACATTAATAAAACATATTCTTGGGAAACTTAAAACATGAAAGATTTTGGAAAATGTTCTCATTGCTTTCATCTCCATGTGAGGTTCTGAAGAGAAGGGAACCTCCTGAACTGAGGGCGATTGTTCTCATGGTTCCGAGTATCTATTTTAAAACTATTTGTTGGTTTTAAAAACATCCATTTGGGGTTGTTGATAAAAGTCTATGAACACAGAAGTGTTAGTGCTATTCTGCTAGAAATGTCACAGAGGAATCTGTTTTACATGGTGCTTGCCAAATGCATAAGCACTGCAACCTCCTGAACAGCACATTCCAAAGTTAACAGTACGGGCTTCATTCTGAGGCGGCCGGTGTGGTATTCCCAGGGTGGGTGACCCAGCCATAGTCAATTCTGAGTTGCTAGGTGTTCCTCCGCCCCAAATTACTAGTTGCGGGTAACTGGGCCCGGTGCATTGGGAACATTTCTCTTCCTTGTAGAACTACGTGCGGGTCTGAGCACATTTTTCA
Source organism: Lissotriton helveticus (assembly GCF_964261635.1). Taxonomy (NCBI): domain Eukaryota; kingdom Metazoa; phylum Chordata; class Amphibia; order Caudata; family Salamandridae; genus Lissotriton; species Lissotriton helveticus. The sequence continues at coordinate 283,396,431 of NC_136061.1, read as the reverse complement.
CTTCATCAGAGCTGGTTCAGGGCCTAATTATGATTTTGGTGGTTAACTTATCACACCCGATAAATGACATATCTCGTGGTATCATTACTTATCAGATGTGGTAAATAACACCCAAACTTATAATTAAGGCTCCCTGTTTTCCGTTATTACGGATTTTTACGGATAAATACAGACAGAAAACAATGTGTTTTCTGTCTGCATTTATTTTTTTAAGTGGATAAATACAGAAAAACGTGCTCTTTTTAAGTACTTCTATGTGCTGTCTTTGATAAATTATAGTCAAGCCGCCGAGAATATGGCCAGCATGGGAAATTAAAAAACAGGATGAGTGTGTGAGGGATCTTTTAACAACACCCAATGGGTCTCAGCTCATGCCACAAACAGTGACTACAAGTATTGACACACACATAGTGGGCCCGTCCACATTGTTTAAGTATTATGGGGCAGATTTACAATGCCCTTGCGCCTCATTTATGCCGCTGTTGTGTCACTTTTGTGACGCAGCGGCGGCGCAAATCCTGCTCCATGGTGTGGGGTACTTACAACGTGATGCATCTGGGAGATGCGTCACGTTGTAATGCCCTGCGCCACATGTAGGCGTTTCTGTGCAGGGGGTGGGGGGCGTTCCGGCGCAGGAACGCCTCCTAAAAGTGGCTGAGTGAAATCTATAAGATTTCACTCAGTCACTTTTAGGCCCATGCTGTGTCAAAACCCTGCGCCTGCCTAAAGCAGGCGTAAGGATTGACGCAGCATTAACTAGATAGGGCCTCCAGAGCATTGCTGGAGCTGCGTCGCGCTTGCAACGCAATTCCAGGAATGCATCACTTTTATGGTATAGATGCGTCACGCATCTGTGCCGTTTATGCACCATGGTGCGCCGCATTGTAAATGCGGCGCATCCATGATGGCGGAGCTGTGGCGCACAATAACTGGCACATCCCTGCTGATTTGCAGGGATGCGCCAGTTATTGTAAATATGCCCCTATAAGTTTAGGCCATGCCAAGGAAGTAAATAATGCGTGTGTCTCTGTTGTAGTGTCTGTGCCACACGTCCCGCAATGGACAATGTTGCGATGTAGCATGCCCCCGGAGTGCGGGGTCAGGCCGAGTGGTAAATGAGGGAGTGCAAGCCTGCTCTGGGGCTGGCATCATACATGCCAACTGTTGTGTGTGTCGCTAATACCGCAGCATCAGCCAAAGGTCTACCCTCAAACGCATGGCGAGGTCAGCCAGACATTAATTCTACATCTGTGTCCACCCTGTCGTTACCATAGGCCCACACACACGTGGTCACCCACCTTCATTGCACAATGTCACTGTGTCATTGTCAGGCTTGTGGACATGCGCAGACAGGCATGATTGTAGTGTGCCGTAGGGGTGCAAGTGATGCAACCGCGCTGCGCACACTAGTGAATCGAGTTGGTGGAGGGAGGAGCAGCAGTGAGCTACGTGATACACATTGATGCCACACATTTGCTACATGCAGTACATGTCATACAAGAATCACTGAGTCACACATATCACACACCAATGTACCAGTGAGCCTGCCAACACATCATGCAGAACAAACTATTGACTCATGTCTCTCTGCACTGTCACAGGTGATCCCGGATATGAACTCTACGCTTGGATGATGACACCCCTCCGAGCCCCGAACACACAGGCCCACAAAACGCATCAGGGGCATCGTGGAACGCACATTTGGTGTGTTGAAGTCACGTTTCAGGTGCCTGGACGTCTCAGGTGGAAGGCTCCTGTACAGGCCAGACATTGTGTGCAAGATGATCGTTGCATGATGTGTGTTGCACAACATATGTATGCGCAGCAATGCCCCTGGGATACAAGTGCCAGATGCATTAGACGATGATGATGAAGATGAGGCAGGTGGACCACACCCCTCTGCAGCCGCAGCAGGAATAGCGCATAGGAACATCATCATTGACAATTTCTTCACATGAGCACGTCACATTCTGACACTTCTTAGCAATCATGGGACAGTACAAAATAACCACAGGAACAGCATGTGCAAATAAATGCATTCCTAGACACATTCCTGGAGTGTATGTCACTCATCTGTACAAGCACATCACTCAGACACGTGTGAGTGCGACATGTAGTGCTAACAATTTTATACATTTGTTAATGGATGGTGGGTGTGTCACCTCTGGGCAATGAGGCTGTTTAGGGTGTCACGTATTCGACCTGCCAGTTATGTGTGTCACAGTTAGTGCGGAATCCCACTCTTCGGCGTTTCACATGTGCCCCAAATCATTCCATTTTGGCTGTCATTTGTGACCTACAAGTGACAACAGGGCTCCTTTTGGGGTCAGCTGTATACCAACATGATGCAGGAATGCACCCTGTGACTCAAGTCCCACAACATGGGCAACATGTACATAAGTGGGAGTCACTGCTTCTACATTCGTTCATACTTACATAATTGATTGATCATGAACATGACACGTCTGTGTGCAAGAGGTGTTGATTGTCCCTCTGCAATGTGCAGGGGAGATGCGGTTTCACAGTGTGTTCCATGTATGTTTCCACATTGGCGCAATTCACTTGAAGGCTGCATGACAATGTACATTGTGACTGTTTGTGAGGAGATGCCTATTTGATGCGGGAAAATAGTCATTTGTTCTACGTTACGGATGTGGGGTTCTGCTCGTACATTGTCATCTCACTGTTTTTTTACTCTGCTTTTATGGTGCGTTTTCCCTCATGACGCATGGGAATTGCAGGCCTGTTGCTGGTTTTTGCTGATTTTTGTATCACGATTGGCCTCATCGCAACTTTTTTGCATTCGTGTTTCGAATATTTGCAGCGTCACGTTCACTTTATCGCGGACATTTGACGTGTTATTGTGAGCCTATCGCATGGTACCGCCGTGTTGAGAATACAACGTTAACACAGCGTTATTTTCCCGCGATAGACTGCGATGAAGAGAGTTGCTTAAGCTTGATTTGTGGTAATTATCACATGTTCTTGAGAATACCCCCACAGTTTGTAAACCCAAATAAACCCGGGATCCTCCATTTTTTTTGTGAAGGTACCTGGTAGAGATGTGAAAACCTACTAATTGCAGACTGCGCACCACGTACGTCTAAAATAACCTGGCATGATATTAAATAGTATAACATAGTTTTTTGTTAGTTTGGTATTCTCATGCTTTAAAGAAAATTGGTTGAAAGATTATGAGACGATTTACAGGATCAAGACATATGGTCATAACAGACGGTTTAAGTGAGAAAATGGTCAGGAGCAGAAAATTAATTTGATTTTAGTTTTTTTTAAAGAAAGAGAGTATACACCTATACCTGAGTCGGAAAAAAAAGATTTTACAGTCGACAAAGGAGAGGCAAGTCACCAGTATTCAATCGCACTCAAGGTACTGTGGTTGAATGTCATATAAGCATTAAAGAGCAAACTAATAAGTGTGCAAACTCTTCACAGAACGAGGTAGGATGTTCACGAATTAGTGTAAATGGCTGTAACCTGTTGTGATAGTTCAGTAGGATAATCCACCTGCAGCACAAATGAATGTGCATCCTGCAGATCACAGGTCCAACCCCCCCCCACACACACCTAACGACAGCTCGGCCACCATTCTTTCAAGTTTGATAACAAATGCAGGTGAGTTGGGCAGTAGGTGGTATAACCTGGCCTTGTCACTTGCAGGAAGCCTCCAGACTGGGCAGTAAGTGCTATATAAAAAGCAGCAATATTCTACACCCAGTAAAACCAATATTTATTTCCCACACGGAAACAAAACCAATCAAGGTAGTCTTCAGGAGTGAAATGGGAAATCCTTGGCTTACATTTTTCTGAGACGTGTGTTTTCAAACGCATTGCGGACTTCGCTTGCAATGCATGCTGAAGTGCAAAGTGTATACATAATGTCCTGGTGCACATAGGCAAACTTGCCAGAAGGATAGTTTGGACATACCCAAAATATATGTGTCTTTAAACTAAAAGCTGGGCTGGGGAAGAGCCATCTGCAGGATTGTGTCATCTGGGGTAGGCTAAGTCATTTAGAGGTTAGTAGTCACTGGACATATGTCAGATTTTCTTACTGCTGTGTCTGCTCTGCTGTCAGAAACACCCTGGAAGTGAGGCATGGCTGCCATATTCAGGGTTGGCCTTTTGATGCCATGTCCACTGGCAGCCACTGAAGAATGGCCAATCACTCCCACGAGCTGGGAGAAAACTCCTTGAGTGCCATTTACATAGATTTCCCATTTTTCAAAAACAAACAAGTCGTCCGTGCCACCATGACATGGCAAACCAAACAGCATTGTGTCTTTTTGTCGAACATCCTCTTGCCTCGTTGGCAGAAGCACTTTCGATAAACATTCTCACAACACCGCGAGATACTGGGGATGTGGTACGGACTGTGGGTGGGCTTGCAGAGGGGCCCTGAGCTTCCCTCGAGGCATGGCAGCCCCCTAGATTCTAAATGAGGTCCTTTGTCTAGTATATGACTGACTCTGTCCCAACCCAAATGGCCTTTTAAAAATTCCCTTACTGGAAAATCTCCGACTTGTCCTATGGACCATTTCACTCCCTCACGTCTCCAGGGAACCATACACACCTCCAGGCACAACGCACAGGAAAGGCGACAACGCACAACTCTAGGGCACCATACACACGAACAGTTCTGCCAGGAACTCTAATAAGATTGTATAGAATAAAGATCACCTGTGCCTTGGCTGCTGAAGCAAAACAATTCATGCACTATGCGTCTTGTTCTTTTGGAAGGTAGGTCAGGCATTTTTTTCCTAGTGGCTCTCTCAAACCCTCGACCAAGAAGTTTAAGTTAATAGGTTATTTATATAGCTGTTACTATTAACACTTTCTATAGCATGGTAGGTACAGAAGGGCCTCTAGGCGCCTTAGTGGTACTTATTTTATCTAGCTCGGATGGACAAAAGATAGAACTCTGTATTACACATGGAGGGCTTAAGGTCCATTAACCTGCTGAGTTATCTTGCTGGGATAGCCAAGGATAAGGCGTAAGAGAGGGTAAGACTGGCCTGCTTGTAACAGCATGCAGATACATGGTCAATGATGCAGCCACTCTTATTCTGTTCACAAGTGGTGGCACCGCCAAGCCACTGACGGCCAATATCCAGTCAGGTTTTTAGAAAGACCACCAAATAAGCAAAACAGCTCCAATGAGATACATTGTATGTACATTTTTCAATTCTTGCAATAGTCCCTAGAGCAAGACAACAAAGAATGCCAGAAAGCAGGATAATGAAACACAGTACATCCAAACAAAATGACGTCACCTTTGAGGCTGGCACAGTTGTTGTCTAATTGGTCACGAAGGTAAAGCTTCCTGCTAAAGGCAGACACTCTCTTCCGTGTGTATCTGCGTACAACTCTATAAGCTATATAAATGCAATTACAATACAATACAATAATATACTCCCGCCAGATCTGAAAAACAACTCTCGGGCAATAATAATTGTAAAGGGACTTGTTCTGCTTGCGTGTCCTCTGCAGCCGAAGCTTCGCTTGTTGTCACAGATATAAGGTTACAAGTCCCTTATCCCCTGACCTCTACCGTGGGAGGCCGGGGTTTAAAGACCCCGCGCTTAAACCCTGTGCAAACTCTCCTTTGTCAGTCACGGGTGCATCATTCTCACATTCTAATATAGCACCAAGCGCTTGGAATATTTGGGACACAGGTGTCTGCTGGGACTAGTGTTCACGGCCTTTGTGGACTTCTCTTGAGGGTCAAGACAATGAAATCACCTATATCCCACAGCGCGCTTGTAATGCTATCCACATCATTATGTAGACAGCAGGCTATTGCTTTTACTGAACACCTCACAATGATGCTCTTTCTCAGAGTCATTCGGCCCCCCATGCATGTCTACTCATTCATGCATTCTTAAGAGGATGCTCTTTTCGAGGCTTACCCTCGTTGATCAGTTTATGGCTGAATGTTTGAGATGCAGTTTGGATCATATGTGCTTTGGGCAGTGACAACATGTCTCTCACAGAAAGGTAGTGTCATAACAATAATTCAAAATTACATTGTGTATTTGTAACAACACCGGCTCAGCCGCGGCCCATGGAGGGTGTTTCGGTGAGGCAGAGAGGCGGGGTGGGGGGTGCTAAAAACAGGAGTATGGATAATTGAAGGTAAGTAAACAATTTAATCAATAACACGAATTTCGTAGCGCGCCCTGCATCGCAAAATGTGATGCAGAGTGCGCTACGGAATTCGTTTTATTTATTAAATTGTTTACTTACCTTCAATTATCCATACTCCGGTTTTTGGCACCCCCCCCCACCCTACCCCTCCCCCGCCCCGCCTCTCCGCCCCACCGAAACTCCCTCCACGCCATGGCTGCACCGGCTACTTCCATGGATTATTCTCTGTGATGGAAAAGACTGGTGGCTGAAAAGATACCATACTGGCCTCGTGGGAAACGACCGGAACGATGCCGGCAGAGCCATGCGTGCTATTCCCACGCCGGCACAAACGCGCGTGGCTTAACCACGCTTGCCTTAACCCTGCATGTGCCTTAACCACGCATATGTGTGGCTAAGGCATATGCGCCGTCTAGATGCTGAGATGGGTAGGCCCAGGAACAGGAAGGATCGGGGGAGGACACGGTGAGGTAAGTGAGGCTGGGGCTGGGTTTTGAGGGGTCGGGCTAGTTTTTAAGCGTCGGGGTGGTTTTTAGGGTGTTGGGGCTATTTTTAGGCTGGTGGGTCTGGTTTATTTTTAGGGCTGGGGTGGTTGGGTCGATTTTAGGGCTCGGGGGTTGGGGGGGTTTTAGGGTGAGGGTCAGGGTAGTTTTTAGGGATCAGGTGGTCGGCAAGATTTTAGGGCTCTGGGTCAGGTTAGTTTTTAGGGCTCACAGTGGGGTCAGGGTACTTTTTAGGGATTGGGTGGTCAGGTAGTTGTTAGGGCTTTGCGGGGGATCGGGGTAGTTTTTAGGGTTCAGGCGGGTTGGAGAAGTTTTTAGCGCTCTGGTTAGTTTTTAGGGCTCACAGTGGGGTCGGGGTACTTTTTAGGACTCGGGAGGGAGATTTCGTGTAGTTGTTAGGGCTAAGGGCAGGTGGCATAGGGTGGGATCTTCACCACACATCTCTATACCAATAATTCCGTTACCACGAAAATGCGTGGTAAAGAAATGCGTGGTTCAGATGCATTCGTAGTTCGGGCTGCGTGGTAGAGGCCTTGTGCCGCTTTCATGCAACCTGACCTCGTACCCCATCTCTTAGACCAAGAGACAGATTTTATTCTGGATTAGTGCACGCACGTACAGGCAGTTTCACAAGATGACATTTTTGAAAGCAATGTCTGCCTCTCTTTGCCATCTCTGTTTATTGTTGCCTCCTTTCCTGTGTGTCCAAACTTCCCCTTTCACACACTGCGAAATGCAGTCAGAGTGAAAGCAACAAACATGGGCGAATATATCTCTATTTCCTGTTTTCGAGTAACTTGCATTTACCATTCCAATGGAATACAATATAATTAGATGGCACTTCCCCTTGACGAAAGATTTGTTTTGGTGGTGTTAATACTCCTTGCGGGAGGGTCCTACGTGGTCTTCAAAGCGAACACCCACAAATTAGTAGTAGATACAATCGAAATACTTTGCCTACTCCAACTTCGAGCATTTTTTAAACTTCATAAAGTCATGAACTTCACAACGTCTAGGAAGTAAAAAAGGACAAAATGTAAGTTTTGTAAGCTGGACGTTTTTTCACAAAATATTTAAGTGATAAAATAACTTGCAAAAGCATTAGCAGTGGGATCACTGTAGTCCCCGGCAAAGTGGTGCCAAGTAAGCAAACGTTGCAACTTCACAAAATGTCAAAGGTTTGGGCGATCTTGACGAAATTTATATTTTTCATATCGCTATCAAAATACGCAGTTAGAGCGAGGATTTTTATCACTTCTGAGATAAGCGTTGCTGATAGCACACTATCTCAGTGATAAAAATCCACGCTACCCGGGATAATTATCCTAGCGCTAAGTGCGCTTAGCGATAATTATTGCTGGGGTTTGGTAATATGCCCCTAAATTATTGTAAAAACACTGCAAGAAAAACACAGCATTGCTATGATCTTCTAGGTCATACATTTCTTTAAAAACAATTATACCAGTCGAACCTGTGATTGCATTTTATTTAGACTTTTATTACCAGCATTGCTGAAGTGAATCTCGCAAAGAAGTATTCCCTAAATTCGAGTCCCTAACATAGTTTAAGTAAGAGTGGAGCCTAAACTGGTATTAATGATTAACTTACACATAGAAAATCACATACCACAAATGCAATTATTGAATGCCATGTGCCCACAACAGAACCAGAAGCTCAGTTTTGCTTCCGTTGAGTTTTAGGAAACTCTCTGTTCTCTAAGAGTCAATGCCTGCCAGACAGGCTTCCAGGGACTGGTTTTGCCTGTACACGACCTGTAGTTAGAGTTGGTGTCATCAGTGTAGGAGTGATAGACCAGGTGATTTTCGTTCATGATTTTTAGGCGAAGCTGTAGAACATGTTACGGATTATTGACAATGAGAGAGGGGCTTGTTGGACACCTTGGATGACTTCACATCGATTCACAAAAGTAAATAGCGCAGTGTGAAAACATGAGATCAGCCAGACATGAAGGCCCACATTTAATAACATTTTGCGCCGACTTTGCATCACAGAAGTGGCGCAAACCCTGCGCAAAGTGTTGGGATTGGACTTCCTAGCCAGCGCAAACCAGAATTTGCATGGGAAAATTCTGCAAAGTAACACAAAGCTATGCTATGCATTACTTTACTTCAAGGGAGCATTCCATGGCTGGTGCATAGGTGTTTCCATGCAACTACCCCTGGGCTTTGACTCTAATCCCCATCTACTAACATTTAAAGACAGGGATTTGTGCCACACCTTATGACTCCTCAAAGCAGCCATGAGGAGGAGACATGTTTTATTTTTGCCTTATTATTCAAACTATGCATCTGTGCTGCATTGTACATCACAGATACAAAGTAGAAAAAGTCTTAATGAATAGTGTTTGTACTGAAAGTGTCACCATCTAGTATAAAACCTATGCTTTAGAGAATGCACATACCCTTGCACTATGATTCAAAGGTGTGTACGTTAGCTCGTGGGAGCCAAAAGTGCACCAGCACAGGAGAAAAGAAATACATAACATGGGTATCCTATAGCCCTACCTATCTCCAGACCGAGAATAGGTGTTGAGCAGTTCTATAAGGAGTCCTAATTTGTTTGCTTTTAAGACCCTCACACACTTTATTAGGGGCATGCTTCATCAATACCTTTCGGACACACTATCCCTTTACGTTTAGGTCTCGTCTATGCAGCGCCTAAGCACTGCTTCGGAGATGACCTCTTGGATTCGCTCAGGACTTTCAGGGAAACTTGTGCATGTACTGCACTGTTCCCAATGAGCCCTCGTGCATGTGTGGCGTTTACCTTGCGGGAGCGAGCAGTGGCGCCATCTGTTTGCAATTATCGCGCCCGCAGCTGCTTGCTCCCGTAAGGTAAACGCTGTAGATGGACTTTGGAGCCTCGCTTGCCTTTCAGCGCTTGTTCTATTGGCCATCCCCTCCCTGATCGCTACTTTCCCGTTCAGGTCAGAGTCCGACCACCACCTCTCGCATGTCATTGTATTTCGGTGCTTCGTTTTTGTTCAACCTTTGACCCTTACAGAAGGAAGTACTTTAGAAGGTTTTTGGCAATCCTAGCAGAACAAATGTACAATTACAAAACATAACTGTCACGTCAACATCTAGAAATTCTGTTCCTTTGGCTGCTCCTGCTTACAGGCGAGCAAGTGTTCAACCAACTCCCCCTCCCTCTTTGCTGAAGAACATGGGACCAATGCATGTTTACTCTGTGCAAAGTGGCCATGCTATTCACTTAACCACTCTGCATTAGCGGCAGCTGGTCTCCTCCAAATCAAATTGATAGCTTAATCATTTATTTAGCTAAAAATGGCTGGTTTTCAAACTTGTTTTTCTTTACAGTGGCTCCGGACACCGTGGTTCATGTTTGTGGTAAATCACATCATTTTCTCATGCATGCATCCACCCCACCTCCCTAGTCTACCGCCCCTCCAGCTCTCCGCTTGTAACTCCCTGGCTCAGAGGAGGCACTCTCTTCTTGAGCAGGCATCCGTTCCTTGGGGTGCCCCCTCCCGGCACAGCTCCCCAGGCCTCAGCCATGAACTTTGAAGAAGCACAAAGCACTGCACGGGGCTGGTGAGCAGGAGGCTGCTGGAGAGATGTGCAGCTGTGGCACAGGCCGGGGCACAGTTTAAGGAATGTATTTTTCATTTTATTTGCTTTCTCCCCACCTTGCAGCTTGCCCCGATCGTTGCGTCTCTCCTGCCGAGGAACCGGCTATGTAGAGCAGCACCTTATATTAATGAGGCAAGAAAGGTGCATAGCAGAGAGTTTTAATTATTCTATGCAGGTCAACCTACACTAGACTATATGTGTGCATGTATTTCTGTTCACCTACCTAGGTATAATAGGCGTCTGCATATTTGTTACAGGCAGATACTTGTTCTTCGGAGTTTTCCGCCTAACACAATGGTGTATTGTTTTGTGTCACAGTGTATTTATTTTATTTTTGACATTTGTACAGCGCTCTGTTACCCGTAGGTGTCCTGGCGCTAAGTGTCACTCCTGAGGAAGGGGCGGGTCGGGAATTAGTTGATAAACAGCCAGGTCTTCAATGCTCTTCTAAAGGCCATGAGGTCCGTAATTTTTCTGAGGGCAAGGGGCAAAGCGTTCCAGGCTTTGGTTGCGCCCAACACAAAGCTTCTGCCTCCCCAGCGCGCTCTTCTAATACGAGGCATTACAATCAACCCCAAATCTGCTGATCTGAGCTTTCTTGTCGGACGATACCAATGAAAATACTGCCAAAAGAATGATGGCCCCATGCCTTGTAAGGTCTTTAAAACTAGGCATAATGCTTTGAATAGAATCCTCTTTCGCACTGGGAGCCAATGGAGTTTAGCCAGCTCCTGGGACACAGGGGCAAATTTTGGAATCCCCAGAATGAGCCTGACTGCCGCATTTTGCAGTACCTGCAGTTTAAGTACCTCCTGTTGGGCACTAAGAAATAGACTATTGCAGTAATCCAGCCGCGCCATGACCAGAGTCGTGACCACTGTTTTTCTGTCACTACCTGGAATAAATGGTAGGATCTTACGGATGGATTTGAGCAAAAAAGCAATAGAGGACAACAACGCATTGACTTGGGGACGAAAGGTAAGTTGATCATCGATCAGAACCCCCAGGTTTTTCACCTTAGCCACGGGGGTAGGCACCTTGCCCATCCGCTCTGGCCACCAATTTGGACTCCAAAAGTTAGTATTAGACCCAAACACTATAACTTCAGTTTTTGCTGAATTTAGTTTGAGGGAGTTAACTGCCATCCAGTTTCCGACCGACAGCATACAGTCTTGTAAATTCCTTGCAACTCCATCTTCCATCCCTGGTAGTAAAGACACCACGATCTGGGTGTCGTCAGCGTATGATGTAAGATCAAAGCCGAAGGCCCGAATTACTACTGCCAATGAGCTGACATTGATATTGAATGACGTGGGGCTTAGTGACGAGCCCTGAGGAACTCCACAGGGCAAGATGAAAGGTTTTGATTCATAGTCTCCTAACGCCACGCTTTGGACTCTACAGGACAGGAAGGCTTTAAGTATGTCAAACGCCATTCCTTGTACTCCGCAAGCCTTCAGACGGTCAAGTAAGATCCCATGGTGGACCGTGTCGAAGGCCGCGGAGAGTTCCAACAACACCAGAGCAGCCCTCCCTCCCGCATCGGTCTCTGCTCTAATCTCCTCAGTTGTTTTAATGAGGGTGGATTCCGTGCTATGGTTGGCTCTAAAGCCATGTTGGGAGGGATCAAGTGTTTGAGTGGCCGAGAAGAAGGAGCTTAATTGAGTATTTAAGACCTTTTCTATTAATTTGGCTGGTAGAGGGAGCCTCGCTATTCGGCGGTAGTTATTTGGGTCCCTGATATCCAAATTTGTTTTTTTGAGTAGGGGCAGAATAGAGGCATGTTTCCAACAAGATGGAAAGCCTCCTGTCGTAAGCATATTATTAAAGACAGTCACCAGCGATGTAACTATCGGACCTGAGGCCTGTTTAATCACAGCCACAGGGCAAGGATCTGACGGAGCGCCTGATCTTGCCTCTAGCAATAAACGCGTGATCTCTTCACCATTTACTGGTGAAAAGCAATCCAATTTTTGCCCTACTGTAAGCTCCATTTCATTTTCTGTTGCATTCGCCTGGCAGTTCGACCTCTCCAGGCTAGAGAAGGCTTTAAAGATAGTCTCCAGTTTCCCTAAAAAGAATTTGGCAAGTACTTCACATAATTCAGGACTCGCGGGGATGGCCACAGGTGTCGGGGCAGCCAAAGCGGACACCGTTATGAACAGTTCCTTCGCAGAGTTCTTAGCGAGGTTTATACGATTAGTATAGTAATCCTGTTTTGCCCCCCCACCATTTTTTTGTATGATAGAAGGCTTTGTTTGAGAAGCGCTCTATCACTCTCCCTGTATTCCTTACGCCACACCCTTTCCAGTTTTTTACATCCCAACTTTTGATTTCTTAATTCCTCAGAAAACTACGGTGCTGAAGGCTGGGCTCTAGCCAGGAGACGCAGTTTAGGTGGAGCAAGGATGGCACAGGCTTTTTCAATCCAGCTTATATGAGCGAGGGCCGCCGCCTCAACCTCTGATGGGAGAGGCTCCTTAGAGGAGAGCAGAAGATCTTCCAGTGCTCTACCCTCAACTTTGTTCCAGGCCCTACATGTCCTGGCTACTTTGGGAGGACACCCCCCCTTTGGGATTTTGGCACTGAGATAGCAAATAACAATGCCCTGTGATCAGTCCAGGTAACCGGGATAGATTTAGTAAATTCCAAAGTAGGGTGGTTCGAAAAAAGCCCATCCAGGGTGTGGCCAGCATTGTGCGTAGGTCCCCTAACCAGTTGTTTAAGCTCGGCACCATCCATCAGTTCAATGAGTGTGTTAGTGTCCGTATCCAGGAGGTTTTCCAAATGGAAATTAAAATCCCCCAAGACCTTAAAGGCCTTTGAGCATAACCCCTCCTCCAGTATACTTCCCACCGAGCTCAGGAAGATATTTTTAGGTCCTGGTGGTCTGTAGACTAAGCAACCATTGAATGCATGATGATTATCCAAGGTAAAGTTGAACGCTACTGCTTGACATCCATCCACAGTTAAGGGGTGAAAGAAGGCGTTGAGAGAGTTATGATATATTACTGCCAACCCCCCCCCCTTTTCTCAGTGGGCGATCTCTTGTGTAACTAAGGTAACCAGGGGGAGTGGCTATCACCAAGTCCGGGCCTGAGGCCGCATCAGTCCATGATTCGGTCACATAAGCAATTTTAATGTTTTCTTCCTGAATTAGCAAAGCACATTCCACGCTGTGCTTTACCAGCGACCAGCGAGTGTCCAGTGGCTTTCCATATTCCCGGATCTTTAATGAAAAAGAAAGCGCTCTTTTGAGTCGGGCTCGCATCAAAATGGTTAAAAATAGAAAAGAAAGTGGCTCAGTAATATTTTGCTAAACTGGGACCCTTTCAACAAAAAAAAAAATCAATCCCATTACTCTGCGTTTCTGTAAATTGCTTTTATGTGATAGGTGCAGTTCTGCGCAGTTGTTTTGTCTCCTGGACGTTTCTATAGACAAATTTGTTTTTGCTGTTCATCTGCAGTTCTTTGCAATAAAATGTATTTTGGAATTTGTGTGTGTTATAGCTGGGAATATCAAAGGGAGGCCTTGAACCCCAGCCATTCATCTTGTCTCTGCACTCTATTTTTAGGTCTCGCCTAGCGTTGCCAATAGGTCTCGCCTTTGGGACCTTATAAGTGTTTAGCCATGTAACAGTTGATGTTGTTGCACCAAGGATATTGTGCTGGATAACTAAACACTTATAAGGACCCAAAGGCGAGACCTGTTGGCTATGCCAATGCTTGTTGGTGTCCTAGGTATGGTTAAAAACTGTTTCTATTCTGGTGCTTCATGGTACCTAATCCTTCCTACGCCCTATTATTTTGTTGTCGATATGTTTCAGCCCTAGTTTAAACCATCTCTAAGGATCCTGGGCTAGCGTCAGGACATGTCCTACACTGTATAAGGTTGGTTATAAGTCACTAGGGGCCAGATGTAGGAGCCCAAATACCGGTCGGTAACGGCCGATTTCGGCCGTTACCGACCGGTATTTGGGTTTTGTAATGTAGGGGTTAGAAAATTACAGAATCGGTATATTTACCGAATCAGTAAATTTACCGATTCTGTAATTCAATATGTAGGTGGCACAGTTTACAGTGCCACAGGCCCTTAGAAATTTGTTATTTACCACCCAAAACTATTGGGTGGTAAATTACGAATTTCTGTGTATATGCACATCTGTGCATGTACACCTGTGCCATGTTGTACACATACATGCCCTAAGGGCATGTATGTGTGTCACATGGCACAGGTGCTAAGGGCATGTATGTGTGTCACATGGCACACAAGCCAGAAACAGGGGTGCAACAGGGTGTCAAAGTGACACCCTGTCCCTCTTAGAAATTCGGTATTTTTACCGATTCGGTAATTACCGAATCTGTATTTGCCATTGATTCCTATGGGCTTTAAGGCCCATAGGAATCAATGGCAAATACTGATTCGGTGATTACCGAATCTGTAATTACCGAATCTTACCAATTCGGTATTTTTACCGATTTTTTTTCCTACATAGCAATTACCGATTAGTAAATACCGAATCGGTAAAATTCGGTATTTACCATTCGGTAATTTGCTGTTACCTACATCTAGCCCCTAATGTCCTCCTGTGCCAGTCAGATGCATTCTAAAATGCTCTAACACTATGATAACCAAACACACATGCAGGTCTACTTGCTGCAACGTAGGAAACACATATCAGTGCCTAGAGAAATAAACATAGGTTATCCCATCCTTCCATGGGTATACTTTAGGAACACTGTTTGTTCATACGCAGCACACCAGCATGCACGGGAATGCCCGGTAGCAAACCCTTTATGTTGGGTAGCCCAATACATCCGTAAGAACAAACAACTCATAGATATCCTTGATGCACTGCGCAGCAAATTGCCTTGCGGCAAGTAGGCGTGCATGTTGATGTTATAGGATGTCTGCCAAGGTGGGTAATAATAAGACTTGATTTATCTGCCAATCTAGTGATCACGACTGCACATCCGATGAAAAAATCTAATTAAAATATGAAAAACAAACTTGAGTGCCCCATTTCTACAGTTCAACAAGGTTACTGTTGCTGACAGCTTTTCTGGGGCTCCATGAGAAAAAAGATTGTTTTATATACAAACCAGGGCAAAAGATATGTGAATTTCTTTCCATGTCTCATGCCATTATTGTCACAGTCTTGAAAGATGTAGCCACATGTTCAAAAGGAATAAAACAGAAAAATAAAGTGTAATAGATCAAGGAATGGCCCATAGGAAATGAATCTATCAGACGAGAAAGATCTGAAGAGTGTGCTATTGAGACAGGCCCTTGGAATCTCCGAAACATCACTTTCTATGATGTTCTGTGGCGCAGAAGCCTAATCCATATGTATGAGGCAGCACTAAACCACTTTTTTTGGCTTAATTCTGCCTCGTAAATATTGTTCCCTTTAACACCGTTTTCTGCGTTAAAGAGGTGTGCAATGGGTGTTGCTGAGGGTGTTCCCAGAAACATCCATGGCTTTTTGACACTGCCCCAATTGTAAATCTGAGGCAGCGTTAAACACTTACGCCTCCCCACTGGTGGCGTAAGGGAGGCACAACGGGAAGGAATATCTTTATTTCTCCTCGATTTTCCTTTTTCATTCTGCAGCACACATGGAAAGAGGAAATAGCCTCTTTTGATTTTTTTGTGCTGGAAGGTTTCCCTTCCTGCACAAAAATAATCAACCCTGCAATGCAGGCACCCTTGCACCATGGTGCAAAGGGTCCTCCGTTGGCGCACGGCAGCCCATTGTGTGCCGGAGCACGGGAAAAAGACACAAATGCGCCATATCTGATAATTACAGTGCATTCCTGCCCTTTTCTTTTGCCATTCGGCAGCGCAGCAGGAATGTGCTGTATCTGATAAATACGGTACATTCCTGAGCTTTTCTTTTGCCATAGGACAGCGCAGCAGGAAGGCCTGTTGTGCTGCCCTTCAGCAAGACCTCATAAATGAGACCCTCAGGGTCTAACAACAGCCGTTAGGACACATCAGCCCACCACTTAGAATCCGAGTACCTACCCTCTCACACACATCTCATCTCAGCTGTTTAGCTGGCTAGTGATGCGTCTTGAAACATTTCTTCATAGGCTGGACTGTATGCAACCAATGACCCAGCTCAACACAAATCAGCAAATTAATTGAGCACAGCCACCCACACACATAACTCTTTATTAGGGTCCTTAACAGGAGCAACCTAAGTTTACTTTCACAGTACCCAACACAAACCATTACCAAGTTAGACATTTAGCAAATCTTTACCATACACAACCAAACAACGATACACAACATGCCTGTGGAAATGCCAGTTCCGTAAGAAAAGCGCATGCAGATTAAATGTCCTACAGTGCCTTACTCAGGCGCTATACAAATGTGGAAAACATAAAAAAATAATGGTTGAGTGGAACTCAGCAAGCACTGCTCTCCTTAAAGGCATTGCAATAGGGCTCCGCCCCAGGCCCTGGCGCTGATACCTGTAGAACAAGCCACAATGGCTGAACAACTGAAGAGACCGGCCATTCCAAGCCCCAGCCACAAGCAGCATAGCGCCTGGAATAGGTCGCAAGGCAACATGTTGGAGCTTTACAAAAACTTCCAATACATCCATAATAAACATGTGGATTGTTAGCAAGCATGGGAAGCATTTATTTATTAGTTATTGATATAGCACTAGCCGTACCCACGCGAGAGGCTTCTGTGCACTTTAACTATCACTGGAGGAAAGGGGGGGGAGGGGTCAGTTGAACTGGTAAGATTTCTCTTTGATCTCTCCAAGGAAGATGTGATGGTCAACCTGTTTATCTGTGCCATTCAGGAAGAGAAGAAATAATGCAGGTGGTAAGTCTTGTGAGGCCACGGACAGCTTTTTGTGGAAGCCTTTCAAGGGCAATGACATACGTTCAACATGTAGCTCTGTTCAGGAAGGCTCCACAAACTTCCTGTTTCGTTAAAAAAAACTTTTGGTTTGACCTGATTCTAGTGTTTAATTGCCCCTTTAGGAATTTTAAGCGCAATATCATTTTTCAATTCAATTAAGAAAAATAAAATCGGTTTAAAAACACACAGGTACAGACAAGACATTTATTTTTATTTATTTTTATTTTAGAAGTTTTCTATAGCGCTGTCAATACCCAGAGGTACCAGAGCGCTTTACAGTAAGAGAATAGCATATAATCAACAGAAGCATGACATATGAAAGGTTTTAGCAATCATCGAGTGTCAGAGTAAGAGCTGCATAAATGTACTGTAGAGCTTCTTTGGTTTCAAGGTTCAATGAGATATGAACCTTCTTTTCTTCTACAGCTGTGTTGGGGCGGTACGCCTGCGCCCCCGTTTCACATTTTCATTTAGCTCTAAGATTATATCACCAAGTGTGAATACTCTGAGGCTGTGACTCGCTTTACAAGTCACCAACGTTTTTATTTTCTCCAGCTGTTATTTCCTGCTCTGGGGTCCTCTCTATATTAATAGCACTGTTTCTTTATCGCAATCCATTGTGTTAATATTGCAATAATAAAAACAATTTTACACAAAACAAATGGGTCCGTGGGCGAAATGGTGTCAGGAGGCAAGGCTTTTCCTGTGCAAAACAAGTTTTTGTACAAAGGATACTAGTATGATAACTTTAGTTATATTTGTAATTTTTTTTATAGCAACACATCAAACATTTAATTGATGTAGCCTAATTGCCGGAGCAGCTGACCTTGGAATTGGGGAACCAGGGGGCATATTAGCAAGGGCCAGATCGCCGCTTTAGCGGCACTTTTTGCCGATAAAGCGGCAATTTTTTTATCGCCCAATTACCAAGCTGTCGCTAACAGCAGTTAGCGACAGCTTTCAGGCGATATCGACCGGTTTGGGGCCCGCTTTGCATGTCAGCGATATTTATTGCTAATGACATGCAAAGTGGGCGTACCCAAATTGGTAGCTACTGAAAGCAGTCGCTAACACAGCTATCACCTATTAGCAATACCCGCGCCGCGATAAAAAAAGCGTGCTAACTATGATTAGCACCAGGATTTTACACCTGGTAAAAACCTGACTTAGCCATAATAGTCAATCGGAGGTGGATTCTACGGCTAAGTCCCCACCTGCCTATTAGCGAGATTTTCCTTAGCGATAGGATTTTTATCGCTGGAAATCTCATGTTAAAGATGGGATTTGCTGATATCGTTGGATTTGTTATCGCTGTGGAGATAAATGTTGGTAATACTGTGTCACCTCTACGATAAAATCTAGCGATTGGAGGCGATAAAAAAATTGCGCTAAGCGCGGTTTGCGATAGTTATCGCAAGTTGTTGCTAATATGCCCCCACGTTCGGTCCTGGCCTCAGATCAGCATCCTGTGATTTGGGCAAATCACCTCATCTCGTGTTGTAATACCCTTGGGCCAAGTTGGTGCTATATAAAACTGCATCAAAAAAATATTATGCATGTTGGCGCTATGCAATGTTACCTAACCCGTCAATTGCCCAGTGTTGTGCTCATTTTGTCCATGGTACTTGGATAAAAATTTAAGTTGACCTTGGTAGGACAAGAACCTGGTGATCTAGCGTTGATGCCTCAACCAGTCAAGCTGCCTGGGATAGGATGCCAAAAAAAGATGCAAGCACAAAAAAATATACATATCTCTAAATATATATCTATATATACAGGGCACTGCCTCGCAGACAATGTGCATATAAAAATGATGCATGTATTTTAGATTAGCAGGGACAAGGACAGTGACCTGTCACTGAGGGAGAGGAGGGAAAAGGCAGAGAGAAATCAGGGTCTGCAAATATTGGCAAACAGCAACATGGACAAACTGACTGGACATGTAATAGCAGCCATGAAAATGTATATATTTCACAGTTTGAACAGTTATGCAGTGTCGTAGGCTCCCTTCAGAAGTAGAACATGGTGTTTACTTCAATATTTTTCAGTGTAGAGTGAATTAATTTTTAGAGATAAATCATATTGGTGGGGACTGTGGGCTGCTTTTAAGGTTGGCAACCAAATCAAGACATGCCAACCATTCCAGCGAGAACTCTGTCGCATGCATTGCTGGTGAGGCTTTTTGCAAAACAGCTATATAAGTTCTGTAGTGCCAGGGAGGTGTGGAGACTGTAGTGTCGTCTACATGATTCTGGGAGGTAGGCCCCCACACCGTGGGTTCATCTTCAGCATAGGTACTCGCTAACTTTTTCCAAGGAGCCAGAGAGTTTGATCTGTGTTGTGACCGAAGACCGCTGAGCGGCGGTCGCATGGGCGAGGGGGTTAATGTGGACAAAGGTGAAACAAAGCATGTACTATGGCTGAATTGCACCGGAGTGTGAGAACCAGGGATCATTCCAGGTTTCCTCACGTGACCTAATTGTGTGATCCTAAGCAAATACTTTATTTCACTTTGTCTCCCTTTTCTTCCTTATCACATATAAGAGAACCTCAAAATACATGACTTTAGGATGTGCACTATACAAAACATTTTCTTGTGTTTGATTTAATAAACTATAATGTTGTCCATGTATAATAGCAGCTCAGGCCACCCACCGTGTGCACATAACATCTGACATCTTAGTTCACTATTGGCATTGTTCTTGGGGTGGGGGGAAGCATGAATGTTTCTAAGTTTAACTGTTTAACATCTAACAATCTGCCTCCAATCTTACCACTGGATCATTAGCGCCGGGAAACCCTTTGCTGGGTAGCTGTTGCGCTATACAAATGAACTAAATAAATAAATAAATAAATAAGTTCCTATTTTAAACTAATCATTTTTACTAATATTTCTCAATGCACTCGTATAATCTAATGTAGAAAGGTTAAGCACTAAGGCATATTAATGAAATACACTTTTTGTATTTTAAAGAGACTTAGGGCCAGATGTATCAAGATATACTTTTGCGATTCTCAAATAGCGATTTTTAAGGAATCGCTATTTGAGAATTGCAAAATGGTATATATGTAGAAATTTGCTATTTTTTAGCGATTTCTTAAAATTCTTTAATTGCGATTAGCAAATTGCTAATCGCAATTAAGGAATAATTTCCCATTCATTTCTATGGGCCAGGAGGACCATAGGAATGAATGTGAAATTATTCTCAATTTGCGATTAGCAATTTGCTAATCGCAAATTGAGAATAATTTCAAGGGTGCAGGGGTGTCCAAAGGACACCCTGTTGCACCCCTGAAATAAGCATGGGTGCACATGTGGTGCACATACATGCCCTAAGGGCATGTATGTGCATCACATGGCACTTTGAAAAATGAAAAAATGGGCATTTATCAAGAAATTTGCAAATTACCACCAACTTGAAGTTGGTGGTAATTTGCGATTCCTTAGGGACAATTAGCATTTTTTTTGCATCATACATTGCATTTAAGGAATCACAAATTTTGCGATTCCTTAAATGCAATCGCAAAATAAGGAATCACAAATTTGCGATTCCTTATTTTGCACTGAAATCTGCTACAGACATACCATTTTGCTCAAATGAGTTCGCAAACGCCGAATTTCGGCGTTTGCGAACCCATTTGAGCTTCATACATCTGGCCCTTTGTCATAATTTTACACGTTTGTTGAAAGGTGTCTTTATAAATTAAGGTGTTGCTAAAGTTAGTGGAGCAGGACACCTTAGTTACTATGGGGCATATTAACAAGGGCTTTATCTCCGCTTTTTTGGCTTTAAAAGCCAAAAAGGCGGAGATACAAATATCGCCCTATCAACAACAGGGTGCTAACATGCAAAATCGCATTGCATGTTAGCACCCTTTTTCACTACGCTTCCCTTTGCATCTCTAATGAGATGCAAAGTAGGCATTCCAGAGCAAAATAATAGGAGAAATGTCGCTAAGCGAAATTTCTACTATTATCAAGCTTCACGCTAACCCTGTTAGAGACAAAAAAAGCAGTGCTAACCACAGTTAACCCTGCTTTTTTACACCTGCTGATTTTCAGACTTAGCCATGTAATCCAATGGGAGGTGGATTACATGGCTGAGTTCACCATGGGCTATCAACAATGATATCCCTATCCTGGTAGTTTTATCGCTGCATTACCAGCGATAACGTCCCAAAATGCCGCTATCCCTGGATTTTTTATCGCCTATGCGGTTAGCATTGTTAATAACGCGATAACCAGGCAATATTATCCAGCAATAGCGGGTGTTCACAAAATTAATGCTAAGCCTCCGTAGCGTTCATTTTCCCTGTTCCTTGTTAATATGCCCCTTCTTTTCTTTTACTTCAGTTATCCTGTAAATAAATGCTTCTCCGTTTATTGATCATCTTTCTGAATGTTAGCGCTGAGTCAAGTCAGCAGCAGCCCAGTGCTGCTGTTGAACAGGGGCCGCATGTAAATGTCAAGAGGGCCGCATGCAGCCCACGGGCCATACCTTGGGTATCACAGATCTTGAGGACTCTTATAACAGTGGAAAGAACAGTCTGAAGCCCATGGGTGAGGGTGCAGCATTTTGAGTTAACTATTATAACCCTGGCCATAAATTATAAAAATGTGCATTAAGGTAAATATTTACTAAAATTCTACTGATTGTTTAAACCCTGACACTAAATTCTGCTTATCTTACACGTAGCTCCTCTGATGCTTTGGGCAAAGTGATAGTGTAACTCAGTCAATGCAGCTAAAATAAATGTGCTGTGAAAATAGTTGCAGTTAAGTAAATATCTAATGAGGTAAAGGGAATTAAGTAATTTCCAGACACTTCCAGAAGGGCAGAGCAGGATTCGCGGAATGCAACACTGGAGCAGGTCACATTGACTCCTGAGGCGAGGATCCTACTTACCAACAGTAACAATGCAACACTCCCTTCCTCGTGGTTCAGTTGCAGCAGCCCAGCAGCAGTGGCACAGGAGCAGAACAACAAAAGGAACCGGGGCCACTATCTTGCGTTAACACAGGGAGGACCAAGATCTAGATGGGGAGCCTTCTGGGGCACGAGGTCTGGGTACCTCTCAGCAGTGTATGACGTATAGAAACTTCTGTATGGAAGATACTAGGCTCCACAAAGACCATAGGGGTTGGTGGGGTAAGGGCATGTGGCAAGGGAGGCCCGGTAGGTGGTGATGGGCAAGTGGTTGGTACAAAGGGGCCAGAACAGTACACAAACAAGGGGGCATATTTACAAGCCCCTATTGCCACCATAAAGTCACTTTTTTGATGTTATGGTGGTGATACAGGCTTTGCCTTATTTAACGCTGCCTTGTAAATAAGGCACCCTTTCACGCTATATTTAGGGTGAAAGGGGTGGGCAATGGATGTTGCGGTAAGCATTCCGCCGCATCACCAATTGATTTTGACGCTGCCCTATATTTACAAGGGTGGCGGTAATATGGGGCAGCGCCAATATGAAGACCAGGGAAAACCTAGTCTTAACAGGACGCAACAAAGCGAAAGGCATTATTTCCCCTTGTTTTTGCTGTTTTTATGTGTGCTGCATTGTGCAAAACCCATAAAAACAGCGAAACACCATGCACAAAGCAGCACACATAGAAGTTACAAATGGCCGTTTAAGATTGTTTATGTGGCAGGAAGAAACACCTTCCTGCACATAAACAATCATCCCCCACAACGCAGGCACTCTTGCACTGTAGTGTCTTTCCCAGGGTTGTTTTAAATTTATCTGCCTGCATTGGCGCTAGGCAGATAAATTTAACGCCAGTGCAGCGGGAAACGCACGGTTGAACCGTATTGTTGTAAATACGGTGCAGCCTTGTTATTCAGAAGTAGCGGAGCGCAGTGTTAAGCCAAGAAGGCTAACGCCGCGCTCCGTCACTTCCTTGTACATATGCCCCAAGGAGTGGTGAAAGCAGACAGAGTGTGAAAAGCATCCACAGCTGCAATCTGCTGCGTATCATTTTGGAGCTGGTTGAAACATTACCTCTGGCACCAGTCACATTTCTTGTGTTAGGCAGTCAATTCAATTACATCTCTCTTTATTCGATCGCCTAAATAGCGATCATAAAAAAAACAAATTCACATCCATTAAAAAGAACCATAAAAGAACAATTCAAATTAGTTTACAGAACATTGAATAATAACAGGATAAGAGGATAAGAAATAGTGATAAATTTGGCAATCACCCCAAAGAATATGAAAACGACAATAATCATTAAAACATCAGAGAATTACAATAGCCCCACCCCACTCTGCAGCATACCTCCTCTGAGCACAGCGACTACAAGTAAGTTAGTGCTGCTCTACATTTTTTGATCTGTAACTTTTTAAAAATTGGGATCAATAAACCTCTTGACAAATGTTTGTGAAGTTTACAAAAAAATACCAAATAAAGCAAGGTTCGGCACGAAGTTTCATCACCGTGGCAACGGCTAATGCTAGTTACATTATTTTAACATTGAGGAAAAAGAGCTTCAATCTAAATGATCCCATCCGAAACTTGGTGAATAGGATTCTTTCCCAGGGTTGTTTTACCCATTCCAGGTCTGGCTCGATCCCTGGGCTCGTTCGGATCAAGGCATACTCCTTTGCTGACTCAAATAATTTCCATTCCTAAGCACGGCTCGCCCAAAAATGATTAGAGACTCGAGTTGTATCCTTCGGCCTAAGGGTCCTCAGATTTCCAAAAAAGAAGGGCCTACCCAATTTCAGGAAGGTGGTCTGATTGTAATGGAGCCCAGGGATCGAAGACCCACGGCACACACCAAGCAGACCTCAATGATGTACCTATTTAGTGAGGCATGGTCGTTGGTCCAGGTTGAGCGCCAAAGCACCCCACCCCCAATTGTAAAGCAACAAAGGTGCCTGTTTAAATTGATCCTCCATTTAGATCAAACCAAGGGGCATATTACCAACAACTAGCGATAATTATCGCTATGTTGGCTTAGCGGCTATAATTTTATCGCCGTGTAGCGACGATTTGTATCGCTTAGGAGCCTTGATATTATCAAGGTTTATCTCCTAAGCGATAAAAATCGGCCGAAATGCATGAATATCGCTGAAAAGTCGCGATATTCATCCATTACCGAGCAAATGCTCTTATTTATTTATTTATTTATTTAGACATTTGTAGAGCGCACAGCTACCTCCGACGGAGGTGTCCCGGCGCTGAGGATAGTATCTCTAGAGGTTCAGAAGTTCAGCGAGAAAATAATAAAGAATGGGAAGGTTAAATAAAGGTAAAGAGCCAGGTCTTGAGTTTTTTTCGAAATTGGGATTCAGAGGTCTGGAATCTCAGTTCTGTAGGTAGAAGGTTCCACAATTTGGAAGTAGCCACTTCAAAGGCCCTTCCTCCCGTTCGTGCAAGGCGAAACCGGGGACAGATCATCAATCGAAGATGGTTTGATCTAAGATTACGGGGTGATTGTGAGAATTTTATCCGGCGACGTAGGTAGGTAGGGCCTAGGTCATTAAGAGCTCTAAACGCCAAGGTTAAGGCTTTGAATTGGATGCGTAGTCTCACTGGGAGCCAGTGAAGTTTGATCAAGTGGGGTGAGATGGAATGTCGATAAGGAATATTGCAGATCAACCTGGCAGCTGCATTCTGAACTGTCTGCAGTTGTTTTATGAGATACGCTGGGGCTCCGATATACAGGCTATTTGCGTAGTCCAGATGTGCGGTGATAAGGGCGTGGACTACTGTTTTACGTGAGTCTAGAGGAAGATAAGAAATGATTTTTTTTAGCATACGGAGTTTTCCGAAGCAAGATGAAGTAACTTTGTTAATTTGGGTCTTGCAGGAAAGAGTAGAATCAAATTGAAAACCTAAATTACGTGCAGCTTGAACTGGTATCGGGGGAGGGTTGAGTTCAGTCGGCCACCAGAGCATGGGGGGGGGTCGGAGATTTTTGATTAAAGAAAAGGACCTCCGTTTTGTCTGTGTTGAGTTTTAAGTTATTAGAGGACATCCATGTAACGATGTCCAGCATGCAGTGACGGAAATTGTGGAATGATTGTTCAGCATGATTTTTGAAGGAGAACACTAACTGGGTATCGTCAGCGTAAAAAGTTACTCTGACGCCCCATGATTCTACCACTTTAGCCAATGGTTTCAAGTACACATTAAACCTCCCACCTCCCATTGGATAACATGGCTAAGAACTTCTCAGGGCAGGTGTTAGCTTTTGGAGATATTCGCGAATATCTCCAAAAGTTGGTAATAGGAGATAGCGATGTTAGCGACTGTTTCCAGTCGCTGACATCTTGGCACGCCCACTTTGCATGTCATTAGTGATAAATTTCTCTGACATGCAAAGCGGGGCCCAAGATGGTCGCTATCTCCTACTAGCTGTCGCTAACTGGTGTTAGCGACAGCTAGGTAACAGGGAGATAATTTTATCTCCGCTTTCTTGGCTTTTAAAGCCAAAAAAGCGGAGATAAATCCCTTGATAATATGCCCCCAAGTTCTTCATGAATCAAAAAATGGGGGCTGATAGCGGGAACCACCAGGATCCTTCTAAGCATCCTATTTTCTTCATCCTGCAAATTTTTGACATTTCAGTAACCCAAGGCCCCGGCACTATATGTAAGAACGGGAATACATTTTCATCTGTAAATCAAACAGTCGATTGGGCCTGCTCCCAAATCTAAAGGAGAAGTAAAAAATATAACCAACTGTGTGGGAACAACATGGTCAACTACTCGACAAACTGGCATCCTAGGTATTATTGTGCTCAACTGTTGCACCCTGGTAGAGAAGGTGGTTGACACTCTCCAGGCTAACTGAGGGTTTTGGTATTTTTTTGGTACACAGACCATAATAAAGTTTTTGGACCTAATAGTCTCAAAATCCAAGTTTCTCATAAAGCTCACAAATGCATCTAATCATTTCTTAAGACCATTAGGGGTTCTAGCTTGCAGAACTGCGTCATCTGCATATAGTGCTATCAAAAGCACTCCAGAGGTCCATAAAAGCAAGATGAATGGAACTGCACTTAGCTAATTTTTACTTGTCAATCAGCAGATGTAAATTTAGACATTTTTCTATCGTCCCTAGTCCAGGACGGAAACCTTACTGTATCTCAGACAAAATATTGTTGTTTGAGGACTAGGCTTTCAGGATCTCATTGGGAAAGATTGCCAATGCAAGGGCATTACCCGGTTGGGTAAACTTTATGATGGACAGGGGTTCCATTTGGTTGCTGCGCTTAAAGACGAGTTTGGCCTTGAGCAAAATACGTTTAGTATTTACAGGTTAGGGACTTTTTTATACGAGGCAAATAGGTATTATCAGTGCCAAACTCATCAGGTATGTTGTCCGGCATATATCCGTACTCTGGCCAAGGGGCTATTGGTCTAGCCTATCAGCAATTTTTGGCTAGTGCCAGTGATGATAGCTTACTGATCGCGGCTAAATTAAGTCGGGCTGTTAGATCTGAAATAGCGGCAGAGAAAATACAGGAATCCATGGGCGTATTAGATCGAGGGGTAACATCGGTTAATCTAAAGTTGCAGCAGCACCGGATTTTACACATTCTGTATTATACACCAGAGATTTTATCTAAGTGGGCCTCTCGATCTTCTGAAAAGTAATTCTGTCCAAAATGTCAAGTGTATGCTGCAGACCTCAGGCATATATTCGTTGACTGTCCAAGGTTAAATAGGTTTTGGAGTGGCGTCTCCAGTATTCTTAGTTCACTCCTCGGCCCAAACTATCAACTTGCGGAGAAAGAAACTTTTCTTGGGATTAAAAGTGAGGCGGCTAGCTACGTTAACTCGTTGGCTACTATTATTATAGCATGTGCCCGGCTCTGTGTAGGCAGAGTCTTGATAGATAACACCAGTCCTAGTGTTAATGAGTTCTGGGTCTTACTTAGACAGATATATGAGATGGAACTCGCCTTGGCTAAAGCTAGAGGGCCGCTCTCTTTGCTTAAATTCAACAAGATTTGGACCGGTCTTCAACCGGGGTAATGAGGCACTGTCCAAATGTTTTTTTAAGTCTCGCGACCTATCTCAATGCGCATGCGCATTGAGCTGGAGCGAGATATATAGGGGCTTAAATAAGCTTTACCTAGACTGGCGATTGACTGGCGATTTGATGCTGTGCCCGTGCGCTTTTAGGTCAATGCGCAAGCGCATTGACCTAAAATGCGCGTGCACATCATCAAATCGCCAGTCAATCACCAGCAGCACTCCTCCCACACCTTCACTTCAAAGGCCCCTGCTGCTTCACACCCTCATGCCGCTCTCCCCGCTCCGCCCCCTCCCCTGCCCGCCGTGTCGCATTTCTCCTCCCCCCTCCCCACAGCAATGCCCTCCGCCGGCCGTACTTTCACTTTGAAGGCCGCAGGCCGTCTCTCGTGTTTCTCCTCCCCCCTCCCAGTGTACTTTTTTTTTTCCTTAAACTTGTTTTCTTTTACAATTATAAAACACAGTCTTTATTTTTCAAAGCGCAACATGCCGAACTTTCACTTAAACAATTGTGGCTGCGTGCCTTTTCTGTATCCGCGGCTCTATGTGTTCACTTTTAAAAAACATCAGGTCTTTATTAAAAGTTCCACTTTCACTTTAGGCATGCCTTTATTTTTCATTTCACTTAAACAATTGTGGCTGCGTGCCTTTTCTGTATCCGCGGCTCTATGTGTTCACTTTTAAAAAACATATTTATAACAAGAGGGGAGAGAGTGACTATAGTGGATTCATTCTCCCTAGGCAATCTAAATAAACAAAGTGGAATCCACTGGGGATTAGAAAAGTGGTCCCTACTGTGGTGGGGAGCACTTCGTGTTGTTTAAATACCCCTCACACATCAAAAGGGCCCTTGGTGTCATTCTACCATCATTGGGGTCTTCGCACCCCTCTACGGGATGCGGCGTGCTGCGACCAAACGATTGCGCGGGAGCACTTAATCGTAGTGACTATGTGTGGTGGTGTGTGGGGTACTAAATGTGAGTAGTGAGGTGAGGGTGATATTAAAAAATACCTGGCCAAGGGTTGAAAAAAAATTAATTAAGCCCTGGCTGATATTATTAAAAACGTGCTAGGCGAGGTAGTGGCTGTATAATTATGTACAGTTACCTCTTAAGTGTGTCGACATGGACATGTTTCGGAGTATCCAACTCCTTCTTCAGGACGGGAAAGCACTCAAATTCCCTCCTTACTCACATGAAATGTTTATTTAAAAGTGTATTATACAAAAAATATATATAAATTAGGTGTATGTGTGCCTAATATGTATATAAGTGAAAAAGTCCTATCGCCCAATTGGCGAATGAATTCAGACCTGGAGGAGAAAACAAAGTATTGAATCAATATCTACATTTGTACAAGGCATTAATATCCAGGCAGGTAGCAATGACCTAGATGGGAAAATATGCTAATACATATAATAAACATAGAGGATTAAATGTAAGCCTCCATTCCTGTAAAAAAATCAAAAAACGACAAAAAACACACACATAACACTTATGTGACAATGGACTTTGAAATGGTGATGGTAAACATAACCTGAATGTAAAAGGGTTATCTTACTTATTGTTATAGGTTACTTTGCCTCATGAGCTTTTGCGCATAAAAAATATATTGGGGTGTCCCATCTGGCTAAGAATCAGCAATCTGTAGGTATGAGGAGAGTCAGGTTTTAGTTTCCAATCCATACCTTCAGACAATTCTGGTCACCTACTGCCCCCATAGTATAACTCACGGTCTCTGGAGAAACTGTTCTCCTTCTGCCCCTCAGCGCTGCTCCGACGATTGTGATGGCCCTGGAGGCAGTCGCGCTTATATATCATCCCTAATTGATTAAATGCGCGGTAAAACGATCAATTACCGGTCGGAAAAGCCCAAATATGGGTGTGCCGATCTGGTGAGTTGTAAGGAGTATTGTCTTTATCCTAGCGCATGCTCATATGCACAGAAAGGCAGTGCGCATGCGCGAAAGAGATGTGTTCCGCTCGCGCATGCGCGGTGAAAGGGAGGAAAAACGCTGCGCTCGGAATGGAACGATGTCGAGCCAATGACTTGTTTATGGATGAAGTACAAGTATCTTTGTCTGCCAGGACAATGTGTAAACGAAAAGTTGGTAATTGTTACTGGGGGATCAGGAGTTTTCAATGAGACTTAGGCATAACAGTGTTTTCAATGAAACTTAGGCATGGTACAAGTACATTTGTCTACCAGGCCACTATGTAAACGAAACGTTGGTGGTTGTTACTGGGGGATCAGGAGTCTTTCAAAGAGACTTGGGCATAATGGAGTTTTCAATGAAACTTAGGCATAATAATGTATAAAAGCTTCAAGGAATCAAGCCATGCCAGATCAGAAAAAAGTGGATGTATCATGTTAGTTGGGACCATGGTATAGCATCATTGAGTCCGACCACATGGGTACCTAGACGGAACACCCAACGTTGCTCTTTTTCAAATAAACCAACCTCAGATGTTAATTGCTCAATGACCGTCCAGGCCAGTTCATTGACGCAATGTTGTCTGTCAAGAAAATGGGCTGCCATTTTTGTGGTGGTTTTTCGACATCTCACATTACTTTTATGTTCATTTATCCTCACCTTTATTGGTCTGGTGGTCATGCCCACGTACTCTAAACCACAGGGGCACGTGATCAGATATATCACATTCTTGCTATTACAATTCGTGAATTTTCTTTGTTCCCACACGCTCCCGTTCCTGAAAGTTAGTGAAAGACTCTTTTTGGTCAAATGGCAACTGCTACAGTTACCGCAGGGGTAATGCCCATGTATCTCCTGTAGTCTTGGTTGTTCGTTTGTCTCGGGACGGGGTTTGGTGTGCACCAGGGTGTCTTTTAGGCTTTTTCCTCGTTTATGGGCAAACAGAGGTTTTTCAAGATTAAGTGTGCCACTAGTCAGGGTTCTCCAGTGTCTATTCACAATTTTCGAAACCATGTTCGATTGTGCGCTGAACGTGGTCACACAGACTGGCCTTTCCAATGTTTCGCTTTTAATGATCTTGTCCTCCAATAGGGCCTCCCTGTTATTGTTCCTAGCACTCTTCATGGCTTTATCTATCACTCTGCTAGGATAGTGTCTTTGCTGAAGTTTCTTTTTCAGGTCTTGCGCTTGTGCATTCTATCTGCTGATGTCACTACAGTTTCGCCTCAAGCGGAGAAACTGCCCATATGGCAAATTCTCGCGTAGGTGGCGGGGGTGGAAACTGTCGGAACACAGGAGGCAATTCCTGGCTGTAGGTTTAAAGTGTGTTTCTGTTTTAAGAGTACCTGCCTCATGGTAGATGTTAAGATCCAAAAAAAACATGCTTTCTTTAGACATTGTATGGGTGAACTTCAGATAGGCGTTTTGTTGGTTTAGCCAAACCAGAAAGGGACCTACTGTATCAATTCCCCCTTCCCAGATAACCAAGACGTCGTCTATATATCTTTTCCATAGTTGTATATGGTTTTTGAACGGGTTAACTGGGTTCAGAATTTTTGTTGTTTCCAAATGATGTACATATAGGCCCGCCAGGCTCGGCGCGAAAGTACTGCCCATACTGGTACCATGGCATTGTAAATACAAGGTTCCTTCATATTCAAAGAAGTTTTTGGTTAGGGCTGTGGAAATGCATTCCATGACAACCGGACGTGGTGTCTGATACCTCCATGGGGTGGAGTATAGTACCTCCTCGATAATAAGTAGGGTCTCATGGTGTGGTAGACTGGTATACAGACTCTCCACGTCCAAACTCAGGAAAATTTGATTGTCTGGGTTGAACGGGAGGCCTTGTAGAAGTTGGAGTACAGATTTTGTGTCTTTCAGATACGTATCTGTTCTTTGGACCAGCGGTCTGAGGAAGGCATCTGCAAATTTTGACAGGGGCTCTAAAATGGATGAGATACCCGATACTATAGGTCTTCCAGGTGGTTTTGTTAGACTCTTGTGAATCTTGGGTATGCTGTAGAAATAAGGGATGCGAGGATTCTTTTGTATTAGAAACTCTCCCTCTTTCTTAGAAAGCCAGTCATGAGCCAGAGCCTCTTCAACCATCGCTCCTATGCTTATCCGTAGTTGTTCAGTTGGATCATTCGGTAGGATATGGTAGTTCCTCTCATCAGACAAGAGACGTCTGCATTCTTGATCGTAGGCTGTGGAGGTCTGCAAGACTATTGCTCCCCCTTTATCTGCTGGTTTAATTGTTATGTCCCTGTTCTTTGATAGTTCTCTTATAGCCTCTGTTTCTAGCTTGCTCATATTCTGCAACGTTTGCTGGGTCGTCGTACTTATTTTACTCAATTCTGTCATTAGAGCTTTTTCAAAGGCTAATACCTCCACCGGTAGTGTATGATCAGGGGGAGTAAACTTTTAAAAAACATCAGGTCTTTATTAAAAGTTCCACTTTCACTTTAGGCATGCCTTTATTTTTCATAATTGGTGCCCCTTGCAGAGCTGATCACTGCTCGTTAACACGCCTTTACTTCTGCACGATGTCTTGCAACTCCTCCCTTGTTAACTGCTTCCCATTCCGAGCAGCTGCTCTTCGCTCCCTCTCCTCGGCCACAACTGCCTCCTCCCTATGCTTCTCCTGTGCCATTGGAGCTTCAAAAGGATGTGACGAGAAAGCTGGTAATTATTTTTTTATCAAGTTTAAAGGCACATTCCTGTCACAATGACAACATGCCATACTTCCGTTTCAAAGGTGGAGCGTGTAGCAGGCCAATGTCCGCAACGTAAATTTATCGAAGCGTCTCGAACAATCAGCGCCCTATTGACTCATAATTAAATGCACCCTATACAGAAAGCGCAGTTGAAACGAGTACTAGTAAAACATTTAATTAGCACATGTAAATCAGCTGCACCCTTACGAGGCTCTGCCATGCTACTGGATTGGACTAATGAACCAAATAACAATAATTTGTAATAAAAAGGCCAGACTCGAGACCTGGAATCCAGATAACAATCCCTCTGGTGAGATCATAGACATCAGCAGCGATAAACAAAGGCTCTTCCACACAATAAACAAACTAAAGACACACCTATTATTTTTAAAGCTCCCAAGCTTTCCAGAACTGCCTAGTAATTGCTATCAAGTGTGTAACAAAGAAGAGTGCTGGCAAAAGAATTCTGCAGCGCCATATTTACAACACACCGCTTGCTGATGATATAATTAAAAAGACTGCTATTTTTACACAAGCTAAATCTGATTCGCACAGTATTGTTACTTTTTCAAAAATTACATGTATTGTGCGAAAATCACTCGATTATTCATGAGCATGGAAGTGGTTATTCTCATCTTCATCTCCCCCATGGTTACTCCTTTCCCAGGTCTATCTCCATTGCTCTGCCTTCCACCTCTCATGCCTCTCTCCCAAACTCATCTTCTCCCTTTCTATACTCCACTCTCTCCCTTTCTATACTCTCAGACTCCCTCTCCTGCTTCTCTCTCTTGCTTCGCTCTTGGGCTCCCTGTCCGTACTTCTCGTCCCTGATACACTCTGTCTCCCTCTCCATGCTTCTGTCCCCTGCTGCACTCTCAGGCTCCCTGTCCGTGCATCTCACCCTTGCTTCACTCTTGGGTTCCCTCTCCGTGCTTCTCTTCCTTGCTGCACTCTCTGCTCCCTCTCTGTGCTTCTCTCCCCTGATGCACTCTCGTGCTCTCTAGAGATGTGGCCTAACGACCAGAGCTGCCATCTAAGTCACGTAAATACAAAACATGTTGCATTCCAAATGCTATAGGTGTCACATTCGCGAAAGTTATAACTATTGGCATTGTAAATGACAAAGCTATCCATTTAGCTATTTTAAAAACCAACACATAAATAAAATATTTGTCATTTACAAGACCAATAGCTCCAACTTTTCTAATGCGAGACCTATTGCATTTCCAATGCTTGTTTCTATTATGCTATGTTATGGCTATATGTCAGATCCTTCGTTAAAGAAGGAAGGAAAAGGGGGAAGGAAAAAAAAAACTTTTTGTTTTTTTTGCTCTCTAAATTGTGACTAGGATTGTCTTCTCCAACATCTGATTTAATTGTTGCCTCTTTTACTGGACTACTGTATAAGTCAAAACTACAGAGTTATGTATTGTTTACTTTTCTATACTATTCATGTAATGTATGTTTTACTTTTGGCTAAAAAAAATTAATAAGCAGGCTACCAGTCTTTCTAAAATGATTCGGCCTAATAGTTTGACTGACGAGTCCAGCAAGTATATGGGTGATAGAAGGATGACTCCAGGTGCTTCCCGTTTTAAACACTGGTACACTGATTGATGTCCTCGGGATTTAGGAAGATCAAACTGAGAGGCACCATTAAACAAATTGGTTAAAAGAGGTGCCCAGAATTCAGCCTTACCCTTGTATAAATGTATGGGTATGCCGTCAGGGTCGGGCGCTTTGTTGGAGAGACCCTTAACAATGGCAGTTATTACCTCATCTAAGGAAAACATTTTGTTAACAGGAAATTGTGGTGAGCCAAAGTCAGCATGTTCAACTCCTCTATCTACAGGGCAATATATCCTACAAAGTGCTTGGTCCATGCTTAGGGAGCTATATTACAATTCAAAGCGTACTTGAAGGAATCGAGCAAGGAGTTACTATTGACTAATTTCCAGAAAGTCTGATTATCTTTAGTCAGACAAGCTTGGACCAGGTTGTCCCAAAGATTATTCTTCACCATGGCTTTCTAATTGCCAACGTTAGTTTATACTCCCTACGACCGGCAGCAATTTCGTCCCTGTTCCCATGGGATTTCCTTAGAGCAAAGTGCAACTTTCTATGCGCCTGTCTACAGGCTTTATTGAACCAAGGAACTTCCCTAGATCTGTGAACCTTATATTTTTTCATAGGTAACTGCTTCGTAGCTTCCCCCAGTGTCTCGCAGGCAGCAATTATGGGCTCGCCCTACGCCTCGCAGGTGTGGCAGGTAAAAACTGTGTTAAAGTTAATGGATACAAGTGTATAAAAAACAAAGGGTATATTAACATTTTTTCAGCCTACTTAAACTGTCCTGGATAAACATATGGAAGTGTCCCATCATTACCTCCCACTTGCCCCGCAGTTTCAACCGCCCCATTAGAAATCTGATCAATTAAATCCCTAGTGACAAAGATATAATCAGTAATAAAACAGTGACTCTTGACAGTAAATGTGACCACCTTAAGCTCACTAGATCCCTAAAAATCAAGGGCATTACATAGACCATATCTGACTAAAAGTGGGTAAAGCACAGAGTCCCAGGCATTCTGAATGTGGCTCAGGCTTTTGTACCAATAAGGTTGAGGTATCAACCATCTTGATGTTAAAATTGCTTGCTAACAACAGGTTAAAGAACCACCATCCCCCTCCCCCCCTTAAGAAGTGAGCTATCCTGCAAACTATCAATAAAAAAAAAAAAGAGATCTAAATTAGTATGAGTTTGAACAGACAAATCATCATTATAAAATTTCATGATAAACAGCCCAGGGTTCCATGCCCACTCTAAATAGAATGCGTGGAACAACTGTCGCAGGGTTTCTGTACTCACACAGAACTGTGCACAGAGGAGTGGAACCTCGGCAAATTAGGGTGTCCCAAAACTTACCTCAGCAACCAACTCACCCCTTACCGAGCTAGCTACAGTGTCTCATTGGACATATCAAACTTCCAATGTTTAGACAAACCAGAACATGAACTTACAGTACCTCAGGGTACGTGGGACTCATGAACACTCTTTCGTTATAGTATCATTACAAACCAGAACATGGAGTAAAGAAGACACATGTGCATTTGAAATGTTTATTTACTAATGCCGTCTTCTCAGGCGCAGTATCTTAGATAATACAAGTATACTTATTATCAGTAGCAAAATTATCAGCATAGTTACTAAGACATAAAAAGCGAATGGTGACAGCATGTTAACATGCTGTAATGAATAAGAGTTAACAACACTTATATCTCACCCTCCCTAACACATATATTATATTATTAGCTAAGAAGGTCTCTTTGGGTTGTTTTAGGGCGGGCCCATACCTTAGTGTCCTAGCATGAAGGAATCACATCAGCATACACCAGCTCTCTCTGCATGTGCACCGCATCAAGTGTGTTAACAAATTCTGGTGCAAAGCAATATCAATCCCGCCTCAAGCCCAAGTTGGCAAAGGCTGCACTTGTGTTATGACTATGAAGGCGTGGAGATCAGACCTCATAACAATTACTTATCGTGTTGCTCCTGAAACTTCAGCACTCTCCGTGCAGACATGGTTTATTAAACAAAACTGATATCAGAGCAATAACATATTATTCTCACATACAGCACGGCAAACCACTAGGTTGAAAGCTAAGTCAACAATTAAGGGTCGTGTGCAGAAGTTGCAAGAAAGGAAAAATGGCGTTTAAATCTTAAATGTACCTATGCTAACTTAACACGATATAAGGATATATAGGAGCTATACAACACCCCCCCATGATCCGAGAACGGACTAGATAAGATAACAGAAGTGCCATCACATGAGAGCAGAATCCAACAATAAACGAGCATGAATAAAAATTCAATTATAAAAACTAATGCTAAAAAATAGCCCACAAGTATAATGTGGCTCAAGCCAATAGGCAAGCAAAAATAAAATGTCTTGACCAAAAGTCAATAAAATCAAGGAAATGCTATCAATCAGCATGTCAATTTGAGGCAGTGTTTATGATAAGACTGTATATGAAAAGTAAGCTGCAACAGCCTCCAGGAGGAAGTCACTGTCCTCATCCGAAAACAGTTCAGCCATCCAATTTAAAAGATGAAAGGAACATACGTGATCTCCCAGCACCGGATCCTCTATAACCATCAGAGGACAGCTCGGTGGGTTTTCAAGAAAACTTCGTTCCAATAAATCTTGCGCTGCCGACAACACATCCCAGGGACCCATTAGTCCATGTGCCACCGCCAAGGCCATAATCCTTTCGTCAGAACAAACCAACTCGTGAGCAATGATAGGACTCATCAGTTGATCAAAATCGACGTCAGAAGAAAGCGGTCCGCAGAGACACAAATCAATGGCCCAAAGGAAATCACAGGTCAGGCAGCGAAATACAGGCTGGACACAGGTAAAATAGGAGAACCGAAAAGATAATCCAAACGCCGTGCTTAGAGTCGCCAACGGCAGTGTGCCATAATAATCAAGCATGCGGTTGCGAAACCGCGTCAGTAGCACTTGCGCGTGGTCTTGCACAGGAAGGGCATCCATATTTAAAAAGGCAGAAAACCACCAAAGCGCCAGCCGCTAATGCAAGGAAAAACGGGAATCCTCCAAACAAGGATGAAAAAACAGAATGGAAGAAGGCAGGGATGACTCCAAAAATCCTCTCAAAGGAAGTCACGAGACCACTGCTAACAACTTTAAAAAAATGTGCTAGGCCCGTTGTGGAGGATGCGTTAAAGATAGAACGAACCATGGCTCCGAAACGCAAAGGCAAATCAGTATTTAAAAGAGCCCGAACCTCCGTACGGGTGTTAGCAATGTGAAGCACGAAAGTTTCACGGGCCGAGCTCAAGGCCACCTCTTTCTGGGACAATAGAGCTCTTATTCTAGCCATGCCGCTGAATTCTGCTCCCAAGGTCGGTATCTGTGGCCAAATGGAAGACTCCCTATGTTCACGTGTGGGAGGATAAAGAACATTTCTGCAGCAAATAACTCGCTCACTTACTGTTACTATGAAAGCTATACCTTTAATTAACCCACAACAGTTTTCATTATTGAGCATTAAATAACTACCATTCTCTAACAATTTAAACGTGGGGATGATAGCAGGAACTGGCGTGCCCTGAAAAACGCAAGCCATATTCGGTCGGTCCTTGTTACATGAACCGTGTAACTGTATGTGTCTGCACATTAAAGAATGATCTGGCGTCTCAGTACACTCATCCCCTGTTAGATAAACTTCCTGTTCATCCTTGAAACATCTGTATGTGTATGGGAGTGACCAGACCTCATGAAGAAAACCGCTACCTAAGGGTTCAAAACGACCTATTGGCACATATTTCATACAATTTGAAAACTTATATAAAGCAAAAGGCAGTGTTATTAAACCGTGGATAAGCCACGTAGCAGCAGTGTGTCAAATTAAACGGTGCAAAAAAGAGGAAACGTTCATGTATCCCCAGGGAACTTTACCCATTTTCAGAGTCTGAAGTGTCCATGCAAACTGCATGATTGACTGGAAAATATTTCAGACCTCTACTTGTGCGGCCAATTGTCTTATAAGCGGCCACCACAATCTTTGCTAACTGGCGGGGTTTGTCGGCATCGGGCAGAGCAGCCAAAGCATTCGACACCTGAAAGTTAACTGCATCTCCTTTAACATTGGAGAGAATGAGATCACTTACAATCTCAAAAGAACCACACAGGCGCATACCCAATTCAACCGCTGCCTCTGGACCGTGATCATTCTGAACACGTCTAATGATTTCAGGCAGGGCAGTCATAGACGGGGTGCCGAAGCACCTTGTATAAACTGCCGCAAATGTTTTTCCCCAGCTTTCACAGTCAACAAGTTCAGGAGTTATATCCTTCGGTAGAGTAATCGTTAACATTCTATGTTTATCAGCAGGAGTAGAATTCGGAAAAACCGCCTCAAGTTGATCAAACTTCTCTGCTAGCCAGAATGGGAAGTCATCGTTGTCAACTGGACGCGCACCAAAAACCGAATTAACCATCACTGGATTGAGACGCATTCCGCCTCGATCCACGGGAGCGGCCGCACCCCCCTGGGGACCACCAGGAAGATGTCGACCGATGTATTGCACTAAAGCACGAATCACGGAAATGGAAACAACATGTAGCCTGCGAATTTCTGCTAGGGTACAAGCCCCGTGATTCGGGTGCGGGGTAAAGCCACCCAACGCAGGCCAATTCGTACCTGGAATTGAGAGCGGACCTAACCTCGCTGCGGACAAAGAGTGGGGGAGGGCGCCATCAAACCAAACTCGATGCTGCCAATGATCAATAGGTATTTCCAATGCCCGGTACGGCGTATACTCAGCCGGGACATCCGAGGCGGTGTAGGAGTGGAACAAACCAGAATTAGCGTCCACAGCCGGAAACGTAACCCAAGAGTAAAACAACTCGTAAGGAAACGCCGGATCTGCACATACCACGAAAATCACAGCCATCCCATCTACTGGGACCTGGATACGTCTGAAGATGGTTGCGAACCGCTACGCGACTATGCTGCGCAATAGCCACCGCCGCCATGACAACACTGGAAACAAGAAAACACAAAGAATACTTTGTAGCACAACTGGGTAGTAATTCAAAGAAACCGTTTAAGAAAGAATCAAGCTTGAATAAAGACCTATTTCAAAATATAGGTAGGTTTCACCGACACCCCGTTTTCCGGAAACGGATGTGAAGGGGTGAAGGCATGAACGATAAACTACTCGAGTGTCATGATATAAGACCACCGAAACCGTTGGGCGCCATGTCGCAGGGTTTCTGTACTCACACAGAACTGTGCACAGAGGAGTGGAACCTCGGCAAATTAGGGTGTCCCAAAACTTACCTCAGCAACCAACTCACCCCTTACCGAGCTAGCTACAGTGTCTCATTGGACATATCAAACTTCCAATGTTTAGACAAACCAGAACATGAACTTACAGTACCTCAGGGTACGTGGGACTCATGAACACTCTTTCGTTATAGTATCATTACAAACCAGAACATGGAGTAAAGAAGACACATGTGCATTTGAAATGTTTATTTACTAATGCCGTCTTCTCAGGCGCAGTATCTTAGATAATACAAGTATACTTATTATCAGTAGCAAAATTATCAGCATAGTTACTAAGACATAAAAAGCGAATGGTGACAGCATGTTAACATGCTGTAATGAATAAGAGTTAACAACACTTATATCTCACCCTCCCTAACACATATATTATATTATTAGCTAAGAAGGTCTCTTTGGGTTGTTTTAGGGCGGGCCCATACCTTAGTGTCCTAGCATGAAGGAATCACATCAGCATACACCAGCTCTCTCTGCATGTGCACCGCATCAAGTGTGTTAACAAATTCTCGTGCAAAGCAATATCAATCCCGCCTCAAGCCCAAGTTGGCAAAGGCTGCACTTGTGTTATGACTATGAAGGCGTGGAGATCAGACCTCATAACAATTACTTATCGTGTTGCTCCTGAAACTTCAGCACTCTCCGTGCAGACATGGTTTATTAAACAAAACTGATATCAGAGCAATAACATATTATTCTCACATACAGCACGGCAAACCACTAGGTTGAAAGCTAAGTCAACAATTAAGGGTCGTGTGCAGAAGTTGCAAGAAAGGAAAAATGGCGTTTAAATCTTAAATGTACCTATGCTAACTTAACACGATATAAGGATATATAGGAGCTATACAACACAACCTGCTGCCTAAATCAACTGGATTGATTACACAATCTAGGGTAACCCTGATCCAGGCTAAAAGGCTGGCTATAGCCCACCCCGAAGTGGATGGAAAGACGTACTGTGTAAAGCTCACAAAGCCATCACAGAGTACCACGCCATTGGCCAGGTTTCCTGAAGCAAAACTATGTCAAAGCGCTTGTTGTAATCCAGCCAAACCGATCACCCGAACTTTGACTGCACTCCCGCAATATTCAAGCTAAGGATTTTAGCACCAAAAAAACAGAATATTGGATTGCCTGCAGGATGTACATCAGCACCCCCCTTCAGATGACTTGTTTGCATCTACCGGAGATCATGTGGATCCGAATGATCGATCTGCTTATGGGGTATATCACATGCTACAACCGTGTGAAGTACAACCTTCATGTGTCAATCTTGCTCCACCAGATCCAAGAGAGTTTTGAAAAGATTGGTTATCGGGGTCCCTGCAACATGCACAACATTAACTGGACCACTTGCACGGAGATTACAACTACCCAGTGCTTAATTCTGGTGGTTGTCAAAAAAAGATAAAGGTAAGAACTGTAGTTTTTCGGACTTAACCAAACCCATGTTTGCCTGGTGACTCAAACCCTCCACCACCTTAGGCCAATTAAAATTTACAGTAACACAATCATTTTTGAAGCATTTAGGGAAGGAACCAATCCACCCACCTGACTCATCAAAATATCGTTACATAAATTGAATTAAAACTGACGTTACTACTAAGCCAGTGTGTTAGGCAATTATACTTTAAGGGGGTTTAGGATCCATATGCATAAAGCTGATCGGTGTTCCTTCACTGCAATAAACAGATGCTTTGCCATCGATATAATGGAAATACTTACTTTGGTTTGAATGGAAGGAAATGTGATGGCATGTAAGAACTTTGTGATAACTCTACTAGCTACTCTAGCCAAATAGTCAATTTCTTGAAAGATACAGTTTCTGTTAGGGATGCTACCACGGCACTATGCAAAGGTATAAGAAAAAACTGTGTATAATTTCCTAAGTACAGACCACTTACCCATAGTAAGAAAATGGCACCAATACGCTTCCAGAATTTCGGATCGTTTTACTGAGTATCGACACCAACAATATCAAATGGAATAATAGAGGACTTAAAATTGGGGACAAAATATTGAAAGGTAAGTGCATATAGGGAAGTATAGATTTACTGTTCCAAACTCCACATCTGTGTACCTTCAAGATATACGTACTTCATAGGTAATATATATGCAGAGTAAGACATAGAAAATATAGACTTACTTACCTGTCGATACTTTATTTACAATATTCTGTCCTCTATATTGTGTCCCATCGATATTGTGGTGTCGATATTTAGGTGGCACACCAGAAGTTCTGTTGTCACAATATCCTTCGCTACAGCCATCATAAGCTTTGAAGGAAGATAATTGATCACAAAAATGTGTCAAGTAAATGATTAATAAAAAGCCAGCGTTTTCAGGGTCCCTTCACATAAAGTGTCTTTCTTTGGGGGGTCGGGATGATTGTATTGTGGGCACACTCCAACAAACTAACAGCATTTGACTTTTAATTGCCTTCTTTGCTTTCTTTAATAAATCTCCCCTCCCCTGTCTTTCTAGTCTCTTATTGCAGTGTGGACTTGGGAGTTTTATATTGTGAAATGTATTTACTGCATTTTAATTGTATTCACTCCTTGGCTAGAAAGCCCAGTTTCTCATGCCCCAATGCATTACAGTAACTAGGTCTAATTCAAAGAAAGCAGATGGAAATACCCTCCTATGGATTCTCTGGTATACTTGGTTACATTTCTATCTACCCTGGAAATCACAGTGGATTTCACAATGCAACAGCCACTGAATCTGACTAGTGGTCATAGCCAATTTTGGAAATTCCATTATTTCCATATTTATTAATATTTATTTGTGCCTAAATGTACACAGTGAAGATTCACATTTGCTTAAATGTAACGCTAAATTACATTAGCACTAACCTGATTTGTCCATTCCTCTACAACCCCTAGCAAATGCTGGTGTCTTCTTTCTACTTTCTGACCCCAAATATACATTTGTTCCTGCCCTTTGGTACATTTAGAAACATACTGAGGATGGGAAATTGCCTGTGTAAGTGCATGTTTATCTAATTGAACAATTGTTCTCAAAATATTACACAATACATGTATGTGAATCCCCTTTGCAAGTATAAATTCACCTTTTGTGGATTCGTAATTAGTATATACACTTCTACAACCAACCATGTGCACACCTACATTAGACTTACGTGTGCAATAGCCTGTTTAATCAGGACCACTATAATTAGACAATTAGTTGCAGATTTCCTCATATTTTTCTATATTATAA
The DNA here is from genome assembly GCF_964261635.1 of Lissotriton helveticus. Lineage (NCBI taxonomy): Eukaryota > Metazoa > Chordata > Amphibia > Caudata > Salamandridae > Lissotriton > Lissotriton helveticus. The sequence continues at coordinate 283,354,524 of NC_136061.1, read as the reverse complement.
CTCCAGATAAGTATTTCACTTTGGTTGCATCTCCTCTGAGGAGTGAAGTATTACTGGTATGAAAGCAAACACATGTTGACAGCACAATGCCTCATCCCCTGTTCAGTAGCCACATTTTTGCAAGGAAACCTCTCCCCTTATGTGAAGCCACCAACACCTAGAACGCTACATTTCAAACCCAAATCACATGATGGGGTCACACTCCAACACACCAATAATAATGGATTTCATGTGTGCTTCTTCGCCTAAATCTACCTGCCTCTCTATCTGGGCTTTAGCCGTGGGCATCTGCTTCATCACAATTGCAGCCCTAATCTTGATAACCCATATTCCCAGATTTATGGTTTCTAGTCCCTACCTCCAACCAACGTCAAGGCAGTCCTGGAAGTCACTGTGTCCAAAGAATATAGTTGGGTGCAAGAGAATCTGAGTACAGATGGCGTACATATGTATTTGTTAATTCGGCTAACAGCTCAAATAAAAATCTCCAAATTCTGTGGACAGGTTAAGACCTAGTATACTACAGTGGTGGCTGTCCCCTCGCCGTTTGCCCTGTCAAGGGAGCGAGTATCTTCATTGTCATGATATCCAAGGCAGGTGAAGCTGGTGGGACCACATCTCTCTCAGACCTTACCCAAGAGGCAATCAGAACTCTTTCACATCAATAAGCGCTGGTTCTTGCCCATTAGTCCTTACTTGGAAATACCTGAGAAAAAGCAGAGGGGCTCAGAAGAATATCACCCTCCACAGTCAGGCAAGTAACTCCATGTGAAGATGAAAATGCAACTCCTCCACAGTCAGGCAAGTAACTCCATGTGAAGATGAAAATGCAACTCCTGTGCTTGCCCTTATTATAGCTCCGTAGCCAAAAATGATAGGAGTTTCTCCGTCAACATCAGATTGGGTACCAGTATGGTGCAGCACAAAAATGTCCAAAGATTGCCTTCAGAATCTGAAATTGTGGCTAGCCATTGATCAGAGAAGATGAAAAAAGAAGATTGAAGGCTTTGGTTGTTGATTTGTTGTTGGATTGATTGATGCTGTATTTATTCCCCTACTTACCACAGTGGCAATGCATGGCTTGTATACCACGTTTCATAGGGTATATGCATGAATGTGCATTAAGTATTGGGACAGGACAAAATCAGTGGCATAGCTAGGAGGGGGCAGTGGGAGCCCCAAGCAGCACAAATTTTGGGGGCAGCTGCCGGCCCCCCTCGCTGCCCTCGCTCTTACTTGCTGTTGTCGCGGTCAAGAATCGGCAGCAGACACCCCACCGCTCTTACCTGCGGCCATTGCGTGCGCATGAATCGCCAGCACCCCCCTCCCACTCTTCGATTAGGCTGCCACAGGCGACAAACGCAGGGCCCACTACGGGCAGTCTAAGGCCTAGCTATGCCACTGGACAAAAGTGACCTTCTAATATGACTCCCTAGAATGGTTCATCAAAATGATAAATTTACTTCATTTGTCTTGCCACCGGAGGTGGGTGAAACGAAAGGGGCCTGTTGGGTTTTCTGCAGCACACGTGTAAAATGAAAATAGTTTCAAAGAATAGTCCTTTTTGCACAAAAGTGATCCTGACCACAAAGCAGACATCCTTGCAGAATGGTGCAAAGGTGCCTTCCTTGGTGCTAGGCAGCACAAAGGGCACCAGCGCATGGCGAGAGCTAACTGCACCATTTCTTTGAATATATGGTGCTGTTCTGCTCTCTCCAGGTGACGCAAAGCAGCTCAGCAACTTTGCTTGCTGCGCTGCATTGCACCACTTTTTTGCAATGCTGGCCCTATATGTCAATGGGCTGTACACTACACCTTGTATTAGAGTGGTGCCAACAGTCAGGACCGAGATGGGCCATTCATGACCTGGATGATTTCCTGTCCCCGGGCACTAGTATTGGAATGTCTTACTTCAGTGATGAAGGTATTGGAGTGTCTTCAGCAGGGAGTTAGAGAGCTTCCCTGTCCACTAAGTTAAAATGTTGGGGCGTTGTGTTAGACAATAAAGTTGAGGCTTTCTGCGAGCCCAGTTCCCAATGTCTCAACATCAAAAAGTATGTTAAACCAGTTGCAGATACTAGTTGAACAATTCAGTTTTGTCTTCCCTATGAATCCCTTTGTGATGGGAAAGCAACACCTTCTGTAGTTTCAAACACCTCTCAGTACAGTAACTCTCTGCCTGCCTGCTCCAGATTTCACTATTTCTGACCAACCTTGGGTTCTTTATTCTCAGGTTACTTTTGTGTGGCTGGTGCTCTGCATTATTCTGATAACGTTTCTCACAACCACAAGGTCTCGTGCCGATAGGGAGCCACAAAGTGATCTCTTTTTAATCATGACAGACTAGGGCCTCCATATGGTAGCTATTGTACAACTGATGGTTGGTGGAATGCAATTGATAGTCAAATGTTACTTGCATTTTTACCTGCCCCCCAGGTTGGAAAAGCTTTCTGATAAATAGTAAAGTCTGACTTGACCGGGACACTTCACTTTTCTATTAGAGGCGTGCTCATGAGTATCTGCATAAACATGAGGGTCAAGGGTGCTCCTAGTTATGAGCCCTGCGTATGTATAAAGTCTGAAGTTAAGTGATAGCATTGGGACAGTTTGCCTCCCTGTATTACCTGCTCTTCTCCTTCCTCCGCTCCAACCACAGCCTGTTGTGTGTCCGGCTCAAACCAACAAACTCTTCAATGGAGCAGAGACGGGCTATCTATGTTTACCCCACTTGACTCAGCCAAGTCAACCAAGTCTGCCTTGGCCTGCAAGGTTAACAACTACACAAAGGAGGGGATCATGGCTCTCACCTAAATATAAGAGTCCCCACCTCTCTTCTGGATTTTTGCATGAAGCCGAAGACCTGACTGTTCAATTAACCAGCCTACCATAGGCAGAGTTAGGCACCCACCCACCTGCTCAGTACCTGTGCGAGTGATAGAGCACTTTACAAATACACATAACATACCAAAGGGTTTCACTGTCTACCATTCCCACTTCCAGTATCCAACCTTAGAAGAGAGATGAAGTCTCAACAGGCACTGATTGGCTTATATGCTTTCCCTCCAAACTGCCAAGTCCTTCATTCACCATCTTTTTGTGACTCGCAGACCTACATTAACAGCTGCTTATAATAGATATAGCCTAGTCCCAAATCCCAGGAAGATATGTCACTTTTTTAAATTTTAGATAACTCTCTTCAGTAGTACAGAAGAAAGAAGTGGAGCAGAGTCTGAAAGCTTTACTGTCCTCCTGTTGGAGTCACGACCAGATTCTAGGACTGAGGATGAACAGCTTGCTGTTGTCTGGAGATGAGAAGGAGGTAGACTGAGCTGTGAGCTGGGAGCCTCCCTCAACCCATCTGAAGATCTGCAAAGGTCCAAGTACCGAGTTGCTAAGAGTTTCACCATAAAGACCCTCCACCTGAGAACATGAATCTGCCCAAGATCATGGTGCTGAAGCTGCTGCCCAGAGAAGACGTTGATTGTAAATGAGACCGTCTTTGTTAATTCTTCTTTTTCGACCTGGGTGGACATCACGAAGATTTAAGAGTCTGCTGGAATAGAGTATAGACGGTGGTCGCTACCCCACCCACTCCGGTGGTTGTGGTGGGGGGCGGGTGTTACCAGCCCGAGGTCTGACCGGGGCCTTATAGAATAGAGTACCCATGTCCTGATGAAGCCTATATCTTCTGGCTGAAACGCGACCGCGACTGCGTCGACACCTTATGTTCTGAACGGAGTCCCTTGTAAAAATTTAAGGAAGATTGGATTTTTTTCCAAGGCACACCAACACAGATCTATGCTGGGTTGATAAGTTACCCCCTGGTGTTTTTTCTGTATTTGGGACTACCATTTTGTTGTATACTTCAACCCAAATTGAGAGGAGGTACATATGTAAATTGGTGTATATAATTCTCTTTTTCTCAAGGGTACTGAGAAGTATGTTTGGTATTGTATAGTGTTTTGTGTATTTGTACATATTGTAGATGTGATGTGTTGTATATAGATTGTATCATTTTGTGATATTGTGCCTCTCTGGCTGTTTGCTCATATATGTGTTTATGAATTTATATATACCTATGCTGCGTATAATTCGCGTATCACAAGATAATTCATTGTTTCTTGTTTGAGAATTAAAGTAGATTAATCCCTTCAGTACCTTTTTGTTGCTACTTTTTCATCCTTGGATGTCTCCTGCTCAGGTACGGGAGGGTAAGGTGGGCAGAACCCCTAACCATTTCTTCTAATCTTTGTTAATTCTCTCCACATATCCACCCCAGGAAGGATGTCTCTCCCTCTAAAAGCTGATGATGCAAGCTTGCTCAGTGAGCGGGTCACCTGTAGTTCAGAAGATCATGTTTCATCAGGACAAGCTCAGCTTTTCACCTATCTGGGAATTAAAAACGGAGGACCGCTGAGTGATAAATAGTTTCACACATTAATCAAGCTCCCAAACACATATTAGTTTGTGGTGTGCTATATAAACAGTGACTTTATCCACACATACAATTGAATAGTGTAAAGAGAAAATACACCAGCAGCACCCCATGCATTTCTTTTCATTTTAGGTATTCAGAGTGTGAGTCTATGTCACGGAGACGCCAGCTGTGTGCTTTCATTTACAACTTCAGTGCATTCAAGGCCTGCTACTGTTGATCTACTGTTGGACTATCTCACTTGAAAGCAATGGTTTGATTTTATTCTTCGTTCGGACTTATGGCCTTTGCCAACAAAGGGGAACGCAATGTTTGTAGATGTATACAATTGGTCAGAACAAAGGAAAAACTGTGGGGCATATTAGCTAGAACATCGTCAAAATTATCGCCGTTTTAGCGGCAGGAAACTGACGCTAATTCGGTGATAATGGGCTTGCTAATATGCGTTATAGAATTCCAATAGAAGCCCAGGTTAGATGTCCTGCACATCTAACCTGGGCTTCTATTGGAATTCTATAACGCATATTAGCAAGCCCATTATCGCTGTTTTAGCTACAGTTTCCTGTCGCTAAAACGGCGATAATTTTAACGAGGTTCTTGCTAATATGCCCCTGTATCCTTTAACAAGAGAGCAAATGTTAATACATTTTCATTGAAGAAGGGTGGAATAAAACAGTATGATGCATGGGCATGCATCATGCCCATGCATCATACATGCATACATACATTAATTCAGGAGGTTGCCCAGAGTATCAGTAATGTTTAGGGGGATAGAAGAGCTGAAATGCTCCAATTAATTACATTCATGCCAACGGTTTCATAAGCATAGATGTATATAAAGGAGTGACTACTCTTTTACAAACATTTATAAAACTGTTCAGATAAATATAGAAGTGTTCTTTCATCTTGCGAAGACATGCTTCGATGGAGCTCTTAGACAAAAATTCAGAACAGGGCGCAGGTTCCATCTAATTAGACCGCAAGGCATATTGGGAAAAAAGCGGGAGATGCTTATCAGCTGTGGTCCGTGTAGGTAAGCACGGTGAAGCGGGACTGGAAGGGGGCGGGAAGTCGACAGATGATAGAATAGGGAAAATTAAATAAATAAATAATTCCTATTCCGTCCTGTGTCAACATACTGCCCCGCCCCGCCACGCTTACCTGCACAGACCGCTGCTGATGCTTACAAAGCACTGATCTAATCTTTTCCTCTTGGGTACAGGTTTAATTGGATACCTAACAACACTTCACTGCACCTGCACCTGCATAGACAACAAGCTTGAAGATTAATTTATTGTTTCCCAAGTCTTTAAGACTCCCACAAAAGTTGGCTGATTGCTCTTCGCGTTGTGTGCAATGATATAATCTCTGATGCTTTCAGCGCACGACCCAAAAAGCTGAGATCTATAAAATCCATGTACATCCTGGGACATAATTCTTCTAGTTCCCTGCTTTGAATTAGTCAAGGGTAGAACGTTATTATGTATAGGCACTTCTCTGATTTCTGTACATTACTGATGATGTTAGCCCTTTTCCCTGGTGTTAATTCCTTTAAAAGGGGTTATTTGTAGTTATGTACACAGAAAAGGTGTTGGAGTTGTGGCGTCTCCTGTATTTATCCTTCCTTCTCCTTGTGCTTTGCACACTTTTCTTACCCCTGCTTCTTTCAGTTTGAGTGGTTTTAGGCTCTCCTGTGTACACATCTGGCTCTCTGTCTTGGAGCTGCAGGATTCCATGTATGCCTCATCGCAATTTAAACATGTTTGCACCTGCTCCTCCTTGGAGAATTTCATGTTCTTCAGATTTAGGATATTTCCATTTGCTGTAACCCTGGGTTCTGAGCCTTAAGCAGAGCTTGCCCTACTGTAGATTTCTCTGTGCTTTTCCTAAAAGAACTGAGTGGCAGAAGGGAAAAAGAAACTTTCATTGAATGGGTGCCCTCATGTCCACCTCCGCTTCTCCCTCAAATCCCTACTCTCTATCAAGTCCTTCTGCTTCTTCTCACACTTCTGTCAAGTATAAAAACGATTTGGTTTGACTAGAGAGCTGGCCTTTTCCTCAGAACTGGACATTTTTGTTCCACTTGTGGAATGGTTACTGTCCTCTGCCCTGCCAGTGGATCAGAATGCTTGTCCAGGGACACTGTAGCAGTCGATAGCCGTCGGAACTCTTCAGAGAAGGGGCCATTCGGCTTTTTGAGCTCTACTAACAGGATCATATAGTTCTGAAGAGATGTTTGATTAGTTAAAGGTGCACTTGATTTTGGACTGGTCAGATTGGAGATAGGAGTTGGTACTTGAAGAATAGAGTTAAGTAGTGTGGGGTTCACCTTGACTCAGAAAACAGTAAATAACATGAGTCAGCAATCCAGTGACCCACTTTCCCTGGCCTACACCCATTTTAGTCCTCCTCTCTATACTCGCTTGAGGCCTGGGGCATTGTTTGTGTTATTTGCTGCCCGGTTAAACACATACTCACTCACACACAGGGCTTTCAGTTGGCCGCGTCGCTCCAGTTTCAGACCCGTTAGTAATTAAAACAGATATTGAAACAGGTCCAACAAGGCCCAATATTCATGTCCTTAACTTTACTGGCAACTAACATTGATCAAACATTTCATGTAGAAACCATTAAGGCAATCCATAGCAACGATTTAGTTACGGTATATATTTTAATCTGTTATTTTGAATGGGGAGGAAAGTGAAGGGATAAAAGAGGGGAAGGGTTTGCATTTATATAGCGCTTGCTACCCCTGATTAGATATTAAAGCACTTTTTTGGTGAGTAGTATGCTACTCCGTAGCGCATTAAGTATTAGTGGTGAATTAGTATAGTGAAATATGAAAGTAATTTGAGTGGTGGATATGTTAGTCTGGTATTTGCATTCAGAAGGATAGAGAAGGGCAGTGGCGTCACTAGGGTTGGTGTCACCCAGTGCGGGTAACTCATGGTGTCACCCCCTCACGACTTACCCCATGATGGACCTCCTCCGAGTCCGCCAGTACCAAATAACCGGTGCAGATATCCAGTCAGTCATAATTCAGGAGTAAGGACCAAGAGCCCATTCACAGTGTTGTGTGGACTGTATGCCAATGTTGTCAGTTCCCTGAGTCCAGTCTTTGGGGCTGTGTCTGGACACTTTAATGGTGGGTTTGAGTGATGGAGTCTAAAGTTGGCCACTGCCCTCGGGATATGGTTTTACGCTTTGGGTGGTAGAGTTTAAGTATCAACAGGCCACTGTACACTTAAAAAGAAACTTCTTCACAGAGTCTGCATCATCCACTTAATATGGACACACTAGAGACATTATGGTTACTCTCGTCGAGGGGTCTACGCTGCGCTAAAGTCTTCCTTCTTGCATTGGCCTCCTTGATAGCCTCTTTTGTCACAGGGCTTCACAAAATGACTCTTCCTCAATGCAACTTGTAATCACTTAACTCTTAAAACTCTGGACCAGAACACAACCTCTGCAACACCATCACAAACTGCGATGGAAACCTCGTAGTCACGACAAAGTCACGTTGATTGCCAATAGCATGAAAAGGCCATACTGCAAAAACTTGGCTACTATAACACAACATCAATATCTCTGAAATTCCTTCCCTGTTAGAATCCCCTGTACTTCCCTTACAGGGACTGTCCACTCTCTGTGTCTGCATAACCCATTTTCCCTGGCTCTGCAGTATCTGTAAAGGAACTCTACCTTCTATTTTTAGTGGTACTTTTAATGGTCTAGTATTCACAACAGCCAAAAGCCTCATGGCATGTATCTCACCACACAGTGCAAGCTTTTAGCTGACAGCCCATTGGATCCTGGCATTTTTTTCTGTTGATAGTGTGACCATGGACTCAAAAAATACTGTTGGCTAAGAAGTCTGGACTGGCTGGACGTATCACATGTGACTTGGGGACGTTTGACAGCTATTAATAAATGTGTGGTACTTTTAAAAGGACTCCAGTACTGAATTTGTACCAGTGGTGTACCACAGCACGTTTTTCAGGGGAATGAGACTCTTTGCCACCTACCTCATGGTCAGTACCAGCCTGAAGCTGTCTCAATTTACAGCAGATAAGTCCCTCTTACGTTCTCCAAAATCATGGCAGCAGAAGGACCACCAAAACAGATTCTTAACCTTTCAGCACACTGCTCGCCCTTCTGCTTTCACAAATCACAGTGGAAATAAAAGGAGGCCCATTACTCGCCGTCCCAGACAGGGTTCATGTTGCCCCTCAGCCAGACTGCTTGTGTAGTCAACAAGCGGAACTTAGCAGAGGTGTTTGGGTCTTTCCGTGGAGGAGGTAGGTAAGGCCTGCCCCTTACATCCAATCGCTTCTTATTCCAGCCCCCATAGAATTTTGGGGACCTTCATTTTTTTTAAAAATCACAAATGAAGCACTGGCAGCCCTAGCACATCTCTACAGTCACCACTTTTTGTTTACATTGTTAAAAACCTTCGTTAACTATGGGAAAACTAAAACTACACATGTCAAAATGCAATCATTTGCCAAGTGGTCCTATTTCATTTGTAGCCCCTTAAGATTAAGACAGCCCTGGCTTCTAGACATTCACAGTTTTGCATTCTTCTGCTTGCAAGTATAACTTTGCATACTATCGTGCAGCTTTACATGTTTCAGCATGAAATGGCCGCTGGCCAAAAAGTCAGGGCTTCTTTAATCCTGCCAGACATGAAATCCTGCGACTTTACAACCAACTAAGAGGTTGCACAACATAAATTAGAAATACGTAGAAGAATGTATGCAACATTGCGATAATTTCACAGCTGGCACGGAAGACCGCTCCCCCTGTTCCCCAGAAGGGAACCGCATCGGCTCCTTTCTGCATGTAGCATCAAGGTTCGGCATAGAAGACGCAGCACTGACCGTGATACCACTTCGCTTCCCACATTAGTATTACGCTTTGCGCACACGTTGACTGTGGCTTCTAAGAAGTTACACAAGTGCAGCCCACTATATGAGAATTCACAAAAACGTCCGTCTGCTACTTACAGGCCCCCGCCGCGGCCCATCCACAGATTAGTCGTGCTACGCCGCCCTGCCCCCACCCCGCTTCCTTACCTGGTGGTGATCTGGACGAAAAGCTGTCAGTCAGTGCTTAAATTTTAAGCACGTGTGTATAGTGTGGGCGCGTGGGTACCGGGCAATGGGCTGATGATGAAAACGGCGGGTCCGACTCAGGGAACACGTCATGTGAGTGACATTTAGAACGTCGTCGACGTTTGGACCCGACGTCGTGTAGCTAAACCAGCCTAATTGGAGAATAATCTTAGACGGGGCGCGGCCGGGTAACGGGTTCCTCAATTTAAAGCAGAGGCTCAGCAGCGGTGTCACTAGGGTTGACGCAAAACAAAATAACACGTTTTTGTGTTTATCACTAATATCATTTTGGTGTCACTCCATGTAATGGTGTCACCCGGTGCGGTCCGCACCCCCCGCACCCCCCTAGTGACGCCACTGGAGAAGGGATAGAAGAGGGAAGGGGTTTGCATCTTTATAGCTTTTGCTACCCCCTGATAAGGTGCTGAGGTGCTTTTCGGTGAGTAGCACGCTACTCCACAACCCAAACAGGATTAGTGGGGAACAAGTATTGGGAAATATGAAATTAATTTGAGTGGTGGACATGTTAGTCTGTTATTTGGATTGAAAAGGAAGAGTGGAGGGATAGAAAAAGGAAGGGTCTAGAATATTTTTTTCCTTTGGTGTTCACAGCAGTAGTAGGGGGTTTGGGATAAGTAAAGGAGAGGTGGAGGAGGAAGAGACAGAGGGAAGGGTTCAGAAAGGCCTGTTTGGGAGATGTGACTAGTAAAAGAGGTACTGCATGATGCAAGGAGAGGTAGAGGAGGGAAGAGTCTAGATAGGGAGTTTTTTGGGGGTTCATAGTATGCGGTTTGGGATGAATGAGAAATGGGAGGTAGAGGATATATTAATAGAGGTATAGGATGAGAAATAGGGAAGTGTATTGAAAAGAGTAGTAGAATGAGGTTTGAGATGAGTCAAGGTTTAGGTAAAGGATATATTGAGAGCAGTTAAGGATGAGAAATATGATAGTGCATTGGATATGTGGAATTAGAACCAAAGTAACAAATATATAGATACTTAAGTACATGGAAGGTATATATGCATAGGGAAGGTAATATATGTAGATTAAAGTCTCATTTAATAAACTCCGGCTGTCAAGTGTTCTTGTACTTTAAATTAATTTATTTGGTTTTATTTTTTGTAATTCAATAGTGAAGAACTTGTAGATAAATACTAATAATAAAAGTTTTACTTATTTATACAGTCACTTATATACAAGTTAAAATATAGAATACTGTATCTATAAGTAATATGTACATTTTTAAAGCAGAACTAACTAATTTCTATATTGCCAGCAATAAATCATTTTAGGGACTCTAGATTAAAAATCGTCAGCACAAGCAAAAGAAACTGTTATTGCATTTCCTGCAAATTCAACCCATGCCGGGGACGACTTGAGCCAGAGTCTGAAACCCTTTGGTGGCAGGATGAATATCTGGAATGGTGGGAAGCAACTTTTTAGAAAACAGAGAAGCCGGAATGCGGAGTATCAAGCTTCATCCACAGAGGGCTACAAACCACAAACTATCCACAATGCCGCACGAGAGAAGGGGCTGTGAGTAAAGAACAACCCTTTCAGTAACTTGAAGGCTGAGTGTAAAGTAGTTATGGTGGGGCACCGCCTACATCTATGTACTCAGCTGAGCTTCCAGCTGTGATTGGGCTCTTCTGCCCCTTTAAGTAGAACTACAGATGAACCCATCTCCCTAGAACACTAACACTAGGGGGCGTATTCTAAAGGACTTATCGCCGAGTTAGCAGCACCTTAGCGCAGCAAAAGTGGCGAAAGACTTATCGCCCCATTCTCAAGCTGATGCACACTGCCAATATCGCCAGTTTTCCAGTGACATCTTCGGCAAAAAACATTGCCACGGATGAGAGCGGCAACTAATGCTAATGATATGCAGAGTAGGCGTTCCAGTGCAAAAACACACGAAAACGCCACTTCATGATATTCTCAATGACCAGCCAGATCTGCGATGCAATCCAAAAACAGGCAATAAGGCGCGTTAGCAGCAGGGATTTAACACCTGCCTATAAATGGTGAAACGCAGGACGACTACCTGCAGTATGAAAGGGAGCCCAGCCCAGAGCCACATCTGAAGACCAACACATGTCATGGAGACACTGATCATGCAGCTCGGAGACCCAAGAGGTCCAAAACACCCACCGCCACCACCTGGACTACCACCGAGGCGGCGCAGAACAGGACAGCGGATGTTCCTAACATGCACCAGCCTCCGAGACTCAAAGCCAGAGGAACTCATTGCCCATTACAGGCACAAAAGGACAACCATCCTCTGCATCCCAACCCACATTGCACACAGGCTGACGGTACCAACACAGCGGACAACCAACATCCTTCCGCAGACAAATCTGCAGGCTGTGCTGCACCTGTTGGCCCCTGGTACCTCCCAACCAACAACTGCCAGAGTCGGAGGAGTCTCACGGCCAGCCCTATCAAACTTCCTCACACAAGTCTTGGATGCATGTCCACAATAGCAACAGTGGGCCCCTCTATCCGCACCACACAACAGTTCCAATTCGTAGTGTTCCTGCGCAGCCAACCCCAATGACAGCCATTGCTTGACGCCCGTGTGCCCCAAATCCAAGATTGTAGCAACTGAAATTGGGGTGCACACAGTCATGAAGTCCAGTAGTCAACAGTAGTGCAAAAACAGTCCTTTATTACGAATACACAAACAAACAATACGAAAAGCACAGCCAACACCCAACAGGGAACTTCCTCAGAGCAACGTGTGGATTCAAGTAACTGCATATGCTGCAGGAACTCCCCAATACAATTCCATACTTCGGAAGTCAGTATTCAGAAACCTGTTGGACAAATGGTGATAATGGTCAAGCGTCCATATAGTTACAAACCCAATCTGGTACAGTGTATAGCACTTGGACAAACCGGAATGCTTACAGGAAAGAGAAATCCTGCTCAAAAAGACCGTAACAGAAGTATCTGTGGTCGTAACCTTCGTAGGAAAGAAAAGGAAGGTTACGGTCCCACGAACTTCTGTTACGGTCTCATGATGCAGGATTTCTCATACCTGTAAGCATCAAAGGTTTGTATCAGCTTGATACCCATGCACCTTCACATGGGCATGGTTCCGTTCTAGGCTGGACAAGGAAGTAACTAATGCGTGTGTCTCTGTTGTAGTGTCGGCGCCACCCGGACCGCAATCGGTAATGTTGCACCCTGTGACTCAAGTCCCACATCATGAGCAACATGGACGTAAGGGGGAATCACTGACCCTACATTCATCCATACTTCCACACTTGAATGATCATAGACATGACACATCTGTGTGAATTTGAATGTTTAATGCACATTCAGTGGTGGGTTGTAGCTGGAGCAGTACAGGTCCATGCAAACCCCACTTTACATTATTGCCCCGTGGAGGGCCAGCCAGAGTCCTATAGGGAATGACAAGTTCCTCGGAAGAGTTCAGTCCGCAGTCTGATTGTTGTGTCATTGGTGACCAAACAGGATATGGCTGTCCATGTCGTGCTCCAAGGTAAGTGTCGCAGAGTGTATCGGGAACAGTGGAAAGTGATGATACAGAGGGCAGAACCAAGCAGAAACAGGCCATATGGTGGAGATGAATGCTACTGCATCCTTCTTACCACTGAGGCAGAATGTTTCCCAGCTTCGTCATCTGACGTATCATGTGCCTCATGTGTGGGTGGTGTTGTTTTGTCTGCATCACTGTGTAGCAGTGACACATCAGGGGCTTGAGGTGGAATGTCTGCCACAATGTGTGGTACTGACACTTCAGGGGGCGGAGATGTGGATGAGTGGTAGCAGCATCATTCATCTGAGCCAGGCATTGTGGCAGCAATGCCATGATGAGGGTCTGCAGAGCATGGAAGAACCCAGCTACCTCTCACTGGTGTGCAGCCGTGGCAGCTGTTCTTTCTGCCTGCATCCGCTCCATGTGCGCCATGATCCTCTGCATGTGTCCCAACTCCCGGCTGACATTGCTGGAGCCCCTCTGACTAAACAGTTGTTCTTGTCTCCGAGCCAGGACTCCAGCGATGTCAGCCATGGACTGTGATTGGTCCCTGATGGGACTTAGACACCCACGTATGGCATCTAGTTTGGATGCCATGAGGTCAAACTGCACCGCACCTGTTCAGCCATCTTCTCCTGCCACCCCAATACATGGCGTTGGAAGGCCATGTGTTCTTCGTGGGGGTCCTGGGAGGCAGCCATGGTGGTGGGCGCTTCCTACTGTGTGGTCTGTGCAGGGGGTTTGGGGCTCCTCGATGCGGCTGGGCTGCCCTGCTCCTGGAGGTGGGGTGCCGACGGTGCCCATAAGTTGTTGGAGGGTGTCGGTGTCGAAGGTGGGGAGGTCCTCTTCATCATCAGTGAAGAGTTGTTGGAGCTGCTCTGCAGGAGGTGTTGATTCTCCCTCTGCAATGTGAAGGGGAGATGCAGTTTAACATTGTGTTCACATGTATGTTGACGCATTGTACATGTTTATATACAGACTTCATGACAGTGTACATTGTGACTGTTTGGGAGGAGCTGCCTATTTGATGCGGGACAGTGGACATTTCTACAACATCATGGATATGTGTTTGTACTTGTACATTATCAACTCACAGTTCCCTGCTAGCCCAAATGTGATAAGCCAGTTTCTACACAGAAGCGGCACCAGTTGTGTCCTCTGTTCTGTTGTGAATGTGTTGCAGTTTGTATCACATTGTTGTCAATGTTTATGTGCTATGAATGTTATGTGTGTGTGCTGCATTTTGGGAGAGTCGCCCCTGCAGCTCTGATTTTGCGGCCCCTTACCCCTTTCATGCGGTGTGCCTTTGACTTCTGTGCTGATACAGTGCTGAGATGTTTAATACTTGGGTACATTGGGCTCTTGGTGGGAGTTGGGAGTCTGGGGCATGGTTTGTCCGCCGATGTGTTGTTGACGTCAGGGGTTGTTTGTGCACGTGGATGTGCCAGAGTGTGACCTGCTCCTTTATGGATGTGGTCCACACTCAGCCACCTCAGTTTCGTGGCGTGCAACATTTCATGATATATTGACTGCAGCAATACTATTCATCATGCAGTGTCACTTGCATTGTCAATGTTGCTCACAGACACTCCGCTTTGCTGGGTTTAGCACTTGTGCATGGGTTGATTGTGAGATTGGTGGTGTGTGGGAAGGGCCCCCTCTGGGCACATAGTCGACGGGGGCCTACTTGCGGTTTCTAAGTGTGCTGCAGTGTGCTGCAGTGTGCCATGGGGTCAGGGACATGATCCAGAGTCATTGTGGGTGTGCACTGTGCTATACTTAATTGTGCATGTGTGCCATTGTGCCCATCTCCCCCTTCCCCCCAGTCCCTGGTCATTACTCACCCTGTTGCAGTTGTGTCAGGTCATGTTGAGCAGTGTCCGGACCCCCAACTCCTGCCACCGTCTCCACACTGATGACTGTGGACACCATTTCCTCCATCTCATCCAGCTCCAGTCATTGTGGGTGTGCACTGTGCATGTGTGCCATTGTGCCCATCTCCCCCTTTCCCCCAGTCCCTGGTCATTACTCACCCTGTTGCTGTTGTGTCAGGTCATGCTGAGCAGTGTCCGGACCCCCAACTCCTGCCACCGTCTCCCCACTGATGACTGTGGACACCATTTCCTCCATCTCATCCAGCTTCTCCTGTGGCGCTGGACTCCCACCTCCAGTCTGCATTGCTACATTCTGGTTGTTGCCGAGTTTCTGCTTGGTTTTGCACTTCACATCATTCCAGCGCCTCTTGACCTCTTCCATTGTCCTCCTCAGCACTCCGACTGCATTCACCTTGTCCATAATGGACTACCATATTCCATTTTTTGTTGCCAATGACACAGTGGAGATGACGAACAGTAGTTGATGGTGTTCTATCACCTCCATTATCAGGATCCTATTTTCCTTAGGACTGAACCGCGTCTTCCTCTTCTTCTCCTTGCCCTTCCCTGACCCCGAGGCCACAGTCTGGTCCTCCGTGGGGCTTGTGGGTTTCTGGTTGTCCTCTGTACTTGCTCCGGCTACCTCCATCGTGCTTTGCAGTTGCTTTGGTTTTGTTTGTGGGGTTTTTTCTACTTTTATAGTGATTTTCCCCACCTGACGTGTGTGAATTGCAGGCCTGGCGAAGATTATCGCTTATTTTTTTATCACGGTTGGGCCCATTATAACTTTTTTCACGTTCGGGTTTAGATTTTTATAGCCGTCCCGGTGACTTAATCGCGGACATTTGACACGTTATCAGGAAACTATTGCATGTTACCGCCGTGTTGTGAATAGGACGTTAACACAGAGTTATTTTCTCGCGATAGACGGCAATATGAAACATTGCGTTAACCTATTTTGGCAATGATTATCGCACGTTCCATGTTAAAGCTTGAGCTGGGACAGCAGCGCCTGCTCCGCTGTACTCTGCCTCCCAGGACGCCACCTCACATGTCGTAATAAAGTGTGCAGCCTCAGCCTGGTCAAAGCTGTCAAACCATTTTGCAACAAAATAGAATGCACTAAGAGAGCAGCGACATTACAGTGAGCAGGACCAAAGAGGCTATACAGTTACCCCGCCAAAACCCACCCCTCCATCCTCACTCAGGATGCACCGCAAGGACAGCTCAAGCTGTGCAGGTGGGTATCAACTGACTCCAGTAGGGAGGATCATGGCATAGTGCACTAGTTCAGTAGGAGTCAAAACAAGGGCTAGTATTCCTCTTCCCAGCCCCAGGGTTCCTTGATCCAGGTGTAAGAAGATGGCAGGAGTCACTGGTCGTTTCCGAAAATAAGCTGCGTTGATGATATTTGGCTGCACACCTGTTGGGGATGCCAATAGTGGCAGCAGTAAGGAGTTAGGCATGGCCTGTGCCAGGTGAGTAGAGCAGGAGAGTGAGAGTGGGCACTGCAAAACATACTTGTCATAAAAGAATGGACACCCATCAGCTGTTATACAATGAACCGGCAGAAGGGAGCTCCACTCTTTAAGATTTTCAAAGAGAAAGTCAGTCCATAGTAGGGTGGTGCGGCAACGCTACAGCTAGAGCCATAGATTTAATAATAAGGGAGCAGTGTGGAGAAATAGGGAGAGGTTTGCTGGCTCCACAAATAATATATCAGTGCATCGTCAGGCTAAACAGGGAGAAAGGAACAAACAGAAAAGGCATACCTCACAAATGTTGAGTTCAGAACGATCATGTGTCTTGGCAGGGGCCTAGCTCGGTGAGTAGGATTGGGGGGGGCGGGAGTAAATTTTGGATTTCCCAACAATCACGCTGGGACATCTTGTTAACATATATTATAAGAGACGTAGGACATGACGGGACATAAGGGGCAGTAGAAAGAGGGAAGAGTGCAGATTGTTAGGGGTACTTAAAACATAGTATTTTTCAAACTGACCAACAGTTTTTAAGGCCTTCAAAACCGAGACAAGAGTGAGTGTATGTGTTTTTGTCAGAGTGGGGTATGGATAAATCCAAGGTGAAATCTGACAGACGTCTCACCATACCCGACCGAAAGCACTTGTACCCAAATATTTACTACAGAATAAAAATTTTAGGGAGTGTGACACCCCAAATATTCCCCCGCCACCACCTTGAAGCAGCGCCCCTGCGTCTTTGTCACTTCAGTCCACACAACAATCAACACCTGACTTGTAAAAGGAAAGTTCATCTCTGGAAAAGTTGTAACCTTCGGCACAAAGAGTAATAAGGTTGCCCAGGTTATGGATTTTGAACCAAGGTTGAATAAGGATTAAAATTACAAATGGGAATAAAGCAATGTGTGAAGGAATTACAGCCTGATTCATGTACGGGCCGTTTTGCGTGTCCCTAATAGCGATTAATAGCGACTCGCTATTGAGGAAACGCAAAACGGCATTCATGTACTTTTCGGGGAAAAAATAGCGACTCGCACGCGGGCGCTAAAGCCGTTAGCGACCGACAAAAAACGCAGAAAAATCGCTATTTCCGGCTACCTGCGATTGGGATAGCGACTCGCAATCCCGATCGCACGGGATAGCGACTCGCAATCCCGATCGCACGGGATAGCGACTCGCAATCCCGTGGGATCGGGAATGCGAGTCGCTATCTCGCGGGATCTGGAAAACGGGAAGACGCATTACGAGCACCGTGATGACATCACAACCAGGAAGCAGCCAAATCCCACCCCCAAACAACACAGTGACGCTATCAGTCGAGTGTTGAAGACCGAAAGCTGCCGCTAAACTGCCGTTAGCGACTCACAACCCCGCCGAAATAGCGACCGCCATGTCGGAGGAACCCCAGCCAGGCCCCAGCAACAGCGCTGCCCGCAAGCGCAAACTGAAATTCTCCGAACAGGAGCTGGAGAACCTCATCGAAGGGGTGGTGGCCAACCACGACCAGCTGTTTGGTGCCAACTCCCGGAGGGTCCCAGAGCAGGAGAAGAGGAGGATCTGGGTTGGGATTGCCTCCAGTGTGAACTCTGTGGGCGTTGCGGACAGGTCTCTGGAGGAACTCAAAAAGCGGTGGTACGACCTCCGAGGCCGTGCCAAGGAGAGGGTTGCGGAGCGCCTTGGTGAGGCATCAGGCACCGGAGGTGGTGGACCGACTGTCCCACCCAACACCCCCCTGGAGGACCAGGTAGAGGACACGTTGGAGAGGGAGGCGTGTGTTGGCGTGACCCCTCTGGACTCCTCCCGCCCCACCCAAGACACCCAAGGTAAGTGGCATGCGACTGCGACCCTGTCCCCTATGACCGCCCCTGACCAAATAGGCTCACTCATTGGCCCTTAGTCATGCCTATGTTGTGCATCAGGAAATGCCCTGAAGCATTGTGGGAGACGTAGTATGTCCACAATGTAGTAGTACCACAATGCGGCCAGAAAGGTTCCAAAGTGCGCAAATACACAGCCACCCAGGGAATGACACCCAGCATGCATGTAACATCTGCACGTCTGACAGTCACATGCACCTAATGAGTATCCACTTACCCTCACAGGTGCGGGAGACAGCAGTGACAGTGAGAGGCTGCTGATCGATGAGGAGGCCCAGGAGGAGGAATCCCTACCTGAGATACAGCCACCAGCCCCTGCAGCAGCGCCAACACCAGCAGCCAGGCCCCCCGCCTCTGCTGCTGCAACACCTACAGGCCCACCGGCTGCCAAGGCCAGGCCCCCCGCCTCTGCTGCTGCAACACCTACAGGCCCACCGGCTGCCAAGGCCAGGCCCCCCGCCTCTGCTGCATCAACACCTACAGGCCCACCGGCTGCCAAGGCCAGGCCCCCCGCCTCTGCTGCTTCAACACCTGCAGGCCCACCGTCTGCCAGAGCCAGGCACCCCACCAATGTGCCTCCAGTGGCTGCGGCACCTGCAACACCAGCTGCAACAACACCTGCAGCACGGCCAATAAGATCTGGCCCAGCCACATCCGCTACACAGCGGCCCAACAGCAGGCGGGGCAATGGGCATCTCCATGCCTGCCTGAGCGTGGAGCGGCGCATGCTCCGCATACACCAGCGGCAGTCCCAGCAGCAGGGAGCAATCCAGCTCCAGCTCCATAAGATAGGCCGCAATGTGGCTGGAGTCGGGGAGAGGATGGACCGCATGACGGCGGCCATGGACCGCATGACGGCGGCTATGGAAGACAACACTGCAGCGCTGGTGAAGCACCGCAGTGTTGCAAGCAGGCGCCACCACCAGTTGCTGAGCCGGCTGTCCACCTACAGCCGCTCCAATTATGTCTCGGCAAATGCCACCACCCTGCTTGCGCGGCGCTCCCTGACCCAGCAGCACCAACTGGTCCAGTGCTGCGAAGATATTACCCGGGTGCTGGAGCATTTGACCACCGCCGTCACCGCACTGCACGCACCTGTGCTACCGGCAATTGTGGGGGGTGATGATGCTAGTGAGGGTGCCTCCAGTGTCAGCAGCCACTCTGCCACGCAGGCCCCCCCACCTAGGCGCAGCACAAGGGCTACGCCTGCTCCAGCTGCCCAGGAGGAGGAGGAGCCTCCCAGGCGCATGCAAATTGTGCGCCGGAGGCGCCAATGACATTGTGTCAGGGACACAGGCGCAGGCTGAACTTAAGCCTGCCATGGACCGTGTCATGCAGTATGCATGAATACTGCATTTTGTAAATAGTTGTTTCCAAGACCCATTATTTTTTGTGATAATAACAAATACATTTATTTTGGTGCACACATACGCCTTGTGTAATCATTACAGTTTGCATGCAATTGTGATATGTGGGGTGGGGGAAGGGGGTGGGCTAGAAATTGTTAGCTGTGATGTGGTTGCGACGTCTGTGGCCTTCAGCTGGGTTCTCCCCGCGTGCATGGTGCGCATGTGCTGGTGGCCGGTCGTCCCCCTCAGATTCACTGCCTGAGATGTCAACTGGTATCCGGCGCTTGGTTGCAATGTTATGAAGCATTGCACAGACAGCCACAATGCGGCAGCACGCTGCAGGACTGTAATACATGGCCCCACCTGTCTTGTGCAGTATACGGAACCTGCTCTTGAGCAGGCCAAATGTCCTTTCAATACAGTTCCTTGTCCGGATGTGCGCAACATTGTAGCGGCGTTGCTGAGGTGTGGCAGGGTTGAGGTAAGGGGTCAGGAGGTATTCCCGTAGGGCGTAGCCACTGTCACCTGTATGAGAGGAGCAGATGTTGATTGCCTGTGCAGCGCAGTTACTTCATAGCAATGTGACATTGTCGACAAAGTGTACTTACCAAGTAGGTGTCCTTCCCCAAACTCTCCCCTGATCAGTCGTGTGTGGAGTCCGCTGTGCCTGAAGATGAAGGAGTCATGGGTACTCCCTGGGTACTGGGCCACAATGTCAGTGATGATGGTCTTGGCATTGCAGACCATCTGTATGTTGAGGGAGTGGTACGACTTCCTGTTGCGGTACATATACTCCGTGCCAGCTGGTGGGCAGATGGCTACGTGGGTACAGTCTATGCAGCCAAGGACATGGGGAAAATGGGCAACATTATAAAATTGTAGTTTTGTGAGGTCCAAATCCTGTTGGCTCGTGGGAAATGTGATGTGCCGGTGGAGCTGGGTGAGCATGGCGTCAACAAAAGTGTGGAGGCAGCGTGACATGGTGGGCTGGGATATCCCCCCAGCAGCGGCTACTATGCCCTGGAAACTGCCGGATGCCAGGAGGTGCAGGCTGCACAATACCTGCACATGTGTGGGCACAGAATGGTTTCGCCTTGTTGGGTGCTGCATGATGGGGTCGAGTTCTTGTATCAGCCAGGTGATCATTTCCCCATTCAGTCTGTATTTAGCATAAATCTGTTCTCTGGTTTGCCCCAGCAAGGTGACCCGCTGCCGGTAAATCCTTGCCTGCCTCATGCGTCTCCTCCGTGCTGCTCGCTGTAGCCTTCGCCGCCTCACCACCACTTACATCCCAGGCATTGTGGAACGCCTATTGCTGCTGCTGAATGTCCTTATGTGTGATTGGTCAGGCCTGGACCTGTTGGTGATTGGCTAACAGTTTTTCAAAATTTGGTTAATCATGGCTTTTATGGTTACCACCTGCTTTGAGTTGTCCTTAAATTGCGCCGCGCAAATGTGAGATTTAGCGCTTTTTCGCTAATGTATTTCTTTCATGAATGCCGATTGAGACAATATTGCGTTTCGCTATTCAATTCGCAGATTCCGTGGTTGGTCGCTATTTCATTATCGCTAATGCTCGGCTTCCCGGAGTCTGCGACTTTTACAGCGTAATCGCTATTCCGGTCGCTATTATTTTTTAGCGATTTCGCTATTTCGTACTTGAATGCCGATTCCGTGTTTTGCACCCGCAATTGCGTTTTCGCAGCCATTGCGGGCGCTATTTCGCTTCATGAATCAGGCTGAAAGAGACTTAAGAATTAAAGAACTTTTCACCCGAACTCCCCTAAAAAAAATTACGGCAGTCATTTTCAGCCAGAGTGTCTTAAATTTCAAAGTACCTTCTACCTGAGCCAAAGAATGTCTTATCTTACCTAGCCTTTAAGGAGAGGATGAAATAACTTTTGGTAAAAGTCCCCGAGAACTCTTGCACAGCCTACATTAGTAGCTGAGTGGCTGGCAACAGATCTACCTGAAGAATGGCCACAGCCTAGAACTTTTGCAATAGGACGAAATGGGCATCCAACCTACATAGTATTATATATAGGTACTAATATTGAATTATTTAATTATTATAGACAGTGGATATAACAGTGGGTAAGAAATCAATGGTTTACGAATATGTATAAGGCGTATGGAAGAAATGATTGAGCACGCAAAGTGCTCTGGCGTCTGAAAAGGCATGGTCTGTACTACAAAAAGAAAAACGAATAAATATGTATTCTGTATTTTTCTTTATTTGTCACGGTCAGTGATGTAACTGTTAACTTGTGTGGATAGCCTATAACGGTGCAAATTTCACAAGTTTGAGAAGTTCTGACCCCAGACTGCAGGCACCTATCAATAAGGCCGCAGCTAGCCCTCGAGGCGTTAAAAGAAGCTGACGTGGCCTTTTCGGCACAATTACTGACGCTCTGCGTGCGTCTGCGGGGGAGAGGCGAGCTTGTCTATCGATCAGCGCATTGATTGATTTGGACAAACAGTTTTTCTCCCCTTGAGTGTGAGATCACGCAGCCCATGTTGTTAATTGGAGATAACAGGCCCCTGACAATGGTTTGTTTGATTAGAGGCGCTGTGTGTGTGCAGGGCTCGAAGACAGGGGAGGGCTCCTAATTGGGGGCTGCCGCTTGCTGGGATCTCCCCCCAGCCCCGTCTTTGTCCCTGGGAGAGGGGTGGCAGGCAGGCAGGCGTCAGGCCCGGGCTCCCGGACAAAGGGCTGTCTGCTGCCAGCCAGGGAGGCGGCCAACTGCCCTCTGCGTCCCCTTCCTGGCTGCCTGCTTCCCAGCACAGCTTAACCCCTTGCGGAGGAGTGTGGGGGAGGGCAGGCAGGCGCACCCCGCACCGGGCCGTGCAGGGACGGGCCGCGGTGTGCAGTGCGGTCGGACCACAGCACAGCGCTTGTCACAGCACAGCACGTATCGCGATACGGTGCACGTCACAATTCAGTATATATCACGGTGCATTGCGCCCCTTCACACATTCCATGCTGTGTGTCATGGAACAGGCCAGATAATAACAACCCTGCAGCGCGTACTGAACAGCGCAACATCTCTATCACGACATAGATCACAGTGAAGCACGAACCCTGGGGCGTAGCTCCAGGGGGAGGGGTGTGGGGTATTACACCCCATAAAAAATGAATTTGGTAGTAAGTAGATAGTTGGGTACAAGTGCCTTCAGTCGTGCAATGTGAAGTGTCTGTCGGAATTCACCTGGAATTTTTACATGCCCAGAATGACAAAAACGCACACACTCTCTACTATGTTTTGAGGTCCTTAGAAATTATTGATTCATGTGAAAAATATTGCGTTTTAATTGGAGAGTACCAGCACTTCTCAGAAACAAGCGGGTACTCTGCCGCAGAGTACCTGCACTTCTATGTATTCATTTCAAGCACTACCTAACACCCCGCTCTCCTCTCTCTTTTCAATGCCGTTCAGCCCCCCCCACCTCATGTCCTGCTTCTCATATAATGTGTTTTAACAAGATGTCCCAGTGTGATTGTTGGGAAATCTGAAGCTCCCCCCCCTCCCCCCCATCATACTGATCCAGCTACGCCCCTGCACACATCTGTGCTGTGCTCATCTTATATTACACTGCAATACAGATCAGCGTAGTACTGCAGATTTTTTAATTTAGTGCGGCAAGGATTGCAAAATGGCCACATTTCAATAAAGTAGTGCACAGCCAAGGACGCAGATTTAAGTACAGCACATATGCACATAGGGCACACCATCCAATAGGTACAACTTCTGGCATGATGCATAGCACTATTGCTGGCATCAGAGTTAACATGCCATTGAGAGAGCATATGTTCTGTATAAATGAGATACAATATAATATTCTTTTTGTATTTCCTCATGGCGAGCACCTTACTGCGTTTAGCACAAAATATTTAGCAGTTTTGCTTCACACAGCGATTGCTTCACAGTACCTGTCCTCTCGGAAGCGTCAGCCCCATCCCACTCTCCCACTCAGTCACTGCCTCCCACCACCCGTTCTCAGTCCTAAACAGAATATTCAACATAATAATTGACGCCAAAAACACATGGCTTGTAAAACAGGGTGAGGGCAACAAACCCAAGGATGGAAGGCCTGTACAAGTGGGTTAATGCAGCCTTAAATACACACCCACCACAGCTCGGGCGTGGCCTGGGTGCGTCCAAGCACTGACTGGGAGTGTCCTGTCTGAGGAGTGGCGAAGGCGTGGCCGTCTGTGAACTTTCAACTCCGTGCTCCGCCCACCCTTCAACAGGGGTTGCTTTAGGGCAGTGCAACCGGTGCGGCCGCACTGGGCGCTGACCTTTGGAGGGGGAGCTCACCTCAGAGAGGGGGCGCTGTATTTAGCAATAACTTATTATTGGAGAGATGAGGGACACTTTTGTCCAGTGGTAGTGAGAGAATCTGAGGAGGCGGTCATGGGGTGTGAAGGTACCAAAAATGATTGTCGCAACAGGCGCCACTAGCGCTAAAGCTGGCTCTGCCCTTCAAAGCAGAAGATTTTGGACTGGAGTAAGAGGGACATGGTGGGGCAGAGGGTGAATTTATATATATATTTATTGATGGCTTCTTATAACCCAGCTTCCACCTGCGGATGAATGTTCATTGAACTGTTCCTGGGCGTGTTGCTCCCCAGTTGGGCACTACTGTGTGTCATCCCCCTATCCCAAATTCTCCAAAGTAATTACTTTGTTGGTTGTATTTTTAACTCACGCTGGTCAGAGGTATTTTAGTCCTTAAACAAATCCTGTCTTCCCAAACCTATAGCTAAAATCGCTTTTAAACATACATTAATTCCCCCAGTAGATCAGAGACTTCTCAACCTCAACATTCATGGCACTCGCTTACCGACTGACTCAATCACCCTCAGTTTTTCAGAAAACTGGAGCTCATCAGACAATAGCGTAAAGAGACGTCTCCACAATCTGAATTAACGGCTTTAAGACTTCTGACTTCACCTGGCTATGATTTTTAGCAAGTAAAATGAACTGCATTATTTATCCTTATCGTCATCATCAACTACGTACCCACTGCCTGAATGGAACAACTATAGTAACAAGCACTGCCAAACCCAATGAGTTTGACCTTAGCATTCGTGCAGTAGTTTGCTTTCATTTTTTTGCAGGCATATTCAATGCAAATGGGAAGACTACATAGCATAACATGGCGGCTATTATATATGCCGTATTAGAAGTTCCATAGGCTATAATGCACTTGTACATTTGTGACAGGGTATCCTTTCCGCCAAACTCTAGGTAAGACACTACGGGCCTCATTTATGAGGCTATGCGTCACTTTTACGTCGCTGGTGCGTTACTTTTTGTGACGCACCAGTGGCGTAAAAAATGCGCCTTGTTGCTCCATATTTACATAGTGACGCATCTAGGTGGATGCGTCGCTTTGTAAACCCCTGCGCCACATTATACCTGCGCCAGGTATAATGTATGCAAGGGGGGCGTATTGACGCAAGAAAGGGTCGTAGAAGTGACGCAGTGAAATCTATGTGATTTCACTGCACCACTTCTAGGACACAAATGCGTCAATTTCTTACGCCTGCCTCACAGCAGACGTAAGACTGACGCAGGCCCTTTCACATGGGGCTTGCACCATGTGAAAGGATACATTGCTGGAGTTGCGTCACTTTTGTGACACACTCCAGCAATGCGTCACTTTTGCGCCATACAGATATGTCAGAAATACTGACGTGTCTGTAACTCCTTGCGCAATGATGCGTCATACTGTAAATATGACGCATCATTGGTGTTGCAAGGAGGGCGCAGTGAAAAGTGACGTATCGCTGTTTTCACGCAGCGATGCGTCACTTTTCATAAATGAGGCCCTAAGTCTTGTTAGTGGTTCCTTTGACACTTGTTCTTTCCAAGAGTTATGTGCTCAAAGTCAAGTTCAATTAGATCACAGGACTCCTTGAAGGAAATGAAGGTGGCCTGAATGATGGCTTCAGTGCTGGTCTGCATATGGCCAGGTACTGCCGAGTCCCCGCTCCTAGCTGACATCCAACTCAAACCATGGGCCCCATGGGGTACCACAACCCCTCCACTCTCCCCTGAGTCATAGATAAACATCAATCCACAACTTTCTTGGGGTAGGGGTTGTAACAACCCCGGCCATATTTTCTTAAATGATGGATTTCACTGCTGGAGCTACATACTTTTCCTAACGCCGCTAAGATGGCTGAGAGCCCCTCAATGCTAATCGGGTGTCTAAAGTTCGGCTGGGCACTTTGCAAGCATTGCCACCCTTTCAGAGCCCTCTGACCCAAGAACGTGCCCGTGGGGTGCCTATGCCCCTTCATTTTTGCAAAAAATGCCATTGCGGTCACGTGGCGCTTTGCGCAGGTCACCGACCGTTCCCCTATCCCTCAATTCCCTTAAGAATGATAAGATGGATGCTGGGTTGTGCCAAGTCTTTTCCCAGTCCTGCCCAAGGGATGCGCCGTATGCCGTAAATGCCACTTCATAGGCCAGCCTAGTCCTGGGTGCTAACGAACAAGCACAACCCCACAGCTGTGACACAGAACCAATAACCATTGCCCAAATCAGATAGGCATGCCCCACAAACAGCCACAATGTACATTGACATGCATTCAGTATGTAACCTGCGCCAATGCGGAAACAAACATGGAACACACTGTGAAAACGCATCTCCTCTTCACATTGCAGAGGGACAAACAGCACCCCCTGCAGACCGACGTCCCATGTTATGTTATGTTAAGATAGCTTGTAGAGCGCATAGCTGCCCCAGCAACGGGCGTCCATGATCAAACAATAATGAAAGCCTGGACCAATGTAGGGGCAGTGACTCCCCCTTACGTACATGTCGCCCATGTCATGGGACTTGAGTCACAGGATGCATCCCTGCATCATGGCGGCACATATCAGAGCCCAAAAGAATCCCAGTTGTCACTTGTAAGCCACAATGACAGGCAAAATGGAATGATTTGTGAAACGCCGAATAGTGGGATACCGTAACAACTGTGACACACAGAACTAGCAGTTCTCATACGTGACACCCTAAACATCATCGTCCAGTGCATCTGGCACTCGTATCCATGGGGCTTTGCTGCGTGCACATATGTTGTGCAACACACAACATGCAACGATCATCTTGCACATGAGGTCTGGGCTGTACAGGAGCCTTCCACCTATGACATCCAGGCACCTGAAATGTGACTTTAACACGCCAAATGTGCATTCCACAATGCCACTAATGCATTTGTGGGAAAATTGTACTGCCTCTGGGCCCGTGTGTTCGGGGCTCGGAGGGGTGTCATCATCCAAGCGCAGAGTGTATATCCTTGGTCACCTGTGACAGTGCAGAGAGACATGCGTCAAGACTACGTACTGCAAAATGTGATGGCAGGCTTACTGGCTCATTGGTGTGTGATATGTGTGACTTAGTGATTCCTGTATGACATGTACTGCGTATTGCAAATGAGCGGCATCACTGTGTATTAGGTAGCCTCACTTTTGCACCTCCTTCCCGAGCATATTCACTAGTGTGCGCAGCGTGATTGCATCACATGCACCTCTACGACACACCATTGTCATGCCTGTCTGCGTATGTCAACAAGCATGACTACGACACAGCGATGATGCTGCACAGAATGTGGCCGGCCACATGTGTGTAGGCCCATTGCAAGGACAGGGCAGACACAGATGTAGAGCACCTGCCTGTCTGAACTCGACATGCAGTGTAGAGTACATCTTTTGCTCATACTGCGCTAATAGTGACACACACAACAGTTGGCATGTGTGATCCCTGACACAGAGCGGGCATGCCCTCACCCATGTACTCCTTGGGCTGAGCATGCACACCGGGGCATGCCACATAGCAACATTGTCGATTGCGTGACGGGTGACGCAGACACTACAACAGAGACACATGCATCAGCTACATCCTTGGCAAGGCATACACTGAACCACACCCAGATCCACGTGTGGAGGAGCCACACCCCTACACAGTGCTGTTGTACCCCTGTCCACCCCGCTTACGCTCACATGGAGGTACAACACGGTTACATGTCCACGGTCTACACCACTGCCTGTAGTGACATGGTTGCGCACACTGTACACAGCACAATGTAATGTGGAATATCCCAGGTCCCTCATGCATACATAATGACCACACGGACACACTGAGTAAGTTTGTGGGACTGGCTACGGGCACATGCGCTCGGCCCCTTTTATTGCCAGGGTCACATCTCCAGTGATGCCTGTGCTGGATGGGTGATGGGTAGTGTAAGCCACCACTCAGGGGTTGGTTGGTGCTGACAAAAACCCCACCAGTGAGCAGACAATCAGCAGTACAAAGTACGAACAACAAGGGTCCCTGACTTGAGCAGCACAGAGTTTGTGGCCCCAGATGCACAGCGGCCGGCACAGGCACACTGCCATGGGACGGTGACTTGCGGTGGACATCAGAGTCCCTCACCTTTAGAAGTTCCCTCTTCTCGACATGTTCTTTCTCAGGAGGACTGATCTACAGACCCCCGGGACCATGTACGCAGTTTCTAGATTCAGCCCCGGACTTGCTGGCAAGCATGCTCATAGAGAAAAGTGCCTTTACAGTGTTAGGTAAATTTAGCGTCCATATGGATGATCCCAATGACTCATCAGCCAGGAGATGCCTAGCTGACATGGTAGCCTCACAGCTTTTACAACTGGTACCATCCGCCACTCATGAGAAGGGCCATCTCTTAGACCCCATTTTTTCAAATGAGCTAAGACTGAAGGTACTAGATCCCATATGAATTCCGTGGACTGATCATGCCTTGATTCCACTGCACCTCCAGATATCTTTGGTAAGTGAACAAAAAAAAAAACATACAGTAATGGGACGTAAATGGCCTAGGATAGTCCCTGAGACCTGGATCTACGATCTGGAGTCCTCTATGCCACCAGACACAAAAGATCTTGAAGAGGCCTATGGCAACTGGCAAACCTGGATCAATACTTCTATTGACAGGAATTTCAGGAAGCCAGGCCCTCTAACCCATAAAAAATCTAACAGATCTTCTTGGTTTTCTCTTACGCTGGTCGCACAAAAACAGAACCGTAAAAGACTGGAACGTAACTGGAGGAAGTCCTATAACCCTGAGCTAAAAAGAACCTATAAAATAGCTATACAGCTCTATCATAAGAGCATTAGGAAAGCGCAGGCTGCATTTTATGAAGAAAAAATAGCAAAATCTTCCAACTCCTCTAAGGAGCTTTTTAAAATTGTTAAATCACTCACTACTGTAGACCAAGGATCAAACAGCCCCCAATACTCTAAAGAAAGGTGCAATGGATTGGCCACTTTCTTTAAAATCAAAGTGGAAAACATCTACAATTCTCTCCACCCTAATCCTAGGATGACCTCAGGTGCTACACAAAGCCCATATAACAAGTCACAGTGTGAGCACAAACAACCATTCCACTCGACCGCACCTGCTCTTATGTCCATCCCATTGGTGAAGACAGATCATATATTTTCCCTATTACAGAAAATCAAGTTAGGATCTCCACTAGACCCAGTCCCACCGCACATCCATGCCCAGGGTGGAAAAACTGTTCTCACCCAACTATGCAACTTAATCAATCTCTCTTTTGAAAAAGGCAAGGTACCCAGGGAGTGGAAATATACTCCCCTGCTGAAAAAAAACACATTTGGACCCCGCCTATTTATCAAATTACCGCCCATTATCGATATTGCCCATACCGGGCAAGATCACAGAAAAACACATGAACACCATGATCTCCACCTTTCTTGAAAACAATAACGTCATCCACCAGACTCAGATGGGGTTTAGACCTAAACACAGCACTGAGTCAGGCCTGTTGGTGGTCACCGAAAAACTCAAATCTATCCTTGACCAAGGAAGAACTGCGGTTGTGGTACTCTTAGATTTGAGTGCCGCATTTGATACTGTAGACCACTCAGTGCTGACTCAAAGACTGGAAAATGTTGGAATTGGAGGAACAGTGAAGCAATGGGTTGCGTCATTCCTGAGCGACAGGACCTTCCAATGTATGGAGGCTGGCTTTAAGTCTGACTCCCTCTCAGCACCATGGGGAGTCCCTCAGGGATCCTCCCTGAGTCTGACTCTTTTTTAATATTTATCCTAGTCCTTTGGCCCATATAACCCAGGAATTTGTTATTTCCATTGTATCATATGCGGATGACACGCAACTAGTGTTCTCAATTTCAGACTCTCTCAACTCAGACCCCCGACAACTTGTCCCTTGCCTAGAAAAAATCAGATCATGGATGGCGTACTGTAGACCCAAACTGAATGGGGATAAGACAGAATTTTTTTTTTGTAACTCTTTTTATTGTAAATGAAAACATGAAAAGAACAGACAAGGCAATAAAACAATACGCTCGGGCGTGTGCTCAAAGAGGACAGGAAATGCATTACAATACAATACAGGAGTTATTGTACACAGATGAGGGGGTCGGAGGCAGGGAACGCAAAGTCAAGAACATGAAACTTTAAACAACACCAGGAATGGTGGGTCAGGGGGACTGGGGAGGATTAGGTATCTCTATGAAGTGGGGCTACATATATCTCCCCGGTATGAGTTCCATTGGCTCCAAATTTTCCCCCATTTCCTGGGTCTACCTCGTGCCACATACACAGTTTTTTCCCTAAACATGCACCAATCCATGTTCTCCTTCCAAGCCACAACCGTGGGGGGCCTCTGGGAACCCCACAGCTGTGCAATATCTCTCTTAGCAATCATATTGCCAAGGGTCGCCCATCGTGTCTGTGACCCATCATAGTCATTCGGCTCCCATACATTCAACAAACACTGTCGAGCTTCAGGCAACATCGCCACACCCCTTACCTCATTCATTTATTTATTTATTTATTTATTTTTTGACATTTAATATAGCGCGAACAAATGCCCGCAGGCGTCTCGGCGCTGTAATCTGCAGACTCTCCTCACTTTGGCTTCTGGACTCTAGAGATTAAACAGCCATGTTTTCAGCTGTTTCCTGAATGACAGCAGATTTGGGCTAGATCTGATGGATTGCGGAAGTGTGTTCCACAATTTTGGGGCAGCCACCAAAAAGCGTCTATCTCCCCAGTTAACTAATCTAGTACGTGGCACTACCAGATCGTTCATCTTCGCGGACCGAAGTGGCCGGGAAGGTTGATATGGCATGAGGTAATCTCTCAGAAATTGTGGGGCTTGTTGGTGTAAGGCTTTATATACAATGCACAAGGTTTTAAACTTTATTCGGTTCTTTACAGGCAGCCAGTGAAGATCTCTCAAGGTGTTAGTTATTGGTTTAAATCTAGGGACACCTGAGAGTAGCCTGGCCGCAGCGTTCTGTACTAGCTGCATTTTTTTTATGACTCTGATTTGGGCATTGGCAAACAAGCCATTGCAGTAGTCTAGTGCCGACAAGACAAGGGCACTTATCAGGGTTCTGCCTACAGATTCAGGGAGAAATGGCAAGATCTTTTTTACCAGGCGTAGCTTGTAAAAAGCCACCGAGGTAGTCTGGTTGGCATGAGCCACAAAATTCAGGTTATCATCGAAGGTGACACCTAGGTTTCTCACCTTCGTAGTAGGTTTAGGCAAGGCTCCAAAAGATGGTGGCCACCATGCCGGAGACCAGCTAGGGCTAAGGCGAGCAAAAGTTACCACTTCGTTTTTTTTCCGAATTCAGCTTTAAGCGGCTTCCGGACATCCATCGACCGATAGCCAACATTCCTGCCTTAAAACTCTCTGCCACTGCTTCCCCATCATCTCTGACCGTCAAGATCAACTGGGTGTCGTCAGCATATGAGGTAAGGTTCATCCCATGCGCTTTGATGGTTTTAGCGAGGTCCGACACATAGATATTAAAGAGTGTCGGACTCAGGGATGAACCTTGGGGTACCCCACATGGCAAGGACAACTCTGTTGACTCGAATTGTCCCAAGACGACTGCCTGAGATCTGTCCGCCGGAAATGATGTCAGTAGATTCTTGGCTAGGCCACTTACGCCCATCCCCTCGACACGATCGCCCAAGATCTTATGGTCGACCGTGTCGAACGCGGCCGATAGGTCTAGAAGCACCAATAGTGCTGATCCCCCTTGGTCTCGAATCAGTCGGATGTCATCCGCTGCCTTAATAAGCGCTGTTTCTGTACCATGAAACTTACGGAATCCAAATTGAGTTTCATCGAGCAGCTGGTTTTGCTCGATGAACTCCGCAAGTTGAGTATTCATGGCCTTTTCTGCCACTTTGGCTAAGAATGGAAGGTTAGCTATGGGCCTGTAGTTTTTTAACTCCGCTTTATCTAGGCCCGATTTTTTCAAGAGTGGCTTCAGTAAAGTTTTTTTTAGAGGGATGGGAAAAATTCCAGTTCGGAACATTAGGTTGCAGATCTGGGTTATAGCCGGGATCAGGATATCCATTAATGGGCGTATGGTTTTCAACGGACAGGGGTCCAGTGCTGAGCCGGACTTAATGGATTTAATGATATCCTGAGTTTGAATTTCCGAGATTTCCGCAAACTGCGAGAGTGTTTTGTCAGTATGTGGCCTCATTATATCGTTACTTTTTTGATGATCAGATGATGTAAATGAAGAAAAAATATCATTTACTTTAGTAAAGAAGTAGGAGGCTATTGAGTCACAAAACTTTTGTGAGGCTGGAGGGTTCAGATCAGGAGTTGCTCCTGCAAGTTGTTTAGTTATATCGAAGAGCTTTTTATTGGAATTACTACAGTTCTCAATTTGCTCCCTATAATATTTCTTTTTGGCTTCCAGGATCAAAAGTTTGTACTGAGTTAGCAGCTTCTTATACTTATCTTTACTTTCCTCATCATAATTTTTCCTCCAATGCCTCTCCCTATTTCTACAAAGCTGTTTATGTATTCTAAGTTCCTCTGTATACCAGGGTGCCGAAGGAGAATTTCTGTTTTTGGACATTTGTTTGATTGGTACTAATTCATTAGTAGCATGGACCAGCCAGTCTTGATACTGTGTTGTGGCTGTCTCTGGGTCAGTGGAGAAGATGGGTTTGGAGTTGTCCAGAGATACTCTAAGGTCAGGAATGCTAATATCTTTCCATACTTTGAAAGATTCCTGCCTTAAAGGGGGCGGTTTAAAGGAAGCTGCCTCGCTAATTTTTATCGTGCCTAATATCAAGTGATGGTCTGTCCAAGTCATAGGGAGGACGTCAGTTATTGATAAGTTTTGTAAATATACCATCTAAGGTGTGCCCTCCGTACGCGATTCCAGAAAAGCACCATCTCAGGACATTCCCAAATTATGTGGAGAAAGGAACCAAGCAGACCACAACCGCGCTTACACAATCCATCCGTCGAATAACCCATACAAATCAAGCGTGGGCCGGTAACATAAATCCTATGTAAGATCTTAAGTTGGATAAGGCGGAGACGGGCCGGGATCGCGACCTCCTTGGGTGAGGATATCGCCGATTGCCAGTCGTCGTCGTCTAATTCTATACCATCTGCAACCCAGACAGCCCTGAGGTCCTCAAGCAGGCTCGAGCGATCATTGATCATTTTCTTGTATATCAGGGAAATGGTGCTATCTGGCACATGACCATCTAGTATACGATCTTCGAGGGGGGAGGATTCCGGAATGTCGCTACCCACGGGAAAAACCAAACTCAGCGCGTGGTGAATCTGGGCATAGCGGAAGTATTCCCTGTCACTTAGTTTGTATTCCACTTGTAGTTCTGCGTACGTCTTTATCCTGCCCTTAACCCAGAGATCGCCCACTCTACAAATACCAATCATATCCCATTTCTTGAATCCTTTCGTCCTCCACAGGCAACCTAATCTCGCAGATGCATAAAGCGGGGTCGCACGGGTTAGTCGATCCCTCCATCCCATGGCCGCAGTCGCACAATGCCACACTCGCACAGCTATCTTGGTGGGTCCCGAAAGCTGTGTTCGAGGAGATCCAGAATAGAGCGCCCTGTTATAATCACCTCCCGGTAACAGCCACTTATCCATTTCGAATGCTGGATTCAAAGCTGGGCCATACATCCCATGGTTAATTGCTGCAAGCTGGGAAGACCAATAATATCGCCTGATATCCAGTAGTGCAATACCGCCGTCATACCAGGGAAGTGTTAGCTTTGGAAGAGCGATACGTGAACGCCCATCCCATATCAACTGTCTCTGCAAAGTCTCCACCTCCCGGAAATACCTCGCCGGAATTACGTCGAGTGTATTCTGGAGTACGTATAAAAACCGCGGCAAGGACATAATTTTAAAAAGAGCTGCTCGCCCAAGAGGAGATAACGGCAACCTACGCCAACCCACTACGTCAGATCGTAAACGTTGAAGCGGAGGAAGCAAATTACGCTCGTAGCGAACCGCAGGGTCCAATGTAATAAAGACTCCCAGATATTTAAAGCCCGTCTGTGTCACCTGGATAGGACATCCACGCGGCAGGAGGGGGATGCCGCCGGCGAGCACATATATGTGGGACTTGGTCCAGTTAATTACGAGGCCGGAGTTTCTTCCAAACGAATTAAGCACATCAAACAATACATTCAACGATTTTTGAGGCGACGTGAGGCACAACAAAATATCGTCCGCATAGAGCGATATGCGGTCCTCAAAATCCGGAGTCCATTGTATGCCTCTCATTGAAGGCTCCCACCGTATCCAGGCAGCAAGAGGTTCCAAGGCAAGGGCAAAGATAAGTGGAGACAGCGGGCAACCCTGCCACGTACCTCTCCCAAGGACAAAGGGCCTGGAGACCCGACTGTTTACCACAACCTGCGCCAATGGTTCCTCATACAAAAGGTTTACCCAACCAATGATACCATGGCCGAAACCAAATTTCGCAAGAGCAGCCCAGAGATATGGCCATTCGACTGTATCAAAGGCCATCGTTGCGTCCAAGGAAGCCAAGATGGCCGGTTCACGCAACGACGTCGCCCTCGCGAGAACACCATGCAAGCGCCGCAAATTCAATGCTGTGTTGCGATGCGGAATGAAACCAGATTGATCCGGATGAATTAGATCACTGACTACCTTTATCAAGCGGTTTGCGAGTAACTTAGCAAGAATCTTAGGCTCAGCATTAAGGAGCGAGATAGGCCTGTAAGACGCACAGCGGTCCCGTGGCTTCCCCTCCTTATGGATCACCATGATGGTCCAAAGACGCTGATCACGAGGAAGGGAGCCAGTTTCTCGCGATGCTATGAACATATCAGGGAGATACGGCGCCAGCGTGTCAGGGCGCAACTTGTAAAGTTCGATGGGAAGACCATTAGGGCCCATAGCTTTCCCGGAGCGAATAGAGCGGATAGCGAGAGCTACCTCGTCAACCGAGGGCGCAGCATCCATCAAGTCCCTGTCTGACTCCGACAAACGAGGTAACGCAATATCTCGTAACAGCAAATGAGAGTCTTCCTCAGGTCTGTCAGACACCGGGGAATACACATCTCGAAAATATTCAGCAAAGCACTCAACAATGTCAACAGGGTCAGTCACTCGCATGCCATCTGGTCTCTCAATCACTGGAACCACACGACTTGCCCTCTCCTTTCTGTCCAGCCATGCAATCAGTTTCCCAGCCTTGTCGCCCACATCATACAGTCGTCCCTGCTGCTCCATACCCATCATTTTAGCTGCATCTGTAGCCAGGGCCTTATACTCAAGTTGCTTGAGACTGAGAACATGAAGCGCATCTCGAGTAACACTCCGCTCCAAAGCACTTTCCAACTCAGTAATTTCAGTCTCAAGGCGGACAACCGCCTCATTTCTGCTTTTTTTGGTGCACCCAATTAATGACAGTGCCTGCCCCCGGATGACCATTTTAAATGCTTGCCACAGTGAAACGGACGAGGACACAGACCCCACATTCTCAGCAAAATACAGATCCATAGACTTAATCAGTTCAGTGCGGGTTTTAGAGTCATGGAGGTACCACGGATTAATCGGGGCCACCCTCCCCTCAGCCCCCATATTCATGTTTAACTGAAACCACAGAGGGGAGTGGTCCGAAATGCCTTGAGCCAGATGTCTGATCTTCCCAATTGACGAAGACTGGGCAGCCGGCATCAAAACATAATCCAATCTTGAAAGACTACCATGTGCCCCCGAGTGGAAAGTATACTGTGTCTGTCCTGGATGCATCAATCTCCAACAGTCTACAAGTCCCAGTGCTTCCAAGAAACCAACCAACCAAGACTGCGCTCTCGTAAGATCTCTGGGGGGGTAGTGATCCTCCCTTCCGGAGACGACTGAGTTGAAGTCTCCACCCAGAATCAGGACACCATTGGGGAGCCCCAAAACTACTCGTCCCGAATCTGCAAAAATGGTGGTCTGTAAGCCAGGTACACCGAGAGCAACAAGATAGTTTTCCCCTCCCACCTACCAGTGAGGGCCACATAACGCCCCCTAGTATCCAGGACTATGTCGTCGATTTCCAGGGGAAGAGAGTTCCTGACTAGTATACTCACCCCTCTAGAACTAGTGGTGAACCCAGAATGTGCAGCAAGACGATATCCCCTTCTGTTCATAGCGTAACAAGCGTTTCCAATCAAGTGAGTCTCTTGTAGTAACACTACATCAGGGAAGAGGCGTCGCAACGTTTGTAGGACCACCCCCCTCTTTATCTGATCCCCCAACCCATTTACATTCCAGTATAGTAGCCTCAGCCCCCTACCCCCCATCCCGACCGTTGATGATCTCCCACCTCATGTCGAACACAACACCCAGGTCCACAATTGAAACAGTACATTGTCTTGAAAAAGAATGCACCACACCCAACATACTCCCCCCCTCTCCCCTCCCCCCCAACATTACCCCAGTACAACTCCCCCCACCCTGCACCCCTGCATGGACTCAAAAGCCACCCGAACTTGCAGTGTGCCTGTCGCCCTAACAAAACTAATCTACACAAAGAAACCCAGAGGAGGAAAGGGTCCCTTTCTCCCCCGCCACCTCCGGGAGTATATTTCAAAGCATACGATCATAAGAGTCAGCAAACAACAGTTGTCTATTGTACTCATTGTCCGGAACTCGGGTTCCTTCGCTCATTCTTGTTCCAACAGGCCACCATCAGCTTCACCTGAATGCTCCGAGCGGTCGCGCCGGGTAGGCAACGTATCCAGCCAGTCACTCACCCCCTCGGGGTGATCAAAAAAGAGCGTCCGATCATCATACTCCACACGTAAGCGGGCCGGGAAAAGCATCGCATACTTCAAGTCCATATCTCTGAGTCGCCTCTTCACCCCCTGAAATCCCATCCTTTGCTTCTGACCGGATTGGGAAAAGTCCGGGTAGAAGTTCACCGTGGTTTTTTGAAAGTGCGTACGGCCGCCCATCCGCGAAGCCTGCAAAATGGCATCTCTGTCCCTGAAATTAAAAATTCTGGCGATGATCAGCCGCGGGGGGAATCCCGGTTTCACCTTCCCTCCCGGCACTCTGTGTGCACGCTCCACCGCAAAGAATTTACTCAGTCCCTTGGGGGTGAGGTGATTGAGGATGAGGTCTTCGACAAGGAGATCAGTGGTCAGTGTTCCAGAGTTTTCAGGGACCCCAATAATACGTACATTATTGCGCCTTGCTCGACCATTCAAAATCCTCCAGTCGACGAGCAAAGAAGTCATTGGAGGATCTCAAATTGCGAACCTCTGTCTGTAGGTCGGACACATCCGTCGTGAGGCTGGAGGTCTTCAAATCTAAGGATTTGACCTTCTCATTAGTCTTTGCCAAATCTGTTCTGATGAGATTGACGTCAATGGCCACGGTGACAAGCTTCAGGGCTAGAGCCTCGTATTGCTGGCCGATGGATGTCTTGATACTAGCAATGGCGCCCATGACGTCTTGCAGTGTTAAATCCACCGACACAGTAGGATCGTCAGTTGCCTCCTCCCGGGATCTGGGTGTACCACCGGGGGACCCCCTGGGTTGAGTATAACGATCCATAACATTTGTTTGAGTTGCACCCCCCCGGAGAGCGGTCTTGACTTTCCGTTTCTCACCATCGGGCTTGCCTATCATGGTGGGCTGTGTGCCCCGGAGGGGCGCCTGAGATCAGGTCAAAATGGCTCCTCAGAACTCACCCACGGGGTCACCAAAGGTGGATTAGAGCTAGTGTAGCTCTGCAGCCAGGCACTCGTGGAAGTCACGGGATCCAGTTGCGCCCAGAGTTGGTCCCAGGGAAGAACAACACCAGTTAGAAAAAACGAAACCGAAAGCCAACTCCGGGCCATGGTCTGGATCCCCCCAGCTGATGTTGTTGAATTACTGCCTGGGCACAGTAACAACTCGAGGTCCGGGTGCCTCCACGGGATAGGCCGCAAAAGTTCGAAGCGTCGTAACTTAGGAACCCGAGGTCCAAATCAATTTTTGAAAGCAGCTATTATATCAGCTGGGCAGCGTCATCAATAACCCATCTTCGTATTCAGGATATAATTCAGGATAGATGCGGGAGGCGGCGAGGGTCCCGGGAGCCCTGCGCTCACGCGGCCATCTCGAATGGGCGCGAAGCTCCTATTGGGGATAAGACAGAATTGATGATTCTGGGCAATAACTTTAATCCTCGATCAGAGATCTTCTGGCCAGCCAGTTGGAGGCCATCTCCTCCCCCCCCAAAGCAGCTATATAAACCTAGGTATGTGGCTGGACCAGAATTTAACAATGGAGGTACATGCCAAAAAATTATCTGGCACTTGTTTTGGGATCTTACGCTTGATTAGAAAAATTATATCCTTACTCCCAGAGGAAGCCAGGAAGACCATAGTCCATGCCTTAGTGATATCGAGGCTGGATTACGGAAACTCTCTTTTTCTTGGTTCTCCTAAATATGTAACAAACAGATAACAAATTGTTCAGAATACAGCCGCCCGACTGCTACTGAACATACCCAGACATCAATCAGTTAAACCAGCATTGAGAGAATTGGATTGGCTCCCGATTCAAGCCAGAATCAAATTTAAGTCCTTAAGTCTGGCCCACCGAGCCATGTATGAGAGGGGCCCTGCCCTCATCCAAAAGCTGGTTGCCCACTATTCTCCCCATTGACAACTTAGATCAAGTTAAAAATTCTTGATGAACACGACTACAATCAAAAGAGCCAATGGGGTGGAAGATCTTTCACCCACCTGGTACCAACACTCTGAAATAGCTTAGACCCAGAGATTCGACTCACTGAAAATGAAGCATCCTTTAGAAAAAAACTTAAGACCTGGTTCTTCCCATAAGACTAGGTGCTCACTGCCTCTACCTCTGCATTACCTCAGCGCTGAGATGCCCAAGGGTAGACACGTGCTTTACAAATCCCATAAACATAAACTGAGGTAGGGCCACGCGAGCTGAGCGTGTACTCGTTGATGTCCAAGGGGAATGTCGTGGAGGGTTGCGGGGTAAGGTGGAAGGTGTCCTTCCAGGGCATGATGCAGAGGGCAGAATCAAGCATAAACAGGCATATGGCAGAGTTGAATGCTACAGACTCCACTTTTCCACCTTGTCAGTATCAGCTACATGTGCATGAAGTCCATGACTTGGTCCAGTTAATTACGAGGCCGGAGTTTCTTCCAAACGAATTAAGCACATCAAACAATACATTCAACGATTTTTGAGGCGACGTGAGGCACAACAAAATATCGTCCGCATAGAGCGATATGCGGTCCTCAAAATCCGGAGTCCATTGTATGCCTCTCATTGAAGGCTCCCACCGTATCCAGGCAGCAAGAGGTTCCAAGGCAAGGGCAAAGATAAGTGGAGACCGCGGGCAACCCTGCCACGTACCTCTCCCAAGGACAAAGGGCCTGGAGACCCGACTGTTTACCACAACCTGCGCCAATGGTTCCTCATACAAAAGGTTTACCCAACCAATGATACCATGGCCGAAACCAAATTTCGCAAGAGCAGCCCAGAGATATGGCCATTCGACTGTATCAAAGGCCATCGTTGCGTCCAAGGAAGCCAAGATGGCCGGTTCACGCAACGACGTCGCCCTCGCGAGAACACCATGCAAGCGCCGCAAATTCAATGCTGTGTTGCGATGCGGAATGAAACCAGATTGATCCGGATGAATTAGATCACTGACTACCTTTATCAAGCGGTTTGCGAGTAACTTAGCAAGATTCTTAGGCTCAGCATTAAGGAGCGAGATAGGCCTGTAAGACGCACAGCGGTCCCGTGGCTTCCCCTCCTTATGGATCACCATGATGGTCCAAAGACGCTGATCACGAGGAAGGGAGCCAGTTTCTCGCGATGCTATGAACATATCAGGGAGATACGGCGCCAGCGTGTCAGGGCGCAACTTGTAAAGTTCGATGGGAAGACCATTAGGGCCCATAGCTTTCCCGGAGCGAATAGAGCGGATAGCGAGAGCTACCTCGTCAACCGAGGGCGCAGCATCCATCAAGTCCCTGTCTGACTCCGACAAACGAGGTAACGCAATATCTCGTAACAGCAAATGAGAGTCTTCCTCAGGTCTGTCAGACACCGGGGAATACACATCTCGAAAATATTCAGCAAAGCACTCAACAATGTCAACAGGGTCAGTCACTCGCATGCCATCTGGTCTCTCAATCACTGGAACCACACGACTTGCCCTCTCCTTTCTGTCCAGCCATGCAATCAGTTTCCCAGCCTTGTCGCCCACATCATACAGTCGTCCCTGCTGCTCCATACCCATCATTTTAGCTGCATCTGTAGCCAGGGCCTTATACTCAAGTTGCTTGAGACTGAGAACATGAAGCGCATCTCGAGTAACACTCCGCTCCAAAGCACTTTCCAACTCAGTAATTTCAGTCTCAAGGCGGACAACCGCCTCATTTCTGCTTTTTTTGGCGCACCCAATTAATGACAGTGCCTGCCCCCGGATGACCATTTTAAATGCTTCCCACAGTGAAACGGACGAGGACACAGACCCCACATTCTCAGCAAAATACAGATCCATAGACTTAATCAGTTCAGTGCGGGTTTTAGGGTCATGGAGGTACCACGGATTAATCGGGGCCACCCTCCCCTCAGCCCCCATATTCATGTTTAACTGAAACCACAGAGGGCAGTGGTCCGAAATGCCTTGAGCCAGATGTCTGATCTTCCCAATTGACGAAGACTGGGCAGCCGGCATCAAAACATAATCCAATCTTGAAAGACTACCATGTGCCCCCGAGTGGAAAGTATACTGTGTCTGTCCTGGATGCATCAATCTCCAACAGTCTACAAGTCCCAGTGCTTCCAAGAAACCAACCAACCAAGACTGCGCTCTCGTAAGATCTCTGGGGGGGTAGTGATCCTCCCTTCCGGAGACGACTGAGTTGAAGTCTCCACCCAGAATCAGGACACCATTGGGGAGCCCCAAAACTACTCGTCCCGAATCTGCAAAAATGGTGGTCTGTAAGCCAGGTACACCGAGAGCAACAAGATAGTTTTCCCCTCCCACCTACCAGTGAGGGCCACATAA
The DNA here is from genome assembly GCF_964261635.1 of Lissotriton helveticus. Lineage (NCBI taxonomy): Eukaryota > Metazoa > Chordata > Amphibia > Caudata > Salamandridae > Lissotriton > Lissotriton helveticus. The sequence goes on along the minus strand of NC_136061.1, from coordinate 283,313,474 downwards.
CGCCCCCTAGTATCCAGGACTATGTCGTCGATTTCCAGGGGAAGAGAGTTCCTGACTAGTATACTCACCCCTCTAGAACTAGTGGTGAACCCAGAATGTGCAGCAAGACGATATCCCCTTCTGTTCATAGCGTAACAAGCGTTTCCAATCAAGTGAGTCTCTTGTAGTAACACTACATCAGGGAAGAGGCGTCGCAACGTTTGTAGGACCACCCCCCTCTTTATCTGATCCCCCAACCCATTTACATTCCAGTATAGTAGCCTCAGCCCCCTACCCCCCATCCCGACCGTTGATGATCTCCCACCTCATGTCGAACACAACACCCAGGTCCACAATTGAAACAGTACATTGTCTTGAAAAAGAATGCACCACACCCAACATACTCCCCCCCTCTCCCCTCCCCCCCAACATTACCCCAGTACAACTCCCCCCACCCTGCACCCCTGCATGGACTCAAAAGCCACCCGAACTTGCAGTGTGCCTGTCGCCCTAACAAAACTAATCTACACAAAGAAACCCAGAGGAGGAAAGGGTCCCTTTCTCCCCCGCCACCTCCGGGAGTATATTTCAAAGCATACGATCATAAGAGTCAGCAAACAACAGTTGTCTATTGTACTCATTGTCCGGAACTCGGGTTCCTTCGCTCATTCTTGTTCCAACAGGCCACCATCAGCTTCACCTGAATGCTCCGAGCGGTCGCGCCGGGTAGGCAACGTATCCAGCCAGTCACTCACCCCCTCGGGGTGATCAAAAAAGAGCGTCCGATCATCATACTCCACACGTAAGCGGGCCGGGAAAAGCATCGCATACTTCAAGTCCATATCTCTGAGTCGCCTCTTCACCCCCTGAAATCCCATCCTTTGCTTCTGACCGGATTGGGAAAAGTCCGGGTAGAAGTTCACCGTGGTTTTTTGAAAGTGCGTACGGCCGCCCATCCGCGAAGCCTGCAAAATGGCATCTCTGTCCCTGAAATTAAAAATTCTGGCGATGATCAGCCGCGGGGGGAATCCCGGTTTCACCTTCCCTCCCGGCACTCTGTGTGCACGCTCCACCGCAAAGAATTTACTCAGTCCCTTGGGGGTGAGGTGATTGAGGATGAGGTCTTCGACAAGGAGATCAGTGGTCAGTGTTCCAGAGTTTTCAGGGACCCCAATAATACGTACATTATTGCGCCTTGCTCGACCATTCAAAATCCTCCAGTCGACGAGCAAAGAAGTCATTGGAGGATCTCAAATTGCGAACCTCTGTCTGTAGGTCGGACACATCCGTCGTGAGGCTGGAGGTCTTCAAATCTAAGGATTTGACCTTCTCATTAGTCTTTGCCAAATCTGTTCTGATGAGATTGACGTCAATGGCCACGGTGACAAGCTTCAGGGCTAGAGCCTCGTATTGCTGGCCGATGGATGTCTTGATACTAGCAATGGCGCCCATGACGTCTTGCAGTGTTAAATCCACCGACACAGTAGGATCGTCAGTTGCCTCCTCCCGGGATCTGGGTGTACCACCGGGGGACCCCCTGGGTTGAGTATAACGATCCATAACATTTGTTTGAGTTGCACCCCCCCGGAGAGCGGTCTTGACTTTCCGTTTCTCACCATCGGGCTTGCCTATCATGGTGGGCTGTGTGCCCCGGAGGGGCGCCTGAGATCAGGTCAAAATGGCTCCTCAGAACTCACCCACGGGGTCACCAAAGGTGGATTAGAGCTAGTGTAGCTCTGCAGCCAGGCACTCGTGGAAGTCACGGGATCCAGTTGCGCCCAGAGTTGGTCCCAGGGAAGAACAACACCAGTTAGAAAAAACGAAACCGAAAGCCAACTCCGGGCCATGGTCTGGATCCCCCCAGCTGATGTTGTTGAATTACTGCCTGGGCACAGTAACAACTCGAGGTCCGGGTGCCTCCACGGGATAGGCCGCAAAAGTTCGAAGCGTCGTAACTTAGGAACCCGAGGTCCAAATCAATTTTTGAAAGCAGCTATTATATCAGCTGGGCAGCGTCATCAATAACCCATCTTCGTATTCAGGATATAATTCAGGATAGATGCGGGAGGCGGCGAGGGTCCCGGGAGCCCTGCGCTCACGCGGCCATCTCGAATGGGCGCGAAGCTCCTATTGGGGATAAGACAGAATTGATGATTCTGGGCAATAACTTTAATCCTCGATCAGAGATCTTCTGGCCAGCCAGTTGGAGGCCATCTCCTCCCCCCCCAAAGCAGCTATATAAACCTAGGTATGTGGCTGGACCAGAATTTAACAATGGAGGTACATGCCAAAAAATTATCTGGCACTTGTTTTGGGATCTTACGCTTGATTAGAAAAATTATATCCTTACTCCCAGAGGAAGCCAGGAAGACCATAGTCCATGCCTTAGTGATATCGAGGCTGGATTACGGAAACTCTCTTTTTCTTGGTTCTCCTAAATATGTAACAAACAGATAACAAATTGTTCAGAATACAGCCGCCCGACTGCTACTGAACATACCCAGACATCAATCAGTTAAACCAGCATTGAGAGAATTGGATTGGCTCCCGATTCAAGCCAGAATCAAATTTAAGTCCTTAAGTCTGGCCCACCGAGCCATGTATGAGAGGGGCCCTGCCCTCATCCAAAAGCTGGTTGCCCACTATTCTCCCCATTGACAACTTAGATCAAGTTAAAAATTCTTGATGAACACGACTACAATCAAAAGAGCCAATGGGGTGGAAGATCTTTCACCCACCTGGTACCAACACTCTGAAATAGCTTAGACCCAGAGATTCGACTCACTGAAAATGAAGCATCCTTTAGAAAAAAACTTAAGACCTGGTTCTTCCCATAAGACTAGGTGCTCACTGCCTCTACCTCTGCATTACCTCAGCGCTGAGATGCCCAAGGGTAGACACGTGCTTTACAAATCCCATAAACATAAACTGAGGTAGGGCCACGCGAGCTGAGCGTGTACTCGTTGATGTCCAAGGGGAATGTCGTGGAGGGTTGCGGGGTAAGGTGGAAGGTGTCCTTCCAGGGCATGATGCAGAGGGCAGAATCAAGCATAAACAGGCATATGGCAGAGTTGAATGCTACAGACTCCACTTTTCCACCTTGTCAGTATCAGCTACATGTGCATGAAGTCCATGACTTGGTCCAGTTAATTACGAGGCCGGAGTTTCTTCCAAACGAATTAAGCACATCAAACAATACATTCAACGATTTTTGAGGCGACGTGAGGCACAACAAAATATCGTCCGCATAGAGCGATATGCGGTCCTCAAAATCCGGAGTCCATTGTATGCCTCTCATTGAAGGCTCCCACCGTATCCAGGCAGCAAGAGGTTCCAAGGCAAGGGCAAAGATAAGTGGAGACCGCGGGCAACCCTGCCACGTACCTCTCCCAAGGACAAAGGGCCTGGAGACCCGACTGTTTACCACAACCTGCGCCAATGGTTCCTCATACAAAAGGTTTACCCAACCAATGATACCATGGCCGAAACCAAATTTCGCAAGAGCAGCCCAGAGATATGGCCATTCGACTGTATCAAAGGCCATCGTTGCGTCCAAGGAAGCCAAGATGGCCGGTTCACGCAACGACGTCGCCCTCGCGAGAACACCATGCAAGCGCCGCAAATTCAATGCTGTGTTGCGATGCGGAATGAAACCAGATTGATCCGGATGAATTAGATCACTGACTACCTTTATCAAGCGGTTTGCGAGTAACTTAGCAAGATTCTTAGGCTCAGCATTAAGGAGCGAGATAGGCCTGTAAGACGCACAGCGGTCCCGTGGCTTCCCCTCCTTATGGATCACCATGATGGTCCAAAGACGCTGATCACGAGGAAGGGAGCCAGTTTCTCGCGATGCTATGAACATATCAGGGAGATACGGCGCCAGCGTGTCAGGGCGCAACTTGTAAAGTTCGATGGGAAGACCATTAGGGCCCATAGCTTTCCCGGAGCGAATAGAGCGGATAGCGAGAGCTACCTCGTCAACCGAGGGCGCAGCATCCATCAAGTCCCTGTCTGACTCCGACAAACGAGGTAACGCAATATCTCGTAACAGCAAATGAGAGTCTTCCTCAGGTCTGTCAGACACCGGGGAATACACATCTCGAAAATATTCAGCAAAGCACTCAACAATGTCAACAGGGTCAGTCACTCGCATGCCATCTGGTCTCTCAATCACTGGAACCACACGACTTGCCCTCTCCTTTCTGTCCAGCCATGCAATCAGTTTCCCAGCCTTGTCGCCCACATCATACAGTCGTCCCTGCTGCTCCATACCCATCATTTTAGCTGCATCTGTAGCCAGGGCCTTATACTCAAGTTGCTTGAGACTGAGAACATGAAGCGCATCTCGAGTAACACTCCGCTCCAAAGCACTTTCCAACTCAGTAATTTCAGTCTCAAGGCGGACAACCGCCTCATTTCTGCTTTTTTTGGCGCACCCAATTAATGACAGTGCCTGCCCCCGGATGACCATTTTAAATGCTTCCCACAGTGAAACGGACGAGGACACAGACCCCACATTCTCAGCAAAATACAGATCCATAGACTTAATCAGTTCAGTGCGGGTTTTAGGGTCATGGAGGTACCACGGATTAATCGGGGCCACCCTCCCCTCAGCCCCCATATTCATGTTTAACTGAAACCACAGAGGGCAGTGGTCCGAAATGCCTTGAGCCAGATGTCTGATCTTCCCAATTGACGAAGACTGGGCAGCCGGCATCAAAACATAATCCAATCTTGAAAGACTACCATGTGCCCCCGAGTGGAAAGTATACTGTGTCTGTCCTGGATGCATCAATCTCCAACAGTCTACAAGTCCCAGTGCTTCCAAGAAACCAACCAACCAAGACTGCGCTCTCGTAAGATCTCTGGGGGGGTAGTGATCCTCCCTTCCGGAGACGACTGAGTTGAAGTCTCCACCCAGAATCAGGACACCATTGGGGAGCCCCAAAACTACTCGTCCCGAATCTGCAAAAATGGTGGTCTGTAAGCCAGGTACACCGAGAGCAACAAGATAGTTTTCCCCTCCCACCTACCAGTGAGGGCCACATAACGCCCCCTAGTATCCAGGACTATGTCGTCGATTTCCAGGGGAAGAGAGTTCCTGACTAGTATACTCACCCCTCTAGAACTAGTGGTGAACCCAGAATGTGCAGCAAGACGATATCCCCTTCTGTTCATAGCGTAACAAGCGTTTCCAATCAAGTGAGTCTCTTGTAGTAACACTACATCAGGGAAGAGGCGTCGCAACGTTTGTAGGACCACCCCCCTCTTTATCTGATCCCCCAACCCATTTACATTCCAGTATAGTAGCCTCAGCCCCCTACCCCCCATCCCGACCGTTGATGATCTCCCTCCTCATGTCGAACACAACACCCAGGTCCACAATTGAAACAGTACATTGTCTTGAAAAAGAATGAAACACACCCAACATACTCCCCCCCTCTCCCCTCCCCCCCAACATTACCCCAGTACAACTCCCCCCACCCTGCACCCCTGCATGGACTCAAAAGCCACCCGAACTTGCAGTGTGCCTGTCGCCCTAACAAAACTAATCTACACAAAGAAACCCAGAGGAGGAAAGGGTCCCTTTCTCCCCCGCCACCTCCGGGAGTATATTTCAAAGCATACGATCATAAGAGTCAGCAAACAACAGTTGTCTATTGTACTCATTGTCCGGAACTCGGGTTCCTTCGCTCATTCTTGTTCCAACAGGCCACCATCAGCTTCACCTGAATGCTCCGAGCGGTCGCGCCGGGTAGGCAACGTATCCAGCCAGTCACTCACCCCCTCGGGGTGATCAAAAAAGAGCGTCCGATCATCATACTCCACACGTAAGCGGGCCGGGAAAAGCATCGCATACTTCAAGTCCATATCTCTGAGTCGCCTCTTCACCCCCTGAAATCCCATCCTTTGCTTCTGAACGGATTGGGAAAAGTCCGGGTAGAAGTTCACCGTGGTTTTTTGAAAGTGCGTACGGCCGCCCATCCGCGAAGCCTGCAAAATGGCATCTCTGTCCCTGAAATTAAAAATTCTGGCGATGATCAGCCGCGGGGGGAATCCCGGTTTCACCTTCCCTCCCGGCACTCTGTGTGCACGCTCCACCGCAAAGAATTTACTCAGTCCCTTGGGGGTGAGGTGATTGAGGATGAGGTCTTCGACAAGGAGATCAGTGGTCAGTGTTCCAGAGTTTTCAGGGGCCCCAATAATACGTATATTATTGCGCCTTGCTCGACCATTCAAAATCCTCCAGTCGACGAGCAAAGAAGTCATTGGAGGATCTCAAATTGCGAACCTCTGTCTGTAGGTCGGACACATCCGTCGTGAGGCTGGAGGTCTTCAAATCTAAGGATTTGACCTTCTCATTAGTCTTTGCCAAATCTGTTCTGATGAGATTGACGTCAATGGCCACGGTGACAAGCTTCAGGGCTAGAGCCTCGTATTGCTGGCCGATGGATGTCTTGATACTAGCAATGGCGCCCATGACGTCTTGCAGTGTTAAATCCACCGACACAGTAGGATCGTCAGTTGCCTCCTCCCGGGATCTGGGTGTACCACCGGGGGACCCCCTGGGTTGAGTATAACGATCCATAACATTTGTTTGAGTTGCACCCCCCCGGAGAGCGGTCTTGACTTTCCGTTTCTCACCATCGGGCTTGCCTATCATGGTGGGCTGTGTGCCCCGGAGGGGCGCCTGAGATCAGGTCAAAATGGCTCCTCAGAACTCACCCACGGGGTCACCAAAGGTGGATTAGAGCTAGTGTAGCTCTGCAGCCAGGCACTCGTGGAAGTCACGGGATCCAGTTGCGCCCAGAGTTGGTCCCAGGGAAGAACAACACCAGTTAGCAAAAACGAAACCGAAAGCCAACTCCGGGCCATGGTCTGGATCCCCCCAGCTGATGTTGTTGAATTACTGCCTGGGCACAGTAACAACTCGAGGTCCGGGTGCCTCCACGGGATAGGCCGCAAAAGTTCGAAGCGTCGTAACTTAGGAACCCGAGGTCCAAATCAATTTTTGAAAGCAGCTATTATATCAGCTGGGCAGCGTCATCAATAACCCATCTTCGTATTCAGGATATGATTCAGGATAGATGCGGGAGGCGGCGAGGGTCCCGGGAGCCCTGCGCTCACGCGGCCATCTCGAATGGGCGCGAAGCTCCTATTGGGGATAAGACAGAATTGATGATTCTGGGCAATAACTTTAATCCTCGATCAGAGATCTTCTGGCCAGCCAGTTGGAGGCCATCTCCTCCCCCCCCAAAGCAGCCATAAAAACCTAGGTATGTGGCTGGACCAGAATTTAACAATGGAGGTACATGCCAAAAAATTATCTGGCACTTGTTTTGGGATCTTACGCTTGATTAGAAAAATTATATCCTTACTCCCAGAGGAAGCCAGGAAGACCATAGTCCATGCCTTAGTGATATCGAGGCTGGATTACGGAAACTCTCTTTTTCTTGGTTCTCCTAAATATGTAACAAACAGATTACAAATTGTTCAGAATACAGCCGCCCGACTGCTACTGAACATACCCAGACATCAATCAGTTAAACCAGCATTGAGAGAATTGGATTGGCTCCCGATTCAAGCCAGAATCAAATTTAAGTCCTTAAGTCTGGCCCACCGAGCCATGTATGAGAGGGGCCCTGCCCTCATCCAAAAGCTGGTTGCCCACTATTCTCCCCATTGACAACTTAGATCAAGTTAAAAATTCTTGATGAACACGACTACAATCAAAAGAGCCAATGGGGTGGAAGATCTTTCACCCACCTGGTACCAACACTCTGAAATAGCTTAGACCCAGAGATTCGACTCACTGAAAATGAAGCATCCTTTAGAAAAAAACTTAAGACCTGGTTCTTCCCATAAGACTAGGTGCTCACTGCCTCTACCTCTGCATTACCTCAGCGCTGAGATGCCCAAGGGTAGACACGTGCTTTACAAATCCCATAAACATAAACTGAGGTAGGGCCACGCGAGCTGAGCGTGTACTCGTTGATGTCCAAGGGGAATGTCGTGGAGGGTTGCGGGGTACAGTGGAAGGTGTCCTTCCAGGGCATGATGCAGAGGGCAGAATCAAGCATAAACAGGCATATGGCAGAGTTGAATGCTACAGACTCCACTTTTCCACCTTGTCAGTATCAGCTACATGTGCATGAAGACAACCTCCAGCCCACGGGCTCAGACGCCACTGACGTTCAACCAGAGATTGCCCATGAATTTCAGAGCACACACTCAGTGGCACTAGAGCTGGGAGGGGATGCTGTCTGCGATGAGGCCTGTACAATGACATGGACTCTGCCATGTAGAGAGAAAGACTCAGTTCAAATTGTGTGACTTACTCCAGCACAGTGTGTGCCGGAGTCAGCGGTCAGAAGGGTCCCACAGCCACCTGTGGAAGGCATGCACTGCACAGAGTCAGTGGCACCAGTGCAGTTGTTGGTAGTGTCCAATCACCTCCGTAAAGGTGAGCCTTTTCTCCTACGGACTGACGTGCATCTTCCTCTTACTCCTCTCCTTGCGTACTGTGACATGAACACTGCCATGAAGAATTCAAGACTCCGTTCCAAAAGTACAACCTAGTTGGCCGCAGTGTCAGCTGGAGCTGCAGTCAGCGTTGGTTAACCGCTGTCCAGCCATCTCCTCCTGGATCTCTAGCACACGACATTGGAATGGCATGTGTATTAGATTTGTGGCTGACGGAGGTAGTGGCACCAGAGCTGAGCGGGTGTGCAGCCAGCGAGGAGTCCGTGTCCTGCCTGAGACGGACTGCATTGGATTGGTGTAAGGCCTGCAGGACCGCAGTGTAGGCCGAAGGCCGCAATCAGCAAGGGCCCACAGACACGTTTGGTGGGAGTCCCATGCACAGACTTAGTGGCACCACATCGAAGGGAGTATAGTGGCATAAACTCAGCCTTAAATAGTGTACTCTGCCATGGTGTAATCAAGACTCACTTCCAAATGTGTGACCTACTTGTCTGCTGTGCATGCCGGTGGAGTACATCAACGAGAAAGGAGTTCTGCGGGCCTGTGTCGCGGAGGCCATGATGGTCCGAGGAGGCTGCCAAGGTCGGGGGCCTCGGGCTTTGAGCTTGTAGCGGCACATTGTGGGCCCTCTTTGACACACGACGGTGTCGGCAGGTGAGCAGTGATGCCTGAATGCCCAGGGGCGACCATAACGGCTTTGCGAACCAGCGGCCCGGGGTGCAGCAGGCGCACAGGATCCCAGGCAACACCGTTCACGGCGTAAGCCTCATGGCAGGGTGAGAGGCACCGCCCTGGCAGGGACGTTGGGCTTTACGGAAGAAGACCATGCCCAGGGCTACATGCTTTTTATTCACACCCCTACACTGGCCTGGCGGACGCCGGGCCAGTGTACTCTGCTCACACTTATAGGGGGGACGTAACAAGTTACATTTCCACGATCTTCCCCACTGGCTAGGGTGACATGGTTGCTCCCACTGTCCACTACACTCCACACACCAGCGGTGTGTGTAGACATGGATATGTCTGTGGTCTGCATACTGCGGTCTGTCCAACACATGCACGCCACACTTGGCATTGTGTGCAGTCTCGTTCATCGGTCACATCGCCTCCTTTGCACATGCCTGGTTCCCTCCTCTTCCCACAATCTGCTATTGTGTAGCTGAGGTGCCATGACGTTGATGGCTCATGTACATGGCTAGGCCATGTTCCCACAGTGAGTTGTGCTGTCGTGTCTGGTCTGTGGGCATGTTGTTTGATATGTTGTATGTGACTTTGTAACATGTGCATTCCCAGAGTTGTGGATAGCATGATTGTGTTTTTGAGGTGTGTGGTGTGTTTATTTGGCACTTACCTACGAGCAGTGCATTCCCATAGGTGCATCCTGGAAGCGCTGGTTGATGATGGACTGTCGGAAGATGTAGGAATCATGCACCCTGCCTGGGTAGTTGGCCACGACATTGGTGAAGACTCCGTGATGATCCACTATTGCCTGCACATTGATGGAATCTGTGTGCTTTCTGTTGTGGTAATTGGGTGCAGTGTCGGCAGGGGGCACAAGTACGACATGTGTGCAGTCGATTGCCCCCAACACATGCGGTAAGCCAGTAATGGTGTAGAAGCCTTGCTTGGTCTCCAGCTATTCCTGCACAGTGTGGGGGAAGTATAGGTACTGGGGTACAAAGCTGATGATGGCACCCAGGACAGGGTTGAGGAACTTTTATAGGGCTGGCTGTGAGACTCCTCTGACTCTGGCTTTTGTTGGTTGGAAGGTACCAGAGGCCAACAGATGCAGCACGGCCAGCAGCTTTGTCTGCGGAGGAATGGTGGTTGTCCGCTGTGTTGGTACCGTCAGCCTGTGGGCAATGATGTTCAGGATGCGGATGATGGTTGGCCTTTTGAGCCTGTAGTGGGCAATGACATACTCTGGTGTTAAGTCTGTGAGGCTGGTGCGTTTTCTGAAGGTCCGCGGTCTGTGTCTACGCTGCCTCTGTGGTGGTCCATGGGGGTGGTGCGGGTGGTCTGGGGGGTGGCAAGGGGATCCGAGGGGGGCATGCCTGGGGGTGGTGGCGGTGGGTGTTGTGGGCCTGTTAGGGATCCGAGCTGCATGATCAGTAGCTCTATGGCATCTGTTGCCCTTCAGGTGTGGCTCTGGGCTGGGCTCCCTTTTCTGGTGCCGGCTGCCATCCGACTTTACACCAGGTCAGAGCAGTTGTTAGTTTCTTGCTTCTAACGGGCCTTATCTCCTGTTTTGAGTTCTTATCGCGATCTGGCTGGTCGTTGATAATGTTGCAGAGTGGTGTTGTTGCGACTTTTTTCACGGGAACGCCTACTTTGCATCTCATTAGCGATAGTTGCCGGTGTCATCTGTGGCAATGTTTTCTGCAGCTGCTATTGTGGGAAAACTTGTGCTATGGGCTGTTAGCACCAGCTTGTGAATGGGGTGATAGATTTATTGTGACTTTAGCTGCGATAAAGTGCCGATAACTCGGCAATAACTCCTTGAGAATATGCCCCTAAGTCTTGTTTGTATTTCCTTTGACACTTGCTCTTTCCAAGAGTTATGTGCTGAAAAGTCCAGTTCAATCAGATCACAGGACTCCTTGAAGGAAATGAAGGCTGCCTGAATAATGGCTCCAATGCTGGTCTGCATATGGCCAGGTATTGCCGAGTCCCCGCTCCCCAGCTGACATCCAACCCAAACCATGGGCCCCATGGGGTACCACAACCCCCCCACTCTCCACCGAGTCATAGATAAATATCAAACCACAACTGTCTTGGGTTAGGGGTCATAACAACCCCCGCCATTTTTTATTAAATGATAAAACTTATTCATAAAATTTTATGTTTACAAAATGCAGAAAACACACCAAACAGTCCAAATTACTCATACATCAACTGAATTTCTTACACAATGTATTTACAATTCCTACGGATGGCTAACCTTAACATAGTGTCTAACACATAGTCTTCCCTAACTTAAAACGAAATGATGTACATTTTGTTTTCCGCGTATCCCGAATTGAGCCTACAGGCAAGGTCGGGCTGCTGCCGGCCGCATCACCAGCACCGTCACCAGGCCCGCCCCCCCTACGGCGTCGGGGACCGGCACAACCACCATAGTTGCAGCGTGCCCAAGTCCCAGTTGGCATCTTGCCACTTTCTTCTGCTGGCCTCTCCTTAAATGCAGCAAAGAGAACTAGCACACTGTTCAATGATGAAGGATGCCAGTATAGCAACTAAGGAGTTTATTTACAAGCCCCTTGCACCACTTTTGCTTCATTTTTAACATGGGAAAAGTGACGTATGGGTGGCGCAAGGGGCTTGTGAATAAGCCCCTAACATTTTATCTCACACTTTCAGGTTTTGCTTTCATGCTTTCATTTTTACTTCTTTATATAAATCTGGACACCTATCTCCGTTTCCATCCTATTTAGAATACCCATAAAAATCTTTTTCATTAATTCAGTTTAGTCACTCCTCCAATAAGTTATTTTTGTTGTGAATGCAGTGAATTAATGTTTTTTTCCCCACTTTACAAGCGCTCTCCGGCAGTGGGCTTGTCAGCCCTTTAGCAGGATGAGTACCCCTTTCCCTCACATTCGGCCACCACTACAAGCGCTCCCCTGCAGCGAGCGTCACAGGCTCGCCCGTCCTTATGGCGGTCGAGACCACTCTACAGGTGCCCACGAGCTCTACAGAGCCGTGAGTGCCACAAGGCATTATCACAACTTTCACGAGTGCTCTCCTGCAGCTGGACAAGCATCATAAACTCATTAGTCTTTACGGCTGTTGCAACCTCTTAACATGCTTGGTGCCCACCAGCTCTACTGAGCCGTGGGCACCACTAGGCATAATGACAATCTTTACTTGGGTTTTGTCTCTCGTTGTTCATTCCTCTGGTTCTGCTACCATCTCAGGCTCCATATCTTCCTTCCTCTGGTTTTTTGCCTTAATTTCAGCATTCCAAAGTTTTGGTTGGTTTGGGTGGCACATCTTTACATTAGAGGAATCTTTATTAATTTGGTGACTGCTGAGCCCAGAGTCGAGGACATTTCTCACAGCGCATGAAAATTATTTTGTAGGAAAACATTCTTCAGGAAGTTTCAGGATCCCAGACCCGCTCAGAGCGTTTGTTGGTGTCTGGTATTCTGTTCACAGTTTAGCAAATGTAGGCATTTAATTGGTCTCCAGTCCTGATGGGGGTAACAATACAGGGTGGGTGCTACCGCACCATCCAAACACCATGCGTACTTTAACGAAGTTTTGAAGAATTTCGGGTTCCAGAATGTAATATCTGGTGTTTGTACAGTGAAATGGTAGGGAAAAGTGATATTGCTCCTGAGTAAGCTAACGTTCACCAGAGTTTCGACAGCTCCTGGTTTCCTCACATTCATATACTTTCCCAGAACTCATCATGCCGCATTGTTCACAGTGCCAGAGGCTTGGGTGAAGTGTTCGTTTGACTGCTGCCTCCGCTCGAAACACCTTCACGTAGTCTCGGAAGCTGGCGTGTAACTCTGCAGGGTTAGTTAGATGGGTGAAAGCCCGCCATGTGCACATGACACGTCGCGCAATAACTCACTGTCCACAACTTCTTGGTTAGCAAGAAAGGCCACTTTATTCAGACAGGTGCAAAATAAAATCTAATCAAAACATCTTGCAATTCATTATTTAATAAACCAAAATCCCCCAACTTATCTTCGCATCCTTATGAAAAATGAACCCCCACCAAGTTAACCCAAACAAACCCAGAAGAAATTGACTCTTGTTGATACCACCCTCCTTTCCTTTTACTGCCCTTTGAGGATGGACCAACCCGCTCCAGGCTGCCCACCCCCCAGAAAAACCGCCAACCAGGAAAACCGAAAAGAGTTTTCCTTCCCCACCAATTGAAAGCCTTCAAGCCCGTCCTGTAAAGCACCACAGATATTCTTCCAATATCTGAGCAATCAAATCCCGCAATTCCAATAAATAGAATGCCTGCCCCATCTGAGATAGGTGGACCCCATCCTCACGGAAAAGATGCCCCACAGTAAGATGTATATGAGTGTGAGATAAAATGTGAACCACCACGCCCTCACAAAAAATTCGCATAGCTCTATTAAATTGCTCTTTCAAGAGCTGCATGATTTCGTGCTCCTCTCCAGTGCAGCCGCGGTATGAATTACGTCCAAATCACCATGGTGCTCTCCCAGGTGTCTTTGATGACAGACAGATCCAATTTCATTAGTTTTATCAAAGTCAGGCCAGATAGGTCTACAAGATCGTTCTCGCCGTGGTGAAGGACCAGTGAAGGACCAGCAAATCTGGAGCCCCCACCCCCCAGAAAATGATTATATTGCCTAGGTTTCTATACGTCTTCTGGAACATACGAATATTGCTGAACGCTGCATTTTTTATCAGATTATGTTCTATTTTGCAGACACTAACATGGGCAGGCAAACTGGCTAGAACAAGTTGGAAGGTCTTAACCCAACCAAATCATCTAGGAGGTTTTGGGGCACCAGATTTCCACTTATATTATCTTTGTGCACAAGCACAACATGCACACTACTGGACAAAAACACATATATACATACCACACATCGCTGTAGAAACAGAAAGCGTTGCTCCTCTGCCACTGTCCGCGCTCATAGATGACCCAATAAAATACACACCAAGGGACGAGATTCACACAGCCCAATGCACCGCAATGGCATGGCATGCGTTGGCACACAGGGCATGCAAGCTGCCAGTGTATGCTTGGGCGCTGCCCACGGCGAGACACCCTAAGCTCATGGTAACACAAGAAAAGAAAATGCACACACTACTGACAGAGATGGGACTGACCTCTATGGGACAACTATACCCCCATAATACCTTCATTGAATGGACAGACCCCTCACTCGCTTGGACGCCTCCGGGCAGCAATTCGCGCTATATAAATGCACATCCTATCCTATCCTATCCTTTGTGCTTATCAACTCCCACTGAAGAAATTTGCATATATACGATTACGTACAGAGGTCCGGTCCTTATACACCACATTCTCTGATGAACCCCCACAACTGCAAACATTACAAATATTGTTAACAGCTCCCAACCGTGAAAACCTGGTAACACGCTTATATAACGCAGCCCAAGAGGAACAGGCTGAGAAACCTACTGCAGCATTGGGTTGATGGGATGTAGCACTGTGTGAGACAATAGATGAACAAGATTGGCAATACAGCTGCACACAACTCACCCTCCTCACATCGAACTGCAACCTGCGCATCATCCACTTCAAATTCCTTCATCAGCTATATCATACGCCGGCCAAGTTACACAGACTAGACCTAAGAGAGACAGACACCTGCCAAAGGTGCAAGGCACCGAACGCTGACTTCTTACACACCTCATGGTCATGCCTACCACTGCAGACATACTGGGACGAAGTCACAACCACACTATCCGAAATGCTATCGGAGCGGATCCCCAACACCCCCTTGGTGTGCATATTGGGTGTCAGGAGACTCAAACATGCTAGACGCAGGAAATTTTTAGCTGCAGCATTATTGCTTGCGAAAAGGCACATATCAATGAGGTGGGGAAGCAAGAGACCCCCCCAGACTTAAAGACTGGATCACGGACATGACCTATTGTAAAACTACACTGGAGACCTATGCAGAGGACATTCCTCAAGCTTCGCGACCCAGAGACTTCTGGAAGCCGCTTGTCCGTTACTTGCAGGCAGCGCAGGAGTCCGAATCATGATCTGATTCATGAAGTAACAAGTACTTAAGATAACATGACTAGTGTACCACATATATAACGGATGCTGAGGAAAAGTGGAGTGGTGAGTTGGCGGGTGAGAAGTGTGGACAATTATAAGACGGACCATCATCTGACGATGCGGGTACTGCAAAAAGAGACAACTGATATGTGGATGACAAAGACTATAACACCAAATGACATGTGCTCCTGAATATTGAAGATTGTAATATTTGGATGCTATTTAACTGATGATTGGTTGAAAAAATAAAATAATAATTTTAAAAAAAGAACTTGAAGGGCACACTGATTCTTCTCTCACAGTTAAATGTTAAAGAGCAGTAGTTGGCCCTACCCTCATATGGGTGTGCCTGGAACCTCCATTCCAAAAACCAGCATTTTATATAATGGGCATTGATTGGAAGGCCAAGAGTTTGATAGGCCTCGCTTTGTTACTTCTGTTATCAAAACGCAACAGTGATAACAGCCTCAAAACAAGCAAAGTGCTACCCTAAGCAGCAGAAACAATTATGTATAGTGTGCAAATGAACTCTATGAAAATGTCAAAGCTAGAGCATGTGCCCAATAGCAATGAAAATTTTCAGTCACGGAGCACAAGCCTTAAGTACATGCAACTAAACTACAAAGTAAACACGCATTGGAATAGCCAATAGGTCTCACCTTTGGGACCTTATAAGTGTTTAATTATCCAGCACAGTATCCTTGGTGCAACAACATCAAGTGTAGCATGGCTAAACAATTATAAGGTCCCAAAGACGAGACCTATTGGCTATGCCAATGCTTGTTTTGAGTGAGTGGCTCTTGGGGGTATGCCACTGTGAGGTAGAGATGCTGCAAGTGCTTTAACAGGAGCCCCTGTGACATTGCTCCTCTTCAAAATGTATCTTAGGGCTGGTGTAATACTTCTAGCCCCTATTCCTGCACCCAATGCATTCCTATTACCCCTGGATGTGTTGGTGATAGACGTGGTGGTGGTGGTGGTGGTGGACGTGGTGGTGGTGGATGTGGTGGTGGTGGATGTGGTGGTGGTGGTGGATGTGGTGGTGGTGGATGTGGTGGTGGACGTGGTGGTGGACGTGGTGTACATGGTGGATGTGGTGGTGGTGGAGGTGGTGGATGTGGTGGTGGACATTGTGATGGTGGATGTGGTGGTGTTGGACGTGGTGCTGGTGATGGATGTGGTGGTGGTGGACGTGGTGGTGGTGGATGTAGTTGTGGTGGTGGACGTGGTGTTGGTGGACGTGGTGGTGGATGTGGAGGTGGACGTGCTGGAGGTGGACTTGGTGGATGTGGTAGTGGATGTGGTGGTAGTGGATATGGTGGTGGTGGTAGATGTAGTGGTGGTGGACGTGGTGGTGGTGGTGGTGGTGGTGGACGTGGTGGTGGTGATGGATGTGGTGGATGTGGTGGTGGTGGGCGTGGTGGTGGTGGACGTGGTAGTGGTGGTTGACATGGTGATGGTGGATATGGTGATGGTGGATGTGGTGGTGGGCTTGGTTGTGATTGTGGCAGACGTGCTGGTAGTAGACATGGTAGTGGTGGATGTGGTGGTGGTGGACGTGTTGGTGGCGGACATGGTGGTGGTGGACGTGGTGGTGGTGATGGCAGTGGTGGTGGTGGATGTGGTGGTGGTGGACGTGGTGGTGGTGGATGTGGTAGTGGTGGTTGACGTGGTGATGGTGGATGTGGTGATGGTGGATGTAGTGGTGGTGGGCTCGGTGGTGATGGTGGCAGACATGCCGGTGGTAGACATGGTGGTGGTGGCTGATGTGGTGGTGGTGGACATGGTGGTGATGGACGTGGTGGTGATGGACGTGATGGTGGTGGATGTGGTGGTGGTGGATGTGGTGGACGTGGTGGTGGAAGTGGTGGTGGACGTGGTGGTGATGGATGTGGAGGTGGACCTGGTGGTGGTGGATGTGGTGGTGGACGTGGTAGTGGTGGACGTGGTGGTGGTGGATGTGGTGGTGGTGGACATGGTTGTGGTGGACATGGTGGTGGACATTGTGGTGGTGGTCGACATGTTGGTGGTGGACATGGTGGTGGAGGACGTGGTGGTGGTGGACGTGGTGGTGGTGGTGGTAGATGTGGTGGATGTGGTGGATGTGGTGGTGGACATGGTGGTGGACGTGGTGGTGGTGGTGGATGTCGTGGTGGTGGTGGACGTGCTGGTTGTGGACGTGGTGGTGGACGTGGTGGTGGTGGAGGATGTGGTGGTGGACGTGGTTGTAGACATGTTGGTGGTAGATGTGGTGGTGGACGTGGTAGTGGTGGACGTGGTGGTGGTGGACGTGGTGGTGGTGGTGGACGTGGTGGTGGCGGTAAACGTGGTGGACGTGGTGGTGGACGTGGTAGTGGTGGAAGTGGTGGTGGTGAGGGACATGGTGGTGGTGGTGGACGGCTATTGGGTAGGAGGGTGCTTGCAGAATGCGAATGGAGAGGAGGATCTCGAAGGGGGCACATGGGAAAGCAGAAAGAGGCTGAATATTAGAAATAAACAAGCGCTGAAGAAAAGAAAAGCGCACTGCTGCCATTGTTCATTATTTGGCTTAGCAAGTGCAGCTGTCGCGCTGGTTTAATAAACCTTAAAAAGCAGCGACGGAAGTGAGGCAGTGACGGATGGAAGTGCTTCACGACGTAAACAAGCGGTCTTCTCTGTCTTCACTTTTCAAGCACTCGCACTCGTGCTTGTGGCGGCATCCACCTTGCGGGAGCGAGCAGCAGCCATATGTTTATAATTAAAGGGGCTGCGCCGCTGCTCGCTCCCGTTTGGTGGATGCCGCCACAAGCGCGAGTGCTTGAAAAGTGAAGACCAATGGTTAAAGGCCGTTCTAGAGCAGCGCATGCGCGCTGCCTAGGTGAGACCTACAATGGAACCAACAAACACAGTAGGACCAGCCACAAGATTAAGACTGACAAAGCAACATGGTTCCCTGACAGCACTGTGATGCATAGATATTTAGGCACAGCACTAAGGGTCTCATTTACAAAAGTTTGACGCACACTGTGCAGCAGGCCTTCCTGCTGCACTGGCATGCTTCAAAAGAAAAGGTCAGCAATGCACCTTATCTACAAGACACAGCACATTCCTGTCCTTCTCCCCTGCGCTGGCGCATAAATAGCCATTAAGGATAATGGGGCAACCCTGTAACCCTCAGAACCTGGGTTTGTGTGCAAAACAAAAACAGTGGTTCTGTCGGGAGTCACATGGCGCACAAATAGCAGCAGTAGCCGTGCACCAACGCAGACACCCTTGCGTCATATTGCCATGGTGCCTGCGTTGCGGGAAATGATTGTTTTTGTGCAGGAAGGAGCACCTTACTACATAAAAACAGTAATTGTTGGCCTTTTCCTCTTTCTATGCAAGTATTTCTACTTGTTGCGCCACTCCTACACCCTCCCCCCCCCCCTCCCCCGGAGAGGCATAGGAATCTGATGCATTCCTAGGTATATGATTCCTTGTAAATCTGGCAATGCTGCAGATTCCAAGGGTGTTGCGTGGGAACACCCACAGCAGTACCCATGGAACGCCCCTTTCACGCAGTGTTCTCAGTGAAAGGAACACATATTTACAAGGCCATGAAAAGTCACGTAAAGCGGTAGTGCGTTGCCTTGTAAATATGCTGTGGCATATTGCTTCACCTGAGCTTAAAAAAAGTGATGCCCCAGCAGCGCAAAACTTGCTGCTAGGGCCTTGTAAATGAGGCCCTACGTACATAACACATTGTAAGTTGAAAAACGCACATCTCACAATCAGTGTCATCTGCAGCCAGCTGATTATGCACATGGTACACTTTGGTGGACCCTCCCCCTACCTAAACACCACAGCAGTGCACTCGTGTAGCTAGAGGGGGGCGAGGGGGGCGGTCCGCCCCAGGCGGCAGGGTTTTGGGGGCGGCGGCGGCCATGGCCACGCGACTCGGGTGGCCCTACTGTTGTATTCGACTATTTAGACAGCGGCCGCAGGAGTAAACCGAAGTGTGTCCCTGCGTTGCGCGCGTCAGAAATATGACGAGAGGGGAATAGTGTGAGGCGGCAGCCTATCACCCTTAGCCACACTTCTTGCGCGCGCAACGTCAGGACGCAGTGACGGCTTGGAGCAGGTTGCAGTCTGCTTGCACACTCGTAAAAGCGGTCCCGTCCGTGTGTAGACTGCTGCTAAAAGCCTATGAAACACCTTTTCAGAGACTATGGATGTCAGTTTAGTGTGGCCACGGGTAGTAGCTCCTTTATGGGATGCCTGTCTGTCCTTGCTACCTCCGATCTCAATGGTCTAGATGGCAGTGACGTGGCAGGAACAGAACATTAATGGGCTTCTTCTTTATGCTGAAAATGGCCCACGTGATTGTAAGTTCATCAAACCGACCCCTAAGGTCATCCAGGAACCCCGGGGAAGCACCTGTGGATTCTGCCCAGGTTAGGGGATTGGATTCAAAGTTTTAGATTCCACTAATGAAGGATTATTTGTTGAATTGTTATTAAGACTTACTTTACCACACCGGGAATGTTAATTAAAACTTGGTGCCAAGGCTGTAGCCCGAGTTGTTGTAGCTTGGAGATCAGTGAGATACAGTTTAAAACATCGCCTGCTGATCTTCAAATTTTTTAGGATAGAGTATAGGAACAGACTCGTACTGCATATTGACAAAACTAAGGGGCATATTTATAACAGAATGGTGGAGCGCAGCGTTGATGCGTGTCACCCGCCCTTGAGACCCGGTCTCAAAATCCTCATTGGCGCGGCACCATCATGAGAGGCCTGTCTACCTGGCTGCATCGGGCGCTGCGTACAGTGCGGAGACAGCACACAGAGCCTGCAGCTACAGTCACTGACGCTTCGCAGTGAAATAAGGTACTGTGACTTATTCTCGTATTTATTTCATTATTTTTTATTTATGCGTTTTTATATAGCGCGGACTTTACCCAAAGGTGTCAGAGCGCTTCACAATAGGAACAGTAATAATACACGAGGAGAAAATTACAAGTGAACAAATTACAAAAACACACATTAAATTACATGAGGCAAAAGTGACAATTGTGAACAAACAAAATACATGAGGTTTGCAAACGGTGCATTACAGGAGGAAAAAGTGACATGTGTGCAGCTTACAAGAGAAAACAAAGTACAATTAGAGGTATAATACTGCAATAACTGGCAGACACTCAGGCACAAGAACAAACATTACATAGGCAGTGGTGGCACTTGTGCAAGTATCAAAAGCAAACAAAATTAGAAAGGTAGCAAACAGTGTGTTACAAGAGAAAGGTGGCGTGTGCATGCATGTAGGCTTTCCTCATGAATGTATTAAGAGAACCGCACCCACATCATACTGAAAGGGGCACTGGCTGCAGCCCCCACTCAGATCTGGTGGGTCTCGTTTTCTGTTTTGATTGCTAGATGATTCCAGGCGGAAACGGGCAGCTTGATTTTTTTTTACCGAATTACCCAGGCCTAGACATGTCAGTTATACAGTGGAAATCGTAGGGGCAGAAAAACCACAAATATAAGCGAAAAGTGGAATTCCTTATTTGTGCAGAGCCTGGGTAGTCTTCATAATCAGTGCAATGCAGCCGTAATATTTAGTGTAGGGTGACAGTAATAATAATAAAAACAAAGTTGGAACAGACTGGGCTATATGGTCATTGCCTTGTGGCCATTGAAATCAGTGCAGAGTGGGCAGCATCTGCAGTCTTGTTAGGAGTAAGGCCACAGTTCTCTGCCTCTCCCAGACTCAAAACTAAAAGTTGTTGTCCTTGTTGAAAGTCAATGCTGTGGGTTTCAACCCTGATTGTTCAAAATATTGGTTCTTCATCAGGCCAGGCTTCCAAACGAGTCTATGGGAAAAATTAAGGGGCAGATTTACAAGCCCCTTGCGCCACTTTTGCGTCACTTTTCCCCATGTTAAAAGTGACGCAAAAGTGGTGCAATGGGCTTGTAAATCTACCCCAAGTACTTATGCTTCACAAAGGGGCTTGTAAAAAAACTAATGGTGGAAAGGCACACATATCTGTCCAACTCAGCAAGTGCAGGCTGTTCAAGAATCAAACAAAAATCTAAAGTGTTTTTTTTAATTGTTTTATTTGGTAAGATTTTGGGACCAAATGTAAGTCTCATTGAAACTTGTACCAAATGCTTTACCCAGTCAGGAAGTGTTTAGTCCTGTTGCACACTTTATTTCAGTGAATTCTTAGAGTTTCTCGTTGCTCAAATGGGTGCAGTTTCTGATATTGATACGTTTCCCTCGTCTTCATTACTTGATTTACTTGCGAGAAATTGTCACTCATAGTAGTTGAAATGTCACTCATAATTACACTGACATTATGAAAATGTCACAAATAGCAACCTGAAACCTTGGCAGCTATGCATAGTGAAGGTGGGCCAGGGAGGAGACAGAGAACCGGATACATCAACTGGGGCCTGTGATCTTGCACTGCTTCCACCGCACACAGTAGAGGGAAAATAAGAGGTGAAATTTTGCTCGCACTGCGGGAAGTGGAACAAGAGCTGGTCTGCAATGCAGGTGCCGGGGGATGGAGACAGATGCAGACAGGCAGTGGCCTGTCCTGGCACTGCACACGCTGTCATAGAGGGGATTGGATATATTTGACACTGCGTGATTTGGGGTCAAGAGGGAGCAAGGAAGGATGTGTGGATTGGAACTGCAGGCATGAGAGTGAAGGGAAATGTAGGGGGGCATGTTGTGGCACTGCCGTACAGTAGGGTGAGGTGGACACATCAGGCAATGCGGCTTAGGGGGGGACAAGGTTGATGTGTTCCGTACTGCTGCATGCCCTGGGTGTAGGGAGAGCAAGATGGATGTGTTCTGACACCCCCTAAAGTGAAGGGTGGGGAGATGTGTTCTCGTGCTGACACTGCAACGGCATGGATTGGTGTCAAGGGTGTTAAGGGAGATGTGCTCTGCCCGCATCGTGCCATGGGGACATGTTCTTATTTGGCATACACCACTATATTTTCCATTTCCGTGTTTGATTTCAGGTGCCTTTCCGCTACGGCTCTGCATCCTGATGGGTGCTGGTAAGGCAAGTTGGCGGGGCCTGGGATTCTCCAACTTAGATCGGCACCAAGCAGTAGGCACTAGGAGTTTGGCAGAATGTCTCTGGCTGCAATGGTGTGGGTCTGACTGGTGTGAATCTGTTCTAAGGCCAGGCTTTATGTGTACCACCCTGCCCCCACCTCCCCTCAGTAGTTCATGCTGTTCTGAGTTCGTCATTGCATTATTGTACCTCAAGTCAGAGCACATCACGTTTGTGCATGTCTCCACTGCTTTAATGGGGGGACCATGATGTTTGGTCATTTAATGTCAGCTGTAGATGATGGATCCCCGAACAGTGTCATGTATGTGTATGTTTGCATTGTGCTAAGGGGATTACCAGGTAATCGTTCATGCATCTCTCTGATGGATGTTACATGCGTTTTTTCTGAGTCCCCAGTTCGATTATGCAGTCTGTGCGTTCTTCTTTGTACTGCCGGTCCCCAGTGTATTCAACTGTGTAGCCTTGGACCATCATGTATGTAACTTGCATGATTGATCGAGGTAACTATTAGCAGCGATACTACATGTCTCTCGGACCTCTTTTAAGTGCTCGCCGTACTTATTCCCCAGCACCCCTTCCCCCAACCCCCAGGGGCGGCAACCTGTGAGATAGCCCCGGGCGCCACAAGCTCTAGCTACGCCCCTGCAGCAGTGAAGTAACACCGTTACAATGTACACAGCAAAACAAGGTGTGATGAAATCTAGATTGAGGTGGCTCAACAAATATGAGGAAGCTGTCCTGCACCAGTGATGTTCGGAACAATCATGTGCAGCGTTGCAACTAAATACCATCAGCAGGGTCCTTCCAGGTGTAATTTGGGCAGGAGGGGTCCATGGAATGTCAGTAATGCCACAACCTAAACATATATAGGGGTATATTGATAAGAAATTGGCGCTGGGCAGCGTCAAAAATCATTTTGCTGCCCTGCCCTTTGCCAATTTGAAAGGACAGGAATGCACCATATTTACAAGATACGATGCATTCTTATCCTTTCAGCTGGCACAAACTTTGCCACCGTATGCCAAAGCAGACACCCTTACATCATGGTGCAAAGGTGTCTGTGTTGTTGGTCCATTGTTTTTGTGCAGGAAGGGGCCCCTTCCTGCAGAAAAACAATCTCAAGAGGCGTTTTCCTCTTTCTATGTGTGCTGCAGAATGCAGCACACTTGGAATACGGGAAAACAAAAGAAACGTCAACATTTCTCCTCGTTATGCCTGCTCTAGGGAGGCACAAGCTTTTGGTACTGCTCTAGGTTTAACTGATATTGTAAATCTGAGGCAGTATCAAATTCCGTGGGTGTTAAGTGGGAACACCCACAGCAACACCGTTGGAATGCCTCTTTCAAGCAGAGTAAGACAAGGCGGCGACTTGCTTTGCCTCGCCTTACTCCATATCTCCAAGAAGGTTCCATGTTAAAATATCGATATTAAAAATATCGATGAAAAATATATCGATGTGAAAATATCGCTCACAAAAATATCGACTTCCTATACATAAACAGGTAAGTACAATAATATCGACACAAAAATATTAATGTGAAAAATATAGAAGTAAAAAAATCAACTTTAAAAAATCACATAACCTAAATAAAATTAATTTGAAAATATTAATATTATTAACAAAATAAATGTAATTTAATATATATTTTAACTAATTAAAACTAATAAACTTAATTTAATAAATATAAACACACAAAAATGTCCACATATACATATATTTACTTAAATACATTTTATTAACTATTATCTTTATTTAATTTATAAACTTTTTAAATTATATAAAAATAGAATATACACATATATAAATAATTTAAAATTAAAAAAATCTATATTTAACACATTAAATTATTAAAAAAAGAATATAACAAACATTTAATAACAAAATAAACACAATAATAGTGGAAACGTTGGATAGCGAAGGGGTAAAAATTACTATTCCCACTCCAGTGAGTGCAACAGTAAGGAAAGCACTGGATAGCAGAGAGGTAAAAATTATTATTCCCAATCCAGTGAGTGCAACAGTAGGGAAAACGTTGGATAGCATAGGGGTAAAAATTACCATTCCCACTCCAATGAGTGCAACAGTGAGGAAAGCGTTGGATAGCATAGGGGTAAAAATTACTATTGCCAATCCAGTGAGTGCAACAGTAGGGAAAGGGTTGGATAGCGTAGGGGTATACATTACCACTCCCACTCCAATGAGTGCAATAGTGAGGAAAGTGTTGGATAGCGTAGGGGTAAAAATTACTATTCCCACTCCAGTGGGTGCAACAATAGGGAAAGCATTGGATAGCAGAGTGGTAAAAATTACTATTCCCACTCCAGTGGGTGCAACAGTAGTGAAAGCGCTGGATAGCTGAGGGATAAAAATTACTATTCCAACTCCAGTGAGTGCAACAGTAGAGAAAGCGCTGTATGGAGTTTGGGTAAAAATAACTATTCCCACTCCAGTGAGTCCAACAGTAGGGAAAGCACTGGACAGCGGAGGGATAAAAATTACTATTCCAACTTCAGTGAGTGCAACATTAGGGAAAGTGCTGGATAGCGTAGGGGTAAAAATTACTATTCTTACTCCAGTGAGTGCAACAGTAGGGAAAGCATTGGATAGCATAGGGGTAAAACGTATAATTCCCACTCCAGGGAGTGCAACAGTAGGGAAAGCGCTGGATAGCGTAGGGGTAAAAATTACTATTCCCACTCCAGTAAGTGCAACAGTAGGGACTTCCTTCCTACCCTAATCCCCGATAAACCCACAACCCTCTACGGAACCAAAAACACAAAATTAAACTTAAAATAAATTAATACTAGTACAATTTTAAAACATATAATAAAATGACAAACAATTCTCATTAAAAACACTAAAATACATAACATTATTGATAATTCGATATTTTTGTCAACTATATTTTTGTAAACGATATTTAAAACGTCGATGTTTTTGAAATCGATATTACTTACCTGTATTTTTTCCCCACGATAGTTTTGCGGCGATATTTATGTCCCTCAATATTTATACAATGATATTCCTGCTCTGCACCCTCCAAGGCCATGAAAAGCCACGCAGGGTGATTTTATGTGGCCTTGTAGATATGGCTAAGCCCTGTGCACTGCTGGAAACATCACAGAAAGTGACGTTCCAGTGACACACAGGGCTTGTAAATGTTCCCCTATAGTGTCTGACATGTTTGATTCCACTAACATGTTTAAATGTTTTAACTACAAACTGCAAAATACAGGCCTAGATCTAACTGGATTGGTGCACATTGAAGTGTGTTCTGAGAGTACACTTTCAGTAGCTTAAAATACAAAAAGCACTAAACCTAACATGGGTTGACGATGCAGGAGGACACAGCCTCAATTAATGCTGTCTGTGGCCACAGGATATTTGGCTGCTCTGGTCTCTCCCACTGTGGTCCTGCACATAGGGGCTACGTAGGCTCTCGGTAGTAGGATAGGCACTGAATGCTGGTCAGGGACCCTCACAATTGCCAGATGTTGTCCAAAGTTGGTGGTCACCTGTCTCGATTGCAACCTAGCATGTCGCCATAGACAGTCACAGCATGCCTACTCTGGATGTCAGTGGTCTTGGCCAGTAGTGTAACAGGCTGAGCATAAGCCCATGCTGAAGTCTCAAATGTGCCCTCCCTGCCAGTTTACTCATGGCATGGTCTCCTTTCAGGTGCTTCCAACTCCTAATTCACTTGCCGCTATGTCTTTGGCTTTCAGTCATCTTCTCTGTGAAGTTTACGCCTGTTTATTAGGACCAAAAAAAGTTATCAGTGAAGGTTGGATGGTTTTTCCTAATTTGAGAATATCTGCCTATTGGAAATTGGTGACTCGTTTAAGACTGGTGGTAAATCAGGCATGTTATGTTAATCTCTTTCATGCTCTCAGCTCCCTGGTATTCAAAACACTTTCACTTTGCAATGCATGGACAACTGGCTTGTAAATATTTAGTCCTCAGGTTTTTAACATATGTCAAACATAATTGTACGTAGTGTCTCACACCAAAATGAGGTTCATTTTGAGCATACCTAATATTTGAGGTTTGCCGATGAGGGGGCATTTAGTTTTTGGCCAAGGAACACAAAGTGTGTGCGAGTGACATGGCAAAGATGAGATCCCTGTTCTCAAGCCCTGTAGCGTCTTAGTCACTGTGCAACATTTCCTTACTTTTGGTTACAGGCTGCACGAGCGACAAAGTATTTGTGCAATGGCTTTCAATATTTGGTAAGAAGTTTTTCTGTTATGGTGAAAGAATCTGAAACATCCAGCATTGTGAATAAAGCAGTTCTGGTTGTCTCAATCTTCAGAAGAAATCACTCTAACAACGAGAAATGTGACTTTTGCCCATAAAAGTTTAAGGCCTCATTTATGAGGCCCCTTGCGCCATCGGAACGTCATTTTTTGTGACGTTCCGTAGCGCAAGAGCCTGCGCCATATTTACGAGGCAGTACTAAGCCACTTTTTTTGGCTTAATGCTGCCTCGAAAATATTGTCCCCTTTAACACAGTTTTCTGCATTAAAGGGGTGTGCAATGGGTGTTGCTGGGGGCGTTCCCAGCAAATCGAAAATCTGAGGCAACGCCAAAAATGTATTGCTCCGCAGGGGAGGCATAAGGGAGGTACAACGAGGAGAAATATATTTATTTCTTCTCATTTTTCCTTTTTCTATGTGCGCTGCAATTTGAAGCACACATATAAAAAGGAAAAAGCCTCTTGGGATTGTTTTTGTGCAGGAAGGTTCACCTTCCTGCACAAAAACATTCAGCCCTTCAACGCAGGCTCCCTTGCACCATGGTGTAAAAGTGCCTGCGTTAGTGCACGACTGCCCATTGTGCACCAACACAGGGGAAAAGGACAGGAAGGCGCTGTATTTAATAGATATGGAGCATTCCTGCCCTTTTCTTTTGCCGTAGGGCAGCCCAGCAGGAAGGCCTGCTGTGCTGTGCTGCCCTATGACAAAAACACATAAATGAGGCCCTTGTTATGTTATGTTATGTTATGTTAATAAGGCATTTGTTAAGCGCACTATCACCGATTAGTTTCTTGGCGCTAAGATCAACAGTAACATAAACGTGGATGAGGGGTGGGGAGGTATTGAAATGCTTGTCTGTAGAGCCAGGTCTTCAAGGCTTTCCGAAATGAGAGGGGGTCTTGGCAGGTCCGGATCTCAAGAGGGAAGGTGTTCCACAAGCAGGGGGCAAGTGTTGCAAACCTACGGCCTCCAGAATGCTTAAGTTTGAAAGGGAGCGTCTGGAGGAGGCCCTGGTGGAGTGAGCGGAGGTTGCGAGATGGTACGAACCTGGTGATTAGTTGGTCAATGAATTTGGGGCTTTTGCAGTACAAGGATTTAAAGATCATACATCCTGTTTTAAAGGCACAGCGTTGGGTGACAAGAAGCCAGTGTAGTTTCATGAGTAGGGGAGTGGCTGCATGCCACCTCGGTTGATTCAAAATCAACCTCGCGGCATAGGTCTGTACCATCTGGAGACGTTTAGATAGGTAGTTGGGGAGACCTAGATAAATGGAATTCGCGTAATCCAGATGGGACAGAACAGTGGTGATCACGACCTGGGTGATTGCCTCTGAAGTGAGTAGGCGCCGGACCTTTCGAATTTTTTTTAACTGAAAAAAGCATTTGGAGACCACCTGGCCCACTTGTGCTTTTAATGAGAGATCGCAGTCCACGGTGACCCCAAGTGTTTTATCCGATGGTGAAGGGGACGGGGCTTGCCCTAACTCCAATGGCCAATAGTGGGGGCCCCAGTGCTTGGCGCTGTCCCCAGTAAGGACCAACTCCTTTTTTCCTGGGTTCAGTTTCAGCTGGTTTTGGTCCATCCAGGATTTGATGAACCTCATGGTCGACTGGAAGTGCAAGATGGAATTTTCAGAATTGTCGATAGTGAAGAGTAACTGTAAATCCTCTGAATAGTTGAAAACCCTCACCTGCTCGTCTCTAAGGGTCTGGATCAGAGGGAGGATGTATAGATTGAATAGGTGGGGTGACAGAGAGGAGCCCTGTGGCACTCCACATGTAATGGACTGTTTGGCACCAGCTGAGGCCCTTGGTAACCATTGGCCTCAAAAGTGCTTTCTGGCAACCAATCCCATGGAGCAACAGTTACCACACTAGGGCATTGGTGAGTAGCAAACATCATGCTTGTTGTTTTGTTGATTGGACAAATAGAAAATGTCAATTCTTGTAAAAGATTTTGCATAGCTTCAAATTCTGTGGTATGCATAACTGTCCTTTTCCTGAAGGTTTTATCTCAGAGGGGTGAATCTTTCATAGTTTACAAACTTTAGGTATACACTGTTGGGCACGACAAATTGTCAAGTTAAATTGGGAGGGCCTGTGCTAGGGCAAAGCAATTCTAGGCAGCCATCTTGAATGTTACAGTGAGTAGGGCACTGGAGGAGCAGATTTGCCGTAGAAGTATCAACGATACACACTTTCTCAAAGAAGAAAATAGGTCAATGTAAGCTCAGTGTGGGCGCCTAAAATCACACTACTAGCCTTGCATACTGATAATACAAATCCCAAAGTAATCAGATTTCAGAAGCTCAAATTTAAAGCTCCAATTTAAAAGAAAAACTTTCCCTTAACGCTGATTGCTAGTCATTTCAATGGAATAGTGAGTACAAAATGGTGTTAAGAGTTGCTTGTAGCATGTAGGTGAGGTAGTTCTCAATGATCCTTGACATGCAACCCTCATGATATTATATTTTTAGATATGGACCAGGACAGTGCTTGTGCTATCTGTTGCAAGACATTTTCTTGACTTACATTCGGTTTAGAGCTTGTCCATTGCTTGCCATTGGTTGTCCTTACTGTCACTCTAATTCGCTTGCTTCTTATTTGATGGCTTGTGTGGGTGTTACTTCCTTGTCATGGGTTTGTACCTTCTATGGACCCTTTACTGTGTCTTTACACTGCTTGGGCCTCATTTATGAGGCCCTACCAGCACTGTTGCGCCACCGGAACGTTACTTTTCTGACGTTCTGGTGGCTCAATGTGCCACTGGCATATTTATAAGGCCAACTAAAGCCATGTTATGTGGCTTTTCATGGCCTTTTAAATATGTACCCCTTTCATGCAGAAAACTGTGTGAAAGGGGCATTACATGGGTGTTGCTGGGGGTGTTCCCAGCAACATCCATGACTTTTTGACACTATCCCAGATTTACGTGAAATTGTAAGTCTTATGCATGCCAAAAACGTAGGCCTCCCCACGGGAGGCGTTAGGGAGGCACAACGAAGAGAAATATTTGTATTTCTCCTAGTTTTTCCTCTTTATATGTGTGCATCACACATAGAAATAGGAAAACGCCTCTTGTGATTGTTTTTGTGCAGGAAGGTTTCCCTTCCTACCCAAAAATAATCATCCCATGGTGCAAAGGTGCTTGCGCTGGCGCACGGCAGCCCATTGTGTGCCAGCGCAGGGGAAAAGGACAGGAATGAGCCATAGATACGACACATTCCTGCCCTTTCTTTTTGCCATATGGCAGCGCAGCAGTAAGGCCTGCAGCGCTGCCCTAAGGCAAAAAAAACATAAATGAGGTCCCTTGTTTTTTGGGTGCTACTTTGTCTGCTCTGTGTCCTCTCTGTGTGCTTCTTTGCCTCAAACCTGTTCCCTGTGTTACTCTGTTTCGCTGTGTGCTTCTAATCATCATGGATGCTGTACAGCTGGGCTAAAACCCATTGACAAAGCATAGGTCCCAAAGGCTTTTTGGTTTTGCCACTGCTTGTTAATTTTGACTCTAAAAATCAAATCAGACAACGTAGGTTAGCACATTTTTAAAGGTCAAAGGTCAGTGTTCCTGGTCCGAAATTGGTGTACCAGTACCTTCTTTTAGCCCTTTGATTATAAAATTAACACTCTACATATGCAAGTGGAAAGTAATATTTCATTGATTACAGGGAATGTTTATGCTGTTTGGAATAATAGTTGGGCCCAAGCCACTCTGGCATAATTTCTTTTTAATTAAATCTAGTTAAACTAAATATCATGGTGAGAGCTTTGCACTTGTCTTTCCAGTTTGCTTGCTCGCAAGCGTCTGTAGAGGATTGCCTCAAAACTGCTTCTTGCAACATTTTGAGAGATTGGTCCAATCAGTCACAGATATTTGCATTAAATATATTGTTAGAACTGAGATCTCTCTGGTGTCTTTTTGTGACTTAGGGGCATATTATCAAGGGGGTTTATCTCCGCTTTTTTGGCTTTAAAAGCCAAGAAAGCAGAGATAAAATTATCTCCCTATTACCTAGCTGTCGCTAACTCCAGTTAGCGACAGCTAGTAGGAGATAGCGACCATCTTGGGCCCCACTTTGCATGTCAGTGATATTTATCACTAATGACATGCAAAGTGGGCGTGCCAAGATGTTAGCGACTGGAAACAGTAGCTTACATCGCTATCTCCTATTACCAACTTATGGAGATATTCGCGCTAAGCGCGAATATCTCCAAAAGCTAACACCTGCCCTGAGCAGTTCTTAGCCATGTTATCCAATGGGAGGTGGATAACATGGCTAAGAGCATTAGCTCGGTAATGCATGAATATCGCTGACTTTTCAGCGATATTCATGCATTGCGGCCGATTTTTATCGCATTTGCGATAAACCTTGGTAATACCAAGGTTTATTTGCGATAAAAATCGCCGCAGCTCAGCGGTAAATTTTTGTCTCTAACCAAGCAATAGCGATAATTATCGCTATTGCTTGGTAATATGCCCCTTAGTTCTTCTAGAAGTGCTCTGCATAAACAATCCCTATTATACCACTATCTAGTAAGATGCAATGCTGTCCTGCAATCTCCCTAGAGATAGCACACACTCAAGCTGCATCATGTCTAGCATAGAATTTGTAGTAGAAGGTTGCCCTTCCAGTACAAAACACAATGGCGAGACAAACTTTTGAACATTTCACACTTTGGATGTGTGCACACAGTGCAGCACACATGCAATGTCAGACAAGTTAGGAGAAAAAAAGCATAAAATTAAATATTTTGTTATTTTTTTGGTGGACAATCCTGCCTAAATATTGTTAGTAGATGGGGCTTCGCTTCAATTGCCATAGGTGGTTGCATGGCAACACCCAGGTACTAACAATTGTCCCATCCTTAATGCAAAGTACTTGCTTTACTTTCAGTCAACTTTCCAGTGCAAAACATAGATTGGAAAATAAATTCCAAATAGACGTTTTCTATGATTTGTGTCACTTTTGAGATGCAAACCTGACGCAAAATGTTAGTAAATCTGTCCCTTAGTATGTAGCTCTCCAGGTGCTGGTGGGATCAAGTAAGACCATCTGAGGTTGACAACAGGAATACCACTGAGCTGGGTAAAACCAGCGGCTGCTGTTATTTACAGGGCTAGAAGGACACTAGACCCTAGTGGCAAGCAGCATGGACAACAAGAAGTTATCATCAGTATTATAAGGCCCTGGAGGCTTGCAATTTCCTGGTCAGTAAATGGCAGCCCGCTGCCTCCGAACGTGCGGCAGAAGCCCAGCGCCACTTAGGCGTATCGCCCGACACACGCCCCGTGAGGTCATCGTGCTACCGGGCCAAGCTCAGCGACACCAAGAATTTCACGTAGTTCCTGGTTTGTTTCCTGAGCTGAAAGAGCAGAGGAAATATCCTTTCTATAGTTGAAAGCGACAGCGGAAGTACCTTAAAATACACAGCAGGACTATTAATAGGCCCCTGATTAGCACCGGAAGGCCTAATACTTTAGGAAATACAATAACAACCAATGGCAAGGAGGAAACAAACACTGGAACCCTTCATCAGCATGACGCCCAAAATAGCGCCGCTGACTGCGTTTTCTGAGCCCCTGTGACGCTGCGCCATAATAGCCAGTGAGTGGCTCTGTCATTCGCATGTGGATATTTATCTCAAACAGAGCAACCCCACCTCATTTTTGTTAAACATTCTTTGATGTGAACATATACATTACACGCCAGTGGAATAACATTGGTGGGAGCCCTGGGCGTTTTCTATTTTAGGCGACGGGGTCGTGTGCAGTCAACACATTTTTCAATGGGGTGAAGATAGCGCAGGAGACAAGGGACAGGCCTGGGATGTTTTTCTCTGAATATATACATATAGGGGCAGATTTATGAGGCACTTGCGCCACGTTTATGCCGCTGTTGCGTCACGCAAGGCGGTGTAAACGTGGCGCATCCCTACGAACGATTTACAACGTGACGCATCTAGGCAGATGCGTCACGTTGTAAAGCCCTGCGCCGCTTGTGGGCGTTCCGGCGCAGGGTGGGCGTTCCGGGGCAGGTGCGCCTCGCAAAAGTGGCTGAGTGAAATCTATAAGATTTCACTCAGTCACTTTCAGGCCAATGCTGCGTCAAAAGCCTGCGCCTGCTTGAAGCAGGCGTAGGTCTTGACGCAGCATTGTGGAGATGGGGCACCCCATAGCCTTGCTGGAGCTGCGTCGCGCTTGCGACGCAACCCCAGCAATGCGTCACCTTTACGGCACAGATGCGTCACGCATCTGTGCCGTTTTTGCCCCATGGTGCGCCGCATCATAAATGTGGCGCACCATGGGTGGCGGAGCTGTGGCGCACTGTGGCGCATGTTAACTGGCGCATCCCTGGGGATGCGCCAGTTGACATAAATCTGCCCCATAATCTTTCCATTCACTGTATATCCTCTGGAGGGTAAAGTTGAAGATGTTTGTTAGTTGTTTGTTCATTAAGGAAGGCAATTTAGAAATGTATTGACAATGCATATTTAAATAGTAATATCTAACTATACGCCTGTTCTATGTGGAAGCACAACAAATGAAAAGTTTCAAAAATGTAGCCAACAATAAGATGAGATTGCCGAGTTATTACCATAATAAATGGAAGAAGAGTGCCCGGGAGGTAACCCTGTTTAATGGTATGGATACATACTGTACCAGTCCATAACACCATGCCACTGGATGGCAGATACAATAACTCAAGTGTGTCCCTGCCTAATTTTAGCACACTTGATATATTCAGTGTGTTGTCACCCTTGCGTTCCCAGCAATTTTACTCCCATGTTTCTGTTCCATTTTACTTTCAATTCCTTTCCTGTTTTGTCTTTCCTATTTTGTGGCTGGTCCATGCACAGAAATATGCATTAAAAATGTATGTTTTACTAGCCCTAATCCCCCTTCGGTCTCATTTTGTAACTTCTAGTTTAGAAACTGTCTGCAGGAAAACCCCTCCCTCTTGTGCTGTTATTAACTCCAATTATGATTTCCATATCTCTTGTGCATACATCAACCATCTAATATGCACGTGTTATTTCATAGCCTGATGTGTAACCTATTAACTGAAAGTTATAAGGAAGTAAGGATTAGTAATATATACATAGCAAACTTTCATTGACCTGAATAATGCTTGTTTAATTTTCTGTTTGATAACATCAATATGCAAATGAAGCATATATTATTATAAATATGCTTCTCTTTCAGTGCATCTGCCAATTCATATGTTCTGTTTGTGGAACTTGCATTAAAAATGAGAAAGCAGCGTTACTTAGCAGCCAAGGGGCGGTACCATGGGTGGTGCATTGGCGTTCCCATACAACCACCCAATGTTTCTGATGCTATTTCCTATTTACTTAAAAAAGTAGATACGTTTAACGTCAGAAAATAGCGACCACTACAGATAGGATCTATGAAGGAGAAATGCTTTTATTTCTCCTTTCTTTTCTGACTTTGTGTGTGTGTTGCACTGTACAGCACACATACAAAGTGAGAAAAGGTTGAAAGTGTCTCAGCATAGTATGTTGTACTGGAAGGGAATCCTTCCAGTACAAAACATATCAAAACCTATACTAGACTATGGTGCAAAGGTGTGTCCGTGGCGCACGGCCACACATTTCTGCCCCATGGTTAGGTATAGGGGAGGAGAGTGCTATATTTCTGTAAATATGGCGCTCTCCTGCTCTCTCCTTCTCACGCAGCACTGCATTTGCGGCTGCAATGCGTGAGAAACTGGTACATCTGGCCCTAAAGGCTGTAAAAATACCACATGCATAATTAAAACTTTAATGACTTAGATACTAATCTATATTGAGAAGTAAATCGAAATTAAGCTAATAGGCGCATAATCGACCTCGAGCAATCCCAGGTCCAGGTGTTGTAGCTAATGGCAACCAGCAAGGCTGTTGCAAAGTGTGAAAAAGTTGCTATAGGCGAACAAAGTGGTACAAAAGGGGGGGGGTGATGGACGGAGCATCTGAACCAATCAAACACTCACACCCAGTCAACAGATCTGGTTCAGATGCTCCGTCCATCACCACCCCCTTTTGTACCGCTTTGTTCCCCATAAGTTGGCAGGGTATGCTCAGACTTGAGTCCCTTGCTCACTTTGCCACTGGATTCAAGCAAGCCTGGCTGAAGACGGCTGTAATGCCAGAAACCGGTCCTCGGAAGCTTGTTTCCGGTCCAGGGAAGGCATGGCTTGGCAGTTCGGACTGGACTGTTCCCATGAGGCACAGGGTCAGACTGATTTGCATATGGCCATGTCTAAACTGGGGTGGCAGAGTGGGCTAAAGAACGGTGATGGATTAAACCCAGATCTGTTGACTGGGTGTGAGTGTTTGATTGGTTCAGATGCTCCGTCCATCACCACCCCCTTTTGTACCCCATTGGGAAAAGGACATTGAAAAGGAGCAGTTAGGAAATACCATCTGCTGGGGGGACAGGGTCGGGTCTATGTTTATGTCCCATGTCCAAAACTGCACGGGTCGTGTGGACCTGGGGAATGGTCTATTTAAATGCCATGAAATTAATGTATGAATGGATGACAGGATTTCTAAAGCATGCGGCTACTCAGAAGAGTAGGGGCATTGGAGACACAAACGCTATTCAAGGAAAACATTTGTAATTCTTTTTCAGATTACACTGGCCCACGTCCTTGGAGTTCACTGAACCTGCTGAGTGAACCTTACCTTTAGCGCGCGGCTTCAAGGACCCCAACCTTGCATGCTTGGAAAGCAGTGCTCCCAGAAGTCACTTGCCTGCCTCCACTTGAACATCGGCTGATGGCTGCCTGCGGAGGGGCTCTTGACATCCACCTTTTGCCTTTCCAAGGACAATTAGTTGATCCTGGTGGTCTTTTTGGTAATCTTACCAGACACTTTCCGATTTCTCTCTAAGCTTTCCTGAGATGTCTTCCATCACTACCATAAGCTCCTCCATATGTTCCCACCCTAACTGATCAAATCTTATTCACCGTGAAACTGTTCTTATGTGCAGCATTTCATGCTGACGTGATTTTTGGCGCTATTTCAGGAATAAATAAATAAATACATCAATTGTGAGCATGAAACTGCAGAGTAATGCATCTTAGTTTGAAGTAACCGGTATTTAAACCCTGGGGCACAACTGACATAGCAGACCAGAGGTTCCTTTAATGCTTATATTTTCACAGCATGGAATAGGTAAATAACTTGTGATGGTAAGACTGCCCTTCGTGTCCTGTTGAGCACTCATTGGCTGTCTCTCTTTGTACAACGGCCTCGGTGTCACCATTAATCCACCACTGCTGAATGCTCTTCCACACAATCAGACACTATATAATTCAAGCATAACTTTTCTGGGAACCCACTCTACCTCTTTGTTTTAGTTTTATATTGCGTGAACTCAACCTGAAGGTATCAGAGCGCTTTACATGAGCACCAGTTGTGTTAGAGACAGACCCATTAATTTTTCGTTAGGTCACTTGAAGCCGTCGGCCACTCTAGCCGTTAGGCCACATCTTCTCCCCATTTTCTTGTTATATATTCATGAGGATAGTCTGTCTCAAACAACCAACAAGAATAAACTCAGAGATTGGGAAACAAATAACACAAAATAGTGTGCTAAGCAATAAGTAGCAACACCCTTGAAGGCTTATCTTTAAAATAAATTAGAAATGCTGTTGGTATCAACCAGATAGATACAGCCCAAAAGAATCAGGGAAGGAATTCACAGATGGGAATCCTATATATTGTCAATGATTAATTTGTTAAAAAAATTGCAGGGGCCCAAATATTTCTTTAAAAGCCCTTCAATGCTGGGATTGCTGAATACACAGGCTGCCTGCTTTTTCTTCCCACCTCAAGCCTCTTTCTTCCATCACCATGCACTTCCTGTCTCTTTAACTCACTCTAGAAGGCTTTTAGGTCTGGCCTTAGAGACAGCTTGATCTGTGTTGCAAGACAGTTGGTTTTCCAAAATATACATACATAACATATATACCAAGAAGGGGTTTTGGTCAGCAGGCTTAGTCAATTGGATTGTTACATTATCATTCACGTTATAATTCCACCCACCACAGCATAGGGCAATGGGTTAGCCCACTGTACCCATTGGCTACCTTTACTTTGAGTGACTGCACAAAGCGTGTGCACATTGTTCGCATCCACATCAAAATAGTTCCTTTCTCTTCAGTGAAAATTGTGGTTCAAAGTGTGCTTCATAAATGTATATATTTGTTGTATTAATTTCACATGTTGGCTATTTATTTTGCCTCTACCTCGAGTGCCCAATTAGATGGTGGTTTATTGTCTGTCTCCTTTTTTAATTGCTGTTATACCAGGTGTCTAAGTGACATTGTAAAATTGTGGCAGCCTGTGATTTGACTGCTTGATTAGGTGATAATTTAGTCTTATCTCTGCCACAAAATATTACATATAAGATGCAAGGCACAGCCGGGAAGCTTGTTATTTAAAAACATCACTTGTAAAATAGTCACATCAGTGAACACTGTTTACATTTCAAATTGTATTGTAAGCATGTGGCAGTCTCACTGAGTTCCCAGCATGTTTTCTTTTTTTGCTTTTAATTTGTGTGGCATGTGTTCGCAATAAAAAGTTTTCAAAAAATCACCCCAGATTTCCTAGCCCACATATATGAGCTTTGTTTGTACTTGTTTCCTTTTGATGCTATTTTCCTATTTAAAATTTTCCTCCTTTCTCCTTTTTTTGGTGTTCTCTCTCTTGCTGTGGGTCAGTCTAATGAGGAAAATATGTCCTGAAAATGCCCAAAACTGAATGTAAAATGAATGCAATTAGTGGTACATATTAAGCACTGTCTGTAATTCCTGCTCTAAGCAACCCATCAAATGTAAAACAAAGCTTAAACATATACAAATATAAGAAAATGATTAAAAAAATGTACAATGTACAAAATGTACTGACTTGAAATCCCTGAATTGGCTGCCTTTTGAAGCCAGAATACATCTGAAAATCGCCTGCATGACACACAAGGCGGTACACCTAAACTCACCCGGCTACCTCGCTCAGAAATTGACAATCTCTGGGGGAATTAGAAACACGAGAGGCACAAACAATCTTCTGCTGAAACCTCGAAGATTCCGGAAGGAAAAAACATACAAGCGCTCCTTCTCAGGAATGGCACCTAGGATCTGGAACTCACTCCCTCCCGAAACCAGGCTTATCTCCTCCACTACACTCTTTAAAAAAGAAGTAAAAGCTATCCTCATGGCTAAATACACTTGAACTACTATCTCGAACCCTATTAACACCCTGCACCGATCTGTATTACATGTTTGACCCCTTATTTGTATGAGTTGTCTTATCATTCACATGATTGGCTTTGTAGTCACTTAGTTGTACTATTTGTACTGTGATTTATTGATTTACTTGTTTGACCATGTTCCCCCATGCACCCTTCTATGTAAAGCTTGATTTACTGGTTTGACTATGTTCCCTCATGTACCCTTGTATGTAAAGCGCTCTGATATCTGCGAAGATCTTGTTCGCGCTATATAAAACTGTTAAAATAAATAAATAAAAATAAATACAAACAACTGCATTTTTCAATTCGGGCATCGTGATGCCACAATTATCAGCAACCTAACAAGTAAACCATACGCCTTCTTTTTATATTATCCAATACTAGCAGCCCGTCCCGACCTTGTCCGGGAGCAATCAGGCTTCAGGACCCCCACCCGCCCCGGCCCCCGCCTGCCCCAACATTGTCCGTGGGTCCCCCGGAGTAGCAGCCCGTCCCGACCTTGGCTTCAGGGCCACCGCCCGCCCCGACATTGCCCGTGGGTCCCCTGGAGCCTTACCTCATCTGCCGCACCTCCCCGTGCTCCTGAGTTCACCGGTCCGCCGCTCCTCGCTGCTCCTCCCCGCCTGTCCGCCGCTCCTCTCCGCTCCTCCCAGCCTGTCCGCAGCTCCTCACCACTCCTCCCAGCCTGTCCACAGCTCCTCCCCACGCTCATGTCCGCCGCTCCTCCTCGCGCTCCTGGACGCCGCTCCTCCCCGCGCTCCTGATGTCAGCACGCAAGTTGCGGCCGGCGCTACTTCCATGGGACTACTTTTTATTTTCACGTACATTTTTTAAATAACTTAATTTTTTTAATTTATATAGCCTATGTCCATCTGCACACCCTGACAATTACAACGATGTATCGGGTGTGTGGATTGGCGCTGTGGTTCCCGAGTTTACCCGCCTCAAAGGTTCAAAGTTCTTCCTTTATAATAGTATTATAGATGACAACCAAAATGTTCCTATTTGGTGTATTATTCTTTAAGACCACACCTCAGGCCCAAAGTAATGGCCGTACACTTTCTGTACTGAACCTCAATAGAGGAAGCTTCCACCGCAATCTTGCAGTTTGTGAAAATTGCGCTTTGCAGTTTCCGTTCTGCTGGGTAAGAAACTTGAGTGTTCGTCTTCATGGTGAGTGTGCAAATAGACACTCCTCTTCACCTGCCAGCTCGTCTGTATCGAAGCCTTCTGCTTCCAATTAACCGAGTGGCGTAGCAAGGGGGCACAAGTTTTGGGGGTGG
Organism: Lissotriton helveticus; assembly: GCF_964261635.1. Taxonomy (NCBI): domain Eukaryota; kingdom Metazoa; phylum Chordata; class Amphibia; order Caudata; family Salamandridae; genus Lissotriton; species Lissotriton helveticus. The sequence goes on along the minus strand of NC_136061.1, from coordinate 283,274,402 downwards.
CGGCTTCCCCCCGCTCTTACCTGTGGTTGTCACGGGTAGCCGCCACGGAGATCGTCAACACACCTCCCCCCCGCTCTTACACACGGCCGCGGGGTGGCTCATGCAGGGGCCGCGACAGGCGGCAATAAGTCTAGCTATGCTACGGAATTAACACACATACAGCCGCCATCTTGAAGTTGACTCTGAGCGCTCCAGCTCTGAAGACCAGCGGAAACTGTACTGTGTAAGTGTATAGTGACAAAGACGTTTATTCCTCACACTGCTCTGCTTCACATGCCTAAGTGCATCCCAAGCACGCAGCAACGTGGCTATAACATGTCTCTGAACCAGACGCACAACACCAAAAGTTTGGTGAGGTGATACAATAAGCACATACCTAGCAAGCTGGTTGTGTCTGAGGTGACCACACTGATCAGACTTTGGCGGCCACATAAGCAGCATGAAATGGGCAATGGTGCTGGAACCATTTTTAAAATGGGGGTGCTGCCATTGATGTGATATCACTGAAGCCACAGTGATTGTGAAGGATCCAGGCGTCATACAAAAAACGCAAGTGTATCGAAAGAGCAATGCCTATTCAATAGGATAGTGGTAAGGGTGTGCTAGGGTTGCCAGCTGGCAGCTCTTTTGTTGGCACCACCGGCATTTTGATGTCCCACCGACACAAAAAAAAGCAAAATCACCTAAAGCCAGAATTTTTAATCCTTATTTACACATGCTTCAAACAGCACATATTAATAAAAAAGCACTGTTAAATGTGTTCTAGAGATGCACTAGTGATCCCTGACAAATAATTAAAGTAACAAAGGCAGAAAGTCATGTTACAAATTAATTAATACGTTTATATTTAAAGTCCTATTTAGTATCAGTTTTCGGCATTTGCTGACTCTTAAAACAGCAGCAGGTCGATATTTTTTTTCTTGGAAAGGTGGCAACTCTACATATATAAGTGGGATGCATTTTGGAGCACTGATGCGGTAGCACACTGTAATTTACAGACAGTACATTTTCCGTTGAAATGGTCACAAAATGTGTGTAGATATGCAGTTTTACTGGTAAAAATATAAAGTGCAAAACTGAATATGTGTGGAAATTGACATTCTGTAAATATTTATCACTTGCGCATCACCAAGTAAAGTGTCTTGATTTCTGTTGGTCCTATTAAAATCTTTCAGCCTGATTCATGTACATGCCGTTTTGCGTGTCCCTAATAGCGAATCATAGCGATTCGCTATTGAGGACACGCAAAACGGCATTCATGTAGGAATTGCTACTTAAATAGCGATTCCTACATGTTCTTTATTTGCGAGTAGCAATTTGCTACTCGCAAATACTCCCCATTCATTCCTATGGGCCAAGAGGCCCATAGGAATGAATGGGGAGTATCCCTCATTTGCGAGTAGCAATTTGCTACTCGCAAATGAGATAGCGATTTTAATGGTGCCAGGGGTGTCCAAAGGACGCCCTGTAGCACCCCTAAAATGCACATTTGAACAGGTGTTGCGCGCACACATGTCCAAAGGACATGTGTGTGTGCAACATGCAACTTAGAAAAATGCTTTTAAAAGCATTTTTCTGAGTTTTTGCTATTTACCGACAGGTCTGACCTCTCGGTAAATAGCGGCCCCAAAAGTCCAAAATCGCTATTTTGTTTTGTGTCATGAATAGCATTTGAGGAATCTCTATTAGAGATTCCTTAAATGCCATTCCACGCAAATATGCGAATTCTTACATAGCGATTTTTGCATTTGGTATCATGAATACCAAATGCAAAAATCGCACTCGCAAAGGGCCAGATTCTCAGAATCTGGCCCTTTGCGAGTGCAATTTACCTACATGAATCAGGCTGTTTGTTTCCATCACACTTCAGAATTACACAAAATTGCTTCATTTGTGCTTTCCCAATTGCTGATATAATTTGAAATATGTCTATAGTTCATTTCCCAATATTGAAATGTTTGCTGTGGGTTAGAAAAAAAGCTGACATGCCTTGGCCTTTCCATTCATTTCCTGTACCCAGCTGGATTGTCACAGAAATTGCTTTTACAGAATCCTCTCAGGACACTCCAAGTTTCCAAATAAGCAGCAACTTGTTGGAAGATATAGTCTGATATTAGACCTTTGCCTTTGAACGTGCAGCAAATGTTGCAGGATCAGGGGCTTAGCTTGGTCAGTAAGATTGGTATGGGGGGGGGGGGCTTCAGATTTCCAGACAGTCACCCTGGCATATAATGTCAAAATACAATATACAACAAGCAGGGTGCATGAGAGGGGCTTATGTGGCAGTGGAGAGGGAGAGAAATGCGGATTGGTATCAGTACTAAGTGAGAGAAAACATTATTTTGTAATATAATCAAGATTTTTTAGGACTTTCAAAACAGAGATGAGAGTGTGTGTGTGTTCTTGTCAGTGTGTGGTTGCAAAAAATCCCAGGTGAAATCCGACAGACCATACCCGACTGAAAGCACATGCACCCAACTATTCCTCAGAAATACATTTATTTCAAATCCATGGATTTGAAACGTATGGATATATTACATTGGTCCCTCATAGGAAGGACAAATGTGCTAAAAATGACGATGCTGCCCAAGCTTCTCTATCTGTTTAGATCCATCCCATATTTGATTGAGGAGAAGGTGTTGAAAAAAATCGAGTCTATTTTTAATAGCTTTTTATGGCAGTATGGTAAGACCAGGCAGTCAACAAGACTCATGACTCTCCCTCAGGAACGTCGAGGTTTAGGAGCCCCAAACATAAGGTTCTACCACTGGGCCTGTCTGCTGGCGCAGATGCCCATTCTATTTGAATCAGCACCTAACGAAAGAGTTATTCTAGATCCATCCTCCGATCTATATGTTATCCCATCAATTTACGAATTATTGATCGGAAAGGAAGCCGTGGGCGTACTATTGAGAAAAAACTGGCCGCAGATTTTTTAAGAAAACCCGATACAAGGCTCCTATAAGCGCCTGGGATCAGTGGAAAAAATTTCAGAAATGGCTACGCGTTCCCAGAGTCAACATGCACACGCCGTTATGGAAATCAGATCACTTTTCAAATCTAAGTATGGACAGTGCATGGAAACTCCGGGAACAGCAGGGTATCCAGACGGTGGGCGACGTAAAGCAGAATGGTAGCATCATGAGCTTAGCCGCCATACAGCAGAAGTATGGCCTATCTAGCGGTCAAAGCTTCAAGTATCTTCAGGTTTCGCAAACGCTTATTGCTGCGAGTTCTGATGTAGCCATCGACGCCAAATGCCCTATGATTGAATACCTTGCAACAGGTGGGAATAGGATTCGGGTTTTATATCAGAACCTAATTGAAAGGGTGCCTGACGACCTCGAGAAGCATGAGACCGCCTGGGCAGTTAAATTGCAAGACCCGGATGTGGATCTAGATAAAGCTCTATATCTGGATAAACAGATACTGCGGTCCTCAAATATGAAGGTGCAGCATTTTAAAACACTCTTCAATCTGTATTATACACCATCTAAATTACATGATTGGGGTATGAGGACGGATAGTAACTGTCCCAGGTGTCAGAAAGGGCCTGGGGATCTCCTGCACATGTTTTTTCACTGCGAGAAGCTTAGTATAATCAAAACTGAGATTGAGAAATTCCTGGAGGGGCTGCTAGGCTCTAAGATCAGTCTATCCCCGACAGTGATGATTCTCGGCAGTGATCGTAAGCTTGGCCTTAATAACAGTGAAAAGGAGGCATTAGTCTTCTTAGCTGTCGCTGTACTGCGTATTCTGCTAGCGGCGGCCTGGAAAGACTCAAATGCTCCAACTTTTCAAATGTGGCTGACTAGGCTTCTCGGAATCCATAATATTGAATCCGCACTGTATTTGTACAAGGGTAGGAAACTGCGGGATCTTGGATGTAAAATCTGGGCTCCCCTGAAAGCCTGGAGGAAGGGCCAGCTATAATTAACTAGGCCTGGGTTTGGGGGGACTTGAATCCTATGTTTGTAAAAAAAAAAAAAAATCTGGATATATTTTATGGATACCTTGTAAATACTTGAAAAGCTCCCACCCCCTTTTCAACCACCCCTCCCCGTCTAGTCTGCTAGTTTTATACATATTTATATGGATATTTATATATTTATTTATATATGTCTTTTTTATGGATTGTCTGCAAAGCTTTTTCATGAACTGTTTTTTAAATTTGACGTAATTTTCTAACATCTCGAAGATTCGCTGTATCATTCATCTGATTCCTCTGTACATTGCATTTTTCTTTTGTACCGTATGAATTCTCAATAAAAAAAAGAAAATACATTTATTAGTGTGGGGGGTAACACCCCACACACCCCCTTGAAGCTACACCTTTGAGCGGGACACACACAAATTGTATAGGCATCTCTATTGCTCATTCACCTTCTGAACTCCAGCATGGTTAATTCTGGGAATGCTGCAGCACACCCAAACGCCTACTCCCAGCGCCTATGGAAACGGTATATATATATATATATATATATATATATATATATATATATATATATATATATATATATATATATATATATATTACCTACTGGCGGTCGCCAGTAGGTATATATAGTTAGGATTTTTTCTCTATGGGTTTTTTGAAAATTCTATGTCTAATAACTTTGCCGTTTGTGGACGGAATTGGCTGAAATTTTCAGGAAAATGGCACATTTTGTTTCTGAGCAGCCCCTGAAAATTGGGGGGGGTTTCGTCCAGGGGGGGTCGAGAAAAAAGGGGGGTCCCAAAACGTGTTTTTAACATTGAGTTTTCCATAGGGCGGTTGGCCTCACTTTTAGCCCGAACGGCTGAATGGATTTGCACGAAACTTGGCAAAATTGTAGGGACTGGTAGCCCGATGTGCCTTTTGTAGGTCTCAATATATGTGCTCCAGTGGATTTTGAGAAATTAACGTTTAAAAAAAGATATATATCTGTAACAGCGGACCGGGCAGCGTCCCAGGACGCGTACTTTTCGCGCAACGGAGCTTTGTGAAGCGAAGCTGATTGGTTCTCCGGCGTCTGTCAACATTCCAAACAGTCCGTAGCGGCCGCCATCTTGTCTCTCGGTAGGATCGAGAGACAAGAGGAGGCGAAAGCGAAGGGGCAAATGACCATAAGGGGGAATAGTAGATCCTCGCTGACCCCCTAGGTTTGATGTGGAGGTTTTAAAAGGGCCCCGCGGGGCAAAAAAAAATAATAATAATAATAATCGAACGGCTGAATGGATTTGCACGAAACTTGGCAAAATTGTAGGGACTGGTAGCCCGATGTGCCTTTGCTAGGTCTCAATATATGTGCTTCAGTGGATTTTGAGAAATTAACGTTCAAAAAAAGATATATATCTGTAACAGCGCACCGCTTCGCGTACTTTTCGCGTTACGGAGCTTTGCGAAGCGAAGCTGATTGGCTCTCCGGTGTCTGTAAACATTCCAAACAGTACGTAGCGGCCGCCATCTTGTCTCTCGGTAGGATCGAGAGACAAGAGGAGGCCAAAGCGAAGGGGCAAATGACCATAAGGGGGCATAGTAGATCCTCGCTGACCCCCTAGGTTTGATGTGGAGGTTTTAAAAGGGCCCCGCGGGGCAAAAAAAAAAATAATAATAATAATCGAACGGCTGATGACCATAAGGGGGCATAGTAGATCCTCGCTGACCCCCTAGGTTTGATGTGGAGGTTTTAAAAGGTCCCCGCGGGGCAAAAAAAAATAATAATAATAATAATCGAACGGCTGAATGGATTTGCACGAAACTTGGTAAAATATTAGGGACTGGTAGCCCGATGTGCCTTTGCTATGTCTCAATATATGTGCTTCAGTGCATTTTGAGAAATTAACGTTCAAAAACAAGATATATATCTGTAACAGCGCTCCGCTTCGCGGAGATAAAATTATATGTGTATTACCTAGCTGTTGCTAACACCAGTTAGCGACGGCTAGTAGGAGATAGCGACCATCTTGGGTCCCACTTTGCATGTGAGTGATATTTATCACTAATGACATGCAAAGTGGGCATGCCAAGATGTTAGCGACTGGAAACAGTCGCTAACATCGCTATCTCCTATTATCAACTTTTGGAAATATTCGAGATAAGCGCGAATATCTCCAAAAAGTAACAGCTGCCCTGAGCAGTTCTTAGCCATGTTATCCAATGGGAGGTGGATAACATGGCTAAGAGCATTAGCTCGGTAATGCATGAATATCGCGGAGTTTTCAGCGACATTAATGCATTGCGCTCGTTTTTTATCGTATTTGCGATAAACCTTGATAATAGCAAGGTTTATCTGCGATAATTTCTGACGGTAAAAAAATCTTTGCAATGCATCGTTAGGGATAAATATCGCTTAACTTTGGTAATATGCCCCAACGTCTGTTAACGTTCGATTCGAAGGAAATCAGGAATTGTTGAAAAACATTGTGTGCGCCATCTTGTCTTTTTTCAAATGCCACACTTTTGTCGTGCACGGCAGCCATTTTAGATGCCTTGACCAGATCCACTCTGTGAACGCTGTCGATCCTTAGCATGGCTCCCCACCCTCGCAAGCATCTCCCCCAGGCAGTGGTCACCCCCGCTCTCTGTTTTATGCATGGGTAATAAACCTCCCCCCATCTGCGCTGTTCTTCCCTGAGAATCACACCCTGTGCCCGCCCGACACCTCCCTTTCGCCCTATTCACTACCGCACCCTCTGACACTCCTTTTCCTCTGTGTCCGATTGTCCAGGCCGGTCCTAGGCTATCAGCTAGCCCTGCAGATGTAGTTTATGGCCACAGCTGTAAAGAATCACCCGTCTTCAAAGGAGTTATAGTAGATCAAGGCCCACACTCGATGAGATCCGTCACAGCAGAAGCGTTGCTATTATCTGAAAACCATTCTGTATTGTGATTGGGGAGGGGACCGAGCGTGAAGCGGAAGATTCCAGGGATGACTCTTTGTACATCAAAGTTTTTACAATTATGTGTCACATTAAAAATATATAGCACTCCGACAAAGTAGTAAGATTATAAAACTTTAATAATTTATAAATATATACAAGAAAACAAAAATAGTAATAACATATAAACATTTTTAGAGAAAAACAACGAAGTAGCGGTCGGCTGTGCGAATAGTCCCAACGCAGCACAACGTCCAGATTTCCGGCGTGGGGCGTCGCGGGGGGTGGGTGATCAGTAGCAAACTGTTGTGCGAATAGTTCCAAGGCAGCAGAACGCGCCGAAATCTAGATGACACAAAAGTGATGTCTAGTAAGTTGCCACCCAGCAAATAACGGCGTGGGGCGTCGCGGGGGGTGGGTCATCAGTAGCAAACTGTTGTGCGAATAGTTCCAAGGCAGCAGAACGATGGCACCAAGGTGATGTCCAGTAAGTTGCCGCACTGGTTTTGGTATCCTACAATGCTGCTCCGAATAACGGCGTGGAGCGCCCCGGGGGAGGCGGCGTGAACGGGCCTCTCCAGGTGGAGTCTCGTCTGTTGTAGTGGGGCGCCCCTTTACCGTTTCAGTTGCCATTCCGTCCGCTTTTGGTCCACTGTGTCAAAATCCGCCATTCAGCTGAGTTGCGCCCACTCTTGCTGTGCAGCGATAGGCGGCTGTCACAGGACTCTCAAAATGGCGGCAGGCTGTTTCCTTTTTGGGCCTGGTCCACTGAAATGGCCCTGGGACACCTTGGAAATCGGACGCTTGTCTGCTAGGTCTTGGACCCCATTCTCGAAAGCGTCCCCTCCGCCTTGAGAATTCATCAAAAGTTTTGGGGGCCCCGACTCCTGCAGGCTTCTGGTGGGGAGCGGCTGCCATGATTGCTCGCGGAATGACCACGACGGAGCTACGAGATGGTGGTGCTCTCATGGTGACGCCAGCTTCAGTCTGAAACATCCAGAAACAAGGTGGGGCTTTCATCGTTTGGGGGAAAAAAAAAGTTTTCATCCAATGAAAAGTGTTGTTTTTAGGTCATATGATGAAGCCTTCCATCATTAGGAAACCAAAAGTAAAATGAACCAATGAAAAGTTTTATAAACAAGTCACATGACCTGTTATGCGGCATAGGGTATAAAATGCGGAGAAAATACGTTGGCACGTGAGGCGGCGTCAGTAGCGGACCGATGTGCGAATAGGCCGAAGGCAATACAACGCGCCAAGATCCGGATGGCATCGAGGTGGTGTCATAGTTGAGAGTTCTGAGCAGCGGTTGTAACACTGTCTGAAGCTTATTTGCAGCTGCTGCAGCTTCACTACGCGCCAAGATCCGGATGGCACCGAGGTGGTGTGTAGGAAGTTGCCGCACTGGTGTGGCCATCCTACAATGCTGAAAGTCGGCGTGGGGCGCCCCGTTGGCCTGTGAGTTTGCGTCAGTAGCGGACCGATGTGCGAATAGGCCGAAGGCAGCACAACGCGCCAAGATCCGGATGGCACCGAGGTGGTGTCTAGTAAGTTGTCGCACTTCTGTGGCCATCCTACAATGTTGAAAGTCGGCGTGGGGCGCCCCGTTGGCCTGTGAGATGGTGTCAGTAGCGGACTGATGTGTGAATGGGGCCAAAGGCAGCGCAACAATATTTTCTACTATATTTCCGGTGTAGAAGAGACCACAAGGCGCTGAGATGCCAAGATCCGGATGGCACCGAGGTGGTGTGTAGCAAGTTGCCGCACTGGTGTGGCCATCCTACAATGCTGAAAGTCGGCGTGGGGCGCCCCGTTGGCCTGTGAGATGGCGTCAGTAGCGGACCGATGTGCGAATAGGCCGAAGGCAGCACAACAATATTTTCTGACTGACACCACAAGGCGCTGAGATGCCAAGATCCGGATGGCACCGAGGTGATGTCTAAGTTGCGGACTGATGTGCGAATGGGGCCAAAGGCAGCGTAACAATATTTTTTGTATGGAAGATACCACTAGGCGTTGAGATGCCAAGATTCGGATGGCACTGAGGTGATGTCTAGCAAGTTGGTGTGGTCATCCTACAATGCTGAAACTCGGCGTGGGTCACCCTATTAGCCTGTGAGATGGCGTCAGTAGCGGACCGATGTGCGAATAGGCCGAAGGCAGCACAACGCGCCAAGATCCGGATGTCACCGTGGTGGTTTCATAGTTGAGAGGCACTTCATCTGCAGTGGGGCGCCGAGATCCGGATGGCACCGAGGTGATGTCTAGCAAGTTGCTGTACTGGTGTGGTCATCCTACAATGCTGAAACTCGGCGTGGGTCGCCCCATTAGCCTGTGAGATGGCGTCAGTAGCGGACCGATGTGCGAATAGGCCGAAGGCAGCACAACGCGCCAAGATCCGGATGTCACCGTGGTGGTTTCATAGTTGAGAGGCACTTCATCTGCAGTGGGGCGCCGAGATCCGGATGGCACCGAGGTGATGTCTAGCAAGTTGCTGTACTGGTGTGGTCATCCTACAATGCTGAAACTCGGCGTGGGTCGCCTCATTAGCCTGTGAGATGGCGTCAGTAGCGGACCGATGTGCGAATAGGCCGAAGGCAGCACAACGCGCCAAGATCCGGATGTCACCGTGGTGGTTTCATAGTTGAGAGGCACTTCATCTGCAGTGGGGCGCCGAGATCCGGATGGCACCGAGGTGATGTCTAGCAAGTTGCTGTACTTGTGTGGTCATCCTACAATGCTGAAACTCGGCGTGGGTCGCCCCATTAGCCTGTGAGATAGCAGTTCTTTGGATTTGGGCCTGGCTCGTCTGCTGTAGTGGGGCGCCCCTTTACCGTTTCAGTTGCCATTCAGCTGAGTTTCGGCTGCTCTTGATGCTACAGCGACAGGCGGCTGCAACAGGACTCTCAAAATGGCGGCCTGTTCTTTGGATTTGGGCCTGGTCCACTAAAATGGCCCTGGGACACCTTAGAACTCGGACGTTCGATTTTTTTTTCCTTTCCTGTACATGCAAAAAAAGGTAAATGCCCGGTACGTTACACGCTTCATCTGCCACGATGAACTCTCTAGAGGAACCGAAAAAAAATATAGTTGTGGTAACTATACCATGCATTGTCATATGGAGAGGTGGCACCAATTAATTATAGTGCTGCATAAAAGAGAGATTTGGAGGAGAACCCCTGACCTGCTAGTACATTCATCAAAGAAGTGGCACTGAGAGCTTCAGAGGCAAGGGAAACGGTCCCAAATATTTAGAAGAACTTTGGAAAGATTAAAATGACATGTTTAGATTGTGGCAAATTTATTTCATGTGGACATCTGAGTGTTACTCTAATAAATACAGCATATGAACATCATCATAGTCGATGGTTGGTAGAGACATTTTGACTATATCCTGGACCTGCCCGTCCTCGCCCAAAATGGCGCCAGAATAAATGGGACTCGTAACTCCTTGTTGTGTACTGGTTGCAGAACCTTGAAATCACGAGATACGTATGCAGTTTTGAAGCACATGGCGGGCGGGGACGAGAATTGATTGAATATTTCGACATCCCTATTGATATTAAGTTCTGATGTGTTATTGATTACTGTACTGTTGAAAGTTCGAATTAACGTCACCCATGGTACTTGCCCGCAAATGTATATCTAGATAATTTTATTGTAACTGGCCCTGTCGTATTTTAATTATAAAATGTACGTCCACCGATTCCGTAACTGTTAGACACCTTAGTTCTTGCAACCTAATGGCCCGCCCGTTACGTTCCTCTACAGTGTAAATGTCTATTCATCATATACGATTACAGTTTGCTCCGTGGCCGGCCCACGTGGTTATAGGCTCGTATTTGTATAATGAAATTTTCACAATAAAGGTTTTTAAAAGAAAACATGGTAGTAGTATATACATTGGTAAAGTTTTTAATAATAGTCACTGTTTTAGAATCATTAAAAGGCAAGTGAAATAAAGCAGACCAATTACATGAAGGGTAAAAGGTATAATACGAAGGAACGCAGTAAAGATAAATGGTCAAGGGCTGTTGTGTTTTCTATTCCTGCAACATAAAGTGATCGATAAGAATCTCATATTCAGGCGTATCGGCGACTAAGACAGCAGGTCGACCCTCTTTTGCTCAACGGCTCCGTCATGGGACGAAGAAACGCTCTTTTTCTCGAAAAAAGAATATATTTTACTTGCAGGACAGTTGTAAAATTTCCGGGAAAGTACATTAGCCTGGAACATTATAACATATATTTAAGAAAAAATAATGTTCGGAAGTAATGAAAAGCGTAATTTTTAGGTCATATGACCAAGCCTTTCATCATTACAATAAGAAAAGTAAAATGAACCAATGAAAAGTTTTATTAACAAGTCACATGACTTGTTATGCTTACGTTACGCGCTGCGCGCCCCGGATGACTTCCGGATGCGCTAACGCGGCGCGTCATATGACGCATTACGCGACAACGCAGGTACAGAATATAGTCAAAATGTCTCCACCAACCAGCGGTCGGAACACAACCCCTTTCAGCAGGCTAAATAGTTCTGTTAAATGACAACAGAAGGGACAGGCAACAAGAACCATCAGTCAAAGAGGGGAGGGCTAGTTCTTCTCTACCGGGTTACATTGGGGCGCTACCGGAACTGATCGAATTGGTAGTCTACAGTGTTTCTGGATGTTTCAGACTGAAGCTGGGGTTAGCATGAGAGCAGCACCATTTCGTAGCTCCGTCGTGGTCATTCCGCAACCAATCATGGCAGCCGTTCTTTATCGTTATTTTGGGCGGGGTGGGTGGCGGAGCAGAGCTGTTTTGCAGCCATCATTGTGTGGAGTTCAGTTCATCTCACTAGTTTTGTATTTGTCATGAGGGGTTGTTCCTAATGTTTCTATTTTAGCGAGGTCAAAAAGAGATCCCATTAGTGGCCTACTGATTTTGCTCGATTCCTTTTCTTTTTTTTTACACGATTTTTCGTTATCTGCAAAGACTAAACAGAGTATTGCGACTCTGTGTTTGTTTGTAAATAGAGAATGAACCAAAGAGAACTAATTCTAAAACAGTAAATACTTGGATAACAATGAATCAAATGGAGAGAGAAGCAGGCACGACGGATTACAATGGGGGCAAAGACCTGCGTTAACTACCTTTCACTATCTGCAAAGAGAGAGTACTCCTAATAGAAATGAGGGGGGGGGGCACCATTCAAAGCAGATCAGTGTGCATAAACACGAAAATGTTTTCACTTACCACGTACTTGACATTCGACAGCTTATGATATTTGCTATTAAAAAACCATTGAAATTCACTGAAAAAACCATAGGTTATAGACCATATATAGTTAGGAATTAGCATTTACAAAACCTTGAAAATTCACTGAAAAAACCATAGGTTATAGACCATATATAGTTAGGAATTAGCATTTAAAAAACCTTATTTTACTCACACAAAACCATTGAAATTCCATATATAGTTAGTTGCACTAACTATATATCGCGCACCTGCAATCCACTGCTGATGATGTCACATATTACATCATTCATGACATGGTCAGTGACATCACTGATGACATCACTGATGACATCTCAAATGACATCACTGATGACATCACTGATGACAACATCCAGTGACTGTATGTTTCTGTAAAGTTAAAATGTGTCTTACATATTGAAGAATGAGTGGAAGTATAAGTGTCTGGATAAAGGATTTAGTAGGTGCATGACTGAATGCATGAGTGAGTGATTAAATGTGTCTCACTGAGTGCATGGGTTAGTGACTAAAGTGTCTTAATTTGTGCTTCATTATGTCTGTTGTTCTGTAAACTGCTGCATGTTTTGATCAGTAGCTATATGATTAACTATATGGGTTACTGATTGATTGTCCAAGTATTTGTATGGGAGACTGAGTGTGTGTGTGGCTGGCTGGGAGGTGTGTGACTCTGTGCAGATCAATGTGTACTTGTATCAATGATTGTATAACAAGGTAAGTATGTGTTAGTATATGTTTGAAAATGTAAGGTGCTCTATGTTTAACTGTATAGACAAGAAAATGGAAGTGTCATTGATTCTTTACAGGACTGACTAGGTGTGTGAGTAACTCCATGGATGAGTGGCAGACTGTGAGTGTCTGTATAGGTGTATGAGTGCATATGATAGTGTTGTAAAGATGAGTGATTGTATGTATGAATGATAGTATGGGTGAATGAGTGAAGGTGTGTGTAGACGTAGGAATCAGTGAGTGCGTATGTAGTAACTAGTATTGGTGTGTCAATGGTTTCAAAAATTATACTCTTTTTAACACTGGGTGAAACAGAGGTTATATTAAAATGTGAGGAGATGCATTGTATTGTCACATGAATGATATCATCAGTGATGTGGTCATTGATGTCAAATGAGATGTCATCAGTGATGTCATCAGTGATGTCATTTGAGATGTCATCAGTGATGTCATCAGTGATGTCACTGACCATGTCATGAATGATGTAATATGTGACATCATCAGCAGTGGATTGCAGGTGCGCGATATATAGTTAGTGCAACTAACTATATATGGAATTTCAATGGTTTTGTGTGAGTAAAATAAGGTTTTTTAAATGCTAATTCCTAACTATATATGGTCTATAACCTATGGTTTTTTCAGTGAATATATATATGTGTTACAGTACAGCACAATACTTAAGAATGCAATAATCAAAGCAAGCCCTAGTCCTCTTAACATGCTTGTCGCCTTGTTTTGTTTTAAAAATACGCCATTCACCAGTAACTTTGATTATGCTGGTGCCGTACAATGTTGGAAGAGAGCGTTGGTGCAATACATTAAAAAACACATGTAAAACTGCAAACCAAGAGTGGTGGTTTTCAACTGAAAAGTGACCTAAAATACCTATGTTTTACACCGCATGGCCGCCAGATGGCAGGCTAACCATTACAATTACTTGGTACTTATCCGAAGACAATATTTTTCTTAAGAGAATTTGACTAATAAATCACGCAAAGAACAAGAAGAGGGTAATTGGTGAAGAAAAGCCGCACTCATGCCATCGTTTATAGCTTTGCCGTGAGGTCGTCGAGTTTTGCTTTAAACCAGAAACCCTAGACTTTCCTGTTTTAGACATTTTATTTGATGGGTTCAGCCCGCGCATTTATATTTTTATTGAGTCCTGTGATTGCAAAATAAGACGTAACTTTACTTGCTTACAAACTGGATTGTCAGCATTAAAAAAAAGCTTGTTGTTGACAAGATGTACTGAAAGAAAAGACAAATTCAAATATACCTCAAGGTCAATTCTAAAAGGCAAAAATGTGTTTAAGTGTTTGTTTATTTGTAGAATGTTGCCTCTTTTTTTTAAGCCCAAAAAATACACGTACATCCAAATTTCACATTTGGCTTGTAAAGTGCAATCTATTTATTATATGCATATATTATTTTTTATTGTAGATAAATAACTGCAGAAAATGTGCAAAACGATATGTATGCAAATTGGTAATAGGATAGTCAATAAAAAAATATTTAGTAAATGAAAAATTCTAACTGCAAATAGCAAAAAATGCGAGCAGCTGTGGCATGAGTAATAACCTAAAATAAATAAAACAGGTGCAGTTGCATTTACATTGAGTTTTTTTTCTTTTTTAGACCTACAGATCTGTACATCAACAAATGCTGTGCCCTGTATGCATGAAAAATGCGGAAAGAAAATTATCTTTCTCTCTATCTGTCTGTCTATCTATACACAACATTTAGTTGTATAAAATTGACAATATTTCAGGGGTTCCTGTCAAATATTGCATTCATCATCATAATAATGCAGCCCCAAACCAATCTTCGGAATTTTATAGCTGTTAGTTATTTACTCAACATTTTAGTAACGGAAAGTAAGCAAACCAGAACATTCTAATTCCAGTCATTGCTCATCGTTGCCTGCTCCTTGCAGAGAACAGCTTCGACAATCTCTCCCTTCTGAAAACTATGGGGCATATTTAACCTGGGCTTCTATTGGAATTCTATAACGCATAGTAGCAAGCCCGTTATCACCGTTTTAGCTGCAGTTTCCTGCCGCTAAAACAGCGATAATTTTAACGAGGTTCTTGCTTAATATGCCCCAATATGTGTTATTTAGAGAAGAAAGAGTGCTTATTCTACAATTCTACATTCTTATTTATATGTAGCTTAAAAACGACATCATGGTAATGTATGATCGAGTCCCATATTGTCATCTCAGGGTTTTGGTGACATTTACAACCCACTTGGCTTTTCAACCTCATGGGGATAGAGGCAGCCTTGGTGATCGGCAACTCCGGCACGTTTGTAAAAAAAAAAAATATATATATATATATATATATATATATAGGTTTTGATTATGGTAGATGTTCCTATCTGCAGCAGGAATTAAAACTTACAATGTTTGAGACAACGGGATATTAGCCGATCTCATTTAGAGGAATGAAAATAAAGACCTCACCACATAAGTGGATGTGTTAAGCAGACGCTCAATAAAAAGGTGAATAGCCAAACTCCTGAACATGCAAGTCTCCCAAAAGTACCGATAAGCGAGGGTGACATTTTGTACCACAAGGCCGCTTGTATTCTTTTTGCTTTTCGTAAATCATTTGTGTGTTTAGTTCCATGAAACGTGCCCTATTTGGCTTAATTGCAATTCTACACAGTGTTGACAAGGGCTGTGTAGCCTAAGCGTGCACAATAACAGCGAAAAATTATAAGTTTTCACAAAATGGCCGATCTACCCTACAAAGGCAAGAAGAGCTCGAGCACTTTGCAGTTTTAAAGAATAGGCAGCTCAAACTGTTACCAAAAACGTTTTAGCTCCTTTTATGAGACATAGAAACCTTAGGCACTGCATTCCAACTTACCATTATCTCCAGCAGCTATCAGATGAAGACACGTTAAATTGTGTAAGCTAATTTCTCTGTGCAGCTGTATGCTCCTGGGGCTCAATGCTTTTTAATAACTGATTTTATTGTATTTCGCAGGCGATGTATGTTTTATGAGCTTTTGTAGGCTGTGTAATTCTGAAGGATAATGGGTTTTTGTAATTTAATCTTTCCTTATCCTAATATATTTTATGCATCTTTTCCTTTGATTGTTGGCCTGGCAAATTAGCTCTTGTATATATTTGAATGTATTTTATGCATGCTTTTATGGTTGTTTCTCAAACGAATAAAGTCTCACGAATTGAATTGAAATTGTGTAGCTCAAATACATTTGTGTATCGTATGACAAGATTACAAACTCCTAGGCAAGGTAGAGATCTGGTTGAGCCCTGGCTGCCGGGTGCGCTAAATTCTGTTATCAGTCAAACAATGGCTTTCTCAGCATTGGCAGTTTAGAATTCATTTCAAAATATGCATATTAGATGTAAGATGTTTGTGCAATATGTATTCTGCATGGTGTGTTGGTGTGTGTGGCCCCACCATATACAAAATACCAACATTATTATTACTACCACTAATAAAAATATAAACTAATGATTGTAACCACAATCAGAAGGTTTGATGGCACAACTCCATGACAACTCTTACTAATACAGGCATCCATAAAAACACTTTATAGATATGAGAGGATTTAAAGCGCAATGTTATACACATTCCCCCGGCTTATATTTCTGCAGCTCATCTGCAGTTTAAGATTGCTGAAATATTGAACAATGCTTAATGCAATAGGAAGCACTACTTCAGTGTCTGATTAACCAGAAAGCATAAGAATCATTACAGATCATGTATTTATTTATTTTGAAAGTTTTATATAGCACGAACATGACCACCGAGGGTATCAGAGCGCTTTAGAAATGATGCATCATAGGGGTATAATACAGATTACGCATCAAAGGTATAAATGTACAAAACAGAATAGACAAAGTCCCAAGATCAAAGTCTAAAATTGTCCAACAGTCTCGTGAGGGAAAAGTAAACACACCAACAGGCAAAATCACAGTCTAGGATTGTCCGACCTAATCGTGTACCAAGTGACTGAGCCAGAGTCAGTGGGTATGAACCCAGAATCCGATGCAGGTGCCATGCTAAGGCAGACACTTCTTCATCAGGAGCCCTTTGACCTCTTTTTTGAAGAAGACAGTAGAAGGGTTCACCTTGACTTCGGGGGGAGGGAGTTCCAGATCCTCGGAGGCATTCCTGAGAAGATCAACAATGAAAAATACCTAGACATGCTAAATGTAGCATAACACAAGTAGATTAACTTTGCGTCATCTGACTACAACAGCACCGATATTTACAAAACAAAAAACATCAGATTAAGAGAAATGAAAATCAAAATATCCTTTACTGAGTTATGTTTACTTTCTTCATATAGTTAAATCAAGCAAATCAATACTTATCGTGCAAGACCTAATGGGAAATTTAAGGAAAATCTCACATAATGAGTAATGCAGGGGTGTAGCATTACAAAAGGCATCCTGGCACATGTCCCAAACAATCCAGGAAATGAAAGGAAGTGCAGGTAGATGTGCGCAGGATATGTGGCGTGAGGATCACACAGAAGAGAGAGGCTGCGCGTACTTGCCTGGGCATCTTCATTTTCATCTTGTTAATTTTGATGGTATCTGGACTGCACTGAGCGCCTCACAGCATGAGATTATGAAGAACTGCCAGTGTAGCCCTGCCCCATACCATCCCAGAAGCTAATCCTTCATGGTCCTTCCTCTAGGGCAAGCACCCCAAGTCTACATGTCCCCAAACGTGGCAAAAACATATTTTGAAAAACAAACACTCAGAAAATATCTAAAGCCAAAACATTTACCATACATAACTATCCCTACAAAAATGTTGACATGCACCTACACCCAATAACGAGTATGTGTTCCTTGTTACTGTAGGGAGTGACTTAAAATTGTACAATAATCCAATCCTACAATCTCTAGAAAATGTGTTACTTGAGTTTGAGGATGTTAAACAAATGTACTTTTTGTAGGGGAAAATGTATGCATGTTGGATACTTTGGATGTAGAAGTTATTGAGTCTGTTTTTTCTGTCTATGTTTTTCAGTCAATGTTTGCACATGGAACTCTCAAATCACCCAGAAGGTAAGCAACTTACCACCGTCAAACAGAAGGTCAATTGCTTACCACACGCTGCGGATGTTTTTCTAACGAAATGCTTTGTCAATATCATATACCAGTGTCCTCCAGCTGCACCACCTGGATGTAGTCATTTGTAAGCATAAATAACTAATTATTGAAAAAATGTTCTTCCTCTGCTCTTCCAAAGTATGCTCCATCGGTGCTCCGATGACCTGCAATTCGGTTCAGACTAGAACATTTCCTATTAGGTCTTAAATGCACCAAAAGTGCAACACGTTCAGGGTACAGGTTGCAGAACTATTGAGGTCAAGGCAACAGCAGCAATCAGGAATGTTTGTTCCTAAAAAATCGAATGTAATTCGATGTGCCTTAAAAGCAAGTGGCAAATAGACAAATTATGTGCGAAAACACTGTGCTTCCTTAAAGAAACACCCGAAAAGGAAAGCCTCGCTGCGTTTATTTAGAAACGGGGCCGACTGTCTATTTGAATAAAAGAAACAGTCCCCCCACTTAGCTTAAACTTCAATGATAAAAAGCGGATGTTTCTCGGATTGAAGCATTTTAATCTTTCCTGATGGAAATGAAAGGCAGGCCGGCAGGGAGGGGTGGCAGCAGGCCCACTACACACCCTCTAATTGGAAGTAATAACTTCCATGCACTGAAAACACAGACATATGGACCCAGGCTCCAGGCCGGAGACCTAGAAACAGCGCCGCTTCCCGAAGCGGCTCCAGCAGGATGTGGCGCTTTAAGAAGACACCAATAATGCAGTGATGAATGGCCTCCATTGTCCTAAGCTAGCGAGTAGAGTGTTTAGAGGAGGAAGTGCGCCTCACAGAGAGCCCAGCCTAAGCTAGCGAGTAGAGTGTTTTAGAGGAGGAAGTGCGCCTCACAGAGAGCCCAGCCTAAGCTAGTGAGTATAGTGTTTTAGAGGAGGAAGTGTGCCTCACAGAGAGCCCAGCCTAAGCTAGCGAGTAGAGTGTTTTAGAGGAGGAAGTGCGCCTCACAGAGAGCCCAGCCTAAGCTAGTGAGTATAGTGTTTAGAGGAGGAAGTGTGCCCTCACAGAGAGCTTAGCCTAAGCTAGCGAGTATAGTGTTTTAGAGGAGCCAGTGTGCCCTCACAGAGAGCTTAGCCTAAGCTAGCGAGTATAGTGTTTAGAGGAGGAAGTGTGCCCTCACAGAGAGCTTAGCCTAAGCTAGCGAGTATAGTGTTTAGAGGAGGAAGTGTGCCCTCACAGAGAGCCCAGCCTAAGCTAGCGAGTTTAGTGTTTAGACGAGGAAGTGTGCCCTCACAGAGAGCCCAGCCTAAGCTAGCGAGTATAGTGTTTAGAGGAGGAAGTGTGCCCTCACAGAGAGCTTAGCCTAAGCTAGCGAGTATAGTGTTTTAGAGGAGGAAGTGTGCCTCACAGAGAGCCCAGCCTAAGCTAGCGAGTATAGTGTTTTAGAGGAGCCAGTGTGCCCTCACAGAGAGCCCAGCCTAAGCTAGCGAGTAGAGTGTTTTAGAGGAGGAAGTGCGCCTCACAGAGAGCCCAGCCTAAGCTAGTGAGTATAGTGTTTAGAGGAGGAAGTGTGCCCTCACAGAGAGCTTAGCCTAAGCTAGCGAGTATAGTGTTTTAGAGGAGCCAGTGTGCCCTCACAGAGAGCTTAGCCTAAGCTAGCGAGTATAGTGTTTAGAGGAGGAAGTGTGCCCTCACAGAGAGCTTAGCCTAAGCTAGCGAGTATAGTGTTTAGAGGAGGAAGTGTGCCCTCACAGAGAGCCCAGCCTAAGCTAGCGAGTTTAGTGTTTAGACGAGGAAGTGTGCCCTCACAGAGAGCCCAGCCTAAGCTAGCGAGTATAGTGTTTAGAGGAGGAAGTGTGCCCTCACAGAGAGCTTAGCCTAAGCTAGCGAGTATAGTGTTTTAGAGGAGGAAGTGTGCCTCACAGAGAGCCCAGCCTAAGCTAGCGAGTATAGTGTTTTAGAGGAGCCAGTGTGCCCTCACAGAGAGCTTAGCCTAAGCTAGCATGTATAGTGTTTAAGAGGAGGAAGTGTGCCTCACTGAGAGCCCAGCCCAAGCTAGCGAGTATAGTGTTTAGAGGAGGAAGTGTGCCTCACAGAGAGCCCAGCCTAAGCTAGCGAGTAGAGTGTTTTAGAGGAGGCAGTGTGCCCTCACAGAGAGCCCAGCCTAAGCTAGTGAGTATAGTGTTTAGAGGAGGAAGTGTGCCCTCACAGAGAGCCCAGCCTAAGCTAGCGAGTATAGTGTTTTGGAGGAGGAAGTGTGCCCTCACAGAGAGCCCAGCCTAAGCTAGCGAGTATAGTGTTTTAGAGTAGGAAGTGTGCCCTCACAGAGAGCCCAGCCTAAGCTAGTGAGTATAGTGTTTAGAGGAGGAAGTGTGCCCTCACAGAGAGCCCAGCCTAAGCTAGCGAGTATAGTGTTTTGGAGGAGGAAGTGTGCCCTCACAGAGAGCCCAGCCTAAGCTAGCGAGTATAGTGTTTTAGAGTAGGAAGTGTGCCCTCACAGAGAGCCCAGCCTAAGCTAGCGAGTATAGGGTTTTAGAGGAGGAAGTGTGCCCTCGCAGAGAGCCCAGCCTAAGCTAGCGAGTATAGTGTTTAGACGAGGAAGTGTGCCCTCACAGAGAGCCCAGCCTAAGCTAGCGAGTATAGGGTTTTAGAGGAGGAAGTGTGCCCTCGCAGAGAGCCCAGCCTAAGCTAGCGAGTATAGTGTTTAGAGGAGGAAGTGGGCCCTCACAGAGAGCCCAGCCCAAGCTAGCAAGTATAGTGTTTAGAGGAGGAAGTGTGCCTCACAGAGAGCCCAGCCTAAGCTAGCATGTATAGTGTTTAAGAGGAGGAAGTGTGCCTCACTGAGAGCCCAGCCCAAGCTAGCGAGTATAGTGTTTTAGAGGAGGCAGTGGGCCCTCACAGAGAGCTTAGCCTAAGCTAGCGAGTAGAGTGTTTTAGAGGAGGAAGTGCGCCTCACAGAGAGCCCAGCCTAAGCTAGCGAGTATAGTGTTTAGAGGAGGAAGTGTGCCCTCACAGAGAGCTTAGCCTAAGCTAGCGAGTATAGTGTTTTAGAGGAGGAAGTGTGCCTCACAGAGAGCCCAGCCTAAGCTAGCGAGTTTAGTGTTTAGACGAGGAAGTGTGCCCTCACAGAGAGCCCAGCCTAAGCTAGCGAGTATAGGGTTTTAGAGGAGGAAGTGTGCCCTCACAGAGAGCCCAGCCTAAGCTAGCGAGTATAGTGTTTAGAGGAGGAAGTGGGCCCTCACAGAGAGCCCAGCCCAAGCTAGCGAGTATAGTGTTTAGAGGAGGAAGTGTGCCTCACAGAGAGCCCAGCCTAAGCTAGCTAGTAGAGTGTTTTAGAGGAGGTAGTGTGCCCTCACAGAGAGCCCAGCCTAAGCTAGCGAGTATAGTGTTTGGAGGAGGAAGTGTGCCCTCACAGAGAGCCCAGCCTAAGCTTGTGAGAATAGTGTTTTAGAGGAGGAAGTGTGCCTCACAGAGAGCCCAGCCTAAGCTAGCGAGTAGAGTGTTTTAGAGGAGGCAGTGTGCCTCACAGAGAGCCCAGCCTAAGCTAGCATGTATAGTGTTTAAGAGGAGGAAGTGTGCCTCACTGAGAGCCCAGCCCAAGCTAGCGAGTATAGTGTTTAGAGGAGGAAGTGTGCCTCACAGAGAGCCCAGCCTAAGCTAGCGAGTAGAGTGTTTTAGAGGAGGCAGTGTGCCCTCACAGAGAGCCCAGCCTAAGCTAGTGAGTATAGTGTTTAGAGGAGGAAGTGTGCCCTCACAGAGAGCCCAGCCTAAGCTAGCGAGTATAGTGTTTTGGAGGAGGAAGTGTGCCTTCACAGAGAGCCCAGCCTAAGCTAGCGAGTATAGTGTTTTAGAGTAGGAAGTGTGCCCTCACAGAGAGCCCAGCCTAAGCTAGCGAGTATAGTGTTTAGAGGAGGAAGAACCCAGCCTAGGCTAGCGAGTATAGTGTTTAGAGGAGGAAGTGTGCCTGACAGAGAGCCCAGCGTGGTCAGGCTGGCAGCAAAGAGCTCAGATGGTCTGACTTCTTTTCTGGGGGAGTTTCAGTGGCTGAACACAGAGACAGACCAGCCCCCAGGTGCTCTGAGGCTGCAATGGTGTTTGGTATTAATTACACAGATGGGGATTGAAGCTTTTCTAAAGTTTGATGGACACAGGGGCGGGTATACTCTCTTTGTCCACTGCGCAGTGTCCTAAGATAAAGTCCATATGCACCTAGGGTTTTAATAGTGTCTACTTGACGTTACGATTATCTATTAGAATGCTTGTTTATTGTGTAGGGTATAAGGCCCAGTGCATAGCAGCTGCGGCCCGTGCAGGTGAGAGCGGTGGGGCCAGGTGAGGGGGAGGGTGGTTCGACAGACAACAACGAGGGAACCTTAATTATTTATTTAATTTCCCCTCATCATCGTCTGTCGGAATCCCCCACCCACCCGACCCCACCACTATACCTGCACGGGCCACGGCTGGTACATAGTACTTGGCTGCCCCATGAGCACCGTCCCGCTGCTCTAGAGGACTTTGAATGCAACCCATGGATGTGCCCAGAAGGTTCTTTGTGCAGGAAGTGCCCTTGAGCCCCTCCCTGTACCCAGCCCAGAGGCGTAACGAAACTTGAGGGGGACCTCCTGCAGAGTACTTGTAGGGGGCCCTCCACCCTCCAGACCCAGTCAGGAGCTCTTAGCCACCGCCCATCCACACTGCCAGAGGGATCCCCGTGCACAGTGCCAGAGGGGGCCACACGGGCTGCAGGGGCTTTTGTTACGCCACTGACGCAGCCATACTCTCCACCTTACATTATTTAGGTGCGGCGTTACCCATGACCTTTTGATTTTACTAAAAATATATTTATAGGGGCTTCCAGCCAGCTTCATCCATTGGTCAGTTGTGGCGTCACTCACATATTTCTTCCACCCACCATAGTAAACAGCATGGGGCATAGTCAGCCAACTTCAGCCATTGGCTAGTTTATCTGTGAGTGACAGCGTTCTGCTCTTTCAGAAGGAGCACATCCGCTCATAAAGTAGTTCCTTTGAATTCCAGGGACTACTACAGCAACGTGTGCTTTTTGAGACCAACATTTTTATTTTTAGCCAATTTTTTTTTTAATAATGTCGAGTTGGCTGCAGCTCCCTCAAAAAAAAGTTTTACAAAAGTCGTAACAGAGGAAAACAAACATTGGCAAAGACAAATGGGAGACATTCAACACCTGATCTATTGGCTTTGCCATTGCTTGTTTAGATCTGTTTAAAGACTACTGTAGCTGATTCTGTAGCCTTGTGTTGATGATTAAATAAAAATACATACATGCTAATATGCGTAGGGTGCTTTGGAAAAGCCCTCTTTATCCATTTATGTATTTCATTGCCACTGTGCTTCATATCACATGTCACATAGGCCTAAAAAGAAGTGCACTTGAGAGCCAAGACCCGTGGGGGCAACACTTTACTTTGCAAATGTTTTTTTCTCTCCATTCTTTATCCTTTGAGATGTTTTAGTCACCTTTGTGACTTTAGAATATGCATTCAAGTTACAATACTTAAAAGTCAATAATATATTTGTTTGCACCAAGAAGATAATCTTTCGCAGTGATGTCCATTAAATCTAATAAAGGTTTATAAACGTGTTCCCTGTACAGCTGCCTACTAGAAACCACCCAATAGTGCTCTATTAAAACTATATGCTATGGTAATTTTTTTGTTATTTTTATTTAGAAAAAAATGATTACAAGCATTAGGCAGTCACAATTAGGAGACATTTAAAAATATAAAATTTTATGTCATGTTTGCTGTAATTTTAAATACCCATTCAACCATCTTGCAGGACATCTTTATGTATTTTTAGTACCCTATGTACAAAAATATTTTTTGTTTTAAGATTAATGACTCCAGACATCAGGTGCATAAACCAAGATGCATTTTATGAACCAATTCATAGAAAAAAGAATTATGGAATGAATGAATCTGGGATGTGTAGTATCCTGCTGCAAAATTATCTACAAAATAAGTCAGAAAAACAAGATTTAAAAGCTGGACCTGTTGGTGGACAGTTGCGCGGAAAGCGGATGCACAGAATGAAAGAGATAAAAGTCTTTTGTGTGTGACGCACATGAGCCCATTGAATACTTACCTAGTTGAACCTCCTGATGATGTACTGGCGACAGTTACCAGGGCATCAGACTGGTTAGTCTCTAGGGCCACTCCTGCCAAGGACGACGATATGGCTTTGTACAAGCCATTGACAACATTATGTGTATCAATTGACTCTTCCGAAAGTTTATATCGTACAAGATATATCATAATATCATCTTACAGAAATATTTTGTCTTAAATTTTGCTTACAAAAATATCAACCCATTGGAGTCATTATTGGTATTGCTGCCAATAACCATTTCATAAAATTAGTAAGAGCCACTTATAAGGCTGGCATTTTGGGCTACCCATTTGGAGGGGTAGTCCATTTTTATTAGCCCACTTCCTTAGCATCCCATTTCATGAGCCAATTTATGTTGATGTTGGAGCAGCACATGCTATAGGGTCAAAAGTATAAGTCAAAAGGAGACAGCCTTTTCTGTAAGAGAGGATTGTGCTAAAGGCGTGTCTTGGGAGCGGAGCCGTTTTAGCACAAGGCCAAGCGGTAGCATTGGACAGAGCTTTCATCGGTACTCCTCTCTGAATTTAAATCATGACGACTACAGACTAGAAGTTGTTCAATGAAAGTGTATGCCCCTCTCTGCACCATCGGTGCATCACTGCCAAATTAGTGTCATGTTTGAGCGCAAGGCCACAAAGCCCCAACATGAAAGTCGTCTTCAAGATGGCCACAGATTGAAATCCGGGGACTGTGGGGCAGATTTACAAGCCCCCTTCGGCACTTTTGCATTGCCATTGCATCACCTTTTGTGACGCATCAGTGGTGTAAACAATTCGCCACGCTGAGGCCTATTTACAGTGTGACGCTTCTAGGGAGATACATCACCTTGTAAAGCCTTGCGCCACATTATATCTGCGCCAGGTATAATGTATGCAGGGTGGGCATTTCCACGCAGGACAGCCTCGTAGCAGTGAGGCAGTGAAATCTACAAGATTTCACTGCGCCATTTCTAGGAAGCCACTGCGTCACAAGGCGTAAGAAGTGATGCAGTACACTAAGTATAGGCCTCCCCATGCATTGCTGGAGTTGCGTTGTGCTTGCGATACGACTCCATCCATGGTGTGGCAAGGGATTCACATGGAGGCCCAGGGAAACTGACGCATCTCTACAAATGTGTCCGTTTGTTGTAAATCTGCCCCTAAAAACTTAAGAAGTACTGTAAGAAAAGAAACACATAAATTGACAGTGAAAAGGGAATTTTATGGCCCAGTAATAATTCAAGGTGAACCTGTGGGATATCTTCTGTGGCATTTATTCCAACAGTGAAGTGGTGGGAAATGAACAATGCAGGCAACATTAGATGGTTTGATTCTCATAGTAGAGTCCCTTCCATAAAGTTGAGTAGGGTCAGGTGAAATATCTTACCCAAAAGAATAAACAAATAGGGAAAAGGAGGTTGATCGGAAAAGTACAAGGAAAACAGCAACTAACCATCTGTCTTTTAAGAATATGCTCTTAGTCCATGTGGTATTTTTTGACATTTTGAGATTCCTAAATGTTCTAACTATAAGAAGGGGTCCGAAACCCTTTGACAAAGCCTCAGTTATGCTAACGATTGATTTATGCGTATAAGTTCACTTCTTCAATTTGACAAAGCACACATTTGCACACCAGTATGATGCAATATTATGTAGGAGCTAATCTACTCTCAGGGGCAAGAACTGGGTGAACACTAATACCGATGACTTTGTGCATCTTCACAAACGTTTACAATTCCCTCTCACAACATAGAAACAAAGGCAGAAAGGGTGGTAGAGTACAGGAATGGGTCTCCCTACAGGAAAAAATATGTTCCCACTGGAGAAAAAAGTTAGAAATTGATCTTCTGCTAAGCATTTACACATGTCTCTACACGACATGTACAGTTACCCATGTGCAACTGCTTACAATTAGAATCAGAAAACTATGACTTCCCAGAGTACTCATGAAATCCTTAAGAAATTACGAAAATAATCAAACATTTACACCTAAATGTAGGTGTAAACTTATAGGTAAAAAGCATGACTTGTTTGCGACTCATGCCCAGTATTTTAAATAGTATTTAAATGTACATTTTTCAAAATGTCTGAAAACAATAATGTTGACAGATGCTCGACAGTAGTCAATTTAGTTGGGGGGGGGAAGGAAAACACATCTGTTTGACTGCGGGAGTACTAGACAAAGGAATTCCAGCAAAAAATGCTTCTAACCACGGATTATTAGCACGTTTGAATAAACAGAAACATTTTCTAATTACAAATGACAATTAAAAGCGTTATGGTATGAAAGCAGCCATGTAAAACGTCATGACCAATTTCAAATTAGAAAAACTCCAGACAAAAACCATAACCTTGAACAAAATCAACAGTTCTGTGTACTTTTTAAGTTCACAGATGGAAAAATGCATCTTGTCTATAGACGAGGAAAAAGAGAACCCGTCTCCGAAATCAAAGTAGCTGCATACGAGGAGATTGTGGCTGCATACGAGGAGATTTGTGCAGTGGCTGCATACGAGGAGATTTGTGCAAGGATCTCTAAGAACTTGGAGCTAAGGTCAGGCGCACAAAAGAACAAGAAGATCCACAAATGGTTCAATAAGGAATGCTCGCAAAAACACAGTGCCCTGCTGAAAGCACTTAAACAAAAACCCAGAGACAGGCTCTTAGTGGTTAATTCAAGGAAGGAATATAAAAATGCAGTTATTAACCGCAAAACCCGAATTAAGGAGGAAGCTTGGGATAGTTTACTATCCATTGATGTTTTGAGAGACAGTAAAAAGTTCTGGGCCACAGTGAATCAGCCCTTTTTTTCTGAGGATGGGAAAACTGATATGGATTGTGTGATAGAGGATGATAGATGGCTAGGCCACTTCAAACAGATCTATGAATCCACAGCACCTACCTCACCAGCCAGCGTTTATGATTCATCTAACCTGGTTATGGAGTTTAACACCACGGAGGTTGAAAGGGCGATCAAAGACACAAGCAAACATAAGGCCCCGGGACCTGATGGGGTCCCTGCAGATCTCTACATCCTGTATCCACAATTTTGGTCAAAAATATTAACCAATGTTTTTAACGCGATACCTGCAGCTGGTTTCCCATCTTCCTGGTCCACCTCTATCATTGTGCCCATCTTTAAGAAAGGGAACAGGGGGGACCCTGCCTGCTATAGGCCAATCTCCCTGTTGGACTCTGCCGTCAAGATCTTGGGCAGAGTCATTCTGCAAAGACTGGGGGATTGGCTAGAGGAGAGCGGGATCCTTTCAGATTTACAGTATGGTTTCAGAGCACACAGAGGGACTATGGACCAATGTTTAAACCTTCACCTTATTATTAGCAAATACACTGTGGTGAAGGGGGGGCTTCTTTATTTGGGATTTATGGATTTATCTTCCGCTTTTGATTTGGTCAACCGTTCAAAACTGTGGATTATTTTGCGCGATCTGGGTTTGGACACTACTTTGGTTAATTTCTTGCACGACCTCCATCAAAATTTGTTTGCCACTATTAGGGTAACAAGGGAAGGAAGATGCACAGCAATGTTTAGGTCAGGGAGAGGGGTCAGACAAGGCTGCATTCTGGCCCCTCTCCTTTTCACATTGTACATCAACTCCTTGGGGAAATCTCTGAACTCAGCCACCCTGGACATGCCGCGTATGGGGGGGCTACCTATTCCAGTCCTCCTATACGCGGACGATGCGGTCCTTATAGCTCGGACTGGTACGGGCCTGCAAAAATTATTAGACCACTTTGGTGTCTTTATGGAAGCCCTGGATCTAAAGATTAACACAGCTAAATCTCATGTTATGGTCACTGGCTTACGAAAGAAAAACATGAAGATTAGGTCCTTTAGCTGTAACAGCTCGCCAATTTCGAGGGTCCCCTTCTTCTGTTACTTGGGCGTCACTTTTGACGAGAAAGGAACTTGGGGCGCCCAATTGAAACTAAAGGAGAATGGAGTCACCAGATCCACCACAGCCCTTTTGCATTTTTCCAAAAGATTGGGTTTGAGACCTATGGAAGCTATGACCCGTATTTATAAAGCCAAATGTGTGGCAATTGCATCCTATGGGGCAGACATATGGGGCTATGTCTCAGCCCCAGGTATCCAAATTGCAGAAAATAATTTTATACGAGCCTTGCTATCACTTCCGAAATCATCTCCCACATATTCAATCCACAGCGAAATAGGCTTGGGACACGTCACTGATCTCTTAAAAATGTCCCCACTGTTATGCTGGATTAAAACCTGGACAAATGAGGAGATCACTTTGAATCATTGCATCCTCAAAGATTGTATATCCCTGGATAAAGCAGACAATATACCGTGGCTGGCGTATGTTAGAGCGGCATGCGCGAGGCTAGGGCGCCCGGATATGTACTCTCTTCCACAAAATCTGAAAAAAGAGGATGTAAAGTGGGTCAAGCGGCATTTCCGAAACATGTTGGAGTGTGAAAGGGAAACGGTTGAACTTTGTAAGCCAATGGTAAGATCACTTTTCCAACTTTCGTCATCCATGGCTATGGAACCTTATTTAAAATATGTTACTAAACCTTATCATCGTTTTTTACTCACAAGGTTCAGGTTCAACCTGATACATCTTGTGCTCGGCTCGCACACAAAGTGGGGTATCCCGGAAAACTCCCCACCCTGTACCTGCGATTGTGTTTCCACACAGGACACTCTGCATCTAGTCATGCTGTGCGAACATTATCTGGTGGCTCGCAAAAAATTTCTTCTCCCTATTTTGAAAGACTTGAACTTTGTCCAGGTACGGCCGGCGCTATTATACCTACAGATGCTGAACTCGGTACAGGTCACATATGGTGTAGCTTGTTTTTTTGTAGCAGCCGCTAGACAAAATAAATTAAGAACTGCCCCAATAATTAACCATCAAACCTGACATTGCAAAAACTGGGTGGGAATATTCTAAAATACACCGAAATACCCCATATCTATCAATTCTTCTTTAAACTTGTTTTTGTAAAGTGTTTTTTAACATGTTTTCTATCAAGGAGTAGCAATCAATCTTTAGACTTGTTTAATTGTATTTTAACTTGGTTTTATGAATTATGTATTGCTTTTATGGTTTTAATTAACGAATAAAGTTCTTTGACTGACTGACTGACAAAGTAAATGGCTACAAAATGCCAACGAATTTATTAAATGATTAAAAAAAAAAAGCTTGCTTGGCATAATGTAAAAATCAAATCAGAAAATATTAAAAAGAAAACCTTATTTGAAATGCTGTAAACAGAGGAGAGTGGTGAAACATTGAGCGAAATACATCCTTCGTTACACAGTGTTACCCAGGGAAAATGCATTATTCCTTTAATAGAACTGCAGTTTAAATAAAATAATGACACTGAAAAATGTATTCTCGGTCTTTAAAAAAAGGTGACTACAATAATAGGGTATACCCAAGCTTCACGTAGCATCCTCAATTTATGGATTCACATCAGTGAGAACCTAATGCTTTATGGGTGGTGTGGTATCAAATAGAAAATGCTGAATGAAAGCAAATAATGCTGGCGACAATAATAATAATCTTGTATTGATAAAGTCAGTTTAAAGCACTGAAAATAGCAGCTATTACAATTACCATTTTAATGGCAACAGGTGTGGCCTGTTCATTCCCACTAACAAATACTATCACCAGCTGACTGGCCTGCACCGTACCACCCCTGCCACAAGTGGGAGCCGTATTCCACCTGGGTGATTCCGCCTTGTCCTGAATCAACATTACCCATAGCGGTTCTCCAAAACGGATCCATGACGAAGAGGTCTCAGACCACGACTAGAGCCTTGTTGCATGGCAAATGGCTGATTTCGAAAGAACCACCACAATTTGTTTACTACTATTTGAAGTTTTTCCTACCGATACCAGTGAGGACTAGCCTCCCTCCAGTCACACAGAACACTGCTGTAAAAAGAAGGCATGTAGCATTGGTAAGAGAAGACCACTAACCGATGGTCTACTCCCCGCTGCTCCGCGGGCCAGAGTTCCATCTACGTGAACGTACAAGCTCTAAGTGGGAAAAGGTTGCGCCTACCTCCCAGAGTTGGAAATTAGTTGGAAGGTTCACAACTCGCCGTTTCTCTGGAAGTGAACAAGGGAGAGACTTGGCTTAGGCAAGACATCCACCAAAAAGCAGGCCACCTGCATATACATGGCTCCAGCATGCAAGCGTTCTACAGTTCTCAGTCGTGGCTTTTTGGGTCTATGTTTTTTAATGTATTTTCAACTTCTATGGCGGTGGGAGCAGGGCCTACTGGGTCGGAGACAGCCCGCTTCTGTTCGAGCTTTTGAATTCCAGGTGGAACAAGGGAGCCCACCAAGAGCAAATTATCAGACAGACCTAACAAAGGGTATTGAGGTGAGAAACTTCTGTTCCCGCATACCACCAACCTGTCTAGTAAGGCAAAGCAAATATGGAGTTGTCTGCATTATGCGCTGCCTCACACCGAAAATAGGGCTTTTGCTGGTGAAGTTAAGTGCATGCAAGGTAGGAGAGGGCCAAAAGAGTGGCTAAGGGAGAAGAGCTCCATGAGTCTTGGCGTATAGGTCTGCAAAATTTGACTCCCAATGCCACAGAGGGGTCAATACACGTGCAGTATGAGTTGTGATGTGGATGGTGGCAAAGCCATTGTGGGAGGCCTCCACAGGATGCTTTTCAGTTACGTTCACAGTATATAAATACCACAAACATACATACATAAATTGCCAGCATTGGTCACGAGAAAAGTGTTGATCTATGCCTCCTTCTGGGGAAGAACTCCCAAGTCAATGAGTGAAGAGTGTGGCATCAGTCAGTAAAGAGCTAATTATGGTACATGGTGAAAGGGAAAATTCTTGGGGGACAAACAGGCAAGAATACGGTGGCATGAAAGTAGACCGTTTTTGGTGGTAGTGGCATCTATGAGGTCTGTGAGTGTGTGAAGGATTACTTGAAGGTAGCTATCATAATAAAGTCAATATACTGGACCTAAGGGCCTGATTACGCGATGCCAAGATTTGCTGTCAGGTGAACTAAATGTTATCTTTAATAAATAGAAATTTACTTTAAAGGTTAGTGCAAGAATTTGCTGTTTCCCCCTTCTCTCTCTCTCTCTCTCTCTGTACACCAAATTCTCACCTTGCTTTTTTCTACGACTTTGAATGAATGCAGAACATAGACCTTGAATTAAATTAGTGGGGATGTGTGCTGTGTGCATGTGGTCGGGCGGGGGTAGTATAGAGTCCGTCTAAAAAAGGGACACTTCAGATGTCATCAGGGATTCTGGGCAGGTTGTCACCAGCAAAGATTTGACAGGTCAACGTTAGCTGGCACCAAGCCTTCTCATTACCCGGTTTTGCAATAGAAACACTAGCATTCCTTAAACAATGTTTTCTTTACTGTACCTACGAACAGGTGAGCAATTTTCATAGAAAACATCTGACGGTAGCGCCGTTAGCTTCGGTTTCATTTAAGGTTCCCACCACTCTACATGACGGCGAGTAGACACAAATAATATTGCTTCTCTATGGTCCATTGGTCAATCAAGAATTTGAGCCACCAGAATATACAGCCCCTGGACTGTAGTATTCAATGTTTTTAGTATTGCACAGCCCACCTCTTATGTTGTCTTTACATCAAATAAAAGAATCCAAAAGTGATCCTGCTGTTGGACACCTTTAGAGAATTACTTATACGTTCTTACTCTACCTGTGAAACAAATATGGATGTCTCAAAGTACACCTTTGGGGATTACAATTTCTTCATCTCTACTATGTAAAGCTTCCATTGTTCGATTATTCTTGACGTGTCCACCATACACTTTTATTTGATACATCAAGCCTTTCTGTGAATGATTTTACTAAATAACACAACGGTGTGTCAGACAGTATTGAGAATTCTATTGGAGAAATTACTTCAATGAAAGACATTTTAAGACATTTATTGGACAGTTTTTTCCAAAGAACATGATTAGGAAAAATATTAGGAAGTATAGGAGAGAAAACTTTTTCTAAAAATCAATGGGTGCTAAAAATGTTGATTGAAAAGTCGCAGAGCAAGGAGAGACGAGCAATGTTAGATACTCCATTCTCTTGAGGACAAGAAAGAGATTAAAAAAAACAGGAGTCTGGCTCTAATGAAGACATTTGGAAAACATTTATAAACACAGCAAATTAAACTGCTCAGAGTTAGAGAGAACAAGAAACTTAAAAGTAGTTCATTATTTTTTATTGAAAGATGTGAGAGGATTCATCAAAAAAATGAACAGATAAGATACCCCGATGACCAGCACATATCAAATCATGTAGTTTGTATAGCACGTGGCGTGATCGTTGACTGATTCTTTGTGTACTGGAGTGAAAATAAAAACCTGAGGTTTATTCCTGCCTTTTTCTACCCCGCTCTGTGAAGATGCTAAATAACATGATGGAACATTTCGGGTTGGTAGACAGCCCATCGAGGGCATTACCCTGGTTGTATACTGATGGCACGTGATTGTCCTAGGAACAGGCGGGGACAAACAATACCCAACAAAACACAGTTAAAGAACCCATACTTCCTTCAATCACAACAGAGCTAAATATTTTCCCCATTTACAATATATAGGTATCAGGTAAAGTGAAAAAAAATTAAATGCAATCGAGTTAAACTCTACATATTATGTACACACCATGTACAACTCTGAATAAATTAATACCAATTTGCATATTCTGGGATCCTTATAGCTTATTTACACAAATTTCTATTTATTTTTATAAATATGTCTGGTACACAGGTAGGACAGAAGCACCCATGTCGATATCTGACAGTGCACAAAGCGTCTATTTTCATGGCTTCCTTGCCTACGAGAGCTCTGGGCTCCAGACGCTCTTATTTTAGAGCTTTCAGTATTTTTTTCTTTGCAATCGGGACAGGCATAGGGGTTTGATGCAAGGTCTGTCCAGTCTTTCAAAGATAGGACTTCTTCATAGTTGGGGAGCAATACCACCCTTTCGCTCATCTTCAGAACACTTGCCATTGCAGCTAATGTACATTCTTACGCCGGGACACCCAATACCCCCGAAATGGGAGCAACCCACAGTAGATATCTAAGGATGGTATTCCTTCAAAGTCTTAATTTGATCAGTATTTTCCTCTTCTGTGGCATTCTGTTCGGAGGAATGTGTAATTTTGGTAGACTTTCCATTGGTGATGATCAGGGGTGGGTTGTTGCTGCAAGAATCATTGTTCAGTTCCCGCCTTTGATCGCTGCCCCTTTTAAATAAATATTTACTCTGTGCTGTACAATTTCCCAGTGCTTTTCAGCCCTTATTGGCTGGGTGCTTGGCAGGTGGGTCCAGTCACTTGGGTGTCTCTCTGCCAGGAGACACTTCTCTTTGGCTCTCGAGCCCGCTGACCAGCCGTTGGATGTTCTGCAGTTCGTTGATGGAATCTTTGATGGAGGTTTTGGGGGACAGGGAGCTGGAGGCAGACCTCTGGTGGCTGCTCTTGAGGGTTGGAGGTTCAGGGAGAGGGCTGGACTCTCTGCTGCTGCTGGGCTTGGAGCTCTCAGAGCCTGGGTTGAGGCTGGCGGGAACGCCTGTGGTCAAGAGGTTGGTGCTTGGTGGGATGGAGACGGGTATCTGGTACGGGCTGAAGCGGAGTCGAGGCCGAGTAGTGGTCAAGAAGGGGTTCCTGGACAGGGAGCTGGCCACGCTGGTGGCTGGCATGGCTGCCGACGCTGCTGCGGCTGCTGCAGCCATGTAGGTGTAGGGATATGGAAACAGGCCACCGAAGGTGGGCATTGGGATCCCCTGCAAAGGAAAGAAAAACACATTTAATCAATGCTGATATTGCTGCAAATGTGCAGGTTTGTTTTCAAACTGCATTGTCTCATACAACGTTAATTATTTATTTTCCTTTTCTGGGCACACTCTGAGAATGTTGTGTACAAGTGTGTATGGGTACTATGGGCACTATAGTCTTCCTGTAGTAATCAGGTTACATATCATGCGTTTACTCAGTAAGCAGCGAGAAGCACTTCTCCTATTAAGAGGCAAAGCCTTTAAAGTTAGGTAGAAACTTCCCTCTAAGTGAAATGGTCCTTTATAATCAATACCCCAAACCTTATCATCAGGTGGAGTCCCCTTCTAGGCAGGCTCTATGGTTAGGGACATTCTACCTCATAAACTGGTGCTGTTCGTCGGGAAGCAGCTCTCGTGAAGTGAGGCTGCAGGGTCAGGAGGCATCTCTGCCCTAAAGTGTGGCCTCTATGGTTAGGGAGATTGTAGCTCTTGAAGCAAGGCTCTATGGTCATATGACACTTCTGCCCTGAAGTGAGGGTTCTAAGGTTAGGGATGTTCTATCTCATGAAATGAGGCTCTATGGTAAGATGACACGTCTGCCCTGAAGTGAGGGTTCTAAGGTTGGGGAAGTTCTATCTCATGAAATGAGGCTCTATGGTCAGATGACACTTCTGCCCTGAAGTGAGGGTTCTAAGGTTAGGGATGTTCTATCTCATGAAATGAGGCTCTATGGTCAGATGATACTTCTGCCCTGAAGTGAGGGTTCTAAGGTTGGGGAAGTTCTATCGCATGAAATGAGGCTCTATGGTCAGATGACACTTCTGCCCTGAAGTGAGGGTTCTAAGGTTAGGGATGTTCTATCTCATGAAATGAGGCTCTATGGTCAGATGACACTTCTTCTGCCCTGAAGTGAGCGTTCTAAGGTTGGGGAGGTTCTATCTCATGGAATGAAGCTCTATGGTCAGGAGTCACATCTGTCCTGAACAGAGACTCTCGCATGAGGGACGCCCTGTCTCATCAATTGATGTCCAAGTTCAGGGGGCACCACTCTGGAGTACTCTTGTATATGGTCAAGAGATACCTACGTCATGACGTGATTTCTATGGTACAGAGGCACCTTTCATCATGAAGGGAGGTTTCCACGGCTCCAGGGGACTGATTACAATCACAGTTGGCTAACTCTAGGCTCATTAAGGGATATTTCTCCATGTTGTAATTCTACGTTTATGCTCAAGCAGCATCTCTATTAAGAAGGATTAAGTCTGCTGTCCATGGCAGTTCCCTCCTCTTTGGAATGGATGGCCCTGCAGACAGTACGATCCCTCCGTGAAGCCACCATGTACAATAAGAATTATGTGGTGAAAGCAGGGTTTCTGCTCTGCAGGTGAAAGCACCATTTTTTGGATGACTAAGGATGGAATCTAATGAGTCCGCATTCAAAGCCACTGAAGTTAAAGCGACTGACAAAACTGAGCATCTACATTGGTTTCAGAATTATCCACAGACATTACGCAAGATGGGGCTTTTTTCCCAAAGATCAATCTGCCTAAGAAATTTGTGGTGCCTTATCAGCTAAGGCAACTCGTGGCATCAGTACTTATAAGAGGTTTTTTTTTTAAACAAGTTCCAAACACTACTGTAACCTCCTCTGTTATATGAACTGTCCTAACCTTAAAAGTATCAGTTGATATAGCCACCAAAACTAATTAAATAGTCTTATTCTAACCAAATAATGTTGCCCAAATAAATGTTACTCATTTTCTTGTCATTTAAAAGTGATCTACTGATTTGGTTCTGCCAGATCTCTGTAATGGGCACAACCCATCGAGCTATCTTACCAGCTAACTGGAAGGTGAACTACAATTGCTTTCAGATCGCACTGAACCACTCACCAGCCTGGCATCAAAATACATTACATATTATGAGGCAGGAAAATGGCTATTTGTTGAACGTGTCAGCTTACAAATTTCCACTACCGAATGCTGTGTTTATGCATTTATATGATTTACATTTTTTTAAATAAAACCTACATGGAGAAGTCTTTCTACACTTTCACTGTAAGGATACTGGCAGGATGTCTCTGTGAGTTAAACGCTTGCTCCTGAAACATGCAGTGCTCTACAAGTCACGAGTTTGAATCCCATCAAGGCAACTCAGCTTTCCATCTTTTCAAGATCGGCAAATTAAGCACAATTAAATTAGGTTATAGTAAAACGTGTAATTTACAGTGCTTGAAAACGACAGGTGTGAGTAATGAGACTTATATAAAACCAATGAGATAATGTAATTATGGCAAAGATCTGTAAACTAAGAACGTACCCAATTGGCTTCTTTGGAATATACATTTGAACTCTTCGACAATATATCGAACATTGCACCGTCGTTGGCACGCGGTATTATTTGCTACAAAAGGGAAACTACTTAAACCCTTTCCAATGCGATATGCTTCAGTAAAAAACAGTCAATGGCAGTTTACGTGTTTTTATGACATCCAATACCATTTACAATACATATGCATTGTTCTTTTAATAGCTGCAGACCTCCCAATTGCTACATAAAGTTGAAAATGGGAAAAGCAATTGGTAACAACACTTACAATATATTATGCATTTGGGCTAAAAATCTTTTTGTGCAAAATGTGAAATAGTTGAGTAAATAAAAACATTGGCGTGTTTTAGATCTTTTTGGTTCTTTCAGTTCACTAAGCAAATGTTAGTGTTAAGCAGAAAAGTAGCTACCAGGGGGGAGGGTGCTTGTTAACCAGGACAGGAAATGCAACCTCACATATTTTGTTTGAATGAGAGAAACTCCTTTAGAGCATATGTATTGAGGCATTGGTGGGAGAGCAAAATCGGAAAAGGGAGACAGTGTAAAAATAAAATTCATGTGTAATGTAAAAAAGTAGGAAAATGTGTAAAACACAAAGGAAATGGAAACACAGATTCTTGAAAAAAGGAACAGGAGTTAAATAAAAGGAAAGGGCGAAATAGGAAAAAAAAGACAATGAAATGGTGGGAGAACAAATATTGGGCAGGGACGCAGAAATGTAAAAAGATAGAAGGATAGGAAAAAAATAAATGGACAACAGGGTTAAGGAGAAAGAAAAGGGAGGAATATAAAAAGGGTAATGAATGGAGTGGGACAACAAATATTGGGGAGTACCGCAGAAATTTAAAGAGAAATACGGGTTAGGAAAATAATAAATGAGAAAACAAGGTTAAGGAGACTGAGAAATTAGAGTAAAGAAAAAAGCAAGTGGCAAGATAAGATTGGGTGAAAAATGAAAGGGTGTAAGGTAAAAGGAAAATTAGAGCAGGAAATAAAATAGATTTCAAATAAAATAATATGGCCATTATGCAGTAGTGGTTAAGGCCCAGGCGTTGTTAGCAAGGACTTCAAGAAAGGCAGTTATTGTACTCCACTGACATTTCCTGTGATCTTGTTCCTCCACATCTAACATTTAATTCACACTAAGACGGGGATTGTTAAATTGGACACTGAAGATATGATGGTCTGCACACAAAAATATGATTGATTCTTTCTAGGTGGACTCAATCCCCACAAACAAGGAAACCGATGCACTCTAGAGGGGACCCGAGCAATCACCAGAGGAGGGATCCAGTCTACAATGATTCCGTGAATGTATCTGAAAGGGATCCAGGCAGATACCAAAGTCAATAAGTGCATTAAATCCTGGAGATATACCTGCAGTGTCAATCCTATAAGGACCCGGCCCATTAATCAATGGCGTGAATTTGATGTAACAGGATGGCCTTAGATCCACGTTGATTCACTCTTTTAAGGTCTGGGTTAGTCATTGACGTAGCTGTCTTAAAAGAGATCGTAAAAGAGATCTGGCAAGCGAGACCTGGTGATTCATTCCATAGGGCTCTGGGCATAAAAAAGACTCAGGCGTGATGGAAGTGATTCACTTTATGAGGATCAGGCCTGTACATACTTTTGGGGAACAGGTCTGTACTAATAGTATTTTTATATAGTGCTTCATAACTCAATGATGCTGTTTCCAAGCGCTGTAAATTGTTCACTTTAATGGTACTCGATTTACCAACCTTACAAGGATGGTTTCTAATTTTGCCCTTTTTCAACGTTTGCAGACTTTCCCAGTCTAACTTCTCCAGCAAAGATATTCTCTACATAGTGAGATATATTTTTACTGCATAGCAAAAACGTTTTTTTCACTCTAGTCAAACCCAGACTAGATAAGAAATGGAGGTAGAATCTTTCCTTACACATTTCAATATTTTTTTCCAACAGCCTTTGTGCATAATGGCAAAGGACACAGATTTTTTTTTTACCTGCTGAATTACCTTTTGCTTAACTTTTCTTCACACAATAGTATTGCAAAGGAGAATTGTTTTCTAAAAAGTATGTTCCTTTGGAAGTAGAAACGGTCGAAAAAAATATGTCTTTAAAGCTAATGTGGCAAAGTGAAAAAACGTCATAACCTTTATCAAGTTCCAAAACGTTCCACAGAGTTTTTTATAGCTATTAAAAAAGTGTGCAGGTCTTGCGCACATCCCCACTCCTGACCTGTCGGTGATGCGCGGCCAGCCATGAGCATTTAAAGACCCATACAGTCGAGATGAAACTTTGAATGTTTCATGTTATAACTGACGAAGGGCTAATGCCCGAAATGCATTGGAGCTAATATGTGGATTTAAAACATGGAATATTGTATGGAAAACAATACAATTGAAAATATAAAAATAACCAAGGAATAAAATGAGATTTCAAAAACTTTATAATGAGCGTTTCTTTACATTCATCAAAAGAATTATAGAGGAATTGTTTTCCCACGGAAGTGTGCCCCCAGGGATGCTATCAATTGCCAATTGAATGCACTTCACGACTCATGTTATAACTGTACATGTTTACATATGTGCATGTGTACAAAATATTATATATGTGCTTGAGTATGTTTTTATAGTTTTGTGTGTTTAAAATATTGTGTCTTTTTGTAGTATTTGTTATGTGTGTATGAGTGTGTATATATAAAATATTGCATGTGTGTGTGTGTGCGTGTATTTTTCCTTCATCGTGTATTAAGCCCCAGCGGCCATTGACAGCCTTCTATGCGCATACTGTCGCATGTTTTTTTAGATGTAAACACTGTCCATTCCGTCCAGACTGAGTGAAGTATCCCACAATGCCCTGCCTGGTGGCTGGGGGTGAGCCGCGGTCCCGAGCTGTGCTGGTTGGGGTAAACAGCCTCGAGTCGAGCACCATTGTGGGGGCTCTTGGCACCCACCAGGCCCCACAGGGCCTCGTGCCACAGGGAATATACAATAAAACGATTCCGCTAAGTGTAAGACCGAGATTGAAGACCCTCAGAAACGTGCCGGACCCTTCTGTGTGAGTCCAAACTGAAATGCACTTGTTTCTGCTCGGGAGCGGTAGCGGGTAAAATGGAGAAAATACAGCATCTGTGCCCTGGCTGCATCTCCGCCTCACGCAGAGCCCTGTGCGATCTATGCAGCACGCACTCTGTGCGAGGCGAGGCGAGGCACGTAACCCGTGACGTCAACGCGTCGTTTCTCCAGCAGACCCTGCCGGGATATTTCCCTGGTACTGCTGGAGGTCTGGAGAGACTAATAATGTTCTAGTGGCGGCAGAACATTGAATCCTAAAGATCATGATCCAAAAATATTGTGGCCGAAATATGGACGACAAAAATATCGACACAGTAAGTATATATTGATAGGTATGCGTTTGCTCTACTTCACCCCACATCAATTTACCTCGATGATATATCATAGAGTCTTAATATCAGTAACCTAAATATCGACACAGTAAGCATGTATAGATATGTATACGATACTTAACGTGGTGGTGGTAGTGGTGGGTGTGTTTTTTATTTCATGGCACTCGTAAAACGGCAGAATGGGATATCCCTCACGTGGCCCTGCCACCAAACTAAAAATCAAGCACTCAATCTCTTCTTATCTATATATATACTAATTACCCGATTGATATTTTGAGATTTATATTGTGGTTATGACATTTTTTTGGTGCAAACTTTTTGTAGTCACTATTCTCACAAATGACCCATCGTGCAAAGCAGATCCCAAATGTATTCCGCAAAGCCATGTAAATGTCCTCAGTGATGGATTCCGCTAGTACAATAGGAACAGGAAGAAGGCTTACAGCAGAGTCCGGTGACTAGCCTGTAGGTACTGGACTTAACATGGTCATGGTCCTTCCAAGGTCATGAAATGTGATCCTTTACGTAGGGAAACAATAGCATCTGTTTTTAGAAGTCAATGGGTTTGTTGTGGGAGATGTGTAACTGATCAATATTATTGGTATTATTATAGATGTAAGATTAGAAACAGATCAGGAGCCAAAAAGAGCACATATTTGTCCAGAAATGTAGAGAGAGGAAGAGACTTTAGAGACATATCTAGGGAGATGGAGACGAGAGGCGACTTTTATAAAATGCAGCACATTGTATTGGAGCAGCTAGAGGTGGAGAATTAGTGGACTTGAGACAGTGTTGACAGGAGGGCAGTCTGGTGTTCGCTATCAGCCTTTTATCTTTGTCAGTGCCTGTTTTTTTTGTCATGGTTTTTGTAAAACATTATTGTTGGGTGAGCTACTGAACCCGTGCCAATATATGAAGGGAAATATAATTGGCCAAAAGCAAAAATATTTTTTCCGTCAAACACCACACATTTGGCATCAAAGTCCCTAGAACAGCAGGAAATTAATTTGGATGCAGATGTGTTCCTTGTGAAAGATGTGTCACTCACAGTGAAGTTAGCCAATGGCTGAAGTGGGTGGACTCTTTGCCTAATGCTATTTGCTGTAGTGGACAGAAGAACATGTGAATGACACAACAAGGGACTAATGAATGAATCCCCCTAAAAGTACATTAAATCAATAATTTTAGTAAAAACTAAAAGGTCTTGGCCAACGCCAGACGTAAAAAGAGATGCAAAGAATTGAGCAAAGTGCAGATTGGCAGAGCGGCCATTTCAAGCCATAAGGGCTACGGCACATAACGCAGACAGTGTACCACTCCTTCAAATTAAAGTGAATGATTAATACAGGCCCGGTGTCCAGTGACAGCCTTCACATCCCCTCCTGGGTAGAATTAGCAGGGTTCATTGAGGAGCTCAATTCCAGTTGATCTGAAATCTTACCCCACATCAATGGGACCACCTGGCCCACGTCTCTGCGGCGGTGGAAGCCCTCAAAGGTTATTTGAAGTCTGTGTATCAAATTCAATCAACTTGATGGGTCAGGAGGGCCCCTGTGTCCAAGAGCCCCCTCCCCTATTCAGCCGTAAAGGGTTAAATATGGTTCACATCATACAAGTAGGACAGAGGATCAGTTATCTGTAGGGCTGTTCCTACTAATGGGTTACATACAGTGGAACTGGAGGAGGGACAGAGAAAAGGGCATATGTAGTCACACTTCACAAGATGAACGGTTAAAACAAGGGACGGTTCTCACCTGAGACGCCAGCATGTGCTGGGAGAGATGGAATGGGAAGGGAGAGGTGGCCCCGGCCGCTCCCTGAAGCGAGGACAGAGCTCCATTGTCCAGGCCACCCCCGCCAGTCACGGAGGCCAGCAGGTGCCCCATCCCCATGGCCGAGAAAGCTCCAGGCGCCATTGCAAACTGTCCCGGGTGGATAAACAAGGGCTGGCCGGCACCAAGTGGATTGAAAAAGTGCTGCCCATGAAAGCCAGACAGGGCAAGGCTCTGCAGGTGGCTGGCACTCAGATGGGGAGGACTGTCTGTCTGTACCATCAGCGGTGAGAAGCTCTCCTTGCCCAAGGTTCCACACTCAAGGTCCTTCTTGGGCTCATCCTTCCTTCTACTCTCTAATTTTTCCTTCTCCAAGTGTCTGATGCTGAAAATGCTATCGCTGTCCTTGCGGTGGTGGTGTGGGTGGTGGTGGTGGTGCCGGTCCGGAGATAGGTCCTTCTTCTGCGGGCTGGGCCGGTCCTTCCCCTTCTCTTCAAGCCTAGGGCTGTTGGGTAAAGAAGCCTCCCCTTCTGGGCTGTGGCTGCCCACCGACCTATCGTCGGGTTTGTCAAGGTCCTCCTGGTCACTGTCCACACAAGATTTCTCATCTGCAAAAAGAGGGAAGATTGTTTACCACTAGCAACAAACATACTGTATGCAAGCTATGTCTCTTTATCGCATGCAGAAGGATTCGCATATAACAAGGGTCACGCAACCTACAAGCAACTCAGAAAGAAAAGGCGCTTTTGTATTCTGATGCTCAGCCTCTGTACAAACAACGCCAATCTGGAAAGCCATTCACTCTCACCTGAAAGGGCTTTTGACCTAATGCAGCTGCTGCATTTCCCATGAATGGGAAACATCTTACAAGTCAATTGTTTTTAATACAACAGTAGGCTTTAGCTCAGAACTCCCACTAACAGAAAATATATGGGCTGTGAAAATACGTGGGGTACATTGGGTGCTAGAAAGTATTTAAGCTGAAACAAAAAATGCGGTGCATCAATTACCAGGCCTAACCTACAGGGAAAGAGTAACCAAACTGGATCCCAGAGGGATGACGTCTGGGAACTCGTGAGATGTAAAGGATTAATTTGGGAAAATTCAAGCGGGCCTCTGGTTTCCTTCTCTCTAATACAAATAGGCACATTGCTTCAAAGAGAAATAAAAAGCCACCTCCTGGGCTCACACAGAAGCAGGGGTATTTAAATCCCTGCTAGGGCATTAGCAGGCCCACACTGCTGGACTATGGTTCCAGGCGACTGTGGGACTTCTGGAGCATGAGACCAGAGTTCAGTACCCAAACCTCCAGCTGACTATGCAGACCTACCTTTGGACTGAAGTCTTAAAAGGCGAGTGCCTTACAAACGTCACTAGAAGCCAGAGCAACCACTGTAGGGCCACAGTACACATTACCACCTAGGCGGTGATTTGCATACATAGACTGGCTATTGGTAAAACTCTCTCTCGTTGGAATGAGGTCTTGCTCCGGAATTAATTGTTTAATTCAGGTTTGACATAATTTGTGAGGACGACTTATTTTGACACCACTGATATACAGTGACGTTGTGTACATGGGAGACCAAAGTGAGAGGAAGTGTGTATTTATATAGATACCCAAAAACACACGAATGAAAACACCAGATATGTGGGGCATTAACCAAACCAGTAATATGTGGAACAGGAAACAGAAGAAAGCAGACTTAAGACACGTTTGTTCCATCACATACTAAATTCCTTACTTTTGGATTTTATTGTTGGAACATTGCCACTGCAGATGCAAGTTGTTGAACTGACTGCCCCTCTCCCCAGGAGTCAAGTGTCTAATAAATCATAGCTGTATGTACATTATGTG
Source organism: Lissotriton helveticus (assembly GCF_964261635.1). Taxonomy (NCBI): domain Eukaryota; kingdom Metazoa; phylum Chordata; class Amphibia; order Caudata; family Salamandridae; genus Lissotriton; species Lissotriton helveticus. The sequence continues at coordinate 283,231,242 of NC_136061.1, read as the reverse complement.
GAACAAGTTAATTAAAAGGCCCAGAGCAGGTCTTAAATTCATGTCAAGGAAAGTGACCTGGAAACAGGGCAGGTAAACAGGCGGCACAGACAGGTGACAGCAAGTGAATGGGAGGCAGACAGACAGCACAATGGAAACAAAAAACAGCCTGTTTACTTTTTCATGGCCTACCTCGACATATCTAGAGTGACTGCGTGTGTGAGAGAGAGTGCGTATGTCTGTGTGCAAATGTGAAAGTATAAGATGGAAGTGTGTGAATGTTTAAGAGTGTGTGTATTTGTGTGTGGCACATATGCCTATGCAAAGCTGTATGTTTCTATGTAGCCGTGTATAAGTGTCAGTGTAAAGAGGTAGTGTAACAGTGTAAGTTTTTTCAGGTGCAAGTGTTTCATTTTACAAAGATAACATGAGTGTGCACATGTTAAAGTGTCTATGTGATGCATGGCAGTGTAAAAACGTATGTGTGCATGTATTCCAATGTTTGTGTTTTTGCAAATGCGCAAAGAGTTCTATGTAGTGTGTATACTTTAAGTGTGTGTCAGTGACGCAGCGAGAGTCTGTGTGTTTCTGTACCGCACAAGTGTGTACAGGTGCCCGTTTGCTGGTGTAACTGTGTGGGCGGTACAAGTGTGTTGGAGTGGGCGCGTTAGGGCACGTGGGGATATGGTGTGTGGAAAGGTACCGCTGTAATATGGGTGCGTGCTCGCGGGTTTGCAATTAATGGCAGGGGAAGAACCGGCCTGAAATTAAAGAGACTTTTATTTCATGTTCTGTAAACCACTCCAATAGAACGGATGTACCTGTGAACCCGTCATCGGTGCCACTGAGGCACTACCGTATTTTATAGTATAGAGGGGAGCCACCTTGTTGCATATACTTTCTACTTTATAGGGCCCAGGCAAACGCTACGAAGAGTACTAGAGTCTACAAATGTAAAAACGGTAGACTCAAGGAGGCCTAAAAAGCTGTTGTAACACATACTGCCTGTAGATGCTTTAAGATGCAGGTAGAAGGACTCACTGAATGTTATTGTATAGCTTTCTTGGGGATCAATATGCAAATGTGAGTTATAATTAGGGTTCCCGGTATTATGGTATTTATTTTTTTGACATTTCCATCTGTATTTAGCTATATTTATTCTTTGCTTTTTTTCTGTGTTTATCCATTTTTCTTTTTTGTTTTCTCTATCAATGAAGCTGCAAGTTATTTTTCCACCTTTATTTAACTGATAAATGTATACTTTTAGCACTATACAGTGCTATAGCGTCATCTGTAAACACTTGCATTGTAGAATAGCATTAATAACTGTAGCTCTGCACTTAATTAAGCTTAATTAGGAATTCTATTGTCTTTTTTAATCTCCCCTTCCTCTTAATCTGCACACCTACTGACCTGACAGTCAGTATTGACAGTAGAAAAAATATCCAGAGTAGGCATATTTTCCTTATTTTTCTGTATTTAAAAATAAACACAAACATTAAAATAAACGGTTTTCCGTATGTATTTATATGTAAAAATCAGTAAAAACGGAAAACTGGGAGCCCTAGTTATATTGTATGGGAAATCACTTTAATAATCATATTCCCAAACAGAGTTGTGAAATTGTATAAAAGGGGCTTTGCATGGTTACCTTGGTGAACATGTTTACTTTGGGCTAAATGTCTGCACAATTGGATTGACTGTTTCTCATTATGCAGACCTAAACAAAAGAAGAATTTTTGAAAGTCTTTCTGGTTTAGGGGGCACTGCTCGAACCTGCACTACTGTGCCAACCACAGACTGAACTCACAGGATGCTAGCAGCATGCCACCGTGCCTGGAGTGTGAACTGTGCATGACACTTCACGCAGGAGGGCAGTGGAGGGGAGATGGGCAGTGGAGGGGAGATGGGCAGTGGTCTTACCTCTAATGCTGCGGGTGAGTCTCAGGGGGCTGGGCTCCGCGCTCAAGGGGGAGTTCAGGAGATCTCTGCCCATGGCAGGCTCACAGGAGGAGGCATCCGATTCTGCCCCATCTCGGTCGGGTCTGCAGTGGTCTTCATACATCCGCAGGGAGGGCAAAGTCAACTGCTTCCTGAGGGGGGCAAAGACCGCCAGGTCAGGCATGGATAACACCAACAGACTCAAGCAACCATATACCAGGTGACGGCACACAGTCCCCACCCATCACCCCCTCGCGCAGACCTTTCCGCCACACTGGCACATCACCTTCTCCACAGCAACACCCTCACACTCCTAGTACCACATGCAACCACCCACACAGCCTGCCCTCACATGCAACCACCTTCCACACATAAGTACCCACAAAGAGCCCTCACTCCCACACAACTATTTCACCCACACTAAGCCACAAACATACATAAAGCCACCACATACACACATGCCTCAAGCCCACATGTTCAACCCTCAGCCTGCATGTCCCACAACAAAACCCATCTTTACTTACAACCATCTTCTACATTGTGCTAGCCACAAACCGGCCTCCCCCCACACACACCGCTTAAACGGCACACAACTACCCACGTTGTACCTGAGCTTATATCCCACTCCCGCCTGTAATATATCCCACCACGCACAAACAAGCACTTCTCCCAGACACACGAACTGCAAACCCCTTCCTTTAATAACAAAAAATAATCTACCGAAATCAGCACATCAGCCCCTGTTAACCGAGTGCGCATGTCCACCACAAAGAAAACATTCTTCCCCGCAAGCACATCATTAAACGCACAAATATGTACAAAAAAAACGCACTTTGTAAAGCTTTGAACCACGGGGAGAACCGCACATCAATACAATTGCAAAGCTGTCTAGGCAAAATATTAAATGAAAAACAAAAGTGACTAAGTGCTCATTGTGGCCAAAATTGGGGTTTGCCTCTCTGTAAACCTATGTGTGTTTATTTCTGTCATAAAAGCATCAACTTTATTGAAGGGGGAGTTAAAGAAAATTGAGTTTTGGAACGAGTGGCCTTTTTTAAAACAAAATAGTCCAAGACGAATAAAAACCACAAACCTACCTCTTCTCTCTTCTTCCATTGCCCGTGTCCCTGAACCCCTTTGCAAACGGGTTATTGTCGATTTTCAGCTGCGTGATCTGGAAAGAACAAACCGATTAGGGTTATTGGTGGTTGATTAGAATGTGTGGAACAATAGGGGAGTGGGTAGAGAAATGAAAATTGTACAACTTTTATAACCGACACATTTGAAATTTGTTTGACCCTATTTCGAAAAACTATTTATTTGACCGATAACCTCCCCATACCCTCCTAGACAGGGGTGTAGCTACCACTGGTGCAGCAGGTGCAGTGGCGCCGATACCCATTGCACTCCAAATAAGACGGCTTTTAGTACCTGCTCTGGGGCAGGCGTGCTTGAGACGCAAGGCAGCCTTGCTGTGCCACTAGTCCTGGGGGGCCACCCTTGCTGGTGTTAATCATGGAAGGGAGGGGGCATATAAAGTCAGTTGAAAGTGTGTGGGTACAGCCAAGGCCTCTGTTGTCTCCAACCCTTTAACGCACAGAGGATCTCCGGTTTAACACACCGCATGCTTTATTAAAAACGATGCTGCGGTTTGCAGTGAATTATTTATTCGCTCCTAATGAGAGGAAGTTATTTTTCAGGGCCCCCTGAGGGGAAGATGGCGGCCGAGCAGCGCCGCGCTGGTTAGAAACTATTCGTATCTGCTCAGAAGAATGACATGGCGCTGGCGACACTGGGCCGATTAATAATTCAGACTTTTGAAATATGTCCCCTGGTCGGGTCGGCATTTGGAAATGCATGCAGCGTCGCGGCGCTACATGGGATCCGCGAAACAACCGCTCAGCTCCCAGTGCTGCCTGGGGCTGAATGTTTGGGGAGTGTGGGGTGTGCAAGGGGTCCTCGGGCGGGTGGTCCCCCTCGTCTCAGGCCTCAGTGGGCTGCAGATTTAGAGACCTAAGAAGGTCCCCACTCGCTAGATAGAGCTAGGGTGAGAGGCACCGGCTTTACATTTCTGCTTGTCCTTATGGTAACTTCCGGAAACTGCGGAAGCAGTCATATTTATGAAAGTACACTTGATTGTACCAATTACAATAATCCTAGAACCAGTATGCAGGGTAACGCTGGTGATTTAGACCACTGTATTACTATACTTAAATTGCAAAGGTCAGATTTCAGTTTATTGCCACAGTAGGCAGAAACCTTTTACTGCCCTCCGGGATCAAATACTTTACATAGGGACAACTCTCTTGAAAGCCAGGGTATCTGCAATCTCACATGCATCTCACTGCAGAAGTGTAACCCCTTGCATCCTGATTTTTTAAAGCATCTTAATATTAGAAATGTACATAAAAATATGCCAAGGCATAAAGCAGATACTATGCGGGGGGGGGGGGGGGTCTCTTGTGAGTCATGCCCACCGTGGTGAGAAAGCAAACCTTGTTCCTGAAGCAGAAACTTAGAAATATATCTGTCGCCCTCTTCTAAGGTGGGGCCGTCCGCACAACATGGGCTTTCAGCTGATAGCGCCTCGATGCCATGAACGTCATGCTGCCAAGAAACCCAAATAACGTCCGGCGATTGCAGCCGCTAACAGGGGCGAGTATGAGGGAAAGATAGCGTGGCAGAGAGAGGAGCTGGGAGACGGGGAGAGGGCGAGCCTGGAAGGGGCGAGAGAGCGTGAGGGTCGATGCCCTGCAGGGGCGGCTCGGACGCCCGTTGGAGAGAAGGGCCCCTCACTCTGGCCGGTAGGGGGAGACCAGGCCCTTTAGAAGCCAATTCCCGGGTAAACACGAAGGAAGACACTCGCAAGCGGCGGGTCTCTGCAAGGACTGACGTGTGCACACAGGGACGGACACACGGCTAGTGCGCAGCAGGGGTCTCGGGACAGCAGTAACACACAGGTGCCCCTCCACACCGAGAGCAGCAGTAACACACAGGCCACGGACGGTGCTCCCACACCGACGGCAGCAGTGACACAGGCCACGGACGGTGCTCCCACACCGACGGCAGCAGTGACACAAGGGAGGGGGGGCACGGCGTGCACGGCCCGTACGATGTTAAAGGAGCTAGATTAAACACCGAAATATTGGAGCTAAGCACGCACTACCTCAAAACAGGGTGATGGGGGGTATGGATTAAAGGGCCCTCTTGCAACAAAATGAGGAATAATTCAAACAGAAATAAACTGGTGGGAGAAGAAGGCAATGAAAACAAATCCTAACAATAAAAACAAGTTATACGACAAAACAGCCAACAGGGAGAAAAACAAACAAATTAGAGTAGATAAGATGACAGACAATTGATAATGTTTTTCACTGAACGGGGTTTGCATTGGGAGGGTCGGAAAGGGGCTCTGTATTTATTTAACAAGTCAGGTGTGTGAACGCACAATACCGAATACACAGGTGCAACATTTCAATCGTGTGTAAGGCGGTCCAAAAACACCCCCCATAGCTCACCTTATCGTTCTGGTAGGCCGTGACGGCGATGAAGTCGGTCTCGGGGAACACGTATGTCCGGAAGGTGCTGTAGGGCAGCTTCAGGATGTCGTTGGCGCGCACGATGTGGAAGCGCGGCTGGTACTTGTGCATGGAGTTCAGGATGGTCTGTGGGGAGAAAGAGCACACCCGAGGTCAGCCAGGGATCCGCGGGCCCAGAGGCTCCAGCTGCGGCTCAGAGCTCTCGCGAGACTACGGGCAGCGGCAAAGACAACGCCACAACCATCAACGATGCACACATTCACACGGGACCCCTCACTGACGACCCCAGAGGCGCCGCTGTCGGGGTCACATGGACCTATAACGAGGCCTCGCGGGTGGGGGTGAAGGGGGCACCGACAGGTTTACAGAACACTCTTACTTTGTTATATTTATGACTGTCAATAAGAATGACATATGATAGATATATAGTCAAACAAAAAAGTATATTTGGAATGGGCTCTAAAAAACCAATGAAATTAAAAAAGGCCAGAACATTTCACACTGCTGCAGTGGGCCTGTGATCATTCAGATCGGAGGGGGCGCTGTGGAGGGGGTGGGTGCGCCTGACACTTCAGCACAGGGAGCCCACTTCATACGAGTGAATGCCAGTTAACCTTAAAAGCACGCACTTTGGCAATCTTCAAACGCGCCACACGGGCCACTTTACAAAGGCCGGCCTGGGACATTAGCCCGCGTTACCACCGTCCTGGTCGACTCAGGCTGCATTTAAGACGACCTGGAAAGCGGAAAGTCTCTGTTTCCTGCCAGGTACTTTTAGTGTTTGTTCAGATCAGAACCATTTTAGTACTCAATAAAAGCTAGAAATGGTTTGATGAAACAGAGCGCTGGTGATCAGGTCATTTTGCACAGGGCGCAGTGTTTGCAAACCCGTCTACTGCAACATTGTGTGACCGCACTAACAGCACTATAAAAAGAAAATTAAGGCAACAAAATATATATACATCAAAGAGAAGGCCCTGAACCGGAAATAATTCTGCAGTTATCTTTTGGGTGAGCAAACAGTTAAAATAAATTATCGTTTAAAAAAAGCCTTCTTAGAAGGTGGGCCGGGAATGGTCGGGTTCTAAATGTATGTGGAGGCCGCAGATACCAAGTCACGCTCCAGGACAGACCCTGCGCCGACTATAACCCGCTCCGAAGGGGGGGGGGAGGCGCTACCATAGTGGACGGGGTGAAAAGGGGACTGAAAACTGGCTCAATTTCCACCACATTAACTAGTTCTCCCGGCTCATGGGCACTCACTTCTACCAGGGACAGACACGTAAATAGCTAGGAGTGCGCTCTGATTAAAAAACATAACAATAAAAACAGTCATAACTTTAAAAAAACGATACATCATATCATTCATTTGATAGGCTGCGCGTCCTTGTGCAGCAGGAAACTGCACATTTCCTGCCTCTAAAAACGGAACATCAGCAATTCTTAAATCACACACGAGGTACTATACGGCATGTAAACATAAACACACAGTGCTTACCACCATAAATAACTGTGCTTCAAAGCTCTATACAAACAGGGGAAATTATAACACCTGCTCTCAACGATCATACTGAACCCAGCGTGTAGCATGGTTTATAAAAAATAGTTAATAATAATGTTTATTAATAGCATTAACCATTATTAATATTTCAATTTCTCCTCACGGAAACTTTCCTAGTTCCAGTGTTTACTTCGGTATTTTGCACATTTAATATATTGTATCAGTCCTAGGTCTACGAAAACCTATATATATATATGTGTATATATATATATATATATATATATATATATATATATGTGTGTGTGTGTGTGTGTGGTAATTAACAGACATAAATGCAGATACATTATGGAACTCACAAATATAGACCGGTGTGCCCCAAATGTATCCCTCCCCGCTTCCTCTTTGGAGCGCTTTCAAATAGTTACATTATACATGGCATACATGATCTTTTCAGAAAACATTGTTCATTCTCACTTCCATACAGCAAGGGCGGGGGCGCGCTTGGCCAGGGGCCACATTCAGTACAGCAAGAAAAGGGTTACACGCATGTTTCTTGTATGTGCACATGGGCAGACCGGCCTCAGAATCCTTACATTGTATGTTGGGTGTTCTTGTCGGAGCTCTGTGTCCCTTGTACCAGACCAAACGTGGATCTGTGAAAATACATATTACTGCTTGGTAGCAAGAGACTTCTGTATAGAAATATAAGTCAACCATTTGTTTGTGCGCAGACTCCCCACCTAGCGCCGAGAAAGCATGCAGCGCTTTAACAACCCCCGCTACCAGTAACCATGGGTTCGAAAGAGTTCTAGATACAGGAAGTTAAGCAACGCTATCCATGACGCCTTATATGGGCCGTCAATGATGATGTCACAGTACACCTCAAAACCCAAGGTGACATCATCACACAAACGAATGTTCTAGAATTTTATTGTTAGTGTAATGTTTTTTCTCTGCACTGGAAGGTCCTTTAGTGTAGAGGAGTTAAAAAAAACATAACACTGGAGTACATCATGCCCCTCCCCCCACCGCCCCCCACACCACCACAAAAACCCACCAAAAATGCTTAGAAGTAGGATTTCATTTTTTTTAACTCAACCTTCAATTTTTATCAACTTTCATTCTTCAATCAAGTTTGTATTTATACATATTTCAAAGTCAGGCTCGAGGCGGAGATAACGAGATATTTTGCAAAGAGACCATTATCTTTGCTATCAACATCTTGGTAGATTAATTGCATTAACCCTGTGAGTAGAAACAGGGTACCCCGACGGCCCTTGAATTAAATGCCATCAACCCGCCTAAGTCATTCCCTTTGAGACTTTCAAATAATATTTCTTCTCCAAGAGTGGGCCTGGTGTAGGGCACATTTCTGAACTCCGCAAAATGTGCCACCAATAGAAAGAGTTTTCAATACCTAGTTTTCAACCCTGGGAATGTTACCACAACAAAGAAAACGGGCAGTTGAATTTGTAGATCAAGAATACAAATAAAATATTAAAAAACCGGGATACCCATTTAAGGTGATTTTTCCCCCCTCAAAAATGCAATTTTCAATGCTATTAAATGCGTCTTTGGAGGTAATTAAAATAATGCACCCTCTTTAATAATTGTTTTTTGGGTAAATTAAATCCCATAAAAGAACGAGGAATTGTTTCTCTCCATTCCTCACATCCCCAATAATCACCTCATTAGGTGTAATTTAAAAAAATCATCTTAAATAAATCTATATTGAGGTTCTGTGATAAAAGCAGAGCAAAGGCATCGAAAAGTCTTACAAGTGCAGACAACCACCGAAGTGAACAAATAAAGTGCCATTAACGGGGGGCTTTGCACTCTGCCAATGCTCCCGGCCTGTTGAGGGGTGTTTGCAGGGGGCACACTGCGTTCAGGGTCGATACTTGAGGGGAGGAGCCCCAGCGAGCGGAAATGACCTGTCACTACGTTTGACCACAGACACAGGAGATTCAAGAGGGGAAATATACAGACGAGCAATCTGTATAGCGCCTTGAGGTCATACATGTTCTATCATCAGGATTTTGCATGACCAGGTACATCAGCGTAGAAATCTAGATTGTAAAAAAACGGATGCAGATTATCCTTCATCAGCGGGGGTGTATATGATCACGGAAAATGTATATACACAATACATACACGAAACATAGCGAGTCACTGTGGGGACTGTATATCGACAAGGGAAAAGTGTATCATAATGGGGCCTGAGTGTTAGGAGATGGAATGTATGTTATCATGGTGACGTGCAATACCACGGATGATGTATATTAGTGACAGAGACATATAGGTATATGGCTTTCGGACCGCCTATCAGCACGGGACTGTGTTTATTAATAACAATATCCATTATCTGGGGTGTGTTATCAGGGGTTGGTATATTCACACTGGGGAGTGCGCATTATCACAGGTAACGCCCACAATTAGGGGCTCCGTGTACAGTATATTACCATGGAGACCGCCTATTATCCTAGGGAATGTATATGATTACGTCATGCATTTAGCCATAGGTGCTGTACCCGAGGAGAAAGGCGGGAGGGAGGCTGGCAGCATTTGACCTATGATGGGACCTGAAATTGGCGCTATAGATCATAAACCCTCCCTGGCGCCCCCGCCAGACCTCTTCCCCTACAGTTGTATTCCCCCCCACCCTCGCCTCTCTGCGTCCATCCGTCACCGACGCCGACAGCCCCCGAAGGATCGAACGATCACTTCATTAGATGCCGATCCCGCCCGGATCGCCTCTCGCGATCGATCCCGGAGGGGGGGGGGGGGGAGAAGCTCGCGGTCTCACGAGTGAGCGGGAACCGGTTGTGTCCGAGCACTGGGGGGATCACGCAAACTTCACGGGGGGCTGCGATACTGCACAAACATCACAAGGGAAGCCGATCCCAGCTGCAGGGGGGGGGGGGCTGCAGCTCTGCTCATATCTCACAGGGTCGGACGCTCCCGATCGCAGCTCACTGTTCACCAGCGAGTGTGTAACGGTTCGTGTTGGAGCACTGGTGAGGTCACAGGCACATCACAAGAGGGGACGCGGCCCAGCTGCAGGGGGCAGCAGGTCTGTCGCCCCCTCCCGTCCAGTGCGGGGGTGCGATCGGAGCTCACTGTTCACCAGCGAGTGTGTAACGGGGGTGTTGGAGCACTGGTGAGGTCACAGGCACATCACAAGAGGGGACGCGGCCCAGCTGCAGGGGGCAGCAGGTCTGTCGCCCCCTCCCGTCCAGTGCGGGGGTGCGATCGGAGCTCACTGTTCACCAGCGAGTGTGTAACAGGGGTGTTGGAGCACTGGTGAGGTCACACGCACATCACAAGAGGGGACGCGGCCCAGCTGCAGGGGGCAGCAGGTCTGTCGCCCCCTCCCGTCCAGTGCGGGGGTGCGATCGGAGCTCACTGTTCACCAGCGAGTGTGTAACGGGGGTGTTGGAGCACTGGTGAGGTCACAGGCACATCACAAGAGGGGACGCGGCCCAGCTGCAGGGGGCAGCAGGTCTGTCGCCCCCTCCCGTCCAGTGCGGGGGTGCGATCGGAGCTCACTGTTCACCAGCGAGTGTGTAACAGGGGTGTTGGAGCACTGGTGAGGTCACACGCACATCACAAGAGGGGACGCGGCCGGACTCGCCGGCGGCGGGTGGGCCCTGCCAAAGCGGCAGGAGAAGCAAAGACCCCCGGGATTGCCGCGTTTTAAGTCTCCCATAAACCCTCGGGCCTCCGATCCTGGGGTTTGTAGAGGGAAGTGTGTGGTTAGAATGTCAACAGAAACATGGGAGGCCTGGAAGTGCGACAAAAAACAGAGATGGCAGGAGTTCATGCTAATGCCAGATGACGTCAGACTCAGAGGGGCACCACACATGGCTCCCCCCCCCCCAAAAAAAAATGTCTGCGGCTACCACCGAGACATCCTGTTGGACTCGGCCATCTGGTATCTGAACGGAACGAAGTAGATGAAATCTTCAAATACTTCTTTTTTTAATAGTAGATCTTCTGAACAGTGCTAAAAATACTGGTCGTGGGAAAACACTAAATATGCTCCGAAATAGAAAAAAAAACGGGAATATTTTATCGGAAAACAAACGTGAGTTTTCTTTGACGGGCTTTAACGGCGGTCGATTAATATAGAAAACGGAGGTCCTTTTACGAAATACACTTTATTGTACGATAGAAATAACTGCACAATAAATTATTTTAAAAATAGATAACATCTAAAATTCTTGCTTTAACAAACTTGGGAACTTCAACTGCTGCCACTTTTAATTTATTCTTCTAAAATCATAGAGGGAACCCCACTTTTTAGTTCTGTTTAGTATTTCGTTTACATTTCGGGGCAGGGTCGACCGTGTTTTCAGACTTGTTACACGTTTCACCCTCGACGTTTTAAAGACATGTTAATTGTTGGGCTGTCATCTCTGGTCGTATTACGGGATTACACGAGTGCACGTTTCGAGTGTTTGCCGCTGGGTTTGGGAGGGTTAAGTGGGGGGGGGGGGGGGTCTCTCGGGCTCCAGGGGCCGGTGCAGGACTCCCGTGAACACCTCCGCCTCTGACTGCAGGGCCCGGTGTGGACTGCACAACTTACAGGTGCTGCATATGGGGTAGGATTCATCTTTAAAGCTTAGATCCCGGAGGGAGAACCCACCTTATTTAAGGTGCCGTGTGTGTGTCATCATTTGTAAAATTAATATTCCGGCGTGGTGTTCTGTGCATTTAAAACAACATGCCTACGTGCTATTAATGAGAATAATGAGGTTTACAACAATAATGCAGAATGGCGGCAAGAAGCATTATAATAAGGCTATTAATAATGTTAAGAGCATTAACTAGCGCCCAGAAGCACCCCCTGAGATGCCAGCCGCACAAGTGGTATCATTCGCAGCGGTCGCGTCCGCCGCCGGGGCGGGAGGGTCCGCCGCGCTGGGTACTTACGAAGCCGTGCTTGTCCGAGATGTTGTTGGTCAGCTTCAGCTTGTGGAAGGCCACGGGCTTGGCCATCCACTGCTCGCCCGTGGCCGGGCTGTCCGGGTGGATGTACATGCGCTTGGGCATCTCGGGGTCGGCCTTGCCGGCCACCATCCAGCGCGAGTTGTGGAACTTGTAGCGGCAGTCGTCGGCCGCCACGATGTCCATCAGCAGGATGTACTTGGCCTTCTTGTCCAGGCCGCTGACCCGCACCTTGAAGGGGGGGAACATCCGCCTGCGGGGAGAAGGGGAGAGGGTCAGTGGGGGTGCGGCGGCTCGCACACGAGAGACGGGAGCTCACACGGTCACACGTACATGCACACGGAAGGAAGCAGGTCACCCGAACATGCACAGGAGCACACAAGTGTAAACTGTCACACGTACATACATACACACAAGAGCTCACACTTGTAAACTGTCACACGTATATCTAACACACAGGAGCAAACACGTGTAAACAGTCATAAGTATATTTAACACACAAGAGCTCACACGTGTAAACTGTCACACGTATATCTAACACACAGGAGCAAACACGTGTAAACTGTCACACGTATATTTTACACACAGGAGCTCACACGTGTAAACTGTCACACGTATATCTAACACACAGGAGCAAACACGTGTAAACTGTCACACGTATATTTTACACACAGGAGCTCACACGTGTAAACTGTCACGCCTATATTTCACGCACAGGAGTACACATGTGTAAACTGGCACACGGATATTTAACACAAAGGAGCTCACATGTGTAAACTGTCACACCTATATTTCACGCACAGGAGCTCACACGTGTAAACTGGCACACGGATATTTAACACAAAGGAGCTCACATGTGTAAACTGTCACACCTATATTTCACGCACAGGAGTACACATGTGTAAACTGTCACACGTATATTTAACACACTGGAGCTCACATGTGTAAAGTGTCACAGTTTCATTTACACAGAAGGAAGCAGGTCTCTCAAACATGCACAGGAGCACACATGTTTAAATTGTCACACGTATATAACACAAGAGAGCTCACACGTGGAAACTGTCACAGGTACATGCATACAGGAGCTCACACGTGTAAACTGTAACAGGTGCATGCAGACAGAAGGAAGCAGGCCACTCAAACATGACACACAGGAGCTCACATGTGCAAACTGTCACACGTACATAACACGCAGCAGCTCACACGTGTAAACTGTCACAGCTACATGCACACAGGAGCTCACACGTGTAAACTGTCACAGGTGCATGCAGACAAGGAAGCAGGCCACTCAAACATGACACACAGGAGTTCACACGTGTAAATTGTCACACGCACATGCACTCAGAAAAGACGCTTACACGAGTACACCGTCACACGAACATGCACACAGAAGGGTACACAGCCACTCAAACATGCGACAAGTTTAAACTGTCACACGTACATGCACACAGAAAGGAGGCCTGGCCACGCCACATGAGACGCTTACAGGCGTTCACAAGTCCACACTGCCACACGTACATGCACATAGAAGAAAGCATGGTCACTGAAACATGACGCGCTTACAGGACCTCATGCGTGTGTGTAAATTGCCACAAGTACATGCACACGGAAGGGAAACACGGCCACCCAAATATGACACTTAATTATATTAGGGTGCTCGTTTTCACTGTCAAATGTGCGTGTACACAGAAATCAAAGACAGCGATCTTACAGTAGCTCACACGTGTACACTGTCACACGTACATGCACACAGAGACGAAGCATGGCCACTCAAACATAAGACACTTACAAGAGCTCACATGTTTACACTGCTCCCCTCTCAAAACAGACATCAGCATTATCCGCACATCACAAACGCACTGAAACGTACACATACATGAACATAAATAAATCTGTACACAAAGACACTTTTTCTTACAAGTACCACGCATAGGTACACAGACTTCTAAAAAAACACACCTATACATACTCGCCTCTCGAACACAAACATTTACTCAGACACTCAATGTGCACATTCACATCTCATACATTCAGTTATACAAACGCGCTCACACATACACGGATCATATATATGAAAATAGATATTTACAGAAACCCACTTACACCGATAAATCACATACATGAACAGAGACATTTAAACAGACCCTTAAAGTTACACACATATGAACTCGCACTCACAAACACGCGTACATGAACACACCGCGATAACGAACAGACGCATTTGACAAGCACAAGCATGAAAATGAACTGACACACACAAGTATGCGCACAGAATACGTGAACACACCTTTACATAAACACACGCACATTACATACGCCCTTACACACACACACAGTGTACACACACAATATTTATATGAAAATAATACATATTCACATTCACACACAACACTTCTATAAAAATCCACATGTAAACAAACACCCCATCTGCATGGAATACCGTGTATCAGAAAAGATAACAAACCGATATGAGCCGTTATCAACATATACGGATTGACAAGCTTGAGATTCGTATATAAGCACATAGTATGCATTTACACATTCATGCAAACAGAATCGTACTATATGTTTTATATATATATATATATATATATATATATATATATATATATATATAGAGAGAGAGAGAGAGAGAGAGAGAGAGAGAGAGAGAGAGAGAGAGAGAGAGAGAGAGAGAGAGAGAGCGAGAGAGAGAGAGACGCACACAAACATTTCTGCATACACAAGGCACACATTCAAATAAGATAAGTGCTTACAATGTATACACGCACACTCCTATACATAAAGCGCAAATCCTCCTCTATAAAGGAAGCGTAGTTAAGTTACCATAAACACAAAGGTACATACACATAAATATACGCATTTTCATTTTATAAACATAGCAAGGCAAACTTCGGGTTACTTTTCTTCGTTATAGGCATCACAAAGCTGCACTGTTTATTTCATTTCTCCTGCTGTTTTTTTTTTTATCTCTGGTTTGCTTCCCTACTGCCGGCCTACTATGTAATGTAATGCCCTTCTGTTTTTTACTGTGTGTATGTAAAGCGCTCAGATACCTACAGGTCTAGCTAGCGCTATATAAAACTTTTAAAATAAATAAAATAAATAAACCCATCTCTTGCGCCGCTACCCCCTCACTGTCGTAACTATTGTAAGCTCAGCGCCAAGACACCCTTCACTGGGCCATAGCGCTTTTGCACAACTGGGCCATAGCGCTTTTGCACAATCTCATCATATCGCACAGATGTCCATACGCACCTTTACAGTGTACACGCGTGTGTATGACACGTCCTGAGACCTCTGGCGGCCCCAGGCACATGTGCAGTGATATGCATGTGTTTGAGCGCACGTCTCGGGGTCCCTGGTGCGTGCTCTGGGGGCCAGACACAGAGATATGCACGTGTGTGCGCACACGTGCAATCAAATACCGTCTCGCGGTCATCGGTGCGTTACCTGGCGGCCACAGACACATACAGAGATCATGCCCGCTTAGCGTGTTGGGTGCCCCTCGGTGCCCCCCAGCCTCGAACCGGGCGCCACCCCGTCCTCTCAGGCCCGGGGTCCGAGGGCCTCGGGCGGCCGAGGGGTCCGGCTGCAGGCAGAGCGCTCCACGGACACGAGGGTACCCCGAGGGCAGAGACCTCGGGCGTGGGCGTCAGATGTCATGTCTCAGTTGGGGACCTCACACCCATGTGTGTCCAGAAACAGGCAGCCCTTCACGCACCTCGCGTGACAGGTTGTGTGATTTACCTCTGCAGCCAAACAACGGCTGCGAGGGGCTGTCAGTGCACGCACATGGACGGGCCTGTGAACCCAACGACCTCGAGTCACCAGGCCAGAGATGCGCCCCGACAGCGCGCCTCCAGCGCCTGCGCCGCTCTTCAGGGCGCTTCTGCAGCCTGCGCAAATGTGCGTGCACCGATGCGCGTGAAAAATATAAGCTCCTGAGAAAACACTGCACAGTGCCTGAAAGCACAGAGGAAGGCCGGGTTTTGTCTGCTGCGGAAATAAAACGACCGTGGACTCGTCTATCAACGGGTGGACGACAGACCTCATCACCCCCGGCGAAATCTGAATTTACTTTCGTTCACCTAAAGCCTCTTCTCCCCGTGTGTCCATTCGGACTCTCCTCTACATATTGCTTCATGTGTTTGTAAACAAACATTGACCGGATGGCCCCTCTGCGGTACTGCGCGAGGCGCCGAGAGCCAGAAACGAGGCCTGGGCCGGAATTCAAATGGTAATAACCAGAAATTGAAATGTGAATAAAGGCGCCTCGCCCCGTCTTGCAACCTTTACTGTTGGGGCGCCTTGGAGTGTAATCACGCACTGCCTGCCCCGTGACCCACTCTGTTAATATTTTATGGTTCGTGGTTCTTACTGTACGGAAATAAAGGCCGAGGTGCGCTTTCCTGCAGGTCTGGAACGGGTGGGACGAACACGCAGCATGTGGTGTATTTATTTGTGTGATCGTGCGCACACGCACACATGCAAACATGCGTACATGAGTATTCGACCTTCGCAGGAACAGTGTAATGTTAATCTTAGGTCTAGGCCCTGGAATCTGGTTTCTGTTCTTGCTTGGTAAAGATGGCAGAGGTTTTACTGAATGCCCCCATCGCCTTGGGGAGGGCAGCGAGAAGAGAGGGAGACATCGTACATGTGTGCACTCACCTCCTGTTCCCGAGACTCCCTCTTCAGTGGGAGTTGACAAATACAATACACTACAGGAAGCCCATGAAGCGCTTTAAGCGCCAAGCAACAGATGCTTTATTTCCACACACGGCGTGTCCTTTGACGCGGTATTTACCACTATTTACGAGTGAAAGGTGGCGTCCGTTTCATTCTGCGGTAACATGGCCACGTACGTATGTTAAATGTGTACGGATCTGTAAACTAGCCCGCAGTTAACCCCCTCCGCTGCACATGCGTGTCATGTCTCTGAGCTCCCACTGACCCCAGTCCCTGCTGGCGCCGGGACGGCCCTGGCCCCTTCACTCGCCGCCAGCCATCCGAGCAGAGGGCCCCCTTGCGGACTGGCTTCTGATCTCTGTTGTTGCGGCTCGATTCGTGCCCTGCGCCCGCATCCCGGGAGAAGGGCCGGGCACAGTCAGATCTCTGCCCCTGGAAACCCCCGGGCATAAGAGGCTTTTCTGGCCCACCGGGCGGAAGAGGCTGTAAGAAGCGGCGGTGGGAGCATCGGGAAAAGCCATCTATGCGTAGTAATGAGAGGCGTCGGTAAGAGCCAGTTGTAATAAGTGGCGTAAGGACAGGCCGCAAGCAGCGGCTCGAAGGGCACCGATAGGATTGGTTAGTAAGGGGCAGTGTACAGACCAGCAAAAACCATGGCAAGGAACAGCGGTAGAAGTGGCGTTAAAGAGCACGGTAAATAGAAGCGGTAAAAAGTGGCGGTGAGCAGCGGCAGCAAGAAGGGAGCACTGCAAGGCGCTGTACTAAGAAGCGGAGCAGTGTAAGGCGCTGTACTAAGAAGCGGAGCAGTGTAAGGTGCTGTACTAAGAAGCGGAGCAGTGTAAGACGCTGTACTAAGAAGCGGAGCAGTGTAAGGCCTCTGTACTAAGAAGCGGAGCAGTGTAAGGTGCTGTACTAAGAAGCGGAGCAGTGTAAGGCGCTGTACTAAGAAGCGGTGGTAATGAGCTGTGTACGGAGTTGTAATAAGTGAGGGTGAGGAGCAGCAGCAAGAAGCGGTGGCAGGGAGCTGTGTAAGGAGCTGAACTTAGTGACGGCAAGGAGCAGCAAGAAGCGGTGGCAGGGAGCAGTGTACGGAGCTGTACTATGTGAGGGTGAGGAGCAGCAGCAAGAAGCGGTGGCAGGGAGCTGTGCACGGAGCTGTACTATGTGAGGGTGAGGAGCAGCAGCAAGAAGCGGTGGCAGGGAGCTGTGCACGGAGCTGTACTATGTGAGGGTGAGGAGCAGCAGCAAGAAGCGGTGGCAGGGAGCTGTGCACGCAGCTGTAAGCGGTGGGACGCATCCTATGCAATAGGCTCAGGAGTGTCGGCGGGCGCGGAGCATCGCCCGCCCGGGGGACCCGGCTCACCTGCCCGACTTGGTGATGACCATCTCGGTGCCCAGCTTGTGGAACTGGTCCCAGAGCTCCTTGGCCTCCAGGGTGACCTTGGGGTCGTCGTCCACCTCCTCGTCGGGCTCCAGGCTCTTCAGGGAGCGCAGGTGGGCGGCGGCGGCGGCCGCCTGCTGCTGCTGCTGGTGGTGGCCCAGGGCCGAGGACACGGCGTGCAGGCCGGCCTCCGACAGCCCGCCGTCCGCCTTCCCCAGCGCCGAGGGCGGCAGCGCCAGCCCCGGGAAGAAGGACGGCTGCGCCGCCGCCAGGAAGGCGGACATGGGGAAGTCGGCCGGGCGGGGGGGCGCCGCGTGGAACGGGTGGTAGGCCATGGCAGTCCCCGAGAAGGCTGGGTCTCTCATGGGGGCATCCACAGGTCCGGGGGGAATCCGAGCGGCGGGTGGAGGCGCAGGGGTGTCCGGGAGCGGAGGGCCGGGTGTGTCCGGGGGGATCGGAGACGGAGCCCCTGGAGGGGAGAGGAGTCGAGAGTCTGGGGGTGTCGGAGTGGGGGCCTCCGAAGTCTGTGCACAGGGGGGCAGATTCCGCCCAAGAGCAGCCAAAGTCCAAGGATGGGTCTCAGACTCCCATCATAAAGTTGCTGGCTCCGCAGACTCTAACAGATGATAATGGACCGAAGGGCTCCTGCGCCCTGCAAAGTCTCCTCCAGTTCAGTCAGGAGAAAATCTGGGGGTTCTCCGCCGGACCCGGGGTCTCTCGGCGCTGCAGACCTCTCCTCGAGAGTGCCTCTGCCTGTTGTGGGATATCCTGGTGTGTGAGGTCTGATCTCTGCCCGGACTCCTTCGCTCAAGAGTATCCCCTGTGTGCCAGTCCCGGCTCCTCCTGTGCCGCACACTGCGCTCCTCGGCTCACACGTGCCCTCCCGGCCGGCCGGCTCCGGGGTGTCTCTGCGCGGTCTCAGGCGCCTGCTGCTGCTGCTCCAGGCGGTCCCGGCTCAGCTCTGCTGCTGCTCGGCTGCACACAGCACTTCCCTGCTCACATGTGTCTCCCTTGCCCGGCTCCCCCCGCACTAATGAACCAGGCCCCCTTGATTGCTGATTTTACGCTTTTCCGACCAATTGTGGCTCTCCATAGGCGGGGTCTGACAGCTCGGGCCGAGCCCGGTGGGTGCGGAGAGAGGGGGGAAGGTGTCGGGAGCATCAGCAACGAGGAAACATGTCAACAGAGTGAGAGAGGAGCCAATGGGGAGGGGAGAGGGGGGGACGAAGCCCCGCCCACAACAGCTCCCTCTCAGCACAGGGGGGCAGGGCTCACAGCCTGGCCGGGGACAGTGGGCTGCAGGCCGCCCTGCCAGGGCACCACAGGGCACTCTGAAGACACCGGGAGGGTGGGGCGCAGCTCCCACCCCACCAGCAGCACCCCGCCAGAGGGGGGAGGGCGGCCCTGCCCGGGGGCTCGGATGAGAGTGTCATACAAAGAGGAGGAGGAGGTGGAAAGGACAATCAAAAGGAAACTGACATGGACAGAGCAATGACACCCAAAGAGACAACAGACATACAGAGCAGCTCTGACACCCAGAAGGTGACTGACATTCACTGAGGAAACTGACATCTAAGGGTTGCTGACATACAAAGAGCAAGCTGACTGCTAAGAGTGACTGACATAAAAGGGGAAAATGACATCCAAACAGAAAACTGACAGCCAATGTTGGTGAATAGTTTCGGAAGAAGAAAGAGACAGCCATAGGACTGACATCTAAGAGGAAACTGACATCCAGAGCGGAAACCACACCCAAAGTGTGGCCGACATTCAAAGAGAAACCTGACCTGTATGAGCCAATCACTTGAAATGACATTTAAAGGAACAAGCAGCAACAACGAAAAAAAGATAACCGATGTCCAGAAGTAAGACTGGCGTCTAAAGAGGGACTGATATCCAAAAGTAGCACTGACGTCCACAGGGGTGGGTGACGACTTAAAGCTAGATTAGCATGTGAAGCGGGCCTGCTCTTCAAAAGTGAGACTGACTTCCCTGAGGGGAAATGCATCTCGAAGTGAGAATGAGGTGGGGCGTGTGACTGACATCCGCTAAAAGGACTGACCTCCAAGCGGAAGACAGACATCAAGCGGAGACTGAAGAAGGAGACAGGTGCCCAAAAGTAATATCGACGTCCAAAGGAAACCCGACGAGCGACCCGAGAGAACTCCAAAGCTGAGACTGACCAAGAGGCGGGGCGGGGGCCCCACACATGACAGCGAGGGGCGGAGACACATCACCATAGAAACGGTAGCATGAGCCTAAGTGGGTACAAACTAGGTAAATGGAATGAAAGTGACAACAGACCAAGGTCCAGTTATACAAAGAGACAGACACACAGTTTAAATGTGGATGAGAGACAGGGGGGTGCGGCCAGCAGAGAGGCCTTCAACGAGCCAGGGTTTATGAAAAAGTGAAACTAGCCAAGTTATAGAAAAAAAGGTGAAAGTAGCTCCTGGGATACAGGAAGAGAGAGGTGCGACTACAAGAACCGCAGAAAAGGGACCCAGACAGATGGAGCCAGCCACAAGGCCACAAAACAAGCAAGAGGTTCACAGACAAATGTGAAACTGGCCAAGGGGCTGAGGAAAGGGGCGAGACTAGCCAAGGGTCACAGGAAGATGTCAGCTTGGTTCACGTGGCTACAGGAAAAAGTGACGCTGGTCACATGAGTACAGAAACAGGTGAACCTGGCCAAAAGAGAGGCGAGCTAGCACTGGGACTCACAAGACACACGAAAACTGACTGCAAGAACCACGAAGAGGTGAGGCAAGGGGGCAGATAACGGGGTGCAGGGGGTACACCACAAACAGGAAAGACAGATACATTACTAACAGGGCTACGCGAGTAACACTGACCACCATGCCATGGCAACTGAGAGACATGGCTCGGACCAGAAGGGCAATGGAAAGGAGTGAAACGAACCACAAGAAAGAGTCAGAAAGAGACCAAAACTGAAAGCAAAAGTGAGCCACAGAAAGAGGCAACACTGACCAAAGAGTCTTAGAAAGAAGGAAGAACTACACAGAGCAGGAAACAGTACGGGACCAAGGGGTCACGGAGCACGTCACAAGTGGGCCACCAAAACACAGGTCACGAACCACAGCGAACAAAAATAAACAACTGCTGTGACGTGACAAAAGCGGTGACCTTCGGCACGTGAGCTGGGATCAGGATTCAGCGAGGCGTGGCACTGACTAGGGTGGTATGACTTAAAAAAGAGAGGACCTGAGATTGTGACAGATCAGGGGCCCTATAGAAGTGTGGCATAGACCAGTGGCCCTATAGAAGTGTGGCATAGACCAGTGGCCCTATAGAAGTGTGGCATAGACCAGGGGCCTGGAGAAGAGTGGCATAGACCAGGGGCCCTGGGGAAGCGTGGCATAGACCAGGGGCCCTGGTGAAGCGTGGCATAGACCTGGGGAAGCATGGCATAGAGCAGGGGCCTTGGGGAAGCGTGGCATAGACCAGGGGCCCTGGGGAAGCGTGGTATAGACCAGGGGCCCTGGGGACGCGTGGCATAGACCTGGGGAAGTATGGCATAGAGCAGGGGCCTTGTGGAAGCGTGGCATAGACCAGGGGCCTGGGGAAGCGTGGCATAGACCAGGGGCCTGGGGAAGCGTGGCATAGACCAGGGGCCCTGGGTAAGCGTGGCATAGACCAGTGGCCCTATAGAAGTGTGGCATAGACCAGGGGCCTGGGGAAGCGTGGCATAGACCTGGGGAAGCATGGCATAGACCAGGGGCCCTGGAGAAGCATGGCATAGACCAGGGGCCCTGGGGAAGCGTGGTATAGACCAGGGGCCCTGGAGAAACATGGCATAGACCAGGGGCCCTGGGGAAGCGTGGCATAGACCAGGGGCCCTGGGGAAGCTGGCATAGACCAGGGGCCCTGGAGAAACATGGCATAGACCAGGGGCCCTGGGGAAGCGTGGCATAGACCAGGGGCCCTGGAGAAACATGGCATAGACCAGGGGCCCTGGGGAAGCATGGCATAGACCAGGGGCCCTGGGGAAGCGGGCAGAGACCAGGGGCCCTGGGGAAGCTTGGCACAGACCTGGGGAAGCATGGAATAGAGCAGGGGCCTCGGGAAGCGTGGCATAGACCAGAGGCCCTGGGGAAGTGTGGCATAGACCAGAGGCCCTGGGGAAGCGTGGCATAGACCAGGGGCCCTGGGGAAGCGTGGCATAGACCAGAGGCCCTGGTGAAGCGTGGCATAGACCAGGGGCCCTGGTGAAGCGTGGCATAGACCAGGGGCCCTGGTGAAGCGTGGCATAGACCAGGGGCCCTGGTGAAGCGTGGCATAGACCAGGGATCTGGGGAGGCGTGGCATAGACCAGGGGCCCTGTTGAAGCGTGGCATAGACCAGGGATCTGGGGAGGCGTGGCATAGACCAGAGGCCCTGGTGAAGCGTGGCATAGACCAGGGGCCCTGGTGAAGCGTGGCATAGACCAGGGGCCCTGTTGAAGCGTGGCATAGACCAGGGGCCCTGTTGAAGCGTGGCATAGACCAGGGATCTGGGGAGGCGTAGCACTGACTCAGGGCTGACGACAGCGTTCCTATTTCTGAACCGACTGTTGGGCTCGTAGCTTGTGTGTTTTGTTGTGCCTGGACCGGAAGCACCCTCGCTGTATATACCTGCTAGATTTCAGTGGCTGGTGGTAGAGTAGGGTGCTAAAGAAGGGGGGAAGGAAGCGTCCTTGGCAGTTGTCTCCGGCCTGATCACTGCAGGTCGGATCCGCTGACCTCCCGGAGAGTATCCTATCTTTATGCTCCCTCTAATCCTGCAATGTAATGAAAAATTTTATTTTCCTTTGTGTATGTAAAGCGCTCTGATACCCACGGGTCAAGCTAGCGCTATATAAAACGTTATAAAAACATATCAAAGGGTTGGTGGCAGGGACCTGCAGGGCTCTGCCTGGTGTGGGCCTCTGCATTGCTCTGGCTGCATGAGCTGTGCGTGCGCATGCGCGCCTGCAGCAGACCCAGAGGCCTCTGCGAGAGCGGGAGTCAGGGCCGCGTATGCGCGGCAGGAGTGTTCATGGTCGCGGAAGCAGGGCTGGGCCTCCCCCTGCGGTGCAAGCAGCCCGCAAAGGTCTGTGGGGGTCCAGATCCACATGTGGCGTGGGCCACGGGGTACAGGCAGGGGCGTAACACAGGCCCCCGCAGCCCCTGCAGGGCGGGGGGGCCTCTAGCTCAAAGGGGCCCCCTCGGCACTGCACTCTGGCCGAAGAGCTCCTGATTGAGCCCGGAGGGGGCCCCTCTAAGTACCGTGCAGGGAGCCCCCCTCACTTTTCGTTACGCCAGTGGGTACAGGTGGGGATGGGAGCATTGAAGAGCATTCCCTGCACTCGGTGGGGAGTGCCTGCGAGTGTCTGAGGTGCGGGGGAAGGGGTGGAGATTTGGGGAACATTGATCAAGTTGGTATATGGAGCAATATGCAGGGAGGGAATGACGCTACAACCTCTTGCAGTGGTTGTTGGGGTGGGGGGCAAAGGAAGGCTTTGTGGACTCTGTAAGGGTAATAACTTCCAATAATGTGTTCTTTTCAACGAGAAGCCACCGATATAGGGTTAAGGCGATCCCTCGGGTCTAGTCAAGCCCATAACATTGGCATAGCGCCCAAATCTAAGAGGTATCCATGCGCACCTACGGGTAACCGGGTACAAGACAACAGCAAGACGCGACAGGCGTAATCCTGCAGAATCTATACTTATTTTAGTTCCCCCTCTCTCTTCTGGAAAGTCATAGTGTGTACATTAAGAGTGCTGATGAGCTTGTACCATAACATTCAAATAATAGAAATATATTTTAATGGAAAAAGTACCCCTGTACACCTTTCAAGATACTTTTCAGGTCCTTTGTCTAAAACAAAAATGTCCAAATGGCAGAAAATAATGGCAAAGCTCACTTCAGAAGCTGGCGTGGGTTTGCTTTGTAGTGACTTTGGGGCACAATACAGAACACTAACGGGATCACCGTTACCAAAGAACCAAAAAATATAAGGAAGGTGTCGACTAATGCAAATGGTAAACTAACGATGATTTACCAAGATTCTCCGATGTTTCTGTGTAAAATGTGGCGTAAAAATAACGCAGACAACCACTAACAGAAAATAATAGTAAAATCACAGTAGCAAGAAGACATGCGCCTTTCACTTGCAGGCTGTATTTACGTCCCACTGCCCTACGGGTTGTATTTTAAAAGACTCTCTTCCGGGCAAGGCTCGACATCTTTATAAATATTTGAACCCATTATCTCATCACTTTCAGATCAGCGTGGGTCCCGAGCCGGCTTATCTAAAGTCTAGATACCACTGAGTAGTGGTGTTTGTATGTCTTCTGAGAGTGTGCGTGGGTGTTTGTGCGTCCCCTGAACGTGAGAGGGTTTTCATGGTGAATATCTCTACCGTCCGTTTGGTGAGTGTATGTGTCTGTCTGCTGTGAAGTGTTATAACGAGTGCCCAAGGGTGGTCGTGGACGGTGTGTGTGCATATGTCAGCATTCTGTACGCTTATCTGTGGTGGGTACACGTGTTTGTGTTACATGCGTGTGGATTATTTTCCGTGTGTGGAGTTTTTGCCCGTGCATAGTGCGTGCTTATATTTCGTGCCTGTGGGTTATGCAGGGGTTTCTGGGTTTGTATATATTTCCAGTTTGTGTGTGCACTTATCTTTCCCTGTGTGTGTGGTGTAAGTGTGTTTAGGTATGTCGGAGACGATGTTTTGCGTAGGCGCATGGTTGCACTTGCATGCCATGTGCTTACAATAGGTGTGTGTTAAATGTAGGGATACTGTGTGTGTTTGTGTACTGTGTGTTGGTCCTCTGTGCATAATGTGCGTGTGCTTTGTATATGAAGGGATGGTGTATCTTCGAGTGTATCTCTGCCTGGAGTGTGTTTATATTCCGTGCATGGTGCGTACGTGCCTGTTTTGTGCGTTATGGGTATGGTTTTTGTTTGTCTGCCTAGTGTGTGCTGATCATGTGTGTGTGCGTGTACGTGCGTGAAGGACACGGTGTTTGTACATGTGTATGTCCGCCTGCGTGTGTGTAGTCACCAGCTACTGTACACGCCTCACTTGGTGTGAGGAGAGGCCTGCACCGGTCCTGCCTGCTGCTGCCACCATGGTACATGCTTCTATACCCCTGCCTGGCCCCAGCGCACAGCTCACGCACAGGCGACGAAGGCACATGCAGCCGGCCTCTCGAACCACACAAGACATCTCTACCCACACACATGTAATGCCTTTCCCCACACGTAAGTCCCTTACCCCTGGCACACGGGTAACACACCCTGTACAGTCTCTGCTCTCTGACGTACTATGGACGCACGGCCGGCCGCACGCACGCACACTGCTGAAGCAGGCACCTCATAACATTAATGGCTGCTGTGTTTACAAAGAGGACTTGGCGTTTATCTGGGAGATTGGGCGGCCGGGTGATTCCTAGCAAGTCCCGGAGATAGCTGGGAGCCTCTGGCCCTTTAAGGCGGAGGCCTTGCCACTCAATAGTCGGAGACCTTTGATAAGACATGCAAACACCCCCACCCCGCACCCTGTCCCATCACAAGACAAAGGCCGGCTGCAAAGTGCCCCCATTACAAACGACGCCACTTTGATATTTTATTTGCAGGTGGCGCCAGGGTCTGGGCTGGTGAAGCAAAGAGGAAACGCCAACACTGGCCGCTCACACCTTGACCCGTCTGCCGATCCTTATCTCGGGCCTCGACGGCTTCTGAGCTCAGGAAACGGAGGCCGGGGAGGGGCGGTCGGCTGGGGAAGCCCCTTTAAAAACAAAAAATAAAACAAATGGACAAAATACCTGCTCAAAACGAACCTGCGCATCCTCAGACTGCAGACCGATAGTTTGTTGGCCCGGGTATGCAGGGAACTGTTGGCTGTAGAAATGACAGCGACATTCATTCACACACCAACCCGAACTTACACCCAGGCTACCGCACCACCCCTTCACGCCCCCACCTACAGCCACACCCACACTCCAACACAGACCGCCACACTCGCACCCACGCCACCTCCCCCACACTCTTACATCCAACACCACATGCCCACTATCAAGTACAGCATTGCCACACAGCCAACCACACACACACAACCTCCCCACCCGCCTGCATCCAACTCCACGGGCACACTGACCTACAGCGTTCTCTCACTTTCATCTATGCACACACCTACTCCTACACCCCTCCTAAACGTACTCCCCTTTCCAATGCCACACCCAGCTTGCACCCCATCCTTACCCAGATCCATACCACCACCATCCTACAATTACAGAAAGAGCATCACCCACTCTTTCTGTAAGCAATACTTCACCCACAGCAATGCCGCCTCCCAGATTCACACCCCTACCAAGAGTCACATGCACACCGACACCACCTCACACCAATCTACCACCTTTAGTCACACCAACCCCACACAACACAAACATGATGTCCTTAACACCTACATCTCCACCACACAAATGTAAAACCACACTCACACCACATCTACTCTGTCAACCACCCCTCCAACTACACATACACATATTTGCGCATGCATGTACACACACACCCATATACTGAAACCAACACTTATTCAAACACTGTCACTAAACACACAATACACGACCACCATTTCCCACATCTGCCTCAAAAAGAAACACACTCAGCGACCACAAACCCACTCTCACATTGCCATTAAAGGCCACATTTTCACCCACAACACAAGGCCTCCTCACATTGACACCAATACTCCCACATGTATGACCGTGCCACACCATCACTGACATGGAGACCATTCCCTTCATTGACATGCACACCTCACA
Source organism: Lissotriton helveticus (assembly GCF_964261635.1). NCBI lineage: Eukaryota > Metazoa > Chordata > Amphibia > Caudata > Salamandridae > Lissotriton > Lissotriton helveticus. Next base: position 283,204,444 of record NC_136061.1, on the reverse strand, counting down.
GCTCTACTCTCAGGCATCACCCATGCTGACATCACCTCATACTGATGCCCACACCACACCTACAGCTACCCCTCTCACACGCCACACTAGATTCCCAACAAACACACCACTTCCCTATGAGTACTCACACCTGAAGATGCCCTCAATGCCCGGCTAACCCCGCAAATTTCATGCACCTGGCATGGAACAGTCGCCCAATACAGTCCTTTTCGTCTAACCTGTACCCGATTGTCATTGTAATTGAGGGGTGGGGTGCCTATCCCTAACACCGCTACTGTTGCTCTTAGGTTTTGTTAAAGACATACACCAGAGCAGACGGCATTTGTCACTATTGCTTCTGTATATAAAATAGTAATTCCCTTGGAACCAGTACAATCCTCAGTCACACTCAATCTTTAACAATTAACCCTCCATCCATGCTCAGTGCCACAGAGGGGGAACCTTATAGTTATAAGTACAAACACATCAGTCTCATCAATAGACCCAAACTGCTATAAATTGTATACATTTATTATCAATAGATATTAGAATTAAAAACAAAAGCATTAACATTTCCTAGGTACAAATTATTCACATATACATATAATCGCCTTCTAAAAGCAAAAAATACACGAAAGAGACTCAAGCAAATGATATTTTACAAAATCATCAAAAGCATGAATTTGTTAAAATCTATTGCACCTACGTCAGAATTGCATCAGTGAATGCTGACAAAATAGTTCCTCGAATTTAACATAAACTGTGGCGTCGACGCGTTTCGGTGTGCTGCCAGATATGCACCACCTTTATCAAGACTAGTGTAGATGCTTGTCTCTTTCACAAATAGAACATTTCATATATATCTCAAAGGAGTTAATCCTTACCAAGGGCCATTCTTCCACGATATGAATTACATGGGGTACTTCTATAAGAAATGGCGTCCTTCTGTATTTATTCTTTATGGGAAAACCCACTGCCAGGAAATTCTCATACAAGATCCTCTACTATCAAAATAAGAACTTCCTATGCTTGCAGAGCTTCATCAACTGTAGCAAATGGAGATCTGCGCATTATCCCGGGAAGACGAAGGACGTTGGACGTTTTCGCTCATTACAAAGTTTGCCGTACATGGGAACCATACCTTTGGGTTTAATCTAAGCGCTGGAATGAAGCAGTGGTCTTTTTAATCGTCGCCAAGGGCTACTGCACCATATGTCAATCACCTATAGTATCTGCTTGGACGTATTTCTTCGACAAAACTGGATAGCGTACAGATTTGCCGTACGTGGAGATCTCCGTCTGCTACAGTTGATGAAGTTCTGCAAGCATAGGAAGTTCTGATTTTGATAGTAGAGGATCTTTTATGAGAATTTCCTGGTAGTGAGTTTTCCCATCTATACTACTATTATAAAGAGAGAACACAAACCTTTGAGCCAGGTAAACTCGGGAACCACAGCGCCAATCCACACACCCGATACATCGTTGAAAATGTCAGGGTGTGTAGATGGACATAGGCTATATAAAAGAAAAATTAAACGTAAATGTAAAAATTTTACTTAAAAAAAAAGTAGTCCCCTGGAAGTAGCGCCGGCCGCGACGTAGCGCTGGCTGCGACGTAGCGCTGGCCGCGACGTGCGTGATGACGAGGGGAAGCGGCGGACATGAGCTGCGGGGAGCGGCGGTGAAGTCAGGAGCGCCGGGTCAGGTAAGGCAAAGGGACACATAAAATGTTGGGGCGGGAGGGGCCGGGGGCGGGAGGTTTCTCCGGGACACGGACAATGTTGGGGCGGGCGGGGGCCGGGGCCGGCGGGGGCCTGTGCGGGCGGTTGGCCCTGAAGCCTCATTGCCCCCGGACAACGTCGGGGCGGGCTGCTAGTAAAGAATAAATACAGAAGGACGCCATTTCTTATAGAAGTACTCCATGTAATTTATATCGTGGAAGAATGGCCCTTGGTAAGGATTAACACCTTTGAGATATATATGAAATGTTCTATTTGTGAAAGAGACAAACATCTACACTAGTCTTGACAAAGGTGGTGCATATCTGGCAGCAATCCGAAACGCGTCGACGCCACAGTTTAAGTTAAATTCGAGGAACTATTTCGTCAGCATTCACCGATGCAATTCTGATGTAGTTGCAATAGATTCTAATGAATTAATGTTTTTTGATGATTTTGTAAAATATCACTTGATTGAGTCTCTTTCGTGTATTTTTTCCTTTTAGGAGGCGATTATATGTATATGTGAATAATTTGTACCTAGGAAATTTTAATGCTTTTGTTTTTAATTTTAATATCTATCGATAATAAATGTATACAATTTATAACAGTTTGGGTCTATTGATGAGACTGATGTGTTTGTACTTATAACTACAAGGTTCCCCCTCTGAGCATGGATGGAGTGTTAATTGTTAAAGATTGAGTGTGACTGAGGATTGTACTGGTTCCAAGGGAATTACTATTTTATATTGACTGTGTTGGTACCCTGTCCCTTGGATAATTGGGCCACTCCCTCTATTTTTTCATATTTTCATACATTGCTTTTCTTACTTACCTGGCACTGGATAGCTTGGGCCTGGAGGAGGGGCCAATTCCAAGAGTTTCGGATTGGCTCTGAAGTGCTGACTGTTGTAATGAGCACGCCAAACTATATTTAGCTTGACAGCTCCTGAGATCCCATCCGAGAGACACATGGACTCCCTCAGTAGACTTTCATGCTGGTAAAGCCCTGGTACTAACTCCCTCGAATCAGACGACTCAACCCCAGGTTCTAATACCAACTCTTGAAAGATGTGTATTGAATCCAAACTGCGCTCTTGGATGAAACTTGATTCTCGAATCATCCTGCTGCTCGACGAAGCCCAACGCTTGGCCCAATAATCATATAACATCGACCTACTGTACTCCTGCATAACTCTACGCGTCACACTTTTCCTTTACTACCTGGCTTTTAGCCTGGCGGGAGGATGGTCCCTGCCACATGGGTTCGCCTTCCTTGCTTCTTTTTCTTTTCCCCTTATATTGATTAGGTTTATGTTTCGTAATGTTTGAAAACCTCAATGAAAAGCGTTTAAAATATATGACATTAAGGGCTCGATTCCCGCAGTTTTTTGCAGCGGACCACGGACCAGTGTGGTTGAGAGCTAGCCAAGGCTTCCTGCAACAGCTGCTTCCTAGTTTCAGGCAAGTTCAACGTCTGTGTTTATTCTGCACAAAACTGGTTTTAAGTAGGTTCAATTGTGGCCATGTTGATTCTACACAGAGTAAATTTCAAGCATGTTCAGCGTTGTCCATGTTGGTTCTGCAATTGACTGGTTTTAAGCAGCTTCAATGTTGTCCATGTTGGTTCTGCAATGAACTGGTTTTAAGCGGCTTCATTGTTGTCCATGTTGGTTCTGCAATGAACTGGTTTTAAGCGGCTTCAATGTTGTCCATGTTGGTTCTGCAATGAACTGGGTTTAAGCGGCTTCAATGTTGTCCATGTTGGTTCTGCAATGAACTGGTTTTAAGCGGCTCCAATGTTGTCCATGTTGGTTCTGCAATGAACTGGTTTTAAGCGGCTTCAATGTTATCCATGTTGGTTCTGCAATGAACTGGTTTTAAGCGGCTTCAATGTTGTCCATGTTGGTTCTGCAATGAACTGGTTTTAAGCGGCTTCAATGTTGTCCATGTTGGTTCTGCAATGAACTGGGTTTAAGCAGCTTCAATGTTGTCCATGTTGGTTCTGCAATTGACTGGTTTTAAGCAGCTTCAATGTTGTCCATGTTGGTTCTGCAATGAACTGGTTTTAAGCGGCTTCAATGTTGTCCATGTTGGTTCTGCAATGAACTGGTTTTAAGCGGCTTCAATGTTGTCCATGTTGGTTCTGCAATGAACTGGGTTTGAAGCAGCTTCAATGTTGTCCATGTTGGTTCTGCAATGAACTGGGTTTAAGCAGCTTCAATGTTGTCCATGTTGGTTCTGCAATGAACTGGTTTTAAGCAGCTTCAATGTTGTCCATGTTGGTTCTGCAATGAACTGGTTTTAAGCAGCTTCAATGTTGTCCATGTTGGTTCTGCAATGAACTGGGTTTAAGCGGCTTCAATGTTGTCCATGTTGGTTCTGCAATTGACTGGTTTTAAGCAGCTTCAATGTTGTCCATGTTGGTTCTGCAATGAACTGGTTTTAAGCGGCTTCAATGTTGTCCATGTTGGTTCTGCAAGGAACTGGGTTTAAGCAGCTTCAATGTTGTCCATGTTGGTTCTGCAATGAACTGGGTTTAAGCAGCTTCAATGTTGTCCATGTTGGTTCTGCAATGAACTGGGTTTGAAGCAGCTTCAATGTTGTCCATGTTGGTTCTGCAAGGAACTGGGTTTAAGCAGCTTCAATGTTGTCCATGTTGGTTCTGCAAGGAACTGGGTTTAAGCACCTTCAATGTTGTCCATGTTGGTTCTGCAATGAACTGGGTTTAAGCGGCTTCAATGTTGTCCATGTTGGTTCTGCAATGAACTGGTTTTAAGCGGCTTCAATGTTGTCCATGTTGGTTCTGCAATGAACTGGTTTTAAGCGGCTTCAATGTTGTCCATGTTGGGTCTGCAATGAACTGGTTTTAAGCGGCTTCAATGTTGTCCATGTTGGTTCTGCAATGAACTGGTTTTAAGCGGCTTCAATGTTGTCCATGTTGGTTCTGCAATGAACTGGTTTTAAGCGGCTTCAATGTTGTCCATGTTGGTTCTGCAAGGAACTGGGTTTAAGCAGCTTCAATGTTGTCCATGTTGGTTCTGCAATGAACTGGTTTTAAGCGGCTTCAATGTTGTCCATGTTGGTTCTGCAATGAACTGGTTTTAAGCGGCTTCAATGTTGTCCATGTTGGTTCTGCAATGAACTGGTTTTAAGCGGCTTCAATGTTGTCCATGTTGGGTCTGCAATGAACTGGTTTTAAGCGGCTTCAATGTTGTCCATGTTGGTTCTGCAATGAACTGGTTTTAAGCGGCTTCAATGTTGTCCATGTTGGTTCTGCAATGAACTGGTTTTAAGCAGCTTCAATGTTGTCCATGTTGGTTCTGCAATGAACTGGTTTTAAGCAGCTTCAATGTTGTCCATGTTGGTTCTGCAACGAACTGGGTTTAAGCAGCTTCAATGTTGTCCATGTTGGTTCTGCAAGGAACTGGGTTTAAGCAGCTTCAATGTTGTCCATGTTGGTTCTGCAATGAACTGGGTTTAAGCAGCTTCAATGTTGTCCATGTTGGTTCTGCGCTGAACTAATTTTAAGCAGCTTCAATGTTGTCCATGTTGGTTCTGCAATGAACTGGTTTTAAGCAGCTTCAATGTTGTCCATGTTGGTTCTGCGCTGAACTAATTTTAAGCAGGTTCAATGTTGCCCATGTTGATGCTGCGCTGAACTAGATTGAGGCAGGTTCATTGTTGTACGTGTTGCTTAAGCAGGTTCTGCTGTGCCCAAATGTATTCTATGGTGGATAGATTGTAAGCAGCTTCAATGTTGTCCATGTTGATTCTGTATTGAACTGGTGTTAAGCAGGTTTAATGTTGTCCATGTTGATGCCAAACTGAATTGGTTTTAAGCAAGTTTAATGTTAATGTTCATTGTTGTATGTGTTGCTTAAGCAGGTTCAGCGCTGCCAAAATTGATTCTGAGGTGAATAGTTTGTAAGTAGCTTCAATGTTGTCCATGTTGATGATTCTGCTTTGAACTGGTTTTAGGCAGGTTCAATGCTGTCCATGTTGATGCTGAACTGAATTAGTTTTAAGCAAGTTCACTGTTGTCCGTGTTGATTCTGCGCTGAACTGGTTTTAAGTGGGTTTAACGTTGTATGTGTTGATTCTGCTTTGAACTGGTTTTAGCAAACACAACAGTGATGGACAGAATGTGGATCAATGTCACACATTCACCCCAGTCCAAAGATCTGGGCCCAAATCCATCGTTTTTCCACTGATGAGAGGTGTTACCTCGAAACCGGGCCGGTCCTCGGATGCTTGTTTCCGTTCTGGGAAGGACATGGCTTTTGTAGTTCGGACTGGACTGTTCCCATGGGGCACAGGGTCAGCGCTGATTTGCATATCGCCATTGTCTAACCCAGGGTGGTGTGGAGTGGAAAAACGATGGATTTGGGCCCAGATCTTTGGACTGGGGTGAATGTGTGACATTGATCCACATTCTGTCCATCACTGTTGTGTTTGCAGTTACCGCTCTAAGTGTACTGGGGATGCTCAGACGTGAGTCCCAGGCACTCCACACCACTGGAATCAAGCTAGCCGGGCTGATGAGAGGTGTTACCTCGAAACCGGGCCGGTCCTCGGATGCTTGTTTCCGTTCTGGGAAGGACATGGCTTTTGTAGTTCGGACTGGACTGTTCCCATGGGGCACAGGGTCAGCGCTGATTTGCATATCGCCATTGTCTAACCCAGGGTGGTGTGGAGTGGAAAAACGATGGATTTGGGCCCAGATCTTTGGACTGGGGTGAATGTGTGACATTGATCCACATTCTGTCCATCACTGTTGTGTTTGCAGTTACCGCTCTAAGTGTACTGGGGATGCTCAGACGTGAGTCCCAGGCACTCCACACCACTGGAATCAAGCTAGCCGGGCTGATGAGAGGTGTTACCTCGAAACCGGGCCGGTCCTCGGATGCTTGTTTCCGTTCTGGGAAGGACATGGCTTTTGTAGTTCGGACTGGACTGTTCCCATGGGGCACAGGGTCAGCGCTGATTTGCATATCGCCATTGTCTAACCCAGGGTGGTGTGGAGTGGAAAAACGATGGATTTGGGCCCAGATCTTTGGACTGGGGTGAATGTGTGACATTGATCCACATTCTGTCCATCACTGTTGTGTTTGTTGAACTGGTTTTAAGCAGGTTCCGTGTTCTTCAAATTGATTCTGCACTAAATTGGTATAAAGCAGGTTCAATGCTGCGCCTGTTGATTTGTCACTTACCTAGTCCATGTTGATTCGGCACTGAACTTGTTTTAAGCAGATTTAGTGTTGTCCAGCTTGTTCCTGCACTGAATTGGTTTTAAGCAGCTTTAATGTTGTCCATGTTGATTCTGCATCAAACTTGTTTTAAGCAGGTTCAGTGCTGTCCAAGTTGATTCTGCGCTATACTGGTTTTAAGCAGGTTCAATGTTGTCCATGTTGATGCTGAACTGAATTGGTTTTAAGCAAGTTCAATGTTGATGCTGAACTGAATTGGTTTTAAGCGGAGTTCAATGCTGTCCGTGTTGATTCTGCTTTGAACTGGTTTTAAGCAGGTTCAATGCTGTCCATGTTGATGCTGAACTGAATTGGTATTAAGCAAATTTAATATTGTCCGTGTGGATTCTGCGCTGAACTGTTTTTAAGTGGGTTCAATGTTGTCCCTGTTGATTCTGCGCTGAACTGGTTTTAAGCAAGTTCAGTGTTCTCCAAGTTGATTCTGCGCTAAATTGTAATAAGTAGGTTCAATGTTGCCCATGTTGATTCAACACTGACCTAGTTTTAAGCAGGTTCAATGTTGTCCATGTTGATCCTGTGCTCAACTTAGTTTAAGCTGGTTTGATGCTGTCCAGTGAATTGGTTTTAAGGAGGTTCAATGCTGTCCAAGTAGATTCTGCACTCATCTTCTATCAAGCAGATTGATTCAATGTTGTTCATGTTTATTTTGGGCTGAAGTGGTTTCAACCAAGTTCCAATGTTGCCAATATTGATTCTACATATTTTTGGTTCCAAGCAGATCCAATGCTGTGCAGATTGTCCCTGCACTCTGTTAATTTCAGGTAGGTTCAGTGGTGTAAATGGTGATTCAGTCCGCTGGTCATTCTAGGCAGGTTTACTGTTGTTTATGTTGGTTCGGGTCACTGCTGGTTTCAAGCAAGCTGAATGCAGCGCATGTTGATTCTACCTCCAATTACTTTCAAGCAGGTTCTATGCTCACTCAGCAGTCACCGTCAATATTCTTCACCTTGAAGCTGCTTTCTACTGGACACAGGCAACTTTAATATTGTCAATACTGATTTGATGCTCGCTTGCCTTCATGCCAGTTCATTGTTGTTCAGTTGATTGAGCACTCTGCTGAGTTCGAGCAGGTGGACTGGAAGGATGGGGAAGGGTGACCAGGAACGAGGCAAGAAGGTGACCAGATAAAGACGCTGAAGACAGCGCCTTCTGGATCTGGTGGATTGTGGGTTGTAATAATGAATTCAGGATGTCCTGTATTGAGCATCTGGTTTAATGTTGTCTCTGTTGGTTCTGCATTCTGCTGGTTTCAAGGAGGGTTAGTGATTCGATGTTGCACAGTGGACTTTGTGCTCAGAAATGTTAAAGCCGGGTCAATGCCATGGATGTTGATTGTGTACTCAACTAATTTTAACCATGGCCTAGGTGATCCGTGATGATGTAAAGGTTTCAAGCAAGCACGCGACTGCCAATGTGTACTTTGTTGGTGTTAAGTGGTCTCAGTTTTGTGCTTAAAATGATGTCTCCATATTGATTGTGCTAATTCCAAGCTAGTCCATTTCCAGGCCCACAACCCCTTGTTTTAAAGTAGATTAGATTTGTCTGCACTGATTCTGCTGTCACCTCATGTAGGTGTAATGTTGCCCTTGGTTGTTTTGCTTAGTGTATATTTTTCCAGGTCTAATGCTTCCAATGTTGTTGCAGTACAGATGCAATCAAATTTTCAGTGTTTCATTTTGGTACGGTTCTCCACTAGTTTCAAGCAGGATAGGGTGTTTTATGGTGCTCGCACACTCTGGTGGTATTAAGCAGGTTTAGTATTGTCCACGTTGATTCCACACTGAGCATATCTCATAAAGGTTCAGTGTTGCTTCAGTAGTCCAGTGATTTCAAGCAGGTCCACTATTGTTGAAAGAAGGTTCACGGTTGTCTATTGATTCAATACTCAAGTATCGATAAAATGCTCAACTTGATTCTGCCCTCAGCTGATTTAAAACTGGGATTGTGGTGGGCTTTTTGGTTACACCACTGGAATTATGTGACTGGAGAGGGCCAAATTATGCAGCAGGGTTGAGTAAATTATGCAGCAAGAAAAGGCAAATTATGCAGAATAATGCAGCACCTTTTCTAACTGTATTACTTAATTATTTTGTAATTTCTACACTTATTAACACTGTCTGAGCATTGGTTGCATTTCAAGAGTACCTATTTAATTCCCAGAAATAGCAATAAGCAACAGAAAGGTGGCCAGTCCAGCTCTGCAGAGGGCCTTGCACCGAGCGACAACTCGTGTCACATTTGTTTTACTAATTTTTGAACCATTTGAGTTAGAAAAAGACTTTTTTGTTAAAATGTGCTGATTATTCAGCAGATGATGGATTATGTGGCAATGTGGCAAATCTAAAATTATGCAAAAATCGCTGCAGCTAGACAATCGCATAATTCCAGTGGCCCTGGTTATAAGCTGCTTTAAAGTTGTTGGTGCAAAGCAGTCTTCGCCTTGCTTCAAGCAGGTTCGGTTGCTAGCATTGATTTTGCATTTTAGTAGGTTCACATGTTTCATGATTGATGGGTATGTTAATTCTATACCTAATTGTTTTCAAGCAGGTTTAATGTGTAGTCTTCTGATTTCCAGCAGGCTCGGTACTGTGTATTTGGAATATACAGGTTCATTGTTGTTCTCCATATTGAATCTGAACTCACCAGATTTCAAGCATGAACAATGCGATCCCTGTTGATTTTACACTCTGCCTGATTCAAGCAGGTTTAATGTTGTCCATATTGCTTCTACACTTTGGTAAATTACACCCACGTTTAATTATGTGCTTAAGGATTCTGCACTCATCTGTTTTCAAAGAGATTCAGTGGTTACCCATGTTGACCTGGTACTCAGCGTATTTTGCTTCGTACTCTGCTGATTGTGCCCTCTGAAGGTTTCAAGCAGGTTTGTTGCTCAGATTGTTTCTGTACTCTGCTGGTGTCAAGGTTTGTGGTGTTACACGTTGGTTCTGTTCTCGTTTCAATCATATGTGATCTGGTGCTTGGTAATTGTTGAATATTTTCCACATTGACTATAATCAGATGTTGTCTAGCATATTCCACTACAGCTAGCCGACCAAAGCGGTACCATTGCTGTAATCATTGGCTCTTATGTGGATTTGACGGTAGTTCCCTCTAATCCAGCCCATCTAATAAAGTCAGCCCACACTGCCGACTTCCTTCCCGGAGAGCCTTCCATGCCCATACGACAAGTCTATTTAGCTGCCTTAATCCAATCTATTACACTCGGGGATACAGGGTCAATCCATTGTTTACAGATCTCCCTGCTGGCTAGCAATATCAAGTAGAAAACAAGACCAATTTGATCATGACTCAATGAACTATGTGTGGTGAACGCCCAATAAAACCAATATGGGGTTTAATACAATGGCGACACTCATGATGTCTTTTAAGGTGGATTCAATATTTGCCCAAAATGTCTTAACCCCGGGACGGGTGAAAAAGAGATGTTCCTCATCTGCTTTCATGAAGCCGCATCTTCTATACCTTGGGCATGACGGTGTTATAAACTTTGCAACTTTTTAGGGAGTCCAATGGAGCCTATTAACAGTGAAAAAATGGTTTTGCTTTACGTTTGCGGGCTTGAAGATCAAGTATAACAGCTTCAGTGAATTATTCCATATTGGTTGTAAGTCCACCCTTGGAAAATATCCTCCCAGATCGCATATGGTGCCAACAGATTTTTATCCTCAGCGTCTGGGAACTTCCAATACCAGATTGTGCACTATGCTGGTGTCCAGTAGGTTCCATGTGGTGTGCCTTGATTGTGCACTCAACTGGTTTCCGGCAGGTTCCGTGTGGTGTGCCTTCATTGTGCACTCTGCTGGTGTCCAGTAGGTTCCATGTGGTATGCCTTGATTGTGCACTCTACTGGTTTCCAGTAGGTTCCGTGTGGTGTGCCTTGATTGTGCACTCCACTGGTTTCCGGCAGGTTTCGGGTGGTGTGCCTTCATTGTGCACTCTGCTGGTGTCCAGTAGGTTCCGTGTAGTGTGCCTTGATTGTGCACTCTACTGGTTTCCCACAGGTTTGGTGCGGTGTGCCTTGATTGGGCACTCTGCTGGTGTCCAGTAGGTTCTGTGTGGTGTGCCTTGATTATGCACTCTACTGGTTTCTAGCAGGCTAAGTGTGGTGTGCCTTGATTGTGCACTTTGCTGGTGGTGTCAAGCAGGTTCCGTGTGGTGTGCCTTGATTGTTCACTCTGCTGGTTTCCAGCAGGCTCAGTGTTGTGTGCCTTGATTGTGCACTCTACTGGTTTCCAGCAGGCTCAGTGTTGTGTGCCTTGATTGTGCACTCTACTGGTTTCCAGCAGGCTCAGTGTTGTGTGCCTTGATTGTGCACTCTACTGGTTTCCAGCAGGCTCAGTGTGGTGTTCCTTGATTGTTCACTCTGCTGGTTTCCCACAGCCGGTGTGTTATGCTTTGACTGTGCACTCCGCTTGTTTCAAGCAGGCTCAATGGTCTCTGTGTCAATTATCCATGCAGGTGATTTGAAGCTTGTTCAGTGTTGATTCTGAACTCTGCTGGATTCAAACTGGTTTCATGTTCTCCGTGTTTATTTAGCATTCAAATTGTTTCGGTTGCGTCCATTGCTCTCCATGTTGAAAAAACAGGCACAATAGCTTTGCCAAAGCTTGTTTTTCTTGGTGTCGAATTTGATCCAATGGGTGCCCAGCTCCATTCTGACCTCCCAGGTGCCTAACCAGAAAAGGTCAGCCAATGACATGTCTCCTCGTACTCTCAGTCTAAGGGTCAGCCTGGTTTCCATGGCACAGGTGAAGGGTCCGAGCTCTGGAGCGGACAGGCCTGGCCATTGGCTCCACAGAGATGTTAAAGAGATAGTTGGGGTGGGGGGGGTAAAGCTCCTCGTGGCACCCCCCCAGCCATGCCATGCCTAGCGGAAGATGGGGGTAGGGACAACTTGATTGGTGCATCTGCTGGCTCGCGCCATGGTCCGTTCTTCTGATGTAGAGTCCGTGATCTGCAAGGACAGTAGTGTTTGCGTGGAGTCCTCTGCTCGTCCTCTGATTGGGAGGACACCCCTTGTCCCTCCCTGGCTTCCGTCCACCCATCACCCCTCGAGGGGAGCTTTGCAGTGCAGCTCCTCTAGCTCCTCTCCTCATCATTATAGCGCCTACTGACCCCCACCCATCCGACGACCGCCCGTGGGAGTTCTGTCCCAGCCCGTCCCTTCCTGGCTCAGCCCAGGACCCCGTCTCCCCCTCATTCACCAGCAGCCCCCGGGGATGCGGGGTGTAGGTACCCTCCGGTGCAGGTATCCTCTGGTGCATGTACCCTCTGGTGTAGGTACCCTCCAGTGCATGTACCCTCCAGTGCATGTACCCTCCAGTGCATGTATCCTCTGGTGCATGTACCCTCCGGTGCATGTACCCTCCAGTGCATGTATCCTCCGGTGCAGGTATCCTCTGGTGCATGTACCCTCTGGTGTAGGTACCCTCCAGTGCATGTATCCTCTGGTGCATGTATCCTCTGGTGCATGTACCCTCCGGTGCATGTACCTTTCGGTGTAGGTACCCTCCGGTGCAGGTATCCTCTGGTGCATGTACCCTCTGGTGTAGGTACCCTCCAGTGCATGTACCCTCCAGTGCATGTACCCTCCAGTGCATGTACCCTCCAGTGCAGGTATCCTCTGGTGCATGTACCCTCCGGTGCATGTACCCTCCAGTGCATGTATCCTCCGGTGCAGGTATCCTCTGGTGCATGTACCCTCTGGTGTAGGTACCCTCCAGTGCATGTATCCTCTGGTGCATGTATCCTCTGGTGCAGGTATCCTCTGGTGCAGGTACCCTCCGGTGCATGTACCTTTCGGTGTAGGTACCCTCCGGTGCAGGTACCCTCTGGTGCATGTACCCTCCGGTGCATGTACCCTCCGGTGTAGGTACCCACCTGTGCATGTATCCTCTGGTGCATGTACCCTCCAGTGCATGTATCCTCCGGTGCATGTATCCTCTGGTGCATGTATCCTCCGGTGCATGTATCCTCCGGTGCATGTACCCTCCAGTGCATGTATCCTCTGGTGCAGGTATCCTCTGGTGCAGGTACCCTCCGGTGCATGTACCTTTCGGTGTAGGTACCCTTTGGTGCAGGTACCCTCTGGTGCATGTACCCTCCGGTGCATGTACCCTCCGGTGTAGGTACCCAGCTGTGCATGTATCCTCTGGTGCATGTACCCTCCAGTGCATGTATCCTCCGGTGCATGTATCCTCTGGTGCATGTATCCTCCGGTGCATGTACCCTCCAGTGCATGTATCCTCTGGTGCAGGTATCCTCTGGTGCAGGTACCCTCCGGTGCATGTACCTTTCGGTGTAGGTACCCTCCGGTGCAGGTACCCTCTGGTGCATGTACCCTCCGGTGCATGTACCTTTCGGTGTAGGTACCCACCTGTGCATGTACCCTCCAGTGCACGTACCTTCCAGTGTGGATACCCTCTGGTGCAGATACCCTCTGGTGCATGTACCCTCCAGTGCATGTACCTTCCGTTGCAGGTACCCTCTGGTGTGTGTACCCTCCAGTGCATGTACCCTCTGGTGCATGTACCCTCCGGTGCAGGTACTCTCTGGTGCATGTACCCTCAGGTTTAGGTACCCTCAGGTGCCTGTACCCTCCGGTGCATGTACGCTCCGGTGCAGGTACTGTCTGGTGCGTACCCTCCGATGTATGTACCCTCAGGTGTATGTACCCTCAGGTGCAGGTACCCTCAGGTGTATGTACCCTCAGGTGCAGGTACCCTCAGGTGTATGTACCCTCAGGTGTATATACCCTCTGGTGCAGGTACTCTCTGGTGCGTACCCTCTGGTGTATGTACCCTCTGGTGTATGTACCCTCAGGTGCAGGTACCCTCTGGTGCAGGTACCCTCAGGTGTATGTACCCTCAGGTATATATACCCTCTGGTGCAGGTACTCTCTGGTGCGTACCCTCTGGTGTATGTACCCTCAGGTGCAGGTACCCTCTGGTGCATGTACCCTCCGGTGTACGTACCCTATGGTGTGCGTACCCTCGGTAACCCCAGTCCTCCTCGAGATGCACGGGCACTCTCCTCCAGCCCCCCTCGGGGAGGCCTGCACCCCCGCCCGCGGGGACGTGCCGCGCGCCTGGAGTGCGCGTTTGAAGATCTCTTCTGGGTAAATACGAAGTGACAAGAGACGGTTCTTATTGTGGGCCGGCAGCAGACTGGCGCCAGGGGCTCTCCGGCGGACCGGCCCCCGTTAATCAGGAGCGATCTGTGCAGGGCCCTGGCGGGGGCGGGGCGGGGGGTGGGGGCAGTGTGTGCCCCTCGAGCATACGAAGCTGCAGTCCACAGCTGACACGGGGCGCCGACTGTGCTAACTGGGCCTGCAGATAGCGCAGCGCTGCACGGGGGGCGCACCGCAGAGCCGGGTCCGCCGAGACCGGCCTGCTGTGGCCCCTTCCCCTGCACTGGGGTTCCAACAGGACTGCCTCTCGCCAGGGAGCAGAGGGCAGTGTGCGCCCTTTAGCATCGGGATAGCAGCGGCAACATTGCGTTTCAGGGTAAATTCCTGTGCAAACTCGGGAAGATCCCAGGCACTGGATAGGTGCTACGCACCCCCAAACACACTCGGGGGTCCCAGTAACGCGCCCTTGAAGCAAAGCAAAGACGTGCCTGCAGTCGTGCACTGAGAAAAGGGGCCTTCCAGAGCAAGCACCTTTTGCGCTGAATAATAAATGGCCTTCAGAGACTTTGCGCCCCTTTACCGCGCTTCGCTCCACTTTGCACCACTGCCAAGGTTTAGTTCATTTGAGCCACTATGTTTTGCAAAGGTCATTTTCTACTTTTCGCCCACATAATCTTGATCTACTTCCGGATTCTCTATATCTTAAGTAAATACAGGCTCTGTCATTTCAGTCTCCCTACACTCTGAACATGTGTATTACACGTGATTACCTATTCTCTCACTGCATGCGCAGCGCGACCCCTGACTCTGCGTGTGATTTACTCCCTGCGTGTGTGACGCGTGGTTTGAGCAGCTCAGCACCTGGAGCACGCGCTGCAGGGAACATGGGCAGCTTTGAGGTAAGAGAACATGACACGTGTGTCGCTGTCAGCTGTAAAGATCTGTGCTCTCGCGGATTTGTAAAAGGAGTGTGAATGTATTGCAAGAGTATTTTTTATAACGTGCTTAGATATCGCAAAGGGGGAGTGTGCGCTATAAAGTAAAGCTCGTATTGAGTTGTATTCTATCAACACACTTTTTTCACACTACATAAGAGTACTGATTGGTATGGTTATTACTACAGTATATAAGTGCCCTTATTGCGGTATTCTTCGAAGAATGACAGTATGCCGAGCACAGTTAATAAGATATGCACACATGTACGCGTGGTATGTTAATAAGATATAAGTGCAAGTAGCCTTGTCACATGTGCTCCATATCTGTAGTGCTATTAGAATTATGCTAACTGGGTACACGTCTTTTTATCCATTAATACAGCATCCGGTATTAGCCTATGTACGTACATATTTTATGGTAGATAGTATTATACTATAGAGGTGCTTGTAATAGCAGCTGCTGTTGTGATACGTGCAGATATTATTGTACATAAGGACAGATCATTTTAGCATAGATGAGATGTATTATATTTACTATTATTATTATTATTATTACAACCTATTTTATTATTGTTGTTATGATTGTTACTGTTATTTAGGTAACTCTATTATTGTCCTAAATAGAGACAACAATTATTATCTTTACTATTACCATTTTAATCAGGGCTATTGCTGGACTAACCACAGGCAGACATTGTTATTAAGCTGCTAAAAAATATGTGTTTTCCCACAGAAGCACTGCTATTTCTGTCCAGCTTCATAGGTCAAAGTATTAGTAGAAAGTGAAAGTACAGCTGTTCTTGTGATTAAGTGAGTGTGAGTTAGTGACGGGGAGTAGTGAGGGCGAGGAAGGGGCTGAATAGTGTGCGAGAGAGAGTGAGGGGCGGAGTGGGTGAATGTATTTGTGATACACACTTTGAGGTAGTTTATAAAGCGCCGATTGAATTTTTGCAATACTTCGGGGTGCTATAGCGCCTAGTTATGAAAGGAACATGTTTACTGTTGCCATGCGCCTATATATACACGCGGCCCAGACAGCCGAGATTGCTCGTGACCCTGCTCTGCCCCGGGTGTGAAAGTGCTAAGTGTGGACAGTGCATTCCTTTCTCCGGGGCCAGTGACGTCCAATTAGCCGCTAGCACAGCGCCTCGCTGCCCACCGCGCCGGCCGGTGTCTCGCGGAGAGGAAGCGGCTCTGATCTCTGCCCATCCGCGCTCACCGGCCTCTATTCTTAGCCTGCAGACCCCTGTGCTGGCGCCAGGCCGTTTAGGAGCTGTCAGAGCCCCTCATATTTCCATCATGTCACATCCCCCCTCGCTTGGATCTGCGGGGCTGCGAGCGAACACAATTTGCTCGTCTCCGCGGCTGTGACCTCAGCCAGCAGGGCTGCTGGTGTCCTGTCCCGGCCACTTAGACAAATTGCAAGTGATTGGTGAAAAATAACAATTCTCACAGGGGCCCCTCCCCCTCACGGGCGGGGATGAATGGGGGCTCGGAAGCAGGCTGGTGCGTGGTGGGCACAGGCCGTCCACCCCTCTGGTTCAGAGCCCCCCAAACACAGCACCGGGGCACCCCTCTCTCCCCCCCACTCGCGGCCGGAGCCTGGGCTCTCGGGGCGGCAGAGGGGGCAACGCTCATGAGCGGTGCACACGGGGCGATCGAGCCCTCCAAGAGCCCCACCACCAACCCCAACCCCAGAAAAGGACACACCCCCAGCAAGGAAGGCCCCCAGTGCCAAGGCCTGGAACTGGGAGGGGCGTGCTGCAAAATGAAAGGAAATGTGGTTGTAGGGGGGTAAAATACCTCTACCCCCTCCCGTGACTGTGTGCGCCCACCTGCATAGGCGTGCGTGGCTGGCTGTCTGTGTGCGTGCGCTATACCTGTGTATAAGTGTGTGTGTGTGTTGTACCCGTGTGTGTTCGCGCCTGTGTGCGCTTCGGGTGCGCTGCCAGTGTGTAAATAATGTCCGTGTCCCAGTATCTCACATAGAGAGCGCGACAGGTCACCCCTCCCACTGTGTGTGTGTGTGTTGTGGGGGGAGAGGGCGTGGGGTGAGGGTCGCCCTCCGAAGCTACATTGATTGACAGGGTGACAGGCGCGTGCTGCTGCCGGTAATCTGAGACAATCGACAACAACCTTCCACCTATCGATACGGTACATATGGCATCTGTAAAATATTGAACAGGGCCGCTGACAGCGCCCTGGTCACACCACCGGCGGGCGGGAGTTTGTATTAAATGTGTGTAGAAATACACGAACAGCTGAAACACCCCATGTTCACCCGCCCATCTTAGAAGCAGTATTTATTTCTGTAGTATATTTCAAAGGCCCGGTAGAGCCAAGGTCGCTAGCATCTTCCCGGCCTTTCTCCTGCAGTGCTGCTGGGTTACTGCTGGTTTGAGTCGTCATTCAGCAGGGACCCGGCGCTCCGACACAAGGAGTTCACCACAAAGTCCTGGTGAATGCGTCCGAGCAGCTTAAATCATGACACCGGCCTTGGGTGCGCTGCCCCCCGGGGTAACGTGTGACAAATACACAGGGCGAGCGAGGCGGTGCCCCGAGCCGGCCGGAGGGGGTGGGAGAGACGCACAGCTGGGCACACCGTCCGCGGGCACGGCAGGTGTGGTGCAGGAACCCTGCTCTAGCCCTTGAAGATGCACAGGGGCACCGACCTGTGCAGCCACTCACCCACGGAACGGTGCGCCTCACAAACCACACAGCGCCCACGGAAACCAGACTGCACCCACCGAGCACCCACAGAAACCAGACTGCACCCACCCAAACCAGACTGCACCTACAGAAACCAGACTGCACCCACCGAGCACCCACAGAAACCAGACTGCACCCACCGAGCACCCACAGAAACTAGACTGCACCCACCGAGCACCCACCCACAGAAACCAGACTGCACCCACCGAGCGCCCACATAAACCAGACTGCACCCACCGAGCACCCTCAGAAACCAGACTGCACCCACAGAGCACCCACAGAAACCAGACTGCACCCACCGAGCACCCACAGAAACCAGACTGCACCCACCGAGCACCCACAGAAACTAGACTGCACCCACCGAGCACCCACCCACAGAAACCAGACTGCACCCACCGAGCGCCCACAGAAACCAGACTGCACCCACCGAGCACCCACAGAAACCAGACTGCACCCACCGAGCACCCACAGAAACCAGACTGCACCCACCAAGCACCCACAGAAACCAGACTGCACCCACCGAGCACCCACAGAAGAGTGCTTACCCAGGAGCGGCCCGTGCTGGTTAGAGCGGTGGGCCGGGTTGGGGGGAAATCGACAGACGACCACAAGGGGAAATTAAATAAATAATTATACTCCCTCGTCCTGTCGAAATCCCAACCAACCCCCACAGGACCCTACAGCCCGCCGCTCTTACCTGCACAGGCCGCTCCTGGCTCACGCACAGTACACCCCTTTCACAAACCTACCTACCTCCATGCCACACACCGCACCCACAGAACTGTGCACCACACAAACCACACTGCATCCACAGAGCAGCGCACCACGCTACATCAACACAGCACAGAATGTACTGCGCACCAAACAAACCACACTGCATCCTCAAATCACCCTCAGAACTGTGCTAATACACACCATCCATAAACTTGCACTCCACACCGTACCCACAGAACTGTGCATCCCAAAACCCAGACTGCATCCACGGAGCTGTGTTCACGCACAGCATACTGCACCCACATTCTTGCACAACACACAGTACATAAAGAACTGAGCACACGCAAACCGCTCTACATCAACACAGCACCGACCGAACTGTGCACCAGACAAACCACAATTCATCCAGAAGGCCCAAACAGAACTGTACCCACTGTCCACACGCAACACACTACTTCCACTGACTGGCACCGCACAAACCACCACAACCAACGGTGTCCCCAACGCAATCCACCTGCCAATCTGTGCTCCCACATTGTGCACTGCAAATAGTGAACCGAACCCACCACACGTCCACATGACTAACAATGTCTTAAACATGCCACAACACCCCAGGACTGTACCCCATTCACACTGCACCCACAAACTGAGCACCGCAGAAACGACATAGCACCCACAGAACTGTGCATTCACACACCGCCGTGTGCACACAGACTTGTTTCTCACACATGCCACAGGGCTTAAATGTGCCCAAAACACACGCATTGCACTGCAACTAAATAATTCTGCCGTACACATCACAGGCGTTATCAACAAAAATATGGCAAACGTACAACACGCTGCACACACAATTATGCCACACACCAGAGCGCAGCAACGGAGAGTTAAAAAACACATGCCACACTGCACTCACAAAACTCTTCCAAGTCACACACATCACACCGCTCCCACTGAACTGCCACCTACTCAAAATCCACACTGCACTCACAGTATCTACCGCACACACACAACACTGCACTCACAGTAACTGCCGAACACACACCACACTGAACCCACGCATACCACACCCACATAATCTACCGCACACACACCACACTGCACTCACAGTATCTACCGCACACACACAACACTGCACTCACAGTAACTGCCGAACACACACCACACTGCACTCACAGTATCTACCGCACACACACAACACTGCACTCACAGTAACTGCCGCACATACACCACACTGCACTCACAGTAACTGCCGAACACACACCACACTGCACTCACAGTATCTACCGCACACACACAACACTGCACTCACAGTAACTGCCGCACACACACCACACTGCACTCACAGTAACTGCCGAACACACACCACACTGCACTCACAGTATCTACCGCACACACACAACACTGCACTCACAGTAACTGCCGCACATACACCACACTGCACTCACAGTAACTGCCGAACACACACCACACTGCACTCACAGTATCTACCGCACACACACAACACTGCACTCACAGTAACTGCCGCACACACACCACACTGCACTCACAGTAACTGCCGAACACACACCACACTGAACCCACACACACCACACTGCACTCACAGAAATAAGCCGCGCACATTCCACACTGCACCCACAAAACTCTGCTTGCCTGCGACATGCAGTGCACACAGAGGGGTCTGTCTGACACGAGTCTCTCTGCATCCAGGGAACACAGGCAGCCACAGACATCACACTGCACCCACATACCCGTATCTCACACACACCACACTGCGCCCATATACCCGTATCACACACACACCACACTGCGCCCATATACCCGTATCTCACACACACCACACTGCACCCACATACCCCTATCTCACACACACCACACTGCACCCACATACACGTATCTCACACACAGCACACTGCACCCATATACCCGTTTCTCACACACACCACACTGCAGGCACATAACCCTGCGTGTACACACCACACCGCAGCCACAGAGAGCGGTCCACGGGCATCCGTAGAGCAGCGCAGTGCACAGAGCAGCTGCAGCCGCACACAAGCCTCACCTGTGAACGGATGACAGCTCGGACGGTCCATGTATCCATTTGGCAAAAATAAGTCGTGTTACTTTGGGTAAAGCACTTGCAATGGGGCAGCGAGGGGCACGTGACACCGAACAGCCGGTTTTGGAAAGGGGCCGCTCAGAAGTATTATTACTATTAGTATTATCTTTTAATGATATTAATACAAACATTGATATATGCATTTATTATGATTACATTATACTTGTATTTATTATTTGCATTGTCCGTTTCAAACGTACTTTCATATTGCGTGGTCGGTGTCAATTTCAATGTTTGTGAATTATTATAATTTTTGTTATCGTTCGTATACATTTTTATATTTAAAGATTATAAGATTGTTAGCCGTATTTTACTGCAATAAAACTGGTCATAATATCTCTCAGGACTGACACATGCATTACGGTGTGGTGTGATGATGGGAGAGGAAGTGACGTTAAGGCACCTTCCGGTAAACACTCCCCACTAAAACCTGGCGCGCTAAAGGACAGGAATATTCCGACACTTGTTGCCCGGGTTCCGGTAAAACTCTTGGACGCAGCCCGTCCGGAGAGGCGCTTATGCAGCACAGATGTTATTAAAAAGGGATCGGCTCACCTCGCCTGTAACTCTGAGGACCCGATGAATGATAACAAATACACCTCTCTGTGTTTCCTTGCCTTATTTGTTGTGAAGTCCAAAATGAAATCATGTGCTCTTGTTTTCATAAAGCGGCGTTTCCGAGCACAGTGTAATGTATATATAACACTGCGGGTTTTATCCTAGACGCTGTGCGCCTCGAGGCACATTTAGATTGATATGTTTTTAGATCAGGAAATAATACAGTTCTTTAAAGTCTGTCCTTTGCCCTTTTCTGCTCTGTGCGATGTAGCGGGCAGGGCAAGGTCAGGGCAGGGTAGCTCGGTGGGTTCGAGCCCGCTTACACAACAGTTGTAGGTGTGGGCAGCGGCCCGACCGATGTCTGCACAGACCCTAAATGATGTATTACAATCCGGACGCCGGTTCACTGACACTGCCGACTTCTGAGCCTGTGTACGAGAGCGACAATCTGCCGAGAAGAAAAAATCCAACTATCCGAAATGCACATTATTTAGCGCCAAGAGACACTTCCGTCCACGGTGTGCGCTTTGTAAATGGGCACTATCTATGTTGATCTATAATAAATGCCCTTGTTTTGAGAGTCTGCTATTGACTTCTACACGCAGTGTGTGTTCGACGGGATAGAGCGTATTTGGATAAGAACGCGCGGTGGGTGGGGAACGCGCGCACTAGGAAAACGTGAAATATATATATATATTATTTTTTTCACAAGCCAGGGAAAAATATAATATGTAACGTAATAAATAATAGAAGGTAAATACATTAAATATTTATAATGCATACCGATAGACTGATACTATAACGAGTAACGTTCAGGAGTTAACACGCTATGTGTCTATATATGTATACATGTGAATTTGTGTGCATATATTTCCGACTATATAACACAGTTAAACGAACACATTATATATATATATATATATATATATATATATATATATATATATATATATACGCATAGTATGGACATGCCTTCAAGAGCAAACTTTCATGCATTAACACAAACACATTCCCTGTGTGTGCATAATTATATATATTCTTGTGTGCGCTGCTTTACTACACAGTTTCTTTATCTGATATAAAACTCCCTCCAGGTAGGTGTTAAAGGACAGATAGATAAATAAAGAGAGACAGGCAGAGATAGACAGACCTAGATAGACAGACAGACTACTGTCTAGGGATAACGGCAGCCGTGAGGTGTGCCCGGCATGCCGCCTCTGTGCATCCCCTGCCCCGGCTGCCATGCCGGTGCCGGGTGCCCAGCCCACCCGTCCTTCAGCGCGCCTCTCTGAGGGCTGCCGCCGCCTCTCCGCCTCCCCAGCCTCCGGAGCAGGCTCTGCCGGGGTCAGCAGTCAACTGGGCTGGAAATTCAATTACCTGCAGATCCGTGTTTCACCGAATCGGCCGGCTCTGCAGGCTGCCGCCGAGGACGGCGCAGTCCCGGCAGCGGCCGGAGGGGGGAGCCCGAGCCTTGGAGCCGAGCCAGCTCGCCCAGAGTCAGCTGGAGGGAGCCCGGGAGGGGGCCGGGCGGTGAGTGTCTGGACATGGGTTCAGCGGATGTGCAAAGGAAGCTGTTGCTTTCAGCTGTCTCTGTCTCTATCGACCACGAGCCGCGCATGTACATATGTCTTCATTCTGTCTGTCTCTATCGGCCGCGGGGCGTACCCACATGTACATTGACAACTACATGTGTGTACCTCGGTACGTGGCATGTATGCACAGTAGCCAGCGACAGAGATGTACAGAGGGAGTTTATTTATATGTAGCGCTACTCATAACAATGCAGGGTGCCAGGGCGCTTTACATCACACATCAAGTACAGCTAGGTATCATAATGACACAGCTGGACACATCAAAGGCATGGGCAGTTCTCATTCGCCAGTGTGGCTACAATGTGTCGGGTGCACATTAGAGGGCTCGGAAAACACATGCCAAGATCGAAAGTTGTTAGGGTCTGTATGTAGTATGCATGGACTGGGACTGGGACTATGTAGGTTGGGTTTCCAAGTGGCGTGTCTGACCCGGACGTCTGTGCACATTCCTGCAAACCCCTGACACAATGAATACATCATTAAATATTCCACATATGTTAATTCTATTCAAGCTCTTGCGTCGCATTTTTATTTTTTTCATAATACATGTATATTTTTTATGAAGCATCCCCTTTCGTGAGTCCTCCGTCAGTGTGCTTCGAAGACCGTCCTGATATTATCTTTTCACTTTCTTTTAGAGAGACTGATTTTTGGGGTTTTCAAGCAAAGATTGTGAAATCTCTTCTAACGAAAAAAAACCCACTTAAAATAGGCTTAGCGCCCGCCCATTATTTAGTTACTTAACTGCAGTTGGCTCCTATCACTCTCGTTTCCTTTCTTTCTGTTGCAGTAGGTGTTTCTGCAGGGAGGTGACGTGGGCAGGGGGAGGGGCAGGGTGGGGGGTAGTAATGTATGGATTACGGAGTTTTACAGGTAAGTAAACATTTAAATAAATAAAACAAATTTTGTTGCGCGCACTGCATCACATGTACTGTTCTGTTGGTCAGCGCCTTCTCCTGCCTCCAGCTTCCTGCTCAGCTTAACGTCTTCATCCTTGCTGTGGAGCTTGGACCAAGTACTGCTTCTGGAAGCCAGTGTCCTTCCACCGGCCACACAATTGTAGCATACTATGGGGCAGATTTATGAAGGCCTTGCGCCACGTTTACACCGCTGTTGCGTCACGCAAGGCGGCGTAAACGTGGCGCATCCCTACGAACGATTTACAACGTGACGCATCTAGGCAGATGCGTCACGTTGTAAAGCCCTGCGCCGCTTGTGGGCGTTCCGGCGAAGGGTGGGCGTTCCGGGGAAGGTGCGCCTCGCAAAAGTGGCTGAGTGAAATCTATAAGATTTCACTCAGTCACTTTCAGGCCAATGCTGCGTCAAAAGCCTGCACCTGCTTGAAGCAGGCGTAGGTCTTGATGCAGCATTGGTCAGATAGGGCACCCCCGAGCCTTGCTGGAGCTGCGTCGCGCTTGTGACGCAACTCCAGCAATGCGCCACCTTTACGGCACAGATGCGTCACGCATCTGTGCTGTTTTTGCCCCATGGTGCGCCGCATTGTAAATGCGGCGCACCAAGGGTGGCGGAGCAGCGGCGCAGGATGACTGGCGCATCCCTGGGGATGCGCCAGTCATCATAAATCTGCCCCTTTATGTTTTTTACTTTGGAGTATCGGCATTCTGTTTGTTGCTTGCTCGTCCCTACCACCACCTCTCTCCTGTCACTGCATGCCCCTTGCCCACCCTGTCCCTAGTCATAGCTTATTTTATAAAGCGCAAAATCAACTGGAAGGACTAGGAGCGCCTTTCATGTGCACTAGTCACACTACAAAAGGAAACATTATTTTTTACAGGCACTAGGAAATTAAGTGATTTCCCCAGAATCTCAGGATGTCGAGTCAGTGCTGAAACTCGAACCTGGCTCCCAAGCTCCAAAGTCAACACCTCTGGTCCTAACGCCACATGCTCTCCATGCTCAGTGTTCCAGCTTTGATACGCTGGAAACTGCAATGGGCATTTGTTCAAGCATATAAACTGCATATTAAGTGTAGGGAAAATAACATTTGTAACTTGTTTGTACGTGCATTGCTTTAAGTTAAAAAAAGGTGCTATGATACTGTCTGGCCATGTCATATTGCTTTTTAAAAAAAACTTTAACCTATGTGGCGCAGCAGCTCGCACCGCTGTGCAACACAAACACATTTTTTTGACAAAAGTCAATAGATCTCACATAGGCAAAACCTATTGCCTTTGCAAATGCTTGTTTTTAATTCCGGCTTTCGTGCAGTGTCATCTCAAGTTAGCTAAGGCACCTGCAGAGCAGCAGGCATTATCATCCAGCAACATGGCATCACCTGGTGTATTCATAGAGGTCGCCTCCAAGGGTTGACAGTGGCAGAGAAGGGGATGTTCAGCTGGTACCTTTTCCAGACAGAGTTCTCAGACGAGAGAGAGCGTGGTCAGCAGAGAGGGTGTTGTTTGCAGAAAGGGTGTTGTCAGCAGAGAGGTGTTTATTGACAGAGGTTTCTGTCCACTGTCAGGCTGTTTTTAGCAGAGAGGGTTTGGGTTGCAGAGAGCGTGCTGACCATAGTCAGTTAAGTTGTTATTAGCAGAGAGGGTGTTGTCCGCAGTGAGGTTTTTATTAGCAGAGAGGGGTTTGTGTGTAGAGAGGGTGTTGTCCGCAGTGTGGTTGTTATTAGCAGAGAGGGTGTTGTTTTCAGCGAGGGTGTTTGTTTTGGTGTAGAGAGGGTGTTGTCCACAGTGGGGTGTTTATTAGCCGAGAGGGTGTTGTCCGCAGTGGGGTGTTTATTAGCAGAGAGGGTTTTGTCTGTAGAGAGGGTGTTGTCCGCAGTGGGTTGTTTATTAGCAGAGAGGGTGTTGTCCGCAGTGAGGTTGTTATTAGCAGTGAGGTTGTGGCCAGCAGGGAAGTGTTTATTAGCAGAGAGGGTGTTGTTTTCAGAGACAGTGTTATCTGCAGTTAGGTTGTGGCCAGCAGAGAGGTGTTTATTAGCAGAGAGGGTGTTGTTTTTAGAGAGGGTGTTGTCTGCAGTTAGGTTGTTATTAGCAGTGAGGTTGTGGCCAGCAGAGAGGGTGTTGTTTTCAGATAGGGTGTTATCTGCAGTGAGGTTG
Source organism: Lissotriton helveticus (assembly GCF_964261635.1). Classification (NCBI taxonomy): domain Eukaryota; kingdom Metazoa; phylum Chordata; class Amphibia; order Caudata; family Salamandridae; genus Lissotriton; species Lissotriton helveticus. The sequence continues at coordinate 283,178,629 of NC_136061.1, read as the reverse complement.
TTATTAGCAGTGAGGTTGTGCCAACAGAGAGGGTGTTGTTTTCAGAGAGGGTGTTGTCCACAGTTAGGTTGTTATTAGAAGAGAGCTTGTGGTCAGCAGAGAGGTGTTTATTAGCAGAGAGGGTGTTGTTTTCAGAGAGGGTGTTATTTGGAGTTAGGTTGTTATTAGCAGTGTGGTTGTGGCCAAAGAGAGGTGTTTATTAGCAGACAGGGTGTTGTTTTTAGAGAGGGTGTTGTCTGCAGTTAGGTTGTTATTAGCAGTGAGGTTGTGGCCAGCAGAGAGGGTGTTGTCTGCAGTTAAGTTGTTATTAGCAGAGAGCCTGTGGTCAGCAGAGAGGTGTTTATTAGCAGAGAGGGTGTTGTTTGCGGAGAGCATCCTGTTCACAGTCAGGTTGTTATTAGCAGAGAGTGTGTGATTAGCAAAGTTGTGTTTGTAATGCATGGTTCTGATAAAGAGTCAATAGTGTGAATGACTCACTTAAATCCTGTAATTCACGGCTATGACGACATAAAGAATTCCAGGCTGCTCTAGCTGGCCCCTCTGAGAGCCTGTCAGAGCAGCACAGGTAGGATGTCTGGCTAGAAGAGTCTTGGCTTTGTTTCGGGGTTATTTGGAAAGTGTTTGTATGTCACATGTGAGGACCACTAAAGTGAGGTGCAGTTGTCATGCTACTTGCCGTAGCGCCTGGCGGTGTGATGGATAAATAGGTGAGAGAGACAGATGCGTATTTTGTAGAATACTGAATGCTCTGCTTAGCTCTGCAGGTCCAATTATTATATTTTCAGTGGTTATTAATGTTCTCCGTCCTGTGTCCTCTATTGGTCGGGGCTTGAAATCGTCCACTCTGAGATCTTATGGTTCTGGGAGACTTAACTGGTGTAGACGAGGAGTAGTCAGTCAGACATCAGTCCAGAAGGACTGTGTTACAGCCCTCCTTCACAAGGCTGCCATCATGGGTGCCAAACTGCACTGCATAAGGTCATCTTTTGTATAATTGGCACTAGAGGATGTCAGTGTTTTGGGACCGGGAGGGTGGACTATGTCAGAGTCCTCCGTTGACCAGCAGTGTGGCAGATCTCAAGACATAGCAAACCTGTTCGATTAGGATTGCATTATTCATTGTATCAGAGCCCTCCAATTGCCAGCAGAGTTCAACGGGCCCATTCATATGTCATATCCTGTCCCGTTAATGACCGGATCCAGTAGCGAGTTGGTATATGATATCATATGATGACATGGAGAATGTATCCGAAAGGGACAGGGAGGGGTGTTCGAAGGACTGGCTACGATAGGTCTCCGAGTGATTGAAAGTAGGCTATGGGAAGTCATTACTTACTACAGTATTGATCTGTGGCTAGGAACTACGGTTTAGAGTTTCCATATCATCAGTCCAGGAGTGGATTTCAGGTTTCAGGTGTTCGCAGGCACTCCAGATATTGGGTGGAGAGACAAACTCGCTGATGGCGTGGCTCAGTCAGTATGTCCCCTCCATATGTTCGGATCGTTGCAGCCCATGGTGTGTGCAGGTACCCTCATCGTGGGAGGAGTACCTATGCCCGTCTCCTTGGTGTGGTCAGCTGGCCGCCTGTCCCATAGCTTTAGGATCCACTTGCATTGAAATGTTAGTTCCAGGTTAGTCCCAGGGTCTGCGGTTGATGTCGTTATTTCTGAAATAACCAGGTTTCCACCTCTCTTTTGATCTTCATACCTTCCTGAGTGTGTAGAATCTTAAGCGATAAGGAGTTTAGAGCATGGCTCTTTGGACAAAGAGAGCGGACCCTCCAATGGACTTCTTATGGTAAGGTGGTATGATGATCTGAGGTGCCGGCCTCAGTGGCGTAACCAAACTTGAGGGGGCCCCTCTGCAAGGCACGTGGAGGGGCCCCCTCTGCACTCAATCAGGAGCTCCCCGACTGGAGTACTGTGCTGAGGGGCCCCCCTGGAGCTTGGGGTCCCCTCCACACTCAATCAGGAGCTCCATGGCCGGAGTACTGTGCTGAGGGGCCCCCCTGGAGCTTGGGGTCCCCCCGTGCTGCAGGGCCTCTGTTACGCCACTGGCGGGCCTAGAGCCCCGGGTCCTTTTTGTCTGTCTGTACAGCTTACATTTCATTTGTAGCTATAGTTGTCCTGGGAGGCTCGGTGGGCGATACAATGGGCTTTTGAACATTTATCGCCGAGCTACAGGTAAGGCCACTGGAATTATGCAGCAGGGTCGGGGCACATTATGTGGCAGTGTTGACTAAATTATGCAGCAAGAAAAGGTAAATTCTACAACATAATGCAACACAATTTGTGACAGTATTACTTTGTTCTTTTGTCATTTTTTGCACATAGTCACACCGTTGAGCAAAGATTCCACCTCAGTAGTACCAGTTGAAAAATGAAATACAGCAATAAGAAAATAAAAGAAGGCTAATCAACCTCTGTGCATGGCCACCCACTGCACGGCAGCATATGTAGCCATGGTTTTGTAACTTTTGATCCATTTGAGCTAGGAACAATTTTTTGGGTTACAATCAGCAGATTATGCAACATATCGATTATGTGGCAAATGCTGCTAATCCATTTGTATGTGGAAAACGCTGCTGCCGCAGAATCACATACTTCCAGTGTCCCTGGCTGTAGGTAGCCAGTGAAGTGCTTGCAGAGCCGGCGTCATTTGTTCCCTGGGGTTGTGGCGGAGCAGGAGCCTTGCCGCAGCATTCTGGGTCTTTGTAGCTTCGTATGATGATATAGGGGGCACTGTTGGCATAATTGAGTTTGCAGAGAGGGTTATCAGCATAGCTGTTGTTCCTAACAGGGGAGGGGATATTAGCACAGATGCTGTTAGAAAGGGGTCTGTTGTGCGTTGAGGTGTTAGCAGGTGAGCTGGTGCTGTCACCAGAGTGCATGCCGGGAGTAGAAAGGTTGCTGTGAGCAACAAACAGAGATGCTGTCATCAGAGAGGGCGGTACAAAAGGGGGTGGTGATGGACGGAGCAACTGAACCAATCAAACACTCACACCCAGTCAACAGATCTGGGTTTAATCCATCACCGTTCTTTAGCCCACTCTGCCACCCCAGTTCATACATGGCCATATGCAAATCAGTCTGACCCTGTGCCTCATGGGTGAATGTTAAGCCAGTGTGCAACATTCCGACCATCATCTTATGTGTTTTGCTGTTCACCCTATGTGGGAAGGGTATGCCCAGACGTGGGTCCCTTGCTCACTAAGCCACTGGAGTCAAGCTATCCTGGCTGAAGACGGCTGATAGCCAGAAACTGGTCCTAGGATGCTTGAGTCTGGTCCAGGAAAGACATGGCTTGGCAGTTCGGGCTGGACTGTTCCCATGAGGCACAGGGTCAAGACTGATTTGCGTGTGGCCATGTCTGAACTGGGGTGGCTTGGTGAGCAAAATAACGATGGATTAAACCCAGATCTGTAACTGGGGGTGAATATTAAGCCAGTGTGCAACATTCCGTCCATCATCTTGTGTGTTTTGTCATCAGAGAGGGGGCTGTTGGTGGAGAGAGTGCTGTTACCAGGGAGGTCAGAGGGCGTTATTAGGAGAGCACTCTTATTTATTTATTCAATTTATATAGCGCATTATCACCAATAGGTCTCTAAGCGCTGTTAGTAGAGACAGCTGCTGAAAGAGAGAGTGCTGTTATCAGGGAGGCCAGAAGGTGTTATTAGGAGAGCACTCTTAGCAGAGACAGCTGCTGAAAGAGAGAGTGCTGTTACCAGGGAGGCCTGAGGGTGTTATTAGGAGAGCACTCTTAGCAGAGACAGCTGCTGAAAGAGAGAGTGCTGTTACCAGGGAGGTCTGAGGGTGTTATTAGGAGAGCACTCTTAGCAGAGACAGCTGCTGAAAGAGAGAGTGCTGTTACAAGGGAGGTCTGAGGGTGTTATTAGGAGAGCACTCTTAGCAGAGACAGCTGCTGAAAGAGAGAGTGCTGTTACCAGGGAGGCCTGAGGGTGTTATTAGGAGAGCACTCTTAGCAGAGACAGCTGCTGAAAGAGAGAGTGCTGTTACCAGGGAGGCCTGAGGGTGTTATTAGGAGAGCACTCTTAGCAGAGACAGCTGCTGAAAGAGAGAGTGCTGTTACCAGGGAGGTCTGAGGGTGTTATTAGGAGAGCACTCTTAGCAGAGACAGCTGCTGAAAGAGAGAGTGCTGTTACCAAGGAGGCCAGAGAGTGTTATTAGGAGAGCACTCTTAGCGGAGACAGCTGTTGGAAGAGAGGGGCTGTTACCAGGGAGGCCTGAGGATGTTATTAGGAGAGCACTCTTAGCAGAGACAGCTGCTGAAAGAGAGAGTGCTGTTACCAGGGAGGCCTGAGGGTGTTATTAGGAGAGCACTCTTAGCAGAGACAGCTGTTGGAAGAGAGTGCTGTTACGAGGGAGGCCTGAGGATGTTATTAGGAGAGCACTCTTAGCAGAGACAGCTGCTGAAAGAGAGAGTGCTGTTACCAAGGAGGCCAGAGAGTGTTATTAGGAGAGCACTCTTAGCAGAGACAGCTGTTGGAAGAGAGGGGCTGTTACCAGGGAGGTCTGAGGGTGTTATTAGGAGAGCACTCTTAGCAGAGACAGCTGCTGAAAGAGAGAGTGCTGTTACCAGGGAGGCCTGAGGGTGTTATTAGGAGAGCACTCTTAGCAGAGACAGCTGTTGGAAGAGAGTGCTGTTACCAGGGAGGCCTGAGGATGTTATTAGGAGAGCACTCTTAGCAGAGACAGCTGCTGAAAGAGAGAGTGCTGTTACCAGGGAGGCCTGAGGGTGTTATTAGGAGAGCACTCTTAGCAGAGACAGCTGTTGGAAGAGAGTGCTGTTACCAGGGAGGCCTGAGGATGTTATTAGGAGAGCACTCTTAGCAGAGACAGCTGTTGGAAGAGAGAGTGCTGTTACCAAGGAGGCCAGAGAGTGTTATTAGGAGAGCACTCTTAGCAGAGACAGCTGTTGGAAGAGAGGGGCTGTTACCAGGGAGGTCTGAGGGTGTTATTAGGAGAGCACTCTTAGCAGAGACAGCTGTTGGAAGAGAGGGGCTGTTACCAGGGAGGTCTGAGGGTGTTATTAGGAGAGCACTCTTGGCAGAGACAGCTGTTGGAAGAGAGGGGCTGTTAGTAGGCAGGGTGTTGATAGGAGTATATAACTCTTCCAGTGTGCGTGCTGTTGCCAGAGAGGGTGCTGTTAGCAGACAGAGTGCTTGCCATAGACAGGGTGCTGTTACCAAAGAAGGTGAAAGAGTGGGTGCTGTCAGCTGAGACGGTGAACGCAGTGGGTGCCGCGAGCAGGTTGCTGCCAATGCGGCTGTCAGCGCGTGATGCCCCCTCCAGCTTTCTCAGGAATTCAGCCAATCACACCAACAGTTTAGCAGACACACAATGGAACCTGACTCCCAACGTCAGCAACAGTGAGACTAAAAGTTAATTACTTGAAAATGTGAGCGAAAGGGGATGAAACAAGGACAGTGGAACTCAGAACTTCAAGAGATGCTGAAATTGCTGAACTTCTCACGCGTATATTTAAGGAGGCAGTTAATGCTGTGCTTGTGGATGAGAAAAATGTGCGTAGGTGTGAATGCGTGTGTGTACATATATATATATATGTATACACATAAATAGCAGATGGTCCAAATCATGCTGTCGCTGCTTCTTTGTGAATGGCTCTTGAGAAAGGAGGAAGCTCTGAAACGCGTCGAGCCGAATTACAGTGTTCAAAGGAGTGCAGGAGCATGCTGTAGATCCCGCTGTATGAAGTTGCGCTATCGTGGTGGCTTTCCCAACGAGGGTAACTCCATGCTTGAAAATATATATATATATATATATATATATATATATATATATATATATATATATATATATATATATATATATATATATATATATATATATATATATATATATATATATATATATATATATATATATATAATTTGTTCCGCTTTCCTTGTGCGCTCTGGAATCTCGCCAACCAGCCAGCAAAAAGCACATGGACACGGACCAGTTAGGTGCTGAAATTTATTGCGATGCAGAAAAAGTCAAAGACGTTTCGGCTCAACGGAGCCTTGTTCACATGACAACGTTTCTTTGAACGGACAGCCCTTTTAAAGTGCCAGTGATAAACCAAAATTAACACCACCTGTGAATTTTAGGTATGGACATGAAAGACATACTCCATCAGTTTCGTAGTTAAAATACAGTAACCGATACCAGTTACTGCATTTAAATGTTTGTAAAATACCATAATTAAATTAATTTGGTAATATGAAATAAAAAGATGTAAATTTTTTGTAAATTTTTGCGGGTTGATTGAAAAAAGAATCTCAGTAAAATACATTTTCTCTAAATGATTACATTTCAGGCTTTTATATGCTACATAACTTTAAAAAGCAGTTAGTCTCATAAAACATCTCTTTCTTCTATTTAAAAAGACCTTCTGCTCAAAAAGCATTGCATAAAATAGTCAATTGACTGAATACATGGTAAGGGAATAATTTAAAGTGCAAGTGCTTTGCTGAAGATGTGCAAACATTGCTTTCAGTGCTCACTTCTTGTGCAAATATCGCAAACTGTGCAAAATATGGCAAATTGGGCATAATATCCCCCATCTTCATGTGCAAAATACACTACTATCTCCAATCCAAAACCTGAGTCCAAATTCATACACAATGTTGATAACTTAACCAGCAAATCTTAGGTATAAAATATACGCCTGGTATAGTCAATTAATACAAAACATATTGAGTTTGTATCCCATAAAAACCTGTTATGTCTAGAGCAGTTAGACATTTCTACAACCCACATGATTCACAGTCTTACCATAAATAATATAAGCAAAAACCGACTACATAATCCATACATTGTGATAACAATAATAAAAAATCCCTAAAGTTAGATCACAGAGGACTGATTGGATATAAGGGTCCACACAGTCCCTATCTGTATAAAGTGCCCTTCAGTGGTGAAATTAAAATCAAATTCTGTTTCAATATAAGTAGCAGCAAAGTTCAGTTCTTTTCTCTGATGTATATCTAGTCGCAGCCTCCCCATGGTGCACATGTGGTTTCACCCAGCCGGGCGGTTCCTACACGTGCAACCCACAGGGAGGAGACCTCTAACAAATAGATAAACTCTTATGGCAAGCACGTGTATAAGTCTTCTGTAACATTAAGGCCTGCAGGGGTCTTTGTATTGAGCAAAAGGATATATTTAGTTTCGAGCCTTCTTAATCTGGCGTCCCTGTCCCCTCCCCTTCTGCTATTCATAACTGCGTCGATCACCCAATATTTTAGGCTGGTGTTATCACTCTGGTGAAAATCCCTAAAATGGCGCGCCACTGGGTAGGTGTTGTCGCCATTTGTGATTGCACGCAGGTGCTGGAGGATACGTTTGTGAACAGCATGTTTAGTGCTGCCCACATATCTGAGTTGACAGGGACATTGTAGAATGTAAACCGCAAATTCCGTTTTGCAGGTAAGGACCTGTGTAATCGGATGTTGAATATCTGAAAAACCATCTTTGTAAGTTTTGGTGTTCTCTCCGTGGAGGCAGGCTTTACAGGTCCTACATCTGTAAAAGCCTTTGTTTTCCTGCCACCATACAGATTTCACAAATGGTTCAGGGTTTGTTACTACTATATGGTCACGTTAGGAGGGAGCTTTACTGAAGGTAAGGGATACTCTATTAGGGACACTTTTACCAATAATATTATCCTTCATTACCAACGGCCAGTGTTTGTCAATAATCCTACGCACTTGATGGTGCTGTTTGTTGTATCCTGTTATTATCCGGAAACAACTAGCTCCCTTCTTCCCTACATTCTGTATGTTACTAGTGGACTTTGCCTGTCGGTCAGATTTCTTGACCAAAACTTCTTCCCTAGATAATGCCATGGAGATATATATATATATATATATATTCCTCCTCAGCGACTATCCAATCATACAGGTCAATCCAGCAGCACTTTCCCTCATAATTGAAAATCACAATAGCGTGGCTACAGGTCCAAGTGCTAGGTGATTTGTATTCTTGCATACAAAAAAAATGTCTCAGCAAGACTCCACAATGAAAAAGCCTATGTGTTCCGGCTTGCGCCTTCAACCGAACTATATTATATATATATATATATATATATATATATATATATATATATATATATATATATATATATATATATATATATATATATATATATATATATATATATATATATATATAAACTTTCTCTGCTCATCCACAAGCCAAACATTAATATAGATAATATCATAAGTTTATTACCACAGTACAGCCAATGTGACATGAGGAAAACACGTTTTACTACCGCACTGACTACATATAACGATTTCTCGCTACATAGAAATAACTCTCTTGATAGATATTTCTTGAATGTGATTTTACTTTCCGGCACAAATGTACCCCTTGCAGCTTGATTTAATGTATTATTTAAAACAAATGCACAGAAAAATGCCTAGGCATAAACTATATATAATGATGAGGCGAGTATAATATGTTATTTATTTCCATTTTTGAGGGAGGGGCAACATGACTCACCAAGGCATCTTTTTTCCTGAGTCTTGGCCCCTCCCATACTCTACCATAGATAGATAGATAGATAGGATAGATAGATAGATAGGATTGATTGATTGATTGATTGATTGATTGATTAAGGACTTTTCCCAGGAAATGGGTCGTCTGTCAGAATCCACCATGGTGAACAGGTGCCGAAAGCGCCACTGACATAGCGTGTCCAAAGAAAGGGCGCTGTAACTTCCGGCTGCTGCCTATCAATACATAGTGGACGATCAACTAAGTTCAATAGGACTCAGCGCCCCCCCCCCTTCCCCCGTGAAGCTGCACGTGAGGCACCAGTAATAAAAGAGAGTAGCCCCTCTCACCCTACCATTGACACAGCCCCATCCAGCGCCTTATCTCGATTGCTCACGAAAAGTCCGCATTGAAGACAAAAGCAAAAATAAATACTAGGGCTAACAATTAAAATGAAAGACACAAGTACAAAAAAAAGCCGAACAGCTTCGATTGAGGCAAATAAGGAAACAGTGCATTGGGTAAGAAACGGGGGCATGCAGAGGAGGCGTGACGGGGGTCGGTGTACCCGTCTATATAGGCAGGCGCGCGCGCAGGACGCACGCGCGCAGGCTTTACATCCTCGCGTGTCCTGACGCCGTAACACCGGGTCTTTGGGCATTTCACTAGAGCTCTTCCGTGAACCGGTTCTGCTTATAGTGGCGGCCGTTGCACGAGCGTGTTTACTAAAACGAGGCGCTTAAATTGTGTCCCACTTTTAATTGTATCGTCTTCCTCTTCACGCTCCTGTGTAAAATGGCTCTAAATTCCTTCTTCTTAGTCTCAGCAGTACTTGCATTCTATCTTAAACCTATCTAAATGTTTCATTAATACAAAAGAGCCCACACCTCTTTCCTTGTGCTCTGATATCGACGCCTATGTATAATTCTCCCTCTCGCTCTTCCTGTATTCTTGCTATTAAAGCGCACTGACAGCCCCTAGGAAGAGCCCACCCCCCTCGCGCGCTGCCAAGAGCCGAATGGATGAAATGCTGCCCGGAGGGCGTCTTTTCTCAGGCTGCAGATGACTCTCGGATTTCGGGGGCGGGGCGCATTTAATTGTCGCCCCGGTTCTCAGAGAAGCAGATCTTCGAGTAAATGAACGCTATGTGCACACGATAGCAGTGCGCGCTGTCGCCGCCTGAGTTACCCGCAGCTTTCCCAGAGCGGTCCAGTCCTCCGGTTCAGGGCCCTGTGGGCGGGCCCTGGCAGGAGGCTTCCCCCGAGAACCTGGGACAAGAGAGGCCACATCGGGTGATGGATGCCCGTGCACCGGAAGGCCGGAGCAGGGGGGTTATGTAAGAACATTCACTCGAGTAACCAGGCGCTTACAGGTACCCATACCGTGCCACTAGGCGCTACACGTAAAGAGCTCAGACCGCCTGTAGCGCCGGAGAAATCTGTCACATGGACACCACCCCCAAGATCAGAAACAGGGGCTTAGGGTTACAGAGTGGGGGACAGGACACGAGGCACGCTCTGAACACACTAAAGAAAGTCACAACAAAGATTTACGGGTGGATAGATCCAGACAGACCCTGCGCTTTAGGCCTCACAAAGGGTATTAGAAAGCGCTACATACAAATCAACACAAAATAACACCGCCGATAATTAGATGGCTATAGACAGGCATCTCAATGCATTCCGACCGAGCCATGAAAAGAAAGGGCCTGCTGTGTACATAACATATAGGGTATGCATAACAGGTCCAATGTTAGCATTGAGCACCTCTGCTAACATCATAAACCACAAGGCCAATTGCTGAGTGGTTTGTAAATATATTTAAAGCCCCAAGGTGGCAATATAGAACCATATTACACTTTTCCTCATTATTTATTTTTTAAATTACATGTTTATTTTTGTGTAATTATGTTTCAAACGTTGTTTTCTTCAAATTTCAGCTAACACTATGCACTGAATGCAGTTTGAAAGTGTAGGTTTCCCTTTCATACATAAATTGTTAATAAATACATGGGTAATGGTAAGGCTGGACTGGTGTACCGGGATCAGGCATTTCCCGGGAGACTGGAAGGGTGGGGGCTAGTTTTGTTAGGGGGGGGGGCTGTTTTTTGTAGCAGTTTTAGAAACACTGCAGTGTTCCCTGTGTATCCAACAGCTTTAGGCAACAATAAAAGTGCCAAGTGATTAACGTACCCGGTGAAGAGAGTTCAGAGTTTTGACTGGTGGCAGGTTTGACTTATCTAAGGTAGCACAGAGGGTTAATATGTCTTCTACAAAGAGTGTGCACTATGCAGATCACAGGGCAGTACTTTATGTGCATAGCTCTGTGGGTTTCTGCTTTTGTCACAGAGAGATCCCTTTGTTACTGTGCAGTTCCTAAATTACAATTGTAATCTAGGTTATAAAGTCTTTCATTATCCTAATTTTGCTAAAAAGGGTTTGTTTGGGTAGAAATACATTCTTATTAGTAAAGTTAACCCCAACCACTGGGTACATTCTGAATCCTGAGTTTGTAGTTCCCCTGACCAAGGACTCTTAAAAAAATTCCTACCAGTATCAATTACGTGAATTCTACACCTTTAGTCCCCTTTATCTTACTTAACATCTACTATACACTATTTAACACACGTATGAGTCCTTGTCTCTATATGTGTGGGTGGGTGATGTAAAATACCCCGATACCCTACACTGGTATGAGAGGCGCTATAAAACACATTTTCCCCATAATTTTCTTGGGGGGGGGGAAGAACCCACAAAACGCTTTTGTGGTGTTCAGGCTTGCTCGCTGTGCTTGTTCGCTATACACTGTACCAGGGGCTGGTCTGAAAAAATTTGCCAGAGAAGTTATGCTATTCTATTGTGACAGTATTTACCATATAATTAATGGACTTAGTGCATATATCACATAATATGCCGCATAATTTGCAAATTATTTAGACTTCGCAATTTCTTTATTTGTAAGTGAAAATAATACTGTGAGGAAATGTGGCACATTTTGTGCTACATCATTAAGAAAATATTGCCACATAATTTGTTCTCCATGCTACATAATCCTAGTACACCGGAAAATGGCAAAACTCTGCAAAGTGCTTCGGGGATTGTCATTCATAGGATGAAATCCATATTACACCCTGAACCGTGATTTATTTACCATATTTGTTTACTCACTGTGAAACATGTTCTTTAATTCTTCTGCATTTTGTGCAAGAAAACCACCCAAATAATATCTAAGTATATAGCTTATCCATGTACGAAAAGGGGGACGAGTTTAATATATTTATTTCTATTGTTGTTGCAGGGAGAGGGGCAACATGGCTCACTGAATGCTTCTTTATTTCTGATTCTTCTTGACCCCTCTTAACCTCAACAATGGCAGAAAGTCCCTCCCTGCCTCCCTCCCTCCCACCCATAAGGGCGAAATGCAATGTACAGTTTGCATATTTTTAGGACCAGAAAAACATTTTGGGTAATATATAAAAGTGAAAACATAACCCTTGAGAGCAATATAACATCAGAAAAATACACATAGATAGACAGATATGTTGATAGATTGATAGAAGGCACAGAGAACGAGAGGGAGACAGTGAGAAAAAAATGAGAGAAAGACATGAGGCGAGAGAGAGAGCATGGGACGGAGAGGTGGCGTAGAATGAGAGAAATCAAGATAATGCGCAAGAAAGAAAGTGACGCAGAAAAGGAGAAAGTATAAAGGCAGAAAAAGAAATTCAGCAAGAGAGAGGGGACGTGGGCGCAAGAGGAGGGGATAAGAAAAGAGTAAAAAACAAAGAAAGACAAACAGGAGATGAAAATAGGGGCCAGTGAGAAAGAGTAGGTGGGAGATGGTGTGAGCGAGACGGAGATAAATAACCGAGAAAAAAGAGTTGACAGAGAAAAAGTGGGAGAACGGTGAGGAGGGAGTTTAGGAGTCTGAGGGGGACAGGAGGCAGAGGGAGAGACTGTTACGACTCGGAAGATAGGACGATCAAACGCACGCACTGGAAAGGGTTAACTTGGCCCCAACCCGCCAAGAGTCTGTAATTGAAAATCAATCACGCTGCTGGGCAGTTAAGAGAGAAAAGCCCACAGCTCAGCGATCAAAGCCGGAGAGGGAGGAAGGCCGGAGAGGCGATGGCGTGGAGGGGTGCGTGCAATTGAACCGGAAAACCAATATTTTGCGCTCTGGTTTGCGCCAGAAATAACGCCAGCGGCGCAACTCCGGCTGTTTGCACCCCGGGGCGCGCGCTCAATGGCCTCGTCCGGAAACTTCCCTCCGTCAATCGACAATCTGCTTTTTAATAAACTGTTTTTGTTTTTCTTGAACAGACGACTACTTGTGAGTACCCATTATCTGGACAGAAACCCGCCGTTCCTTGTGCGAGTCGACGGGGGCCCGCCCCCCACCGCAGCCCCCGCTCCAGTACCGAGTCTCCCACCAGTAATTATTCTTAAGACATCCTGGACGCCTCCTTTTTTGCACAAACTTCCCACGCTTTAAAACTAACGAAAAGAGGTATTGTTAACATACGAACGCTTGTGCTACCACGTCATGCATGTGACATGTAACATGCAAGCCTCTGCCCCCCTTCATGGTGGCTGCAGCCGAGGGGCCGCGTGCTCTGACAGACTGCAAAACGTGTTTATAAAGCAGCTATAAACTCTGGATAAACTTCAGAAAAAAAGTTTGTGTCTCTGTCTGCCCTGTTGTTATTTTCCAGAAATCGGGATTACAGGAAATATTTTCTTTTAAAACTAACAAAGACCTAAACAGTCTGGGGGAGACGTGTGACATGGGTTGCAAGCCCGCCCTCCCCTCAAGAAAATACGGTGGGCGGAGCGAGAGAAACATGGACTGTTTGGCAAAGTGAGGGGTTTACTCAGCCTTTCACTTCTCCAAGTTCGAATACTTGAGTACAGTTCAGTCGAGGTATTAATAAAATATATTCTTAAAGTGCCAAGACGCTGTTCAGATGGCACAGCGCGCTTCATACACGACTCGTTTCAATACCAGAGGTTTAGAGGAGGGGAGATGGTCTCCCGGCATGCCAAACAGCCCCCCTAGTATCCTCCCCCCCACCCCCCCGGAGGGTTCCTGTCTCACACCTTGAAGCACAGTTTTACTCATTAGGACCCGGATCCCCCAGCATGCTCCCCGCTCCCTCCTGATAACCTGATACCCACATTAAATCATCGACAGAGATTTGCGTGGGGTGTAAAACGGCCATGTTTAATATTTGACATTTCATAAACATGACAAGGCATTTCAAATTCATTATTCGCTGTCATATCAACACAATTTTTATTATTGACTTTCATATCTTCTTCAGCAAGATTCCAATCCTCCAGCACTAAGGGGGCCTTCCAGCTCGCATCCTCCCTGCCGAGCATCCACGCAAGGTGCAACGCACCTGCGCCCATGAGGATTGGGCCCCCAAACCTCTGATCCTTGTCCGCCTTCACCAGGGGCCCGCCCTCAGACCACCAGGCTGCCCAGGGACCCAGGAGGCTCGTAACCTGCGCCCTAGCCTCCCCAGCCGCCTCCCCAGCCGGGGTCATATTTTCCATCGGAGAGCTTACCGTCTCCCCCCTCAGTGCTGGCCTAGGGAGTATGCAAGGCGGACTCCCGTCCATTCCGTCGGTCAATTTTACTGTTCCAGGGTCTTTCTACCGCCACAAAGGTGACCAGGGCCCACAGGTCCGTCACCTTCCCCACCAGCGCTCTGAATGAAAGACCCCCATTCTCTAACCAGAGTATCCCGTAGAAATGCCTGCTAACTGTACTCCATCTTTGTGATACCTCACCTCAATGGAGACCATTCGGTGCGGAATGTGCCACAGGCGGCCCTTTGCTGAGCACAACCCGGTCCATTCCCCCATGAGCCGCCTCCTCTGAGACATTCCAGGCTCTTGGCCGCGCTCCGGGCCCTCCCTTGTGATACCTTAACTCACCAAAATTCATTCGGTGCGGAATGCGACGCAAGCGGCCCTTGTCTGAGCGCTACTTGGCCCATTCCCCCATGGGTTGTTCCAACGAGACCTTCCCAGCTCCTGGCTGCTCTCCGGGGTCCTCCCCCCCGCGTGGTCTCTTTGCCTGACCATGACATTCCGCCAAAGGAAAAGACCCTGCCCGACAGGCTTACTTATTCAGCAGCGCCTCCTTGACCGCCAGGCTCTCCAGTGACTCTTCCACCTTGACAAGGCACACTAATGCACAGGAGAAAAATAGAAAATTCAGGCATAGTCATGGCGAAATCGCAACCATTGTTTACCAGTCACCCAGGTTTGATAAGACGGCAAAACAAGCCGACCACCGGCACCCTGATTTCGTCCCGGTGTCGGGTGCTGGGCCCGCCCAGCCACCAGAGCAGCCGCCCCAATTCTAAAAGAAACAAGAGATGTGCAGCAACGGGTGTAACCTATGGTGATCTGGCGGCTGCACACTCGAGGGCACTGTGCTCAGAATATTAAGCGTGAATGCACACAACACTGATTATCTGGTGCACAAAAACCTCCAGAAAACCATCGCAACAACACTGAGCCCAGGGCAGCACCGGATGAAAGACAAGCAAACGGAAGACCCTGAAGAGTGGAAGCACTGGCTAGCTGAGGTGTGGGGGCACCTCAAACAGCAGGTCTTAAATGACGTCACTACACGCCACCGCAGTAGCGGCTTGAAGCATGGCGCTGGGTAACCAGTTAGTTGTTTCCCTGTAGGGGGGTTTATAGTGCCCCCATCGCTTGTCAGCAGGTGCAGTATTCCTGTGAGAATAATAATACTGCCGCCACTGGCATGAGTTTGCAGCTTCAAGAAGCACTATAACCTCACTCCTTTATCCCCAAATACCCAGTCAGGTGGTAGGATGGGTGTACTGTGCTTGCTTCTACAATAGGGGGCTGGTACCACAGCACTGGTTCCCTATCTTCGCCGGCCCGTTGGTTGTTTATTCACACATTACGTGCTGGCGCACACTGCACACTGATTACCATCTGCTACAACCTTTTCCCTCCTGAGGCGGAAGCCGGGAGGTCTCCCTTCTTTCCTTGCACATTTTATCTGTGTGTTTTGACTTGCCTGTTCAGTCATTTTATTTTGTGCAGTTTAGGCTTGCGCTTCGCGCTTGATTTAATAAGCGTTTGCTGCCTTGAAAGAGACTTCCCAGCGCTCTTAGGGGCTTCGTTTGCTCCCCTCCCCTTGCCTGGGTATTCAGACCGCCCTCGGCCGAGTATTGACGCCGAGGGCTGGGATCTGACTTTGGCCGCCATCTTGGGGGTAGGACTCGCCGCCCTCGCGCTCTAGTAGCACTATAAAATGTTCAACTCTTCCTCCGCGTAGCGGACGCGTACTGCGGACGCGCCGGACCTGCGCCTGAGTCGCGCCAGAGTCCTGCCCGTCTGCGCCCGTCAGCGTCCCGGAGGCGTACGGCGTGGCAGGCTCTTCTAGTCCTTATTCTTCCCTTACACATATCACCATGTTATCCTACACATCCCAGGAGCTCCACTCCATGAACAAAGTTGCGGAGTCCTGTCACTCAGTTTTTCCCGGTCGCCATAGGGGTAAGCACAAATGCCCAGGGTGTAACTGGCAGCTCATTAGTGTACATTCGCCCACATCTCATACGAAGGAGCGTAAGACTAAACACCTTTGCCTACTCCTTAACACTAGGTCTATGCACAGACATGCTCAGGAGATCTTTGATCTCCTGACCACTGATAAACCTGCCTGTCTGATGCTCACTGAGACATGGCTCAATGATCCTCCCACCCTGACATTGCTGCCGCCATCCCACCTGAGTACAACATCCTTAGACAAGACAGAGATAAGGGTAGAGGGGGAGGAGTGGCCCTCGTAGTGGAAAAAACTATCACGTGCTCGGTCATTCACACGGAAACCATCACGGGCACCGAATCCCTTGCCTTCTCCCTATCCCTGTCTCCTCAACAATCTGTCAAGGGGCTTCTAGTTTATAGACCTCCGGGGCCTGCGGGGTCCTTTTTTGAGGAACTCCAGCAAGTCATGTCCACATTAGTATTAAGAACGGAGAGGTGTGTACTGGCCGGGGACTTCAACTTCCATATGGAAGATTGTTATGATCCGGATACTATTAAGATGCTAGATGTCACGTCCTCCCTGGGCCTGCTTCCCTATCTGTCTGGCCCGACCCACGACAAAGGTCACACCTTAGACCAGGTCTTTTCCACCTTTCCGGTTGAGGTGACTGCAGTGCTGCTGGTTCTATGGTCCGACCATCGACTAGCTCATTTCCAAATACCTGGCACTGAGAAACCAGCAGTCACCGCTCTGAGACAGCAGGGATATGCTTTTAGAGCATACCATCAGGTGACCCCAGACCTGCTTGCCCAGGCCCTTGTGAACCATCCCGTGTCTTATACCGGTGACCTGGACAATGACCTCGAAACCCTGCAGACCTGGCTCTTAGCCAGACTGAACGAGCTTGCCCCGGCACAGCCCCCCCGTACCGCCATCAAACGGGTTTCGGCACCATGGTTTACTGCGGAACTGGCTCACTCCCGTAGACAATGTAAAGTCGCCGAACGGACATGGAGAGCTCAGTATGATACCGAGGCAAAACTGACCTATAGATCTATGATTAAAACCTATCATAGACTAGTCCTTCAGGAAAAGAAATGCTACTTCGCTAAAAGAATCGAGGAAGCAGCAAATTCCTGTAAGGCGATCTTCTCGGTCGTTAGAGAATTTACCACCCAGCGTTCTAACTCAGCACAGGAAGCCCCCGCCGAGACCTGGGCTGATACCATAGCTAATTTCTTCACCACCAAAATTAGGCAGATACAGGATTCCTTTCCCCCGAGGCCGATAATTGTTTTCCCGTCCTCGCCGGAGGAGTCAGCCCATTTGCCTACTTCTGGCTCCGTGCTGGCGGTTTTCCCGCCTCTTACGGTATCATCATCACTAGCACTTATGATGAGTCTTAAATCTGGATCGCCACGTGACCCTTGCCCTGCCAAATTTTTAGCCAGAATGGCAGACGTTGTTAACCCTCTAGCTAACCCTATTTTAAACCTTTCATTGAGTCAGGGGGCCCTTCCACACCTGTGGAAACAGGCCATGATCATTCCTCTTCTTAAAAAGCCTAGCCTTGCCCCAGAAGTCCCTGCCAATTATAGGCCTATTTCGCTCCTTCCGGCTCTCACTAAAATTTTGGAGAAACATGTTCATGGCGTGCTCTCCAATTTTTTGGAGTCCAACGAGCTTTTGCACGCGTCTCAATCAGGTTTTCGACCTAACCTTAGCACAGAAACCGCGCTCCTGGAGGTTTCAGAGATTGTTAAGGAGTCGCTGGATGCCGGAGGCAGGGTGATGTTAGTTATGTTGGATCTGTCGGCGGCTTTCGACACCGTCCCCCATGAGGATCTCCTCATAAGACTGCATGACATCGGTATGAGGGGGATGGTGCTCAGTTGGTTTCGTTCCTTTCTAGCCAACCGCCGACAAACGGTCTGGGCTTCCCCTGGATCTGCCGAAATGTCGCCTTTGGGAGTCGGAGTTCCTCAGGGCTCAGTATTGAGCCCAACTCTTTTTAACATCTTTATGACCCCTCTGGCGACATTGGTGGAGTCCTATGGGGCCCAGATCGTTTCCTATGCTGACGACACCCAGCTTCTCTTCACCTGCCAGAAGGGCAAAGAATTCGAGGGTGAAAGTATCCGTGAGTGCCTTGGGGCTGTTTTTAACTGGTTCCAACTGAACAGCCTCAAGTGCAACTCGGATAAATCCGAGATACTTTTCTTTGGATGCCCCTCGGAACCGGACTGGCAAGGGTGGTGGCCTGCCGACATGTTCCCTCCAGCTAATTCCTCTGAGTCAGCCAAGAACCTGGGAATTAAAATGGACAATGGGCTTACGCTCAAATCCCAGGAGCTGACACTCACAGGAACATGTTTCGGTATCCTCAGGACGTTGCGGAAGTTTTTTCCGCTGCTTTCTGAGGACCATAGGAGAATAATTGTTCAGGCCCTCATCGGGTCCAGACTCGATTATGCCAATATCCTGTTTCTGGGCCTGCCGGAATACCTCTTACAGCGTATGCAGGTGGCCCAGAATGCAGCCGCACGAGCCATCTTCGGCTTGCATCGACGAGTGAGGGCGTCAAACTTACTGCGAACTCTACATTGGCTCCCCATCCGGAAGCGGATAATATTCAAGGCCATGACACTGGCTCACAAAGGCTTGCATGCCACGGGTGCCCAATATTTACAAAAGAGGCTGGCTTTCTATCTGCCGGCACGATCTTTAAGATCGGAGTCACTGGCATTAGCAGTAGTCCCCCGCATAAAGAAAGCCCGTATCGGAGGACGGTCTTTTAGGCTGCTGGCCCCTCAGCTTTGGAACTCCCTACCTTTGCCCTTGCGTTCCACGCCCAACTTATTCACTTTCAGGAAGAGCTTAAAGACCTGGCTCTTTACTGGCTAGAGTCTCATGGTTCCATCTTTGGTCCTGCTGTTCTGCCCTTTCACTGTTATGTTGTATCTGTTTACCTTCTTTTTCTGGTCTGTAGCACAAAGCGCCGGGACACTCCTTTGGAGTAGCCGTGCGCTATAGAAGACCTATAATAACATATAACATATATAATAACATATACATGGATTACTACCAGGGGCTGGCAAGAGGCGACTAAAATCACAGATGACAAATCAGAATACAAGGTTTTCTGTTGGTTTGTTACAGTTTTATTTTAATATCTAATTAACTCCAAGGACGTGGGTTCAAAACTGAATCTGAGCTTGGTAACCCAGAGAAATGTATAATTAAAAAATGTATGTGTGCAGTCTTCTGGGGAACTAGTGCTATTTCAGCCTATAGCGAGCTGTCAAAGAAATAAAGTAAAAAAAATTTGATAAAATATGTACGTGTATACATATATATATTACTTTAGTTGACTACGATATCCAAGCGTTAATATTGTTAGAATTACTAATAATTGCGTTAGCCCGTGGTCTCTGAACCCTTCTTCCAGTACCTGAATGAGTGAACATCTAATTTTGAAGCACAGAGAATCCATCATTTAGTTTGTGATGGCTGCCACTCAATTGGCCAGTACTGTATTTAAAACAGCAAGTACTAACACATACACTCGTAGGTCTGTGAGACGGCCGGACACCGGATGACTAATGAAAGAATGAACACCCACGTTGCTCTGTGTGGCTGCAGGAACGAGTGGCAGCGTCGTTACGTGACATCTGGCCTGAAATGGCTACGTGAGATAGCTCGGTCGGGCAGCGCACCGGCGGCGGAGATATACAGATGCTTAGCCCGCTGGGGCAGTCTCAAGCATTGACCCTTCAGGTGTGCCGTAGTGTGGGGGGCCGTGACTCATGGTAAGTTAGGTCATGATGGGTCAGGACCCCAGCCTTTCCCATAAAAATTTCTAATAAGCAGTATATTACTCTCAACTTATCTGCAAAGATTGTTTTCTTGGATATTCCTCATACACAAGATATTGTACCAGGGAATGAAGGTGTAAATTGGAGAAGCGAGACACACCTCTACCCTACCCCTTGCCTTAGCATGGTTGTTTACCACTGTACATCCCTACATTCAGCCCCCCCCCCCCTTTGAGGCAGGAAACCGTGCGTACACGTTAGTAAAGTTTTATTTACGGGGTAATAACCTGGGATTCGATGCGTACACTGGGGTGAATCTGTTAAGAATTATTGACACATTGCTTCGTGTAACTGGAAAAGCAAATAAATAGATTGAGCCATAACTAAAAAGTCACTATCACCACTTTGCAATAAATCAAATTTGCAACCTCACTAGGACACTAGCAATATCACGATGACACTACTTTGAACCACACAAGTCACCATGCGCTGCACATCAACACCTAGTTGATCTCATGTCCAGAGGCAGCGCGAACTCGGGTGGGCGCCACATAAAAATGGTATCTTTCCCTTCTCATGTATCTAGGGAAACGTACTCCACCCAGTCCCCACACATCACTCTGCATGGGAGTATATCCATTCGTATCTCTTCCTTGAGTGGCTACTATTTGTACATTTGCAATTTTCCTTCTGTTTATATCTCTACTTTGCGTGACTTTACATCTTGTACATTTGCAATTTTCCTGTTTGTCTCTTTTATGTAACGCGTGTATTCCATAAGTTTTGCAACTGGTTCTTATGCAAAGCGCTCTGACCCCTTCGGGTAGCGTTGGTGCCATATAAAATCGCATTAAATAAATGAAATAAACGTTTCCACATAGAAAACACATTTACGTCTTTCGCCCTACCCTCTCACCACAGGGCAGTCATGGGCGAAACCGCACCCCCGGCCCTATAACCATGCCACTTTAACGTGACCGAGCCGGCTGTCTTCGCCGTTGTGCACGAGTGTAACAGGCACTACATTACTTTGCACCACCACGTATGCCCCCTAACATTGGTACTTCGCATCATCATTACTACATGTGTAGTGTAGTGTTGTGGAGAAGCGTGGCTCAGTGGTTAGAGGCGGCAGACCCGGAAGCTGAGATCGACCGTGGACCAGGGTTCGATTCCCCGCCTCGGCGGGTCTCGGGCTAAAATTCCTCGGACTCGACAATTCTCGCTCTGGTGCCTACTCGAATCACGGGGTCACACTCTGCAACTCTGGGCAATAGCTTGCTTAATCTCCACTACGGCCCCTCGCGGCGGGATGCCTGGCTTTCACCTTGTGGACACCCTGCTGGGGTTGTGGACACCCTGCCGGGGTTTCTCACAGGGGAATACCAGGACGGGTTCCCTAAGCAAGCGCCAGGATGCCCTTTGGGTGACAGGTTTGCGCTATATAAGTACACCTACATTTACATGTGTGCATAAAAGGCACAAATAACCCTTCACTAGGCCAACAGTCCCAGCTGGTCTAAGGTGTGTCAGTTAATGTGTTGTATACCTGAATGCAATAACCTCAATCTAAGGGAAACACCACTGCAAGAAACCCAGGAATGCTGTGTTTCTGTTTGCACCTCCCTATAACTACACAAGCCACCCCCTTTCTTAATGCCGCACACCACCACCACCATCTTTTATCTCTCGGTTAAAGGCCTGGGCTAAAGTCTGGGTCGTGTGGTCGCAATCGGGTCTTTTCACAGGACAGGAATTCATTTATTCAAATCATTCTTTTAAATATGTAAATTATGTACCAAAGGGTTAAGTATGTGACAAATGGCCAATTCATAACTATTTGGAAAAGCTTCGGGATCGCTTTTAATATCCGTCTCCACACATGGTGTTGTAAACCTCATCATGTGCAGAGGGGCTGATACAGAAAATAAACATGTACTCCCCGCTAAAAATCAGGCTCTCCCCCTGACCCTGATGGCGCTTCTCGTACCTGTGGCAAATATTGGGCAGGCCAAAGGACTGATGGACTGTGGTGTCCAAGAAGCACTGTTCTACTCTCATGCCCTTACTGCCCCAACACACCTCTCCTGTTGCCACTGTTGACTGCGTGCTTACCAGCAAAATGGTCGGCACCAAGGAGGGCCCTTCATGATTACCACAATATGGCCGCCGCGGAGCCTGTGTTTAGCCTTTTGCCGCATTCGGTTTTGTAATTTTTGTAATTCGGGGCAGCAACGTCATACGATGCAGTCATATTATTTCAGGCGTCTTGCCAGGTCATAAACAATGCATGGGTGGCCTCTCGTGGCAATTTGCGGAATTCTAACATTGACGATATACCTCATTGTTCTCGGACATTTTGTCATAGTAAGCGCACCCTGCACAACCCTTCCAAATGCCTCACGCTCTGTTAACCTCATTTCATACCCGTACAATGGCTCATTAGCTCAGGAACCCTTTTTGACCGCTGTAAATGCCCGAGTTAGAGGAAGTTTTCCCCCGCTGGAGACGATGTCACTAGCCAGCGATGAAAAGGGGATCCCCGCACCCGGTCCCACCCGCCCGCCCACGTCGCCCAAGAAGGAGCTCGCGGGCCCGGGGGCCCCGCCGGCAGCCGCAGACCACAGAAGCGGACCCAGAACCCGCACCACATACCGATAATCCGCGGCTGCCCCAGGCCCCCCGAGCACCCCCGACCCCCTACCTGGCAAGATGGACGGCCTACGACCTCGACGTGCTTCTCCTCATTGCCCTTCTCCCCGGACTCTGCTGTGCTGCATCGCCGACACACGAGGATCCTCCGACCTCCGCCTCAATTCAAATGGAGGGAAGTTAAATTAACAAAGGCGGGAAGTGGGGGAGGGGCGCGCGCATCTGCGTGCCCGCGACCGGTCCGGTGTAGCAAACAGGGGCGAAGAGACTGGTGTCCCTGCCCCAAGGACCTAAATAGGTCACCAGTCTCCGCCCCCGGCCCCACCGGAATCGAGTCACTGGATACTCCGGAAGTACTAAGCGGCCGGCCCTCCCCCTAGGGCCGCCGGAACTCTAAACGAGGTGGGGGCCGGGGGGCCGGGTCCTAAGTGCGTGCTCGTTTAGGCTTGCGCTTGTCATAGGCGCTAGTCTGGAGGCTTGGAGTGCAGTCTCACCGTGTGGGTGTTTGCCTCACTCCTCGAGGCAGAGTTTAATTCTCTCAAGCATTAGAGCGGTCGCACTATGTGGGCTGCTGGTGCACAGTTACTCATTCAATGGGAATTTTACATCTTGAAGCAGTTTTACTCATTAGGCGCTAGTCTGGAGGCCAGGAGTGCAGTCTCACCGTGTGGGTATTTGCCTCACGCGTCAATGCAGCGTTTAATTCTCTCAAGCATTAGAGCGGTCTCACTATGTGGGATGCTGGTACACAGTGAGGTACTGGGTTTTTAGGAACCGGTACCGAACCGGTAACCCAGCGGTGCCAGGGGATCAACACACCAAAGACCTCGGGTTCTCCTGAGTCAGACCCACAGAAACTTCAGAGTCTTCCAGGTGAAGTCAAAGATTAGTTTATTGGCTGCAACCAAGGTGACAGGGTCCTAGAAGTACGATACAAGTATATTCAGGAGACTGCACACTTTCATGAAGTCAGGCTTCTCTTCTTATACCTAATATTCACCCTTTGGCGAAACATTCCTTGGGTGCGCGGTATTTCATTTATGGTTACTGATTACAAAAAGAAAACAGGGTAATGATGACATGTACATATTTCACGTCGTGCTGCCCATAACAAATCATCCGGCAAGGCCCAACATTTCATCAGATATCGCTGGACCCCTAATAAAAATGGTCACCTCCCCACCATAAAGTAAGTGAGGAAAAGGAGTGGAGAAAGATGTGAGCGAGATATGGCAGGTGTGCGTGCTGAAATGGTTTTATGGCCGGTTGGGCCTAGATACTATCTTGCTTGGCCACTGGGAGGGAACTGACCTAACGAGCTCGGCCTGGGGCAATGGTTCTAACTTGTACTGGGGTCAGGAAGAAGTCGATTAAGGAGTACGTGTCCTTGTGGAATCAAATTCGACTGGATTAAGGCCTATGTAGAGGGCAACATGCAACTAAGGGTTCAGAAGGTAGATGACGATTTAGAGGTGAAATTGTCACTCGAATATGCCGAAAATACATGTACTTGATGTACTCGTCATTCTCGGTCTTTTGATACCAAATTCGTCCTATTTCGACGAAGTTTTTATTCTCGAGTCCAATACTATAATATGAATCCAGATTTTTCAGAACCACAGACCCTCCTTTTGCCCTTACATAGGCAATTAATCTATCCTCATGTCAATCTGAGTCCAGATCTATATTCCTAAAGTCATTGAGATGTTGCTGCAACATCATTCTAGTGCTGAGTTCGTGTCTTGACACAGGCTTCCTTACACATGATGTAGCACAGAGGCCACATATTGCAGGAGCACACTGTATGCATAGACAGAACAGGAAAAGAATGGCTAAGACCATCCCAATGACCATCAGAATCTTCCATCCCCAGGCAGATATCAGCCCCCAGAACCATCCCATTAATGACCAATCTCCTTTATCCACATGAATAGATTCGGAAATCTTATGTAGTTTGGAGATGGCCCTGTATACTGTTGGAGCATTATCTGGAATAAAGATGCAACAACTGGACTGGATCAATTTGCATACTCCACCTCGGTCCGCAAGTATTATATCCAAAGCGACCCGGTTCTGAAGGGTCATCAGTCGATCCGACTGGAGCTCAGCAGTCAGGTTACTAAGGGCACCGGCAGTCTCAATCACGGTGGATTCAACTACCCTCGTCAATTGCCTTATGTTTCTGCTGTTAACCATGGCTCCCCACAACGGCAGAATACCCATTGCGAAGTCACCAAATTCTTGACCCGCAGTGTCTTCTTTACTCAGAACACCTCTAACTACCCTTGTCCGATGGTAGTCCGCCGCTGCTGTGTAGGTGGGGGGTAACAGGAATGAAACAAAACATGAGCCCGAGAAGTCAGGGGGCAACCATGTATAGGCTCTATCGTGGCAGATGAAATAAGTACCCTTTGCGGCTAAAAAAGCAGGGGAGGTCTGAGATCCAAAAACATACGTTTCTGTGCAGACACTCTTCCCTAGCTGAGCTCTGGGATTCCTACCAATACCTTGCAGACACAGGTGACCTTGATGGGGTACGATCCAGATAGGGGACGATCTCTTGGCTTGCTGCTTCTCACTTAATTTAGCGCCATATCCGGTCACATTCCAACCTACATATGCAAGTATCTCATTGTCTGGGGTATCTTCGTAAGAAGTCACTTCCTTGATCATGTCAACTATACCCTTCACTAGGGCGCTAGTCTTGAGGTTGTCTTTTACAGAACGTAGGGGTTGGATTTCTCGTGCATATATGAACATTGTCCTATATGCCCATACTGACCCATTGTGACTAAATGGCAGGACCAAATAGGGGATACCTCTATCCGTGGTGTGGCGCATGAGACCACACACCCAACAGTTGGTTGTGTTCATTACAAGTTGGTGTTGGTGTAATAGCTGAACGAAGGAGTTATTAATGAACTCTAATCTCCTATTTGATTCGTGGTCAGGCAAAGAGTGGAAAGAATGAGAGGAAACAGTAGGGGGAGGTATGGGCGATGTAGTAGGCGTGAATGTCATATGAGAAGAGAATAAAACATAGCTTATCAAAAACACCATTACGCTAAATATCATAAAAATACACATCATTATAAAAATTTTATTTCTCATTGTTTTCAAAAGTCTCTGCTTAAAGTTCATTTGTCTGGCAGTTCTCTCCACATCAGGAAACTCCATCCTCTCTAAGGTGCTGCCCGCGGAGGTAGGTTGTTTCTGCTAAAGGATGCTTCCGTCAGTCTAGGGTGGCTCCCTTCGACCAACTGGAACCAGCAACCTATTGTTGTCAGCTGCACCCAAAAGTCTTTAATCAACCGCGACCCTAGCAGCGGAACCCGGATGGCGGTTCGAAAAAAACAAAAATAAGCAAGTTACCTAGATGGGAGAATCTGCATTTTCAAAATAGCACTTTGGAAGGAAAAACTTATTATTTTATTAGTCCACAGGTTTTTCTCTCGGATCAAAGAATAAATCACTTTTACTTTAGTCTGTTTTTCTCGGTCGTAGATTATAGCGTCTTTTCCCGGGTGCTGTCTGGTCCGGAAATAGTAGCTCAGGTTTCACAGAGTTCAATTGTTCTGATGGCGGCGTAGTTTCTTGAAAAATGTCCTCACTGTCACAATCGCGTTTAGCTTCTTTTACGCGTTCACCAGTTGTGCGCTTTGAGTCAGTGCCTCCTGTTCGGACCCATTGGTCATGTGGCAGAGGGAAAGGTATTCTTTTACAGTGGATCCCGTGGACCCAATTGGCCTTCCCCTCCACTTTAACAGTCGACCTTGTAGACAGGAGAACGAGGTGAGGTCCGGTCCATCTGGGCTGGTCGTTTCTTGTCCTCTGGAAATTCTTGACCAGAACCCAGGAGCCAGGGTCAATGGAGTGACCCAGTGTCTCGGAAACCGGAGGCAAGGTGTTGTGGACCTGTTGATATAAAACACGCAATTTAGCCGTCAATTCATACAGATAGTCGAGCAAAATGGGGTGTTGCAGTTCGCTAAACTTCGTGGGCCTAGGCACTCCCCATATGTTGGCTGGCCGACCAAAGACTATTTCATAGGGGCTGAGTTTCATTCGCGAATGCACAGTCATTCTGGTGGACAGGAGTGCTAAGGGTAGAGCGTCGGGCCATTTAAGACCCGTGCTCGCTTGGATTTTGGCCAATTTAAGTTTAAGCGTGCCATTGTAACATTCCACTAATCCAGCTGATTGGGGGTGATTTGCAGCGTGGAACTTCTGACTAATGCCTAGCCCTTCACACACTCGTTTCATCACACAACCCACAAATTCACTTCCGTTGTCCGACCAGACCATTCTAGGCATTCCGAACCTGGGGAAGAACTCTTTCACAAGGGCTTTCGCTGTGGACAAGGCAGTATTGTCCCTTAGGGGATAGGCTTCTACCCACCTTGAGAAGGCGCAAACAACCACGAGCACATATTTTAAGTTGTTGCACCTCTCCATGTGTATGAAATCTAGCTGCAAAACCTCGAACGGATACGTAGGAGGTGCAAAATGACCAGCTGGAGTTGGGGTTCCCCTACCAGGATTGTGCTTCAGACATACCATGCAATTCTTGACAACATTCTCTGCACACTTGGGAATCCCTGAATTCTTCCACACTGGGGCCAACGACTCGCAAATCCCTTTCGCGCTGATATGGGCCATCCCATGAGCCATTGTAACCACTGCAGGCACGTATGCATCGGGTAACATCCATCTTTGTTGCTCTGTCGATTCGATCCAACAACCATTTACATCCATTCTCCCTGTACTTTCTTTCCACATGCTTAACTCTTTCTCCGTGGCCTCAGCTTGGATGGACTTCACACTTTCTATCGTGTCTTCACATATTCCAACATCACCAGTCCATCTTTCTGGGCTCGCAACATACATTCGGCTCATCACATTCTTTGCCGTTTCTTTAGCAGTTTCATCAGCAAATGCATTTCCACGACCAACATCATCGATCACTTTCTTGTGTGCACTACATTTTACAACTGCTACTTTCAGGGGCAACTAATTTGATATGTATCAATCTAGGCAACAGAGCGTAACGAGAGGTCGAAATGAACTGAGCTAAAACATTGTTTTTTTGTAAAAAAGGGGAGTTCAATTTTATTCACAAATTATTAAAACACATTGAAATAATAATACACATTTACAATTTACATTAAACACATGTAACTCAATGAATTGAGAATACACAACAACACTGTTAAAAAGAAGCAAATAATTCAACGAGATGGAAGTTACATAAAATGAACACAATTTTTAAGAGAAAAATGTGGCTAAATTAATCTCTACGCGCGTTTCGGCGAACCAGCGCCTTCTTCTGGAGCAGCCACGATAGTATTTTAAAAACACGAAATATATTGCTGTAATTCGATGACGCAATCTGGTCTGTACGTCCAACGAGTACCCTTTCTTTTGTTTATGTTATGTAGATATTCTATTTTAATTGAGGTTTGCAGATGGATATTCCATAAACATTGATGTGATTCGTTGGTCTCGAATGTTGATTTAAATTTCTATATTTCCTAAAGAAATTATAGGATCTTTCAATATATTCGATCTTTCAACTTTTGATTTTTTAATTTTAACTAAACAATTATTAAGGATATAGTTTTTTACTTTAGAAGATGAAGGTACCTTAATTAAGGAGTAGGGGTTCATTTAGACCCGCCGCCCGGAGTTAAAAAGTAGTGGCCGCAGTAATGCGTATTTATGTGAAACTGGAAAGGTATGATCCTCCTGATGTAGGGATAGTTAATTGTGATGATTGCCTTTTTGGTTGCGCTCAGAGGCGGTTGATTCAGATGATTTTAAAATAACTCCCTGTCCAATAGATATCAACAGGGCTCCAAAAATCCGGCGGCGGGACACGGGGGTTCTATGCTCCTTCCACGAACGATGGCCATGGACAGGGAGTTATTTTAAAATCATCTGAATCAACCGCCTCTGAGCGCAACCAAAAAGGCAATCATCACAATTAACTATCCCTACATCAGGAGGATCATACCTTTCCAGTTTCACATAAATACGCATTACTGCGGCCACTACTTTTTAACTCCGGGCGGCGGGTCTAAATGAACCCCTACTCCTTAATTAAGGTACCTTCATCTTCTAAAGTAAAAAACTATATCCTTAATAATTGTTTAGTTAAAATTAAAAAATCAAAAGTTGAAAGATCGAATATATTGAAAGATCCTATAATTTCTTTAGGAAATATAGAAATTTAAATCAACATTCGAGACCAACGAATCACATCAATGTTTATGGAATATCCATCTGCAAACCTCAATTAAAATAGAATATCTACATAACATAAACAAAAGAAAGGGTACTCGTTGGACGTACAGACCAGATTGCGTCATCGAATTACAGCAATATATTTCGTGTTTTTAAAATACTATCGTGGCTGCTCCAGAAGAAGGCGCTGGTTCGCCGAAACGCGCGTAGAGATTAATTTAGCCACATTTTTCTCTTAAAAATTGTGTTCATTTTATGTAACTTCCATCTCGTTGAATTATTTGCTTCTTTTTAACAGTGTTGTTGTGTATTCTCAATTCATTGAGTTACATGTGTTTAATGTAAATTGTAAATGTGTATTATTATTTCAATGTGTTTTAATAATTTGTGAATAAAATTGAACTCCCCTTTTTTACAAAAAACCAATGTTTTAGCTCAGTTCATTTCGACCTCTCGTTACGCTCTGTTGCCTAGATTGATACATATCAAATTATTTGCTTTTCCCTGGTCTAGGAACTCTATTTCCATGCACTCAGGGGGTCCTTGATAAATATTGACGCAACTTTCAGGGGCAACGTCAGTGATTCAAGAAGCTCATTCACCAACTGACCATGCTGAATCTTAGCTCCATGCGAAGTCAGGAACCCACGTTCTCTCCACAGTCGTCCAAAACTGTGAGCCACTCCAAAAGCATACTGACTGTCGGTATAGACAGTCACTTTCATTCCTTTTGATAACACACATGCTCTTGTCAACGCCACGAGTTCGGCGGCTTGAGCCGAACCATGTGGTATTCGCGCAGTTTCAACGATTGTGTGCAGAGTTGTGACAGCATACGCTGTAGTCACGTTACCATTTGGGAGTTTAAAGCATGAACCATCCACCCATAATGTACCATCACATTCGGCGAGAGGAGTATCGAATAGGTCAACTCTCCCTTTTGTCTCCTCCTCCGTTCTGAGGAAACAATCGTGCTGTTCTGAAGCATCCGATTCCTCAGCAATTGGTAACAAGGTGGCTATGTTCAGGGTGCTGCATCTTTTGATGTGCACATGGCTTGCTAGTAGTGTCAATTCATAACTGGACAGTCGAGCACTAGTTAAGTGCTGTGTCTTGGTCCTATTTAACAATGTATCTACTGCATGCGGGACCATCACAATTAGCGTATTATTCATTACTAGGCCTGCAGACTGTCGAATAGAAACAGCTGCTGCTGCTGTGGCCCTTAGACAACTTGGCAATGCTCGCGCTACCGGATCCAAAGTTGACGAAAAATAGGCGCATGGCCGTTGTCTATCTCCGTATAACTGAGTCAGCACAGACAATGCACAACCCTCCTTCTCGTGGATATATAATGTGAAAGGTTTATTGTAGTTGGGGTTACCTAACACAGGGGCCGAACATAATGCTGTGCGTAATTCGAGAAAACTTTTCTGACACTCATTAGACCAAGGAATGGGATTGGGTGTATTTGTACACGTTAGTGCCAATAAGGGTTTGGCTAATAACGAAAAATTTGGAATCCACTGTCTACAGTACGATGTAATGCCCAAGAAAGCGCGTACTTCTCTCTGCGTTCTTGGCACATTTAATTTCGCTATTGCCTGAATTCTTTCTGGGGTCAGTTTTCTTCCCTCCTTCGATAAGAGATGACCTAAGTAGGTCACTTCTTGTCGGCAATATTGGAGCTTGGAAAGTGACACCTTGTGATGTAGATCACATAGATGACGCAGTAGTGCCAATGTGGCCATTTTACATATTTTCTCAGTATCCGCGGCTATGAGCAAATCGTCCACGTACTGTACTAGAGTGGAACCTTCGGGCAAAACCATTGCGTCAAGCTGACTTTTCAGAGCTTGACTGTATATTGAGGGGCTTTCACAGTAGCCTTGAGGAGCGCGTTTAAAGCGGAAACTGCGACCACCTAAGCTAAAGGAAAAAATATCCCTGCTTTCCTCAGCAATCGGGATACTGAAGAAAGCATTCTTCAGGTCAATCACCGAAAACCAGGATGCAGATGCTGGAATCATAGTCAATAATGTTGTAATGTCGGGGACAACTGGGAATTGTGGCACCACTATCTTATTTACTTCCCTAAGATCAATCACAAATCTATACACAGGTGGCTGAGAAGGGTCAGTTCGTTTTAAAACAGGCAGAACAGGACTATTGCAAACATTGCCTTGTGTTTCCTCAATTACGTCTTTCTCAATTAACTCGTAAACAATCGCTAGCAAAGCTTTTTCGCCCTCATTGGATATTCTGTATTGGGGAATTCGTGGCATTTTGACATTCGACTTCAATGTTACAACATACGGTGGAATTTCTAAAAGACCTACATCATTCGGACCAGTAGTCCAAAGAATATCCGGAAGAAGTGTCAATTCTGTTGGAAGCGTATTCATCGACAAATACATGGGAGAAACCACTTTCTTACCTAAAGTCAGTTGTACTCCTGAGGGAGAACAGTACAAAGTCGCATACAATCTTTTTAGCAAATCTAATCCTAGCAAATTTTCACCACAACCTGTTGTCAAAATAAGGGGTGCTTCGAATTCACAAGGACCAACAGAAAGAGATAAAGGGTCAGAAATCGGATTTCTAACCGGGGCGCCAGAAAAACCTACGGAAACGTTCATTTCGCCAGACAAAGGTGCGCCAGGGAGTTTGGAGTGCATAATAGAACTCTTTGTAGCACCAGTATCCAACAGAAAAGGTTCTGACACACCCGATGTAATCACCTCAACGTAAGGTCCACTCTGATCTACTGGAACTGAAACAACTCCCTCTCTTCGTCTAAGGCTGTCCTAGCAATCGTTATTCTCCCATTGCTCATTTTCTGGGTAATACTCATCGACGTAGTATTGAGCTGTCCTGTCAGATACGTTATTTTGCTGGTCAAACCTGTTCATAGAGTTTTGTGGTGGAAGGGGAAGTGTGTCCTGAGGGGTGTTTCCACGCCCTCTACCTCTGGGCGCTTGCTGACTACCACGATCTCGTACACCAGAAAACTCATTTGTACGTTGCGGCAGGGCAGGACAGTCATATTTGTAATGACCTTCTTGTTTGCAGTATAAACACTGGTTGGGACCTACGCGGTTTTGATGGTAATCGAATCTCTGCAAGTTTCTCTGCGGCTGCTGAAAAGTGTTCCGGTAGTGATTCGGACCATTATTATTTGTATTACCACCACCACGTGGAGGATAAGCTTGCTGTAGCAAAACCTTCTGTGGTCATATCTTGACCGCTGTGGTCAATGAATGTTTCTTCAAATCTGGTGAAGAAATCTGACACAGTTTCTTCTTTCTTTTGCTTGCATGCAGATAACTTATCCCAATTTACACGTATCGCAGGCATTATTGTCTTCATGTAATCTACTATCCTACCAGGTAGTTCCGCTATCAGGGGCTCAGGCTTCGCACCACCAACTTGTCGTGCATCTGCAACAGTAATATTAGCCCACGTGTCACCTAATTCCTGGTCATGATCTTCATGACGAATTTTTCCCCATAAAGGCTGTGGAACGACGTTCCCGAATAACATATCGATATCGGCTAAATTCATAATACATGACCCAGCAGTTTGTGATAATTCTTTATAGTAGCCTGCAGGATTTTTACGCGGGTCTGGTAGTGTTTGTTTGAGTGCTAAAACTTCAGCTCGTTTCCATGGAACATGTACCCATACTCGGTGAAAGTGGGGCAGGACAGGTGGGACAGCTGTCGCGTCGCCCTCTCTCCATTGTGGGGGAACTTCTCTCATAGGGTATTGTCGTGCCTTTTTCCTACTAGATGCACTAGATTCCGATGGTGACCCAGAAGTACTTCCCTTACTTCGATATGATAATAGCATTTCAACTGCTCCTTCTACATCGGGACCTATAATCATACCCAGACTAAACTTAAACCTTATACGACACATCTCTTGTGGGAGGCAATCCTGATCATTATCTTCTAAATCTTCGCACAGAAAAACACACATCTGTTCGAACACATATCTCTGTGTCGCTGTTTCCCATTGATGGAAAAACTTCCATGACAGACTGTAAATCATATTTTGCAGTGTCCATGACCCATTTCCGAGCTAAATTATTCAGGGAATCTCTCTCTTGATAATCGGGCAGTTGACTTCGCAACTGTCTTCTTCCTATGTTAGGGGTCGTAGCAGGCGACCCGAAAAGTGGTAAAAGAAGATTAGTAACAGTACTGGCCATTTTCTGCCGAAGGGAAGGTGAAACGGAAGAACAAACAGATGAAAGAACGGGGTGAGGTAAAGCGGATGCAGAGATGGCAGAAGAGGTATGAGGACTAATAGATGTGGTGCTAGGCAAAATCATAGAAGGGGCATTTGTAGAAAGTATAGTAGGCAAGATCGTAGAAAACACAGGAGCAACAGAAGTGGTCGGTGGGCCTGGAGGAGGCTGCACCGAAGAAGTAGGAGCCAGCTGAAGAACAGCTGGTGGGTGCTGTGGAAAAGCCAGAGGCACAGCTTGTGCAACAAGAGGTTGCGGGGGTGCTGTAGCATTCTGCGCATAGGGGGGTGGCGAAGTTAACAATTGCGACATTAATTGGTCTTTTTCACGCTCTTTTTCTGTCCCTTGCTGAAGAGACGGCAAAACTGGATAGCACTTATCTATTGCCATTTTACGTTGCCTGTGCAATTGCTCATTTATCTGCTCTTCCTCATTATCTTTAAACTGCACGGCAGCTTGCATTACTGAAAGTCCTTCTTCTCTCTTATTTTTCTTAGCTAATTTAATTTCTTTTTGTTTGGCTTCTTTGCGCCATATGCGGAAAGAGTCAAACATCGCCGGCCGGGCTTTCTTTTTGAAGAGTTTAACTTCAAGGTTGTCTAAAATTTCAGAATCAAAGCTACCATATTGGGGCCATTTTAAAACACCGTCTTTCCTAGTGTATTTAATCCATACCTCGTTGTAAACGATGGGGCCTACCCCATGTTTAACGTACAGCTCGTAAGTCGGAGTTCCAACTGGAGGAACCGGACATGAGTCCTCCAATCGGGAGTCCCTATTATTATTACCAAGACAAAACAAATTCCCGAGTCTAAGACTAGGCATCCTTTCTCTCTAGTCTAGTTCCAAAACTTCAAAGGAGTTATCGATTACGATATTGCTCGTGAAAACACGAGTCCTTCGGTTATGGTACTTGCAAGAACCAATAAAAACCTTTATGTATCTCTAAGATATCACAAAGTAAGTCCAACTAAGGACTAGGAGACGCTCCACTTATACTTAACTGAAAATTATCGATGGCTTCACCAGAAGACTCGTCTCAGCGTTTCGCTCTACCGAAAATGTCAAGGGTCCAACATCAGGGCGATAGCCAGGGCAGCAGTCCTTGTAGCCGTCGGGAAGCGGGGAACCTCGTAGTAAAGACCTTCGGACCACGTCGACATGCAGGGGTCGATGAGGTGGTGGGCCCTCCTCCGGAATTTTCACACGAAGCTCCTCACGATCTTCAGGCTGATTGGTACCACTGGAATCGCCCCACATTGGGCGCCAAATGAGGTACTGGGTTTTTAGGAACCGGTACCGAACCGGTAACCCAGCGGTGCCAGGGGATCAACACACCAAAGACCTCGGGTTCTCCTGAGTCAGACCCACAGAAACTTCAGAGTCTTCCAGGTGAAGTCAAAGATTAGTTTATTGGCTGCAACCAAGGTGACAGGGTCCTAGAAGTACGATACAAGTATATTCAGGAGACTGCACACTTTCATGAAGTCAGGCTTCTCTTCTTATACCTAATATTCACCCTTTGGCGAAACATTCCTTGGGTGCGCGGTATTTCATTTATGGTTACTGATTACAAAAAGAAAACAGAGTCATGATGACATGTACATATTTCACGTCGTGCTGCCCATAACAAATCATCCGGCAAGGCCCAACATTTCATCAGATATCGCTGGACCCCTAATAAAAATGTGTGGGTGTTTGCCTCACGCCTTGAGGCAGAGATTAATTCTCTCAAGCATTAGAGCGGTCTCACTATGTGGGATGCTGGTACACAGTGTACAGTTACTCATTCAATGGGAATTTTACAGCCTGAAGCACAGTATTACTCATTAGGCGCTAGTCTGGAGGCTTGGAGTGCAGTCTCACCGTGTGGGTGCTTACCTCACGCCTTGAGGCAGAGTTTAATTCTCTCAAGCATTAGAGCGGTCTCACTATGTGGGATGCTGGTACACAGTGTACAGTTACTCATTCAATGGGAATTTTACAGCCTGAAGCACAGTATTACTCATTAGGCGCTAGTCTGGAGGCTTGGAGTGCAGTCTCACAGTGTGGGTGTTTGCCTCACGCCTTGAGGCAGAGTTTATTTCTCTCAAGCATTAGAGCGGTCTCACTATGTGGGATGCTGGTACTCAGGGCCCGATTCACAGAATGAACTTAAGACTCAATCCTAAACTTACTACTATTTTGGTATTCACAGAATGCACTTACTACTTTTGGCATTCACAGAATGAACTTACTACTTTTGGTATTCACAGAAGTTAGGATTTTGTCTTAAGTCTGTCTTAAGTTAGTCTTAAGTCTGTCTTAAGTTTGTCTTAAGACAAACTTAAGACAAAATCCTAACTTCTGTGAATACCAAAAGTAGTAAGTTCATTCTGTGAATGCCAAAAGTAGTAAGTGCATTCTGTGAATACCAAAATAGTAGTAAGTTTAGGATTGAGTCTTAAGTTCATTCTGTGAATCGGGCCCACAGTGTACAGTTACTCATTCAATGGGAATTTTACAGCCTGAAGCACAGTATTACTCATTAGGCGCTAGTCTGAAGGCTTGGAGTGCAGTCTCATCGTGTGGGTGTTTGCCTCACGCCTTGAGGCAGAGTTTAATTCTCTCAAGCATTAGAGCGGTCTCACTATGTGGGATGCTGGTACACAGTGTACAGTTACTCATTCAATGGGAATTTTACAGCTTGAAGCACAGTATTACTCATTAGGCGCTAGTCTGGAGGCTTGGAGTGCAGTCTCACCGTGTGGGTGTTTGCCTCACGCCTTGAGGCAGAGTTTAATTCTCTCAAGCATTAGAGCGGTCTCACTATGTGGGCTGCTGGTGCACAGTTACTCATTCAATGGGAATTTTACAGCTTGAAGCACAGTATTACTCATTAGGCGCTAGTCTGGAGGCTTGGAGTGCAGTCTCACCGTGTGGGTGTTTGCCTCACGCCTTGAGGCAGAGTTTAATTCTCTCAAGCATTAGAGCGGTCTCACTATGTGGAATGCTGGTACACAGTGTACAGTTACTCATTCAATGGGAATTTTACAGCTTGAAGCAGTTTTACTCATTAGGCGCTAGTCTGGAGGCTTGGAGTGCAGTCTTACCGTGTGGGTGTTTGCCTCACGCCTTGAGGCAGAGTTTAATTCTCTCAAGCATTAGAGCGGTCTCACTATGTGGGATGCTGGTACACAGTGTACAGTTACTCATTCAATGGGAATTTTACAGCTTGAAGCAGTTTTACTCATTAGGCGCTAGTCTGGAGGCTTGGAACGCAGTCTTACCGTGTGGGTGCTTGCCTCACGCCTTGAGGCAGAGTTTAATTCTCTCAAGCATTAGAGCGGTCTCCCTCTGTGGGATGCTGGTACACAGTGCACAGTTACTCATTCAATGGGAATTTTACAGCTTGAAGCACAGTATTACTCATTAGGCGCTAGTCTGAAGGCTTGGAGTGCAGTCTCACCGTGTGGGTGTTTGCCTCACGCCTTGAGGCAGAGATTAATTCTCTCAAGCATTAGAGCGGTCTCACTATGTGGGATGCTGGTACACAGTGTACAGTTACTCATTCAATGGGAATTTTACAGCTTGAAGCACAGTATTACTCAATAGGCGCTAGTCTGGAGGCTTGGAGTGCAGTCTCACAGTGTGGGTGTTTGCCTCACGCCTTGAGGCAGAGTTTAATTCTCTCAAGCATTAGAGCGGTCTCACTATGTGGGCTGCTGGTGCACAGTTACTCATTCAATGGGAATTTTACAGCTTGAAGCACAGTATTACTCATTAGGCGCTAGTCTGGAGGCTTGGAGTGCAGTCTCACCGTGTGGGTGTTTGCCTCACGCCTTGAGGCAGAGTTTAATTCTCTCAAGCATTAGAGCGGTCTCACTATGTGGGATGCTGGTACACAGTGTACAGTTACTCATTCAATGGGAATTTTACAGTTTGAAGCAGTTTTACTCATTAGGCGCTAGTCTGGAGGCTTGGAGTGCAGTCTTACCGTGTGGGTGCTTGCCTCACGCCTTGAGGCAGAGTTTAATTCTCTCAAGCATTAGAGCGGTCTCCCTCTGTGGGATGCTGGTACACAGTGCACAGTTACTTATTCAATGGGAATTTTACAGCTTGAGGCAGTTTTACTCATTAGGCGCTAGTCTGGAGGCCAGGAGTGCAGTCTCACCGTGAGGGTATTTGCCTCACGCCTCTATGCAGCGTTTAATTCTCTCAAGCATTAGAGCGGTCTCACTATGTGGGATGCTGGTACACAGTGTACAGTTACTCATTCAATGGGAATTGTACAGCCTGAAGCACAGTATTACTCATTAGGCGCTAGTCTGGAGGCTTGGAGTGCAGTCTCACCGTGTGGGTGTTTGCCTCACGCCTTGAGGCAGAGTTTAATTCTCTCAAGCTTTAGAGCGGTCTCACTATGTGGGATGCTGGTACACAGTGTACAGTTACTCATTCAATGGGAAGTTTACAGCCTGAAGCACAGTATTACTCATTAGGCGCTAGTCTGAAGGCTTGGAGTGCAGTCTCACCTTGTGGGTGTTTGCCTCACGCCTTGAGGCAGAGATTAATTCTCCCAAGCATTAGAGCGGTCTCACTATGTGGGATGCTGGTACACAGTGTACAGTTACTCATTCAATGGGAATTTTACAGCTTGAAGCACAGTATTACTCAATAGGCGCTAGTCTGGAGGCTTGGAGTGCAGTCTCACCGTGTGGGTGTTTGCCTCACGCCTTGAGGCAGAGTTTAATACTCTCAAGCCTTAGAGCGGTCTCACTATGTGGGATGCTGGTGCACAGTTACTCATTCAATGGGAATTTTACAGCTTGAAGCACAGTATTACTCATTAGGCGCTAGTCTGGAGGCTTGGAGTGCAGTCTCACCGTGTGGGTGTTTGCCTCACGCCTTGAGGCAGAGTTTAATTCTCTCAAGCATTAGAGCGGTCTCACTATGTGGGCTGCTGGTGCACAGTTACTCATTCAATGGGAATTTTACAGTTTGAAGCAGTTTTACTCATTAGGCGCTAGTCTGGAGGCTTGGAGTGCAGTCTTACCGTGTGGGTGTTTGCCTCACGCCTTGAGGCAGAGTTTAATTCTCTCAAGCATTAGAGCGGTCTCACTATGTGGGATGCTGGTACACAGTGTACAGTGTCTCATTCAATGGGAATTTTACAGCTTGAAGCAGTTTTACTCATTAGGCGCTAGTCTGGAGGCTTGGAGTGCAGTCTTACCGTGTGGGTGCTTGCCTCACGCCTTGAGGCAGAGTTTAATTCTCTCAAGCATTAGAGCGGTCTCCCTCTGTGGGATGCTGGTACACAGTGCACAGTTACTCATTCAATGGGAATTTTACAGCTTGAAGCACAGTATTATTCATTAGGCGCTAGTCTGAAGGCTTGGAGTGCAGTCTCACCGTGTGGGTGTTTGCCTCACGCCTTGAGGCAGAGATTAATTCTCTCAAGCATTAGAGCGGTCTCACTATGTGGGATGCTGGTACACAGTGTACAGTTACTCATTCAATGGGAATTTTACAGCCTGAAGCACAGTATTACTCATTAGGCGCTAGTCTGGAGGCTTGGAGTGCAGTCTCACCGTGTGGGTGCTTACCTCACGCCTTGAGGCAGAGTTTAATTCTCTCAAGCATTAGAGCGGTCTCACTATGAGGGATGCTGGTACACAGTGTACAGTTACTCATTCAATGGGAATTTTACAGCCTGGAGCACAGTATTACTCATTAGGCGCTAGTCTGAAGGCTTGGAGTGCAGTCTCACCGTGTGGGTGTTTGCCTCACGCCTTGAGGCAGAGTTGAATTCTCTCAAGCATTAGAGCGGTCTCACTATGTGGGCTGCTGGTGCACAGTTACTCATTCAATGGGAGTTTTACAGCTTGAAGCACAGTATTACTCATTAGGCGCTAGTCTGGAGGCTTGGAGTGCAGTCTCACCGTGTGGGTGTTTGCCTCACGCCTTGAGGCAGAGTTTAATTCGCTCAAGCATTAGAGCGGTCTCACTATGTGGGATGCTGGTGCACAGTTACTCATTCAATGGGACTTTTACAGCTTAAAGCACAGTGTTACTCATTAGGCGCTAGTCTGGAGGCTTGGAGTGCAGTCTCACCGTGTGGGTGCTTGCCTCACGCCTTGAGGCAGAGTTTAATTCTCTCAAGCATTAGAGCGGTCTCAGTCTGTGGAATGCTGGTGCACAGTTACTCATTCAATGGGAATTTTACAGCTTGAAGCAGTATTACTCATTAGGCGCTAGTCTGGAGGCTTGGAGTGCAGTCTCACCGTGTGGGTGCTTACCTCACGCCTTGAGGCAGAGTTTAATTCTCTCAAGCATTAGAGCGGTCTCACTATGTGGGATGCTGGTACACAGTGTACAGTTACTCATTCAATGGGAATTTTACAGCCTGAAGCACAGTATTACTCATTAGGCGCTAGTCTGGAGGCTTGGAGTGCAGTCTCACCTTGTGGGTGTTTGCCTCACGCCTTGAGGCAGAGTTTAATTCTCTCAAGCATTAGAGCGATCTCACTATGTGGGATGCTGGTACACAGTGTACAGTTACTCATTCAATGGGAATTTTACAGCCTGAAGCACAGTATTACTCATTAGGCGCTAGTCTGAAGGCTTGGAGTGCAGTCTCACCGTGTGGGTGTTTGCCTCACGCCTTGAGGCAGAGATTAATTCTCTCAAGCATTAGAGCGGTCTCACTATGTGGGATGCTGGTACACAGTGTACAGTTACTCATTCAATGGGAATTTTACAGCTTGAAGCACAGTATTACTCAATAGGCGCTAGTCTGGAGGCTTGGAGTGCAGTCTCACCGTGTGGGTGTTTGCCTCACGCCTTGAGGCAGAGTTCAATTCTCTCAAGCATTAGAGCGGTCTCACTATGTGGGCTGCTGGTGCACAGTTACTCATTCAATGGGAATTTTACAGCTTGAAGCACAGTATTACTCATTAGGCGCTAGTCTGGAGGCTTGGAGTGCAGTCTCACCGTGTGGGTGTTTGCCTCACGCCTTGAGGCAGAGTTTAATTCTCTCAAGCATTAGAGCGGTCTCACTATGTGGGATGCTGGTACACAGTGTACAGTTACTCATTCAATGGGAATTTTACAGTTCGAAGCAGTTTTACTCATTAGGCGCTAGTCTGGAGGCTTGGAGTGCAGTCTTACCGTGTGGGTGCTTGCCTCACGCCTTGAGGCAGAGTTTAATTCTCTCAAGCATTAGAGCGGTCTCCCTCTGTGGGATGCTGGTACACAGTGCACAGTTACTTATTCAATGGGAATTTTACAGCTTGAGGCAGTTTTACTCATTAGGCGCTAGTCTGGAGGCCAGGAGTGCAGTCTCACCGTGAGGGTATTTGCCTCACGCCTCAATGCAGCGTTTAATTCTCTCAAGCATTAGAGCGGTCTCACTATGTGGGATGCTGGTACACAGTGTACAGTTACTCATTCAATGGGAATTTTACAGTCTGAAGCACAGTATTACTCATTAGGCGCTAGTCTGGAGGCTTGGAGTGCAGTCTCACCGTGTGGGTGTTTGCCTCACGCCTTGAGGCAGAGTTTAATTTGAATTTGAATTTGAATTTAAAAATATTTGTTCAGCGCGCTTTTACCCAGCGGTTTCATAGCGCTATGTGTAATGCATTGGACAACAGCAGGTGGGAGGAGTTTAGGCAGTATGGACTTGCGAAAATAGGAAGGTTTTAAGGTCCTTCCGGAACTGAAGGTAGGAGGAAGATGTTCGAAGGGCAATGGGGAGGGAGTTCCAGAAAGCTGGAGCAAGGACAGCGAACTTTGCTCCACCCGCCCTCAGTTTTTTGAACCGAGGAGTAGCTAGGAGGGCCATGTGTGAGGAGCGGAGTTCTCTACCTGGGAGATACGGGTTGATGACAGAGCAAATGAACTCGGGGGCAGTACCCGATCTTGCCTGAAAGGTGAGGCAGCCAAGTTTGAAGAGGGCGCGCTCTTTCACCGGCAGCCAGTGCAGTGCTTTCAGCAATGGGGTGGCCCGATGGAATTTTGGTAAACCATAAATTAGGCGAGCGGCCTGATTCTGCACCAGCTGCAGGTGGCGGATCGCATAGGCAGGGGCCCCATTATAGACTATGTTACCATAATCGATACGGGATAATACCATAGCCAGCACGATAATTTTTAGAGCAGAAGGGAGAAAGAAACAAGAGACTTTCCTGATTATTCGTAGAGAGAAAAAACAAGAAGAGACCACAGAGCCTACTTGTGAATGGACAGAGAGTTGAGAGTTTAAGAAAATCCCCAGAGTTTTAACTTTGGATACCGGGAGTGGAGAGGGACCAAGGGACGGGGGCCAGAAAGAAGGGGACCACGGACTGCAACCACCTCCGGTCAAGACCAACTCGGTCTTGTCTGGGTTGAGTTTGAGGTGGTTGCAGTTCATCCAGTCCTGAATGGGCTTCATGACTGTCTGGACGTTTAGGGCAGATGAAGGTGAGTGGGAAAGGTTAAAGATTAGCTGGAGGTCATTGGCGTAATTGAATACCGTGACCTCCAGCTGCTGTAACATAAAAATGAGGGGGTAAATGTATAAATTAAATAAAAGAGGGGAAAGCGATGATCCTTGGGGGACTCCGCACTCTACCTTACAGGAGGCCGCGGCGAAACCAGCCAAATGGACCGCTTGAGCTCTCCCAACTAGGAAGGACTCGAGCCACGAGAAGGCCAGGCCCTCTATGCCCGCCGCCCTGACACGGCTGAGGAGGATAGAGTGGTCCACCGTGTCAAAAGCGGCGGACAGATCCAGGAGTATCAGAGCTTGCGGAAGGTTGATGTCAATACCTTCACGCAGCGTGTCCATTACTGATATCACCACCTTCTCGGTAGAGTGCAGGGGACGGAAACCGGCTTGATAGGGGGAGAGGCAATGATTGGCCTCTACGTGAGCGCTCAGGGTAGTCGTAATGTGAGTTTCAAGAACTTTTGCCAAATATGGCAGGAGGGAGATGGGACGGTAATTGGAAGGGGAAGATGGGTCGGCGTCTGATTTTTTTATAATAGGAATGACAACCGCAGATTTATGAAAGCTGGGAACCGTGGCGTGTTTGAGCGAGTCATTGAGAAGGATCAAGGGCAGGTTGGGGCAGGCTAGGTAGATTTTCCTAAGGATGTGAGCAGGAGCGAAATCCAGAGGAGAGCCTGATTTTACCCGACAGAGCAGCGGGGGAAGAGTGTCGTTGGTTAACAACGGAAAAGTGGTCAGTTTAAGGGCCGTTGGAGGTGGGGAAGGATTGACAAATGTATGGGAGGGCAGGGGAATGTTGAGTTTGATTTTAGCAACTTTATCAATAAAAAACTCGTTGAGCGAGTCACAGAGGGTCTGGGAGGGGGGAATGGAGGCCGTGGTTCTGTTAGATGATGCCAATTCGTGAACGGAAGAAAAAATTTCCTTCGATTGAGACTCTGCTGCCAGTATCTCTCAATTCTCTCAAGCATTAGAGCGGTCTCACTATGTGGGCTGCTGGTGCACAGTTACTCATTCATTGGGAATTTTACAGCTTGAAGCACAGTATTACTCATTAGGCGCTAGTCTGGAGGCTTGGAGTGCAGTCTCACCGTGTGGGTGTTTGCCTCACGCCTTGAGGCAGAGTTTAATTCTCTCAAGCATTAGAGCGGTCTCACTATGTGGGATGCTGGTACACAGTGTACAGTTACTCATTCAATGGGAATTTTACAGCTTGAAGCAGTTTTATTCATTAGGCGCTAGTCTGGAGGCTTGGAGTGCAGTCTCACCATGTGGGCGTTTTCCTCACGCCTTGAGGCAGAGTTTAATTCTCTCAAGCATTAGAGCGATCTCACTCTGTGAGATGCTGGTGCACAGCTACTCATTCAATGGGAATTTTACAACTTGAAGCACAGTATTACTCAATAGGTGCTAGTCTGGAGGCCAGGACTGCAGTCTCACCGTGTGGGTGTTTGCCTCACGCCTCGAGGCAGAGTTGAATTCTCTCAAGCTTTAGAGCGGTCTCACTCTGTGGGATGCTGGTACACAGTGCACAGTTACTCATTCAATGGGACTTTTACAGCTTGAAGCACAGTGTTACTCATTAGGCGCTAGTCTGGAGGCTTGGAGTGCAGTCTCACCGTGTGGGTGCTTGCCTCACGCCTTGAGGCAGAGTTTAATTCTCTCAACCATTAGAGCGGTCTCAGTCTGTGGGATGCTGGTACACAGTTACTCATTCTATGGGAATTTTACAGCTTGAAGCAGTTTTACTCATTAGGCGCTAGTCTGGAGGCCAGGACTGCAGTCTCACCGTGTGGGTGTTTGCCTCACGCCTCGAGGCAGAGTTTAATTCTCTCAAGCATTAATGCGGCCTCACTCTGTGGGATACTGGTACACAGTGTACAGTTACTCATTCAATGGGAATTTTACAGCTTGAAGCAGTTTTACTCATTAGGCGCTAGTCTGGAGGCCAGGAGTGCAGTCTCACCGTGAGGGTATTTGCCTCACGCCTCAATGCAGCGTTTAATTCTCTCAAGCATTAGAGCGGTCTCACTATGTGGGATGCTGGTACACAGTGTACAGTTACTCATTCAATGGGAATTTTACAGCTTGAAGCACAGTATTACTCAATAGGCGCTAGTCTGGAGGCTTGGAGTGCAGTCTCACCGTGTGGGTGTTTGCCTCACGCCTTGAGGCAGAGTTTAATACTCTCAAGCCTTAGAGCGGTCTCACTATGTGGGATGCTGGTGCACAGTTACTCATTCAATGGGAATTTTACAGCTTGAAGCACAGTATTACTCATTAGGCGCTAGTCTGGAGGCTTGGAGTGCAGTCTCACCGTGTGGGTGTTTGCCTCACGCCTTGAGGCAGAGTTTAATTCTCTCAAGCATTAGAGCGGTCTCACTATGTGGGCTGCTGGTGCACAGTTACTCATTCAATGGGAATTTTACAGTTTGAAGCAGTTTTACTCATTAGGCGCTAGTCTGGAGGCTTGGAGTGCAGTCTTACCGTGTGGGTGTTTGCCTCACGCCTTGAGGCAGAGTTTAATTCTCTCAAGCATTAGAGCGGTCTCACTATGTGGGATGCTGGTACACAGTGTACAGTGTCTCATTCAATGGGAATTTTACAGCTTGAAGCAGTTTTACTCATTAGGCGCTAGTCTGGAGGCTTGGAGTGCAGTCTTACCGTGTGGGTGCTTGCCTCACGCCTTGAGGCAGAGTTTAATTCTCTCAAGCATTAGAGCGGTCTCCCTCTGTGGGATGCTGGTACACAGTGCACAGTTACTCATTCAATGGGAATTTTACAGCTTGAAGCACAGTATTATTCATTAGGCGCTAGTCTGAAGGCTTGGAGTGCAGTCTCACCGTGTGGGTGTTTGCCTCACGCCTTGAGGCAGAGATTAATTCTCTCAAGCATTAGAGCGGTCTCACTATGTGGGATGCTGGTACACAGTGTACAGTTACTCATTCAATGGGAATTTTACAGCCTGAAGCACAGTATTACTCATTAGGCGCTAGTCTGGAGGCTTGGAGTGCAGTCTCACCGTGTGGGTGCTTACCTCACGCCTTGAGGCAGAGTTTAATTCTCTCAAGCATTAGAGCGGTCTCACTATGAGGGATGCTGGTACACAGTGTACAGTTACTCATTCAATGGGAATTTTACAGCCTGGAGCACAGTATTACTCATTAGGCGCTAGTCTGAAGGCTTGGAGTGCAGTCTCACCGTGTGGGTGTTTGCCTCACGCCTTGAGGCAGAGTTGAATTCTCTCAAGCATTAGAGCGGTCTCACTATGTGGGCTGCTGGTGCACAGTTACTCATTCAATGGGAGTTTTACAGCTT
The DNA here is from genome assembly GCF_964261635.1 of Lissotriton helveticus. Lineage (NCBI taxonomy): Eukaryota > Metazoa > Chordata > Amphibia > Caudata > Salamandridae > Lissotriton > Lissotriton helveticus. The sequence goes on along the minus strand of NC_136061.1, from coordinate 283,133,808 downwards.
GAAGCACAGTATTACTCATTAGGCGCTAGTCTGGAGGCTTGGAGTGCAGTCTCACCGTGTGGGTGTTTGCCTCACGCCTTGAGGCAGAGTTTAATTCGCTCAAGCATTAGAGCGGTCTCACTATGTGGGATGCTGGTGCACAGTTACTCATTCAATGGGACTTTTACAGCTTAAAGCACAGTGTTACTCATTAGGCGCTAGTCTGGAGGCTTGGAGTGCAGTCTCACCGTGTGGGTGCTTGCCTCACGCCTTGAGGCAGAGTTTAATTCTCTCAAGCATTAGAGCGGTCTCAGTCTGTGGAATGCTGGTGCACAGTTACTCATTCAATGGGAATTTTACAGCTTGAAGCAGTATTACTCATTAGGCGCTAGTCTGGAGGCTTGGAGTGCAGTCTCACCGTGTGGGTGCTTACCTCACGCCTTGAGGCAGAGTTTAATTCTCTCAAGCATTAGAGCGGTCTCACTATGTGGGATGCTGGTACACAGTGTACAGTTACTCATTCAATGGGAATTTTACAGCCTGAAGCACAGTATTACTCATTAGGCGCTAGTCTGGAGGCTTGGAGTGCAGTCTCACCTTGTGGGTGTTTGCCTCACGCCTTGAGGCAGAGTTTAATTCTCTCAAGCATTAGAGCGATCTCACTATGTGGGATGCTGGTACACAGTGTACAGTTACTCATTCAATGGGAATTTTACAGCCTGAAGCACAGTATTACTCATTAGGCGCTAGTCTGAAGGCTTGGAGTGCAGTCTCACCGTGTGGGTGTTTGCCTCACGCCTTGAGGCAGAGATTAATTCTCTCAAGCATTAGAGCGGTCTCACTATGTGGGATGCTGGTACACAGTGTACAGTTACTCATTCAATGGGAATTTTACAGCTTGAAGCACAGTATTACTCAATAGGCGCTAGTCTGGAGGCTTGGAGTGCAGTCTCACCGTGTGGGTGTTTGCCTCACGCCTTGAGGCAGAGTTCAATTCTCTCAAGCATTAGAGCGGTCTCACTATGTGGGCTGCTGGTGCACAGTTACTCATTCAATGGGAATTTTACAGCTTGAAGCACAGTATTACTCATTAGGCGCTAGTCTGGAGGCTTGGAGTGCAGTCTCACCGTGTGGGTGTTTGCCTCACGCCTTGAGGCAGAGTTTAATTCTCTCAAGCATTAGAGCGGTCTCACTATGTGGGATGCTGGTACACAGTGTACAGTTACTCATTCAATGGGAATTTTACAGTTCGAAGCAGTTTTACTCATTAGGCGCTAGTCTGGAGGCTTGGAGTGCAGTCTTACCGTGTGGGTGCTTGCCTCACGCCTTGAGGCAGAGTTTAATTCTCTCAAGCATTAGAGCGGTCTCCCTCTGTGGGATGCTGGTACACAGTGCACAGTTACTTATTCAATGGGAATTTTACAGCTTGAGGCAGTTTTACTCATTAGGCGCTAGTCTGGAGGCCAGGAGTGCAGTCTCACCGTGAGGGTATTTGCCTCACGCCTCAATGCAGCGTTTAATTCTCTCAAGCATTAGAGCGGTCTCACTATGTGGGATGCTGGTACACAGTGTACAGTTACTCATTCAATGGGAATTTTACAGTCTGAAGCACAGTATTACTCATTAGGCGCTAGTCTGGAGGCTTGGAGTGCAGTCTCACCGTGTGGGTGTTTGCCTCACGCCTTGAGGCAGAGTTTAATTTGAATTTGAATTTGAATTTAAAAATATTTGTTCAGCGCGCTTTTACCCAGCGGTTTCATAGCGCTATGTGTAATGCATTGGACAACAGCAGGTGGGAGGAGTTTAGGCAGTATGGACTTGCGAAAATAGGAAGGTTTTAAGGTCCTTCCGGAACTGAAGGTAGGAGGAAGATGTTCGAAGGGCAATGGGGAGGGAGTTCCAGAAAGCTGGAGCAAGGACAGCGAACTTTGCTCCACCCGCCCTCAGTTTTTTGAACCGAGGAGTAGCTAGGAGGGCCATGTGTGAGGAGCGGAGTTCTCTACCTGGGAGATACGGGTTGATGACAGAGCAAATGAACTCGGGGGCAGTACCCGATCTTGCCTGAAAGGTGAGGCAGCCAAGTTTGAAGAGGGCGCGCTCTTTCACCGGCAGCCAGTGCAGTGCTTTCAGCAATGGGGTGGCCCGATGGAATTTTGGTAAACCATAAATTAGGCGAGCGGCCTGATTCTGCACCAGCTGCAGGTGGCGGATCGCATAGGCAGGGGCCCCATTATAGACTATGTTACCATAATCGATACGGGATAATACCATAGCCAGCACGATAATTTTTAGAGCAGAAGGGAGAAAGAAACAAGAGACTTTCCTGATTATTCGTAGAGAGAAAAAACAAGAAGAGACCACAGAGCCTACTTGTGAATGGACAGAGAGTTGAGAGTTTAAGAAAATCCCCAGAGTTTTAACTTTGGATACCGGGAGTGGAGAGGGACCAAGGGACGGGGGCCAGAAAGAAGGGGACCACGGACTGCAACCACCTCCGGTCAAGACCAACTCGGTCTTGTCTGGGTTGAGTTTGAGGTGGTTGCAGTTCATCCAGTCCTGAATGGGCTTCATGACTGTCTGGACGTTTAGGGCAGATGAAGGTGAGTGGGAAAGGTTAAAGATTAGCTGGAGGTCATTGGCGTAATTGAATACCGTGACCTCCAGCTGCTGTAACATAAAAATGAGGGGGTAAATGTATAAATTAAATAAAAGAGGGGAAAGCGATGATCCTTGGGGGACTCCGCACTCTACCTTACAGGAGGCCGCGGCGAAACCAGCCAAATGGACCGCTTGAGCTCTCCCAACTAGGAAGGACTCGAGCCACGAGAAGGCCAGGCCCTCTATGCCCGCCGCCCTGACACGGCTGAGGAGGATAGAGTGGTCCACCGTGTCAAAAGCGGCGGACAGATCCAGGAGTATCAGAGCTTGCGGAAGGTTGATGTCAATACCTTCACGCAGCGTGTCCATTACTGATATCACCACCTTCTCGGTAGAGTGCAGGGGACGGAAACCGGCTTGATAGGGGGAGAGGCAATGATTGGCCTCTACGTGAGCGCTCAGGGTAGTCGTAATGTGAGTTTCAAGAACTTTTGCCAAATATGGCAGGAGGGAGATGGGACGGTAATTGGAAGGGGAAGATGGGTCGGCGTCTGATTTTTTTATAATAGGAATGACAACCGCAGATTTATGAAAGCTGGGAACCGTGGCGTGTTTGAGCGAGTCATTGAGAAGGATCAAGGGCAGGTTGGGGCAGGCTAGGTAGATTTTCCTAAGGATGTGAGCAGGAGCGAAATCCAGAGGAGAGCCTGATTTTACCCGACAGAGCAGCGGGGGAAGAGTGTCGTTGGTTAACAACGGAAAAGTGGTCAGTTTAAGGGCCGTTGGAGGTGGGGAAGGATTGACAAATGTATGGGAGGGCAGGGGAATGTTGAGTTTGATTTTAGCAACTTTATCAATAAAAAACTCGTTGAGCGAGTCACAGAGGGTCTGGGAGGGGGGAATGGAGGCCGTGGTTCTGTTAGATGATGCCAATTCGTGAACGGAAGAAAAAATTTCCTTCGATTGAGACTCTGCTGCCAGTATCTCTCAATTCTCTCAAGCATTAGAGCGGTCTCACTATGTGGGCTGCTGGTGCACAGTTACTCATTCATTGGGAATTTTACAGCTTGAAGCACAGTATTACTCATTAGGCGCTAGTCTGGAGGCTTGGAGTGCAGTCTCACCGTGTGGGTGTTTGCCTCACGCCTTGAGGCAGAGTTTAATTCTCTCAAGCATTAGAGCGGTCTCACTATGTGGGATGCTGGTACACAGTGTACAGTTACTCATTCAATGGGAATTTTACAGCTTGAAGCAGTTTTATTCATTAGGCGCTAGTCTGGAGGCTTGGAGTGCAGTCTCACCATGTGGGCGTTTTCCTCACGCCTTGAGGCAGAGTTTAATTCTCTCAAGCATTAGAGCGATCTCACTCTGTGAGATGCTGGTGCACAGCTACTCATTCAATGGGAATTTTACAACTTGAAGCACAGTATTACTCAATAGGTGCTAGTCTGGAGGCCAGGACTGCAGTCTCACCGTGTGGGTGTTTGCCTCACGCCTCGAGGCAGAGTTGAATTCTCTCAAGCTTTAGAGCGGTCTCACTCTGTGGGATGCTGGTACACAGTGCACAGTTACTCATTCAATGGGACTTTTACAGCTTGAAGCACAGTGTTACTCATTAGGCGCTAGTCTGGAGGCTTGGAGTGCAGTCTCACCGTGTGGGTGCTTGCCTCACGCCTTGAGGCAGAGTTTAATTCTCTCAACCATTAGAGCGGTCTCAGTCTGTGGGATGCTGGTACACAGTTACTCATTCTATGGGAATTTTACAGCTTGAAGCAGTTTTACTCATTAGGCGCTAGTCTGGAGGCCAGGACTGCAGTCTCACCGTGTGGGTGTTTGCCTCACGCCTCGAGGCAGAGTTTAATTCTCTCAAGCATTAATGCGGCCTCACTCTGTGGGATACTGGTACACAGTGTACAGTTACTCATTCAATGGGAATTTTACAGCTTGAAGCAGTTTCACTCATTAGGCGCTAGTCTGGAGGCCAAGAGTGCAGTCTCACCGTGTGGGTGTTTGCCTCACGCCTTGAGGCAGAGTTTAATTCTCTCAAGCATTAGAGCGGTCTCACTATGTGGGATGCTGGTACACAGTGTACAGTTATTCATTCAATGGGAATTTTACAGCTTGAAGCACAGTGTTACTCATTAGGCGCTAGTATGAAGGCTTGGAGTGCAGTCTCACTCATGTGGGTGTTTGCCTCACGCCTTGAGGCAGAGTTTAATTCTCTCAAGCATAAGAGCGGTCTCCCTCTGTGGGATGCTGGTACACAGTGCATCGTTACTCATTCAATGGGAGTTTTACAGCTTGAAGTACAGTTTCACTCATTAGGCGCTAGTCTGGAGGCTTCGAGTGCAGTCTCACCGTCTGGGTGCTTGCCTCATGCCTCTAGGCAGAGTTTAATTCTCTCAAGCATTAGAGCGGTCTCACTCTGTGGGATGCTGGTACACAGTGTAGTTACTCATTCAATGGGAATTTTACAGCTTGAAGCAGTTTTACTCATTAGGCGCTAGTATGAAGGCTTGGAGTGCAGAATCACCGTGTGGGTGTTTGCCTCACGCCTCGAGGCAGAGTTTAATTCTCTCAAGGCATTAGAGCGGTCTCACTCTGTGGGATGCTGGTACACAGTGCACAGTTACTCATTAAAGGGGAATTTTACAGCTTGAAGCAGTTTTACTCATTAGGCGCTAGTCTGAAGGCTTAGAGTGCAGTCTCACCGTGTGGGTGTTTGCCTCACGCCTTGAGGCAGAGTTTAATTATCTCAAGCATTAGATCAGGCTCACTCTGTGGGATGCTGGTACACTGTGCACAGTTACTCATTCAATGGGAATTTTACAGTCTGAAGCACAGTATTACTCATTAGGCGCTAGTCTGGAGGCCAGGACTGCAGTCTCACCGTGTGGGTGCTTGCCTCACGCCTCGAGGCAGAGTTGAATTCTCTCAAGCATTAGAGCGGTCTCACTATGTGGGATGCTGGTACACAGTGTACAGTTACTCATTCAATGGGAATTATAGAACTTGAAGCACAGTTTTACTCATTAGGCGCTAGTCTGGAAGCTTGGAGTGCAGTCTCACCGTGTGGGTGTTTGCCTCACGCCTCGAGGCAGAGTTTAATTCTCTCAAGCATTAGAGCGGTCTCACTCTGTGGGATGCTGGTAAACAGTGCACAGTTACTCATTCAATGGGAATTGTACATCTTGAAGCACAGTTTTACTCATTAGGCGCTAGTATGAAGGCTTGGAGTGCAGTCTCACCGTGTGGGTGTTTGCCTCACGCCTTGAGGCAGAGTTTAATTCTCTTAAGCATTAGAGCAGTCTCACTCTGTGGGATGCTGGTACACAGTGCACAGTTACTCATTCAATGGGACTTTTACAGCTTGAAGCACAGTTTTACTCATTAGGCGCTAGTATGAAGGCTTGGAGTGCAGTCTCACCGTGTGGGTGTTTGCCTCACGCCTTGAGGCAGAGTTTAATTCTCTTAAGCATTAGAGCAGTCTCACTCTGTGGGATGCTGGTACACAGTGTACAGTTACTCATTCTATGGGAATTTTACAGCTTGAAGCAGTTTTACCCATTAGGCGCTAGTCTGGAGGCCAGGACTGCAGTCTCACCGTGTGGGTGTTTGCCTCACGCCTCGAGGCAGAGTTTAATTCTCTCAAGCATTAATGCGGCCTCACTCTGTGGGATACTGGTACACAGTGTACAGTTACTCATTCAATGGGACTTTTACAGCTTGAAGCACAGTGTTACTCATTAGGCGCTAGTCTGGAGGCCAGGACTGCAGTCTCACCGTGTGGGTGTTTGCCTCACGCCTTGAGGCAGAGTTTAATTCTCTCAAGCATAAGAGCGGTCTCCCTCTGTGGGATGCTGGTACACAGTGCATCGTTACTCATTCAATGGGAGTTTTACAGCTTGAAGTACAGTTTCACTCATTAGGCGCTAGTCTGGAGGCTTCGAGTGCAGTCTCACCGTCTGGGTGCTTGCCTCATGCCTCTAGGCAGAGTTTAATTCTCTCAAGCATTAGAGCGGTCTCACTCTGTGGGATGCTGGTACACAGTGTAGTTACTCATTCAATGGGAATTTTACAGCTTGAAGCAGTTTTACTCATTAGGCGCTAGTATGAAGGCTTGCAGTGCAGAATCACCGTGTGGGTGTTTGCCTCACGCCTCGAGGCAGAGTTTAATTCTCTCAAGGCATTAGAGCGGACTCACTCTGTGGGATGCTGGTACACAGTGCACAGTTACTCATTAAAGGGGAATTTTACAGCTTGAAGCAGTTTTACTCATTAGGCGCTAGTCTGAAGGCTTAGAGTGCAGTCTCACCGTGTGGGTGTTTGCCTCACGCCTTGAGGCAGAGTTTAATTATCTCAAGCATTAGATCAGGCTCACTCTGTGGGATGCTGGTACACTGTGCACAGTTACTCATTCAATGGGAATTTTACAGTCTGAAGCACAGTATTACTCATTAGGCGCTAGTCTGGAGGCCAGGACTGCAGTCTCACCGTGTGGGTGCTTGCCTCACGCCTCGAGGCAGAGTTGAACTCTCTCAAGCATTAGAGCGGTCTCACTATGTGGGATGCTGGTACACAGTGTACAGTTACTCATTCAATGGGAATTATAGAACTTGAAGCACAGTTTTACTCATTAGGCGCTAGTCTGGAAGCTTGGAGTGCAGTCTCACCGTGTGGGTGTTTGCCTCACGCCTCGAGGCAGAGTTTAATTCTCTCAAGCATTAGAGCGGTCTCACTCTGTGGGATGCTGGTAAACAGTGCACAGTTACTCATTCAATGGGAATTGTACATCTTGAAGCACAGTTTTACTCATTAGGCGCTAGTATGAAGGCTTGGAGTGCAGTCTCACCGTGTGGGTGTTTGCCTCACGCCTTGAGGCAGAGTTTAATTCTCTTAAGCATTAGAGCAGTCTCACTCTGTGGGATGCTGGTACACAGTGCACAGTTACTCATTCAATGGGAATTTTACAGCTTGAAGCACAGTGTTACTCATTAGGCGCTAGTCTGGAGGAAAACAGTGCAATCTCCCTCCGTGGGATGCTGGTACACAGTGTACAGTTACTCATGCAATGGGAATTTTACAGCATGAAGCACTTTCACTCATTAGGCGCTAATCTGGAGGCTTGGAGTGCAGTCTCACAGTGTGCGTGTTTGCCTCACTCCTTGAGGCAGAGTTTAATTCTCTCAAGCATTAGAGCGGTCTCCCTCTGTGGGATGCTGTTACACAGTGCACAGTTACTTATTCAATGTGACTTTTACAGCTTGAAGCACAGTGGTTAGGCTCTAGGCTGGAGGCCAGGACTGCAGTCTCACCGTGTGGGTGTTTGCCTCACTCCTCGAGGCACAGTTTAATTCTCTCAAACATTAGAGCGGTCTAACTCTGTTGGATGCTGGTACACAGTGCACAGTTACTCATTCAATGGGAATTTTACAGCTTGAAGCAGTTTCACTCTGATGAAAAGCAGCGAGACTCCCAAGACTTTCGATGCCGCTTGGTGCAAACCACCTCTAATTCACCTTAAGATTTAGCGATCAAATAACGAGGCAGGCGCTGGCAATTGGAAGGCGAAGAACAGGTTTGTTTCTCTAGAGGAGAACACATCGCTTCGGCCACCGGGGCTATCGTCAGGAGGTGCTCTAACAACTTCTCCGCTGCTCAGTCTTTTATACACATTTCAGTTAGTTTATTGGTGGTCAAACATCCTTGGAATTCCTGCCTCCAGCAAGTTCCCACACAGACCCAGCAGCTGTCGTCGTCCCCCCTCCCAAATCTAACAGATGATTGCTATCTTGCAGCTGGACATTCCCACAGGATCTAAAAGTGTGTGGGATCGGTCAGATCTGAGGGTTTGTGCTATTGATTAAATCAGACTTCTTTGTTAGTGCTACAAGTCCTGCCGTGTGTGGGCAATAAAGTATGTCTGCAGGGGTCGGTTAGTTCCTGAGACTGGATTGAGCAGCCAGGTGCGGTCAGGGAGGTTATCAGAAGGATGAAAGGACAACTGGCTTTAGGGCGGGAAGTGGCTCCGGGGCTTTGTCACGAGGACAAGGTTTTATAAACCCAGTATGTTTGGTAATGCTTAGTCAGGGTGCTGGGGATGATTACGAGGTCAGGGTGAATCATAGGTGACTAGCAGTGAATGAAATGGCTGCGATATCTAAAATGGTTGCTGCTTACGCGCTCGCAGAGGCCTTCGCTAAGCAAGATGGCACCGGCAATGTTCATATTTGTTGCTTTATATTTTACAGTCGCCCCTTTGAACATATCCTAGCCAGCTTGTCAGGTCACGTCAATGTCCATAATGTCCTGTACCTCTCTGTCATACATTGCTTTCATGTTTTCGAATCGAGTGTCCAAAGTCTTAGGGTGCAAAGAGTTCAAACAAAGAGAGCACAAGGGTGGTATACAGTGTATCCCCAAACAGCAGCCACATATTACTAAGATCGGAACCAAGAGGACCATCAATAACTTCCAACCCCATTCCTTTAATGTGCCCCAAAACCAGGTTCCCAGTGTCCAAGTCTCTGGTTCTTGATGGATCTCGGATGCCAGCCTGTGGAGATGTTCAATTGCTTTGTAGACTGAAGGCGAGCTGTCAGGGACGAAAGTGCAGCAGCTGGCACCGATGATGCGGCATGCTCCTCCACGGTCTGCCAGTACCATGTCTAGACAAGACGGTTCTGCAAAGCTACCAAGCGGACCGCCTGAAGCTCAGCTGTGTTGTTGGTGAGGATGCCAGCTGTGACGTTCAAGGCTGTTTCTACTGCTAGTGATAGGTGTTGGATGGCTCGGCTGTTTGCCATCGGGCCCCAGAGCAGGACGAGTCCTTTTGCTGCATCAAGGAACTGTGATGCGGCGGAGTCTGCTTGTTCTGTATCTTTGGACTGCCTTTCTCTGTGATGGATTGCAGATGCTGTGTAGGTTGGCGGCAGAACAAAGGCAATGTAGCAAGTGCCCCCCCTGCCTTTTGGGAGCCAGGTGTAGGCTTTGGTACCACAGATAAAGTACATGTTGGGACATGCAACAAATGAAGGGGGGTCGGCAGTGTTCAGAGTCTTCGTTATCTGGCAAGAGCTGTGACCTACGATCTTAGTTCTGTGGCCTTCAATGCAGACAAGGCCTGAGATGTTCACCACAGATAGGGCCACTGTCAGTGTTGCGGCAGTTCGTTTCTTCAGATAGGAAAAGGTAGGTCTGGCTGGGTTTTGGTACACCTGCATTTCAATTCTTTCTTTGGCGGTAATGTTCATAGGAAAGGTTGCATTCGAAGTCAGAGGGCAGAAGGGAGCAGAGGTTCTCCCCGTTTTATTCAACCAGAACTCATTGTAAAACTGTTTGATGGTCCCATCGGACGAGGCATTGTCTTTATAGCTCTCTTGCAGGAGCATTAACCAGGCAAGGCAGGATCCATGAACAGAGCAGGGTGAAGGGATGAAAGGAATGGAATGTTGAATGGCATGAGGTAGCAACCCATAGATCCAACAGTTTGTGGCATTTGCGGCAACATTGTGCTGGTGCAATAATTGTACAAAGGAATTGTTCCAGAATTCTTTACGCCGTTCTCAGAGGCGCGGCAACAGTGACACCAGGTAGTGTTCTTTCTTGGTGGTGGGTTGCATGGTGGGTGACATTGTCCTGTAAGCGGGAGCATTTTCTTCAAGGTACCAGATGGCAACAATCAGCAAGAGGCAGGTGAGAGGTGCTGCCACAAGAGTTATTGTCTTTGCACTGTGCAGTTTGGCAAGTTTGGAGTCGTCGCAGTGGCTCTTCGGTCGTCCGGGATCTTCCATCACCTTAAAGAGACTCGACGACTGGCAGGACCACATACTTTCGTCTAGTGTATCTCCCGGTAGTCTTGAGGTGTTAGCTACCGATCTGAGACTTTTTGACTCAGTTAGTGGTCTGCTTGTCGGAGCACTCTCCTTTCGTCGACCTCAAATTGTACCCCTCCTTGGATGGTACCGTGGGGTCGGGAGACTCTGCCAATTCAAGTGTCTCTGTTTGTGGATAGCAACTCAGGGCTGGTCGGTCTTTGGTCAGGAGCTCTTCTTGGCTGTCCACTTCTCCGGGGGCCGTCAGTGTTGGAGGTATCTTCTTGCAGTGGTGCGCATGCACCCAGTTCTTCTTTCCTTCCACTCGAAGGGCAGTTCGGGTGGTAATTAGGACTTGCCAGGGGCCCGTCCACCTGGGTTCTAGACTCTTCGACCTCTGGAAGTTTCGAATCAGCACGAAGTCCCCAGGCTGGATATCATGTCCTGGGCCCCTGGATACGTCTGGAATGGCATGCAGCACCTGTTGGTGGATAAGAGTTAGTTCGCTCGTTAACTTGTACAGGTACATTAGTGTGTCTGGGACATCGTGGATGGAAGTTGGCTTTGGTGCCGCCCAAATGTTCATGGGTCTGCCAAAGACCACTTCATACGGGGTTAGTCGGTGTTTTGTTGGGGTGGAGCGCATTGATAGCAATGCCAGTGGGAGAGCGTCTGGCCATTTCAACCCAGTTGTGGCGACTATTTTTGCTAGCTTCAGTTTTAGTGTAGCATTGTGTCTCTCTATCAGGCCGGCTGATTGGGGGTGGAAAACGGCGTGGAACTTTTGCTTCTTTTCGCCGAAGTTGTCGAGCATGGCTGGCGTAATTTTCTTTTTAAAGAGTGCTATTTCTAAGATTTCTCTTTTAGCGAGATCGAAAGATCCCATCAGTGGCCACTGATTTACCCGGTCCTTTCTAGTATATTTGTGCCATAGTTGGCTGTAAGCAACGATGCCTACTCCATATTTGACATACGTGTCCTTGTTAGGGGTGCCTTCCGGCGGTGCTGGATGACTGACCTCTAACAAACGATCCGGTCCAAAACAATCAAACAATTTTGAGAAGACATGCATGACGTACAAGCGGTCAAAATAAATATCTCAATAGGTCGTGGACAAAGGTCCGCACTACCTGTCCTTCGCTGCCTGCAAAGAGGGAATATTCCTATTCTACGCTTGTTTGCAAGCAGGGAATACCTCAATTACTACCAATAACTTCAAAGAACGGAATACTAGTATTCGAGCAAACAATTTCAATACAATCAGACAATCAGTTTTGTCTTATATCATGACCTTACCCGGACAGTTTCTACGTCGTCCCCTTCCAGCACCCGTTTGTCCTCTCACTCCAAAAAAATGCGGCGTTCCGGTAAGGTCCCAGTCAGGACCGCAGGTCACTCGAGAGCGGTCCGTTCGGAACCAGTGAAGTTCAGTTGATCGGCAGCCAGACGAGGGTCTCTTTCAGGCAGGTGCACTCCAATCGTTTAGATGTTCACTCCGTCGTTAGGACCTCTCTCACCAGACCAGGTGTCGCTGATGGGCCCCACGTTGGTGCGCCAATTGATGAAAAGCAGCGAGACTCCCAAGACTTTTGATGCCGCTTGGTGCAAACCACCTCTAAATCACCTTAAGATTTAGTGATCAAATAACGAGGCAGGCGCTGGCAATTGGAAGGCGAAGAACAGGTTTATTTCTCTAGAGGAGAACACATCGCTTCAGACACCGGGGCTTTCGTCAGGAGGTGCTCTAACAACTTCTCCGCAGCTCAGTCTTTTATACACATTTCAGTTAGTTTATTGGTGGTCAAACATCCTTGGAATTCCTGCCTCCAGCAGGTTTCCACACAGACCCAGCAGCTGTCGTCCCCCCCTCCCAAATCTAACAGATGATTGCTATCTTGCAGCTGGACATTCCGACAGGATCTAAAAGTGTGTGGGATTGGTCAGATCTGAGGGTTCGTGCTATTGATTGAATCAGACTTCTTTGTTAGTGCTACAAGTCCTGCCGTGTGGGGGCAATAAACTATGTCTGCAGGGGTCGGTTAGTGCCTGAGACCGGATTGAGCAGCCAGGTGCGGTCAGGGAGGTTATCAGAAGGCCTTGCTCATGTGCAGAGGATGAAAGGACAAATGGGTTTAGGGCGGGAAGTGGCTCCGGGGCTTTGTCACGAGGACAAGGTTTTATAACCCCAGCATGTTTGGTCATGCTTAGTCAGGGTGCTGGGGATGATTACGAGGTCAGGGTGAATCATAGGTGACTAGCAGTGAATGAAATGGCTGCGATATCTAAAATGGTTGCTGCTTACGCGCTCGCAGAGGCCTTCGCTAAGCAAGATGGCACCGGCAATGTTCATATTTGTTGTTTTATATTTTACAACTCATTAGGCGCTAGTCTGGAGGCTTGGAGTGCAGTCTCACCGTGTGGGTGTTTGCCTCACGCCTTGAGGCAGAGTTTAATTCTCTCAAGCATTAGAGCAGTCTCCCTCTGTGGGATGCTGTTACACAGTGCACAGTTACTCATTCAATGGGAATTTTACAGCTTGAAGCTCAGTGGTTAGGCGCTAGTCTGGAGGCCAGAACTGCAGTCTCACTGTGTGGGTGTTTGCCTCACTCCTCGAGGCAGAGTTTAATTCTCTCAAGCATTAGAGCGGTCACACTCTGTGGGATTCTGGTACACAGTGCACAGTTACTCTTCAATGGGAATTTTACAACTTGAAGCACACTTTTACTCATTAGGCGCTAGTCTGGAGGCTTCGAGTGCAGTCTCACCGTGTGGGTGTTTGCCTCACGCCTCGAGGCAGAGTTTAATTCTCTCAAGCATTAGAGCGGTCTCACTCTGTGGGATGCTGGTGCACAGTTACTCATTAAATGGGAATTTTACAGCTTGAAGCAGTTTAACTCATTAGGCGCTAGTCTGAAGGCTTAGAGTGCAGTCTCACCGTGTGGGTGTTTGCCTCACGCCTTGAGGCAGAGTTTAATTCTCTCAAGCATTAAAGTGGTCTCACTCTGTGGGATGCTGGTACACAGTGCACAGTTACTCATTCAATGAGAACTTTACAACTTGAAGCACACTTTTACTCATTAGGTGCTAGTCTAGAGGCATCGAGTGCAGTCTCACCGTGTGGGTGTTTGCCTCACGCCTCGAGGCAGAGTTTAATTCTCTCAAGCATTAAAGCGGTCTCACTCTATGGGATGCTGGTACACAGTGCACAGTTACTCATTCAATGGGAATTTTTACAGCTTGAAGCAGTTTTACTCATTAGGCACTAGTCTGGAGGCGAGGACTGCAGTCTCACCGTGTGGGTGTTTGCCTCACGCCTCGATGCAGAGTTTAATTCTCTCAAGCATTAGAGCGGTCTCATTCTGTGGGATGCTGGTACACAGTGCACAGTTACTCATTCAATGGGAATTTTACATCTTGAAGCACAGTTTTACTCATTAGGCGCTAGTCTGGAGGTTTGGAGTGCAGTCTCACCGTGTGGGTGCTTGCCTCACGCCTTGAGGCAGAGTTTAATTCTCTCAAGCATTAGAGCAGTCTCACTCTGTGGGATGCTGGTACACAGTGCACAGTTACTCATTTAATGAGAATTTTACAGCTTGAAGCACAGTTTTACTCATTAGGCGCTAGTCTGGAGGTTTGGAGTGCAGTCTCACCGTGTGGGTGCTTGCCTCACGCCTTGAGGCATAGTTGAATTCTCTCAAGCATTAGAGCGGTCTCACTCTGTGGGATGCTGGTACGCAGTGCACAGTTACTCATGTAATGAGAATTTTACAGCTTGAAGCACAGTTTTACTAATTAGGCGCTAGTCTGGAGGCCAGGAGTGCAGTCTCACTCTTTATGATGCTTGTACACCAGTGAACAGGTACTCATTCGATGGGAATTTTACAGCCTTTTTACAGCCTTTTTACAGCCTTTCAACTTGCTTGGTGTAAGCCTCATGTTATGGGACACAGTTGGGGTCACTCAAAGGGCACAAGTCTCACTCTTTCGTGCACAGTGTCACTCAGTGGGTGTGAGCCTCACGCGTATACAACTCTTTGGGTAAGTTGCACACCTTAGACCTCACTGTCACTCAACAGGTTCAATTATATAGTTATCGAGTGTGTATTACACACTTTAGATCAGAATGTCACTCATTTGTTGTGAGTCTCGCACTTTTGAACAGAGTTCACTGAATGACTATGAGATTCACGTCTTGAATCTGTCTTCCTCATTGGTTACAAGTCTCTCATCTTGCAGCACAGCCTCCTTCCTTGGGTGTGAGACTTGCAGCATGTAGCACAGTTTCACACACTTAAGATCACAATGTCACTCATCTGGCGTGAGTGTCACACATTGGGACGTTGTGTTTCTGAATGGGCATCAGGTACATTGGAGAACAGTTTCATTCTATTGGTCTGAGACTAACACTTTGGCCTACATTCTTTCTCACTGAGTGTGAGCCTCACTTCTTTCACGCTATCGCTACCATGGTCAATCTCGCTGTTCCCTCTAGTTGATGGCGCCTCTCACCCGAGAATCACCATTTTTTGTTTAAACATTAATTTTTTTTATAGACACCACCTACTTCACCTTTGTGCACTCTTGGATTTAGAGTTCTCTCTTCAATGATAAAACTCAAATTAATCGCTGAGAAAAGTATAATTTACCCCTTTAAACAGGGCAGGCAAAGACTACAAACCATGCCATATGGCTGTGCCTTTAAGGATGTGTTTTTTCAGGTTTTCACTTTCCTGTAGTAGAAGCTGTACCTTGTCTTATCATTTGACTGGATTCCACCGTTGGTTGATGCCCCCTAGTCAGCTAAATAAGTATTGGTCTCAATAAAAGTTGCTCCACCTTTTTAGTGCCCAATCCACCCACAGTGTGCTAAATTATATGATTCTTATTTTAATAATACATAGGATAAAGTATCCCCAGCCATACATTATAAGTACATTCTAAGTCACAGATGAGTTCCAGGACCATATTGAGCAGTGATACTCAAAGTGCGGCCCGGGGGCAGCATGCGGCCCTCCTCATCGTTACATGTGGCCCCCTGGGCAATAGCAGCACTGGGCTGCTATTTACTCGACTCAATACTAACATTTAAAAAAAAATTAAATAAATAGCAAGCATTTATTTAAAGGTTAATTGCTATTAAAGAAAGGAAGTAACTAGGATGTACTGCACCCCTGACCTTTAGAAACACCTTAGTTTTTAAAGCCAGCGAACGTGTAAAAATATTACAGCCTCTCTAAAATTCATATAGTTTATTTTATTAACCTGAAGAACCGTTTCACCTTAGTAAATCCGATTTTGGCAGTGCTGTCAGAATTTAAAAAGTGATAGTTTTCTAATGTGAATTTAGAACCATTTACGCTCCCCACTCCCATCCTAACAATAATGTCATTAGTGATTAAATCCTAACACAGTAGAAGGTTTTGTACAGCACGCATCCAGAAGTCCTGTATTTTGAGGTCCTCTTATATGTTATGTTATAATAAAGAAAAAGAAGCACAATTTAAATAAAACAAATGCATATGATCACACAATCTGGTCAAGTGGGGAAGCCGGGAATTCATCACTGGTTTTCTGGTTCGCATTGTGCAATTCATTTCAGCCACTAGATGTACATGCTTCACTTCGGCTACATTATGCCCCAGCCCCGCCACCACCCTGCTGGCATCAGTGAGGCCCTCGGTCACTCCAAGGACCAACCCAGCTATCATGAGTCACCTGGGTCTTTCTGTAGCTCACATAATCCTGCTGCAGTGCTTGCAATGCCAGGCTGGGGGAAAAGGACTAGCCTCACAGTGGCAAAGATCATTCTATGCCCACCAGAGCAAGCAGGCCAAATTCTGAGCTTGTTCCTCATTAATAAAGTGCACCCCCTGCGGCTTATCCCAGGCTCTTTGCTTTCCCCATTGTTTTCCAACCTCTGATGGTGCAGGCTGTCATTCTGCACCAGCTGTACTTTGAGCTGCACACCAACCACACTCAGCTATACATGCACAAGTTGGGGCCAAACCACAGTCATGGGACAAGATCACCAGCTGATCGAAATACATTTATCCCTTTGGATGAAAAAGAACTATCTGCGCCCAACCAGCTCAAAAATAGAGGTCTTATTAATCCGGCACACAACCCAGGACCATGGAGATGAGAGTGATCCCATTTCCAAACCTAAAACTAAAAGCCTTGAGATCTGCTTGGACTCCGATCTTTCTTTCATGAGAAAGACCAATAATCAATTCATGATTCTAAAAAGGGCTCTCCTGACGGTCCGAATGGGCCACTTCTAGGAGCCCACCATCGCAGGTGCTTTTTGCATGAAAGTATACATGCACAAAGGTAAACAAGAGGCAATACAATAAAGGCTTCAGGTAATAAGCAGACCTCAACCACCTGGATGTGACAAGCAGGTCTCATAATCAATAGGCAAGTGCCTTTAGGCTTTGAGAACAGGTTGTTACAATCATAAATCACTACCTATGGACCTTCTCGCTGAATAAGCAAATGCCTATTGCCCTTAACAACAAGTTTTCACAACAAACTGGCCTCTTTCTACAAACATAGAGTTTGTTTTTATTTAAAGCAATAACCAACTTGGTATTGGCTTTATCAAAGGGCTCTTAACAGCCATTCATCCACTGCATACTTGCTTTGGCAGCAGGGCTTTCATAGCACACCAGGCACGTAAAAGGTTAGGCAGCATTTAGAGTTTGGGTGAGGGAAAATTGGCGGTGCTCCTGCCACAGTCATGGCTACTCCCACCCCATTTAGAGACAGGGGAACCATAGGTTTTCCGACAGCGGAGCCTGTGCTATTAGAATCGTTTGACCTGATGGTTCATCCACCACAATAGATCACCCGCCCTATGTAGGCTGTGGAGAAGTGTGGCTCAATGGTTAGAGAGGCAGACCCTGATGCAGAGGTCTAGCCCGGGACCAGGGTTCAATTCCCCGCCTCAGCGGGTCTTGGGCTCAAAATTCCACAGACCTGATAATTCTCGCCTCGGTGCCTATTCCAATCATGGAGTCCCACTCTGCAACTCTGGGAAATAGCTTGCTTAATCTCCACAATGGCCCCCACAACGCTAAGGATGCCTGGCCTCCACCTTGGGGGTGCCCAGGAGTGGACACCTCACAGGGAAAGCCAGGATGGGTTCCACAGCGGTATTCGTATAAGCGCCTTGAGACCCTTGCGGGTGAGTAGTGCGCTATACAAGTATCAATTTACATTTACATTTAGGCTGTGGCGACCATCAGTGGATTCCCCTCCTTGGGATGGGCTGTGGGCATGGAGGTCCTGGGCACGGTAGCCAGGAAGAAAGCTCCCTGTGCACCTGGGGAACTAAGATGTTGTTTTACCAGAACAAATTCCAGCTTTGAGAATTTATCCTTGAAAACCAATCCATTTACCAAGGAGGTACACAAATGACAAATGATGGTGTCCGCAAGGCAATCTCTACAGCCTTCTGTGTAACTGCTTCTTCTGCATTTGTTCTGAGAGCTTCAAGCTCTCCCAACAGGCCTGCAGGGATATCCAACCATGGCAGGCCCTCAGATGGATACACATGACCCTCTTAATGTTTTCATTCCTCAAAGGCTGCTCTCAAGCAAGGCAAGTACATAAAGGCTCCCACGAGGCAGGGCTTTAAAGCCAAAATATCTCTGCAATTACTGTGTGGCTTTGAATGATACTTGTAGGCTTCAAAAGCATCCAGCCTCAGTGGCCATCACACCGAACATTCCCAAGTCAGGAAGGAGGATCGGGCCAGCTCAAGGCCCTGTGTGGCAACCAGCACCCACTCTGAGAATTTCAGGGAAGGAGGGGACTCATCACGGTTACTTTTAGGTCGATTCTCCATAGCGGCCTTGCAATGATGAAGATATCGTCCAGTATTTAGCCTGTACGTGTCCTAAGACAGAAGGGCATTGTGCTGTGATCTCCTCTTTGGGTTGCTCTTCCTATCACAGGGGTATGCCCCCAGTGCCTCTCTCCACTGTAGTTGGCTTCCTCATTGAAAACAGCCAGGTAGCCCTTCAATCAGAGTTCGCAACGCTAACTTCCCTGGACAGCTCCAAGTCACAAGGTTGTTCTTGAAAGGAAGCTGATAGTCAAAGACCCCATCCCTGGGACACAAAAGTATTTTCCACTACACTCCTGAGTGCGGGCCTGGCACTGGGCCATAAAACACCCTCCCCTTCAAAGGGAGACCACCAGCCCAATAGCACCAGAGCCCGCCTCCCTTTAAAGGGGACTGAGGACTGCATCTAGGTCTTCCCTCACTCAACAAACAACCTCAGCGGACTCACTGCCGGGCTCCATTCTGTTAGGCATGCACACACATAGGTATTCGTAGATCGATTCCTGTTCCCACATAGTGAAGCACAACACACATTTCAAGGTCACCCTTCCTCAAACATTCAGAGTAAACAGGAGTCTCCATTCATGGGTCATACAGGTGAAGCTAAGGATCCAGGTGTGGGGGGGACAGGTAGGTCTTTTAACAGGAGAGGCCAGGAGGCATCTCTCGACTGAAGGCGACAAGCAAAAAGGGCCTGATGCTTTCACTGTACTCTAAAGCTGCCACCATTGCCAGTCTCTCTAAGCCCACTGCGAGGACTGTGCTCATACTCAAAGGGAGGGGCATACTTGGGCCCTCATTTATGAGAACTGACGCCCTGCTGCAGCGAGGCAGTAATGCGTCAGAAAAGGTTGCACTGCAGCGGTTCTATAGACCATTATTATTATTATTATTATTATTATTAAATTTATATATCAGCGCAACAGCTACCCACAAAGGGTTTCCAGGTGCTCTGAGTGAACAGCAGAGGGAAGGGGGAGGCCTATTTGCTGAAAAGCCAAGTCTTAAGAAACTTTCGGAAGAGTAGAAGATTGGGTTGCGTGTGGAGAGATAAAGGCAAAGCATTCCACAGAACAGGGCCCAAGTATGAAAAAGAACGACCTCCCATGCGAGAGAGTCTCACCTTTGGGACCTGGAATTTAGCTTGGGTAGATGACCGAAGGGAGTGCGAGGGAACATAAAGACAGGCTAAGTGTTGTAGGTAGATGGGGGATCTGCCGTGCTTAATACGGAACATATATGTAAGGGCCTTGAACGTGACCCGTTTCTCCACTGAGAGCCAGTGAAGGTTCCCCAGCAAGCTAGTGATCGAAGCGGTTCTGGACGCTTGGCAAAGTAATCTGGCTGCCGAATTTTGCACTCGCTGCAGTTTACGCGTAAGCTTTTTGTTGGCACCTAAATATAGGATGTTCCCATAATCCAGCCTAGATGTAACAAGGGCCTGGACACCGATACGCTGGGTGTGGCTAGGTAGCAACCACACAATCTTTCTCAACCATTTCAGAATGGTGAAGCATGTGGCGGCAACCTTGGTGACTTGGTGACGCATGGATAATGAATCGTCGATGATAAAGCCAAGGTTGTGCACCTGAGTGGAGGGCTGCGGTAGTGCGCCCATTTCTGGAGGCCAATGTTGGGGGCCCCACAGATCTCTGTCTCTGCCCAGAACCAGAATCTCCGTTTTATCGCCATTAAGTTTTAGAAAATTGGCGTGCATCCAGGCTGCGACTTTGCTGAGGCCCGTCTTGAGGGCAGAAGGCTCTAAGGATTTACCTGCTGAAAGGGAAAAGATGATCTGGGTGCCGTCAGCATAGGAGAATAGTGATAACCCAGAATCTTCCACGATGGCTGCCAGGGGTTTAACATAAATGTTGAATAACAGGAGACTGAGAATGGAACCCTGAGGAACCCCGTACGGTGCAGAATAGATCTTAGATTTGGAGGTTGAGGAAAAAACCTGAAAGGTGCGGTCAGAAAGAAAAGAAATTAGCCAACTTAATGCCGAACCGGTGATCCCAGATGCTCGAAGGGCCTTTAAGAGTACGGTATGCAAGACCGTATCAAAGGCCGCGCTTAGATCAAGTAGTATCAGGGCCATAGTGTTGCCTGCATCAAGGTTCTGGCATAATTTCTGTGACACCTAGCAGTGTTGATTCAGTAGAAAAGCCGGTTCTAAATCCGAACTGGGAGGGGTGAAGAAGCCCATTAGTCTCGATGAAATTAGATAGATGGCTGTTAATGTGTCTTTCCATGATTTTTGAAAGAACAGGGAGCAATGAGATAGGGCGATAGTTTGAGGAGGGAGAGTGCGGGGTCAGAGTTAGCTTTTTTCAATAGTGGGACAACCATGGCATGTTTCCAGTCTGAAGGGACGAAAGACTCTGTTAAGGAAGCATTGAGGAGTTCAAGGATGAATCGATGAGATGACTGTTCAAGCTGCTGAAGTACTTTAATGGGTAGCAGGTCGCAAGGGGATCCAGATTTAATCTTGCTAAGATAAAGTGTAAGTGCTGCCATATCTAAGGGTGGTCAAGTATCAAGCGTGTTCATATGGTCTGAAGCGGTAACAATATGGCCTTTGAACTGGGGCCAGGTTGGTCAAAAATCGTATTGGGCAGAGGAGTAAAAGAAGGGGTAATGTTGGCCAAAGCAGAATAGATTGTTTCCACTTTATTTAGGAAGAATTGGGCAAGATCCTCACATTGCGTCACGTTCAGACTACGGGAGGGCTGCACGGTTGTTGAACCGGAAAGTTCTTTAACCATCTTAAATAAAGTTTTAGGACAGTTTTTAGCATGCGTGATGGTTGAGGAGACAAACTTGGCGCGAGCGGACCTACAGTGGGAATGAGAAGCCCTTTTCATTATGAGATATGTGTTTTTAGCTTCAGGTGCATATGTCTTACACCACCGACGTTCCAGGTTTTTGCATTTGGTTTTGTCCTTTTTTAACTCTTCGGAGAACCACGGAGCAGGGGGGCAGTGATTATTTAACTTCCGTATTGAGACGGGAAGACAAGTATCAAGTGCAGACTGAATCCAGTCGTGAAAGGCCACAAGGTCCGAGGTAAAGTTGTTTTTGAGGATGGGGGTATTAGTGCAAAGAAAAAGATTAAATTTAGCAATATCCAGATTTTTCCAGTTTCTTGTAGGTTTAGCAGCACTGTCGCTTACCGCATGGGAGAGACGTGGAGCTTCAAGACTGAAACCGACTAAAAAGTGGTCGGTCCAGCATAGGGGAGTGGCTGGCGGACAGTTTAAAAAGGGCAGATTAGACAGAAAAGGATCAATCAGGTGGCCGACTTTGTGAGTCGGGCCCGTATTGTGAAGTAAGATGTTCATGGCAGCCAAATCAGAAATAAAAGTATTACTAATAGTACATGAGGAATCCTCTAAATGAAGGTTAAGATCTCCTACAATTGTGAAATTGGACGAGCTAAACAAGAAAGGGGTGACAAGGTCAGGGAAATTTGTTGCCCACGAGCCAGCTGGCCCAGGGGGATGGTACACCAACATCCCAGACCATGGATACGCCATATTTACAGTACAGTGCACCATGCTGTAAGATCCCAAGGTGCGTTAAAAAAATTATGTAACCGTGGGACGGCTGCCACAGAGAAAAGTGACACATGTGCACCCAAAGAGACACTAGGCTGCTTTGTGGGTCGTAAAGCAACACTTATGTGCCACAAAGCAGCTTTGCACCACATTGGAGTGTGTCGTGCATCAAAAATACCTTAAAAAGTGATGCATTTGAAAACAACTGTCTTATATATACCTTAAAAGAAAGAGATGGAGCAGGTAGAAGGCGGCAGCAGTCTGTGCAACAACCCCAACACCAGCCAGGACGTCCAGACAGAACCCCAGGGGAAGAAAAATAGAAATTTCAGTGAGGAGGAGAATCCCATTCTAATCACAGAGTTGACAAAGCATGAACTTCAACTCTTTGTCACCTCCAAATTGCCATTAGGGAAGACAGATGCCATTTGGCAGTCCATAGTGGATAAGATTAACAGTGTAGGGAAAGCTAAAAAGACAGTGTCAGAGTGCAAGAAGCGCTGGCATGATTCAAAGCGAAGGACGAAGGAGAAACTGGCCAACAACCTGAGAGCAGCCATGCGGACTGGAAGAGGAGGACCTGAGGCCCAGCAGGAGCTGGACGCCCTTGAAGAGTAGGTGGCATCAGTCATCCCAGGAGAGTTGGTGGTAGGAGTGCCAGGACAGTACTCTGTTAGAGGACCAGGAAGATTAACAGGGTAAGTGGCAAAGAGGGACATTATGGTTAGAAATGTCATGCTGTGAGGCGCAGCAATGTACATCCCTGCACTGCACTGTGCTGTGTGCAAGAAAAAAGGGAAGGAATCTAGCACTTGTTAATTCATACATCACATAACTGTAGGTCATACTGACCATTTGCATGTTGCACATCCCAGTCCATCTCGCAAGTTTGTTCAGGCTATGTGTGATGTGCAGCATCAGTCCAGGTCCACCTTTTTATAGTGGGGCTTGTAATGGAATGTATAACATTAGTGTATTTGTAACACACTTCTTAGTGAGCTAGTTGAATGAGCCAGAACAACCTAGGAAATTAATCTGACAAGTGACTAAATATGATCATGCATAAACTCAATAAATAACTATTTAAATTTTTTAAGTCAAGATATTTTTGTTTTATTTAAATCATTTTCTTATGTTCTGATACACATTTCAATTTTATCTGTACATATTACTTTAAAATGACAAACATGTGTAATTATGGCAATAGTGCGACAATCAAAATAAATAATAATGATACACAGATAAAAAAGATTAAAGAAAAACAGAAAAAGAAAACAGTTATTCAAATGACAGTGATGGTAAACGGGGCTATTGGAGTAAGCAAAGCGGTTGGTGGAATCTCAAAGTCACTTGTCAGATTAATTTCCTAGGTTGTTCTGGCTCATTCAACTAGCTCACTAAGAAGTGTGTTACAAATATAGTTTACATTATTCCCTACATTTAGTGAGTTCACCAATAGTAGGGGTCCCCTTCTTTCTAAATTATGTATAACATTAGTGACCAGGTCTACAAGTCCCACCATCCAAAGCAAAAAACCTGGACTGAAACGCCACATCCTGCATGGGCACTGGAACCCTGCCCATCCTGACTTTGACAATGCAGGCCCCCTTGCACCATGAGGCTAGTGTGCCTGTCTTGGCGCCATGCAGACAAATCTGAACTATAAAGCAATGGAATGGAATGGGGTTACCAGAGGATTAAATCCTCCCCTGAGAGGGGATCAGGTGTGGTGTATGTGAATTATCACCACATATGAAAATGCAAAGAGCCACGTGTACAATCACTAGCATGAAACTACATTACACACAACCGTCCCGATGTGTGGGGTGATAGCACACAGGTGTTGGAAACCATGGTAGAGACCACCCTACCTCCTGTCATGTACACATTTATACTGAGGGTGGGGGTGAATGCTAGTGATGCACACCACAGGACCATAAGTGTATGTAGGAAGAATAGATGGTGTGTAAGCCTGGCGCCCCCAGGAAGTGTAGTACAATGTAGGTGTATCTGAGCACATTGAACTGACACTGTGTCTGAATGGGAAGACATTGCATAGCAAGGAGGTAAGAATTTAAGTGTGCACTGAAAGGTAGCCTGAGGGATAATAATGCACTTCTGTATCGGGTAGTGGCACACTAATGATGCAGCAGGGAAGGGATGTCATAGAAGAGGGCATTGGTGTACTACATTGTACATGTGATGTGGACCTTGGTGAACATGTAGCATAAGTCCGGAGGGATTTGGAATGAGAAATAACTATGCCACAATGGGTCAAAGCTGGAGGATGTTAAACAGGGAATTATGCAGTGACAGAGTGAGATAGGTTTCCATGACGATGGGCAGATCTGAGTGATGTTATGAGAGAGCGGTGCATTGGCCTAGTGGAGTGGCCAACAGTGGAAGGTACATGTCATGAATACCTCAGATACAGGCAGACATGTTGCTCAAGTAAAAATGCGGACTCACGTTGGGGGTGTTGGAATCACATGAGAGTCAAAGTGTGATCTCTGTGCCATCAGTGTGTGGCAGAAGGTTGTGTCCCTTGATCCTCTAGAGGATTGACAAAGCAGTCATGTACAAGTACAAGTACAAGTGAGCAGAGCTGAATTGAGCGATGTGTGTTACTCTGGAGATAACCACATCTGGCAATGACAAAATGGGGTGAGTGTTAGTGGTGGCCACCTTCCAAGTTTGACTGGGCCTATCCCCTCAGAGTTGGTACACAGTGCCTATGGTTCTGAACTATGCAGACAACTGTGCGGTAACTGAAATCACATGATTATACACAAATAGGGAAACCATGGTGCGTACCTGTCCTTACACATATCTGCAGTGTACCAAAATTGCTAGCTGTGTAGAGTTGTGTAGATGCGTGTCAAATATGAGCCCTTGGCCACGTGAATGCACAATGGGCATGCTGGACAGCACAACAAGGCAGACTGGCGTGGTGAACTGTGCGAAAGGCAGACTGCAGGATCAAAACTAATACATGACCAACGCCACATCACTTTCCCAGAGGCTGTGGGCAGAGTAGTGGCCAGAGGAAATGCAGGCACCCTGGTGACTTGCTGCAATGTGGACAGTAGTGGTGTTAAAAAGTGAAACTCCATTCAATATAGGCATCAGGAAGAAGAAGATATGCAATCACCAAGGT
Organism: Lissotriton helveticus; assembly: GCF_964261635.1. Lineage (NCBI taxonomy): Eukaryota > Metazoa > Chordata > Amphibia > Caudata > Salamandridae > Lissotriton > Lissotriton helveticus. The sequence goes on along the minus strand of NC_136061.1, from coordinate 283,108,854 downwards.
AGGTGTGGGCCTTACTCCAACTTACACTCCCCACCAGGGCAGGCCTGCAAGCTGTGTTGTAGGACACAACATGTCACACTTGTCACTCAGGGGCCAGCTGAACAAGGCAACTACAGTGAATCTTAGCCAACAATTCCTACGATTAACATATGTCCTACGCATCAAGGTTGAGCTGAAGGTAAATGAGAATAACATCTGTATGTCTGCCAAAGTTACTCATGTCAACATCTAGCATAGATCACCATGTTAAAATGTCATTGCAAAGAGAGAAACAACACCTCCTGACCACCAGCCTGTCCTGGATGACCAATCTGTTGGCAATAAAAAAAAGGGGGGGTTAGAGATTATTTTGCTAGGTTCACCCTTTACTCAATAATGAAAAACCGGAATAACGGAATTAGAACCTAGCTATGGGTGATGAGAGACTTCCGCTCATGTGGAGTGGGTAAGTCTTCTGATTAAGAAAGAAGGATTTTTTTCTTGAGTTCCCTCACTCACCAGGGTTTCCCCTTGGTGACATGCTTCATCATCAGGGTCCTCTCAATCCGCTGCGGATTGAGGCGTGCTGCGACTTGCGAAATTACATAGGAGCACTTATGTGAGAAAATGTGTAGTGCAGTGTTGTGGAGTGGGAAAAGAAAATGTTAAAAATACTTAACTAGTAGGTGAAATATTTTATTCAAGCTCCTAGTCGGTATGTTTAAAAACAGGGGTAAATACTAGAAAAAACAGCATAACCGTGATGAGTTAGACGTCTCTAGTATTAGTCGCCATGTTTTGAGCATCCCCAAAGCTCTTCCTCAGGTCCTCACAGGGACCAGCCCTGTGCGTACCACTCCTAAGTGACCTATAAGTGCGGTAGATAAAGAATTAGTGAAATATAAAGTGCCACACCTAATGTGCGTGCACTATTGGTTTAATACATACGCTTTTCCTCATTGGTACTTAGGGGCCGATTAGGATGGCGGACAGACTTGTGTCCGTCCGCCATCCCAGAGGTGGAGGGACCGTCCGCATGGACTGCGGAGGTCCCTCCGTGCAAATCAGGATGTGACCGCCACCCTGGCGGTCACATCCTGGATATTTAACATTGCGGCGGGTGCTGCTTCAAGCAGCACCCGCCGCAATGTTAAAAGTGCATGTGTAACATTTACATGCACAAAGCGGCAGGCACCGCGCGGTGCCTGCCGCTTTGTGCATGTAAATGCTGGGGGGTACCATAGGTACCCCCCATGTGAACCCCCCACCCGCCTACGCCCTGGGGGCCCGCAACGGGCCCCCAAAAGCAAAAGTACACATGCTTTTCCACAGCGGAAAACCCGCCGCGGAAAAGCATGTTTACTAATGCTTCCTAATTTGGCTGGCAGTGTCTGATAGACACTGCCAGCCAAAGGAGAGCTTTTCCGCCGCGGTTGTAATCCGACCGCGGCGGAAAAGCAGCGGACAGAATCCAAGACCCACCAGCCATCGTAATGCGGCGGTGGGTCTTTGGTGACTCCGCAGAGGATTTTCCGCCTCCTCCGGGCCGGCGGTGGCTTCCGCCGGCCCGGAGGAGGCGGAAAATCCTCTATCATAATCTGCCCCTTAGTATCTGTAGGAAATAAAACAGAACATTGTTAGAGTAACACGTGCCTACCAGGAAACTGGCAGGCATCATAAATATATGCGTCATTCAGATTCCTATAAATGCTCCTCTTTGGTGTGTTTAGTTTATCAACTACTGTGTATTCCATCGTGCTTTGCAGGAGGAAGAACATATGGTCAATGTCTCCTGTGGAGATCGTGATTATAGTGCTATTTAAAATAAACATAGACACCACGTGACATACAACACCTAAAAACGAACATGAACAAACAAAGTCACATACTTTATGTGAGGCTCAAATGTGCCCCATGGTCTGGAGGGGTTGAGGGGCTCGTAGTCACATTCTGCAATAATAATGGTAACAAAGCGTGGTTAATGTTAGCCCTGTAAGGAACACTGTAAAAACGGGGCTTACCCAGTGCCTCCATGCAGCCACAAAGCCGCTCGGTTGTAGCTCCGCTGTAAAGGAAAAACGTTGGAGGAACTTACTTTGTCAGAGCGCGCCTTGCCGGTAATACACCTACTCGCTCCCCTGGAGACCGCATATTTATTATACTTCCGCATCCGCCCAGTCATCGCTGTGTTGACTGGAGCGGTACATATCTAAGAAGGCCGCCGATAAATGACAATATTAATGACAATATCGGCGCCCATATTGGGTGTATGTAATATTGCGTGTTTAATACCGCGTATGTGTGAAGCGGGGCAAAATCCAGATTGGATACACTTTTGGCCCAAAAACGGTCATCAATGGGAGGCATAGCCATGGCCAAATCACATATAGGTGTGCTGCAATTAGTGGACAATTCATGTTCTGTCATCTCAGGCCCTAGCACTAACGGGGAAGCAGTTTTACCACCAGTGGCATTGGAAGTGATCACAGTTGTACAGATGAACACCGCCAATCCTGCCCTGAACTCCGTAGGAGATGGGAACCTTTAATTATTCGTCCATATTGGTTGAAGAGTCGTCGAGTCCATCCACGGTGCACACTGAAATTAAAACTGGCTGTGGTGAGGTTATCACCCAATCCAAAAGGCCAACCAGGGAAAGTGTGATAAGCCTACCGAAGTCTTTGATAGCAGGCACTGGTGAGCCGCCTGCAAAGCGCACAAGGGGAGGAGCCTCACAAAGGCAAAAGCTAAAGCCCAGCTATAAACATCAAACAATTAGGTTTCCTGACAAGCTGGTCACAAAACCTAATAATGGACTGGCTGAGAACCGTATTTCAAATGGTGGCAATTGCACACCAGTGGAGCCGAGGGACGAACCCGAGCTATGGACAAGACTGGAGACTATGATGACTACTCTCATGGGACCCCTTTTGTGTAAATTAGAGGCAATAGAAGAAAGACTGTTGCTTCTTCAGAACTCTAATAGCGCATCAGCCAACCAAGGGGCATGTAGGTATGCATGTGTTGCTTTGGGGGGATCAGAAGTCACTAAAGCCCCAGCCTCATTTCCTGTAAATGAGAATGAGAGGAGGGGAAATGGGGATAGTGAGCAGGCATCAGTGGAATGTGTTGGGGCTAATAGAATCCCATGTGCATATTCCGAAGCATCGAGCCAAATGCAAGTATTGTTAATGGGGGGCCGAGGGAATCTAGGGAAGGGACCTCAGGTAATCCCCCATTACAGCCAGTGGACACCGCAAGGTCAGGAAGGGGAGATAATGTGCAACAGCAACCAAAAGAGATGGTCTCATGATTTGCGCAGAGTACTCCTAGCCTACCAGTTTTAGACCTACCCCCAACTTCATGTCCGTATACAGTTGTTTTAACAGGTGTCCCAGCACATACCAACCAAAAAGAGGAACCTACGACACAACTGATCAATAAGGTGGCGCATTGGATGTCTAGGAATGTGGGGTTTAATATTAGAGACCATAGACACATTTTGATGGCAAGGAGGGTATCCTGGATCGGTGGATCAAGGAAAGTGTTTTCAGGGAACTGTGTGATTGTGACACTTAGGTTCCCTGAATTTGTGTGTAAGACCCTTTCCCAGATTAGAGGGCTTTATTCAACCGATGTGGATTCAAGTATTAAACTGCTCCAGCTGGGCTTTTTATATAGACACTCGGTTGATCCTAATAAGCCTTACGGATATGTGGGTCGATAGGGGGCGTATCTTGGTGGGCCAACACAGTGTCGATAAATAACACCTTTGCTCCACTTAGAGATCTAGATGACATTGATTGACTAAGTCGGATGGGGGAAGTGGACAGAGCCCGTAACACGCCCGTGACTAACACAGACCTAGGGGGGAGGGGAGCAGAGTTCATCCCGGGGACAGCTGAAGACCAACATACTTTCGAACTTCATATTGTAAACGCCCATACGGTTTGTGGTGTAATTAGGATAACCTATAGGTCTCATAACCCCCCGGCAATTGTTAGTGCGGAAAGGCTAAATAGGAAAGATAAAAATAGTCTCCTGGAATATAGCAGGCCTAACCTCTAAATTTGAGAACGAGCAATGCCTACTCTATATACGGGAATTTCAGATTAATTGCTTACAAGAAACTTGGGAATCAGTAAATAACAACTTTTTCTTAGAGGGATATAAAACCTTCTTTTGCCCACCACGTAAAGGCATCGTCAGGGAGAGCCAGGGGAGGGCTCGTTATATATGTAGATCTTGCATTACAGGGAAGATGGTTAGATCTGGCTTGGGGCTCAGAAGTTGCGTAGGGGCTCAAATTTTTTTAACAAATGTTACAGGTTACTTTTTATAAACTTTTACAATGTTAATTCAAATTGACAGGGTTCTGTAAATTTGCATGAAATGGATACCAGAATCATCCAGACACAGGAGCAAGGGTTTATGGCTCTCAGCTGGTTTTAGCAGGCGCTTTTAAATGTCACCTGTGTCCAAATCTTAGAGCATCACGTGGGGATTGGTCGACCTGTACTCTTCAGGATGGTCCACACATGGAACACACAAAGGAGGGAAGGGAACTCAGTGGCCTCTTAAACACACATGCGTTAACACACACAATGGATCTGATTGATGTCAAGCAGGACAAAACGTTTCATCCCACATTTAAAGGTCGAGGGTGTGCCTCATTTATTGAATATATTTTCATCTCTGCATCACTTGGAAATAGTGTGACTTGGTTTAGTACTGATTTAGCACCTTTAGTGACCACAACTCTCGTGCCTTATCACTTATTGATGTATGCTGCAACCAGGTACCCCTTGGAGTGGGGGGGTCGGGGGGAGCTAGGGCCACGGATCAAGGTAGGAGGTTGTGATGGACACAGGTCAATGGTGAGGCCTTTTTATGAATCTCTCTTAAATGGACGGAGCATCTGAACCAATCAAACACTCACACCCAGTCAAAAGATCTGGGTTTGATCCATCACCGTTCTTTAGCCCACTCTGCCACCCCAGTTCAGACATGGCTATATGCAAATCAGTCTGACCCTGTGCCTCATGGGAACAGTCCAGCCTGAACTGCCAAGCCATGCCTTCCCTGGACGGAAACAAGCTTCCAAGGACCGGTTTCTGGCATTACAGCCGTCTTCAGCCCGGATTGCTTGAATCCAGTGGCAAAGTGAGCAAGGGACTCACGTCTGAGCATACCCTGCCACACTTATGGCGGCCAAAAGCGGTACAAAAGGGACATCTGAACCAATCAAACACTCACACCCAGTCAAAAGATCTGGGTTTAATCCATCACTGTTCTTTAGCCCACTCTGCCACCCCAGTTCAGACATGGCTATATGCAAATCAGTCTGACCCTGTGCAGATCTTTTGACTGGGTCTGAGTGTTTGATTGGTTCAGATGCTCTGTCCATCACCACCCCCTTTTGTACCGCTTTGGCCGCCATAAGTGTGGCAGGGTATGCTCAGACGTGAGTCCCTTGCTCACTTTGCCACTGGATTCAAGCTAGCCGGGCTGAAGACGGCTGTAATGCCAGAAACCGGTCTTCGGAAGCTTGTTTCCGGTCCAGGGAAGGCATGGCTTGGCAGTTTGGGCTGGACTGTTCCCATGAGGCACAGGGTCAGACTGATTTGCATATAGCCATGTCTGAACTGGGGTGGCAGAGTGGGCTAAAGAACGGTGATGGATCAAACCCAGATCTTTTGACTGGGTGTGAGTGTTTGATTGGTTCAGATGCTCCGTCCATCACCACCCCCTTTTGTACCGCTTTGGCCGCCATAAGTGTGGCAGGGTATGCTCAGACGTGAGTCCCTTGCTCACTTTGCCACTGGATTCAAGCAAGCCGGGCTGAAGACGGCTGTAATGCCAGAAACCGGTCCTCGGAAGCTTGTTTCCGGTCCAGGGAAGGCATGGCTTGGCAGTTTGGGCTGGACTGTTCCCATGAGGCACAGGGTCAGACTGATTTGCATATAGCCATGTCTGAACTGGGGTGGCAGAGTGGGCTAAAGAACGGTGATGGATCAAACCCAGATCTTTTGACTGGGTGTGAGTGTTTGATTGGTTCAGATGCTCCGTCCATCACCATTTATTTGGAGCATTTTATATAGCGCACAGATACCCCAACGGGGTGTCCCGGCGCTCCTGTGGAAGATGAGGCTGAATCTGACTCAGAAGGGTCTAACAGAAGAGATACGTTTTTAGAGCTCTCCGGAAGGGGAGTTCCTCCTGGATGGTCCGGATGGGCAAGGGAAGTTTGTTCCAGTGGGTGGCGGCACTGACTTGGAATGTTTTTCCCCCAGAACGACCTTTTTTGAATCTGGGGGTGGTAAGGAGGTGTTTAGAGCTGGAACGTAGAAGTCTGGTGTTGCTGTAGGGACGGAGGCAGGAGGATAGGTATACAGAGCCTTTTCCCTTGACAGCCCGGTGGGCTAGGGTGAGCGCCTTAAATTCCGCCCTTTTGTGAACGGGAAGCCAGTGTAGCTTATGTCGATGGGGGGTGATATGTTCACGAAGGGGGAGGCCGCAGACCAGACGAACAGCAGCGTTCTGGACTGTCTGGAGACGTCGTTGAAGGCCAAGAGAAAGTCCAAGGTACAATCCGTTGGCATAATCCAAATGGGAGGTGACTAGAGCCTGCACGATTGTTTTCCTAGTATGACTGGGAAGGAAATTGATTAACTTTTTCATCATCCTCATCTTGGAAAAGCAGGCCGCGGATACCGTCTGAATTTGTTTTTTGAAAGAGAGGTTGGTATCCCAAAATACCCCGAGGTTTTTAACTGAGTCTTTAGGTGAAGGGGGTGCGCTCAGTTCGAGGGGCCACCACAGGTTGGAATCCAGAGGTGCAGGCTGGTGGAAAAATATGACCTCGGTTTTGCCGGCGTTAAGCCGGAGGGAGTTGTTGTCCATCCAACTTGCGATGTTGCGGAGGCAATTTTTCAACGGGTCAAAGGTAGATTGGGATGGGGAGTCATATGAAAACAATAACTGTATGTCGTCAGCGTAAGAAGTGGCCTTGATCCCAGATTTGGCAATGATCTCGGCCAGGGGGGAAAAATAAACGTTAAACAGAAGGGGGCTGAGTGAGGAGCCCGGAGGAACTCCCCACCTGAGCGGGCGGCTGTCCGAGGTAAATGGAGGTGTAAATACTGCCTGAGTCCGATTGGATAAAAAGGAAGCAAACCATTCTAAGGCCATGCCCTGAATGCCCTTTGCCTGCAGACGCTCAAGGAGGAGGGGGTGGGAGACGGTGTCGAATGCTGCCGATAAATCGAGCAGCACCAACACCGCTCTTGACCCCTCATCCAGCTTCCATCGGATGGCATCAGCCATCTCAATGAGGGCGGATTTGGTGCTATGACCGGGTCTGAATCCGTGTTGTGAGTTATGGAAGGCACCGTGAGTTTCCAGAAAGCCTGCCAGTTGCCGTTGTACAAGTTTCTCAAGTACCTTGGCTGGAGCGGGGAGCAGGGAGATGGGTCGATAGTTAGCTGGTTCGGAAGGGTCTGAATTCGCCTTTTTGAGTATGGGCACTAGTCTGGTGTGCTTCCAGGAGTCGGGGTAGATGCCAGTCTGAAGGGAGTCATTCCATATATCATTTAAGATGGGGTTGAGCAGGGGGGCTAGGGATTTGTACTGTTTTGCCGGCCAGGGGTCCATAGGGGAGCCAGATTTGCATTTGAGTAGTTCTGCCAGTGATTGCTCCAGAGTAATCACCTCAAAATTGGAAAAGACATCGAGAGAGTTAGCGCTGGCTGCGCAAGGTTCGTGACTGGCAGAGATAGATTTGCTGGGAAAAGAATTCTGAATAGTGGCAATCTTGTCTTCAAAATAGTTAGAGAGACGATCACAGAGGGTCTGGGATACCGGGGTGTGACACTTAAGGGCCAGTGGATCAGTGAAGGTTCTAACGGTGTTGAAAATCTCTCTTGATGAGCCTTGTGCCCGGGTGATTTTCTCCTCTAAATGGGTTCTTTTATGGTCTATGATTTCTTTCCTATATTCCTTGAGGGCAGATTTATATTTGAGTTTGCTGTCTGGAGAATAAGATCGTCTCCAGCGTCTCTCTAGTTGTTTGCAGGCCGATTTACTTTTGCAAAGTTTGTCCGAGTACCAAGGAGCGGAAGGGGTAGCTCGGGAAAATTTAATAGGCCTGATGGGGGCTAGAATATCAATAGCGGAGGTGATCCAGTGATTGAAATTGGACAATCTGTTATCTAGGTCTGAATCCTCCTCAGGGGCGAGCGGGGTGAGATGGGTGGCTAGGTTGTCTGGGGAGATCATGCTCCAATTGCGGCCCACTGGATTATGTGGGGGTCTGGTTCGATCCTGGTGGCAAAAGGAGATGGCAAAAGGGATCACATAGTGATCAGACCAGGTAACAGGGATGGGATCACTTGAGGAGATATCGGTTAAGTTGGTGCAAATGAGGTCCAAAGTGTGACCTGCCTTATGAGTGGGGCCAGAAATTATTTGGTTGAGCCCACCATCAGATAGGGTGGACAAAAAATTAACGATTGTGGGATCTTCGGCAATGTCTACATGAAGGTTGAAGTCCCCAATAAGGGTGAAGTTGGCGTAACGGGAGGAGGCTTGTAGAGCATAGTCAAGGAGGGCCGGAAGATGGGTAATTTTAGATTTGGGGGGCGATATACTAATAAGCCTGAGAGAGTACAATTAGGTGCTAATTTGATACAGAAAGTTAGTGCCTCGATGCAGTCAATTTGAGGGTAGGAAAAGGAAGAGATGGACCAGGTTGATCTGTAGATTATGGCCACACCTCCACCAGGATGGATATTCTGTCTGTTGGCGCACAGGATCTTATATTCTGGCGGAATAGCAAGGCAGAGGGCAGGGTTAGATTCTTCCCCTAGCCAAGTTTCGGTGAGAAAAATAAGGTCCCACTTATTATCCTCTAATGATAGAGTTACGTCTAAGGAGTGTTTCACAAGTGAGCGGCAGTTGATCAGACCAGCTTTGATGGTGATTTTCTTGGGGACCGGGGGGTGACGGGGGAAAGCCTGAAGGAAATGACAAGGTGTTGGGGGGATGTTGTCTCTATTTTGTACGCTACATGGTCTGTAGGGTAGTAGCGAGGGATCGGAAGAGGCAGTGTGCGCATAACAACAATATTTTAAATCGAGGTGAAGAAGGGCTCCCCTACCGTAGGAGATGAAGGCAGAGGTGCGGAGTGGAACAGAGTTCTGGCTAGTCGCGGCCGTGTCCTGGTCGCGGACGGGCGCAGACGGGCAGGACTCTGGCACGACTCCGGCATGCTTCCGGCGCGCCCGCTGTTCGCGTCCGCTGCGCGGAGGCATGTCCTTCCCTTTTTATGCTGGCCACTAGGAAGCGTCGGACGCTTCCCCCACCTAAGATGGCTGCTGCGGTATTTTTGGAGCTCACCCGGGGGTGTGGAGATGTCCTCAGCGTTTACATCGGCTGGGACTTGCCCGGTGAGTGGGGGAATACGAGGGAGAGGGGGCGCTGAGATCGCGCTTAGCGGGTCAAGCGGGGCGGGGGGAGACCAGAGTGCTAAGTGCAGTGTGCAGTTCCTGTTTAGGAGGCTTACTGATTCAAGCCGAGCGAGTGCGAAATAGGGTTAAAATACAATTGAAGATAAGTTTTAAAAATGAAGAGCTTAGTAATTCAAGCAGATCAAAGCAAATATTTTTTTTAAAGTCGCATTCAAGAAAGGTTTAGACAAACAAATAATTTCGAGCGCAATGACACAGCAACCTCCCGGCTTCCGCCTCAGGAGGGAATCAAACACACAGTGAGGTAAGAACCTGAATTGGGTGCCCTTTTATGCTGGCCACTAGGAAGCGTCGGACGCTTCCCCTACCTAAGATGGCTGCTGCGGTATTTTTGGAGCTCACCCGGGGGTGTGGAGATGTCCTCAGCGTTTACATCGTCTGGGACTTGCCCGGTGAGTGGGGGAATACGAGGGAGAGGGGGCGCTGAGATCGCGCTTAGCGGGTCAAGCGGGGCGGGGGGAGACCAAAGTGCTAAGTGCAGTGTGCAGTTCCTGTTTAGGAGGCTTACTGATTCAAGCCGAGCGAGTGCGAAATAGGGTTAAAATACAATTGAAGAAAAGTTTTAAAAATGAAGAACTTAGTAATTCAAGCAGATCAAAGCAAATATTTTTTTAAAAGTCGCATTCAAGAAAGGTTTAGACAAACAAATAATTTCGAGCGCAATGACACAGCAACCTCCCGGCTTCCGCCTCAGTAGGAAATCAAACACACAGTGAGGTAAGAACCTGAATTGGGTGCCCTTTTATGCTGGCCACTAGGAAGCGTCAGACGCTTCCCCCACCTAAGATGGCTGCTGCGGTATTTTTGGAGCACACCCGGAGGTGTGGAGATGTCCTCAGCGTTTACATCGGCTGGGACTTGCCCGGTGAGTGGGAGAATACGAGGGAGAGGGGGCTCTGAGATCGCGCTTAGCGGGTCAAGCGGGGCGGGGGGAGACCAAAGTGCTAAGTGCAGTGTGCAGTTCCTGTTTAGGAGGCTTACTGATTCAAGCCGAGCGAGTGCGAAATAGGGTTAAAATACAATTGAAGATAAGTTTTAAAAATGAAGAGCTTAGTAATTCAAGCAGATCAAAGCAAATATTTTTTTAAAAGTCGCATTCAAGAAAGGTTTAGACAAACAAATAATTTCGAGCACAATGACACAGCAACCTCATGGCTTCCGCCTCAGGAGGGAATCAAACACCATCCCCTTTTGTACCGCTTTGGCCGTCATAAGTGTGGCAGGGTATGCTCAGACGTGAGTCCTTTGCTCACTTTGCCACTGGATTCAAGCAAGCCGGGCTGAAGACTGCTGTAATGCCAGAAACCAGTCCTCGGAAGCTTGTTTCCGGTCCAGGGAAGGCATGGCTTGGCAGTTCAGGCTGGGCTGTTCCCATGAGGCACAGGGTCAGACTGATTTGCATATAGCCATGTCTGAACTGGGGTGGCAGAGTGGGCTAAAGAACGGTGATGGATCAAACCCAGATCTTTTGACTGGGTGTGAGTGTTTGATTGGTTCGGATGCTCCGTCCATCACCACCCACTTTTGTACCGCTTTGGCTGCCTTAATTGTGGCAGGGTATGCTCAGACATGAGTCCCTTGCTCACTTTGCCACTGGATTCAAGCAAGCCGGGCTGAAGACGGCTGTAATGCCAGAAACCGGTCCTCGGAAGCTTGTTTCCGGTCCAGGGAAGGCATGGCTTGGCAGTTCGGGGTGGACTGTTCCCATGAGGCACAGGGTCAGACTGATTTGCATATAGCCATGTCTGAACTGGGGTGGCAGAGTGGGCTAAAGAACGGTGATGGATCAAACCCAGATCGTTTGACTGGGTGTGAGTGTTTGATTGGTTCAGATGCTCCGTCCATCACCACCCCCTTTTATACCGCTTTGGCCGCCATAAGTGTGGCAGGGTATGCTCAGATGTGAGTCCCTTGCTCACTTTGCCACTGGAATCAAGCAAGCCGGGCTGAAGACGGCTGTAATGCCAGAAACCGGTCCTCGGAAGCTTGTTTCCGGTCCAGGGAAGGCATGGCTTGGCAGTTCGGGCTGGACTGTTCCCATGAGGCACAGGGTCAGACTGATTTGCATATAGCCATGTCTGAACTGGGGTGGCAGAGTGGGCTAAAGAACGGTGATGGATCAAACCCAGATCTTTTGACTGGGTGTGAGTGTTTGATTGGTTCATATGGTCCGTCCATCACCACCCCCTTTTGTACTGCTAAGAGAACTGAAAGGCGCCTTAAAATCCTCCCCAAGAGATAGGGACCGGGTGATCCTGTGCCGGAAAAATTACAAGTTGGCAGTCAAAGGGCGTAAAAGTAAATTACAAAAACAAGCTTGGGAAGACCTAACATAGGCGGTGGCATTAAAGGACTTTACCGCCTTCTGGAGAGTCATAAACTATCCCTGTTTTCAAGATGCCGACAAACCGGGATTGAGTAATAACATTCTGCCGGAGCAATGGCATGAGTACTTTCAAGGGCTTTAAAACCACCACTCAAGCATGGACCAGTGGCAGGAGCAGCATTGGGAGCAGGCTATATCCCCAATAAGATTTTCATTGGGTGAGGTAAGAATAGGACTTGAAGGCCTCACCAGGAATAAGGCTCCGGGCCCAGATGGGATTCCACCCGATCTTTTTATAAGTAAGGTGGATCTTTGGGGGCCAATCCTGACTAGGGTCATAAATGCAGCGGTGGACACGGTAATGCCAGCATCCTGGACCACAGCCATGATTGTCCCCATTTTTAAAAAAGGCAGTAAGGATAGTCCACAGTTACTGCCCGATTTCCCTCATTGATGTGTCAGCGAAGGTACTAGGGCGGGTGATCTTGAACCGTTTCACTGGGCAGAGGAGCATTGGGCCATAACTGACGTCCAATTTTGCTTCAGGCCTGGAAAATCCACCACAGACCAATGCCTTAATCTGTACTTTATTTTGGCCAAATACACAATAGTCACCCCTAAAGGCTTGCAGCTCTTAATCAATGGTTTTGTGTTGTTTATGGAGACTCTGGACTTATCCCCCAACCTTGCAAAATCGTATGTAATCGAGGTAGGGAAAAAAACAAGTAAATCCTATAATGACACAATTGGATCCCATCATCTAGAAAAAGTACAGTCCTTTTCGTAGCTGGGGATTTTATTTGATGGCCGATTAACTTTTAAATATTTAATAGAAGAGAAGCGCCGAGCTATAACTAGATGCACCGGGTCCATAATGAATTTTGCACATAGATTAGGACGTTCGTCCCCTGAGCAGAATCTGAGACTATACAGCTCCATGTGCTGTGCTAAAGTGCTGTACGGAAGTGAGGTGTGGGGATTTATTGAGGCTACCCAACTACAAACTGAAGAGAATATGTATTTTCGCCGCCTGCTAAAAGTCTCCCAGAGCACTCCAGCTCATATTGTTCATGAGGAATTGGGTGTCCGTTACATCAAGGATAGGATGGCAATCAAACCCTCAGTTTGTTGGATAAAGATCTGGGCAAACGAGGAGGCGGCTTTCAGGAGGCAAGTTATAGAAGACTGTCTTTCCCTTGATCACGGGCTAAAGATTCCCTGGCTCAAATATGTGAACGAGTCTTTAGAAAAAATTGGATCTGCAGATCTATTCACCAATCCTTCCAAAGTGAGTATGCAAGAAAAGGCTCTGGTTAAGGATTGGTTCTTTAAACATGTCTCAATGCTCCGGGAAGACACAGAGTTAGCTGAGCCGTCGGTGAGAGAACACCTAGTGCTTAAGTCTGCCCAGGGCATTGAACCATAACTGTCTAGTTTAAGCAGCGCACATGATAGATTCTTAATGACCCGGTTTAGGCTGAATCTTCTGCATCATGTTTTAGCAGAACTGGCAGGGTTCACACAGTCTATAGAGATGAAGGGGCCCTGTGACTGCGACCATAGGTCTCCACAGGACACCCTCCATTTCATTTTATTATCCCCATTTTATTCACATCCCAGGAGTCTTTTCCTGAAGGGAATTTTAAAGAAAGCCAGAGTTAAACAGGGAGGGTGGCCCTGTCATTTTTAAAATTGGCCCCAGACGCTTTTACACTTTTTTGTACCACTAATTTTTTAAGGGCTGCCTTTAGACTAAGCAACACAAGGGGTAGCGGAAGTTTTTAGATTTCTCGTTACTATCCTTTATACTCTCTTAAAAATGGTTTCCATGTTTGTAGATGAATTAGACTGACGAGGGACAGGTTTTATGTAATGTGCATTTTCTCTTAAACCTATTTATTGAAATTGTATTATGTGAATTTTAGATTGATGGATGAATTACTAATTCTTTTTATGTTTGTACCTGTAACTTGTTTTGGATAAATTGCTACTTTTATGGTATTTTTACATACTGAATAAAGAATATAAAAAAAGAGTAAAATTGTATGTATTAAACCAATAGTGCACGCACATTAGGTGTGGCACTTTATATTTCACTAATTCTTTATCTACCTCACTTATAGGTCACTTAGGAGTGGTACGCACAGGGCTGGTCCCTGTGTGGTCCTGAGGAAGAGCTATGGGGAGGCTCGAAACATGTTGACTCATACAAGAGATGTCTAACTCATCACGGTTATGCTATTTTCCCTAGTATTTACCCCTGTTTTTAAACATACCGACTAGGAGCAAGAATAAAATATTTCGCCCACTAGTTAGGTATTTTAATATTTTCTTTTCCCACTCCACAACACTGCACTACACATTTTCTCACATAAGTGCCACATAAGTGCGCCTATGTAATTTTGTCTCAATCTGCAGCGGATTGAGAGGACCCCTATGATGAAGCATGTCACTAAGGGGAAACCCTGGTGAGTGAGGGGACTCAAGAAAGAAATCCTTCTTTCTTAATCAGTAGACGCTCCCACTCCACTTGAGCGGAAGTCTCTCATCACCCATAGCTAGGTTCTAAGGGCCATATGCATCAAGCAAATTCGTATTCGCAAAGGCTGAAATTCGCAGAATATCGGCCTTTGCGAATGCGAATTTGCTAAATGGTAGGTATAAAGCAAAATCTGGTGCAAAACAAGGAATCGCAAATTTTGCGATTCCTTATTTTGCAATTGCATTTAAGGAATCACAAATTTTGCGATTCCTTAAATGCAATGTATGAAGCAAAAAAAAATTGCAAAATGTGCTTAAGGAATCGCAAATTACCACCAACTTCTAGTTGGTGGTAAGTTGCGAATTCCTTGAAAAATGTACATTTTGGCATTTTTCAAAGTGCCATGGGACGCACATATATGCCCTTAGGGTGCAACAGCACCCTTCAAATTATTCTCAATTTGCGATTAGCAAATTGCGAAATCAAACTGAGAATAACTTCCCATTCATTCCTATGGGCCTCCTGGAATTTAAAAAAATCGCAAAAAAATGCGATTTTGTACATACATACCTATTTGCGATTCTCAAATAGCGATTTCTTAAAAATCGCTATTTGAGAATAGCAAATCAGGTTGATGATACATATGGCCCTAATTCCAATATTACGGGTTTTCTGTGTTCAATCTGTTGGCAATGACATCCTGTCCCACCATGGATGATGACACCTTCCAGCAACTCTTGGACTCCATTGGAACACCTTCTCTGGCCACAGAAAGGGGTGATAGCATCACTGGGGCTCCAGGAGAACCGCCTACCACAAAAGATGCCCAATCTGCCAGCCAAAGCCCAAACCTGGACTTCGAGGTTCCCCAAGTTGTCCTCAAACAGCACATCTATAAATAAATGCACTACCTAGAACTAGTGTATTTTATGTCTGTTTCAGATAAGACTAGCTAGACCATTGTGGATGTGCAGATCCAAAAGCCACTTTCTACCATCTCAAGAATATTTGCACTACAGTCCCTATCACTTGCTCTGGTTGGACATGGCCAAACATCATGTACCTCCCCTGTCATGGTATTATGTGGAACATCTCTCTGAACTGTTGAACGTCATGGTGTGACAAAAGGATCTGTACCTTGAGGGCCACAGAGTGAAAAAGGCCAACTAATCATACAGCTGCATAACTGCACACATTGGGTCCTGTGAGGCATGTGAGCCGCGAACACATTTTCATACATCCTCAGATATCTTGCTCAGTTATGTTATAACGACAACGCCACCATGCACATATTTCAGCCTCAAAGCTTAAATTGAAGATATTCTATAGGCACATCATATAGCATGCACTGAAAATATACAGATACAAATGTCCAGACTTCTTCTGTATAGCATAATACCTATGTCACTAAAGCATGTACAAGCTCAGAGCTACCATGAAACCAAGCTACACATCCCTAAGGTAAGAGGAAATGTGAGAATAATGTGTTGCCAACTTAGCAAGTAGGTCACATGCAGGAAGTGCCACACTTAGGAAGTACTCAATACCAAGGATGATTGACATTTCCGGGCAGGTGGGAGCCACTTTCATTGATACTAACCAGCAAACAACAATCACTTACTAGGACAATGGTGCAAGGATGAGTGTGTAAGCTGCAGACACCAGTATGTGTCTCAACCCAGCCAGGAATGGATACAATGGGGGGACAGATCCATCCCTACTATACTTGTAGCATACCTTACACACACAATGCGACAGTAGCTGATTATCTGTGTTGGGCTGTTTGTCCATTCACTCAAAGAGGACCACTAACTGTGTCCAAAGAATGTTTATGTGTTGCCATTTTTTGAGTTTTACAATATTCTACAAGTTAAGAACAAGGCAAAAATAAATTGTTTCTAAATATTATAAGAATAAAAGATATCAATGGAGGTATAACATTTGCTGTTGAATAAAAACAAATAAATATGGAATACATAAATAGGTATATAATAAATGAGTAAATAAATAAATAAAGAAAGTAGTGAAAGTCAATATAAATAAGAAATTGATAAATCATACAATATTAATTGATGAAATATAAATAGATTAAATATAAATAGGAAACAATGACTATACATAAGAGCATTGTAGGAATAGTATAGAAATATATTTTCATATAAACATACTCATCCAGTAAAAGTTTAGGGTACAAAAGAAGGGGGAGAATAAGAAAGTAAGAAGAAAAAAGTAAACTTGAAGAATTATGTGGAAGAGTGGAGTCAGAGTACAAAGAAAAAAGAAGAAGAAATAAGAGTGAGGGAAAATGTATATGATGTTAATAACAAAATGAGAGAGATAGAGCAAATAATAATGGGAAGAACATAGTGGACAAGGAAGAAAAGCGATGAATTAGTCTGCTTGACTGGGTGTATTAAAGGGGACAAGAGGTTGTCAGTTTCATCAGCTTTGGCTTTAAGGAAAGGTGACCAGGTCTGTAGAAATATATCAACTTGATCCTGGAGGTTATAAATCAATCGTTCATGTGAAGCTGTCTAAATCATTGCCACTAACCATTCTTCTTGAGAGGGTGGGGATGATGGTTTCCAATTTCGTAAAATAAATGTTGTGGTTTAGAGAGCTTAGGAGAATGACGTAGATCATGTAAAAGAATATTGGCAGATATAAATGGTAAATGTAAGGGCATTGTAGAGTGTAATGTTTTACCAACATAATTTCAAAAAGATCTAATTCTTGGACACTCACAAATAATGTCAGTTGTGTCACAGCCAGAAGCGGAACATTTCCAACAATCAGTATGTGAAAGTAAACCAGCTTTATGTAGTTTTACCAGTGATCAATGCCAATCGTAGAGAATTTTAAACAGACAAAATATAAGCCTTGCTTCACGAACTCTTTTATGTAGACCTTCTAATATGTGATCCCATTCCACAACTGTAAAAGAAGTTGATAAACGAGTTTGCCACTTAAGTTGGAGATTATGGGAGAGGGTTTGTGAAAAAATATGGAGCGTAAAGGTTTTATAAAGATCAGAAGTCACTCCTTTATGCTTTCCCCACACATTCAAATAGGATAATATTGAAGATGTTTGAAGCAGCCAAGGGGGCGACCCCAAATGTTTCTTCAAACATTGTTGAAGTTGAAGGTATTTAAGAGAATGCTGGATAGGAAGATTAGATTCCTCGCTCAATTGTGAGAAGGTTTTAAATTCACCATTATGAAGAGGCTGATCTGTGTAATGGATGTCTGCTGCTTGCCACAATGGCCAAGATAACATACAACCATGAATGCATATACCTGAATTATTCCTCAAAGGAGCCTTGATGTGAATACGTGCATTTGAATTTAAGAGACGATGTCCCCTTTGCCAAGATTTATGCCGGGCTTTATGCCGGGCTTTTAGCATCAGAACGGCTAGTGCTGCTTCCATACAAAAGAGAGAGACCTGAATCCATTTCTAAAAGATGACCCTCTATATGGACCCATTGCGGAATATCTTTTAGTCCTGGCACGAAATAAGAAAATTGAGAGATGTGCAATGCAAGGGAATAGTGTTCAATGGATGGAAGCCATTGCAAGGTGAGGTCTAGCTGAACCCCATACGAAGGACTTCATTTTAGAATCAATCGATCGAAGCGTAGATAAAGGGATTTGGAAGGGGAGCATTCCAAAAATATTAATGATGGTACAAAAGGGGGTGGTGATGGACGGAGCATCTGAATCATTCAAACACTCACACCCAGTCAAAAGATCTGGGTTTAATCCATCACCGTTCTTTAGCCCACTCTGCCACCCCAGTTCAGACATGGCTATATGCAAATCAGTCTGACCCTGTGCCTCATGGGAACAGTCCAGCCCGAACTGCCAAGCCATGTCTTCCCTGGACCGGAAACAAGCTTCCGAGGACCGGTTTCTGGCATTCCAGCCGTCTTCAGCCCGGCTTGCTTGAATCCAGTGGCAAAGTGAGCAAGGGACTCACGTCTGAGCATACCCTGCCACACTTATGGCGGCCAAAAGCGGTACAAAAGGGGGTGGTGATGGACGGAGCATCTGAATCAATCAAACACTCACACCCAGTCAAAAGATCTGGGTTTAATCCATCACCGTTCTTTAGCCCACTCTGCCACCCCAGTTCGGACATGGCTATATGCAAATCAGTCTGACCCTGTGCCTCATGGGAACAGTCCAGCCCGAACTGCCAAGCCATGTCTTCCCTGGACCGGAAACAAGCTTCCGAGGACCGTTTTCTGGCATTCCAGCCGTCTTCAGCCCGGCTTGCTTGAATCCAGTGGCAAAGTGAGCAAGGGACTCACGTCTGAGCGTACCCTGCCACACTTATGGCGGCCAAAAGCGGTACAAAAGGGGGTGGTGATGGACGGAGCATCTGAATCAATCAAACACTCACACCCAGTCAAAAGATCTGGGTTTAATCCATCACCGTTCTTTAGCCCACTCTGCCACCCCAGTTCAGACATGGCTATATGCAAATCAGTCTGACCCTGTGCCTCATGGGAACAGTCCAGCCCGAACTGCCAAGCCATGTCTTCCCTGGACCGGAAACAAGCTTCCGAGGACCGGTTTCTGGCATTCCAGCCGTCTTCAGCCCGGCTTGCTTGAATCCAGTGGCAAAGTGAGCAAGGGACTCACGTCTGAGCATACCCTGCCACACTTATGGTGGCCAAAAGCGGTACAAATCTTGTTGAGAAAGCAGAGGGGAGGGTCTAATTTTTCAGTGACCATGTTTTCCAATCCTTTATTAACTAAAACTCCTAGGTATTTAAGGCGTGAGGACTGCCAATGAAAAGGAAGCCGTATATTGATGTTTTTGTAGTTCCATCAGAAATGGGTAAAGCCTCACTCTTATTCCAGTTAATTGTATAACCTGAGAAGGAAGAGAAGTCATCAATAATTTTAAGAAGGGACGGAAGGGAACGGGAGAGATTTGTAAGGGTGAGTAGTATATCATCTGCAAATAGGTACATTTTAGAGTGTCCAATTGGGAGGGGAACACGAGTGATTTCAGCAGATTGGCGAACTGTGGCAGCTAATGGCTCCATTGCGAAAAGGAAAAGAAGGGTGGATAGAGGGCATCCCTGGCGCGTACCCCTCCGAATCTGAAACGTATCAGACAAAAAGCCCCTGCAGTTCACCTGAGCAGAAAGATTGTCATACAACAAGCGTACTTGGTTATAAATTGATCACCTAACCAAAATCGTTGCATTATTGCAAAAAGATATTCCCATTCGATGCAATCAAATGCTTTTTCTGCATCAAGTGAAAGGGCTAATGCATCCTCTGTGAGATGTTTAGTAGACCACAAGATATGGGCTAACGTACGGAGATTGTCCAAAGAATGTTGAAGATTCCTTAAGTGACTCCATTGCAACGTTGACTGACTCTTGTCCATAGGTGTCTCGCAAAGTTATGCACATCTACAAACACTGCAGGGAATTCCTATACCATGCGCTCAACTCAACATAAGCAATAATGAAAACTCTCGTGCAGTAAAGTATTACGCATTTGTGAAAAAGTTTTTATATATGAAATTGTTATCCTCACAAACTAAAGCTATCTAACCTACACTTACTAACACCATCTAAACTAAGCCTCACCTAACTAAACCTACCTATCTTACACTATCTAAACTAAGCCTAAACAAACATACCTATGCTGCACTAACGTATTTTAACACTACCTTAACCTACCTAAACATAGCTTAATCTAAGCTATACATTTGACACAGATGACATGTTAAACATCAACCCCACACCCACATAGTCACATGCTTTAATTTTCTCAGTTCACATATGATGGTGTAGTGAAAGACAAATTCCTTTCGAGGGTGGCTTCTGGACCGTGTGGGCAAACATTGTGTGGCTGCAGGGGAAGCCGGTGGTGAAGCACTTTGGGCTGGCTGTGGCTGGCTTGGGGCTGCTGTGGGCTGGCTTAGGCCTGCTCTGTCCTTCCTCGGGCCTGCTCTTTCCTGGCCAGTGAGTTATGTTGGCATTGCAGGTGTGGTGAGTTAAGGGATGTTCCAGGACCCCACCGCCCCTGCATGCACATACAGCTTCTGCATTGTTTTGTATGCCTTAGCGACGTTCCACACATGTGAGGTAATGTTCCCAGCGCATTTCAGAAGTGCATGTACCATAAGCGGACATGTTGTCTAGGGTGAAAATAGAAAATTAGTTTGCACGGGCAGTACATGTACATGACTACTGTGAGAAATAGTTTGACATTGTAACACAATCATATGTTCCTGACCAGACCAATACCAGCAATAAGGATAGATATATGGACAATATGTTGTCACTACATAGACATCCCCTACTTGAACCTGGAAAACTGAGTCATGTGTCATCTGTGTGGGTGCACCAAATGTAACAGTACTCACAATGAGATAGATACCATACCATATAGGACACGTTTTCACACTCATGAAGATGTCCTGATCTACAATGTGACTCATGGGCCTGGTTCCGCTAATTTGGAATTTAGAGTTGCGTCCTGCAATTGTGCTGATCATCAATCATCAGCATAAGCGTAAGTGGATTAGGTGATACAGTACAGGCACTGTGACTTGGCTTTACATACCTGATCTAGAGAATCACAGGGCTGCACATGTTGCTGCCTCCCTCACTCAGTGTCAGATAGTCAATAAATGGATATGTGGTTGCTATATACCTCCTGTAAAACATGATTGGGGGACATTAATACCATTCACACACAGGCAATAGTACAGATATGTCACCATTGTCTCCAGCTTCAGTCTTGTAGAGAAAAGAAGTCATACTTAAACATGCTCATGTACACACATCATACCAAGGCAGCATTTGGAGTCATACATCATTGCATGAACATAGCACGTCAGTTGTGTGTGTCTTCTTGTCGGACTACTCATCTGAACGAAAAATGTATTTGATATGATACACGGACCCTTGTTATAACTAAGAGGGAGGCTCAAGTACCAATGAGGCTGGATCACAATAGACTTACCTCGTGGTAGGCTAACATATTGAAGATCAAAATGTACATCCTATGATTAAGAAACACATGAACAGACTGACATGTAGGCATGTAATTAGTTGTCAGTCATGGTCCAAAGACATTAATTATGAAGATGTAGTTCCATCACATAAAATATATGCTGCAACTACCATATTCAAATGTGTTTACATGGTGATGGCAACCCAGGTGCCCCTGACCTACATGTAGGCATATTTCTGCTACAATTTTGCCATACTGCTTCAGGGACAGTTCTGTTTAATGCAAATATATTATGCGTAACACACCAGGTATGTTTGTCCATCATTGTTGTCAGTGAAAGTGAAACATCTCATCTGGAGATCCCTAAAGCGTGCACCTGAACCTATGATGCAGCATTCGATGGGACATATGTAGTAGAATCACACACTGTGTGTGATTCCGATGCTATGAGAACCTAGCCAGGTCATGTGTTGTAACAATGCCGACGTAGAAATAAAGCACACCATCTGGCCCAGAATCCTGCACAAATTGGGACATTTAAAACTGAACCCTGCCCAGACTTGCCTAGCAACACAGAATTCACTGTGCTATGACATACGTTGACTCCAGATCGGATGGTTTGTGCCAATTGTTGTACCAGGTAATGTGTCTGCATTGAACACATGCAGAGTGTATGCCATATGATGGTGACTGTGGCCAAAGGAACATGACTAGATGTGCCACTCTTACAACATATTTAAAGATGTTGACTCCCTGTGGGCCTCCTTACATACACCTTACAGTCTCAAACTTCTTAGTCCGTGAGCAGTGCTAAATAAACTGTGGGCAGGCTCTGTACTGAATCACAGACTGACAGCTCATTGATGGCAGCTACGTGTTATCTCCCACAATTAATCACAATAAAAACTTTCCACATGGATAATACACAGACATCATAATGGTACATACATGTACTAATTACACTTACTGATAGCATTGGGGTCCTGTAAGGATTCCACCTCTCCTCTCGAGAATAGAAGATGTCCACCTAGGAGGCATGAAAGAGGACATAGCATTGCTAATGTTGCTTTAACACGTTTATCTTTCTAATAACCAAATCATGATATTCTAGTATTTCAGAAGTACCCACGAGCTGAAATACACATGTGGCAATATGCCCAGCACATTGCACACATCTAGTCCATTTGCAGGCATGAGTAGGCTGGATGCAGAACTTCAGATGAACCCATCATGACATGCCTGAAGCATATGTCAAGAATGTAATTGATTGAGTAGTGCTGGGCAGCATAATGGCAGAGCCCAGGGTACCGTGACACATGGCTGACATGATTGACATGATTAGCCCTACGAGTAACTAAGTGGGCATAATAACGAGCCCCTTGCGCCACACTAGCATCACCTTTTGTGATACTCCAGTGGAGCTACTCTCTAAATCATATATATGAGGTCATACAAAGCCACTTTGGGTGGCTTAGAATGGCCTCACAGATATAGAGAAATGCAAAGCAGCACAAATTGCTGTGATGTCTTACATTCTGCAGCACATATAGAAAGAGGAGAAAGGGTCACAAGATTGTTTTTGTGCATGTAGTTGCCCCTTCCCTTGCCAACAACACAGGCATCCTTTAAGGTGTAAGAGTGCGTGCGTTAATGTCCTACAGATTACACCATATTTGGTCTTACCTCGTTACTTTCAATCAGTTGACTCTGAGGTACGCACCTGGCTCTGGAATAGCGGTACACCCTGAATCACCCTCACCAAGCTTACAAAAAGCTGGTACGGCGGTGGCATCGCCCTGCCCAACATTAGATCCTACCATTGGGCCTTAATCATTGGAAGCATCGACCCATTATAGACTCTGCCTATAGGATGGACAGGCATAATATGTTTCCCGGTACTTACTTGAGGGTGCTTTATAGTGGGACAAAACACACGCCCAGACACACCCCAACAACCACCACTGTTTCCCTCTGGCACAAGGCAACAGCTGCTTTAGGCTGGAAAGGAAAAATCACACAAATTACTCCGTTGCTTGAAGCCTGTTAACTGGGTGTACTGCCAAACAGCCGGGGTTCGACAAGTGGGACCTGATTGGTCTATCTATGGTTGGTGACATGTGGGTGGAGGGTGGGGTCGTCCTGTTTAGCGACCTACAGAGAAACTATCAATTGCAAGGGGGTACACCTTTCACTACCTTCAAGCCTGCAGCATGTTACATAAAGCAATACCTAGGGGTTCTGTCCTGCTGGCCTCCTCGCCCTTGGAAGATCGACTACTGGATGATTACCTTCCAGAAAAAGCCATCTTGTTGACCTACCGTAAATGCCTTAATAACACACCTGATGTTCAAGATAGACTACGTACTAAATGGATGGACGACATAGGGGACATAACTGACAAAGACTGGAGGGAGGCCTTGGCTTCACCCCGGGAGGTGGCAATCTGGACAAGCTGATACAACTTAAACTTCTCCACAGGGCATATTAAACTAGCTCAGTGCTCGTTAAGATGGGGAGTCTTGGCTCCCCAGCTTGTCCCCGAGTTTGTGGTCATACCGGAACCTATCTACACCAAAGGTGGGAATGCCCTCTCCTTGAGAAATACTGGGGAAAGATTTAGCTGATTTGTCCTGGGTTTGCCATACTCCTATTGAAGTTTCCCCCATCTTTGTATACTAAATATCTGGGACGCCACAGATTTGTCAAGAACACAGAGACTGTGGGTTTCATTGGGTTGCATGGTGGCAAAGTGCAATATTGCCAGAACATGGAAGGGAGTGGCTAAGCCACGTCACACTGACTGGGAAATCGATATGGACTGGTGTATGCAGGCAGAGAGTGTTATCTATGAGAGCAGGGGATGCGCACAGAAATGGACACAAATATGGGGCCCCTGGAACGAGCATAGGCGTCTACCATGTATCCCTTTCAGTGATGCTCCACCAATGTCTTCTGATCATGTCTGGAAAATATTTAATGAATGATGGGACCTACGAAGTGGATGGTTGTGATAATGACCTAATGTACTGACTTGTCTTTTACTGCTTTCTAATATCAACAGTATTGTAATTCCTCATAACTGCACCTTACTACACTTGTTTTGCTTTGTATTGTTTATGTTGTTTTCTTTTCAATAAAAAAGATTTTTTTTAAAAAGTGTGTGCGTTGGTTCTAGTCTGCTAAAACAGCGCCGGTGAAGGGACAGGAATGCACCCTCTTGGCTGAATACGGTGCATTCCTGCCCTTACACATTGGCGCTAGGCAGCGCAGCAAGGCTACTTGTTGTGCTGGTCTACAGCAATTCCACATCGAAGCAGCCTAAGTTCTCTTACTTTACATCATCTCCTCATATCTATTTATACTGATATACATGTTGCACATCATCATATTCTTGAAAAACACAAATAAAGTACAATCCATGTTTATGTTTTGTGGATATTTTCCGGATAAAGGTACAACACAATATGCAGACAGGACATACATACATACATGCCAACAGGTCCACCAATATCAAGTCCCAGGAAATCAATCACATCAGTCTCTCTTGAGATGACGTCCGCTCATCTGCATTTCATGTGGTGGGTTGTTCAGGCAACCTTGAATGTTTGTTCATGTTGCCAGTCCACCCACTCCCATCGTTCCTTCTTGTCCTTGACAGGGTAGCCCTGGCTGACCCTGCCACCAGCCGCAAGCATCCTCAGAAGGTAGTGGGCAATGAGCCATATGAGCCCTCCCAACGCTAGCTAAGAAAAATTACGCACCCACTCACATATTCCAAACCCTCCCCAAAAATACAAACAAACTACCCTTAATTTACCACCTAAAAGACTCTAACTACCCCAACAGACAAAACCCAGCAATACCTATACCCGACAGTGCAATGACAAATAATGATACAAAACAATAACACAGGACAGTATATGTATGGGACAGAGACAAAATATGGACACAGCACACACTGCGTCTACCAAAACGCACACTTTACTCTCAGACACTCTCAAATAATCTCCTACACCAAGCACAGACAACAGAGAGTAAGTGAAAATAAAAGTAACTTCACATTTCCTAATTTGTAGCCTGCCACACTGTAATAGTCTCCGTTTTAACTCTATGGCCATGTTTCTTACATGAGCTACTTATGATGTTATTGTCATAGTAATAGAACCTTACAGTTTGAATCCCAGGGACTCTGGTGTCAGTTCCTGGAAGCTGTGGAGACATACAGCCAATAAAGTCTGTGTTCCTGTACTCACCTGTGTTGGGTAATAACTTCAAATTGGCGACGAAGACTGTCGCTGTCTCCACCCACACGTGCATGTGTGAAGTATTTCCTGCGTGTCAAGTGGTTATTTAAGGAATAAGCCGAAAGATTTTTATCTTTTTTTTTTGTCACTACTTTGGATAAAATCGACGATCTCTATAACTTTGGGAATATAATGAAGGAGTAGTTTCTGTCCTGTAACTCCAGTTCTGTAGTAGGGGTATCTCTGTTATATTTGAGATGAGTGTGCTACGTGGTACGTAGACACATCCCTGTGTAATGGGCACACTTATGAGGTTCAGAATAACTGACTCAAAAGGAAGTTCAAGGAAGAAGAATTAATGAAGAGTCCACACGAAGATATCATCATATTTTTGATTTTTAGTGGTTCACAAGTTCTTGTATTTAAAGCGTTACATCACGCCAAACAATTAAATGCAATCCAACAAAGTTTTCAGAGTGTGCTCACTCTGAAAACTTTGTTGGATTGCATTTAATTGTTTGGCGTGATGTAACGCTTTAAATACAAGAACTTGTGAACCACTAAAAATCAAC
The DNA here is from genome assembly GCF_964261635.1 of Lissotriton helveticus. Classification (NCBI taxonomy): domain Eukaryota; kingdom Metazoa; phylum Chordata; class Amphibia; order Caudata; family Salamandridae; genus Lissotriton; species Lissotriton helveticus. The sequence continues at coordinate 283,082,737 of NC_136061.1, read as the reverse complement.
CATATGATGATATCTTCGTGTGGACTCTTCATTAATTCTTCTTCCTTGAACTTCCTTTTGAGTCAGTTATTCTGAACCTCATAAGTGTGCCCATTACACAGGGATGTGTCTACGTACCACGTAGCACACTCATCTCAAGCATCAGTGGACGCACTCGGCCAGTTGCGTCGCCTGTTGGAGCACCTTCATTCCATCTTTAACCCATCATCAGCTTCCCCATTAACTAACCTCTCAATTTGATGCTGTGGGCCTAAGCCTTTCTTCACTTTGATTCGTATCTCTGTTATAGTCATAATCTAGTGAATAGTCCCGCCCATGTGCGTGGACCCCGGAGCAATCAAAAATAATCTCTTAGAGTGTCGAAAAATGCAGAAATGCACAGACACTTAAGAGAGAATTTAAAGACAGATAATGCAGCCTAAAAAGGCTACACTGTCCAGTACTTCAACTAGAAATTCCACCAAAAAAATCCACAAAACAGCAAAGTCTGTACAGATTTCCCTTGTTTAACAGCAAAAAAACCCTGGAATGATAGAGAGGAGGACCTGGACAGACAAGCCCCATAGGCTGCCATTATGTGGCTCAGAACAGGATACTGTGCCTTTAAGAGAACTTTCCAGAACTTCACAGTATCCCAGAATGCACTGCAGGTCCCAGTTACTTTCAGTTCTTTTTGAAGGCGTAACACGCCAGACCTGTAGCATTCCGTACATGAATATCTCTCACTCCACCGGGGAGGAGGGCGGGCTCTTATGACTATAACAGAGATACCCCTACTACAGAACTGGAGTTACAGGACAGAAACTACTCCTTCTGTAGTAGGGGATCTCTGTGTATAGTCATAATCTAGTGAATAGAATGGCAAGCCCATCCCCACACCAAAGCGGCGGTGGAGAAACGAGTACTAACACCACTATTGTGCGAACAGATTTCGCAGCGAAGCCTGCCCAACCTGAGCGTCTGCCCTGGCATCAGTGTCCAGGCAGTAATGCTTAGCAAAGGTATGGACCGACTTCCAAGTGGCCGCCTTGCAAATTTCAGCAATAGGCACGTTATGAAGCAAAGCCGTCGTGGCAGCTTTGCCCCTGGTGGAATGAGCCTTAGGTTTGCCCCCTAAGGTCTTATTAGCTTTGTGGTAACACAATTGTATGCAGGACACAATCCACCTCGAGATGGACTGCTTAGAGGTAGCAAGACCTGTCCTGACTGATCCATAATTGATGAACAATTGGTCTGACCTACGAATATCTTTGGATTTATCCAGATAAAATTTCAGCACCCTCCTAACGTCCAGGGAATGCAAAGACCTTTCCGCTGGAGATGAAGGATTCTGAAAGAACGTAGGTAAAGTTATAGTCTGGTTGATATGAAAATCAGAAATAACCTTGGGAAGAAATTTAGGGTGAGTACGCATAACAACCTTAGCAGCATGAAATACAGTATAAAGTTCTTGGCAACACAACGCCTGAATTTCACTCACCTTGAGGGCCGATGTAATGGCCACGAGGAACGCCGCCTTCCAGGACAGGTGCTGCAACGAAGCCTTATGAATAGGTTCAAAGGGCTCCTTCATCAATCTGGACAGCACCACATTCAAGTCCCACGAAGGCGAAGGAAGCCTGACAGGAGGGAATACTTTCTTCAAGCCTTCCAGAAAATCTTTGATCACAGGGATCTGGAAGAAGGAAGTCTGTGAAGGGCATTTCCTGTAGGCAGTCAAAGCAGCCAGATGAACCTTAATGGAATGAACATTAAGGCCAGACTGCGCCAGATGCAGTAGGTATGGAAGGATGACATCCTCCTTGCCTGTCGTAGGGTCATAGTTCTTAGACTTGCACCAGATGCAAAACCTCTTCCACTTGTATGCATACGAAGTCCTAGTGGAAGGTCGCTTAACCTCCTTCAGTATGTCCATACAATCCTCTGGGAGATTCAGATGGCCATACTGCACTCAATCTTTCATGGTAGAGCATAGTTTTCAGGTCAGACAGGGCGCCTTTTATTCCAAGACTATTAAACTGGAACAGGGCGTGCCTCAGGGATCTGCCCTGAGCCCCACCCTATTTAATCTTTACGTATCCCCTGTGGCGGAAATAGTGGAGGGCTTTGGAATCAGGGTTGTGTCATACACCGACGACACTCAACTGGTTATATCGCTATCACAGGCACCGAGCCCCCCTGCTTGTTGAGGTAATACATCGTGGTCGTATTGTCCGTCTGTACAAGGAGAGAGTTGGTCTGGAAGGACGGGTGAAAAGCCTTCAGTGCCAAGTGAACAGCTCTGAGTTCCAGGAAATTGATGTGGTATGTGGACTCCATCGGGGACCACGTCCCTTGAATCTGTAAGTCTCCGGAGTGCGCTCCCCATCCCTGGAGAGAAGCATCCGTCACGATAGTCTGAGCGGGAATGTCCTTGTGAAAGGGAACCCCTCTGAGGAGATTCTCTGCTGAACACCACCACTTCAGAGACTGAAGAGCATGTAGAGACAGTCGAATTTTGTCGTCCCAAGATCCTCTCCTCTGGTCCCTCTGATCCTCCAAGCACTCCTGAAGTAGTCTCATGTGCAGCCGCGCATGTGGCGTCAGGAAGATACAAGAGGTCATCGACCCCAGTAGAGAAGACACCGTCCTCACTGTCGTAGATGGAGTGGACATGAGAGCCTGAGCCTTTCGAAGGAGTGATAATCGTTGTTCCTCCGAAGGAGACACGCTTGCCGACAGCGTATTGATGGAGGCTCCCAAGTACTGAATGCACTGGACCGGAGTCGGGACAGACTTGGACATGTTGATGTGCAACCCCAGCTTGTTCAAAAGAACGCACGTCCCCTGGAAATGTGCTTGAGCTTCCGAGAAGGAGGAGGCCTTGATCAACCAATCGTCCAGGTACGGGTAGACAAACACCTCGTTCTTCCGTAGGTGTGCCGCTACCACTGCCATGCACTTCGAGAACGTCCTGGGCGCAGACTTCAGCCCGAACGGAAGTACCGTGTACTGATAGTGATTGGTGCCGACTTGAAATCGCAGGAACTTCCTGTGTTTGTGTGCAATGGGCACATGGAAGTATGCATCCTGTAGGTCTATGGCGCAAAGCCAGTCCCCCTGTTGCAGCTGAGGATAAATCTGATGCAACGACAGCATGCAAAACTTTTCTCTGCGAATCCACTTGTTTGCCTGTCGCAAGTCCAGAATGGGCCTGAACTCGTTCTTGTCCTTCTTGCGGACCAGAAAGAACCGGGAGTACAGACCTCTTCCTCTTTGAGACAGAGATACGTCTTCTATCGCCCTTTTCCTTAACAGGATATCTGCCTCCGCCTGGAGCTCGCGCAGCTGATACTGCGAGCTGACCGGAGGAATCGATGGAAGCGGGCTGGTGAACCGAAGACTGTATCCATTGCAAACAATATTCAGCACCCACTTGTCCTGAGTAATTTGTCTCCACTCTGCCAGGAAAAATTGAACGCTTCCCCCCACCGGAGCGGGTAACGGATGAAGGGGAAGTAACCGCTCAGGGTCGAGACCCGGCCGGGCCCTTGTTCGCGGTAGAGGACTGCTGTCCACCTCTACCCCTCTGACGTTTTTGGAAGGGTCTTCGGAACTGCTGCTGTTGTTGCTGCTGCTGTTGCCCAGAAGACTGTCCTCTTCCTTTCCCCTGCGAGCCAAACCGCCGTTGGAACGGACGGTAGGGCTTTTTGTCCTTGGGTTTCTCCAGACCCACAGCCGTCAGGGTTTCAGCCTCGGCCTTTATCCGGGCCATTTCGTCATCGGCATGTTTTCCGAAGAGTGTTTCACCGGAAAACGGCAGATTGGCCACCCGCTGTTGCGCCTCAGGCTTGAGTGACGTAAGCCTGAGCCAAGCATGGCGGCGCTGGTTGACCCCGTGACAGTAGCAATGTGCGGCCAACAGCGCTATGTCTGCAGAGGCACTGATGGCCTGGTTGGAAACCAGCATCCCTTCCGAGACAATTTCCATGAATTCCTCCTTCCTGTCGCGCGGAACCAGGTCAGCGAACTGTTCCATGGAGTCCCACAGCGCACGGTTGTACCGCCCCAACAAAGCCGAATCGCTGGAGGCTTTCATCGTGGTGGAAGAAGTCCCACAGGCTTTCCTACCAGCCGAATCAATCCAGCGGCTCTCTTTATCCGGTGGCACTGTGGAGGACGGGGAGGTAGAATGTAGCTTCCTGGCCGCCGTCACAATCACCGAGTCGGGCACCGGGTCCACACGCAGGAAGGCCGGGTCCGAGTCAGGAGCACGGTACTTTTTCAGGAGTCTTGAAGGAGCAGCCTTCACCACCGCCCGTGTAAGGAACAGCGCTTCTGCCGGTTCGACCAGTCTTGGGACCAACGGCAGAAGAGGGCGAGACAGGTGCTTCTTGTGAAGCGTCTCGAATATCACGGACGTCGTAGGTGTAGGAGCCGTCACCGTGATACCCAACTTCGCAGCCCCCCTCAGGAGCACCTCCTGGAACGTGCCAATGTCGTCGATCGGAGACACCCTAGTCTCCGGCGAATCCGATAGAGTAGGTGAATAGGAACGGGTCCTAGATGACGCTGTACGGGACCTGGACCTATGCCTCCTGTGGCGATGTCTAGATCTGGTGGAGGACCTGTGTCGGCTCCTCGACCTATCTCTCCATCTGGAGCGCGACCTTGACCTCCTAGGTCTGGGACGTTCTGCCGGTTTCCCCGGGGCGGACGTCTTGGGCTTGGGAGGTTCCTTAGACCTAGGAGTCTTCTTGGGAGGGGTCGGAAGCCCGGGCAACAAGACCGACCGTGGCACAGGGGTCCTAGGTCCTGTCGGAAGTGGAGGCAGCGGAGGCAACGGAGGAGGGGTTGGAGCCCTCGGAGGCAGACCTCTAGGCAACGGAGGAGGAGGTGGAACAGCCTTCTTCGGGATATACACCTCTGAGTACACCGATCCCGGCGACCCGCTATCCTTTCCAGACTGAGGGGATCCCCCCACAGTCCTAGGCCTGTCAGCACGACCCCTCGATGCCGAAGAACGGTGACCAGGCATCGAACGAGGGTCCCTCGACGTCGAGCGCCCCTTCGGCGTCGACCTCCTTCTATGCTTCGGCGTCGAACGGCTACCATGCCTCGACGTCGAGCCCGACCATCTCGACGACGATCCTTTATGTCTCGACGGTGATCTGTCGCGCCTCGACGGCGACCTCGACCGCCTCGACGGCGACCTCTTCGACCGCCTCGACGGCGACCTCGACCGCCTTGACGGCGACCTCGACCGCCTCGACGTCGACTTCTTCTTCGCCGGAGATCTCTTCTGCCTCGACGGCGACCTCTTCCGCTTCGACGGCGGCCTCGACGACGAGGATCCCCTCGACGACGACGATGTCCTGTGCGTCGACGGCGATCGGCGGTGTCGCCCCGATGGCGAGCGCCGACGCCGGGCCCGTCGACGCCGTTCCCTCGACGTCGACGCCGAAGACGACGACGATGAAATCGTCACTGGGTTCGACGGCGGCCTGTGTAAGTCCCTTGACGTCGACGGGCGACGTTTTCTCGACCCAGAGCCCTGGGGAGACCGGGAACTGGCCGTGGACCTCCCTCTCGACGTCCTGGTCAGTGCTACTGACCCAGACGGAGAATGTGGACGTTTGCTGGACTTCCTGCCCCTGGGGAGCCCCCCAGAGGCCTCAGCATGGGCAGATGAAGCCCCTCCAGACCCACCTTGCGCCTTCAGCCTCCTTTCCTCGAGGCCCTGAAGCCTGATCTTCATTCTGTCCTTCAGGGTCCTGCCAGAGAAGCCTTGACAGATCTCACACTCCTCTGGAATATGTGAAGATGGCAGGCAGAGGATACACACCTCATGAGGGTCTGACTTTGCCTTCTTCCTGGAGCACTCCGGGCATTTGTCAAATAATGCAGGCATATTTGAAATCAAAAGAGTGCAAAACACCAAGAAGAAAAGCCTAAAAGTACTTAGAAAGTACTCAAATCGATTTTACAGTGAAAAAACACCAATAAACCCTTGAAAAGGGAGAGCTCAATGCTCCAGGGTCCTGCTTGCAGGAGCCGGAAAAAAGAACTGAAAGTAACTGGGACCTGCAGTGCATTCTGGGATACTGTGAAGTTCTGGAAAGTTCTCTTAAAGGCACAGTATCCTGTTCTGAGCCACATAATGGCAGCCTATGGGGCTTGTCTGTCCAGGTCCTCCTCTCTATCATTCCAGGGGGTTTGTGATGTTAAGCAAGGGAAATCTGTACAGACTTTGCTGTTTTGTGGATTTTTTTGGGTGGAATTTCTAGTTGAAGTACTAGACAGTGTAGCCTTTTTAGGCTGCATTATCTGTCTTTAAATTCTCTCTTAAGTTTCTGTGCATTTCTGCATTTTTCGACACTCTAAGAGATTATTTTTGATTGCTCCGGGGTCCACGCACATGGGCGGGACTATTCACTAGATTATGACTATACACAGAGATCCCCTACTACAGAACTAAATATCTACGCTGGTCTGCCTTCTTAAGCTGTGGATTTTATTTAGGTGAGCAAACTCATTTTCTCACCTTTTTCCCGATGCATGCCTGGTGAAAGGAAAATATTGTTAAAAAGAAGTATGGGAAAATGTTTACTTTCTGACTGAGCGTTCTATATGTAGTAGATTCTCCCTGATCTTGAAACGATGTGTACATCTCTTCATTCAAGTGCACTTGGTTGTTAATCGGCACACACTTCGTTGTTAATCGGCACAGTGACGGTTTGATTACCTGGAGAAAGACATCCTTCCTCAGCCGTCTCCATGTAGAAATGATGACGTGGTAGAATCTTCTGAGAGATTCAGCGCAGAGGAGACAGCGTCACGAAGGTGAGAGTGTTTCACGTCTCTTCACGCGATTCTTGCGCGCATATACGGAGGTAACAAAGGATAACACGTCGAGAGGTCAAAGAGCAGTCTATGCGCTTCCGCATTCTTCATGTGCGCATGCGTTAGTCGCACAGGATCTCCGTGTTCACCAACTACTCCGGAGGTTGAAGGAAGATTTCCTCATTGGCCGATAATCTGAATCAAACTTGAGCAGAACAGTTTCAAAATAATCCCACGCAAGAAAGAAGAATACGGTTGGCTTAATTTTTTTTCTTTCTTTTTAGTTTTATTTATTCCTTTTTAAGACACAGGAAGTTGTACCACAACAGTTTGTGGAACAAGAAAAACAGTCTTGGGCTTTATTTTATGCTCGGAGGTGTTGTGGTGTTTTCCACATTATGTTTAATAATCTTACCAAGGAAATTTCAGAGCCACGGATAAACATCTGACTGAATAACTGTTTTATGTACTGCAGCACAGTCCTGGAGCCTTCAATTTGTTTTTTTTTACTTCTGTGATCAACATTTTACAATCTGGTTCTTTTGAACAAATATTTTATGGACTGCAGCACAGTCCTGTATTATTCAATTTTTTTTGGTGTGGTTAATATTTTTGCAATCAACTTGTTTTTTTTTGGGCGGTCCACCATCCAAAGTGTATCTGCTAATTATCAAGAGCGCTTATTGTATTATTTATACATTTGGAGGTGCAATTTGCGTTGTAAACTAATCTAATTTTCTTTTCAGGTACTTGTAGAAAATATAGTTTTTTGTAAATTTGCAGTATGCAAAATGTACCGCCCCCCCCCCTCCCTTCTTACAGCTTCCAGGTGATTCTCCGGTGAAATGGAAGGTTTGGCATAGAGCCTTTGAAGAGTATATAGGGGCCATGGGGGGTTTGAGGTTCAGTGCAGAGAGGAAACGTTTTATTTTGGAACACAATTTGGGTTTTGAAGGACAAGCTGTCCTAGAACACTTACCTCCTACAGAAGCAGGGGAGGAAGAGCTGAATGTTTATGATCAAGTGGTGAAAATGTTGGAGAAACAATTTGATTTCGAGAGTAGTCTCGTAGTTTCTAGGCACAGGTTTTTCACAAGAAAACAAGAGTGTGAAGAGAGTATAGTATCCTATGTTGCAGCTCTTAGAATTTTAGCGTCTGAGTGTGAGTTTGAACATTTTTGTTCGCAACTCTTTCGGGATCAAATAGTAGTGCAATGTTGGGATAGTAAAGTTCAAGAAAACTTCTCACTTTAAAGAATCCCACCCTTGATGAAACTATTAGTATCGTAAAAAGTATAGAATTGTTGCAAAAATCCAAACAAGAGCTCTAAACTGAAAAGAACCCAGTTGGTGTGGTCAAAGAACAGAAAGAATTATTTTTTGAGGAAAAAACGCAAGGAGAAAAAGTCAAATCTAATTTTGGTCAAAAGAGCAATAAGTTTTCCACCAATAAAATAGGGGGGAAAGTAATTACTTTAAAAATGCATGCAATAAGTGTGGTTTTCCAAAACATTTTCCAGATTCAAGAATTTTCCCAGCAAAATTTGCAGCATGCCGGAAATGTGGGAAGCAAGGACATTTTGCGAAAATGTGTAGCTCCCGTGGTGGCGTTAATGTTGTGTACTCTGAGGAATGAAAGAATGATCGTGGATGTGAAGTAGTTAGTTCTCTTACTGATTTTGTAGTTGTAGTAAAGGATGAGTCTGAAGAATGTGTTGATCCTATTATTGATATTCTGGTGGATGATAAATGTCTACAACTTCTGGTTGATTCAGGGGCAAGGATGACCATGATTATGGAAGAACTCTTTGAGAATACTTGGAGAAACATGAAGGCAGGCGCATTGAATCATCTGGATTTTTTTAAGCTAATTTAACTTTTAAAGAGAAATGTATTCAGGGGAAAGTTTATGTTGCAAAAAAAGGATTTGACATTCTTGGCTGGTACCATCAAGGCCTATTTGGCATGACACTCAGGCCCGGTACTAAAGAACAGGTTTCTGTTGTAAATGACCAACCGGTAGAGGAGAGTTTAGCTCATTGGTCAAAGAAATTCCCAAAAGTATTCAGCGAAAACCTAGGATGTATCACTGGTTTTAAACATTTGATAAAAAGTTAAAGATGGAGCATCACCAGTTAAACACAAACTAAGGAATGTGCCATTTAGTATAAGGGATGACTTGTCAGTAGAACTTAAAAAAATATGTGAAAGTGGGTTTATTGAACCCATTTAGTCATCTTTCTGGTTAAGTGCCTTGATGGTAGCAAGGAAAAAAATGGCAATCTTAGGGTATGTATTGATTTGCGCAGTGTTAACAGAGAGATATGGATTGACTCACACCCCTTGATGATATTCTTTCTAAATTTGCTAATGCAAAGTATTTTTCGAAGATCGACCTACCATCGGTATATCATCAAGTCGAGCTTGATACTATTTCAAAACATTTGACTGCCTTTGTGTCACCAGTTGGAACTTTTCAGTTCAGAAGAATGCCTTTTGGGCTAGCTTCTGCAGCCTCAGTTTTTCAGCGCATTATGGAAAAAGTCTTGGAGGGTGTTCCTAATACGGTTGTTTTTCACAATGACATTTTGGTGGCCGGAAAAACTTTGGATGAACATGACAGTAATCTTGCTATTGTTTTGAAAAGTTTGGAATCTAAAGGTATTGTGGCGAACAAACTCAAGCGTGTTTTTGGAGTGGAATCCATAGAATATTTGGGTCATTGTATTTCAGGCAAAGGTATTGTGCCAAGAGAGGGTCTCATTCAGGCCATTTCAGAAGCCCCGTGTCCCATTTCTAAAGAGCAGGTTTCTTCATTCTTAGGTTTGTGTGAGTGTTACACTAAATTTATTCATAATTTTGCTGCAAAGACTGTGTGTCGGGGTTGCCAGTAGCTCAAGGTAAAAAGTACGCCACTAACCTGTCTATAACAGCCAGCAGGAACGATGTCGTGAAGAGTAGCCCCCCTCTTACCCTAGACACTACCCACCCCACAATGTAAGCACACACTGCGGAAATGGGGTGTACCCAAAGGAAAAGGGAAGTGGATAAAATAACAAAGATAGTCCTGTTGCTTCACAGGTCTGGTCAGGAGTACTTGCTTTAATCTGGCGATCTGCGTGTATAAGGTAAGGCAGAAGATAGTAAAAGAACATAGAACACAAGCTCACAGAAAACACCTAGATGTAACACAAGTATCCACACTTACATTGAAGCCTCACTCCTGTGGTTAGAAAAGAACCAAATATCACATCATGGAAGAGCCCCATAGGAATCATGACATCAGGTATAGTTCCAAGGAGTGTTAAACGTTCCTTTCGAATAGCTTAGGTAATTGTACTTATTTGGCTCAGAAAACTACGAAGTCAGCTCGGAATTAGAAGTTCGAGAAATGACTGCCTATCACTTTAAGAAACATAAAGATCCCCGTTATGGGTGTTCAGCGCGCACCGCATTTTTCTCTACTGCGGAGTAGAGATTGTTTTGAGGAAACAGTGGCAGCTGAGGAGAGATGCGGAAGCCCAGCTGCTATGGGCTAATCAGCACAAAGAAAATTAGGGAGGGTTTGCAGCGCGCTGAGGAAGCCGCCAGGTACGCGGCTAATTAAATAAACAATAATGAGGAAGTCAGGAAAACGCGGAAGCCTGTTCCTCCCGCTTCACCGCGGTTTCCCTCGGACAATACCAAAGTAACACGACGCTGCTCCTGAGAGGAGAGCTCCTCCAGGAGCGATCTTCCACTCTCTGAACAGCACGACGAATACCTGTCACGGCGAAGAATCGGCTCGGAAATCCTCCGTACAGGCAGCAGGCTTGAACTGTAACTGGAACTCCGGGAAACAAGTGGAAACACCCTCCAGCGGGGAAGTACCATCCGCTTGTCTGTAAATTACAAAGTTTGTCTAGCACCATGTTTCTTCTGGGGCGGAGCTTTATAGACAGGTGCCCAGGGGGATCAATTACAGTTTGCTTCCTGTACGGTGCCTCTAAGCCTTCTGGGATATTTAGTCCTGTATGTGCTTTTGCAGTGTTTTTGGGGCGCATCACAACAGAGAAGAATGTGATGTGTGAATGCTTAGTGCTTACTCTTCTACCTCTCTGCAGGCCTGCAATCGCGACACTGTGCACATGAGAGAGCTGCTTAAAAAGAGGACAGTATTTGTGTGGAGTGAAGAATGTCAGCAGGAATTTGTTCAAATCAAAAAAGAGTTAGGTTCTTGTAAGATTCTTACTCCTTTTGATTCCTCTGTTGAATGTATTGTATCTGTGGATGCCAGCATTGATGGTCTTAGGGGAATGATTTCTCAAGTTAAACAGGGCAAGGAGTATACCGTGGGTTTTGCTTCTCGTGCCTTGCGACTAAGTGAAAAAAAAACGACTCCGTTATTGAGAGAGAGTTGCTCGCGTGTTGTTGGGCAGTAGAGCGTTTTAAGTGTTTTTTGTGGGGAAAATCTTTTAAGCTTTCTACTGATCATAAACCCCTTATTCCTATTCTGGAAGGAAGAATTGTAAAGGAACATACTTCCTGGATTGCGAGACTGACTTCAAAGTTATTGCAGTATAATTTTCGGGTTGCTCACATACTAGGTGGGAAAAATACGAGGGCTGATTATCTTTCTAGATTGCCTTTACCGACAAAGAAGGGCGAATGTGATAACGAGATTGAAGATGAATGTCTCATTGCAGCAGTGGATGCTTGTCAATTGGGTTGTTTCTCAGAACTAGATTGGTTGAATGGTATGGAATCTGATGTTTTGCTCAAAAAAGTGAAAGAGTTCATTGTGTCAGGGTGGCCAAAAGAAAAACATTTTGATGCTGATCTGCATCCTTTTGCTAAGATTGCTGAAGAACTTACGCTGGAGGGTGAGGGTATGATTATGCGTGGTGACAAATTTATTCCTCCAGAGTCACTTAAGAGTCAAATCATTCGATATGGTCACGAAGGGCACCTTGGACAAACCAACACGAAGAAGAGAATACGTGCGGTTTATTGGGGGCTTGGGTCAGGATTAAATCTCCTCACAATGTCCCTAAAGGTTTGTAAAAAATTGGTCCACCTGTCAAAGTGGATTCTTCCTCACGGTTTGCAATTAGAATCAATGGCAAGAATTGGTGGAATCTTTCTAGAGTTTATAAGATACCTTTAAAAGTTGTTTTGCAGTTGGGTCTCAATTCAGAGAAAAATGTTCAGCTTTAAAGTAATGTAGATAACAAAAATCCCATGAAATATGTTCCTCCACGTAGAACTAACAGGACTAGTGTCCCACCAGATCGTTTAAATTTGTAATTTTCTTTTATCTAGCAGAGGCTGGACATTTGTCCCATTTGTTCTCAAGTAATGATATTCATTGCTTTTATGTTACTCTGTTTTCTTGTTCACTTGTATTTCAGTGTTATTTTTTCAGTTTCTTTTAGTTTTCATCTTTATTTTTCTCTCCTATTTTTTCATTCAAGTTGAAATTTTATTGAAAGATAGGAGATGTTGTAATAGTCTCTGTTTTAACTCTATGTCCATGTTTCTTGCATGAGCTACTTATGATGTCATTGTCATAGGAATAGAACCTTACAGTTTGAATCCCAGTGACTCTAGTGTCAGTTCCTGGAAGCTGTGGAGACATACAGCCAATAAAGTCTGTGTTCCTGTACTCACCTGTGTTGGGTAATTACTTCACACACCCAATGCGTCACTTCCTGGCAGTATCCTGCCCATTTTTAACAAACGCGTCGTTTTTTTAATGAAGCATCAGTAGAGAAATGGCCAACGCGCACAATGCATTAGACACAATGCACACATTGTCACAGATGCCGCGCAACGGGGGCAAAGCAATGCGCAAATGGGTTGATGCATTGGGTTGGGACTCATGCAAATGGCATATTATCTGGGATACATGGAAGGGAATAGTGCAATGGAGGAAACACATCCTTGTCCCGCTTTCATTCTTCTTTTCTTACCCGACATGTTTAATCTTTTCTGATCTGTGAATTATAAGTGGTCATAGGGCCTGATTCATGGGCAGTCAGCATAGGCCATCACATCAGTTGACCTTGCTTCTCTGCGCTGCTCTAAGCCAGAGTTGAAGGGCTGGATTCCACCATATTATACAGTGCTGTCCTATCCTTTCATCCTGCACTGTGTGTTTTTGGCAGCCTATCTACAATGCAGGGATACTTGCACCATGGGTGTTGGGTATAGGTAGCCAATCCAGCCCCAGCACAGGGCAGTGAGATTGCAAATATATCTGTGGTGTAGGTAGCCTATCTGGGCTGTAGTGTATGACCATATCATTAAAAGCCTCTTTGTTGACAATCACAGGATATCATGAAGACCATGCTGTCATCCACATAAACCAACATCATGAAGTGCAGGACACACACATTGTGGCAGCACATTCAATCTCTGCATGTGCACACTGTTACACATTGCTGACTTCCTGTTGTGTAGGTCTTGCACAGGCACACATGGTGTTATCATGCTCAAATGCTCAACATGGTCTTAAATGACATAGGTCTGGTGTAAGTGTGTCACACAGCAACAGGCCTTTGGAGTAGGTAAGTGAGCCACTGTTCATAACTGCAGTGAAACATGGTTAAATAGTCAATTTAACTTGTGATGTTGCCTCACACATGATCTCTGTCTTACTCCTGTCAAAGGGCAGGCCTTTGTGTGTGCTTCTTCATCCAAGGATACTGCATTTCCTGACACGGGCATATGTTATAGCACATACCCAACTTACATTTCACATTTGGGTGGATACAAGATTTATGATCCACTCAACTATGTAATTGTACACTCAGGTCAGCGGTACAAAACTCTTGCCATGCAAAGCGAAGTTTGCATCACAATCCCTCCATCTGACCATGTGCGCTGAGTGAATGTGTATGCACATACAGTTTGGTCTTCCATTTTAACCAACTGAAATCACACTCTTGACATCTAAGTATTCTTTTGGTGTTCAGATGTTGGCATATAACCTATCCAATGTCATACTGCTATAGCTATTTCCTCAGTATATGATGGCATCTGCTCATATTGAATTTTTCCAGACCTTTGTTCCTCGTTGCACTGTTGAGCAATGCATTGCAAATGTGTCCTTTATCTGCTGTAGAATGATGTGCTATATGTGAACATATAGCCAGGAAATAGTTTGCATGTGTTGTATTTTATGGTAAGCCAAACATACATGTTTGCGTTCTTGACAAGTGACAGCTTTTACATGTTCGCATGACACTAAGTCTTTGTTCATGAAAAATGTCTCTCATCTCTGATGGCATCTACTACAACAAAGCATACAGCTAATACTGTCATTCTGCATAGCAACACATTGTTGAGACACACTACACTGTGAGGTTATTTTCAGGTGTGGTAATTGGTGGTTTGTGTTCCTAAATTCACTGAGTGCCATCTGTTATACGCTTTGCTGCTGCACAACACACCAAGGCTGCTAGCTGTGCATATCTGCACTGCTGAAGTGCAAGGGGAGAGTAATGATCAATTTGGAATAACAAAGTTGTATGCCTGGCCTGTACCTTTAATGCAGTCCTCTGCTTCACATTGCATGTCTGTGTATGTGCCATTGATAGGCAAGACGCACGGCCACATGCTGCTCAACAGGTCTGAAGACATGATTATTACAATCTGAGCCTTACTTCTATTTGACAAGATGTAGTGATGTTTCCTGGCACTATGACATTAACGCCAAACCCCTACACTACCCAAGTAATGGATTCAAACATTTATTCCATGTTGGCCCTTCCCCTTATGTTTGGACATTCTGTCCATCAAAGTACATGTACTTTAAGAGAAGAAATTCTGCACTATGTGGGTGTGTCACCAGCTCCCGGTCACTGTATTTTGGATCTCTCCTCCATACTCATCCATTGGGTCCTACTCATCATGGGCCACGTCATATGGGACATTTGTCTGTACACATATACAAGCATAAGCCAATCACTTTAATGGTATGATATTTTTTTGAGTATGTCCATCAAAATGTATGATGGATACAATCAACTTATGACAATATGTTCACCTTACTCTTCCTTTTCTTTCTTTCTCTTCCTTCACGACTATATTGTTACTCCTTTCACTTTTGGGAAATTTATGGGTTATAGCCATTGTTAAGATGTTACGTCTCTTGTTTTAATATTGACGATCGACACGTACTGATCAAATTATCGGATTATGGCTGTCAAGTATAACGAATATTATACAAGGACTCTGAATCTTGGTGGTCCTTTCGTCTCCAATCTTGAGATACAATGATCTAATTATAGATCTTCTGTTAATACTATCCATTATAAGATGGCTGCAACGTACTTTACAATAATGACGAGAACATTACATTGTGCCAGTATAAATAAGATATTCCATATGGTGCTCACGCTGAACGCCATGGACCCGAGACGCACTGGGAGCTATCCTTTTAGAGGTAAGCCAGATCATTATGAGGACCGTATAGTCAGAACACTGAGTTTACTTTCTCATTTATAGATACTTAGCCGACTTTTCTTAATATGATAAACCGGTCGCATTGATTGAGAATAACTATTATGGGGATAGACTGATACAAAAGAACGAGGGTACATGGGGACGCAATTACGTATTTTATCATCTGTATCCTGTGGGCACTGAGTGGTAGCCGATTCGGCCTTTTCTTAACATGCCAATCGGACCACATATTATGGTGGAGAGCGAATTTGCATTATCAGGCCAGATTGGGAGATTGACGCCTGGGTACTAGGTTCTATGGAACACCCAATGCCACACTGCATTATTTGCATCCTATGGCAACTGAGTAGATAACCTCTGTAACATTGATAGTAGGAAGTTATTGGCTCAATGATTACATAGTGTTATCCACTTCTCCGATTACAGATGTAGTGATGACACCCATGAAGTCTTTGCATATATCTTTTAGAACACACGGTAAGCCACCCCTAAGGGATGTTACTTTTTGAAATTTTCGATATTTCTCTAAGGATCCTGAACAAAAAAAAGTTGCTCCCCTTTCTTCACAGATTTGTGATTTTGTTGTCTGGATACCATGCCAGGCACTCTCTTTGATGTACTGTTTGAGACTACTTTTGAGGGTGAGTTTAGACTCTACACTTTATGTGGCAGCCATACATATTTACTGAAGCATGTAGTAACTAAACGAACCGCATTATGGGCACACACACCTAACCACTACTTGTCTTGGGTTCAAAGACACCGGTGGTGAGCTTGCAGTTTTATTAATTAGTCGAGGAGACTATGGCACTCATTTATCTTTTCTCCTTTCTTACATCTTACTTGTCCCCACCACAAATTTCTCTAACTCCAGTCTTGGAAATATCGACTGGAATGTATAGGGCACCATTTGGGTGATGGACCCTGGTGATAGAATGGGTTATACTACAATATCCCTCATTATGTTGACTTCTTTGACCTCTCCTCATTCCTTATGCTACCATTATCTTTGTATTTCAGCCCTGAAGAAGTCTTTCTGTAAGCATTTAAAGTAACAGACAAAACACTTGTTGGCAAGAAATGTAAAAGGCAAGCAGCAATGTTAGTGACTGTTTGGATGCTCAAATAAAGGACAGTTAATACCGCAACCATTACATCATCAGTGATTCATTGAATGCTCAGAGATTTCCTTTCTATATTGCGGAGAAGTTTTCTCTTCCAACTGAGGGAGATTGGGTGGCTCTCTCTCCTCCTGAACACCAATAATCAAGATATATGGACAGTAGCGTACATACTTTTGGCAACAATTACTCTGTACAAATAGTGTGTTGTGTACGCCTATTTTACCCAGCCACCACCTGGTGTTATATCTGCAGAAACATACAATGGCTTTCTAGCAGTATAACACAGAGCAGAGTTGCATGCTGTCCAGAACCATGCAGGACCAATTGTCACCCCAGGTTCAAGAAACTTGAAGAACCAAAGGCATTTGGATGCTAGGATCTTATTAGGACATCAAAAATTGGTGTTATAGGGGCACACACAAATAGAAACGGTTGGCCAACTATGAGGGGAAAATTACATGAGCAGGTCCACTATGAGGGGAAAATTACATGAGCAGGTCCAAATCTTTTGGATTCTTACAGACTCGCCAAGCAGCTAGAGGTATCCCAGTGCTAGTGAGGGCCATCCATACTATCCAACAAAAGAAGACAGACTCACTTTTTAGCCGATGATGACAAAAGCTGTTTCATTAATATCTTAAACACTGATAAACAACTCCCAAACACTTTGGTCAGGGTAAGGATGAAATGAGACAAAGACGTTAGTGGGCCTGAATACACAGAATGGGCGGAGGCACTCTTTTATTCAAGGATTGTGGCCTTCAATTAAAAATCCAGCAATTTGGATACTTCAATTAAAAATCCAGCAATTTGGATACTTCAGTTTTTTTTGTTATACATCACCTGTGATGACCAATTTATTTGTCATATTTCGAAGTTTACCTGGTCTGGGATACATGACATATCTCATGAACCATGGGAGTTGCATGGGGACACCTCCTCAACCCCAGTGGAACAGCTCCCTTGCAGACAGTGATGGTACACTGCATTTTGGTAAGTGTTGCATTGCTCTGTACCTTTACGCCATTCCAAGGCACACAAATTAGCTTTGCATGTCCTAACATGTGTGACTTGGGGGGTTGCATTACATATGTCACATGATGCATATTAGGCACACTCCTCATACACATTGCCATATCTCCGTCAACAAACACAGAGATGGATATTTTGTCATACATTTCTTACTGATAGTAGGTAGTTCTGTTGTGTACTTCAGATTTGCTTACCAACAAGTAGGCCATTCCCATATCGCCCATTCTGGAAGCGCTCATTGATGATGCAGTGCCTGAAGATGTAGACATTATGTGCACTCCCTGGGTATTTTGCCAGCACATTGGTGAACATCTCCCGATGGTCCGAGATGGCCTGGACGTTGATACAATAGGTGTGTGCTTCTTGTTCCTGTACAGCTATGATATTGCTGCAGGGGGTACCAGTTGCATGTGAGTATAATCCATGGCACCTAGCACATGTGGGAATCCAGCATTGGCATAGAAACCCTGTGTGGTCTCCAGCTGCTGTTTTTAGGTCTCGCCTACGACGAACGCGCTGAAAGCGCGTTCTCGCAAGCGAGAACTATAGCCGTCGTCTCAGCAGTCTGAGACCGACGAAGTGAGACAAGACCTGGCCGCGCTCAGCGTTTCTCCATAGGATAACGTTGTGCGCGCGGCCAGGTCTTGTCTCCACGGCATGCGAATGCAGACCGGATCGCGTCGCGCGCCTCTCTGGAATGCAGGGGGAGTCTGCAGAGAGGCGCGCGGCGCTGATAAACAGGCAAGAGGCGCGTGTGGAATCCGAGTCTGCCAGGCTGCACGCGCTTTGCTGCCCGGCATTTACTTTCGCTGTTCTTGTTTTAATTGTCCTTTTCGCTTTTCTGTGTATACGATGCCATAAGCTTCCGTCGTGCTGGTTTCAGAGCGGCTCGTGAAAGTCACTGACTTACCTGTCACTGCTGCAAATGTCTCCAAATTTAGGTAGAGACCGTCTACACTTAGTACTACGCATGCGTGAATTTCCACTCTTCAAATAAAATACATCCATCTTCTCATGGTCTCCGACTTCTTCCAGAATCACTCTCATCTTACCCACTTTAAAACAAAATCACACGGGAGAAATTACCTCACCCTTTTGGAAACTCCCTGCTGGTCCTAGTTAGTACTCACTCAGTGTCATCGTAAGCAAGCTCTTTAACAATCACAACTTGTCTTTTTAGCTAACTGCTGTAGTTGATTTCAAATCGTACCGATATAAACACAAGCTCCTAAACTGTCCTTGCCTTCAGGGTCACTTTTGCTGCTGCTATTCACTTTCTAACTAATGTTTTCCTTATATGCCAAAGCTTAATGCTAGTAATACGAGCTGTGCGATGCAAAGTGCTATTGTGGGCTTTGTGGTCATTTGGGTGCAAGGTTTTAGCCTCTGGTCCCTATTTTCTATATATCTGCCGGTTTACTGGTATGACGCTAGTAAAAGCAAGTTCTGCCTGAGAGCTTGCCAATGAACTTGCCTGATCATGTTAGCAAGAAATTCATTTCAAAGCGCACTCACATTCACAAAGCCAGTAGGCCTGGCCTTCTCCAGCTTGCGTGATAGATTTTTCTTTTATTTCTTATTGTAAACAGGCAAGAAAAAGGTAACAAGCATTTGCAATGCAATAGGTCTTGCATTTTCACGAGTTTGAGCTATTACCATTGCAAATAACAATTCCTTTTATTTTTGTTTTCTTTTTTAAAGCATAAAGGCATTGTCATTTACAATACCAATAGCTTAAACTCCAGTAACTGCGAGACCTATTGCATTGCAAATGCTTGTTGTGTCTTGGGAAGAGGAGGTACTGGGGTGTTAGGCGGATGGTGACATCCAGGACAGAGGGGCGGAAGGAAGAAAATGATGGCAGAGATATTCCTGCCACTCTGGCTGTTGTGATCTTAGAATGAACCAGTTACCAGCATGTGAAGGGTAGCCATCAGCCTGACCTATGGAGGGATCCTGGTCTACCAGGCACGTGGCGGCTGGAGTCTTGGCACTATCTGGTTCAGCAGTTCTGTTATGGACTCCCTCCTGAGCCAGTAGTATGTGATGACCTCACCCTCCTGGAGGTCATTGAGAGAAGTCCACTGGCGGAAAATGTGCTCCCTTCTCCTGCGCTGCTTGTTTTGTGTGGCTTGTCTTCATGTACCATAGCCAATGCATCATTTACTATGCCTGGGTTACCAATGCTCAGGAATTTTGACGTATTTCAGGCTCTGCATTATTTCCTATGCCTGGGTTGCGGATGCGCAGGAATTTTGACCCATTTCAGGCTCTGCACGATGCTTGTCGACAATACATCACACGTTAACAATACCATAAATATCACTGCGTTTTTTACAATGGATTTTACGGGGGAATGCCTACCTTGAATATTTCAGTCTCTGCATGGCCCAGCTGGTTCTGGCGCAGGTATTTACAGATGTTAAACTACCAAAACTGATGCAATTTGCCACATGCATCTACTTGTACATATTGCATACAGCCTGAGCCACGGGTGGGGAAAATTACGTGAACCAACGACGGCACAGGCCCCTCATAAATAAGCCCCTTGATAAGTTCCTGCTCACCAAAGAGACACAATATATCATTGTATTAAATGGGGCGCTCAGTAAACTGAAATGAAAATCAATCATCTGCAGAAATATACAATGTTTTTTTAGCAGTGTAACACAGAGCAGGGGCGCATGCTCCGCAGAACCATGCAGGGACAATTTTCATCCCAGGTTCAAGAGACTTGAACCGGAGGCATTTAGATGCTAGGATCTTATGAGGACATCACCAATTGGTGTCGTAGGGGCTTACACATATAGAAACGTTTGGCCAACTGAGAGGGGAAATTTTAATGAGCAGGTCTGAATCTTTTGGATACTTATAGACTCACCAAGCAGCTAGAGGTGTCTCCGTGCTAGTGAGTGGCATCCAGACCATTCAACAAAAGATGACAGACTCACTTCTGAGCCTATGATGACAAAAATCTGTTTCATTAATATATTAAACACTGATGAACAAGTCCCAAACACTTTGGTCAGGGTAAAGATGAAATGAGACAAGGATGTCGGTGGGCGCGGATACACAGAATAGGTGGAGGCTCTCTATTATTCAAGGAAAGTGGCAATAGTGGTGGGAGAGCTTTCTCCTACATCGCAGGCAAGACCTGGAATGAGCTCCCTGTGAACATCAGATGCTCCCCTACCCTGCAGATATTCAGGAAGGACCCGAAGGCCTGGGTCTTCGACTGATCTGGAGCTGCGCCCCACCCCAGTACCTTGGGACCATCACAGGTGAGTAGCGCGACCTCTAAATAAACCCTGTTTGATTGATTGATCCTGGATTATACTACATTGGAAAACAGATGCAGATATTTGTGAACACCCTCAAAGCAGTCTGTCTCGGTGACTGTGGACACCAAAGAACATAATACCGCATTCTGCGGCAATGTCATAAGATGCAGATGCTTTGGGTGAACATAATACTAGGAACCCCTATTGACTTCCCAGCCAAACAGTTGTGTTTGAAATATGAGGTTGATAGGATCGTAACATAGGTCTGGTAGTGACTCACATCAACATGGCGAAGTGGTATATCTGTTATAAGACTGCTGAGAGTGTAGGCAGTGCACTTTTGTGACCAGCTGCCATGTGCTGAACACTGCGCTCAGTATGTACTTGGTTGCTCCCGCTGCTCACACTGGACTGGTTTTCAATCTGACATTTATCCGGAGGAGTATTTCATGTGTTGTATGGCAAGTCCGGTGGGAAGAGCGGCCATTGAGCAGTGTAGTACCACTTAAGACAAAAGACTGTCAAACATGGACTTTCTCTTAATATGGGTAATGGACGCCATGAGTTGCAGGAAGAATGTGTGGGCTAGTTTTATGATCTGCCCTTTCCAAGATGGTGACATTTCCAGGGAAACATATGTGAGAATCACAGTACAAGCGGGAATACGTGGTTTTCTGTACTATTAGTTTCTATTTTATATTTTAGGGGAAGCTTGATGCTATGCTATTAAGTTCTACATTAATATTCACCTACAATCAAGAAGTACAAGGTTGAAGAAGACTTTTTACACTTTGTGTGTGTTGGTATTTGGAGCAGTCTTCAAGAGATACAGGCCCCATTTCATGTGTACCATTAAGGAGGAGTCGCCCTTCCTTGGGCAATCAAGAATGCAATTCAACATACCTGCTCAGCCTTCAGTAAATGACAGGAGGCCAATGGGTGCCTAGCATGTATATATGGTGGCCAAACACGGGTTCCTACATATGCCTTGTCTTGTTTTTCCACATGGTAGAAGGAGATGGTAGGGTACAAAAGGGCTCACACAAAACAGAGCTCCAAAGTGAAATGCCTTTGCAACTGCTAGATGGACTTACACAGAGCCTAAGGGCTGTACTTAGAAAACCCTCACTGTATAACTCTACCAACCATCTCAAGGGCAGGAGAGAACACCAAGTAAGCTTGAGTTCCTGTTGAAAGTCACAAGAGATCTATTAATGGTCAGGGTGAGAGAAGGCTCGTCAACAACATCCTTGTAGGTTTGATCATCCCTCTGAGCTGCACACAGCATTGATGGATGGTGATTCTTTGTCCTTCCTGCACAGCTTCATGATGCCTGACTCCCTTGCACAGCTCCTACTCTTTCTAGACAGTTGGGTTGATGATTTCCAAGGTGGGTTTTCTTCTGAGGATCTTAAAAACACTTCACGCCTATAAACATTCATAAGTCATACCGAATACATCTTAAGACTTTTTATACATCCACACACAAACTAAAACAGATCTATATCAACATTGGTCTTGAGTGTTTTCATTACATGATTTCAGTCTTGAACATTCTTGAATTTTTATTTATACATATTTATTTCTCTTCTATGGCACGTTTTGGCTTGAAATGCCTTCTTCAGAAATGCCACCAATCAAGACCCCACTGTGCTTCCTTAAACCTGCAAAATTCAACATCATACCTTGCTCAGCCACATATCTTTTTAATTCAGCGGTAACCACCACCTACGCTAAAGCTTTCACCAGACAATTCACCACCACCAGTAGCAAAAAATTATTGCAAACATATTAAAAAAAAAATATATATATAGATCAATCAACCTTATTTCCCAAAGTGCTCCAGATGCCCCCTCCAGTAGGCATGTTATAAAGTGACTAGTTATAGCCCTTATATTGGCTATCCACTTCATACGTAATGGTATTGTCTACCATAATCAAGAGGATGCAATGTTGGTGGTCCTCAAGAAACTATTTACTGTAAGATATCCAAAGGGGAATGGGGGAACGTCTTTATTGTGGAACAAAGCAAACCAACCAAATAAATCAGGCCCTTGCGTTCATATTTTTGAAAAGGCACAAGTGCTGAAAGTTGTCCAGTCACAGTCTTTATTACGCCGATGCAGAAGGAAGAGAGGCAGTGTTGGAAATGCCCTGACAGGGTGCAGAAGGACAAACGTCAAAGGGAAGGATGCAGCCAGTGCTTAATTTGAGCCGGTGGTCTCCGGAGTTCGGCACCAGCACTTAATTGTCAACACCACCACCTATGACAGTTTGCCACATGGTGGCACTGTTTGCCTAATTTAGAGATGAGCAAAACGACAGTTCCTTAATAATTCAATATTTATTAAAAATGACTAATACTCGCTGCCCAAGCCATTCTTATAGCTTTGGGCGCCTGGAATCATCTGAATTGTCACAATTGTAGAGCTGTGATGGTTGGTAGTTGTATTGGTGTCGTCTTTAGAAGTACTGGTACGGGCAATGGGCGGTGCAAGCTCCAATAGCCTCCTGACGAGGGCCCTGGCACTTATATTTTTTTACAAATTAAGCACTGGATGCAGCATCCCTTCCACCAGTTACTGAAACCTTACAATAGTGACACTCCTGGCGAAAGGGGCAGGAGAGAGCCAGGACCTGCCCCAAGTAATAAAGGAGAGTATATCCACCCCACCCACTAGATACTGGAATCCAGCCACAGTGGCATGTGTGAGGATAGGTCAGAAATATTCCATGACCTGCTTTCAGGTCATAGAAAGGGCCTGGGCAGCTTCACCCCAAAGTCTCCATTCAGAAATGCCATCAACACAAAGGTATTCCAAGATGGATTACAGTCAAGGACCTCATATATACAAATGTACACGCACTCTACATCCAGGTCTCAAAGGACACACTTGCATGAGACTTGCAGCAGGAGCCATTAAGTATCGCTCTCCTGCAGATAACAGGCACAAATAGAATGAGCCTTCCACTAGAAATAAATACTGCCAACACGCCCAGGCTCTCCCTGCCCAATTAGAGGACAGTCATCACTTGCTCTTTGTGGTTGCACTTTGAGTAGAGCTCCCGACCTCAGATCCCTGGTCTGAGATCTCAGTTAATTAACAGGGATGGCCTCAGTGAATATACTTGACTGTTATGTTTAGGCAAAAAAATCCTAAAGCTTGCAGGGACATACTGTGAATTGAGAGCTTTATAATACTGGTCAGGGAAGGCTGCTCTCCGGAGCCATGCGGGGAACATTTATATTACTGATGAACATGGGTCACGCCACTTATTCGTGTCTCCTGGAGTTAGGGGAGCGTATGTCATCATAACCTTGAGTTGTGCTGTAAAAGCCTTCATTTCTTGTCTTGTTTGAAATTACAAGATCAAAATGCCTATAAAAACACTGTATTTGGAACACTCATACTCCGTGTAAGGGAGATAACAGCCAAGAGGCTTCAGTACAGATTCCGCTGTGTCAACACAGCCTGGATTCTTGGCTGGGCGAAGTAGATGACTGTCAGATTCCAAGTTTGTAGGTCCACTGAAAGCCCCTGCCATCCCTGAATATCTAAGCAGGTAGCAATACTGAACTTAGTGCCGATAACAGGAATTTTGGGAAAATGGGATAGGATTGATAAACAGAAAGAAGAACCGGACTAGCTCTCACTCCCTGGCACCATAGCATCTCTATCAAGAGACGGCACCTCACCTCACCTCAGAGAAGAGGATTTAACAGCTGCTTGTTATTAGCCAAAGAAGTTTGTTTGAAAAACTTACCGGGGTAGACAACGAGTGTTGCGTTGATGAGCATAAGCCAACCTGGAATCCAGCTGACAGCCCCAAGGCGCCGCCCACAATACGTAGTCAGATTCTAGGCGATAAGCAGTACAAGGAGCATAAAAATGCAGAAGAAAGAGGAGGAGGCCTAATGGGGACCCAAGGGGACCTAGAAGAAATAAAAACACAACTTTGAGGGAACCAATGTAAATGTTAAAAAGCCAATGAAACTAACGACTGATCGCCAGGCCAAGTCCATGGGTGAATTGAGTTCCAAATATGGCACTGCCACCACTGACTTCAACCCAGGAAGTGAGTAACACAGTGTACTGCACTTAGCGGTCTAGTGATCCAACGATTTTTAGTTTCCAGTGTCCTGTCTTCCACTCTCTCCAACCCTGAGTATCTTCCACCTGATTTTAATCCTGCCTTTTGCTTGAATCCCGACAATGATCAGACACACACACTGGGTTCGAGCTGTTTGGCTAAAGCCCCACACAACATTTCCATGAGCACAAATTAGCAGGTTGCTTTTATTCTCATAAAACACTGATTCATAACCTTACATAAGCAGGGCAACCATTAATCTACTTTATAGTTTCCAATTCCTGATTTAGTTTTAGTTTTAGTTTGAGACCACAGTACAACATTCTTGTTTTTGCTTGCTTGAGGAGAAGTTGCAAGAGTGCAGCAATGGATTGATACAGAGGAATTCAAACGTGTGTACTCTAAACCAAAGATTGGGACTTGAGTCTCCAAACCGCTTCAAATTGAGGGTTATGCACAGAACAATAACATTATTCAGCCAAGATGTTCCCTGCACATCTTACAGCACATTGGACTTAATTACATTCTTGTACATCTGCACATGTCAAGCTCCTCTACTTGTAGGTGACAGATGTAACACTGTGTTGAAGATGGAAGAAGTACTGGTACAACAAAGGATGTATGACAAAATAGGTTTATTGGCTCCTTCACAACTGTGAGGAGCTCCCTGCCTGCTTGGTCCTCCAACCACCCCGATCGTGTTGTGTGTCTCGGGCATGCCCTACATTCCAAGTTACTCACGACAACATCCCAAGACCACATTCCTCGGAGAACCAGCAGTGCATAGGTCAGAACAAATCTCCTTACTTCACAATGAAACAAACAAAGCAAGAAGCAAAAGAACAAAAAAACATAAAAAAGAACAGCACATGAAAACTATGCAAAGGGAACTAGGTTAAAAAAATATAGAAGACTGGTAAAGTACAAACCAGTTCGAATAAATTAGCAATACAAAAATGGCAATTTACCCCATAACAAAGTCATCAAATTTAGAAGGTGTGCGACATACGCGTGCTTGCCTCTTAGAAATATTACTCCCAGGATGTGTCTCAGCTCACTATACTCTTTGATACCTTACAAGCACTACCTGACATTCCACCACCACTATCATCATCCCTTCCCTTACCGACATCACACTTCTCACAGTACAAAGCCAATCTTCTTCTGCTCCATCTTTCCCCATTTGCTAACACTAAATGCCACCAGTGTACTTCTTTCATCTCCATCGGTGAGGAGAATTTGATCATAGCTCCAATTTCTGTTTTCCCCTCTTACATGTAGTCCTCTCCCATTCTGATCACTCCACTCTCCATCAAGCACTGTCTGCCTTGCATAGCCATTTGAAAGGTATCCTTTATGAATCTGTTCATACGTTCTGCCATACCATTCCCTTGCGGATTGTATAATGAGGTGAAAATATGTTTTATGACAATCCCTTGCAAAACAATCCGCATAGCATGGGATGTGACCTGCATGCCATTATTTGTCACTATAATACCGGGACAGCCTTCTCTTCTAAAAATTGTACGTAACCTCTTGATAACATTGTTTATGGTGATATTTCTCAAGAACTCCACCACCACCCACCTTGAATAAACGTCTTCTAACACCATGGCATATCATTTGTCACCAGTTAGGAATTCCATGGGACCAATAAAATCAAGACACACCTTTTCCCATGCCTCTCCATCTTGACTTCCACCAAGCGATCCGATACCTTGTGTATCAACCTTGAGCCTTTTTTCACTGTCTCTGCACAAGACACAATTCTCCAACCACACCGTAAAATCCTCATCTTAGCCTGGCCACCAGAACTTATCCTTGAGGCATATCTTCGTAATAGTTTGCCCCAAATGGCCCTCATGGGCCAACAAAAACAATCTCCTCCTCAACCCCTTAGGGGGATCATACTTCTCACCTCTCAGTACTAAGTCATCCATGGCTCCAATACTAAATTCTTCCTGTAACTAAATGTACCCCCTCAATTCCAATTTTAAATCACCCTCACATCTCCACCCATTCCTGATACATACAACAAGATGTTTGATAACCTCATCATCTTTCGCTGCCGCTTGCCATTCCTCCTTGGTAATTAAACAGAGCTCGTCTTCCAAAACATCATCAACTCCAGCAACAACACATACTACTTCTTCATCTTCCAACTTACTATCCTTCTCACACAGTGGTAACCTCGGCAAGCAGTCAGCTTGGACATTTTTTCTAACCAGCCACATGTTCCAATCTGTAAGTATACTCTTGTAATCTAGCAGCAGTACGCATGAGGCGTGAGGAACCTTTGCACCCCCCCGGACTCAAAATCCTAATCAATGGGTTATGATCTGCTCTTAAAAGGAACTGTGCACCCCACAAGTAGGTGCGAAAATGCTGCAGCCAACGCCTCCCTCTCAATCACTGCATAGTTGAGTTCTGATTTGTTGAGAGTGCGTGACGCAACAGGTTTTTACACACCCATCTTTATTTGAGAAAGAACAGCAACCACTCCATGAACACTAGCATCCACAGTAAGTAGAGTCCTCTTGCCAGGCTCAAAAGGAGTCAAAATGCCAGCCTTCACTAGATCATTGTGATGTATTTAAATGCCTTACTCTGCACATCACCCCACTTAAATAGTCTACCTTTCCTTAGCAATTCTCTAAGAGGCTCAATTTTGTCCACAAAGTTGTGAACAAACTAAGAGTAATATTCGACAAGTCCCATGAATGACTTGAATTGATCTTTGCAGATGGGAATAGTTGTCAACTTGATGCCTCTCAATAAATCCTCTTTAGGCTAAACACCTCTCTCAGAAATAGTGTACCCAAGATAATCAATTTCTCGTAACAAGAATCTGCACTTATCTTTCTTTAAAGTGAGGCCAGCATTAGTCAAAATCTCCGGAAACTTTTCTATAGTTTTATTGTGTTCTGCCTCACTCTTTCCTGTATTGAGAATGTCATCTTGGAAATAATATGTGTTCTCCACCTTGCTCAATAACGTGTGTATCACGCCCTGAAAAACACTGGCAGCGGATGCCAGCCCAAACGGAAACCTCTTAAATTGGAACACCCCCTCCATAGTGACAAAAGCAGTGTACTGTTTTGAATTTGGATGTAACATAATCTGATGATGGCCGACCTTAGGTCTACGTTCGTAAAGAACTTAGCTTCATTCATCAATAGCACCATCGCAGAAAATCTGGGGAGGGGAAAACTGTCAGCAATTATATTTTCGTTCAACGACCTGAGGTCTACACAAATCCTGAGTTTGCCATCCTATTTTTTAGTGATAACAACCGAAGATAGCCATTCAGACACCTCCACTGGCTCAATGATGTCCTCACTTTGTATGTCATTTAACATTTCCTTCACTTCATTCTGAATGACCAACGGAATTTCCTCACACCATGTCTCACAGGTTACGCTTCCTCTTTTACCTTAATCTCATGCACATACCCCTCTAGTTTCCTTAAATCATCTTTGAAGACATTTCCATATTTGTCCAAGATAAATTCTGGACTACCCCTATTATGAATACTTAGAACTTGTTCTTCTGAACTTGGATCGAGAATAACATGCAAATCATGTTATTGCACCTACCCCAAAATGGCTTGACCTTCATTTGATACATACATCTTTCCTTCTGCCTTTCTCCCCTGAAATTCACATTCAGCCTCAACAAAACCCTTGATGGATATTCTCTCTCTTCGTACCCTTCTGGTGAAATATCACTGTCGCGAAGCGACAATCCTGGCCAAGCATCTTTGAACAAACTGTAAGGTACAATAGTAAACATTGAACCTGGGTCAATCATTAGTACCACAATCATCACCATTGACAGTGAAACTAGGTTTAGGTCTTTGCATTCTGCCCCTGTGCTCATTCTCCACACAAAGCACTATGTCTGGTGAGGCAAAAGATTCATCCACAAAAGCAATTCAGTTCTTTGAAACATCTTTTGAAAAATCTTTGCAAACTCTCCCTAAGGGCCCTTTCTTCCCACACTTTCTCCAAATTTTGTCTCTAGCATAGCAACCTACAACATCGGCAGCATGACTCATGCTGCCACATCTATAGCATCATTAAATATGCATTTGCTCTCAGATGTGTGTCTTTGTTTAGGTTTACTAGATACAGATCTGTATTCATTATTTTGCTTTAACTTGTAGTCACTAGTTACTAAATCTTTTTTATTGACCACATTCACAGTGTCCTATTTCTAAATCTATAACAATGCAATAGAATATTTAATTAGTTAACAAATTAGTTTGACAAACCTCTTTGTAGGAGACTGCATCACCCTACCCTTGAAAGAATTCCATTCCTTCTCATTGGAGCAAAGTGTCAAATTCAAACTATTATATTGCTTCTTAAAAGCCTATGAGGAAAAATACCGGCAATATCTCATGAAATATATACTACCAAGCCATTACCATCTAACCAAAATAAGCAAAGGAGAAGATCTCTATCAGTATTTGTTTGTTTGCATAATTTCTAGCTCCCTCATACACCCATAAGTGTGTCTTGATGCTTTATAAAGTTGCTGAAGTAACCGTCAGAAATAGAGTTGAAATCGGGCATTTGAATACTGATAGTTATCAAATAGCCATGTCTTTAGTTTAATCGATGTGAAATTGATGCTGGTTTCTCAAACAATCTTTCAAGGCATTTGAATATGTAGAAGTCAAAGCAGAAAAGACATATTAATCTCTTCTCCCTGTCCAAAATGTGGGTATTATGAGGACGATTTGATTAATTGAGACCTTTGTGGATAATACCATATCAGTTTGTCCTGCTTTCAAGTTTGCTTCTTTATAGAGGTGTTCTCTAACTAACAATTAGTTTCAAGGCTACCCCTCTTCCCCCACACCGCGAAGGAAGGAATAGTCCTCTGGAAGCCACATAGACTATAGTGGGAAGAATATTATATTTTGGTTCTCTTGATTGTTACATTGGCACACTCCACTCTTGACCTAAGACACAATTGTTATCCACAGATTTTCCAAGCTATATAAAATGGCAACTATGTGACAAATGAATGTCCTATAAAAACAACCCAATAAATGAATAGACTCCACATTAACTGTTTATAGGTTTTAACAACTCTTCCATAGCTCTAGAAATGATTTCCAGTGTCAAGGTGTACACCAAAATATGCTGCATAGAGCAACAGTCTCCACGTAGGTGGTTTTTGAAGGTGGGTACAAAATTACTAAACATAAATGACTGAAGGTCAGTTATTTACAAATGGATTTTTCCCATTTGTTATACCCTTTATGCATAGTCAGTCACTGGCCTCTTTTCGTATCTCTTCTAAGTCACAGGAAGGCCCGCTACGCTCCAGGCAGCATCCCCTAGGGATAAAACAAATTGCACCAGGTGACTACAAGGAACAGCAGGAATCTCAAGATCTAAAGGCTCTTAATTTTCCTAAATTTCCATTATTTTTTCTCTTTCTCATCTCTTTTCTTTCACTAAAGAATAGGTTTGGGGGAATAAATATTCACCATGTTTGTTGGTTTTTTTCCGTTCAAAAGCCTTCTGCTTTCTTTCTTTGTATTAGACATGTGTTTCTTTTTGTTTTCTTTTCTCCTCTCACTGTACTTCATCTTTCAATCAGTCCCCAAAAGTATAATTCCCATGAATATGTCAGATTTGAATGATGTATCAATTCCACATACATAGCTCAAGTGCTTTATCTGTCTTTCTTGATGCATACGCAATTACACACAACCAAAGAAAAGTCCAATTATCTTTAACGTTTCTATTTCTGTCCCACCTGCCATGGCCACAGCCCTCTTCCAAAGCCCTCTTATCCTGTGGCGGGATTATGGGTTTCACCGAATCCAAGAGTCACACGTCACTCCTTGGTCAATGCAGAAGATTCCTCATTCTACGCCATCTTCCACTGGCTTCCACTCAGGCTGTTTCTCAAGGTCCTTGATTCTGACTCTTACCCTCTAACTTCTTCTGCTCTGTCCAAGTCTAACTCCTGGTGCTAGCGTCCTCTGTTTCCTTCGCCATGCCAATTACCTTTATTTTTCCTCTATGTCTTCTTGTCCACAACTCTACTTTTTCCTCAGTGTCCACCCAGTCTGCTTATCAAGAGTGGCCTTTATTAGTCCTTCCTCCCTTTCACATGTACATGTCCCCCTTTCTCTTTCCCTGCTTCTCTGTTTTTTTTCTGTATGTTATTCTCATGATGTTGTCCTTTTATTTGAGGACTACTATTGGATCATCTATGGAGCCCTTGGGATGTGAGACCCAGCTGCCACTACATCTCTCCTCCTTTAGATTCTTCCTATCGGGACTACTTTGAGACAACAGGTATATAGAAAGAAATCCACATTCCCTTGTTCTTTGCTCTGTTTATGACAAATCTGGAATTTAAATGGCTGTAAAGACACTCTAGAAGTAATGCATTTATTCTTATCCAACCATGTGAGGAGGGCACGGTCCCTATACAGAACACATAAGCGACTCACCAGCTGAGCATTTCATCTCCACAATTGAGTAATTTTTCTCCTCAGGTGTAACTTGCACAAGGGGACTAATGGTATTTGAAAAGTAATCTAAATAGGTTTTTCCAAAATCTCTTCTTTGGAGGCTGTCTCAGGTTTCAACCATTTGTCCTCCAAATGGTTGATGTGATAAAATCCAACCAGTTTTTCTTTCTCTCATCTCACTCTTTAAGTTTCTTTCAGCCAGATTCATCCAAAGGGCCAGATTCTCAGAATCTGGCCCTTTGCAAGCAGTATTTTTGCATTTGCATCATCCCAAATGCAAAAATCGCTATTTTAGAAATCGCTAAATTGCGATTATTTGCATTAAAGGAATCTCAATTTGAGATTCCTTAAATGCAATGCATGAACCATTTAAAAATTGCAAATTCACAATCTGGGGCCGCTATTTACCGTGAAGTCTAACTACGTGGTAAATAGCAAAAACGTAGAAAAATGCACTTAAGTGCATTTTTCTAAGTTGTATGTTACACACACACATGTCCTTCGGACATGTGTGTGCGCAACACCAGTGTACATTACAATTTCAGGGGTGCAACAGGGTGTCATTTGGACACCCTGGCACCCTTGAAATTGCTTCCTTATTTGCGATTCTCTAATTGCTAATCGCAAATAAGGAATGACTCCCCATTCATTCCTATGGGCCTTTAGGCCCATAGGAATGAATGGGAAAGCCATTCCTTATTTGCGATTCGCAATCAGCGAATCGCAAATAAGGAAGCAGTAGAAATCGCAAAAAATATTGCGATTTCTACATGCATCCCGTTTTGCGAGTCTTTAATAGCGAATCCTTAAAATTCGCTATTAAGGACTCCCAAAACATGACTTTGATGAATCTGGGGGTTAGTCAATTCATAACGTATCAAGAATGCTTCTTTTTATTTCCTCATAAATAGTCACGCCCTTTTGGATTTGCAGCTTGATATGCTTCTTGCCATTCTCCTGTTTTTTCTCTTCTTGCAGAGCTTTGTGCTAACTGCTTGAAGTTTGCAAAATAAAATTGGGATCTTCTCCTACACGATATGTTTGTAGTACAATGAATGGTAAGTCCATGTGACCCCTTTTTTGTCGTAACACTTCTGCCAGCTTCCCTATGGTCACATTCTGACCCTGAGAGACCTGACTGATTTGTTGAGTTTGTGTTTGCGAAGTATACTGCATTGTCTCTCTCTCTCTCTGTCTCTTGATGCAAAACACATATAAACCATTCTTGGCCTTGAGGGGCATGGCTTGCCGTGGAGGAAAATGGCCACAATCTAGGTCGGCTCCGACTCCCTTTATCTGTCCATGTATCTGCCCAAAGCAGCCCTCTTGTGGTGACCCCAGTGTGAAGCCGGTATATTTGAGGCAGAGGACCCAACAAACGGGTGCTGGCTTGAAAGCGACGGTGCTTGCCTGACCGGCCCACGAGTGAGAGCGGTATAGCTGATGTTGCGGGGCCATGTGGGCACGTGAACACCAGTCTGGATTTGGTATTGGACGTGTGTGGTATGTCACTGGGAGACGCATCCTGAGCACTGTTAGCCTTAACACGGGCCAAGAATAGGGGCCTGAGGAGCTTGAGTTTCAAGGACCGGGATGGCCCTCTTTCCCCCTTTGAATGACAGAGGAGGGGGCGAGGGAATTAGCGATGTGAGGAGAACTCGCTGGGGCCAGTGATTGAAGTGGGAGAGCGGTGATCTCGCTAGGAGGCGGCCGGCAGATCAGAGAGTGCAGCACGGGATACCGAGGAGGCCATGTCGGGGCCTAGAATCGAATAAAGGCTGGGTGGGCCTTGATCCTGATGTGTACTGCATGTAGGGCCCTCTGCACCCTAAAGGTGGCTGTGTGATATGGACTGAGGCGACAGTAACAGAGGATTCATAGGGGCCTCAACAACTAAGGCAGCTGAGGAATTGTTGGAAGAGTGTATCTGAGTTGAACCCCTGAGGCTGGTCAGAAGGGAGACTGTGGCTGGGCACTGAACTCAAGGAGGGCAGGGTGGGTCCTGAGGCTCACTAGACTGATTGCACCCAGACAAGAGACTATCAAATCCTGGTGGTGGCAGACAGAAGGTTCCCTGCGAAGAGACTGTAGTACTCGCACAGCCACCAATGCTTATGGCAGATAAGTGAGTTATTGCTTGAGGGTACCTGAGATTGACTGAGTGAGTGCCTTATTCTTCAGCCAGATCGCCCTTCACTCTCCCTCTCCACCCGCAGCTTAGCTCATATCCTGATCATGTGGGCTAAGGACTCACCACAGTGCATAGTTGCATCTGGCGCAGCAATTGACCCTGCCACCTCCGTGGGGGGCCATAGGAGGTGGTGGTCATGCGAAGCTGGGACTGACAGGGGCTGTGAGGTGTGAGGAAGGACATGGTGGGAGGAAGTGGCCCATGCCTAACGCAGCTTAATAAAATGGACAAGTATGCTGTTACACTTCCAACTCCGGCGGCTGGAGCTGGAGGGGGGTACCATGAAGGACCCGCAGGAGAGAGGGGATAAGCCCAGCTGGGAACACTCTTTGGGACAGATAATGGGTGCCATACGAGACCGAAAAGGAAAGATAAGAGCCTAAATGTGACTCAGTCACAGTAGATGTTGCCCTCCTCAAGGCAGACTGTCGCAGAATAACAGATAAGGTGACAGCCTCAGAGACTGACGTTGCCTTCTAGTTGGTCTCCCCCAAGTCCCTCAAAGAGAGGGTGCAATGACTAGTAAAGGAGTATGTGCTTATGGTGGCTAAACTTGAGGATCAGGAGGGGAGAGCTAGACGGAAAAATATTTGGGTTGTCGGGGTCCCCAAAAAGAAGGAGGGGCTCAGTGTGGAGCCATTTTTGGAAGATCTTATAACAAAGCAACTCAGGCCGAAGAGACTCTCCTATTTTTTTAATTTTTCATGCTCAAATGGATGCATACCCCCCCCACCAAAGCCCGAGGCCCCACGAGAACCATTATCAGAAGAGTGTTTAACCATGAAGATTGCGATGCCATCCTACAGACAGCCTTCACGATGGGCGATGTATAATTTGAGAACACAATGATGAGCTTCTTTCCATACTTTACACTACAGTTGCAGAGGCAGGGTTGCAGCTTTATGGAAGTGAAAAAAGCACTGTGTGCAGAGGAATATAAATATGTGATGCTGTTCCCATCCAGGCTTTGATTCATTGCGGAGGGCTAAGCCTGGCCCTCCGTCACGTCAGAGGAGGCAGGGGCTGGCTAGAGGGCTGAAATGTCACAGAAGGCTGGAGGCAAGGGGTCAGAACACCTGGAAGAGACAGTGGATCAGGAGGAGCAGTAAGACAGTGGGAGTGCATGCAGATTGCACACTGTACTGGATGCAGAGCGGCACTTGTAGCCACATGGTACAGCTGAGTGTGAGCTGTTGTGAAACTACATGGAGGTGGCAGTGTGTGTCTCTTATGGGATGCAGATCTGCGACTTGGCTTGGGACAACATCTCCAACAACGGGTCGCTAACAATTTTGGTTCCAAAAAGTAATGGTATTTTTGTTTAATTATTTCTTTGGGAGGCAATTTCAAGCCAACCTGTGATTTGAATATGTTGTGGAAGGGGTGACATGCATACTGTATATTGGGGTGGTGGACAGTTTGGAGCTTGCTTTGCAGGGGGTTAGGTGGGGGGAGTTAGAGTACTATAGGCTTATGGTTTTTTGAACGTGCTATTGTTTTGTTTCAGCTGTACTGCAGCGCAGATGCATGCAGAAGATCTTAAGGAGGCTAGGAAAGGAAAGGATGTGGATGTCCTGATAATTATTCTTCCCTGGGGCAGTATGGCACATGTTAGGAGCACAACTGGCCCCATCTCTGTGCGAGCAATGCCGCAAGATAAAAACCTGAAGGTGATTACCTGGAATGTGAATGGGCTCAGGAGTAAGATCAAGAAACTATGATACTGCAATATTTAAAGAGTCACTCCCCTGATATCATACTGCTGCAGGAGGCATGCCTTAAGGGCAATCACTATAAAGCGCTGGACAGATTGAAGTTCACCATGGCGGCCCATGCAGGCTATACGGCAGACTCTAGGACAGATGGGGATATTGTTAAAGAAATCTCTACCCTACACCCTGCACGGCACGTGATGTGACCCATCTGGAAGATTTGTGGCACAGTCTGGCAGTTGGAAGGGACTTACATTAAACCTTTGCTCCACCTATATCCCACCAAGATTGCGCCTACAGATGTTTCCGGAATTGGGCCACTAGGTTGTCAACTGGCATCCTTATTCTGGGGGGGTGCATGAATGCTGTGACAGTCCCCGGGGCTGAGAGGGCGAGGCAAATCGGAGGTTAGGGGAAAGCTAGTCCCCTACCATTGTTTATGGAGACATTGGGCTTGGTGGACCTGTGGCGGGAAGATAAGCTTTGTGCACAGATTTCGACATGCGAACGTCAAGGCGTGGGGCATTTCAGACAATTCTGAGTAGAAGCCACATTCTATTTGTCGGCGTCTAGTGGAAATGCAATCCCGCGATTCAATCCATGGTATTTGAAAGATAAGACAGAGATGGCACAGCTTAGAGAGGTTGCTGAGCTGTATTTCCAAGAAAATAAGGGAAAATAGACTCCATTGGTGATCTCTGGGAGGAATTTAAGGCAGTAATAAGGGGTCAGTCACTCTTCATGATTGCCAGAAGGAAGAAGGCTCAGCGAGACATCCATGAACTAGAATGCAGTTTACTTACACAAGATGATGTGGGTGATAGACACCGGCTCTGCCTCAAGCAAAGTGAGTTTTGGGAGGTGGGGGAGAATGCAGTCCAGGCACACACCCTGGCTACCTAGTGTTGGTTAGATGATATACATATGTGAAACAAGGTGGCTAAATTGCTGGCATGGCTTGAGAAAAGGGATCGGGGTTGGAACTGGGTGCTGGAAATATTAGATAGTGCAGGTGAGGAAGACCAGTGTGGACATTGTGAATGTATTTGCATCCTGCTATGAAGAGGTCTACACCTCTACTTCCACTGTAACATCTGTGGACTGTTGTGAGTTCCTCAGAGATATACAGATCCAGCCTTTGGCCGATGAGGACAAGGTGGTGATCTCACTGTAGTGAAAATTTTAACTGCACAGAGAGACCTGCATTACGGAAAGGCTATGGGCCCAAATGGTTTTCCTATGGAACTCTATAAAGAAATGGGCAATAATTTGTCTGGACATATGATGTTTCAATCAGCATTTCAGAAGGGGGGGGAGTTACCACTAGACCCGCATATGGCAACCATTGTGGTGGTCGCCAAATAGGATAAAACGTTGCCTGACTGCACGTCATATCTACTGCTCTCTCTGCTTAATGTTAAGGTCAATGTACTAGACAAAGTCCTGGCAACTTTGCTCCACAGACTGATAACTACAGTAATTCACCCTGATCAATCGGTCTTTATGCTACATAGAGGGACATGACTCAATCTGAGACTTCTGTGTGCTTTGCTTCATAAGATGCAGGAGGCCCACAGAGACCCGGCGGCGGTGCTCTACCTTGACACCAGGATGGCATTCAATAGCATAGAATGGAACTATCTGCTTGTGATCATGAACTGCCTATGTTTTGGCCCTACGTTCTGTGCTTAGATTCAGCTCCTGTATATGGGCCTGGTAGCAAGGGTGATGGTCAACATGCTGTCACAAATCTTCAGCGTGAGTAAGGGTATGAGGCAGGGTTGCCCACTGTCACCAAATATCTTTTCACTTGTGCTTTAGCCATTGGCCGTCTGGGTTCATAGGGACACTCTCTTACGCGGGTGAACTGCAGCGGTGATTGTGAGGAGCGTATATCATTATACATGAATGATATGCTGCTGTACCTCTCACAAACAACTATGTCCGTGGACAGGGTGCTGCATTTCTTCCACATTTTTGGAGATCACTCTGGCTACTGCATCAAATGGAGTACGTCCTGCATTTACCAGTAGGTGGGTAAGGTGCCTGTCCAGCCACTGAGGAGTAACATACCCTTGGCGCTCGAGGACTTCACATATCTGGACCTATATGTCAAATGGGATGCCACAGAGTTTCTGGGGTGGAACCTTTGTGAGCTATTCAACAGGTTTCATCATGTGAGTCACTGGAGAACTCTGCCATTGTCCTTAATGGGCAAGGCAGCCCTATACAAGATGATCGCTTTACCCCGATTTTTATATGTGCTCCAAAAAAAAACATTTCCGATGCAATTAAGATCACAAAGTCCACCTACCTCTGTGGGACGGAGGAGGCCCAAGGAAAACTTTTCACATGCTGCAGGGGGGTGTTTATGATGGTGGCCTAGCCGTTCCAGACATTCTCCAATACTACTGGGTCTCGCAGCTAATAGTACTAAACAATTGGGTTTAC
Source organism: Lissotriton helveticus (assembly GCF_964261635.1). Classification (NCBI taxonomy): domain Eukaryota; kingdom Metazoa; phylum Chordata; class Amphibia; order Caudata; family Salamandridae; genus Lissotriton; species Lissotriton helveticus. The sequence goes on along the minus strand of NC_136061.1, from coordinate 283,045,082 downwards.
GGGGATCTGCAGGAGCCGGCGATACGGCTGGACAGGGAAGTGATAGGCCCCAGAGACTACCCTGCACTGCTATATAGGTAAGTACGGAGAGAGTCCCTACTAGTCTATACTTGAACGGTTGTGGGAGTTTGGTCATAAGCCACGAAGTTCCTGGGATGGGCTGGCAAATTAACGGAACAGACCTCCTGTGGGATAGTGATTTACTCTCGGAGGTGTGCGCCCTGACGGGTTTCTCCAGGTGGGGGCTCCTGGGCATTGACCGCCTGGGAAACTTATGGAAGGGTCTGAGCCCCTTGCATTTGAGACACTACAAGTTGAATATAGCTTGGCGGACGCGGAATGGTATCGCTACCTACAGGCGATGCATGCCCTGAGGGTGCACTTTACTGGAGATGAGCAACTGGCGGAATCATCCCCATTGGAGGATAGGCTTTGGCTTGATTCCATGCTGGATAAGGCCATCTCACTAACATACAGGAAGATAATGGATACCACCCCAGATACACCGGGCACCCTGAGAGACAAGTGTGTGGCTGACTTGTGGGAGCTGGATGAAGATGAATGGGGTGGCCCTGCAGGGCCCAAGAGTTATTGCAATAAGAACGGGGGTTCGATTGGTCCAGCTCCATATCCTGCACAGGTCCTATTATGCTAGAACACTGCTAGACAGGATAGAGAAGAATGCGGTTGTCGAATCTTGAGAGGCTTCCAGCAAGAGGGTACCTTTATACATATTATGTGGGCATGCTCAGTTATCTAGACCTTCTGGGAGGGAGTGATATCCTGGGGTGTGCCAAAGGAGGTCCTGATGGATGCAAAGTTGCTTCTCGTGAATGTACACGGGGAGTGTAACCGGCCAAAATACTCAAAGTTGTGGTTGGAGGATGAGGCAGGGGTGGCCAAAAGGAATGTGGCAAGGTCGTCGGGCTCACTGACCCCCCCCCAGGGATTCATGATGGATAGAAAGACATAAATTGGTGCCAACAGGTGAACAAAGTTGTGTACAAGAGCAGGGGGTGCCCCAAAAAGTTGGGGAAAGTATGGAGTGCCTATCATGAACAAGGAGAACCCTAGGAGTAGATGGGATGGAGTTGTTGCGATCAAGATGTATGTTGTGACGAGGGTCGAGCATCTAGGATGAGCATTTGTTTAAGACCACCAGTTCCCAATGTGCTAACATGCTGTATCAATGAATGCTATTTCAGTGTGTCTCACTCTTAAATCTGTTGACTACAATGCGTTTGCTACTGTATTCTAAAAAAAATTAAAAAGAGGTTTAAAAAATATAAAATATTATCTTAGGCATCTGCTAACTGATGAACCAGAGCATCCATGTCCAGATAAAAATGCTATCCCACTTCTGACACTACTTTGTGGAAAGTGGGTAAATACATCTTCCACATGTATGACTAAAGGTTGATTATTTGCAAATTTATTTTTCTCATTTTGTATACCTTTCGAGCATGTTCAGACATACACATAAATGTTCCTTTTTGGTTTCTTTTCCTTTCTCTTGTAGGTTACAGGAAGGCACACTCCTCTCCAAAGAGCGTCCCTCAGGAAAAAAAATAACACCAGGTCAGTACAAGAAATAATGAGAATCTCATTATCTAAAAGCCCCTTTTTCCCTACGTTTCCTTTCATTTTTCTCTATCATCGCTTTCCTTTCACTAAAGTATAGGTTTGAGAGAATAAATATTTCTCATCTTTGTTGACTTTCTAACGGTGTTTCTTTCTGTTTTCCTTTCCCGCAAGCTTCAGTCCTTGAAAGTAAAATTACTATCAATATATCAGATTTCATTGATGCATTAATTCCACATTGACACCCCAACTTATCTCCCTTTATTTGAGTATACTCCACCAAAAAAAAACATCTGATTATCTTAAACTTTTCTGTCCTTACATCACCCACCTGCATGGCCACAATTTTCCTAGGTAGTGGTGGGATTATAGATTTCACTAAGCTCAAGAGGCAACCTCCTCTCCTCAGTCCCCTCTCAAATTCCTCCCCTCCGCCCTTGGTGTTTGGCTCCCACTCAGTCCGTTTGGCGAAGTTCTTGACCTCGAAATTCTGCATGGTACGAGTTCCACCTTCTTGCTCCAGGGTTCTATGTTACTTCCTCAGTTCAATTAGCTTTTCTTTATCCTTAGAGTCTGCTTTTCTTTTTAGTCCTTCTTCCCATTTCTGTGTCTCTATCCACCTTTTATCTTTTCCTGCTTCTGTCTTTCATTTCTATGTTATTCTCATGCTGTTGCCCTTCTTTTACTTCTCGGCCTTTATTATCTGAAGACCCACACCTCTCTGCCTAGTCAGTAAACCCCACTGTATTGGGGCAAATGCTGCCCTGATCCTTCCAGATCCCGAACATCAGGCCAGATTTACTGTTACTTGGAGACAGATCTTCAAAGAAATGGTGCAGTCCTGCTCTGGTGCACATTGTCTGCTTAGAGCCAATGCAGGGACCCTAGCACCAAAGTACAAGAGTACATTGTGGTCAGGGTAGCTTTTGTGCATAGAGGGTATAACAAGGAGGAATGAAGGTGTTTCTACTCATTATTCCAACCTCAGGGAGGCACAGAATTTTGGCACAAATCCATGTCTACAAGTCTGTAGAAATTGATTATTGTCAGATTCCATGGGTGGATGCACGGGAATGCCCATTCACCACCCATGGAACTTCATCTTGAAGCAAAGCAACACAAGGAAGCATAATACACTGTTATTTTTTTTACAACAACACAAATAGCTATTGGAATTGCTTTGCAAATACCAAAAAGGATTTTGCGTCTGGTCTGCATTCAAAATGTAAAACAAACTTGAAGTAAAACGTTCCTAATTTTTTGCCATCATTTATAGAAAGATTAAAGGAATTGGGACACAATACATCCCTCTCCATAGACTGTTAAATCTATGCCAAGAAAAAAGGAGTGTGCTGTGTGTTTCTGTAGTGAATGATATTGGAACATGTAAGGAATTCTTTTTTGGGATGACTATGCCAGAAATTAGAGGAGTTGGGAATGGTTTGCCTAGTCTTTTGACAGGATATATTGAGATTGTTATATTTGTTTGGTGATTCGACACATGGAAGTAAGAAGGAAAATAGCTGTCAGTGTGAGGAATGTGTCCTCTCAAATTCTGACTTTGCCGTGGAATATGAAGTAATCGGTCCAGTAATTTAATTTGCAAAAAAGGGATTTGGCAGAAAAGGAGATTGAGTGGTTTACGATGCACAAGAACGTTTATTGCTGTGAATGTATTTTTATATGAGGAACAATGTTTCAATGCTTGCGGGATATCAGATTTGATAGTTTTAAAAAGATTTTCTATTGAGTTCCTCAACAGTGTACATTATGCAGGTCTAGAACACCGCTTATTGCGAAGAATTACATCATCATTTACAACCCTCAGTTTTCAGGTTCCCCATCATTAACATAGCTTACGTGCAATCAAGACTTGCAGAGCAGTGCAACACAATTTTCTAAATCCCCCTAATTCTAGCTTGCCACTATAGAGTGGTCGTGCAGTGCCCTGGGAATTTTGGGATACACTGCAATTGTGAGGTGATGTCTGTGGTACTCTATTCACTAATATCAAATAATGATCTTCTATGGGCAGAACTAGGCTTCAGGTATATCCCGTCCCACATGGCTGTGTCTATGGGGTAGTCCAAGTTGTGTTTATTATTCGTTTGTATAGTGTTTCATATCAATTTAATTAAGTAATGGTTTTCTTTTAAGGCGTTCTATCATTAGTGTCTCAATTTTGCTTGAATGACTGGGTCAGTTCGTCCTACTGTCCACTATGGGGCTTTGTTCAGCCTTCTCTTTTCTTCCCGCCTAAGGCCCAGGTTTATCAAGGGCTTGCCGCTGTCCTTGCGTCACACAAGGTGGTGCAAGTGCAACGCAAGCCCTTAAGTGAGAATTGCTATGCCACCTTGTGTGGCTTTGCATGGCATAGTAAATCTGGAGTAACACAAAGCACTGCAAGTCGCTGTCTTCCGTTACTCTGCCCAGGAAAGGCGCACTCCCACATTCACAACCTGCCTACACCGTCAATCTCGCTGACTTTGCCCAGAACCCTGACGCCCGTCCCAGAATTTCTCTCCCTCCTCACTTAGACACCAACCCCACCTCTCCTACTCCGAACTCCTCGAATAGGAACATTACAATACCGACCCCTAGCATACAACCTCCCCCCTCTCCAAGTCCCATGGACTCCATACAACCCCACACCCCTGCTCAACCTCCCTCCTTAGACCCCAGTCATCCTCGATCCCTGCCTAAAACCTTAAACTTCCTCAGCTCTATTGCACAGCAACTGAACAGAATGGAGCAGAAAATGAACTCCCTCGCTGCTGATTTCCTTTACCGGCAACAGGACCTTCTCAACAGGGCCAAGCCACCGTGCTCCCTCCCCCCGAGATGTTGTACTCCCTCTTCACTCAATACATCTCACTTAGCCCCACAGAGCACCCCTCGACCCTCCAGCCCATCATCGAGCCAGGCGCCCAGTCCCAGCAGTGATAGCCAACTCTTTTCGGTACAGAAACCGATGGAGCGCTATGACCCTAACCTCGCGTTAGACCAGACGCCAGCCCCTGTCCACATCCCTGTTATTATCAGCACTAACAAAATCGCAAATTCTATCCACTCACCTAGACCCCCTACTCAATACACCTCTATCCACCCAACTCCCCCCATCATCGAGGCTCCCCGACCTCTCTCTTGCATGCTCCTAAATTGCAGGTAAGTTGTACAACATGCTACTGACATTGTTGAAGCTCTTCTCGCTGCAGAAATTGACATGGCCTTCCTCACAGAATCCTGGCTCAATGCCCACTCCACCCCCATTCTTGACATTCTCACTCCTCCAGGGTACAACCTCATCAGACAAGGCAGGCCGATCAAAATTGGGAGGGGACTAGCCATCATTCATAGAGACGGATTACAGATTACCAAACTCAATCCTGCAGAATACCTATTTTTTTAATACCTAGGCGTCGAACTCACCACCAAGGGCACCCTACCCATCAAATTCCACACCATCTACCATCCTCCTGGAGAGCGTACCCTATTCCCCAAAGAACTAACAGACCTAATAACACGATTCTCCCTGTCAGACACCAAAGACGTGTTCTTGGGTGACCTCAATTGTGGTAAATAAATAAATAATACCTCTCTTTTTGACTAGACATATATCATAACAGATAGCTCAATAAATAAGAGTCAAGATTCGAGGTAGTAGGAGTTTTGCAGGTTTAATACAGCATAAGGACAGGAACAGGACAACCTGCATAGGAATAGGATGACAGGGCCCAGCAGCTGCTGGGGCTGGATCTGGGATGAGCGCGCTGACTTTTAATAACAATACATGAGCATATATACATAACGCAAACACATAGCATTACATTGCAGTAGGCGTAGCAGTGGGTGGAGCAGAAGGCGTGACGCGTAGCAGTCGCGAAAGATAAGGGCGAAAGTAGGTGTAACTGGGCGTATACATAGACATGTGATGCAAACGTAACAGAATATGTCATGAATAGGGCGGAAACCATGGAGGGGGCTACCTAAGGAGCCGGGACCTCTAACCTGATGGTGCGCGCAAACTAGCAGTGACGTGTTACTAGGAGAAGCTGGGGGCTATGAACTCTGTGCTAGGAGCAGAGACTGAAGTCTGGAGAGTCAGGGCGACATGTACCTAAACAGTATCTAGTATCTGATGTTTAGAGAACATGTTGATATAAACTAGAAGTCAGGAGAGGAAAGGCTAACTTGATTCTAAGACTGGACCATGCATTATTCTACATGTAGTGCGTGATGAAGAATATTAAATGACCATTAAATGCAGTATTTCTCTAACGTGGAGACGTGAAGGCTAGACAATGACGGAAACTATTGATGCGATTCAGTAGTTTAGGAATGCAGAGGAGGAGGACTGAACTGATAACTGGAATCATAACATATTCTTGGCAGACTCAGAGACTGAGCCAGGCTGGGCCGGGCACTGCGAGGTAGGAAGTAAGTGAAGGGTCGAGGATACAGGTGGGGGCTGTATCGCTCCTCAGCGAAGTTGCAGGAGACAGGAGCTGAATCTGGTGTCCAGGCCCTTTTGAGGCCTAGAAACGGGGACTTTATAATAGAATAACGTGCACACTGAGAAACGTGGCAACGTAGCTTTACATAGGCCTGATATTCGTAGTATTCACGAGGGCTGGAAACTGGCATACTAGAGGTGGACACAACTGTAATTGCGTCATTAATCGAACATGGGGAATGCATATGCATATTTAATCATGCACACATAACATATGATGGATGACACGTAGGGACACAGAACATGGCAAAATTTACTTTTCCACATTCCCTCCTTGTCACTACGTTTCCATCAGGAAACATCAATATTCATGATACCATCTATCATTTCATACAGTATCATTTGCTCGTCTCGAATTATCCTGGAACGGGATTTAGAACGGGGCTTGGGACTAGGAATACAAGAGGTAGCACAAATGCCGCAAATCGCAGGGCCACATTGTATACAGAGGCAGCAGCTGAATATGATCGCTACTGCAATACCTAGAAAGGACAATATTTTCCATCCCCATGCGGAAATTATATTCCAGAACCAACCGGACCATGTCCAGGTGCCTGGATCTTGGTGTATCAGATGGGCAATTTTATGGAGTCTGGTTATAGCTGAATAAACAGACGGCGCGTTATTTGGAATGAAAATCCAGCAACTAGATCCGATGACTCTACAGGCCCCGCCCCTATCGGCCAGTATGACGTCAAGGACGAGACGATTCTGTAAAACGACAAATCTCATAGCAGATTGCTCTTCAGTTAAGTTACCTAGAGCAGAGGCAGTCTCATTTACTACAGCTTCGAGGGTTCTGGTTAACCTACGGATTAGCTTACTATTCTGGATAGGTCCTATAAAGAAGAAGAAACCTCTGTTGAAATCTGTATATTGTTCTAGAGCAGTTTCAGTATAATCGACAATTGGGGACTCCCTTTTATGTCTAATGTGTACTAGATGTGTATTTCTATGATAATCAGGTGGGGCTAGGAAAACAGGTGGCAGCAGGAAGGCAATGTAACAGGTTCCCTCCCAATCGAGGGGCAGACGAACATATGCGGTTTGACCACAAATAAAATAAGAATGACGTGAAGCTTTGAAGATAGATTTCCCACTGTCACTATACTTGACAATAGTAGTACAATCACTATGTCCTACGTGTATGGAACCCTTATTTCGGACACATAATTCACCTTTGACTGGCAGTACTGAAATAGCAGGTAAGTCTGGAGTGGTATCAGATTGAACATTCAGGACCATAACATTCGACGAATAATTACCTAAATTATACACTTCATTTTCTAGATCTAAACCTGTTCGGTGGGGAAGACCTTGTTTGTCTGGAAAACATGTACTGTTAAGAAAAGACATATCCGTTGAGGATGACGTTAACGTGGACCATGCTCCACACGAACCATTATGTGAGAATGGATAAGGAAAAAGTGGCAGAACTCCCTTCTGTGTCTGGAAAGGGGGGAGTCGACCACACACCCAACAATTAGTGGTATTGCTGGACTGGTGTGAGTAATGTAACATGCGGATGAATGAGTTATTTCGCATGGGGAGGCGGTAAGAGAGTTCATGAGGAGGCAGATCACTAAACGTGTGCTCTACTGTAGCATTAGCAGACTTATTTACATGAAGAACTGGGAAATACAAGAAAAATGCATAACTGGTGCAGGAAATCATAATGCTGAGAAATAATATGAAACATAGAAAAACGATACATCGGATTGAGTTTTGACTAACTCTCTCACTATGGGGGTCTATTTTGTACATGTCAGAAACAGTCTAACCGTTTCACCTAGGGGAGGACTTAGACAATCAAACTGACTGACTTATTTTACTAGACCGGAGTTTTAACTTATACTCCTGTTGCGGAGTTTTCTCTAACAGGGGAGGGGTTGTAGCAATGTCTTTTGCGGGACAGTCCTTGAGAACAATATTTTGGCAATCCTTCAAATCCTGGGAAATGTTCTTTAAGACGGGTTTCAGTCCATTAAAAAGTTTAATATGAGAAAGGTGCACCCAGCCTTTGCGTCCTTCCAACTTCACGGCTGTACGGGTGGTGAGGAGGACCTGTCGGGGCTCTTTCCAACGAGGCTCCAGCGGACTTGATCTGTCAAAGTTGCGGACCATCACCATGGATCCTGGAACGATTTCATGCGGTGCCACCTCGGTATTGTCTGGAAATGCGGCGGCAACCTGTGAACGACATGAGTTGAGGGCAGACATCAAGGAAGCTAGGTAATCTGTCAGCATATTACTTGAAACATCGGTAATACTTCGGGGTCTAGGAGTACCCCACATGTTAGGGGGGCGGCCGAAAACGACCTCGTACGGGGACAGACCTGATCTGGAATGTGCGACCATGCGCATATAAAATAAAGCAACTGGCAGAGCTACTAGCCAGTCCACACCTTTTTCTTTGCATACCTTTGCAATACGGATTTTCAGAGTCTGATTATGTCTCTCTACGAGACCGGCTGCTTCAGGGTGGCGTACACAATGAAACTTCCACTGGTACCCTAGCAAAAGGGAAACATGCTTCATGAGTTCAGATGAGAATGGCTGGCCGTTGTCAGAATATACGACTCTAGGGAGTCCATAACGGGGGAAGAACTCACGAACCAACTGCTTAGCAGTGGTCGTGGCTTTGTAATCTGGGACTGGATATGCTTCTGTCCACCTGGACAGAGCGCATACAACTACAAGGACATACTTGAAACCTCGACATCGCTCCATCTGAATATAATCCATCTGGAGGACTTCAAAAGGGTGGTCAGGGGGCTGGAATCCACCTTGTTCCACCGGGACACTTTTACCTGGATTAAACTGACAACATATCATACAGGTACGGACTTTCTGCTTGGCTGCAGCTCGTAAATGCTTGTTGAACCAAATGTTCTGGATACTGTCTAACATAGCTTTTTCTCCTAAATGTGCTGGACTATGTGCGGTATTAATAATAACTTGAACCATAGAGTCGGGGAGAAACCATGTGGCTCTACCCTTCGTTAACCATCCTTGATCTGTCTGGACCCCTCCTTGTTCGGACCATTTCTTGATTTCTTCAGGAGTAGCATGTAACTGGATATCTATGACATCTTGTGTAGGGTCCTTAACTGTCATACATGTAGTCGGATCTGGAGTGTGTGTCATGTTAACTGGAATGTCTAGAGTCTGTGCTGTAAGCTTGGCTGTGCGATCTGCTAGATCATTACCTTGGGAAATAATGTCAGTAACTTTCGTATGTGCTTTGCACTTCATGATAGCAATAGATGTCGGTAAGTGTATGGCATCTAACAGAGCTTGAATAAGGAGACCATGCTGAATCTTGGTTCCATGAGAAGTCATGAAACCTCTCTCCTGCCAGAGCACTCCGAAGTCGTGTACAACTCCAAATGCGTAACGTGAATCTGTGTAAACATTAACTTTCAAGTTCTTGGCGTGTATGCAGGCTTGTGTCAGAGCAACTATCTCTGCTGCTTGAGCGGACAGGGTATCAATACGGTGTGTTTCAATACCTTCGGTGTCAGTAGTCACTGCATACGCGGCGACTAGTTCTCCTGTACTAGTTCTTAGGCATGAACCATCCACATAAAGTGTCAGGTCGGGGTCTGGTAACGGAGTATCTGTCAGATCTTGTCTTGGCTTTGTCGTAATGTTAACTACTTCCACGCAATCATGTGTGGCTGGATTTGAAGTAACTGATGGTAACAATGTAGCAGGATTTAAAATGTTGCAGCGTCTGATTTCTATGTGTGGCTGGAACAGTGTCAATTCATAACCTGTTAAACGTGCAATTGTCAAGTGCTGAGTTTGTGTTTGGTTTAAAAGAACTTCCACGGAATGTGGAACTTGTACTGTCAAGGAGTGTCCTAAGACTATGGAATCACTTTGTCTGATAGCTAGTGCTGTGGCTGCAACTGACTTGAGGCACGCAGGCAGAGCCTGGGCTACAGGATCTAATGTGCTCGAAAAATAAGCACAAGGCTTGTATTGTCCTGCTTGATCTTGTGTGAGAACAGATAATGCTGTACCTTCACGTTCAGTAACGAAAAGTGTAAAAGGCTTACTGTAGTTCGGTGTCGCTAGAACTGGAGCTTGGCATAGGGCTTTCTTTAACTCATTGAAACTAAGTGTATGTTCAGATGTCCAAGGGAGGACAGTCGATACGGCTGCCTCCTGTGTCGTTAACTGTATCAGTGGTTTGGCTAGAAATGCATACTGAGGAATCCATTGTCTGCAGTAAGAAGTAAGGCCAATAAAAGCACGTACCTCCTTCTGTGTCTTGGGCTGAGGAAGACTCGCTATTAACTGGATACGGTCTGGTGTCAACTGCCTACCCCTCTTGGACAGCAAGTGTCCTAAGTAGACCACTTGCTGGACACAGAATTGAAGCTTAGAAGGGGACACCTTGTGCCCCATCTCGGCTAGGAAATACAAGACTGTAAGGGATGCTTGCTCGCAAGCACGTTCAGAACGGGCTGTGATCAGTAGATCATCGACATACTGGAGCAGGGCAGTGTCAGTTGGCATGTGAATGTTGTCTAGTTGTCTCTTGAGTGCTTGACTGTAAATACTAGGACTTTCTGTGAAACCTTGAGGAGCTCGTGTAAACATATAGCTCCTTCCATTTAAACAAAATCCGAAAAGGAACTGGCTGTCTGGATGAATAGGAACACTGAAAAATGCGTTCTTGAGGTCTATGACAGTGAAGAACGTGGCTTCGGAATCAATGGCCGTTAATAGGGAAGAGATGTCTGGGACAACTGGGTACTGCGGAATAATACATTTATTAAGCTCTCGTAGGTCAATCACTAATCGATATACTGGGGGTGCATTTGGATCAGTACGTTTCATGACTGGAATGATCGGAGAATTACATACATTGGAGTCAGTTTCTACAACCACTCCTTGAGCCATAAGCTCGTCAATAATTTTGGATAAGGCTGCTACAGCCTCAGGTGGCAATCTGTACTGTCTGATTCGTGGTAACACTACACCTGGCTTGAGAGTCACACGATAGGGTGTGATTTGCATGTAACCTACATCAGTTGGACCTTGTGCCCACAGATGCTGCGGAACATTAGACAGTCTTGAATCAAAATCTCGTAATACATAGTGACCCTTAAAGTCACGTAGGAACAATCGTATTCCCTCTGGGGAACAGCATATAACTGCACCTAACTCTTTCAGTGTCTTAATGCCTAATAGGTTTTCTGGACATGACTTAGTAAGTAACAGATCAGTAGTGCGGGACAATGGACCTACTTCTAGAGTAACTGGCTTTGATATTTCATTTACGATGGGTTTTCCTGAAAATCCAAGGGAAACATTTCTTGAGCCTGAGAGCGGAGCCCCTGGAACTTCGGCGTGACTAATTGTGGTCCTACTTGCCCCTGTATCAATCAAAAACTTTCTGTCTTTCCCTAATACTTGACTATGAACATAGGGACCTTCTTGATCTACAGGTATCTCGATGAGAGGCAAGCCTACCTCCCTCTCTAGGCTGTTTCCTGAATACTGCTGGTACTCTGGATACTCAGACTGTGCATACTGGTACATCTGCGAGGTAACATGCTGTGTTGCAGCAATAGGCTGCGGTGCTGGAACTGTCTGTGGTGCATTCTGTGACTGAGGAATCTGTGAAACTTGTTCTTGTCTAGGCGGACGTGGTCTTTCTTTAGTCTTACCAGTAGCTATGTTGTGTTTCAGAACTGCACACTCATTTATAAAATGACCTGGCTGTTTACAATAATTGCAGTTCCCTTTAACGGGAGCTGCAGGATGACTGGCTTGATTCGGACCCCTCTTCTGACTGTCTTGAGGAACAGATTGTGCAACTAGTACTTTCATTTTCGTGTCTTTCATACGTTTTCTTTCGTGTTCTTGCTCTTCTCTGATTCTGTTCTGGTGGTATTGAAGCATCTGCAACATCTGGGACGGGGTATTAGCTTGCCAGGTACTTTCGACTTTCAGAACTCGATTTTTAATTTGTGGGCTTGAATTCTCGACTAATTTAGTAACAAAAAGGTGAGGGTATGACTCACTACTTGTCTTGAGGCCACTGTTGATGCTAAAACATTTTTCAAATCTAGAATAAAAATCACTAATATCTTCGTCTTGTTTCTGTTTACAGGCTGAGATTGCATCCCAGTCTTCTTTTCTAGTTGTCAATAATCTGGGTAAAACTTGTATTAATAATTCTGGTAATTCTTTACATTTATCTCCAAGACCGGTACCTGGTACTCGTGCCTTGTCTTCAGCTTCTAGAACTGCCCAATCGATCTTTTTCTCTCCCACCTCCCATTCTTTTTCCTTGAGCTTTTCATACACCCCTGCAGGCAGCAGAACCTTTAACATTTTAATTATATCTGGATATGTGTATTCTCCCATACGGAGCATGTCTTTTAGTTCTCTATGGAACCCTGCTGGATCTTTGTCATGACAGGGAATTAATTTCTTCATCTCGAGGAGTTCCATCTTTGTAATTGGAGTGTAAACAAACACTCGTTCTAGTTCGCCACCCGTTCCTCTAACTGGGTGGACTTCTCGTAACGGATTCTGTCTTTCCATGTAAAATGGTTTACTTTCTGGGGGTGAGACATGAACAAAATGCGGGTTCAGAAACGTTCTATATTTGTGACGCTGTTCTAGAATGACACTAATTAAGTCGGTACCTAAACCTTTCCATCTATACTGGAGTAACTCGTTCAGGACATCATGTAACGGGCCTGGATCAGAGTGCTGACCCTCATACAATGTAATGAGGTGCTGAATCATATACATACCCACCAGTCGTTGCTCGGCTGGGGGCATTTTCAGAAACATTTGTGCCACTATTTCGTCTGGAAAAGTGGTAGAATCAGTAATCCATCGGACTGCTGATCGGGCTAGTTCTTGTTCATGCATGGTACTTAACTCACTGTAACCGATTCGTGATTTCAAAATGTGATCGGTAGCTTGAAACACTTGTTCTAGTGAACCTTGTTCTGGTGCTGGAGAATGAAAAATAGACTTGTGTTCTAGGCGTAAATGGCGATCTGGAAATCTAGATTTTCCTACATACGCTATTCTGGCGGGATTCTCGTCCTCTACCTCTTCAGTATCAGAGTTACTTTCTTTCTCGCTTACTTGTGCTGCTTTACGTTGTTCGTGTATCTTTATTATTTCTCTACGGATTTTCTTGTACATACTCTCCACAGCACCGACGGTCTTGTGCTTACCCTCGGCTATATTATCACTCCACCTTGTCAGGGTTTTCATTTCGGCCGGATCTTTAGACGGGTAATCTTGTTCTCTTATTAGACAATTGATCAGAAACTTTAATATCATGAGCTGGATCTCGGCTTTCCTTTGAGACATGGCCTCGCTAATGCTTTCTGGATCATCCCCTGTACGGATGAAACGATATATTCTGTCTAGATCTTCTTTCATATTCGGTAAGGTGACTAGATACTCGGCCACCTTTCTTACGCGGAATGAATATAAAACCATATTATCCTCGCCTGGGACTGGATCATAGCCGCATTCGGCAAGGGATTTTCTTATTTCTGCTACAGTCTGATGTCTGGGCGTACGCTGGGACGCTTGTGCATGTAATTCGGCTGTCGTTAAACGCTTGTGTGGCGGCGGGGTTTGAGGAGTACCTCCCCCTGCGGCCCCTAAACTAGAGTCGTCTACTGAGGCTCTTCGTCCTGGCAGAGTGGGAAATGGAAATGTAGGCTGGACTTGTATGGCGGGCTGGACCGGGGGTACCGTAACAGGTACTCCGGTGTCTGGAGGAGCGGGAAGTGCCTGATTTACAGGGACTGGTGGAGCGCGAACAGGATTTGCATATTCTGGGACTGTGTCGTCTAAATAGGACGAAATAAAAATATCAGCTGCGGTCTGTTTGTGACGTAGCTTGGTCGGAACTAATGGTGGCGGGAAATTACTGGATGCCTCTGGGGTCGCTTTTGGCAAGCCCTCGGCAAAGAGAGGATACATACCCCTATCAAGGGCATGCCTCTGTCTGTCTGATTGTTCAGTTTTAACTCGTTCACCAATCTCGATTAATTCCCTTTCTTGGGCTCGTTCCAAGGATTCTCTACTTAATTCTGACTTTCTGATTTCTTTTTCGGTTCTTTTATGAGCTTCTTTACGCCATAACTCGATGGCATCTTTCTGTGATTGTCTGGCTTTCTTTTTCCATAATGCTTCTTCTACTCGCATGATGCACTCGGCATCCCATGTACCCGATACGGGCCATCTATACTTTTCTTCTAACTGTTTGGTATACTCTACCCATAAATCTAGATACAATATGGCGCTTATGCCATGCTTCTGATACATAAAGTGACCTGGACTGTCCCTCGGCGGAACAGGAACTGCTTCTTCTAACAAACCCTTTCTAGTTCTTAGCTGACGTAATCTCGAAAAGAGAGACATTGTAAACTTGAATCGGAACACAATACAATACACGAGGAACAATAACAGCTGGGAAAACAATTCAGGCATACCACGACATTGGAAATACATTGAACAACATCATAACATAACAGTTCGGACAGAATATTACCTGGAATACTGAGAACAGAAACACAAGAATTTCTCGAGAACGGAACAGACTAGAGTTACTGGATGCACTGCTGAAACAGTACGGAACATACCGGTCCCATAAAGGGACGCATCAAGACCCGTATCCACCTAGGTGAACACTTCGTTTGTGAGTCTGTGTACCACCAACCCACGGACCAGAGTCAATTTAGATTGACCCTGTCTAGATACTACCCCAGTAATGGTACTCACCGGGCAGCAAGAACGGAAGGCCTCGGATCGGACTGGACTGCTACGACGACGGACGACGAACTTCGGACTTCAGTTACGGGTGGACCTCCGGATACCTCGGACCTTGGACTCTCGGCTTGGGCTCTGGTCGGGACTCGCCGCGTTCCTCCACCGTCTCGTTTGGATGCTGGACCGCCTCCTCCGTCTCCTCCGTGGGCCTGAGGGATACTTGAAGCAGAAATATCTGCATGTGCACGGTATGGTTCCGTCACGGCTGCAGAGGGTCAGGGGGTCGGCGTGGCTTCACCGACGCGTGGGGAAAGGGCAAGTCCCTGTTCGGGCGCCATTATGTGGTAAATAAATAAATAATACCTCTCTTTTTGACTAGACATATATCATAACAGATAGCTCAATAAATAAGAGTCAAGATTCGAGGTAGTAGGAGTTTTGCAGGTTTAATACAGCATAAGGACAGGAACAGGACAACCTGCATAGGAATAG
Source organism: Lissotriton helveticus (assembly GCF_964261635.1). Taxonomy (NCBI): domain Eukaryota; kingdom Metazoa; phylum Chordata; class Amphibia; order Caudata; family Salamandridae; genus Lissotriton; species Lissotriton helveticus. The sequence goes on along the minus strand of NC_136061.1, from coordinate 283,029,727 downwards.
GATGACAGGGCCCAGCAGCTGCTGGGGCTGGATCTGGGATGAGCGCGCTGACTTTTAATAACAATACATGAGCATATATACATAACGCAAACACATAGCATTACATTGCAGTAGGCGTAGCAGTGGGTGGAGCAGAAGGCGTGACGCGTAGCAGTCGCGAAAGATAAGGGCGAAAGTAGGTGTAACTGGGCGTATACATAGACATGTGATGCAAACGTAACAGAATATGTCATGAATAGGGCGGAAACCATGGAGGGGGCTACCTAAGGAGCCGGGACCTCTAACCTGATGGTGCGCGCAAACTAGCAGTGACGTGTTACTAGGAGAAGCTGGGGGCTATGAACTCTGTGCTAGGAGCAGAGACTGAAGTCTGGAGAGTCAGGGCGACATGTACCTAAACAGTATCTAGTATCTGATGTTTAGAGAACATGTTGATATAAACTAGAAGTCAGGAGAGGAAAGGCTAACTTGATTCTAAGACTGGACCATGCATTATTCTACATGTAGTGCGTGATGAAGAATATTAAATGACCATTAAATGCAGTATTTCTCTAACGTGGAGACGTGAAGGCTAGACAATGACGGAAACTATTGATGCGATTCAGTAGTTTAGGAATGCAGAGGAGGAGGACTGAACTGATAACTGGAATCATAACATATTCTTGGCAGACTCAGAGACTGAGCCAGGCTGGGCCGGGCACTGCGAGGTAGGAAGTAAGTGAAGGGTCGAGGATACAGGTGGGGGCTGTATCGCTCCTCAGCGAAGTTGCAGGAGACAGGAGCTGAATCTGGTGTCCAGGCCCTTTTGAGGCCTAGAAACGGGGACTTTATAATAGAATAACGTGCACACTGAGAAACGTGGCAACGTAGCTTTACATAGGCCTGATATTCGTAGTATTCACGAGGGCTGGAAACTGGCATACTAGAGGTGGACACAACTGTAATTGCGTCATTAATCGAACATGGGGAATGCATATGCATATTTAATCATGCACACATAACATATGATGGATGACACGTAGGGACACAGAACATGGCAAAATTTACTTTTCCACACAATAGCCACTGGAACGACCCAGAAGACTCCAATGTCCTGAACCTCTCCAACCATATGGAAATACATAACCTCAAGCAACTCTGCAATAAACCAACTAACATCAAAGGTGCAACACTAGACGTGACCATAACAAACAACGATCTGCTCTCCTTGAGAGAGATTACTCCCATAGACTGGACCGGCCACCACCTAATCTGTAAGAGATTGACACAGCGGCCAACTACCAACCTAGCTGTGTTGTCAAACCTAGATTCTTAACCAGAAACATCAAAGGAATACCTTTATCCGAACTTGAAGCCAAGATTCATCCCCTTCTCCAACTCCATCCCTCATCATGGACAGCTGACGACCTCACTTCTCACTTCAACTCTAGAATGACAGAGGTCTTAGTCCAAGTAGCTCCTCTCAAACTCAAACAACTGAGGAGTACCAAATCTAATCACTGATTTAACGTGGAGCTGAATGATGAACGGCGCCAACTCAGACAAACAGAAAGGTCTTGGAGACAAAACCCCTCGCCATGCACCTAACACATCTTAGATCTGCTTGACGGTCATACAAAAAACACATCTTCAGTGAAAAGGTGTCTTTTTTCCGCAGCCAACTAGATCAGGCAAAAAACAGACCACGAGAACTCTTCAACATCGTTAAACGCCAAACTAACTGCACTCCCTCTCAAGAAATCGAAGCCACCAATAAGCGATGTGAAGAAATGGCCACCTTCTTCACCAATAAAGTCTCTAAAATTGATCAATCCTTTGTACAAACTGCCAACCCCCCTTCCTCCTTAACCTACCCCCCCTTCAACCTCCCTGGTCCACTCGGAAAGAGCTCTTAACAAGGACAATCAGACCTACCTTTAGCTAAAAAACAATGCGCATTGGTCTGACTTTGAGCTAATGTCGGCAAACGAGGTCTTAAAGATAATTGCCAATCTAAAACCTTCCTCTCACACCATGGACCCCCTCCCTTCGACTATCATAAAAGAACGCAACCACACCATTTCCCCTTTCTGGACAAAAATCATCAACGCCTCTCTCTCCTCAGGCTGTGTCCCAGACTCCCTCCAAATAGGACAAATCACACCCATTCTCAAGAAACCTGGACCTGACCCTAATGATCTTAACAACCTCAGACCTATCTCTAACCTCCCATTCCTTGCAAAAATATTGGAGAAATGTGTCCTCCTCCAACTCAATAATCACATTAATAAGTTCAACCTCATTGATGCCTTTCAATCTGGTTTCAGAAAAGGCTGTAGCACGGAAACAGCTATGCTCAACGTCACCGACGACATTCACAAGGCCCTAGACGAAGGTGATGCCTGCCTTCTCATCCTTATTGACCTATCTGCGGCATTCGACACAGTAAACCATCCAGCCCTTTTGGAGACCCTGTCGAAACAGTCCAGCATTAATGGCACAGTACTAAAATGGTTCACCTCCTTCCTTCAACACCTCTCGCAACAAATTAAAATTAACTCCTGTCTCTCAAAGCCAACTAACGTCACACTTGGGGTCCCACAAGGCTCGATCCTCTCCCCGGCCCTCTTCAATCTCTTCATGGAGCCCCTCACAATCATACTGAAAAAAGCCGGAGGGAATTACCACCTTTACGCGGATGATACCCAAATCTATTTCAGGATCAAGTCTCCCAACGACATCCAACTCCTCAATACCACCCTAACCGAGATACAAACTTGGTTCTATGTGAACCACTTAAAGCTCAACCCAGACAAAACGGAACTAATCATATTCTCTCCAAAAAGTAACCATCGTCCAATCCAAGAGTGGCTCAAGAATCTGGTTGCCCTAAACTGCCCCCTTACCTTATCAGACTCAGTTAAGTCTCTAGACATCACTCTTGACAAAAACTTATCAATGGAGGCCCACATCAAAAACTCATCAAAAAGTGCTCTCTTCTCTCTTAAACACCTCAAGAAACTGAAACCTTTTCTAACCCACAATGACTTCAAGACAGTAGTCCAATCCTTAGTTCTCTCTAAAATCGACTACGGAAACGCCATCCTTACAGGGACTCCAAAGGCCCACCTAGCCCCTCTAAGAGCTGTGCTGAACATGTCCGCTCGACTCATATCTGGAGTTAAAAGATTTGATCACATCACTCCAGCTCTCAACTGCCTTAATTGGCTTCCCATGGAAGTGAGATGTATCTATAAATTGGCCTGCATCACACACAAAACTCTTCACTCTCCTGACCCCAAGTACTTAAATAACAAACTAAGCAGAGCAGGTCAAGCCAGAACACTAAGAAGCTCCAACTCACTCCTTCTTATTCCTCCAAAATTGAAAAAGAAAACCACCCAATACCGATCGTTTTCTGGCAACACTCCCAGGATATGGAACGCTCTCCCTGGAGTCCTCAGATGCAACCCCTCCTTCCCCTGTTTCAAAGGCAGAGCAATAGGCATCCTGTCACAGGGAGGTGTGCCCACCTCCCAGACAGGATTTAGTGTATTGGGGCAGGGTGGGTGTGCTTGCCGGCGCCACTCAGTCTGCATGTGGGTCACATTTGGTGTCCCCATGCATAGTCCAGTTTAAACCAGCTCTGGGAGCCGTTGGCTCCTGCTCTGGTGCAAAACTGGACAAGGGACATGAATTGTCCCAACCCTTTCCTAAGTGTACAAAAGGGCTTACCTGTGGGTGAGTCCCTAGATTCGTTGTGGGCGCAAGAATCAGGTCATACGCCACTTCTTCTCCTCCTGTCTGGGCACTTTGGAGTTCGCTGGGGCTCAACTTCGTCTCCCTTCCCGTCTGCTGCATCGTCTGTGCCTGTGGAACATACGGGAACCTTCCAAGGCCCGTGGACATCAAAGACACCTGAAAGAATCTCCCTTGGAGTGAAGTGTAGTGTAGTTCCTATATTCCCAATAGGCTCTGCGCATTGGAATATTATAGCCTATAGATTAGACATAGGACTAAGGTCTACTAGGTCTCTATCGAATTCACAAGAAGGGATTAGTTTCTGACAACCACATAAACATGACAACTTTGTTTCCCCAAGATAAAACGTATCTTCAGAGTCGTGGAAACAATAGATAGATATTTCAATCGTGCATGCTTCGTTTCACCAGAGGTGCAGAGAAATAGATAGACGGGCGTTTGCAATAAAAAGGTTTTATTGAACAGTCTTCTTTCTCAAGCATAAGAAATGAACTGCTACAATCGTAATACTGGTTGTAAAATATAATACGTACAGTAAAAAGAGTAGGATAAAATAATACTGTAAAAGCATTGTATGGTTCCTAAAACATAGATACATTTATACATAAATAACAAAGGCTAAAAGTACTCAACTGGTGCTTCTAAAATACACCTACCCCGATGTACCTAACCTAAGCTTAGTACGAGGGAAGAAGCAAGTGAGGTGTAGCATAAATGTACTATTCTTTGCCAAGAATCTGTCCAAGATTTCTCTTAGGGTCTCATCAGCTCCGTACCTTAGTTTGGAATGAAGAAGGTCAGACTCAGGAATCGATTTCCCAGCAACCCGCAAGGGTAGCCTGGAAACACTGGAGCTGGATCTCTCTGCAGGAAAAAAGACAGCGTCTCTCAGTGCGTCGGCACTTGCAGTAGCAGGATGCGTCGGGCAAGTAGATAGTCAAACTGCTCCAAACCACCGTGTGTTTGGTAAGGCAAGTGTGGGCATATTTATACCTTGAAGTTGCCGAGTTTGACGTAAAGGTGGACATAATAACGTCATTAAAGACTCTCAGTTCTTTGAAAACTCCATGAGTTCTTGGACAAGTCAGTTCTCGAGCAAGGGAAAGTCCCTAGCTGCTATAGCCGAGTTTTCCAAGAAATCGTTGTAGATTTTCGGAACTAGTGGAAGTAGCCCTGCCGTATTTGGACTGCATTAGCTATGACTAAATATGGTTATGATTCTTATGCCTATATAAGGACATAGTGATTTATACCTATATAAGGGCATGAATCGGGAAATTTACAATAGTGTCCTAAAATGGTTCACAACAGCAGGAGTCACTCCCCTGCAACTAAGTCGACCGGTCTTCTGATACTGAGCTCCTCCTGACTCCGTAGGGGTCTTAAAAACAGGTGGTGGTTTTCCACAGCCCCCGAGGCCTGCCCTGCCCTCTCACCAAGTTTGAAGCCAGTATCCCTCATGGGGGTTGCAATAACCGAAACCCTGTGCACTGTGTCAACTTGCCATTACAAAGGCTTGTTGGTTTCTTTCCAAGAAGATTTTCGGGCTACAAGTATCCCCAACCTCAAGTACCTCAAGTGACCAGAATCTTTAGCCACACCACATTGTGTGCATTGTGGCCTTCATCTTTTGGTGAGCTGCTTGAGGTCCTCTTGCGACTCCAGTGCTTCCGGCCTGTGGGTCCAATTGAGGGTCACCTTTGTTTCTTTTGGGCTCCCCTGATTGCTCCTGCCTGCCATGACTCCCATGCTTGTGGTTAATCCCCTGGACCATGCTGGTCCCAACGTTGCTCCTTCAATTCCTGCGGTGGTTGCATTTGCTAAGGCTTGTTGGTGCTCCCGCCAACACTCAACATCCTTCGTGGGACAGCTCATGCATGGCTCCTAACCCTCCTCAGCATCGCCTAGTCCTCACAGCTGCAGAGTCAAGGTCATCGTCACCCATCCTGCAACACCCGACATCAGAGGGCACTCGTCTTCCAAGTCTCCTGGTCACTCCAGAGTGGCATAGACTCTGTCCCCTCTGCTTGCAGGTACCTCTCATCTAGAATCCACTTTCGGGTTTCACTGGACACTTTCTCCTTCTTCAGCAACAGCACTTTCCTGAAGTCCTCCATTGGGTTTGACTGCGGTTTCCAACACCACTTCACACATATGCACCCGGCTTCCCTGATGTAGGTAACGTGGGTACTAGGGTATCCAGGGGTGGGGTGGCTCTCCAACCTTCTGTCTTCCACGGGGTTTCTTCAGGGTCCACTGCGAAGGGTCCTTAATCCTTAAAAATCCAACCGAGACTTACACGTAGAGTTGTACGGAGCACAAGGTTGTGTTAGCACAGTGTGCACGCTCTCCGTGGGGTTCATATCTACTCACTATGGGTGGTTCCTTGGGTCCCGAGCACTTCTACGTCCTCTCGACACTGTCTTGACCTGAGTTGTGGTTCTTATACCACTTACTTCGTATATGGTTTAGTCCCCGCCTGAGGTCCACTGTGTATTTTGTGCTATTTACTGTATTTCTATGCAAAGTATTGTGAGCATTGTGTTTATCTCTGTGAGGGAGATATCTAAACGTGTAAGAGAGTATTATATAATAAATACATATTTTTATAAATACTTTGTGTGGTTCTTTTTTCACCTAATTTATACTATAAAATTGAATGCTAGGAAAACAAGCTGCTTTTCACTCCTTCTAGACTAAGCCTGAAGGCTGCTCTCCCCAGCTACCACTTAGAAAGCTTTCTAAGATTGTCTAAGACCTCTTAAATAACTATAAGGGTTGTCTGGACTGGTGAAAGGTGCCCACTTACATTAATGGACCTCATATACCAGGCCAGCTTCTCACAGTCACCCAAATAACTGTGCCGCAACACTCTGTACATGTATTCCCATTTAACTCTGTTGAATGCCTGTTCTAGGTCTATCACCAGGCAAGCAGATGCTGAGCCACTAGTTATCAGTTCCTCCTTAGTGCTGTCCGTAAGCCTTCCCCATTACTTGCATCTTCATATAGTTTGAGCAAGAGGGGTACCATAATTGATTCATAGTGGGCATAAAATTCAATAGGCAGGCTGACCGTTCCAGGTTTTTTCCCCCTGGTCAGGGAGCGGTTGCCTTCCAAATCTCTGGTTCTTTTATCAGGTCTCCCAGGGCTTCTACTTGGTTGCACAGAATGTCATTGACTTTGGAAATGTTTGTGTAACCATGTGCTTGTCATTTGATTTGGTGACTTTAGATGGTATTGGCCATAAGTGCATTTTTTAAAATCAATTCATGAACTGAAAAATGCCTACTGGATGAGAACGTTAAAAACATTACTTTTCTTTTTTTCTTAAGATTTGATATTTGATGTCATTTAAAAAATATCCAGTGTGACTAGAGGTTGTGGTAGGTAAATATTAAAAATTATGGTTATTTGCCGGGACTTAGTAACATGTTTGGGGTCCACACACACTATGACAACACACAGATAGAGATGTTTATGTTTATGGGATTTATGAAGCACATGGCTACCCAACGGCTTCGCAGCGCTACAGAGAGTAGGCAGTAGGAAGAGGTAGAGAATCAAGGGAACAACCAAGTTTTACGTTTTTTCCTGAAGTACCGTTCATCTTTAGCCAGTCTCAGCGGCTTCAAGAGTAAGACACCAGGAGAATTATGACAACTATGACATATATGGAAATTGGGGTCATATGGTCATCGTGGTTCCCATTCCAAAATGGGGGTGATTTCTTATAAAGTCCCAGACTATTACCACACTAATACTCAAACCTCTTATCCAATACTAGTACCTTTTATCCATCTATAGGAGTTCGGACACTCTAACTAAACAAGTCAACATGCCTCCTCCAGGACTAGTAATCCCTTGCATGGCAAACGTGTCCAGTAAATAAAAACAATGGCCTATGCATAATGAGAAAACTCTCGGACATCTGGGTGACATATATTTTGTTTTGCAGAAATAAACCCCTGGTGTTAGGGGTTTATTTCTGCAAAACAAAAGAAAATGCCCTCGAGCCACCATTGTATGGTGACAGGTAGCATTTCAGTTTTGCAACAGTTCTACCACCCCTGCAGCAGAAGTACTTTCAGTACAATGAACCCCACCCACACACCAGGGAGCTATAATTATGGTAGGTGGTCTTCCTCCAGAATTGTGAAAGAGAGGGCCTCCCTCAACAGGACTGCCTGACAGGCCATCACCATATTGCAAATAAGCATCCAAGTGTTCAGTCACCACCACATGCCAAACACCTCAACTCTCCTGGTTCTTGAGAGCCCATTTGAATCACCGTTGCACCCATTTCCTTGTCTTCTCTGATTTTTAACCTGTCCCTCTGCTGGCCATTGAATGCAAAGACCTATCTAATCTGCCTGTTCTTATAATTTCTTCTCTTCCACAATCTGCCAAAAATCAGTACCTAATAAACCAAGCTTATCCTTGTGACTCTGCTAAGTGGCACAGTTTCTTGCACGTCTCTGAACGACATGGGGATGTCCTTCACTGATTTGGGAGCCACATCTGTCAGCAGCCCAACTACCCAGGCTTGGGAGTCAAAGATAGGTTTTTTTCTCCAGTAGTTACCGAGGGTGCTATTAAGTATTATTGAGCTGGAAGCATGCACAGTAATCTTCCGTGAAAACTCCCAAACACTGGGCCTCATTTACACGGGCATTGAGCCACCACTGCATCACTTAATTTTGACACACCAGTGGTGCAGTGTGCCTGCTCATATATTACACGGCCACATTAAATCACCCAGCGCGACTTTTCATGGCCCTGTAAATATGGCCCCCTTTCACTCATTACTCTGCGTGAAAGGGGCGTTCCGTAGGTGTTGCTGTGGGTATTCCTATTCAATTTCCATGGAACCTGACACATTCCCAGACTTACAAAGGTTTGTAAAGCTGGTAATGCGTCAAAAGTCTACGCTTTCCCATGGGAGACATAGGAGTGGCGCAACGAGGAGAAATACTTTTATTTCTCCTCTTTTCATCTCTCTCTATGCGTGCTCCATTCTGCAGCATGCATAGAACGAGGAAAATGCCATCAATTATTGTTTCTGTGCAGGAAGCTGTCCAAGGGAACATGGATTGGTCGCTGTGGTATAGGCCATACCAGGGATTCACAGGACTCTATCCTTAATGCTTGTTTAGCCTGAAGGTCCTAGAAGCATGACCTTAGTATTGAGATACTGAGATATTGAGTAGCCCTTAATACTCCAGGTAGTAAAGTGGGGCAGTCTAAGACTTAGGGCCAGATGTATCAAAGGGTTTTGCCCATTCTGTGTCTATGGGGAAATGTGTTGATACATATGGCCCTAAGTCAGGGTGGCGGTGTAAGGTGGAACCTCAGAAATAAATGAGACATTTACCATTAGTCAATCAATCAAGGTCCAGACAGGGCTTTTGCTAAAGAAAAGTGCTTTACTTCGAACACACAACACAATACCATATATAAATATGAGACGACAGTCAAATAATACACAGTTATCAATGTGATAATTATTGAGAGAGGGAAAACAGCCAGAACTAAACTAGGCAGTAGCAGCTGCTCACATTGTGAAGTGGTAGGCGGGGAGGGGAATACAAACATAAAAATCATGGCAGACATAATTAAAAATATTTAAAAACTGTACTTACCTGCCTCTGCAGCGGCCGCCACCTGGCTCCTCTCTCCCTATCCTTGATTCCGGCAGTCCAGGGCTGGTGCAAACTGCGCAGGCTCCCAGATACCAATCCCAGCGCTTCTCTCATGCTTAAATTACTATTCCCGGCCTTTTCCAGTGTATCCGCCACATAGGGCAAATATTAATTTCCATGCTCCATAAATAAGGGTGTACAATTCACTATACATCCCTTAGGAGTTAAGAGGTATTTCCCACGTGGCCCTAGCTTCTCCACTAAAAATCGCCTATTGAATGGCGAAGTGGGGATCTTTCAATGATTATGTCATGCTGGAGTAATTCTGTGTATTTTGTCTAATTTCTTTAGTTTTTGTTATACTTTTGTATTGTGTTAGTCATACATTTACTTGGTTTATGTATTTAACAATCTTGTATATGAATTGAATCGCTTGTCAGCAATGAAATGAATGTCATTATAATAACATGTATCATGAAAACAATGTAAATCAAATACTGGGAACATATGAACGTAATGGTCATTGTTTCTTCTCCGCAATAAATAAACAGCGGTGAAACATATACACCAGGTACCTTCCTTTGTTATATATTATTGAAATTTCATCTATACCTGGTGTGCTATGGACGAAACCCCCCCCATTTCACACATAGATTACTATTCCCAGCATGAGAAAAGCACTGGGATTGGTCTGAGAGGGCTGGTTTGCAATTCACGCAGTGCCTGGAAGCCTGGGACTGTTCTCCACCCGGCTGTGCAACACAGCTAGGACGGCTGTCCAATCCGACATACGCACTTCGCAGTGCCCATTACTCCTGTTAAAATCCAGATGAACTTCAAGAGCTCCTTAATAATAGTCTCACTTTTCATGTTTGTGTATTTGGTTCTATCATGAATTGTTCTTGCTGGTTCTGTGTGTCTGAAAGTTGTATTTGACAGCAGATATCCACTAATTGGTGATCTACTGTCAAAAAGGAGGGTAAGGATTTTAAACCTGACACGGTATTATGCATCACCGCTCATTTATATATGCTATTGTTTTGTCTATGCTTTTTTTGTGCTTGATATACAGCGAGTATATCTGATGGCTTGACGTCCATTTTGTGCGGGGTTTTTTTTGCATGTTTTATGTTTTATGTTGCTGCTTATGATACTATTACAAGTTTACCTGTGTTGTGAAGGGATATACATGACGATGTGTATCCTGCAAACAGTTGGGTAGAATTGCTTTGACACTAAATTTCACAGAAAGACAGATAACACTTCATCAGTGTATGTCAAATTTGGCTTTAATGGTATTTGAAGGAAAATAAAAAAGATATACAGGAAACAAGGTTTCACCTACAGTCACATTACTGCCCCCTTTCCTGTAAGGAACAGGCAGCCCTAAAATTATGTATCCTGAATTGGACGTAAGGATAAATTATAGATCTGTGACTTTTGTGCGTGGTGACCTAATTTTTATATTACATTAGTCAGTTTTGTTCTGCTTCCTGAATAGTGTATGGCTTTGTACCATAAAGGAAACAAGGCTTAATTTTTCCCCTGATTGATGCTGCATCGTCCCTAGTAATTGGGGATGTTAGCTGTGTCCTAGTCCCATTCTCCCTTTTCCATATTCCTTTCACCAGTTAGCCTTCTTTTTGTTATTATTGTATTAGGTTCGTACTTCCAGACTGCAGTAATGTACCAGAGACCCCATATTATGTATAATTCCCTTTTGTATGACCAGACTGGTTTTCAAAAAATTTCTTTAGGCCTACTCTGATGTTTGCCAGTCTGACTGTTAGGGTAGTGATGGACTGATTAACTGACTCAATACTATAGTAAGATAAGTTTCCACCTCAATAGGAGACACCTTACGTTTTTTTGAATATGACAAATTCAATGCCTATTCTAATTTGGTTTTTAGTTCCTTTTTTCTGCTGCTTTAATTTTTGATGGACCAGATGTATTTTAAATAATGGAAATACCAGGACTCTCTAGTTCTTGTCTTTTTGTTTCCACATCTTGATCATTAGCTTTTGTATTGCATAGTCCACCTGATGCACAATTATAACTGCTAATATGTATTATGTGATCTCTCTTTTGAGGTGTTCTAGATAAGGAATTTAGGAACACCTATATGTAATCATTGAGAAAAAATGTGTTTACCCCATTAGACGATGCCACTATGTGTGAATACATCCATTTAGATAGAATTCTCATGTCGCTATCTACCCTTAGATGATGGAGGATATGCTCTCACACGGAAACCCAATTGAAAAGCCTAGAGGCACTGTTTTGCCTACTGCCTTTATATTTGTATTGCTTTTTGAAAATGACAGTGCATTCTAGACCAAAATTGTCCCATGGCGTGTGGCCACTCCTTTGAAGATCGCAAGCCACCTGTTTGCAGTCCACTTGTTATACAATGAATTGTTTAAAGCATCGCACTTGCTTCATCAGAAGGCGTTCAACATCAGAAAAAAAGGAGGAGCTGGTTTTGCCACAGAACCAGAATTTCAGTGCAAAAGAGCGCCTGTCATGTACTGGTAACCTCTGACAGTGTGCAGTCCCTTGAGCCCCTTGGCCTGAGTTTTGGCCACGCACCCCCCTTTTTCCTTTGCTCCAACTGAAGTGCAGTGCACCGGAGGATCCAAGATTGACAAAAGGCACTACATTCTGGTGCCCATGAAAGAGCAGCCTGAGCGTCCTCTGACACTGAATGATGAGTGTTGGAGCCTGAGAATGGTCCCGGGTCTGCACGAGATGATATGTGCCCATGACCAATGAAGAGCACAATATCTGTAGTGTCTGCCGCAGAGGAGAGATACTGGTGCACTGCCTTGAGACATTGTGACTTTTTGAATGAGCTATGAGTGTTTGCCAGGAGGGCACTCCAACAGATACTGAGAAGCATTTTTTTCATGGGAGGCCTGAATCCAAAGGCCCATGCAACAACGGGAGCAGACTTGATGGACAATAGAAGCCTGCCAGACAGGCTTTTTGAACGCACTCTGGGCATAGTTGGTTTCACAAGAGGTTTCCGTGTGATTGTATAGACTAAGTGTTAGGAGACTGATTCTTAGTGTTCTGCTGGCATTATTTTAAAGTAGTATTCTGTTTAGTAAAATCAGAATAAAGTCCATTTTCTGTGGAAGAGTATCCCCTTTTCACCTCAGAGCATTAATGAGGGTCACCACTGTTTCACTTGAACATACAATAAATTACTGAAATGCATAGGAAGCCCTAAAAATGTTACTAGATAATTTTAGGATTTGATTTTTAGCTTAGGGTTGTGAAAAATTATAATTTCGTTTGTAATAGTGGTCACTACTTTCTCCTGTTGTCTATATGTTCTTAACAACGTGTTTTTTTAGTGTTTTTAAACATGACATTGTCTTTTATGGGTGGGATTGTTTTTTTTTTGCTAACCAATTCACATCTGTACCCACCTCCCAACCTATGTCTCTTCCTACTACTACTTCTTTGCATTCTTTCCATACTTTACCTGAACATGAACTGGTTAGGAGGTCGGAGTTTATTAATAATTCCTTTGTACAGTTTTTGCATCAACACCAGTTAGTAGTGAACATCACTAATTGTTGGGTGTGTGGTCTTATGCCACATACTACAGATAAAGGTATTTCCTATTTTGTCCTGCCATATGCAGCCTTTGTGCTACTACGTGTGTAAGGAGACCTGTCCCGAGAGAGTTGCTAAGTAATAGGATTATGCTCCAGCAACATCTTGATGATCTGATGAATATAGACCTGGATTCAGATTGACGTGAGTTTAGGTTATTTGCCTATGTAAGGGCAAAAGGAGGGTCTGAGGTTCCGTGAATTCTGAACCTGGGCCATAAAGGTCGTGGTTCTGTTACGATTTTGGTAACAGCGAACCGTAAACAGTGAGCTCAGCAAGTATGAGTGTTTTCGTCATGTTACACCGATGGATTCACTGTGTATTTGAAGATTTCGTTCTGAACCCTTGGGTTCCATTTTGTGCATGGCAGCCATTTTGTGGTTGCCCTCACATATGCCGATGACTTTAGCTGACTTTTAGATGACCTCAGTGAACTGACCCTGTTGCCTGAAGCTGACCTTGTTAGGCCAGTTCCTTGCCCAGTAGCTGATCAAGATTAAGGATCAGAGCACAGGAGATTGTAAAGTTTGGTATGCACATACACACCCCTTATCCTACTTCTCATCTGTTTCTGTTCCTTCTTTTATGACCTGTTTATGATATGGGTTGTGGTCTTTTGTTATGGGTTTGGCCGGCTTGTGTAAGAAGGAATGTTAGGCATTTTTGCATGCTTGCAAAAGCTAGGATTGCCCCTTACTTGTATGCTGAAGTTTGTAACCCTAAACATATAAAAGGCCTCTGCTTTCTGTACTCTGCAGACTACCTCATTCAGTTGCTACGGCTTCTGTGTGACGTGGCCTCACTTAATTAAGTTTAATAAAGATGTCTTTTCATATTTCAGCTTCTGTGCCAAGTTCTTTGTTGTATTAGTAAGTATTCCCTGAGAATGAAGATTACAGTTCTTCAAGTGGGCATAAAATTCAATAGGCAGGCTGACCGTTCCAGGTTTTTTCCCCCTGGCCAGGGAGCGATTGCCTTCCAAATCTCTGGTTCTTTTATCAGGTCTCCCAGGGCTTCTACTTGGTTGCACAGAATGTCATTGACTTTGGAAATGTTTGTGTAACCATGTGCTTGTCATTTGATTTGGTGACTTTAGATGGTATTGGCCATAAGTGCATTTTTTAAAATCAATTCATGAATTGAAAAATGCCTACTGGATGAGAACGTTAAAAACATACTTTTCTTTTTTTCTTAAGATTTGATATTTGATGTCATTTAAAAAATATCCAGTGTGACTAGAGGTTGTGGTAGGTAAATATTAAAAATTATGGTTATTTGCCGGGACTTAGTAACATGTTTGGGGTCCACACACACTATGACAACACACAGATAGAGATGTTTATGTTTATGGGATTTATGAAGCACATGGCTACCCAACGGCTTCCCAGCGCTACAGAGAGTAGGCAGTAGGAAGAGGTAGAGAATCAAGGGAACAACCAAGTTTTACGGTTTTTCCTGAAGTACAGTTCATCTTTAGCCAGTCTCAGCGGCTTCAAGAGTAAGACACCAAGGGAATTATGACAACTATGACATATATGGAAATTGGGGTCATATGGTCATCGTGGTTCCCATTCCAAAATGGTGGTGATTTCTTATAAAGTCCCGGACTATTACCACACTAATACCCAAACCTCTTATCCAATACTAGTACCTTTTATCCATCTATAGGAGTTTGGACACTCTAACTAAACAAGTCAACATGCCTCCTCCAGGACTAGTAATCCCTTGCATGGCAAACGTGTCCAGTAAACAAAACAATGGCCCCCATGCATAATGAGAAAACTCTCGGACATCTGGGTCACATATATTTTGTTTTGCAGAAATAAACCCCTGGTGTTAGGGGTTTATTTCTGCAAAACAAAAGAAAATGCCCTCGAGCCACCATTGTATGGTGACAGGTAGCATTTCAGTTTTGCAACAGTTCTACCACCCCTGCAGCAGAAGTACTTTCGGTACAATGAACCCCACCCACACACCAGGGAGCTATAATTATGGTAGGTGGTCTTCCTCCAGAATTGTAAAAGAGAGGGCCTCCCTCAACAGGACTGCCTGACAGGCCATCACCATATTGCAAATAAGCATCCAAGTCTTCAGTCACCACCACATGCCAAACACCTCAACTCTCCTGGTTCTTGAGAGCCCATTTGAATCACCGTTGCACCCATTTCCTTGCCTTCTCTGATTTTTAACCTGTCCCTCTGCTGGCCATTGAATGCAAAGACCTATCTACTTTGCCTGTTCTTATAATTTCTTCTCTTCCACAATGTGCCAAAAATCAGTACCTAATAAACCAAGCTTATCCTTGTGACTCTGCTAAGTGGCACAGTTTCTTGCACGTCTCTGAACGACATGGGGATGTCCTTCACTGATTTGGGAGCCACATCTGTCAGCAGCCCAACTACCCAGGCTTGGGAATCAAAGATAGGTTTTTTTCTCCAGTAGTTACCGAGGGTGCTATTAAGTATTATTGAGCTGGAAGCATGCACAGTAATCTTCCGTGAAAACTCCCAAACACTGGGCCTCATTTACACGGGCATTGAGCCACCACTGCATCACTTAATTTTGACACACCAGTGGTGCAGTGTGCCTGCTCATATATTACACGGCCACATTAAATCACCCAGCGCGACTTTTCATGGCCCTGTAAATATGGCCCCCTTTCACTCATTACTCTGCGTGAAAGGGGCGTTCCGTAGGTGTTGCTGTGGGTATTCCTATTCAATTACCATGGAACCTGACACATTCCCAGACTTACAAAGGTTTGTAAAGCTGGTAATGCGTCAAAAGTCTACGCTTTCCCATGGGAGACATAGGAGTGGCGCAACGAGGAGAAATACTTTTATTTCTCCTCTTTTCATCTCTCTCTATGCGTGCTCCATTCTGCAGCATGCATAGAACGAGGAAAATGCCATCAATTATTGTTTCTGTGCAGGAAGCTGTCCAAGGGAACATGGATTGGTCTCTGTGGTATAGGCCATACCAGGGTATCACAGGACTCTATCCTTAATGCTTGTTTAGCCTGAAGGTCCTAAAAGCATGACCTTAGTATTGAGATACTGAGATATTGAGTAGCCCTTAATACTCCAGGTAGTGAAGTTGGGCAGTCTAAGACTTAGTGAGGGTGGCGGTGTAAGGTGGAAACTCAGAAATAAATGAGACATTTACTATTAGTCAATCAATCAAAGTCCAGACAGGGCTTTTGCTATAGAAAAGTGCTTTACTTCGAACACACAACACAATACCATATATAAATATGAGACGACAGTCAAATAATACACAGTTATCAATGTGATAATTATTGAGAGAGGGGAAACAGCCAGAACTAAACTAGGCAGTAGCAGCTGCTCACATTGTGAAGTGGTGCGTCGCGGGGAGGGGAATACAAACATAAAAATCATGGCAGACATAATTAAAAATATTTAAAAACTGTACTTACCTGCCTCTGCAGCGGCCGCCACCTTGCTCCTCTCTCCCTATCCTTTATTCCGGCAGTCCAGGGCTGGTGCAAACTGTGCAGGCTCCCAGATACCAATCCCAGCGCTTCTCTCATGCTTAGATTACTATTCCCGGCCTTTTCCAGTGTATCCGCCACATAGGGCAAATATTAATTCCCACGCTCCATAAATAAGGGTGTACAATTCACTATACATCCCTTAGAAGTTAAGAGGTATTTCCCATGTGGCCCTAGCTTCTCCACTAAAAATCGCCTATTGAATGGCGAAGTGGGGATCTTTCAATGATTATGTCATGCTGGTGTAATTTTGTGTATTTTGTCTAATTTCTTTAGTTTTTGTTATACTTTTGTATTGTGTTAGTCATACATTTACTTGGTTGATGTATTCAACAATCTTGTATATGAATTGAATCGCTTGTCAGAAATGAAATGAATGACATTATGATAACATGTATCATGAAAACAAATCAAATACTGGGAACATATGAACGTAATGGTCATTGTTTCTTCTCCGCAATAAATAAACAGCGGTGAAACATATACACCAGGTACCTTCCTTTGTTATATATTATTGAAATTTCATCTATACCTGGTGTGCTATGGACGAAAAAAAAAAACATTTCACACATAGATTACTATTCCCAGCATGAGAGAAGCACTGGGATTGGTCTGAGAGGGCTGGTTTGCAATTCACGCAGTGCCAGGAAGCCTGGGACTGTTTTCCACCCGGCTGTGCAACACAGCTAGGACGGCTGTCCAAACCGACATACGCACTTCGCAGTGCCCATTACTCCTGTTAAAATCCAGATGAACTTCAACAGCTCTTTAACAATAGTCTCACTAAACCAGAATCTCAGTTTAGACCTTGTCCTCTAGATTTAGGTCCACCAAAATGATGGATCATCATCACTCTACCGATATGACACTGTTAGATTGTTCTTTGTGGAAAGCAGGGCAGCACTTGTCAATGTGTTCCATGTTTTCCTTGGCTACTCGGATCATAACTCATACTTTGGTGAAGTACCTAGAGAAATACAAAAGCTTGTCCTGTTAGGCTGCTAGGAACTATCAATACCTCACTTTGGTCTTTGGTGAAAAGGCTATTTAATAGTCCTTCACCACCCAGTGTACAGACCTTTGACCAGTGATGTCAAGCATGTGGCCAAGCCTGATTTAATACTACAGGAGGTCACATTTTTCTCCATGTAAGCCTCCTAAACCTTGCATTGTCTGCTGGAGGACATTATTATACCCTTCACAATCACCTCTAAGTCACTAAACACACAGGACTGACTGAGGAGTAGAACCAGCATTCACAATGATGAAAGGAAAACTGTATGATCACTAACTTCAATATTACAGGGGCAAAAAACCCTAACCTTCTACGAACACTGATCGGGACCCTGATTGAGTATCCTGATTGAGGACACTGATTGAGTGCCCTGGTGTGCCCCTCACAATCCACACCTCAGCCAAATTTAAATAGGTGGCTTTTTTGACTTATGACTAATGGGATGATGCCTTATGTTTATGCCTAATGCTTATTGCAATGTTGCTAAGTGCATGGTCTGGCCAGTAGGTACTGGCTGTTACACATTTATTACTGATGGTCTTACATTTATCCCTTGTGCCTTGTGTTGGTTCTGGCAGCGGCCCGATTGGCCCTGCCTTGTAGCTAGTCCCCTGCAAATTGCTGCCCAGTGCCGGTTGGTACAGTGTATATGTATCTGTGATGGTTTTATAAGGTGTTGTACCTATTGCACACGTTATTTTTACCTAACCCGTATGGACACTCTTCTCTAGTGTGCCTAGTGTGTCGCCTGTCAGTGTGGGCTGCGCAGATGCTTTACACCTTGCTCCGGAGTTTAGCCTACCCGCTCCGCGACAAGCTACCCCGTTTCTAACACCCACTATGCCACAGTAGACAGAGACGGGTTATATGCAAATCAGCTTTGGTACTGCACCAATAGGCAATGTCTATTCTGCAACGTACCCTCCAGATGGAAACTCAAACAGCCACGTACAGTTTCTGTCTAGTTACACCTCATCAATGAGGTATAGATTACTAGCATTAACATTATACAAACTGAGAACCTATGGAACGAAAGTGTCCATGACAACCACGGCCCTCAACTGCTAATGAGCAAACAAAGTAACGACTTAGAGAGTGTTCAATATTGTCCAATTAAGAAATTACATTTTTTTTTGTTTTTTATTTGAACATGTTTTATTACGTTTTTTTACAAGAACACATTAGCAATTCTGTTACAGGGTTTGCATTGATTAGTCCACTCGCTTTTAAACTATATAATTCTTTGTATGCCCTACCTGTCTCAACAGTCAAGAAGGGAAAGAAAATTAGAAAGGAGGATGAAAGCAAGGGGTGAAAGAAGAGATAGAGGAGAGGCACCTGAGATTTACATTGCTTATAAATTACGTCTGACATTGGTTGGGACCATTAGGGCCCAATTACATACTTGAGAGGGTGGAACTTCACTTGGGGAGCCAGGATGTGTCTCCCCGGCCTACCACGTTTTCATGGGGGCTCAAAAGAGTCTAGGAACAGTCCAGAAATATGCATGTTGGGACAAAGGATTTAAATCTATAAATATATAGTGCACGTTTGTCATAATAAATCTCTGAACAGCATCAGTAGTGTGCCCAATCAGCATTTTGGATTTTCAACAATATTACAGCCGAGTTGATATTGTTTTTAGACTATAGTTACATTTTAACTAAAACGCTATTAGCAAAAAAAAGTCTTAGCTGTAGGCCTCCGGAGTAAAATTTTAAACCTTAAACCTGCAACGATCATATCTCGTGTAATGAGAACGCCATATGCCTCGATCCTGCTGCGAACAAAACATGAATTGTTACAATATTTCGGCAGCGTTTTCTGCATTATTTAGTGCCCTGAATGTCACAGCCTGGGGAAGGCCCGAGCCGTCCCGCTGAAATCCGAAGAGTTCTGCAGAGGTAGACAGGGTGGCTGGGTTGGCAGCCAACTGGCTGAGGGAGCAGCTCAGCGCATAGAAGCGCTCTCATTATATTCCAAGAGGGCCTGCCAAGCCAGTATATCATTTCATAAAGAAGCCAGGATAGCAAGCAATTAGGGCAGCACAGAACCCTCACGGAATCTGCAGCCAGGTGTTGATGGAGAGCCTTTCCTAGTGTCAACGCCAGGCAGCTGCTCTTCAATTGTGTACAACAGGCGGCCATTTTGTAGGCTGGGACATTCTTCATCAGTGCAAGGTCTTCGTCTGTCCCTGGGAGATCACGATTTGTATGCCGTGCACTTTGGTGACCAAAATCGCAAATCAGTTCACCAAGATGTGTTGCTCCAATAAACAGGATAAGCAGCTTTGTGATGCAGATATGTAAAGGACATGCACACACCACTGAAGCCCACAGGAGATCAAGCAACTTCCATTGAAGATCAATAAATAGATCCATTGATAGCTAAAATTCGTTTCCCCACTACCCTAATCCGAAGACTAGTAAATCTGAAATAAACAGGGGACCAGTTAAACCCGTCTCGCACCACAGGCATCACATACCGTTTACTCTTAGGGTTTCTAACTCGTGATTCACAGAATTTTCCTCCAGTAAATCCCACTGCCATCAATGGTTGGAAAATAGATGCTCCTGTGTGGATCTTCACCTGTGATGGATTAGTGGGTGGCATTTGACACTGTTGTTGTGATCCCTATATTTTTTCCCCAAACATAAATTTAGTTTAAAAATCATTGCTCCAGTGTATATATGGAGGAAAAGTGATGCATTCACTTCTTTTTCTGATACGGTGGGCGAAGGGACTGCTCTGCATGGAAGATTATTTTCCATGTTTAAAAAAGGGGGCAATATGTGTAATTTCACATGTCCGCTAACGCTAAAGCAGCAGATTTTCGGCCTTTGGCTTTTTGCATCAGTGGGGTTAAGGGAAACGGGTGTATGTGTGGACATGAGATGAGTCGCAGATGTAAGTCTACAACAAAGCGATTTGTGAAGGTGGTGTGGTGATCTGAACTATTATCATTCCACGTGATGTCATCTCTGTGGGTTCTATGTACTGATGATTCCTCCCCAGTGTTCCCTATTTGGCAGTTGCAGCTGCAGTATCTTTACCTCAAGCTGGACGGCTCTCTTCTCCTGAATAAATCCTAAATCATAACCTCCTGCTTCAGCATCATCATTACACTGGCGACGAGGATGGTCAGCTGAAAGCTTGCTCTCAAGCTCTCCCATTTTGGATGGTCAAAAGTCTTCACCGGGGCTGTGATTTGGAAAAAATCTGGGAATGTGCTAACAAAAAATCTTCCAGTTCACTACCTTACAATGTGGATGTAAGTAAGAAATCCTCTCAAAGTATTCGTGCTGGTGATTGGGTTAGAATTAAAAATCCCGTTACAGTTAAGAAAGGTTTTTCAAAATTTCTTGATTCTGAACAAGTTGTAGAAGTTCGCAAGAATGCGGTCAAATTGTCTAACGGCAATTGGTGGAGCACTTCTCGTGTAGCCAGAGATCCTTCCTGTGTAACTGTTTTTCCATCCAATGTCAATGTTAATGATGATTTAAAGAAAAGTTCTGATGTGAATAGTAACAGTGGTCCTAGGAAAAGCTTAAGAACAACTGTTAAGCCTAACAAATTTCGTGATTTTATTTAATTTGTTTCATTGTGATTCTCACTGTGCTTTCTGATTGTTTTTTTTCTTTAAAAAGGGGGGAGGTGTGTGGTGATCTGAACTATTATCATTCCACGTGATGTCATCTCTGTGGGTTCTATGTACTGATGATTCCTCCCCAGTGTTCCCTATTTGGCAGTTGCAGCTGCAGTATCTTTACCTCAAGCTGGACGGCTCTCTTCTCCTGAATAAATCCTAAATCATAACCTCCTGCTTCAGCATCATCATTACAGGTGGTTATGAATCAAGTTGCATCTGAAAATGGCATGATGAATCAAAATGAAGCCCTATCCGACGAGGCCCAACTATAAAGAGTAGTTAGGCAATCAGACCCCTTAAACAGACCTTGCTTTATTCCCTCACGCTATAAAACTGCATATTGTTTACTCGGTCCGGCTAAAAACGTTGACCTCTGCTGGTGCACTTGGATAGAAAAAAATAACACAAAAGAGGCGCTATAATGCGGACTCATTTTGTTTTGTAGGAACAAAGGTGTGAAGACTTATGCGCATGAATATGTCGCTACGTATGGAAGTGCCTATGAAATGTGATGTGGGAGTCTTTTTTTTATTTACTGATCCAAGGTGGATCACTAAATTAAAACAATGAAATTGAAGTAGCATAAAAGTGTTATTTAAGGAGGGGGCTGGCAACAATTTGCAGCCTGGCCCTCCCCAAAAGTAAAATATTAAGATAAAAAAATGACAGAGTTGGGGCGGGACTGGAGAAGTGGGTGGATGAAAGGAGGAGCGAGTGGGGGGCCCATTGAATAAGAAGCAAGTTAATGAAAGTGACAATAAAGCCGACAATGGTAGTCAATGAGCGGGCAATAAGTCCACTGAAAGATCCCAATATGTTGTTTGCAATCAGACAGCCTACACTGTGTAGTAGGTGAGACCTAAAAAAGGGCTGAGAATCTTCAGTATGGAAGTGAGATTACAAACCATGAGAGGAGCATTTGCTCAGTGGCCTTGGGAGCGACAAGTAATATGTAAGTCAGTGGTGCCAAAATCGAAACAGTAAATGAGTGCAATCAATTCCACCCAGGACATCAGTGAAACCTCTAAATCTATGCGAGTTTGAGTTCACAATAAACACTTTGTGCATGTCTTTGAGAAAGACAGTATGTTGGAGGACTTAAGTGAGTAGTGTTCTCATCACCTGCCTCAGACACGCAGCAGTTCCACTGAGATCTATTATCTGCCCGTAGTAAAAGAATGCAGCGCAGCAAGTAGTTCAAAGTGGGTCTAGGCCACCCGGTGTGCCAGCATTGGGCTCCAGTGCTCCATGATGGCCATATCTGGTGGCCAGGTCGTAAGGTGGTGAAATTGTGACATGCTGAAGGAGTTGAGCCCTGGCTTGGCAACTGTATTCCCCTCTGAAGAGGAAGTGGCCTTTTGCTCTGGGGAATTACTATGGCCACACCGGGGAACCAAAAGCAGTGCTGGCAAAAATGCACAAACCAGCCCTGTTCCCTTTGTCTCCTCGTAGAATCTGTCTCTTTCCTTCCATTGTCGGTCTCCTTGCTCTCTGACCGATTTCTCTCTACTTTCCCCTCCCTCACTTACTCTCTGTCTTGAAGCCTCCCTCGTGCCTGGTACAGTTAACCTTGGGGAGCTCGAGAAAGTGACACAGGCTCTAGAAGCGGCCTGTGCTCTGAAAAGTGACACCCAAGGGCGCCAGCCCACCAGGGAAATGCACAGTGGAATAAAAGACCTGTCCGGCACTGACTTTACTACACCAGCAGAATAGCATGCTGCATGTGCAACTGTATCTTGGAACACCTAAAAAAGCAATCAGTGTAAGGTGCATCTTTTGGGGTGCTTTTTGCACGCCGATGTGAGTGAGGCAGTGGAGAACACTGATACGCCTGTGGGCTCAGTTGGATTTGTATGCAGGTTGTGTTCAGGGGATCAAAGTTGTGGTATACAACTCAGTATTGCTCGATTGCACCAGAATTAATTTGTTTTGAGGGGTTAGACTGTTAGCATATGAAAACGACACAAATATAAGATAATTAATTTTTAACTTGACTTCAATGACTTACCACCTTCTTGTACATATAGGAGGTTTTCAGGGCATGTTACCTTTTATTGGCTGTTTTTAATTTCCTTGTAATAGGAGCAGCTGCATTTTTGCATTAGGCAGTTACCTATGCGGGAAAAAAGGCATGCTGTAATTCCGCACGGGAGTAAACCTGACCAGTGCTTGGCAGCGCGGGATTCTTGCATGCTGCACATTACAACTTGCAATTGCAAGCACGCAGTCAACTTTACAGCGCAAAACATGTAGGGGCAGATTTACAATAACTGGCGCATCCCTGCATATCAGCAGAGATGCGCTAGTTATTGTGAGCCACGGCTCCGCCACCATGGATGTGCAGCATTTACAATGCGGCGCACCATGGGGCAAAAACGGCACAGATGTGTGACGCATCTGTGCCATAAAGGCGTTGCATTGCTGGAGTTGCGTCGCAAGTGCAACGCAGCTCCAGCAATGCTCTGGGGTGCCCTATCTTTACAATGCTGCATCAATCCTCATGTTTGCTTCAAGCAGGCGCAGGGTTTTGACGCAGCATGGGCTCAAAAGTGACTGAGTCACTTTTGGAAGGCGTTCTTGCACCGGAACGCCACCCCCAGTGCAGGACGCCTACTTCTGGCGCAGGGCTTTATAGCGTGATGCATCTCCCTGATGCGTCACGTTGTAAATACCCCGCAGCATGGCACATCTTTAGTGCCACCGCTGCGTCACAAAAGTGACGCAACGGCGGCGTGAAAGAGGCACACGGGGCTTGTAAATCTGCCCCGTAGTAACTCTGCATCCACACAGCTCTGAATGAGGGCCCACGTACTGAACCCACTCTTTGCAGCAGAACATATTTGAGGTGGTACACATTGTCATGTGTTAAATGTGTGCTACTATAACACCATTGACATAATATACACTAATCCTCTATGGGTCCGGGAGAAGCGTGCTACTCACAGAAAAAGTGCTTTGACGCCTTGTCAGGGGTAGTAAGAGCTATACAAATGCAATTACAATACAATACAATACAACAATATCACCTGACAAAAACATCTTGTCCTATATATTGCCTACAAATATATTGCCTCATTGGAGTTAATCATAGAAAATCTACACCCAGAGGGATGATATTTTTGCAAATAATTCTTACGACACAGTATTTACATTAGATGACATTTATATATACGATAATCTGACATACACCCATCTACCCACAGTCTATCTACCCCAGTTGACACTTTGAAAAGGCACCTTAATTCCATTAATGATGTACATTTAAGAACATATCCAACTGAACCGAATGGAAGTTACAAATTTCAAACACTGGCTAGTGGAACTTTGTTTCATTTTTAATTTGCTCTCCTGCTCTGTACTCAGGAAAGGGATATATACATAAAAATACATATTCTCATATTTAGTAATTCTTTACACCGTTTCTGGCTAATGTGAGTTTATTTAAAAAGACTTTAGTTTTCCCACTTCCGGTTTAAGGAAATATTTGTTTTTCATTTAATTTGGACATTTGATTAAGAATATAAAGAACAGCGAGCTTACCCTACTCGGTGTCATTTTGCAGCCCTTGAACTGGATAGTTCAGGGTTTTTAGTGCTAATGCAACTTTCACAAAATGCAATGTTGATCTATGCTGAAAAGTATATTTTTATGTTGACACAATGCATTTCAAGTAAATTGTGTTTGTTAATTACAATACAGGCCTATCATATACATGCTGATCATTGGAGTGATCTGGCCAACTTACTCATGTCCTGCGACTTGTACAAAATAGGAAAACACTACTTCTTCCAAGTTACACACATGTTCCATATCCAGAAACATAAAGAAAACAGATTATTAACATTAGTATTGTATATATTCATTGAGTTGTCCTAGAAAAGCCTTTGCAATATAGTCGAGAAACTCCAGATCTCCACTCTCAGTTTCTCTGTGCTGTTACCAGTTTTCGAGTTCAGTATACTCTTTTATTGCAGTTTTTCCATCATTCCTTACCTGTAAAGTTCCATTCTTCTTCTAAGAGTCCAATTCTGCTCCATGTTCCTCTGCCAATCTCCCACGTCTAAGCCTGGCCTCTTTTTCCTACCTTTTGTCCCAACACATCAAGCCTGACAAGGTCCACTTGACCTGCAGACCTTCCATCGGTCTTGCTTGCTTTAGCTTCATCCACTTTAGCGTTGAGTATTGGCTTTTTTGTCTTCTATATTATATATTTTCTAGCTACTTCGTCTTCTAGGTTCCTGTGGTCTCCCAGATTACCTCTATCCTAGTGGGGTGAGAGAACCAGGGTAATAGGTGTGCCTTTCAATGCTGTCTCCAAGACCCGATGAAACCACCCTGACAACCGAATGGCTCCACTGGCATCCCCACCTTTAAAACTTGCTCTATTGTCTAGAAGGTGGTGAACTGAAGTACAACACTATACCTAGCCAGGAAAATCAAGACCAGTGAATCTCACAACACCCACATAAGCCGCATTGCCAATCTGGAGGTTAGACAACCCAAGAAGAACAGTAAAAATTGATAGACCTGCTACTCACTTGCAATCGGAAACTCCATTCCCATCCAGTTCCAACATGTCCTTCGCTTAAAGCAACAATCTTCCTGAGGGCCCATCATGTTACCTGATTAACCTCTGAAAATAATCCACCCCTTCCATCTGTGAAATTAAAAATAGTTATGCTTGACTATACTAACTGATAGCCGCCTTGTTTTTGTTTGCTCATGCTAACTCTGTTTACCATATGTGCTCACCTCCGAGGCGAGGAAAGATGGGCTTTGGGACTTGAAAGATACATTTTGAAAAAAAGCTTGCTTAGCCAAACCAGTTTACACCTAAAGACCGTCTAGCAGCTCTCTCAGAAGCTTATCTTGCACCTGCTCGTATCCTTGGTGAGGATTTAACCATACGACTAATACTAGAAGATATATATATATATATATATATATATATATATATATATATATATATATATATATATGTTACCTCATGTACGAAGAACGCTTACTGGGCCCAGGGCCCACGCAGCAGCTTCTGGCAATGATAGAGCAGAGATCATGCTGGGGCAGAACTGACAAGAGCTCACATGAGCTATCGGGATGATGGACAGTCATTATGGACTACTATTCAGTATGCGTGGCAGCAGTTTTAAAATTAATTTGTGATAATTTTTATATTATATTGGCTACACAGGATGTTAGTTTGGCTGAACAGTTTTAAGTGCCTATTTGTATCCCACTGAGTAGTGTTTTAAATTGTCGTACATGCTTCATCACATATTTTGTCTGCTTTATTGGTAACTTAGCAACTTTGGGCAATGCACTGTGCACTATATATTATTATGTTGCATCTTACCTACATTTATGTTTATGAAAAGCTTCGACAGCGCGAGCATGTTGCATTTAAGCTGCAATGGGAAATACATGCGCTATAGTATGTCTTCCATGTTTAGCAATTAGGTCAGTGGGTTGGGCTATTTAACGAATGAGTTATGTATTGCCAAATTAGATTGACAAAGGCCTCTTCAAGGCTGAAACGCACCGCTCCTCGTGCTTGAGGGCGACCTGCACTGAAAAATAAATGCCGAATCCAATGCCACTTCGATATATGATATATATATATATATATATATATATATATATGTATGTATGTATATATATATATATATATTTTTTTTTTTTTCACCAAACGCCCAAGCAATTCGAAGGACGCACTCACAGCCAATGCGAACCCAGGTTCATAAACAAGGAATCAACCGGCAATGATATTTCCAGGATTTATTGTCGATGATTTGTAATGCTGCGACGCGTTTCGAGGCACCCGCCTCTCATCAGGCAGCTAGGAACATGTGGCATGGATTTCCATGGATGCGTCCCCATGCATTCTGGGATATAGTGTTCTGTTGGAAAAATTGATATCTCCTTTAGTAGGTTCCATGACACATCTTTATATTTAATCATCATATTTATACAATGTACCTTAAGTAGGCCCCTTCGTATCAGCAAGTTGATATATTTCATGCAAAAGCTGTGCTGACCGCAGTTATGACACAGTTCTGTTACTGCGCAGCCCTTCTCACAGTTTGAAAGTGGTGCATCCTCCCACGGCAGGACTGCCGTGTTGTTTATTTTCCACCAAACGCCCAAGCAATTCGAAGGACGCACTCACAGCCAATGCGAACCCAGGTTCATAAACAAGGAATCAACCGGCAATGATATTTCCAGGATTTATTGTCGATGATTTGTAATGCTGCGACGCGTTTCGAGGCACCCGCCTCTCATCAGGCAGCTAGGAACATGTGGCATGGATTTCCATGGATGCAGTCCTGCCGTGGGAGGATGCACCACTTTCAAACTGTGAGAAGGGCTGCGCAGTAACAGAACTGTGTCATAACTGCGGTCAGCACAGCTTTTGCATGAAATATATCAACTTGCTGATACGAAGGGGCCTACTTAAGGTACATTGTATAAATATGGTGATTAAATATAAAGATGTGGCATGGAACCTACTAAAGGAGATATCAATTTTTCCAACAGAACACTATATCCCAGAATGCATGGGGACGCATCCATGGAAATCCATGCCACATGTTCCTAGCTGCCTGATGAGAGGCGGGTGCCTCGAAACGCGTCGCAGCATTACAAATCATCGATAATAAATCCTGGAAATATCATTGCCGGTTGATTCCTTGTTTATGAACCTTGGTTCGCATTGGCTGTGAGTGCGTCCTTCGAATTGCTTGGGCGTTTGGTGGAAAATAAACAACACGGCAGTCCTGCCGTGGGAGGATGCACCACTTTCAAACTGTGAGAAGGGCTGCGCAGTAACAGAACTGTGTCATAACTGCGGTCAGCACAGCTTTTGCATGAAATATATCAACTTGCTGATACGAAGGGGCCTACTTAAGGTACATTGTATAAATATGGTGATTAAATATAAAGATGTGGCATGGAACCTACTAAAGGAGATATCAATTTTTCCAACAGAACACTATATCCCAGAATGCATGGGGACGCATCCATGGAAATCCATGCCACATGTTCCTAGCTGCCTGATGAGAGGCGGGTGCCTCGAAACGCGTCGCAGCATTACAAATCATCGATAATAAATCCTGGAAATATCATTGCCGGTTGATTCCTTGTTTATGAACCTTGGTTCGCATTGGCTGTGAGTGCGTCCTTCGAATTGCTTGGGCGTTTGGTGGAAAATAAACAACACGGCAGTCCTGCCGTGGGAGGATGCACTACTTTCAAACTGTGAGAAGGGCTGCGCAGTAACAGAACTGTGTCATAACTGCGGTCAGCACAGCTTTTGCATGAAATATATCAACTTGCTGATACGAAGGGGCCTACTTAAGGTACATTGTATAAATATGGTGATTAAATATAAAGATGTGGCATGGAACCTACTAAAGGAGATATCAATTTTTCCAACAGAACACTATATCCCAGAATGCATGGGGACGCATCCATGGAAATCCATGCCACATGTTCCTAGCTGCCTGATGAGAGGCGGGTGCCTCGAAACGCGCCGCAGCATTACAAATCATCGATAATAAATCCTGGAAATATCATTGCCGGTTGATTCCTTGTTTATGAACCTTGGTTCGCATTGGCTGTGAGTGCGTCCTTCGAATTGCTTGGGCGTTTAGTGGAAAATATATATATATATATATATATATATATATATATATATATATATATATATATATATATCATGGAGCCTGTCTCCATTGCAGGAGTAGTGCGGATGTCATTGACTGTATGCTTTGTGACTCACAGACTACTAATGTTTGCATAAATATTTTTCAGACTCACCCAAAAGTGAGATGGAGTTTCATTTTTGGAGATTTAACGGGAAATCACCAGAAATTGAGTGGAGGCGGTGACCTGAGCTGTACCGACCTCCGCTCGAAAAGCAATGGTGTCTAATGTAAACAGAGAATTCTATGTAAAGGACCTTAGGTGGAGGACTGTCCGGCACTTTACACACTACTCAAGACAGATAGCCTTAATTTTAAACTTGAATTAAGAGTTTGCTGCCTATTTATTGATTTAAGACTAAGAACTTTTTTGTTAGTTTAATTTTTGGATACAAATCATCTCATAGGAGAAGATGAGAAGAGAATGGGTGGGTGAAAAGAGGGGGAGTGCAGGTTATTGGGAGTTGTATGTGTGTTCAACAGGAAAAGAGCAGGAGGCTCTGGATGGACAACATAGATGTCGAGCAGGGACGTAACGGAGGCCCCTGCAGCACCTGCGGTGCAGGGGGGGGGGAGGGGAGGTTACTTGTTTTGGAGAGGAGCCCTTAAGCCTTGCCATTGCATGGGCAGAAAGCATGCAAGAGCATGGAATATGAAACAGTTAAGAGCTCAGGATAGCCTCTCTGCTTTCCCCAGCAGAACAATCCGAATTACAAATCTGGAAAGTAAATCTTGCTGGCAGACAGAGGACCAGCGGAAATGCATGGCAGGGGGCGTAACACAGGCCCCTGCAGGAACCTCAACCCTTTGTGGGGTGTGGGGTCCATTGAGCCCAAGACAAATGATTATCTGTCCGATTTGGGAGACTGCAGGTCCCCACATCACAATCTGCATGGGGGCCCGTCTTTTTGTGCTGCACCACTGATGCCAAGCATAGTAGTCCTTTTGGATACATGCTGTTGAAGGTGGTACACTGCCTCAACAGCCTCAGACTTACTACAAACCTCAACGGGTTGTGACCAGAGGTGCAAGAAGGCTAGAGGACAAGTTCAGGTGCCGTTTCCACTAATTTGTCTCTAGAATAGGCCAGAGGGGTAAAGGATCACACCCTCCCATCTCACCCGGAAACCTTTCGGCCCACCCTCTGTTGGAATGAGCAGCAGCGATGCGCAGCAGACTGTCAGACTACTCAACACCTTTACCCTTGTGAAGAATGTGAGTATTGTAGGTGAAAATGAGAACTGGCAAATCTAAGCAAACTAATACCACCTGCAAGGACTCCCGCCCACATCATGCACAAGAAGTATGGGGGAAGCATGTGCATGTTTATATCAAATTGGTTCCAGTGCAGTGGCGATGACATAAGTAAATATTTTCCTCGGGGGGGGCTTGTCCACAACCAACAGCAAGATGGGCGCATCTAAGTGAGGCTCCGGCGGTCCCTTATATACAGCTCATCGCTGCATTACCCTAACGCTGGGGTCCCCACGGCATACCAGGAGCGCTTTGGCTCGAGAGGACACAGGATTGATGTCCGCCCGCATCACCGTTAGCTGAGGCCGAAGACAATCTGGGGTTACGCCACGCATCCGACACCACCTCGGAGGCCCTGTGGCAGCGGGGGCCGCGGGTGAGCCTGAGGTCGAGATCACCTGATCTTGTTGGTTGCTGGCACGCCCCCCTTCTTCTACATGTGTGGGCTAAGGAGTGGTTGGCTCCTCCTGACTGGGCGCGCTGCCCTGTTCCCGATGGTGCGAGGCAGCAGGCCGACTGTGAGGCCAGAGCGCGATAGACTTGCTGCCTGGGCCGGGCAGCTGTCCGAATGCAGCAAGTTGCGCTAACCCCCAGCGGATGCCTGCACCGCGAGGCTGGGGCCCTGCACAGGCCCACATACACTGCACATAGGAGGCTGCTGAGGGTGAGGAACGGTGAGTCCAAACTGTGGGTCTGGCCTTACTTGGCAAAACCGAATTCCTGGCACATGTAGGACAGTGCGAAGGAGTGGTACTGCGCCCACTTACCTGCTTGACAGCCCCCTTAGAGAAAGTAGCAAAAACCATCTGCTACATAGCAGTGGTGCCTGAGATAGAAACCACCGTCTGGATAACCGGTGGGGAGTGATATGAGGAGGCGGGGAAACGCTAAGCACTCTGCCCCCCCACCAGAACGGCCCCCTTATTATTCACCTACTGATCCACTGGGATGATATAAGGAGACCCCGGGATCTGACCTGCTGCACTGCCTGGGTATACCTGGAATCAGGTAGCTGAGATACGCCCCCTGCCTATTGAAGACCGCGTGGTCGCAGTTGTTGTGACCCACCAACATCCCCTCACTCATTGGCTCTGGCTCAACGCCTGTATGACAATTGTGGGGTGGGCCTATCTGGGGGTGAGGAGTGAAGAAAACCTAAGTTCACACGTCCCCCTGTACTCTGGGTGTTAGCTTACTGAAAACACGACATGGGATGACCGGACCCCAAGCAGAGAAGGCTTACATTTGACCGCACTGTCCCCGCTGGTCCCCGGGGCTCCCAGTCTGATTCAGAAGAGCCCTCGGGTCAAAGCGGTGCAGCTGCCCCCCATGTGACATCTCAGCTGATATGGCTGAACTTAAGGCGGGCTTCGGAGCCATAGAGGCACGCTTTGATACACTGGCGGATCGCATGGTCAGTCTGTGCGAGCGGATGGACAGACAAGGCGCCCGGACTGGTGGCGCTGAAGAAAGGATGTACTCACTGGTTGGTAACTATTCCTGAAAGAAAGAGATGTAACCTACTTGGTTACATGGAACAAATGTAAGAACATGGTCTCTATATGTGCTTCTAGTTTGATGAAGATGGGGGAATTTCTCCTTTCGAAAATAGTGCCCTCACTCACTCTTGCAAGTGTTGTGCTTCATCATCGGGCGTTGCTCCTCGTGGGGGTGGGCTGCTGTCTTCCACGGGCTGAAGAAAGGATCTCCAGCCTTGAGGATAACTCTGTCACAACACAAAAGTGTCTAGATAAAATGGAGCGTCTTTTAAAACAAGTGGCAATTAAGAACGAAGACCTTGAGGCAAGAACTCGAAGAAACAACATTTGCATCTCTGGAATTGCAGAGACTATCAACATGGGGCGTCCTGAGAAATTTGTTAACTGCTGCTGGCCCACTTTGATCGCCAGAGCTTCTCCAACACTTTTGCGGTCGACTGTGCACGCCTCTCATTGGCCCAGCTACCTCCGGAAGATGCTCTACCGCGATTCCTTATAGCCTGTCTGCTTAATTATAGGGACAGAGACACAGAGCTGCGGCTGGCCCACGAAAAGGGGCCCCTTCAATACCAAGGTTCGAATATTTCCATTTCCCCTGATTTCACCCTAATGGTACAGGAAATACAGCAGTGTCAAAAACGCATTCCGCAAACTGAACATCCGCCACTCCATGCTGTACCCGGCCTGATTATGGATAGAACATAAGGATCGATCCAAGATCTTCGATACCCCTGTAGATGCTGAGGCCTACTACAAGTCTTTTGGTGCTGGATCTTCCACGACTGCCCATGCGCCCCCAGATAATAATGGGACGCAGGGACATAGAAGTCTGCCCACTACATCTTGAAACGAACAAGAGGGGGGTGGTTCACTGCTGAGTTTGAGGTCTGTTGCCCTTGTTCCCATGATGTTATATATATCAGCAAATTTTTCATATTGCATACCTCCTCGCTTTCGCATCTGAATCCATGGTGGTGAGCACCATACATCAGCTCTGATAACATGCTCTTTAGGGACCGTCGGAGACCGGGTCGATCCCATACCCCCATGATGAACGCTATTTTGGATTGTTGTGGGTTACGTTCCTCTTTCTTTTTTGATGGGTTAAATGGGATTCACTGGATAACTTTGGATCTAGTGTGGGTTGGACCCCGCTTTGGAACTGTTTTACTAGAGTTGACATTTTTTTTGCTGCTGCACATCACAACTTAGCATTCACCACCTACACTGTTGTATGTTACAAGGTTCTTGGGCCTAAGTATGATCACTTCAAGCTAACTCCACAGCATGGTCAAGTCCATCGACCTAGGCGTAGTTACCTGGAATCTACGCTATATTAACAATCCCCGCAAACGGAAACAGGTACTGACATATCTTAATATACATTCCGCTAAAATTGTTTTCTTCAGGAGACACATTTCTCCCCGCGTGCTGACCATGCTTTTGCTAGGAATTGGGGCAAACTTCACTATTTCTTATGTTACAGTTCCTCCTAGGGTGGTACCTGTATCTTAATTCATAAAACTGTACCTTTTCTTTATCTTTCACATTATTCAGAAACAGAAGGCCGATATTAGAGAGTACATGGAACACTGGGAGATAAAAGTACATTATTAGTCAATATAAATGCCCCCAACACTGATGAGCCTGACTTTTTTTTTTTTAACTCCATTCCTGACTCAACAGTTTTGAGGTGGACCATTTTATTATTGGTGGGGATCTTAATTTACCACTCTGTTTGCACACACCCACATGACAAATCCAAGGCCCAAGAGGCACTCCGCCACAAAATTGATGCTTGTATGCTGCATGATGCATGGTATCCTACACAATCCGGATACACTTTCTATTCAGTGCCCCATTCTGTCTGGACCCGATTCTATTATTGGCTATTGTCGGCCACAGCTCACTCGTGCATATCAGAGGACACAGTGCTCCCAAGAACACTATCAGATCACAATCCAATCTTACTGAAACTTTGGATTCAATATGGAAGTGGCCTAGAGTTCAGCTGGCGTTTCAACAACAATTCTTTACGGGACCAAGTATTCCGTAGTGAGCTTCACAGCTCCATTTGCAAATATTTTGAGAACAATGGCGGAACGGTGCCCTCACAGGTGACCTTGTGGGAGGCCTTTAACGCCTTTATCAGAGGAGTGTGTATCTCCAAGCAGGTTGGTATTCTTAAAGATATCCACACGTAATTAAGCCGGACTGAAACCAAACTGCAGGAGCTGGAGCATAGTGAGGAGACTGATCGAGCACCTAAACTGTCTCTGGCTGAATATTGCAAGTTGGCAGAACAGGAAACTGCATACATGAGCAAGCACACCCAAGCTCATCGTTATGGCAAGGACGAGCGACCTGGATGCGCCCTTGCTTGCATTGTACGCCCCAACAGATTAGTCAGTTATGTCGCGGAACTTCGAGCGGAGAATGGAGAGTCCATTACGGGCACAGAACGTATCATGGCCACGCTCTGTACTTATTACCAGAAATTGTACTCTTCTCAGGTATCTCATGATCCCGAGGCACTCTCAACATACCTGGCAGATGTTGCCATGGTGTGCCTTGAAGACGGTCAGAGACAATTCCTCACTGAACCACGTCCTGTGGAGGAGGTGACCCAAGCTATCGACACTCTAGATGGTTCAAAAGCACCTGGGCTTGACGAACTAACAAGGGCATTTTATAAAACATATAAGCAGCAACTTGCACCGAGATTGTTGGCATTATACAACAAGGCCGTACAAATTGGCACCTTACCCCCTATGCTTCGAGAAGCAGTCCTCACTTTGCTGCTGAAGCCTGGTAAAGATTCTGAAAACTGTGCGTCATATCGCCCATTATCGCTGTTAAATTTAGATAATAATATGTTAGCCTAGGTGCTAGCAACCAGATTGGCTCTGCTAATGGAGCAACTCATCTCTTTGGCACGATCTGGGTTCGTTCCACACCAGTCCACTTCTTTGAATCTCCGTACTGTTTTTGCTGTACTCAAAAAATCTCCCCGGCCGTCCCTGCTGCAGTGGCCTTCTTCGACGCAGAGAAGGCATTTGACTACCTCAAGTGGCTTTTTCTCCGGCTCAGCAAACTGGGTATTCCCCCCAGTTCATATCATTAAATATGTTACTATATTCCAATCCGACAACCTGCATTTCAGTGAACAGCACTATATCGAATGCTTTCCCGGTTCTGAGTGGTACTCGACAAGGGTGCCCATCTGGCTATCCACTGCATAAGAGGGGGGAGATTGAGGTGGGGGTTGCGGATGAACAGTAAAATGTCTGCATAAAGTGATATTAGTTGAGGCCCATAAGTGAGCTGGAGCCTGCGGTGTAGGTGGTGCTCCTACATCGCCCAGACCAGAGGATCCATTGCTATTATAAATAAACGGGGGGACAATGTTTATGTTTATGTTATTTATAATAGCAATGGGCACTGCCCATTGTCCCCCCGTTTATTTATAATAGCAATGGATCCTCTGGTCTGGGCGATGTAGGAGCACCACCTACACCGCAGGCTCCAGCTCACTTATGGGCCTCAACTAATATCACTTTATGCAGACATTTTACTGTTCATCCGCAACCCCCACCTCAATCTCCCCCCTCTTATGCAGTAGATAGCCAGATTCTGTGACTTCTCGGGCTTCCGTAAAAATTGGGCCAAATCAATGCTGTTCCTGTTAACAGACGTGACACTGCCTCCTCTGGCTGAGATCCCCCTAAAATGGTCACCAGATGGAACTTAATAGCTGGGCATCCACATCCATAGAGAAAAGGAGCAGGTTGTACAACTAAATTACAGACTGGTGTTGACAGATCTCAATGCACAGGTGGAGCATTAGATAAAACTCCCCTTATCAATAGCTAGGCAAGTTGCCATAATAAAAAGGGTTGTTCCGCCTTGCTTTCTATACCTCTTCACAAATATCCCTATTCCCTTAACACAGCACTTTTTCAATAAACTATGGGGAAACCTCTTGCGATTATTATGGGCAGGACCTCGTCCACGTATTCATTGGGATACACTTTTCAACGGAATCACACACATCCAGATCCTACACAAGGGAATCCCACTCAATTATACAGACATACAAATGGTGTCTGTTACCTGTTGGGCATGGCGCCGTATGCACCGCACATTGGGAGGTGGCCCCCTCTATTGTAACGCCATCTCGCTGCAAGACAACCCTTGGCTCCCAATCTCTAGGGAGAAACTAGTCCAACGCACCCTTCACAGCTATGATCTCGGCACTATGGGGGACTTGTTCCCGGATGGGCATGTTACACCCCTTTTGGAGGATCCCTGAGACAGGGATATACCATACATGGACCAATTCATTTTCCATGAGGCTGCACAACACATTACAATTGCTCCTATCCCCTCCCCCCAGACGATTTTGCCCCACTGACTGACAGTATTGACTACTGAGGGAGGACGTATGATTTCTGGAATATATTGATCCTGTCCCGGACTGAAACCTGACACTACCACAAGAGTGTGCGAGAGGTTTGGGTGACAAATCAGGGTAGAAAAAACAGACAAAATGTGGGCACACAGATGCAACACATTCTATCTGTCAGTGCCACAAATTGCTACATTTTAAATTTATACAACGATATTATCTATCCCCATCATATGTTGCTAAGTTTGACCATACCAGACCTGATGCTGTGCTAAGTGCCACGATGTGGAAGCTGAGTTCGCACACCTTGCTTGTTATATTCCATATAGGTACCCTATATAGGCCCAGATAATATTGTAACCTTTCACCTATATTCTTCCCTACATTACACCTATAACGGTTTACAGGGATTGACCTTTTACCTGGATATGACACTGTATTCAGAACGTGGGTTTTCCTCAGTTCTAATCTCATACATTATGCATGAGGTTTCTTAGAAGCACAGCAGGACTACCATCTACTATATAATATCTATGTATAAAGTTCATGCCTGACGTCATTCTTAGGCCGACACAGTAACAAAGAGAGTTAGGACCCCAGGGGAGACCTATGGGTATATACACATCACATCTTGCTAAGATAGACAGAGGGGACCGAGACTTCCCGGCCGACACACTGACCAGAGACGCTGAGGTACCTGCATGCAGACACTCCAGCTCGCAGTGGTCTAACATCCCTCGCAGGCTGTCCAGCTCGAGACCAGGACGGGGTCCCACAGTCTCTCACTTCAGGTAATGGGGTTGACCAAATCCTAGAGGGATTCTTGGCTTACCACCTACACACATACTAGGTACAATTAGGTATATCTAGTTAGGGAGGCATTGTAGTAGTACGCATCCTTTTATCATGTATTTTATATACTTGTATGTATTCATGATTACTACAAGAGGATAGACCTTCATCATCCATTTACCTTTATAGTACTGCTAATCATCTATATCTTTTACTGTCTAACTGTTGTTGCAGTTCATCTATTTTACACCAGAATAACAACTGTTCAATAAATTCTTATTGAAAAGCCCAGCCTGTTTATTCTGTGTATCTTTCTGAGACAGACTAAGTAGACCAGAGTGACTGCGCAAAAAGTAGTATATTGTTTCCACGGTCCTGCGGGATCAGGGTTGTCATGTTTGATGGTTGCCAAAAACTATTCTCTCCTTGGTAAGAGGAGATTATAGTGGCACTGTGAGCTAGCTGATACAGAAGGCCAACATACCCGGTGGGTGTGCTCAGAGTCAGTCTGTCACCAATCCTACAGTGTATGCTGTCCAAACGCACAGATCCTGTATAGTTTTTCTAGGAACTACACAAGAGCATGGACTTGCTGAATCGTACATGCTTACTGGGTGACAGTGTTTGAAAATATCTCAGTTATGATGGCATTATTGGGTTATACCCTTGAGGTGTCACACAGCACCCGTAGGTTGGTCTCCATGGCGCCTCTGCTAGCTAAAAGAGAAATAGCACTGTGATCAGGTAGTACTCGTCTCCCCACTGCCTCGGGATGGCTTGAGAGTATGTGTCGTTGAGAGAAAGTGATACAAAAGGGGATGATGGACGGAGCGTTTGAGCAAATCAAACACTCACCCCCAGTCAACTGATCTGGGTATAATTCATCACCATTCTTTAGCTCACTCCGCCACCCCAGTTCAAACATGGCCATATGCAAATCAGTCTGACCTTGTGCCTCCTGGGAACAGTCCAGCCCGAACTGCCAAAGCCATGTCTTCCCTGGACCGGAAACAAGCATCCTGGGACTGGTTTCTGGCATCACAGCCGTCATCAGCCAGGCTAGCTTGAATCCAGTGGCAAAATGAGCAAGGGACTCACGTCTGAGCATACCCTGCCAACTTAGGGCGAACAAAGCGATACAAAAGGGGATGATGGATGGAGCGTTTGAGCAAATCAAACACTCACCCCCAGTCAACTGATCTGGGTTTAATCCATCACCATTCTTTAGCTCACTCCGCCACCCCAGTTCAGACATGGCCATATGAAAATCAGTCTGACCCTGTGCCTCATGGGAACAGTCCAGCCCGAACTGCCAAAGCCATGTCTTCCATGGACCGGAAACAAGCATCCTGGGACCGGTTTCTGGCATCACAGCCGTCATCAGCCAGGCTAGCTTGAATCCAGTGGCAAAGTGAGCAAGGGACTCCCGTCTGAGCATACCCTGCTAACTTAGGGTGAACAAAGCGATACAAAAGGGGATGATGGACGGAGTGTTTGAGCAAATCAAACACTCACCCCCAGTCAACTGATCTGGGTTTAATCCATCACCATTCTTTAGCTCACTCCGCCACCCCAGTTCAGACATGGCCATATGCAAATCAGTCTGACCTTGTGCCTCCTGGGAACAGTCCAGCGCGAACTGCCAAAGCCATGTCTTCCCTGGACCGGAAACAAGCATCCTGGGACTGGTTTCTGGCATCACAGCCGTCATCAGCCAGGCTAGCTTGAATCCAGTGGCAAAATGAGCAAGGGACTCACGTCTGAGCATACCCTGCCAACTTAGGGCGAACAAAGCGATACACAAGGGGATGATGGATGGAGCGTTTGAGCAAATCAAACACTCACCCCCAGAGAGAAAGTGGGCGAGGATTATGCACAGATTCAACCCTTGAATTCATGCCCCAAAGAATTCTGGTCCCCCTTCCGTGCCTACCTACCATCTATAGAGCATGATGATATGGAATGAAATACAATTCAGCATTCATGTCAGATTATACATGTCTCTGCAATACCTGAGGCCTGTAGCGTCCCGATGGCTAGTGCCCTTTTGCTGACACATAGTTAATATTGTGAAATATCTGTAAATGGAGTGATACATGTCCAAATATGATGGTAGGGTGTTCAGACTTTCCTTTTTTCTTATCATCTGACATGTGTGATGTGCATACATTGTTGATGTTGATTTGAAATGCTCAATAAAGAAAAAAAATATATATATATATTTCCCTCAAAGAACGCACCTTTGATAATGAGTGCCTAAAAACCTTAAAAAACGAAAGTAACTAAAAAATAAAACCACATCAGGGCACTGCTTCACTTTCCTGATTTCAATGAGGAAGCCTTGAAACTCTGGCAAGAAACACAGTCTCAAGTGAAGGGTCTTAAAGATGCCCAAGAGAAATTGGAATACTAAATTAGTTATATGAAGGACAAATCCGAGCAAGCCCCAGACAAAATCAACTTCTAAGTATCCAGTTGCCCAAATTACTGATATAGGTTGAAATGGTATGATCCATGACACAAATCACTGATGAAGATCAGGAAGACAGAGAGGTGAGGCCAGTAAGCATTTTGGGCCTCATTTACGTCAAAATGATGCAGTGCTGCCCCTCAAGCCATTTTGCTGCGATGAGCTCCGTCATTTATAAAGCACAGGGATGCGTCATATTTACAACAATGTGAGGCATTCCTGTGCTTTTTCCTGCGCTGGCGCACAATTGACTGTCATGCACCAACACAAGCACCCTTGCGCCATATTGTAACGCTGTCTGGGTTGCAGGGATGAGTGTGTTTTGTGCAAGAAGGGACACCTTCCTGCACAAAAACAATCATTGATGGTGTTTTCTTCTTTGTATGCGTGCTGCAGAATGCGGCATGCATAGACAGAGGAAAATAACGAGGAGAAATAAAAGTATTTCTACTTGTTGCGCCTATTCTGGCACATTCCCAGGTTTATGAAATGGTGTAAATCTCGGAATGTGGCAGAACCCATGGGTGTTGCATGGGAGAACCCACAGCAACACCCATGGCACGCCCCTTTCACACAAAGGGATGCGTGAAAAGGGGGTGTATTTACACGGCCATAAAAAGCCACGCAGTGTCTCTTTGCATGCCCTTGTAAATATGGGCCAGTATATTGCGCCGCCGGTGCGTCGAAAAGAGTGATGCACCGGAGGAGCAAGCGGCTTGTAAATAAATACGCCCGTTTAAGTTTTACCGTCCAAGCTGCATGAGGCATAGTAGTAATAGCAGCTGCGGATGGTGCAGTTCCCGCTCTTCCTCTTTAGGGCAAAACAATTGATGCAGTGGGCATTACAAATACAAGTGTTCCCCAGCTTGTCATCATTCCAGTGTCTATTTCTTTGTGCCTTATCACAGATCAATGTGCTTTTCATCTGAGCCTCCTCTATCTGCAAACCTGCTAGGAAAGGGTCTCTTGTGTAATCTGATCTGCACAGTGTACAGCAGTAGTGTGGTGACTTTCTGGATGTTCTAATTGAAGAAAAATGCTATTTTAGCTGTGCTTAGTGAAAAAGACTGGTCCCCTATTTTCAATGCTGATGCTAATGTATCTTCTCAAGAAACGCCTGATGTTTAAACAGAAGTAAATTCATCTTTGTGGTCCCAGCACATTAGAGATGTAGGCTATATAGTAACTGTTTATCTTGTTAAGATTAATTTGAACCCAAAAAAGCTCTCCACCAAACATACTGTTGTGCCTTCCCCATCCTGAGGGAGATGAATTAATCTGTCAAGTTGTTGCTGCTCTGCTGAATCA
This sequence comes from Lissotriton helveticus, assembly GCF_964261635.1. Lineage (NCBI taxonomy): Eukaryota > Metazoa > Chordata > Amphibia > Caudata > Salamandridae > Lissotriton > Lissotriton helveticus. Next base: position 282,989,111 of record NC_136061.1, on the reverse strand, counting down.
AAAGGTTTAGATCCCTTCTGTTAGCATCTGTAAAACACCTATTTTACCAAAACTTGAGAACCATTGATGCTGTTGTTCTACTCAGTTTTCCTATTGTACCAAACCTGGTGAACATTCTTCCCTGAATTCTACCTAAACCACCAGTTGTTGATTTATGTTCTGCTTCCTTCTCTGTTGCCATAAACCCTGAGAGCCAGTTTCTTTTAGCGATGTTTTTTTTGGCGTCCCTCAAAGGACTTGGGCTCAGTTTCCACAGGGGTATACAGAGTCACGTTTTATATTTTCACAACCACTAAAACCAGTTTCAATACTTTGGTCTTCCCATGTGGTTCTTCCCTGGTTTAGTATGTGGGTGATTTGTTGGTAGCGTCTGATTCTTTGGACCAAAGCAAACGTGACACTATCTGATCAGTGAAATAGCAATGGCATGGACATAAAGAATCTAGAGAAAAATTATAGTTTTACTAACACCACGTTCCCTGTCTAGGTAATGCCATTCCTGCAGGAGAAAAACATCTGTCTGCTGATGAGAGTCTAACATGTCTGTAGGTTACCCTTTCCAGTCCCTGTGTCTCAAATCCACACTCTTTTCGGAATGGCAAGCTACTGTCATCAATTGAGTTTAAGCTCTACATTGTGAAGCCTTTACAGAAACCCGTGAAAAAGGAAAACTCGAAACTTTAGCCATGGTCCACTAAAGCAGAACACACCTTTGTGTCTATGATTAAAACATTGTTCTTTGCCTCTGCTTTGGGATTTCCTTATTAAACAAAACCTTTTACTATTTACCGTCAAGAGAGTGAGGGTTTAGCCCTCAAAACGTATTGCTTACTATTTGTGTGATTTTGATGCCGTGGCAGCAGGCCTGCCCCTATGCCTGTGTGCTGAAGCTGCCCATCTTGAGGAAGTGTCTGGTAAGTTGGTCCATACTGTTACTCATGCTCTGTTGCATTAGTAATGACCACTAAGCCATAATATGTTTCAATATCTGGGATTTCAAGAAATGAAATATTGCTGACTTCTTATTCCCAGTGCTAAAACCAGATTCGTTTTGTCCTACGTCCCTGGAAAGAGACCCACACAGCTGTCTCCTCACCAAATATGCTTTCAGAGTTGCTTTTGATTTGGGATCTTTATGGTCACAAAGGGGTTTCCTCACTACTACAGGTACTCCTGTTAAGAATGGATCTAATGTAAAAGGGTTGCTTGATGCCTTCCAACTCGCAAGGGAGGAAACAATAAAGTGTCAAGGAGAATGGGTCTTGGCAGAATGCTCTTACCGATACTGCTCTGTTTTTAATCTCCGATCTAAAACTGTATGTATCCCAAAGTACTGCAACCCTCATGCCCACCTTAATGGCTCTGCCACAACCCTGGCGTAAGGGCCAGAGAACGCAAAGACAAACACATTACGGTACGTATATCTCAGACCTCCAGATCAGTTGTGGCGGGACAGGGATGGTAAAGTAGTCGCTCCCAGGATGGGATTTCCTGATGAGGACTCTTTGTAATATGGTATTGCATATGTTAGTGAAGAGGATGTGATCTGTGCCACTCACTGTTTGCATTGTGTTTTCCCTTTATAGTGTAGCAATATTATCACTTGTGTATCTTTTGCCAAGCTTACAAAGTTGGTAAAAAGACAAGGACTACTCAAGCTGCCCATCCGTTCACTGGGATCCATTCATACATGTTCAGATACATCTAATTCAAATGGCACAATGTTGCTCTTATGTATGTTTCGGTCTGCATGCTCTTTGGGAGGTTAGAAGCCAATCTGTGGATGGACTGATGCAATCACCATGGCCAAAAGACAGGCCCAAGACTTTGTCCCCAAGTCTGGATTCCCTCTGAAGATCAGAATTGACAAAGGAACATATTCTGGGGCATATTCTCAAGAACGTGTGATAACCAGCGCAAAAGTTACTTAATGCAACTTTCAACATCGCTGTCTATCGCGGTACCATGCGATAGCCTCCAGATAACGCATCAAATGACCGTGTAAAAATCAACGCCATGCCACAAAAATGCGAAACGCAAACGCAAAAAATCCTGCGATGAGGCCAATCGCGGTACAAAAAGCACTGAAAACCAGCCACAGGTCTGCAAATCCCACGCATCTGGTGGGAAAATGCTCTATAAAAGCTACAAATACAACTCACCAGAAACAATCTAAAGTGCATAGCAACATGGATGCACCCTGACCAAGCGCAGAGGCCGACACGAACCCCACAACCCCCACAGACCACCAGCAAGGAACAACAAGGTCAGGGAAGGCCAGGGAGAAGAGGGAGAGGAAGACGGGGTGCAGTCCGCAGGAAAACCAGATCAGCGTCACGGAGGTGACAGAACACTACCGTCAACTGACCCAAGTCTCTGCCAACAGGAAGGCAACAGGAGGTGGGAGTCCTGCGCCACAGGAGGAGCTGGAGGAAACCGAAGCCACAGTCATCAGTGTGGAGATGGTGCAAGGAGTCGGGAGTACTGACACAGCTCGATAGGACCTGACACAACATCAACAGGGTGAATAACGACCAGGGACTGGCGGGGACTGGGGGAGATGGGCACAATGGCACACATGCACAAAGAGGTCTAGCACACTACACACCCACAATGACCCAGGATCATGTCCATGTTCCCCGTAGCACGCTCCAGCACACACACATAGCAAGAACAGCACACCCCCATTGACGACAATTTGGTACAATGTGCAAACACGACAGAGGACACAACTGGGTCCGCACACGCGCAGAAACAGGCCCACTACATCTGACAGAAGCTGGAAACTGTGAAATGGAAATGTACGCGTACAACCTCACATCTGTCATGTAGTCCAAATGTACACTGTCCCGCATCCAATTCCAGCACCTCCCAAACAGTCACAATGTACATTGTCATACAGTCTGTATGTAAATAAGAACAATGCGCCAATACATGTCAACACAATGTCAACATGCATCTCCCCTTCACATTGCAGAGGGCCACACAACACCTCCAGCAGAGCACAGAAGACAACACATCTGTGATGCCGGAGAGGACCACCACACCTACGACACCGACACCCTACAACAGTCCATGGACATCCCACGCAACCCACCACCAGGACCCGGGCAGCCAAGCGACTTAGAGGAAAACACAGACCCTGCAACAGACCACACATCAGGAAGCACCCGCAAGTACAGCTGGCTCACAACACTTCACCCACCCACACATGGCACCCCAATGCCAGGTGTCAGAATGCCAAAAGGAGATGGGCGAGCAGGTGCGGGTGGGGTCTGAACCCAAGGAAGGCGAACTAGATCACATACGTGGGTGTCTATTATCCTTCAGGGACCACCTACACCCCACAAAGGAGACCCACACTGCCATAGAGTCACATGCAGATGCACATTCACAGTACAGAACCACGCCCAGGGGCACACAAATAGCAGTCACACAACCACGTTGACTCTGCGTACGACGGTCCAGGCCACTACCATTACAAATTGTATGGGTGATGACAAAGCTACATGTCCAAGCTCCAACCCGCTGCCTGCCATGACATGTCTGCACCCGCTGCACACAGCACAATGTAATGTTGTGGGGCCCAGGGCCTTCATGCATACAATAAGACCACAGGGACAAACGCAGATAAAATGTTGAACTGGCCACGGGCATGTGCGCCAGGCCCCTTTCTTGGCAGGGCCACATGTACAGTGACGCCTGTGCTGGATGTGTGTGGCGTGAGTGTAAGCAAGCCCGCACTGAGTGCCTAGTGCTGGCAACAACTTGAACAGTGGACACCAGTGCAACGTAAACCGAAAACACCTGCATAACAGAGCAACATGGAGGGAGCCGGAGCAGGTCCAGAGGTCACCCAACATGCAAACAGAGGTGTCAGTGAGTTGCAGTGCACTGAGGTTGGGGCACTAGAGCTGAGAGCGCTCATGTGAAGAAAAAGTCTGATATTGTGTCCCTTCGAGATATTCCTGATGAAGATGCAGTGGCGTGTGTTAGACCTACATCATCTTCCTCATCAACGTCCCAGGTCTCCCACACTGCTTAAGGTGAAATTGCTGTGCAAGCTCTCCACAGCACAAAACTCAATCAGTAAAGGTCCATGGGTTGCCGTGCACTGAGTCAGTGGCACCTGGAGTGCTGAGCAGGGGATCAGGCAGCAGATGACATCCAGGTAAGGTGCGAGCAACTCCATCAGTCTGCCAGTACCACCGTTTCAACTCTGGCAAATGGCAGTTGGAGGTGGTGGCGATGGTGGCGTGTGCCTCCTGCGGTGATGCAACGTCCGGGCCGGTCAGGACTCGATTTGATATGTGAGCCCTGGTTGGCCGCAGTTGAGGCCAGAGATAGCAGACAGCGCAGGGCCACAGACACATGGCGTTGATAAGCCCAGGGCCATCGCCTCAGAGGCCATCCAACACCTCAGAAGAAGGATTTCCGGACCTAACTAGCAGCGGTCAGCAGTTGCCCACAGCCACGTGTCGTTGGCTCGCGATGCACTGAGTTAGTGACACCAGGGCAGTTGTCGGTATTGTTCGATCACCTCCGTAACAATGATCCTTTTTTGCTCCTGACTGCAACGCGTCATCCTCTTACCCCTCTCCTTGCATGCAATATGTACTCTGCCTTTGAAAAATCGATGCTCAGTTCCAATTGTGCGACCAACTCGACTGCAGTGTAGGTGGTAGGCGTTTCCAGCAAGGGGCCACAGAAAAGTGAGGTTGTGATGCTATACATAGACTTGGTGACACCACATCTAAGGGGGTACAGTGATGTAAAGTCTGCATTGCCATGTGTAGCCGGCCATTGCATGATCAAGACTCAGTCCAAATGTATGACCTACTCGAGCTTCGTGTGGCCCGGGAGCAGTAGTTTTTTGTGGGCACATAAACACGTGTGGTTGTGATGCTATGCACAGTCTTGGTGGCACCACGTCAAAGGTAGTATAGGGACTTAACCTCAGCCTTAAATAATGTTCCTTGCCTTGTTGTAATCAAGACTCAGTTCCAATTGTGTTTCCTACTTGTCAGATGTGTATGCTGGTGGAGTACGTCAACAAGAATGGAGTTCTGCTGGCCAGTGTTGCGGAGGCCGTAATGGTCTAAGGAGGCTGCCAAGGTCGTGAGCCTCGGGCCTGGAGCATGCACCGGCACGTGGTAGGCCCTCTGTGACACTCGGCGATGTCGGCTGGTGGGCATTGAGGCCTGGCTGCGCAGGGGCGGGCAAGACGGTTTCGGGGACCAGAGGCCCGGGGTGCAGCAGGCACACAGGATCGCAGGCACCAGGGCTCACGGCGACAGCCTCATGGCGGGATGAGAGGCGCCACCCTGGCAGGGACGTTGGGCATTCCGGAAGAGGACCACGCCCAGAGTTACGTGCCTTTTATTCACACCCCTACACTGACCTGGCGTACACCGAGCCAGCCCACTCCACTCACGTTTATGGGGGGACATAACAAGCTACATTTTCGCGTTCCTCTCCACTGGCTGGGGTGACATAGTTGCGTCCACTGTTCACTACACTCCAGACACCAGCGGTGTGTGTCGACATGGATATGTGTGTGGTCTGCATACTGCAGTCTGGCCATCATATCCATGCCACACTTGGCATTGTGTACATTCTCATTCATAGGTCACTTGCCTACTTCGCATATGCCTGGTCCCTACCTCTCCCCACAATCTGCTATTGTGTGGCTGAGGTGCCATGCCGTTGATGGCTAATGTACATGGCTGGCCCAGGTTACCACAGTAAGTAGTGCTGTTTTGTCTGGTGTGTGCATGTTGTATGTGAGCTTGTGACGTGTGCATTTCCTGTGTTGTGAGTTGCATGATTGTGGTGTGTGGTGTGTTCATTTGGTAGTGTCCAACAAGCTGTGCATTTCTGTGGGTGCCATCTTGGTAGCGCAGGTTGATGATGGACTGTAGGAAGGTGTAGGGCTCATGCAACTGCCTGGGGGGTCGACGGCGACGTTGGCGGGGATTCCCCAGTGGTCCAATATTGCCTCGACATTGGTGGGATACATGCGTTTGCTGTAGCGCTTATTGGGTGCAGTGTTGCCAGGGGGACAAGTTGGACATGTGTGCAGTCGATGGCCCCTCCCACGTGCGGGGAGACAGCGTAGACACCTTGCTTGGCCTTCAGCTGTTCTTGCGCAGTGTGTGGGAAGTGTAGATAGTGGGGTACCAAGCTGATGGTGTCATCCGTTGTGAGGGACTTGGATTGGGCTGGCTGTGTCACTCCTCCATCACAGGCAGTTGTTGGTTGGAAGGTACCAGAGGCCAACAGATGCAGCACAGCTAGCAGCTTTGTCTGCGGAGGGCTGTTGGTTGTCAGCTGTGTTGGTACCATTTAGCCTGTGTGCAATGGTTGTCAGAATGCGGAGGATGGTTGATCTTTTGTGCCTGTGGTGGGCTATGACATTCTCTGGTGTTGGGTCTGTGAGGTCGGTGCATTTTCGGAGGATCGCTGACTTTGTCTGCGCTCCCTCGGTGTAGGTCGGGGGCAGTGGGGAGCCGGGGGGGTGGTCCTGGGGGTGGTGGTGTAGGTGGGTGTTGTGGCCCTATTCGGTGTCCGGGCCACATGTTCAGTGGCTCCATGGCATCTGTTGTTCTTCAGGTGTGGCTCTGGGCTGGACTCCCTTTTGTGTTGCAGGCTGTGGTCCGACTTTACACCAGGTCAGAGCAAGTGTTAGGTTCCTGCTGCTAACACCCCTTATCGCCTGTTTTGGGATCTTATTGCCGATGTGGCTGGTCGTTGAGAATGTTGCGGAGTGGTGTTGTCGCAGCTTTTTGCTCGGGAATGCTTACTCTGCATCTCATTAGCGATGGTTGTGGGGGTCATCTATGGCAATGTTTTTTGCGGCTGCTATCGCAGGTAAACTGGTGCTATGGGCTGTTAGCACTAGCTTGTGAATGGGGTGATACATTTACAGCAGCTTTGGCTGCTGTTAACTGGCGATAGCTCTTGGAGAATATGCCCCTCTGTGTCATCTGCAGTTCTGGAGATATGCAAAGCTTTGGTTACTTGATAACATTTCCACTGTGCCTATAACCCTGAGTTTTCAGGTAAGGTAGAACAATTTAATAGAATGCTGAAAAATAAAATATCTGACCTAGCTGAAGAGATTGGACTTGAATGGCCTGATGCCCTACCCTTAGCTCTTATGCGGCAAATCGCACATGAAATTTATAATGAGCAGACTATCTACTCCTCTACTGTTTTTAGCTGTTCTTGATTTGCCCACCTCTGATGATATGGCTTCAGAATATTGCCCACTTAAAGCCTGGTGACTGCATGCATGCAAAGGTCAATCATTGAAAGTCATTGCTTCAAACTAAGTGGCGAGATCTGTATCAAGTCCTGCTCATCAGCAACACAGTTGTCAAGCACCATGGCTTGCCCACCTGATCCATACTTCGCATTGCAAATTGACTACAGGGGTGAGTGACGTCATCCCTGCTCACAGAGGCACTCCTGCCCTTCTGATGGGGAAAACATAATGGTATGGTTTGGGGAACAGAGTAATAACCAGTGTCTGAGATTAATTCAAACAGACAAAAGGTGATAGGAATGCTGCCAGATAGTCTAATCACTGGCAATCGTGTGGGGTAGCGTTCCAACCTATCTTGTTTTTGCCCACAATGCCACCTCAGATTGGACCCAGCCAGATGCAACTGCTACTGGAACCAAGCTGCGCCCGACTGAAGAGGCTTAACGAGGCCAACCCCATCTGGGGTTGCTTGTGTTCCTCCTCAAAGAGAATCTGGCTCAGCATTTCAGGATAGAATGTTCCTATTGGAACAGGTACAAGCCTGATTTGCAGATGGCTGGGTCCAATCTGAAGTGGTATAGTGGTCAAAAGAATGGCGGTTGGAAAGCTACCCTGAGCAACTGACAGCGGCATCTCAGACACTGGTAGACATAAGAGAAGGAGGACGTGTGTCCATGCTCTGATCCGAGGTACTACAGACAGTTCTCATGTAGATCCGAGACATCATGCAGCATCGGCAAAAACGCTTCAAAGGTGAAAAGTTTTAGGAGACATTTCACCTAGTCAAAGATTAATGCTGAAGAATGTTGTTGGTAATACTCCAGACACTCATAGATGAGGTGTGGAAAAACAAGAACTGATGCCAGTGTGCCCGTGCTGTGTCTGGAGGTAGGACTATGGCTGGAGCCACATGGTGCCACCTGGAGGCAAAAGGAGATTTTTGCTGGGAAAAAGCTTACAGGAATAATTCGTAATGTGAGGAATCTGCTTGAAGATTATGTATCCACCAGAAATATCATTACCAAAAGTAAGTAGCTTATTTACCTGACTCAGGCAGTACTCGGGTTGTACTGCGATAGTAGGGCCCAGATGTAATACTCCCCTAAGTATTAGCCATTCAGACTGCTGATCCTGGTGGGTTACACTGTATATTAATAAGAAGGATATGGCCATAATCCCAGTGAGTAAGTACAGTTTAGAGAATTTATATAGCTAATTGCCCAATTTCAAGAAAGTAGCATTGCTCTCTAGAAAAGCGACTGTTCAACCAATGTCTTTTGCTTTGTGTGGTACATTCATCTACTGCTTTCTTTATAAAGCTGGTGGATTTGTATGAAAAAAGAGCAAACCTTGTGAGGTAGCAAGGATTAGGTCATAGATGGATGTCAGTTTTACTGTGGCTAGACTATATCATAATTCAGCATGAAGGAGCATAGATAAACCAACCAAAATCTACAATTCAACTCCTGCTGCCAGATAGGGAAGCCGGCACTCTCTAAGGTAACTAGACTGAATCTTACTGCCGTACAAAGGACCATGTACAGAATGCGGTGGAATTTAAAGTTGAATAAGTTAGCAGTAGTTATAAATGACAACTACAATTAAACATCACAGAAAATAAATAATAAAAAATCATATGTTATGGATATGTCTGACACATAGAAATATTATAAAAAATTCAAATAGGAACTTATATGCCTACCTTAATTAATGGTGCCAGGATTATCAATGGTAAAGGCAAATAAACATTTTTGCCTGAAGCCCCGTATTCTGACTTCCAGAAAGATAGTCATATTTGCAGCTCACAGTTGATATACATAGTTATTTGCTGCCCCATTCTATTTGTACCTTAAGGCTGCCTAATCTCACCTTCTGGACACAGCCGCCCTACTAAAAGGTGGATACATGAGCATCTTTTAGAAAGTTGGAAATCTGGCCCATATAGATTTCCTTCTACACGTTGAGTAGATTTCCAACTTTATAGGATTCCCACAATTATCCACAAGAAAGCATGGACATCTACAACCATTATGTATTTGCATGAGTCCTACTACAGCCTCTACCTATGCTTATACAATGCCCATTGCATGGAGAATACAGAATAATATGCTCTTTAGCTGGCGTAGTGTTTTCTACTCCATCTGGAAGGTATTTGTCAAGTGGTGATATCCCTTACTCTAGACCTTTCAAGAATTACAGGAGTTGTGTTCTGTTTTGCAAATGTGATCTTCATTTTGACTGGTCTGAAAGATTCAAATAAATGGTGTACTGATGCTTTGTCCAATATGAAACGTGAATGCTGAACATTGCAATTAATTTGGTGCAAGTCATTATTTGAAAAGGATATGACACTCTGCAAGAGATGCAGAAGTGGCTACCATAATGCCATGGAAAGGGTCAAAAGGTGACAATTCCAAATACATCAACAAGGCACCAAACCAAACAAAGGACCGGTTCAACAGTGATCCTTCCAAGGAGCGATCCAGCACCAGTTGCATCTCTGATTTGAGGTATGTTTAGGTCCCTTTTGTTTCTGTTCTCTATTTCAGGGCCGAGGGATAGTGGCCACATGATGCGGTCAGCGCAATTATTAAATAGACAGCCTCGCAGTCTGCTTCACTGTCTGCACAGTCTCATTGACTGTGGAGCTTTATGCTTCCCCTCGCTTTAAGTTCTATGGGGCATGATGGTCTACCTTAGATTGCACTTGTCTTCTATGTGACTTGCCATTAGTTTGAAGTCTCATGGTCGGCTTCCCTGACTGCATGGGGCATGATGGTCTGCCTTAGATCGCACGTTAGCGGTATCTTCTATATGAAATGCCATCAGTTTTAAGTCCCACGTGCGGCTTCCCTGACCACATAGCCACACTTTCCGCTCTCCCCTTGAACGTCCCATGGGGTACAAAAGCGATGAGAGTTGGTTTGCTTTAGACTCCACATTAATGGCCGAAACATGCAAGAATATCTTCATTTACACGCATGGCCGGTCCTGCAATTTTGGGCTTTTCCACCTCCAGTTTTTATACAAACACTTTGGACTCCTCTGGTCCCATTACAATGCCATATAATGTTTTTATACAGTGGCGCACGCATTGATTTCATTTATTCCTGGTTACTGTGAGCATACATTCCAATACTCATACCCTTGTATTTACCAACAGCTTTTCAAGATACTACCATATCAACAAGATGACCAAGATGGCCGACAGGAGAGAGCTGATGGGATGAGCTCTGGGGAAGAGGGATCACAAAAGTGCATTTCCCGACCCAAAGCGACCCCCCCGGACCCCTCCTTGGACGAGCCCCGCAAGCTATCTACTCCATTGTCAGCAGGAAGAAGCTGACCAGAGAGTCGCGACGAGGGAGCCTCCAGAACCCTCATCGAGAATTCGGACTGCCGCAGGTGAGCCGACCGGCGGGCCCCGTTGAACCCGGAGCGCCCCTCCCCGCAACTCCCGACTAAAGTAGGAGTACAATCAGCTTAAAACCAGACGAACCGGAGTAACCCCCGGAGCCCCCCCCACGGCTCGGCTCTTAAGGTGGTGCTCCGCACAGAGAAGACACTTCCCGAGTGGTTCCCAAACCGACCTATCAGGAGTTCCCTAACCGATCTAGCAGGCTATCAGACCTCACCGGATCACAAATCCCTTCCTACCCGTTGCTCCCGAATAACACTTGCACTACCAGCCTCCTCTTACCGAATGCGGCAGAAGCCCTGTGCTGGTCCCGGAAACTCGGAAGGAGCAAAGGAACCGCGAAGGACGGCATCTCGCTACAATCTGCAGTAGACATTCTTCTGTTATGAGGAGACCGCTCCTGCCATAGCGTCTTCCTCTGATTCCACAATATTCTGTCGAAAGTTTCACCCGTCCTCCGTCCTGCTCAAACAAACTCGGGACGCCTGTCCCCAAGATGGCCGCCATCCACCCATAGTACCGGCAATTTCGGCGCTCTAAAGGACCTGAATTGAGCAACTTCCACTTTCAACTCGCCGACTTGTACCTGATCCCCCAGAGTTATAAACTAGGCGACCTGACCAAGAAATTCTCCGGGGGAGATAAACACTCTCTCCTTTCTCGACCTAGGGCCGCCTGACCCTAAAATGGCCTCCAACTTCGACTAACTGTAGTAACATAAGTCGCCCTCTCTCTGGATCTCCCTAGCAGAAGGATTGGAGCAGTCCACCACCCTCTGGCATACCTTCAAGAGCAATTAACAACAGGTGAGGTTGAGACTACCACCACCTGCATTCACCAACTTAGCAACACTATCCCAGGCAAAAGGGAAGTGCCTCAGTTCTCCAAGCTGTCCTTTTACTATTTAGCCGTCTGCAGCACATTCACCCCCATTACAAAGCCCATCACCCTCTACACCCCCTTAGGCAGCCTGTCCCCCCTGCCGACATCTCAGTCCTCACTATCGTGCAGGCCCCTGCCTTACTGTTTCCTAGACTACAAACTACCCCGCCACGACTTAAAGAACACAGCACCTTCGCCCGGTCCCCTTGCCTAGATCCTCCGCCCCCTGTTTCGCATTTTGCGACTCCTCACGTATTTTGGATACTCCCTCTCCTCTCCTCTATCCTCTCCTCAACCGCTCCAAGATGCCCCCATCCATACACTCCTACGACCACCCTTGCCCTACCACAAATTACCTAACTCCACATGGACATAACTCTTTCGCCATTTCCTACCCCCATAGACTTTTGACCAAAGCTAAAAAACTCCTAAAACTGAAAACTATCAGACAAGTCCCTGAAACACTTATCGTAGACACGTACCACTGCTCTTCTAGAGGCCAGATAAAAATGGACCTCATCTTTTACACAGTCAGACCGGACCACTGGATCAACAGCCTTAACACCCACCTCCGAGTCGCCAAAACTACCATCACAACACTCAGCCGCAAACTTACCATCTCTCTGCAAAATCACCAGTCCTTGACCGGCTCCATTTCCACAACCATTTTTAATAATGGCACCATATTGATTCAAGCTAAAAATGAGAACCTCGAGTTCTTCGACTCCCTTTTCCTCACGCTAAAGAGGACCTCCGCTCCTACGTTGCCTCAAGCTCGGACCGCCTATCAGGCCAAACTCCATCCCCGAACTAGCCACAGGACCCAGTGCGAGCACCCCCCTCATCCCACCCACCCGCCTATGATTGCCAACCTGCACCAACCGTCCTCCACCAGGAATTTGCCTATCGCCGCACAACCCTACCCTCCCTCCACCCAGACTCAACACATTACAAGAGATCCCCCCCCCCTCTCCTCCCACAACAGTCCCAAAACCTGCCCATCGTCACCCCGCTACCAGAACTTACCCCTCCCACCGCCCACTCCCTCCCCTCCTCCAATCATAAACCTCACTCTAGAATTGAGCCCTATTCCCACCCACAACTGGAGAATCCCCCCACTACCGCTTCACCCACTTCACCAACAATGACACTCAGACCACTCGAGAAGAACCCCACTCTCATTCCCCTCCCCAATGGCTACTTGGCCCACTCTCCAAACCCCCCACACCGCAAACTTCCTCCCATCTAGAAAGTACGCCTCCTCTCACCCCTACCCCCCTTAAAATCTTCCCCTCGCAGGACTCCCCGCACAAACCCCTCATGCCGAGCCGACTACTATTCTCCCACGCCCTCCGTTATTTAACAACCTTTCCGCCTCATGCGCCCTCACACCCCCAACACAGAACACCACCCTCCTCCCCCCTTCTACTCACGCTATCAATATATCGCAACGCCTCTCCCTTCTGGAAGCTCAGCTCGAAAAGCTGATCCGAGGCATGGACGATACCCTTTCTTCCCTAACCGAAATCGAAGTGCCCACCCTACACCATGCTCACCACCTTACCCATGCCCTTCCCAGTCTGCCCAATTCTCCTCCTCCCATTCCGTCCCCCACCTCCACCAGATTGCTTCCACACGTCCCTTTACCAGAGGCAGAGAAGCGAACTGACAGACCGAGTAGAGCAAAACCCTCCCTCTCCACTCAGGAAGCGTCCACTCTCGCCTCCTCCTACGCCGACCTCACGACCCCTAACTTGAGCACCTCTCAGCAGACACAGAGAGAGTTCCCTCCCACCCTGACTCTGGTCCCCAGACTATTCCCATCACCCAAATCCTCCTTTCAAGTTATTACAGGAGTGGGTAGGGAACATCCTCCCATTAGACTATTCTCTTCACCCAAATCCTCTATCCAAGTTATTACAGGAGTGGGCAGGGAACATCCTCCCATCAGATTCCCTAGACCCCCGACACACCTAACCCCGCTGACCAGAGCCCTTCCCAACAAGACGCCACCCAGCGAACAACCCAACATCAGATGTATGCTCATTAACAGCAGATCCGCCTCCAAACACGCAACTGAATTAGCTGAATCCATCCTCTCACACGACATCGACGTAGCCTTCATCACAGAAACCTGGCTCAACTCCTTATCAGCCCCCATCATCGACATGCTTGTTCCACCAGGATTTTCAATCACCCACAAAGACCGACATAAACAGAGAGGTGGAGGTGTAGCTATCATTCACAAGACCAACCTCGACATCACGGAAATCGCACCCTACCTATACAGCTCCTTCGAATGCCTCTCTATTAGCATCAAATCTGACGTAAAGAGCCTAACACTCTGCCATCTCCTCTATCACCCTCCAGGCAACTCAAAGGAATTCGAAATGCAACTATCTGACCTAATCACCCTTTGCGCCCTCAACAACGCCAATAACATAATCCTGGGCGATCTCAACATTAGATGGAACGACACTAATAACCCGCTCATTCAATCCCTCAACAACCTCCTGATAGAAAACGACCTGACACAACACTGCTCTGAAGAAACCCATTACAGAGGAGCGATACTTGACGCAATCATTGCGGACAATCACACAATCACCATCGACTACTTCATTCCAGTTGACTGGTCAGATCACCACCTAATTCTTTTCCGCATCAACCAACCAGCGCCATCCCAACTCATAAAACAAGCTCTGCCCAAATGGATAAGGAATATTGCCCAAATCCCTCAGACCACCCTAGAACACTCTCCTCCCGAACTCAACGGAGCACCTCTCAACCACCGACCTGACCTCTCTCTACTACTCTAACATGACGACCACCCTCGATCGCCTGGCGCCCCCGAAACTAAAAAAAACAGAAACATTCCATCGAGATCATGGTTCACCACGGACATAAATGACGAAAGAAGACTTCTCAGATCCCTTGAAAGAACCTGGAGGTCCAACCCATCCTCTCTTCAACGCGAACAACTCAAGTCGGCTCGCAGAAACTACAACAATCTCATCAAGGATAAAAAATCTTCCTTCTTCTGCTCCGCTCTTGAAAACGCTAAAAACCGCCCCAAAGAGCTCTTCAACATCATCAGAAGTCAAACATCCAAACCCATCAAATCCGTTTCAGTGTCCTCTAAAAACCAATGCGACAACTTCGCCAACTTTTTTAACAAAAAAATCGTCAAGATTGACCTCTCTCTTAGCACAAACCCTTCTTTTCCTAGAGGGTCCAATACACCAGAACTGTCTGACAGCACCTCATTGTTCCCACCTACCCAATGGTCCGTCTTCACGCCGATTCAGGAATCAGAGATCGTCACCCTGATCTCCAACGCCAAACCATCTTCCCACTCCCTGGATCTGCTTCCTATAAACCTGACCAAAGCTCTGAAACACTCCCTAGCCCCAATTTGGTGCAAAATCATCAACAGTTCGCTGAGCACGGGAATTATCCCAGACTGCCTCAAGGTAGGCCAAGTAATGCCGCTACTAAAAAAAACAGGGTTGGACTCAGAAGACATGAACAACTTCAGACCCGTGTCAAACCTCCCTCTGTTATCAAAAACACTAGAAAAATGTGTTCTCCCACAGCTAACCCAACACTTAGAGAACATCAAGCTCCTTGACCCCCACCAATCGGGTTTCAGAAAAGGATGCAGCACTGAAACTGCCATCCTTAACATCATAGACGATTTACACAAATCGCTGGACTCCGACCAATGTTGCCTTCTCATTCTTCTAGACCTTTCGGCCGCATTCGATACTGTCGATCACTCACTGCTCTTAAAAGTCCTTCAAGAAAGAGCAGGCCTGGATTTGACGGTTCTGAACTGGTTCTCCTCCTTTTTACACAATCGCTCCCAAAGAGTAAAAATCAAAAACTTTGAATCTGACACCCTTCCCGTCAGCAGAGGAGTCCCTCAAGGGTCAGTTCTCTCTCCTCAACTCTTCAATATCTACATGGAACCCCTTACCTCAATACTCAGGAATTCCAACATCCCCTTCCACCTCTACGCTGATGACACACAACTCTATCTGGAAACCACCTGTATGGATGACATCCTCAAACTCAACGACAAGCTCAAAGACGTTCAACAATGGCTCTCACAAAACCACTTAAAGCTTAACCAAGAAAAAACTGAAGTCCTTCTCATCTCCAACAGAGACAAAAAAAACAAATTGAAGAATGGCTAAGCCATTGACGCCCTCAATGGCACCCTTAAGCCAAAAGACTCAGTCAAATCCCTAGGTATCACCTTAGACCCGAAACTAAACATGAAAAAACACATCGCTAACTCCGCCAAAAGCGCTTTCCTCAATCTGAAACTTCTTTACAAAATAAAACCATTCCTTCCTCCCAAGGACCTTCAACAGGCCGCTCAAGCACTGGTGCTCTCCAGAATTGACTATGGTATCGCAGCCCTGACCGGTTCAGCCAAATCACACCTAAGACCCTTGAAAACCACCCTCAATGCCACTGCCAGAATGGTCACAGGAACCAAGAAATTCGAACACATTTCTCCTGCGCTCAAAGACCTGAAATGGCTCCCTATTGAACAACGAGCCAACTTTCGAACAGCATGCCTTACACACAAAGCCCTCCACACAGGCAAACCGGAATACTTGGCTGCCAAACTCTAAAGGGCTGGCCAGTCCAGGACCCTCAGAAGTTCCAACTCACTTCTTCTCATTCCATTGAAACCGCGGAAACACAAAACTTTAAGCAAATGCTTTGCAGGCAGTGCATCCAGGATTTGGAACGCCATCCCTCCTCACATCAGAATGACCGCCCACTTCCCAAAATTCAAGACTTTACTCAAAGCCCTCTTCCTGGAAGCCACCTGAACTGTAAGAGATGCTCATATTACCACCATCTCATGTAATCACTATGATCTGTATGTACTTTGTTATTTGAAAGCCCCTTGAGTGTTCCAGTTATCAATCTTCCCTCGCTAATAAGGCATACTCTTGTGCATGATGTGAAGCGCTCTGATACCTTCGGGTCCAGCTAGCACTATACAAAACTTTTAATAAATAAATAAATAAATAAATAAATACCATGGGTATCACCAATACAATGTTCCACTTCCTCTCACAACTGGAGTCAATTGTTTAGGCTGTGCTGCTTTACACAGAGGTTGTTTTACAATTGAGTTCCCACTCGTCCTTCTGTTTATAGGACTTTGATGCCCCCCTCGAGTTTGCACTGAGGTTAAGGTGATACCGATTACCTGACCTTGCGGGTAAGCATGAACTGTATACATACACATTATGGTTTCATATACTAATGATGTGTGAGATGACAGTTTTGTATCCCAAACTATCTCCACAATGACCTTTGTTGGGACACCACGTTGTATTTGCTATACTACCCATCTCTCACTTTGGTCCTGAAGAAAGCCGTCAGACCTCTTTGGAGGGTATGAGGTTGGAACATGTCGACCTTCACTGTTCTATGACAGGTTGAATAACCTCCTGTCATAGGTTTTCTTTTAATCTTGACTTTCGAACGCCCCTATAAAGTTAGTTTTATCTCACATACACTTCCTTTCTTTTCTACTCCACCACACCCTGCTCATCTACAGGCTTTGCTCCTCCCTCTCAGTGAGGGGTTTGTTGCCCGCATTGTGACCAGGTTTGCAATGCGAGGAGGTTACCCTATGATGAAGCATGCCACCTATGGGTGGGTGAGAGAACCCGTTCTGTAAAAGGCAGACTCCAGCACTCTTCCATATTACTCAAGCCCAGGGGCCCTATTCGTGGTTTTTGTTTACGGTAAAGGGAAGTTGTCCCCTGCTGGTCTATAAATCGCCTCAGGGCCTCTTTTGTGTGTTAGTTACCTGTTCAACATCTGTCAAGCGCTCATCAGTCCAGATGTCATTCTGCTCAGCATTGCAAGGACTTTCTTAAGACCTTCAAGACAAAAATTTCAAACACAATATTGTGTAACCTCAACATCATTTTAACTTAATGCAAACTACTGACTCCTACAGACCTCCCTCTTTTCCTTCAATCAGATGAGTATCAACCATGTGATGACTCCTGTAGGAAAATCTTCAGAACCTTACGTGAAGTTTGAATCATAACCTGCAATCCACTTGAAGCAATTTTCCCTCTTCTTGTGGCCAGCATCACAAGCTTGACATATACAATCCCTCTCTAAGGCATCTTTTCTTGATCAATGTAAACATAAAATCAATCACTCCTTTTTAAAAGAAAGAAAAAAAACCACAGCAAATTCAGCTGTTCTTTGAGTCTTGTGACCAATCCCCAATCTACCTTTTATTTGTAAACCAGTGGGAAAAGAGGTTGCTAAATACCCACTCCTCCTTCACAAACTGCAATCAGGTTTCAGTATCTGTCCTCATCTTGGATGAAAAATGGGAAGCTGCTTAAGTATATTTTGGTGTCTCTACAATTTATAATACTAGGAACCCGAATATCCTCTTGAAAGGCTCAAACAAAGAGCTGGGTTTTCAGGTGCAGCCTTAACATGAATCTGCTTTTCCCTTTATAACAGAAGTGAACATTGGAAGAGAGGAATCTTCAGTAAGAAAGATAGCGTGGTATTCCTCAGGGGGGCTTTCTTGCAACCTTACTTATCAAAATTTGCATTCTCCCATTGGCAAACATCCTATAGTAACTTGCGAATTTCCAAATTACATCTCTCTCCATTTCCAACTGGGCAACAACTAGAAAAGTCAATGCAACATCATAGAATGCCATGTATGCCATTGGATTAAAAGAAACGTATTTAGCCTGAAAAAAGACATTCTTTTTTTTTTCTAAGGAGCTCATGTAAATAGGGGAACAGGCGCTGCTAAAAGCACATTACTTACTTAACGATATATCTGTAAGAAACATTAGTAGTGATAGATTCCTTACCTTAGAATTACCCCCAGGTGTCAGACTAGATCTGGAAAGTTTTTTCGTCAGCAGTACCCCTGCTCGCCGGTAGGCGTCGTCGTGCAGCTCCGCATGCTTTGTTGGCGCCGGGATGATGTCGCCAGAGCTACTTAGACACGCCAATACACGACTTTCCGCGCCAGGAACGCAGAGCCATGCAAGAAACTGACCACTGGTGCCATGAAGCTAGGGCCCTGAAAGGATGACCTTAACCCTAGAAATCAGTTTGCAGACCAGGGAAGATGGGTAGGGCGGTAAGGAATCTATCACTACTAATGTTTCTTACAGATATATCGTTACCAAAGGTAAGTAACTTATGCATCTGATGGAAACACGTAGTGATAGATTCCTTACCTTAGAATAGATACCCCAGCAATACCAACCCCTGTGGTGGGTCTGCGAACCAAGATCACCCCAGAAAGTCCTGGAGAACAGAACAGCCAAAGAAGCCGTCTCTTCGTACTTGGCAGACTAGGCAGTAGTGCTTGGTAAAAGTGTGCAGCGAGGCCCACGTAGCTGCCTGACAGATGTCATGAAAGGGCACACCCCGTCCCAGAGCAGAAGTCGCTGCCATCGCCATGGTAGAGTGGGCACGCAACCCCACCAGAGGCTCATGTTTAGCCATGGAGTAACAAGCCTTTATGCACAGAATGACCCACCGAAAGATGGTCCGCGTGTGCTCAGCCCGACCTTTCTTGGCACCCACGTAGCCAACAAAAAGCTGGTCATCCACCCGGAACTGTTGTGTGCGGTCCAGATAGAAAGAGAGCGCACGTTTTGGGTCCAGACAGTGGAGCCTCTCTTCCTCGTTTGAGGGATGCATAGGTGGAAAGAAGGTGGGCAAAATGATGGTCTGCCTGATGTGAAAGGCAGTGACAACCTTTGGCTGAAAAGAAGGACGAGTCCTTAGAACAACTTTGCCCGGATGGACAGAGAGTAAAGGAGGCTTAGAAGAAAGAGCCTGGAGCTCACTCACTCTTCTGGCAGAGTTGTTGGCAACCAGGAAAGCAGTCTTTAGAGTGAGGAGATGAAGAGGGCAATTGTGAAGTGGCTCAACGGGAGCACACATCAGAAAAGTAAGAACTAGATTCAAGTCCCACTGAGGCATCATGAAAGGAACAGGAGGAAACATGTGCGCGATGCCTTTCAAGAATCTATTTACAACAGGGGACTTGAAAAGGGAAGGCTGATCTGGAAGCCTTAAAAAGGCGGAAATGGTCGAGAGATAGCCCTTGAAAGTGCCCGGAACAGAGCCCTGCTGGGCCAAAGAGAGAAGAAAAAGAAGAACCTCTGAAAGAGGGGCAGAAAGGGGATCCACAGCCTTTACTGTGCCCCATGCCACAAACTTATTCCACCTGCAGGCGTATACCTTCTTAGTGGAGGGACGCTTGGCTGCCAAGATAACATTACAGACTTTGGGAGGCAGGTCGAAAGACCTCAACTGCCGCCGCTCAATCTCCACGCAAGGAGGTGGAGACTGGACAGGTTCGGGTGGAAGACCGTCCCCTGCTGCTGCGACAGAAGATCCTCTCAAAGAGGCAGACGGGTGCCGCCTTGGAAATTCCCAAAAACATATTTGATGGACAGAATGTAGAACAATGTCATACATTCACCCCAGTACAAGGATCTGGGCCTAAATCCATCGTTTTTTGCACTCCACACCACCCTGGGTTAGACACTGGCTATATGCAAATCAGCTCTGACCCTGTGCCTCATGGGAACAGTCCAGTCCGAACTACCAAGCCATGTCTTTCCCAGACCGGAATCAAGCATCCAAGGACCGGTTTCTGGCTATCAGCCTTCATCAGCCTGGATAGCTTGACTCCAGTGGTGTGGAGAGCCTGGGACTCACGTCTGAGCATTCCCAGCCCACTCGGGGTGAAAATTGCAAAAAACACATTTGATGGACAGAATGTAGAACAATGTCATACATTCACCCCAGTACAAGGATCTGGGCCTAAATCCATCGTTTTTTTGCACTCCACACCACCCTGGGTTAGACACTGTCTATATGCAAATCAGCTCTGACCCTGTGCCTCATGGGAACAGTCCAGTCCGAACTACCAAGCCATGTCTTTCCCAGACCGGAATCAAGCATCCAAGGACCGGTTTCTGGCTATCAGCCTTCATCAGCCTGGATAGCTTGACTCCAGTGGTGTGGAGAGCCTGGGACTCACGTCTGAGCATACCCAGCCCACTCGGGGTGAAAATTGCAAAAAACACATTTGATGGACAGAATGTAGAACAATGTCATACATTCACCCCAGTACAAGGATCTGGGCCTAAATCCATCGTTTTTTTGCACTCCACACCACCCTGGGTTAGACACTGGTTATATGCAAATCAGCTCTGACCCTGTGCCTCATGGGAACAGTCCAGTCCGAACTACCAAGCCATGTCTTTCCCAGACCGGAATCAAGCATCCAAGGACCGGTTTCTGGCTATCAGCCTTCATCAGCCTGGATAGCTTGACTCCAGTGGTGTGGAGAGCCTGGGACTCACGTCTGAGCATACCCAGCCCACTCGGGGTGAAAATTGCAAAAAACACATTTGATGGACAGAATGTAGAACAATGTCATACATTCACCCCAGTACAAGGATCTGGGCCTAAATCCATCGTTTTTTTGCACTCCACACCACCCTGGGTTAGACACTGGCTATATGCAAATCAGCTCTGACCCTGTGCCTCATGGGAACAGTCCAGTCCGAACTACCAAGCCATGTCTTTCCCAGACAGGAATCAAGCATCCAAGGACCGGTTTCTGGCTATCAGCCTTCATCAGCCTGGATAGCTCAACTCCAGTGGTGTGGAGAGCCTGGGACTCACGTCTGAGCATACCCAGCCCACTCGGGGTGAAAATTGCAAAAAACACATTTGATGGACAGAATGTAGAACAATGTCATACATTCACCCCAGTACAAGGATCTGGGCCTAAATCCATCGTTTTTTTGCACTCCACACCACCCTGGGTTAGACACTGGCTATATGCAAATCAGCTCTGACCTTGTGCCTCATGGGAACAGTCCAGTCCGAACTACCAAGCCATGTCTTTCCCAGACCGGAATCAAGCATCCAAGGACCGGTTTCTGGCTATCAGCCTTCATCAGCCTTGGAAATTCCAACGCGAAAGAACTGATGACATTGCGCATTCTCTTCAGTGGCGAATAGATCTAACCAAGGTTCTCCCCATTGCTGAAAGAGACCTTGCTCCACGTCCGAGTTCAGACGCCATTCGTGATCCATCGTACACCGGCGGCTGAGTTTGTCCGCCCTGGCGTTCAAAGAACCTGCCAGGTGTTGAACCACCAGGGACATGCCCTGAATTTCCAGCCAAGCCCAGAGGCGCAGAGCCTCTTGGCAAAGGGTCCACGACCCCACCCCACCCTGTTTGTTGCAGTACCACATGGCGGTGGTGTTGTCTGTGAACACCTGCACTACTCTCCCCATGACAGAAGGAAGGCATGCCTTCAGTGCAAGTCGGATCGCCCGAAGCTCCAGAAGGTTGATGTGGAGCTTGAACTCCGCCAGAGACCAGAGGCCTCTGATCTCCGCCTCCCCCATGTGGCTGCCCCATCCCAGAAGTGACGCATCCGTCACAACTGTATGTTCTGGCTGGGGAAGGCAGAGGGATCGGCAATTGACCCAAACGCGATTGGTGAACCACTACTGCAATTGTCGTGCAGTGCCCTCCGAGATCTGGACGTGATCGGACAGGTTGCCCTGATGCTGTGCCCACTGGAACTTCAGGTCCCACTGCAGAGCCTGCATATACCATCTGGCATGATCCACCAGCAGGATGCAGGAGGCCATCAGACCCAGTAGTCGAAGGGTCATCCTGACCGAAACCGGGGAGAGAGGCTGAAATATTGTAATCATAGCCTGAATGTCCCGGACTCGCTGCTCGGGAGGATAAACCCGAAACTGCGCCGAGTCCAGAGCCGCTAGATGAAAAGGAGCTTCTGTGAGGAAATCAGGTGCGACTTCGGCACGTTGATGGAGAACCCCAGCAAATGCAGGTTGGCTGTAGTCTAGAGGTGGGAGACAACTGCCTGGGGCAAGCCCGCCTTCAACAGCCAGTCATCGAGATAGGGAAAGACTGAAGCCCCTGATCTGCGCAGATGAGCTGCTACCACTGCCATCACTTTCGTGAACACCCGAAGGGGGCTGGTAAGGCCAAAGGGGAGCATGGTGAACTGAAAGTGCTCGTGGCCAACGTGAATAGCAGGTAGCGCCTGTGGGCAGGCAGGACGGGAATATGAAAATAGGCGTCCTGCAAGTCCAACGCCACCATCCAGTCTTGCGGGTCTAGGGCATACAAGACCTGAGCAAGCGTGAGCATCTTGAACTTCTCCTTTCGGAGTAAGCGATTGATGTTCCGAATGACTAAGATAGGACGCAGGCCCTTGTCCTTCTTTGGAACCAGAAAGTAGTGGGCATAACAACCACAACCTACTTCTGGCGTCAGAACGTGCTCGATGGCCCCCTTGGCCAAGAGGACCGCAACTTCCTGCTGGAGAAGCGCCAAGTGATCCCACGGTGGTGCGCAGGTGACATGGCTGGAGGGGTTGTCTCGAAGGGGAGGGAGTAGCCCCTTCGGACAATTTGCAGCACCCACTTGTCCGAAGTGATGTTGCACCAGTGGCGGAGATGATGGCGTATTCGTCCACCCACTGGTGTCTGAGCGGCCGGAAAAGTCAGACTAGTAAGGCTTTGAAGTGGATGCTGCGGGAGTGGAAGTGGACTGATCCGCCCGTTGGCCCCCTGAACTGCCTCGACGGTTCCAATGTCCGCGACCACGCTGAGGTTGTTGCTGCTGTGGTCTGTGGCTCTGCGAACGCTGTGGGGTGCCCCTTCCGTGGCCACGAAAGGAACAAAAAGCAGAAGGCAGAGGAGGCCGAGCGGACGACAGGCCCAAGGACTTGGCCGTAGCCCGGGAATCCTTGAAGTGCTCCAACGCACTATCTGCCTTATAGCCAAAAAGGCGAATGCCATCAAAGGGCATGTCCATCAGAGTGTTCTGGACATCTCCTGAAAAAGCCAGTTGTCCTCAACCAGGCAAGGCGCCAAAGCACCACCATCGTGGAAATCGACCTGCCCAGTGAGTCGGCGGTGTCTAGCCCACAAAGTATGGTGAACTTCTGTGCAATCACCTGGGAAAGAAATACCTGGGCCTCCTCCGGGCAGTTAGGCAGCACCTGCGCAACCGTGTCCCAAAGAGAGTGGGTATGATGGCCCAAGAGGCATGCAGTGTTCACCAAGCTGGCAGATGAAAACAGTTTCTTACCAAACTGATCCAGCTTCTTGGATTCCCTATCTGGAGGTGTGGTAAGGAACGCGCTCTGGGATGTAAAGGCTTGGACAACCAAGCTCTCAGGGGTGGGGTGTTGGGGAAGAAAGAGGGGGTCGCCCGGTGCCGGGCGATGGCGTCGGGCCACGTTCCTATCCACAGGAGCCCCTGTGTTGGGCCTGGACCAGGTGTCCAAGAGAACGTCAGAAAGTGCTTCGGAGAGGTAGCCGCAGGTTGGAGCACTTCTGTCAGGAGATTAGTCCTGACGGCCATCGTAGGGAGTTCGAGGTGGAGAGCCTCAGCTGCCCTACGCAACACCACTGTGTAACTGGCTCCCTCCTCCGTAGCCACGGTAGGAGGAGACAGCATGCCAAGGTCAGGTGAGGTGTCAAGACCACTGGCCTCCCTCAAGTCCTCTGCCCAGTCCGGATCATAAGCACAGTCCTGTGCTAGAGGGTCCTCAGACCCCTCCCAGTCCTCCTCTTCCTTCGAAGTCTGTGGAACAGGCTCAAAATAAGGAGGAGTGACATAGGGCACAAAAGGGCCCATCGGCGTTGGTATCGGCGTCAGGCATCGTCGATCCGGCACCGTGTCTGGGTCTGGCCTGAACTTGGGGATGACATCGTCCCGAGGAGTGGGCAATGTTGGAAGTGGGAGATCGGCGCTGGTGGAGGTGTCACTAGGTCAACCGACGTTGATCGAGATCTGATCCTGGATCCTGGGTGTGCCTGCGGCGTCGGGGCCGGAGCCACCGGAGATGGTAAAGCAGGACCCCCAGTTGGGCCCGCATGGCCCGCAGGCGGGGCCAGACGGCCCAAAGAGTTGGGCCATGGCAGCAAGAAACTCTTGCACCGGGGCAGGCGTTGCACTTGCACCCGGGAAGGGGGGGTAGACTGGGGGCGACTTCACAGGCTCTGCTGGAGCCGCGGGGGTGGCACCACCAGCACCCTCAGCCGCGACGGATGAGGGGAAGTCGAAGAGCGACGATGCTTCTTCGACTTCTCCTTGGAATGCTTCAACTTACCTGACCCCAGTGCGAAGACTTAGATCCAGAAGAACGATGGTGATGACTCTGCGACTGGTCCCTCGACCTCCCACGGGACTGGGACCTCGAACGGCATGGAGCTGACTGCCGGTCTTCAAACAACTTTCGGGACTGGTCTTGCAAAGTCTTCGGCGCCATGGCCCGGCAGTCGGGGCACGACTTGGGGTCGTGGTCACGCCCCAGGCAGTAGAGACACATGCGGTGTGGGTCCGTCACCAACATCATTCTGTGACAGTCACCACAGTTCTTGAACCCGGGCATCCCAACGACACCAGGAGTCGATCAACTCAAAAAGATGAGGTAAAAGGCCTCGAAAAACGCAGTCAAAAAGTGACTGGCGGTACTTGCTCTTCCCAGATCTGCGCTTGCTAGTGTGGAAAAAGAAAGAACTGATGTCAGCACGCGTGGGCGTGTCTAAGTACCTCTGGCCACGTCATCCTGGCGCCAACGACGCACGCAGAACCGCATGACAACTCCTACCGACGTGCAGGGATACTGCTGACAAAAAAACTTTCCGGATCCAGTCTGGCGCCTGGGGGTAATTCTAAGGTAAGGAATCCATCACTACGTGTTTCTTTCAGATAAAATATGTTTCCAATTAGGGAAGACATCAGGGGAAAGCATGCAATGTTGTTCTCCCCTTAAGCATGTCCTACGAGGACTAATAGATACAATTCCCCATTGTCAATCAAATAGCACCTCAACTTGGGTGCTTGTATCTGATTGATGGTTTGTGACCACAGTTGCAATCACAACCTATTGATAAGTCCCATTGTGGCGCGCAATTCAGAGGGCAACACCAACTTCAAGCCCACTCCTAATTGCAATTCGCAAAAGGTCATAGAAGCTCTTTTACAAGTCAGGAAGAAAGGGGTTGTGTACATCTCAAAGCACCGTTCTGCAATTGCAAACTCTTCGATTTTGCATATTGCAGGATTTGTGACAGCAAAACATCGTACATCGGCCTAGTACATAATACCTTATAGAAGGAGTGCCATGTCCTAAGCTCTGTTCAGAAACCTGTGGTCGGTGCTTTTACATATCCAAGGCTGCATAGTCTTGAATCGACCTCATGGCTCTACCATCCACTATCAGACAATACCTGCCCGTTGAACTCACTTCTGGGGGGTACTGCTTTCTCCTGTTGAAACTTTTTTCTGTCTTTCTCTTCCTACTTCATTCCCCTTTGTGTGGGTTTTTCTCTCTTGCTTGCGGTCACTGTCTAATGAGGAAACATAAGTGCCAGTCCCCAAAAGAGCGCCGGTGGGCCCCACCAGCAACTACATTATTAAATTTAGCACAGATCAGGCACCATGAATCAGACTTACTACAATGAAAATGCAACCATACTCGTGGACTTTCCATCAGAGTAAATATGTATGGGCGGAAAATACCCAAATCCTGATTTTGTGGGATGTGGTGTTCTAAATCCAAAATTTCGGATCGTTAATGGAGGTTAACAAAACAAAAACTTAATTCATGTATGTTCAAAATACCTCTTACACAGTACTTCATTCCAGTTTTAAAAAAACTACAAAACATTTTTTCATGAAAATGTGCACTGACTTATGAGATGTGCTTGCCCAAAGAAACACGCATTGGCAAAGCCAACATGGCAGCCTTGCACATTGAGTCCTGACTAAAACATAAAAAAGCGTGCTGCAATAAAAAAAAAACGGAAAAAACAAATATATATATATACTAGCAGCCCGTCCCGACGTTGTCCGGGTATGAAATAGAATGTGTGTAATGTGTGCATTTGGCAAGGGCAATTTATTTTAAAATCTCGTGGTAGACAAAAAATGTTGTATCATTAGATTAGGGACGGAGAAGGCCCAGCTGCAGCCCTGGTTGATGTTAGCAGGTGTGTGTAATTGGTGTAGTGATCCGCCGCCCCAGCCCGGCTACAGCCCTGGTTGAAGTTAGCAGGGGCTTGTAATGTCGTTGAATGAGAGAGTTATCAGCCGCGGGTAAATCCGTTTAATGAGAGAGTTGAGTGACAGCGAGTAGGAGAGGCTGCAGTAATTGTCCCCGCTCATTTGCGTGTTCCCCCGCTTGAGGCCCAGATGTAGGCCTGTTTCATGTTAGCAGGAGCGTGGTTCACCGCTTGAGGCCCAGCTGCAGCCCTGGTTGATGTTATCAGGCGCGTGTAATTAGTGTACTGATCCGCCGTCTGAGCCCGGCTAGAGCCCTGGTTGATGGTAGCAGGCGTGTGTAATTTCGTTGAATGAGAGAGTTCAGTAACAGCGCGCAGGAGAGGCTGCAGTAACGTTACTTACCAGGCCTCCAGGTGAACTCGTTTGTCACGCCCCCAGCACACGGCCACAGCAGACGAACTTCTGATTATTGTACGACCCTCATGGCATGAAGGGTGGAACGTAGCACACGCCCCCAGCATTTCTCACACCCCCAGCGTGCCCCTTGATGCGGTGCAATTGCGTTCACATGGAATGAAGGTCGGACACACGCCCCCAGTGTTTCTCACGCCCCCAGCGTGCCCCTTGATGCTGCGCAGCAACGTAATTGGCGCTTTTATGTACGACTCACATGGCATGAAGGGCGGACACACGCCCCCAGCGGTTGTCATGCTCCCAGCGGTTGTCACGCCCCCCGCACACGCCAACAGCCCACGATGTGATGGCCGTCCCACACACCCCCAGCGTTAGTCACGCCCCAAGCCCACGCCCACAGCACAACGCAGACACGCCCACAAGGGACTACTTTGCTGGCACGGTTCTTTTACCTTTTTAAATGTATAGAGGAGTTAGCCTAACGGCTAAGGTGCTCGACCTTGGACCTGGGGATCTGGGGTTGAGACTTGGCAACGACGCCAAACATCCTATGATTCTGGGCAAATCACTTAATCTCCCCGTGCCTAACAAAAATGAATGTGTGTCCTCATGTAACGTAACTGGCGCTATGTAAAGCGCTCTGATACCTGATTCAGTTTGGGTCAAGTTCACGCTATATAAAACTCTGCAAAAATATATATATATATATGGTGGCCGTCTGCATAGCCTATGTCCTTCTGCTGCAACTGCCCTTTCCAACGCTGCATTGGGTGTTGTGACTGGTGCCGTGGTTCCTGAGATTACCCGCCTCAAAGGTTTGGGCTCTCTCCTTATAATATTAGTATGGATATCTCAAGACAATGCATCTATGAGGATAAGTATTTCATATGTGGTAAATCAGTGTTCCGAAGAGATGTAAAACAGTCCCTTATGCAAAGCAATGCAAGTACTCTATAGGAGGCAGAATGATACAATGAATTCTATACCATGAGGTGATTGAAAAATTCTACATTGGGAGGGGCCAATACCCACTCTTTGTGTATTTAAAGAATTGGTAACAATAGGTAAGCAGACAGGCGTGTTGTTGAGCTAGAACTATAATGTCTAACTGTGTTTTCCTACTGAGAATGTAATTATTTCCAAACAAAGAATTCATATCTTAGCAAGTAAGAGTGTATGCCTGGACCCGTAGTCTGGCGTTTAGGGAGAAAATATAAATATTATTTTTCACAGACAAATACCTTGTCCCCAACCATGTGGGAGACTTGTGAAATCACATGAGTTCATGAAAAAGCACAACAGCTTACCTTCCAAAACGGATCATCTCAGCAAGCAATTCTGCAAAGTGTTGTTCAATTGCATTTCCGAGCGATCCCGAAGCTTTCTACCTTAACAAGTCATTTACCAATATTTGTGATCTGGCCGGGAGAGCTCTGGTGTCTCATACAAATATTTGTATTCCTTGATAGCTCCAATCAAATTACTGAGCATGTTCCGCTGCTCTAACTCAATAGCCTAATTTATTTCACATGATGTAAAAATAATTTCATACTGACTTACACTGGAATTAAGCAATAATTTGATTTCAACTCTTTCTTTTTATGCAATATGATTATTTATGTATTTTATAGCCTCTTTACCTTTGGGTTATATTACAATTATAGGAACGGAATTGTTTGTATACTGTTTTCTTTAGTAACAGGGTTTGTACAAGATCAAAATATAAAAAAATAATTATATTTTCCCAACACAGAACAGAGACCAAAAGAAAAAAATATGCGATATATATATATATATATATATATATATATTTACTCAGACCCCTGATGACATTCCAAAGCATATTTGTGGAAGAGTTAGCACACTACTACTCTACGGGAGTGTTTAAGTGGAAGTGTGTGTCTGACATGAGGCCTGTGTTATGTAGGATGTGGTGTGCTGTTGTCAATGCTTCATTTAACCACGCATTTACAATGCAGTTGGTCTCTCAATAGCGAGATTTTGAGCTATTGGCATTGTACATTGCAATGCCGTTTATAATATTAAAAGACATTGTCATTTACAATACCAATAGGTCAAACTTCGGACAAAGCAAGACCTTTTTGTATTATAGAGCGCGGGGGCCGCGCCCACCAATAAAGTAAAAAAAGAAACAGAGCACTGAGTCCTTTCAGTGGGCGCCGCGCTCACCATTAAAGTTTAAAAAGAAAGAGGGTGGTGTCCCTGAAGCAGGCGCTGTGCTTAACATTATAGTTTTAAAATATATTAAACAGAGTGCGGTGGCCCTGAAGTGGGTGCTTCACTCACAAGTAAACTAAAAAAAATAAAAAAATGAAACTGAGTGCAGTTTATCTATAGCTGGCGAGGCGTCCAGCATGCAAATATATAAAAGAAAAATAAAAGGTGAAAGAACGTGCAATGTCCCTGAAGTAGATGCCACGTTCTTCTAAAAAGTAATAATAGAAAACAAGCATTTGCAATGCAATAGGGCTCGCATTAGTAAAGTTAGAGGTATTAGTATTGTAAATGACACATTTTTTATTTATGTTTTTGTTTTGAAAATAGCAAAATTAATAACTTTGTCATTTACAATGCCAATAGTGTTAACTTTTGCAAACGTGACACCTATAGCATTTGTAATGCAATATGTGTTGTATTTACATGACTTAGATGTATTATTATTAAAAATAACAATGGGTTGTATTTTTTTCAATATTTAATACTTAAATAAAAGTTATTGTAATTTATAATGGCAATAGCTTAAACTTTTGCAAATAACTTTTTGGAAGATTATGTTTAGTGTATTTTATTGTGATGAAAATACAAGAACAGAAGTGAAATATAAAAAAAAAATTGGGACATTTGTAATAAAGTTTGAAACATTGAGAGAACATATTTGAATCAGTTGTTGTTAACTGGTTGCACAGATTGATGCTGTGGTGGCTCTGAATGATGTTGTGGCGGCGATGAGTGATGCTTGGCGTTCAGTGATGCTCTGGTAGCGCATAGTGATGTTGTAGTGCCCCTGAGTGATGCTGTGGTGATGCGATGGATAGTGAGGGCGATAGATAGATAGAGGGAGGGCGAAAGATAGATAGAGGGAGGGTGAGAGATAGAGGCAGGGTGAGAGATAGAGGCAGGGCAAGAGGGCGAGTGATGGAGTGTGTGCGAGGGATGGAGTGTGGGCGAGGGATGGAGTGTGTGCGAGGGATGGAGTGTGGGCGAGGGATGGAGTGTAGGCGAGTGATGGAGTGTGGGCGGGGGAGGGATGGAGTGTGGGGCGGGGGAGGGATGGAGTGTGGGGCGGGGGAGGGATGGAGTGTGGGGCGGGGGAGGAATGGAGTGTGGGGCGGGGGAGGGATGGAGTGTGGGGCGGGGGAGCGATGGAGTGTGGGGCGGGGGAGCGATGGAGTGTGGGGCGGGGGAGCGATGGAGTGTGGGGCGGGGGAGGGATGGAGTGTGGGGCGGGGGAGGGATGGAGTGTGGGGCGGGGAGGGATGGATGGAGTCGGGGGAATGGATGGATGGATGGAGTGCGGGATGGATGGATGGGGTGCAGGGATGGATGGATGGAGTGGGGGGATGGATGTGAACCTATTATTCCTTGTGGAATTATTAGGACGAGCCCTAAAAAAAAGTAGTTATCTCACTCCCATACATGAGTGCTAAAAGCGAGCCCCAGCGACTTGACAGCCTGAAGGTGGAATGGGCGCTACCCAAACATCTGATAACATACAAGTCAGGCCGCAGCGCTGAGGGGTTGAGCTAGAAACAGCAAAAAAAGAGAGGATGATGAAGAGATGAGAGAGAGTTAGAGACTGCCCGAACAGAGAGTCTGCGGGGGAGGGAGGGAGGGGGCTGGAGAAGAGAGGGAGAGCAAGAAAGGGGTAAAGAACAGTAGAGAATGGTTGAGAAGCACGGGGGCGAGATGGGGTTGCGAGACACGGAGAACGAATTAGAGGAAGGCAAAGATTTAGGAATGAAGGGGCAATAGAATAGAGGGGGAGTCTACCCAGGGAGTTAGCAGGACAAAGTCGGGCGATAACGGTTTGGGCGAGAAGCGGAGAGCTAGAGACAACAGCGAGATAAAGGGAGGAAGAGAGACTGTGGGACAGAGAGAGGATGAGAGGGTGCAGAGGAATACCAACGAGTGACTTGAGCAGAGAGTGACAGAGCGACGCAGACAGAGCAGAACAGGGAGAGACAGTGCAGAGAGATAATATGGGACTGCTAGGATTTTCAACAGGCCGAGGGAGCGAGAGGGCTAAAACAGAGACATCAGGAGAGAGGCGAAAAGGCATGAGAGAGATTGATCTTGGCAGTGAGAACACAATGCAACAGAGACAGCTAGAGAGGGAGAGAGAGGAGGACAGCGGGAGCGATGGAGAGAAAAGAGCGGCGGCGAAGGGCAATAGCGAGAGGCGGTAAAAGAGAGACAAGACAAGGCGCAAATGATAGCTCTTTACACCAACGCACCAAAATGAATGGCAGGCATGCACGTGCAGTCTGAAGGTCGTAGGTTCGAGCCCAAGTGCCCCTCCCAGCCTCTCATCCTTGTGAGGTCGGTAAACTTTGCACCATTCAGTTGTGTGATAAAACACCAAGCTCGTCTAGAATAGCAATAAATACTACTAAATGAAAAACCGTAAGGGTTAAAAAGAGATCATGCAATCCAGAGATGGAGAGACCCACGAGTAGGACAATGACACAAGAAGAAAGACTCGGGATAGACTCAGAGAGTAAAATCCCTCTCTCCGAAGCGGTGGTGTAGAAGGATGCCATTGGCCCTGCTGCATGGAAGGAACATGCTCCCTATGCTGATGTGGCAGTAAAATGCAACATTTATCAAGGTGCAATAGGTCCCGGTGTCACTGCACCTGCTGCACCAATGGTAGCTACGCCCCTGCTCCCAGAGGAGAAGCAGGGGAGGGGTCCAGCAATGGGGGATAGACGGATGGAAAGTGTCAAATATACTGGAAGGGGAAACGGAAGGTGGTAGTCAGATCAATACTTATTTGTATTATTATCTGTCTCGCTGGGTGCGTGGCATCTGCTCTAATAATGTTAAGAGCCGTCGCAAAGGCTACCGGGCAGGCAAACCTTTCCTCCAATTTGAATTGTTGATCCGTGGCCTAGGGTGACTGATAGAGAGGGTGAGAGCGAGACGGGGGAGGGGAGAGTTTGGGTAAAGGGGAAGAAGATTAGTTATGGGGAGAGGGAGGAGGAACAGTGGTTAGGGTGGGATAGGCAGACGGGAAAGAATGGGGCGAGCAGAGAGGCTAGAAAGATGGTTAAATAGGGGAATCGAGGAGTGGAAACCGGAAAAGAGGAGCACTGACACAATGGGAAGAACAGAAAAGGCCTCAATAGGGCGTGGGTAAAAGAAGAAGGGAATAAAGAAAGAACACGAATGTGAACAAAGAAAGCACAACTGGTGGAAACGGGTGTGCAAAATCGCAGCTTTTTTCATGAAGGTTTGTGAAATTCCATGACAGAGTAAAAGGCGGTTTGCTGGTACCTTCTGTAGCTTTTTTTATGCAAAGGCACACCTCGCAAATGAGAAAGCATGTCTCTCAGCAACATGCTTTTAGTGCGCATCAGTCTTCTGCTGGTATCTCGTGCAATTGGTTTTTTTTTTAAGTTGACCGTTTACTCAACAAGCAACAGGAAACCAAGGCTCTAACTGGAAGCAAGGGAGGAAGGGTGACGAGACGCATGGGGAGCAGCAGCCTTTGATGTGCCGGCCGGCCATGCAGTGAATAATTAGGGGAGGAGAAATGCCGGCCTGAGGCCGAGCGCAAAGCAACAGATGGCTTTGATGTAGAGGCAGGCGGCAAGCTCGTGCACGAGGTGTGCACTTCCCAAAATCCGCTGGAGAGCCCTTGGCCTTAAGTATGGTTTGGCTGCATTAGGGCTCTTTTCCTATTCCTGCGGAATAGGAAAGGGGCGAGCCCTAAAAAGGCTTGCCATTGTGCAGTGAGTACGGTGGGGGTAGGGGGCAGCCACTTTTAGAGTAAGAGCGGCTTAGCGTTCTATACGAAAAGCGGCTACCATTGACCTGTGTGGGCACGCTGCAAATACAAAAAGCAGCAGCCATTGTTTCCATTAGTCAATAAACATAATAGTGCTCACACACTTATAGGGCAGACCATGTAACAAGCCATGTAAAAGGTCCAGTAGTTATATGCAGACAGTCATTATATGCAGACAAGGCGGTACCAAGGAGGGACTAACAAGCATATTTACGAATCAGAAGCCAGCATTTACGAACGATAATGACACTGGCCAATGACAAATATGGGCAGAGAGTGGGAGGGGTTTCCAATGCACACTCCAATACAGGATGCCTCGCAGAGCGAGCAGTGCATGCTCGCTACCTTTAGGCTCGACCTAAAAAGTGCCAGTGCTCAAATTTTAATTATCAGGCCACTTCAGTATTGGCACTGCCCCCTTCACCCCTTCCCCCACACCTTTAGCAGAAACACCTGCAACCCGCCTACAGTAACAGCTGTTATTCCTTTAAAGTGATTCTACTTAAATATGTGCCTCTAATTGGATTGTGAGCCAGTAAAAAAAGTGACTGAGCCCCATTTTTTTGCCGGGTGGAGAGGAGAGGAGGCTCGGGAAAATATTTTTAGAGAAAAAAAACTGATGAATGGTTAACAGACTTTTCACATCAGTGGTCTAAAAATCCAGAGGTTCTGAACAGGAGCTAATGAAACACTTCAATATTTTGTAGGATGCCTTTTCTCTAGCAGGGGTCGGTGGTGTTTGTCCTCCTTAAGAAGGATTTGTAAAAGTGGTGGCAAAACAATGCATATTTCATCAAAATGTCCCTACAAATTTGGTCAGACATTTAAGAAGGACAAGCAGTTAAGCAGCAGTCAGTATACGTCACATGACCTATCGTTTAGCAGAATATGTGTATTTCCTCAAATCATATTTCCTTCTCCTTTCTTGGTCGATTCTGAGGCTCTGCCTTCAAAGGGTGCAGGATGGAAAAAATCAAACGTTATACAAATCTCAGTCTCATGTCATAGACAACAGTACTAGACAACTCCTACAGGCGCATACAGCTATTCTACTGCTCAAATGCATAGAATTTACAGAATCAGAGAGCAGACAGGTTGCACCAGACTTATATTCTCATTGCCCGACAGCAGTTATGATATAAAATGTTTCCAATATATATTATGAAATTCCTTCAGACAATGAATTGAAACAGCCTTTATAGTAAGTAAAGCCTACAATTAACATCCCAAAAGCAAAAAGCCTCTCAAACTATGCTACAGGTCACACCAAGGAACCACAGAGTTACTTGTACAACCAGCCAGAGTATAGGATCTGAGTAGCCCAAGAAGTCAAGCGTAGGAAAAATGCCCTCCAAATGGAGACCTGGGAAGATCTGAGGGAGGCTTGTGGAAAAAAGTGACCTTTCAATGTTTTGGTCCATAATAAATAGACCCTGCTTTCAAGAAGATGATAGCCCCCGTGTAGCATCGAATGTATTGCCCGAGCAGTGGGTGGAACACTTCTCTGGGCTATACAATCGAGGTACCCAGGAGGAGGGAGAGCAGGATGTGGGCAGGGTGACAAATATAGAAATTAATACTTTCTCCCTACAGGAGATTGAGGGGGGCATTAGAGGCCTCACTCGTAACAAGGCACCAGGGCCAGAAGGGATCCCACCGGACCTATACTTAAGTAATAGAGAACTGTGGGCCCCGATATTGACGAGAGTTATTAATGCCGCCATAGTATCAGGACTTCCCCGCTCTTGGTCGACGGCCACAATTGTCCCTATTTTTAAAAAAGGCAATAGGGACAACCCACAATGTTACAGGCCCATCTCATTGATAGATGTAACTGTAAAGGTAATGGGCAGGGCCATCTTGAATCGCCTTATGTGTTGGGAAGAAGAGAATTGTATTCTGACAGAAGTACAATATGGCTTTAGGGCAGGCCGATCTACCACTGACCAGTGTTTAAATTTATATTTATTGGTCACAAAATATACAGTGGCAAGCAATGAAAAAGTGTACCTGGCCTTCATGGATCTGGCGGCAGCCTTCGATTGTGTAAATCGCTCGAAGCTGTGGGCCATACTCTTGGGTCTAGGCGTTGATGTTGGTCTCATTCACATCTTGAGAACCCTCCACCACAATAAAACGGCCAAAGTGAGGTATAATCAAGAGGGGGGCTTGACCGAATCCTTTAAATGTACCAGCGGGGTAAGACAAAGATGTATTTTAGCACCCTTTCTGTTTTCAATATATATAAATGGGCTTGAAAATGTTTTAACCAGTTTACAAGTGGACTCCCCAAGGATAGGAGATAGATCAGTGCCGGTCCTGCTCTATGCAGATGAGGCGGTCCTGCTGGCACGCACGCCACTGGGTCTGCAGCGTCTAATTGACGGGTTCATTGAGTTCATGAACGGCCTAGATCTATCTGCCAACTTAACAAAATCATATGTCATGGAGGTGGGCTCTAAAAGTAAGGGGAAAGATTTTAATTATAGAATAGGCTCAACGATTTTGGAAAAAGTTCAGTCTTTTTTATTTTGGGCATTTTATTTGATAAGAACTTAACTTTTAAACCCCTAATTGAGGGACATGGAAATAAATTAGCAGCAAGCTCTGGTAGAATTATGAATTTTGGTCGCCGTTTAGGACGCTGGTCTCCTGAACAAATGATGACCCTCTACAACTCTGTCTCTATCGCGAAAGCGATATATGGAGCAGAGCTGTGGGGAATAGGGAACGTAGATAGTTTGCAAAGACAGGAAAATAAATACCTGAAGAGGCTTCTTAAAGTTCCACAGGGCACATCGTCCTATATAGTACACAAGGAACTGGGCTGTACATTTTTGAAAGATAAAGCACAAATAAGGCCTGTGGTGGCCTGGTTAAAAATATGGGTCAACCAGGAAGCCACCCTGACCCAACGAATAATTTTAGATTGCTTGGGTAGGGAAAAAGGCAGCTCAATTCCGTGGCTAAAATACGTGAAAGAGGCTCTAGAGGGAATTGGTTGTGGAACTCTATTTTCAAACCCTCAAATTATTACTAAACGGGACCAAGTGATAGTAACTGAAAAGCTTCTCAAAACCAAAGAGGCAATACGGGAATCTGATTCAAAGAAATTGCAGACAGTCCAGGCTTATCAGCTAGTAAAATTTCATAGGGGGCAGGAACCATATCTTGCTCTTGTATATAACCCACATGATAGGTTTTTAGGTCGAGCCTGTCCCATTCCGCAGGAATGGATAGGATCGAATTCAAGTGCTCGATCGGCTAGTGAAACCACTGGCGTTTCTTCACAGTGCATGTGAGGTCAAGTGGCCACAAAGCGGGTCACGTGACCACACAAGCACGAGTATCTCCGTAATCCGCCTGCCCCCACCAGGCTCGCATTCCCGCCCCCTCACCAGGCCGCACATCTGCCTGCCACACTTCTCCTCCCCTAATTATGTGGCCGGCCGTACTTAGTTTCCTGGCCGCTTCCCGGCCGCTCTTGTTTTTCTTTGTTGGCCTCCCTCTGCTAAGTGTTCTGTTTACTTAGCTTCTGCAGCTTTATTTGCGTGTTTTGTGTAATCACCTTGTGCCGTCACTCCCCACCCACTCATCCGTCCCTCCACACTACTTGCCTGTCCGAACCACCTCTACAAGATCGCCGAGATTGCCGTTTTTTAAAAATGTATATTTGCACGCTTCTGCAGCTTTATTTGCGTGTTTTGTGTAATAATCACCTTGTGCCGTCACTCCCACCCACTCATCCCTCCATCCACACTACTTGCCTGTCCGAACCACCTCTACAAGATCGCCGAGATGGCAGTTTTTTTTTAATGTATATTTGCACGAGCATCTCCGTAATCCGCCTGCCCCCACCAGGCTCGCATTCCCGCCCCCTCACCAGGCCGCACATCTGCCTGCCACACTTCTCCTCCCCTCGCACGCATTCCGCTGCCCTTCCTTTCTGCCCCCCTCCCCCCCCCCCGCCAGAAGCCTCGCAAAATCACCCCTCCTTTCTCCCCCTGCCCTGCTGCTCCCTTGATCCATTTTGGCTCTCGCATTCCCGCCCCCTCACCAGGCCGCACATCTGCCTGCCACACTTCTCCTCCCCTCGCACGCATTCCGCTGCCCCTCCTTCCCCCCCCCCGCCAGAAGCCTCGCAAAATCACCCCTCCGTCCTTTCTCCCCCTGCCCTGCTGCTCCCTTGATCCATTTTGGCTCTCTCATGTAACGTAACGTTTGCTTTTGTAACATGCTCACTTGTAATTGCCCATCACCCACCAGCTGGAATCACAGCCAAACTGTATGCTTTCACGCAGTATAGTGGTATGGTAGTTATCAGATTATTTTTAGATACACTTTTCATAGACACACTTCGTTAAAAATGTCTTTTTATTGGGCACACACTGAACACATTACTTTGCCGTAATCACCACACTTCACCCTCCCGATTTCACTTCCCGCTCTCACCACTTTTGACTTATACACACATTAGGCAGCATCTAGTTTAGATTACATAGCACACTGCTATACCGGCCAGTGACACTGTCTAATTTATGGTTGCACCAACCTTTAGACACAACAGGTATCCTGTGACTCTCCTGGCTGGTGAGGGAGCTCGCACAGAACCCATGTTCCAATCTTTAACCACATGCGACCGCTAGCCTCCGGAAATACTAGTGTCTTCCATACCGGGACCCACTAGCAGCAGAGTAGGCTTCTGCATTAGGTTCACTTAGGCCAGTATCAGCAAGCTGCAGAGTAGCCACACGCTCTAGATTAAACATGAGATTCAACTCATCATGTCAGGATTAGCATTGTAATTGTAATTATCCTGCTAATATGCCGTTTATGTTGCACATATTGCATGCACCTTATCGGGCCGTACTCATAACAGGAGAGTCTTATCACTATGTCGACATAACAGGCCTGACTTACTGCGTGCGAAAATGCGAGACCTATTGGCTATGCCAATGCTTGTTAATAACACGTTTTAGATTCGACATGATTCACCATGTGCTAGCAAAGCCTTCGGGGTTTAGTGAGTCAGTTGAATCAAAGGGACCCTGCGGCTGCGATCACCGATCTCCGCAGGATGCCCTCCATTTTGTATTATTATGCCCATTTTATCTAATGCCCAGGCGCCGTTTTTTAAGAGGAATTTTAAAGAAAGCTAATTTTAGATCCGCGAGAGACGCATTGGCTTTTTTAAAAGTGTCAAAAGAACCCCTGACCTTATTTTGTGTTACAAATTTTTTAAGGTCTTCTGTCAGATTGAGGTCCAGAATAGAAATATGATGACTGTTATCGAATTGGAGGAGGGATAACTGTTTTGCTCCTAAATTGTTTGCATGTATTATGTTAATTATTGTGCTGCTGACTGTGATTTTTTTCTCTTTTATGGTATTAATGGACGAAAGGTCAGCACATTTCATGAATTGATTTTTTAATGTTGTACTTTTATGGTGTTAATCAAACGCCGAATAAAGTTATTGATGAAGATTGATGATGATGAGTAGCCCACCCCAGACTGGCAGGGAGGAACTCATAAGTATGGGCATTTTACCTTCAGCAGTCAGAGTGTGTGCCCTCCGGAGCCAACACAGGTGCAAGAGGGGAGAAACCATAGAAATGGCCATAGTTCAAACAACCCTTATGAATAGGCAGCACCAAGCCAGTTTTAATATATGCTCTGAGATACACTATTCAGGACTGGACGCTAACCCATAATCCAATTCTGGGTGTTCTGCTGTTCAAGGGAAGGGTGTGTGTTTCTGGTGGCCACGGTGCCACCACGCACTGGAATATGTGGTAGGCAAGTGCCCTCAAAAAGCTGCCACCCCCTCAGGAGGAAAAAGCAAAAGACGTAAATAAAGCTTCTTGCCGAAGACGAGGGTAGGAGAAAGTCAGGAGCCAGGAATACAGGTGAGGAAGTCCCAAGAGCAAGAGGCAGGATCAGCATGTGGCGGGAGCAAGGAAACAAGTGAAGGAACACGGCTTTTGTAGTAACCTGTGTTGTATTGCATTAACCAGTGCGCAGTGTGTATAACGTGTTGGGGACTGGTAGAACATGGAACCTTGGTGTGTGGGAAATGTACAGAGTCAGTTGCCCTCCAGCATCTGAGGTTGTTGGGACGTTTCTTTGAATCTCGGTATTTGAGTTAACCTTCTTTGATCTCATTGTGTTGTGGCAGTACTTACCACATTTGGAAATGACTTGGAGCTGCTGCTGCCTTGCTACGGAGTTGATGTGCTACCCCACGCTGTTGCTGCCTTGCTACGGAGTTGATGTGCTACCCCACGCTGTTGGTGGCTTGCTACGGAGTTGATGTGCTCCCCCACGCTGTTGCTGCCTTGCTACGGAGTTGATGTGCTACCTCACGCTGTTGGTGGCTTGCTACAGAGTTGATGTGCTACCCCACGCTGTTGGTGGCTTGCTAAAGAGTTGATGTGCTACCCCACGCTGTTGCTGCCTTGCTACGGAGTTGATGTGCTACCCACGCTGTTGGTGGCTTGCTACACAGTTGATGTGCTACCCCACGCTGTTGCTGCGTTGCTACAGAGTTGATGTGCTACCCCATGCTGTTGGTGGCTTGCTACAGAGTTGATGTGCTACCCCACGCTGTTGGTGGCTTGCTACAGAGTTGATGTGCTACCCCACGCTATTGGTGGCTTGCTACAGAGTTGATGTGCTACCCCACACTGTTGCTGCTTTGCTACAGATTTGATGTGCTACCCCATGCTGTTGCTGCCTTGATACGGAGTTGATGTGCTACCCCACACTGTTGCTGCCTTGCTACAGATTTGATGTTCTACCACACGCTGTTGCTGCCTTGCTACAGAGTTGATGTGCTACCCCACGCTGTTGCTGCCTTGCTACAGATTTGATGTGCTACCTCACGCTGTTGCTGCCTTGCTACAGATTCGATGTGCTACCCCACGCTGTTGCTGCCTTGCTACGGAGTTGATGTGCTACCCCACGCTGTTGGTGACTTGCTACAGATTTGATGTGCTACCCCACGCTGTTGCTGCATTGCTACAGAGTTGATGTGCTACCCTACGATGTTGGTGGCTTGCTACGGAGTTGATGAGCTACCCCACGCTGTTGCTGCCTTACTACATAATTGATGTGCTACCCCACGCTGTTGCTGCCTTGCTATAGATTTGATGTGCTACTCCACGCTGTTGCTGCCTTGCTACAGATTTGATGTGCTACCCCACGCTGTTGCTGCCTTGCTACGGAGTTGTTGTGCTACCCCACACTGTTGCTGCCTTGCTACGGAGTTATTGTGCTACCCCGTGCTGTCGCTGCCTTGCTACAGAGTTGATGGGCTACCCCGCGCTGTCGCTGCCTTGCTACAGATTTGCTGTACTACCCCACGATGTTGCTGCCTTGCTACTAATTTTATGTGCTACCCCATGCTGTTGCTGCCTTGCTACAGAGTTGATGTGATACCCCACGCTGTTGCTGCCTTACTACGGAGTTGATGTGCTACCCCGCGCTGTTGGTGGCTTGCTACAGATTTGATGTGCTACCCTACGCTGTTGCTGCCTTGCTACAGATTGGTTGTGCTACCCCACGCTGTTGCTTCCTTGCTACAGAGTTGATGTGCTACCCCACGCTGTTGCTGCCTTGCTACGGAGTTGATGTGCTACCCCACGCTGTTGCTGCCTTGCTACGGAGTTGATGTGCTACCCCACGCTGTTACTGCCTTGCTACAGAGTTGATGTGCTACCCCACGCTGTTGCTGCCTTGCTACGGAGTTGATGTGCTACCCCACACTGTTACTGGCTTGCTACGGAGTTGATGTGCCACCTCACGCTGTTGGTGGCTTGCTACAGATTTGATGAGCTACCCCACGCTGTTGCTGCCTTGCTACATAATTGATGTGCTACCCCACGCTGTTGCTGCCTTGCTATAGATTTGATGTACTACTCCACGCTGTTGCTGCCTTGCTACAGATTTGATGTGCTACCCCACGCTGTTGCTGCCTTGCTACGGAGTTGTTGTGCTACCCCACACTGTTGCTGCCTTGCTACAGAGTTATTGTGCTACCCCGTGCTGTCGCTGCCTTGCTACAGAGTTGATGGGCTACCCCGCACTGTCGCTGCCTTGCTACAGATTTGCTGTACTACCCCACGATGTTGCTGCCTTGCTACTAATTTTATGTGCTACCCCATGCTGTTGCTGCCTTGCTACAGAGTTGATGTGATACCCCACGCTGTTGCTGCCTTACTACGGAGTTGATGTGCTACCCCGCGCTGTTGGTGGCTTGCTACAGATTTGATGTGCTACCCTACGCTGTTGCTGCCTTGCTACAGATTGGTTGTGCTACCCCACGCTGTTGCTTCCTTGCTACAGAGTTGATGTGCTACCCCACGCTGTTGCTGCCTTGCTACGGAGTTGATGTGCTACCCCACGCTGTTGCTGCCTTGCTACGGAGTTGATGTGCTACCCCACGCTGTTACTGCCTTGCTACAGAGTTGATGTGCTACCCCACGCTGTTGCTGCCTTGCTACGGAGTTGATGTGCTACCCCACACTGTTACTGGCTTGCTACGGAGTTGATGTGCCACCTCATGCTGTTGGTGGCTTGCTACAGAGTTGATGTGCTACCCCACGCTGTTAGTGGCTTGTTACAGATTTGATGTCCTACCCCACGCTGTTGCTGCCTTGCTACAGATTTGATGTGATTTGATGTGCTACCCCACGCTGTCGGACGGGCTGTCGCTAGTTGTTCGTGTGGATGCTCAGCATTGTTTTTATGGTTTCGCAAGCAAACTAGCATTTTTTTAAAACCTTTCTCTTTTGCACTTACTTGCTTAACCCCCTAGCCCCGGTACGACGCGGCTGTGTGCCGATTGCTCGGAGGGCTTCCGGGGAGGACAGACTCACTTCCTGGCAGGTCAGCGCTCTAGCCTACGCGCGTCCTGACCTACTTAATTCCCTGCAGACGCGCGCCAAAGGAAAGCCCGTCTGCGCCCGTCCACGGCCACGCACTATGCCCATTTTCCCAGATATGCTCCCTAAGAACTAGTTGCACTTTGGGGCAACTGGACTCTTCCAGACTGTACTCTATCACGCATCAAAGACATGGGTATTTTAAACCCCAGCCCCACGGCTCCCCTCTCATTTCATGTAGGCCAGCCAAGCCCCCCTTGTCCAGCCTATTTCCACGATAGTGTCAGCCTACCTCCTCAACACTCGCT
The DNA here is from genome assembly GCF_964261635.1 of Lissotriton helveticus. Classification (NCBI taxonomy): domain Eukaryota; kingdom Metazoa; phylum Chordata; class Amphibia; order Caudata; family Salamandridae; genus Lissotriton; species Lissotriton helveticus. The sequence goes on along the minus strand of NC_136061.1, from coordinate 282,946,787 downwards.
CGGTAGTAAAACACCAGCTCGAACTTTTTACATTCTTAGGCACTGTGAAACCGGACATATTGTTTCTTACTGAAACATGGCTTTCACCTGACTCCTTGCCAGACATATTAGCAGCAATCCCTGACCCTTACTTTATTTTACGCTCCGACCGCCGGAGGGGACGGCCGGAGGTGGCATGGCAACAATTATTCATTCTAATTTTCAGTTTTTGCCCTTGTCTTCCCCTACGATTGCAGCGGTGGATTATCTTGTCATCCGCTCCATTTCTACCACAGCCCCTTTAACCTGTGCCCTCTTTTTCCAGGCAGCCGAGGAACTGTTGGCCACGTTGGTGGTAAACAACTCCCGTGTCCTGATGCTGGGCGACTTCAATTTTTGCCCTTCCGATCCTCGGGAGGACTCTCATTCCAAAGTGTCAGATCTCGACCCCCCCCCCCCGAAATGACGAGAAATCAACACTCCACCCGTGTGTGGAGCAGCACCGAACATCACTAAGTCCCGCGACGGCCGGAGTTGAAACTACAATTCCCGGCATGCCGAGAATCGCGTCGCACAGGAGACGCTGGGTCAGGCGCTCACCCGGAAATAAAGACCGCATCTGAAACCAGCGGCGGCGCCGATAATTCAGCTTAGTCCGGAGGAGTTGGTGCGGTAAGCAGTGGTAGCGGTAAGCATTTCTGGTCACTGTTACGGGTACCCTCAAGACCCTCAAGACTCTTTTGTGGACTTCAGGAGTAATCACACAGGTAGCGTGTGTTATGGACATCCACTGACTTTTATTGAGCCTCAGTTCTGAACACGCAGGTAGCGTGTGTGAAAGAGTTCCAGTATCTCTCTCGGCTGAGAGGGGTCAGAATTGATCAGAGAGGACTTTAATTGTGCACAAGTACCGGCGCAGTGTTGCAACGTCGCATAGATGCATTAGTCAAGGTTGGATTCACTGGATTAGCAACACGAGTATAGAGACATTAATAAATCCAGCAGGCAAACAACGTTAAGGAGGAATTAACCCTGTTTGCTGTCTTTTGTTTGTTCTTCCCACAACCTTGTTTTGTTTTGTTTTCACATGCAGGAGAAACGAGAGAGGGGTATCTAATGTAAGGGGTCCTGTGCTGTTAGGTGAGCATTCTGGAGATGGTATGCGTAGAACTGTATGAGTGAATAGTGTAGTCTTTGTCAACCTCAGGGTTTCATGCAGGTTCTTTTTGTCTCTTATACAGTTAAACAGAATTCCTGGTATCACCTCGAGTCTCTTCTCCTCGCATTATTCCTTGTTATTTTCTTTTACAGGTATGAAGGAAAGGTTATACAACTGCTTTGTATTTGAGTAGGAGGAGTGTTAGAAAGCAGTGGGTACGGGGCGGGGGGTACTATTCTAATAGTTTGTTTATTTGTCATTCCAGATCTCCCTCCCCGCTGTTCCCTTCCTTTCCCACCCCGGTGAAACTACCTTAATGGTCTAGTGTTTTGATCCGGACATTGGGGTAGTTCTTCGGGGGAAGGTGTGGGTCTTTTCAGCACAGTTCCGAAGAGAAAGAGGCGGAGCTTGACACAAAGAATTCACTGACTTGCTCTGTAACCTGAATCTCTCCCAGCATTTACACTCCCCGACCCACATTCATGGTCATATTCTTGACCAGGTCTGGTCAATTAATCTGCACATCCCTACTCCTGTCATTAGCCCATGCCCTTGGTCGGACCATTTTTTCATCTCATTCTCCTTTGACCAAGGGGAGGCCAGTAAGCTTCCGCTTCCATCCAACACCTGGGCCCGAAATTGGGGACGAGTGGATATACCTCCTCTCTGCTCTTCCCTTTCATTTTCATCCCCTAACTTACTTGACCTTCCCCCCACTCTCAGGCTGTCGCAGTCAATAGCTGGCTTTCCTCAGCCTGTGCTCAGGTGGCCCCACTAAAACGTCTCAGGACGCGGCGCTCTCATGACTCCAATAGATGGTTTACTTCTGAGCTAAAATCTAAAAAGCTGGCTCTCAGGCAGGCTGAGGGACACTGGAGGTTGAGGTATTGCCCACCCCTAAAATAACTATACCTTACCTTGTTACATGACTACAAGAAGTCCATCCTGCAGGCTAAATCGGACTACTTCACCTCTAAAATCCTTCTCTCTGCCAATAAGCCTAAAGATATTTTTTCTATTGTTCATGACCTGTCCACCTCTGAAAGAGTCACCCTTAAGCCATCTCCCTCGCAAACTCTCTGTAATTCCTTAAACGATTATTTTATCGATAAAATTACCACAATCAAAGCCAATATCCCCCCTCCTTCACTCAACTTCTCGTATCCTGCGCCTACCCCGTGCCCTTACCTTTTGGAGCAGTTCCCCCTGATATTTGGGGAAACGTTCTCCTCCTTACTCACCAAAGTCAAATCTGGGTCCCCTTCCGACAGTTGCCCTGTTCACTTACTCAAAGAGATTTTTTCCGTTTGGCCGGACCCCCGGTTATTACTCCTCAATAACTCTCTCTTACAGGGGACGGTCCCTGACCTCTTCAAATCTGCTAAAATCATTCCCATCTTGAAGAAGGCACGGGCCGGTCCATCCACTCTCTCTAACTATCGCCCTATTTCTCTGCTTCCTTTCTTGGGGAAAATCCTGGAGAGTCATGTCACAACATGCCTTAGCTCCTTCATTGAAAACACGCACTTTTTAGACCCTCGTCAGGCTGGCTTTCGTCTGGCGCACTCTACAGAGTCTGTCATCCTTTCAGTGCTGGACAAACTGAGAGGTGGTGCCGACGCCAGCTCCTCTCAGGCCCTGGTTCTCCTGGATCTGTCCGCTGCTTTCGACACAGTCGATCATACCATCTTGATCGATCGTGTCATTCGGGGATCCGCTCTGGCGTGGATCACCTCGTTCTTGGAGAATCGCCAGCAGGCTGTCCAGCTAGCAGACTTCTTTGCTGCTCCATGCCCCATCACCTGCGGTGTCCCCCAAGGGTCGTCCCTTTTTCCTCTTCTTTTCAATCTTTATATTTTTCCCCTTATTTCTGCTCTTGATGTCACGGTGTTTAATTACGCCGATGACCTCCAACTTATTTTCAATATTTCTTCTCACTCCTCTTCTGCTCTTAATTTTCAATCGATCATGATCTTCATCAGTGACTGGATGAATTTCAACCACCTAAGCTTAATCCTGAGCTAGTGCTTACTGGTGGTGTCTCCAGTCCCTGGTCGTCTTCTTTCTGGCCCCTTTCCCTTGGTTCCCCTCCCTCTCCTTCTGCTTCTGTTAAAACCCTTGGCATCAGAGTTAGCAGTGACCTCTCCATGCACTCTCAAATCAGTGCGGTGGTTTCATCCTGCTTTCTTAAGTTACGTATTATACGTAACATTTCCCGTTTCTTTTCTACTGCGGCACTGAAACTCATTTTGCTAGCTATGGTTATATCCCGTCTGGATTACGGAAACGCTCTTTATGTTGGCATTCCTGCATACGAGCTCCGCCGTCTCCAACTAATCCAGAACCAGGCTGCCAGGTTAGTCTACAAACTCCCCAAACATTATCATACCACCCCACTGCTAAAAACATTACATTGATTACCGCTTTCTGAACGTTCCCTTTTCAAACTAGGATGTCTGATCTTCAGGGCTCTTGCTGGCACAGCTCCTGCCTTTACTACTTCCAAACGTAAGGCTTACGTTCCCAACCGGGCCCTGCGGTCCTCCTCCAAGCACCTTCTATGCATGCCCCATTTCAGAAGGAAGAAACATGGTGGCATGAGTTTTTCTTTTTTGGCCCCCTCCTTTTGGAACACTCTTCCCCTTAGTATTAGGACTGCTGCTTCCTATATGGACTTCTGCAGGGCCCTGAAGACTCAGCAGTTCTCACAAGTTTTCGCCGAATAGGCGACACCCCCCGTCCCCTCCGTACTTCCGTCCCCAGCGCCAAGAAACCGCTTGGTCAACGAGCGCTTTATAAAACCTTTAACTTTAACTTTGTTGCTGGCTTGCTATGGAGATGATGTGCTACCCCACACTGTTGCTGCCTTGCTACAGAGTTGATGTGCTACCCCACGCTGTTGCTGCCTTGCTACGGAGTTGATGTGCAACCCCACGCTGTTGGTGGCTTGCTACGGAATTGATGTGCTACCCCACACTGTTGGTGGCTTGCTACGGAGTTGATGTACTACCCCACACTGTTGCTGCCTTGCTACGGAGTTGATGCGCTACCCCACGCTGTTTCTGCCTGGCTACAGAGTTGATGTGCTACCCAACGCTGTTGTTGGGTTGCTACGGAGTTGACGTGCTACCTCACGTGTTGCTGCCTTGCTACAGATTTGATGTGCTACCCCACGCTGTTGCTGCCTTGCTACAGAGTTGATGTGCTACCCCACGCTGTTGGTGGCTTGCTATGGAGTTGATGTGCTACCTCACGTGTTGCTGCCTTGCTACAGAGTTGATGTGCTACTCACGCTGTTGGTGGCAGGCTACGGAGTTGATGTGCTACCCCACGCTGTTGGTGGCTTGCAACGAAGTTGATGTGCTACCCCACGCTGTTGGTGGCTTGCTATGGAGTTGGCGTTGTGACTTTCAGGGGCTTACAAGAATCGTTAAATCTGCTAAGAGGTATTTAGGGGATTTGATCAACATTTGATGGAACTGAAACTTCCAAGGCCTAGAAGCATCTCTGAAAGTGAGAACAAGATGTGATGTATTCCTATAGGTACTGTATCGATTCCCCTATTCCTGACCCTGGTTTGGTTAATAATTAACTAGCAGCCATCCAACGGTGCAAAAACCGTTATCTGATTAAGCCACACCACGGCACAGAAGCGCGTTATCTGATTAGGTCATAACGCATGCCATCTAATTAGACAAGCGATATTCCTCCAGCCCCTGATAAGGCATACGGAGTTCTCAAAACAAATCAAACCTACAGCGACCTGGGAAATTCCCATAACCATTGTTTTGATTTCACCGAGAACTTCAGCAAAAGAATGTGCGAACGAGCCCGTTCATATGACATCCTTATTGACGTATATATGTCCATCCTTACGTCAATCTCGGCACCTTTCAGGTATAAATATTACCGACATTGCCTTAAGCAAAGACATGCGGTGGTGACGAGATCGGAGCAGCGAGACGTGCTGAGGAGCCCAGCAAAGAGCGAAGCCCACAGACGCTGCCCCGCCTTCCTGACGCGCTGAGAACGAGACGCTGTCTTTCTCCTGCCGAGAAATCCAGCTCCGGCGCTTCCATGCAGCCCTCGCAGGCAGCTGGAATATCAAGACCTGGGATAAGAGATACCAGCCCTCCATCATTCTAGATCTCAGGTACAGAACTGAATAACCCCTTGCAGAGAATTCTCGAATCAGTCCCTTGGCAAAACAAACTTAACTTAAACTGCTACTTATCTACTCCCGCCCACGTATTAGGCTTAGGTCAGGTACATTGGGGTAGGCGTGGTTAGAAGCACCAGTTGAGTACGATTAGTCAAATGTATATATGTATGTATCTATTTTATCCATTTTAAAGTATCATATGGCTCAGAAACCATATCAATGCTTTTACAGTATTATTTTATAATTCTGTCTCTACTGTATGCACTTTACTTAACTACAAGTATTGCAATAATAGCGATTCATTTCTCTTGTATGAGAAAAGAGACTGATCAATAAATAACATCTTTTATTGAACCACGCCCATCTCTTATTTCTCTACAAACTGGTGAAACTAAGAATGCACGTACTGACTGAGTAAAATAAGTTTTCTATTGTTTTCACACGACTCTAGAGATACACTCTTGATTAGGGGAGAGCAAAGTTGTCATGTTCTATGGTTGTCAGAAACTAAATCCCTTCTTGTCTATCCAGAGAGGTTAAAATCCTCCTTGTCTATTCGAGAAAGTTTCTAGTGAACTCTGAGCTAGCTGGCAAACACAAACCTTTAAGTCTAATATCGTCGGTAGAAGACCTAGTTAACCTCTGCCCTAGGTCTACACTATTGAAGATATTATTCCAATGCGCAGAGCCTATTGGGATAATAGGAACTACACTACATGGCGCCCAACCGATTGGATAGGCGATAAAACTAACGCAAGACATTAGAGTAACTCAGTCGTGCTTTTTCACACAGAACCCCTTTTTTCCCATAATACTCCAAAGACGTCTGGAGTGGGTGAAAGGTCATATCCGCCAAACCTCGCAGGAGGAGACTCCTATGTATGGTTCATGGTTTACTCAACGTTGAAGGATACACTGTTCCAAAATATTGTGCATCTAATCTTTGTTTCCATAGAAACCTGATCTGCAAACAAACAGAATAACCTTCTTGACAATAGTATGTCAGAAACTGAAGAAGAAAGGGAGACAGTTAGACTAGCAGCTGAACTCCTAGAAGCAGATAATACTCTGCAGCAAAATGACCCGGATATAATGTTCATCCCGGTCAACATAAGGAAATCTATAACCCTAAAGCTTATAGAAAATGGACTGACACCAAGAGGTGGTACAGTCATATTCGTAATTGAGGCACACGAATATCGGCAGACAGAGGTATTCTATTCATGGATAAACTTTCCAGCAGCAAACGCTGTAACAAAGGACTTCCACTATTACAAAATAGAGGAACCTCCTAATGAGTACACTCCTTTCGAGGAGGTGGAAATACCACTCAAATTCCAAGAGCACCTGCTCTTGTTTAATGGCGCCCTAAAACATAATAATCACATCACCAGGCTCGGTCCACTATGTAGACCAGGAGCAACGTGGCCGGTCCTAGCCGGATACACACCACATCCAGACATTGAAGAAATGCCTGCACCAGAACTTTTAGCACAGCTAAAACAATTAATAAAAATACATAGACAATTAGTCCAATATGTAATGCGGACTTCAACTATCCAACCAGCAATTAAAATTCCACCGTTGACCAGTCATCAGGGGAACACAAATAAAATTACACCACAGAACATACAGTCCTGTCTAGGTAAGGTACCCGCAAAACGGGAACAAATTCCTTTCTGGCTAGCACAAAAAATAACTCAAATAGAGGCAGTGTTTCCAGATACCACCCCTGTTGAGAAACATAGGATTCTGACTATCTGTCTTCCAATGGGAATCGCACCACATGTGGAGGACTGTGACACTTGGGGAACAGTCTTTGCTTCCATTTACACAAAAACACATGGTGTACCATCCATGTCAGTAATACCAGATGTGCTAAAACAGATTCAAGATGAATATGGTTCAGAACCCGCTTTAACTCTCGGTATGAAATTACTGAAAGACTTCAAGCAGGTCTCTGCAATATTATTAGCCAACATAAAGGGAGAAGCAGCAAATGTGGCGATTCGCCAGAGGTTAAAAGAGACAAATATAGCAGACCAACCATCTGAAATTGCCAGAATCATAGAAAAATCCTATGAAGAACTAGGAAGAGATAGTTTGGGTGGAATACCAGTGAAACCCCAACTAGTTGAAAGTCCTGAAAAAGTATTTATAAAAAATAATTTAAACACTCAAAAAAAAGAGCTGGGATGGAAATAAACAATCTAATCCTAAAGAAAAAAGATTCCAGTCCAGAGGAAGGTCTCCTCGGCGGAGAGAAAGATCTCCCGACCAAGGACGCAAGTCTCCCCAAAGGGAGCCCTCTGTGAAAAAATACAACCTTAGAAATAGGGATAATATAAAGAAACCTGATAGATATCAAGATATTGATACACGTCCCTCTCAATCTTTTCAGACTTCCTCGCAGAAATCGGAAAAAAGAGGACGATCAGAACACAGGGAAGAGCACGTCAAGTCCAAAGACAGAGAACCTGCTCATCTGAATAAAAAATTACAATTTGCAAAAAAAGAAGGTAGCCAGTATTAAAGTAATCAACAATGCCGAGAATACTGAGGACACAGCTGAAAAACGGAGAATGGGCTCAGACAATGCTAGACAGCGCAGCAGAAGTGAGCATAGCTCGCAAAGTCCTTATGAATCATCTGGAGACAGTGGACACGAATGAATACATTCAGGTGGAAACTGCAGATACCAGAGTTAGCAAACCTCATAAAATATATGAAATAACATTGCGTATAGAAGGGGATAAGACTAGAAAAATAAGGGGACTATTTTGGGATAATCTGTCCAAGGGCTATGACATCCTTCTAGCTGAACGAGACTGGCCTCCAGAGTTTGTCAGGGAGTGCCCACATGGCGAAGAAATAATTATGCCTGCCTTCTCAAACCATATTCCAATTCATAAAAAATATACACTTGCAAGAAAGTGGGCAGTAGCTCAAGCCTCTGCCTTATATAAAAATCATGTGGGATGGGATGAGGACTCTCCTCCTCACAAAATCCAGTTAAAATCACAACCTACTGCACAGAGGCAGTACTCAATTAAGCAAGAAGCTAAAAAACAGGTAAAAGAGATCCTAGATCAACTTGAATACCAGGGGATGATTGAAACTTGCACCTCACAAATGAATAATCCTTTGTTTCCTGTCTCCAAGCCAGACAATTCATATCGTCTTGTTTTGGACTACAGACACCTTAACTCATGTTGCAAAACATTTGCAGTACAAAACTCGCATAGTGCTGCACTAATGAATAACATAGTGCGCAAAAAATACAAAACCACATTAGACATTTCTAATGGATTCTTTTGTCAAAATATAGCACCTGAGAGCAGATATTTGACGGCGTTCTCAATAAATGGCACGCAAAAGAATTTCTGTCGTTTGCCCCAGGGGTTCAAGAACAGCCCAGGATTATTCTCAGCGAGAGTAACAGAATTACTACAAACATATGATGACGAGGCATTATCTTATGTCGACGACATCTATCTAACAGATGATGACTTGGATACTCACTTGAAGAGAGTGAACACCATAATACTTGGGTTCGCAGCAGAGGGTTACAAATTCAACTTTAAAAAGTCAAGAATTGCCCATCTAACAGTCCTGTTTTAGGATATGAACTATCAAGTGAAGTCAAAAGCCTGGCTGACAATTTCCTAGAGAAATGTGCTGTAATCCAAGCACCTAGAACACTGAAAAACTTACAATCAATTCTAGGCTTCCTAAACTTCGGAAGAACTTACATTATAAATTATGCAGAGAGAATTAAACCTCTCTATGATCTAATAAAACCAGATTTTTAAAGAATCAATTGGACTCAAAAACACACAGAAATTTTGAGATCGTTACAAACAGATATGTTAGTTAAAACAAAACTACAAACACGTGACAACACACGCAACCTTGTGATTCGAGTCATCCCAGGAAGATGCGGATTCACATACCTGACCTCTAATGAGGGAGAGAAGGTACCAATAGCATACAAATCACATTTGTACACAGAAGCTGAAAAAAGGTTCAGCATTAAAGAAAATATTGTTCATGCGGTTCAAACAGCTGTAGTAAAAGCAAAATACCAAGCAGACGGTAGACAGGTTACAGTCAGAACAGCAGAATCAGCTTTTGAGGCATTAACAACACCATGTAATTTACCGACAACTGCACTAAATCCAGAATGGATACAATGGGTAAATTCTGTTGCTACAGACAAAGTAAAATACTATTTTGACCCAGAAATGAAAGAATTAAAATATCTAGAATATGAGAGAGAATACCCTCTGCCAATCGACATTCTGCCTTTACGACAATACGCCTGTGTAATATATACAGACGGGTATGCTCAACCCTCGGTTTGGGGAGAGCTGGCTTACAACGCCACATGGGAAATTGTAAAAGAAGTGTGGCTCGGAGGTAAATTAAGACCTCTACTTACAAAAACACACTCAGTGGAAAATAATTCAGAACAACAAACTGAAATAATTTCATTAAAAATGGCGCTAGATAATGCCGATCGCGAATTCCCGACACTTATTGTGTGCGATTCGTATTACTGTGTCAAAACATACAATAACGATTTGAAGAAATGGATTCAAAACGGTTACAAAGATGACACAGGTGCCACAATAAAGCAGAAAGTGCTTTGGGAACAAATAGTTCTTTTGCAAAAGGAACTACAAAAGACTCACGTGATACATACACTGAGTCATCAGCGTGATGGCGTTCACGTTGCAGGGAATTCATTGGCTGAGACAGCCACAGCGGGAGCAACTAAACCGGCTTCCGTAGCTACAAAAAAGCGTACAGTAAAACACATTGACGGTGAAACTGTGCTGGCGGTGAAAACGTCATCAAAAGGCGACTGCTCAGCGTTACCGATCAATTACCACTCAATTATACATACATAATCGATGCAAACTCAGTCCCTTTTGCTCGAATCCCTGGAGTGGGGGATAGAGTAATTCCAAACACGGACAGGAGAGGCTTGTTAATAGCAGACGCACATATGGGTGAGGGTCTCAGACACCTTAAGCAAAAAGATTCTCTGGAAGAATTACAATCAGTGTACTGGTGGCCAGGCATGAACCTGCATCATCGCATTTTTGTAAAAAACTGCCCAGACTGCAATAGAGATCGCAGTGGCGAGCGGGGAGGACTATTGCCATGGCATTTCACTCCAGATAAAAAACAACAATAAGAAAGCACCCATCATGAAAAAAGCGCTATATTAACATAAAAAGACTAATTTTCACTTATAATGTAGACCCCAGCGCTCGGCTGACGTCTGGACTGTTATAAAAGGATTTGCAAGTCTATAATGGCATATACGCTAGGAGCTTGCTACGTTTTGACTAATGTATTCCCTTTAGCCCTCAAGCTTATGGGGAAGCATGGCCAAATGAGCATTGCATAGCGGGACTCTTCTCACTTCCTTCCTGAGGGATACGGGATGGGGTAAAGAAAAAACCAAGACATAAAGCAATCTATAACGGAAAAGGTATTAGGTTCGGGAGCTGGGTGGGTCAAACATTTAATAAGTGTCCAACGTAGTCTAAATAACCTGCCAAGGAATTCTCTGAAAGGGTTCAGTCCGTACGAACTATTGTTCGGGACTAGAATGATGATCCAAGATCTTGATAGTCAGACTTCAGTGGTTAAAGACAAAAGCTTTGATATCAAAGATCGTTTGGCTATTTTACAGGACTTAAATGAAACAAGAAAAGACCTGAGCAACATAAAGCTGAAACAACAGCCAACAACCACTGAAGAGAAACCACCTGTCCCAGCAAGGCCTGTCTGGATTCCAAAAGTCGGGGATCTAGTCAGAGAAAAGATCGCGGTAAAGAAGGAATTTGGGCCTTCTTACAGAAAAGCAGTTCCTGTCTTGTCTATCAACGGGACAAGATCAGTAGTACTACCGCCCCTTGCTGGTAAAAAGGAGAACCGAGTTGTATCCATCGACCTGGTTAAACCACAATCATGTGGCCGATAACAAACAGTAGGCCACGTGGACTCCCAAGAAGTAGCAGAACACCAATGTTTGCTACGAATACAGAGGCTCAAACTGGAAGACTGATCACCTTTGGAAAATCTACAGTGAATCAACAAGGACTATGCAACAAAGCAATGGAACTTGAACCTCTTAAAACCCAAATTAAAACTTTTCATCAAGAAACAACAACCTATGATGATGTAACTGCAGACTTTGCTAATGAAACAAAGCAAAATCCAAAAGCAATTGGAACAATTGACAGAACAGCATCCGGCTACTTCATCAACTTCGATGATTCATCTGAAGACCTGAGTGAAGCAAAGAAACAGCCATCAGCAAAAACTTTTAAAGACAAAGCTAAGGAACTTTTTCAACAGCTGAAAGAAACCTATCTGATTTCTCCATGGATTGAATTTTGGGTGGCCTTCGGTGCATTTATCCTCATTCTTTGGCTCATCTTAGTACTATGCTTGGGACATTTCATTGAAGGAAAATATGCTAAAATGGACACAGCAAGCCAGAAAATCAACTTGGTCCTTAAACCACACCCATCTTCACACATCGAGAAAAGAGAACTTTCTTCAGTGAACTTCACAGCCAATCTTATACCAGGCGGTGTAGCATGGGACAAAACTGATTATGAAATCTATGGTCCAGTTGAAATCCTGAAGTATCCACACCAATTCAAGATCTCATTGAGTGACTTTGTAAAACCGAGCTCATTTGCTGATGATTGGGACTTTGAAAGTATTAATGATATGATGTCTGATCTTGTGATGTCTGCTAAATTCACAGAACATGATTATTTGCAGGGTTCGTCTAATTATGATCAGATGTTCTGCTATAACCACTATGGTAACCATTATCTACATAAATCTGCACAACCTAGAAATGTTTTGAATTATAACCAATGGGAACATTGTGCTACTCCTCCAAAAGATAGCTCGAAAACATTTTATGATAAATATTCATACTTTTCAGGGTTTAACACAAGTAATGCAGAAACATTTTATTTCAAATTGTCAAATAAAACAGGTATGAAGACCATGCTTACAAACACAAAATTGATATATTCCGATTCATTCTTTGAACAAATGAATACATTTGGGTTTGATTTCTGGAACAATAATATTGAAGCAAAAACTGTTTGGGGTACAAGAGATTGGCAAGTACAAGGTATAGAATCATTGTTTAGAGCCTGCATGATCCCAGAACAAATTATATTTTTGAACGACACTATTCAACAAACTACCTGTCTTGGCTTAGCCAAAATCAAAGATTTGAACAAACCGTCTATTCCAAAGCCAACAGTGAACAGTAATAGCTCTAAAGATGTTGAGATAGACGTAAACCATATTTTAAACCAAAACAGAACAGATCCTGAATGGAAAAAATGGTTGATCTGGCCCACAGATACAAATAACTGTCAAGACAGATTCCTGAACAAAATACAGGGGTTCACATTGATTAGGCCAGACCCTAGATATTCCCAAAGACAACATCCAGGGATAGTAACCACCTACAGCGTGGGCAAGCTCTGCCTTCAATGGCTACAAACGTCCACACTGGCTGAAATTAAGCAACACCTAACTTTACTTACAGAAGGTGCTGACTTGCATGATTTCATATTGGGACCACGCAAACAGCGTCAAAAACGTTTCATAGCGGCCTCTATATATGCAGCTTATAACGAAGTTTGGAAAGTAACTCAAATTGAGACAGCAGAAAAAATACGGGAAATTGACCGTATTAATTTGAAAAAATCACTTTCTGTGGTGGACAATGGGTTAATGACTCTGTCCTCCAGAATATATTCTCTGGACAGCATTGTGTCTTCAGCAATCGATATAATATCGCAAGACTTACTGATGTTACAACACGGTCAGTCCCAATTGCGTTCTATTGTACAGCTTGGCTGGACGTTACAAAATCTGCGTTCTGGCTATGTGCCCTGGCGTTTAATCAACACAACGTCATTATTTAATATCTTTAACCTCACTGATAAACAAATCAGTTTGGCACAGAAGGGTGCTGACTATACAATTCTGAGCATTGAAAAACTTGAGAGATTACCATTGACAATGTCAGAACGACCTGTCATTGAATGGATAATACATGGAATAATAAATATTCCGATAACTACTTTCCAGTTTCAATTCTGCCAAAAATATATACAGGCAGGACAGTATGAAAGGTTGGGTAAAGGATACATTAAGTCAATATGGAACTTGCCCTATACACACGAATGTGTAAGTAATAAAGGCCAGAAAGTGTTTCTCAGTGGCGATAATTGTGCAAGATCACTAAGTGGTACACTTCTGTGTCTGGGTATTAGTTTGCACGGAGCCTGTGAAGGGACTTCAAATAACCTTTCATGTTACCAGCTAGGCACACCTGCAACACGAATAGAACCATTCTTTAGGAGACTCTCGAACGGGAGTTACATTCTAATAGTAGATCGCAGATGTTGTAGTTTGCTGCCCGGAAAACCTTATCTCATAACTGTGACTAGGAAGGTCATGTGCTGTGAACATGTATTGTTCCCCAGCGATTCTCCAGACAGGGAGGCAAGGTTATGGTCCGATTTGAAAATTGCTTCTATTCGAATAGATACTTTAAGCAGAATGAAGACTGTGCTCCTACAGACGCCGACAAGGCTCACGTCATCAAAAGAAACGTATGATCTCCAAGTTGCAAGGACAACAGAAGAGATTCATTCATTATTATCAACTAATTCCCCCATACATTTCGCAGAAATACTGAACGAAATCTTAAATATTTCTGATACCACTGGTATCTCCAGTGTATTTAAAGCAGTGTTTTCGGGTGCTTTAACTCCATTCAAAGCCATCCTGGGTATTTTTCCAGACTTTGTCCATTCCATTTTTGGCGGACTTCCTCTCCTTTTAGGACTAGTAGCGGGTATTCTATTTTTGATCCTGTTATTTCGCTATGGCAAACCATGTCACAGACAAAACACCTGCGACGAGGGAAGAAATGATCCTAGCCATTGCCTACCAGGACCGGGTAACTAAAATCCTTGGACTATCCCGGCTTAGAGACCTGAACATGACCTGGTTTCTTTCATTTAGACCAATGTGGCAAAGTTGTGTTATGCCTGTATTATGGTGCTTGCTATGCGGCGAAGAATGCGTGTTGGACACCTGTCTGGCACTACAATCGGATGTGCCAATGGATGCAGATACCTTGTTGGGTCCGGTAACGGCTCATGCATTGTGCTGTCCCCAGCGGCTACCAATCCTGATGACGGCATTCGTGGAGTCTTCACCACTACGATTGAGGGGTAGTGAAGTACAAGATGAAAGCAGCATCAATCAGGTACGACCTTCAGTCAGCTATGCTGATCAAAACATCAATGGAGGCAATCATGCTCAGGCTCATGAATGCATGGTAACAACTTTTTCCGAATTAGTGGAACTTACGCAAGAAGCTGTTGACAGTTTTTTCAACAGTCTAAATGATATGATGTTTTCACCAGAGCAGCAGGAATAACTTTGAGCAAACTAGCACTCGGAGTTCCCCACATCCTGAATTTGGCCTTCAACTTTTTAAAGAAAAGCGATATGAAAAATTTTGTAATCATTTTTTTCAGACTGCAAGAACTTTTTCCCCAATTCCAAAATATTTACGATTTTTGGGACACTTATCTTCTGCTTAAAGTAGACATTATTCTTAGAGAACTAAATTTCTATTTTAGGTAGTCACGAGACATTCGCTATCCTCTAGCACTATTATACATAACTTTATGATTGTGATGAAATGGTCTCGCATTCTTTTTTCTGTATTAAGAGCCATTTCATGTGTGGTTTTCGCATTTTATTCATGCTGAATTTAAAAATATGCATTATATGTTTAGCATTATTAGACTGCTTGTGCATATAGTACACATGATAGTACATGTGATTGTGTTTCATATATTTTATAATTCCAATTTTCTGAATACATATGATTGTATTTTGGGGTGGTACGGTATACACAAACGCTACTGGTTTCACTATGCCTAGATTTGTAAATATGGACATAGTCTACGTGGAGTGGGTGTGATGTATTCCTATAGGTACTGTATCGATTCCCCTATTCCTGACCCTGGTTTGGTTAATAATTAACTAGCAGCCATCCAACGGTGCAAAAACCGTTATCTGATTAAGCCACACCACGGCACAGAAGCGCGTTATCTGATTAGGTCATAACGCATGCCATCTAATTAGACAAGCGATATTCCTCCAGCCCCTGATAAGGCATACGGAGTTCTCAAAACAAATCAAACCTACAGCGACCGGGGAAATTCCCATAACCATTGTTTTGATTTCACCGAGAACTTCAGCAAAAGAATGTGCGAACGAGCCCGTTCATATGACATCCTTATTGACGTATATATGTCCATCCTTACGTCAATCTCGGCACCTTTCAGGTATAAATATTACCGACATTGCCTTAAGCAAAGACATGCGGAGGTGACAAGATCGGAGCAGCGAGACGTGCTGAGGAGCCCAGCAGAGAGCGAAGCCCACAGACGCTGCTCCGCCTTCCTGACGCGCTGAGAACGAGACGCTGTCTTTCTCCTGCCGAGAAATCCAGCTCCGGCGCTTCCATGCAGCCCTCGCAGGCAGCTGGAATATCAAGACCTGGGATAAGAGATACCAGCCCTCCATCATTCTAGATCTCAGGTACAGAACTGAATAACCCCTTGCAGAGAATTCTCGAATCAGTCCCTTGGCAAAACAAACTTGACTTAAACTGCTACTTATCTACTCCCGCCCACGTATTAGGCTTAGGTCAGGTACATTGGGGTAGGCGTGGTTAGAAGCACCAGTTGAGTACGATTAGTCAAATGTATATATGTATGTATCTATTTTATCCATTTTAAAGTATCATATGGCTCAGAAACCATATCAATGCTTTTACAGTATTATTTTATAATTCTGTCTCTACTGTATGCACTTTACTTAACTACAAGTATTGCAATAATAGCGATTCATTTCTCTTGTATGAGAAAAGAGACTGATCAATAAATAACATCTTTTATTGAACCACGCCCATCTCTTATTTCTCTACAAACTGGTGAAACTAAGAATGCACGTACTGACTGAGTAAAATAAGTTGTCTATTGTTTTCACACGACTCTAGAGATACACTCTTGATTAGGGGAGAGCAAAGTTGTCATGTTCTATGGTTGTCAGAAACTAAATCCCTTCTTGTCTATCCAGGGAGGTTAAAATCCTCCTTGTCTATTCGAGAAAGTTTCTAGTGAACTCTGAGCTAGCTGGCAAACACAAACCTTTAAGTCTAATATCGTCGGTAGAAGACCTAGTTAACCTCTGCCCTAGGTCTACACTATTGAAGATATTATTCCAATGCGCAGAGCCTATTGGGATAATAGGAACTACACTACATGGCGCCCAACCGTTTGGATAGGCGATAAAACTAACGCAAGACATTAGAGTAACTCAGTCGTGCTTTTTTACACAGAACCCCTTTTTTCCCATAATACTCCAAAGACGTCTGGAGTGGGTGAAAGGTCATATCCGCCAAACCTCGCAGGAGGAGACTCCTATGTATGGTTCATGGTTTACTCAACGTTGAAGGATACACTGTTCCAAAATATTGTGCATCTAATCTTTGTTTCCATATAAACCTGATCTGCAAACAAACAGAATAACCTTCTTGACAATAGTATGTCAGAAACTGAAGAAGAAAGGGAGACAGTTAGACTAGCAGCTGAACTCCTAGAAGCAGATAATACTCTGCAGCAAAATGACCCGGATATAATACTCATCCCGGTCAACATAAGGAAATCTATAACCCTAAAGCTTATAGAAAATGGACTGACACCAAGAGGTGGTACAGTCATATTCGTAATTGAGGCACACGAATATCGGCAGACAGAGGTATTCTATTCATGGATAAACTTTCCAGCAGCAAACGCTGTAACAAAGGACTTCCACTATTACAAAATAGAGGAACCTCCTAATGAGTACACTCCTTTCGAGGAGGTGGAAATACCACTCAAATTCCAAGAGCACCTGCTCTTGTTTAATGGCGCCCTAAAACATAATAATCACATCACCAGGCTCGGTCCACTAGGTAGTCCACAGTCACCTCCTTCTCTGTCCTCAATCTAGCTGTGTCTAGGCGCCGGGAAACCCTTTTTGGGTAGCTGTTGCGCCCTATAAATTGATAAAATAAATAAATAAATAAATAGACCAGGAGCAACGTGGCCGGTCCTAGCCGGATACACACCACATCCAGACATTGAAGAAATGCCTGCACCAGAACTTTTAGCACAGCTAAAACAATTAATAAAAATACATAGACAATTAGTCCAATATGTAATGCGGACTTCAACTATCCAACCAGCAATTAAAATTCCACCGTTGACCAGTCATCAGGGGAACACAAATAAAATTACACCACAGAACATACAGTCCTGTCTAGGTAAGGTACCCGCAAAACGGGAACAAATTCCTTTCTGGCTAGCACAAAAAATAACTCAAATAGAGGCAGTGTTTCCAGATACCACCCCTGTTGAGAAACATAGGATTCTGACTATCTGTCTTCCAATGGGAATCGCACCACATGTGGAGGACTGTGACACTTGGGGAACAGTCTTTGCTTCCATTTACACAAAAACACATGGTGTACCATCCATGTCAGTAATACCAGATGTGCTAAAACAGATTCAAGATGAATACGGTCCAGAACCCGCTTTAACTCTCGGTATGAAATTACTGAAAGACTTCAAGCAGGTCTCTGCAATATTATTAGCCAACATAAAGGGAGAAGCAGCAAATGTGGCGATTCGCCAGAGGTTAAAAGAGACAAATATAGCAGACCAACCATCTGAAATTGCCAGAATCATAGAAAAATCCTATGAGGAACTAGGAAGAGATAGTTTGGGTGGAATACCAGTGAAACCCCAACTAGTTGAAAGTCCTGGAAAAGTATTTATAAAAAATAATTTAAACACTCAAAAAAAAGAGCTGGGATGGAAATAAACAATCCAATCCTAAAGAAAAAAGATTCCAGTCCAGAGGAAGGTCTCCTCGGCGGAGAGAAAGATCTCCCGACCAAGGACGCAAGTCTCCCCAAAGGGAGCCCTCTGTGAAAAAATACAACCTTAGAAATAGGGATAATATAAAGAAACCTGATAGATATCAAGATATTGATACACGTCCCTCTCAATCTTTTCAGACTTCCTCGCAGAAATCGGAAAGAAGAGGACGATCAGAACACAGGGAAGAGCACGTCAAGTCCAAAGACAGAGAACCTGCTCATCTGAATAAAAAATTACAGTTTCCAAAAAAGAAGGTAGCCAGTATTAAAGTAATCAACAATGCCGAGAATACTGAGGACACAGCTGAAAAACGGAGAATGGGCTCAGACAATGCTAGACAGCGCAGCAGAAGTGAGCATAGCTCGCAAAGTCCTTATGAATCATCTGGAGACAGTGGACACGAATGAATACATTCAGGTGGAAACTGCAGATACCAGAGTTAGCAAACCTCTTAAAATATATGAAATAACATTGCGTATAGAAGGGGATAAGACTAGAAAAATAAGGGGACTATTTTGGGATAATCTGTCCAAGGGCTATGACATCCTTCTAGCTGAACGAGACTGGCCTCCAGAGTTTGTCAGGGAGTGCCCACATGGCGAAGAAATAATTATGCCTGCCTTCTCAAACCATATTCCAATTCATAAAAAATATACACTTGCAAGAAAGTGGGCAGTAGCTCAAGCCTCTGCCTTATATAAAAATCATGTGGGATGGGATGAGGACTCTCCTCCTCACAAAATCCAGTTAAAATCACAACCTACTGCACAGAGGCAGTACCCGATTAAGCAAGAAGCTAAAAAACAGGTAAAAGAGATCCTAGATCAACTTGAATACCAGGGGGTGATTGAAACTTGCACCTCACAAATGAATAATCCTTTGTTTCCTGTCTCCAAGCCAGACAATTCATATCGTCTTGTTTTGGACTACAGACACCTTAACTCATGTTGCAAAACATTTGCAGTACAAAACTCGCATAGTGCTGCACTAATGAATAACATAGTGCGCAAAAAATACAAAACCACATTAGACATTTCTAATGGATTCTTTTGTCAAAATATAGCACCTGAGAGCAGATATTTGACGGCGTTCTCAATAAATGGCACGCAAAAGAATTTCTGTCGTTTGCCCCAGGGGTTCAAGAACAGCCCAGGATTATTCTCAGCGAGAGTAACAGAATTACTACAAACATATGATGACGAGGCATTATCTTATGTCGACGACATCTATCTAACAGATGATGACTTGGATACTCACTTGAAGAGAGTGAACACCATAATACTTGGGTTCGCAGCAGAGGGTTACAAATTCAACTTTAAAAAGTCAAGAATTGCCCATCTAACAGTCCTGTTTTTAGGATATGAACTATCAAGTGAAGTCAAAAGCCTGGCTGACAATTTCCTAGAGAAATGTGCTGTAATCCAAAGCACCTAGAACACTGAAAAACTTACAATCAATTCTAGGCTCCCTAAACTTCGGAAGAACTTACATTATAAATTATGCAGAGAGAATTAAACCTCTCTATGATCTAATAAAACCAGATTTTAAAAGAATCAATTGGACTCAAAAACACACAGAAATTTTGAGATCGTTACAAACAGATATGTTAGTTAAAACAAAACTACAAACACGTGACAACACACGCAACCTTGTGATTCGAGTCATCCCAGGAAGATGCGGATTCACATACCTGACCTCTAATGAGGGAGAGAAGGTACCAATAGCATACAAATCACATTTGTACACAGAAGCTGAAAAAAGGTTCAGCATTAAAGAAAATATTGTTCATGCGGTTCAAACAGCTGTAGTAAAAGCAAAATACCAAGCAGACGGTAGACAAGTTACAGTCAGAACAGCAGAATCAGCTTTTGAGGCATTAACAACACCATGTAATTTACCGACAACTGCACTAAATCCAGAATGGATACAATGGGTAAATTCTGTTGCTACAGACAAAGTAAAATACTATTTTGACCCAGAAATGAAACAATTAAAATATCTAGAATATGAGAGAGAATACCCTCTGCCAATCGACATTCTGCCTTTACGACAATACGCCTGTGTAATATATACAGACGGGTATGCTCAACCCTCGGTTTGGGGAGAGCTGGCTTACAACGCCACATGCGAAATTGTAAAAGAAGTGTGGCGCGGAGGTAAATTAAGACCTCTACTTACAAAAACACACTCAGTGGAAAATAATTCAGAACAACAAACTGAAATAATTTCATTAAAAATGGCGCTAGATAATGCCGATCGCGAATTCCCGACACTTATTGTGTGCGATTCGTATTACTGCGTCAAAACATACAATAACGATTTGAAGAAATGGATTCAAAACGGTTACAAAGATGACACAGGTGCCACAACAAAGCAGAAAGTGCTTTGGGAACAAATAGTTCTTTTTCAAAAGGAACTACAAAAGACTCACGTGATACATACACTGAGTCATCAGCGTGATGGCGTTCACGTTGCAGGGAATTCATTGGCTGAGACAGCCACAGCGGGAGCAACTAAACCGGCTTCCGTAGCTACAAAAAAGCGTACAGTAAAACACATTGACGGTGAAACTGTGCTGGCGGTGAAAACGTCATCAAAAGGCGACTGCTCAGCATTACCGATCAATTACCACTCAATTATACATACATAATCGATGCAAACTCAGTCCCTTTTGCTCGAATCCCTGGAGTGGGGGATAGAGTAATTCCAAACACGGACAGGAGAGGCTTGTTAATAGCAGACGCACATATGGGTGAGGGTCTCAGACACCTTAAGCAAAAAGATTCTCTGGAAGAATTACAATCAGTGTACTGGTGGCCAGGCATGAACCTGCATCATCATATTTTTGTAAAAAACTGCCCAGACTGCAATAGAGATCGCAGTGGCGAGCGGGGAGGACTATTGCCATGGCATTTCACTCCAGATAAAAAACAACAATAAGAAAGCACCCATCATGAAAAAAGCGCTATATTAACATAAAAAGACTAATTTTCACTTATAATGTAGACCCCAGCGCTCGGCTGACGTCTGGACTGTTATAAAAGGATTTGCAAGTCTATAATGGCATATACGCTAGGAGCATGCTACGTTTTGACTAATGTATTCCTTTTAGCCCTCAAGCGTATGGGGAAGCATGGCCAAATGAGCATTGCATAGCGGGACTCTTCTCACTTCCTTCCTGAGGGATACGGGATGGGGTAAAGAAAAAACCAAGACATAAAGCAATCTATAACGGAAAAGGTATTAGGTTCGGGAGCTGGGTGGGTCAAACATTTAATAAGTGTCCAACGTAGTCTAAATAACCTGCCAAGGAATTCTCTGAAAGGGTTCAGTCCGTACGAACTATTGTTCGGGACTAGAATGATGATCCAAGATCTTGATAGTCAGACTTCAGTGGTTAAAGACAAAAGCTTTGATATCAAAGATCGTTTGGCTATTTTACAGGACTTAAATGAAACAAGAAAAGACCTGAGCAACATAAAGCTGAAACAACAGCCAACAACCACTGAAGAGAAACCACCTGTCCCAGCAAGGCCTGTCTGGATTCCAAAAGTCGGGGATCTAGTCAGAGAAAAGATCGCGGTAAAGAAGGAATTTGGGCCTTCTTACAGAAAAGCAGTTCCTGTCTTGTCTATCAACGGGACAAGATCAGTAGTACTACCGCCCCTTGCTGGTAAAAAGGAGAACCGAGTTGTATCCATCGACCTGGTTAAACTACAATCATGTGGCCGATAACAAACAGTAGGCCAAGTGGACTCCCAAGAAGTAGCAGAACACCAATGTTTGCTACGAATACAGAGGCTCAAACTGGAAGACTGATCACCTTTGGAAAATCTACAGTGAATCAACAAGGACTATGCAACAAAGCAATGGAACTTGAACCTCTTAAAACCCAAATTAAAACTTTTCATCAAGAAACAACAACCTATGATGATGTAACTGCAGACTTTGCTAATGAAACAAAGCAAAATCCAAAAGCAATTGGAACAATTGACAGAACAGCATCCGGCTACTTCATCAACTTCGATGATTCATCTGAAGACCTGAGTGAAGCAAAGAAACAGCCATCAGCAAAAACTTTTAAAGACAAAGCTAAGGAACTTTTTCAACAGCTGAAAGAAACCTATCTGATTTCTCCATGGATTGAATTTTGGGTGGCCTTCGGTGCATTTATCCTCATTCTTTGGCTCATCTTAGTACTATGCTTGGGACATTTCATTGAAGGAAAATATGCTAAAATGGACACAGCAAGCCAGAAAATCAACTTGGTCCTTAAACCACACCCATCTTCACACATCGAGAAAAGAGAACTTTCTTCAGTGAACTTCACAGCCAATCCTATACCAGGCGGTGTAGCATGGGACAAAACTGATTATGAAATCTATGGTCCAGTTGAAATCCTGAAGTATCCACACCAATTCAAGATCTCATTGAGTGACTTTGTAAAACCGAGCTCATTTGCTGATGATTGGGACTTTGAAAGTATTAATGATATGATGTCTGATCTTGTGATGTCTGCTAAATTCACAGAACATGATTATTTACAGGGTTCGTCTAATTATGATCAGATGTTCTGCTATAACCACTATGGTAACCATTATCTACATAAATCTGCACAACCTAGAAATGTTTTGAATTATAACCAATGGGAACATTGTGCTACTCCTCCAAAAGATAGCTCGAAAACATTTTATGATAAATATTCATACTTTTCAGGGTTTAACACAAGTAATGCAGAAACATTTTATTTCAAATTGTCAAATAAGACAGGTATGAAGACTATGCTTACAAACACAAAATTGATATATTCCGATTCATTCTTTGAACAAATGAATACATTTGGGTTTGATTTCTGGAACAATAATATTGAAGCAAAAACTGTTTGGGGTACAAGAGATTGGCAAGTACAAGGTATAGAATCATTGTTTAGAGCCTGCATGATCCCAGAACAAATTATATTTTTGAACGACACTATTAAACAAACTACCTGTCTTGGCTTAGCCAAAATCAAAGATTTGAACAAACCGTCTATTCCAAAGCCAACAGTGAACAGTAATCGCTCTAAAGATGTTGAGATAGACGTAAACCATATTTTAAACCAAAACAGAACAGATCCTGAATGGAAAAAATAGTTGATCTGGCCCACAGATACAAATAACTGTCAAGACAGATTCCTGAACAAAATACAGGGGTTCACATTGACTAGGCCAGACCCTAGATATTCCCAAAGACAACATCCAGGGATAGTAACCACCTACAGCGTGGGCAAGCTCTGCCTTCAATGGCTACAAACGTCCACACTGGCTGAAATTAATCAACACCTAACTTTACTTACAGAAGGTGCTGACTTGCGTGATTTCATATTGGGACCACGCAAACAGCGTCAAAAACGTTTCATAGCGGCCTCTATATATGCAGCTTATAGCGAAGTTTGGAAAGTAACTCAAATTGAGACAGCAGAAAAAATACGGGAAATTGACCGTATTAATTTGGAAAAATCACTTTCTGTGGTGGACAATGGGTTAATGACTCTGTCCTCCAGAATATATTCTCTGGACAGCATTGTGTCTTCAGCAATCGATGTAATATCGCAAGACTTACTGATGTTACAACACGGTCAGTCCCAATTGCGTTCTATTGTACAGCTTGGCTGGACGTTACAAAATCTGCGTTCTTGCTATGTGCCCTGGCGTTTAATCAACACAACGTCATTATTTAATATCTTTAACCTCACTGATAAACAAATCAGTTTGGCACAGAAGGGTGCTGACTATACAATTCTGAGCATTGAAAAACTTGAGAGATTACCATTGACAATGTCAGAACGACCTGTCATTGAATGGATAATACATGGAATAATAAATATTCCGATAACTACTTTCCAGTTTCAATTCTGCCAAAAATATATACAGGCAGGCCAGTATGAAAGGTTGGGTAAAGGATACATTAAGTCAATATGGAACTTGCCCTATACACACGAATGTGTAAGTAATAAAGGCCAGAAAGTGTTTCTCAGTGGCGATAATTGTGCAAGATCACTAAGTGGTACACTTCTGTGTCAGGGTATTAGTTTGCACGGAGCCTGTGAAGGGACTTCAAATAACCTTTCATGTTACCAGCTAGGCACACCTGCAACACGAATAGAACCATTCTTTAGGAGACTCTCGAACGGGAGTTACATTCTAATAGTAGATCGCAGATGTTGTAGTTTGCTGCCCGGAAAACCTTATCTCATAACTGTGACTAGGAAGGTCATGTGTATTCTCCAGACAGGGAGGCAAGGTTATGGTCCGATTTGAAAATTGCTTCTATTCGAATAGATACTTTAAGCAGAATGAAGACTGTGCTCCTACAGACGCCGACAAGGCTCACGTCATCAAAAGAAACGTATGATCTCCAAGTTGCAAGGACAACAGAAGAGATTCATTCATTATTATCAACTAATTCCCCCATACATTTCGCAGAAATACTGAACGAAATCTTAAATATTTCTGATACCACTGGTATCTCCAGTGTATTTAAAGCAGTGTTTTCGGGTGCTTTAACTCCATTCAAAGCCATCCTGGGTATTTTTCCAGACTTTGTCCATTCCATTTTTGGCGGACTTCCTCTCCTTTTAGGACTAGTAGCGGGTATTCTATTTTTGATCTTGTTATTTCGCTATGGCAAACCATGTCACAGACAAAACACCTGCGACAAGGGAAGAAATGATCCTAGCCATTGGCTACCGGGACCGGGTAACTAAAATCCTTGGACTATCCCGGCTTAGAGACCTGAACATGACCTGGTTTCTTTCATTTAGACCAATGTGGCAAAGTTGTGTTATGCCTGTATTAAGGTGCTTGCTATGCGGCGAAGAATGCGTGTTGGACACCTGTCTGGCACTACAATCGGATGTGCCAATGGATGCAGATACCTTGTTGGGTCCGGTAACGGCTCATGCATTGTGCTGTCCCCAGCGGCTACCAATCCTGATGACGGCATTCGTGGAGTCTTCACCACTACGATTGAGGGGTAGTGAAGTACAAGATGAAAGCAGCATCAATCAGGTACGACCTTCAGTCAGCTATGCTGATCAAAACATCAATGGAGGCAATCATGCTCAGGCTCATGAATGCATGGTAACAACTTTTTCCGAATTAGTGGAAGTTACGCAAGAAGCTGTTGACAGTTTTTTCAACAGTCTAAATGATATGATGTTTTCACCAGAGCAGCAGGAATAACTTTGAGCAAACTAGCACTCGGAGTTCCCCACATCCTGAATTTGGCCTTCAACTTTTTAAAGAAAAGCGATATGAAAAATTTTGTAATCATTTTTTTCAGACTGCAAGAACTTTTTCCCCAATTCCAAAATATTTACGATTTTTGGGACACTTATCTTCTGCTTAAAGTAGACATTATTCATAGAGAACTAAATTTCTATTTTAGGTAGTCACGAGACATTCGCTATCCTCTAGCACTATTATACATAACTTTATGATTGTGATGAAATGGTCTCGCATTCTTTTTTCTGTATTAAGAGCCATTTCATGTGTGGTTTTCGCATTTTATTCATGCTGAATTTAAAAATATGCATTATATGTTTAGCATTATTAGACTACTTGTGCATATAGTACACGTGATAGTACATGTGATTGTGTTTCATATATTTTATAATTCCAATTTTCTGAATACATAGGATTGTATTTTGGGGTGGTACGGTATACACAAACGCTACTGGTTTCACTATGCCTAGATTTGTAAATATGGACATAGTCTACGTGGAGTGGGTGTGATGTATTCCTATAGGTACTGTATCGATTCCCCTATTCCTGACCCTGGTTTGGTTAATAATTAACTAGCAGCCATCCAACGGTGCAAAAACCGTTATCTGATTAAGCCACACCACGGCACAGAAGCGCGTTATCTGATTAGGTCATAACGCATGCCATCTAATTAGACAAGCGATATTCCTCCAGCCCCTGATAAGGCATACGGAGTTCTCAAAACAAATCAAACCTACAGCGACCGGGGAAATTCCCATAACCATTGTTTTGATTTCACCGAGAACTTCAGCAAAAGAATGTGCGAACGAGCCCGTTCATATGACATCCTTATTGACGTATATATGTCCATCCTTACGTCAATCTCGGCACCTTTCAGGTATAAATATTACCGACATTGCCTTAAGCAAAGACATGCGGAGGTGACGAGATCGGAGCAGCGAGACGTGCTGAGGAGCCCAGCAGAGAGCGAAGCCCACAGACGCTGCCCCGCCTTCCTGATGCGCTGAGAACGAGACGCTGTCTTTCTCCTGCCGAGAAATCCAGCTCCGGCGCTTCCATGCAGCCCTCGCAGGCAGCTGGAATATCAAGACCTGGGATAAGAGATACCAGCCCTCCATCATTCTAGATCTCAGGTACAGAACTGAATAACCCCTTGCAGAGAATTCTCGAATCAGTCCCTTGGCAAAACAAACTTGACTTAAACTGCTACTTATCTACTCCCGCCCACGTATTAGGCTTAGGTCAGGTACATTGGGGTAGGCGTGGTTAGAAGCACCAGTTGAGTACGATTAGTCAAATGTATATATGTATGTATCTATTTTATCCATTTTAAAGTATCATATGTCTCAGAAACCATATCAATGCTTTTACAGTATTATTTTATAATTCTGTCTCTACTGTATGCACTTTACTTAACTACAAGTATTGCAATAATAGCGATTCATTTCTCTTGTATGAGAAAAGAGACTGATCAATAAATAACATCTTTTATTGAACCACGCCCATCTCTTATTTCTCTACAAACTGGTGAAACTAAGAATGCACGTACTGACTGAGTAAAATAAGTTGTCTATTGTTTTCACACGACTCTAGAGATACACTCTTGATTAGGGGAGAGCAAAGTTGTCATGTTCTATGGTTGTCAGAAACGAAATCCCTTCTTGTCTATCCAGGGAGGTTAAAATCCTCCTTGTCTATTCGAGAAAGTTTCTAGTGAACTCTGAGCTAGCTGGCAAACACAAACCTTTAAGTCTAATATCGTCGGTAGAAGACCTAGTTAACCTCTGCCCTAGGTCTACACTATTGAAGATATTATTCCAATGCGCAGAGCCTATTGGGATAATAGGAACTACACTACAAAGATACTGTGCTACATTTCTTTGCTTGGACCCACATCGTTGTAACAGCATCATAACGAATTTTCGAGCACACGTCACCTCTAATGTATATTCTACATTACGCATGGACACTACATGCAAGTAACTGCACGTGACCAGTGTACGCTTCCTCACGTGAACTGCGAGGCGTCATCTCTGCTTCTTGTGCTGTTCTTGGTACAGCTATTTTATAAAAACTATATCTCTTGTGGAATTATTTACATCCAGATTATTTCCACACTTCATAACGGTCACATATCTTATCTGAGTGATTAATCACAAAATTGAGAATTACAGTCTCTTGGTACAGCATCACCGCACTCAACTACTGAAAAAACAGACATGAGACCACGCAGCAGCAGCAGCCATTTTATACAGTTGGGATGCATTGACTGCTTCCCTATGTAATGTGTGATTTTGATGAGTCCGTCTTCACGGTGATTGGCATACCTATTTGCGTGCTATCTGCAGCTCATGCATGAAAACCTCCTTCGAACACGTAACTTACTCTTGGTTGGCATATTTTGGGCTCAGTTTTAGTTCAAGTTACAGATTGCTGCGACGGGCATGCCATAGTGTTTCATTGGCCTGTTTTCAAAGTGAAGAACGGTTCTGTTTGGCGATAGGTATACCTTCCATCATTTAAAGTGCCATGGAACACTTTGTTATTTTGGGGCTGTAGACCCTTCATTAAGTCTGTGGCTCATACATTTCTCATAGTAAGTAATGGCAGGGCTTTAGGTGGGATGAAAAAACTGGGAGGGTCTCTCAAAGTGGCGTGACCAATGAAATTAAGGGCGTGGCTTAAACACGTAAGCTAAAAATCTGTGCTTAGCATAGTGTTCCACCCGACTTGTTTTTGCTGTTTCTGTCATTGCATCCAGATATAAGATACAACAAGTAACATCATACCTACAACAAGTCAGGACTATAGGCTTTGTCAATGGTTGTTAACTGGATAAGATAAATAAGCAAAATCTATGGCTTGTATATAATTTTGAAAGAGCTTCCACTTTATGCCCTGGTGACACCACGACAATGTTGCTGCGTCTGAGTTTTAAAAAGAGAAGGAAAATCCAGAGAGAAAATGACTCTCTTTAAAGGATTTCCCTTCCCCTACAACGCTCACCTGGCATGACGTCATGCTGTAACTTCTCCACTAGTGAGAAGTGTGAGCAGGTGCACATCAATGTACCTGCTGTCACTGCAGTCGGGGAAAAAAATGAGCACCTGTGCCAGGGCACAAAACAGATCCCGATGGAGACCTGTTTTGAGGCCCCCTTTCAAAAACTGCAGGTGCTCAGCACCAGTGAGACCTGGCCCACTTAAAGCTCTGAGTAATGGCATTGGAAACACTTTCAGGTGATAGGCATACCTTTTTTTAAACATGCTTATCACTCATATTCTGATAAGTGTTCTCCTCTGCTTTTTCTGCATGTCTGCAATCCTGGAAGTGACTGACTAACACTGCTTGGTGTGGAGTGCACTGTGTTCTATAATTTATGCCATATGATTTGATTGAAAATACTTATATATTCGTATTTTATTATTGTGAATATCAGGTTGTTCATTGGTATACAGAAAGTGGTGTGTGAAGTGTAAAACTTTATAGTGTTTAGTGTCTCTTGACAATATGCAAAATATTACACCCCTGTCTTTCTTTTTTACTGACCCTGGAGCCCACTATTCGTTTTTTCACTATGTCCATTTCTGTAGTACCTTAAGTGCGTTGGATAGTTGTATTAAAAAAACCCTGACAGGCATTGCCTTCCAAAGGTGAGCACAATTTTGGAGAGGTATCACTTCGGAAAGTGAATACAAAGATCTCAGGTGACGGTGGAAGGATTCCTCACAAGTTTACATAAGCTGGCTGCTACTTCTAGAGTTGAAGGGAATGTGGAACAGTGCATTCACAATCAATTTATGCTTGGTTGTAATAGAGAGAAAGTAAGGGATGAAGTAAGACAGAAAGATGATCCAAAACCAGATGAAGTACTTGTAATTGAGAAGAAGTTCAAACATTTTTGGCTTGTGTGGATGTGTTAGAAAGTAATCGACAAGCATGAACATCACCGGCGCCATCTTGCCTAACAAGAAGCCATCATCCACACGTAAACGGCATCCATTTTAGGTGCCGCGGCCATCTCGCGCTTTGCAAGTCACCCATGATTCACCCTGACCCTGCAACCATCCCCGGTGCCCTGATTCAGCATGGCCAAATGCACTAAGGTCATAAAACCTTGTCAGCCTGACAAAGCACCGGAGCCACTTCCCACCCTAAAACACATTTGTCCTTTCATCCCCTGCACATGAGCCAGGCCTTCTGATAACCCCCAACTGCACCTGGCCACTTGATCCGGTCCCAGGCTGTAAACCAAGCCTTGCGGACGTACTTTATTGCCCCCACACAGCAAGACATTGTTGCACAAACAGAAATGCTTGATCTTATCACTTGCACAACCTTTAGATCTGACTGATCCCACACACTTTTATGTCCTGCTGGAATGTCCAGATGCAAGATGGCAATCATCTGTTAGATTTGGGAGGGGGAACAACAGCTGGTGGGTCTGTGTGGGAATCGGTTGGAGGCAGGAATTCCTAGGATGTTTGACCACTAATAAAGTAACTGAACATGGTATAAAAAGGATGGCAGCAGAGAAATTGTTAGCGCATCTCCCAAAGACATTCTGTGTGTCTGCGTCAACGTGTTCTCCTCTGGAGTAATAAACCTGTTCTTTGCCGTCCAGTTCCCAGCGCCTGT
This sequence comes from Lissotriton helveticus, assembly GCF_964261635.1. Classification (NCBI taxonomy): domain Eukaryota; kingdom Metazoa; phylum Chordata; class Amphibia; order Caudata; family Salamandridae; genus Lissotriton; species Lissotriton helveticus. Next base: position 282,916,511 of record NC_136061.1, on the reverse strand, counting down.
CTCTCTATTTGGTAAATATCGATATTGGGAATTAGAGGCGCTTTGCGCCAAACAGCCTTGGTATTCGTTAAAGATTGGCTGTTTTTCCACAATTGGCGTCCCAACGTGGCACCCATCAGAGACATGCGGGTCCAGTAGAGAGGTCCTAACGACGGAGTGAACGACTGCAATGATCTGGAAAGTGCACCTGCCCAAAAGAGACCCTCGTCTGGGCAGCCGATCATCCGAACTTCACCAGTTCCGAACGGACCTCTCTCGAGTGACCTGCGGTCCTAAATGGGATCCCACAGGAGTGCTGTGGTAAAATTGGAGTAAGAGAACAATTGGGCGCTGGAAAGGGAAGGCGAAGAACTGTCCACGTGGTCCGGGTAAGATTAAGTAGGACGTTTATACGTCTGATTGGTAGGATGGTTTATCCATCTGATTGTTTGATTGATTGTATTGGAATTGTTTAGATTGAAATACAAGTATTGCACTTTATTGGTTCGTTTAGCTTGTTAGCTAGTTGGTACGTTGGTTCTCTATGAGATATTCCCTGCTTGCAAACAACGAAGAATAGGAATATTCTCTCTCTTTGCAGACAGCGAAGGATAGGTAGTGTGGACCTTTGTCCACAATTGTTTGAGATTTTCACTTGTCTGATTATACGTCATGCCTATCTTCTCCCCACTGATTGGTAATTGGTTCAACCCGGACCGTTTATTAGAGGTCAGTCATCCGGCTCCAACCGGAGGGCACCCCTAATAAAAAGGACATGAATATGAAATATGGATAAGTCGCTGTAGATTTTAGCAAACTATAGCATAAAACTCACTAGGAAAATCGAGTAAATCAGTAGGCCACTGATGGGCTCTTTTGACCCCGCTAAAATGGAAACGCTAGGAATAGCCCTTCACGAGAAATATGGAATTAGCAACATGAATATTGATTGTTTGGTAGTTTTTGAATAATGGTTACTATTTGCAAATAGTAAAGGACAGGTAATGCAGGCTCCTTGTCTGAATTTAGAATGAATTGAGATTCTTTTGACCGATATCCATCATGTCTGTCTTTTCTGAAGTTATTGGAAAATGGTTGTTTAGCTTGAATTGTTTGTTGAACAAAAAGTATGGTATTTGTCCCATAATGTATGACTCATTGAGGAACACATACGCTAAGAAGGAACTCGAATTTAAATGGCCAGTAAAATGAAGTAACTCGATTATAAACAGTTAAAAAGATACAGTACACAGAAACAATGTCAAAAGAATGGTCAAGATCTGTTGTATTTTACACTCCTACAACGTAAGCAATTGGTAAAGATCCTGATATTTAGATATATCAATGAAGAGGACAGTAGATCGAACCTCTTTTTCTTGGCAGCTCCCTCGGAGGAGCAAAAGCGCGCCTTTTTCAAATGAGGAATTTTTGTTGTAAGGTTCCCACAAAAGTACATTAGCCCGAAATTTGTTAGCTATGAACCCCAAGTGCATTCTGGTCCTTGGAGACCTAAACCGTAATCTTTGTTTTACACACCACGTGTTTCAGAGGAGTTTTTCAAAACACTCATAAGCCTCACTAAAGGAATGCCATCCAGTCTAACATTAGGCAGGAGTAAGTTATAAACGTATTAAGTAAAAAGGAGAGAAAAATCTTCTCTAAAACATATTTGCCTGCATGGCCAAAGCCAGGGTTCGAAAAACATCGCAAGACAGCTCGTTTTAAATGTTAGCGTTTGATGTCCTTGCACAAGTCATATGATTAGAATGAACACTTTTAGGAAAGTCCTGCTCTGTTTTAACCTCTCGTAACCTCCTAACGCAGCGATCATCTGTTTAGATTATATATGAAAGACATTTCTAGGCACTGTATTTTAGCAGTCGGACACAAATGCATATTATCGGTTCTTAGAAAGGCACAGTTTCTTTTGTGTGGTATAGATTGGTATGCCTTGCACAAACATTTCAGGCATGTCCTAGTCTGTGTTTATGGGCCCCATGAATAGTGTGCCAGCCTTGGCAATTACGAATCTGTGATTTTCTGGCACAACTGTGCTCCCGCGCTATCGAACTAGAACTGCGCCGTGTCCTCCACCCGCCAGCAAAACTGATCTCCATGCAGACATTAGACAAGTCTGTTAGTGGTCTTACCGTGTAGCAAAAATGCATACCATTGAAAGCACGAATGCACCCAGCGAAACTCGCTACCTCCTATAGTTTCCATGCTCCACGAATAGGAACAGCCCCAGGCCACTGTAGATCGTTTTCTTCAATGAGAACATTGATCCATCACCCTCCCCTCACCTGATACTGAGTACCTCTGGCCTCTGACCCTTTCCTACACGTGGTCTGTATTACCGCACTCGGACGATCTATGTAGTGAGCATCTTATCATTGGTTATCTTAACAGTTCTTCTGGGCTTTAATGCCGAGATGTCAAGGACTGCATCCCAAGAGATAAGTCAGGTACTTGGTAAGTAAAAATACTTTAGTTATAAAGCGCGCTGATGTGCTTTAGAATGTTGCCCCCCTCCCCTTCTTTTCTTTCTGTAGGTTACATCGGAGTTTCAGCTGAAGAATGGAGAAGGCCTAAACGCACCGTGTTCCACGCGAAAAATAGGCTAGTACTGTGAGATGGTACGTTGTATGCAGAGGCTATCTCTGAGAGCGTGAAAAATTGTATGGTATGAATGCGTGTGTGTCCTGATTTGTATGGTATGAATGTATATGTGTTGTGTACGCCTGGGTCGATAAGAGAATGCTTTTTGTATGACTGAAGTGTTGATCGAACGGTTAATTGGATGAGAAAAATAGGCCTGAACATGGTACCTACATGCAAAAGACGATTAGTGTTTTTGAAATATAGCAGGTTCCTTACTTAGAAACAAGTCTCTCTAAAGCTAGCGAATGGGACGGTAGCCTACATCAGGAGCTTGAAGGATTATTGCAGTACATCGAGCCCGACTCCAACCGATATCGCAAGTGTGGGACCTGTGAGTTGACCAAATAGAGAAATGAAGAGTCCCCCGGGTTGGGGCTCATCCAAATCCTCCTACACCCAGAAGTTAGAGATATTGTCATGTTTTAGATTTACCCCTTCTTCTTCCATCCACATAGAAAAATAAGAATTGTACCGTCACACGTCCGACTGACATCCCTCCTTTACCTCAGCTTGGACCATCGTTGCTAGATGTTGGGGGACCCCACCGTGAGTATAAGTACGACTCGGCTAGTGTCCGACCAATTAAAAGGGAGTAAGTATTTTCAAAATAGGCCACCAGCTAAAATTGTCGACTATTAGGAAAGAAGGAGCCTGACCTCCGAATAAATTAAGTAGAGTACTGAGAATACGCAACATGCATGAAAAAGTCCTTTTTGTCCAAAATAACTCTGTGTTTTTGTCTTCGATTTTTTGTACTTGATGCATGTACTGCCGCGCCCTATTCGATATTTGTGTGTACGTAAACTATGCATTTATGTTTTCCCTCGGCTTGTGTGTTTTATATGTAAACCGACCTGTACTGTTCTATGTTGTATATGTACTAAATAGCCTATGATTGTACACGCTCTCTGTCTCTCTCTCTCTCTCTCTATGTTGTGCGTTTACTGAATACCCTATTGTTGTGCACGACGCTCTCGCTCTCTGAGAGCTCACTTTTGAATAAATGACGACACTGTACCTCCCGGTACACGCCCAATTGGCTTTAAACACGACAGTGTTTGAACAAATTGACAGAAACAAAATATCATATTTTGCCATATTACTTCCTCTCCTTTCTGTAAATTGATGGAACTTAATTGGCTGAGAAAGAAAGGACAGGTGAGACGACTGATGTCCCCTAATGTGGCCCTTAAAAGGGAACTATATGTCAGTGGATTTTGTTTTAGTGCTTTAGTGACACAACCTTCATAGTTCATATTATCCCACCCATTGCACATAACTAGACTGACCAAAACGTCCCCGTTTTTCCAGAATGGTCCCAGTTTTGTACCAGCTGTCCCAGAAAATTTTAAGAACTGTAGCTCATGTCCCGGTTTTTAAAGATAAATCGTCTAAAATTGTTAGAAGTTAGCCGTTGTTTCCAGAAAAGATTTAATTGACAAACAAGCCACCAGGTTTAAAATTCGCAATTTATGTGAGTTCTTACTGACCGTTCTGTAGCTCTCTGCTAAGGAACGCACTCGTAGCTTGAAGTAAGATCGTAGTCCTTCTCCCAATTTTGTAAAATGTCCCTAGTTGTTTTTACTTTAAGATTCCGGTCACCCTAGATATAAGTTGTATGGACATCGCAAGTCCCTCATGGACTAATGAAGTAGCTAGGTTGTAAAGGATGATGCAGAAATTAGAATAATGTTCTCAAACCAAAGTGAAAGGAATGTTGTAGTAAGCCCTGCTGCACGAGTACTGAAACCAAAATGTTTAGCTGAAAGTAGGGAACATTGACAGGATGGAGCAATGCTTAGCCTGTGTACTTTATGGTAAACGATAATAGCACATCACACTTTCCGTGGTTAGCAAACCTTGAAGAAAAATATAGCTCAACAGGATTTAGTTTATAGCGACGAGTCTCTGCTGGAGGAGCCGGTTTGAATTTGACAGACCATGTAATTGATAGATATTAGATTTCTTGCCACAATCGTGAATGAAAAAGGAATGAACACCAAGGATAAAAATTATGGTGGAAATTTGTAAGAAATGCTTGCAGACCTGCACCACAGTAATGATTTATGAGTTAATAAGAGGCACCGATGTAGGGATTAAAAAGTATCCACCCTATCGTCATTTTGAGTAACCGATAAACGTTTCCCCAGCTACTGGGGTTGGGAGCGAAATTTAATTGTGTAAACGTCTTTCCCTGCCAGTTCTCTAAAAATAGTTTTGTACTTATTTAAAGATATCATGCAGTCATCGGAGGAGAGGGGCCGGACGTGACGCACAGCCTGGCTGCAGATCGTGGAACACGTATGACCTCGACCAAGGTGGAGCCGCAGAGCAAAGAGATGCTGGACGAGGCACCATTCCCAACATGGAAAATGAAAGAAAGAAGGGCTGTCCAGAAGCCCCCAGCATGTTGGTCCGCCGTGCCGAAAAGTCCCAGCCCATTGAGCCTAATTGATGGGCCCACTCGCGTAAAATTTCTGCCTCCCTTAGTCCATTTCAGGTCTGACCCCACTCCGCCCTCTCTTCCCTCGACCTTCCAAAGCACGCCCCCCTTTTTTCATATGGAGTTTTGAAATTGACTTGATGAAGAAACACAGCGCACAGATAGAATAGGGTAGCAGGGATGGACTTCACGGATAAAGAATAAGAGTGCGGGTACCCTGTCTAAGGTACCTATGATAGATTAGTTAGGGAACAGGGCAAAAAGGACTGTGGTCCGAGAGCAAAGAATGGCCACGCCCTGCAACGTCGAATCTGGATCAGAGCTGGACGCATAGCTCCACCGCCGGTGCTCAACAGCGCCAACGAAAGAAGATGAACAATGAGAGCCTACCAGTGATGTTTCGCTGTAATAAGACACTGGAAAGAAGAGCCTTTTTGAACATTATCACTCCCAGACTATCACTTGTATTAAGTTGAATTTCTCTCCCAACTACTTCGTATTGATTATGCCCCAATTGGACAAGAAAAAGATTTTCCTTTGAAACCTTACATCGGTCACTTTTACTGTATATGAATAACCAAAAAAGCGTTAGCATTATATAATGATAATTGTAGAACACCAGTTGTCCGCATGAAATATGCCCTCTAGTTTGGACCCCCATGGAGTCTAGGCCTCAAATAATGCACTTAATGGTCCTTATCCTGCCAGAACAATTTGTATGATAACGTGTGTATTTGAAATGAACTCTCTGCATCATCTAAGAAATATGCCCATCTCCAGGTCTAAACATATGATACGACAACTGTCATTTTGTATGCACTGCCTCCTCGCCTGTCACATTGATTGCATAAGATTATTGACAACACTGTCTTTACTGATAGCAGGATTGTTTTCATCTGCCCGTAATACAAATAGGCCACCAAAGACCGCAATAGACAACCAAATTGGACACCGCCTTTGTGTTCCCTATGTTTAAACCCTTTGTGCACCTAAGACTGTAGACAGTGACCTAAATAGACTAGAAAGATGGTTTGGGAATGTTCAAAGGGGCGACTGTTAGAAAGTAATCGACAAGCATGAACATCACCGGTGCCATCTTGCCTAACAAGAAGCCATCATCCACACGTAAACGGCATCCATTTTAGGTGCCGCGGCCATCTCGCGCTTTGCAAGTCACCCATGATTCACCCTGACCCTGCAACCATCCCCGGTGCCCTGATTCAGCATGACCAAATGCACTAAGGTCATAAAACCTTGTCAGCCTGACAAAGCCCCAGAGCCATTTCCCACCCTAAAACACATTTGTCCTTTCATCCCCTGCACATGAGCCAGGCCTTCGGATAACCCCCAACTACACCTGGCCACTTGATCTGTACCCAGGCTGTAAACCAAGCCTTGCGGATGTACTTTATTACCCCCACACAGCAAGACATAGTTGCACAAACAGAAATGCTTGATCTTATCACTTGCACAACCTTTAGATCTGACCGATCCCACACACTTTTATGTCCTGCTGGAATGTCCAGCTGCAAGATGGCAATCATCTGTTAGATTTGGGAGGGAGAACGACAGCTGGTGGGTCTGTGTGGGAACCGGCTGGAGGCAGGAATTCCTAGGATGTTTGACCACTAATAAAGTTACTAAACATGGTATAAAAAGGAGGGCAGCAGAGAAATTGTTAGAGGCTCTCCCAAAGACATTCTGTGTGTCTGCGTCGACGTGTTCTCCTCTGGAGTAATAAACTTGTTCTTTGCCGTCCAGTTACCAGCGCCTGTCTCTTTATTTGGTAAATATCTATATTGGGAATTAGAGGCGCTTTGCGCCAAACAGCCATGGTATTCATTAAAGATTGGCTGCTTTTCCACAGATGTCATATGGCAAGAGCTTAACCAACCATTAGTAAAAGTACATGTTGTGCATAAGTACGTGTCTAAACGTGATGAATCTGTCTCAGGAAGAAAACCTGTTGGAGTGAAGTGTTTTGGTGTGGAACTTTTGGCCATTTAGCCAATGATAAAAACTGCCCTGCGTTTGTACCTTCCCTTTATAGGAAGCCATTTAACGGGAAATGCTTCAGATGTGGTTCGTCAAGTCGTTTAGCCAATAACAAAAGTTGTCTCACATTTCGTTAAGTGTCGCTTACGTACCAAGGTTGGACATTTCGCTAAATGTTGAAGGGCACAAAACAAGGGCAAGATTGAAAAGGTAAAGTAAGTCATGGTTTATGAGGAAGATGATGAGGAGAAAGTTGAATATGACGATTTACACTGTGGGGGAAGGGATTCTACAAGTTGGGCATCAGGGCACAAAAGGTCCTGTCGATGTGATGACAGTGAATGAGAAATGTGTCGACATGCTATTTGATTCGGGTGCGAAGATTATCTTAGTGCCTAGAAACATCTATACACAAGGGCTCTCCGACAAGGTAAAACTTTTTAAACCGAACTTACGCCCCATAGCTTATGGTGGACAACCCACTAAGTTACTAGGCTATTTTCAGGGACTTTTGGAATATATGTTCATACTGAATATTTGTAATTGTTAAGAATGTCATGTGTCCTGTCTGTTTTCATCTATTGTATCATGTGCTGCATGTAATATGTCATCGTGATTGTTTTCATATTTATATAGCATATTTATGCACCATTACATTGAGGCCATTTTTCGTTTAGGAGGTTTTTATACCTCATTGTTTAGATACAACATTAATTGAGTTTTTTTATGTGTAAGATAAAATAAAGCATGTCATTTTTTCTTGACTTGTTCTTTTGGCCTGTTTCTTTACTAGTTAGTTCATTTAAATACAGGTTGCCAAGGGGTGTTCATATATATGAAACATAATGGATTATGCTAGGAAGAAACCAAGTGAGGAACGGCCATGATGGAAAGGGAAAAGAAAAGAGAACGAAAACCTGAAGTTGACTACCTGCAGAGTCGCCTTAAAAGGCTAGCAGGATAACCTTTCCAGTGAATAAAGAACTGCAACCAACCTCTGAAAATGTGGTACTCACAAATCTTGTTGACCTCATATTCTGGTTCCCCATCACCCATGACAAGAAGAGGAGAGATCCAACATAAAGGATCCTAAGGATCTTAATCCCTTCGTAAAAAAATTGCTGTCCAGAGATTTTAATTTTTGATTTGTGTTTTTGAATCATTAGAGAAGTAATTTAGCTTGGTTAGACATTGCTGATCCGGGCCAAATTTTTCTGGATAACATTTTTTAAAATGGCTCATGTGTTGCAGTGATGATATAATATTTCAGGAACCATGAGGCATATATACTTCATTTTGGTGTCAAAACATAGTTTTTCGGGGGTCAAGTAGTTTTATTGAGACACAAAATAATGCCTCAGAGCAACTCTTCTTCCATTTTCCAAAATGATGGCTATAATAGGGGAAGAAGAGACATATATAGAAATAAAACAAATAATAATGGTTTTTAATCCTTTTATGTATACACCAAACAAAGTTAATGATCTGAATATGAAAACAATAATGTTTATCACACTTGTTTTAGACGCATTTTCATAGTTCACTTCATTTGTTTCGGCAATCACTCGTGGTACATTTGCTTAATGTTGAACATTTGAGAAGAGCCTATGGACAGGCACATCTTTTGTGGCACAGGTTTTGCAAGTACATGTACGTGTAAGTTCTGTGGGTAGAGGCTTTAAAAAATGTGTAGGTTTTAGCAGCCCATCAATATCTTCCCAACCAAATATACATAGATCTTTCTCTACATATGCATGATCCAAAACATTTACACATCTTCTTATCAAGTAGAACATCCTTTTAAGGTGACCACACAGAATATGATGCAGGTGGAAGGTTACTTAGCGGGACTGATCTCTTGAACTCACTGTTCCGAAGATCTTCAAATGTGTGCCAGTCTGAACTCGTTTTAACACACGCACAAGGTATTTTTCTACGTCTTCAAAATCACATTCTTCTTCTGTTTCAGCACATTGTTTTCTGTCACTTTTTACCAAATTCAAGGCATATGCCACATCAATCAAAACACAAATATGTGATAGTTTTTTTAGACATCAAATAAAGTTGATATTCCAGTTCTTCATGTTGTATTATTTTCTTTAGCCAAATGCCACCACGTTTCATCGCAGTGGCAATTACCCTTACGTCTTCATCAGGGCTAAAATACAACAAACACCAATTTTGTAACACATACATTAATACGATTTTCAATAAATTCACAATTATATGCACCCTGTGCAAAGGACACGGCAAACTTATTTGTAACATACTGTCGCAACCTATCGCATCACCTATTTCATTGATGATAAAATTGGGAGCTCTAAACTCATTATTCAATAATCCTTGTTTATACAGATATCACCCATTGTTACCTGGCTTACCCACAAATCGACGCCCGACATCCTGGCTGTGCTACCTAACGAGTATTACATTCTTCAAACCAACCGCCCGCAAGGCAAAATGGTTGGCGGAGTAGCTGCTATTATCCACTAGGATCTCAAATTCACTGCTCATACCCCACTCTGCCTCCTCACAGTAGATAATGCTGCAATAAAACTTGAGTACGACTCATATGTGTTCTACTCTACAGACCCCCACAGCACACGCCCCTATTTCCTCATTCAATGGGGGAACAAGATGCAAACTTGGTAACTAACCACCCCAGAATCTTGCTGGTAAGCGACTTTAACTACTGGGCCAACGACACTCAAGGAGGCCCGCAATCTGCCGAGCTGACTGCATTATTAAACAACTTGAATTTCACTCAACATGTATCCTCAGCCACACATGCAAAAGGGCACATCCTGGATCAAATTTGGACCATCAACCTGGTGGTATCCGCAATGTCTATCGCACCATGTATATGGTCAGACCACTACCTGATAAAATTCACCGTAAAGAACCCTACCACCGGTAAAATTCCCATTAAAAGCAGGGGACAGTAGAGAAAATGGAACACCGTTGATAAAAATGACTTCTGCACCACACTGGCCAACACAGCTCCAAACTCCATATATGATGTCAATCTCCATGAGGAAACTATTTCAGCTTGGCTACTAGTGGACAGCAATGAACACGCCCCTCTAAAAAAAATTAGACTGACCCGCCGCTTTGAGGCACAGAGATGGTTCTCCCCTGAATTAAAATTCCAAAAAGTCATCCTCCGCCAACTGGAAAGGAAGTGGAGGCAGAACTACTCACAAAAAGAATAATCCACCTACCTAACGGTTATGAGGGAATATAAAAAGGTGATCTCTACAGCTAAAGCAGCACACTTCTCCTCTAGAATCTTAACCTCTAACAACCAAGCTAAGGAAATGTTTGCAATTGTAGATGAAGTGTCCAACCCAGATAGAGTCCTAAGTAAGCCCACACCATCTCAGGCCCTCTGCGACACTCTGAACAACTTCTTTATTGATGAAATCTACTCAATCAAAGCCAGTATCCCCACACATACCTCTCAAGAAATCTCCCCTCCTATGCCCTGGAATCCCTAGTCCCTCAAATCTTTTACGCAAATTGATACCCAGACCTTTCAGGATCTGCTGTCCAAAGTCAGATCTGGATCCCCCACGGACCATTGCCCCCCACATGTTCTAAAAGCTGCTTTTACCACCTTTTTGGACCCTGTTCTCGCCCTTCTGAACAACTCCTCATCCTAGGGCTGTGTCCCTAAAGCCTTTAACGAGGCAATGGTGGTCCCCACTTGAAGAAACCGAGGGCTGACCCCCAGTCGCTGTCAAACTACCGCTCCATCTCCTTGCTCCCGTACCTAGCCATGGTGCTGGAGGCCCATGTGGCGAAATGTCTGTCCAACTTCATGGAACAAACGAATTTTCTTGAACCACAACAAGCTGGATTTTGTCCAGCTGACTCCATGGAAACGGTGATACTGGCGCTACTGTACCCCCTATGGGAAAAGGCTGACAGAGGCACTCCTCAGGCCCTGGTGCTGTTAGACCTTCCGGCCGCCTTTGACACGGTCGACCGTGGTATATTGCTAGACAATGTCAGAGAGGTAGGCATCCAGGGCTAAGCCCTCAGCTTGATCAGCTTCTTCCTGAAAGTCCACCCAGGCAGTCCATATTGGCCAGTTTACGGCTGCCAAATTAAAAACCACATATGGGATCCCATAGGGCTCTTCGCTCTCCCCGCACCTGTTCAACCTTTACCTTCTCCCGCTGATCAGGTCTCTGAAGGAAAGGAAAGTGGTCACCTTCAATTATGCGGACGACCTACAACTATTGTTCACACTCGGCAACTCTCCCCAGTCAATATCTGATTTTCAGTCTACCATGCAATTCATCCGTCACTGGATGGATCGCAATCACCTAAAACTAAATCCAGGCAAGACCGAACTAGTCCTGACGGGTGGCGGTCACAACTTGTGGGGCCCACATTATTGGCCAAACAAATTAGGACCACCCCCGACTCCCTCCTCCTCAGTAAAAAGCCTTGGGGTCACTATAAACAATGACCTATCCCTAAAAACTCATGTAGGCTCTGTGATCTCCACCTGTTTTTTTCAGCTTCGTAAAATTAGGAAGATAAGCAGGCTACTTACCCAAGCAGCTTTGAAACAGGTCTTGATAACCATGGTGCTATCGCGCCTAGACTACTCCAATGCAATTTATCTTGGCATACCACTTTGCCTTACAAAACGGTTATAGATTGTACAGAACAAAGCAGCAAGACTGATTTACAAAAAACTCAGGTGGCAATATGCCTTCCCCTCCTTAGGAAGCTGCACTGGCTTCCTATTTTCCAACGATGTGCATTAAAAATTGGCTTCTGGTGTTTAAATCCCTTAATGTCCGGAGCCCTAAATTCATAGACAGCCTCATATCACGGTACACCCCCACACGCAACCTCCGCTCGGCTCATCTCCAACTTTTGACAGTCCTTACCTTCAAGCTGAAGTGCCAAGGGGGTTCTAGGATTGCAACTCTGGCTCCCACACTGTGGAATTCCATCCCGCTGCAAATCAGGTTAAGCACTGATCTATTGAGATTCAGAAAATCCCTCAAAACATGGCTGTACATCCAAGCCTACGAATAAACTGCTCCAGGTTCAGCATTTCCTAGTATCAGCGCCATGAAACCAACCGGTGTACGATCGCTTTATAAAACCCTTTTAACATAACATAACAGTTATCTTTGAGAATATAAAGTACAATGCTGCACCCAATAACGTGCAATGTCAATGCAGCTAGTGCTCCCCTCTTTTTACAAAAGACACCTAAAAGTGCACGAAGTGCTAATTAAAATCATATTTGTTCAAAAGATTTTTTATTTTATTACACATTTAAAGGCAGCATGCCGTGCCTGCTAAAGTTGAGTTACTTTAAAGAGAAACCCAGGAACCAAAGGAGAGCAACAAATATGCACCAGATATGAATTGAAGCCAGAACGTTTTTTGACCAACAATTGCAATAATGAGTGTATTCACTCTAAACATATGCTTACCTCCTTCAATCGAGTGCGATTCTAGAGGTTCCAACTAGCTTAGTGTTTCAAGAAATGACCGCGCCAAACAATATACCGAGTATTTATTATGATCCTGATAAGGTCTACCTAAAAAATATCAAGAAATAAAGATGCCTTTATATAATTCTAACGAATAACGAATAAGCTTAGTTTTAGAAGTTTTGTAGTAAACACTGCCAATATCAACTTAGAGGCGATACTGTTAATATAATGTCTCAGATATTAGAGGCGATACTTTTAATCCTTATTCCCAATTAATGGGAGTAAAAGTTAATTAGAAAGAGGAAAGGCCGAATTAAATTATTTATAATATATACTGTCTTCAAGTCATACTCCCCCTCTTCGGGTAGTCCAAAGTATCATTAGCTATTAGAATAAGGCCTCAATAAGTACGCTGAATATTTGTGGATTTTCATTATAAAAAATATACAATTCTTTTTTTAACATGTCCTGTAACTGAGAATAAACAATTCCAAGGGAAGGGTTATGCAGCAATATCTCAGAGTAAACTCATAACCACAGTAAGGTGTATTATTCCTGCTTCAATCCTTTATATCATAGTCATAACTCCTATACTGCTTGAGCATATTATATCCACTATAGCTTTTAATTGTTGCTATTGTTGTATCTCATCATCTACTTGCTATTGAGGAAAAAACCTCAATCTATTCAGCAGCTCATCTCAAGAGAAGTCAATTTCCCCAAAAGTATTGCAATTCTTGATCAAAATTTAGACCGTCTTCTACTGCCCTAAGGCTCATTATCCATTTGGCCTCATGTCTGCGTAATTTAAGCTCCCAATTGCCTCCTGGTTGATCTATTGCAACATGCTCAATAGCGAAGACGGTAAATGATTTGTTCCTCCCTTGTTTCTCACATGTATTTATGTGTTCAGCAATCCTATATCTCATATTGTACTTCTGTTCTCTCAAATTCACACTTCTCTGCCTTACAGGATAGATGGTTTTCACTGAAATGAAGAAGTACTTAACAAACATGGACTCAATGCTCCAAAAGAAAAGCAGAGAAAATCAGAATTTTGTCCAAGTATACCACAAGAATCTTGTTCAGCATGTGAGAGAATATGCTGTTGATGAACCCCAGAAAAACTGCTGGAGCATTTATAAGGCCAAAGGGCATGTTCTGACATTTGTAGCGTCCGAAAGACAGTTTTCCACTCATCACAGTTCTTAATCCGGAGCAGCTGGTAAGATCCACAGAGATCTAACTTTCTGATATATTTTGCTCACTGCAGGAATGTCTTTGATGAATGGAAGCATGTAACAGTCCTTTAAGGTGATCTTATTTAAGCCAGAATAATCAATACAAAGTCTCGGCTCTTTGGAAGTCTAAAAGACAAAGAAAAGTGGAGCTCCAGCAGGTGATGTAGACAAAACAATCAGGCCATTCTAAAGATTCTCGTCCAAACATTCCTTCAGAACCTGTTCCTTGTGCTAGAAAAGAGTGTACATTTTATCATAGGGAATTATGGCTCCAGATAGGGTCAGGATGGCACCATCCAAATAATTATGAGGAGGGAGAGAGACAGTACCACATAAGCAATAGGAATGGCCTAAGTCTGACCAATAGTAGCTGAGACTGGTCTTCGGAAAGTTCTTATACCACTGGAGGCCAATAGCTCCCATCAGATAAACAGTTATCTCTGTCTCTGCAGAACTGTGATGAAGGAGAAATGAGTCGTCTCCCAATTGACATAGGGATTGTGTTGTTCTAGTCAGGGTATCCCAAATACTTTGGCATTGTTAGGAGATGTGATTAGATTAAAAGAAACCATCTCCTTATGATTGCCTAAAGACACTAAGAGTGGAACCGTGATGGACGTCACGTGACTAGAAGTCAAAGGAGATCTGTTGATTGTTTGTACATGATCTGGGGATTACTTCTTCGTGATAGGAATTTGGAGTCCTTGGACCTAACTGAAGGTTTTATACTCACTGGGGGCACCAGAATCTAAAAGGGCAGGAACAGACACAGTCTGGCCAGGATGGACTTGAAGGGTCAACTCTAACATGAACAATCCAGTGGAGGAACTAAAAACTTTAGGAAGAGTGGACTCTCCCACTCTTTTCTCCCTTACAAAGGACAGGACCTGGCATTTCCATCTGGCCTGGGGAGTCGAAAAATGCAATTCCGCAGCAGATGGTTAGGACAATGGAGTCATAAACCTCCCTTACGTCTACATTCCTTTTTGGAGCCGGACAAGGGACTTCTAGCAAATCCCAGCTCGATTGGCTCATCAGCCACCGCAGAAGAAGAAACAACTGACTTAGTAATTGGGTCAGTCTGACTACAAACTCTGGAAGAAGAAGCAGAAGGAAACCTCTAGAATCTCTGTTTTTCCAATTTCATTTCTATAGTCTGTTTAATCAGAAGGTCAGAAAATGAGTAAAAGCTTGGGAGACCCTTGCTAGCTCATCCTTTAACTCCTCCTTTAACCCTGTCTGGAATGAAGTTATGGATGCATTTAGGGTTTTCTAGTGGTTGTAGTGCGACCCCTTGCCTTAGGGATGGCAAAATCAGTGTCATGAAGACATGGGAAACTAGTCCTTATGGACATTTGTTGCATTTCAGTCTTGTGTAAATTTTGTATAACCCTAATAATGATTAATATTATAGTATTCATTATTAGTGTAATAAAGAATGGATTACAATTAGCTCAAATATGACCTTCCCTGGCAGCTAGGGTAAATAAAAAATGCTTATTAAATGTATGTTGTGTGCTTGCTTGCGGGTGAGAGTGTTTTATGGGAGAGTGTGTAAATATGTGTAAGCATGCGTGTGTGAGTGAAAGTAAAGGTCATTGCATGTGATTTCACTTCCACTACCCCAGGCATTTTGGTGAATCGACGTTCATGAACAAAAGTCATCTCAGTGCATTTCACCCAGGTAGACTCAGCTGCAAGCTTGCAAAACTAAAAATGAGTACTTCTAACTTTCCCTGAGTGATCTTACTTAGGGCAGCCAAGGTGGAAGCGTCACAATCTTGTCTCTCAAACATCCTCTCAAGCTTTGCCAAAAATTATTCTGCATGTTTGTTCAGGCAAGGATCTTCAGCGACAACTACAGGCACTGTCCAGGGCAGAGCATCACCAGTTAAGGTACTAATCAAATATCCCACTTTGGATCGGTCAGAGGAAAATTGTGCGGGTTGTGAGGCAAAATAAACCATCAGGCTTACAAAACTCCTTTAACCCTGTAGAATTTCCAGAATTCTTTGATTTTTATGGACTGATAGCGGGCAGATCACAAGACTACTAGTGGATTGCTTGATGAAAGGCAGCATTGTTGGCCTTCAATTTGTCCAGCTCCAGGATTTGTTGTTGGAGGACAGTGGCCAGGTCAACACCAGAATCCATGCCAGAAACAGTTGGAAATGTTTGGCGGCACTGAATGCTTACCCATAATCCACATCCAGGACTTAAGTTGTTTGAAGCGAGGATGACTGCTTCCGGTACACCACAAAATGTCACCACACACTAAAATATTTGGTAGGCAACTTCCCTCGTTAAGCTGCCCCCTTCTGAGGAGGAAAAAGCCAAACGTGTTAAAAATCTTCTACCTGATGAAGTCTTCACAGAGTAGGAGAAAATCAGTAGTCAGGAAGCCAGGCGTGGAAGTCCCAAAAGTGAAGAGTCAGGATCAGCAAGTGGAGGTGGTGAGGAAACGAGTGAAGGAACATGGTTTCGATGCAATTTACCCTCCAACTAGACTGACACTTTTAAATAGGAAAAGAAGAGGAATAGGGAAATGACATCAAACACCACAACAGAAAAGATAATGGATTGGGAAAGTCAGGAATCACTCTGGATTTCTAAAGCGCAACTTATCACCCATGAGTGTCACCAGGTGCGGGGAGGGTGGTTTCTTCACTCGCTGCTCCCGAGTTATTTGTTGAAGAGCTGGGTCTTCAGTCTCTCTCTGAACTCCAGTAGAATAGGTGCAGATCGTAGGAGTTGGGGGAGGTCGTTCCAGATTTTCGGTGCAAGGTGGGAGAAAGAACAGCCTACGCTTCTGTGGATACAGGGGAGAGTGGACGAGGTGGAGGGAGGAGGAGAGGAGTTGGCTCGTGGAATGGTGGAAGTTCACTCTCTGGTTGAGGTAAACTGGGCCCTTGTTGTGGAGGGCTTTGTAGGTGTGGGTGAGGAGATTGAAGTGGCAGAGCTTGCTGAGTGGAAGTCAGTGTAGAGTTCTGAGGTGGGGGTAATGTTCGATTGTCTCGGAAGGTCGAGGATGAGACTTGTGACCACATTCTGTATTTTTTGGAGCCTGATTTGTGTTGATCCCTACTCATATGGCGTTTCCATAGTCCAGGCGGGTGGTGACGAGAGCCTGTGTGATGGTTTTTGTGGTGTTTGTGGGGAGCCATTTGAAGATTTTCTTCAGCATGCGGAGGATGTGGAAGCATGCTGAGGCAACGGCGTTCACCTGTCTTTTTATGGATAAGTTGCTGTTGAGAATAATGCCTACTTTTTTTAGTGCGCTGTAGGCTCGGGATTAGGGCTTATGTTTCGTGAGGCACTTGCTCTGCATCCAGCTAGAGACGTTGGTCATGCACCTGTGGAAGTTGGCTTTTGTGTTGGCGGGGTCTGAAGAGAGGGACAGGATGATTTGGGTGTCATCAGCAAGGGTATGATATTCATGTTGTGGGATTTGACCAGAGTGGCTATGTAGATGTTGAAGAGGGTGGGGCTGAGGAAGGAGCCTTGGGGACTGACTCCGCAGATGATGTTTTTGAAACTGAGGCGTAGGGTGGGAGGTGGATGCTTTGGGTTCTGCCTGTGAGAATGGAGTCAATCCATTTTAGGGCTTTTCCTTGGATGCCCACTGGTGGAGGCCTTGGAGGAGTGTGTGGTGGGATTCAGTGTTGAAAGTCGCTGAGAGGTCTAGGGGGATAAGGCCAGCTGTTTCGCCCTTGTCCATGATGGCTCTGATGTCGTCTGTGGCAGCTATGAGGGCGGTTTCTATGCTGTGGTTGGTTTGGAATCCAGATTGTGAGGAGTCCAGGAGTTTGTTGAATTCGAGGTGGTTGGTCGATTGGATGTTGATCACTTTTTCCAAGACTTCCACTGACAAAGGAAGATGCAAGATGGGTGGGTAATGTTTTAGGTCTGTTGGGTCAGCAGAAGGTTTTTTTAGAAGATGTTTGACTTCTGCGTTCTACCATATGGTGGGGAAGCAGGCCTTTGAGAAGGAAGTGTTATAAATGAGGGTGAGTTTCTTGCTGATGGCACTTGTTCCTTTTTTGAACATGTGGTGAGGGCAGAGGTCCCTTGGGGTTCCAGAGTGGATGGAGCTCATGAGGGTGGCAATAGTATACGTGGTTCTCAGGTGGAAATGTGTCAAGAGGGGCTTGAGGTCGAAGTGTTTGTATATTGCTGTTATCGTAACATGGAACAATTCACTGACAAAGGAAGAAGCGAGAAGGGGCGGTAATTAATTTTTATTGGTCTGTTGGGTCTGCAGAAACATTTTTTTAGAAGAGGTTTGACTTCTCTGTGCTTCCAAGCAGTGGGGAAGCAGGCCTCTGAGAATGAGGTGTTAAAAATGAGGGTGCTGGTTCCTTTGTTGAACATGTGGTGAGGGCAGAGGTCCCTTGGGGCTCCAGAGTAGATGGAGCTCATGAAGGTGGCAGTGGTATGCGTGGTTCCCAGGTGGAGATGGTGCCTGGGGTGTTGCCATTGCTGGTGTATATTGCACTGAGGTTGTCAAGAAGGGCTTAGTGTCAAAGTGTTTGTATATTGCTGTTATCTTATCATGGAAGAATTCCGTGAGGGCGTCGCGGAGGTCCTGGGAGTGGGTGATGGCGTTCTTTGTTGCTGTAGGGTTGGCAAACTCTCCAACGATGCTGAAGAGTTCCTTGCTATGATTGGAGCTGGCACTCGTTCTAATGCCGGCGTGAGGAAGGCAAGCGTGCTAAATACATGTGTGATTCCATCACACATTTGATATGATATGATATGATATGAATCGGCTTTTATTAAGCGCAGCATACACTCCATGGAGCATCTTGGCGCTAGTCATCTCGTGTCACAGATGAGAAGAAAAGAAGGGAAAAGAAAAATGCCAAGGGGAAAAGTGGGAAGTTAAGTAGGAAAAGTGAGTAAGATTAAATTAATGCTAGACATAGTGTGTCAGTAGCCTTGAAAATCCATGTTTTAATGGCTTTTCGGAACAGGGTCTCTGAGTGGATCAGGCGCAATTGAGGGGGGAGCTTGTTCCAGGCTCTGGCTCCTAACACTCCAATGGATTTTCCACCTTTTGTGATTAGTCTGAATTTAGGGATGACTAATAGGTTCAGGTTGGATGATCTGAGTGACCTGGAGGGTGTATATCTTCCAAACCTTTGGGAGAGATATGTGGGGCCCGACTGGTGGTAGGCTCTGAAAGTAATGAGTAGTATTTTGAATAGTACTCTCTTGTGGATGGGTAACCAGTGCAGGGTTTTTAATGCTTTGGAGGCACATCATCCCTCCGGGGACTTTCTGGGCTTAAATATGACACCCATGGCACCCCAAACCTCCGATCAGTACGGAACTGGAGAAAAGACTGAAGGACTGCCCTGTTGGTCCCTGGACCTGGCAAAGAGAGGCGGCATTGTCTGCTAGTCTGCACCTGCTGCACTATGGGCAAGAGAAGAACGGACTGTGCCTGTGGCTCCTGGCTTTAGGAAAATCCAAAACCCAAAGAAGTGACTTCAAGGGCCCATCAGCTCACCCCCTGCTTGTAGCCACAGAGATCCATGGTTGAGCTAAAGGAATGCGAATTTATGACATAGTAAGGTCTCACAACCATACCATATAATACACCCAAATACTCACAATACCAAAACAAGGTGATGCTATGTATGTATGTAAAGCTGCAGTGAGGCTAGACAGAATGGAAACTACATCTATATAACTTTTGCAAGACGGACTGCTGATGCTATTATAGTTATTAAAATACCACAGTGAAAGTTTAAAGCAGTGATCTACAGAAAGCATTGGATGCAGATCTTGGTTTTTCTGTCCTAATCAAAGCCTATGATTGCGATTGCATTGCAAAACTTTACCAGACTAATTCCTCATGCACCTAGTATGCTTACAAAGGGAATGTACAAGGTTGTAGTGTGTTCAGACTAGAAGGATTAAAAAAAATATAAAAACACTTTATTGAAGTTTATTGGTGATACAATATGGCCTATAAATCCCGATATACAGACAATATCAATTGTAGCTTAAATCAAAGTAATACCAATATTATAAACTTTAAGAAAACCCCTGGCACAGACCGTATATTCCACCGCAAACCACCCGAAGCACAAGTTACTACTTGTGTAACAATATATTTGTAAGAGACATTAGTTAGTAATAAGATACCTTACCTTAGAATATCCCCAGGCATCAGACTGGGTCCAGAAAGTTTTGCTTAGCAGTACCCCTTCGCGTCAGTATCAGTAGGTGGTGTCCTGCGGCTCAGAGTCCATCGCTGGTGTCATTTGCGCCGAGATGACATCACGGAGACTACTTAGGCACCACCCATGCGTGCTGGCGTCAGTTCAGTACACGACTTTTCGCGCCAGGAACGCAGAGCCATGCAAGATACTGACCACTGGTGCATTGAAAACTTGGGCCCTAAAAGGGATAACCTTAACCCTAGAAATCGGTTCGCAGAACAGGGAGGATGGGAGGGGCGGTAAGGAATCTATCACTAACTAATGTCTCTTACAGATATATCGCTACACAAGTAGTAACTTGTGCATCTGAAAGAGACACGTTAGTGATAGATTCCTTACCTTAGAATAGATACCCCAGCAATACCAACCCCAGTGGTGGATCTGCAAACAGTATTACACCAGAAAGTCACGGAGAACAGAATGGCCAAAGAAGCTGTCTCTCCGGACTTGACTGTCAAGGCAGTAATGCTTGGTAAACGTGTGCAGCGAGGCCCACATAGCTGCCTGACAAATGTCCAGCAAGGGAACGCCGCGTCCCAAAGCAGTAGTGGCTGCCGTCGCCCTGGTGGAATGGGCACGCAGCCCCACAGGAGGCTCCTTCTTAGCCAACGAGTAACAGGCTTTGATGCAGAGAACGACCCATTGAGAGATGGTTCATTTGTGCACTGCCGAACCTTTTTTGGTGCCCACGTAGCCAACAAAGAGCTGGTCATCTACCCTGAACTGTTGTGTGTGCTTCAGATAGAACGAGCGCAAAAACAACAGTTGATGGACAGAATGCAGAACAATGTCATACATTCACCCCAGTACAGAGATCTGGGCCTAAATCCATCGTTTTTTTGCCCTCCACACCACCCCAGGTCAGACATGGCCATATGCAAATCAGCCTTGACCCTGTGCCTCATGGGAACAGTCTAGCCCGAACTGCCAAGCCATGTCTTTCGTGGACCGGAATCAAGCATCCTAGGACCGGTTTCTGGCTATCAGCCGTCTTCAGGCAGAATAGCTTGACTCCAGTGGTGTGGAGAGCATGGGACTCACGTCTGAGCATACCCATCCCACTAGGGGTGACAAATGTAAAAACGACAGTTGATGGACAGAATGCAGAACAATGTCATACATTCACCCCAGTACAGAGATCTGGGCCTAAATTCATCGTTTTTTTGCACTCCACACCACCCCAGGTCAGACATGGCCATATGCAAATCAGTCTTGACCCTGTGCCTCATGGGAACAATCCAGCCCGAACTGCCAAGCCATGTCTTTCCTGGACCGGAATCAAGCATCCTAGGACCGGTTTCTGGCTATCCACTCCGCCACCCCAGTTTGTCTGAACTGGGGTGGCGGAGTGGGCTAAAGAACGGTGATGGATTAAACCCAGATCAGTTGACTGGGGGTGAGTGCTTGTATTGTCAACGCTCCGTCCATCACCACCTTTGGTTTTGCTCAGATAGAACGAGAACACACGTTTTGGACCAGAAGGTGGAGCCTCTCTTCCTCTTTCGAGGGATGAGGAGGCAGAAATAAGGTTGGCAAAGTGATGGTCTGCCCGATGTGAAAGGGCGTGACAACCTTTGGCAAGAAAGAAGGACGGGTCCTTAAAACCACCTTGTCCGGATGAACAGAAAGGAAAGGAGGTTTAGAAGAAAGAGCCTGGAGCTCACTCACTCTTCTGGCAGAGGTGATAGCTGCCAGGAAAGCCGTCTTTAGAGTAACATAACGCAAGGGACAGTTATGAAGGGGCTCAAAGGGAGCACACATCAGATATGTCAAGACAAGGTTTAGGTCCCATTGAGGCATTATGAACGGCACAAGAGGAAACGTGTGCGTAATGCCTTTCAGGAAAAGGTTAACAACCGGGGACTTAAAAAGAGAAGGCTGATCAGGAAGCCGCAGAAAGGCTGAAATGGCAGAAAGATAACGCTTGATAGTGCCCAGAGAAAAACCCTGCTGGGTCAAAGAAGGAAGGAACAGAAGAACCTCGGAAAGAGATGCAGAAAGGGGATCCATAGACTTATCTGTGCACCATGCCACAAACGTATTCCCCCTGCAGGTGTATACCGTTTTTTGTGGAGGGACGCCTGGCTGCCAGAATGACATCACAGACTTCAGAAGGACGATCGAAAGCTGTCAACTGTCGTCGCTCAATCTCCACGCATGGAGGTGGAGGCTGGACAGGTTTGGGTGAAAGACCGTCCCCTGCTGCTGCGACAGAAGATCCTCCCGAAGAGGCAGTCGGAGCGGGGGATTGATGGCCATATTGAGTAGCTCGGGATACCAGAAACTTCGTGACCAATCCGGAGCCCCAAGAATGACCTGGTCAAACCTGATCTTCTTCAGCATTCTGGGCAGAAGTGGTAATGGTGGAAAGGCGTACAACAGGCCGCAACTCCACTCGCGACGAAAAGCGTCGCCGAGCGAGTGCCGCCTTGGAAATTCCAACACACAGAACTGATGACATTGCACGTTCTCTCAGGTGGCAAATAGATCTAACCAAGGCTCTTCCCACTGCTGAAAGAGACCTTGTGCCACGTCCGAGTTCAGACGCCATTTGTGATCCATCATGTACCGGCGGCTGAGTTTGTCCGCCCTGGCGTTCAGAGAACCTGCCAGGTGTTGAACCACCAAGCTAATGCCTTGATGTTCCAGCCATGTCCAGAGGCGCAGAGCTTCCTGACATAGGGTCCCGACCCCACCCCGCCCTGTTTGTTGCAATATTGCATGGTGGTGGTATTGTCCGTGAACACCTGCACTACACTTCCCCGGACAGAGGGAAGGAATACTTTAGCCCGAAGCTCCAAAAGGTTGATATGGAGCCAGGACTCCGCCGGAGACCAGAGGCCTCTGATCTCCGCCTCTCCTAAGTGGCCTCCCCATCCCAGGAGGGACGCATCAGTCACCACTGTGTGCTCCGGTTGGGGGAGGGAGGGATCTGCTATTGACCCAATCGCGATTCGTGAGCCACCACTGAAATTGTTGTGCAGAGCCCTCCGAGATCCGGACATGATCGTACAGGTTGGCCCGATGCTGTGCCCACTGGAACTTCAGGTCCCACTGCAGAGCCTGCATATGCCATCTGGCATATTGCACCAGCAGGATGCAGGAGGCCATCAGGCCCAGGAGCCGGCGGGTCATCCTGACTGAAACCCGGGATAGAGGCTGATCGGTATCATAGCCTAAATATCCCGGACTCGCTGCTCGGGAGGATAAACCCAAAACTGCATTGAATCCAGAACTGCCCGATGAAGGGGAGCTTCTGAGAGGGACTCAGTTGCGACTTCGGCACATTGATGGAAAACACCAGCAAGTGCAGGAGGTCAGTCATAGTCTAAAAGGTGGGTGATGACTGCCTGGGGCGAGCACGCCTTCAACAAGTCGTCGAGGTAGGGGAAGACTGACACTCCTGACCTGCGCAGATGAGCTGCGACCACCGCCATCACTTTCGTGAACACCCAAGGGGCACTGTCAATGAAAGAACAAACGGCAGACCAAGGCCAAGCACATCCAGTCCATATGTACTACCAATTCATAGGGTGGTACAATCTCTTCCCACACCCGCCGTCTGGAGGTGTCAATATGAGAGCCAAGTTCAAAAAGAAAGTTGAACTTGGCTCTCCATGATTGTTTCCCTTTATTCAAAATAGATTTGTTAAAACTGGCACACAGCCAACGCGTTTCGTTCCCGATTCTTTGCCAGAGGGAACTTCATCAGGGCTCCAATCTGTTCTATTGGGAAGATACCCATAAGGGTGTGTGTGTATTACACAGTATACAATCACATTGAGCTCAAGAGAAGCCCCAATTTGTATTATGTACAGAAGGGTATCTCACAAAATGAAGTATTGGTCAGGTACTCTGTATAACAATACGATACACCTTCCTTTAGATTTAATGCACAGGATTTCTCACGACTCCAAGTTTAGCAGGCATGAGAACTTCTTATATATTGGCAGCATCAGAAAAGAATCTGTATTCACTGGTCAGCGGTACAGTGGCGAGTCGATATATACGCCGATAAGTGGCAGGATACGCATAGCATAGTAACCAGCAGCAACCCGAGGGGCACTGGTAAGGCCGAAGGGGAGCACAGCAAACTAAAAATGCTCCAGGCCTACCGTGAACCGCAGGTAACGCCGGTGGGCCGGCAGGACGGGGATGTGAAAATATGCGTCCTGCAAGTCCAACGCTACCATCCAGGCTCCATGGTCGAGGGCATCCAAGACCTGAGCCAGAGTCAACATCTTGAACTTCTCCTTCCGGAGGAAGCGATTGACGTCCCTGAGGTCCAAAATCGGGCGCAAACCCCTTTGTCCTTCTCGGGGACCAGAAAGTAGTGGTAATAACAACCACTTCCTACTTCTGGCCCAGGAACGCGCTCCATGGCCCCCTTGACCAAGAGGGCCGCGCCTTCCTGTTGGAGAAGTGCAAAGCTATCCCCCGACATACGGTGGAACTGAGGAGGCATGGCTGCAACACCCACTTGTCGGAAGTGTCAGAACGCCAATGGGGAAGGTGATGGCGAATCCTGCCACCCACTGGCGTGGGATGGGACCTGAGGCTCAGACTAGGAAGGCTTTGAGGTAGATGTCGCGGGCGGAGGTGGACTGAACCTCACGCCGGCCCCCAGAGCCATGGGCTCGCTGCATCTGGTTCTGCGCAGGCTTCTGGCTGAGCGAACGGCATAGGGCGCCTTTGCCATGGCCATGAAAGGAATGAAATGAGGACGTGGCCGGTTGCGTGGTGGAAAGGCCCAAAGACTTGGCCGTAGCTCGAGAGTCCTTAAAACGCTCCAGTGCTGGGTCAGTCAAATCACCAAACAGGCGAGTGCCGTCAGAAGGCATGTCCATGAGCGAGCTCTGAACGTCAGGGAAAACCCATTGGACCTCAGCCA
The DNA here is from genome assembly GCF_964261635.1 of Lissotriton helveticus. NCBI lineage: Eukaryota > Metazoa > Chordata > Amphibia > Caudata > Salamandridae > Lissotriton > Lissotriton helveticus. The sequence goes on along the minus strand of NC_136061.1, from coordinate 282,891,603 downwards.
GGCCTGGCGCTGAAGCACCACGGTCATGGAAATTGCCCTACCAAGGGAGTCCGCGGTGTTCAAGCCACAACGAATGGCGAATCTAGCCGCGTCCATACCCTCAGCCACAGCCTGAGACAACACAGTCTGGACCTCCGGGTACAGAGGCAACACCTCAGCCATGGAATCTCACACCACGTGGGAATAGCGGCCTAGAAGGCATGTGGTGTTCACTGACCGCAGTCCTAAGCTGGACGAAGAGAACAACCGCTTGCCAAACTGCTCCAATCTCTTAAAGTCCTTATCAGGTGGAGCTGTGGGAAAGGCACTCTGAGACATAGAAGCCTGAATGACCAGACTTTCGGGTGTAGGAGGAGTGGTCAGAAAGGCAGGGACACCCGGCCCAGGGCGATGACACCTGACAACGTTCTTAACCACAGGGGCCCCCGTGGCGGGCCGTGACCAAGTGCCCAACAAGACTTTGGTGAGGGAATCATTAAAGGGCAGCAGCGGCTCCGAAGAAGTGGACGCCGGCTGGAGCACCTCAGTGAGGAAGTTTGCCTTCAGGGTCACCATGGGGAGATCGAGGTTAAGGACCTCAGCAGCCCGACGGAGCACCACCGTATATGAGGTGCCTTCCTCCATATTGGGCGGGGGGAGGGAAGCCCCAGATCCGAGGAGACGTCAAGGCCCCCAGCATCTTCCAAGTCATCTACCCAATCCTGCTGAGAATCAGACTGACGAGCAAGCAGGTCCTCAAACCCTTCCCAGTCATCCTTGTCCGCCAGCCCTGAAGGAACAGGCCTTGGCGGTGGGGCAGGAACCGGTGAAGGAATAAACAGCGCTGGGAACGGCGCCGGCTGGTGCCGGCTCCCAATTCGGATGCCAGGCGGGGACAAAACCCTCCGGGAACCAGGGCAGAGGTGAAACCAGCGGTATCCACTGCGGCGCCACCGGCGGAGCCGAGGGCTGCGCCAGAGCCGGCAGCATGGGGCCTCTTGGCGCCGAGGCCGAAGCCAGGGGAGCAGGATCCTGCAGTGCCAGGGCCGGAGCCGCTGTCGGCGCCGGGGCTGGATCTGCCGAAGGAGTCAAGGGACCAGCAGGATCCTGGACACAGGACCACGGGGCCTGAAGGCGCACCGGCGGGAGCCCTTGGCCTAAAAAGGCGGTCCATAGCAGCAAGGAATTCTTGCATCTGTGCGGGACTCGCCGACGGACGCGGGTAAGGCGGGTAGGCCGCGGGACTCCCAGGCTCCAAAGGAGCCGCAGGGGCGGAGCCCCAGTCCCCCTCGTCTGCATCTAGGGACCGACGGGGGGACGTCGGAGAGCGAAAACGCTTCTTCGACATCTTTTTGTGCCGTTTCTTACCCGAATTCGAAGGGGAAGAGGAGTGGTTGTGACAACTCCGATAGCGGTCACGGGAACTACCCCTGGATCTGGAACGGCGCGGGATGAGTGCCAAACTTTGAACAACTTCCGGCACAGTTCCCTCAGGGCCTTCGGGCCCATAGCCCTACAGTCTAGACAGGGCCGGGAGTCATGGTCGCGCTCCAGGCAGTAGAGATAGACCTCATGAGGGTCCACCACCAACATATTGCGACGGCAGGTCCCTCAAGACTTAAAACCAGGCATCTCCACTCGCACCAGAGAAACCAACACGATACAAGTCTCAAAAGAATAGTCAAAAAATGACTATGTGCTCTAACCGGATCTGTGCTTACTGGCGCGGAAAAAGAAAGAACTGACGCCAGAGTGCTTCGGTGGCACCTAAGTAGTCTCCGTGATGTAATCTCAGCGCATACGACACCAGCGACGGATTCGGAGCCGCTGGACGCCACCTACTGACGCTCAGGGGTACTGCTAAGGAAAACTTTCCGGATCCAGTCTGACGCCTGGGGATATTCTAAGGTAAGGAATCTATCACTAACGTGTCTCTTTCAGATATAATGTTCCACTGCATTAAAGTAGAAAGGACTACCTGCTATCATTTTATCTATGGCTGTATGGCTGTATGTCCAGATCTAAAAGGAATTCCGAGGACTGTGTGTGGGGCAAATCAATTCCTCTGTACCTTGCCTACCGTTTCCATATTTTACTGTCTTTCTGGGAGCAGCCACGTACATGAAAAACTGCTCGTTCCAATCCCATACATTAGTCTATTGCTCGCTTCCATCCACCCAGCGAGGGTGGGGAAACCTCCCTCCAATGTTGGGCTCCGTCTCGCTTGGCCAGGGTTAGCCCAAAGAACAAGGGGTGCCGTTTGTATCTGTTACCGCCTATCATCTCCATACTGTGTAGGAGAAATAGCTTGGGTTCCAGTGGTATCTGCCAGCACAACACCCGAGCCAAGCACCCCCATCAGAAGTGCAGGAGCACAGAACAACTCCACACTGTATGCAGGAAGGTCCCCTCCTCCCCACCACAACAGAGACATGCAGTAGAGGATATTACCCCCATACGCCAGAGGTCAGATCTGGTAAAGCAAATTTGATGCAAATATTTAAATTGAATTAGACGCTGGTGTGATGCAATGGCCACACTGTTTGGGCTCGCCAGTGCCTCTGTCCAGGCGTCTTCATCCAGACCGTCGCCGGCTCCTTCCCAGGTAACTTGCAGTGCATCCAGAGTTGTGTGGCTATGTGTAGTCAGGGTTTGGTATACCTGTCTAATCTTGTGTGCGTCTATGTCACCAATTAACAACCGCCCCTCCAGTGGGTTAAACTCTGGTATCTCCGTTAGGTCCTTAATATACAGTGTCTGAGTTGTAAATATTTATAGAATTGACTACGGTGAAGGTGATACTCATCCTGTAGCTGTTGGAATGATTTGAGCACTGTCTCTTTCATAATGTCGTCCGATGTGGATATACCAATAAGGTCCCATGCTCGAAACCCTGGAATTGAGGCTACCTGTCGGGCGATGGTTCAGTGCCATAGCGAGGTTGTCTGAGTCAACCGTCCCCACCAACCCAGCTGCCGGGCTGTCTGTCGCCATATTCGGATGACCACACTGGTTGCTGGGGCAGGTGAGCTGTTCCTATGTGACTATAGAGAAAGTCTGTCAGTGGCTGGTTGTCCATCGCACGTCTCTCCACTGCATACGCCGGATCTGTCTGTGCGCTGTGCCATTAATATTGAGTAGGTGGAAGGTGGAGTAGTATGCGTACACGTCCGTCGTGGCTATACCTCCGCAGTAGGTGGACTGGATGCAAGTGCGGAGGGTGACTCTAACTATGCCACCACCGCACAGAAAGTGATTGAGGACTCCGTTGATCTGCTAAAATCATGATTGTGGAATATCATACGGGAAATTCTGAAGTCGATATAATAATCGGGGCAAGGAAACCATTTTAAAGATGGCAGATCATCCAAGCAGTGACAGTGGCAAGGAAGACCATGTCTTCGTCTCCACTCGTATGTGTTGCAGTAGAGCGTTTAAGTTGTACGTCCATGAGACAGTCGGGTTAGGGGTTATGTAGATACCAAGGTATTGAAACCCCTCCCCGGCATGGGTCAAGTGAGTGGCCCAGGTTCTGTGGCACTGATCTCCACAGACAGGAAACAGCACTGACTTTTGAAGGGTTTGTACTTAAGCCTGAGGTCTCCCCGAACACTCTGAGAATCTGCAGGATCAATGGGCCTGTAAACCTTGGATCTGTAAGAAAGAAGAGCACGTCATCTATATACAGTGTGATCCTATTTGACGGTCCTGTGGACCATTCAAACCTGCGCACCAGGGGTTCCCGTCTTACCCATGCAGCCAAAGGCTTCACCCAGAGCGCAAATAATAGGGGGGATTTGGCAAAAGCGGTACAGTGATTTGTCAGCCCACTGATATATCTTACAATGGATTGCTTGCCACGCCATCCGAGCCTCGTTCATGAGCAGTTTATGTAGTTGCTGTTGGGAGAAAACCAGATTACATCTAGTCCAGGCTCCATCCCCCTCTCTGATCTCGGCTTCGAGGGCCCTCTGTAGGGTTTCCAACTCCACTACCTGTGCGTTGCAGCTCTGTTGCTCTCCTGCACAGAAACATATATCTATTCCCCGCAGTGTGGACTTTAGGGCTTCCCACAGGATTTCCTCCTTAGGGGGCAGTGCCTGCATTAAGTGCCAGATAGTCTGTAATCCCTTGATGTAACGTGGACTTGTAAAATGAATTACGCAGTTGCTAATTCGACATGCGCCACCGGAAAGCAGGTCTTTGGGGCCCCACCTGCAGCCGAAGTGTTACTGGGGAATGGTCCGACAGATCCCGTGGTAGGATAGACAACACCGTGGCTCTACGTATCTGAGGACCCAGAAGAAATAAATAGTCCAACCGGGAAATCGATCCATGGACTGCATAGAAGAAGGTATATCCCGATTCCGACGAGTGATATGTTCTCCATGCGTCAATCCACCCCATGGAAGCCACTAGAGAGCACAGCTTCGAAACCTCTGCACCCTGGTGAAGTCCTTCTGAGTGCCATCTTTCCTCTGTTTGCCATGATGTCATTCCAGTCACTTTCAATCACTGACATCCGGTCCAGTAGTCCCCCCCCAGAGGTTTAAGACCCTGTCAACAAAGGCTTGACCCAGGGGAGCACAGAAACTACGTAACGTCAGTGTTTCCCTGTATAGTGATCCTGTCACAAGGGTATATCGCCCACCAAAGGCTGTCCAGGTCTTGGTGGTCCTATATGGGACCCTGCGATGGATCAGGATAGCCGTGCCCCGGATGAAACCAGAGTGTAAGATCTGATCAAGCCCAAAGTGAGCCAAGCACGGGGCCCTTTTTCCCATTGAATGGGTTTCTTGTAGGTCCCCACTCAGCCTGATTTGGAGGGGCAGAGGGCTTGGGGCTCTTTTAGTTGGCGTCCGCCATGTTGGCTCGCCAAGCTACGCCCCCCATAGAAGTGTTCTAAAGTTACAGCAATATCACAAAACCAACAAAAACACATAGTAGATCCAGAGATTAAAATAGCCTTAAAGGAAAACCAAATAAGGTGCAAAAGTCTATGGTCAAATTTATTATCTACATACCCAACTGCAAGTGAAAAGAATACAACAACATACATTTTCAGTTTCCGAAATGCATGTTGATTTCGTACAGGACAATACTTTTTAAATACATTATAATGTCCCCAAACAAAACCCCGAGTCAGAGACAATAGTACACAAGGCAGATTCACATTAGCAATCCAGCCATGATCCCCACATCCGTCTTCCTCACCATAGGCTTACCCATTACTAGAGGAGGCGGCCATGGCTCTTCTGAAGCAATGATCTTGAAAGAATAAAATCCTATATACTGTGTTCCTTCATCCTTACAGAGCTTTCTGTTTCCTTGTTTCTGTGTCAGAGAGGAGGTTGGCCTACTGGCGTCATTCATAGTGATTATTTCACTTCCACCCAGACCCTTGCACTGATGTACTGTGTGCATGTTTGATTTGATTTATGAATTTATAAAGTGTAAGAATGCACGGGGGCGTCTAGGTGCTAAGGTCAGGTGTACCAGATACGGTTGCCAATGTGGTTGTACATAACATGTTAGTTGGTGAAGAGCCAAGTTTTTAGTGCCTTCCTGAAGGATAGCAGCGTAGGGCCGTTCTTTAGGGATGTTGCATGCGTGCATGCTTTATGAACGTGTGACACATGTATGGTAGTTAGATTCCATATGAAATGTGACTATAGTTCCCGGAATGAGTAGGATCCATTTTAAATTTTCCCTACTTTAGTATAGCACAAGATGGAGGGTGGATACATGTTCCCCAGCCAGTAAAAGTGTATTGCCGGAATTCCTTTGATTGGAGAGTGGAGACCAAGATACTGAAGTGAAGGAGGATAGAGATAGCCTTAGAAAGTATATGAGGATCTTTTACCAAGGGATTGCTGATTAGATTTTAACTGACTACTGGGCCTTGCCATTTGGTAGATGTTAAGGGATACTCTGTTAAGGGTGAGGAAGCTTCCAGGCAGGCCTGCCCTTTTGTCTGCTCTCATCACTTCTTCAGGAAGGCCAATGACAGACAGGTGCAGAGTCTTCACACTATATTATTCCCATGATGAAACCCTACTCAAGCAGCAATCACAATTTCTGCCAGGGTGCAGTCACAAGCAAAACTCAAATTAATCTGTGATTAACTTGCTGGTAGCTTGGCATAAAAGCCGACAGGCTTGATTTAGAAGCAACGTATGTAGTTTTTTTTCAGCACTTCAAACAGTAATGAAGTGAAAACACAACACAAGATCCTGCAACAGTTTACAAAAAGGGGGTAAAATGTAATAAATTATTTGAGAGAGAATATTATAAAATTCCAATTAGTAAAACAACTGATGTGCAATTTTGAATATTTAAGTGACAAAGCAGAACTCTGCGAGCGCTGCCCAAGCTTATTTTGCCAGGTTGAAATGGCAGTTTAAAACTGCACACACAGGATGCAAAGGCAGGCCTGAGACATATGTAAAAGGCTACCTAAGTGGGTGGCACAATGAGTGCTGCGGGCGGACTAGTAGCATTTAATTTATGGGCCTCGGGTATATGTACTACCACTTCACTAGGGACTCACAAGTAAACTAAATGTGAAAATTGGGAGAAAGACAATTTTACTATGTTTACAGGAGAGAGCACAAGAACGTTAGCAATGGTTAGTAGTGGTAAAGTGCGCAGAGTCCTAAAAGTCAACAAAAATGTGTTCGGGAAAACAGGAGGCTGAAGGCATAGATTTGGGGATGACCCTGTAGAGAGGGCCAAGTCCAACAACAAGGCCTTGCCTTGTAAGACCGTGAGACTGTTTCTTGAATGCACAGAGACAATCCTGCCATTAAGAAGCTATCATTTTGACAGCGTGAACTTTTTTGCTCAAGAACTATTTGAACTGACTTATGAATTGCCACTCTGGTGATCGCTTAGTGAATTTGCACCTGTGTCTATTCTTTCCCTTTTACCACGTCTGATAATTTTCTATAGATACTAAGGGAAGTACCTCAGAGTAGGCGAGGGCACTAGAGATGTGTGAAGTGTTTTCCTAAGAGCCCGTAAGGCTAGATCCGGAGCAATTTTTTCATAGTAGTATCCCTGCGCGTCGGTGGGTGGCGTCAGTCGACTCTGCGTCCGTCATCGGCATCGTGGTTGCTGGGATGACCTTGTAGTGTCTACTTAGATGCCGCCCCTGCACGCTGACGTCAGTTCTGACACAACTTTCCGCGCCAGAAGTGCAGAGCCATGCAAGACACTTACCACTGGTGCACAAAATTAGGGCCCTGCAAGGGAGTCCCTATCCATAGAAGTTAGTTCGCAGAACAGGGAGGATGGGTGGGGTTGTAAGGAATCTATAACATATATGTCTCTTACAGATACATCGTTACCAAAGGTAAGTAACTTGTTCATCTGAAAAAGACCATTAGTTACTTTACCTTAGAATAGATACCCCAGAAATACCAACCCCGGAGGTGGGTCTGCGAACTAATTTCACACCAGGAAGTCCTGGAGAACAGAACGGACGAAAAAGCTGTCTCTCCGGACTTGGCAGTCCAGAAAGAAATGCTTAGTAAACGTGTGCAGGGATGGGGGCATGGCTTCGCGGGCGAAGATGGTGGACGCAGCCTGCTAGAGCTCCCATCAGCCCGATCCTGATCCGACGATTTATCCTGGCCCCCGGACCCGCACTATAGCCCACGATTGATGTTGTGGTGGCGAACGGCTGGGGGTGCCTTCCGGTGCGGAGATTTGCGCTCCCGGACCCTTGGCGGTGGAGATAGCGGCTGCGGCGGCCTGCGGCCTAGTCCCGGCGTGTGCAGCCGGGGCCTCGATTTTGGCAACTCCCGGTCAGGGGCTACCGGAGCTGGTCGGCCGTCGCGGCTGTTGGGCCCCTGCCCTGGGGCTTCGATCGGTGGCGGAGTGAAAGTGGGGGCTTGGCCGTGCCCTCACGTACAGGTGTGGCTGCCAGGGCTGTGGAGACGCCGGAGGAGGACTGCGGCCTGCGCCGAGATACGGAGACCGGGGCCTCGAGTTTGGAGGTCCCCGGCGACGAGTGGTGGTGCGTGGAGGAGGCCGTAGCGGTGCAGCGGGGGAGCCGACGGCGCTGTGGCCCCCGGGGCACGATCCTGCCCGGTCTGCATTGCTTGGCGCTGCCGGGCTTGCCTGGATTCCTGTCCGGTGGATTCCCTGAGGCCTCCACGGGTGTGATGCCCGGGATTTGAGTGCGCCTGTGAGCAGTGGCGGCGGAGGCGATACGGGATCGGTGAGTGTCCCCGGGGCCCCCGTGTGAGTGGCCGAGAGGCGGAGGAGCTGCTGCCCGCTTCTGGTGTGCCAGTAGACCACCCCGAGACTCTGGGCAGTGGTGTGGGGGAGCCGGCGGCCCGAGGCGTGCGGCTGGCAGCTGAAGGGTCTGGACTGGCGCCACAGGAGCGGGGAGGCATAGCCGGACCGGAGTCACACTATACTCCCTGACAGACGGCCAGAGTTGCGTGGAGGCCTGAGGTGTCCCTGGTCGTTAGCGGACGACTGCGTGGTGGAACAGTGTGCCTTGGGGCGGTGGAGCCCATAGAGTGGAGTGATCCTTGTTAATCCTGGTGGCGCAGTAAGTCCGGCCTGAGACTTTCGTGAATAGATTGCAGGGGACTGCCCCCCTATACCTCCCCAACATGACTAGAGGCGGAGGGGGCAGTGGGTCCTCCAAACAGGGGCCCATTGACAAATTCACCGGGCTGAGTGGGGGGCCGGGGCATCTGGAGGTGGCCAGGGCACGGGGCCTGACAACGCAGCGCTTATGGCGGCGATAACTCAATCCAGGGATATGCTGGACGCCAAGATAGGAGCGGTAGGGGCCAATGGGACTCTGCTTCATCAAGATCTTCGCAATGCAGTGACTCGCATCACGGAGGCCGAGTCCAGAATCTCGTGCGTGGAAGACGATGTTGGGACTCTGAAGCAAAAAGTGGCTGCGATGGAGAAAATTCAGAGAGGCCTTGCGCTCCAGGTGGAGGACGCCGAAGGACGGGCGTGCAGAAACAACCTTCGCTTTGTGGGCTTTCCGGAGGGCTGCGAGAAGGGGAACATGGAACGCTTCTTGTCCCAGTGGCTAGAGAGCTGGCTCCCCCCGGATGTTCTGTTGCGATGTTTTGTGATAGAACGTGCACACAGAGCTCTAACGCAGAAGCCGCCTGCTTCGGAGCGGCCCCGGCCAGTGATTGCTCGTATTCTGAACTTCCACGACAAAGACACCATCCTCCGGGAGGCGAGGGCTAAGGATCATCTTACATTCGAGAACCAGAAGATCATGATCTTCCGGGACTATACTAAAGTGGTACAACAACAACGCCACTCCTTCATTGCTGCCAAGGCGAAACTGCGAGGCCTGAAGCTTCAGTATTCCCTACTTTATCCGGCCCGCCTCCGAGTGGTTTTCCAGTCACGGACTCACTTCTTTGATACCCCGGAGGAGGTTTTCAAATGGACTGATGAGACGGTAAGGGTCCGGCCACATACCCAACCGGGCTTGAATCCGGGCTCGTCACGGGGCTCATCACAGGAGCGAGGCGACCAAAATGTCCGGAGCAAGCGGCACAGGAGATCTAGGTCGCGGAAGCGCTCCTCCTCTCGCAGTGGAACACGGGATGGGACACCTGCCGACTCTGACCACTCCGGAAAGGAACATTGACGGGCGCTGGGGCGTGAGATTATCTGCTGGGGTCATGGGCCTCTGCTGGGGGCGATCGGAGGGCTGCACTCTGCTGATCGGACAGCCGGGAACTGAGTATATGATGACTGTTCGCTTTGCATATCCATGATTGTTTGGGGCTGCGGGTGGGGTTCGGGGAGCTTCTGTGCAGGGGCTTCATGTCTCCTACGTGGGATGGAGTTGGCGGGGGGGGTTCATCTTGGTTGAGTGGGTAGTTGGGATCCATTGGTATGGTTGGCCTTGGGCGCTCTGTTTTGGGCCCGATGTTACCCATGCCGCGACAGATACTTCAGCGTTCTATGAGGTATAGGGGTGGGTGGAGGGAGGGGGATTGGGAGTTGAGGGGGGTGTTCTGGGGGGGAATGGGTGGGGGGGCAGGAGGGGTTGGTGGGGGATGCACGTGCTTTCTGCTGCTTCATTTATGCTTGTGTGGTCTACTCTGGCCTGTTGCTGGTTGCTCTGGACTGATGTTCCCTGGGACTATGGCTGATGCATCAACTCCGGGACTCCCTAGGGCGTCCATGCGTATCTTGAGTTGGAATGTCAGGGGGATGCTGGATAAAATTAAGCGGGGGCAATTCTGCGATGGAGGAAGAGGGAGGCAGCGGATGTCCTACTGCTACAAGAGACACATATGATGGGAACGAAAGTACTTAGTCTACAATGCTTTGGCTCCCACCAAGTCTATCACGCTGGGTTTATCAGGGGCTCCAGGGGGTCGCCATCTTGGTCCACCGCAGGCTGGCTTATGTGCATGAGAGGCAGTGGCCTGACCCGCAGGGTCGATTTGTCTTTGTGAAGGGTATGGTGGGTTCAGAATCTGTTGTGTTTGGGAGTGTATATGCGCCTCCCCCGTTGCAGTGGTCCTTGGCTGAGAGGCTGTTTGAGGTGTGGGCGGAGATTCCGGAGTCCCTAGCTGTACTGGGAGGGGATTGGAATGATGTGATGGATGTGAGTATGGATCGTCGGAGACCGCAGGGACACCGACTGTGGTAGCCCCCACCCGGCTGAGTGCGATGGCGGACGGGCTGGGTTGGATTGATGTGTGGCGCACTTGCATGCTAAAGTTCGTGAGTATACCTACGTTTCAGCTGTGCATGGCTCCTTCTCGCGACTGGACTCTGTCTTTGTGCCTGGTGCGTTCCTGAGTAGAGTGCGTGGGGCAGATATTTTGCCTAGGGGGCTGTCTGACCAATCCCCAGTAGCTGTGGAGGTTGAGTTGCACAGGAGGAGACAACCATTTCGGTGACGGATGTCTTCATGGCATCTACAGCAGGCTGATTATGTACACCATATGCGGGGGGCGATCGCCCATTATTGGCAAGAGAACCTTGGGGCGGACGTAGACGTGACAGTGGTCTGGGAGGCCATGAAGCCCACATTGCGAGGGGTTGACATCGCATGGTGTGTGGCGGCCCGTCGCCGGCGCAGGGAAGCCATAGTTGCTGCCGCAGCAAGCGTAGAGGTTCTTGAGCGGCGGTGTCAAGGAGGGGGGGATGATGTAGCGGTGCGGCTCCTCCTGCAGGCACAGCAGTCCTATGCGTCTGTGTTGCTGGACGAGGCCCGGCAGGCGTGGCTGGCCACGCGAAGTAGGGTTTACCAATGGGGAGACAAGTCCTGCACTATGCTCCATAGGCTGTGTCAGCGCACACTGCAGCCACTGACGCTGCCGGGACTCACGGATGATGCCGGGGTTACATTGACGGATCCGGTGGAGTTGGCGGCTAGCTTTGCTCGATATTATGCTGGGCAATATGCGCCGCGGGACTGTCTTCCGGCTGCAGAGGTCGATAAATTCATTGCTGATTTGCCCCCGAAAACCGTCTCTGAGGACACGCGTGCGGCATTGGACCTCCCTCTTACAGCGGAGGAATTGGGCGATGCGCTAGGTCAGCTCAACCCCGGGAAAGCTCCTGGGCCGAGTGGCTTCCCCTGTGAATTTTATAAGAAATTTCACCTCCAATTAGGGTCCCACTACAGGGCCGTGCTGGAAGCGGCGCGGGAGCAGGGGCGATTGCCGGCTGACTGGCGCCATGCTGAAGTGGTGGTGTTTCAGAAACCGGGTAGGCCGCCGGACCGTCATGACTCCTACCGCCCTATCTCTTTGCTTAACATTGAAGCTAAGCTGCTGGCAAAGGCGTTGGCGAACCGCCTTCTCCCCTATGTGGCGGATCTGGTCCACCCAGACCAGGCGGGATTTATGCCGCACAGGGCAACGCGACACAATATTCGGCGGGCACAGACGGCTGTGGACGCGATGGGGGCCACGGGAGAGAGAGCAGCCCTACTGTTGGCAGATATCGATAGGGCGTTTGACTCCGTGAGCTGGACCTACCTGTTTGCGCTCCTGCCCCACCTTAACCTGGGCCCGGTTTTTATTTCCTATCTCAAGCTTCTATACACCGATATTTCGGCGTCCGTGCGAGTCTCGGGGGCGGTCTCTGAGAGGTTACCAATCGGTCGGGGGACCCGCCAGGGTTGCCCGCTGTCTCCGTACCTATTTGCGCTGGCTATAGAGCCCCTGGCCTCCTGGGTACGAATCGATGCACAGATGCGGGGCTTTCGGTGAAGCGGGGGACTCACGGACAGTATCGCACTCTATGCGGATGACGTCCTCTTTTTCCTCACAGACTTGGATAGATCGGGCCCTCGGGTATTGGAAATTATGCGCGTCTTAGGCGAGGTGTCGGGTCTTTATCTTAACCCTCGTAAGTCCACCCTGTGGGTGTTGGGCGACGGGGCGTATGCGGGCTCCTGGGCGTCGGCTCTGCAAGTAGCGGTTGGAGGCTTGCTGTATCTTGGCGTGTTCCTGTCTGAGTCTATGGCGATCTCTTGGGAGCGTAACGTGCTGCCTGTGTGGGAAAAGGTCCAGTCGGACATTAAAACGTGGTCCCGAATGCCCCTTACCATATATGGCAGGTCCGCGATCTTTAAGATGGTTGCACTCCCGCGCCTTCTATATCAGCGGCAGAACCACCCGCACCTGGTCGCGCCCCAGTGGTTCCGACAAGTTAATTCCGTGTTGGGACGCTTCTTGTGGGCGGGAGGTGCGGCCAGAGTGGCATTGCGTACCTGCTTTCTGTCCACTTATTGTGGTGGCCTTGCGACGTCCGACGTGCTGTCGTACTACCAGGCCTCCCACCTGTTGGTGTTGAATGACTGGTGGTATGGAGATAGGGGGGATACGGCTTATGCTTTGGAGCGCTCATTGATGGGAGCTAACACGTTGCATACACTCTTGTACTCAGCCAAACTGAGGAGGCGGTTGCCTCGTGCCACGCAAGTGGTTTTCATGATATGGCGACAGGCGCTGCGCCGCATGGGCTGGTGGGGCAGACTGACGGCGGAGACTCCTCTGTGGAGAAATGGGCGGCTCCCCGCTTTGGCCGCGCTGGCAGGATTTAGTGGATGGGATTCTATAGGGATCTCTTCGCTGGGAGACGTTGTGTCCGGAGTAGTCCTCAAATCGTTTCAGGAGCTGAGAGACGAGTTCCATATGCCCAATACCCAATTTTTCTAATACCTGCAGTTCCGCCACGCGCTTGAGCCCAGCTTGGTGGGTCTGGAGTCGCTACCGGAGTTCAGCCCCCTGGAAGCGAATGTCTTCATGGGGGATCTTGGAGACAAGAAGGTGTCACGTATTTACCAGACCCTTGTCACCCATTGTTCTTCTACTCTAAGCCCATTGAAGGCAGCCTGGGAGGGGGACGTTGGACCCCTGGATGAGGACGACTGGAGAGAGGCCTTGGAGTCCCCGCGTCGGACCGCTATCGCAGTGCGTCTCAGGCTGGTCCAATTTAAATATTTGCATAGGGCCTATTACACGAGGGAGCGACTGTGGAAGGCAGGCTTGATTGGATCCCCGGAGTGTTTGCGATGTGGAGCTGAGATGGGTACCCTATTGCATACTGTATGGTCGTGTGTGGGTATGACCTGTTTCTGGAGGGCGTGTGGGGCTGCCTGTCGGAGGTGCTGGGGTGGGATCTCCCCCGTACCCCTAGACTGGGCCTGTTACATGTACTGGAGGGCGTGGGGGGGAATACCTACAAGCGCCATCTTTTATTGTTAGGTCTTATCGTGGCGAAACGAGATCTGGCGCAAGCATGGAAGAGTGATCGTGCCCCCCGTTGAATGCGTGGAAAGCAGGGATGAACTATTTTATGGGGCTAGAGAGCGCCCTGTGTTTGAGGCCAGAGGATGCCCCCGGAAACATTACAAAATTTGGAAGCGGTGGGCGGAGTATCGGGGCCTGACTCTGGTACCTCCAATGGAGCCTGACGATGGTCTAGATGTGGAAGATGGCGTATTGGCCTGAGGGAACACGAATTTCCTGGCTGGACGCTAACATTCTTGGAGGCTTCTTGAGATCAAATGCCCAGGGTTAGGGAGGGATAAGGGGTAGGTAGGTGGGTCATGGGGTGGATGTGGGAGGCGGGGGGGTTATGTGGGGGTGTTTCTTTGATTGAATTTTTTTTCGCACTACTCATATCAATGTTGACATTTGGCAGGCCCTCCTGACTGTGGAGAACTGCATACTCGCCTCACCTGATCAATCAAAATAAAAATATGTTGTTGAAAAAAAAAACGTGTGCAGGGATGCCCACGTGGCTGCCTGGCAGATGTCAACCAGCGGCACTCCATGTCCCAGAGCAGTAGTAGCTGCCATCGCCCTGGTAGATTAGGCATCAAGAGATGGCACGTTTGTGTACTACCCGACCTTTCTTGGTGACCACATAACCCACGAAGAGTTCATCGTCCATCCGGAAGTCTTTAGTACAGTCAAGGTAGAAAGACAGCGCACGATTTGGATCCAGACGGTGGAGTCTCGCCTCCTCTTTGGAACGGTGCTTAGGTGGGAAGAAGGTAGGCAATGTGATGGTCTGACCTATGTGGAAAGAGGTAACCACTTTGTGCAGACAAGAGGGCCTAGTGAGAAGGACCACTTTGTCCGGATGAACAGCAAGAAAAGGAGGCTTGGAGGACAGAGCGTGAAGCTCACTCACCCTGTGGGCAGAGGTGATGGCGAGCAGAAAAGCAGTATTTAAAGTAAAAACACAAAGGGGAAATTACGTAGTGGCTCGAAGGGAGCACACTTAAGGTAAGTAAGGACAAGATTTGAGTCCAATCAGGGCATTATGAAAGCAGAAGGAGGAAAGAGATGAGTAATGCCCTACATAAATCTTTTACCTATAGAGGACTTGAAAAGAGAAGGCTGATCAGGAAGGGGAAGAAAGGCCAAAATGGCCGAAAGATAGCTGTTGCTGGGCCAAAGAAAGAATGAAGAGGAGAACCTCTTAAAGATGGACGGAAAGGGGATCCACAGCCTTTGCTGTGCACCATGCAACAAATCTGTTCCATCTACAGGCATATACTGTTTTTAGTGGAGGGACACCTGGCTGCCAAGATGACATTACAGACTTCAGGAGGAAGGTTGAAAGCTGACAACTGTCGCCGTTCAATCTCGACGCAAGGAGGTGGAGACTGGACAGGTTCGGGGGGAGGACCATCCCCTGCTGCTGCGACAGAAGATCCTTCAGAAGAGGCATTCAGATCGGAGAATCGATGGCCCTACTCAAGAGTTTGGTGTACCAGACTCTTCGTGCCCAGTCCGGAGCCACAAGAATGACTTGTGCCCAGTCACGCTTGATATTCTTCAGTACTCTGGGTAGAAGTGGGACAGGAGGAAAGACATACAGGAGGCGGCAACTCCACTCTCGACGAAAAGCATTACTGAGTGAGAGCCGCCTTGGAAATTCCAACGTGCAGAACTGCTGACATTGCGCGTTCTCTTCGGTGGCAAATAGATCCAACCAACGCTTTTCCCACTTCTGAAAGAGACCTTGCACCACCTCTCAGTAAAGACACCAATCACAATCCATCATGCACCGGAGGCTGAGTTCATCCACTACGGCGCTCAGGGAAGCTGCCAGGTGTTGAACCACCAGCGATATGCCCTGATGTTCCAGCCATGTCCAAAGGCGAAGAGCATCTTGACATAGGGCCCACAACCCCACCCTGCCCAGTTTTTTGCAGTACCACATAGCGGTGGTGTTGTCCATGAACACCTGCACTATTCTTCCTTTGACAGGAGGAAGGAATACCTTCAGTGCCAGATATAACGCCCGGAGCTGCAGAAGGTTGATGTGGAGCCCGGACTCCGCAGGAGACCAGTGACCTCTGATCTCCGTCTCCCATATGGACGCCCCATCCCAGAAGTGATGCATCTGTCACTTTTGTGAACTTTGATTGGGGAACAGAGAGGTATCTGCTGTTGTCCCAATCCTGGTTCGCGAGCCACAACTGCAACTGGCTTAAAGTCCCCTCTGAGATCTGGACAATTTCAGAAAGATTCCCCTGGTGCTGCGCCCGCTGGAACTTCAGGTCCCACTGCAGAGCCTGCATATGTCGTCTGGCATGATCCACCAGCAGGATGCATGAGGCCCAGCAGACTCAGGGTCATTCTCACCGAAATCCGGGACAGAGGCTGAAACATTGGTATCATAGCCCAAATATCTTGGACTCGCTACTCTGGATACTCTGGAGGATAGACCTGAAACTGCACTGTATCCAGAACCGCTCAGATGAAAAGGAGCTCCTAGGAGGGAAGCAGGTGCGACTTCTGCACGTTGGCTGTGTATCCCAGCGAATGCAGGAGGTCCACCGTAGTCGGGAGGTGAGAGGCGACAGCCTGGGGCGAGCCCACCTTCAACAGCCAGTCGTCGAGATAGGGGAAGAAATGATCCCCTGATCTGCGCAGATGAGCTGCGACCACCACCATCACTTTTGTGAACACCCGAGGGGCGCAAGTAAGTCCAAAGGGGAGCACGGTAAACTGAAAATGTTCGTGGCCTACCATGAACAGTAGGTAACTCCAGTGGGCAGGCAAGACGGGGATGTGAAAGTAAGCGTCCTGCAAGTCCAGTGCTACCATCCAGGCTCCAGTGTTGAGGGCAGACAAGACCTGAGCCACGGTTAACTTCTTGAACTTCTCCTTCCAGAGGAAGTGGTTGACGTCCTGAGGTCTAAGATAGGACACAGGCCTTTATTCTTCCTGGGTACCAAGAAGTAGTGGGAGTAGCAATCACGACCTACTCTGGCACAGGGACAGCATTCGATAGCTCCCTTGGCCAAGAGAGATGTAAATTCCTGGCGGGGAAAGGCCAAATGATCCTCTGAAATGCAATGGAATGTTGGTGGCATGGAGAGAGGGGAAGTCTCTATTGGACTATCTGCAAAACCCACCAGTCTGACGTGATTTGCCAGTGTGGGCAGTGATGGCAGATGCTACCATCCCAGGGGCGGACTAGGAAGGTTTGGAGGCTGCTGCAGGGGGGGCTTTGGTGGACTGGCCCACCCACTGGCCCCCAGACCCATGACCCTGGGTCCCACGTCCCCGACCATGCAGAGCCTGGGTAGCTTGTGCAGCCCCATGGCTCTGGGTAGAACGTGCTGTGACACCCCTTCCGTAGCCACAAAAGGGGCGAAAGGCAGACTGCATGGTACGAGAAGTTGTTGCGAGGCCCAAGGACCTGGCCATAGCCCTAGAGTCCTTGAAACGCTCAAGTGCGTTGTCTGCCTTGTCACCAAACAGGCGACAGCCATCAAAGGGCATGTCTAAAAGGGTAGATTGGACATCCCCTGAGAAGCCAGACATTCTCAGCCAGGTGTAGCGCCTCAGGGCTACGGATGTGGAAACCGCTCTACCAGCGAGTCAGCAGTATCCAGCCCACATCGGATGGTGAACTCTGCTGCATCTCGACCCTCAGCAACAGAGCCGGTGACCAAGGTCTGGGCATCCTCCGGGCACTGCGGCAGCACTTGAGCAACCGTATTCCACACTGTGTGTGTAACAGCCCAAGAAACATGTGGTGTTCACCGACCGCAGTCCTAAGCTGGCAGAAGAAAACATATTTTTCCCAAGATGGTGCAGCTTCCTGGATTCCCTATCTGGGTAAGCAGTAGGGAATGCACCCTTTGAGAATGAGGTTGGTCCACCAAGCTCTCAGGGGTAGTGTGTTGGGAGAGGAAAAGTGGGTCGCTCAGGCAGGGCGGTGGTGTCGGGCAATCCTCCTGTCTACAGGAGCCCCTGCTGAAGAACCGGGTTTTAGAATCCAGCGGCGCCAGGGACACGCCCAAAGTCTTCGGGTTCTCCTGTCTTGGCAAACAGAGAAACAGAATACTTCTAGGTGGCGTCAGAAATCAAATTTATTAGCTGCAGCTAGTAACAGTAATCTCAGCAATACAACACGGTGTACAACTCAAGAAACTGTTCAAATTTGTAATGCGAAACATCCCTTTTTATATCCAATATTCACATTACAAATAGACACCCACTGCGCGAAAATTCTGACCAATAGGACACATTTTCTAACTGAGTATCACATTAACAAAAACCCAATTTACAGTAACCCAACCCAAAAGTTAATTATTAGGACTGTCCCAAATTCAATTTCCACAAGCTGGACAAACCCATAATTGAAAGCACTACCCATGTAATGAAAAGTCGTAAGGAAAGAAACAATTCAGATGCTGATTAGGATAAGATATGTGCAAGGAACCTAAAAGTTAATGATATCCTGAACATTGATTAGCAATCTCAGACAACGATCAGCCAGAGAAATTGGCTTTGTGAAGGGTCAGTTTCAGGTGAAGAGGTCAGCGTCCTGCAGTTCACTCACAGGTCAGAAAAGGGCCTGTTTAATGCATACATGAACAATGAGGCCCATGCAACTTTGTTCGTTCGGTTACCTCCACGGCCTACGTGAGGGCAACACAAAAATGGCGTCACGAACAACTCAAACAAAACGGAGTCTGGTTCGAAATCACGGAACCTCAGCCCCTCCTTTTGCCATTACGTAGGCAATAACCTAAACTCACGTCAATCTGAATCCAGATCTATATCTATTCTCATCAGGTCATTAAGGTGTTGCTGTAACATCATCTTATTATCCTTCACTTCTCTCGGGACTGGTCTTCTCACACAAATTGTAGCACAAAGACTACAAATGGCGGGACCACACTGGATGCATAAGCAACACGAGAAAAGGATCGCTAAAGCCATACCAAGGAACATCCGAATCTTCCAGCCCCATTTGGACAGCAGTTCCCAAAACCATTCTATCAATGACCAGTTCCCTTCGTCTACATCTATAGACTCAGCGGACTTATGTAACCTCAAGATGGCTTGGTACACTGTCGGGGCGTTATCTGGTATGAAAACACAGCAACTAGACCCGATCAATTTACATACCCCACCTCTATCTGCAAGTATAATATCTAAAGCAAAGCAGTTCTGTAATGTCATAAGGCGATCCGCTTGAAGCTCAGCTGTAATATTACTAAGAGCACCTGCAGTCTCATCTATAGTGGCCTCGACCACTCTCGTAAGCTGACGAATTGTCCTACCATTAGCCATAGGACCCCAAAAGGGCAGGAAACCCTTAAAGAAGTCTCCAACTTCTTGTGCTGCAGTGTCTTTCACATCGATAACACCTCTACCATATCTTGTCTTATGGTACTTGAAAGCAGCTGTGTACGTAGGGGGAAGCAAAAATGCCACATAACATGTGCCTGAAAAGTCAGAAGGCAACCATGTATATGCTCTATCATAACAAACAAAATACGTGCCTTTGGCTGGCACGAACGGTGGAGATTTCTGGGACGTATAGACATAGGTGTGAACACACACACTCTTACCAAGCTGAGCTCTCAGATTCTGACCATTACCTTGCAGACAAAAATGACCTTGGTGGGGTACAATCCAAATAGGAGGAGACCTTTTCTGTCTCTCTTTCTCTGTCAGACTAATGCTATATCTCGTCTTGTTCCAACCAACATATGCTCGTACCTCATCTTTAGGGATAGCATTATATGCATCAATATCTCTGACCAGATCTACTATTCCCTGTATCAAGGCATTATTATTCGCATTATCTTTGACAGAACGTACAGGAGATGCTTCAATCGCATAGATAAACATTGATTGGAGTGCCCATACTGACCCATTAGGCGAAAAAGGCAAAACCAAATATGGCATTCCCTTATCAGTCGTATGCGGCATAAGACCACATACCCAACAATTCGTGGTATTTACAACCAGCTGATGCTGATGTAACATCTGTATAAACAAATTGTTCACAAATTCTAATCTTCGTGTCTGTTCATGTTCAGGCAACGTATGAAACTCATGTGGGGAAACAGTAGAAAAAGAAAGAGTAGGTTGGGAGGTAGATGCAAGCGTCTGTTGTGAAACATAGATAATCCAACCCACACAAACCAACGTAATGTTCAAAAGCATAAGAAAACACATTATTAAAAAAACATTTGCTACGAACCAATATACACATTTGCACTCTGAAATCAACTCTTTTAACACCCTTGTCGGACTCAAAAGACTCCATCCTCTAACGTGCTGCTCACGGCAATTTTCCTTCTTCACTTAAGTGTGCGTCAAGATCGTACTAACTACCCTAAACCACAGACCTTGTGTCAATACGCGGCTCACCCCTTAAGAACTTATACCATGACCCTGCAGCTGAGTCCGGATGGTGATTCGAAAAAGGAAAAAGGAAAAAAGTCTCTTGATCTGACAAGGTGTAATTCACTACATAAAAAAATCAGATTTATTTGTCCATTTCAAACGTCCTTTTTCGATCTCAGATTGTAGCGCTCTTTGCCAGGCACAGTCTGATCCTTAAAGAGGAGTTCCGGATTCGTCGTGTCGAGTCTCAGAGACGAAGGCACCGCAGCTTGCAGAACATCATCATCCTCGCGTTCCGACTGAGTCCATGCCAAATGTGCATCACTAAAAGGTACGAATCTAGGAACCCTTTCACACTCGGAGTCAGCTATTCCATCCCTCACCCACTTATCATACGGTAAGGGCAACGGAACATTTTTCGTATGGGTGGCATGCACCCAGTTCTTTTTACCAGCTACTCTAACAGCAGTTCTAGTGACCAGCAATACCAAATACGGACCATTCCATCTCGGCTCCAAATTCTTGGATCGCTGAAAATTCTTCGTCAAGATAAAATCACCAGGTTGGATCGTGTGCCCTGGATCTGCAGTAGCTGTCGGCAAACTGTCATAGACCTGTTGGTGGAGAACACGTAATTTAGCAGTCAAGTCATGTAAGTAATCCACCAACATAGGGAACTCAAGGTCACTGTATTTCTTAGGACGAGGCACACCCCAAACATTCGCTGGACGACCAAAAACTATTTCGTATGGGCTAAGTCCCACACGAGAATGCACTGTCGTCCTTGTTGACAAAAGAGCCAACGGCAAGGCATCCGGCCATGTAAGACCAGTGCTCGCTTGAATCTTAGCGAGTTTCAGCTTTAATGTGCCGTTATAGCATTCGACAAGACCTGCTGACTGGGGGTGATTCGCAGCGTGGAACTTCTGATTTATCCCTAATCCAATACACACTTTCTTCATGACTCGACCCACAAATTCACTCCCATTATCCGACCAGACAATTCTCGGCAAACCAAATCTAGGGAAATACTCTTTGAGCAAAACCTTAGCTGTAGACAAGGCAGTATTATCCTTTAGGGGGTAGGCCCCTATCCATCTAGAAAAGGCGCAAACAACCACAAGGACATACTTCAGATTGTTGCATCTCTCCATGTGAATGTAATCTAGCTGTATCACTTCAAATGGATACGTCGGAGGAGCAAAATGACCGGCTGGAGTTGGAGTTCCCTTGCCAGGATTATACTTCAGACAAATCATACAATGCTTCACAACATTCTCAGCACATTTAGGAATTCCAGCATTCTGCCATACTGGAGCCAACAACTTACATATCCCTTTCGAACTGATGTGAGCCATTCCATGCGCCATAGTAACCACTGGGAGCACGTACGCATCAGGCAACAACCATCGCTGGTGTTCTGACAACTCAACCCAACAACCTGTCGAATCCAACATACCCGTACTTTCTCTCCACGTACTCACTTCTTTCTCTGTAGCTTCAGCCTGAATCATCTTCACACTTTCTATTGTGTCTTCACACATTCCACTTTCCACAACCCATCTTGCAGGACCTGCCACATACATACGGCTCATCATGTCTCTCGCCGTTTCCTTCGCAACTTCATCCGCAAACGCATTCCCTCGACCTACATCATCCACAACTTTCTTATGCACACTACACTTCACAATTGCAATCTGCTTTGGGAGAGCAAGAGATTCCAAAAGTTCATTCACTAACTGCCCATGCTGAATTGTTGTGCCATGGGAAGTAAGGAATCCTCTTTCTCTCCACAAACGTCCAAACTATGGGCAACACCAAATGCGTACTGGCTATCGGTATAAACATTCACTCGCTTTCCCTCTGACAATACACACGCTCGTGTCAATGCAATCAACTCTGCTGCTTGCGCAGAATTCTGTGCTATGCGTGCTGTCTCAACAACTGTATGTAAAGTTGTGACGGCATATGCTGCAGTCGTTTCACCATTCGGAAGCTTAAAACACGAACCATGTACCCATAAGGTACCATCAACATTCTCAAAAGGAGTGTCCCTTAGATCAACTCTAGCTTTTGTTTCTTCCTCTGTTCAAAGAAAGCAATCATGCTGTTCTTGAGCATCTGACTCTACAGAAATCGGCAACAACGTAGCTGGATTCAATACATTACATCTTTTGATGTGAACATGGCTAGATAAAAGAGTCAGCTCATAACCTGACAGACGTGCACTAGTAAGGTGCTGTGTCTTGGTCCTGTTCAATAAAGTATCCACTGCATGTGGGACCATCACAATCAACATATTATCCAATACCAAACCAGCAGACTGTCGGATAGAAACAGCCGCTGCCGCTGTAGCTCTCAGACAGCTCAGCAACGCTTTAGCTACCGGATCTAACGTCGCTGAAAAATACACACATGGGCGTTGCTTGTCTCCAAACTGTTGAGTCAACACTGACAATGCACAACCTTCTCTCTCGTGAACATACAAAGTGAAAGGCTTACTGTAGTCCGGAGTACCCAAATTAACATTAGCAGCAACTGCCTCTCTCCATACAGGGGGAACTTCTCTCATAGGATACTGCTTCACTTTCCTCCTAACAGAAGGATCAGGTTCATACAAGGTCTGAGGCGGTAATCTAGACCTGAAAACAAGTATCGTCTCCACGGCATCTGTAACATCAGATTCCACTATCGTCCCTTTGGCAAATTCTGACTGAACATCAAGCACTTCCTGCGGAATCGGACCCAACTAATTTTCTTCCCATTCCTGCCGCAGAAAAGCAAACATCACATCAAAAACATACCTTTGCTTAGGCGGCTCCCACTGAAAGAAAACATCCATAACTGCTGGCAAATTATACCTGGAAGCATTTAAAATCCATCTACGAGCCAACAGATACAACACTGCTCGCTCTTCGGAACTAGGAAGCTGACTACGACTCTGCTTACGTTCCGAAACAGGGGTCATACTCAGTGGCAAAAACAATGGAGACAACAGATTAACAACAGTTTCCGTCATTCGTATTCGAGCAGAAGGAGAAGAAGTAGGCGTAAAAACAGGAAAGTTATAATCTTGAGACAAAGTAGGAACAAGAGCAGTAGGAGTCTGAGATGCGGAAGCAGAAGGCAAAGGAGTTTGAGGCAAAGCTGGAAGCAAAGCTTGCGACCCTAGAGTGGGTTGCGTAGTAGGAGACAAAACCATCTGTGGAGCACCGGGTGGCTGAACAACAGCAGGAGGTTGAACAACAAAGGGTAGAACAACCGGGGGTAATGGAGGCGCAGTAGCACTCTGCACATAAGGAGGTGGCAATCTCAGTAAATGAGACATCAAAGGATCTTTTTCAGGGTCTTCCGTCACTTTCGGAGGAGAAGACGGCAAGGCCGGATAACATTTATCTATGGCCATGCAACGCTGTCTATCTAAAACTTCACACACTCGATCTTCCTCATCTATCTTAAACTTCCTAGCAGCTTGTAGTACTGACATATTCTTATCTTTCCTATCTCTCTTTGCTTGCTTAATTTCTCGTTGTTTGGCTTCATTTCGGCAAAGGCGGAAAGAGTCAAACATTGCCGGCCGGGCTTTCTTCTTAAATAGCGCAACTTCCAGATTATCTAAAATATTTAAATCGAAACTACCATGTTGGTGCCATCGTAAAACACCATCTTTTTTAGTATAGCGGACCCACACTTCATTATAAGTGATAGGACCCACTCCGTGTTTTGAATAGAGCTCATAAGTTGGAGTTCCAAACGGAGGTATCAGACATGAATCCTCCAATCGGGAATCCCTGTTGCAACCACAACTAAACCATTTCCTAATTTTGCTAAGACCAGGCATCTTATAGCTCACTAATCTAGCTTCAAACTTCAAGGGGTTATCAACTATCGATACACTCGTAAATATACGTGCCCCTCGGCTTCGATTTTTGCAAAAATCAAATCAAACAAAACCAAGAACCACAACAAAGTCGTGGGAGCGACCCACTTATACTTAACCAAATATCTGTCACGCCACCAGAAGACCATCTATCGTCTCGCTCTACAAAGGATCAATCAAGGGTCCAAGACAGGGCGACAGTCAGGGCAGCAGTCCTTTGTAGACGTTGGAAAGCGGGAGGCCTCGCAGAAAAGACCTTCGGTCCACGTCGACATGCAGGGGTCAATGAAGTGGCAGCCTTCCTCCAGAATTTCCTTACGTGGCTCCTCACGATCCTCGGGCTTGGACCGGTACCGCTGAAGTCACCCCACGTTGGGCGCCAACTGAAGAACCGGGTTTTAGAACCCAGCAGCGCCAGGGACACGCCCAAAGTCTTCGGGTTCTCCTGTCTTGGCAAACAGAGACCCGGAATACTTCTAGGTGGCGTCAGAGATCAAATTTATTAGATGCAGCTAGTAACAGTAATCTCATTAATACAACACGGTGTACAACTCAAGAAACTGTTCAAATTTGTAAGGCGAAACATCCCTTTTTATACCCAATATTCACATTACAAATGGACACCCACTGCGCAAAATTCGGACCAATAGGACACATTTTCTAACTGAGTATCACATTAACAAAAACCCAATTTACAGTAACCCAACCCAAAAGTTAATTATTAGGACTGTCCCAAATTCAATTTCCACAAGCCGGACAAACCCATAATTGAAAGCACTACCCATGTGATGAAAAGTCGTAAGGAAAGAAACAATTCAGATGCTGATTAGGATAAGATATGTGCAAGGAAACTAAAAGTTAACGATATCCTGAACATTGATTGGCAATCTCAGACAACGATTAGCCAGAGAAATTGGCTTCGTGAAGGGTCAGTATTAGGTGAAGAGGTCAGCGTCCTGCAGTTCAATAACAAGTCAGAAAAGGGCCTGTTTAATGCATACATGAACAATGAGGCCCATGCAATTTTGTTCGTTCGGTTACCTCCACGGCCTACGTGAGGGCAACACAAAAATGGCGTCACGAACAACTCAAACAAAATGGAGTCTGGTTCGAAATCACGGAACCTCACTGCGCTGGGCTTGGACCAAGTGCCCAGAAGGATGTCAGTGAGGGCCTCATTAAAAGACAGCATGGGCTCCGAAGAGGCTACTGCCGGCTGAAGCACCTCAGTCAGGAGGTTTGTCTTGACAGCCACCATAGGAAGCTCAAGGCCCAAGGCCTCGGCCTCCCTACACAACACCACAGCAAAGGAGGCTCTATCCTCCGTAGCCACGGTAGGGGTAGGGGGAGAAAGCATACCAAGGTCTGGGGAGGTATCCAGACCACAGGCATCACCCAACTCCTCTTGCCAGTGCAGCTCCTAAAGTTGGTCGACGTTGGTCTGGCACCGTGTCCATGTCGGGAGTATAGCTGGGGTCGATGCTGTTTGGACCACAGCTGGCGTTGGGGGCGTCACCACTAGAATTGGCACCCGGGAAGGTACCTGTTGCAAAATATATATGAATATCCATATAAATTCACATGTATACACTTCAAAAGATATCATGCTTAGATATATCACAGTGACAAGAGGCATGGAGTTCCAAAGGGCTTCCTATCTGACCTTGACTGGACAAGCTTTTACAAGCTATTCTGTACCTCCCTAGAGGTCACTTTGCCTGGCCTGACTACATGATATTTCTTTTTCTGGTTTGTGCAAGTTGCTTATACAGTGCCAAGCCAGCATTTCTGGTCTCCCCATATATGGCTGTTTATAATTTGCATGGTGCAGACATTGCACATCCATGTTAGCCATATTTGTCTTGGTGCCTTATTCTAGTTCCGCTGACATAGCATTACTCAATGTATATAGCACCTAGAAAACTGTCACTCTGAGAAGAAGTAGTATGAGAGCCCCTAAGGCTGGAGACCTAACTTCTTCCTTGCTAATTAGCAATGATGCATGCTTTTGGTACCAATAAATACATTTCACTCTGTTTCTGAGCATGCCTGCTATGTCTGGTGAGTTTCATTCAATTACTCCTGGGAGGGTGCCAGTATTTCCCCATCAGTACCATGAGGTGGACCAGGCCTGGATCCTTGGGTTCACAAAAAAAGAATCCTGTCTCTGAAAAAGTACTCCCAGCACAACAAAAAAAAATTAAATAATCAAAACAATATGCAGGATAAACAGCTCTTGAAAACCACCAGCGTGAATAATGGAGTAACTGCACTGTTTTCAACCTCGTTAACTGACATAGCTCCAGGATCTAACATTACAAATAAAGTGCCGGAAGAACCAATATCTTCAATCCCTATTGAAGACACAGAGTCTATTGATTCTGCTGGAAACTTCTATTCCATGACAGACTTGTCTCAAGCACTAGACTCTGACAGTGTAGAGGGAGAAAGAGAACTGAGCGACACTGAAAAATCGCTATCTGAGTCTGGACAAGACTTAAGAAACGCCATTATTAGTGATGATGAATCTGAGAATGAAGACTCATTAAGTAGGCCAGAGTGGGGGGCCGATGAGAACTCAATGCTTACTATACAAGCTAGCAATGGGCGCCCCTCTGTGGCAGGATCAAGATCAAGCCAAGCCTTAGGAGAAGCAGACACACCAGAAGTTACTTTAGATGTTCTATACCAAGTTATGCTCCAGCATAGGGAAGAAACTAGAACGGAGAATCTTCGGTTACAAGGAGCAGTGAGAAAAGTGCAAAACAACCTAAGGAAAGTAATTAAGGCATCCAATTAAACTATTGCTAGAGTAACAGAAACAGAAAACAGGATATCAGTAATTGAAGACTCTGTGGCTGAGCAGAAAACCCAGATAACGGCAATGGAAGGAATAAAGGAAGAGATTAATTGGAAGCTCGTGGATTTAGAAAACAGATCACGATGTAATAATTTCCGAATTCTAGATATACCAGAGGGGAATGAGGGGACAAATGTTTGTCAATATGTGATGGAATTATCTACAGAGGCCTTTCCTGAGCTAAGTCAGTGGAAATGGGAAACTGAGATTCAGAGGGCCCACAGATTCCCATTTCAAAAGAATGTTCGACAAGATGCAAAGCGTAATCCACGGGCGATTCTAATTTCTCTTAATAATTTTTTGGCAAGAGAAGCCCTTTATGATTGGGCAAGACCTAACAGGAAGCGCAAGGGGAAGGGCGTGGAATTTATTGCCATACCACTGTTCAATTGCGCTGGCAACTTCGTCAGCTTATTCCTCTTTACCAAGCTAAAAGTGCTCAAGCTTTTCTCCTGAATCCGGCTAAACTCAGAGTAATATATAAGGAACGCTCTTATTTTTTGACATCCGAAAAGGCTGCAAAAGAACTCTTGGCCTCTTTCTGAGAAAGTTTATATTTTGAAAGGATATTGAAATGATCTAAGAGGGTTTAACTGGTTCAATTGGTTTAATCCGTGTCATGATGTGATGTGATCGAGGTTACCTTTTCACTATATCTTTTTTTAATTTTTTTATTTTGTACTTTCTTCAACTTTGTCTCTTCTTGCTTGCTCTTGACTTTAAGACCGACCAGTGCCCCTTTGTCTTCTATGATGAACTACAATCATGTAATGGTTGGTATATAAAGAAGATTAAGGATAGATGATAGAGATGAGCCAAGAGACTCGAGTCATTCAGCGCAACTCATGTCATCACTTTTAGGGACCAGGCCTGGATCCTTGGTGCCCTGCGGCGCCAGGGCCAGGGCCGCCGGCATTGACGGCCTAGGGCCCCCAACCTAGTCCGTGGGGCCTGAAGGTGCACCTACGGAGTCGGGCTGCCCAAAGATGTTGTGCAGCGCTTCGGAAAATTGACAAAGCTGGGCAGGGTGAGTTTCATTCAGTACCATGAGGTGGGCCAGCACCGATCCGGATCCAGGCCTGGATCCTTGGGGACCTTGTGGCGCCACGGCCAGGGCCGCCGGCATTGAAGGCCTAGGGCCCCCAGCATAGTCCGTGGGGCCTGAAGGTGCGCCTGCGGAGACGGGCTGCCCAAAGATGTCGTGCAGCGCTTCGGAAAATTGACAAAGCTGGGCAGGGGATGATCTGGCTCCGGCAAAGGGAGGGAAGCGCGCAGCTGTCCCAGCTGGCTCAGAGGAAGGAGCGGGGTCCCACATCGCGTCGGCCAACGTACGGGAAGAAGGAGAGACGATGCTTCTTTGACTTCTTCTTGCGCTTCGACTTACCCGAGGAGTGCAAAGACTCTCGAGGACGAGGGGTGATGGCTTCCCGACATTCCCCTCGAACAGGACCTCGAACAGTGCGGAGCAGACTGCAGTGCCTCCAAAAGCTTTCGGGACTGCTCCTGCAAAGACTTCAGGTTCAGGACCCGGCAGTCAGAGCACAACTTTGGGTCGTGGTCACGCTCCAGGCATCAAAGGCACACGAGGTGCGGATCGGTAACTGACATCAACTTGTGACAGAAGTCACAGGGCTTGAAACCGAGCAGACGGCTGGACATCCCTCGTGCACCAGGAGTCAAAGACTCAAAAGACATCGAAAAACAGTTGAAAAAAGTTAGTCAAAAAGTGACTAAGGGGCAAGCTCTCTCCAGATCTGCGCTGGCTGGTGCGGAAAAAGAAAGAACTGATGTCAACGCTCAGGGGAGATGTCTAAGTACACACTGCGACGTCATCCATGTGACCACGATGCAGACGACGGGCGCCGAGTCAAACGACCCTACTTACCGATGCGCAGGGGTATGGCTAAGAAAAAATTTCTCTGGATCCAGTCTGAACCCTGGGGGTAATTCTAAGGTAAGGAATCTATAACTAATGGTCTCTTTCAGATAATAAATTTAGTTTAAACACAGCATTACCTAAACAGTGAAATAGGCGATACAACGTTGGTCGGAATAGATCTTGACACTATGTCCATAGATCAGTTAAGGGATCTGTGTTGGGAGAGAGGGTGAATGCCTTAAAGGGATGAGGATAGAGAGATTCCTGTAGTATTTGTTAAGCACCAGTTATAAAAACTGTACAGGAGGGAAGGAACTGTGAAGGACCCTACATAGGGTACTTTGGTAGGAACAGAGGGAGGGAATGCTGTATTGACAGACTCTCTCAGCCCCTTAGCGTATGCTTTGCCTAGACAACCTCCAACAGTGTCCACAGATTTGCACATCGCCGTATCTCCAGTTCCAAAGGAACCACTGTCAACAATTCAAGGAGTTTGAGACCAAGAACTTTCAGCTGGCTTGCCAAAAAGCTACAGCTTATGAAGAGGAGAAGGCCAGAGAGTTTGAAGGGGAGAAGTTGCGATTAGCTTTCCAGGAACAAGACAACAGGTGGCAGAAGAGACAGGAAGAACATATCCGAGAGGAAATAAAAAGGGAGAGAGAGGAGGGGAAAGGGAAAACGAAAGGCAAGAGAAAGAAAGGGAATTGGGGGTGGGAGGAGAGGTGGAGAGAGAGAGAGAGAAAGAGCTAGAGAGAGCGCTAGGCTAGCCATAGAGAAAAAGAAACACATGATGGCAGCTGAGACAGATATATCGGGAAAGGTGATACCCCCTCCATGTCACCAGGATTTCCTGCGAAACGTTACAAAAGAACTTGTGAACATGTATGTGAATAAGCCAGGCTATTTTGGAATGGTTTGAAAGTTGTGATTTAACTTGTAAAGCGCACGCTTTGAATGATGTGTCTAAGGCAACTGCTTCAATGAGGGGCTTGCCTATAGAAAGTACTGCAGTCATTATCATAATGCCTGTAGCTGGTCAGATGATCTATGAGCAAATGATCAAGATCTAATGAGATGGTTTGTGCTGAAGCCAGATCAGGACCTTCAGAGATTCAAAGAAAGCAAATAGTGCTCCAGGTGAGAATTGGAATAATGGTGTGTTGCGTGATCAGAACAAGTGGGTAAAAGGGAAGGAGGATAAGGATTTTCATGCCCTGTAACAACAGATGGTAACATAGTGATTCGGAGAGAAGTGCACTTCCCGCCTTAGGCAATACTTGTCTGAGATGACAGAAATGGATTCAGAGAAAGTTGAAACTTTTTTTATATTTTAGCTCACGAATGGTCACCCTTCTGCTTTACTTCTGCACAAAGTCTAATGTATCTCTATGTGCCTTTTTGATAAACCCATCTATTTAGTACTATACGTCTCTGTAAAAGCAAACAGATTAAATCAATCTTAGATGTTTCAAATATGGAACTATCTACAGGGGGGGTGGGGGGACGAGCGCGATGGGTTGCAGGGGAGGGAAGGGGAATAAAAAATAAATAAACTTACCTTGAGGCCGGGTCCTGCATCTCTGCTCCTGCTCTCCAGTCTCCGACTCCAGGAACAGGAAGCAGGCAGTCTGGCTCCCTCTCCTAAGCCAATCACAACGCTGCATTGTAATGTTGTTATTGGTCTGAGCGCCGTGATACGGCAATCAGCCAGGGGATGCAGGGGTGGGCATATTCTCCATGCAGGCTGTAATGCAGCCTGCATAGAGAATGGCTAAAGTGTGCATGATTGGATTGGGCAACCCAAGAGGGCCGACCAAACAGTCATTGATCACTTAGGAGTGGGCAAACCACTCCTCCCATGCTCTGAGAGCAGAACAGCCCCTCCCACAAAGCAGCAGCACACAAAGCATAAAATGAGAATGACTCGAAGTTATTATAATTTTATGTTTCTACTTGGCTCTGCTTAAAAGCAGTGGGGCGACGCTCCTCCCCCATAGCGGAGGAGCCACCACGGCAAACATCAAAGAAGAACAGTATGGTTGATCATGGAAAAGTGAAAACAAAAGAACACGGTGGACAGGGGGATCTAAGAGAGGATTATCAGCGAGGGTGGAAGACATTGTAGGGGAGCCAAGGATCTGTATGTAGTGATGGTAATTATGTAATGAATACAAACGTTTTTCATTACAGTACTCCTTAGATTAATAATTTTTTATGCTTAAGATATAGCACTCATTTCTGAAACAATCCTCCCTTGGGTTTACAGGGCTCTCTTTTACTGATTATAATAAATGGTTTGTTAACATGGTCAACAACATTTTATGATCTCACTCTAAGTATGGTTTTCTCGTGGACCGGCATATGCAAAGGTGTCCAGACAAGTGTCGCTCAACCTCACAGCTGGAGCTGAAAAGGCTTGACAGGAAGGTGCAATAGCTGCCGAATAATTCCACTAAATAACCATATGACTCTGGCGCAGAGGACCTAGTGAGACAGTCCATCAGGTAAACAGGATAACTTTACCTTCCTGGTGCTTTCACCCTACCCACATGCCACCCTTATTATTACCTTGTGGGTACCTGTCAACCTAGATCGACTGGAAACCGCTTCTGATATACATTGGGCGCCTAGAACCATGAATTTATACTTGCATCATACAAGGTTATGCTGCGGTGCACAATTCTTTATTTCTATAGTTACTTTATTTTATATAGGGATTATACAAATACTGGCTGAAATGCTGGATGAAGAATATTGAAAATAAAAGAGAATCTCCAAGCTAGAAGTAACATAGCCACCATGTTGTTAGCTTTATCCCACTCTTACAACTTGGATGTTTTCTATTCTTAGCTTTGGGCACGATTCCATAACAGAAAGAAATAGAGGAGAGAAGGTGGCATCAGAAAAGCTTAATGTGTACACAAAGATAAACTTCAGAAGCATCTGGCCATACACCACTTTGGGAGAAAGGCTCTGCAGTACAAAGCCTGCTAATGCATGCTTCTATCCCATGCAGCTGCCCTGCACATGCAGGGCAATGCCTTAGCTCAGGTACAGTGTGCAGTAATCCTGGGCGGATGATCTGTCTTGACACTTGCATAGCAGAGGGAGATGCAGCACTTAGATAATTTGCAAGGGGTAGCCTGAGATGCAGTTCATATGCAAAAGAAACAATTGATGGACGGAATGCTGGACAATGCAAACATTCAGCCCCAGTCACAAGGATCTGGGTTAAATCCACCACTCTTTTGCTCACCACACCACCCCAGTTTGGACCCAGCCATATGCAAATAAGTCTTGACCCTGGTCCTTGTGGGAAAAGTCCAGCCCGAACAGCCAAGCTAGGTCCTCCCTGGACCGGAAACATGCATCCTGGAACCGGTTTCAGTGATGCTGTTCAGCTAGCATCATCGCCACCATAATTATCAAGTAGTAAATCTGTAGGATGCCGAGCCCGGCTTCTCTGCATATGTAATTGAAGAGCACCAGTGACAACCAGATTCTGAAGCTTTTTAAGCTAAGGAAGACCATTGGCACAGGAACAAACATGGTTAGACCAGCGGTAGAAGTGGGCGGGATCAGAAGGGGACGGCGTGCCCCTACTTAAAAAAAATATTTGAGTCTGTTCCCCTACTTCTGTCTTTCAAAAAAGCATCCTGGGATGGCAAGAATAGTTCTACTTTAAAACGATAACTTTTTAATTCATCTTCCAGGGGCTGCTCGCACTTCTCTTGAACTCCAGAGGCTGCAGCAGCCCCTGCCTGAGCTCTCACAGGCTGTGGGCTGGCCCATTGTCATTCCGATTAAGGCTGATTACCCCTTTCGAATGACAGTGCGCCTGCCCTCTGCCTTTAGCATGGCAGGAGAATTAAGGGGCAAGAGAAGTGACGGGGCAGGAGCAGTGACGGGGTTGAAGAGGCGACAGGAAAGGAGAAGTGATGGGGCAGGAGAGGTGACCGGGCAGGAGAAGTAACAGGCAGGAGAAGTGACGGGACAGGAGAAGTGACGGGGCAGGAGAAGTGACGGGGCAGGAGAAGTGACGGGACAGGAGTAGTGACAGCGTAGAAGAGGCGACAGGAAAGGAGAAGTGATGGGGCAGGACAGGTGATGGGGCTGGAGAGGTGACCGGGCAAGAGAAGTAACAGGCAGGAAATGTGATAGGGCAGGAAAAGTGAGAGGGTCGGAGAGATGACGGGACAGGAGAGGTGACAGGGCAGGAGAGGCGACAGGAAAGGAGAGGTGATGGGGCAGAAGATGTGACCAGGCAGGAGAAGTAACGGGCAGAAGAAGTGACGGGGCAGGAGAAGTGACCAGGAAGGAGCGGTGACGGGACAGGAGAGGCGACAGAAAAGGAGAGGTGACGGGGCAGGAGAGGTGACGGGGCAGGAGAAGTGATGGGGCAGGAGAAGTGATGGGGCAGGAGAAGTGACAGGGCAGGAGAAGTGACAGGGCAGGAGAAGTGACGGGGCAGGAGCGGTAACCAGGCAGGTGCAGTGAACGGGGTAGAAGAGGTGACAGGAAAGGAGAGGTGATGGGGCTGGAGAGGTGACCGGGCAAGAGAAGTAACAGGCAGGAAATGTGATGGGACAGGAAAAGTTAGAGGGTCGGAGAGATGACGGGGCAAGAGAGGTGACAGGGCAGGAGTAGTGACGTAACAAGAGAGGCGACGGGACAGGAGAGGTGACGGGGCAGGAGAGGCGACAGGAAATGAGAGGTGATAGGGCAGAAGAGGTGACCAGGCAGGAGAAGTAACGGGCAGAAGAAGTGACAGGGCAGAAGAAGTGACGGGGCAGGAGAAGTGATGGGGCAGGAGCGAAGATGGGGCAGGAGAGGCGACAGGAAAGCAGAGGTGACAGGGCAGGAGAAGTGACGGGGCAGGAGCGGTGACGGGGCAGGAGCGGTGATTAAGCATGAGCAGGAGCGGTAACCGGGCATGAGCAGGAGCGGTAACCGGGCAGGTGCAGTGAACGGATAGGAGCAATGAACGGGACAGGAGAAGTGATGGGACAGGAGGGGTGATCAGGCAGGAGTGCTGACCAGACAGGAGCAGTGCATACCCAGACAGGAGCAGTGAATGGGCAGGAGCAGTGAATGGGCAGGAGAAGTGATATGGCAGGAGAAGTGATAGGGCAGGAGAAGTGATAGGGCAGGAAAAGTGACGGGGCGGGAAAAGTGACGGGGCGGGAAAAGTGACGGGGCAGGAAAAGTGACGGGGCAGGAAAAGTGACGGGGCAGGAAAAGTGACGGGGCAGGAAAAGTGATGGGGCAGGGTCAGGAGCAGTGACGGGGCAGGAGCAGGTCCGCGGCAGGAGAGGCAACAGGAAAGGAGAGGTAACTGGGCAGGAGAGATAACTGGGAGGGGGGAACTGGGCAGGAGAGGAGAGGTAACTGGGCAGGAGAGGAGAGGTAACTGAGCAGGAGAGGAGAGGTAACTGGGCAGGAGAGGTGACTGGGCACGAGAGGTGACCGGGCAAGAGAAGTAACAGGCAGGAGATGTGATGGGGCAGGAAAAGTGAGAGGGTCGGAGAGATGACTGGGCAGGAGAGGTGACAGGGCAGGAGAGGCGACAGGAAAGGAGAGGTGATGGGGCAGGAGATGTGACCAGGCAGGAGAAGTAACGGGCAGAAGAAGTGACGGGGTAGTGGAAGTGACCGGGAAGGAGCGGTGATGGGACAAAAGAGGTGACAGAAAAGGAGAGGTGACGGGGCAGGAGAAGTGATGGGGCAGGAGAAGTGACGGGGCAGGAGAAGTAATCAGGCAGGTGCAGTGAACGGATAGGGGCAGTGAACGGATAGAGCAGTGAACGGGGCAGGAGAACTGATGGAACAGGAGAAGTGATGGGGCAGGAGGGGTGATTGGGCAGGATCAGTGAATGGGCAGGAGGGGTGACGGGGCATGAAAAGTGATGGGGCAGGAAACGTGATGGGGCAGGAGCAGTGACGGGGCAGGAGAGGCAACAGGAAAGGAGAGGTGACTGGGCAGGAGTAGTGACCGGGCAGGGGTGGTGACCGGGCAGGAGTAGTGACCGGGCAGAAGTAGTGATGGGGCAGGAGAAGTGACGGGGCAGGAGAGGTGACTGGGCAGAAGCAGTGATTAGGCATGAGCAGGAGCAGTGACTGGGCAGGAGCGGTGAACGGACAGGAGTGGTGAACGGACAGGAGCGGTTGAACGGACAGGAGCGGTGAACAAAAAAACGATGGATTTAGGGCCAGATCTCTGTACTGGGGTAAATGTATGATATTGTTCTGCATTCTGCCCATCAGTTGTTCTTTTTGCTTTTGTCACCCCAAGTGGGACGGGTATGCCAGATGGGGCTCCCGTGCTCTCCATGCCACTGGAATCAAGCTATCCTGGCTGATGAGGGCTGAAAGCCCGAAACCGGTCCTAGGATGCTTGTTTCCAGTCCAGGGAGGACCTGGCCTGGCAGTTCGGGCTCGAATGTTCCCATTGGGCGCGGGATCAAGACTGATTTGCATATGGCTGGGTCCAAACTGGAATGACACGGTGAGCAAAAAAACGATGGATTTAGGCCCAGGTCGCTGTACTGGGTTGAATGTATGACCTTGTTCTGCATTCTGTCCACCAGTTATTCTTTTTGCTATATTATTGTTGAGCAGCTAGTTGGCTGACATGAATATGAAGGAGCCTTTGTGGGTTTCCTCGAGTCTAGATTCTCCTGAAGAGTCCCTTTCTCTTCTGAGCCATGCTTAACACATGTGTACAGGAGGAGCCCTGTATTCATGTCCTCAATGTTTGAGACAAAAAATACTCATGGATTTCTGAACAATGAGAGTAAAAGCATTAAGGTAACATGTTGTTCCTGCTTATATTTTGCACGCTTTACATAAACCTGTATTCCCTATGAGTGTTTGATTTTTTCTGAATTAAACCTCAAATAAACGTGTTTATCCATTGTTTGAATTAAATAACATTATAAGCTGTAAATGGTCAGTGAAATGCTAAACATACTATAAATTGGTATGTTTTGCTATTTCTAGCCACACCCCTGACTCCACCCACTGATCCAATCTTCGGTTATTCCCGCCCCCTGTTTCTCCATCCACAATTCCCCTACTTTTTTCCCCACTTCGACCACTGGGTTGGACAGATGTTCCTTGAAGTGAAATTCTGTTAACGCTTTAAAAACAAAAAGGGGCGCAGTTGGAAAGTCATCATGTCTGGTTGCAACACATTGAATGGCGCAGAGCACTAATGCACCTTTCAGGCATGAAAGCAATTAGGACCGAGGGGCCTGATGTAGGAAACCCTGCTTATACGATTTGGTAATTCCGATCATTTCAGTGTTGCCCGACTTCACTGGGTGTTCCTGCTTAAAACCGGTTTCAACCTATAGATTCGAACGAGTATGACCCGCCCGCTCCATCTATATTTACTTTATACCTCTCCTCACTTTGCTCAAACAGCGTGACACACTGCCTGTATACTTTACCTTTCCTCCTCTTTTATTGTTCTTGTAAAATGCACATCCGCCACACCATCACATAGAGGGATATAATTTTGAAACGGTGTGTTGCATTCCGGGTCTCCTTTAATACTTGGCACCTAGTTACCATCTGCTTGCACTAGGTCATAAACTGCATGTGCAAAACACCCTTTCTGTGAATATTCACTAATTGCCAGTGCTTTGTACATATCATTGCAAACTGCTATTTGGAAATCACCATTTCCTATTCACAAAGCAAGTACTAAATTGGTAAAGATTCAGATTGCTGTGCTAAATTACCAAAAACACAATTTCACGTTTTTGTCTATAGCAGCTAGCTATTTTGCACTCGCGACTGTTTACCAAATTGCAAAATGTTGGCACATCAGGAACAAAGTCTTTAACAAAAGAATCTTCATGTCATAAGTAACCATAACACTGATGTAATAGTCTAGCCAGGTTATGAATCAAGTCCAGACTGATCGGCCAACTGACAAGTCAAAATTGATGTAATATGCCATTGTGGTGACTTCTTGCCACCTCGTTGGTAGTACAATAGGCTTCTTCTGTCTGTTCCTGTGGCACCAATGGCCATAAGGTAGTGTTTACTGTCTCTTTCTACCAGATAGCTTCTGAAAGGGTTACATCATCAAACAGGAAGAAAAGCAGGTTCTTTTTAAGCAAAACCAGCAATGAAAAATCCCAGCCACTTCCTTGTGAATTGTAGTCTGGTGAAACATTCTTAGGCAACTACAAGAGATACTGTATTCTGAGAGGATGCCACTAAATCCTCAAGAACCAGTTAATAAAAGTGAGGCAATAGTAAGGATGCAGAAACTTCACTTTCTGAGTGTCTTGCAAGTCTGTCACCTTGATATGTTTTCTGAAACGTATTCAGAATTCCGCCTGCGCTTTGGGATCTCTAGACCTTTTGGCAGACGCAACATACGACCATGAGACAGAGAACTCAGTGGACTGTAGCCACGTGCCACCTGAGCATTACATGAGGGTGATGGGGCAAAGATCAGTCCGATGAGACTCAAAGGAGTACTTGTCATTTATCCTCCTCTCCAAACCTCCTTTCACCATGAAGACCTACTCAAGAATACATACTAAGAATCTACTTTTATGGCTTTAATAAAATCAAACTCCCATTCTAGTACATACAATGTGTCTAGTCTTCAATATAAAAACAAACAAAATAGCGGCAACAATAGAAGCTAATAAACAGAATATTAGGAGAGTGTGCTACATTAGAACTATAGACTATCTGTGCTCCATCCTTTCCTTCTTGCCTCTCACTAAGCTAATCACCAAAAGGAGCCTATCTTACCGGAACAACAGAGTTACTCTTTGCAACGAAGACACCTCTTGTTTCTCTCTCTCTGCATCAACAGCTCAATGTACCCATCTTTGATTTCAGAAAAGGTGTTTACAGCTTTTGTCTGCACTGCCTCTCAGCTTGTAGTGTGTTTATCTAGGGACCTGTATCGATACTCCTATTTCTGACTCTTGCCCAGTTATAAATCACTAATATCCATACAACGGCACAGAAACCCGTTTCATAAATCAGTCATAGCGCATGCTGTCACATTAAGCAAGCACTATTCCTCCAGCCCCCTAGAAAGCACACCGAGTTCTAAAACAAATCCAAGCCTCGAGCAACCTGGGAAATCCCCGCCTGCCATGTTTTGATTTAGTCCAAGAACTCCTGTAAAGCACTGCAAGAACGCTCAGTTCTTAGTGACATCCTTATTGACGTCTTATGTCCATCCTTACGTCAAACCCAGCACCTCTCAGGTATAAATATACCAACGCTGTCCTAAGCAGAGACACGGTGGTGATGAACCTGGAGCAGTGACTACTTGCCGGAGAGCCCAGCTGATGCGAGAGCCCACGGACGCTGCCCCTCCCCCTTTGACGCGCTGAGGAAGACGCTGTCTTTTCTCTTACCGAGAAATCCAGCCTCCAGCGTTTCCAGCCCACCTTCGCGGGTGACTGGGATACCGATTCCTGAGAAAGAGATACCAGACCTCCAGCCTTCTAAATCCCAGGTACTGAACTGACTAAACCCTTATAGAGAATTCTTGAGTCAGATTCTTGGCAAACCAACTTAACTTAAACTGCTACTTACTTACTTACTCCCTCCCATGTATTAGGCTTAGGTCAGGTACACCCGGGTAGGCGTAGTTAGAAGCACCAGTTGAGTACGATTAGTCAATGTATATATGTATGTATATCTTTTATCCATTTTAAAGTATCATATGGCTAAGAAACCATATCAATGCTTTTACAGTATTATTTCATAATCCTGCTTTTACTGTATGCACTTTACTTAACTACAAGTATTGCAATTGTAGCGATTCATTTCTCTTGTATGAGAAAAGAGACTGATCAATAAATAACACCTTTTATTGAAAACGCCCGTCTCTCCTTTTCTCTGCAATCTGGTGAAACTAAGTATGCACGTATTGACTGAGTAAAATAGCTGTCTTTTGTTTTCACACGACTCTAGAGATATACTCTTGATCAGGGAGAGCAAAGTTGTCATGTTCTATGGTTGTCAGAAACTAAATCCCTTCTTGTCTATCCAGGGAGGTTAAAATCCTCCTCGCTTATTCGAGAAAGTTTCTAGTGAACTCTGAGCTAGCTGGCACACAAAACTTAAGTCTAATATCATCAGTAGAAGACCTAGTTAACCTCAGTCCTACGTCTATACTATTGAAGATATTATTCCAATACGCAGAGCCTATTGGGAATATAGGAGCTACACTACATGGCGCCCAACGGTTTGATAAGGCGATAAATCTAACGCAAGACATTAGAGTAACTCAGTTGTGCTTTTTCACACAGACCCTTTCTCCCGTAAATACTCCAAAGACGTCTGGAGTGGGTCAAAGGTTAAAATCCGTCAGAACTTAGTAGAAAGAGATTTCTATGTATAGTTTTTTGGTTTATTCAACGTTGAAGGATACAGTGTTCCAAAATATTGTGCACCTAATCTTTGTTTCCTTGAAAACCTGATCTGCAACAAAAAACCTTCTTGTCAGTAAAATGTCAGACAATGAAGAAGAAAGGGAGGCAGCTAGAATAGCAGCTCAACTCCTAGCGGATGACACAAGTCTCCTACAGCAAGACCCGGGTGCAATACTCATCCCGGTCAGCATAAGAAAAACTATAACTCTTAAGCTAATAGAAAATGGACTAACATCAAGAGGTGGTACAGTCATATTCGTAATTGAGGCACATGAATATCGGCAGACAGAGGTATTCTATTCATGGATAAACTTTCCAGCAGCAAACGCTGTCACACATGAGTTCCACTATTACAGAATAGAGGAACCACCGGACGAGTACACTCCTTTCGAGGAGGTGGAAATCCCATTAAAATACCAAGAGCACCTGCTCTGGTTTAAAGGCGCCCTAAAACATAATATTCACACCACAGAACATACAGTCATGTCTAGGTAAAGTACCCGCAAAACGGGAACAAATTCCATTCTGGTTAGCACAAAAAATCACTCAAATAGAGGCGGTATTTCCGGATACTACCCCTACTGAGAAACACAGAATTCTGACTATCTGTCTTCCAATGGGGATCGCACCACATGTGGAGGACTGTGACACTTGGGGCACAGTCTTTGCTTCCATTTACACAAAAACACATGGTGTTGCGTCCATGGCGGTAATACCAGACGTACTAAGACCGATTCAAAATGAATACGGTCCAGAACCTGCCTTAACTCTGGGTATGAAATTACTGAAAGACTTCAAGCAGGTCTCGGCTATATTACTAGCCAACATTAAAGGGGAAGCAGAATCTGTAGCGATCCGCCAGAAGTTGAAAGAAACAGATATAGCAGAACAACCATTTGAACTTGCCAGAATCATAGAAAAATCCTATGAAGAACTAGGAAGAGATAGTTTGGGTGGGAAACCAGTGAAACCCCAACTAACTGAAAATCCTGAAAAGATATTTATTAAAAATAATCTAACCGCTCCAAAAAAGAGATGGGATGGAAATAAACAATCCACTCCCAAAGAAAAAAGATTCCAGTCCAGAGGAAGGTCTCCTCGGCGGAGAGAAAGATCTCCAGACCAAGGACACAAGTCTCCCCAGAGGGAGCCCTCTGAGAAAAAATACAACCTTAGAAATAGGGATAATTTGAAGAAACCTGATAGATATCAAGATAGTGATACACGTCCATCTCGATCTTTTCAGACTTCCTCGCAGAAATCGGAAAGAAGAGGACGGTCAGAACAAAGGGAAGAGCACTTCAAGTCCAAAGACAAGGAACCTGCTCATCAGAATATAAAGTTACAATTTCCAAAGAAGAAGGTAGCCAGTATTAAAGTAATCAAACATGCCGAGGATCCTGAGGACACAGCTGAAAAACGGAGAGTGGGCTCAGACAATGCTAGACAGCGCAGCAGAAGTGAGCATAGCTCGCAAGATCCTGATGAATCATCTGGAGACAGTGGACACGAATGAATACATTCAAGTGGAAACTGCAGACACCAGAGTTGGCAAACCTCATAAAATATACGAAATAACATTACGTATAGAGGGAGATAAG
Source organism: Lissotriton helveticus (assembly GCF_964261635.1). Lineage (NCBI taxonomy): Eukaryota > Metazoa > Chordata > Amphibia > Caudata > Salamandridae > Lissotriton > Lissotriton helveticus. Next base: position 282,850,840 of record NC_136061.1, on the reverse strand, counting down.
ACTAGGAAAATAAGGGGTCTATTTTGGGATAACCTCTCCAAAGGCTATGACATCCTTTTAGCTGAAAAAGACTGGCCACCAGAGTTTGTCAGGGAGTGCCCTCATGGCGAAGAAATGATTATGCCTGCCTTCTCAAATCACATTCCAATACATAAAAAATATACACTTGCAAGAAAGTGGGCAGTAGCCCAAGCTCCTGCATTATATAAAAACCATGTAGGATGGGATGAGGACTCACCTCCTCACAAAATCCAGTTAAAATCTCAACCAACTGCACAAAGGCAGTACCCAATTAAGCAAGAAGCAAAAAAACAGGTCAGGGAGATCTTAGATCAACTTGAATACCAGGGGGTGATTGAAACATGCACCTCACAAATGAACAATCCTTTGTTTCCTGTCTCCAAGCCAGATGATTCATATCGTCTAGTTTTGGACTACAGACACCTTAACTCATGTTGCAAAACATTTGCAGTACAAAACTCACACAGTGCAGCACTAATGAATAACATAGTGCGCAAAAAATACAAAACAACATTAGATATCTCTAATGGATTCTTTTGTCAAAATATAGCACCTGAAAGCAGATATTTGACCGCTTTCTCAATAAATGGCTCGCAGAAAATTTCTGTCGTTTGCCACAGGGGTTCAAGAACAGCCCAGGATTATTCTCAGCGAGAGTAACAGAGTTACTACAAATATATGATGATGAGGCATTATCTTATGTCGATGACATCTATCTAACAGATGATGACTTGGATACTCACTTGAAAAGAGTGAACACCATAATACTTGGGTTCGCAGCAGAGGGTTATAAATTCAACTTCAAAAAGTCAAGAATTGCCCATCTAACTGTCCTGTTTTTAGGATATGAACTATCAAGTGAAGGCAAAAGCCTGGCAGACAATTTCTTAGAGAAATGTGCTGTAATCCAAGCACCAAGAACGCTGAAAAACCTACAATCAATTCTAGGTTTCCTGAATTTTCGGAAGAACTTACATTCTAAATTATGCAGAGAGGGTTAAACCTCTCTATGAGCTAATAAAACCAGATTTTAAAACAATCAATTGGACTAAAAAACACACAGAAATTTTGAGATCATTACAAACAGACATGTTAACTAAAACAAAATTGCAAACACGCGATAACACACGCAACCTTGTAATCCGAGTCATCCCAGGAGGATGCGGATTCACATACCTGACCTCTAATGAGGGAGAAACGGTACCAATAGCATACAAATTACATTTGTACACAGAAGCTGAAAAAACATTCAGCATTAAGGAAAACATTGTTCATGTGGTTCAAACAGCTGTAGCAAGAGAAAGAGACCAAGCTGACGGCAGACGGATTACAGTCAGAACAGCAGAATCAGTCTTTGAGGCATTAACAAGCCCATGTAATTTACCTACTATGGCATTAAATCCAAAATGGATACAATGGGAAAATTCTCTTGCAACAGACAAAGTGAAATACTATTTTGATCCAGAAATGAAAAAATTAAAAAATAAAGAATATGAAAGAGAATACCCTCTGCCAATCGACATTCTGCCCATACGACAGTACGCCTGTGTAATATATACAGACGGACATGCACAACCCTCGGTTTGGGGAAAACAAGCCTATAACGCCACATGCGAGATTGTAAAAAACGTGTGGCACGGAGAAAAATTAAGACCTCTATTAACGAAAACACACTCAGTGGAAAATAATTCAGAACAACAAACTGAAATAATAGCGTTAAAAATGGCGCTAGATGACCTATCCTGTGTTTCATCCTGTTCGGGGTGTTCCGAATTTGGTCGCCAAGGAAAAGCCTTCACTTACCATCCTTGTCCGGGGCTCTGGCGTGCAGTCATCTCGGCGTTCTGCCCTTGTTGCCTTGCTGGCCTTTCCGGCCCTGACGCCGGGGCCTCGAGTGCTGTGCTTGCCCGGAGATGTTCGGAGTACCGGCGGTCCGGAACCGGTGGAGAGACCCGATGCTGGGAGCCTGAGAGCTGCGGGCCGGAAGCCCTGGAGCGGACCCACCCCCGCGGGTGGGCCACTCCGTATGTCCGATTGCCTGCCAGCCCGAAGAGGAGAAGCCGCGCTGTCCGGCGCCCCTCAAGTGGGTAGCCCACTCCTGTTGCTTGTCCCGCCCAGGGTCCGGTGCTGGGCTCCCCCCGAGTGTTGTGGGGAGCACGCCCGTTCTTCTGGTGACTCTCCTTTCTCCGCCGAGCGCCATCCGCCGCGGATCGGTTGTGTGCCCTGGGGCCGCCGGTGATCCTGGTGGACTTGGAGGCGCCCACGATGATGGCGGCGGGCGCTGTGCTTAAGATGGCGGATGGCCCCTCGGAGAGTCTTTCTCCTGGAGACAGGGAAGTTGCTGCATTTGTCCTCTCCAGCCCTCGTTTGATTCGGGCGGCCCCTACTCGGAGTGCTGTCTTGTCTGCCCTGGCTGCTCTGGGGATCGACCTGTCCTTGAAATGCCGAGACTTGGAGTCGCGGATCTCCGCCATGGCTGCTCCGCCATTTTGTGATGCGGTGTCGTCTTCCCGAATTGTGATGGTTGAAACTTCTCCGGCTGCTGTGCTGGGATCTCCAGCTGGGTGTTTGATTCTATGGGATCATGTGGACCCAGTGCCGATGCTGCAGTGTTTCCTACATCCTGATTTCTCTGCTTCGTGCTGGACAGCCCAGATATTGTGCTTGGCCACGTGGATCGTTGAGGTACTTTTGCATTCTGACTGCTGCAGAGTTCTCCTGGTTGCTTCTTGTTGGCCGGGACGGTGTTTTGCGGAGATCCCACTGGCCTTCCTGGACTGGTATGGACCCACTGTATCATTCTGCTTTTCGGCCGTGGCGGAGTCTGGAAGCTCGACTCTTCATAAAAGTGGACAGGGGTGATTGTGCCGGAGTACCTGTGGGACCCTTTTAAATGGCATCTCCAGGCCTCATTATTTTGGTTAGTTCTTGTTTTTCATCCTTGTGTGGGCTTTTTTCAATGTCCTTTTTTGACCTCGATTGGTGATCCGTTGTTGCGGGCGGGGTAGTATTCCATGTTTCGATCGCTGGCTCCTCTCCTCTCCTGTCCTTCTTTTTCCTCTCCTTCTCTCTCTTTCTTCTTTCTCTTTCTTTGTTATTATTCCCTTTCTCTTTCTTCTATATTTCGGGTGACTCTAGGCGACAGGCACGCTGTTTAGTGGGGTAGGCCGTAGCCATTACAGTGATGTAGGGTGGGGGGGGTGTTTGTCATTTTAGTTTGTTTTGTTCTATGGTCCCTTTTTCCTTTTTCAGGGGGTGGGCTATGTCCCTTTGTTTTCACTCCTTTGTTTCGTACGTGTCCGCACTTTCTCCTTTTCCGGGGCGGGAGGGCTGTACATGTGGCGTCCACGTTATTTGTTTGCTGACATTTGACCTTTATTTTTGAACCTTTGCTGGGCGTGGGATGTCTTTGGGCTTCGCCCTACTAGGGTAATTTGATTGCGTGGGGGGCTGTCTCCCTCCCGCCCCCCCCCCTCTTTTTCTGTATATGTTGCGTGACGCCCGGTAGATATGGTTGCTGCCTCCTCTATAAAATGTAAAATGAAACCTTTCTTATCCTGGCGCTGACTGTCTAACGTCTTTATTTCACGTCTATCCTGTATTCATTCTATTGTACGCATTGATGTTGCCCCTTTTTTGACTCTCCTGCTTTTGCGGCCGGCCCCTGTGGTTGTAGGCCTGCGCTTGTACTTCTACGTGTCTTTCAATAAAGGTTTTTTAAAAAAAAAAAAATAAAAAAAAAAAATGGCGCTAGATAATGCAGATCGCGAATTCCCGACACTAATAGTGTGCGATTCGTATTACTGCGTCAAATCATACAATAACAATTTACAGAAATGGATTCTAAACGGGTTACAAAGATGACACAGGTGCCACAATTAAGCAAAAATCACTTTGGGAACAAGTAGTTCTTTTACAGAAAGAACTACCAAAGACTCACGTGATACATTCACTGAGTCATGAACGTGATGGCGTTCACGTTACAGGGAATTCATTGGCTGAAACAGCCCGAGCGGAAGCAACTAAATCGTCTTCCGTAGCTACAAAAAAGCGTTCGAAAAAATACATTGACGGGGAAACAATGCTGGCGGTGAAAACGTCATCAAAAGGCGACTGCTCAGCGCTACCCATCACCTATCCACTCAATTATACATACATAATCGATGCAAACTCCGTTCCTTTTGCTCAAATCCCTGGAGTGGGGGATAGAGTAATTCCAAACACGAACAGGAGAATATTGTTAATAGCAGACGCACATATGGGTGAGGGTCTTAGACACCTTAAGCTAAAGGATTCACTGGAAGAATTGCAATCCACATACTGGTGGCCAGGAATGAGCCTGCAACATCACATATTTGCAAAAAACTGTCCAAACTGCAACAGAGATCGCAGTGGCGACCGAGACGGTGTTTTGCCATGGCGTTTCACTCAAGATGGGATTAAACAATAAATATATAAAACCCAGTATGAATAATGTGTCATATTAACATATAGAGACTATCATCACTTAAAATGTAGACCCCAGATCTCGGTTGACGTCTGAACTGTTATAAAAAGATTTGCGAGTCTATAATGGCATATACGCAAGGGGCATGCTACATTCCGACCATTGTCCTGCTTTTAGCTCTCGAGCTTATGGGGGGGGGGGCGTGGCCAGAATGGGCATTGCATTGCGGGACTCTTATCACTTCCTTCCTGAGGGAAACGTGATGGTGTAAAGAAAAAACCAAGGCATAGAGCAATCTATAACGGCAAAGGTATTAGGTTTGGGGGCTGGGTGGGTCAAACATTTAATAAGTGTCCAACGTAGTCTTAATAATCTGCCAAGAAATTCTCTGAGAGGTCTCTATTGTTTGGGACTAGAATGTTGATCCAGGACCTCAATAGTCAAACTTCAGTGGTTAAAGAAAAATGCTTTGATATCAAAGATCGTTTGGCTATTTTACAGGACTTAAACGAAAAAAGAAAAGACCTGAGCAACATAAAATTGAAACAACAGCCAACAACCACTGAAGAAAAACCACCTGTCCCAGCAAGGCCTGTCTGGATTCCAAAAATCGGGGAACTGGTCAGAGAGAAGATCGCGGTAAAGAAGGAATTTGGGCCTTCTTACAGAAAAGCAGTACCTGTCTTGGCTATCAACGGGACAAGATCAGTTGTATTACCGCCCCTTGCTGGTAAAAAGGAGAACCGAGTTGTATCCATCGACCTGGTTAAACCACAATCATGTGGCCGATAATAAGTAGTAGGCCAAGTGGACTCCCAAGAAGTAGCAGAACACCAAAGTTTGCTACAAATCAAGAGGTTCAAACTGAAAGACTAATCACATTTGATAAACCTACAGTGAATCAACAAGGACTATGCAACAAAGCCATAGAACTTAAACCTCTTGAAACCCAAATCGCAATAATGCATCAAGAAACACCAGTCTACAATGACGTAGCCACAGACTATGCTAATGGAACAAAGAAAATTCCGAAAACAAAAAGAAATCCAGAAACAATTGAAACCATTGACAGAACTGCATCAGGCTACTTCATCAATTTCGATGACTTTTCTGAGGATCCGAGTGAATCTGAGGAACAGCCGACATCAACTTCAACTTTTAAAGACAAGGCTAAAGAACTTTTCATCAACTAAAAGCAACCTATCTGATTTCTCCATGGATTGAATTTTGGGTGGTACTAGGTGTACTTTTCCTCCTGCTTTGGCTCATCATGGTACTATGCTTGGGACATTTCATTGAGGGGAAATATGTTACAACGGACACAGCAAGTCAGAATATCAACTTGATCCTGAAACCACACAAGTCTTCACACATCGAGAAAAGAGAACTTTCTTCAGTAAACTTCACAGCCAATCCTATACCCGGTGGGGTAGCATGGGACAAAACTGATTACGAAATCTATGGCCCAGTCGAGCTCTTGAAGTATCCTCATCAATTTAAGGTTTCATTAAGTGACTTTGTAAAACCGAGCACATTCGCTGATGATTGGGACTTTGAAAGTATTAATGATATGATGTCAGATCTAGTGATGTCAGCTAAATTTACAGAACATGATTATTTACAGGGTTCATCTAATTATGACCAGATGTACTGTTACAACCACTATGGTAACCATTATCTGCATAAATGTGCTCAACCTAGAAATGTTTTTAATTATAACCAATGGGAACATTGTGCAACTCCACCAAAAGGCAGTTCGAAAACATTTTATGAAAAATTTTCATATTTTTCAGGGTTTAACACAAGTGATGCAGAAACGTTTTATTTCAAACTGTTAAATAAGAGAGGAATTAAAACCATGCTTACAAATACAAAATTAATCTATTCAGAATCATTTTTTGACAAAATGAATACATTTGGTTTTGATTTCTGGAACAATAATATTGAAACGAAAACCATCTGGGGTACTAAAGAGTGGCAGGTCCAAGGTATAGAATCATTATTCAGAGCCTGCATGATCCCAGAACAAATTATATTTTTGAATGACACAATTCAACAGACTACCTGTCTTGGCCTAGCCAAAATTAAAGACTTGAACAAACCGTCTATTCCAAAGCCAACACCTGACAGTAATAGCACTACAGATGTTGAGATAGACGTATCCCATATTTTTAACTAAAACAGAACACATCCTGATTGGAACAAATGGTTGATCTGGCCCACAGACACAAATAACTGTCAAGATAGATTCTTGAACAAGATACAGAGGTTCAAATTGACCAGGCCAGACCCTAGATACTCCCAGAGACAACATCCAGGGATTGTAACTACATATAGTGTAGGGAAACTCTGCCTCGAATGGCTACAAACATCCACACTGGCAGAAATTAAGCAACACTTGACTTTACTTAAAGAAGGTGCTGACTTGCGTGATTTCATTATGGGACCACGCAAACAGTGTAAAAAACATTTCATAGCGGCCTCTATATATGCAGCTTATAACGAAGCTTGGAAAGAAACTCAAATTGAGACAGCAGAGAAAATACGGGAAATTGACCGTATTAATTTGGAAAAATCACTTTCTGTTGTGGACAATGGGTTAATGACTCTGTCTTCCAGAATATATTCACTGGACAGTATTGTATCATCTGCAATCGATATAATAGAGCAAGACTTACTGATGTTGCAACACGGTCAGTCCCAATTACGTTCTATTGTACAGCTTGGCTGGACATTACAAAATCTGCATTCAGGCTACGTGCCTTGGCGTTTAATCAACACAACGTCATTATTCAATATCTTTAACCTTACTGATACACAAATCAGCTTGGCACAAAAGGGTGCAGAGTATACAATTCTGAGCTTTGAAAAACTTGAGAGATTACCATTGACAATGTTGGAACGACCTGTCATTGAATGGATAATACATGGGATAATAACTATTCCGATAACGACTTTCCAATTTCGATACTGCCCAAAATATATACAGGCAGGCCAGTATGAAAGGTTGGGTAAAGGATACATTAAGTCGACATGGAACCTACCTTATACACACACATGTTATAGTAAAAAAGGACAGAGTGTATTTCTTAGTGGTAACAATTGTGAAAAATCACTAAGTGGTATACTTCTGTTAATTAAACTTAACTGTTAAGTAAACTTAAATATATTAAGTTTACATGGGGCCTGTGAGGGGACTTCAAATAACCTTTCATGTCACCAGCTCGGCACACCTGCAACGCAAATAGAGCCATTCTTTAGACGGCTTTCTAACGGGAGCTACATTCTAATTGTGAATCACAGATGTTGTGGCTTGCTGCCAGGAAAACCTTATCTTGTAAGCGTGAGTTCCATGGTCACTTGCTGTGAGCGAGTATTGTATCCAAACGACACTCCAGACAGGGAGGGAAAAATTTGGCCCAGTTTGAAAATCTCTTCTATTCGAATTGATACTTTAAGCAGAATGAAGACTGTGCTCCTACAGACACCAGTTCATTTGACGTCATCAAAAGAAACGTATGATCTCCAAGTTGCAAGGACAACGGAAGAGATACATGCATTGTTATCGACAAATTGCCCCCTACACTTCGCAGAAATGCTAAACGAAATATTAAACATTTCAGATACGAATGGTATCGCGAGTGTATTTAAGACTGTTTTTTCGGGACTGTTAACCCCATTCAAAGCAGTCCTGGGTATATTTCCCAATTTTGTCCATTCTGTCTTTGGCGGACTTCCACTCCTGTTGGGACTCGTTGCAGGCATCTTATTTTTGCTACTCCTGCTTCGTTATGGCAAGCCATGTCACAGACAAGACTCCAGCAACAATGGAAGAAACGATCCTAGCTATACGCTATCGGGACCGCATAACTAAAGTCCTTGGATTAGCCCGGCTAAGAGATCTGAATATGACCTGGTTTCTTTCGTTCAGACCCATATGGCAGAATTGTGTCTTACCTGTATTGAGGTGCATGCTATGTGGCGAAGAATGCGTGTTGGACACCTGTCTTACACTACAATCAGAAGTACCATTGGATACAGGTACTTTGTTGGGTCCAGTAAAGGCTCATGCATCGTGCTGTCCCCAGCGGCTACCTATCCTGATGACGGCATTCGTGGAGACTTCACCACTACGATTGAAGGGTAGTGAAGTACAAGATGAGAGCAGCATCAACCAGATACGACCTTCAGTAAGCAATGCTGATCGAAACATCACTGAAAGCGAACATGCGCACGACTGCATGGTAGCGACATTTTCCAACTTGGTCGAACTTTCACCTGAAGCGGTAAACTGCTTTTTTGAAAATCTGTCTGACATGATGTTTTCCCCCGAACAGAAAGAATAACTTTAAGCAATCGAGCACACAGCGTTCCCTGAACTCTGAATTTGGCCTTCAGCTTTAATAAACAGGGCTACTGAGACAAATTTGGAACTATTTTTCTTCTTCCCCTGAAAACGAAAACTTTTTCGAATTCCAAAATATTTACCTTTTTTTTTAGCACTCGTCCTCTGCTTAAAGTAGAACTATTCTTAGAGAACAGAGCTTCTATTTTTAGGAACTCTAGAGACAATACTTTACCTCAGCCTCTAGCATATTTACAAGTAATTGTATTTATATGTGATGAAGTGGTCTCGCACTTTTTTCTTCTGTATAAAGAGCCATTTCATGTGTTATTTTCGCAAATCATTCATGCTGATATAAAATGTGCATCTTTTTTTGAATGATTACACTGCTTGAATGCATACAGTACCTATACTCGTTTTCGTGTATTTTGAATATGCCATTTTTCAAATGCTAATTTTTTTTTATTTTGGGGTGGTTCGGTATACACATGCACTATTAGTTATGTTTACTATTGATTAGGTTAGTAAATATGGACATGAATTCGTGGAGTGGGTGTAGTGTGTTTATCTAGGGACCTGTATCGATACTCCTATTTCTGACCCTTGCCCAGTTATAAATCACTAATATCCATACAACGGCACAGAAACCCGTTTCATAAATTAGTCATAGCGCATGCTGTCACATTAAGCAAGCACTATTCCTCCAGCCCCCTAGAAAGCACACCAAGTTCTTAAACAAATCCAAGCCTCGAGCAACCTGGGAAATCCCCGCCTGCCATGTTTTGATTTAGTCCAAGAACTCCTGTAAAGCACTGCAAGAACGCTCAGTTCTTAGTGACATCCTTATTGACGTCTTATGTCCATCCTTACGTCAAACCCAGCACCTCTCAGGTATAAATATACCAACGCTGTCCTAAGCAGAGACACGGTGGTGATGAACCTGGAGCAGTGACTACGTGCCGGAGAGCCCAGCTGATGCGAGAGCCCACGGACGCTGCCCCTCCCCCTTTGACGCGCTGAGGAAGACGCTGTCTTTTCTCTTGCCGAGAAATCCAGCCTCCAGCGTTTCCAGCCCACCTTCGCGGGTGACTGGGATACCGAGTCCTGAGAAAGAGATACCAGACCTCCAGCCTTCTAAATCCCAGGTACTGAACTGACTAAACCCTTATAGAGAATTCTTGAGTCAGATTCTTGGCAAAACCAACTTAACTTAAACTGCTACTTACTTACTCCCTCCAATGTATTAGGCTTAGGTCAGGTACACCGGGGTAGGCGTAGTTAGAAGCACCAGTTGAGTACGATTAGTCAATGTATATATGTATGTATATCTTTTATCCATTTTAAAGTATCATATGGCTAAGAAACCATATCAATGCTTTTACAGTAATATTTCTTAATCCTGCTTTTCCTGTATGCACTTTACTTAACTACAAGTATTGCAATTGTAGCGATTCATTTCTCTTGTATGAGAAAAGAGACTGATCAATAAATAACACCTTTTATTGAAAACGCCCGTCTCTCCTTTTCTCTGCAATCTGGTGAAACTAAGTATGCACGTATTGACTGAGTAAAATAGCTGTCTTTTGTTTTCACACGACTCTAGAGATATACTCTTGATCAGGGAGAGCAAAGTTGTCATGTTCTATGGTTGTCAGAAACTAAATCCCTTCTTGTCTATCCAGGGAGGTTAAAATCCTCCTCGCTTATTCGAGAAAGTTTCTAGTGAACTCTGAGCTAGCTGGCACACAAAACTTAAGTCTAATATCGTCAGTAGAAGACCTAGTTAACCTCAGTCCTACGTCTATACTATTGAAGATATTATTCCAATGCGCAGAGCCTATAGGGAATATAGGAACTACACTACAAGCTCTCTTCTCCCAACAAGTGAAGAGGCTTCCCTCCCTAACCTTAGTGTATATGCAGTTTAAATACTTCTTTCAGCATTTCGGCTTGTTGAATGCTATCAAAATCAACAATCGCTATATGAGCCTTAATGCACTTTCATTATGATTCCATGAAAGGTAGTTGAGTATCTGACTTACATGTGTTAATGTTTACCGAAGCACTGGAAGCAAATATTAAATAGTGTGAAACATTGTTAAATGTTTGAAAAAATAATTTACAAACTATCAAAACATCAAAAAATTCATGCCTAAAAAACAAGCTATCTGGTCGTTCTGAAACAAATATTAAACAACATATTCATGCAGCTGAATTATTAATCTGTAATTAAACAAATGAAAAAAGCTAGGTAATAATACCTTGTGCCTCTATGGTCTAAGCGGCTTGGTACAAAAATCAAAAACTCAATCCAAAATAGATTAAAAGTGCAGGACTGGCTATACAGACAAAAAAGCAATAGCTTCGATTGTCTTTTTCTTGTTTTATGGAGTATTAAACTCCAGTGGAAGAACACCGATTCTTACCAGTTGGTAATGATTATGATGAAGACATGATCCTATCAAAGAACAAAGATGTTGACACAGCTGGTGAATAAGCTGTCGAAGGCAGAGTTGAAGGGGTAGAAATAGTTGGTAATGTATTCTGTTAAGTGAGTGAATGTGTCCAAAATTGTGCTATTGTTGGTGGTCTGGAGCTTATTGAGGTTACCAGATGACTGCACAGATGTAGTGTCATATATAGCAGCCTTGAGGAGGTCTAACTGCATTGCACCGTAGAATGCCTGATGTACTCCGATCACTATAATTACTTTCCAGAACAGGCAGTATTGCTGGTTGTTCTAGCATAATGCCCAGGAAAGTTATTTCGTAGCAGGGTATGCACCAAAATATAGGAGATCTCACTAGAGGAGTTTGGAATTTGTGAAAAGTCCATTTCTCAGTAAACTTTGCACACATGTCTCGTTCAAAATAGAATGCCATAGCATTTTTACATTGATATTCAGTCTTAAAGTCTTTGATGTTGCCATTGAACTCACCTTTTATTTCTTCATTAGAAACAAAATAAAAAAAGCACAACCAACTATAAGAAATGTTGTTGATATTCCACCAAACAGATTTGAAAAGAACTGAAGGAAAGGATGAATCCAAAAATAGTTTTAAGTCAAGATCCAATGGTTTTAAAAACCGGAATGATGCCTGTTCTACTTCCAGCATGAAATATAGTGTGCAATTGATCAGCACAATGCTTCAAGAATTGAGTCTGCAAAAGTTGCTGAATCTTGTTTGCAGCCCTAACTGCCACAGAGGTCAAATGTACTTATTTCTAGGAAAGAACTGCAATGAGATTATTTAAAATGATCAAAGTGTGTATTTATCGTGTTTACTTTCAGTCACACGATACTTAGAAAAATCTTTGTTGGGGAAAGATAAAATGTAATACCACAGCATTTTACTGTTTTTGAACAGTTAATATATATACAAAACCCAAAGTCAACCTACAACAATTCTGTAGGTACCGTTTCTTAGAAGCGTGCGATAAGATAGAATGAAAGTAGTACACAGAGTTCACAAGCGAGGCTTTAAAGTGTTACAAGTGTCATGAATAGTGATAGAATCACAAAGGATTCCACATTGTAAGCCTGTGTATAGAATGCGAAGTCTGACAAAATAAATGTGGGAAAACTGATGGCTCAGCCTTTGATCTCAGCCAATGGTCTTCCACCAGTAGCTCCGCACCAGATACCCCCAGTTCACCCCCATGGTTCATGGTTTCTTCCCCACACCGAAGATCTAACATCTGACGACATCTAGTTGGAAACATTAACACTCAACACCCAGCGAGAACACACCATAAGGGAACACAATGAGGACATAGGCAGGCCTCTTACCAGAACACTGTTGTATCCAGTCATGGACTCATGCATGCTCTTTCACCTTACCTGGGGTCGATCATAAATTAACCTCAAGGCGATTGTTATGCTGTATCCAAAATATGAAAACATGCACAAGAGCTTTTCCCTTTCATTTGGTTGTAAATTCTTGCCAACAATTAGTCGAAAATCAATGTACTTGCGAGATGTTTTCCCTTTGTCGATTTACTCAATGTGAGGATATATGAAAACCAAATAAAAAAATTTGAAACAAAAAAAACTGATGGCTCAGCCTTCTGAAGAGCAAGAACAGTGCATACATTTCTCCTATTTGTGATGTAGAATTAGCTAAAACTTTATTATGTGGGCATAGCGCCTTGACTAAGTTTCCCTGTACTGCAGCGCAAACAGCAGAACATTTTTGTTTAGTGCCAACTGCAGGCTGTGCAGATCCATCCTTGTATAGCACGCTCCTGTGCTCATGTATGGGTAAGAAGTTTGCAGCTTGTGTAATGTTCTGCGTGAACAGTAGACATTTTTGAGTTCAAAGTGTTGGATCATTCGTATTCAAACATTACATCAGTAGCATTTAAAGATGCAACCCACAGCGCCCAACAAAGGATTAGAGCATGCACACTGAGAATATTAGATTTATTAGCTGGTTCTGTAATGTGTCTGGTTGCAGTCCACGTATGATATCTGTGTGTTTGTTCGTACTTTTTTTTTTTTAAATGTGGAAGTTAATAATTCACGTAAGGGCTGACTTTCTTCAGTGCAATGACGCTAGTAAACTCTTCCAGAGTTTAAAGACCCCATCAGGGCTTGCAATATTCTTAGAAAATTTGGAGATTGTTCAGGAATACACTTTTGGAGGAAGTCAGGTGCCACTCCATCACCTTCACTGGATAATTCATATCAAATCAAAAACACATTAAGATATGCCCTTTTAAATGTTTCTTAAATGTATTTTATACATATGTTGAGCTAGGACTGTTATTATTCTGTCCACCATTTCTAGATGTTTAGTCAAGTTGTCATCGGTAATGTAAATGTTATCAATGTATAATAACACCTCTGGATTGTCCTGTAAAATTGCCATTATTCTTTCTGCAAAGAGCTAATCTTATATCCCCTGGGCAATATGTAATATGCATATTAAAATCTGCCAAACAAAACACTAGGTTTCAGGAGGCTAAAGATTCCATTTAAAGTATCTAATGCTTTTTGTATATTTTCCTAACATAGGGGTCCATTAGGATGGCGGACGGACTTTGTACGTCCGCCATCCCGGTGGAAACGGGACCGTCCGCCACGTGTGTGGCGTCCCGCCATAGCAATTATGATGCCCCTGCCACAGTGGCGGGCGCATCCAGCATTTTTAACATTGTGAGCACCGCCCGCCGCAAAGCTAAAAATGCACGTTGTACATTTCAATGCACAACATGACAGGCACCGCGCGGTGCCTGTCATGTTGTACATTGAAATGCTAGGGGGTTCCATTGGTACCCCCCAAGTGCACCCCCCTACTCCCCCTTCACCCTGGGGACCCGCAACAGGCCCCCAAAGCAAAGACCGTATGCCTTTCCGTGGCGGCATTGCCACCACGGAAAGGCATACCCCGAAGCCCATCCTAATATGGGTGGCGGTGTCTGATAGACACCGCCACCATATTAGACCTTTTCCGCCGCAGTCGCAAGGCGACCGCGGCGGAAAAGCGGCGGACGGTCTTTCCGTCCGCCGCGGTCCCCCCGCCATTGTAATATGGCGGGGGGTAAATTGCTGGCGGACGGTGACGGATGGCGGACGGATTGCCACCGCCTGCATGGCGGTGGCGATCCGTCCGCCATCCTAATCGGCCCCAAAGTTTGTCATCAGTCCAGTATTGTGAGCATTTTGCACCATATGAGCATTTAAATTTCTATAGTTCTATATGAATTATCTGATTTTAAGAGGTTGAATGGCAAGGCACAATTAATTACTCCATGATATTGCAATTGATCTAAGAAGGCTTATTTGCTGCACTTAGCTTCCGACTTTACTTGGGGCTCACTCCTTGAGGGACAGCGGTACAGAGTCATTTTCCCACTCTCTTTGATTCCTTTAATTTATTTATTTATTTTTGCCATTTGTAGAGCGCACTGTAACCCTACGGGCATCCTGGCGCTAAGACAACATACGGACCAGACAACGCTAGGCAGATACTAGGTACAAGAGTTAGAAATTAAGGGGATGGAAAAAATGATGGAACTTGCTTTAAAGCCCATTCACATGCATATTGTCCCTGTGTTCTTTAGGTACTAAGGAGGAAAATGCTTGGATTAGAACCTCCTTACTTCAAAGTGCATCCCTTATCCTCTGCGAGAATGATGTCGCAGGCGTCCAACAAATGAGACCAGACTGTCTTTAAGTTTGTGCAATATACTCCCCATAATTTGTATTTCTATATCATAAACCCTATCCCGAGAGTTACATGTCCATCATGTGTTTCAACATGCATATATACTCTTTAGCAGAAGTCACTACCAGATGCTGTTTGAGAGTCTGACGAACTAGAGTTTTATTTGCTGTGCTGTCCAGAAATGCTACAGTCCAAGTTCATTCTGAACAGTTTCTGAGGCATGTTTTTTGTTAAACCAGCTACTTTCTTTTTCTTAACATAAGCTTTTAAGTCAGAACCTTTCTCTTCTTTCTTCACACCAACCTCAACATCACACGCTGGCTCTCTTTCACTTTTCTGCCTCACATAGTTGTCCTTTATGCAATTCTCAGTCCGTCTGCTCCTTTCTGTCCTCTTACCCTCCCCAGAGTCCTACAAAGAAGCGGAAGACCAACAATCAGAATACCTATACCAATCCTGCCCATTAATTTTATTACAGTCCCTCAAATGATATCCACCACTACTGGACTCTTAATGTGACAGAGACCCAGTCCTGTTTTCTTTGTTTAGCCTTCTGGTTTTTCTTAGTGGGCAGTGCAATTGTTTTCTTTACCAAGATCTTCAAACTCTTATTTTGTTTTGTATTGGGGTTGTGTGGCTCAAGAACCTTAAGTATCCTGGCCCACAGACATGTATACTACTGTAATAATTGTAGGACGTTTCCGTTCACAAAATTGAACAGGAATAGCAGTCAATCGCTGGTGCATTGCTGTAACTGATGCTTCTCCTCAGATGTAACTAAGAACTACTGAAGAAACCGTTTCAAAAAGACTTACTATTTTCATAACTAAATCAACAGCTGATGTAACTCCAAGCTCAATCTCTATTTGTTTTAACACCGCCAATGAGGGTGTGCCTTGCAAAGTTGTATCAATACTAGCTGAGATTGTTCTCCATGTAGTAAACACTTTTACAGGTGGTACCATACCAAGTGGAACACACAAAGTTGGCACCCTTTGTTTATCTTGAGGTGTTGTGTGAGGACAAACTGCTTTTGCGAGCAAACAAAAATGGAATCTTATTGCTTGATGGGCGCTTTGCCAATGATAGCATTAAAAATATGTGGTCTAGTTGCCTGCACTGCACACTGCACTTATATTGCAGGACCAAGAACTATTACCCCAGTTGCTGTTGACAGTAAAACCTACTGTCAAAGTCGCCAAATGATTTGTTAAATGTCTTAAATCTGGTACAGGCAGATTTGCTGCCTCTGAATGTGGCGTAAACCCAGCCAATACAGGACACATAGACAAGTAGCCCCTTCATCACTTAAGGGACCCAGTCATATTCTGAACAACATGATGTAATTGTCCACCAACCATGTGTGGCTTTCCTGATAACCTAACGAGATTGTTCAAGTATTGCAGCAGCTTTGTAAGTATGACAGCGCCCAGTGTTTGGTTCTACAGGATCAAATTCCACCCACGAGTAAAATACATTACCTCACGCTGAGGTGTTGTGTCACTGGTGCCCCAAAGTTTACTTCTATCAGAATGGGTTGTGCCATTGTACAACAGATTCAGAATGAGATTAAAAACAGATATTATAATTGGGAATAGATTTGACTAATCAAGTGCCTGACAAACTCACAGCAGAAAGAGAGCACCTGCCTGCACTGAAGGAGGAAACCATGGAGAACACCAATATTACAATGAGTATCGCAGCTATTAGTAATGATTTGTAAATTCTTCTGTGCGCATTCCAGATTACTCAAAGAGCGGCTCAACGCCGGGCACCAAATAAGTCATTTCTGATACGTATTCAGAATATGGCCTAAGATCTCTAGATCCTCTAGCAGCACATACCTAGTCTATCAGTCTTGTGAGACTCACAGGAATACTTGTTGTTAGTAGGTTCCAAACCTCCTTCACCACGAATAGACATATTCAAGAATACTCAGTAATAAAAGAATATTACAACTTTTATTAAAATAAAAATCTTATTCTACTGTAAATGATGTGTATAGTTGTGACTATTAAAACAAACAGAAAAGTGGCAAAATGGCAACTGATATCAGGAACAATTGCAACATTATAACAATATATTAGTGATTGCCTGCATCTGTTCTCCAACCTCCTCCTTGCCTTTAACTAAGCTAATCTTAGCACCATTATGAGTTACTTATGTGGCTTTGTCTTTTACCCGCATACCTTAGCGGAACAACTGAGTAACTGTTCTCTATAAAGGAAACGGTTATCTCTGTCTATCTGGGTTCAACAGCTATATTGTTCCCAGGTAGGCCAATAAGGCTCAACTGGCAGCTCGATGTGCCTGCTTTTCGTCTTTGAAAAGCAAAATATGTTTACAGCTTTGTCTTTGTGGCCACCCAGCTCTCGACTCACTGAAAGCGACGCTTCCTTTTGGCCTAACCTTTTTTCTTTAGGTAGCTTAAATATTTCTTTCAGCTTGTTGAATGTTATTAAAAAATAAACAATCAAGATATTACCTTTAATAAACTTTCACCTAATTATGCTTCTTTGAAAGATAGAGGACTATTTTAATTAAATGTATTAATGATTACAAAAGCACTTCAAGCAAATATTAACATGAAACAATGTTGAATATTTGAAAACATAACTGTCAAGCTATTAAAACATCAAACAACATGCCTGTAAATTGTGCTATCACATTGTTTTCAAACAAAATATTCATGCAAGCTGAATTATCAACCATTACGGAAATAAATACTAAACAATACTAATTGCTATGCATTTGTAATTGGAAAAACATTCACTTGAATATATGAATATATGACATGCAATAGGCAGTACCTAAATAAGAAAACTATGACAGTTACATCACAATGATGTTGGTGGATGCGTTCCCTCTGGTGGAGGAGCATGATTTCATAGACCTAACCATGATGTCACCTTGTACTCATTATTGGTGTGTGCTGTGCATGTTTGTTATTCCAAGAAGTTTCAGAATCAGTAAGTCAGAGGGAAGAGATAAACATAGTCCAGTCCATAAATAGGCTTGTCCTCCAGTTTATTGAGTATTGAGGAACAGTTCCCATTCAATTGCCCAACTCATCAGAAATTGACATCTGTAAATGGTCCTTAGAGAAGATGCCAAATATTTCATGATGGAGCTGCCACTCATAGAGGTATTGAAGGATGCCTGTTGACGCTGCCTAATATTTGACTGTGAACCCCAATGATGCAGAATATGAGCAGACACATGCCCTGGGAAACGGCTAACTAGTTCAGCTCCACTGCCCGTTGGCACAGTTGCAATGAATGAGTGCTTCTATTTTCTTAAGTAGAGGGGGGCTGAGGTGTTTTCTTTGTGGACAACCTTCATCCTGGTTCTGATCATCAGAGGAAAAACATTGAATCCCATAATGACTGCTCTTAGTTTGAGCAAGAAGGTGGTACGTGAAATGTGTACTTTAGCAGAGGCTTGGGAGTACCAGCCCACTATGCAAAGTTACCTAGATAGAGATATGAGAAGGACAGGCTTAGGCCGCTAATCAGGCAAGGGATCATAGTTCTCTGGCAGGAGTTGCAGCGAACACAGGTGAAGATTTATCACAGGGACTACTCTGTTGCCATCACAATGTTGTTTTTCAATAGTAGATGCATGGCCTATTATATACTATGTCAAGGGGAGGCATAGACTTTGAGATTCCAGAGTTCAGAATGACCCAGATGGAGTTAGGGAGGATTTGGGGAAATTAATTTAGAACCAAAAACTGAAGATGGTCCTAATGATATCGGCAAGATCTTGACACGGTTAGATCCTTTGCAAGGGCCTTCAGTAGATAATCATGCAGCTGTGTGGATAGATGGAGAAAGGCGGCCACTGCAGCCAAGATCTTCCTATTCAGACAGAACCATTTTCTTTGTGGACTGTAGGGAGGGTTTTGACTGGTGATGGAGAATTGCATGTTAATGATCACTGCACTAAATACATCTAACCGCAATACCACCACTGATAAAACTCTTAGTTCCACCTTTCGACCAAATATCAGACTTTTGCTGTGGTTCTATTGTGCCCAATTGCCCCATACATGTTTAAATGCATTCCAAATGGGTGTTTAAAATTGGAATTTTAAGGTAAGAATCTTCTTAAATGACTGAGTAAAGCCATCTTGCCTTCGGACCAAAGGGTATGATCTTTGACAGTGTTGGAACTTTAAACATTTTCAGCTGAAGAATTGTGTTCCTCCTCAGGAGCCAGGTCTGGTGGCGGAGGAGATTAATGCATTCACTCCAATCGAAACCTTTCAGCATAGGGTCTGTGTTTGATGCCATTGAGACAGGTCTAAATACTGGTGGGTGAAACTCAGGCTTTCATCGATCTCATGTCAATAAAATGAGCATCACCGAGTTGCGTAACAAAAAACATCTGGGGCCTGTTACACAAATGGCACCCTTTCCCTGTTTGCACTATGGTGCACTGCAAAACAAGTACGCTGGTCGCAAACAGGGAAAATACACCCTATTAAATTGAATGCACTGCCCCCAGGGCAGCCGAGAATTCGTGCTGCCCTGGGTCAGAGCATACAAGTGAAAAACGAAGAGGCTTTGAAGCCGCCGCTTTATGTTTCACTGTGGAGGTGGCAACCCAACTGTACTTTTAAGAGGAGAGAGAGATCCCCTTGCAGGAGGGTGCAGTGAGTGATTGCACCTGCCTGCAAGGGGACGTCCATTGGAACCCCATTTTCCCCCTCCAGAGCGCTGCCAGTGCGCCTCCGCATGGCTTCTCTGGCTCTGCGCCCACGTCTACAATACGGCACGGGCACAGAGGCAAAAGGATTCCCTCATTTGCATGGGGCACGCCCCCATGCAAATGAGGGAACACCCTCTGGCAATAGCGCTGGTACTACATGTGCGCCAGCGCTATCTGTATTACAGAAAGGGCTGCACAAGCATCTGCCGCCCTTTCTGCAATACCAAAGTGCCAGGGGGCGCTAAGCAGGTGCACATGCCGATTGAGCCCCCGGAGCACTGTCTATAATACAGCCCCTGACATCGCAATAGTGCCCAAAGTTCATCTCAATGGCACTGAATCCCAGGACATTTCAACCTTCCACAAGGAACCCAATGGAGCTCACGAAGGCAGTTAGACAAAGGGCAAGATTCACCACAGATCGCCAAGTAACAGCAGCTGAGCAAACATCTTACAAAATGTTATTTTAGCCTTTTATATTTTTGCTATTTTTTTATTAAATTTTCTTTCGAGTTTTTATTTGCTATACAGGCAACAGAAGGGTACAAACGATAAAACATTTTTAAAAATCTCTATATTCGACTAATTTAAGGTCATAAAATTGTTAAAGCACTGTTACTACAGTAAGAAATAGCATAAAACGTTCAGATTCAACACATAACTTAATGCATTAAAACCTTACCCAATAGCCAACGTCTCAAATTTTCTTGAAATAGTTCGCTCTGCCATATAATTTTACTGATGCCCACTCAACTAAATTTTACTATTTTTAACATCGCAGTCTAGTTTGTGAGTTCTGTTGTTTGTTCCTTGTACAAGTCAGGGGAATGCAGCAATTTCTACGTGGTTAACATGTGCTCTAGCAGAGAGAGATGGTGCAATAGTTGAGATTAGTTAATTTCTGCTTCAAAATACAAAGCCTTACCCTGCTGTGAATTTCAGTGACTGCACGTACATCAACCATTAAATATGGGCTTGCTATAGAATGTTTAAGATGCACCATATCCGAGTAAAGTGGTGTTATGTCTGGACCAGAGGCTTGTGAGTGTCTTGGAACAGCTGTCCACTGCTAAGGAATCATTTTCTTCCTGGGTGAAGTACATTTCTAGACGTCTTTGACAGACAGCTGGCATGAAAGAAACTAGCTGAATTATTTAGAAAATGGCAGACGGGTTAGCTTATAAATCAAAATGGGCAGACAAGGCTGGCCAAATTGTCACAAGAGTAGAAGGCTTTGTAGAAATACAATCACACCCATAAACGGAAAGAAAAATGCTGCACAGTTTTAACTCCTTTATTTTGAACAATTTTATTGTGAGCATAAAAACCATTATCATAATTTTCCTCTAAGGTACATGAACAATGCGTTGTAGCTTACTTGCATTCCCCTTCTCCTTTTAAATACGTTTGATTTACATGATATGATTCTACTTCTGTTCAGTCAATACAATGTCATGGCAAACTTCTTCATAAGCACGTACACATTCGAAGAACATTGCATAATTAAATAGAACAAGCCACGAATCAGTGGGAACTTTAATTTTACACAAGTTTATTTCATCATACACATCAGTCACTTCCTCGAACACGTAATTGTGAGAAATATAACACTTGTCCAGTGTAACCTTTTTCGGGTAGGCATTGCCCAAACCAGCGGCTAGTTTAGTATATTGCTAGTATATGTTACAAATTGAGATGTATAAGATCGAGCTAGTAGAGGTCATGGAATAATTGCATAAAAAGATTCCTTGAAAGGCTGATGTCAGTAAACCATAATCCTCATTTATCCAAAGTGCAACAGGGGTCTGACCTCTTCAGCAAATAACCTAAATTTTGAAAAGTCCTTTAAAAACGAACTAAGGTTCCCTCTACCAGTGTTAACTGCTTCGACGCTATTGACGGAACCGTTCCGTCACGGCTCGCGGGTGAGCTGTGCTCATGACGGAACGGTTCCGTCACGGCCCGACCGCCGCGCCTGCGCGGCGCTGATTTCGCGCCTGCGCGGCGCGTTTCATTAAGCGGGAGGGGCCGTGACGGAACCGTTCCGTCACAAGCACAGCTTACCCGCGAGCTGTGACGGAACGGTTCTGTCACCAGCGCAGGTGAGCCGCACGCCCGCCCGCGACCGTTAGCGCTGCGGCGGAATAGCCGCCGCAGCGAAGGAGTTAATGCGCAGCAAATAAACCCACAAGTACAGGTAAAAGCAGTGTGGTTGGGTGGGGTAGGGCGAAATTCGACAGGCGACGGGATAGTTGAAATGAAATAAAAAATAAAAAAACACTTACCTTGCGAACGTGAAGCGGTGAGTGCAAGGTAAGTGGTTTTTTAATGTAATTTTACCTATCCTGTCATCTGTCGACTTCCCCCCACCGCCCTTACCTGTGTCGTCCGCGCCTGCAAACACACATAAAAATACAACTCCATGTAGGGAAGATTTATTGGTTTTGCCGGTAGTTCTGGCTGATGCCGTTCAGCAAAAAACATGAGATGGTTGTTGCAGCATCAACATATATATATATTAGAAGAATTAAATGCAGTAGAGAGGAGTGGGGGCTTCAGAGGAGCAGGTGAGGGCAGCAGAAAGAAAGTCTATTCAGCAGCAGGGGGGTGGGGGAGCAGGTTTGAAAATTATTTTAAAAAAGAAGAGTGTGGGAACAATGGGCGAGCTGAATAGAGAGGAAAGCCATTAAATAGGAAAGCAGGGACATGGGACAAGAAAACCATCCAGTCAAGAGAAAGAGGCTGACCCCAAAGTTAGATATTTATATAAAATCCGTTTGGCAGATGCGGACAGGCACCTAATAGCCGGTGGTGCTCAGTAGTGGCTGCCAATCACGCCTGCAATGCCTTCTACCACACCTTCACAATCAAAAGAAACTAGAACTCAGGAGAGCTTGTCCCATTCATTTATTATTAAGTGCCCAAGGAGCTTCTACGGGTTTCAGCTACCAAAAGCTGTTTTTACCTCCTTTTTGTTTGACCTGCTCTGTAGTTCTCTGTTGTTCCTCAAGCCTGAATATCTTTAAATCTAACTTTCATAAGCATCTAATTTCACTTCCACTACCTATTTCAACAAGCAAAATGATAAGTGATCACTTACGATGGCCACTCTTTGAACGGGGCGGGAAAAGGCTCTTGTGCGGCATTCACTTGAAAGAAACCTCAACTAGATCCAGGGTTACTGCCACAACTTTTCAACAGATATTAAACACTAACCATAGCTAACTAAGATTCTGCAGCCGATTGTAACAAAACATGAACAAGCATTTATCGAACCAGTAATTACAGCCAAGCTGGATGAAAATAAATGGGATTTGGTGAAAGATTGCGTTGGGTCTCTTCTCTTGGTCTTAGCTTATGCTTTTTAATGATATGTGGTATCCTTAACCTCTCTGATCAGCTGTTTTGGCATCAAATCTACAGCTTAGCTGAAGACACCAGGTAAGCCTTCAAAGTATGACATACAATAGTGAGGACATATTTATGCATTGCTTGCTAGCAGTTCAAGACAGAAGGGTCGTTACTAAATCAATGCTAAATACCAAATTAACTGAGTTGGTGATAGCAGTAGATTGATCATATAACTGCCCGCGTGGCAGATCTATTGAATTAGGAAAATGCCCCGCCCCAGTAGCTCAAGTAACTAATGTACCAGCTCTGGAGGCGGCAAGCATACACCAGAGTCCACAGATTTGGGTGAAAGTAAAATCTTGCTTCTTATGCGTCAGAGTATTCCACCAGGTTTTTTCTCTCTTCACAAGAATGTACAATTTAAGTCATATGTCATTTAAAAAACAATTTATCTTGACCTATCACAGTATCCTTTGCATTGTCTAAACAGAGGGCAAAATAATCTAATATTCAGATTGAATAAGTGAGAAGACACTCTGTTTTCAAGTTTATATATTTACAATAAAATGAAACTTACATTTATAGCCCCTATATATAGAAAGATTTCAAGGTTACATCATGAGAAAAGATGCCTTGAAACAAGACAAACCCCCTGAATCTGAACGATGCACAATTGCGCAGCAAAGTAAAACGAAAATAACAGCAATCTCCTTCTCCGCAGGAATCTTTACACATAATGCTCCACACAGATCTAATGCAGGATCTAGCTGTCCTCCACCAACTATACTTAATCACTAAACAATATAACAATTTATTTCAGCATT
Source organism: Lissotriton helveticus (assembly GCF_964261635.1). NCBI lineage: Eukaryota > Metazoa > Chordata > Amphibia > Caudata > Salamandridae > Lissotriton > Lissotriton helveticus. The sequence goes on along the minus strand of NC_136061.1, from coordinate 282,826,969 downwards.
GCCGGGCACTCTGCACTGTGACTGCTATTTAAATGCTACAAAATAGCCAAACACTTCATTAGCAGCAATTTGATTCCGGTCAATTATAGTTTGAAAACCCTAACTGGGCCATACAAATTGTGGAAATGTACTATATATCTTCTTTAGTTGCCAGTGGCAAAAAGAGATAACTTTAAGGTCCTATGTATGGTTTCTTTAAGATACTATGAAACTGGTCCCACAATCTTCGCTCAAAGCAACCTCACTATGTGATGCTAAGATTTCTCAGGTTGCGATTTTTAGAAACCGGCAAGGAGCGCCACGACTGTTGGCTTGTCTCACACCAATCGCAGTATTGGCTGAGGGGCGGATCCTTTCCCTTCTTCTATCTTATCTTCAAGTAATAAGCACTAACAGGTTGTCAAAGGAGACATAGTGTTTTTAAGACAAATCCTAATAAGCAGGGGACCTCGAAATTCCCATGATTCTCTCTCCAAGCTCTAGGCTTATTGGATGGATGTTTTTGAGAATTGACACTATTCTCCCAACGACCTTAGATGAATGGACCTAAATACTTCTTCTTTCATATTAGGACGTACACTTATTATCCTCTTTGTGCCCTGAAGAAGTCCACATGTGGACGAAACGTGTTGGCTGACTTTTTTGATACACAATGAGGATGCAACAATAAAGAGAAGAATTTCAACTATTATCGGAATATTGTGGATATATTTGGAATCAGAATTACATTTGTAGAAGTGTGCGCCGCTGTTTGCCTTGTTTATCACTCAGATCAACATGCGACTCTCTCTGTACCAAATCCTACTAACTACCAATAGATGCTAAGACCTTCCCTTATCCGACTGCTTATAGTTAGAATATGCTTCAATAAGAAATTAAAGAAACAGAGCGTCTATATGCATGTAACATACTTCTAGTATTAATTCTCTTCCGCTTTTGCCTTCCATACCTTCCCCTCTTATGTTTAATGGAATTCTACAGTAGGAATACCATGTTTAGGATGCCTGTGCAAGCGTCGGGACTATATAAGCAATATGGTTCACATACACTTGTGTCTGTTTGTGCTAAAAATAGGAATCTCATCTATTGCAGGCTGCGTGGGGATTGTCTATCTCTCTGAACATACTGTCACTCAACAGCACTTCCAACCTTTGAACTCAGATTGTATTTTCTTCAAGTAGAGCTAGGAACCTCCTCTGCTCAAAAGCAACACCGCCTATGCCAGTGCCTAGACACTTAGGTAGTCTGGGCACAATACATACAGTTTCAGTCGTTTTACAGCCTTGTGTGCAAAGGAGGATGAGAGGCAGATATGGGCAAGGAGAGTGTGCATAAGAGCGAGGCTGGAAGACAGAAAGTGAGGAACAAGACAGAAAGAGTGGTTGTGCATTTGGATCTCTGAACATAGCTCTAAAGACACTGTTCTGGTTCGTGAAAAGAGGTTTGTGAGGGAGTTCATTGTGTATACTGGAAAGAGGAGCCACATATGGAGGACTCAGCGCTATTACAACAACCCATACCTTTGGTTAATGGCTAGGAACCTCTCAGTTACAGATCTACTTCACCTGCTCCATGAGGCCAATGAATAGTGACTTTGCCCACAAGGGAGTGATGTATGAAATAGGATCTTCCAAGCCCTCTGCCCAACACCTGTACAGTGAGGCACAAGTTAATTGATTTTCAAAACGTGCCAATTTTGTAGTGGTATCTTTGTAAGCGTAGGACACACTATTGCCAACAAACAAGAAGACGTGGCCTAAAGGCTAGGGCGGTTGACCTTTAGCCTGGGGAACCGGGTTCGAGTCTCGTCAGAGACGCTCATCATCCTGTGAGTCTGGGCAAATTACACTTAATCGCACCATGCCTAACAAAAATGAATGTGTCCATCTGTAGCGCAACTGGTGCTCAGGTAAAGCGCTATGATACCTTTGGGTCTAGTTCGTGCTATATAAAACTCCCAAAAAACACCAAGCAGGGTAAGCTAACAAGGAGCTGAGCTCAGATTACCAAACCCATATTACATGGTACTTGGAAGAATCGCCATTAAAGATAGGGATTTGTCTTCCTACTTACAGGCACCCTCTTACTCAGTGTTGCCCACTTACCAATGGTTTACATTCAAATAATTTTCCCTTAGCCCACTGCTGCCCCCTGCTCTCTCCAGTGATCTTGTCCAGTTATAAAGCATGTGCGCATCCCAGCGCCTAGAATTCAGAGGACTTGTGTGCTTTATAAATTAAATTTCCTCTCCCATCCCACAGTTTTTATATTGCTCAGATGCTTTGGGTGAAGCATGCATATTTCAAATACAACAATATCACATACCTATACATTTACCCATAATTGAAGCACTTGCTGTGAGCAAGACCCACACGCAGTTACTCCACAGCACCACATTCGGACCCAAAGAATCTATTGATGATACCAGTGCTACACACAGAGCTCGAAAGGGCACAGCAGTCCTAGCCTGGTGCTAGGCCTTCTATGCGATACCATACTCTGCACGATCCTGACTTTGCACCCACTCGTGTAGAAGGATGCACATATAGCTCTGATTATCTTCTCTGATCCTTTTCTGCTGACTCAATTACCATGTTATTACCAGGCCCCGCAAACAGCTCTGATAACTCCCCTCTATACAGGTTTTCTGTTTGTCCTCCTATTTCAGCATCAGGACCGACGTAAAGCCCTAATCACACACCACAATTATTTCCGACTCCTTCCCCTACTATTTTAGGACTATGAACCCACAGGCAGGTGTGATGGAGCATCCTAATCCAAGCTTTCTCTCTGTCCTACTATTTCAGTACCAGGACACACATGTCCAATAATGAACCTTAAATCCTGACGTGCAGCTCACCAACTATGATCAATATACCACTGAGCACATGCACCTGCAATCTGACATCTGTCAGACCATGCCAATTAATAAGAGGGCTCAGAGTTCCAATGCACCATTCCTCATGATGGCAATACAGCAAAACGCTAGAGGTAACAGAAGAGATATTGTGTACCCTTTCACTCCGGATTCGATTAGGGATGACCCTTTGTTCACAAAAAGCCCCTCAAGAACCTTATATTTGCTGCTCAAGAGCTAAGGGAAGGACAAGGTGTCACCATTAGGGAAAGCAGACTTGGGTACTCATGCGCTGTTTACTTTCTTTTCCTTCAGCTACCTTTGTGGCCCTGATGCCATGGGTAGCAATATTAATGCCACAAGTAACGCAATGCAAGCCAAGGGTAGCAGCTGCAACTAATAGCTACCCCTGATGTCTAGCACTTATAACCTCTAGCACCCCAACCATATTTCGGTTGCAGCGAGTCTTACATTAATACCGTGCTACATTCGTAGGACGTCACCCCTTGGAGTAGAAATTAAATGTCAAATGCTCCTGTCCAGGAGGTTATGAGGTTGGATAGAAGCTCTTCTCCTGACTTGAAGCCTCACTGTTTACCTTGTCCCTCACTTTTTTCAACGGTCTAGATTGGATGGCAGCCATTTATGGAGGCCGTTCCTAAAGGCAGACACTAAGACTCCTCGGATTGCATTTCTATGGCTCTAAATGCAGTAGCCTGAAGCCAAACTCACAGACCTCAGAGGCTCTAGCGTGTATTAGGAACCACATAAATTGGGACACTCACTACGTCTTTAAATACAACAGCATAGTTATATGATTTAAATGAAATGCACAATGAAGTGACTTCAAGAACATCGCGTAAGTAAGCAATATTTCACATTAATTCATGAAACCTGAGGCCAAGTTTAAGCAAAGCCCAAGGCTGCCCAGTAAAATTGATGTACTGGCGGCGTGGTTTCAAAGGAGACACTACTGCCGTTTGAACTCCACAGGGGGCACCAGGAACTGCTCTGGGAATCCGTTTGAGACCCATAAATCCAGCTAGTCTTCCAGCAGCATTCAAAGACAGACGTTTTAGAAATTATTTTATGTTTTATAAGAGCAACATCCGAGATTCAAACAACAAAACTGCCTGTAGCTTATTCCCTTCCTCAGATGCTAGTATTCTGAGGCTGTGTGTAGGCTCGCGCACACGCATCTGTGTGGGGCCCTATGGTTAGCTTATGATCAGCCCTACCAATCACTACCAAAAAAGAGAAAAAGAAAAAACACAAAATAAACCTTGGAACACTATCTTTCTAACTTGACATGTATGAACTGTTTCTCCGTGAACATTTAGGCTAGCATCAACTCTCTGTCTCACACACAAACCCACATGAAAGCCCCACAATTAACCAGCAGCATCAGAGGATGATCTCTATGCCCAGTAAACGTACATAGATCAGCAGAAAGTGATGCAGATTCATAAGGCTAGGCAGATATACATATCAGACCCACTGACCAAGCACTTTTCTTTCATAAAAACAACCCACCATTTCCGAATTTACGGTGAACCCCAATCCTGACAACCTCTAAGAAAAATGCTCCAAATTCAATGTGAGGTGGAATCACTTATGATTTACAGACAATTCAAAATACAATATTATGTCTTAAAGAACAAAAGCCTCTCTAAATGCATACATTCTCTACATTTGTGGCCTCAACTCAACTGACTTCATGTACAAACAACTGGCCAACATCTAGTTATCTCCTGTCATGGAAAGGTAGTTAGATTGAAACTGAAAAAATCTCTGCCCCTCAAATTGTTCTTGACACCTCTACATCAAAGTCTTGCAAAAGTCTACACGTTCACAGGACCCTCTCAGAGTCACACGCATAGATGAATACTCAAAATACCATATTGCAACCACACTCTCTTGAAAGCATGCACCTGAGCTCCTGACAAGGCAGGCACCCTCTGGACCTCGGGAATCAACAATTGAACTCTAATGCATGGCCTCTTGGGCCTACCATGGTTTATGATAAATCCTACATAACATATACATGATTTCACTGTTTATATTCTAACTTCACCAATCACCATCTAATGGAAAGAGTTCACGTTAGGAGAGCTTGAGTATCCCTCACACCCTCTTACAGTCAGTTGCTTACGTCAGCTAAAATCAACCCTCAGAGATTAACACACTTGCTCCCCTCCCAGTTTTTGCTGACCGTGTATTTCCAACTTGGCACAATGAAGGGAGCCTTTGCTTCACTAGAAAGGAAGCATTCCATTCAGTTTTACTATAGGCACATAACCAGAAAAATACCTCATAGCGGGGGATCCTTCTTTCAAAGTTTACATGTTGTTTTTTTTTTAGAAAAAACGTCCAACTCTCCTCACAATCAGATGAAAAGATCTCATAAGTTGAAGTTAAGAGACAAGGCTAGCTGAGGCTTGATACAGGTATGCGACTTGTAAAATCTGAAGACATGACATACTTGAATAGGGAAAAACAAAAGGCTGAATAGTGATTGGATGGAGAGAGGGCTTACGGAGCAACAATGTGCTGCTAAGGAAAATCTAACTTAGGAAGATTGCTTTAAACAGCTATCATTTAAAACAATAAAAAACATAAACTAGACCAAATGATTAAAAGTTATGAAAAACAAGTCTCTGTTAAAGTTAAAATCCGAGTTTGTAAAACTGCACATCAGTATGGCTCATACTATGGATTATGGTGTGTGTTCTTTACTACTCGTCTGTTTTCGATTCTTCACGAAGACCAATTGATTTACTTTAGCTAATTGCTCCATTTATGTTCTGATTTTGTATTGAAACTGTATCTAAATAAAGCTTTCATCAACACAAACGTTTTATACCATATACCAGTGTTCTCAATACAGTGATCCTCTTCCTTATCCTTTCCTTCCTTTCTATGATATTATTATACTATTTGTTTAATCCACAAAAGGTAAGCTGGGACGTATGTATTGATGTCTTACCTTCCGCTCTACCAATGCTACAGATAACTATCTCGGAATTACCACAGTAAGGACTGGTATTCCACCGTGCCTCACTCGATCCTTGGGAAATTCTTGACAACCAAGCAGGTTAAGCAAGCCTGTAACTGTTGAATGAACCCTTAAGATATAATAAACGAGTAAAGCTTACAGTCTTCTTTGACCTACCTTGCTAGCTACAAATGCATGCAGAGACTTCACAGGTGGCGAACTAAGCCCAAATATGCCTCTACATTCACATCAAACTTAGCTCCATGGAGAAACTACCTTAAAAAATGTACGACTGCTGCAAAATAACTTTAAGAAAGGAACCTTAAGTGCCCATGAGAAGACATATTTGATGCTCTGTAAGGTAACAAATGCATATTATATGGAGATTTGTTTTCCAAGAGCCTCTGTGCGTTGACCATTAGCCACGATGTGACTATGAAGGGTACAGCACTAGAGCAACAAAATAACAGAAGCATTGGCTAGAGAATACAGAGAAGCACTGACCGCATTGTACTAAGCCACAGCGGGATCATCAATGTTTCTTGGAAGAACAGGATGGGAAATCCCATCTTTTTGGAGGTTTTAACGAGTAGCTTTTGAAGTTCTTGAACCGGTCATTTTAACTAGAGTCGAAATGGAAAAAACATGCTAACAAAACGATTTGTTTCAATTTAGGCGATTTAATAACGAGCAAGTTACCACAAAGATAGCGTCCATGGGTCCAAAAACAAGCCAGTCAATGTGGAAACCGTTCAGGTACTTTTCTGGGTAGGATACATTGCTACTGTTGGGTGGCACATAATGGACCGCATTTGCCCTATTTAATAATAGATTGCTGCTCTGTGCATAGGCTGAACTAGGTAGGCTGAGTGTAGGGAATGAACCATCAAGGCATGGTATTCTTGCTGTCTTGTGCCTGGAATGACATTGGCACTAGTTAGAATGAGGAGTTGGCACCGTGGTTTTCTGGGAGGCAAAGCCAAGGAGAATGGAGGCTAAGTGTTGACTCTATCTTTAGTGGCTATGTCTATGAGTTATTTTGCTCAGAGAGTTGGAGGAAAAGCGCCCCGCACTGATTCACCTTAAGGGCTAGGCTCTTACGCAGCATCCGTGGCCAGCCAGAAAAGCCACATACTGTGCTCCTTGCATGAGAGACCGTCTGGATTTCTCACACAATTCAAACATCAGTCTGAATTTCTCAGAAGCTGACGTGTGCAAGTTAAGGACAAGACCCTTGAGCCTGCATCTGAACTTGCCTCTTAAAATAAAACAAACATCACTAGCAGAGCGTACAATATTATCTTTCAGCCATCTTCAGTAAAACATGCCTCTCGTGAATACCTGCCAAGGGCTGCTGCCAACAGAAAGTATCTAGAGTTTTAAGTGAGGCTTGACATCAAATATAGCCTTACCAAGGAAGAAGGGTGCAAAAAACAGAATGGGGACGGGGGGGGGGGGGGGGGGGGGGGCTTAGGGCTAAAAGGAAACATTCTGGTTCACGCTGAAAAACAGCATACTTCCTCCACACAAAACCGCTCTACTCATAAAAAGTGATTTACTGTGGTTGGCTAAAGAAAAATATGTTTACACTGAGCCCACTGTGCCTGTCCAGTGGTCATGGCTGAAAACCAGGCGCCCGAGTCATTCTCCGTGCAGCAGCCTCTTTTAAAAGGAGCTCTGTCCGAGATGACATGCTCTCCGCGAAGCCTGAAGAGACGACGGACACATGGTGACAGCACAATCCCTCCTGTGTGTCTTCCCCGGCCTTGGAGTTGCACTCTTTGAACTGACCCGGGTTTGAACCCAGCTGTGAAGCCCATCCTGCCAGACAGACGTGACCCGTGGGCTTCAGCATGTGTGAAGGCTGCGCCCCCTCACTTTTATCCCACCGACTCTTCTAATGGGCAGAGATGAAAAATATAAATGCGCACAAACACAGTATTATCATTTAGCATATACCAGAAACAAATCTTGCTTAGCTCCAGAACAAAGGAGAGTCAGTTTAGACAATGGGGAGGGATTGCAGTTTTAGAAAAACACCCATGTATAAAATGCGACATATCTGCGCGTTCCCGATTTCTTGAAAATAACTGTTGATGTTATTTGTTACAATAAAAATACACAATTAAGGCTTATCACCGTTTTCCAGAGGCTAAAATTGAAATAAAACGTGCTGCTTTCCTTGCCTTTTGCAGGACAGAAATAGCAGATCTGGGCTGCAAAGTGCAGGCCGCAAATTAAGATAAATTGGCAGTGACCTAAAACCAGAAGCCTGCCTTCAGTCTGACCTTGTATCCATTCTCCAGTTTTGCTGCCTCATTGCTCAGTTTTGCAGACACCAATTTACAGCATTATTTTATCAAGAAAGAAGTCTGTCCACATATTTCCTTCAGTGTTAAAACTCGTCTCACGGCTCCGGGAAGTGAAGGAAATGTTAAAATGACTTTAAAATCTGACTGCTAAGGTAGTCTCATCGCCTGGGGTGCAAAGCCCCCAGTTAAGAAGTGCAGGCTGCGATGGTAAACAGTCAAGGGTTCACAAATAGCAGTTCCTGTCTCAAACAGATTGTAAACAGATGGATACAAATGCAAATAGTTTGACATTTTTCTACGTTCTACTCTGTAGAGGGAGTGGTGGGAGCATGGAATTCCAGAAATGCTGGGAGATAGGTGAGGATCAGGTCTTGGGGCATGAATGAGGCCCACTTACACAGAGTGGCAAGAGCTGATGTGCAGACAGAGCGGGGCAGAAAATAAACAACAGTTGGAAGTGAAGAAGAACAACCAATCTGTGTCCAATGGTCCGCTTTGGTCTACGGTTTAATAATACAAAAACATTAATATTTCTGATGCTAATGAACTGAGTTAAGGGGTATATTGATATGCAGCCCATACATCCAATTGCGATCCACTCTGTGTTCTATTAGAGGTCAACATTTTGTGCATTTGTGACACCGACGTGAACATTTTGTAATGATAAGTAGCCATGAGCCACAGTGAAAGGACTGCGGAAGCAAACAGACTGATACATTCACACCAGTATTAGCCACTTTTGTCCAGAGCTTGACAGATATCTTCCTTAAACTGAAGGCAGACTTCCTTATGGGAATCCTAAAGGGAAAAGACTGAGGGGCTGGCTTTCATTAGTTGGAAGGGGTGATCTGTAGCCATCAAAATTGCGTGGAATGCTCCCGCTGGTAGATCCAGAGCTGTTACTTAGGGTCTCGATACTTCCTTCTCGCTGAAGTTCTGATAAAACAAAAGAAAAGAAATAAAAGTTCCTGGTTAGTATTTCTTCATGAGAATTTGATTTAGTGTGTTAATATAGACATAGCACTTGAGAAGATACTTTTTTACAGTTTTCTCCTAATGCTGGTGGTGTGTAATGCAGTGTTGCAAATCATCAAAAACTTGAAAAAAAAATATTCTTCTTTATTAGGTTACATGGACTTGAATGGTGAGACATTATAAGTGACAGATCAATAAATGAATGCTGCTGATGATGATGATAATCGTGTTAATATTAATTACAGATAATAATAATTAAAAGTGCTTTATAAATCCGTTTGGAAATGTCTAAAAATGTATGTAAATAGTCCTATGCGGAATATAGGCATGCACCAAAAGAAAGATGAGGCTTGCTGTCTAAGAGGTCTGCGAGCCTTGTAGTAACATTGTCTGTAATCCTCTGTCTTTCTCAGCACACCAATAAGATTGCTTCAAGCGCACATTGCACTTTAAACAACCCTGTTGGTGTGCTGGCCTCTTTTCGAGAGAAAGTAGAATGATTTGCAAGACTGGAAATAATGTGTTATCATTACTAAATTGATTGGTGATCAGTTTTCAAACCTGGACAGATGGAATGCAGAGTTGTCTTTGCTGGGATTTGAACTTGTGACCTGCAAGTCTGAGGACATGTCAGGGCTGGGCCTAAGTCACTGAGCCATCCTGCAGGATTACTGTCAACACATTTGCTACTTAAAATGCCAGCAGTACACCTAGATACGTCCATTCCATTCTATCAAAAACACACCCATCTCAACGCTTTCCTTCTTAGCAAAGATCCTCGAAGCAAAAGTAACTGAGCAAACCCAATGCTACATGGAACATACCATCCGATGTTCAGTCAGGTCATCTCATCTCTAGAGGTACAAAACCTACCATCATGGACATCGAAAAGAAATCGCTTGAAATAAAGAATCAGGGTCACTCATCCATGCTGATTCTTTTAGATCTCTCAGCAGCCTTCGGTACTGTGGAGCAGAAGGGGCTCATAAAATGCCTTCACACCTAGTTCAGTATCTCAGGGAAAACCTGGGAATGTCCCAAACCCTGCCTTAATGAAGGAGAAAGCAAATTTATGACACCTCGGAAACTTCCACTCTAAACCTACTGTGTAGTTGCCCGAGGATCGTCATTAGCTCTCCCCTCTTCAACGTCTGCAAGGTATCTCTAGCCCATTTGATAAAAGAGATGGCACCCAGTTCTTGACTGACATGAGTACCAACTCAAACAAACCACACTTATGGACTGACATCTGGCAATTAAATACACTGGTGAATATCATCAGCCTCTGCCTAACCAGTGACAAAACTGACATACTTATTAAAAATATTATAGACAGAGCCCTAAACAGTCTTCTATCCTGACCTACCAAATTAGCACACACTCCAACCCCTGCAGAGGTTTGACATATCTTCTACTACTAATTTTTTAATTTTTTAAATATATATTTTTATTATTTCAAAACAAGTCAATACAATCATTACCAAGATACATGTGCAAGCAGGTATTTACGCAATGAGAGTACAACATGGTCGCATCCAAGCATAAGTGACATAAAGATGACCCATATGCAATATATTAGTAGCAACCAATTTGTTTTGAGGATACTATAATAAAGAAACTCTCTTGCCGCACCCTTGCTGCTACTAAGCGAACTCCCTTCCCTCCCTACTCTTCTTATACTAATTACCTTAAAACATAGATCCAGGCCACCATCAAAGCATCCACGATCCGCCGAAACACTCTATCGAAAATCTGCCCTCTACTAACTGCAATATACTACAAAATCCTAACGTAGGCAACTGTAATTACTACCCTTCAGCACTGCATATCTGTTTACCCAAACATGCCAAGGAAAGAAATCCAGAAACTCAAGCAGGTAAAAAACAGAACAACCTCTTTGGACTGAGAAAGAACAACCATGTATCATCATTCAGATCCCAACTCGTTTGGCTTACAACAGAGAACCAGATTCAATTAAAAGTCCTATGCATAATCTGAAAGCAGCTAAAACAAAAGCCTTCAACTACCTGTCTAAGCTCTTCAAATTACACTAACATACTTCCCTTTTTCACTCCACTACGACTGCAATCTGATCATCCTGAAATGGTGTGGATCCACATTTGGAGGCATATCACTATGAAATGGTGTGGATCCACATCTGGAGGCATATTCCTGACAGCAACAGGAGCAAAACTATCTCCCCGAAGACCTCAGACTGACCAACCACCTCTCGAAGTTTATATGAAGCCTAAACTGAATTCTATGTAACCAGCAAACATAACTTTCATTTTACATCTCCATGAAGACTCCAGATTGACCAAGAGCCTATCCACCCTTAGGTGAAGCCTAAGAGGATTCTCGCTCTACATCTAACTTGTTTGCTATGTTCGTGTCTGAAGATTACTTTCCTGCACCTCTGCCACTCCTTGAACTCCACTCTTCATCTTCCTTATCTCTAGTTCATCCTTCATCATTCTACCCTGCCTCCTATCCCCCTTCCCGTTACTCCTGTTGCCGACCTCCTTCCCATTACTCCTGTTGCCGACCTCTCTAAAGCTGTTGCTCCTCCTGCTGTATCCATGATTTCTGATGTCAGTTCTCTAGCTGACTGCTGATCTCTCAAGTCGCTATGCTTGCTTTCCCCAAAATATTGGGCAAGCCTGCTTCTTCCTTTTTATTTTTCCTTCTTGGTTACTATTACGTCAAGAAGCTGGACCTTTGGCACTTGCTGCTCATTACAGTATTAAATAAATACTAAAGCAGTAAACATATTGCAGAAATTGTAAAAAAAAAACAGTAGTCAGTGACAGCATAGAGGCTAGTAATAGAAACAATGCTCTATGTTACAGTGGCAATATCTCGAAGTAGAGTACACGGTTACAATATCTGCCTCAGTTAAGGCTTACAATAATGAAATCCAAAAGTTACACACTATTCTGAGAGATGCATACAGGGCATGGATTCTACATGTGTGGGTCAAGGGACACTAAAGTGAGATCAACTGAAGTTTAAAGCAGAATCCTAGGCAAATGTAACCATAAACGTGAGTTTAACAACATGCCATTTCTTGCCAATATATTGCATTTCTAAAAACACTTCATAAATAATTCTGCAAGTTGGTCATCACCACCATCTTACGACGAGATGACAGAATTTGGTAGATCAGCTTGCAAAGTCTATTCAAGCCCTTGAGAAACCCTACTATGAGGTATTAGAGAAGTGCAGCCACCCTTCCGTTCCTCTAGAGTGGGATGGTGGATGTCTGACGCAAAGCTATTCAAAATCAGGGTGTCTGCAAAAAGGTAGGACAGCCACCCAAAATCATGTACCAGAAGCAGATAAAGAACCCTCACCGGGCGAAAGCATAAACAGATCTTCTTATGCTGTCTAAAATCACACAGACTCTCACCCTTTACTAAACAAAGAGAGATTCTAAAATATTGGGGGCAAGGGTATGTTAAAAATACTTAAAGCGAAAAGAATATCTAAAAACCGCTACACCCATTTTAATACTTTGTGACTCTGGTGCAAAAGCGGTTTCAGAACAGCAGTGACAATGGAAATTAGTGTTTACTACTGTTCTCTGGGAGGCAGGAGGTAGTTGTACTGAGAGGAGAAGGGAAAAAGGAGAAGAGTGGGATGACCAAATCCCTTTCATTCGAAACCACAAGAAAAAAGTGAGAGCAAGATGTACCGGCTACCTGACAGTCTCTTGCCAAAATGAGATACTTGAAATGCTAATTAAAATATCAGTGTACTTGTAAATTGATGATTTTGAATGCACTATTGCAACATTCACCCAGATACCCGTGGAAGAGATGGCATGACATGCCCACCTATCCTGGCCATTTTCCCACCTGCTACAATCATTTTCCCACAGTGCAAAGAATCATAAAACTTGTTTCCAGAAAATACAGGGATTTGTAAAAGGCGACCACAGGGTTATTTATGCTGATGCAGAGATGTCATATGTGGCTAACAATCTATTTTGCCCAGTGGACAAGAAAAACACGGCAGGAATGTTATCATGCTACTGAAAACGCAATGGCCATCTCTGTTAAAAAGGTGAGCTACTAAAACAGAGACCAGATACTATGCCAGGTAAAGACCATTCTACATTCCTTAGTCCCATCCAGGTACTATGATTATAGGCAGATTCACCCTCTTTATTTTGTACTATGTGATATTTTAAAAAGAAGGAAAAGTAAAAGCAGACACTGAATTTTGGCTCTGTTCTGATGTAGATTGTCCTATCATAGCTCTGTAAAAGTGAAAACGGCAAAAGCAGCTTGGCCGAGTTTTGATGGCGCGCCCATTGCTGGTCCATAGCGAAACAATTTATGTTTCAACAACTATCTACCTACATGAGGGATGCTTCGAATGGACAGTGGACATACTGGCATCTTGGGTCTATCATGTTCAGGGTATTAGTCCACAGAGGTCAAGAACTCAGCCCTCATTAGCATGGTTGTGGATCGTACTGATCTGGGAGGATTCAGGAATGCGAGAGGGGTTTTGGTCGTAACTACGTAATGCCCTCTCCATTGTCAATGTAAAATCTAGATTTTAAGTTGCGTTCGATAAACTTGCTGTGCTATGTACATGAAACCAATATAGTCATTGGGGATACAAACCTCTAAAAGTACATGATGAGCTGGAAAGTATCGCCAATGAACACCAGCGTCCAGATACAAATCAGCAAGACCACTGATCCTGTGACGGTTGGAGTGCTACAACATTATACAGTAAAGCCTACCTATGTTTTAACCTTGGAGCCCACAAAACAGGCCAACCAAGGCAGGAAGAATGTGCCTGGGCCTAAAAAAGCACAAGAATTCCCCAGCCTTGAAAGCAGTACACCGTATATAGAACCAGGTAAAGGGAAAATTCGAGGTCTTATGCAATATCCACAAGACATTCTAGAGGATGGAAAACACTACAGAAAATGGCCACTCACTAGCCACCAGTATGCAGTCTGCAATGCCACACAGACCACCAGCCTGCCCTAAACGTGCAAGAGAACAAAACAAAGAGGAATGTTCTTCAGCGTTTTGGGTATCGCACCCTGGAGCAACGCGACCTGACTAAGTATGCAAGCAAGCGATCAGATGGACAGGAAAAGCTGCAGACATTCAAAAAACCTGTGGCTGTTAATGCCAGAACATAGGGTACCCCTCCGCACTCTTTTTTGCCCTAATGACTAGCAACACTTAGCTCAAGAAGGTATCAGTCACATTGGTAAACCCAAAGTTGTGCCGGTCTTGATACCCAAGACAAAGATCAGATGTAGCACCATGGACAACAATTAGATGCTTTTCAACAGCACTCCTCATCTACATTTATGTTAAAGCAACCACTATGATACAGCCGAGATTGATGAAATCACTAACTACATAAGTCTGAAATACACTAGGAGCAGTTGGCAGGAAAAAAGACATCTTCCTCAAAACCCCCAAACCTGCAATTTACAAAGGGCATACTCAGTCCATGCATAAAGACTCCCGCTCTAGTTTCCTTACAGGTCAGTTTGCCTGCATTAATTGAAAGAGCCCAGAGGCAACAAAGGGGTTGCAATTAGCGCTACTCAACAGAGCTAAATGAAGAAAATCATCTGTCCTGGAGTCTTCCGATAGCAACAGCATGAAGAGGTGCATTATAAAGCTGCATTTTCATCCCAAATGATCATGCTCCAAGCAGATAGCGTTCGAAGGAAAAGGAAAAGAAAAAAAATGAAGACACCGTGTCTCTCCTAAGGAATGTTAAAACGTGACCTTCAGGAAGAGGCCAAGGGGGATTGTTTTTATTTGGTCTGGAATTATCAGGTACCCACCTCTTTATTTAACTTCACATCTTCGCTCTCACATGCAAGGGGGAAGCAGTAATTTAAATCAGCAATGAGTGGCGTATCCCACACTAATACTGTACTTATCCTGTCTGATTTGGTGCTTTCATCTGCCCTTGTGCACAGCTGGCTTCGGTTAAGTGTCTCACGTCAGAGCTTTCACTCACGGCGGAGCCGGCACTGGCCAGGGGAACAGGGTTAGTCTCCAATCAAACATCATTAGCCCGCTGAACTCCTTACAAGGTTACTTCTCTTCAACCATAATTGCTTTCCAGACCTTTTAGCGGCAAAAAATAATAAAAAAACACAGGCGATCTGCAGTGTCTTCGAGCTTGTCCTGATTCCAGAGGACTATCCCATGCCCCACAAGGGCCCAGCGGCAGATAAGAGATGGCTCGCTGTGGGGTGAAGAGTGCAGGTCCTGGGGCCTGGTCGGAAGTCCCGAGAAGTGCTGATTTATCAGGGTTGTAGAATGTGTTTCACTCCCTGCCTGGCCTACGAGGTAAACAAATGCGAGATGCTCGCCATCTCCCTGCTCATCTGTGAATACTTTCTGGGAGGGGCAGGGGTGGGTTTAGGCACGTTGTCCCTAAAAGACCAGACCATTTTTTCACAGGGACTCAAGTGCAAAGCAACTTGTTAAGGAGCACTGTGCGGTCTTGTCGTAGATGCCTGGTTATTTCAATTTTGGAACATCTGCTTTTAAATAAACTAAATGTCTCCAGGGAGACATTACGATCCACAGTAGCGCATTACACCAAAAATGATCATCGGTTAATGGTAGTATACATTACTAGTCCTGGTGCTTGGACTCCTCTGTTGCCGGATCCGGGAGCCAGCAATGGTAAGCTATGCTACATTTGTATACAGCATGCATTCTGACATGAGAATGACTATGCAGCACTCGTGCAGCTTGGCACCTTCCCGCAATGATTTTACCACTAGCTGGTTTGGTTTGTGAAACATCAGTTGTGTATATAGGTGTACATTTTAAGAAGTGTTAGGAAGATGGAGTATGAGGTTTAATGGGTCTAGTAAGAGGTCTTCCCAAAGTGTTTAAGTGTAGCCTGGATATTTGGCATCTCCACTGTCTAGCATGTTATAGTGTGAACATTGTTAAGTGCAGTTAGCCTTGGAGTTGGGAAGCATGTTATTCATCTACCGTACTATTATTAGAGGACTGTGTGCAGCATGCTAACCCTGAGAAGCTAGACAAGGAATGCCCTACTTGGTTGTAAGTCGGAACAACAAGTTCCTATATAACAACTGACTATCTTAACAACGCGGTCTCTACAAAGACCACATCTTAACCACAAATTGCTTTACCACGCATTCCTTCCCACACATTTTTCTGGTAAAGGTATGCATGGTAAACAGATATCTGTGGCTAAGCTTACCACCCCTCCCTCTCCTCAAGCCCTAAATACACCACCCATGCTCCTAAAAACTACACGAACACCCAACACCCCCTAAAAACGACTCCTAACCCCCCACACTCCCTAAAAACGACCCCAAACTCCCACACCCCCTAAAAACTACCCGGAACCCACTACCCCTAAAAACGACGCCGAAACCTCTCCCTTAAAAACTACCCTGATCTTTTCTGGGTGTGACATCTAGCCCTCCGGTCCAGGCAAGCATTCTCCCGAGCAGCTCTGCTCATAGACCCCCCCTGCCTCTGCGCCAGAAGCCCTTAACATCCAGGTTTGCGCAGGCAGAGTGCTGCAGCCGCGATGCACACAGCGCCTCCTGGTCTGTTCCTCTGCTAGGAGACTCGTCTCCTGGCTTTTCAATTAATTTTATTCTCCTGTTTTCATTTTAATTTTATTCTCCTGGTTTCACTTTTATTATTTTCTTTTCGCACTCTGGGCACAGGACAGGATGCTTACTGGTCCTGAACCCGTTCCGAAGCCGCCTTTTCCAGCCGCTACTGCCCCGCAGCCCCACCCACCGTCGCAGCCCCGCTCCCGCCTCCCCACCTCCAGTCCCGCCCCCCTTCCCTACTTAATAGCAGCCGCTGTGCGGTCGCTCGCCACAGGCGTCCCTAAGGCAGGCCCGTCTGCGCCCTTACATGCCTGGACCACGCCCAGTGCCAGACCCCCTGCCCCCACGAGAGCCACGATGACGCTACGGCGCACCCTTCCTCCACGGACTCAACTCCGGACGATCTTCAAGCTGCGTCCAGGCCAACTTGAAGCTAACCCATGGACCCTTATTCTGCCGAAACTGCAACTTCACCAGCCGCCGTATAACTCCATGTCCCGCATTACCCGTCAGGGCAGGAATGCAACCACCTCAGAAGCCTTTTACTCAACACCCGCTCCATCCACAAGCACGCCATCGAACTCTGGGACCTACTCGACTCAGCCTCCCCGGACATCGCCTTCCTAACAGAGGCCTGGTTGAAATCCTTCTCGGCACCTGACATTGCCATCGCCACCCAAGATGGCTACAAGATCACCAGAAGGGACCGCAACAACAGACCTGGAGGAGGAATCACCATTGTCTGCAGGAATACCCTCAGAATCTCGACCAGCACAGCAGACATCTCAAACACCGCTGAACATCTCCACTTCCAGATCCACATCGACCCCATCACCACCCTCAGAGGTACACTCGTCTATAGACGCCCGGGGCCCCGGCCACAGTTCGACGCCATCTCCGACATTATTAGTACACACACCTTTGCGTCTACAGACTAAATCCTCCTCGGAGACCTGAATTTCCACCTCGAGAAAGCAGACGACAGCAACTCCATCGCCCTGCTCGGCAACCTCGGACTCAAACAGCTCATCACGGCCCCCACCCACACCACCGGACACATACTCGACCCTATCCTCTCCGCCAGCAAACACATCACCTTCAGCCACACCACCGTACTCCACTAGATCGACCACCACTGCGTCCACTTCACCTTCAAGAAACCCACCACACACCACCAACCGCAACGGATCTCCCACCGCAGCTGGAGCAATATCATCAAAGACCAGCTCATCACCACCCTTGCCCGAGACCCTTCAACCACCACCTCCAACACCGACACAGCCACCCCCAACCTCAGGCAATGGATCGACAACTGTGCCAACACTCTCGCCCCAATAAAAAAACTCTCAAACAGACGCACAGATAGAAAGAACAGCTGGTTCACCAACGACCTCCAGGAGTCTAAGCAGAAGTGCCGAAGACTCGAGAAGAAGTGGCGCCACGAACAGACATCAGACAACCACCCTGTCCTCAAGGACGCCACCCGCAAGCACCACCAACTCATTCGAGCTACCAAAAGAACCTCCTTCCAGGAATGCATCAACAACAACGCACACAACAGCAAAGAGCTCTTCAACATGGTGAAGGAACTCTCCAACCCCAGCTCCAAAAAAAACCTCCGTCGCAACACCTCTGCGACTCACTAGCCACCTTTCTTTCACTGCAAGATCGCAGATATCCACGACAGCTTCAACAACCAGACTCTACCAGTAGCCGCCAACACCGCAGATCCTCCACCCCCCAGCCTCACTAACCTCTTGGTGTCCTGGACCCATGTCAACGATGACGTCACCATCAAGACCATGTATACCATCCACTCAGGCTCACCGTCCGACCCCTGTCATCACCTCATCTTCAACAAAGTTAAACGCATCATCGCACTCTAACTCCGGAAGGTTATCAACAGCTCCTTCGAGAACGCCACCTTCCCGGAAAGATGGAAGCACGCCGAGATGAATGCACTACTCAAGAAACCCACAGCGGACCCATAAGACATCAAGAATTTCCAGCCCATCTCCCTGCTCCCGGCGAAAGTCATCGAAAAGATTGTCAACAGGCAACAGACCCACTTCCTCAAGGAGAACAACATCCTGGACCCGTCCCAATCAGGATTCCGCAGCAAAAACAGCACCAAAACTGCCCTCATCGCTGCCACCGATGACATCAGGACCATGCTGGACAACGGCGAGACCGCGGCCCTCATCCTCCTGGACCTCTCGGCCACCTTCAACACAGTCTGCCACCACACCCTACGCACACGCCTCCACTAAGCAGGAATACACGACAAAGCCCTGGACTGGACCACCTCCTTCCTCACCGACAGAACCCAGAGGGTCTGCCTCCCCCCATTCCGCTAAGAAGCCACCAAAATCATCTGCGGTGTGCCCCAAGGATAATCCCTCAGCCCTACCCTTTTCAACATCTACATGGCTCCACTCGCCAACATCGTCCTCTCGCACAACCTCAACATCGTCGCTGACGACACCCAGCTGATCCTCTCACTTACCAAGGACCCCGCCACCGCCATAACCAACCTCCACGAAGGACTGAAGGCTGTCGCCGACTGGATGGAGAACAGTCGCCTGAAACTGAACTCAGACAAGATGGGGGTCCTCATCCTCGGCTCCTCCCCCTCCGCCTGGGACGACTACTGGTGGACAGCCGCTCTGGGAGTCGCACCGACACCCACCGACCACGCACGGAACTTGGGGTTCATCCTGGACTCATCGCTCTCCAACAAGTCAACACCATCTCCTCCTCCTGCTTCAACACCCTGCGCATGCTTCACAAGATCTACAGATGGATCCCTGCCAGAACCAGAAGGACAGTAACCCACACCCTCGTCAGCAGCAGACTGGACTACGGCAACGCCCTCTATGTAGGAACCACGGCCAAACTCCAGAAAAGACTTCAACGCATACAGAACGCCTCCGCACGCCTCGTCCTTGGCATCCCCCGCCGCACCCACATCACTGCCCACCTGAAAGACCTGCATTGGCTCCCAGTCAACAAGAGGATCACCTTCAAGCTCCTCACCCACTCTCACGAAGCACTCTAAAACGCCGGACCAGCATACCTCAACAAGCGTCTCACGTTCTACACCCTGAATCGCCAGCTTCGCTACGCCGACCTCGCCCTCGCAACCGTCCCACGCATACACAGAACCACCACCGGCAGCAGATCCTTTTTCTACCTCGCCGCCAAGAAATGGAACACCCTCCCCACCCACTGCGTCAGACCCAGGACCTGCTGACCTTCAGGAGACATCTCAAGACCTGGATGTTCGAGCAGTAGCTGCTACCCCTTCCCCCCCCCCCCCCCCCCCAAGCGCCTTGAGACCCTCACGGGTGAGTGTTCTGCTATACAAATAAATGATTGATTGATTGACCCCCTAAAAACAACCTGAAGCTCCCCTAAAAACTACACCGAACCCCGACCCCCTAAAAACTACCCCGATTCCTTCCTGCCCCCTAAAAACTACCCCGAACTCCCTACCTCCCCCAAAAAACTACATTAGTATTCAGCACATTGGTATTGTTGACACAAATGTGATGAATACTAACTTAGGACCTATTTAGATGTTAAAAAAGGTCACTTCACAGAATGTGGACGTAGAGGGGCAGTGAGGAATCTACGGTTGGATAGAATATCCACTAGAAAAAAAGAGTTGCAGACAGTCAGTTATTATTCTGCTAGATACTTCTAACCACAGATTCCTCATCTTACAATAGATACCAAAGAAAACAAGTTACTTACCTGTAACTTTGGTTCCCCAGTATTGGTAACTTTCATAGATTCCCATGCTTTGTATCATTCCCCGTCGTCGGACTGGGAGTCTCGGTAATAAAAAATATCATAGTAGTAGGTACAAAAGAGAAAGGAAAGGCCTAGGCCTCATTCCCTTTTGTAACATATCAGCCTCTTTTTGTAAAAGAGACCAAACTCTAGGCGTCAGCCAATAAGAAGAGCCTCACCCTTAGAACCTTCCTGAAGGAACCTCAGAGCCTCAGATTTTCGTAGCCGTAGTGTGCTAGACACCATTCTTGCTGAAGGCTGAGCTTTCCCTGGGGAGGTGGGTGGGCGCATGGGAATCTATGAAAGTTACCAATACTGGGGAACCAAAGTTACAGGTAAGTAACTTGTTTTCTTACCCCAGTATTGGAACTTTCATAGATTCCCATGCTTTGTATCAGAATAGCAAGCAGTAAACACCATAAACACATTTTGTAAAGCAGTATACCATAACATTAGCCAGAAAAGTACAAAATGTGTCACCCATGGAAGGTGGGATAGAAAGGAAAGCTCACCCATCACTTGAAGAGGTTTCTCAGGACAGCCTGGCCCACAGCCGCGTCATCCTGCTGCAATGACTCTAAGCAATAATGCTTAGTGAACGTGTGCACGCTGCTCCAGGTAGCAGCTCTGCAGATGTCCTTGATATGTACCCCCGCAAAGAGGGCCGTAGAAGAAGCCACTGATCTCGTCGAGTGAGCACGGATCTTGCCCACTAGAGGTTTTCCTGCTAACTTGTGGCAATGCAGAATGGCACTTGAAATCCATCTCGAGATCCCCTGTTTAGACAGAGGGAGACCTTTGTTTGGACCGCCGAAAGCAATGAACAATTGTGAAGATTTTCTAAAGTCTTTGGTTCGGTCCATGTAGAACTTTAGATAGCGTTGCAAATCCAGAGTGTGCAATGTCTTTTCTGCTGGAGTGACTGGGTTCGGAAAAAATGTCTTTAGTATGACCGGCTCATTTAGGTGAAAGTCAGTGGGGACCTTGGGAATGAACCTTGGGTTCGTCCTTAAGATGGTAGTGTTCTTTTTGAACTGCAAAAACGGTTCTTGGATAGTTAGGGCTTGCATCTCCCCCACTCGCCTCGCTGATGTGAGGGCTAAGAGTAAAGCTAACTTCCATGATAAGAATTTTAGGTCTGAGCGGTGAATCGGCTCAAAAGGTCCCTTCATTAGTTGAGCCAGGACTAAGTTTAGATGCCATGTTGGAGGAGGAGATCGCACTGGCGGATAGACCCTGAACAGGCCTTTGAGGAATTGTTTGACAATTCTTGCAGACCACAACGAAGGAACAGAATCAGTTCTTCTAAATCTCGAAATTGCCGCTAAATGAACCTTGATAGTAGAATGGGACAGATTAGACTTAGCTAGCGAGAGTAGGTAAGGTAGGAGCTGATGAGGTTTTGACGTGAAAGGATCAATCTTTTCTTTTTTGCACCAGATACAGAATCTTTTCCACTTCAGTCTGTATGTTTTGTTTGTGGACGGAGCCCTTGCCTGAGAGAGGATGTCTTTGACCTCATTGGAAAGAGGAACATTCATGTATTCTCGCTGGTCAGGAGCCATGCAGTCAGGTGCAACGATCTTGGGTCTGGATGCCAAACTTGTCCTTCGGACATTGCCAGGAGATCCGGAACATCTTCCAGCCTTATCGGAGGTACTAGCGATAGCAGATGGAGCTCGGTGTACCAGAATTGTCTTGGCCATGCCGGGGCTATAAGGATGAGCTTGCATGGTTCCGCCCTCATTTTCCTGAGGAGACGAGGAAGCAGGGGAATCGGTGGAAATGCATAGATAAACCTCCCCGTCCAGGCTATCGATAGGGCATTGCCCAATGAGCCTTGGTGATGGAACCTGCTGGCGTAGGCTAGGCACTTTTTGTTGGTCGGCGTTGCAAAAAGGTCCACCTCTGGTGTGCCCCATTTTTGAAAGAGTAGATCTATTACTTGTTGTTTCAGCTCCCACTCGTGACTGACTGAGGCGAGCCTGCTCAGCCTGTCGGCTCCCTCGTTGAGCACTCCTGGTAAGTGCTCCGCCTTTAGAGAAATTCCGTGAAGAATGGTCCATTCCAGAATCTGTTGAGCCTCTCGCGACAAGGGGAGTGACCTCGTCCCTCCTTCCTTGTTCACATAATGCATAGCCGTGGTGTTGTCCGTCCTGACTAGCACCTGTGAACCCTGGAGACGCGGAAGAAAGGCTTGAAGGGCCAGCCTGATCGCTCTCAGCTCCAACAGGTTGATGTGTAGCTTTTGGTCGCTTGGAGACCAATGGCCGCTGACCTGCAGGTCCTGCATCACTGCTCCCCATCCCTCCAATGACGCATCCGTCGTCAGTATGTGAGGTGATGGAACGCTTGCGAAGGATAGACCTTGGCATAAGTTCTGTGGATTCGACCACCAAAGCACCGCCTCCTTCATCTCTCGAGTGACCATTACTTTGTCGTCGAACGATCCGTGCACTTGCTGCCACTGGAGGTCCAGTTGCTCCTGCAGGGGGCGCATCCGGAGCCTGCAGTGCGGGATCAGGGGTATACAAGATGACATCACCCCCAACAGCGACTTGTAGCTGCGTACAGAAAGACACTTTTTTCTTTGAAGGCTTCCTGCTAATCTTTGCAGTTTCTGTACCCTTTCTCGAGTAGGAAATGCTTTTGAGAGCCGCGAATCCAACATCGCTCCCAGGAACCGCGCTGTCCGTGACGGCAGCAGCGTGGATTTCTCCATGTTCAAGGTGAGACCCAGATTTTGGAACAGAGTGGTGCAAGCCTGCACCGCGTCCTGCGCTAATGCTCTGGTCGGGGCCTTTAGTAACCAATCGTCCAGGTAAGGGAAGACCTGGAAGTGGTTTTTCCGCAGAAATGCTGCTACAGGTGCCAGCACCTTCGTAAAAATCCTTGGAGCAGAGCGAAGGCCGAACGGCAAGACTCTGAACTGAAAATGGCTCTTGGCTACTGTGAAGCGTAGGAACCTTCTGTGCGCTGGGTGAATCGGGATATGGAAGTACGCATCCTCCAGATCGAGTGTGGCCATATAATCCCCCGGGTTGACCATTTTCAAAACGTCCTGTAGGGATACCATCCTGAAGGATAAGGAGATGAGATAGGCATTTAGCTCCCTGAGGTCCAGGATGGGGCGCCATTTCTCCTGCATTTTTCTCACCAGGAAGAACCTGGAATAGAAACCGTGGCCCTGTTGATTGGAGGGGACCGGCTCTATCGCTCCTTTGCGGAGCATTTGTTGTACCTCTAGCCGCAGGAGATGCAGATGTTTTGAAGGAATGGCTGATGGGGGTCTGGGTGGAGGGACTTCCGTAAACTCCAAAGTATGTCCCCGTCTGATGATGTTGAGCACCCAACGGTCCGATGTAATTTGGGACCAGTTCAGAAGGAATTTTGACACCCTGCCTCCAACTGATGATCTCTCGGAGGAGGGAGCAGTAGGCAGAGCCAGAAGGCTGCTATTGGCGTTTGGACGAGTCTCGTCCACGGGCCGCTTGCTTGCCTTTGTTGTAAGGCCGTGAATAACCAGAGGACTGGCCCTGCCTTTGTTGGTATGACTGGCGATTCGGCTGGTACCCAGAGCTGTTAGAAGAATAGCGCTGTTGTTGGTATGCGCCTCTGTAGGTGCCACCTCTGCCTCTTGTGCCCCTAAAAGGAGTTTTGCGGTACTGGAGTGTTCCCAGCGATCTAGCTGTCTCCGTGTCCTTTTTGATGTCTTGCAGCGTGTCGTCGATCAATTTGCCGAAGAGTGCCTCGCCATCAAAAGGAAGATCAAGGACCTTGTTTTGGATTTCTGGCCGAAACCAAGTCGCTTTTAGCCACCCTTGGCGTCTTAATACTGCCGCTCCTGCCAAAGCTCTAAAGGACGTTGTGGCAATGTCCATGGCACAGTCCATTATCTCCATGGAGACCGCTTCACCTTCTTGCAAGGTTTTCTTGGCTTCCAGCCCGTTTTCTGGTGTAAGCTGATCCAAATAGGGAGCTATATCGCACCATAACTGGCGATCATATCGTCCCAATATTGCCAAAGCATTGGCGGCGCGAACCAGAAGGCTAGCAATGGATGAAAATCTCTTGCCTGTGTTATCCAGCCGCCGTCCATCCTTGTCAGGAGGGGCTGTCAAGGGAGCAGAAGGGTTCCGTGACTTCCTTTGCGCCGCTTGTGAGATTACAGAGTCCGGCTTGGGATGACCTGTCAGGGCAGCCGGTCTATCATCCGGCGCTTTATACTTTTTGTCAAGGCGCGGTAGCACAGGGACCACCGTCGCTGGGTTTTTCATGGTCTTCAAACCCTCCTTCCATAGATGTTCCACAATCGGAATGACCTCGTAGTCTTGCGGTGAGTGTCTTTAAAATCGTACAAGAAACAGTCTGTGGTTTCCGCAGGCAATACCAACTTAAATCGGCCGGCTGCACGTTCCATCAGTTGGTGAAAACTGCCAATGTCAGCAGGAGGAGAATCACCTAGGTCCTGGTGGGGCGAAGCTGGATCCGGGATGATGTAGTCATTGTATTCATCCCCTTCCTGATCCGAGTCCTGATTATCACCGGATGACGCATCCGTATCATTATCATGATCCCCATCCGGATCATCCGCTGTTCCAGACGCAGTCTGGGGCACTGGCCGCTGTGGTTGAGGAGGAGTCTGCACTGGGTGTACAGGAGGGACAATTGAAGAGTGGTCCTTTACTGGTGTTGACGGAGTAGACCTCCTCGGCGCTGGTCGCTCGGCCTTGGACTTGTAGTCTTGCAACATCTTGTGCAGGTCATGCAGGAAGGACGTTGGGACTGAAACCATGTCTTGTGATTCACAGTCCATTAAGTGGTCTGTTTGTGGGTAGTCACCTCCACCTTGTTCATATGCCTCCTCTGAGTCCGTCTCTTGACTTTTAATGAGAAGCTGAGATGGGCTATTCGCATAATCAAAGCCATCCTGACCGTCTCCCTCAGAGTACTCCTGGTCTAGCAACATCGTTGGGGGTAATGAGGTCACCCTCCTTGGGGATGTCATTTCAGGCGTGATCCTTGTGAGAGATATTGTTACCCTTCTCTCTGCAGCCAGTATCGTTGGTTGGTCCGTCGACGCCGGTGAAATCCTCGTCGACGAGATAGGAATAGTAGATGTCGTCGTCGACGCCACCGACGACGAGCCCGCCGTTGATGTAGAAATTGTTGTCGTCGTCGAAGCACTCGTCGACGACATGACCGTCGTCGACACCGTCGTCGACGTCGTCGTCGGTACTGCCGTCGTCGACACCGTCGTCGACGATGATGGTTTCTTCGTCGACGATGTCTTCGCCTTCGTCGACGATGTTGTCGGCATACTTCCCGTCGACGCTGCAGTCGTCGAGCTCTTCTTACACGACGACGAAGCCTTCGTCGTCGACGCTCCCGCCGACGAGCCCGTCGACGGGACCAATTGGAGCTTGGGCTTCATTTTCGTCGTCGACGGAGCCACCGTCGACGAAGTCTTCGTCGTAGAGGACTTGGAACTCCTCTCTGAAGAGTGTGAAGAGGGTCTCTTGAAGGCTGGGTCAGTCTTCTCACCCTTAGGAGGCGAAACCAGTTCTGCCTTGCCCGACCCACTGTGGTGGGGGGAACCTCCTGAACCCCGGCCATCAGACTCCCTGGGGGTCTTCTTTGAAGCCTTAGAGGGGCGCCCAATAGAGGAAGATGGGGAACCTCTACCCCTTTTCACTGACCTGCTAGAGGAAGCACAGGACGCCGATTCCTCCTCATCACTGGAAACTCCATGTTTCCTTTCCTTCTGCCTCTGCAACCATGTAAGAAGCCTTCCAGCATAATCTCTCAAGGTCTTGGTGGAGAGAGTGCGGCAAATCTTACAGTCCTCTGCCTTGTGATCTGGATACAGACAGTAGATGCAATCCTTGTGTTTGTCTTCCACAAACAGCCTTTTCTTCCCACAGGTGGAACAGGGCTTGAAAAGGGCTTTCTTCTTCTCAACCTCCGACATTTTGAAGAAGAAAGAGTTTCCTGAAGAAACCTGAAGAAAATTCTGAAGAAATATCTGTAGAAATGAGTTTTAAAGAGTAGAAACAGAGCAGAGCTCAATGGAGACTCCCTAGCACAACGTGCGGTAGAAAAATCTGAGGCTCTGAGGTTCCTTCAGGAAGGTTCTAAGGGTGAGGCTCTTCTGATTGGCTGACGCCTAGAGTTTGGTCTCTTTTACAAAAAGAGGCTGATATGTTACAAAAGGGAATGAGGCCTAGGCCTTTCCTTTCTCTTTTGTACCTACTACTATGATATTTTTTATTACCGAGACTCCCAGTCCGACGACGGGGAATGATACAAAGCATGGGAATCTATGAAAGTTCCAATACTGGGGTAAGCAATACTTCCCCCACGGTTTGTCTGTGGAGTGGACTCAGACCATACAGTCTTGCAGGACTAAGCAGGTGAAATGTACTTCCTGCTGGACCTGGCTATCGAGGCAGTAGAGTTTCATGAACTTATGCACTGACACCCACGCTGCAACCTGGAAGATGTCAAGGACGCCACTCCATGTGCTAGCGCAGTGATAGCCTTAGCCCCGGTGGAGTGGGCTCTTAGACCTCCCGGGGATTGTTTCTTGGTCATGTGAGTAGCAGTGCCTATCAAGTAGCCACCTGTTTTGCACTTCTGGCAGATCATTGTAATACCATAGTAGAAGCCTGGGGAATTTCACTGGCTGAGATCATCACAAAATCCCTTTTCCCCCTTTTCCCCAGGGCTCAAGAGCATCCACTGCGAATGGTGGACACTGGCACGGCAGCACCTGTTTGAGTCATGACAAGGCAGGAACTGTTTGGGTCAGGGTTGCATTGTCTAGCATCACCTATGGGTAAGCCCTCAACCAGCACACCAAATACACATCATTAACTGCGGAGATCAAAGTATTGTGAAAGTGTTGTTTGGGACTTTAGTAATTTCTCGGCTAAATCATTATCTCCAATGTGGGTGGACAAAGCCTGGGTATATTACTCTTCAGTTATTCTGAAAGTATACGAAAAGCTTAAATAATTTGGTTGGGACGTCTTACTGCTCATTGGACATGGCAGTGGTATTTGAGGGCTGAACAACTCTCGGCCAGCTTGGCATCTGGTCACTAGAAGGACCTAACTGGGCTACCTTGCAGGAGCATCCCCTCCGTGAAAGCGGAAGAGTGTTGCCCCCTAAAATTCTCAACTGACTCGTCAATACTTAACTTAGTAGACAGGACAGTAGTTTTGTCACTTGTGCAATCCTCAGTCACATCATCATTTGATACCTTGATGGAACTAACTGGGTATCTTACTCCTCTTCTGTGAACTTATTAGGGGTATTTGAGGCCTGAGCTATTCACAGGTACCTTGGAATCTTACATGTGTTGGTGTCTGACTGTGGTATCTTACTCCTCAGTAAACCTTTTATGGGTATTAAAAGCCTGAGAAAATCTCAGTGATCTGAGCTTCATACATCAGGGCGACCTGAGCAGTCCTTAATTTGTAAAAATAAGAGGTGGTAGTAATCTCATCAGAAGGCCACTGTAGCTTGCCCCATACATCTCCTCGCCAGTTCAGCCAGTGCCAGTAATAACACAACTATTAACTATCACACTCCTACCTACAAGTGTGACAATTCACACTATTGCAAGCCTCCAAAGCTATAAGAACGGCTCGCGCTGCATGCATTAGTGGATTTAATGTACAACTGTTGTTGTTCTCATCTCCAAATTACTCAAACAGCACCATCATGTGGCAGGCTGCCATAAGTGCCGGTGTTGACAATTAAGTGCCAGTGCTGAGCACTGGAGACCACCGGCTCAAATTAAGCACTGGATCTGAGTCAGTATTTACTCCTGAATTTGATAGGTGTTTGAGTACCAGCTGTTCTTACCTTCAACTCATTAACTTTTCCAAACACACACATAGTATCCAGAGGTAGTCATTCCTGAACAAGACGATAGTGCTGCAACGCAAACCAATGAAAGACGAGCACTATACAAACACTAAATAACACTAGCACCTGTGCTGGAGTAGAACACTTGCTTTTTCTAGCAATGAAGTTGGGAGTTTTGTGTTTCACTGCTTTGGAATGTACCTCTTAAAAGAAGTAGTGAGAAATAGCTGCATACATCAGCAAAAGAGTGCACTTGTTGTCCACTGCTGTAGGTCATTCTCCTAAATACAAATTCAACCTTCATTGTTAGTAGCTGAAGGAAGTGAAGCCACAGACAAACACCAGTCCTCTATTGTTAGTGTCAACAGCTGCTTTTAGTTTGGCTGCTGCACGTCCAACGTTCAGGTGGTGGGCTGGCCTTAATGACGTCTGCATTGAGATGCTGACTTACAGCCTCTACCCAGTCCTGAGCTGGGTCACCATAAGGATGTTTGGGGCTCTGGGTAAGGTGTATATTTGGTCCACCTCTATGGAACAACTTTGTATTTTATCATTCATTTTCTGCTAAATCAAGTCCAGTGATGCCAAATACATTGATTTGAACTGTAATGGCTGAGATAGAGAACTAGACGCACGTGTGATAGAGAGAAATGTCCCTCTCCCAGGGACCCCTTAGAAGGCAGGGACCCTGGGCATATGCCCCTTTTGCCCATGCCTTAAAATGTCAGACTGATATACAAACCAATCAAAATATGAATACAAACGTTTGAATCCATTTAAATAAATAAGATGTAAAAAAAAAGGCACAGATTTTTTGTGCAAGAACAAAATATTTTCCGGAGCCCAGACCCCTGCTTACACCAGCCGCATCATGTGCCATTGTAAGAGGCTCATAGGGCAGGGTATTTATGGCATATTGACAAGATGAAACAACCATCCTGCCCTATCTGCCTTTTACAATCACGAATGAGTTATGAGGAAATTCAGTAACGTGAAACATATGTGTTCATGACACTGTAAAACGCATGTCATAACTGTAAATACCCACACAATACTTACAATCTGTGGGGCATTCCTTCCTGTGCTGTGGGGCAGTCAGTGGCTTCTAGGCAGTTTGTGTGATAGGTTTTGTTGTCAACTACTGATATTCCAGAGTCTCAAGTACTACTGCCCTCCAACTGGATAACCTGGTTACTACACACAACTCTCCAAGGTATCTGGCTCGAGTAGTAACTGTGCACTCTAGGCAGTGCAGACTAGTTCCTAGTAGAAACTGGAGGACTGGATTAAGATCCAGTTGTGTCTTCCAACCTGTAAAGGCTAGGGCAAAATGGTTGTGGAATCATGATGGTCAACACCAATGAATAAGACATTAGCTACAATGAGAGGGACCAACCCAAGTGTCCCTCTTGCACTGGCAAAATATATTGCTATAGCCAGGGTTGGTACACGGCAGGCCACTACTCTGGCATTCAATCAATCAGCATTTGTTAAGCATGCAGCTGCGTCAAACAGAAGATTACATTGATCAGGCCACCAGAGGGTGGATGGCGGCGGCCCTCCTTGACTGAAAACCAGAACTTCCATTTTATTGGAATTTAATTACAGAAAATTAGACTCCATCGACGCTGTGACTCCTTTAAGGCACTGTTCGAGTTGTTAAAGACTGCCTCTGAGCCATTTAAAAAAGAAAATAGCAATTGGGTGTCGTCTGCGTACAACACTACTTTTACACCCAAGGTTTCAATCAGATCAGCCACGGGGCGACGTAGAGGTTGAACAGACACGTGATCAGGGCTGATCCCTGTGGTACTCCACACACCAGTGGTTTAGATGCTGAATACAAAGGGTGTAGGTACATATTTTGGGATCTGCCCTCCAGGAAGGATTGGAGCCATGATTGCGTTTGCACTGAATACCTAGATGACAGAGTATGTTCAACAGGTGGAATAGAACATTGTGTCAAATGCAGCCAACAGGTTAAGAAGCAACACCATGATAGGTGTGCTATTATCCCACGCTGTTTAATCTGTACGTGAGACCGCTAGCTGATGTCGCTAGGCAGTGGGGCCTAACCATGGTCTCATATGCCGACGACACACAGCTGGCGGTTACTCTCAGCGGGGATGCGGAAGTGGATGCCCCCAGGTTTCAGGATGGATTGAAGGAGGTGGCTAGCTGGTTGACAGGGAACTGTCTACAGCTGAATGCCACTAAAACAGAGGTTATGGTTGTCGGTAGGGGAGCGGAACTTTGGGGTGACCAATGGTGGCCACCCGAGCTGGGACCATCCCCGATGCCGGTTTTGGAGCTGAAAAATCTGGGTGTGTGGATAGACTCGGGTCTGACCTTTGTAGGGCATACCAAAAGAACAGCGGCTTGCTGCTTTGGACTGTTGAAAGGCTTAAGACCTGTTCTTAAGTACTTTGATGCCCCCACCAGACAGCTTGTAATCCAGGCCACTGTCACCTCTCGCCTGGACTACGCGAGTTCTCTTCTCGCAGGGGCCAATCAGGCCGAGCTTACTCGACTACAACGGGTACAAAATGCCGCAGCCAGGGCGATTGTCGGCCTCCCTAAATTGTGTTCGGTCGCGAATGTCCTCCGCTCCCTTCACTGGCTCCCAATAAGGAAGCGTATTCTTTTTAAGGTACTCTGCCTCGCTTTTAAGATCCTGAGAGGCATGGGCCCTGAAATTTTGTCTGGTTCGCTTTCCTTTTATGTTCCTACCCGCACTCTCCGCTCCCAGGGCCAGGCCCTGGTCGTAGTTCCCAGATACAGGCTCTGCCGCATGGGCGGCCGTTCCTTTGGTGTAAAGGCGGCATCAGCTTGGAACTCCCTCCCGGTGGAATTGCGCCTGTTAGAGGATCTCATGGTTTTTAGGAAAGCCTTGAAAACATTCTTGTTTTAGTCTTTTCCTTAGTCTGTGCTATGCACCTAGAGTTGTGTTATGTTTTTTAGGCACTCTCTTGTCAATGCGCCAAGACGCTCCTTAGCTGGAGTAGCTGTGCGCATAATAAAAACCTATAACATAACATAACATTATTTAGATTCTCCCTAACAAACTCAGCCACTTCCGAGAGGGCCATCTCCATGCAATAGCCCACTCAGAAGCCCGGTTGAGAATTGTGGAGAATGGCATTAGTTTCCACAAAGGTAGACGTGTTTGTTCACCAATTTCGCCAAAATGTTGGCAGTGCCGGGAGAAGTGATATGGATTTAGAATTACTCAAGACACCAGGGTCAGCATTAGGCATTTTAAGAAGCGGCAGACAAGATGCCTGTTTCAAACACAGAGAAAACACTGGACGACAGAAAGAAATTCCAGATTTTATTAAGATAAGGGTTAAAATGGTGGATCATCATCCTGTAAATGTGCAGAGAGCAGGCGTCATCAGGGGAGCATGCCTTACACTTTTATTTAGCTCTTTAAAGAAGACCTCTTCAGATATTGCAGCCAGGGAGTTTAGGGCTATCCTGTGGTCTGTTGAATTGCAGATCTTTGTGCAAGCATAAATTGGATATTTTTGAATTGCTCTCTAATAGGAAGCTCGATCTCTTGTTTCTCACTGAGACGTGGTTAGATGCTGACTCTGGGTATATGCCAACTAGGATTGATAGGGTGACTGGTAGAGGAGGTGGGATAGCCATCATTTTTAAACACCCGCTGCGTTGCTCTCTTGAATCGATTACTATAGTGTATAGCGAGGCGGGCTCATTTACAATTAGGGTCAGTCCTAACCTTACGGTGAAGGGGCTCTTGGTGTATAAACCACCTGGCCCACTAACACGGTTTGTGCCTAGTTTACTGGAGGGGATTACGCACTTAGCCCTACGAAATGACAAACTTTTATTGCTGGGTGACCTCAATAGGGGGGCTGTTGATCTCTGCCAGGAACTTCAGACACTGCAGCTAGGTCTGAAATCTGATGCCCCTACCCATCAGCATGGCGACTTATTGGATCCTGTATTTGCCAATTGGGAGGGAGTAGGTGTGACCACCCCCCTTCCTGTCCCGTGGTCAGACCACTTTTTGGTCCCCTTTATGGTGAAGGTTTCAGAGCCCAGAGTCCATGAACAACCCGTGCTGAACGTCGTAAATGGGCGGGTTTCTCACGGAATCAGTTCAACAAAGCCCTGGCCCTAGTGGGGTCACCGGGGGGCACTGATATTGAAAATGCCTGCCTCAATTTAGAGAAGCGCATTAGATAGTGTGGCCCCGTTACTACCGAATAAAATTCCGGGCAGAGCACAGAAATCTGCACCTTGGTATAACGCAGACTTGCGTCTGGTTAAAACAGTGCAGACGTCTTGAGAGACAATGGAGAAAGGGTTTTTCTAGTCAGGCCAAACTGGAATATCTTGAAAAACGTAAAAAGTATCATGGGCTTATTAGACTGGCCAAGGCCTCGCATTATGTAGACAGAATTGGAGCAGCAGGAAACTCCACCAGAGAACTATTTAAGATCTGGAAAAAGGTTATGGTCCTTCCGCTACAGAAGAAACGCAATATCAGTCCTGACAAACTGGAAAATTTACGCCCCATCTCGCTGCTGCCGTACCTGGCGAAAGTGACAGAGAAGGTAGTAAATCGACAGCTTATGACATATGTGGAGGAAGCCGGTCTCCTGCATCCCTCTCAATTTGGATTCCGGGCTCTACATTCTACGGAGTCAGCTCTACTTATGGCCACGGAGGCCATTAGACAGGGAGTAGATGACGGGCAAACAATGGCTCTAATTCTCCTGGACCTGAGCGCCGCTTTTGATACTGTGGCTCATTACACCTTGCTGCAGTGTCTGAACAAGGCTGGTGTCTCAGGTCCGGCTCTAAAATGGCTACAATCTTTCATGGTAGAGCATAGTTTTCAGGTCAGACAGGGCGCCTTTTATTCCAAGACTATTAAACTGGAACAGGGCGTGCCTCAGGGATCTGCCCTGAGCCCCACCCTATTTAATCTT
Source organism: Lissotriton helveticus (assembly GCF_964261635.1). Taxonomy (NCBI): domain Eukaryota; kingdom Metazoa; phylum Chordata; class Amphibia; order Caudata; family Salamandridae; genus Lissotriton; species Lissotriton helveticus. Next base: position 282,793,593 of record NC_136061.1, on the reverse strand, counting down.
TACGTATCCCCTGTGGCGGAAATAGTGGAGGGCTTTGGAATCAGGGTTGTGTCATACACCGACGACACTCAACTGGTGATCTCGCTATCACAGGCACCGGATTCGGCTGCTTCCAATTTCAGGGCATGCATGCAGGAGCTTGCCTCCTGGACGGCAAACAACTGCCTGAAACTTAACGGAAGTAAAACAGAGGGGCTTGTGGTAGGAGGGGGTCCGTCAGTGTGGTCGTCGGCATGGTGGCCGTCAAGCCTGTGTTCCATTCCTATACCATGCACCCAGGCGAAGAACCTGGGGATATGGGTGTATTCTAATCTCACATTTGAACCTCACACTAGACGTGTAGTGGGGACGTGTTTTGGTGTCCTTAAGAGCCTACAGAAAACTATGGACCTCCTCCCTATAGAGGCCAGGAAGCCGCTAGTGCATGCACTTGTTATTTCTCGTTTAGACTATGGCAACACACTATATTTGGGTGCCACTGCTAAATGTTTAAATAGACTTCAGGTTCTGCAAAATGCAGCGGCATGGCTGGTCCTCATGCAACCTAGTAGGGCTGCCTCCAAAAGTGCCTTGAACACCCTACACTGGCTTCCAGTTAGGAAGAGAGTGATGTTCTGTGTACCTGCGGAGTCTACTTACCTCCTATACGCCTGCACGGCCTCTTAGATCTAGTGGGACTGGCCTGTTGTTAGTCCCTAAGGTTAAGAAGGCCAGGATGGGTAGTAGGTCTTTTCGGCTTCTGGAGGCCCAGAGGTGGAATAAACTCCCTCCTGAGCTTTGGTTGAAATTTTCTGAGATGAAGTTTAGGAGGGATCTTAAAACCTACCTGTTCTCACACTTATAGGTATGCTCTGTCGTTGCTCTAGGTTTGGTGGTTCTGCCTCTCCCACTTATTCTAGCGCGGGGACACGCCGACATAGCGTAACCAGGCGCTTTATAAAATCCTCTATTATTATTATTATTATATAGGGTCAAATTCCGAAAAGGCCTGTTTTAGACTGAGGGTTGCGATGGAGGGCGCATATCCCACGTGAGACAGAATGGAAGCCTTGCCCCCTTTAGATGCAGCCAGGAAAGCGGCATAAAGATTCTGAATTTTCCATCAAAGAAAACTAAGAGTTTTCCCCAGAGTTCAGTGTAAGGTACGATGGCAATGTTAGCTGCCTCAGGGGCAAGATGTCACAATTTTGGATACTTCCCTAGAAGAATTAGCAGCCGTCTCAATACGAAGCACAAAGTACTCGCTCATCATATCACACGTTTTCTTGAAGAAGATGCTAAGCGCCACTTTATAGAGGATCTTAGCACTGGGGATCAACAGTTTCCTCCAATTATGTGCCAATTTCTTGCCTAGGCTTTTCTCAGCCCTTAAGGCAGGGGAAAACCAAGGAAGACGTCCTTGAACGTCCCCACCTTCCTTTGAAAAGCAGATGCCTTTGGGGTGGTTCTGACCAGAGAGGCTTTAAAGTCCATATGGTACCTTACAATGACCTCCAGAATTCAGTTCACTAGGTCTTGACCCTTGTCCTTAAGGTTGGAAGTTAGCTCCTTTCCCCATCAGGTAGTACAACTTCCTCTTTTTCTAGCAGAGTGCTACAGCCAGGGGTCCTGCTCATGCTCACGTTTTGAAGAACACAGCAACTTCCAATGCCCTTCTCCTGTTTAGACGTCCCTCCATGCTGGTGCTATAGACCGCTAGAAGTCCACACGAAAATAATCTACTGGCACAAGGGAGGTCAGTGTTAATCTAAATCTAAAGGCACTGCCAGTAAGCCAAGCTTAATCAAGTTTGGGTGCCAGGTCCACATAGCAGACACACAGCAACTTAAAATGGAGGTCCTCTTTGTAAACCGCCTTCTGGGACTTAAAGTAAAATAGGAAGTGGAAGCTCCTATTTATTTATTTATATTCTTATATAGCGCAGGACTCGACCCCCGAAGGGGCAAGGAAATTAAGTTTCTGGGGATCTCTGAAACTTCCTGTGTCTTCAGCAAATCACAAAAGATCAGATAGCCACAACATGTGAACTGAGCCACAACTGCACATCGTGTCCATGCAAACCCCATATAAATCTAAGCAAACAACACAAACATAAGTGAAAGAAAAGGGCTCGAAATGGGTTGGTAGGTTTCTCACCTAACTACCTGCACCCTTCAGGTTCACCATTTACCCTTTTTAGGTCTCAGCCTGCAATGGCTGCGCAGACATGGGCAGTCTCGCTGGTGAGATTTAATGAGATGGAGAGAAAATCACTAGCGAGGTTAAGCCCCGCCCCTCTTCTCCATTGGCTTGCCTCCTAAACGGTGGCCAGCCATTGGAGAAGAGGTCCTAGTGACGTTCTTCTTTCTCTCTAAGCCCTGTTCTTTTCATATTGGGTTCCTTGACTTGCTGCTGAAGTAAAAGGTTTCTTATCTTCTTTATGGGTCCAGATGGCCCCATAAAGAAGATAAGGAACCTTTTACCCCATCAGGAAGTCGGGCGCCCAGTCTGAAAAGGACGGGGCTTAGAGACAAAAGGTTGGCGAGCGCTTGTTTTCTTCTGGGTCCATTTCACGGCAAAGCAACTACCGCACAGAGGAGTCCCAGCCAAGTCGGGAGGATGAGTGTTCCAACGGGGGCCCCCCAGTGCCTGGAGCACGTGTTCAGCACGGCCGAGGGGGAGATGAAGGCCTCCAATCCCGGCGCCCCTCAGGAGCGGGAGGTGAGCGTCAGCCTCCAGGACAAGGAGCTGTGGGAGGACTTCCTGCAGCGCACCAACGATATGATCGTCAACAAGACGGGCAGGTGAGAGCTCGCGTGTGCGGAGACTCCGTCCCGAGACCCCTAGCACCGAGAGACCCATCCCGAGACCCCTAGCACCGAGTGACCCCGTCCAGAGACCCCTAGCACCGAGAGACCCCCCCCCCGTCACGAGACCCCTAGCACCGAGAGGGTTGGCCCGAGGCCCCTAGCACCGAGAAACCCCCGAAGTATCGGTATGACACACTCAGACCCTCGTCTCAGGGGGACCCCCCCATACATGCCATAGAATGCAAGCATCCGTCTACCCGCGTGTGCCCTTGACTTGTGGAAAGAAGCTCTTCGTGTGGTTTGCGTTGGTCTTTGCCATGTTACCAGCTGTATTTACCGAGCTGAATGTGACTGTCTGGGCTCCTCTTGTGGCTTCACACGCACTGCTGCATGTGCAGAAGAATTTTAATCAATAAACAGATTTTTGTATCCAATATAGCCGGCGGTCGTTCAGGGTAACCGCCCCTGCTGGTTGCCGTGCACCATCTATTCAGTATGCCAGACAGTTTGTATGATGTCTGTGGCACAGTATTGGGTGAGCTTTTTTCTCATGGGTGTTGAAGTGAAACACGTTCTAGACGTGTGCATAAAGCGAAGCAGGCAGGTCTTTTATGACGAGAGCACAAAGAGCCTGACTGCTGGGAGGAGAGGAAAGCCGCGCCCTTATTGGGTAACAAAGGCAAGTGCCATGCCGTCGACATTACAGAAGCAAATCCCCAGGTACACAGACCCCTTACAGCTTGAATTAACGCCCTAGCCGTGACATCTGTGTAATTTATAGGCGGACGGCCGGAACTGGCAGTGTTCAAATGAATAGATTCATTACATATTTACTTTACTGAGGCTTCATCCACATGGCCTTCTGCGATGATTTCATATTGTTGATCATCTCATTTTACTTACCCCCCCCCTACAAAGGGATACATTTAGCTGTTGATACTAGGAAACCCCGTTTCATGCATTTCGCCTATACCAACTCACGTACATTGCTGGTAACACCCATTGTACCACACTGGAGGGGGCCATAAAGTACAAACTGTTCTTCCATTTGGCTGGTCACATACTGGGCAGCTTTATTACCTCGGTTAAATTGTAAATAATATGTGAAAATGAAAGCTTGGGCTCTTTGACTTAAACTCATTTTGAACCTTCCCACCATGTCCCTGTTTTATTTTGTGTATTAATAGAACATTGAAATTACAAGGAGGATTCGTTTTTGGCTGTGATCAAGACCGTATCTGGTCGAAACGCTTCCACTGTTTTGCTTCATGTTTTGTGTTTACCAATATTAACTTTAACTGCTTTGGATCTGTTACTGCCCTGTATGCTGCCGTTCTTCTCTAATAATATATGAGAGAGAATTCTCATGGAATAAAGACCTGCTTAGGTGAGACAGATGACATGCCTCATTAACTTCAGTGTGTCGTGTCGCAGACAAAGACTCTTTTCAATCGTATATAGGTTTAAAATATACTTTTGAAAGATAAATGTGCGTGCATGTATATGGTATTTTCTGGAAAATAGTTGGGTACGCGTGATTTTAGTTGTGTTTGGTGAGGTGTCTGTCGGATTTTTGCAGACAGAAACTCACTTCAAAATGTTTGTTAGTTTGAAAAATAGTGTTTCCGTCGCCTAGTACCCCTACCAAACCGCATTCCTCTCCATTTCCACTACCCTTCAAGTCCCTCCCATGTGCCCTGCTTTTAGTATAATGTATTTTATCATTATATGGCGCCTGATTGTCGGGAAATCTGAAGCTCAAATATCCCCCCCCCCCATCTTCTTGACCAACGTACGCTCCAGCAGAGAGGCTTCTCAAACACAGGGATCCCGCTAACCAGGGTGGGACCTTAAAACACACTTACTCCCTTTTATAACCAGAGAGGGATCTTCAAACACACTGAACCCATAGCACTCAGAAGCGGCCCCTCAAACACACTGATCTCCCCCATCGTGCATTCTGGGATTTATAGTTCTCATTAGAAGCATGGGTTTAAATTCTCAGTAGGCAGAGTGCCACTGGCTAAAGCTGTCACATATGACACGAGGCAAGCTGTCAGCCAAGATTGCATGGAATGGGTCTGACTGTTCCCAAGCACTGTCGGAGCTTAGTTTCGAGGCACCCCTGACAGGTGCCTGACGAACAAGACACATACAAATCCTTTCCTCAATCATACCAAACTTTCAGACACAAATCTGCCATGTGGCTCAGTTTTGCCCATCGGTACCGGACTGTCTGGGGTTAGTCCGACATGTGACTGATATGAATGGGACACATCGATACCCCCCCCGTTAGACTGGGGGCCCACTTTACACATTCTAGAGGGGGCCGGGGCCCCATATTTTCACGTTACACCACTGTACCCTCTCTGACCCAGCCCAGCAAGCCTCTGACATTTCAGACATTTCAGCATGAGGGGAGGCTCTGTCCTACCTTTATACAGTCTTTCAGAAGAGCTTCTGACACGCGACTGATATACCACCAAATGCTTAAAGGATCTTCAGAGGCAAGACTGACTGACGTTTGGCTCACTCTGACCATCTCCAGCCTGTCTTAAAATCAAATCTGTGGGCGCACCGTGGATTAACGCGTATTTCTATCAAATTAGGGGCACCACAACATAACCGATAGCAACCGCCCTGGGTGTTGGCAAAATGCCCCCTTCTCTTCCAGACCTCATGTAAACAAGTACTGCACCGCCACTTCCTTACATTTCCCACAGACTAGTTACATTAAGGCACCACTATTGAACCTTATTGCCAAACTTCATTTGCATGCCATCGTCACGCAGGGGCACCGGACGCCCCAGGACGCTCCCTGTGCCCCCATCTCTCACTTCTGGTCATTTTTATTAACTTCTACCGTGGGAGCGCAGTAGCTGTGTGTGTGTGGGGCTCTGTGTGTGTGTGTGGGGCTCTGTGTGTGTGTGGGGGTGTGGGTCTGTGTGCTTGTGTGTGGCATTTGCGAGAGATTAAGCTATTGGCATTGTAAATGACAATGCCATTTATTTATCTGATTTCAAAACCAACACATAAATAAAAATGTTGTCATTTACAATGCCAATAGCTCTAACTTTTGCAAAGGCGAGACCGTTGCATTGTAAATGCTTGTTTGCAATGGCTAAGTAGACTCTGGGTTCACTCCCAGTGCAGGAGAACGTGACTTTTACCGCAAGAGGGCAACACCTCTAGTGGACTTATAGAAGCCAAAAAGGCAAATGAAACAGCAGAACGGAAAACGTGCCCAAACAATGATATATCTCTTTTTCACTTCGGACAATAACAGGCCATTAATACCTGGCATTAGGATACAAATGATATTTTCAGCAGTTTCCGCACCAATTCCTAGTAGGAGCTGAAGGCAAAAAGTACTTACTCCGGTTTTTGCTCAGGCACATAACACAGGTCATTAGCTGGTGATAACTACCTAATGAAAAAGTAAATAAGAATTGGCAAAGCCAGTAGGTCTCGCCTTTGATGTTTGCCAATCTTTTTTACCCATGCTTTACAGCGTAATGGCTGCAGTGCAGCATGACTGTTAAAAATAAAAATAAAAAAGTGTGATGAATCGGTCACCACGTCATTTTGTAGGTGGGCACACATGTTCAATAAGCACATGCATGCCTATAAAGTGATGTGGGAGCTTTTTTGTCTTTTTATTTTCCAATCCAAGTTAATGTGGTAAATTAAAAAAAAAATTAGAAGCGCAAAAGAGCAGTTCTAAAATGCAGGGCGAAAGCACTTACATTTTATTTTTAGAAATTAAAATAGATGATTGGTTTAGGGGGAATGGGAGAAGTGATGTGGCAGACGGGGGAGAAGCAATATCAGATAAGCGAGCAACTATAGTGGGAGGCGGGGAGCACGCGGAAGCAAAAGAGCGCCAGACAAATGCAGGTAGGAAGAGAAGAACATGGAGGAGATAGCTGGAAAACACATGCACACTGCTGGCATGCTTAAACAAAAAGAAAAAAAGTAGTTCCCTAATAGCTACCAGTTGAAGCAAAGAAGCCAGCCAATCAAAGAGATGGTAAAAAAGATATGTTCCATAAAAGGGACAAACAAAATATTGATAAGCAGGTACAAGAACAAGTAGGCAAATGAAAGTGTAAGAGAGAGGTATGCAGGTTTCAGTAAGCTGGCAGCTTTGAGCAACTCTGCTGGTCCCTGTATGGTTTTTCTTATGATCACAGTTCACTTAGCTGGTTACTAAACTAGGATGTCCATTGTGAGATATTTTGTTTACAGTTTATGGTCCAGAGGTTGGAGGAAGACATTGTGGAGAGTTCTACTGGAATGGACTTTTTTAATATCTCATATCTGATTTAATTGTGGGATATGGTGGTAGTATGTAACTTGTTGGGACTTTCAATATTTTAACCTAAGGAACAGAAAGCAAATGTGGAAAAACTAAAACTAAAGTAAGCTTAAGAAGGGAAAGCACACATAAGTCTGTGGAGGAAAAGGCAAATAGGTAACTTCATGGCAATAAAATGCGCATACGGCTATAGAGTAGAAGCATTTGTAAACATATTAAGTTTGGATGGTTAAACATATGTCAATATATGGGGAAAATCATATATATAATCTATGGGGGCAAACCATATGCATCCATATGGGACCAACCTATATGTACGGCTTCTGGGAAATGAATACTAAACACAAAAAGACCTACATATGTTACCTGGAAATAAGGTCAGGCACATGCACAGAGAAAATGCCATGGGATGGGAAGCCCAGACCACATTTTATTTGTGGCGCTGCTGTTCTGTTTTGTCATGCAAAAGATAAAATAGGAACGGGGTTTCCTGCACCATGGATTAAGTTGTTCAACGCCGACTTTTATTAAACAATGAATGCCTTCATATTTTTACATTTGCAGAAGCTGTGATACATTTTACGAGTCTAACGCGAGTATTACTGAAATGTTGCAGTACTCTAGGTTTACGAGCAACTGTAAACACATTCTACAGCTTTTTACCCTGAGTAGGTCACGTGTAGGTCTCAGACTTTCATATACATTAATTATTTTTTAACACAGATAATCACTTTTTCTAAGAACGTGCATTTTTAAAACCACAAGCTCTCAACATATTCGCCCAATTGTATAGGCCCTACATAGACTGGTGCGTGCATAAGTGCTGAAACTGCTTCTCCGAAGTGTTAATCAGATCTTGCTTGAACACTCGGGGCGTGCATCAATCACACACTCCTTCCTACATTATGTATGTCTTCGAACACAGCGGTAGGACAATGTCTTTGACCTCAGCGCAGGGCTTCTAAGCTGTAAAATTGAACTGTAACTATCAGTGGCTGCCCCATCACTTTTAATTGGAATTGAAATATTACTATGCCTTGTTCCCTGACCTCTGAAGAGATACGTAACACAACTTCGTGGGTTTAGAGGATTCCAGACATTAGGGGGTCTTTCAATGGAAGTGGATTTTGGAAGGGATTCCCATTTGCCTTACATGTGGGACATATTTGCTAGCTTCGGCTTGTGCTCTTGGCAGCGCCGACCAAGCTCCACGTACATGTCTGAAATCCTGTTGATCAGTGAGACCTTTTTAGTCTCCGGCAAGTGAAGGATTCTCCATGTGGCCGCAGTCCCAGTGTTCCACCCACTTGTCTTGAATGGCTGGTGCACACTGAGGCAATAGTATCAAAGAGGGGGTGAAAGGTGAAGAGAACTGGCGCCTAACTACCTCTTTGTCTCCACACTCCACAGAACGGATGCAGAGTCCTGCTATATGTAAAATGATTGGTTCTTGTACTGAGCCAATCACAACACTCTGAATTGATTGGTTCTTGTTTGCTGTAGGGGTGTCCTTGGTAACTCACGAGGAGGACACTCCTGTGTTTTGTTTGCATGCATCCTTTTGTCTATAAAAAACAGATACCTAAAGCGCCAGCATTTGTAATAGACTTTACTGCACTGTGAGAATGGACGCCTGCTCTTATGAATTTAAATGTTTCGCACTGAATGTCAATATTGCAAAGTGATAAATGACTTGACCATTTCAATGAAACAGGACAGAGGCAGTGGCCATGATGGAGTATGTTAGTGCCGATGGACGTTCTAGATACATGGCATTCGTAAGCCAATTGTTGAGATATTTGACCCAGACTCAAACCAACGATTCAGCTCCTTAAAAGTACTTTCTTTACTCTTCGAGAACTCATATTAAAACTATATTCATGGTAGACACTCTGCAGCCCCACGATCCTTGCCAATGTAGTCCTACTGATGTGCAACTTGTAAACTTTTGAATGCAAAGGTTGCCTGGGCGTTGTCTGCCTAGCATACAAATACTCCTATATATTTCTATGTGTTTTACTATCATGAATGAAAGGTTCGATTAAACTTAGGAGATACAAGAAGGTAAACCTGCCATTTTCAATGGTAAAATCGAGCCTAAAGGTTGCCGTGCTAAAACAGAAAGTCCTCTTTGAGCCTCATTAGTTGAAAGCCAGCAGAAACCCCAAGGTGCCCACATTAACATAGAAGGTGCGAAATGCTACCTCCTAAGACAGCTTTCGGTGTGGTAGTGCCCTACTTGAAATAAATTCCCATCTCTAGTGCATTACTTCCCTTTAATGGGTTTTCAGTTCCGTCCCTGTCTGACAGCGCCTGTAGCAGGCCGTTGGGCGCCATTTCAAAAATAGCCTTTAAAGTCATTGGCTGGAAGAGCTGACCCGTTACTCTAGCGACCGAGAATTGCTCGCGCGCCGGTACCGCTTGCGCACTGGAGAGGTAGCCAGGATAACTGATACGATGACAGGCAGCCTGATGTGTCGGGCGAGTGAGGAGGCAGCAGCAACTTTGAATGCAGGAATTATTCTCCATCGTCTCAAACTGTCACAATGCATTAGGCTCAGGCCCTCGGCTTGCTCCGGGAGTGACCCTAGAATGAATACAAGAGTGCTGGGGGAAAGAACTAATTGTAGCTTCTTTTCACACGTCAGTCACTTTTCACTGCACCACAGCCCTTCAAGCCCGGCTGATGTCAAGAACGACTGTCCCTTCTTCATTCAATGAGTATCTCTAAGGGCATTTTTTGTTACAAAAGAAACCAAGGACTGCATTGGTCTTAAAAATGTCAGGCTGGAAAGAGCATCATGGATCTAATGGGTGTTGGGAATCACTCATCTGAAAGGATATATTCCCCATGATAATCTGCGCATGGCCCAGTCCTCCCTGCAGCTCTCCCACAAGGATTCATGCTAGAACTGCGACACTGACAGTAAATAGTGCCAGTACATGCATTTCACATGAAGCAAAAACACTTTTCAATTTTTAAGATTCTGGGGACCAGCACATACAGATATCAAGCTAAACAACGTGCTAGATAGGAGTGACATTCTGGCTGCTTACATTTCATCCATCCAAATTTGCATACCAAGGCTTCTGTCTAGCCCTTGATTCAAAGTTGAAATCCTGAAAGGTTTTGAGTGTATGGATGGGCTGGTACAGTGTATAGGCTACAAGCGGAACAAATATTTTCAGCGGTACATTGCACTGCTTGACTTTAGACATGGTCCTACTCATGGTATGTCTGTCCTCTTGCCATAAAGTTGAAATTGTGATATGGCGAGGTGCACAGCAGATGGTTTGTCTTGTGTTTGATTAATTTTGTTGGAAGAGTTTTATTTGAACAAGTTTTTGTAAGATTGGGTGCTCCTTGAGGTGGCATAACCGTCCAAGTACGCTTGAATTGATAAGAATTATTTGCACACACACTGAAGTGAGTGTGTCCCTACTGTCAGGCACACCGTTTTGGGTCGTCTATCCGAACTGACTCCGTAAAGTTTATTCAAATGATAATCACACAAATTCTATAAGTTTATCAGTATCCGAGTCTTTTATTTTGTAGATATTTCATTTCATATCATTATTTTAAATGTTTCAAAAGTTCATTGTACATGAGAAGCACATAACGCTTCAATGCATTTCGGGCAACGCCCTTTTTCAAGAAGCTCTGTGGGTAAGAAAGTAATATGTTTCAGATACACGAATCTCAACATGAGGTACATTGTACATTTTCGTAAATCACAAACAAAACATTGACCAGGTTGGATGTCATGAACAAATAATATCGGACCAAAAACGACAAATAATGTTGAACCAAAAACGATCAATAAATAGCATCACGTTATGTGTTGTATGAGAGTTTGGAAAAAAGAAACGTACCAGGTGTTCCTTGTGTCTGTACACATTGGGAAATGAATTAATGTTCAATCTGTTTGTGGGAGAAAACAGGTAGTTAGGGCATTGATGATGCGCGGTTAGTGGGTGCGTGACAATTACATTTCATCGCATGTTGATTTTACTTACTTCGTGAGAAGCTGAAAGCTGTCTTAAGTCATTGGTTCACATCGTCCCCGTGGGTCCGTGAAAGTTAGGGTTTACTGTGTGTATCCGCAAGGGGAGTTTAAACCCAGATGCAGTTCGGGAGTTTGCGGTATCATAAACATAAAAACGGGACTGAGCTGGCTGTGTGAATGGTGGCGGCCATGTTACTATTGGTGGTGAACGTGTGGGTGATGGGATAGAAACGTGGATGTAAGTCAATGGAAGTATGTGTTATGTGGCTAGCCAAAACAAGATATATAAAAAATAAATAAAATATACATGAAAGATACAATGCATTAAAGGTTGTTATGTTTACAGATAGCAACTAAGTTCAATGCGGTCATTAAGACCGAACGGTTTCAGTGACTGAAGGCGATAAATCCAAGTGGTCTCGCGTTGCAATAGCACTTTGTTATTGTCTTTACCTTCTTTTTTTTCCCTTCTTTTTTTCCCACCATTTCGAGTACCATGAATTTAAGTTGGGCAATGTTATGCCTGAATTCATTAAAGTGCATGGCTATGTTGGAACGTTCATTTTTGGAACATAGCCATGCACTTTAATGAATTCAGGCATAACATTGCCCAACTTAAATTCATGGTACTCGAAATGGTGGAAAAAAAAAGAAGGGAAAAAAAAGAAGGTAAAGAAAATAACAAAGTGCTATTGCAACGCGAGACCACTTGGATTTATCGCCTTCAGTCACTGAAACCGTTCGGTCTTAATGACCGCATTGAACTTAGTTGCTATCTGTAAACATAACAACCTTTAATGCATTGTATCTTTCATGTATATTTTATTTATTTTTTATATATCTTGTTTTGGCTAGCCACATAACACATACTTCCATTGACTTACATCCACGTTTCTATCCCATCACCCACACGTTCACCACCAATAGTAACATGGCCGCCACCATTCACACAGCCAGCTAAGTCCCGTTTTTATGTTTATTTATTTATTTATATTTATTTATTTAGAGTTTTGTATAGCGCGAACAAGACCCTTGGGTATCAGAGCGCTTCACATTACATGAGGTAGTTCTAATCTGTATCGTAGTAGCAACTTTCACAACATTAAGAGGTAGGTATATATATGGAACATAAAATATAAGAACAAATTTCTACAGGAATATAGATTATATCAACATAAGTACGAACCATGACTTAATACATAGCACAATATAAAGTGTAACTGAATCCGACGATCCTGAATGTTTATTTTCTGAGTCTGTTTCAATTCCTGCCAATGCGCATGCCTTCTGTCTTCCTATATTCTGACTATGGAAGGAATTTACTCATTAGGAAGATCTTAGTTTCCCTCTTAAAGGATATAGTGTTTTCAATCTTTCTAATGTTAGAAGGAAGTGAATTCCAGATTCTAGGTGCTGCTCCTGAGAAAGCTCTGTCGTAAGTTTTCTTCTTCCGGAAGATGGCAGGTCTCAACATAAGCTCCTTTGTGCTCCTGGCTGGTCTGTTCCCTCCAGATAGTTTAATTTTCTGAGCAAGGTAGTTGGGTGTCTTGTGGTGGAGTGCCTTATGAGTTATGCATGCTATTTTTAGCTGGATTCTGGCTTCGTATGGCAACCAATTTAATGCCTTCAAGTGTGGCGAAATGTGGTCAAATTTCCTTGATCCAGTGATTAGTCTTGCCGCCGCATTGAGACATGCCTTCAGGGGTGCTGTTGAAATTTTTGGAAGCCCCGCTAGCGTCGTACATCCATATTCAATCCTCGCGATAACAAGAGCCTGAACTGCCAGTTTGAGGTCTGCTTTGGATATGAATGGTTTCACTTTTCTGATGTAGTTCAGATGGTAGCGGGCGCTTTTTGCCATTGTGTTGATATGGGATTTCATGTTTAAATTCTCATCTAGTGTGATTCCTAGTGATTTCGCTGAGCCCACTAGGGTAGGGGTGCAATTTAATGCTGTAATCATGTTGGTCCATTCCTTCACTTGTGTGTGTATCTTCGGTGGGGATATTAGCAAGAATTCCGTTTTTTGTGTGTTTAGTTTTAGATGGTTGTCAGCTAGCCATCGTAGTGTCAATTTTAATGTCTCATTCATTCTCGAGATGATACCGCAAACTCCCGAACTGCATCTGGGTTTAAACTCCCCTTGCGGATACACACAGTAAACCCTAACTTTCACGGACCCACGGGGACGATATGAACCCATGACTTAAGACAGCTTTCAGCTTCTCACGAAGTAAGTAAAATCAACATGCGATGAAATTTAATTTTCACGCACCCACTAACCGCGCATCATCAATGCTCTAACCACCTGTTTTCTCCCACAAACAGATTGAACATTAATTTATTTCCCAATGTGTACAGACACAAGGAAGACCTGGTACGTTTCTTTTTTCCAAACTCTCATACAACACATAACGTGATGCTATTTATTGATCGTTTTTGGTTCAACATTATTTGTCGTTTTTGGTCCGATATTATTTGTTCATGACATCCAACCTGGTCAATGTTTTGTTTGTGATTTACGAAAATGTACGATGTACCTCATGTTGAGATTCGTGTATCTGAAACATATTACTTTCTTACCCACAGAGCTTCTTGAAAAAGGGCGTTGCCCGAAATGCATTGAAGCGTTTTGTGCTTCTCATGTACAATGAACTTTTGAAACATTAAAAATAATGATACGAAATGACATATCTACAAAATAAAAGACTCGGATACTGATAAACTTATAGAATTTGTGTGATTATCATTTGAATAAACTTTACGGAGTCAGTTCGGATAGACGACCCAAAACGGTGTGCCCAACAGTAGGGTCACACTCACTTCAGTGTGTGCAAATAATTCTCTTGCCATATAGACCATCTAGCAGAACAAAAGGTTAAAGGTCACACTGCGTGTGGTATTTACTTCGCACGATGCTGGACAAATCGTCAGGGACTGTAAATCGGGCTTCCAAACCCTCCTGGATTTTTCTGGGTGGCCTAGTGAAGACTAAAGGAGTAACTCTTGGGAAGCTGTGCGAAGCTTGAGTCAGAAAGCATTTAACTTTGTTCATTGTCCAAAATAAAGATTAATATTGAACTAGTTATTACTTACAAGCAAGAGTGAACATTTCAAGCCTCTATTCCTAATTGGCTAGGAGATAGCTAAGAGAACAGTGGGAGGCTCGGGCCGTGTTCTGCGGATCTGTCTCCGACTAGTCTGTGGTTCGTTTCATCAGAACATCTCTCATACAATGTAATGGGCCACAATTATCCAATGAGAATTCAGCACCTGTCTGGTGGTTTGACATTAAAGTCCATGGTGGGACCCGGTGGGGTATAGTTGCTCCTTAACATGGAAAGGCAGATTGTGACACCACAAATGATTCTTTTGGGAACTCAAGGGTTTCAGGATTCTTCTATACATATTTTGTGAAACATTCTAAAGGCGTACATTTCACAAAAAAACAGAATAAAACCTCATTTATTCTAGCTTCTGATGGATGTGGTAAAAAGTCCTGGTCTGACTGGAGTCATTGAGGGCCACAATTGGGATCAGGGATTATTGTTGTTGGCTACCTTGTGACCACCCAGCTGTGATAGATAAAATGTCAGTATGCTGGAGGACGGTAGAGAACCCTAACCCCAAAGTTGCCTGCCAGACTTTTGGATTTGTCAATGGCTGTATTGTTTTCTCATTTTTTAGGTGTCGCCTAGGCTGCGCTTGCGCTGTCTCTTCAAGACATGCTGTATTCAGGTATGGACTTGAAGCTCCACCCACTTTCTGCCCTTTTTTTTTAATTGGCTCCTGTTACTGTCCTTTGTAAATGGTAGCCTTTCATTTGTCAATATGTTTAGTAGACCCTCCTTAGTACAGCCTTTTCTTTTCTTGTAACCTCCCATGAGGACACCCCCTGTTACATGTGTTTTTACTCGGTACTTTGCAAATACAGCCTCGGAGCACTATTTTGGTTAATGTCTTTATCCTGCCTGCTGCTGCAGACAGGACACGCTCTCCCGTTATTTTCACGTAACCAGCGCGACATGTCTCAGTCAATATAATGGCGGTCACTCAGTACTTTTGTTATTTGAAGCATCGAATGCGGCTGCATGTTTTTTATTTCCATTTTTTAACTTTTGTTATAATAGCAGCACCCGCGTTTTAGCTTCTAACATCTTCAAAAGTAAAGAAATAGAAATAAAATGCACATTTTTTTTTCTATTTCTTTACTTTGGAAGCAATCGGGGCAGCGGCGCTTTAGCTTAAGATGTTTAACGCTAAAGTATATTGCTGCCATTGTAAAAAAAGTAAACAGGGGGGAAAAAGCACTTGCCTGCCATTTTTTCTATTTGTTTACTTTTCAACCAATCACGGCACCCGCTCTTTAGCTTAAGATGTGTAACGCTAAAGCGCGAGCCCTGCGATCCATTTGCAATGCGATAACTATTGCATTACTGGCAGTTTGAGCTATTGGCGTTGCATTAATATTAGAAACGCCAACAGCTTAAATTTTCAGTAATCCAAGACTTGTGACATGATTTAGTGCCTTGCCCCTTTGATAATTTATCCAAGCAGAATACCATGCACATTGTGGTCTTCTGTAAATATTATTCAGATTTGAGGAACTGTTTAATTAAGCCACTGTTAAAGCCTTTAAACTTTAGGTAATGTCGACTAGCTTTTTTATACTTACAATCGTTTCAAAATTTGCATACAAGTGTTGTTCTGTCACGATTGTTATGGGCTGTCATCACTTGGTTGAATCTGCTATAGAAGGAATAGAATACCATTTGTTTTTATCTGAACTGTACTTGGTTTTAGTAGTTCTATTAGTTCTTAACTTGAATATTGCAGATTTTCTTTTTTAGTGTGTAGGCTTTTATGTTTCATCCTGTGATATCGAATAATGCTTATTTACGATTTTTGACCTATTGCATTGCAAATGATTGTTCTTTATTGTTGGGGGGTTACTCCCGGCGCACACCAACATAGAAATAGAACCCTAATTAAAACCAAATGTATTCTTTGGGTCTTAAAAAGCACACACCGTCATAAAAGTCACTGGCACTGGAGAGACATTACTTAGTTTGCCGACATGCACTTGCGAAAGAGTACAATGCAGTCACTCACAGTGTAGTATGCAAATGGCGGAAGAGGGCGGACCCACTGTCCCACACTGCATGCTGTAGTAGGTGGAAGACTAATGTGAAAGATACAAATACAAACCAATGAATGAAGAGGGTTGGTTGATAGCCTCTTTAAATAAGTATATTGTATACATAATTTTATTCAAATTATAGACCATGGCTAATATCAGATCTAACGACCATCATTTGAACCACTGTTCAATGCTGGAAAATGAAAATGCTACGTACCTAATCTGGAGGACTGCCTACCCTTGAGTGCGGTAGGTGTGGGTTGTGAACCCAGGAAGGTCAGTATCTAGGGGCACCGGGTGATAGCCTATGCTTTCAAACCTTGAATTCCAGGGAGAATAGGGCCTGTTGCTGCTAAGAGGAAAGTTTAATCTGGATCTAGATGGGTTAAAAGTAACAGCTGGACAGGCCTGTTGTTGAGGTCCATACACTTGGGCATGGGAAATCATATAGTTGCTGAACCTCCGTTCAGCCTGGCAGGGTCTGTGGAGTGAACATCAAAGTGTGGTCCAGGACACTTTATAAACTCAGGCAGATATGATGCATCCGCTGTCCACCCTATGCTGGGCAAGGGTTCAAGGACAATAGCTGGTACAAGGGGAGATTCTCAAGTTCAATAAACCTCCTGTAACACAGTCATATTGTATACTTTTTCTTGTTTGAAGCAAGAGAAATCTAGCTAAAAATAAAGCGTGATATTGACCCAGCTTTCAAAGATAAACATAGATCATGCAGGCTGCTATTATCTCTATATGCAGACATTTTATTAATAGTAAAAAACCCGGACGTAAGAATAAACCCAATAATTGATGAGAAGTCGATTGTGATGCCGCTTACGTCCAGTACGTTGGCGCTAACCTTGGCATACCCACTGCAGTGTCGGGAAACAGCATTCAGATATCTGGGGATGCAATTCCATCGAGAAGTGTCAGTCATCACAAGTGAGAATTATGGTAATACCATGGACAAAATTGCCACTAATATATCTAAATTAAAGGAATTACTAAAAATTAATGGAATTACCAATAACTATGGCTGGTAGAAATGCGCTAACGAAAATGGTAGTATTGCTAAACCTATTGTGTTTATTTCAAAATGTCCCTGTGCCCCTCACCAGAGGTTTTTTACTGACCAACTGCAGACCCTAATGATAGAATTGGCCTGGGCTGGAAAGCAGCCCCATGTAAGTTGGAACGTAATACAAAGACCGAACAGGAAGTGCAGCTTTGCTGGGCCAAGTTTTGGAATATACTACTTAATAGCACTGTCTCTCATTGGTTCCATAACTTCCGACAGTTCCCACATTAAGGGCTGGAAAGGGTGATATCAATCTCACATGAGCTGAACACAGAGATAATGAGAGACACAATTAGACCAAAACACGAAATACACATGGTAAACTCTAGTGTGGCGATGGAACAGGCTGGCAAAGATGTGCGCTCTGGACACAATATCTTCACTGCATATACTACATGGAAGAAATCTTAAATCTGAGATCACCTTTGAACCATTGGCAGCGAAGAGGCTATCTTAAAGAGGGCTCCTCGGTTTGGGAGATTTGTACGTAAACAAAATGTTTATCTCTCTGACAGAATACTTATGAAGAGGTGGGGCTTCGCCACTAGATGGGATTCTTTGCCAAAGCTTGTGGGAAACTATAAAAAAAGAAATGTGCCCCACATACCTACAGCATGCAGAGACATGTAGACAACTGTCGCTTGTGACCTCAGGCTTAGCTCCCAACAAATTACTCACCCTAATGTATGGTGCAGTGATGGAAGATATGTTGACAGAACCAAGTAGGGCCAGGGAACAATGGTCTAGAGACCTGGGAAGTGACATAACAGATGTGCAGTGTGAAAATTGGCGTGGGCATACTAAAGAAGTGTCTATGAATGGCAACCCATAAGTTGTCTCATAATAAATTCTTACATAGAATGTACTACACCCCTGTTACCATAGCTAAATTTGATGGGAGAGAAAATGCAAGCCGCTTGAGATGTCTTGCATCAGAGGCGGATTTTATCCATTTAGCATTGGGTTGCCTGCAGGTTAATTAACATTGGGACAAGCTCTATCAAACCTTCTACGAGGCGACAGACCTGACGTTGGTGTCAGATCCACCACTGGCTCTATGGAACATAGGACAAAGGTCCCAAAGAGTAGTAGGAAATGTGTAGGAATTGCATGCAAGATCTAGCAGCCTGGATGTCCGCAAACTGTTTAAAGTTGAACGGTAGCAAGACTGAGGTGCTCGTGGTGGGGGGTGGGCCCTCTACTTGGTCGTCGGCGTGGTGGCCACCCTGCCTGGGTGAGGTCCCCGTTCCTTGCCAAGAGGCTAGGAACCTTGGCGTGTGGCTGGATAAGGATCTTGCCTTTGGTCCCCAGATCAGCCGGGTGACGGGGGTATGTTTCGGTGTCCTAAGAGCCTTAAGGAAAGTCCTAGACCTGCTTCCCATTTCTGCTCGAAGGACGCTGGTGCATGCCCTGGTCACCTCGCGACTTGATTATGGGAACCTGCTTTATCTGGGGGCCACGAGCAGGGTCATGAGCCGCCTCCAAGTGCTCCAAAATGCCGCGGCGCGGTTGGTGCTCAGACTCCCCAGGAGGTCACCCTCCAAACCTGCTCTTCAGGCCCTCCATTGGCTTCCAATGGAGAAGAGGGTTGAGTTTAAGGCCCTCTCCACATGCCATCGCATTCTGAGCGGTAAAGCCCCTGAACCGCTTCAGAATCTGGTGACCCACTACGAGCCCACTCGCAACCTACGGTCCTCTCAGACTGGGCTACTAAGGGTACCCAGAGTAAGGAAGGCGCGTATGGGAGGGAGATCTTTTAGACATCTCGCCCCCAGATGTTGGAATGTCCTACCCCCTGAACTGCGGCTTGAACCATCGGAAATACTGTTCAGGAAAAAGCTTAAAACTTACCTTTTCAGCAGGTAGCCTTCAGTGGGAGGGGGGGGGGGCGACCACTCACTTATCACAGCGCGGGGACACGCCAGTGGCGTCACCAGGCGCTTTACAAATGCCCAATAATAATAATAATAGGTCTTGCACTTGTGCTAGGGAACCATCGAGTGGCCACACACTGTAGTAGAGGCAGGGCTGCCACAACGACAGAGTGGATGAAAGACCTAGTCACTTGCAATGTGCATGCCGAAATATAGAGCACATTATTTCCTACGACCTCAAGGACGAAGGATATTTGGGATCCCCTATAGAGGTATGTGGCTGAGAACGAACCTAGGCAGTTGGCAGCCGATATGGACTAAATAGCAACCAGTGCTTCAGACATCCAGATTTTATTTGTGGACTGTGTCATATGTATGTTTCTAACTAGAAGAGAGTAATTGTGCAGCATTTATGGGGTACTACTTGGGATGTACTGTACCGGCATCATTGTGAACTGGAGGTAATATAAATGAAGGTTAAAATAAAAGGGGTTTGTTAGAAATGGGGATCTCTATTTGGCAGCGGCTGGCGTCGAGGTCCAAATAGGGATCCTTCTTCTTCAGTCAGAGTAAGGGGGCTACACCCTTTGATAACCCCTGCTCAACTCTGTGGTAATGTAGCACAAGCAGACAGGCCTATCCCAGAGGCAGTGTGTGAAGCATTTATGACCATACACAATAAAGCAGGGAAGACGCTACAAACGGACACCACATGCATTTATAAAAAAATAGTTATCTTTATATAGACTGAACACAAGGCTTAAAAGCGCTCAAGGAGCCACAATGCACATAATTACAGATTCCCTTCAAAAGCAATAAAGGCACTCAAAAAGCATGTGGAATGAACCTAGTTTGAGGCCGGGGTCCACGTGACCCGGTGATGCACAATGCACCTGAGAATTAAAGGGGCACGGCTCGCAGCCTCACAAGGAAGCCGCGGTGATGACAGGCGGACTCGCAGTGGCCACAGCTCCCAGCTGTAGCAGTCCACGGCGTGCACTTACGATAATCGTGGGACGGGCCTAAAGGCGGGCATCCAGCGGCACATGTAGGTTGTAGCAAGATCCTCGAAGTGGAGACTAGTGCCGGCACTCAGCGGCACAGCTCCTCAGCTGCAGCGACCCACAAAAGTGACTGCAATGATTCTTGTGGGACGGTAAATGCAGGCACTCAGCGACACAGCTCCTCGGCGGCCCACATTAGCGATGATTCCCGCAGGACGGCAAATGCGGGCACTCAGGGGCACAGCTCCTCAGCTGCAGCGGCCCACAATAGCGATAGCGATGATTCTCCTAGGAAGGCAAATGCGGGCACTCAGCGGCACAGCTCCTCAGCGGCCCACAATAGCGATAGCGATGATTCTCGTAGGACGGCAAATGCGAGCACTCAGCGGCACAGCTCTTCAGCTGCAGCGGCCCACAATAGCGATAGCGATGATTTTGGTAACACAGGCAAATGCAGGCTCTCAGCGGCAAAAGCTCCTCTGCTGTGGCGGCCTGCAATAGCGATCACGATGACTTGGGTAACACAGGCCAAGGCGGGCTCTCCGCGGCAACAGCTCCTCAGCTGCGGCGGCCCACAATGGCGATAACGATGACTTTGGTAACACAGGCAAATGCGGGCTCTCAGCGGCAATAGCTCCTCAGCTGCGGCGCCCCACAATATCCATAACAATGACTTTGGTAACAGGCAAATGCGGGCTTTCAGCGGCAACAGCTCCTCAGCTGTGGCGGCCCACAATAGGGATAATGATGACTTTGGTAACACAGGCAAATGCGGGCTCTCAGCGGCAACAGCTCCTCAGTAGCGGCGGACTACAATAGCGATGCAATGAATTTCAGCCAGCGTTCCCCGCAGTAGAACCAGAGGCTCTGGAATTCTCAACAGAGGCCTCACCTGTGAGTAGAATCCCCCTCAAATAGGAATCCGGACGGCTGATGGGTGAAGTCTTATGTCCCTGATATTTCGGCAGGAGGCAAGCTCAAATCAGTCCCTTGGGTAGTTGCTTCAGCAAGAAAGATGAAAGTTTCAGAGTCCCTTCCCTCTAGTTACACGGACAGAGATTCGTCTTGACATCCAGAAGTAACACACTGTGTAGGGGTTTTAGCACAGATCTTTATACCCCAAAAGTCTTTGTTCTCAAAAAGTCACAAATCACTGAACCCAGACAGAACCAGTTTGGTGTCATCCTGGAGCACTTGTTTACAAGGCTGCATCCTGTCTTTCAGGAAGAGGGGATCTGCCATCAGACGCACAGTGGGAGGTGGAGCCATCATTCACCTTGCCAGGCACAGCCCTGCTCAGATCAAAGGGGCACCCCTCCCCATTCTCCACTGCAGATCTCTCTATTCAATCTAGGTGGTGCTCAGCCTGCCCTGACCCTCCGACAGCCAATACACATAACAGCAGAGCACACTGGAAGGTTTAGGCAAGAAAATACCTACTTCCTAAAAGTGGTATTTTCAATCACAGAATATAAAAATAATCGTCACTAAAAGTTGCACTTTAATATTCGGAGCTCAGGCATACGACTTTCCTATCATGTTCCTTGGGTCAATTAGGATGATTCCAATTCATACAGTCAATTTACAATAGGGAGCATTTGCGCTGTGACACTGAATGGCAGTGGCACAGCGCCCAGAGCATCTAACACCAGCAAACACAGAGGAGACAAAAGCGAAAAAAGGAAGGGAGACCCACACAAATAGTGCCAGGTCTAACAGGGTTTTACCGTCAAAAATACAAATCTATGGTACCAACTGGTAGCTCCTGGTAAGGGGTACTGTGAGAATATTCACTTGCTGTTAAGTGTGTGTGGCGAGGTACATTTGGGGTCACCAACCTCCCAGCACCCGCCTAGGGCATTGCTAGTGAAGCACTGGAGCTGATGGTCACTTGGGTTAGCAGCCACCAACTGCGCCGAAATAGTGGAATTTTGATGTAAAATGGAGGAAAACACAAAGTTGAACAGTTGCAGGATACAAGTGACGTCACAGATACCTTCAACAAACCATTAAGATACTTTGATCTTCTGTCAGGAGGTCATAGAGTTGGGGGGACACCGCAGTGTACTATAATTTTGCACCCTGCCATAAAACAAGGGTAGCTACAGTTACTAGTTAGAAGAATCCACAAAGTCTATAGGTCTCTCCTTTATAATGCGCATGCTAAGCTGTTAGCTTTGGCAATGTTTGTCTAAAAAGTCTTTTTTTTATTTTAAAAGAAAAAAAAGGAAACATTTAATAATGCTGGAGAAAAACAAACACATTTTTTAGTATATCAAAATAGGACATTGTATTTTATGTATTCAACCTTTATAAAAGGTATGGGTTCGTTTTCAAAAACTTTTCACTCAGGAAGCTCATACACTTGTCAAGGCCTAAATTAATTTCCACAAGATACAGCCATTTTCTCCTCGCAGGAGCAAAGGTAGGATTTTTATGGAACTCCAGAAGAAGTCTCATGCTAAGTACACCTTCTGCCTCAGACGTCAGCTCAGTGAGTGCAGCAGATGGCCCCTCTCCCAGTGCAATGAAAGCCTTTGTGTGCCAATTCTTATGCTTTCATGCAATCGGTGGAATGGAGCAGATAAAAAAAGAAAACCCCTTAAAATCTGCTCTCTAACCATACCCTAGCAAAAATATCCTTGATGCTGTGCTTCTACATACAAGCTGGGAGGAGCGGAGAACAACACAGCGAGGGCGGGGTGCTAAGGGGGACGTAGCAAAAACACATGCGATCCGGTGTGCTGAGTGATAAATAAAAAAGTATTTCCTTAAATATAATTAATAGAAGCATATAAGTCATGCCAATCAAATGGATTGTACAGTGGATATATTCTACGGGAAGAGGAAGAAACACAAGGAGGGGAAGGCCAGCTAACTAATAAGCAACAAGAAAATAATGGTGTCATACAGAAAATGCAGAGCAGTTAAAATGCATAACAGCAAAAAACAGAAAGAATTGAGACTTGACACAATGTATGCATAGTGCTTTCGGTACTAAGGCGTTGTACTCAAAGTAATATTGGCGTCTTTAGACAATATTATCTTATGGGTCCTCATTAATACTTGAGTTTCAATGCTTTTTCTACAGCTTTCATCTCCAGTCCCGGTCAATGGAAGTATAACATGCAAACTATGTATCAAGTACGCGATTATAAGTCTGTCCCTTATCATAATTTTTAACCTGCTTTGGGCTAAGTTGGTCACTCTGCAGGCTTGAGCCCAAAACAATTAACACATAATATTACAACAACAAAAACAACAGCACCCAAAAGTGAAGTAGAATTCCCACCCGCTGACAATTACTGTTTCTGGGTGCCAAAGCACCAGGGCCGGACTGGGAACCTGGGAGAGGTGTGGCGCTGCGGCCAGGGCGACTGACGCTGGAATCTGGGGACCACGGTTCGATCCCCGGCTCCGGCGGCAGGTTAGCCCAGCACCATGTGACTCTGGGCAATAGCTCGCTTAATCTTCCCGACGGCCCCCCAGCGCCTAGAGACCCTTACGGGTGATTGTGCGCTTTACAAATGTGGACTTTACTTTACTTTACAACCGGCCCAGGCAAAGTGCTCGGCAGGCCCCTACGTCCCCATTCGGGGGGGTTGGAGGTGCTATGCTGCAAAAACGTCCCTGTAACAAAAACGGCCCCCAGGGGTCCAAAAAAGGCCCCCATCCCTGCGGGCACGGGGGAACAGATGTCTGCAATTTGGTTTTAGACGTCAAGGCTGCAAAGCTCATCTGGTCCCTGGGTAATTCAAACCCACTAGGCAACCTTCACACAAACTTTTGTGTGCTGGGCCTTTCTTTTTGCTGTCCTGGTAAGAGATCGGCTACTCTGCATGCATTGTGTTGTACAGCATCCTCAACTTCCAAAATAGTTTACTTAAGTAGGACTTCCTCCAAACCCCCAGCTTGTTCCTAGCATTTGCAAAAACAGAAACTTTGAGAACTCTACCCTTAGTGAGATGTCCCTAACTGCTGGAGAAGCATGGGTTCTGTGGCAAATGAATACAAAGTACTGGCTGTAGAACAGGAGTATTTAGTAAACACTAGGAGCACCAGCAGGAACCGAGGACCAATAAATATAAGGGCGGTTGCTTACAAATCATGAAGACAGACAACCAAATTAGAGATAATCTTTTTAAGGCTTCCAATCCAGACTTTTACAATTGAGAGGAAGGACAGGGACCACTTGGGCAAGATAAATGTTGCCTTCCAGAGAGTCAGTGCTCTCAATAGGGAGTCAGTGCAGACTCCCCAAGAGCACTGCCTGCAATTCCCAGACATCCCTTGACAGAGCACTGGGACAAGGCCACAAATAGTGTAGAAAGTCAGTAAGCTTTGGAGGGGTGTACATTTTTCTAGAGACGGAGTTAAATCCAGAACCGCCAAGCAACAGAGACAGTTTTGGTTACTATTTTGTGATTTCGGAGGACTCGAACTAAATGTACGTGCCAACCAGAAACCAGACTGATGCGAAACCGCCAAGTGTAGTACCAAGGGCTGCTTCAAGGTGAGGGAAGTAAATAATGACCTTATTCTGTGCAGGAAGTCACCATTTTGTGGTGCATCAATATGTACTGGCAGAGTACATCATACGCACCACATTTAAGTCCAAACAGACAACATACATTCATGGGAAAGAGACAGACCTTACGGGAGAGCAAGATGATTACACCAACAATTGGTTATTAGGCTTCTTCTCTCAGGGACAGATATATAAAAAAAACAATACCCTCCGTAGAATGTCAACTGCTGCCAACTGCCAGCATTCTCGCAGCTTGGTGAGGGTACCGCAGCCATTCGATATCTGCCGAGTGCTCTGCATATCAAGCTATACAAAAACATGGAGCATCTTCAGTAGCCTCTCAGACTGTCAGATAGTATCAGACAAAAATTCTCCTGGGCGTATTGTCAAATAACAGTAATTCCTAACAGAATGATGGTCTCTTTTGGTGGACATGTGAACTTTCAGACGCTCCACTTCCAGTCCACAATGTCTCAATGTGTAGGCTCTGAAACAGCACAAAACTTGACCTTGAGTTAAGAAAACATGGCGCCACATGACAGTTACACATGAGTAGTACGTGGTGTTTGTAGAGTACAAATTGACAGTCTTTCAGCTGACGTCTAATTTCAGCTCCAAAATCTTAAAAATAATGAGCAGCTGACTGCCTTGTTCCCTTGAGCGCTTCACGTACTTGATTTTTGGAAATAAGCTACAACGAAGTCTCCTTAATACATATCAGCAAAATAAAAACTTGGACTTATCTGGAACGCGGGCTATTCTTGCAGCACGGCGGCGTGAGCCGGAAAAAATAATAATATATATATATATATATATATATATATATATATATATATATATATATATATATATATATATGGTTCCCGACCGCCAGTTGCAAGGCGGATCTGTGCAGGTGTGGACCACTTCCCAAGAGTCCTTCGTTCAGTAACGAGCCACTACGCAAAAGGTTCGTGCAAGCAGTGTTCTTTCTTTAATTAGGCATTTCTCAGTCAAATGTCTCCCATGACGCGTTTCACTCCGTAAAGGAGCTTGATCACATCACACGCCCCAACAGGCATTGCAAATTTAGCCCAAACAGCCAAAAAAATAGACTGAATGGCGTAAAGTGTGCAAAATAAACATAATGACAAACCATGGCAATAAAATAGAATACAGAAATGGTGGTTTACATAATGGTGCCAATTGAAAACTGGTTTTACAAGAATAAAACTGCAGCAAAAAAGAAACCAAACTGATACACGGTAATGTTAATTCTGGCAAGTGCCATGATAATAACAAGAATGGTATAGGAGGAACAAATCTAAGCCGGCAGCAGAGATTTAACCACTTCAGCGCTAATGACAAGGGTAACTCGTCATGGACTTTCCATTGATTTCAATGGAAAGTCAATGGAAGCTCATCAGGTGCCTTAGCAGCCAAGTGGTTAATATATATATATATATATACACACACACACACACACACACACACACACATACATACATTCATCCATCCATCCATCTGCACTTCAGACACAGCTACAGTCCAATCAGATTAATAGATTTACACCAAATTTGGCAGAAAGCTAGATCTTTGCCCAGAAAGAGCGCTTTCTGTGATTTGGTATAAATTCGTTCAGTAGTTTTGGAGCATTGAGGCTCAAAATAATGTAATATTTTTAAAGACTTTTGTTTTCCTGCCCGCAAGGAACGACACATTGCCCTCGACCAGTGGGAGCAAACAAAATAGCTGCACCTGCTTGGCAGGAGCAATGCCAGCTCCTGCAGTACCCAGGATGGGAGCATGTGGAGAGCCGGCTGGAGCCGCGGGGGCTTGGGACTCTCCTGCAGCCCCCTAACTTGGAATGTTTGGTGGGTGTCCCAGGCCAGCACCAGGGCACCCACCCAAAATAAAGACAGGCCCTGGGGGATGGGTTCCCCATGGCCACTACAGACTCGGGAGGGGGCCCCTCACCTTTAAATTAAGCTTTGCCCGGGCGATGGATTCCCAGGGCCTATTGAGACTCCAAGAAGTAGGCCACACAGCCTCCACTCTAAGGATTTCGGCCCTCACAGAGACCTGGCTGAGTCCTGCCTCCACACCGAACATCAACACCGCCATCCAATCCCCACTCTTGAAGGCTACAAGATAACAACTGGGACCAAATCAACAAACACGGAGGTAGAATTGTCATCATCCACAAGGACAACCTCCTCAGACAATTAAAATTCAATAATAGAGCATCTCAACTTCCAACTCCACACAGACAGAAAAAGCACTATCACAGACACTATCACCTCTAAACCACCAGGACCATGCCCCAGCTTCTGCAACACCATTCTTGACCTAATCACCACGATCACCATCAACTCTGAACGCTAAATCTTCCTTGGGGATTTTAACTTCCACCTCAACGACCCCAGCAACACTAACACAACAGACCTCCTAAAAAGCATGAGCAACATCGGCCTCAAGCAACTTGTCACCCACCCTACACACATCGCAGGACATACGCCCGACCCCATTTTCACGTCCAGTGACAGAGTCAAGTTCAATCACGTCTCACAGCTCACCTAGACAGACCACTTCAGAATCCACTTCCCCATCTCAGGACCTACCAACACAGGCACCATGCCCCCCAGCTTTAAGCACAGGAACTGGAAAGACCAGTGGAACAACGATCTCAACTCCCACCTCCCAGACACATCAAACACAGAACAGGCTGCGAAAAACCACTACCAGTGGATCACAGAATGTGCCTACACAATTGCCCCGCCAAACCAGCCAAATCCAAAGGACCTGCCAGAAGAGCCAGCTGGTTCACCGTGCAGCTGAAAATCACCAAATGCACCTGCTGGCAATTAGAAAGGAAGTGGCGTACCAGCAATGAGACAGTAGACCAAGACATCTTTAAGACAGCACTCAACTAGTACCACCGCCTTCAGAAAGAAACAAGGAAGAATACCCTAGCAGACCACACAGAAACCAGCACAAACCGCAGCAAGGAGCTCTTCGCCATCACAAAAGTTCTCCAACCCAACACCTGCCAAGAATGTCATCACCCCTTCTCAAGAACTGTGGGACACGCTGACCGACTTCTTCCACGAAAAAATCCCAGTCATGTACAAAAACTTCAAACCCCAACTTTCCACCACTGACAGCATTAGCCTGCTCACACTCACAAACACGAATAACTACTCACCCATTAGGACCCTCTCACAACTCAAGCCACAATCTCATTCATGAACTCCATGCACTCAAGACCCATGGACCGCTGTCCCCACCACTTCTTTAACTTCAAGAGCAAGATGATTGGCGACAAACTCAAAAACACCCTGAATACCTCCATCACCTCAGCCTCCATCCCTGAGGACTGGAAACATGATGAAGTGAGGCCACTCCTGAAGAAACCATCCACCGACCTAGCAGAACCAAAGAACTACCAGCCCTTATCCCTGCTCCCATTTCCAACAAAGGCTCTTGAGATGGCAATCAACCAGCAACTTGCCAAACACCTGGAACACAACAACCTCTTGGACCCCTCTCAATCATGATTCCGAGTCAACCACAGCACCGAGACAGCCCTGATCGCAATCCTCAACGACATCAGGGGCCTCCCGCACCACAGCCCAGTGGCAGCCCTCATCCTCTTGGACTTGTCAGTCGCTTTCGACACTGTCTCCCATCACATCTTGATC
This sequence comes from Lissotriton helveticus, assembly GCF_964261635.1. NCBI lineage: Eukaryota > Metazoa > Chordata > Amphibia > Caudata > Salamandridae > Lissotriton > Lissotriton helveticus. Next base: position 282,765,178 of record NC_136061.1, on the reverse strand, counting down.
AACAGACTCCACCACATCGGAATTCAGGGAGACCCCCCTCACATGGATCAACTCATATCTCACCGGAAGACCCGGGGACTTCGTCTCCCACTGTTCACCTCAGAAGCTAAGAAAATCATCTGAAGCATCCCGAAGGATCATCTCTTAGCCCCAATTCTCTCCAACACTCAGGACTTAATTTGTGCCGGTGCTTTCCGGTGCTTAGCACAGGCACTTAATTATCAGGGCCGGGTCTACAAGCATCTTGCTGCACGTCGTCATTTATTGATATATTAAATTTACCTCACTACTGGACTTGGCGAAGAGTGTTGTATTCAACTTTTTGTCTGTCTCCCGTCTTGAGTGAGTCAGTCCCGGACTGGTGAAGTGTGTTGCGGGCGGGGCTGTGAGACTGATCCTGCCCCGCCCTGACTGAGACAATAGGCGATTCATATGAATGAATCTCAATCTGATTGAAATGTTTAGTACTAGTGGATATGTTAATGGTGCCGGGCCCTTAGTTCAGTGTTGCCGGCCGGTCGGCGGGGCACTGATTTGGGCTGGATTTTGGTTCTGCGGGGGCTGTGCGGCAGCAGGCAGCGTGCACAGATTTTTTCAGCTTGCACTGCCACTCCCCAGCAAACCCACATGGCCGTACCCCACCACCCTAGTCATCGTCAGTTCAACGGTTCAACACTGAACTGAGTGCCTGGCCAGTCCGACTTGACAACAACGTTGAGGACTAGCAGGCAGCAGCCAGAACTGCCAACAGCACCAGGCAGGCCTAATAATCAGTTCTATAAAGTTAAAGGCAGTGAAGTGCAGTGTGTGTCCCGTACCTGGACAAGCATCAGTTTTACCCTCTACTGCCAGGGGCACCAGACAGAGGGTACCTGAGTGTGCTTTGCAAGTAATTGTAGCACCAACCGCAGCAAAACCATTAGTTGTTTCGTAGCGTTCAAATCACAAGAAGCTGGTTCCCCAGCTCCGAAGTCTGCAGCTCTGGCCATTACGCCAACCCCCTCACTTTCTTGGTTAGTAGTTGGTTCTGTTTTAGGCAGCGCTAACAGAAGAAATGGGCTGAGGCAAGCTACCTCCGGATGAGAGCCCCGACTCTTATTTGTTTTTACAAATTAACCACTGCCAACACTTACATGACCCCCCTCGCCAACACCGTCAGATCGCATGGACTAAACATCATCTCCTATGCTGATGACACCCAGCTCATTCTCTCACTATCAGAAGACCCTCACCACTAAAGCCAACTGTGAGAAGGTGGCATGGTATATGCTGTCCACTAATTAAAGTGGGTACCCTGTACCAATCCACACGACCCTTATGATGTATGAGGTCAAAGATAACCTTATTGAAAGCTATCCTAGAGGTAGCTATGGAGAGCAGCCTTCAGGCTTAATCTTGAAGAAATGTAAAGCAGCTTGTTTTACCAGAATATGACCTCTTGAATGACTAAATGAAGGAGAACCACATAATAGTTATATAAAAATATGTATTTATTGATATAACTCTCTACTACCCCTTACACGAGGATACAACACAAAGCCCACACTACTGGATTAATAGAACAGTTGTAAGTAGCACAATACACAACGGGCTCCAGGGGTAGACCGAACCATATACTAAAATAGTGGTATAACAATCACACTGCAATCACAAGACACAGTGCCTAGTGCAAGAAGAATCGCTGGGACCCCAAGGAACACCCCAAGGTGGTGACACTGGAGACACACGGAGGATGGATGCAGTGAGGAAACACGACTGCGTGCTCCGTACAACTCTATGGTAAAGCCACTGTTGCAAAGTTAAAGTTTAAGGACCCTTCTAGGAGGACTTCGAGCAAACCCTTCGGAACTTAAGAGTTTAAAGAGCCACCCCACATGTGGATACCGTAGTATCTAAGTTACCTATCCCAGTGACAAAGGTGGCGGGATAGTTGTGTTTGATAAATATCAATACATCATGAAGATGGAGCAATTACTCCATGACGAGTCTCACTACATGCCAATAGATAGAGACCCCACTAAGAGAGTTCAGACTAGGATTCTCCAATTGACTACGGAGGCACTCCGAATGTACCTTATTTGTGAAAAAGAATGGCAATTCCTGAATATACAACAACCAAAAATGGCAAAAACTAATTTACTCTTCAGTTGCTACTTCTCCATTTTTTGATCTTCTTTTTCTATAGAGTTGGTCATTTATAGATCCACAGGGAGGCAACAGTTGGCATTCCTACTCTGCAGAGATAACGTTCCTCATCCATTGTAAGGTACTACAACTTGGCCAGATGGTCATCTTCTTGTTGGGTCACTTATCAATTATTGAGATCATGGAGACTGTATCCATTAACTCTCCTTTTTTTTCTCCATCTTTTTCTAATCCTGGTTTCTTCTTTTTTTCTGTTAAAACCTTTTTCGTTTGTTGAAAGATTAGAGATCTGCCTTAGAGGTTTAATTAACTGAATTTGTACTGAATTATCGACTTGGTAAAGGATTGTGGGTGTTGTACATTAAATTGACACAGACCTATTTAGGCAATCTGGATAGGTTGTTGATGATAAATGTGAAGCGACTAGTTGTTTTTAGAGGTAGTTAACTGTAATCATTGCTATTGACCTCATGTTGTTAAAGAGGCTATTTTATGTATATAGGACCTGTTTATTAGCATTGATATGAGATTTTGGTTATTTGCACCCTGTTTAGGGTTTATTGAAATATAATCATGGCTTCCTGATGAAGGCTGACTGCCGAAACGCGCGTAGGATGTACAAGAATTTAAAGCCATGTCATCATCAAATGTTTTTCTGATGTGTTTTCAGATCTAATGAATTAAGAAAGTTACGTTTGAACTTTACAAACTGTGAAAAGAAGGAATATAATTTTAGCACAGTTTTATAATCTTTACTGGGCAACATAACCTGATAAATGTAATTGTTAACACAACTTCTTTATGAGAGCTGCGACAGGGAGAAACATGGCGGCCGGCTAGTTGCGGGTGGCATTCGTGACGGGCGGTGTTTAGTTTTTTTTTGACGTACCGTATGGGGTCCGAGTGGCAGAAAGGAGTTGGAGGCTGATTCCCGTACCCCGTCAGAGTCGGTAGAGTTGTTTTTGGAGCGGAGCGGAGCAGTTTGTTAGCGGCAAACAATCAGCAGCATGGGCTGTGTATGGTGGGTTTAGCTGCTCGGAGCTCGGCAATACGGGAGGAGGTGGAGGTGGAGCCAGCAGGGCAAGTGGAGCTCAGCTGGGAGAGAGCGGTGTTGGAGGTCGGCAAGGGTCACCTAGCAGCAGCCAGAATTCTCTTTCGAGGGGGAGGACGGGGGGGAGAGGCAGGCAGGCGGACAGAATGAGTGAGAGAATTACCGAGGAGCAGCTTTCTTCATCAACGCCTGTAAAGGTACCCTTGCTTCACGTTTGTGTTTAGCAACAGTCCAGGGACATTTACACTCCCAGGTTAAATAACAGCAGCTTTGAGGGGGCCAAGGCAGCGCAGGTGTGCAGTAAACTGGCTTTGGGGGACTTTGTTGAGATTTGTAACTCGGGCGGAAATTGTGGCACGAAGAGACTCGTGTGGGGTCTCTAGATACGCGCTAAGGATTGCGGGGAGGGGGCCACAGAAGCTTTCACCTAATCAGATAGGCTCTCCCGTTCCCAATAATAAAGAGATGTTAGAGATTAAAGTAAAGGGTAGGCCCACAGTTAAGAACAACAAGAACAGTAAAATCTGTAAGAAATTGGGAAGGGGGGTTCATTAGAGCACAAGATCAAGGTGACCCCCTCACTCAGGTAATTTTTTAAGGTGTTGCCAAAGACTCTGATACTGAAGGGGGTATCCCCGACAAAGTTAACGGAGGCATCGATATCCCCAAAAGCCAAACTGGATTATTTGAGTGGGGAGTCTAGTTTGGTTGCTGCTGGGGACGGTTTGGAAAAGGTGCCTGGTTTAGATTTGGTTGATTGGTCCTAAGCACTTAAGTTCTAATCGTTTCCAGGTCCTCTCATTAGAGATGGGTAATGGTGATGATGTTTTACAAGTTCAGGATGAGGTGAATTTAAGTGCACTGCGGCAGGTTTCTCCCCCCGAAGTGAGTGGCTCTGGGATTATTACTGGCGCCGTTAGTAGTCCGAGTATATTAGGTGCAGAGGGAAAGCAGTCCAGCCATTTGGTCCAGCAGGACGAGGTAGAAGCGGAACAGGAGAGCAGTGATCTCTCTGTTATCGCTTTGCTTACAAAATTAAATTTAGAGATTTGAGGTTTCTGAGCTGAATCAGGAAAGTATCAGGGCGGCTTGTGGCTTGCTAGAGAAAAAGATAGATGATTTGAGTAGCCGTACAATTGTATTAGAGGTGGAGGTTAAGGACCTTAGAGAGGAAGTTATGGTTAACCGGCATGGGCTAGAGGCAATCAAGATTAAAGATAGGGAGAATGAGGAAAGGATAGAAAGGTTGGAGAATATGCAGAGAAGAAATAACCTGAACATTTTAAAACTCCGGGAGGGCAAAGAAGGAACGGATATCAGAAAATAAGTAGTGCAGTTTTTATTTTTTTATTTTTTTAGTATATAAAGCTTTATTCGATTTTCATCAAATCCTAAAAGCACAACACATACATTTAAAAACATCGCAATTAATAAATGCTTACATATAAAATTAGCAGTTAAAAAACAGCAATTGTAATAACCGAGTCATAAAAATTCATTCAAGTACAATACAATATGTAATGGAATTTGTGCTGTCCAACACAATAGACATAGAGGGACCCAAGCCAGAATGTTTTACCGCATGGTTTTCCGCAACAACATGACAGATCTTAAAAAACAAGATACTGCAAAAATCACGTGCTCGTCTTCAAGTTTTAACAATCTTAAGAAGGCAGGCCTACAATTTCTTACACCCCAACGGTTTAAGAGAGGTTTTAGATAGAGTTTTCTGGGGGTGGAATAGAAAGAGCAAAAAAACATTAAATGCAGATTAGATTGAAATTGATTGTCACACAAACATGTCATTTTCAATGAAGACCAGTTATTCATCTCCGGTACAGAAACCATACGAAAGAAAATCCCAAGGCGGAGACGGGACAAAAGCATTCTGTGGTACAGGCTGGGGTCCACTTTTAGATACATTTGCATGCCTTCGTTAGGGGTGATTTCTTGAAAGTTTAAGATGGTTTGTTTGTTCTTTTCAACGTTCCATCTCAAAGTTTCCAGGTGGGAGGTCAGTGTTTTTTTGAGAACTGATCTAGATACGCCCTCCAGGGTTCTAGGTTTTACATAATAATCTGGGAGGCCTATCTCACTGAGTACAGATCTTACGTACGACAACCATTGGAAATTTGCAACCCCATCTAGGGCCAAACAATCCTCCAGGAGGTCCCTATTAAAACTGGCTTCCCTTGTTGTCCATACCTTATGCCATAAAAGAATTGGGGCCGTCTTAATTATGTCGCTCAAATGCTTAACTCCAGTCTCTATGTGCGTCATAAATGAAGATGAGGTTTTTGGTACACCTAGAAGGTAGCTAATGAATTGGTTCTCACAGCTCTGCAGAGATTGATCCTTCTCGATGCCCCAAAGTCCCGCCCCGTAAGTGGCTGTGGACACACACTTCGCCTGATATATTTGTACCAGTTCTTTGATGGGTTTTCCACCCACTCTATTGGAAAAAGCGCATAAGGCGCCTATGGTGTGAGTGAAGGCCAGTTTCCTTGCTTCAATCGCCTGTTTCCAACGGCATTTCCTGTCAAACAATATACCCAGGTAGCAGAACTTATCTACAATGGCTATATTCTGTTTGTCCAGGGACACGTTACATGGCGCCCTCCTGCGCTTGTTGGTGCACGGCATGGTAAAAGTCTTCGAAATGTTTACTTTCAGCCCTCTATCCTGCATAAAACCTGCAAATTTAGTCACTGCTCTCTGCAGTCCCACTTGGGTCTGGGACATTATGGCCGCGTCATCGGCATACAAGAGGATTGGCACCGGTGAACCTTTCACGGTAGGGTAATCATTTTGAAAGCGAGAGAGGTATTGGCCCACTGAGTTTATGTAGTAAGTGAATAGCCTGGGGGCTAGGATACACCCTTTTCTAACCCCTCTTGACAGGGCGAATTTGTCGGTACATTCGCCCTGCTTGCCAAATCTCACTCTTGCCCCACAGTTATGATACAGTTCTCTAATAAAGGTAATTAAGCGTGCATCAATGCCCATCTCGGCCAATGTTGACCATAACAAAGTATGGTCCACGCAGTCAAAAGCAGAACTTAAATCAACAAAAGTTATAAAAAGTGACCCACCTCTAGCCTGCGTATATTTAGCGCATAAAAGGGCCAGATTTAAACACTGCTCAGCAGTCCCTATACCCTTCCTGAATCCATATTGAAAATGTGAGACTACATTGTGTTCCTCCTCCCACTCCTGAAGTCTCTTTAAAATAATCCTCCCTGCTAATTTCATACGGCCATCTAATAAGGATATTGGCCTATAGCAGGTTGGGTCGTCACGCAGTTATTGAAGAGTGAGTTGCAGCTGGAGGACACAAAAGAGGAGATCTCCAGGGATATTCAGAGAGTACACCGCGATCCTTTCAGGTTGAACCAGAATCGTGCTAAACCTAGGAGAAACCTGATTAATTTTATGGCCTATACCCTGAAAGAAAAGATTCTAGCAAGCGCCCTTAAGAAAAAGACAATTGAAGTAGACGGTTTAAGGTGGAGGTAAGATCAGATTTATCACCTGTTACCTCTAATAGACAATGGGAGCTTGGTAAAAGGATCGAGCTGTTGAGGAAGTTGGAGGCTTCGGTCCAATTGAAGTTTCCTGCGCTGTTAAAGGTTATGTGGAATAACAAGATGCACTCCTTTCGTTTTGTTGATGAGGTTGATAATTTCTTGGAACAGTGTCAATCAGGGGGTATGTAAGTCAGAAAATGTTATCACCGCGTATCGTGTTTATTAGGTTGCTTATGATTTCTCTTAAAGGACTCTATGTGTATACATCACAGTTTTTTCTTTAAGTTGTAATGTGTTCTATTTGGACCACCCGTCAAGGAGCACCCAAGGGGCTTCTTAGCCATGGGTAATTCAGATGGGTTTTCCGGGGAGAGGGAGTGGGTGGCTAGGTTGTCTTTGGGGTGGGGATGGGGGGTGGGGGGAATGCAGAAAAATCCTCAGAAGCGGAGAGATGGTGTGAGAGAGTGTGTGTATCTCTTGGATGAGTGGGGGTAGTACTAAAGATTTCAGAATTTTATCTTGAAACGTAAATGGAATGCGTGTGAAAAGAAGAAGGGTTTGATTTTGAAATATCTGATGGAATCTTCGGCCCAAATAATAATATTACAAGAGACCCATTTATCCGGGGAGGAGAGTAAAAAGTTCTTATTGTGTCAGCGGTGGCTGGCCCATGTAGTCTATACTCCCCAGACAGCTGTGACTAAAGGGGTAGCAGTTTTATTTAAACATGGTTTAAATATCTCGGTTGAAGGGAAAGCGGCCAGTGTAGGAGGGAGGTGGCTGATTGTTAAGTTAAAGGTTTATGGGCAAATGCTTATTGTGGTAGGCTATTATGGTGCAAACCAAGAAGATATAGGCCTTTTAGATGATATAGCCAGGGAATTATTGAATTTTTCGGGTCAGATCATCTTGGCAGGTGATTTTAACACAGTGCTGGATCACAGATTAGACCGTTCTGAAAGGAGTAGAGCAGCTGTGAATCCTATAATGTCAAAAAGAGTCAGACTGATGATCTCCTAGTTAGGGTTATGTGATATTTGGAGATGCAGGTTTGGATAGCAGCTAGGATTTACGTTTTATAATAAACAATATAATCATAAATCTCGAATTGATTATTTCCTGGTAGATAGAAGGCTACTTGATTGTTGTTCAGGTGGGCCATGTTGGAGTACATCTATCTGACCATTCAGCCATAACCCTCCACTTGGCGATAGGGGATAGCACCTCGGGTTCAATTTGGAGGTTAGATCGCACAATACTATCTGATAACGAAGCAGTAGATGTTTTGAAGGAGGAGACAAAGCTATTTTTTAAAAAGAATCAGGGATCAGCCAGGATAGAGATTTTATGCGACACGTACAAGGCATTTTTACGAGGGAGATTAGGAGCTTTGGCAGCTAAGAAGAGGAGACTCTATTATGGAAAGGTTACAGATCTCAAGAAGAAGATCTGTAAATCGGAGGCAGGCTTGGTAAACTCTGGTAGCAGGGGCCCTACCGAAAAGCTCCTTCAAGATCTTATGGAGTCAAAGACAGAGCTAGTGGGAGTTTTGAGGGAGAGAGTTAAGGATAAGTGGGATTCCAGCCAGCTTGCTCATTTTTAGTATGATGAGGGCTGCAGTAAGCTGTTAGCCTGGAAGACAAAGACTGACCAAATTCAGAATCTGATTAAAGAAGTAAAGAATGTGGAGACGGGTCTGATGATTACAGATAACAAAGGTATACTGCTGCTTTTTATGGATATTTTGGGAAGGACTATAAGGAGGATATGGTGGTTGAAGATCAGGCTGTGCAGAGGTGGGTGGAACTGTTGGACACCCTATCGCATGAGCTTAAGGATGTTCTGAATCAGGAGATTACGGAGTTGGAGGTTGAGGAGGCTATCAGGGGGGCGAAGAGAGGTAAGGCTCCTGGGCCAGATGGTCTCCCTGTTGAAGTTTACAAATCATTGGTTGGGATACTACCACCGATTATATGTCAGCTGTTTAATGAGATATTTTTGGGTGATGCGTCTCTGCCCCCGTCCTGGAATGAGGCAAATATAACATTAATACTAAAGCCAGGGAAGTCACCTAAGTCTGTGGAATCACATAGGACCATCTTAATACTGATTATACGTTTTTTGCTAAAATTATTGCAGGTAGGCTGAACGGTGTCATCTCATAAATAGTTCATGAGGACCAAAAAGGTTTTATTAGGGGTAGATATTTGAAAGAGTTGACCTTTTCCCTCATTGGTGCTATATTTATGGCATCTACTCATGATCTTCCCTTGGCGGTTATCGCCTTAGATGCCGTCAAGGCGTTTGATCGAGTTAACTGGGTTTATTTGCATGCGTTAGTAAAACATCTTAACTTGGGAATACATTTTAGTAAATTTCTTTCAGTAATATAGCAGGCCCCCACTTCAAGAGTACTAGTGAACGGGATGCTAACTCACCCAGTGTAAATTATGCGAGGCACCAGACAAGGGTGCCCGCTGTCACCACTTTTATTTGATTTATATATATAGAACCCTTAGCGCGTAAGATAAGGTCTTCTGAGAATATTGCTCCTTCCGAGTTTGAGGGATGGTCTAAGAAGATCGACGACATCATTATTTATACTCCTAATCTACAGGAATCGATGACATGTCTCCTAGATTTAACTAAAGAGTTTGGGGCTGTCTCAGGCTATGATATTAACAAAGAAAAAACAGAAGTTATGGCCTGGAATATAAATACTGAGGGACTTGTATGTAAAAATGAGATGAGATACGGTGATTGGGAAAACGTTTGGAGCAATGTTGAGGAAGCAAAACTATAATGAAAATGGCTTTATGTATAAATTCGCTGATCCGAAATTCTTCAAAAAGGTTCAGTTAAAGGTTTTGAGAGACTTACTAGAGACTTGGTTCAGAATCAGGAGAGCTTTAAAAATTCCTTATTATAGCCAAATGGCTTTGATTTGGGATGCGCCGGGATATCCACTTTGGTCTAGGGATCTGCTTGCCCGACCATTAAAGGAGATGGGTCTGCAGAGATGGAAGGAGTTATTCCCGGATGGAAAATTAGTTCTCTGGGGGTACTGTGAGGTGTATGGGGTCGCAGTTTCTCCAGATTCAAATATCTCCAGATCCAAAGTTGGTCGGTGGTATCGGGTGATCAAATTGGAACATATAATGAGTTGGAGGATAAGCTTTTCTTGGCGTCACTAGGGTTGGTGTCACCCAGTGCGGGTAATTTATGGTGTCACCCCCTCACGACTTTTAGCACCACACAGACTTCTAGGAGTCAAGAGAGGCGATGTTACATGGATACTAGGGGCTGCAGCCACTGTCTGGCAAAATATGATCACTGGAGAATCACCTTGGTGGGACTCTGCCTTCATGTGGGCAGTCAGGTCCCCAGTTACCTCATACTAATGACGCAGACAATGTGATCAACAATGTATTATTAACATTACTTTTAAGACTGTGACAGCCAATACATCCCAGGCCTGTTTTGTCTTATGAATAATAGACGCAGGAATCTTATAGGAAGTGATATTTCGGAAAACACAGGAAAGCATTCCCCTTCCCGTATTCCCACTAGTGCGCTCATACATATCCGTGAACAAACACCCTTTCTTGTGGTGCACCACTTCTAACGTGCACAAAAAACCACCAGCATTTTAAATAATGCATTGTGAAGCATACATTGCGTTCCGTTGAGTCTATCCTATGCACTCTTGCACTTAAAGGCACTTACTTAATTTCCTATCTCTCTAATGGTGAGATCACAAAGTGAACCAGACAAAACCATGACTGAAATACCTCAAACCATTACGCAACCACTACCAAGCACACACACGCACCTCTTTTTCACATTTACGCTTTTGTAAACAAAGGAGGTATTTGAAATAGACATGTTTACTTTGTATTAACTGTTCAGAAATGTGACCCCTGCGGCAGACTTAATGTCATTAAAGGGGGGGGAGGGCTCCTGTAATTACTGCCGCGGCAGACGAAGGCGCACTTGTTTCAATCAAAAACAAATCACCAATGAAAGGGTCGTCGTTAGAATCTCTCCTCTCAGACCCCCTCCACACACACACACACACACACACACCTCGTGCTGAGCAGTGTAAGAGCGGCTTCATGCCCCGGCACATGAATGTATCTACAAGGCTCCGAAAACCTGCCCCCACCACACACACACAAACTCACCTCAACACCCCCTTCCAAGGTTCTGGGGGCTGTTAATTCATAGAGCTAGTATGAGTGTGTGTGATGATAGTGAGTGTAATGGTGGGGAGGGGATCTGTCCCGTTAGAAACAAAAGTATCATATTGTGCGACTTCAACTGTCCCCAGACCCCCCCACCCCTTCTTCAGGGCGAGTTGAAGCGCGTGGGGCACACGTGCCCTGTGTTGGCTCGAGCTGTCCCTGCAGGGGCTGTTTCTCCACCTGATCTGCCTCTGCTCAGGGGTCTCTCTGCTCGGGTGGTCTCTCTGCACGGACTGTCTGCTTCGGCTGTCTCTGCATGGACTGTCTCTCCGCATGGGCTGCATCTGCTCGGGTTGTCTCTCTACACGGGCTTTCTCTCTGCACGGGCTGTTACATATTAAAACCTCAGGTGACCGCAAATAGTCTATCACGGTGTCACCCCATGTGAGAGTGTCGCCTGGTGCGGTCCGCACCCCCCGCACCCCCCTAGTGACGCCACTGCTTTTCTCTAATGGGGTATTCAAAAAAGAAATATCACTGTGGTACACGCTGATGTTAGAAATGGAGGATAACCCCTTCAAGTTACCGGAAATCCTGTGGGGAGACTGCTTGCCGGAGATCGCTACAGAGGACCAACGGCAAGTAATAATGGCTCTGCTTTATAAAATAGTAAAGCCTGCAAATTTAAAGAGGAATCATTTTTTCACAATGCACAGGGCGTATTGGTCTCTCCAAATTTGGTTCAGGCGGTGTAGTGGTGTGTCCCAAGTGCAAAAGCCCTAATGAAGACGATCTGCATATGTTTTTGCTATGTCTGAAGATTCAGACGTTTTGGGAGGCCGTGAGTAGCTGTTTGTCGAGTGCCCTAGGATTACAGATCAAGGTAAGCCCGGAGCTAGTTATATCTGGAAGACTTGACCTACAAGGTAAGGGCACAGATGATAACGCAAAGCTTATTTTTTATGCTATACTCTTGGCACGATGAGAGATATGTAAACTGTGGGTTTCTCCGGTCTCGCCAACAGAAGTGGACTGATTACGAGCCATGAGATTTACAGCGAAATTAGATATTTCGGATCAGACGAAGAAGAGATACAAATTTTGGACTCCTTTTTTGGCATGTTTTGGGTGAGGGCAGGGTGCTTTTGTCTTGGAAAAAATATAAATCCAATGATTAAGCCTTAGCCTGCTTCGGCTGGTGAAAGTCTTCTTGGTCACTGGGAAGATTTGGGGTAAGGGCTGACGCGCTATGGAAGTAGACTCCTCGTCCCTCTCCTTCGATGGGCTTTGCTCGGAGGGGAGTTTCTATTCTATTAAGCGTTGTTTTGTCCCTTCCTCTATAGCCAGTAAATGAAGTGGAAAGCCCAGGGTGGTTTTGTTGAGTTTTGGGCAGTGAAAAGGCAAATGAAAAAAAAAAAAGACAACTTCCTTATATGGTATTTATATCAAATAAGAAAAAAATAAGACAAAATTCAAATAAGAAAATAAATAGAAATTGTTGTTGTCCATTATGCATTAAACAGGTTGTATTTCACACCACTCTTTCAATTGTGTGTCATTATATTGACAGTGCTAGGTCCAGAATTTGTAATTTTATCTTCCTAAATGTATATATTTCACACCTATCCCAGTGAAGCCAGGTGCAAAGGTCTGAAGTGGCGTCGGAAACTTGTGTTGTACTCTATGGAAGGAAATGAAAAAGTACTGCTGCCGTGAAGGTAAAAAGGGTCCGGTGGAACCCAAGCCTGGATTCCGGATGAGAGGAACCTGAAACCAGAGGGGACATAGTCTGGGTCACTTCAGAGTGACCAAGGGCTCGGTAGACGAATGCCCACCGATGTTGGGTGCTTCAGGTGTGAAGAACGGATGCTTAACTCTGCTGCCACGAGGTCCCGGAGGCGTCGAGGACAATCAGGAGCCAGAGGTGAGCTGTTCCATGAAGGATGTCGAGTGCTGAGGGGTCGGTGTCCGGCGGGAGCACCAACAAGCCTTGGCAACAGCAACCCACGCAGGAAAGACAAACAGGTTACGGTGTAGACCAGCAAGGTCCAGGGGACTCACCAAGCAATGGGGTGTCAGGGCACATCGGGAGCAACCCAGAAAGCCCAAGAACAATCAAGATGATCCTCAGGAGGACCGACAGGCCGAATGACCAGAAGTCGCGAGGGGACCTCGATCAAGTTTGCAAAGCACCAGTCCACAGAGCACACAGTGCGAGGAGGCCGGAGTTCTTTGGTGCAAATACTGCTCCAGGTGAGGACTACACGGAGTCCAATGCACAAGCTCAGGAATCACCAACAAGCATATGCACTTGCAAATGGACGCGGTGCACAGGGGTTCAGGTTACGCAGCCCCCACGAGGGATACTAGCCTCAAACTCAGTGGAAGTTCAGATCAACCTCAGGGACCTTCAAGAACCCACCTCCTATGTTGCTTAAATGTTCGGAGTCCGCAGGAGCTCTGGAGCGGCTACCGGTCAGTTTCGCTTAAGGTGCCTTCGAAGCAGGGGAGTGACTCCTTCACTCCAAGGGACATTCTTCTGCTGTCTTAAGTGCCCCACAGGTCCTGTACGGAGTCTGTATGAGGTCACAGCACCAACTAGGCTTTGGACGGAAAGTGGGACGAAGTCAAGCCCAGTTGGGGTCCAGCTTAGTTCAAGGTGTCTAGACGGTCGAAGGTCAGTCGTTTCTTCTTCTAGAATCTTGCCCACGTAAAATCTAATGCCCTGTAGCCAGGTAACCCATTTTATACCCACGGGAGAGGGTTGGACAGATTCAGGGGACCCTCCCAAGGGAGGGGTAGGACAGAGGGGTGGACACATCCATGTCATTTGTCCAGTATTGCGTTAGAGCAGGAGCCAATGGTTCCTAGAATTGGTTTGAGCTGGACTATGCACAGGGACATCAATTGTGCCCCCAGTACCGACTTTCAGGCACTCTCAGAATGCACCCACCCAGCCCCAATACACTAAACCCTGTCTGGGAGGTGGTCAAACCTCCCCGTGACAGGATGCTTATTGTGCTGCCTTCCTCTGCTCGAGCGTGGCTCAGCAGCAGGAGGACAGAAATGTGTCTCTGACTGGACAGCATCCATTTTGTGCTGTCCGGGTCGAGAAGGCTGGCACCGGGTAGACCGGTGACCCCACGAAGCTCACTTCTGACGGGTAGAAACATACCTCCCACACCAGTTACTGGTGTGGAGGTATGATTCAAAGGTGTTGGATACCAAACATGATATGTTTACATACAGCCGCTTGAGATAGCATTTACCGTGAGGTTATAATGCACCTCTACCTATATGTCTGGCTGAGTCACAGACAACCCGGGAGAATGGCCTCCGAAGGCTACAAAGGGGCTCTGTTCATGCAGGGGCACCCTCTCACAAAAAACTCAGCACCCTGGCTTCAGGATTGATAAGGCCTGCTATACGAGTGACTTATGAGTTTTAAGTGTAGTGACCATTTAGATATAGTAAATCTATATGTATAGAGAGGTGGTGGAAGCACCATCTTACGCAGGCTGCAGTAGCAGACCTAGAGTTCCATTTTGCATGGCCTCTCATGGGATGCTTCAGCCCATGGGAGACCTCTGGGGTACCTATGCCCTGGGTACATGGTGTACCATATACCAGGAACTTATAAGGGAACCCCAATATCCAATCTGGAGTGTACCAAAGTACATGTATGTCAATTTAAGGGAGACAGCAGAAGGCTGGGGTCCTGATTAGCAGGATCCCAGCCAGACTAGTCAAAAACAGTGAGACATCAAGCAAAAAGTGGGGGTAACCAGAAGAAGCAGATCCTACTTTCCTACACCAACTTCCACAGCTGTATGATAAACGTACCTGACAGGATGAAGGCCAACCGTCTCAATCTCAACACAGACATAACGGATATCCTCATCTTTGGGAACAACACCTCACCATGGAGCGATGCATAGTGGTCCACTGAACACGGGCTAACCCTCTCCCCAGCAGACCATGCCCGCAACTTTGGCATCATCTTGGACAGCAAGCTATCCATGAAGAAACAGGTAAATGCAGTCTCATCAGCCTGCTTCCACACCCTATGCATGCCCCACAAGACCTTCAGGTGGCTCCCAGCCAACAGCAGAAGGACCGCCATGCCGGCCCTCTTCATAAGCATTTTGGACTATGGAAAAACATTCTACGTAGGAATCACTGCATGCCTCCTGAAGAGACTACAGACAATTAAAACTTATCCGGCAAGACTCATCCTCGACCTCCTCAGACTGACCCAGATCACACCTCACCTCAAGAAGCTACAATGGCTCTCGAACCTGAAGAGATGCCATTTCAAGAAGTTGACTCACGTATAAAAAGTCCAGCACAACGAAGGACTAGCATACATAAACAAACGCATGACCTTCCACCATCCAACCAGAACCCTACAAACTGTCTCCCTCTTCCTCGCAGACACACCCCAGATCCACCGAAGCCTCAGCAGAAGACACTCCTTCTCACACCTGGCAGCCAAAGCTTGTAACAACTTTCCCCCTGCACCTCAGGATTGTCTCTTCACTCCAGCTTTTCAGGAAAGGACGCAAGACCTGACTGTTTGAATAAACAGATCACCAAAAAGCAGTTGGCAACCCCAGCAACTTGAGACCCTTATGCGTAAATTGCTGCGTTTTTATTAATCCTTGATTGCTTGATGATACAGTGGCAGGTTCCTGAATGGTGCTGACAGACAATCACATCAGACACGCTTATTGAAAGAGGTCCAAAGCTTAAGGTAACAGATGGCTGACTTCCTCTAGGCTTGTTCTATCATCAACAGATGGCAACAAATAATAAATAAAAAAATCCCAAGTAGCAAAAAAATAAAAAAAATGTATTTGTATATTTTGTATAGGTAGTTTTATAAAGCACGGGCAATGCACTGAGAGCATTAGAGTGAAGTCTAAAGCAACATAGTACACAGCCAGCATGTCAAGAGAAATTACATGCAAGTACACCAGATAATTAAAGTAAAAGGGAGCTAAAACTGCTCATCATATTAGTCGAGAGAAACTGGGAGAGCGCATAGTAGCCATACGCGGTGGTAGGAAAATTGGGAAGGAGTGGATTCTGAGATCTTTCCCAAATTGCACCAGTAAAGGATCAAGTCTGAAGAGTAGATGACTGTCATTCTAGGGCCTTGGTCCATTTGCTTAAAAAGCTTTTTAGGGTGTATCCTATTTGTGACTTCTGGATTTCCAGCGAGGGGTGTGCTCCTTGAACTGGGAGAACTACCATGGATGAGGAGTTCAGAAGGAAGCTAATGAGGTTTAATCATATACAGTGCCTTTTAACACACCTTAAAGTAAATTCTGGAATTGAGGAGGAGTCAAAGCAGTCCCTTCAGATTAGGGGATGTGCACAGAGTCTGTGAAAGTAGTTAGCAGGACATTGCTTCCATTCCAAAATCACAATGCATAACAGTATGACAGGCTAGAAGCACCTGTGATTGCATGCTGACTTTTAAGATCCGTTCAGCTTCATTTCATAAGAAATACCATTTGCCTGGGTGTATGATAATTCTTTGTTCCAGGTCTGTCTAGTTGGGTAGGTATCACTACCATGCAGCGACAAGCAGAAATGTGTTTGTCTAGTGGTTGGAGGTTGTGCAGTATGCCCTCGAATGGAGAGGTCACTCAGTCAACTTTTGCTTGGTTGGATGTGGGGCCTTGGTAAACGCCCCTCCACCCCCACCCCCAATATGCCAGCAGGTCTCTTCAACACCCACCACTGACCCACGCACACCAACCAGACTCTGACTTGCAAAATGCTGATCTATTACTGGGTGCTATACTAAATTTTATTGCAGTATCTGTAATGTCAAGACAACATGGAAAGTAATCGGACTTTAATTGCATGAGGAATAACTTCTTATAAATGCCGCTATGTTTACCCAGTCAAAATGTTAAGATAGGTTTTCACTGGTGTTATTTTACAGCTGCCTGGAGCCTGTGCTCTTCACCATGGACCTCAGCATAATGCAGCAGTATCTCTCAACTGCCATACACAGACAAACTGCTGGGTCTAAACTGCTGCCCTTTCTGTAAAACGAGGTCTATCGGTCTTTGAGAAGTGTAACTGCCCAGTTAATGTTTCATTTTATACAATTTCTGACTGCAACAAATAATATCACAGGAGTCTTGGGAGAGGATTCTGCAGAATAGGAAATACATGTTCTACCTCATGGTCTTTAGAGGAGATACAACATATAGAATATGCCTACTTCATAAAGGATAACAATTGAAACAACAAACTGATAGCCTAAAAGTCTGAAAATGAATAACCTACTTAAACAACACTAAGGAGTCAATTAATGACTGGATTGCCTTGTGTCCTTGGTCCTGGAGTATGAGTTTCCTTTTAAATGTGGCATCTTATTTAAGAAGCATTGAACATGCAATAGGTCTCGCCTTTGGTTAATTTAAAGTCATTTGCTTTGCTAATGGTATTGTATAGCACAGCAAATGGCTTTAACTTAATGAAAGGCGCGACCTATTGCATTTTTAATGCTTGTTTTCTACTCTGGCTGATTCCCGGGACAGGTCACTCTTGATGTGCCTAATGCCGCTGTGGCTGACTCTTGACTGCTACGGCTCATACCTGCTGCAGCTGACTGCTGCCATGGCTGATGCAGCAGAGTAACTAGAGTTCACTCCTGCCGTGGCTGAGCCCTGACGAGCCCGTCAGCACCAACAAACAGCAGAGGCAGTGAGGTGCGGGAGGGGGCAACGGTTGCAGAGAACGACTTATCATTGGTGTGCAACTGCAGACGCCAGGCGTTCAAACCTCCAAAATATGAAGAAGGGGGGATGGCAAAAAAGGCAGTGAATTAAAAGTATTAAGAAAAGTGAGAACATAGATGAAAATGGACTGATGAGATAGAAAGAACAAGAAAAAAAATTTGAAAAGAAAGACGAGCGAAAATAAATTAAGACAAAGCGAAGAGCAAAGAAAATGGAGAAAGGAAGACAGACATTAAAGTCAAGACAGAGGAACCAAAAAGGTATCAAAACGACTGTCTAACACGAAAGAAGTATAAGAATGTACAGGAGAATAGAGAGGGAAAGCAAATGGATCTCTATCATGAAGAAGACGAAAAGGTAATGGAGACAGGGGAAAATAGACAAAAGAGAATGGCTGGACTGAAACGGAAGAACTTGGAAAGGGTAAGAGAATATACATAAGGAAAGTTGAGAAAGTTCGGCGAAGGACAACGGGAGAGAAACAGAGATCGATCTGGGAAAATAGACGGGAAATGGGTATGACTTGAAACAAAAGCAGGATACAGACAAAAAAAGACAGCAAATGAGAGCCAACGGGCGATTAAATTAAAAGAGGGAGAGGGGAAGAGAATGTGAAAGAGATCCTGAGATGTGAGAACAAATGCGCTGTAATCAAATAACAGAAACAAAAGAAATGAATAAACACGACAAATAAACCAAACAGGTGAAATAAATAAAAAAACACAAATTAAATTTGCGAAACGCACGGCAAGAGCGAAGAGAAATGCACGATGATCAGGAGACAGGAAATGAAACAGAGAGGGAGCGCCACGTTGTGAAAGGCCTCTAGCGCCTCTAGCTTCAAAGCTCCTTGTGATACAGAATAAAAGGGAGGCGGTTAAAGGATAAGAAAGGAAGCGGATGCTTATAAACACGGACGGACGGCGAGAGCGCACTTTTTAAAAGCAATAAAAAACAAGCGCGGCCGATTAAGGAGTCTGTGTACTGCTGCCACTAAAAGATCCAGTCCCGGTGGGCGGGGTCAAAAGTGGACATGGCGGCAACAAGGAGGGACTAAAAAGCCTCCTTAACAATAGAATGCCAGCGTTTATCCTTAGCTATGACGCAAGCCAATGGAAAGAGGAGGCGGGGTTTCAAGTCCGCTTCCTCAACCGTATTGATTTCAAGAAGCTCTCGAATGCTGAGAGCAGCGCATGTGCGCTTTTATCGCCAGCCGAGACCTAAAAATGGAGAGGCTCTTTTCGATATTTTACATTAAATCACAGACTAATATGTTTTTCCAAGTTGCAAACAAAAATATTTTTTTGCTGACAAGAGCTGGTCACTCTGGCAAGACTTAAAAGCCTTTAAATAAATATGCAGTTATTTCTACTCTAGTGCACAGAAAACTACATATATTTGCCTTTGGTTGGAGACTTACATAGTACAACACTGCTAAGAAATGAGCCCTGAATGCTCTGGAGATCTCTAAGGAGGACCTTGCCTAGACATTCAGCCTTCTCAAAAGAGGGGCATGTACCAAAAGGCGAGTCATTGTTACAAAGTTATGGGCAGCGGAAGAGGTTCTCATATGATAGGGCCTTCATGAGAGTGGGGTTAGAAAAGGAGGAGCCAGTCAGCAGGATTGTGGAAAACAGAAAACAGGTTGGATCTTCACTTCGGGCGGCAATGTTCTGAACCAAAGGAGACCTGGTGTCTTTGAGCCCCAGTCGTCATAGTAAAAGCGTGCGTGCTACATAAAATCCAGCTTGCGACTGATAAAGGACAACTCGTACAAAGACGTTCTGCTAATTACCCAGGAAAAGAAGAGCAGTCAATGAAAGACTCGTCATACTATGGCTACAGCTCTCTAGTGTATCATAGGCTCATGGAAGAACCCAGACCCATTCAGGGAATCAAAATGGTGGAAAACTGTGCTCAGTCTTCAACACTGAAACGTTATAGCAGAAGCACCTCCCTCTCTCATCCCACACCCCTTTTGTTTTTTTACATAAGATTCGCCCGATGTATATGTTAGCAGTTGACTGCATCACAACACTTTGACTCATGTTCAAGACAAAATCTGTTTCCACCTATATCATTGGGGCTGCTCCAATGAGACAATGTTTAGAAAATTTGGAGCAGGCCCAATGGGGCATTTCATTATCTGGCAATAAATAATGGGTGTGAATGACCGTCACTGAATGTACCTTTGTCAAAAGTCTTTGAGGAAGAGAATCGCGTCAGGCTTGACATAAGGCTGTTTCCATTGTTGCCGGCATGCTGCACTTTCCGTACCTGTAATTAAAGGCTGGTAACCTTAATTTCAGCTTGAGTGCTTCTCTAGTGGGTTACCAAGTTTTTGCATCAATAGGCGGCGGCCCGTCCGCCGAGAATGCACCACCCCAGGATGTCAACGGGGCCACGAGGACCGGATTCACCGACCCCAATCTGGAGCCGAAATGCAGGATTTAGGCCTTGTGCATCTGCTGGGGCTCAAACAGAGCTTGAAGTTGTTAAAAACAGCAATAATAGTGCGCCAAATCATGGAAGGAATTACTGTCACTACAACTCCGATAATGCCAAAACATTGTCTCATTGGAGCCGCCCCAATGAGTGCGTTTCATTGTCTGGCAATAAATAATGGGCATGAATGACCGCCACAACAAGTACCTTCGTCCAAAGTCTTTGAGGAAGAGAATGCTCGAAACGCGTCAGGCTTGACATAAGGCTGTTTTCATTGTTGCCGGCATGTTGCACTTTCCGTACCTGTAATTAAAGGCTGGTAACCTTCATTTCGGCTCGAGTGCTTCTCTAGTGGGTTACTAAGTTTTTGTGTGTGTATATATATATATATACCTCTCTGAAGAGCTCTAATTAGAGCGAAACACTGTGTCAGGGGTTGCTTTTACTCATTTCAGGTTGGCTTGAGTTGGTATTTTACCAATTCAAAGCTGTAATATTGGGCCTGGAGTGATAAATGGCTTTTGTTATTTTACAGCTCGGCAAGGACAGCACTGTACTAGTCCTATGCTTAAAGACTTTGCTGTTTAAATGGCAAAAGACTTTGTCATTTTCTATCTCGGCGTGGATAGCACTGTGCTAATCCTATGCTTAAAAACTTTGATAGAAAAACAGACATTTGAGGTGAGCAGATCTAGAGTGTCGCTGGTGTTGAGAGTGCTCTAACAGGAGCTGCTTTCCACCTAAACTGAGAACTACCCAGAGTTCTCTCCTTCTTTTTTGCTTAATTTATGCGTCACTCTATGCCTGAAAGGGTTTTGTTTTGACTTAATACTGGGTGCTCCCTTGTGTCTGGACAAAGCTATACCTCTCTGAAGAGCTCTAATTAGAGCGAAACACTGTGTCAGGGGTTGCTTTTACTCATTTCAGGTTGGCTTCAGTTGGTATTTTACCAATTCAAAGCTGTAATATTGTGCCTGGAGTGATAAATGGCTTTGGTTATTTTACAGCTCGGCAAGGACAGAACTGTACTAGTCCTATGCTTAAAGACTTTGCTGTTTAAATGGCAAAAGACTTCGTAATTTTCTATCTCGGCGTGGATAGCACTGTGCTAATCCTATGCTTAAAAACTTTGATAGAAAAACAGACATTTGAGGTGAGCAGATCTAGAGTGTCGCTGGTGTTGAGAGTGCTCTAACAGGAGCTGCTTTCCACCTAAACTGAGAACTACCCAGAGTTCTCTCCTTCTTTTTTGCATAATTTATGCGTCACTCTATACCTGAAAGGGTTTTGTTTTGATATATATATATATATATATATATCACATCACAATGTGATCCTGTTTAAGTCAGTGAGCGCTGACCAGCAGGTGCCCAGCGCTAGGGTCCTGACCCCCACTTAATCTTCACTCCTACAAATGGCACGCCACTCCTGACCAGGTTACTAAATGGTCTTTATTTGTTCCACACAACCATTCAACCAACGCGTTTGAGCCTAGATGGCCTTAGTCACGGTTAGTGAGTCCCTTTTCCATTTCACCTTAAATACCCATTTCTGCCACAATGAGGCATTATGGGATTTGTAGTGTGATTTATTTAAAGAAAACTTTATACATATTAACATAAAAGACATTTGGTGTGCAAGGGGTTTTCTTTTGGTGATTTACATTGCCTTTCATGACTTATGAAATTTTTAGTACTTTTGATAAGGTACTCACTTGTTGCATACGCACAGTTTTTTAAACAGTGACAGTTTGTACTTTTTCACTGTTTACACAAATTTAAGCGTTAGTGCAGCTCATTGTATGTTGTGTGTTAACCTATTCATTTTGGTACATTACATATTGTACATATTTACAGTTTTTGGTACAGTACCCAAATTGTTCATTTTCGTACCATTTGAACTTCTCTTTATTTCTGGGTATAGTACCCTAATGTTCATTATAGAAGCACTTAGTTCTTTTGGTTTCTGCTAGTTTGTTACTTTTTATTTCTATTTTTATCCAAGGTGTACATAAAGTTTCTCATCGAAGTTTATTCCTCTGGGGAACTTGGTTCTAAGTCGAACAATGTATTTGGATTATATCTGGCGTAGTTTCTTAATTTGGTCCCCTCCTTGTTCTCCTGGGGGAGATCGTGTGTATTCCATAGTACGTCATTGCTTTCCAGTTACCCTTTTGGCATTGAGATAGGTGTTTAGCTGTGGCATAGGCCATATTTCCATTTTTGACAGTACGAATGTGTTCTAAGACACTTTTTTTACCATGCAAGTTGTGCTGCCTATGTATTTCATGCCACAGTTGCATTCTATTACATATACAACAAATTGCAATGTGCAGGAGATATTTTGTTCAATTGTGATCACATTCCCATTGGGATCCTGTATTGTTTTCATATTCCTGCCAATTTTGCAGGCTTTGCATACATTACACTTTTTGAATCCCTTTTGTTAATCCGTTAGCCAATTTGTAGGTGGTTTCTCTTGAAAGTGACTTTGCACTAGTATGTCTTTTAATGATCTTGATTTTCTATAGGTGACATTCGGATGTGATCCTAGCAGTTTGCCAATATCTGGATCCCCAGAAATCAGGTGCCAGTACTTCTTGATTTTATTTGTTATGATGTTACTCTCCTTGCTGTATGTTGTAATGAATCTTGGTGCTTGTTGTTCCTGTTGCGTTTTTTCTTTCACTTTTTGGATCAATGTCTCTTCTCTTGTTTTCTTTTCTGCCCGTTTCTTACATTTTCTTAGTGTCGTTTCGTGATATCCTCTTGTTCTTAATCTTTTCATGGTATCATCTATTTTTTCCTCAGCATCTTCCTTCTTTGAACAGTTGCGTTTCATTCGGATCATTTCTCCGTAAGGGATGCTTTCTAGGAGAGATTTTTGGTGGAAACTTGTGCCATGTAATATACTATTTGTGGCTGTTTTCTTCCGGAATAGTGTAGATTGAATTTGGTCATTTTCTATATAGATTTTAGTATCCAAAAATTCGATTTCCTTTCGATTTCTGGTGCATGTGAATGAGAGACCTATTTTGGTGTTGTTTAGTTTCAAAAAGTACTTGTCAAATTCCTGTTCTGTACCCTTCCATATCAGAAATAGGTCGTCTATAAATCTGACCCATAATACTATCCAATCGAGTTCTTCCTGGTTTTCTAAGTTCCATGCTATTTCCCTCTCCCACCATCCCATTGTTATATTTGCAAAATTGGGAGCAAACAAAATGCCCATGGCTGTGCCACAGCACTGTTTAAACAGCTCCTTGTTGAATGTGAAAATGTTGTTGGATAGACAGATCTCTATCATCTTAATTAGCATTTCTGAATGTTTTAGTTCTGTGATGCTCGGTTCTTTAAGAAAGAATTTGCACTCTTCCAGGCCTACTTCATGTCTTATAGAAGTGTATAGTGACACTGTGTCTATTGTTACTAGTAGGAAATCTTTGTTCCATATAATGCCAGACAGTGTGCGGAGAAAATCTCAAGTGTCCTTTATATATGAGCTCATACTTTGTTCTATGTGGGCCAAGTATTGGTCTATATATTTTGATACATTTTCGTATATGGAGTTGCATGAAGAAACAATCGGCCTCCCTGGTGGATTTTCCATTGTTTTATGAATCTTCGGAACGAAGTAGATGGTAGCTATCGTTGGGAGGTCTGTGGTCAGAAATTTTACTTCATCGTCACTGAGTAGATTTTGTTTGTGCCATTCCTCCAAATGATGATTTAATTCCAACACCATTTTGTTTATTCGATTCTGATTCAATCTTTGATAGTTCTTAACATCATTTAATTGCCTCATGGCTTCTTTCTTGTAATCTGTTGTGTTCATTAGGACGATGTTTCCCCCTTTGTCAGCGGGTTTTATCGTGACTTCACTGTTCTCCATTAGTTTCTTCATGGCATCTCTCTCTTTTCTTGTTAAATTTTCCCTTTTATTTAGATTACGTTTTTTTGGCACCTTTTCCAATTCCTCAACAATTGCTTCTGAAAATAGGTCGAATCTATTCCCCGGTGAAAGGACTGGGCAGTACTTAGACTTTTTCTTTAAACCACTGTCTACTCTCTTATCTGTTTGAATATCCAATGTCTCTAGGATTTGTGTTCCCGTCATATCATCTTCTTCTAAGTTGTAGAGTAAATCAAACATGTTTTTGAGGTCTGGTGCTTGATCGATTGTCAACATAGGTACGTTTGCTATGTTAGATGTCCCTTCTTCTGTTTCTTCTACCGGTTTGTTTCCTTTTTTGTTTGCATGGACCTTTGCCAGTTTCAATTTTCTGACATACTTGTAAAAGTCAATCCTGACTTCCGTGTAATTATAGTGATTTTCCAGGCAGAAAGATAGTCCTTTATTTAATAGTGAAATTTCATCTGTAGATAAAACATGTTTGGAGAGGTTCACTATTAGATTGGTGTCTATTACTTCCGACTGCGTAATGCATATTGTTTTCTTTCGTTTTGCCCTTCTTGCTTTTCTGGTGCTGGTGAGCAGTCTCTTATTCCTCTTCCTTGTCCTCTGTTCATTGTTCTGCCGCGGCCCCCTCCTCTTGACAGCGATTTGTCCAATTTCATTAGACGTACTTCCTCTAAAAAAGACAGTTTGCTGGTTCCACTTGCTCCAGTAAGTTCTCCTTCACTTAAGTCAGATTCGCTTGTGCTTTCTACTGTTATCCTTGCTTGTTGTAGTGGGTAGTTTTTCTTTAAGGTTTCAAACCTTTTGGCAAATGTTAGTATCCTTCCCTCCAGGTAGTCTCTTTCATCCCTTCTGAACTTTCTCTGTTTCCTTTCTTCAATTTCTTTTTCATATTTCTCTAGTCTTGAATCCATTTTCTTCCACAATTTTGAGATTTCATCTTGATGTGTAAAGGTTTTCATTTTGTCCTCCATTTCTGATAATTTCTTTGTAATTTCCATGACATCTATTTTGGCATGTTTGATTAATATGCGCATCATATTCATTGAACACTGTAGATTGTTTTCTACCCACTTGTTAATTAATTCCACTTTTGTGTCTGGATGTGTGGGGATTGTAAAAATACGCAAGCCTCTGGGTACACGTTTCACAGTAATGTAGTTCTCTAATGTTATAATCTCCCAACTTT
Organism: Lissotriton helveticus; assembly: GCF_964261635.1. NCBI lineage: Eukaryota > Metazoa > Chordata > Amphibia > Caudata > Salamandridae > Lissotriton > Lissotriton helveticus. The sequence goes on along the minus strand of NC_136061.1, from coordinate 282,739,958 downwards.
TATTTACTTACTTTTTACATCATTTTTTCATATAATTGAACTCCTGTTTTAATGTAGGATTTCCCGCATTAGAAACTGTATCTGCTCTCTACGTTGGTACAGCTTCATTGGTTTTGAACATTGTTGCCGCTTTTGTCATGCGCTTAGCTGCGCTTGCTTCTATGTTTTAATTTTTCGTTTTTGCAAGGGTTATTCAATCACCCCTAACCCCATGCACTCCTTCACTCTTGGTTCTGTGGATGGGAAAAAAATTAACAGCCCCTTTCAAAGTACCGCTTCTCATACACATATATATTTGTATAAATACACAAAGCGAGAGAGAGATCTGTTAAACCAATTTTCTAATGCTGACCTCGGTGATGGGCACACCTTTAATAAACAAAGGCATATAGAAAATGGTTTTCCCCACTTTTATCATACTAAGAGAAGATATTGAATTCAAAAGATATTCAAGTTAGTGTCTGATCAGCAGAAGTGTGAAATTACGTACACTACTTTTTGCATTGCAAAATGTTATAATATAGGCCTATGTGTCCCCTATTTGGTAAAATATAAATATTAAATCATAGGTGAACTATATGATTTTAATCAGGTTTGGAGAGATGACATATGTGAGTGGTATGGTGCTAAAGTATAGAAACACAAAAAGATGATGGACAGAATGCTGAACATTGTCATACATTTACCCCAGTCACAGATCTTGGTTAAATCCATTGCTTTTTTGCTCACCATGCCTCTCCAGTTTGGACCCAGCCATATGCAAATCAGTCTTGACCCTGCTCTCCATTGGAACAGTCCAGCCCACACTGCCAATCAAGCTCCTCCCTGGACCAGAAATAAGCATTCTGGGACCGGTTTCAGGGTATCACCCCTCATTAGCCAGGCTAGCTTAAATCCAGTGCCAAAGTGAGCATGGGATACACGCCTGGGCATACCTTTTCCACTTAGGGCGACTGTAGAAACTAAATAGCTCAAGTAGCCACAGAAACAAAACGTAGGGTCAAAAAACTGGATTCCTCCAACCCCAATTTCCTGGATGTCATGAGCCAGCACGTTAAACAGTCATTGACAAAGCCACTAGGTATGGCTTTAAGAAGCTAGTGCCATGATCACGGGTTTATTGTTTTGTTATTACAAGCATATGCTTTAACCTTTTCGCCTTGGAGGACATTCCACCAGGGTGCGGCCGAATCTGATGCGTGCACATATCGGACGGGCCCCGGCAATCCGACGCATTGAAAAGGTTATACCCGAAAAGTAAACAAAAATAAAAAAATAACCAGCGCATACAATGTTAATAGAACAGAACGGGTACTTTCTACCAAGCAAGGGTACTGGGACAGGTACAGAATCCCTTTTTAGTTTTAAAGAATGTGATAGAAAATATGACTGCACAAAGAAAATGTACTGCTGCTTTGAATAACTAACTTGAAAAGACACAGATCGGAAAAAGTATGGGCAAAGCAAAATATTGGCCTACCAGCACTAGGAATATATATATATTTTTAACTGAACTTATTTTTAGGCGGATGTATTAGATGTGAACTGATATAATGCAGTCACTCATAGGGCGAGGGAGCCAATGACTCAAATGTACTGGCCTTTTGCCCCATGCTATATGTTTTGGTGGGCAGAAGCAAAATGTGAATTACTGGTTAAGACAAAAATGTATAAAGACAGAGGACCCAAAGCTCCACTTTGCATGCAAATATGTTTTTATTTCTCATGATTTTTGAAATGTCATAATGCTGTCTCTAGGCCACAATCAAAAATACCTAATATTGTTTGCTCCCAGCGTAATCGAACACAAACACACTTGTTGGAAACATACTTCTGCCGTCTGCAAATCACATGCATCCCATAATGTTTTTGTGATGCCATCTGTGAAACCACTAACTATCCAGGCATCTTTACGTAAAAAGTCTGCTGCTGGCACTAAAATTCCTTGTAGTGTTTCAAGAGAGCTCGAAAAGTTTAAGGGCAATTTTATTTAAACCATAATGGGGATTTCAGCGAGACCTTTTATAGTGACATGAAGTGGAAATGAAGGAAAAAGAGTCTTACCCATGCGCATTGGGCAAAGGCGGGCAGTGGATGTTGACACAGGGCTGTACATCTCACAAGGAAGAACAATGATCTACCATCTCGAAAATGGCATAGGGCAGCTTCTTGATCTGTGGCTAAAAGGCAAGCTAGCCATGAGGATGTATTTAAGTTGCTATCCTTTGAGGTTGGACCCCAATTAGGGATTGCTCGAAGTCTACTTAAAACGACTATCATCTTTTCAGTGGAAGAACACCAATGAGATCATGTGACTACTCTGTGGGGAAAGCTACCAATCACAAGATCTCCTTTACACTATTAAGTCATTGAAACATGAGTGGCCACTGCTCCAGTCCAGGGCATCGGAGTGATACTGATGTCAAATAGAAAGTATGGGTTCTTCCGGCTACAGTTATACTGAAAGTTTTCCAATTTGGCACACAAAAAGAGGAGGGGGATTTTAAATAAAAATTGAGTTGCTTCTCTACATTAAAGCTTTCGATAGGCCTTATTGGCTCTTTACTTGTTGTTAACTGCTGGGTCGGGAAGAAACCCAAGCACTCATGCTACAGCAACTCAAGCCCCATGTAAGACACAGGGTCTTGCACAGCACAGCGATTGAGTGGATTTGCGACAAAGCCCACCTGGGCAAAATCCATATCCCACCATAGCAATTATACTAATAATAAAAATGTGTACATATTTATCATAGCACATCATACCGCAGTTCTTCCATTTCAACGTGCTGTAATTAAACCTATTGAACTTTGGTCAATTAACTAACATCAGAAAGTTTGTAAATATGATAGGAAACCTCATACAACTTTTCATTCCTGTGTACTACTCGAGCCTACCACATAGTCTGGGGCTTTAGTCTGTATAGGAATCGAGAAATGTGCCAACTGCCCATTGACTCTTTAAGACAACTTAAAATGAGAGACTACTGCACCACTCTACGGCACTGAGGAGGAAAATAATCAGAGTAGACAAAGTCAAACCTAGCTTTGAAAGAGAAGGGTAAACCTTACACAGAATTGGCAACCACCAGGAATAGTGTGGCCCAATAAGCGCATCAAGGTACTGTTTGTTAATATTTGTTTTGTTTGCTTTCACACACCTTGATACAAAGTAAGTATTTTTACGTCTCACCTGAGATAGAACATGCACTGTCTCTTGTGAGACTTGTTACCTCGGAGGGGGCTTAGCAGTCACTCACTACTTACTACTGGTTGGCTTCACTGTCACTCTAATTTGCCGACTCTTACTGATGGCCTACATGCGCTTTACAGTGACCGCCTGAGTTTGTCCCATCCCCGGGGGCTTGGAGGATTTTACTTCCATCCAGCTAATGTCCTTCTGCAGCCCCTATTAACATACACTACTTTTTTCTTTTCATTTAACACTCGTTGAGAGTGTAATTTCTTTTCTCCTGTCTCCATCGTGTTTCTCTCGGTCTATGTTTGCTTTCCCCCTGTGTCATCTGTATTTCTTCTACCCCCTTTTATATTATTTTGGACTCTCCATGTGTTGCTTATGCCCCCACCCTCCCCTTGTTGTTTTACCACGTCCATGTGTTTACCCTCTGCCCACCCTCTATGGCCCTTATGCCTCCCTGCCCATCCTTTATTGTTCAAGTGCTTTCTAACTATTGCCCATCCTTCACTGTCTGTTTGGTTCCGTGACTTTTGCCAGCCCTCTTTTGTCAGTGTAGTTACCCCCCACCAAGAAGCTGCGCTTCTGTCAAGCATGGATAAAATCACTGGGTATGCCAACTGGCCCCAAAAGTGAGACTTATTTGTGTTGCCAATGCTTGTTTTATTTGAGTTTACTTCAAGATCCTTACACATGCTACCAACCAGTAAGTGTTTCACTCATCAAAGTGCCTTCTTCATTCCCCTCTCGTTTCTAAATATACTTGTAAGTTCCTTAATTATTGACAGGGGTCATGAATCTCGCTGGCAATGAAAAAGAGGTCTGCGATTTATGTTTCTAGAAAGTAGCACCCTTCAATTAATAATATATTCATTTTTTTTACTTGTTTTAAAAAGTGCTTTGCACAAACATAATGTGGTCAGACTCGGATCTACTGAGAAAAACTTCAAGACTAGACATATAAAAAGTAAATGAGAGCAACAGAAGAGTAACACTACATAACTTCTATACTTTGTAAAATTTCGAAAGTAAGGGTTAAGTCAAGCTGCTGATTCCCAATACTGATCCGCCTGCCAGTCATTAGCTGTCACCACATGCGTACTGCTATAGTCCTAACACAGATTGGTGTTTTAGTTGATTCCTAACGTTCTTTTTTTCTAATATTCATTTTACCAGTCACAAGTAAGAAATTTACTACGCAGATATGTATCTTCCAAGGATGTTTTCTCATGATAAACTACTATTTGCAGAGTGCAGTGAAGATCAAAGACTGTAGGTGATTTGAGTTCAAATGACACAAATCCATGAAAAAATGTATGTCTTTTGAACCTGATTCTAAATTTAATTCTCCATGACACAGGGCAGGAGTGTATTCATTTCAATAAGGTTGACATTGGACTCCAATGTTTAAGCATTGGAAAAATAAAAAGAAACAGATACACTGTCTGTCTCTCTCTCTCTCTGGTATTAAACTAAATGTTTTAATATTTCCCTGTCACTCTCCCCCTTCGGTGTGATAAGCTACCCGCAGACGGAACTTAGACCTAGTCCACTTTGCATAATTTTTAATATTAAGATTAGTTCATTTTCCCATCTTAATATTTTTTTTCTTTTTCCAGAATGTCTTCTCGACCTCGCGCCACAACAGATTCTACATGTAACTAAGGTACTACAGAAATATGCCAGCGCCCCCTCTTTTAAAGTCAGTCTTAATCATTTAATATATGCAAATCTTGGCAAGACATTACTACCTTAAGTTAGCTCCATCTACAGAATCTTCTCAAGGGTAACTAGTATACCAAGTATTTGCAATGCAATAGGTCTCACATATAAGTGAGTTTGAGCTATCTTCATTGAATGACAATGCTTTTTATTTATGTGTTTTGATAATTAACATAAATAAAAGGCATTGTCATTTACAATGCGAATAGCGTAAACTCTTGTAAATGCGAGACCTCGGCCACTACTGTCCCGGGCTGCTGGTAAAGTCAAAGCAGCCATGGGAGCTAATGTTGCAGGAAAACGTGTACCTGCAGTAGGTGAAACCCATTAAAGGAAATAGTGCTTATAGACTAAAGAAGACGTACTGTGTAACAACCGAACTAAAAGGGCCAGTCCTCACGGGAGATTACAAATAAAGACAAGGTGGTACTAAGGAGGGACTAACAACGTATAATGAATCTGAATCCAGCATTTACGAAGGACAATGACCCAAGCCAATGACACAGGGCCACCTCCTTCATTAGGGCGGAGGAGCGTCGCCCCACTACTTTCTCGCATTGTGAGAAGCAGAAACATAAAATGGTAAAAGTACCATTTTATGTTTCTGCTTCTCGCACTGCGAGAAAGCAGAAGGGTATGCCTGACTGGTCGGCCCTCTGGGGCAGACCAAACCAGTCATGCGCACTCTGCCTTTTCTCTATGTCGGCTGCCGTCCCCACCAATCACAACGCTGCCATTGCAGGGTTGTGATTGGCTTAGGGGAGGGGCTGGAGGCTGCCTGCTTCCTGTTCAGCAGGAAAACGGGACCCAGCCAAGAGCTGCGACGTTGCAGGACCCGGGAAGGGAAGTTTCTTTTTTTATAATAAAGACCCCCGCGCAAACCCCTGTGCAAACTCCTCACCCGCCCTCCCCGGCCGCGACTGCAGTGGCAAATATGGGCGGGGAGTGGGCGGGGCTTCAAGTACATACTCCAATACAGACTGTCTCGCAGAGCAGTGGATGCGCTGCCCAGGCTCGACCTGAAAATAAAAAACAAAAGGTATTAAAGTGGAAGCTGAACGTCATCAGTTTACCTTGGCCTTGCCTGCTCCCTATTCTTAAAGTACACCTTTTCAGAGCAGGATAGCATGCACAATTTTAGATTTATTTGATATTGTTGGATGTTAAAAATTCCAATCTCAGGAATGACGAAATCCTTAAGTATGAAAATGGTATGACATGGGCCAAAAAGATATTGACAATAGCACATTGTTATACAGACCTTCGTTTTGGGAAAGAGAAGGCATAGGCCCTTCCTGCCGCCCTGGTACTCGGTGCTGCCCATCTCTCCTTGACAGAGGTTACAAGTGGTCTAGCTATCACTCGTGCCGGGGGTGTAGAGGCACCACAACTCCGGGTGATCAGGGCCACTGAACCCTATTTAAGACTGTGTTGTACTACCGAAGGGGCTACACCGGGGGGCCATTTTCCTTGCTTGCGTTAAGACTGATGGCACCAGTGCTCCACCACTGAGTGCACAGTCACTGCAAGAAGCAGGCGGTGGCAGGCCAATAAACGTGCCCCATAAAACGGAGCTTGTCCTGTATTCCTGAGCAAAAGAACATGATATTATACTAGATAGCAGGAATCTCTGGCCCGCTGCCACCGTAAGCTCTTTCAGCATTTTACACGGGGTTAAAAGTGCATTGGATAAAGGAACCTGCATTTAGAGAGACAAGGCGCTTCTCTGTGGTCCTCTTAAACAGGACTAGGGCTTTAAAAGAGGGTCTCAGATTTCCGCCCTGGGGAAGCTCTGCTAAGAGCTTAGAATGTTTGGCTGCTTGGAAGGCACTTTGAGAAGAGTGTTCGTTCTTTGGGGGAAATATTGCGTTTTATGAGAAAAACCCACATGAGCCTTAATAAAAAAACAAACAAGAAGTTACAGAAAACAGATCTGTGCTGTGAAATCCACAGGGCACAATGCTCTTGTAAAGTTTAACAAGCATTGACAAAGCCAATAGGTCTCATCTATGCAAGAGCTACTGGCTTTGCCAATGTGTTTAGCCCTGTTGTGCACCAGTGTGGCTGCTGTATATCATGGCTAAATGTTAGTGGAGTGGAGTGACATGGCGTAAAGTGGAGTGGCGGGGCGTACAGTGGTGTAGAGTGGATTGGCGTTGAGTGGAGTGGTGTGGAGTGGAGTGGCGTGTCGTACAGTGGTGTAGAGTGGAGTGGCGTGGAAGTGCGTAGAGTGGAGTTGTGTAAATGGACTTGCATACAGTGGAGTAGAGTGTCATGGATTATTGTGCAGTGGCACAGAGTGACATAGAGTGCCACAGACTGGAGTGGCATTGAGTGCCGTCGAGTGGTGTGTTGTGGTGTGGAGGGAGGATAGTAAAGTGAAAAGGCCTAGAGTGTCATACAGTGGAGTGGAGTAGAGTGTTGTAAAATGGAGGGGCACAGAATGTAGTGTTGTAGTGTGTCTTGAGTAGAGTGGAGGGGCATGGAGGGAGTGGAGAGTCGCAGAGTGGAGAACAGTGGAGGGACATAGGATGGAAGGGCACAAAGTGGAGTAGAGCAGTTTGGAGAGGCATAGAGTGCCGTACAGTGGAGAGCAGTAGAGTGGAGTAGAGTTTCATGGAGCAGAGCGCAGTACAGTGGCATGGATTGGCATAGAGTGAGCTCACTCGAGTAGAGTGTTGTAGAGGTGAGCGGCGTAGCTTGTCACAGGGTGGAGTGGCAGAGAGTGGAGTAGAATGTGGTAGAGGCAAGTGGCATAGAGTAGAGAGGAGTGCCATAGAGTGGAGTAGAGTGTGGTAGAGTGGTGTGATGCAAAGTGGCATGGAGTTGTGTGTCATAAAGTAACCGAGTAAAGTGATGTGGAGTGGCATAGAGGTAGTGGAGTAGAGGGGAGCTGAGTAGAGTGTTGTATAGAGAAAAAGCATAGAGTGGAGTACAGTGACATACAGTGGAGTAGAGTAGAGTGTTGTATAGTAGAGTGACATAGAATGGAGTGTCGTAGAGTAGGGGGCATGGAGTGTTGTGGAGGGAGTTGAATGTTGTAGAGTGGAGAATAGTGTAGGGGCATAGAGTGGAGTAGAGTCTTGTGGAATGGCAGAGTATCATACAGTGGGGTGGCGTAGAGTGTCGTACAGTGGACTGACACAGAGTGGAGTATTGTACAGTAGAGTGGAGGGGCATGGAGTAGAGTGGAGGAGCATGGAGTGTTGTGAAGGGAGTAGCGTGTTGTAGAGTAGAGAACAGTGGAGGAGCATAGCTTGGAGTAGAGTCTTGTGGAGTGGCTTAGAGTATCATACAGTGGAATTATTTAAATCTTTTCTGGAAGATAGGGAACAACTGGTGGAGCTTGACCGGTTTAGGTCTTGCTTGTCCTCCTTTCACTGCAGGGTGCCCCAGGGTTCTTTATTGAGTCCGACACTTTTTGATCTTTATGTCACCCCCTTTGCACTCTAAGAAAGTCATTTGGATTCACGGTAGTCTCATACACTGATGACACGCAAATCATGGCATCCTTGGCTGGTGTTCCAGAGGACAACGCTTCTAGATTTAATGTTTGTATGCATGAAGTTGGAAAATGGATGTCCAAAAACGGTCTTAAGCTGAATGCAGGAAACACTGAGGTGCTTCTATGTGGGCGTGACACCTCTTTCTGGACACCTAGTTGGTGGGCGCAAGAATTGGGAGAACTTCCTAACCCGGTGACCAAGGTAAAAAAATACATAGGAGTCTATTTTGAAACCAAACTGTCTTATGAAGGTCAAATTAATGCTATTACCTCCTTCTGTTTTTTATGATCAAAACTCTCAGGAAAGTTCTACCTTTTATTCTTTTAGACCTTCAGAAAGCTGTAATCTCAGCACTTATTCTATCAAAAATTGATTATTGTAGTGCACTCTTCTTTAATACTCAATCTAAATTCTTAAACAAACTGCAGGTCCTCCAAAATGCGGCAGCACGTCCTTTGCTTGCCATCCCTAAATACCAATCGTTGGTCCATGCCCTGCCAATATTGCATTGGCTATCAGTGAGAAGGCGAATTGAATTTAAGTCCCTCTGCATTGCCTTTAAAGCATTACATGGGCTTGGTCCTGATTATTTTACACACAGATTTATGTGGTATGTTCCAGAAAGACAGCTTCATTCAGAATCACCTTTTAATCTTGTAACTCTAAGGGCAAATACAAAATCTTGGGGGTGGGGGAGTTGTGTGGCAGGCACAGTCAGCCTGTGGAATTCTTTGCCTTTTGCACTTAAGAAAGAAAACAATCTTCTTATTTTTTGCAAACTTTTAAAAACGAGGCTGTTTATCAAATAGAACGAGGCCCTCAACAAGCCTTTTCCATTTCCTGTTAGTCCCTTTATAAGAATCAGATCTTCTACATCTAGACACCCTTGGGTATTAGTGCACGTTACAAATTATAATTTCATTTAATTTCATTACAGTGGAGTGGAGTAAAGTGGCATGGAGCTGCATAGAGTGGAGTAGAGTGTTGTGGAGTAGAGTGTTGTAGAGTAGGGTGGCATAGAGTGGAGTTGGAGTTGCTTGTATAGAGTGGAGTGGCAGAGAGTGGAGTAGAATGTCCGAGTTGAGTGGCAGAGAGTGGAGTGGCTTGTAGTGTGGCACAGTTGAGTAGTGTGTCATGAAGTAGCTTTGAGTACAGTGTTGTAGAGTAAAACTGCATAGAGTGGAGTAGACTGTCACACAGGGGAGGGGTACAGAGTGTCTTAGAGTGGAGTGACATAAAGTGGAGTTTTATAGAATGGGGTTGAGTGGAGTAAAATGTTGTGTAGAGTAGCGTAGTGTAGAGTGGGGTGTGGTGTGAGAGTGGAGAGTTGTGGAGTGCCATAGAGTGGAGTAGAGTGTGGAATAGTGGAGTGCAATAGTGTGTCATAAAGTAGAGAGGAGTAAATTGGCATTGAGTAGTGCAGACAGAGAGGCGTACAGTATCGTAGAGTGTTGTTAAGTGGAATGGCAAAGAATGGAGCAGTCTGTCATACAGTAATGGGGCGTATAGTGTCATACAGTGTCCTTGAGGGGAGTGGCACAGAGTGGAGTTTCACAGAATGGTGTAGAGTGGAGTAAAGTGTTGTAGAGTGGAGTAAAGTGTGGTAGAGTGGAGTAAAGTGTGGTAGAGTGGAGTGGCGTAGCATAGAGAAGAGTAAAGTATCAGAGTAGAGTGTCGTAGAGTGGAGAGCAGAGTAGAGTGTTGTAGAGTGGAGTACTGTGTGGTGAAGTGACGGAGTGGTGTAGTGGAGAAGAGTGGAGTAGTGTGTCATAAAGTAGAGTGGAGTAAAGTTTCATGAGTGGTGCAGAGGGTGTAGAGTGGAGTGGTACAGAGTGGTGTAGAGTGTCATACAGTGTCTGAGTGGAGCAGACTGTAGTGGCATAGAGTGGAGTTTCATAGAATGAAGTAGAGTAGCATATAGTGTAGTAAAGTGTCAGAGTGGAATAACACACAGTGGACTGTCAGAGTAGAGTGTAGTGGTGTACAGAAGAGGGGCGTATAGTGTTCTATGGAGTAGATTTTCATGGCTTAAAGTGGAGTGGTGTAGGGTAGAGTGGCACAGAGTGAAGTGGCGTAGAATGGAGAGGCACAGAGTGCAGTGGCGTAGAGTGGTGTGGCGAGTCAGAGATAAGTGGAGTGAGAAGCTACTAGCATTAGGCTCACTAATAGCGAAACGTAAAGTAGCTTGTAAGTGGGGTAGGGGCAGAGCCCCTAAATTCAAAGAACGGCTTTCAGATATGATAATGTGTCAGGAACAGGCCATTATATATATATATATGCAGAATTGCTTCTAACCTCATCGAAGCCCAAAGACATCTGGGACTCCCTTAAAACATACCTTCTTTCCATATCAGACACCACACCAGATGCTTCAGAAATGTAGGAGGTTGAGAGGTAGTAGAGGATAGGGCGTGGGGTATAGTGAGTCTAATACCCTATGGGATCAGCATAGAAGTGGTGTCCTGCATAAGATCAGCAAGCACAGACAAAAGAGATGCCGGGTTACTGCTTGACCACCCCATAAGCAGAACCACAGGAGAATCACACACTTATGCTAACTGACTCAAATATCATCCTTAATATACGACAATTAAGAATTGTATTAAAAACGAGGCTGTCGCCCATGTTGTATTATATTTCTCTTTCTCTGCGTTTCCACCTTGGAAGATGAAGGTGTACTGTAAATATGCTCACATTAACAGAATGTAAGATATACTGTACGGCCCATCAAATAAAATCATTGTATATTGTTTTATTATACGATGCGCTGAGCTTGACTTAAGATGTACTGAATATGCGACAATTTCAATAAAGCAAAAAAAAGATAAGTGGAGTGGTGTGTCTTTGAGTGTTTTAGAGTCAAGGGGAGTGGTGTGGAGTGTCGTAGAGTGGAGTGGCATGTGGTAGAGTAAAGTGCAGTGGCATATCACAAAGTGGAGTGTCGTGCCGTAAAGAACATTGGTGTGGGGGGCGGTGGGGTGGCGTGTCACATAGTGGAATGACATGTCATAGAGTGACGTGGAAATGAGAGGCTTGTCTTATAATGCCATACAGTGGAGAGGCTTAGAGTGGAGTATAGTGTTGTAGAGAGTGAATTGGTGTAGAGTGGAGTGGCTTAGTGTGGAGTATGCAAGGTGTGATAGCCCACTGCCATTACAAACAACACATTTTCAACTGAAATGACCATAACATCTGCAAAGACATACAGTTTTACTGAGAAAAGAATACAGCATACAAACAATAATGTGTAGAAATGTCCTCTCCTAGTATATTGATTTGCTTTCATTGTATTAAAATATTTGTTTTCACCACACTTCAGAATTGCAAAAAAATTGTTTCATTTGTGCTTTCCTAATTCTGATATATTCTGAAATAGCTGCACGGTTCATTTACAGACATTTAAATTTTGACGTGTGCTAGAAAAATGCCCCTGCTTTCACCGTAAGATTGTCACATAAATCCTCTCACTTTGAAGTCAGAGAAAGAAAAGTAAACACCAAGTTCCCATGGAAAACAGAACCTGACATGTGACCTCTATCTGTGAATGCACAGCAAATGTGACAAAATACGAAGATTATTCAAAGGCCTGTATACAGAAAGTGAGCACTTGGGGAATAATACAGTTTGAGTTTAAGTTTGAGTTTAAAATTATTTATTAAGCGCACGGTCACCAGCGGTTTCATGGCGCTATAACTGGCAAAATAACAGGGTAGGAGCAGTGAAGATAGAACTGAGGGAATTTGGAACGATAAAGGACTAATCAAAGACTTTGGAAAACAAGTGAGCCTTAAGCTGCTTCCTGAAGTGCGGATAGAGAGTCAGGGCTCTAAGTTCTGGAGGCAAGGAGTTCCAAAGGAGAGGAGCGAGGGTCGCAAACTTCGAACCTCCCCATTTCCTCCTCCGAAACCGCGGGACTGTGAGAAGGGATTTGGTAGATGAACGTAGTTCCCTGGCAGGAACATAGGGTGTAATCTCAGATGAGATAAAGACCAGAGCCGTGCCCAGTCGAGCTTGGAAAGTGAGGGAAGCAAGCTTGAACTGGACACGCTCACGGACTGGAAGCCAGTGCAAAGATTTAAGGAGGGGGGTGACATGGTGGAACTTTGGCAATTTAAACACCAGGCGTGCCGCCTGGTTCTGGATCTGCTGCAGCCGTCTTAAACTATATGCAGGTATACTAGCATATAGGGCGTTGCCGTAATCCAGGCGGGAGATGACCATTGCCAAAGTTATCAGTTTCAGGGCATCAAAAGAAAAAAACGGGACACCTTGCGTATAGTACGCAGTGACAGAAAGGAAGAAGATACCACAGAACTAACCTGGGAGTGAAGGGTGAGCTGGGGATTGAGCTTAATAACAGTAAACTGGCTATGCTCCATAGGAGGGATTACTGGACAGCCTAAAACAAATAAAGCCAGCCAATCGAAAGCAAGCAAATGTGAGTTACAAAGCAAACTCAAAGGTAAGCAATGGGCAAAATGCATTCTCAGGGAAGCTTTCAGAATACCAGATAGTGTTAGCAAATCAGATAACGGCACTGTCTGGTAGGCTTTGATCTAAAAATTGATTACAATAGTGTTCATTCTTTCATTTTAACGCCTCATCAACCCACTTTTATGACAGAGTTTAGTTTGCTTTATCTAAAGGCTGCAGAGATTCCAAACATTAGTGCATTGTTTCGACACCAACCTATCTTAAATGTAAGTATCCAGATTTTTGTGTTATTGCTTGATGCTGTGTTTAGTATGTTTTGCAGAGATCTCATGTTGGCAGTTAACCAAAGGGAAGCATGTGAATATCAAATTTGTTGCCTAACATCAGACATATCTTTAAGTGTGGAAGCAAAATTAAAACTGAGATTCCTTGTTTAGACAGTCTGTGATTTTAACTACTAAACCACTTCTCCATTAAACCTACTCAATTCATTCTCTTAGGCGTTGTGTTGCCTCCAACTCCCTCAACATTAATCCCCTGTCAAATCCCTCACACAAATTTGACCGGTTATTACACCACCCCCCTGCCCTCTCATCACTGCTACTCTTCCCTGCCAGAAGGAGCAGCAGTTAGGTCAGCTGAGCAACTGACGGAGGCCTCGAGTGACTTGATGGAGTAGAGCCCTCCAACCAAATTATTTCACTACTACCTCACGTCCAAACTATCTTAACAGATATGCCTGGGCATGGCGGTGTCAGTGCAAATTTCAACACCTCTGGTCTTGGATGCTGAAATGCAGGCACCTGTAGCTAGGCCAAAGAACATAAAGGGGTGGCCAAGCCATAATATTAGTCAAAAATGGCTTAACAGTATTTAAATACTATTAGGCTTTTTGACAAGTCACCTCTAAGTTGATCAAAGGTCTGTGCAAATATTGGCCATGTATTTCATAGGACCTTCTTCCATTTTTACCAAGGAGTCGAACATAAGGAAGAGCATTCCGGGATTATTACTTCAAGTGTTAAATAAATGGATGCACACTCCACTAGCAATAGTGTCAAGCTCTTCCACCATCAGTGGGCTGGCATAAAGACCTCTATAAGCTTCCAAAAATGGGTTGCCACACAGACCTTCCCCCACAGAGTAGAAGATACGTCTGGGTGGAAAAAAGGTTTATTGACTGCGTACCAGAAAAAGGGACCACTGGACAGTTGTTTATCATTTGCATCCAATAGTTATATACAGCAGTTGAATAATTATGGATGACTTAGTGAATGTTCCATTACTAGGGGGCGTGGCCGGACTGAGATGGCCGCATAGTATCGGAGCTCCACCGAGTCCCTGGAAACCAGCGGCTATCCCAGAGTCCGCACGCTGCAATACAGCACGGCATCGATTGCCTGTACTACCTTCGGCTTCCGGATTTGAACAGCACCTCGTGCCCTGAAATTGCAGTCCGGGAACCGCAGCGCCGGCGGGGTGCGTGCGGTGGCATGCCTGCTTCCTTGAGCAGTGGCCTTAGTTTCGGCTAGTACATCGTAGTGCGCGGTGGGCTGTGCCTCCACGGCTGCGGCACGCCCGTGAGCGGGTGCTGGCGGGCGGTGACTGAAAGTGCACGACTGGCGCGATGCTCCTTTCCAGCCGCAGACACCAAGGGACGTTCCTGTGCATCGCAAGGCCCTGGATTACAGGAGATTGGCCCCCGAAGGCGTCCCATGGCCCAGGACACACTGCCACCTAATATAAATGCCTGAGGTATTACCAGGGAGCCAAATTTGAGAGCGACCCCCCCCACCCCCTTCTGGCTAGATTTGGCTCCCTCCGCTTCCTATAACACAGCAGGGCCTATCCTGCTCTCTCTGGACGGTGGGGAAGGGAGCATTTGGAAGTTTGATTTGCCTGGAGAGACGATGGGCCACATTACCCAAGTTGCGTGGCAGTGTGGGGCAGATGTTCCGCTTTAGGGGTCTAGATGAGGTTGGATCCTCCATGGTGGTGAAAACAGCCGGGCAGATTCTGCTGGCAACAGCCAGATCGATGGCCCCCTTGACAGATAACATGCACGAAGGCACTGTTAAGTGCAACTGGTGGTTGTAGAAACTGAATAATACGTGCTTCCCGATTGAGTGACTGCGGATTGACTGGATTAAGCATTACCTGGCCCACTACGTCACCAATCCTGCGGTTACTTCTTTCCTGGCTGCACCTTCCCAAGGCCATGGGTAAGGAAGACCCGAAACAATGGAAACTGCCTTTTGAAAAGGTTAGCGGCGGTACTGACACGACTACTACCACGATGGCGGAGGGAGGCGATCTGGCTACTGCGCCGCAGCAGACCCATGTGCTGGGAAGTGATGCACTCATGGCGGAACTTAAGGCAGGCTTTCGAGCTTTAGACATGTGCTTCGACGCTCTTGATAAGTGGCTCAACAAGATGGGGGCTCAGTTAGATCACCACGACAAGCTGCTTCACATCAAGGAGGGCAGAATCTCAGATTTGGAGGATGGCCCTGCCCAGGCTACTAAACGCCTGGAGAGGATGGAAGGCCTATTGAAGAACATTGCCATAAAGAATGGGGACCTTGAAGCCAGGGGTAAACGCAACAATGTTCGTATTATGGGAGTGCCTGAATCCACGAATACGGGCCGCCTGGATGGGTTCGTTGAAGGCCTACTAGTGGACTTATTTGGTCGTGAGTACTTCACTGCTACTTTTGTTGTTGAACGTGCGCACAGATCCCTCGCACGGCCTAACCCTGGCTATCCGCCCGCCCCATCAAGGCACTGCTTCTGAACTTCAAAGACAGGACACTGTATTGCGGATGGCTCGAGAACAAGGATCGTTGGACTGGCAGGGCTCCTCCATTTCCCTATACCCGGACTTCACCGCGATGCTTCAGGAGGCTTGCCGAAAATTTGCGGCAGTCAAGGCCGTGCTACGAAAGGGCGGACTAAAATATGGAAGGCTGTACCCTGCGCGTTTGAAGCTAGACGCAGATGGCAGGTCAAGGAATTTTGAAACCCCAGCAGAGGCCCAAGAATCCCTCAAAACCTGAGCAAATGCTGGGCCGCCTAGGAAATCACCCACTCCGTAACGTTCACCACTGTTGCCGAACTCTGGCTCCAGTATGGAACTGTTTTCAGCGAGCTGAATGGCGTTAACAGTGCAGACCGTTGATAAGTAGTGAGTGTTATTGTTCTGTCTTCCCCTGTTTCTATTTTTTCAGGAATGTTCAAGTATTGGACTATGGCAATATGTTACTCTTTTGCAGCATGCTTATGGTTTCCGGGGACAAGGCGAGGCGTTGCCTGCCCCCCCGTGCGTTTGCACTTCTTGTTATGTTTCTATTTGGTAATCGTGATAATTGCTTTACACTATTGTGGGGTGTTGGGATTTCCCCTAGACTGAGAAAGAGGGGATGGGTGGGGGGATGGTTAGGGGGTGTTTTTTTCTCTCTATGCTATCATTTGTTCCTGATGCAACTTGCTTACTATTGCGTTCCACGTGCTAGAGTTGACACATGCATGCTTTTTGTAGTTCTGACCACTTGTGATGATGGTGGGTAGGCTCTCCACTGTCTCTGAAATTAACTTCCTTACATGGAATGTGCAGGGATTGAATAACACCAGGAAGGGGAAACGTGTTGAATTATTTACAGCGTCATAAGGCTGACATTGTTTTTTTACCGGAGACAAACTTGTCCCCTACTACTCCGGCAACGTTTGCCACTAGCTGGGAGGTACATTGCTATTTTTCAAATTACAGCACCTATTCTAGGGGACATGCCATGCTGATTCATAAATGACTGCCCTTCCAACTAAGTCACATTCACACCAATAAAGCAGGTTGTTTCACTTTGGTAACATGGCCACTTATGGGATACTACATCGCTTTCATGTGTATTTATGTGCCGAATGTTGATGATCCAGCTTTTTTCCACTATCTGCTTGCTTTGTTGCTTCCCTTAGGTGCAGATTACATATGCTTAGGGGGGGGGGAATTTAACCTTCTTCTGCAGCCTACAATTGATAGCACGTCAGATTCCCCCGCCACGTAACCCAGTGACTGCAGGGTGCTTGCTGGCATATGTGACTCCATTGCCTGGTGGATATATGGTGCATGCGTAACACCAATGACGCGACATTTACACACTATTCGGCTCCTCACGATACTTGGACACGACTGAACTTTTGGCTGATCTCACACACAATGGCCCCCTGGTTCCAGTCAATGACCCATTTGCCCAGGCCGTATTCCGATCGCTCACTATGCATAACCGTCTTCCTAGACCGGAGGGTTGTGAAAGACAGTGGAGGTTCCAGGGACCAGCTTTACGCGATACAGTATCCTCTACTGAGATTCTGGAGTCAATAATGACATATTTTGATCTAAATGTGGGCTCAATCAGTTCATGGGCAATAGCCTGCGAGGCATTCAAAGCATACATAAGGGGGGAGTGCATTGCAAAACACGCTGGGGTCCTTAAATCATTGAGAAGTACCATTGCTTGAATAAAGGGCCGTTTAAAAGCTCTGGACGACGACCAACTTAGACATCCAGACCCGGCTAAGCAGGCCAGCTGGCGGAGTTCAGGGAAGCCTCTGAAAGTGAAACAAATGTTTGGGGGAAATATGCCACTACCAGGTGATACGGCGAAGGGGACAGACCGGGGCGTACACAGGCCCAATTATTGAGACCCTGCATGTGGAAAACATACATTGCATCTATCCGTTCCGATGACGGGCAGATCCATACGGACACTGCTGAGATTAGTGACGAATTCCATCGCTACTACACAACTTTATATACTGCACGCGCGACACATGATGACAATGACTGTAAGTCCTATTTGAATAAGATTGCTATGGTATGGTTGGGGGATTATATGCAAAAGTTCTTAGCGGAACCATTCTCTAAGGAAGAAATTTTCAGCGCCATTGATGCTCTGAATGGTGCCGCAGCTCCAGGGCTTGATGGCTTTTCCGGTATATTTTATAAACAATATAAAGATAAACTTGTACTGTTCCTTCTTGAGGTCTATAATGAAGCTCTAGAAAATAAAATATTGCCCCCGACACATTGCGAGGCAGTAATTGTCTTGCTTCCCAAACCAGGCAAGGACCCATATAGCTGCGGCTCTTATAGGCCGCTATCACTTTTAAATTTGGACTATAAAATCCTTGCCAAAATGATTGCGTTGAGACTGGTGTTGCTCTTAGATCGTATCATTTCCCCAGTGCAGTCAGGCTTCGTTCCCCACATGTCCAGTGCATTAAACTTGCGTACGATGTTTTCGTTGCTCCATAGAACTGCACCAGAGGTTCCGACTGCGGCGGTCCTGCTCAATTCAGAAAAGGCATTTGACTCCTTGGAATGGCCTTTTATATGGGCCGTGATGAGGAAATTGGGCATCCCCAAAGATTTCATAGATGTCATGGCATTGCTTTATGCCTCCCCCACAGCTCGACTCTGCCTGAATAGCATTGTGTACACCTCGTTCACTCTTACACGTGGCACTAGGCAAGGATGCCCTTTATCACCTTTACTTTTTATATTGGCTCTTTGGTGCGCCACTTCCAGGAGAAACATCTCCACAGAGGTATACAGTTCAAGCCAGGCCCTCTCCTTATCTCGCTTTACGCAGACAACATTGTTTTATATGTCCGCCAACCACAGAAAAATCTGGATGCTCCTATTAGAGAGATTCTGCGTTTTGGTGGGTTCTCGGGACTGGATATAAACTGGAGTCTGTGCTCCTCCCTTTAACGACAGGCACCACTGAATGGTGTCACGATTCGGTCAGGTATTTGGGTATCCAGATCCATAGAGAGGCGGACCAGATGTTGAGACTGAACTATGGTACAGCGATACATAATCTTAAGGCGCAGGGAGAACGGTGGATAAAACTCCTGCTTTCCATGTCCGAATTTCACATATGAAGATGGTAGTGCTTCCGAAGGTTCTATACATGTTTCATAAAATTCCTATTTCGCTCCCAGATGGTTTTTTAAGACCCTTAGATCTCATCTTATCAGGCTCGCTTAGGGTGGCAAACGACCTAATGTACGGTGGGAAACTATGACTTTGTCATATGAAAGGGTGGGGAAGGGTTGGGGGCTCCAGACTTCAGAATGTATTACCTGGTGACACAGTGCAGCTTCCCCCATTCGTGGTACCACCCGGATGCACGCATTCCCTACAGTAAACCTGAATCAGACCCGATGCTCCTGACTCCACTTTAAGCTATTTTACCTCAGGGATTTCCTCGAGATCCTAGAGACATACCAACAGTGTCCACCGCGAGCTGGGCGTGGCACAAACTATCATGAGTGATTGGCCGAGGCTCCCTGTATTCCTCAGAAATCCCCATAGCAAACAACCCATGGCTCCCCATCACTAATGAGAAATTAGTTCTGCGAGTACTAACATCCCACTCCATGATAAAGTTTGGCGACCTGTTCCTTGATGGGCAGATATTCAATAGCACTGGGGGTAGTCGTGGTACTGGACTGTCTTTCATAGATCAGTTTATTTTCATCAGGGTGCGTTGGACTTTGCTTGCTACAATATCGGAATATCCACTAGAGCCACAGTCATTTGAGCCTTTATCCCTTTTAATAATCAACTCGGACGGGACTCGAAAGATTTCAAGATTATCCACAGCCAGCATGACTCTGCCGAGTCATGCTGGCCAGGACACTAAGATTGGTGCGGTCCGGGAGCATGATCTGGGTCACATGAGCATGCGGGTAAAATATTATCAAATCCGCGATTATTTCGTACGTAGCTTGAAACTTGTAGAACTGTCAGATTCCAGCCTTTGTAACTGTATCTATCTAGCTAAAGATAGATCACTGATCAGTTTTGGATATAAAGGTTTTAACTCTTATAAAGAAGATGATTGTGGGAGATTAGCTGCACGATGGAGTCAGAAAATGGAGTTTATTAATACTGCTAACACTATTTCATTTGCACTCACCAGTATCTGTAAGTCAGTACATTCCTCTAATTTGAGGCTACAATCATATAGAACTATTTGCTCACTGTAATACACCCCTGAACAGATAGCAAAATGGTCACTAGATGACTCTACTAGTGATCGGACTAGATGTCCAAAATGTGATTTATTCACAGCTGACTTGCTACATATGTTTTATTAATGCCCGTCACTAACAGAGCTCTGGCGAGGAGTCGAAAAAACGATGTCTTATAAATTTGGAAGATCTATCTCATTTACAGTATCAGATGTGTTACTGGGTCTTCAGACTGGAGACTCTAGTCAGAGAGAACTTATAAATATCCTACTGACTTGTGCTAGGCTAGTTTTAGCTCGGGCTTGGATTGCACGGTGCCCACCACTGACGGTGGAATGGTGGGGTATTGTCAAAGAAATATATATTATGGAGCTCGTGCTAGCTAAAACCAGGGGGGCCAGATCGTTGCATAAATTGGAAAAAAATTTGGGAGAATTTGTGTAAATGTAAAGATAAAATCTATCTCTCTTAACTATGAATTTCTTTTTACTCCTCTTTTCTTCTGCTCCAATATCTCTCCTTCTCTTTTTTGATTTTGATGTTAAATTACAGTTATACTTGCCTTTTTCTCTGGACATAATGGAGCTATGAAATTGTTTTTTATGATCTGTATACTCTTGTTTTGCTACTATGAACTCATGTTATCAATAAAAATGAAGAGAAAAAAAGGAGTTCCTCAATTGGACTTAATAGCAATGATTCCAGGTCAGCAGCTTCACCAATATGACACATTTCCTCCAGGAATGACTGGTTCAGGTGGCTCGAACAACTGGGCACATTTCAAAAAGTTTGAAAAAACACAGCTGGCCATGCAGGGTGTTAGGAAAGTAGCAAGCCACCGAAATGTTAATTATTGCATGCATAATTCGTGCTGTGTGCTTATAGATGTTTCAATATTTTTCCACAAGCCCTGACAGTTGATGCAACAATGGTCGTTGCTAAAACAAATATTATCTAATCACGATCACAGGGCCTAGTATAGTGGGAGAATTGATTGAACTGTTTAATGAAGAGAGAAAGCAGTGATTGATTTATTGTACCTAAAAAGACCAAATAATTTGTCTCTGAAGGGAATGCGTAAGTGCTGGTGAGAAGCTGTTGAAAGTTCAGACACAGTAAAGATGAGAGGATACACATCTTAGTGGAGCACCACCTGTTGAATCATTTGTGAGCTCAAATAGGCAACCCAATATTGGATGCTTTGAGAGGTCTGCGTGGTAACAAGTTGTTGAATGTTTTAAGAGGTGGCGACCCATTGTTGGATAATAATAATAATAATAATAAAAGAGTCTATAAAGCGCCTGGTTACGCCAAACCGGCGTGTCCCCGCCCTAGGGTGAGTGGAGGAAGCAGAGCTGAGAAACCTCGGCCTAAGTCAATAAGACGTTATTAGCATGAAAACAGATGAGTTTTAAGATCCTTCCTAAACTTCAACTCGGATGATTCCATCCAGAGGCTTAGAGGAAGTTTATTCCAACTCTGAGCAGCCAGAAGGACCTACCTCCCATCCTAGCCTTCTTAACCTTAGCTACTAGCAACAAGCCAGTTCCACTCGATCTAAGGAGCCGTGCGGGCATATAGCAGGTGAGAAGATTCCTCAAATAGGAAGGGCCCGTGCCCTGGATGATGCGATGGCATATGCAAAGTGCCTTAAACATCACTCTCTTCCTTACTGGAAGCCAGTGCAGAGTGTTCAGGGCTCTTTTGGAGGCAACCCTCCTAGGTTGCATAAGGACCAGCCGTGCTGCTGCATTCTGCAAAACCTGGAGTCTGTTGAAACATTTAGCTGTGGCACACAGATAGAGTGTGTTACCAGAATCTAGGCGTGATGTAACGAGGGCATGCACCAGCGTCTTCCTGGCCTCTGTAGGGAGGAGATCCATAGTTTTCCGTGGGCTTTTAAGGACTCCAAAACACGTTCCCACTACACATCTAGTATGAAGTTCATACAAGAGATTGGAGTCCAACCATACACGCAGGTTCTTCACCTGGGTGCATGGTATAGGAGTGGGACCCAGGCTCGAAGGCCACCACGCCGACGACCACACCGACGGGACACCCCCTACCACAAGCACCTCGGTTTTATTTCCATTAAGTTTTAGGCAGTTATTAGCCATCCAGGAGGCAAGCTCCTGCATACATGCCCTAAAATTGGAAGCTGCCGAGTCCGGTGCCTGTGAAAGGGAGACCACCAGCTGGGTGTCGTCGGCGTATGACACGACCCTGATTCCAAAGCCCTCCGCTATCTCCGCCAAAGGGGTAACGTAAAGGTTAAACAGGGTAGGACTCAGGGCCGATCCCTGTGGTACACCCTGTTCACATTTGATGACCTTGGTATCAAAGGTATATCTGACCTGAAAGCTTCGCTCTGCCTGAAAGGATTGCAACGATTTTAGAGCCGGGCGTGAGACACCGCCCTTATTCAGACACTGTAGCAAGGTGTAATGAGCTACAGTGTGAAAGGCGGCTCTCAGGTCCAGAAGAATCAGGGACATTGTTTGCCCAGCATCTGCCCCCTGTCTAATGACGTCCGTGGCAAGGAGTAGAGCAGACTCTGTAGAATGTAGAGTCCGGAAGCCAGATTGAGAGGGGTGCAGGAGACTGGATTCCTCGACATGAACCATTAGCTGTTGGTTTACTACCTTCTCTGCCACTTTAGCCAAGTAAGGCAGCAGCGAGATAGGTCGTACATTTTAGAGTTTGTCAGGGCTGATATTCAGTTTCTTCTGAAGTGGAAGAACAGTTGCTTTTTTCCAACTACCAGGCACCGTGTGCGTTCTAAAAGATACCTCCAGGAAATGTCTTATATAGGGCTCAAGGATGACAATACTCTCACCCAACAGCTTAGGTGAGGCAGGATCTCTGGGCGAGACAGACTTAATGCTCAGACAGATTTTGCTGAGTAGCTCAGGGGGGTAGGATGGTGAAACTATCCAGCCTCATGCCCTCCCCAGCTCCTCTGATCTGTTCCACAAATTCCGTGCCCATCTTTATGGTCCCAGGAAAGGAGGAATACATTTTCTCCACTTTCTCTGAGAAAAAGTCTGTAATCCGGTTGCATGACTCAGCCGAGCCCGCTATAGTCGTGGCAGAAGCTGCAAGGGAGGAGATCTCCTTGTAGATTTTAAATAGCTCTTTTGTAGAATTTTCCACTGCCCCAATTCTATCCTGGTAGTGAGAGGCCTTGGCCCGTCTGATGAGCCCATGATATTTTTTCCGTTTTTCAAGGTACTCCAATCTGTCCTGACTTAAAAATCCCTTTCTCCATCGCCTCTCAAGGCGTTTACACTCTGCTTTGGCCAAATGCAATGCAGTATCATACCAAGGTGCTGATTTATGTGCCCTACCCGGAATCTTATTTGGTAACAGCGGGCCGCACTGTTTAGTGCTTCTGTAATGCGCCTCTCTAAATTATAGCAGGTGTTTTCAATATCTGTGCCCCCCGGGGGCCCACTCAGGGCCAGCGCTCTGTCAAATTTATCCAGCGAGAAACCCGCCCATTTAAGACAAGGGTAGTCCCACACGGGTTTTCCCTGGACTCTAGGCTCTGGAACCTTCACCATGAAGGGAACCAGGAAGTGGTCTGACCATGGGACAGGGAGGAGGGTGCTTACTCCTATATCCTCCCAATTAGCAAACACTAAGGATGCACTGAGAGGTCCATGTGGTGACCAATTATTGGATGCTTACACATGTCTTTGTGACAACCCACTGTTGATGTGTGAGAGATGTTATTATGGCAAACTATTGTACACTTTGGAAGGTATGTGGGATGACACATTGGTGGATGTTCTGAGAGGTCTGTGGGAGGACATTGTTGGATGTGTCAGAGAGGTCTTTATGGTGACTCGTTGAACATTTTGGAAGGTCTGTGTAGCAACCCATTGATGGATATTTTGAGAGGTCTCTATGGCAAACCACTCTTGGACGTTGAGACCTCGTTTTTAGGTCTCGGCCTGCGTAGGCAGCGCTTGCACAGTCTCGCCGGCGAGATCCTATGTCTCTTAGTGTGGGGCTTGAACCCGCCCCTCTTCTCCATTGGCTGGCTTCCTAAACGGAGGCCAGCCATTGGAGAAGAGGGGCGTCTATCAGTTTAAGCCCCGTCATTTTGGGATTCGGGGGAGTGTTTTTTCATGTTCTTTCTCTCCTCTTCCCATTGGCTGGAATTTTACATTCCAGCCAATGGGAAGAGGAGAGAAAGCAAACACGCCCCTGAATCCAAAAATTACGCTGCGCTTCTCCGAGGCATTTCTGCTTCGCCTCGGAGAAACGTGGTCGTGTGGAGCGCTCCTCTCTTGTTGAATAGTTTTCTTTAGTAAACAAGCTCCTTTTGTATTTACGAATCAAAGAAAAGTTTTAGTGTATTTAACTTATATATTGCGCAGTTGTATATAATTCAATATTTAGGATTGTACAGCCTTATTGAAATCGCTTTACATGTGCTTTTGTTGCCCTTTCGATACGCGAGCACTTAGATTTTAACAATGCTTTCTGCCAGCACATTTCACCCCTTAAAACGCATGCGTCAAACTAAGTCCATTTGAACGTGTTCTGCGGTACACGGATGATTTGGCTATATCCCGACACACCCACTTGCGCAAAATATTACTCTGTCGGGAGTGCGGTGGGTAAAGTTTACTCTGATGATGTAAATATGGCGGTCATTTTTTAAATATAGCCTGCTGGTGGTTTAACTTGGAAGAAATGGGACATGGTATTTTTTACATTACAACATTTGCGACGTACAGCTTTAAAATAATATGTGCAAAAAGCACACATAACGTTCATATATATAAAAACAGTACAGATAGAAAATATTTGGGTTTTTTTCCATTCCTCTACCATTGTTCACTTATTTAGCAATTTTACGGTCCGAAAACTGCTGCCTTGGGAGTACAGGTCTATGACGAACAAATACAAATGTCAAATTACAAAATCATGTACGTTTAAGATGGCGGCCGATTTTTTCTCCCCTCTATCTTGAAGTGGTGCGGGTAAATGACGTTGTGCAGCGGGGCAGCGCGAGCGGTACTGCTGATTCTGTTGCCAGGGAAGGAGAGGCTAAAGGTCGGAGCAGGGATCCGAAAGGAACCGCGTGTTCCCTACAGCCGCTGGAAGCCCTGAAGCAGCCATGTACTACTGCCGACAGGAAGGTGCGGGCAAGGAGGGTTTGTGTGACCAGGGGTCTCGTCTGAGAACTGACCATTTGGGGATAGGTGGCACGTTTTCAGGTCATCAATATGCAACGTTTCCATTTGTGGTTATGTATGATACCTAAGGCGACGCGATATCATCTGCGAAACCAAGCTGATACCTCTGTGCAATGAGAAACATTTCAGAAATTATTAAGTTTTAGAATTACAATGTGACGCTTTGGAAATACAAGGATAGATATAGCGTATAGAATGGAAGTCCTGGCCCGAGACAGCAGGTTTTATTTTATTTATTTATTTAATGCATTTTTATAAAGCGCGGACACTGTACAATAGAACCAGTTACGTTACATGAGAGAACTGTTACAGGAATGGAACAAAGAAAAATAGCATGCCATGGAATCGAAGCGACGCAGGCAAAAGGCACACAATCTCAAGCACAGCATGAACAGCATGCGAGTAGGGCGGATGGACGGGATGCGAGTTGGATGGGGTTTGAAGCTCGAACTCTTCCTGCTGCAGTATGGCGATTGGCATTCGGAATAGAAGCCGGTGCAGCTTTACTGTGTGCAGGGTGGCTAGGTGAACTGTCCCGGCCAGCGTGCAGTGTAGACTTGTATTGCTTATTGCGTTATTGTTCGTTTCTAATGTGGCCAGGGACTAAGCAGTAATGGTTTGCTTGCGCATGAAAAGTGCTTGAGTTTTGAGTGGCGTTAAAAAGCAGCAGAGCATGCTTCTCCTTACGGGTGCAGGGCTAATGCAAAAGAGTGTGTGTCTGGGGCTCTGTGTGTGTGTGGCTGTGTGTGGCTCTGTCTGTCTGTGTGCGTGGCTCTGTGTGTGTGTGGCTCTGTCTGTGTGTGGCTCTGTCTGTGTGTGTGTGGCTCTGTGTGTGTGTGGCTCTGTGTGTATGTGTGGCTCTGTGTGTGTGTGTGGCTCTGTCTGTGTGTGTGTGTGTGTGGCTCTGTCTGTGTGTGTGTGTGGCTCTGTCTGTGTGTGTGGCTCTGTCTGTGTGTGTGTGGCTCTGTCTGTGTGTATGTGGCTCTGTCTGTGTGTATGTGGCTCTGTCTGTGTGTGTGTGTGGCTCTGTGTGTGTGTGGCTCTGTCTGTGTGTGTGGCTCTGTGTGTGTGTGTGGCTCTGTGTGTGTGTGTGGCTCTGTGTGTGTGTGTGGCTCTGTCTGTGTGTGTGGGCTGTGTGTGTGTGTGTGTGTGTGTGGCTCTGCCTGTGTGTGTGTGTGGCTCTGTGTGTGTGTGGCTTTGTCTTTGTGTGTGTGGCTCTGTCTGTGTGTGTGTTGGGCTGTGTGTGTTGGGCTCCGTGTGTGTGTTGGGCTCCGTGTGTGTGTTGGGCTCCGTGTGTGTGTTGGGCTTCGTGTGTGTGTTGGGCTCCGTGTGTGTGTTGGGCTCCGTGTGTGTGTTGGGCTCTGTGTGTGTAGCTTTTTTTGTAGGTGGGTCTGTGTGAGGGTGGCTCTGTGTGTGTGTAGGTGGGTCTGTGTGAGGGTGGCTCTGTGTGGGTGGCTCTGTGTGTGTGTGGGTTGCTCTGTGTGGGTGGCTCTGTGTGTGTGTGGGTGGCTCTGCGTGGGTGGCTTTGTGTGGGTGGCTCTGTGTGGGTGGCTCTGTGTGGTTGGCTCTGTATGTGTGTGTGGGTGGCTTTGTGTGTTTGGCTTTGTGTGTGGGTGCAAATGCAATAGGTCTCGCATTTGCGATAGATTAAGCAATTGGCATTCTAAATGACAATGCCATTTATTTATATGTTTTAAAAACAAAAACATAAATAAAAATAATGTCATGAGCAATGCCAATAGCTCTAACTTTAACAATGCCGATACCATTGCATTGTAGATGCTTCTTTATACATGCGTAAAACACAACCAAATCTCTGCCACACATTACCACACATTTTAAACAAACAGCCATCTCATATTTGAGTGTTGTACACTACATACTTAGTCTGGCTGTTTAAGTAAGCATAGCGCTGTTTAGAAGTTGGAATAGACAAGTGAAATTATAGGGAGAGGATGTGGTCCATCGGGTAGACTGCTGACTTTGGTGCTGGAAACCAGGGTTCGAGCATCGGGGTCGCAGTCCACATCCTGTGATTCTGGGCAAATCACTTAATCTCCCCGTGCCTGAACATGTTATGTAACCGGTGCTTATTTAAAGCGCTCCAATACCTTCGGGTCGAGTTTGCTCTATATTAAATCTGGAAAAAAAAAAAAAAAATACGACCGATTTCCTGAAGTCAGGTTTTTACCATACCCAATTGTATCTCCCTTCTCAAGGACTTTTTACGTTCTTCCCACTAGAATAATTCAGCACCTGCTTAGAGGCTGTGTTCAGTTTCTGTTTGATGATGTCATTCTAGCCTCTATTTACTGCATTATAGAAACTGAATAAAAGAAGGTGGCCAATAAGGCAAATCTAGCATTGTATGCTTGAATGACTCGGCCGGGAAACAGCTAGTCTGTTGAAATTGCGAATTTCTGCTTCCAATATATTTGGCATTAAACATGTATTAGAGGCTAATAAAAAATTATAACACAAAAAAAACATGTATTAGACTTCTACAGGCTTCCTTGAGTGTATTTTAATTCATAATGTCTAGTAGAGGTTTTTTGTGGAGGCCTGTTGTTGCGTGTCTAGAGAGAACATAGCAAACAACAACACGATAATGGACGGAGTACTGAAGCTTTTCAGCCACTCACCCCCAGTCAAGAAATCTGGGTTGAATCCATCGTTACAGCACTCCATCCATCATCTTTTTGTGTTTAGCTGGGTGTCTAGAGAGGTCAGTGTAGCGACCCACTGTTGGCTATATTAAGAGGTTCGTGGGACAACCTATTATTGAATGTATTGGAAACCTATTGTTGGTCGTCTTGAGATGTATGTGGGGAAGCCTACTGGATATTTTTGAAACGTGTGGTGAATCATTGTTTGATGTTTTTGAGAACAGCGGGTGAATTCTGGGTGTCTGCAGATTGAATGTAGAGGTGGTCTGAGATGATGTGGATACTGAAGCAGATGTGCCAGTGAGCTTGGTTAATGTGTCCATATACCAAAGCCTCATCTGATTTTCTGAAATTATTACCCAATACAATGGGGTTTGGTGTTCCAACACCAAAGAAAACTGGACCACTCAGAATCAGTCTGAGAGGAATCTCTTGTGGTAATTCTGCTATGCCGAGTCATAATCAGGGCCTAAAGTGTGTTTCGCTCAACAGTATCTTCAATTCTCCATGCTGATGACATTTTTCTTTTGTATATAGTGTAAACGTGCTTGTCCCTTTAAGGGTGGGGACTTATTCCACTGTAGCTAGGTTGCATTGGTTTGAAATCACTTAGGAATTGGTGGCTTCCTACTTAAAACAGACAGAGAGCGGCTGTCTGTGCATGCTACCAACACAGGGCAACTGGAGGGTAATCTCAGTGATCTCTGGCCTGTGGCACGTAACACTTCTAATGACGTGATTGTGTCCTCGCCACACATTTGCCCATCGTATCTTTTAGTTGTCTTAAATACACAAAATATCTCCTGAAAACATTTACCACTATAAAATTGCTATTAATGGATGCTTAAATGTTGCAGATTCTTTACGTAAACGGCTAAATAGAAAGGTGGAGGCTGGACTTTCCTAGACTGAAACGTGTGTTCCGAAGGCAAAATAAGCATTGGATGATGAAAATACATCTACAAACTTCAAGTATGTCAAAGAAATACAATCTTCAGATGTAGAAATATGTGATTTTGCAAGCAGACTTGAAGAGAAAGGATGGACCTTTAGTGAGTTATCCAAACCACTTGAATTTTGCAAATTCTGTGTGCTGAAAATCTGTCAGTATACCAAACCATATACCATAGGAAACTTGGGATAGTTCGCTTGGGCAGATTCATAAATGTGCAGATATTTGAAGGACAGAGAGCCATTGCATCCATCACTTAGATCCACAAAGGTGTAGGCATTCTATGTACAAAGTTCTATTGCATCCATTAATTGAATCCACAGATATGCAAATATTCAAAGGGCGGAAGCCCATTACTTCCATCACCTGGACCCACAGGTATGTAGATATTCTCAGACAATGGCCAAATGCATCCATCACCTGATATGTAGATATTCCAAGGACAACGGTCCAATGCATCCATCACTTGGAAAAACAGATATACAGTACAGATATTCAGAATTCAGAGGCCCTTTACATTAATCATTTGGATCTACAGATATGTATATATTTGAAAGGTCTGCGGCCTACTAATTCCATCACTTGGGTCCACAGATATGTAGATATTTGGAGGACAAAGGCCCATTGGATTCATCACCTGGACCCATAGATATGCAGATGTTAGGATTGAGGCCCATTGCATCATCAATTACATTCACAGATATGTAGATATTCGAAGGACAGTGGTCCATTGCATCCATCAGTTGGATTCAAAGATATGTGGATGTTCACGGGAACGAGACCCATTAGATCAATAATTTAGATCCGCAGATATCTAGGTATTCGAAGGACAGAGGCCTATTACATTCATTGTTTGGATCAGCAGATATTTGGAGGTCAGAAGTCCATTACATTCATCGTTTGGATGCACAGATATGCAGATATTTGGAGGACAAATACCTCTTACATCTATCACCTGGATCCAAAGATATGCAGCCATTCGAAGGACAGAGGCCCATTACATTCATTGGTTGGATCCACAGATATGCGGATATTCAAAGGAAAAAGGCACCTTGCATCTATCACTTCGATCCACAGATATGTAGATATTAGGACAGAGGTCCACTGCATCCATCACTGGATTCAGAGAATTTTAGCTACTTGAAGGACACAGAGGACCATGGCATCCATCATTTGGATTCACAGATATGTAGATATTTAAAGAACAGAGCCCGATTACACCCATCACTTGCATCCTCAGATAATTTTGTGTTGCAGCATTAACACAGTGCTTACTGCCCCTATGGGGGGCGCTTGTCGTCATGGGTAGCACGCTTAACTGCACAGGGTGTATAGCTGGAAGTCTGCCCTCCTTGTTTTGATCCAATATGGAAAGTGTTTCCATGTCATGTGTGACAACCACTGAGGTCTGATTATCGTGTTATACGACGTAGTGCTCAGGAGTGTGATGGATGAAGAAGTGTGAACTAGAGGTGAACATTTCATGGTTTTCAGTAAGCTGGTAGCTTTGTACAGCTCAATAGTTTATTTATAGGTTATACATTATTTCTTACGGTCACAGTCCACTTAGCCTGTTACTGCACTGGGTTGTCTATTCTGAAATATTTGGTTTAAAGTTTATGCTCTTTCGTGTATGTAGATATTAATTACAGAGGCCCACTGCATCCATCATTTTGATCCACAGATGACTTACCACCATGGATGTTGTGCGAAGGCTAGTGAGACGTGGGCTGATCCAAAAGAAACTCTAAAGGACCTAAGCAGGGGGAGGGGCGGGTGGCCAAAGTTACAGAGCAGAAAGCTCAGGATGTGCTTCCTTCTCAGCGGATGCCTGCAACATGTCATTCAATTCCCTCTCCGGCGTTCCCAACACGTGACAAGGCTGTAAAATGCTTAGAAAAACATTATTTATAATATCTGTTAGACGAGGAGACATTGTTTACCAGACCCGATGATAAATTCTCACTTGCAAAATGCCTGTCTGGGCTTTGTGGGAGTCATATGGTTTTTATTTTAGCTGAAAATTGAATTCCGCCTTGATAACGCAGAAGTATTTCAAATGTGTTTGCAGTATAAAAAACACGATATTAAAACATTTCTACACACGCACGCATATGTGTGTGTGTGTGTATATATATATGGCTCTCTGTTTGACTGATATATATATATATAATAGAAAGAAGGGCAGGTTGGAGAGAGAGGATTTTTATAGTACTGTTTAAATGAGCAAAACGTTCCCCTTGGAAAGCACTCTAATATGATACGTTTTTTTCTAAACTAGACTCCACCTTTGTATTACCTTTTGAAAGGTGTCTGCATGTTCCGCACCACAGACAGTATGGTATCATTGTATTCATTAGATGAGTGAGGAGTGGGGCACAAAACTCACCTCATACTGTCATTATGTAATTTCCTTAGGAAAAAAAGCTACGTTCAAGCACTAAGTGTAACAAAACACTCGACATTTACACTGGAAAATCATCTAGTTCATGGTACTGGATGGTGGTTCTTGAGTGCTGTATACAGGTCCGGTTTGAGTATGACCAATGAATATGCATAGAACCCTGCCTTGGGATATACAGTAGGTAGCTGAACCTCCTTAATATTTATTGCAGAAATCCTGAATGCCCAGATCGAATCTGTGCTCTAGGATCAGCTGATTGTACTTAATGTACTTGGCTCATCAGATGGGAAATAGGATGTTTCTAGTGTTCTTAACAATATACCGCCCTATAATCCTAAAATGTAAAGATGCAAAATATAACCTTAAACATAGGACCGAAGGTTCCAATTAATAGTTAAACATGCGCTCCATGTACTAGGGCCTCTAACACCAGAAAACATACAAATAACATGCAGAAATGAACAAGCTGCCACAGGTAGAGGGGTGTGAAATGTGCATGTGTGATGAGAGGGTAAACAGAATGTTAGGAAGGATAAAGTGAAAAGGAGTGTCTCAAGCATATTATTGTGGGGGTTCAACTCAAAGTGCTCAGTTGGGGGACAGAGTTATCAAAGTGCGTACTCCATTGTCTATAAATGGCTCAGACCCTTCGATAAATCCGACCTCTGGCCTTCATCGCAAGCGCTCCACATGCCGAATTTGTTCACAGTTTTCACCCAATTACCAGGTGTCTCATTTTAAGAGTCTTGCAAATAGATAAGAGGACAATACATTTTAACAAATCATGGATCCAGTGGCCCTTAGTTACGTTGGTACCACAGGTGCCCGAGCTTGCATACATCTTCCAAATTGGAGATCATTTTCAATCGCGAACATAGCAAAAAAGGCCTTCACCCAATGCTATCTCCAGGTAGTGGACACGGCAACAAGACATTCACTGAGTAAAATGAGAAGGGAGGATCCAAATGTTGAAAATCTTATAGGAATCAAAGTGATGTTTCTCACCTCTGCTTTTTCCCCTTTAGAGACTTGTCTGGAGACGGGAAATTAGAGGCGTTAGAAGTCTTTGTCGCTCTTACTGCTTTGAGAACAAACAAAAATTAGGAATGCAAAAAAGAATACGTTCACCTCCGACAATTCTAGTAAATAAGGCACTGGTTCTCGCACACATTTTGAGAAGACAAGCATAAGGAATTACAAAACAACCAAAACCAAATTTCACCTCCACCCATCCCCATTAGTGCAACAGCTGCATGCGTCAGATAAGGAAAATACATTTAATTCAATTAATTTACCTATTTAATTCCAAGAATAAGAACGTCTCAATAAAGGTACCTCTTTCAAATTAACATTATAAACACCACTCTCGGTTCTAATTTTAAACAACATCCTTAAAATCCTCCACTTAGCACCAATAGCACTCTGGCCCTCAGTACAAGTCCAAATCCTGGGGTGGGACATTGAAAAAACGCAAGATAAACCTACGAAACTAAAGGAAAAGCCGCCTGTCAATGAGAATATATGGATGCAACTGAGCAAAATGGATTGCAACAGGCGCTGTATCGATGGCTCGATTGAACAGATCTTGCTGAGTGCAACTACTATGGGTGGAAGCAGACAGCTGAAAGCACATAGATAGCTGTGTCAACCGTTCGAAGGTCGGGGTGTGAATGCAAGCTTGGGGGCAAAGGCACTGCAACTGCAATTCTGGATTTGTGCCTTGGAGCTAATCTATTTTGAAAACTATCAAAGGACGCTTTGTATCAGTCTGGCCCATCTCATTTTAAGCCACAGAGCAGGGCAGTCAGCAGTGGAAACCAATGTAGTAAAGTTTTATTTCCACTGCCACAATGCACAGCACTACAATATCAT
Organism: Lissotriton helveticus; assembly: GCF_964261635.1. Classification (NCBI taxonomy): domain Eukaryota; kingdom Metazoa; phylum Chordata; class Amphibia; order Caudata; family Salamandridae; genus Lissotriton; species Lissotriton helveticus. The sequence goes on along the minus strand of NC_136061.1, from coordinate 282,706,962 downwards.
ATATACGCCACGCCAAGTGGGGCTGAATTCAGCAATTTGTCATGGTATGGTGGTCCATTCCTAAATGCTCTTTCAGGTTTGAGGCATGATATCATGAAAAATGGTACCATAACAAATAACCCGGACGCTAGATTACAAAAAAAAAAAAATGCACTGCCTCAAAATTTAAATCATATGCTGGTGGTCATTTCTTGGTGTCTGGATTGAAAATGTAGAGTCTTTTGCACCAGTTTAGAAGGAACACACAATGTATAAACATGAAAACCACTAACCATGTTTGGAACCTGCTATGCCACTGCCATCTAACTATCTTGTCTTGTTTAACACTAAAGTCTTGCTTTGTGAAGAAAGGGACACCTGCGTGGCACCAGAGCTAGATAGGTAAAGCTCCAGCGCTAACGCTGAAGTGCAGCCAGGTGCCCCTAAGTACATTTACTGCTCCAAGTCGTGCGAGAGGATGGTGGTAAATGTGCCATGCCTATGCACATGGATAACATCTGGTCAACTATTACATTGCTGATCTCCTTTCAGCTGCATGCATACAAGCACAGCATTCACAATTTAATAAAACATTGCTTCTCAAACTGCATCTAATCTAATCTGAAATGATCAGCTTTCGAACAGCTTCTCACAGGGGTTAGCGACGGGGGGGCTAAGATAATGAACAGTGGGGACGGAACCGTCTTCAATGTCTGAGTCAAAATTATTGATGATCACTTCCATTAGTAATTCAACACTGTTAAATGTTGCATTTTTTAACACATTTTGGTAGTAAACTTCGAAAGAACTGAAATGTTATGTATTTGTTTCAGTTTCTGAGACAATCAGCTGATGGCCCAGTTGAATTGGTTGCAGCATAACGAGACTTAAAAAATATTTTGATACGATTTGACTGATCCCCCACCCCTCAAGCTGCATTAGAAAATTGTAGGCTAATGGAGAAGTTTAAGTTCATTTGTTTAGTTAATGTTATTTTCATATTTCATTTAACAGCACACATTTCCTTTAAAATATTTGCAGGATTGGATGGTAGTACACGCGACGTCTCATGCTCTCATGGGCAAAACACCTTGGGTCTAATTAGGATGACGGTCGGAAAGCCAATTACGGCGGTCGGAATTCAAACCAGCCGGTCATTCCGACTAGTCGGAAACCCTCCATTATCCCTTACGGAAGGTGTTTACTCCATCGGGATTATGATGTTGCTTTCCGATAGGCTTTCTTTGTCAGCCTACTACCGTGGCCTCCGGTTGGGGGCCGAGGGGGCACTTATTGTGCCTCCCTGTACATCCCAGCACCGTGCGGCAGGCACTGTGTGGTGCCAGCCACAAGGTGCAGGAATTTACAGTGACACCCATTTCTCTATGGGAGTCTGTGCTGCGGTCGGTTTCCGACAGCTGCACAAGCTCCTCAAGGGAAATGGGAGTCTGCGACCGCACCATGAGCAGTTGCATTGTAATTGCAGTTTTGGACCTCTTATCCGAGGTCAGACAACCTTGAAACTGCAGGGATGTCAGTTGGAGTTAACTCTGACCGACATCCTAATTAGGCCCCTCATGTCTATGTATTGTAATACATAGGATGTTAAATTTGCACTGCATAATACAGAACAGTCCAAAGAGCCAGCTCCTATCAAATATTCTAGGAACTGATATGCATAAGATACAATAAACATTTGGCATTAAGATGGCTGTACAACAACTCAAAGCACCAAAAGCAATCACCAAGAGTGAATATTTATAGTGTCGACACAACAAGGACCAGCTATCTAAAGTTTCAACATGTCAATGAGTATTGGTAGCAGCAGAATATAATACCATTTGTGAACATATCTACCAGCAGTGACTCAGGAATGCCTGAGCTGGTCTGGGATTTATTTACAAATGTTTTGATGGCACAGTAAAGGCATTTCAGTATGATTTTCGTAATGGTTGGTGCTATCATGAAGTAAGACTTCTTATGTAAATGTCCAATAACGATGTGACACATTTATTGCTGTAAAATGCATACAATGTGCTTCTAAAAAGAGTGGTAAGGATTAATAGGAGAAAACAATCGGAAAAAGTTTTTATCAACAAGAGTAGGCCATGTGAACAAATGAGAGATACAGACTTACTAGGGTCGACCATGTTATGGTATTCAGAAAAGTGGGTCCTAGGAACTGGCCTTACATATTGCCCTTTTGCTTACCTTACTCTCTACCCCCAGCAATTAAAGAGGTGACATCAGTGCATCCAGAAGCCAGCTAACTATTACTGCCTCTCTACCTCTCCACCTAGCCTTCTTCAGCTTTGGACACCATGCACAATGTAGGGCATAGGGAGCACAATGTAAGTCACATGGATAATCACGAGATCTCACGGTTGACACTGTGAAACAGGTGGGCTGTTTCCTGCTCTCGGTGGCACTCTGCCCACCCAGGTACTTAAAAAGTGCACCAATTTCTAGATCTCTGTAGTTTCCTGATCGTATCCCAAACTTCTACTACGTTCCTTTTCCTGTTCTTGCTGCACTCACCTACTCCACATTATTGCTTCTTTTCCTTCCCTGTGTGTTTCTTGGTCAAACTCCTACAGATGGCTTACTCATAGAGCACTATTTATTCTGGTTTGGGGAAGACCATTCCATCAGCAAGGCTCCTTTCTCATTCCCAACAGTGTGGCTTCTCCTTTTCTCAATCTTGGTCAATATTTTCTATTTCTCCTGCCACATCTCCCTGTTCCAAGTGTTTTGAGGTCATCTTATGGTTGTTTAAAGAGCTGTGTAAATAAGAACAATTAGAAACCGTTCCTCTTAGGCCAGCCAATGCCAACAACCAAGGTCCCTTTGGATTGACATTTTAAGTTGCTTACTTCAAAGAAAGCTAAGTTTCTCTCACTTGCTTTCACTCTTGGTTGTACAATCTCTTTCGGCCTTTCTTTCCGTCGCTCGCTCTCTCTGGGCCTCTATCTTGGTCTTTTCACAGCAGCAAGATGGACAACTAGTTAATTTAGAGAGATTTATTTTTCTCTCATCCCTTCCTCACTCCATTTTCTTTCTTCCCCACCTCTCGCTGTACCGTCCATTACCCTTTATCCTAACTATTTCTTCCACTGCTACTCATCCTCCAACCCCATAGCACCTACTTTCTCCATCGACATCTCTCTTGGCAATTCTCATCCTTCTCTTCTCATTTGGACCATAACCATCCCCACAACCGGTGGTTATTTTTTAAAGCGATTTCTGAGTAGTGGACACCAGAACTCATTTTTGTTATCATCCGGCTGTGAAACAGAGCATGAGAAAGAAAGGCAGAAAAGGGAGAAATAAGGAGAAAGATAGGAAAATAGTGACAAATGGCAAGAGCAGAGATGACAAAGAAGTTACATGAGTGAGATAAAGATGCTGGAAGTGTAAGGTGGCGAAGAAAAGAGGCATGAGGTGTAATCAAAACAAGGCTGCCCTGGTATTCATCAACCCTGGCATTTAGCAGTGCTGTGGTAAGCTGTTAAAAAACTTTTGGTACCTTCATTATTTATTTTCTTTAACAAATTCAGTTCTGCAGAGAACCATTTTCTTCAGCAGCCCTTCGACTGCTATCCACCAATCTTGCCTTCAACTTTCTTCTCACTATCCTTCTCTTGTCAAAAATTGTCCTTAACCTCCACTCCAACCCTTCCACTTCATTCTTTCTTCGCCCTTATCCTCTCAGCACTTCCTCTCCTAATATTACTAGGTTCTCAATCTTGGCAAATATGTTTTAATTTTATATTTATTTTTCTCAGCATAGTGAATCTTTCAAGTGGACTGAAAACGCGATTTGCATTCGACAATCAGCAAAGTTTCATAAATGTGCCCAACCTAAATGGAAATGGTATAGGTGGTCCGATTGTCTCCAAGTTTCCTCCAGGATGCAGCTTAGGGTTAATTTAGCTCCTAAGTGTCTCAGGGATGGTGCAGTGTGTCAGCAGTCAGTTTAGCGCTGTACGGTTCAGTAATAGTGGATCCAGTAATGTGGTACCTGCCAGTGAACGCTGTTCCAGTGTGATCCCTTTGATATGTTTGTTCTGCTTGTATCCACGAACGGAGCATAAATGCTAGAGTGGCTGCTTGTGGAGGAAGCTTCGGTTTCAGCACTCCTGAGACTATCTTCTTTGTGCTGTCATAAGTATAACACAGCTGTTAGTAAGTTTCAAGGTCACCCGAGTACTTCACTAAGTCCTATTGAGAGGCAATGGATGTTAATTGCTGATCAGCTCAATGGTACTTATTTTAGTGCCCTCTGAAGAATGTAAGGCTGAGTTGCCACCCCAGCATTCTAACGCGTGTCTATGAGAGTCAAGATGCATTGAGTCAATCTATTAGCTTACTGAGCCACCAGTGCAAAACATAATCATTACTACCCACATAGTCTGAGCAGAGAATAATGTCTAGCTATTGAAATGACACAGAAATAATACAGTACTTTGACTGCTAATGATATTTCTCACCCGCAAAATTGGCTATAAAACAAAATCAAGCAACAGCAGGGGAGTGGCTGGCAGGGGACCAGAATGGTCACATTTTGTTGGCACTTCAAACTGGCTCCTGTTTTCTTGGTGATGCATGTCCTCAGAAAAGCTTGTTATTGCTTTGGAGGGCATGTGTTCAGGGTCATGGCTGGATCTCTGCTGGAGGTTCTATTTGGCTTGTAAACTGACCTGTGCATCAGCGCTGGCTGAATCACAGCCGGTGGTGGCAGTCGATGTGTAGTTGTTATCCTAATCTAAGTTGGGGCAGAAGGAGAAGTATCGATATTGCCTTCAGCTGTAGAGTGCTGCAGAACATTGCAGACTGAACTGGTGTCATGGTTTAAATGAGACTGTGGCCAGGCCCTGAGGCACTCCAAGTGAGCACGCTGGAGGAGCAGAATTGAGAGGTGGCACAGTTTCCCTGTGGTTTGTGGCCGCGACTCAACACTCTCTGGGACTACAGCTACTAGTGCCACTGATACTAGATTTGTTGTACCCTTTACCTACTGAGATTCATTAAGTGATCTGGAAGGCAAATAACTTTTTTTACCAAACCAAAAAAATCTGAGATGGGTAGAGGAGGCGTTGTATTAGTAGAAGTGGAATCTGATAACTGGAGAAATATGATTTGGTGTGAGGCAATTCTTATGAAAATGGTTCGGCTGGTGGAAAAGCATTTTGTGTTTTTTATCAAGGATCTGCATCCCACTACACTCACCAGGAAGTTAGCACTACTAGAGGCTATAAGACATTGTGTCAGGGGGGTTTGCAGCTTTATGCTGCTTCACTGTCAGCGTAAGTATTGACCATTGGGAGAAAGAGGTCTATCTTTTTACAGGTTGACTCTGCAAATAAATTTCAAGGAAGCTTAGGGTCAGGAACTGGATGACTTTATGTGTCTCACTACAAATGAATATTGTGGTCCGGTTCAAGTACATTAGGGTATTTTTTTAATGTATTTAAAATTGTATTTATTGGAATTTATCAATAAAGAACATACAACATCAAGGGAGCACAAACACAATTGTCCATTTGGTGTTTAAGTCACACAATTTCATTTGACAATACACAGAGTATTTATAATAATGAGCCGGAGCAAATACATCGACATAAAGCAGATTTGAATTGTCTTTACACTATGTCTGCTGATAAACTAGGAACGTTGGTCAATCTTCACCCTGTATGTAACCCTTGATCGGAATCATTAAAAGCAGACAAAGGGGAGTCATGTTGGTGAAGGAAAAAATAGGAAGGGTTCCCAGATGTCCTTAGGTCGGAGCGAAAGGGCATTCATTTCCAATAGTTTGTTAGTTGCTCTTGACAATATGTAACTTCATGCCGCTAGGCCCTGTATGTAGGCCCTGGTCTCCTCTCCAATGGGTAGCCACCCTGCATTTTGCTAGTAAGAGCATGGCAGGGAGTTGACGGTGAGAGGCAGGTATGTCCGAGATGTACCCAAGGAGTCCCACCAAGGGGGAGAAAGGTGGCATGTGTCCTGTATTCGCGTGTTATGACTGTAAATATTTTCACCCAAAATTATGTCACCTTCGGACACAGCAATGACAGATGTATACGTTGAGGGTGCTTCAATGTCCTGAATGTGCCCTAGGTTTCGGGAGTTACTTTGTCATGGCCAAAGGAACGGGGACACTTCTTAGTGGGATATGAGAGGGTGCCTAGCATGCTTCAGTTATGTTTTTCTGTTTGTTATCACTCTGCTCTAGCCTCTCTTATACAACCTTGATTGAGCCACAGTGAAGACTATGTGACCTACCTTTCTGACACATGCTCGATTAGAATTAGTTTGTAGGTGCCTAATTACTTTTCCTTCATTTTGTTGGACTTAATTTTTTGAGTTTGATTCGGAGATTTTTCTGAAATGTGCCACTGAGATCCGTGGATTTTTTTTTTACCTGACAATAAATGCATTTAATAACCCCCCCAAAAAAATATTTGGTGAATATGCCCTACAGTGGCATTTAATATGGGATGATATATAAAGCAACTGAAGATCTAATAGGGGATAGTGTGGGGTAAAATCCACCTGAGAAGGAATGTCATGGGTTTTGACACTCAAAATGTGCATATCAAGGCAATGAACTGGTGGTTTCGTTTAAAGGCTAGAGTTGCTAGCGGTGATTCAGTTTGCATGTGAAGTGTACCAAAAAGCAATCTAATAGTTTCTTGACTGACCCATCCAATTACACCTGTGTTACTAACAGTTGCTGCCACTCTGAGAAACAATGATCACAGGCAGATTTAACAGGTGCCAGGAGTAGAAAGATGCACCCATGGAGTCAGGCCTAAGAACTGTAGTATAAGAGTATCCTACTATAATGAAAAATAAACCCTGAAACTAAATGTAAGAGTCCAGTGCTTCTCTCTGTAATAGTCAGCGGTCTCCTGTGTGCTCACATGTGCCTGCCCCAGGAAAGAAAATGTGCAGGTTAACGGAATAGGGTCCTCGGGTGTTCATTGTAACTTTAGAGAAAATATGGTTTCTTTTCAGTAAAGGTGTCCATGTCAATGTCCTGCTTATTTGCACATTGCTCTGTTTTAAACAAAACGATCTTTCACCTACTTTGCCTTCTGTCTTCACTTGCCGCCTGCACCCCGATCCACCATGGGGCTCTCCCGATTATTGTGGAGGGTGCAGGCTCACAGAGGCAGACAGTCTTTCCTTGCAGCCTATATCTGCCAATGTGCTTCCCGCCGTGCAGCGGACGCGCGCAGAAGGCGCGCCAATGGCAAGCCCGTCTGCGGCCGGCCGGGCCAGGCAATATGCCCATTTCCCCCTCCGTTACTCCTCAACAGAGCTCAACTCCCTTCAGGGGAAATGGGCCATCAACCCAGAGACTAGGAGACTCTTAGACACACTTGGGATTTCGTCCCGCAAAAACACTACTTGCAGTCCCACTGCCTATCTCCCCGTCCACACGCCACCTATCAACACGAGGGACGTCCTCCCCATCACCTCTCCCCCTTGTATAAGAGCTAGTCAGGACAAACTGTCCATTTGGTATCTTAACACTCGCTCTATGGTTTTTTATCTCCTAGACTCCATCATACCAGATATTCTACTCTTATCAGAAACATGGCTAACAGCCGAATCCACCACCGACATTTTGGTCGCAACTCCGGACAACTACTATGTTCTCCAGGTCAACAGGCTTGAGTAAAAAGGGGGGGGGGTATTGTGGCCATAATTTCTCAGTCATATAATATCATCTCTCACCACATCAACAATCCCCTCGGTTGACAGCCTTCTTTTTAAGTTTGAATCTAAAGGTTCCTCATTCACCTGTGCGTTATTCTACAGGCCCCCGACCCATATGCCCAATTTCCTGCAATCTTTTGGTAATCTGATAGCTGAGCTGGCGATCAACCATGCAAGAATCTTGATTATTGGCGTTTTAACTACTGGCCACTTGACCCGCGTGACAGCCCGTGCTCGGTAGAATTCTCTGACCTGCTGAAAGGAATGAACTTCTCCCAGCACATCAAAGTACTCACCCACATTAAAGGACACACCCTGGATCAGGTCTGGACCTCCAACCTTGACATCACTGACCTACAAATCGCTCCCTGCACATGGTCTGACCACCAATTTATCTCCTTTTTCATCCCCAATAACCCAGTCTCTAAAGCCCCCTCACCAGATCCTCCTATGGTCAAGAATTGGAGCCGGGTGGATAGCACAGCTCTCTGCTCCTTCCTATCCACCTCTGTGCCTTGTTCCTCTCAGCTCACAGGCCCTTCGGTTTGGCCGCACACTCAGGCAGAAAACATCAATGCATGGCTGGCTTCGGCAAGAGACCGATTCGCTTCTCTGATAAGGCTCACAAACAAGAGGCCTCATGACGCTCAGCGCTGGTTCACCAAGGACCTTAAGGATAAGAAACTTGCATTGCGCCAAACCGAAACTAGGTGGAGACAAGACTACAGCCCCCTCAAAAAATCAATTTTTACATCAGCCCTTAAAGATTACAAAATTGCCACTCGCTTCCAAATCTGACTATTTCTCCTCGGAAATCCTGGAATCCACTAACAAAGCCAGGGTCACTGTAAAACCATACCCATCACAAACCCTCTGTGACTCCCTTAATTCCTACTTCAGCAACAAAATTATCAATATCAAAACCAGTATTGCCAAGGCCACCTCACCCCCTGGTCCCGGTCATGCTTATCATAACCCTTTCCTCTTTTCCCTCTGATTACTCAGGAGGTCTTCTTTTCCCTCCTTAAAAAGGTCCGCTCAGGCTCTCCCAGGGACAGCTGCCCTCCTCACATCGCCCGGGAGATATTTCTTGACATTCCTGAACCTCCTTTATTGCTCCTTAACAATTCCCTCACCTCGGGCATTGTTCCCAACATCTTTAAGACAGTGGAAGTTGCACCTATCCTTAAAAAAGCAGGCGCTGACCCCCTGGTACTCAGCAACTTCCGCCCAATATCGCTGCTTCCATTTTTGGGTAAAATCCTGGAGGCTTATGTTGCTAACTGCCTGAGCACATTTGTGGAACACTCCCACTATCTAGACCCTCACCAAGCAGGTTCAGGCCCGAACACTCCACTTATTGCTCCTTAACAATTCCCTCACCTCGGGCATCATTCCCAACATCTTCAAGACAGTGGAAGTTGCACCTATCCTTAAAAAAGCAGGCGCTGACCCCCTGGTACTCAGCATTTTCCGCCCAATATCGCTGCTTCCATTTTTGGGTAAAATCCTGGAAGCTTATGTTGCTAACTGCCTGAGCACATTTGTGGAACACTCCCACTATCTAGACCCTCACCAAGCAGGTTCAGGCCCGAACACTCCACTGAGTCCATTATCTTTAACATCGACTCTTCACCCTCCTCTATGGAGAACTTTCAATCAACTATGAACTTCATCAGTAACTGGATGAACCTGAACCAGTTAAAGCTTAACCCCGACAAGACGGAGCTGGTCCTTACAGGGTCCTCAGCAAATCCGGGGAATTCTAACTTCTGGCCCCACTCCTTGGGATGCCCGCCTTCCCTAGTCAGCTCGGTCAAGAGCTTAGGAGTAACCATTAGTAGAGATCTTTCCATGAAGGCCCAGATCAATTCGGTGGTTTCCGTCTACTTCTTCCACTTGCGAAGAATTCGGAAAATCTGCAGATCTCTTTCATCTGAGGCTCTTATCCAAGTTACACTGGCCCTAGTAATGTCGCGTATTGATTACGTAAACTCACTGTACGCCAGAATCCCTGCATATCAATCACGCCGGTTACAAATGGTACAGAATCAAGCCGCTAGGCTTGTCCATGGCCAGCCGAAATTCAGCCACGTGAAACCCCTGTTAAAGAGACTGCACTGGCTCCCAGTGACCCAACAAAGCCTCTTCAAACTTGGCTGCCTGATTCACAGAGCCTTGTCTTCCCACTGTCCTATTTTTATCGCTTACAAAATACAGCGCTACACTCCATCTCGCGACCGACTCTCCTCCAGCTCAAATCTTCTGACCCCTTGTCTATTCAAACGGAAAAAACTTGGTGGCTTAAGATTCTCATCCCTGGCACCACAGCTCTGGAACTCCCTCCCCCGGGGACTGCGCCAAGTCTCCTCCTACTCTCAGTTTAGGAAATCGCTCAAAACATGGCTTTTTTCCCTGGCCTATAACTAGTTCCCCGCCCCGCCACACCTGTCAATGCCTTTCCACCTAAGCGCCAAGAAACCGCTGTTGTATGTGCGCTCAATAAATAATTTTATCATCATCATCATGCATATATGATATGTGGGTGTAGTCAATAAGACATTTGTGACTTGGTCCATGTCTTGCTTTTTACATTTTCAATCAAGCTTCTTTGTGCAATGCATTTTGCTGTGCTACAAGTATAAATGCAATTGCAAAACAAGGTAAAACATGCTGTACACATTTTTTATCTTTTCTTTCAAGTGCAAAATCCTTCCCAAAATGTTTCTGTTTTAAATTCTGTCTCCCTTTCTTGATTACATTTTAATGGAACCTTGTCTTTTGTTAAAGTGCCCCTGCTGCATATTTGTGACTGAGGCCGGGAAGTGGTAAAAGTGCTTCCATTCCTTTCTCTGTACATGTAGAGTCCAATATGCTTATGGCCGTTTTGTAAGTGTAAGAGAAGAGAGCGGGCGCAGGGCTTAGAAAGGAAAGAATAAAAACAAGCCTTTGTTAAGCATTAAATATCGTCTGACAAGTCCAGTAGAATATTTTAGTTGTTGCAGACTTCGTAGCCAGCAGCCCCAAACCAGTCAGCCCTGGCAGGAGGTGGGGCTAAAGCCCTCTTAGCCCAAAGGTCTTTGCACGAAAAAGCGAAAAAGCCCAGCCCAGCTAAAAAGCTGATGACTATGGAAGCCTTAAGTCCTAGCCCTGTTCCCCACCTGACCAAGCTGTGTGAGGCTCAGTAAAAAATGTTTTCTCATTGTGCCGCATATCCCTGAGCTGACAAGTATGGGCATGTGCATAAACAGAAAAATGTCCATTGTTAAGTCCAGGTAAAAAAAAAAACAACTGCACGAAGCTGATTCTATAATGAGCCTCCCACCACCAATGAGAAAGCCAGGCTATGGCGCCAGGTTGAGAAATAAAGTCGCTTGTTGCAGCTCACAGGTGCAGCTTAGAGCCCCTATTTATATCAAAGATAAAGCCAAGCTGGAGGTGAAATCTCGCGCTACTCCTTGCGTCGCGTGGTCAATATCCTGGACCAAGAGTTGAGCTTGATAGTGGCAGCATAACACCACTGCACCCCCTGACTCTGGAAAAGGAACTATGTGCTCTCCATCACTGTCAGGGAACATTGCTTTGCTACGGACCTGAACGCTGCTCAGAGAGGGTTAACAAAATGTTTATTTCAAGCCTGCCTTCAGAGTTGAAAATAATGTGATCAGTAATGAATTTTGCGTAACATTAGGTTGTATAAATGGACAGACAAGCGCAGACAACAAGTGGCCAGGAGTCAGGGCTAATCTAATGATGTAAAAATAGAGACAGCACCAATTACACTAGGGCCCAGCCCCGAGCTGCTGCAGGGACTGCAAATGAATAGGTACAAATCAGATTACCGACTAATAGACGTGCTGCAAGGGGGGGCAGTCAATGCTAAATGTATTAGGGTCTTGTGACCTCCCGGCTCCGAACAGCACAATCCTAAATTTGACTTCCATACTTTTACCCCTTTAGAAATCAAGGCGACTCTTATTCACTTAAGAAAAGGAAACCAAGACAGTCCTGCCTGCAATTGCATGAAAACGTTGGATCTTCCGTTTTTTCAATATGTACTGCCCTCTGGCAGTGAATACATCAATATCTCCAAAAGGCAAACATTCTAGCTTCTACTATAAGATTGCTTATGCTCGGCATCAGTCCGAACCAATGAACAAGACACTAATGAAATTGGGCTAGAAAAGGAATTGTAATTCCCTCTTTAAACTTTCTTTGCCTTCCCTTATCCTCTGTGGCGAGGCTCCTGTTGTCAGTGTTTCTAATTTTGGGACTATGCATACAATCGAAGAAGGCAAAGAACTTCATTCTATGTAACATGATTTCAGCCTGAAGATAGAGAGCAGGGAGAAGAGACAGATATCAACAACAGGATTTGGCATCTTTGACATCGGTGTAACAACAAAGAAGAAATGCAACATATGCTTACAGGTTAAGTAAACCTTTTAAAAAGAGAGAGTTAAAGAACAAAATGTTAGAAATAAAAAAATATATTTATTTAGTATGGCAAAAGGTAATATAAATACAGACAATAGAAAGCAGCCCATTCCCATGGAATCCCTCGTCTCTCATTTTTAGGTCTTGACTAAAATAGCACATGGGTGGACTCTTGCAAGACCTTTTGTTACCTTACTGGGCGCTTAGAGGCGACCCATTGTTTACCAATGGTTAGCTTCACTGTCACTCTCCTTTGCTTGCTTCTTATTTGTCAGCTTCAGTAGGCTTCTTTCATCTTCATGAGCTTGTCCCTCCCCTGGAGCATGGAAGCATTACTGTGTCTATCCACTTATTTCTTTTGCAGATGCTACTTTTTATTCTCGTTTAAGCACTCTACGAAACTGCGTGTTTTTCAGCTTTCTCCCTTGTGTACTTCTCACCTCCATGTTTCTCCTGCTCACCCTCTGTTGTCCGTGTGTTTGCCCTTCCCCCTATGCTCATTTCTCCATTGTCAGTGTGCCACCCCAGCCCTTCTGGCCCACCCTCCATTCTGTGTACATGTCCACGTGTTTCTCCCAGCCCACCCTCCATTGTCTGTGTGCAGACCTGCTTCCTTCTCTCCCACATTCCCTCCCACTCTGATACAATATGGAGGAAGAGAAGGATGCAGGTGGGGGAGAGGATAGGCGAAAAAGAATGGGGAAGCACAAGACTAAAATAAATCACAAACAGTGCCATAACGTGGCTAGTGCTAATGCACTTTTTTTTTTAAACATTGCTGCGTCATAGTGCTTTATCAAATTCGTTTTAGCCATGCTACACAGCAGTCACTTTACTGTACAGCATGGCTACAATTGACTAGATCTATTGTCTTTACCCTGCTTGTTTACCTCTGTTTTCTATTTCTGAGTACGTATTGGCTTCAAAATTGGAAGTAATTTGATTTTCCATTTTGTAACATACAAATTTAAAGATTAGCTTTCTCTTATTTGTATTTACCAGTCTTTTTACTATTAATTAAATTAGTAGGATTCTGAGGCTATATCGGTGATCCTCCTAGGCCAGAAATGGACGACATATCGGAGTGAGGGGGAGGATGGGGGGAAGAGGGTATGCAGAATATCAACAGGAACATTTATGTTGCAACAAGTATTACTAATGTATGCAGTGTCGCCGACATTTATCTCAATGCATAATGACCAATGTATATGTCATGTGATTATCCAATGCCCTGATTTCTTCTTAATAAAAAGTTTTAAAAAAAATAATAATTTGTAGGATTCTGTAAATAGTGAATTTGTCTTTCCAACAGTATAGGGAATACAGCTTTGCTTAAGAGTACAAAACAAAATATCTTGGAATTAGATATGCCACAAATAGGTTGTAAAATAAACTATTATGCAAAACCAAGAGGAAATGGAGAATACGGGTTCTGTACAAGCGGACATCACTGTCTAGGAAGCCTTTAAGGCAGTAGTAAGGGGCAAGATGTTGGTGCCTAAGGCAGGAAAACAAAAGGAACGTGAAAGAGAGGGATGCGAGATGGAGGAACAATTGACAGAGTGGAAATCACAATATGTGGCTGCAGGAAAGTAGGATCTGCTTTTATGATTACCCCCAATTTTTGCCTGGTGCTATGCTGTTTCTGGCGAGCATCCTGCTAATCAGGACCCCAGTCTCTGTGCTTTCTCCCTTAAATTGGTATGGTAAGTATTTAGGTGCATCCCAGATTGACACTGGTGTACCCTTATAAATCCCTAGTATTTGGTACTGAGATGTACCCAGGGGATAGGTCCCCCATGGGCAGAAGTATGCATTTTGCCACCCATGGGGGATCACTGAAACTGTAACTACAGGCCTGCCATTGCAGCCTGTGTAAGCTGGTGTCTAGCTCCACTTACGACAGACATAGGTTACCCTATATCTAAGGTCACTGCACTTAAAACCTATAAGTCACCCCTAAAGCAGGCCTTTCAATACTGAAGGCAGGGTGCTCGGTTCTAAGTGTGAGGGAGCCACTGTATGAGCAGGACACCCATACAACCTTCGGAGTCCATTCTCCTGGGTTGTAAGTGCATCAGCCAATACGATACATAGGGTGGCCATGCGTCTTTATGCGATGATCATCTCTAAACTGGCTGTAATAAACCCTGTCATGTTTGGTATCAAACATGTTGGAATCATACCCCCAACACCGTTTGTGTGGGAGGTATGATTCCATGCAGTGTAAAGCTCCTCTGGGAGGCCCGCTGTGCTCCTGGTACCTGTCTTCTAGACCTGGACAGCACAACATGGCTGCTGCCGATCAGAGACACGATTCTGCCCTCCTGCTGCTGAGCCAAGCTTGAGCAGGGGAAGGCAGAACAATAGGTGTCCTGTCCAATCCCTCCCCTAGGAGGTAACCCTGAATTATCCCAACCCCTTTCCTTAGGGTACATAAGGCCCTACCTGTTGGTTGGTACCTAGATTCGTCGTGGGACAAGATTCATTTCAAGACACCACTTCTTCTTCAACTGTCTGGGCACTCTGGACTTCGCTGGACCTTGCTCTGGCTCTTGAGACTGCAACTGGAAGACTCCTGCTGCTCCTGGTCTCATCTTCCTGCAAGTCTGCTGCAACGTGTGTGCCCGTGCTCCATACAGAAACCTTACAAGGTCTGTGGACATCCAAGACAACCGAAGGAATCTCCCTTGAAGTGAAGGAGTCACTTCCCTGCAACTGCAGGAACAGCAACAAAGCTGAGTGGTCTACTAAACCTGGGCTCCCAAGGACTCCGAAAGGCTCAGCAACACAGGTGGAGGTTCTTCACATCGTTCGAGGCCTGCCCTGTCCTCTCACCAAGTTTGAGGGCAGTATCCCTCGACATAGCCGCATCGCACCGACTTGCCGTTGCAAAAGCTTGTTGGCTTCCTGCCTCCAAGATCTTCAGGCTCCAAGTAGACCCAACTTCAAGCATCTCCTGTGACCAAGATCTTCGTCCTCATCACATTATTTGCACTTCGGGCCTACTTCTTTGGTGAGCTGCTCGAGGTCCTCTTGCCACTGTAGTGCCTCCGGCATGTGGGTCCTCTTGAGGCTCTTCTTTGATTTCTGTGGGCTCCCATGATTGCTCAGGGTCTGCCCTGACTTCCCTGCTTGTGGAGAGTCACCAGGACCGTGCTGGTCCTGACACTGCACCTTCTTCGCTTTCCACATTGTTTGCAGTTGCCAAGGATTGCTGATGCTCCCGGCGGACACAAACCCTCAGTTCTCAACATCTGACATGGGACAGCTCATGAACGGCTCCCAGCGTTGCCTGGTCCTCACAGCTGCAGTTCCAAGGTCACGTCAACTCTACTGCAACTCCCAACATCGGTGGGTATTCGTCTTCCGTGCCTCCTGGTCACTCCTGAGTGGCATAGACTCTGTCCCCTGCAGGTACTTCTCATCTTGAATCCCCATTTGGGTTCCACTGGACACTTTCACCTTCTCCAGCAACGGCATATTCCTGAAATCCTCCATTGAGTTTGACGGCGGTTTCCGACGCAACTTCACACCTATGCACCTGGCTTCCCTGGTGTAGGTATGCTGGTTCCTAGGGTATTCACGGGTGGGGTGGCGCTCCTATCTTCTGTCTTCCTTGAAATTTCTTCCGGGTCCGCCGGTAAGGAGCCTACTTAAAATTGCAAACGCAACTTGCCCATTGACTTGTATTGAGCCAGCGGTCGTGTTCCCACTCTGCACGCGGCCTCGTGGGGTTCCTGGTTACTTACCAAGGTTGGTTCCTTGGCACTTCTATATCTTCTGGGTATAGTCTTGACTTGAGTTGTGGTTTGCATACCACTATTTTAGTATATGGTTTGGTCTCCCCCTGATGACCACTGTGTATTCGTGCTACATACCTGTTTTTATTGAAAAGTATTGTGTACAATTCACATAGATTAGTTACAGTTACCATAGCTAAACATGTAACTAAAATGTACATTTGTTTCAGGTTTGGGCTGTAAGGGCAGTAAATACTTCCTTGTTTCATTAATTTCAAGCTGTTAAACGCTCTCTCTGGTGAATGGCCCATTAATAAATGCACTGCAGGCTCCAACGAAGTCAAAGCAAGAGCCACTGAGATGCCTTTCGCATACCATATGAGACAAACCAAGGAAGGAATATGCTACTTACCAGTATGCATCTGTTCTTGGCATGTAGGGCTGCTGACATTCATATCTGTGCATAGATCGCCGCCTAGTGTTGGGTCCGGAAGATTGCACATTGTTGTCCTGGAAGAGTCTTCGAAGTATCACGAGATAGGTGGCTCCTCCCTTGGACTACAGTGCGCATGGGCATCCTCTTAATCCTCAGATTGTTTTTTGCCATTGTGGCAGAGATGGAGTATAGTACAGTAAGAGATGTCCATGCAAATAGTGAATGCTGCAAGTGCGACAGGCACCGGGGAGGTGAGTGGGCGATATGAATGTCAGCAGCCCTACATGCCAAGAACAGATGCATACTGGTAAGTAGCATATTCCGTTCGAGGCATGTGGGCTGCTGAATTCATATCTGTGCATAGCATGTATAGCAGTATCTCCCTTAGCGGTGGCTACCTGTGTCAGCTGCAGCAGTCTGGAAAAGAGTTTTGAGAACAGCCTGTCCTACAGCAGCTTGCTGTTTTGAATGTACATCTACACAATAGTGTTTTGTAAATGTATGTGGGGTTGACCATGTGGCTGCTCTACAAATTTCGCGTAAAGGAATATTTCCTAGGAAAGCCATGGATGCCCCTAGCTTACGTGTGGAATGCGCTCTAGGGGGGACTGTTAAGGTGCGTTTTGCCTTCAAATAACATATTTGGATGCACTTAACTATCCATCTGGCTATACCTGATTTTGAAATAGGGTTACCTTTGTGTTGTGGTGAGAAGGCAACAAACAATTGTTTTGTTTTCCGAAATGTTTTTGTTCTGTCTATGTAATATAGCAGAGCTCTTTTGACATCAAGGGTCTGAGTTTTATGATCTGCTCACTGGTTAAGTATCTCTTAGCGCCGGGAAACCCTTTTTGGGTAGCTGTCGCGCTTTACAAACCCAATAAATAAATAAATAAATAAATAAATAAATACATATGCAAGGCCCTTTCAGCTACTGTTTGTGGGTTCTGAAAGAACACTGGCAGTTCTATAGTTTGATTTATATGGAAATGGGATACCACCTTTGGCATGAATTTAGGGTTTGTTCTAAGAACTACTCTATTTGCATGTACTTGAATGAATGGCTCTTGAATAGGTAGGGCTTGCAGCTCACTAACTCTTCGAAGTGAAGTAATGGCAATAAGGAAAGCCACTTTCCAAGTAAGAAATTGTAGTTCGCATGAGTGCAGTGGTTCAAAGGGTGGTCCCATTAGTCTGGTTAAGACAACGTTTATATTCCAGACTGGTGAAGGTGGGTGTCTTGGAGGGATTACGCGTTTAAGTCCTTCCTTAAACGCTTTGATTGCTGGCACCCTAAATAGTGAAAGGTGTTGCCTGTTTTGCAGATATGCTGCTAACGCAGCTAGGTGTATTCTGATGGAAGAAAATGCTAAATTGCACCGTTGGAGGTGCAATAGGTAGAAAATGATGTTTTGAGTGGAAGCATCAAGTGGGTTAATGTCATTGTTATTACAGTAAATGACGAAACGTTTCCACTTTGCTGCATAGCATGCTCTGGTAGTGGGCTTCCTTGCCTCTTTGATAATATTCATGCAGTCTGGAGGCAAGTTGAGGTATCCAAATTCTAGGATTTCAGGAGCCAGATCGCTGGGTTCAGCTGTTGGGGATCTGGGTGTTGGATTCCGCCATGGTTCTGCGTGAGAAGACTGGGTGTTAGTCGCAGTCTTTGATGAGGCACTACTGACAGTTCTAGGAACGTTGTGTACCATGGTTGCCTCGCCCACGTGGGAGCAACTAGAATTAGCGTCAGAGAATGTTGGCGCATTTTGCAAGCCACCAGCGGTATTAATGGAGCTGGGGGAAAAGCGTACGCAAATTTGCCTGACCAGTTCATCCATATATCATTGCCCTGCGACTGCGGATGTGGGAATTTGGCAGCCAAGTACTGGCATTTTGCGTTTTCGCTTGTGGCAAACAGATCTATTTGCGGGTGTCCCCATTTCCGGAAGAATGGTTGGAGCACTTTGGGGTGAATTTCCCATTCGTGCATCTGTTGGCTGTGCCTGCTTAGCAGGTCGGCAACCTGGTTGTCCTTGCCTGGAAAGTGTTCTGCCATGAGAAAAATGTTCCTCTGAATGGCCCATTTCCACATTGCTTGAGCTAGGTGCGACAGCTGTGGCGAGTGTGTTCCTCCCTGTTTTTGAATGTAATACATAGCTGTCATGTTGTCCGTCCAGGTCAACACAGCTTTGTTGCGTAAGTGTGTCGCGAAAGCTTTTAGGGCTAGAAAGATGGCCATCAACTCTAGAAGGTTGATATGCATTTTCTTTTGCTGTATAGTCCAGAGTCCCTGTACTGTGTAGTGTAGGACATGGGCTCCCCATCCTAGTAGGGTTGCGTCCGCTGTTAACACTATTTGTGGGACAGGCTCTTGGAACAGTCGTCCCTTGCAAAGGTTTTGTGGATTCCACCAATGCAGAGAGTTGTATGCCCAACTGGTCACCAACACTAGGTCTACTAATTGCCCGTGAGCCTGGTTCCACTGCCTTGCTTGGCATTCTTGTAGCGGACGCATATGTAGTCTGGCGTGAGGGACTATGAAGATGCACGAGGCCATCATGCCTATTAGCTGCATAAACACTCGAGCTGGTAGTGAGTGTTGGGGTCTGAACTTTTGTATTAATGTTTGCATTCCCTGGACCCGTGCTGTGTTGGGATATGCTTTTGCTGCCAGTGTATCTATTGTTGCTCCCAGGTACTGTTGGACGTGGGAGGGTTGTAGATGTGACTTTGGGTAGTTCAGTGAGAATCCTAAACTGTGCAGTAGGTGTATGGTCTTTGACATGTGGTCGGCATATTGCTGGGCTGATGGCGCGTGTATTAGCCAGTCGTCCAGATAAGGGTACACATGGATGTGTTGCCTTCTGAGATGTGCTGCCACTGTAGCTAGACATTTGGTGAACACTCTTGGGGCTGTTGTAACCCCAAATGGTAGGACCTTGAACTGGTAGTGTTGTCCTTGAATGGTGAACCTCAAATACTTTCTGTGAGCAGGGTGTATTGGTACATGAAAGTATGCATCTTTGAGGTCTAAGGTTGCTAGGAAGTCTCCCTAGCGAAGCAATGGTAAGACTTGCTGGAGAGTGAGCATGTGAAAATGTTCTGACAAAATGTACAGGTTGAGGGGCCTGAGGTCCAATATCGGTCTGAGAGACCCGTCCTTCTTTGGAATTAGGAAGTATAGGGAGTATACTCCTGTTCCCTGATGTTGCAGTGGGACTGGTTCTATGGCCCCCTTTTGCAGCATACTGATGACCTCTTGCTGAAGTAGCGTTATATGTTCCTGTGACATAGGACGGTGCACGGGTGGTATGTTGGGTGGAGTTGAGGTGAGCTCCAGGCAATAGCCATGTTGGATAATTTGCCTGACCCACTTGTCTGTGGTGATATTTAACCAGACTGGCAGAAATTGTTGTATTCTTCCCCCGACTGGTGTTATGTGGTCTGGGGGTAGTGCCAAGAAGTCACTGCTTTGTGTTAGTGGAGGATCTATTTGCATTGCCTCCACGACCTCTTCCCTTTGTATTGTTTCCTCTATAACCACCCCTGCTGGTGTTCTTGTTATATATGGATTGTGTGTTACTCTTATAGTTGGAGGATTGCTGTGATGTCCCTCGTGCTCCTCCTCTATAATTGGAGCGACGAAAGGAGCCCCGGTGTTGCTGGGACTGAAGAGCTCCCATAGACTTTGCCGTTTCTGCATCCTTTTTCATTTTGTCCAGAATTGAATCTACTACTGGACCAAATAAAAAGTCTGGTTTGATTGGCTGATGAAGAATTGTAGATTGGACTTCATTCTTAAAGCCTGGGGGAGAGGAGCTGGCCTAATGGCTAGGGCGCTCGACCTCGGACCTGGCGATCTGGGTTCGAGTCTCGGTAACGACGCCAAAAACCTCTTGTGATTCTGGGCAAATCACTTAATCTCCCCGTGCCTAAAATGAATGTGTGTCCGTCCTCATGTAACGTAACTGGTCCTATGTAAAGTGCTCTGATACCTGATTCGGTTCGGGTCTAGTTCGCGCTATATAAAACTCTGCAAAAAAATTTACAAAACTGATATACGAAGCCATGCGTGGCGTCTTAGTAGCACGCTTGTATTAATGGATCTGGCAGCTGTGTCTGCCGCGTCTCGGGGCACATTTAATGGATGCATTGGTGATGAGCTTTCCCTCTTGTATAAGTTTATCTGCCTGCTGTTTGTAGGGATTAGGTAAGTGTTGGAGAATTTCTTCCAAACTGTCGTAGTGCACTCTATCATATCTGGCTAGCAAGGCCTGTTTATTGGCTGTTCTCCAGGAGTTTGCTGCCTGAGCCGCCACTCTCTTGCCTGATGCCTCAAAGATTTTAGACTCCTTGTCTGGAGGTGCGGCCTTACCAGTAGTCTGTGAGTTTGCACGCTTACGTGCGTTGGATACCACTAAGAAATCTAGGGGTAGCTGACCTTTGATGTATGTAGGATCTATAGGTGCAGCCCTGTATTTTTTCTCAATTCTAGGGTTTATGACCCGTGCCCTAGCAGTGTCCTTAAAAATGTCACTTGCATGTTTTAATACCCCTTTTAACATTGGGAGTGTTTTAACGTGTCTCTCAGATGTTGTCAGTGTATCAAAGAGGAAGTCTTCCTCAATAGCATCAGAGTGCATCTCTACATTGTGGTAGGTTGCTGCTCTATCTAGTAGTGAAATAAATGCTACTGTATCCTCTGTGGGTGATGGCTTAGTAGGGTATACTGCAGGGTCTGTAATGGGCAGAATCCCTTCAGTGTCTGGTTCCCCTCCTCCACCCCATGGCTGTGTGTTTGGCTCTGAAAGTGGGTTTTGTGGATAACCAAAACCTACATCTGCGTCCTGATCTTCATCAGGGTTGTAATCAGAGCGTGCCGGTGAGGTTGGGGCATAAGTAGTAGTAGGCATAGCAGGAGTGATAGGTTCAAAGAATATAGGAGAGGTCGCACAGTCTCTCTTTTTCTTTAAGGGGATCTTGGAAAGGTCTTCAGTTGGTAGAGGTCTTTTCTTTTTGGTATAAACAGTCACTTTACCAGTTTTTGGGTCAATGTAGAGTTTTGACTGGTCCTCTGTGGAGGGATCTGGGTGAAGAAGTTCCTCTTCCACAGTTTGGTTTTTGTCCCTTCGGGTCGACGCTTTTTGGGGCTTCGACCGTTTTAGGTGGTTGGATCAGTTTTTGGTGTTTTTCAACAGGTTTTGTTGGTTGAACTTCCTTGGCTGGCTTCACGACCTGTTTCGGACCGAGCGGTTTTGTCTGTTCGACAGTGTCCTTATGTTGTTTTGGAGCCTGCTGTTTTGGCTCGATGCCCTTTTTCGATTCGATGGGCTTCGGCTCGACCGATTTCCTTTCGTCCACCTTCGGTTTCGGTTTCGGTTCGACAGTAGTTTTGGGCGTAGGCCTTGTTCTGTCATCGGCCGTTTTTTTCCCTTTGTCGATGCCTGAGGCTGATATGCTCGATTCGACGTTCTTTTTGGGGGTCGATTCGACGTGCTTTTGCTTTTGTGTCGAATCGACGTGTTTTGGCTTCGAGGTTGACTGGACGGCCTTCGACTTCGAGCTCGACTCGACTGCTTTGCTCTTCGATGTCGACTCGACGGTCTTTGGTTTCGAAGGTTGCAGTGGTACTGTGGCCTTCGGTTCGATGCCTTGCGGCTTAGATACCTTCGGTTCGACGTAATTCGGTCCGAAGACTGTATTGTCGATTAGTTTCAGTTTCGATGGAACCGATGTTGTGTAAAGTGTCTCAGAGGGCTCTTTTGATATGTTCTTAGCCGGGCGGTATGGCGGGGCTGTAGAACGAGGATGTTGATCTCGGCTAAGGCCTGCTGGCGATGCCTCGACCTGAGTCTCTGATAGAGGTGTAGTGTCTATATGGGGCGTTGTACTCACGGTTCGCCCCTCGCCGTCATCGGAGTCGTCTTCAACTGCTACGATGTCCTGATCATAGTCCTCGAGATCGACTTTTAGTTCTCCCTCTTCGGGGTAATATTTGGAGTCAGGCTCCGAGTATTGTCTGTCGTCTTGATCTGATTCTTCGGCGCTCGCAAGATCTTCTTCGTCATCGAAGATGCTATCGGGCTCTGGCGCCGATCGTAGCATTTCTTGCCTCGCCGCTCGTCGATTCCGAATGGTCTTTTTTGATCGGAACTGGGCACAGGCTAGGCAACTATCTTCATTGTGATCTGGAGATAGGCATTTATTGCACACTGGATGCTTGTCTGTGTGCGGGAGCTTCGAGTTGCACTGAGGGCAGTACTTGAATGGACTTCGTTCCATGGACGTCGGTGTCGAGAAGGCCTCACGGCCCGATTCGACGACTGGAGTGCAACAAAGTTGTAAAAGTGTATCGGCACCGAGCGCTAAACAATACCGACGGATCCGAAGGCCTTTTGGCCTTTAGAAGAGTTTTTCTTGATTCCGAACTTGGAGATTAGGAAAGTACATCCGAACCCAATGGCGGAGAAAAACAATCTGAGGATGGAGAGGATGCCCATGCTCACTGTAGTCCGATGGAGGAGCCACCTATCTCGTGATACTTCGAAGACTCTTCCAGGACAACAATGTGCAATCATCCGGACCCAACACTAGGCGGCGATCTATGCACAGATATGAATTCAGCAGCCCACATGCCTCGAACATTAGTTAACACCACCTTGTGATATAGGGATGTTACAAGAGTTGCATTGAGTACCATAGATTGGTGAACACAGTTTAAGATTCTTTGACGTCTTACTGAATGGGTGAGGATATAGAATCACAGGGCGAATACACAGAAACTTTAAGGCCTCCACGTAAGTTTTAACAACATCCACTGGAAAATCCAGAGTGACACAATGCACAGGCAAGGGCATGTTACAAAAACTGGTTTGCCACCAGCACCAGAAGCATTACCAGTCCTTCTTTGTCTTATCTCAAGGCAGCCTGGTTGCTGACATGCAACACATTTGTGGTGGGGCAGGCAGACAAATTGGTCTTACTCAGTATGTAAATCGGAGGCAGAGAATGGTAATATTCATCAAAAGCCAATGAAGTGTCTTCAGGAATTATATAGGATATCCTCCAATCTACGATCCTACGAGTGTCCTAGCCAGTCATTATCCAATGGAAGGAACTGCAGAATGAATATGACCGTATCAATTTCAACTGTGGGCAAAGAAATGTCAGCATGAGTGTAGGAGAGTAGGGTCTGCTTCCTATGGTCACCCCCACTTTTTGCTGTGATTCTCTGGTTTTTCGACTTTAGTGTGGCTGTAGGCCTGCTAATCAGATCCACAGCCCAGCTGTTCTCTCTCTAAGTTGATACCATGTACTTTAGGTACATACCAGATTGGTTACTGGGTCACTCTTGTGAGCCCCTGTATAGTATATCATAGGTTCCCAGGGCATTGGTGCACCTTAAGCCTACCAGGGGCTGCAGCATGTATTGTGCCACCCCTGGTTTGTCTTCCAAACTGACACCACAGGTCTGTTCACACAGCCTGGGTAAGGTAGTGTAATCACCCCTTAATTAGATATAGTATCCCTATATCTACCTTTACATATAGACACATATACACCTATATGTCACTCCTATGGTAGGCCTCGACAATCCTGGAGGCAGAGTGCTTGGTTTTATGTGAGAGGGTGCCCTAGCATGAGCTGAGCCCTTCTGCAGCATTTGGAACCATCTCCTTATAGCTGTTCTATGATATAGCCATACCATATACTCTTAAGTGCTTTATAATCCTCGCGGTTATTGCTAACTTTGGTTTGGATTTATCAAAACATGTTGTGTAAGGTGTCAAACACTTTGGAATACTACCCCATCGCCAGTCCTGGAGGCGGGGGTAGCATTCCACCCTTCTAGAGGGAGCAGACATGTAGTTACTGCTTTACCCTGTTAAAGTTAAACAGAGCCTCAGCATCACAAAATGGATGCTGCTGCCACAGACACAAGTCTGACCTCCTGCTGCTGGACGAAACTCCGGCAGGGGAGGCCTGGACAATATGTTTCCTGTCCAGGGAGGTGCTGGCACCTCCCCCAGACAGGGGTTTTGTGTATTGGGGCAGGGAGGGCTGCATTCAGTGAATGCTTCTAGACACTGCCTGGGGCACACAAGGTGCTCCATGCACAGCCCAGTTCAAACCGGTTGCTGGGGCACACAGCCCCAGCTCTGGGGCGAAACTGGACAAAGGGAAAGGGGTGTAACCAACCCCTTCTCAGGTCCATCCATAGGAGGGACCTAGCCAGGTAGTCTAGCCCCCATCCTTAGTATAAGTATAGGATCTGTGTCCCTAGGACTTTAGATTACCCTGGACGAATCTTTGAAAGACATATCCTGGACCTTCGACGTTCCATTCTGACTGAAAGACTGACGATATCTCCCTTGTGGTCAAGGAGTGACCACCCTGTTCAAACAGGCACCAACAGCAACTTTGCCGATCTACATTTTCAAGACTCCCGCCGGATCTCGAAGAATCTGCGACACAGGAACTGGACTTCCAGACATCTCTAACCCCGACCCACATCCACAGCAAAGCTGAGACCCGTGGCGGACACCAGAGACGTGGGACCGGAACTCCTGGACATCCTGCATTTTTCAAGCTGCATGCCTTCAACGAGGTATCTCGAAGTTGTGCTTTGGGGTGCTTGAAGCCCCAGCCCCGAGCACCATTTGCACCGAAGCCCCCACACTCTGCAAGTGTTCCGTGGGCCCCGTTTTTGCATTTGAGCTCGACGCGTCTTCCCGGTTCCTAGTCCGTTGGCTAGAGAGCCCCCTGAAGACCTTTCTTTGAATTTAACTTGCTTTCCGGGTTGCTCCAGGCTTGCTCCAGCTTCCTTGAAAAGGAGAAGCGCCACAGACCTTGCCGGTTTGCAACAGAGCCAATCTCGACATCCTGCGTGGGTTGCGGTTGCCAAGGCTTGTTGGGTCCAATCCGGATACCGACACCGCAGTCATCTAGATCCATCATGGGACAGCTCGAATTCAGCGCCTGGTCATCGCCGATGCCTCTGGACCTCGCGGCTGAAGAGACAAGTTCGACTACTTCACCTGAAATCACCCGACATCGCCTGGTTCCTTCCTGGTCACTGGCTAGTGACCCAGACTCTGTCCCTTCTGCTTTCAGGTTCTTCAGTTCTTCGATCCACCCTTGGATCCACCCGGACACTTTTCCTCTGGTTGCCTGCAGCACTTCTTTGCAGCTCTCCATAGAAAACGACGACGAAACCCGACACGAAAAGACACCTATGCACCCGGCTTCCCTGGGTGAGGTAACACGAGTACTCCGGTGCTCCCGTGGATCTTGACTCTCGAAGTGTCGTAGTTTAAGAGGGTTCCATCCTAGTCCATCCGGAAGTGTCCTTAAATTGTATATTTGTAACTTTTACGAACTACATAGAAAGTCAATGGTAACCCGTGCCTGTGTTTAGACACTGCACGTGGTTCTCGTGGGCCTCCTACTTCCTAACCTTTGGTCGATTAGTGTAGCCCCAGCGATTCCAGAGGCCCTAGGCCTGCTTTCTAATTCCCTCGTGGTACTTGTACAACTTTCTTAGTAAATGGTTTGTGAGGCCCCTAGGGTATAACGTATACTGTGCAACTTATCGTATATCAACTGTGTGACTTGTATTGTATTTTGACCTCTGACCTCATAAAGAGTGCAGAGGGGTTGTGTTTAGATTAAATACATATATATTTGATATTTTTTATAAATGAAAAAGCACCGCTATAAAATTAAATGTCCAATGATTCGTTGGAGAGTATGAACTCGTTAGGCCACATTCATACAGACGCTGAATCGTAAACACTGTTGGATAGATATGTGGAATTCAATGTTCCTTTATTAGTCCATACAAACACCAGCCAACGCGTTTCGTTCCGTTACCGGAACTTCTTCAGGGCTGTAAATCATAAAAACATACAAAAAACCACCATAAGTGCCACAACAAAAAACCAACATGTATGCGTAAAACATACATAAGTGTTTAAAAAACAGTACATTTTTATACAAAAAACTGCGACCATGGGAAACCTTAATCGGTTGTTGTTAAAAATATATCCTTTGGTTAAAAAGAAGAAAATTGTTTTTCGATCTGTTTACATATCCCATATCGCATGTTATTAACTGTTTCCTTAAATTCCCATTAAAATTCATACTTTGATCATATGTATCAGCGTCCTTCATTACTGCTAGTTCATTCTGTCATTATAAAATGTGGGAACCAATTGACATATACCACAATGGTTTAAAGTGAAACATTCAAGTCCATTTGCGGGAAATGGCTACTGCTTAAGCACATGGCAATTCCTACTCAAAAGTCGCGAGAAAACAAACCAACACAAAATTCCCAGTATCATTGTAACAAAGTAACTGTCAGTCAAACTAATGACAATATACAGTCCTGTATGATTCATTAGTACATCACATTTCTTAATGAATTTTCTCAACATGTTATATCCCACTAAAAACCCTCTGGCCAAATGGTATTCATACAAAGTAAATTCACACCCACGGAAAAAGCAATATATGGCGCGATGCCCAACTCATTCCGAAACAACTTATCCTGTATACAACTAAATACAAAAGCGACTTGCACTGTATTTAGACATTTCTTTATATACATGAGAATTTTTTTTTAATTTTTCAAAGTCGTTTTTAAAAACATTTTTCTCATGTATATAAAGAAATGTCTAAATACAGTGCAAGTCGCTTTTGTATTTAGTTGTATACAGGATAAGTTGTTTCGGAATGAGTTGGGCATCGCGCCATATATTGCTTTTTCCGTGGGTGTGAATTTACTTTGTATGAATACCATTTGGCCAGAGGGTTTTTAGTGGGATATAACATGTTGAGAATATTCATTAAGAAATGTGATGTACTAATGAATCATACAGGACTGTATATTGTCATTAGTTTGACTGACAGTTACTTTGTTACAATGATACTGGGAATTTTGTGTTGGTTTGTTTTCTCGCGACTTTTGAGTAGGAATTGCCATGTGCTTAAGCAGTAGCCATTTCCCGCAAATGGACTTGAATGTTTCACTTTAAACCATTGTGTTATATGTCAATTGGTTCCCACATTTTATAATGACAGAATGAACTAGCAGTAATGAAGGACGCTGATACATATGATCAAAGTATGAATTTTAATGGGAATTTAAGGAAACAGTTAATAACATGCGATATGGGATATGTAAACAGATCGAAAAACAATTTTCTTCTTTTTAACCAAAGGATATATTTTTAACAACAACCGATTAAGGTTTCCCATGGTCGCAGTTTTTTGTATAAAAATGTACTGTTTTTTAAACACTTATGTATGTTTTACGCATACATGTTGGTTTTTTGTTGTGGCACTTATGGTGGTTTTTTGTATGTTTTTATGATTTACAGCCCTGAAGAAATTCCGGTAACGGAACGAAACGCGTTGGCTGGTGTTTGTATGGACTAATAAAGGAACATTGAATTCCACATATCTATCCAACAGTGTTTACGATTCAGCGTCTGTATGAATGTGGCCTAACGAGTTAATACTCTCCAACGAATCATTGGACATTTAATTTTATAGCGGTGCTTTTTCATTTATAAAAAATATAGACTATTTCCAACTCTTTTGGATATGCCCTTGGGGACAGGGGGCATTTGAAAACTGCACGCCAGTACTTTTGAATGCAAATTATATTGGAGATATTGGGGTTGGTGCTTGGAATAAGAGTGGTCCACTGTCTGCAGTTCTGTCATATCAACATATATATTTGATATATACCTTGTGTAGTGTCCTTTTATTTGGTACTCAAGGGATTATAATTGGTAAAACAACTTGCTTAACTCGCCTACTGAAGTCTTAGCCTGAAGACTGCTGGTTCATGCTACCACTGGGATAGCTTTCTATAGGTTGACTTTACAACCACCATCAATAAGGGTCGATTAGACTGGTGCAAGGTGCCCACTAGAACTAGTGGACATCATATGCCAGGCTAACTTCTCACAATGAGCTGAAGCTCATGTAAAACATTAATAGTATCCTAGAAGAAGATTAACCTATGTGATGTTGCTTCATACATCTTGGTTTCCATTAAGCTTTCTTTAACCATAGTATCTGATTTATTTACATTGTTTGGCGGGGCGTACTATCTAACTTTAGAAGCAGCAGACAGAACACCTGTGTTCCTTAGGGATGCTAGATTTTTATTAGCTAATCTGATATTAAGACATTGGTCAAAATTGTCACTGTGGCACGGTGGGATCTAATTTAATGTCCTATTTGCGGGTCTGTCATCTAATGCTAGAAGAGCCTATTTTCTACTGGCATAATACACGACTCGCCACAGGCCACCAGCTACTTTCACAAATGAAAGTCAAACCTAAAACTTTGAGAAGCACAGTCTTTTTAATCATTCATTGTGTACCAGAGTAACGTAGTGTATTATACCACTCAAAGTTTACGTTTTCGAAAGACATGCAGGGGAAGAGGAGGTATAGCCAAAGAGTGGTACAAGATTATTACAATTTTTTTTACCATGGTACACCAGAGTGATGCTACAGGCAAAATATCAATAAATTAACGTAAATCTATTAATGATGCCCATCATGTGATTGGTCACTATAGCTAAGATGGCAGGGCATGTTTTAGTAAATGTTCTTTGGCAACATCATCATAAAAAACAATGTCATCAGCTTGACAAACCCTATTTATGTTTTCTCCTTTTAAGCCCCCACATTTTGGAATTCAACTGGTAAAAGGTGTACATTACCCACCCTGAGAGCTCAAATAACACAATAAACTCTAAATTGCATTTTTTTAAAACGCCTCCAAATCGGCTCAATGTAATACGATGCTGTACGTTCGACACGGAGAACGGCCAGCTTTACAGTTTTACAGTTGTGAAAACTAATAAACTAAGTTAAAAAAAAAAAAACAACAAAAAAAACTCCAGATAAACAACTATTATATCACTATTAACATGTGTGCTTGACACCAAATGCTAAAGCTGGTGCTAAGAAATTTCACTTGAAGTTTGGAAGGGCTCGTCTCATCTGCTGTTGAGAAGTTATCGCGATGCTTCACCAAGAGACCTATTTGTTCTCTCATGTGTTGGCGCAAAAGTTTCCCTCCAGTCTCAGAATCAAGATGGTGATAGTAACATGAAAAATGGTCATTCTCTTATTATTGCTTTACTGTAGGAACTCAAAGACAATTCTCTACCTGTGCCCTTAGACCAGTGCTTAATATGTAAAAATATAAGCATAGGGTTCAAGTTTTTTTTCTCCATAATAGCCCGCATTAGTGCTTCCAAATAAATGCCCGGGTAGCCGAATACCGGGGCGTCCTAGTTTTGAGTTGACCTCATGCCTCTTTCCTGCAGCACTCTACACTTCACGTTTCTTTTTGGTTCTTTTTTCATCTTATCTTTATGTACCTTTTCGTCCTTTTATGCATTTCTCTCTCTAGCTCTAGGTCAAGGTCTGATGTCAAATAAGTCCTGGTACCCAAAAAACAAGGGTTGGTGCCCACGACATTCAGAACAAACTAAGTGCTGCTCCAACCCCTTCACCTCCTTCACTAGGCGCACTCCCATTCAAAAGCTGAACCAATATACCAATCTCACAAGACCACCAATATAAACTCAGACGCAAATCAAAAATTCCTTGAAATAAATGAAAATAATGAAGCGTGAACAGCTCAGACACGGTTTTGCTCTTGTCAAATGACATAAATCAATTACTGAATAAAATTGTTGTCCTCTAAAACAAGGATAAAAAGGCAAACATCTTTGGTCTGCAAAGTACATTAACGCGGTTGTCACTGTCTGCGATCCAATTCCAAGCTTCTAGAAAACTTCAAACCAACTGCTTTTATTAACTGTATTTTTATAAAAGGCACAAGCACGGATGTAAGCAATCATAATTCAGCAATATCTTTATAGTTTTAAAATCGTCAGGGTTTTCTACAGGCAACACAAAGAGACATAGTATTAGCTAAGCATGGATATTGTAATATGCTTTTATAACTTTTCATGCGGAATATTGAAATATGCTACATTCTTTGGCTAATCTAAAAGACAAATATTCTCTGCCAGTCTGCCATTATTATCTAACTGCGAGGAAAGTCTGTAGCAGTCAAACATCGACTACATTGGACTAGAATAACCAGGAAAACCAGAGTTTGCCACATTGGTAATATAATAGAAGTGTGAGCTGTAGCCGACAATCTGACTGAGAAAGAATAGGATTTTCTCAAAGTCAATATTCTTTCTGACCCATTGTCACTCCAAAATATTGAAGATACATCAAGCATTGGAAAAGCCACTTGGATTCACCTTTGGCTTTGCCATTGATTATTGTCGATGATTACCCGCAACAGGAAAAAACAAGCACTGGCATAGCCAATAGGTGTCGCTTTTGGGACCTTATAAGTGTTAAGTTATCCAGCACAATATCCTTGGTGCAAAAACATCAACTGTTGCATGGCTAAACACCTATAAGGTCCCAAAGGCGAGACCTACTGGCTATGCCAATGCTTGTTTTTAAGTGCAAGATGGGCAAATGATTCACGACACTTTCATCTTACAATCTGCACTATTTCATTTGAAACTGCGACAGAAACAAGCACAGGCCCCATACTTTAAAAAAAAAATGCGTATTTAAAAATGCGGATATACTCCTTTCTTAACATTTTACGGAGCGAGAGAACAGGGTGTGACATCCCGCCTTTGATCTTACAAAATATTTGACATAATTCGAGAACTGGCATCGAGGGAATGGTGCGGCGTTATGCAATATTGTAGTTCCATTAACCCCTTGGTAATTCCGCCGTGGGGGAGGGGGCCGCGCAGCGCCGCCATGCTAGTGACGGAACCACTCCATCACGAGCCACGGGCGCGCTGTGCTTGTGACGGAATGGTTCCGTCACGGCCCCGCCCGCTCAATAGAACGCCCGCGCAGGCGCGGAATTCCTGCAGCGCGGGCGGGGCGGCTGCACGGTGAAGGAACCACTCCGTCACCAGCACAGCGCGTCCGTGGCTCGTGACGGAGTGGCTCCGTCACGAGCACGGAAGAGGTTAAACAAAAAAAACACATGATAATGCCTGAAGGAGATAATTGCCCATAACCATGGTAATAAACAAGCATTTGCAATGCAATAGGTCTCGCATTAGGAAAGTTTGAGCTACTGGTCTTGTAAATGACAGTTTCTTTATTTATGTGTTGGTTTTGAAAATATCTAACTTAATAGCTTTGTCATTTACAATGCCAATAGTTATAACTTTCGCAAATGTGACACCTATAACCTGGGGTTGCGCTGAATGATGCTGTGGTGGTGCTGAGTGATGCTGTGGTGGTGCTGAGTGGTGCTGTGGTGGTGCTGAGTGATGCTGTGGTGGTGCTGAGTGGTGCTGTGGTGGTGCTGAGTGGTGCTGTGGTGGTGCTGAGTGGTGCTGTGGTGGTGATGAGTGGTGCTGTGGTGGTGATGAGTGGTGCTGTGGTGGTGCTGAGTGGTGCTGTGGTGGTGCTGTGGTGGTGCTGAGTGATACTGTGGTGGTGCTGAGTGGTGCTGTATTGATGCTGAGTGATGCTGTGGTGGTGCTGAGTGGTGCTGTATTGATGCTGAGTGATGCTGTGGTGGTGCTGAGTGGTGCTGTGGTGGTGCTGAGTGGTGCTGTATTGATGCTGAGTGATGCTGTGGTGGTGCTGAGTGGTGCTGTGGTGGTGCTGAGTGATAATGTGGTGGTGCTGAGTGATAATGTGGTGGTGCTGAGTGATAATGTGGCGATGCTGAGTGGTGCTGTGGTGGTGCTGAGTGGTGCTGTGGTGGTGCTGAGTGATGCTGGGGTGGCGCGGAGTGATGCTGTAGTGGTGCTGAGTGGTGCTGTGGTGGTGCTGTGGTGGTGCTGAGTGGTGCTGTGGTGGTGCTGGAGTGGCGCTGAGTGATGCTGTGGTGGTGCTGAGTGGTGCTGTGGTGGTGCTGAGTGGTGCTGTGGTGGTGCTGAGTGGTGCTGTGGTGGTGCTGAGTGATGCTGGGGTGGCGTGTACCCCTGACTCGTGCCCTGTGCTTCTTGCAGGCAATGTTTGTGGCAATATCGGGAAATCAACAGCAAAAGCCGACACACAAGACCATAAAACAGGCCCACAAACAGCCCAAAAACACACAATGACCTGTCAAGACAGACCTTCGGGCACTACCTGATTACCATATAGGCCAGTCCTACCTTGATCACAGACAGATGAAAAGCTGAATGGATCTTCTGTGATTCAAACCTGCAAACATGATGTCAAACACAAATGTCTGTTTTGTATTTATGAGTCCACAGAGCCACCAGGTTAGATTTGATTATCTTATGTTAACGTTATGTTGAGGTGGATTTAAATGTGTTAATGATGTGGGGGGGCATTCAAAATGTAAATATAAACTGAAGAAACTGTGAATTTTCATACAAGGTAAAGAATGTTTTATGTATCACTTCCCTTAACTCACATGAAAGACAATGTGGGCTACATATGATTGTATATGTGCCCGTTTTGTAACTTTTGTAGAGATCTAATTGGAACATGCAGTGCACTGGTTTGAATCCTAGCAGGGGCATTTCACCATTCTGAGAATGGCCTAATAAGCATCACGGGGTCAAGTGAAGTTGGAATCTGTTTGTATGACTCCTGCCAGTGCCCCTGTAACGCTCCCCTGTCCACTAGCTCAGCTCCCGGTCCTTCCATCTCCATACACAGTTCCTGTATTGTTGGCATTCCCTGGCACTCAGTCTTCATTCATGATACCCACCCACCAAGTGTGGTTATCAGTGCTAGAAGGTTTATGACAGTAGGTGGTATAGATTTTCACACCCGACTCCCACATTCCATTCAACATACGTGCTTTATTTTCAGACATGCCAACGGACCCGATTCACGATTTTTAAAGCAAAAAATGCTTTATTTCGGCTGCCTCTCGCCTGAAATTGCCTCTCTGTCAATTTTTTTGTGCAGATTTATATACCGCGAGCTCGACCCGAAGGTATTGGAGCGCTTTACAGGAGCACCAGTTAAGTTACACAAGGACACATTCTTTTTTTTGGGGGGGGTAGTCAATAGACGTCAATGGTGGAAATTAATTCTCCTAAATTGTGTGTTTATTTTACCTGGGAAGCATGAAATGTTGAATCAGTCTTGGCACGCTTCAAACTTCGCCCAGGTTAACATTTAAAAAGGCTTGCTCTGTTTTTTTATTTCAGCAAATACATGATTTCGCTTTAAAACAATGCAACATGTCTCATTCTTGTTTTTTCATCCTTTTTTTTCATCACACAGTTGTTCCTTTTCTATGACTTTTGCTAGTTTGTATTTATTAAAAGGCAGCATCAATTAGTGGAATAAAAGCGTGTTGCCTTTCTGTGAGTAATATTTAGAGGTCCCCTCTGAGGTTGTTATGGATAATAACTACAGCTTTCGAACCTGCGTTTTGTCTTCCCTGGACACTTAAGTAGCCGTCTATGAGATTGTTGGTAAC
Organism: Lissotriton helveticus; assembly: GCF_964261635.1. Classification (NCBI taxonomy): domain Eukaryota; kingdom Metazoa; phylum Chordata; class Amphibia; order Caudata; family Salamandridae; genus Lissotriton; species Lissotriton helveticus. Next base: position 282,673,152 of record NC_136061.1, on the reverse strand, counting down.
CGAGCAAATGAAAGGCGTTTGTGCACAGCCGTGGTAGTTGTCACAAACACACCTCTCCTCCCCCCAGCCTACCTCCCCGCCACCACACCCCACCAGACACCCTCACACCACCGTGTTGATATGCAAGTAGAGGAGAGAAGCACTGAAGTGAAGCTTTCCAAACTGGGCAAACTGGTTTTGATGGTCCCGGGGCAGTGTCAGAGTGGGTAAAAGAGGAAAAACGCCAAGAAGGGAGGGGGCCCTGGGGGTGGTAATGCAAATAATTAAACCGATTTCAGGGAAAGAAAAGGGAGAAAAACGCGAGAAAAAAGTAAACTGGTAGGGAGGGATGGGTGAATGAGAGGGGACATGCCAGAGGTGGTCTCCTGGGAGGACCACCGTGTGCTAGGTGGGGGAGGGGGAATGAAGCTGTCAAGAGGGGACAGCACTCAAAGTGAAAGAGCCCGACAGAGGACAGGACGTGTTCAGAGACAACCGAGGAACGCAGATAAAGGTCAGGATGGTGGAGAAGCGGAGAGCCCTGGGGCGAAGAAATAAAAAGAGGTGAGAGAAAGAAGTTAAACAAGAAGGTTATAACCTTTTAATCGTGTTATTTACACTTCACAATACAACTGGGTGCAATTCTCCAATGGACCTTAAAATCGGTCGGTCAGGGTGGTGATAATCCCTCACACCGGAAGTAGAGTCAAGACCGATGTGCATATGGCTGGGTAGAAACGTAGGTTGCATGATCAGCAAAACGAGCGTGGCACAAGCATTTCTGTCACTAATGCGGATTGTTTAAAATGGAGATGGTGAAAGAAATAAAGAATCGTCCGTGAAGCAGGGGGCGGGGAATTGGAACCCTTTGATGTAGCTCACGGTGGCCGTGAAAAAAAGCAATTAGGGGAGAGGAGAAGTGAGGCCAGCGCGCACTGCGCACGCTGGGGAAGCCTGTGGGAGTGCAGCTGATTGCTTTGATGTGGGGAAGTGCACGTGCTTGTCTTCACGTGAACTGTTGGAAATCCAATTCTCCCCTATCCATTCCTGCGGAATGGAATAGGCTTGACTTAAAAACACAGGCTTTTAATGGTGGTAAGAGGAAACTATAGAACAAATGCAGCCTTTAATAGCAATATTGTGGCAAGGAAAAGCAAACTATTTGTTGCCAGAAACTTATGACGTTCCTCTATACAGCCACCAGTGAAATCGTGACCTTTGAGGGATGGCCCTTGGTAGACGAAGCATGCAGAGCGACCCTAGTGGCATGCCTCAATGTTTTCCATGTTCTCACTGCAGACTTTACAATAAACCCCATGAGACCTCGAGCCGCCAGCTCACAGGAGAAAACTGCGTGAGGAAGCCAAAGCCTGGCGGAACCCTCCCCAAGGGCTGTGACCGCTGCCAGAGCGACAGGTCGAGGGGCGCGGGTGCAGGCAGCTTCAACTCCTACTACAGAAAACAAGCGGCTGTTCGTGATTAATTAATGATGCATGTCCATCGTAATGGGCGGAAGCCGTCGTCGGTAAGAGGGTGTGATCAGATGAAGGGTTTTTGGGGCCTGCAGCCAATCAACACTTCAGAATTCTGTGGCGCACTAGGATTGGTTACGGAAAGAAATAGAAAAAAAATCTATTTCTTTACTTATGTTATAATCGCTGCACCCTCGCTTTACTTTTAACATTAAAAGTGAAGCGATTATAGCAAAAGTAAAGAAATATATTTTTTTTCTATTTCTTTACTTTTGCTATAATCGCGGCACCCGCGCTTCACTTTTAATGTTAAAAGTAATGCGCGGGTGCCGTGATTATAGCAAAAGTAAAGAAATAGATGTTTTTTTCTATTTCTTTACTTTTGCTATAATCATAGCACCCGCGCTTTACTTTTAATGTGCAACGGCCTGAACATCACTTCGCTGATGTCAGGATAAACAAACAAGCATGCAAAAAGAAAAAAAAAGAAAAAATACGCGAGTGGTGCTCGTAACCGCACGCTCAAGACCAGCCAGCTTTTGGTAGGACTTTTAAAAGCCCGTTTACAAAATGTCTCGCCGAGCAGCGCATGCGCTGGCTTAGGCGAGACCTAAAAAAGTGCATGTTAGCCCAATTAGAACAGCACTGGCAAAAAAAAGCAATGATGGTTACGCACACATGCGTCATCACAAATGAGCTGCACAGATCAGGATGCAGCAGCGTTTTGTTTTCTGTTTTAATTTTATTGTTCCGAGGCAGATGATGCCCATCTCGGAGAGGTACCTTAGAGCTTTTTCTTCTTATAAAGTAGCATCTTAGCAGCTAATTGCAACTTCCAAAATGAAAATAGTAATAAAAAAGAAAGAGATGGAGGTGTGAGGCGATTCAGATTGTGCTAGGCAGTGGAGAGTAAGCGCTGATTAGTGGCAGGGGCAGCTGGGGGTGCAACAGAGAAAGAGAGGTGTATTAAACAAAATAAACTAGTGAGATGTGGAGCGGCAAGGAAAGCAATGGGAGAGCAAGACAACGAGCTTGCAGATGGCACAAAAGGAGTAGAAAGCTACAAGTTAATTATAGAGCAGTAACAGTTTGAGAAGAATAACTTGTTTTAGTACACTATCATCTGCAATGCTGTGAAAACTAATGCATGACCAAAAAATCCAAGAAACCCTATAGAGGTCCCAGGGTGGATGTCTTTTTTCATTTCAGTAGTGGGGAAAAAAAGACGATGAGCAGCCCTGAGACAAGGGAGAGTGGCTGCACAGATCCAGCAGTAGTGAGGAGTGGAAAAGTCAGATAGGGCATTAATACACTGGGGCAGATGGTGACAGGCAAAGAGAAGCGGGAAGACGAAGATGACAAGGAGTACAACCTTCTAGTTAAGTCAGTGAAGTGCTGTAGCCTCAGGAGTGGAAGAAGGCATCCACAGCAATGCACGAAGAGAAGGTTCTGGGAAGACGAGGAGACACACATACCCAGGGAAAAGCTAAGCGAGAGTGGTGAAGCACAAGGCAGGTATCATTCACCCTCTTCCCCTAAGAAAACTACCAAAAAAGTACACAAATAACTTGAAATAATGAACTCGAGGTTAAGCGTTAAAAATTATTCTCAGATGCAATTGTGGGTGAGATAAATAGACACTCTCGTTCAGAGTGTCGATTGGTCACCAGCTGCTTCCGTTAATGTATGGCTTCCTCAAGCCATATTAGAAACCTGCCTAAGCTGCTCTAAACGTGGCTAACATATCATCCTTCAGGACTCCAAAGAAGGTTTATAAATCTTGAGTGGGAGTTTATCTGGTCCCGCAGCCTTTCCTGATGCTAGCTTCTTTATAGCTCTCTCCACCTCTTCCATGGTTATAGGGGCCTCAAGTAAGTCTGCTTCATGCCCATCTAGATTGTTATCGCAAAAGCGGTAAATCAGAGTCTCCGCCAATTGAGGATCATAGAATTCTCCACTATATAATGTTTCATAGTAATCATGAAATACTTCTAAGATCCCAGCCTCAGTTTCTAATAGATTGCCCCTAGAATCAACAATTGCACTGATCCTCTGAGCAGCCTCCTTACACCTAAGCTTCTGTGCTAAGCATCGCCCACTAGACTCCCCATATTCATAATTTAGTTGTTTTTTAATCGCATATTTCTTGGCTGTCTCATTGCTCCACCTAAGATTTACTTTAGCTTTGCACTTAGCAACTTCAGTTTGAAGACTTGCAATATCAAGGCCTCCTTGTATACCCAACATAAGCTTTTCCTCTGCTTCAGTGAGAGCCCTGTATAGCTCCTTTATTGCAGTCCGCATTTGTTTTTGCTTATACAAGCCAAGGCGTAGAGCTTCCCCCCTAAAAGCAGCTTTAAAAGCATCCCAGACACACCCCGTTCCTGCGCTACCCAGATTAATTAAAAAAAAACATATGAACTACAAACTTCTCATCCAGCAATAATTTTCTATCAAAAGAAAAAACGCGGGGTTTAGATCTAATCCCATTAAGCGGTAAGGTTGCCACCAAAGGGCCATGATCTGACGTTACCCGCGGGTACACCTGTATTCCAGCACCCGCCAATAATGAACTTGGAACTAAAAAATAATCCAACCGTACAAATTTTTGGTGAGGAAAAGACTAAAAGGTGTACCCAGGCTCCTCCCCTCTCAACATGGCCCAAGCACTAACGTCCTGTAAGGACTTAGAAGCGAGGTGTAGATTTAAGTCACCGCAGATGACTAGTGGAGTGGGCCATAAGGCCAATTCTACATTGAGCCATTCTAGGATCTGAGCCTCATCGAAATTTAACCCATATATAGAACATACCGTGAATCTCTGATTTCCAATAGTACATTCAACAATAGCCCACCTTCCCTGTTTATCCGCCTTGGCCCTTCCTGTACTTTGAATATTTTTTTTTGCTAGAATAGAAACACTGAGGACCATTTTTGGACAAGCGCTTGAATTTGTTTGAGTTCTTTATGAACATGGTACTGTTTTGATTTGTATTTGAAGAGGTCTGAGGACCGATCTGGGTAAAGAAAATCTGCAGATATTTTTTGGGTATAAGTATTGACCTTGTTTGCCTTTTAAAATGCCTTGTTGCAGCTAATTGCTGTGTTTGAGCTGTTGTCAGCCAGCATCTCCGGAAGGCACCCCAAATTTTGACTTGTAAGTGAAGCATGGCATTGGCCCTATTAGGTTTAGTACACTATGTCACAAATATACGAGGGACAGTGCTGAGTTACAGTGGCCGTTGACGGGCACTTTTGACGAGCAAAAAATAAATTTCCTGCAGGAAAAATTGTTTGCGAGAAGGAGTAGGCTGTCAATGTTTGATTTCCTCAGAATGTGGCAGAAGGAGCCTAAACAGAGACGAATGAAGGCAGAGAAAGAAGTCCGGAAGGGGAGAATGCAGACATTGGCTCAAAAAGCTATAGCGCATGATAGGGAGAACATGGAAAAGGGAATAGAGTGTGCTGATAGGAAGTTCCGATTACAAGTTGATAAGTCTTATGTTGTCCGAGATGAGAACAATACTTTTGTTGAGGTATTGTGGGATGCTAGACCCCCGCCTCCGATTGCCCCACAGAGGGTATACTCCATCCATATTGCCCTGTAACCCTGTTATCACTCCCACTGTTTTCCCCTACATCACAAAATAGTGAGACACCAGTACGTGGCCATGAGGACAGGCACTTGACGAAAATCAAGGATGGGTTAGGACGGACGTTGATATGATCTGATGTGGGGAAAGCCGAGAATTAGTGGCGGCTAATCAGGCAGCTCAGTGGGCTCCTAACCCCTTTTACAGCATGGAAGATGTGTTGGGAGTGATGAAAGATTATGAGCCTTTTGTTCAGCAGCATGCCATTAAGCGCATGTCAGCTACTTTGAATTGGGCTTTGGGAGCAGTGTTTTAATGAGGCAGCGCCACAGATTATCTACGATATTAAGGATCATGTCTACATAGCAGATTTGGCCCCTGGTCAGGTGTTTGGTAATTTTGCAATGTTGGTAGCCTACGGAATAGGCTGCTTGATGAAAGCCCGAAGATGGTGTCTCAGTTTCTGATGAGGGAGGTGCACCATATGTATCACCCTGAAATACCAGAGTAACTGGACCAGCATGATGTTGTTATCAGACCATGGGTAGAGGCCTGGTTCCAAGAACAGTGGGTTCATACTCCACGGAAGAGGAGTAAGGGTTTGTCCCTTAAGACTCAGTTACCTGATCCTAGGAAAAATCCTACTGCATATTATAAGGAATTGACAGAGGCTGCTTCGTTGACGGTGATGACGCTAGGAGATATTGAGATGTTCTTTTGTTTATTGGTGCCCGTTGACATTTGGAGACAGGTGCATACATAAGACCACGTTGTGGAATTGGGTGGTACCTGGGATCAGATTAAAGCATGGGACCAGGAGAGAAAGCCTGATGAGAAGCCTAAGGCTGAGATACTAGCTTTGCCTGGGCGAATAATTAAGTACATGCACTCTCTGATCCCACCAAGAAGGGTAGATTGGGACAAGTTAACAGCATATCGTCAGAATTAAGATGAAAGTATGTCAGATTTCTTCACCCGGTTACAAGGTGTCTTTTTGGATTTTAGCGGACAGGATTTGTCAGTGAAAGGGGGTGTCCGACTGTTCGTTAATAGATTTGTTACAAACTTGCTTCCTGAGATAGCAACTCAGTTGCAGGCTTTGGAGAGCACTTGGACTACCTCCTCCCCTTCTGTAATACTGAGTATGGTGCAGTACTATGAGCACAGAGAAAATGAGGAGAAAGAGAAGGTGGAGTTGAAGACAAAAGTGTAGGGGATGTGGTGGTTCAGACAGGCAGCTTCCGCGTACTAGCCAGACTGCTACGCCTGTAGGGCTGAATCAGTGTGAGTATTGTAAAGAGGAAGGACACTGGCGTAGCGAGTGTCCAGTGTAGGTGCAGAAAGTCCCGCCCCGAGAGGACGAGGTTATTATGGACAGGGTCGTGGAGCTGGTGGACAGAACAGAGCTCAGCATCCCGCAGCCTCACAGAATAGTTCAGGTGCTAACTACTTTGATGACACTAGAGGTGGACAGTATTCTCATGTTGATTATGACATGGATGAGGTGACAGGGATGTCTCACACTCAGGATAGCCAAGGGCAGAGTGAGAGAACAGTTCAGACACCTATAGATCAGTGCGCTCCTTATGTTACTGCGGATTTACATGGCTCAGCTAAGGAATTTCTGGTAGATACAGGTGCAATTAATAGTTCCATTTCTCATTCACTGGTCTCTGGGGCACCTCTGTCTGGCCAAAATAATGTTTCGGTAGGCTTTTCTGGTGTGCAGGTTGTTAGCCCCATTTCCATACCTCTTGCACTGACTATAGGTCCTTTTACTGTGGATTTTCTGTTCTTTTGACATCCAATTGCGGAGAAAATCTGATGGGTTTAGATTTGTTAAAGAAGTTGCATGGAACAATGTTTTGTTCCCCTTAAGGTGTATACATGACAATGGGCTTTAATGTGGTTAATGCCAAACAGTGTCTGTCCAAGGATGCTCCACTGCCTGCTGAATTCAAAGACGTGCCGCCCACATTGTGGGCAATGGGTGATATGGACGTAGGACTACAGCATATTCCCCCGGTTTCCATCAAAATAATAGACAATGCCATCCTGCCCTGTATTCCTCAATACAAGATACAGCAGGCTGGGGAGCGAGCCTTGTTGCAAATTATACAGGACTTGATTAGGTCAGGGGTTGACAAGGAGACAACTGCGAATGTATGCAATAGCCCTATTCTCCCACCCTTAAGAGGCCCCCTTCGGGTTCCTCCGACGACCATCCAGATGTTTATCGTTTTGTGATTGACTTGCGCAAAGTTAACAAAATAGTGGTTTTTCAGTTTCCAGTTGCCCCTGACACTACTTCTCTTCTGACGATGATACCTTCCTCTGCTAAATACTTTTCTGTCATTGTTCTGAAAAATGCATTCTTCAGTGTTCCGATCCATCCAGAAAGTAGACATTTGTTCGGTTTTACACTGGCCGGCAGAAGCTTTAGATTATATTGTGCTCCTCAGGGCTATACTGGGAGCCCTGGTATATATAGTCAAGCTTCAAAAGTCCAATTAGATCCTCTCACACTTCCCTCGTGTAATGTGTTGCTCCAGTATGTTGACGATCTTCTAATTGCTTCTGACACTGAAAAGAGTTGCAAAGACAGCATACTCAAATTGTTATTGCATTTCGCACATCATGGACATAACATGTCCCTCTCCAAATTTCAATATTGTTAACAGGAGGTCACCTATTTTGGTCACCTACTGTTGAAGGAGGGTAGGAGATTGACTCCTGTGCGCATTGGTACCATTGTTAAAGTGCCTATCCCTCAAACTCAAAAGGATGTGCGCGATTTATTGGCATTACTTCTTACTGTCACCACTGGATCACAAACTATTCGGTACTAATCAAACCCCTGTGCATGGACCCTTGCTGTATGTACATGAGAAAGCCAGTTGTGCGCTTTCTGTCTTAACACAGGCCTTTGGAGGTAAGCAATGGCCATATGCTTATTTTTCTGCTTTCCTGGGTCCTGTCACCTGAGCCCTCCCGAGCTGTCTAAGAGCGGTCGCTGCTGTGGCTGTCTCAATAAGGCAATCGGCTGGGCTCGTACTTGACACTGACCTCACGGTCATGGTACCCCATGCTGTGGCTACCCTTTTGAATAAGACCAAGACACAGCACCTCATCAGTGCACATCTGACGGGTTATAAGCTAACTCTCTTGCCCTGCATGTCACGATCAAACGATGTGCCACTCTGAATCCAGCAACATTACTACCCCTCCCTTCCGAGAGTGAGAGTGAGAAAATTGACAATCATGATTGTATCTTCCGAACAGAGGAAGAGACAAACGGACGGGTAGACCCGACTGATTATCCTTTATCTGACCCCCAAGGGGAACTGAATGTCGATGGCTCTTGTTTCAAGTTACCAGATGGCACTACAACAGCTGTGTATGCAATAACGACACTGCATTCTGTACTTGAGACATCACAAGTTCCCTATCAGTCATCCCAAGCTGCAGAGCTTGTTGCCCTTATTCCAGCATGTGAGTTGAGTGAGGGACTGGCTGTCAACATCTAAACCCACAGCCAGTATGCCTTCGGAGTCGCCCATAATTTCGGACGGCTCTGGGCGGGGGAGGGTTTCTCACCTTAAGGTGTATACATGACAATGGGTCTTAATACAGAGTGGGAACAGGTGCCCCTGCTTTGTTCCTTTTTTGGATGCCCGGCTAACGTGGACCCAAAAGGAGGACGAAAATGATGCAGTGCTGAATGCGGCAGTGCCTCCTGAGGTCAGGTCCATTCATGAGCCCCGTTCTGTTGGCCCATCTGTCCGTGAGCCCCTGTCCATTGGCTCCTCTGAATTTGAGCCCCTCTTTGCTGAACAATCTGTGCCTTGGGTAGCTTGGTACAATTTGCGGCCCCGACGGAGGAACAGTGCACCAAAGGAGAAGTCAGATTAGTAAGACAAGGTTTTTGGTAAATTGTGGATGTGACACGCTCTCCAGTCTCACAGAGCAACTTCCAACCGAATAGCAGTATTTCCTCAGTTAAAGGGCTTGTGGTGTGGTGGTGGAACTAGTACTGTTCCTGAGAGCATGCCTTACTAGCCCTATGTCCCTTTCTCCAAGAGGCAATAACGTGTTCCCAACCAAGGAGCAGAGCCCAAGAGACTACACCATTGGAGCTAGAAAGAAGCCCCGATGTACAGAGGTTCGCACCTACTGCAGTTGTAAAACAATCTACAAATAAATTCTGCTTACTGAAACCACCTCTGGAGTGGAGTCCAGTCCATCCTCCTGTTACAAGTACTCTATCAAGGTCCGCACAGTCCTGCCAAAATCCTACTCTGCTTCACAACTCTATTTTTTTAACATAGTGGTATTTAATGTATTGAGACGTGCTGGTGAAAGTCCTAAAAGTAACTACTTCAGAAAGCAAATTTGAGCAGAATATAACAATCAAAGAAACTCACTGAAAGCAGCCCCTTGTCAGATGTACTATCCGTATAGACGTAACCAGTGGTGTAGTTTGTGGTCTTATGGAGAAATATATAAAGCATAGCCACCGGTGGAGCTAGCACTTTTCTGTGAGTAGGGGTGTAGGGATCATAATTTCAGACCCAAAACTGGAAATAAACATTCCCAGATTAATGGAGCATCGAGCAGGATCACTAATGATCCAGTTTCTAAATCGCGCAGATTATGCTTCTTTTATATCATGCATATAAAATGTTATAAAATAAATAAATATCTACACAACATCACGTTAGAGCTTACCATATCACGATTTACCACAGTGTAACACCAAACACATCAGGCAAAGTACACTATCCACGTGACAATATACAATGTCATATTACACTAGACACTACCCAAGTTCTTCTGACAATCTATACGCCTAACAAACACTAATAAAAACCTGACAAAATAATACAACATAACCCACCAAATCACATAACTTGCTACAGCACACAGAACCAAATCACCATTCAGAGCAAGGTTTTTTCATTAAGAATATTTTTTTTATATAGAGTATGTCAGGGAAGTTAAAACAACGATGTGCAGAAAAAACAGAAGGTCCTAGCACCTTCTGGGGTCAAGATATGATCCCCAGCACGTGCTAAAGTTTTCCGTTAAGGCAATATACTAAAAATGAAGTGGGGCTGAAATGACTAATTCAGCATATGAGTAACAACTGTGGGGACCTCTTTTGTAAACTTTGTGAACTCACAGGTGGTTATTACAGTGTCTGTATAAAATCTGCCTGCCAAAACCCACGAGCCAAACTGAAAAGGTTATCCCAACAGGAATCAAGACAAAGTTTTAACCAGTCAATGGAATAATTTACAAAACTCATGCCCAATTACTAAAGCAACCGGGAGTCCACCAGTTGGTATCCTAATCGAAATACTGTTTAAGAAGTGTTCAGCTACAGGATATAACTAGCCACACAGTCTCAAGTCAACATATTATGATCTATGATGCTGGAATGTAATTGACACCCCCACACTACCCAAGTATGTCCCCTGGGGGCACCAAACTACAGAGACCTGTAGTCTGAAACTTGCTTATTACTGTCAATATTTTCAGTGTGGCCCCCATTGGAATAAAGCCACCAACAGGGGCCTTCGGCTCAAAGGTAGGAACTGAGAAACTGGAATCTAAGGTTATGTTCTAAACTGAATGTAGAATACCAACATCTCTGACAACAAGTGTCAGAAACAAGATTCTACTGATTCAGAATCAGGACAACTGATCAATTGGACACTAACCCAAGGCCTGCAGTGAAGAGGAAATGCCTCTCTCTTCCTTTGGGGGAGTGGGATTTGATACATACTGGCTCCCATATGTTCTGGGAAGTATCAGATGAGTCATGGTACTGCATGCTCAGTACATCAGCACATCTGTATGGGTTTGCCTCGGCCCTCGAAGCCAAGTTACACAGATGCCTCTTGAGATGAATCTGTCTAACTGGGCTGCAAGGTCCTCGTGGCTGCTGGATAGCTCGCTGTCTCAAGAGGAGATGACAGCCACAAAGAATACTGTGAACTGTGCCTTAATGATTTTACTCATAGTCATGGGTCTGCTGAAAGTTGAAACCTGTGTGGGTAAAAGGCAAATTAGGACAACTTTCTCAGTCAGATGATAACATTTGATTCCACGATATAGCACTTCTAGATCTTGCATTCAAGGACTACTCCTAGACAGAAGACTCTCTGTGTTCTGCTTCTGTTCCTCATCTTCATTCTCTGTTTCCACCTCAAATACCTTGCGCCGCCAATCCACATGGAGTTGCTGAGATCCTTTCCTGGGCATCCATTTGTGCTTCAGATCTCGAGCCTTGTAGGATATATCTTAACTTGCACATTTTCTTTATGGTTGTGGCGAACAGGTCTGAGCCGATAACCAAATCAATCATTTATGACAAAAAATCACAAAAAAATAGAATGAAAAATTGAGACACAAACTCCTGGAAAAGAATTGTATTTGTTTAGTGGCTATTTGATACAAAGAAAAGCTCACATCTCTATGATTTGCCACCAAATAGAGAAACTGGTTGAATAGACTATGTCCCACAGTCCAGCCCAGTCCACATAGGTAAACATGTTTCCCTAAGCATTCCTTGGCTTAATGTTGGTACCTAGATCTGGGCAGCAAGTGAATCCCATGGAAAATGAATGAGGTACTACATGTAAAAGCACAACCAAACAAAAAACAAGCTGAGACTTAAAGATTGTAAAAACCACGCCAAGTTTAAGTAAAAAGAAGGCAATTAATAAACATAAAATGAATAACCATGAGAAAGGAAAAGTATTCAACTGGGAATTTATGTAGGAAAATAATACATCGAAAATTATGAGAAACGTAAATATATCAAAGCTATTTCATCATGACTTTGAAAAAGGTTAACTGGGGCCCTAATCTTTTCTTTGACTTCCAGGCATTTGTAGTCTTATATACGTTGGGTGTAGTAGGGACTGATGAAGGATTTTACCTTTGTACTGAGAAAGAGAGAGAGAAAAAATGTTGCAAAATACTCACATAAAGGATCCATCAGAAGTGGGCCCTAAAGTGATCAGTTATACCTTAAAAGGAAACTTGGTCAAAATGCTCATCTGAGACACGCTCAGAAAGTAGGCGTACCTACATGTGCAAGACTTAGAAGTATTATAAGAACTTGAATTACTTGAAAAGGTCGAGCCACACGGTAAAGGACTGCAGAGGAAGCCTCATGTTTGAAAATGGAGGTTGGGATCTTCAATTGGAAATGGGTGCATTCCAAAACCCAAATGTTGATGCAGTTTTTTGCTATTGTTTTTGTGCCTCAAGATTTATATAGTTAGTACTACCCTCTAGGTTCAGGACCTTGTAAGATATACAGTCAGTTCACTGAAGCAGGCTCCTTTAGTTGGCAAACTTTCTAACAGATGCAGGTCCAAATATCCATGTTAACTAGCTCAGAGCCAATCTTCTCACAGCAGGCAGAAAGAGACATCTTGTTCTTCTGTGGTTTCGAACATGTTCTGAAGAGCCAGTGAGAAAGCAACGTTTTTGAAAGGGGGGATTGCCATGCTATTAGTGGTTGACACTAAATCAATCTCTAAAAGATCGCCATAGACCTCACTCTCATGTTTGCTCACTCTGATGTAGTTCCTGTGGCCTAGTGGTGCCTGCATTTTCCCACTGACCTTTGTGAGGTAAAATTAAAAGTGTCCAGAGTCATCTTTGGGTTAAAGAAGCTCTCTTTTGCTAGCACAATCTAGGGATGTCTGGCGAGCAGTAGAGACCGTTGTAACTGATGCATCTTTACCTTCAAAGGAGCCAAGTGTGAACAAGTTCATCTAGACACAAATACCTTGACAGTATGCAAAACTCTATACCTTTTCCTGGCCATTGTGTGTGTTCCTTTTAAAGCCCATGCTTGCCTGTCTTCGACAATGACATTCAGAGGTGTAAGTAAATACTAGGTCTCAAGCGAAAAGCAGTCAAGAGGTGTGGAAGGTGAGAGATACAGAACAGAACTGCATTAAGAGTCTCATTTAGAGTTTGGAGGGTATTGAAAATCCTTCAATTTATGGAGGAATCCCTAATAAAGAAGCATAACCCATCATCAAAATTTCTTCCAAAACACTGTCCCTGTGGTGGAAAAATTGCAGCCTTATCCCCTCAGTTTCTACTCTCTCACTGAATTTATGCACTGAATAAGTGACAGCTTTGGCTATACGCCTACTCGCCTTCAGATAACTTTTAACTTAATTAATCAATTGGATCTCAGATTTTGTAAATGAAATCATATGCTAAATGTACACCAGCCTCAAATCATGCAGTCTGTTATCAGATGTGAACTATTTTAGTTTCACAGTTTTTGAGACAAGGGATATTGTATGACAGATACATCTGCAGTGACTTAGAGCCTCATTTAGAGTTTGGTGGGAACGAAATATCCTCCAATAGCCAGAAGAAACTGTAAACACCAAGTAGAGCCCACCCCAGGTATACAGTAATATATCAGGCTTACTGGGGACTTTGGATGCCCTGTGCCCTATGCCATCGAAGTGCTTTTGAATTATTCAGCATCCTAGAAAAAGGATACAGGCGCTCACATTCATGGTCTACAGGCGCACCACATCAATTGTTTTGGCAAGGCTACAAATGTTAGGTTATTTGTACGATATAAGTGTTTGGGCTTCCTAAACCTTGGGATCTTCATGATAGTTTTAATGTGAGGAGCCTTTTACTTAGTATAATGCTAATGAGCTTCATGATGCATGTCGGACTATAAAATACTATAGCATGTTATAACAATAATTAAGCATATGTGTAAGGTACTAGATCTACAGCAAAAACTGTATCCGTGTAATAATGTAAGATTTATAACATCTGCTTCGAATCTAATCTAGGAAAGTAAGGTTGGAAAAGAAAAATTCCATCTTAAATGAAAATGCTGGTGTCTCCGACATCGAAAAGCTAGTCACGAGAATTACAGGGCAGCAACATTCAAATAAACACACAACTTCTTTTCAATACATAACCGGATGTCAACTGGGTGAATTACTCTGAATTAAAGATCACATGCCCGGCACTATATTTAAGACAAATATAATGACAAATAGTGCATGCAATATGAAAAGTCATGTTAAGCTGTGTTATGGGAACTAGTCACAGGAAGTAGGTACTTATGGGAAGGGAGAATATATTTAAAATTCAATTAGACTTGCTTTCCCTGTGGTTGCACAAGTCTGATCTTTCTTTTGATATGTGTATTCTATGAAATACATCTAACCTGAAAGTAATAATTTAGAGTGAAATCAAAATTGGAAGACGGATGATTGGAGGGTTACATAAAAAAATTATATATATATATTCCAAATGAACTAAAATATATTTATATTTGTACGTTATATGTAAATAATACACAACACACACACAGACACACACACAGATGTGTAGAGTCTAGTGTGCGATTCATTACCGTTGTTAAGTGTGGAGAGGGGAGTGTGGAGAAGGGCTGTGGCCCATGAGAGGCAAAGCCTTGGCTCGAATGAGGCTTAACGACACCGCTCTTCTCCTTAAACAATGGATATAAATAGAATATTAGACTGTACAGCTGGATACATGATTTACGCCATGCTGCGTATTTGTTTAAAAAGGCATTTGACCAAAACCCGGATACAACGGGTAAAATTGGAGCAGTGAGGTGAAATCATACCGAAAAGGCCTTGTGACTATTACCATTACAAGCCTTGGAAAAGCTCAGGGACGGAGTGAGCAGGTCCGATGATGTGATCGTTTGAGACTACACTGGTTGTTACACCATATCTGAGGTTTAACGTGTTGACGTTCTGGATCAGTGGCCATTTCTAACACAGTTCTTTCTTGATTTATGCGAGTGGCCGCCCAGGGTCAGCGTGAGGACTGCAACACTCTTTGGAAGAACTTTTTGCACTGAGTTCAACCTCTTGAGGTTTTCGGTATCTGCAGTGCCTCGGCAGTGAGATACAGCTCAGAGATCTTACCCTGTACCACGTCAGGTGTGAATAATATTTCCATGTTGTTTGTTTTCTCTTGCCTTATTAGAGGTGTTGATTTTTCTACTTAAGCCCGGGACTCAAAGGCCCCGGAATGCAAAGAAACATTTATATTTAGAGCGCCTCGTTACATGTCTGTTTACATTTTTAACAAGGATAAAATGGCCTTTGTCGCATCAAGTCAGCGCTCTGCTACTAGACAACAAATCTTTTGACATATTTCGTGCTCTTTTTTTGCCACTCTGAGGGCGCTGTCCAATTCACACAATGATGTGCAATCTGTGAAAATCGATGTTGATGCACCCGGATTAACCAGGGAAGTTCGTGACTGTAAATTAAATTATAGAACTAGATTTATATAGTACCTCATACTGGGGAAATCTATTTGTAAATCCTTTTAAGAGGATCACTGTGGACCCATTTAGACTGAGGGGCTCAGGCGCCAATGAATACAAAAATGTGTTCTGGCCACTGTCACTGGTATTGTTTAATACAGGAGTTAAATGTCTGAGATCACATATTGTGTGGTGTAAGGGGACCAGTAATAGATGCTCCTTTAGCTACAAATCCAGTGATGAAAAAAGACCACTAGCCTTCAAATCACTGCTTATCACAAAATGCCAGCCACCTCTACACAATGCTTCTTTTAAAAACTCCCCTCTAAGGACTCAATGAAAGGTCCGATTACTCACCAGTAATCATCTTTATGCCATGCACTAATAGTCTTGATTTATGACTGATGACTGTTCTTGGCTAATGAGATGAGTCCAGAGCCAGGAGACAGCCAACCACTCATAATCCCTTTAAATGGCCACAATATTTTAAGACCTTCGCTCCGATTTCACACAAGTATATTTTCGCCCATTCAATATGCCAGCAGTAATATAAACAGTTGACGGCCCTGACCACCTGCAGATGAGGAGGATGGGGGAATAAACAGGCTGAGGATGAGCACGGTTAGGACATGTTAAATTCTTTCGGAGTTCCCCAGTAAATCTCAAACCAGATGTTGATAGTGTTTGCACCTGCAAGAACTGGTTTCGGGGCCCCACGGTAAACAGGGATTATTGGCCTTCACTTTGCCAATTAAAGACATATATCACTGGGATTCTGTGGTCATGTCAGTACTAAACCAAAAACTGAACAGCAAGGCCCTCCCTCCCACCCCTTTAAAACCTGATTGATCCTCAAGGTAGCAAGGACGAAAAACCCAAGATTTAGGGTGATGGTATAGGCTAAATACTCACAACTCAGCACAATGCATTAACAATATGTACATCGATGTACAGCCAGTATTTTGCCTTGAAAAGAAAAAGTACTCTACCCACAGCTAATGAGAAAAACAGCAATGGACATGGAAAACCAACAAGAAATGAGTTAAAAGGCTGTTCACAATACGCTATTTCAGACTACTGACTTTGACAGAGGGGTTGTCACTAGTAATAATTATTTTCCTTTGGACTTTCACAACTGGTTGGCCTAAAATGAGGCCATCTCCTACCATTTTTATAACTTGTATCCCCAAGAGAGTTAGCTGCCTTCGGGATGCTTCCTTGAGCATTTCGTTTTGTTTTCAAAATAGAATTTGCCTTTGAGCAGCAGAGTCTTTGCTGAAGCTCGTCCTGAGGTTTGCAAGCCTCGCCAGGGGTTCCCATCCGCTGAGTGCACATTCATTCATCAGAAAAGCAGCAAATACACTGTGGGCAGTCATGTTCGATGACAGGCGATGATGCGCTGGGGGGAGAAGGCATTTTCTTGTCACTACCACCCCTGCTGGTACGCTAGGGCTGTGCCACCGCTCTCTAATGACTCTGGTGCCATTTCCTTCACCCAGAGTTCCTAGCCAAACAAAATGAAGAATCTATCCTGGCACAAGATGATCTCAGTCTAGTAGGAGACTTTAACGGAGAATAAGAGATGGCTGCTGTAGCCTGTGCACCAGGATTCTCTGGCCCAGCAGTGAAGTGAGACAAGCTGTGAAGCACACAGTATGCATTGAGACCACTGGGCATTGTGGAAGAATTTAATGCAGCACAACTACAAAAGGGCTTAGAACTTTTGACTGTGCAACCGCAATTCTGTTTTTACGAAGCTACACTCATATGGAATAAATCTGCAATCACTGGAAACTTTTTGATGTGGCTTGCAGGATTTTGGAGACTAGGTCATGCTGGCAATCCCACTGAAAAAAACCGTGCCAGGGAGGACGGCCAATCAGACTCACTCAGGATTTTCAGGGACAGTGGAGACACACTCCACAGTTCCATGTAGGGCTGATCCTCCCCCAGTACTTTTCATTATTAGTGTAGAGTTGGTTCTCAAAATCCTCTTCACAGCTTTCTCAGACAGCAGGTCACTGGAATTGGTTCTTCTCTTCAGGACAGCCAGTCCCCCTGCAGGGAGACGTCACTCAATCACATGAACCTATTTCACAGTAGAAAAAAGAGCCACTTCTAGCACAGTTCAGGATCAGGATCCCAAACTCTGTCGTAGACTTGGCAAGGAGGCTAGCAGTTTCAACTCCTGCCCTAGAGGACAACAGAACACTCAGGCACACTGCTTTGGGCTTCACGCAATGGCAAACACTATCCTGGCACACTGATCAGGGATTACTTCCCGTATTAACCAGACCTGTCACAAGCACCAACCACTCCATGGTCAATTCCACAATCAACATCCATCAGCGCAGAAGAGCAACCGCAGCATGCCCAGCACGCCGGCAGTGGAACAATCCTGCATTAGAAGATTGGATATCTGCCCTTCACGAAAACAAACTGGTACCTACAGACTTCCTGTTTGCAACATAGAAAATTTCAAAAAGCGGATCACCAACTGCACCGATAAGCTGCCCACGAAGATACTAAGACACTTAGTAAATACCTGAACGCAAGCCAGTTGGTACATGGAAGGCCTCAGAGTGACCACGCGACACTACAAACAACTGAAACGGAAATGGAGAAACCGCAAAGGAGAAGTAGAAAAAGATGCTTTCAAAGCCATCCAGAGAAGGTACCACCAGCTAACCAAGAAACTAAGAGGAAGGCCCTAGCTGAAATAGTAAACACCAGTTACAACAGCTGGAAAGACATTTTCGCAATCATCAAGGATTTCATCACACCCACAGCTACCACCTGCAACATTGGCCCAACCCAAGATCCGTGCCATCACCTTTAAAACTTTGTTTGTATCGAGATCACTTCCATCTATAGCAACTTCACCCTGCAGTTCTTTAGCATTGCAACTTTTCCGAAATCATGGAAACATGCATCCCTCAAGGCCCACCTAAAGAATCCCTTGACCCACCTGATTAAACTAGCCAATTACTGACATATTTCCCTTCCCCTGCCAGCATCTTGGAAAAGCTATCAACAAGCACTTCTCCAACCACCTTACTAGCTTCTCGACACATCACAATCAGGATGTAGAACCAATCACAACACAGAAACCACCCTCATAGCATCAGATGACATCCGGATGATTCTCGACAGGGGAAAACCTCAGCCCTCATCCTCCTCGACCTATCAGCAACCTTTGACATAGTCTCCCATCCCATTCTGATCCAACAACTTCACAAAGCAGGCATCCAGGAGCACACCCTCGAGAGGATCTTCTCCTTCCTCACTGAAATAACCCAAACCTTCAACATGCACCCCCACCCCACTCCTCTGACGCACTGGAACTCATCTGCAGGGTCCCACAGAGCTCCTTGCTCAACCCGAGACTCTTCAACATCTACATGACTCCACTGGCCGACATCATACACTTTTGCAAGAGGAACATCCTAACATACTCCGATGAGACACACCTGATATTTTCCCACTCAGACAATAAAAGCAACACCAGGAACAGGTTAATCACATGCATGTTCTTCTTTTTTTCATATATATATATATATATATATATATATATATATATATATATATATATATATATATATATATATATATATATAGGACAAACTTGACTCGAAGGTATCAGATCACTTTACACATGTGCACCAGCTGCGTCACACAAGGACACATTTGTTTTAGTTAGGCTCGGGGAGATTAAGTGATTTGCCCAGATTCACAGGATGTTGAGCGCCATTGCAGAGACTCGAACCCGGTTCCCCAGACTTGAAATCGACCGCCATAGCCGTTAGGCAACATCCTCTCCCCAATGTCCGTAGTGGCCACCTGGATGAAATCCATCTACCTCAAACTCAACTCGGACTAGACCAAAGTGGTGGTCTTCGGAAAAATGCCAAGCCATGTTCTCCATTTGGTGGTCCCACAGACCTTGCCCAACCCCCATGCCGAGCTCGCAAGCGAGAAGTCTTGGCCTCATCATAGAAAACATACTGGACATAGCTGCCCAAGTCAACTCAGTAACCTCATCCTGCTTGCTTTAACACACAAGAATGCTGAAAAAAACCTTTAAAGGGCTACCGGAAAAAAACACAGGAAAACGATCACCCAAACTCTCATCACCAGCAGGAAAGACTATGGCAAAAGCCTATGTTCAAGGATAACCAATCAGCTCACAAGAATACTGCAGATCAATCAAAATGCAGCAGTTAAACTAGTCCTCAACCTCCCAAGCTGATCACACATCAGATCACACATTAGGGAACTGCACTGGCTCCTGATATACAAGCGCACACAGTCCATAATATACGTATATTTGTGCATATATATGTAAATACATACTATATATACAGAAACGTTATGGCGACATTGAGAAATAAATAATTAATTGCACTAACTATTTGGTCCGTGTCTGTTGTTGGAGAGAAGATTCTCGTTGGAAAACACGGAAATCAGTGATTGATTTATATATATATATATACACACACACACACACACACACACACACACAAATATATACCTATATAGACACAAACACAGATGTGTAGAGTGTTGGGTGCGATTTCCTCACCTACAACTACAAAGCACTCCATAACACAGGCCCTGCCTACCTGAATAGCTACATTCCTTTGGTTTCGTATTTATTTGATAGTTTTTTTTAAATGAGATAACTGTACGCATGTTTGATGTTGATGTATTGTACATTTATGGTCTTCTGGTCGAAATAAAGTAACATGAATGAATAAGCTACATTAATTTCCACCAACCTACCAGCCACTTTAGCTCTGCTGGACTCTCGCTAGCACACGCCACATACACAAATGCATAGCAAGGAGTCGCACCTTCTCATACCTGCCCCTAAAGCCTGGAATGATCTCCCACAACACATCAGAGTCTCATCCACTCTTCTTGACTTCCGCAAGAAGCTGAATACCTGGCTCCTTGAGTAAACCCTCCATGGCGGGCCACACACACCAGCTACAAAGGACCTGGATACCTTCATGGAACGCTATAAAAACTCAGATAACATAACTTAACATTTGTACTCAATATTAATCCCTGGCTGGCACAACCCTATGTGGATTCCGGAACTCCAATCACTTTTGGGATACCTCGGTTTTTGGGCTATTGTGTAGTTTCTACAGTCTGTCCCAGTCTTTTGTATTGCAGAATAAGAAGGAAAGGACGGGAACTGAATGTGCCCTTACTGGAGATGGGACCAAAGGCCCAAAAGAGGGAGGCAGTCCCACCCAGTCCCTACACAAATCTGTCTACAGTTACACTTTCGGGGAGAAGAAAGTGGAAGATTTCAAGGCTGTCTTTGCACTTCAAAGGGAGGTCACCCCTGAACCCTCCAGCTACTGGGGACTAGCTCACTTAATAGTTAAGCATGAAAAATCTATCCAGGCCTTTGCTCAATCAACAATGCATCTGAGCAGGGTCAATTTTAGTCTCCATTTTGCGGCTATCCTCCCACAGGAGTTCAGAGATGGTCTCCTGTCCCCAGACAATGAAGCACAACACAATGACCCAACATCTACACTGCCTCCTCCGCACAAAGTAAACATGTACTTCTATCTTGTAGGTCGTACAGAATCAGCCTCACTTTAGCTATAGCCCACACTCAGTAGACAGCCTGCAAGTCCACCAAAGGGAAAGCACCTCACAAACAGCTGGCTACCAAGGCTGCCCGCAAGATCGCTCCTGCCACTGGTGGAGACAAGAAGCCAGCTCAGGATCGTGGCTTTCCACAAGATCCGCCCTACTTCTCACCAATGTATAGCATTGATCGATAAGAGGACTCTGAATGGGGAATCCTTTGAACAAAAGAGGAAAAAAAGTCTCTCTCTCTTGAAGGAAACCAATAAGAAGGGCCTGTTCCTCTGTTATAAATATTTGGCGACACTAGTGCCAGTTCCCTTTTAGCCTGGGAGGACAGAAAACACTCCATAAAAGAGGGGGTGCACTTTGTGTGCCCCTGCTGA
Organism: Lissotriton helveticus; assembly: GCF_964261635.1. Taxonomy (NCBI): domain Eukaryota; kingdom Metazoa; phylum Chordata; class Amphibia; order Caudata; family Salamandridae; genus Lissotriton; species Lissotriton helveticus. The sequence continues at coordinate 282,651,797 of NC_136061.1, read as the reverse complement.
TTTCAGGACCACCCTCAGAATTTCAATTTATTTCACAGCAGGCTCTCATTGAACAAGCACGATTGTTAGGTTCACAGAGATGAAAACTCAAAATCCTGAAAACATATACTGTGACACTTCTAGCAGTCCAACAAATACCAATACCCATGGAGGGAACATTTTGATCCCAGCAGTACTCGATTTAACATTACGAGGTGAGTGAAATTTGTAAAATTCAACCTTATACCCAGTGTTTCTCCACCCTGCACATGCCTCCACATACCTCCTGGTCAGAAAGCACAAAAGCATGCTGCTTTGCCACACATTTATAGTGAACCCACGCATTATCCCCATTCCTTCCTATAGAGATCACAATCAGAAGGAAAACCCCTAAAGGACTAAACGTAAACTATGATATCGGTACCCAGTGAGGTTTTACCATCCCATAATTCCGAGTAAACCAGAATATGGAGCTCAGTGATAAGATTATTAAGTAATCACAGCTTTTAGGTTTAGGTTTTTATTAGAAACTCAGCCGTTCACTAATTTGTACTTTCAAGTGCTAAGCTTGGTAGAACAAAGAGTGGCTAATGGCCAGATCAAAGCAAACAATAGACGGAAAACAAAGAAAAGAAGGGCTCACTTGGTGACCGGTCAATTTAAAAACCGCCTGAAAATTAGAAAATTAAAGAAAAAGAAATATTTAAAAAACACAAACTGGCTATGGAGGTCAACCAGCTTTGCATGAAAGCAGAGCCTGGTTACCTTTGGGGTTCTTGGCAATCAATGTGATTTCAAGGTACTTAGTGTCATCTCACTCACATGGCACCAAAGAGATAACAGAGTGCACAAGAAGTGAAAGTGCCAGAGGGTAGAATGGGGGTCTAAGTGAGAGGTGGGAAGCAGATGTCCAGGGGAACTAGATACGGATCTAATCCATCTTGATGCATACTGCAGGCATCTCTTGGGCAATACAGGTCCTCCCTTAGAACACCCTCCTGCCTCCCCTTCTGCTCATCAAACACTCATTAAAATAAACAAGTCCTCACAATGCAGCAACAGCTTTGAGCATATCAAAGTGTGATACCAAACACCCAATAAAGATTATGAGCCCCGAACAAAAGCTGTATGAAGGTACTGGAGGATGCACAGGTATCTTTTAGATTTCAGAGAGGATGGCATCTTGAAGCTTCATTCAGAAGGTCACCAATGCCACTTGTAATGTAACTTAGGGCAATTCCTTAACTACTGATTTATGGGTTGCGTTAATAACCAATCACATTCAATGCTGTGGATTTTTTCTAACCATTCCAAAAGCCTTGCAAAGTGAATAATAGACTAATAACCTTCCCTTAAGTCAAGCAGATACACTCTGTAAAGGGAGGTGGAAGGACAAATCCCTGATGCCATGAAACAATATACATGCAGTAAGGTCTGGAAAGGAAAAACTTAAGACAGCACAATACACCATAGTTCTTTTATATGCCAAGCTTGACATGATATCCTGCCGCCATGCTAACCCAGGGTGTGCATAGAGGTGTAGGCCTGTCCCAGACAATATGAGGTCCAAAACTTTCCTGCAACATAGAGGAGCGCACCAAGCTTACCCTCATGGTAGACAGTGGATTACTGTCCCTGTCCTGAGTGTTTACATAAAGTGGTGGTAGCAGCACACAGTGTTTTGTTTTGTGGAGAAGTGTGGCTCACTGGTTAGAGGAGGCAGACCTGGAAGCAGAGGTCAGCCCGGGACCAGGGTTCAATTCCCGGCTCGGCGGGGTCTTGAGTCCTAAAATGTCCATGGACTCGACAATTCTCGCTCCGGTGCCTACTCGATTCACGGGTTCACACTCTGCGACTCTGGGCAATAGCTTGCTTAATCTCCACAACGGCCCCTCGCGGCGGGATGCCTGGCTTTCACCTTGTGGATACCCTGCCGGGGTTATCTCACAGGGGAACACCAGGACGGGTTCCCTAAGCAAGCGCTTAGAAACCGCTCGGTGATTTGCGCTATATAAATTCCTGTACATTTACATTTGTTAATCTGTGATATGACCAGACCTTTTTCTCTATGTCAGAGAATACATAGCCTACTGACCCCTGTTGTGTAATATTCTGCTGTTATTAGAGACCCAGAACCTTGCCTGGACAACCTGTGTGCATGCTGATCAGTGTACATGCACAATGAGCCTTTAATACATGAATGGTAGCAGGACACTGTGTGTGTTTGTGTCCAAGTGCTGAGGACAGTTGGATCCATTTTGAAAGCCCCTGGTTTAGCATGGCACAAGATGGAGGATGAAGATAGCTTCCCCATACAGTGGAAATGTATTGCCAGCATTCCTCTAGCTGAAAGCTGGAGATCCAGACACTGATGTGAGGAAAATGAAGAAAGGCCAACATTTAGAAATTCCATGGAGACTTTGTTAGCAAGGGGCTGCTGATTAAGTCTTCCTTAGCAAAGACATTTGGCTGTTGATAGGGGTGAGACTTCAGATTCAAGGTGAAGTTTCAAGGTCGGACCCTTCCCTTTGTATGCCACCGATTACTGCTTCAGCAAAGCTCATGACAGTCGGGTACATAATTAACACTTCAATGTGCCCTTGCTGTGGGCAAGACTAGGCTGAGGCTGCATCCATAGCATTTTTTGTTTTTTTGTATGATATGAAAGGATGGCTTCATGAAGTGACTTCATTGCACAGAGGTGACCACCAAGGGCTCTCGCACAAACCATGAAATGGTTAGACCCTTGTGTATAGATGATTGTATAAAGCAACTTTTTTTGTATATATACCTTCAAGATCCACAGATAAGTTCCAGTAGTACCGAGCTTAACATTGGATTACTGGTTTGGTATCACTATTTATTAGTTTTTCATTAGTTATATTTTCCTCACATATGCAGCAGCATTGTTTATTTCTTATGGTCCTGATGAAAGCCTGGACACTCTGAAAGACCAGATAGGCTGAAACATGTCGACCGACCTTACCATCTTAGCAGTCTAATTTATACTGCCTTTTAATCCTGCCAGTGGAGACAAGCCAATAAAAAGTTTATTGTCCCCACTAGGTAGTTTTAGATTCACATCTATCCTTCCAATCACATCCAGCGCTGCACCCTCACAACGCCTAGCACTCACATATGGGATCTTAGCATCCTGACCATATAAGGGCATTCGGAAAAAAACATCCCAGAGCTCCTACCTCACAGTGAGGGAGTTGTAGCCCTCAGTGGGACTAGGTTTTCCCATTGGGAGAAGCCCATATAATGAAGCATGCCACCTATGGTGGGTGAGGGCATTTGTCCTGAAAGAGATTGTTCCCCAGAGAGGCTTTTTTTTTTTTTTTAAAGTTTCAAAGACCTTTATTGGTGACATGCATTATTACACACAGCTTAGCGTCTACAACCTCATTCAGGCCGGTAGCGTTATGATCAGTTAGATGTATAGCATAGTAAGTAGCGTGTAAGTACACAGCAGGCCGTCTACAATCACTTCAGGCCGGCCGAGTCAGGTGAAATAGACGGTCTCGAAACCTAACTGTTCCCTTAGTGAACTATTATACAAACAACCAGGCATGCTATATTACTGTCCACAATTGTACATTCGGCTCATGCGTACATTTTAGCGTGTATAGTACTCTATATATATCATGGTGTATCACATATCACAGAACCATTCTTTGTGTAGTCGCCAGAGGGCTCACAGTCTTCCGCTGGGGTAACTCTCAGTCCGGTGTATTTCTAAGAGGTAATGGCCATACAGGCCCATTTGACGTGCGGGATAGATAGTGCGGCTAACCTACTACATTTCACATGTAAGTCAACCTAGGGAGTGGCATTCCCTCTCACCAGTCCCTCCCGTCTGCATATCCTGCTGGACCAGACCTGACGGCGTAGCCTCCAGAGATCCATGGGGCCTTGCCAGTAAGTAGGATGTTAGTGGTGCCCAGATGTCCCTGGGTCTGGATGCGCTGGGTAGCAATTCGGCATAATTGGTGAGTTATTCCTGACAATAAATCATTTCATTGATCCAGGGCTTAAATGTGGACGCCCTCCCCATGCCATGAGCAGTGCTAGGGCTACATACTGGCGATGCTCCCCGGCACGTGTTTAACATAGCTTAACAAGGCCAGTACTGGCATGGGCTCAATATGCGTATTGGTCATCAGATTCAGGGCTTCAAATACATGTCCCCAATATTTACTCACTCCCGGGCATTCCCAGGCCAGGGTTAAAAAGTTGGCTTGTGGCGCATGGCATCTGTCACATCTATCTGTGTTGCGTAGTTGATACTTGTGCATCTTCACTGATGTATAATACAGTCTGTGTAGGTATTTATAATGTATGATACGCAGTCTGCTGCTAGCAGAGATCCGCTCCGTCTGTGAGCAGCAATACTCCCATTGGGTATCCGTCAGTGCAAATCCCAATTCCTCTTCCCAGCGTGAGCGGGATTGCGGAGCTGATACCTCCCGCTGTGTGTGGACTGTGCGATATATCAGCGAAACAAGACGTTTGGGTGATGTTTGCTGGAGGATCAAGTGTAGTGGAGCAAGCGACTGGGGGTTCAGTCGGGAATTCTGAAGTCAGGGATCGGACCCCTTGTTTGAGCCATATATACAGGAAGATGTCCAGTGCGGTTTGCTGCGCACCCTGAAATGTATTCTCTGAGTCTCGAAACTGTCCATCCTGGTATAGGTCTCTCCAGGTTCTGATCGCCATACGCTCCTTAAACGTATGAAATAGTATTTCTTGGAGGAGGGGCATGTTTAGATGATATGTAAGTGGTAAGAGCGGGGAATAAATCAAGGGAGCCTTCAGTAGGTGTCCAATGCGGCGCCATGCCTTTGTTGTAGCATTAACAGTATTATGTGTCCGTTGGCGGACATTTGGAGCAGCATTAAGGGCTCCCTCTATCGGGATCGGGTGGGCAAGCCAATGCTCTGCTGCTAATTGCGGCATATATTTCGGTTGATGTACCCAAAAGTATGCATAGTGGGCCTGTCCACTTACATAGTAGAGTTCAAAGTCTGGTATACCAAATCCCCCGGACAAATATGGCCATGTTAGAACAGCCCATTGCAAACGAGGTTGCTTACCTCCCCACACCAATCTTATCAATTCCGTCTTAAGAGATTTAAAAAAATGTCTTCCCGGGTAATATGGTATATTTAAATATAAATAAAGCAATTGGGGTAATATAATCATTTTGATTAGAGACGCCCTTCCTGCCATAGCGCACGGCAGTGTTATCCAGCGGGCCACTCGGTCTGTGATGCGCTCCAATGCAACACCATAGTTAAGCCGCATAAGTTCTTCCTAGTTTCTGGTAATTCTGATACCTAGATACCGCAGCTCATCATCGCACCACTCCAAAGGGTAGTCTAATGGAAAGCGTGTCACTGAGTCTGTCATTGGGAAGAGGCAGGATTTCCCACAGTTTATCTGGATCCCCGAAAGTTTCCCGAATACAATGAACTCCCGAAGGAGTGGGTTTAAGTTTTGTTGGGGGCTCTCACATATAAGGTAATATCTTCAGCGTACATTGAAATCAATATCTGCCTCATGTTACATTGCAAGGCCTTGTCGTTAAGACGTTGTCGCAGCCTTGCCGCCAATGGTTCTGTTGCCAAGGCAAACAGCAAGGGAGACAGCGGGCATCCCTGTCGGGTACCCCAAGTAATCGAGAAGGGTTAAGACGTGTGGCCATTTATAAGCACCTTGGCACCTGGTGGTACAATAGTCGAATCCACGAAAGAAAAAGCGGTGGGAACCCCATCCGAAGCATTATCCCAAAGATGTAATCCCACTCGATGGAATCAAAAGCCTTAGTGGTATCAAGGAAGATTGCCGCCAAGGGTAGATCTGGGGAAACATTGTTCAAAATTGTAAAAAGAGTTCTCAGATTATGGGATGTGGCTCTTCCAGGGACAAAGCCAGACTGATCCGGGAGAATCAAATGTTCTAATAATAAGCTAAGACGATTGGCAATGAGTTTCGCCAGTATTTTGGCATCACAATTAAGAAGGGAGAGCGGTCGGTAGGACCCCCATTGGTGTGGTGGCTTTTCGGGTTTCAAAAGAGAGATAATAAGTGCTTCTCTCATGGATGGTGGGAGGGAGCCCATTTGCAGGGACTCTTCGTAGACCTTGCATAGGATTGGGGCCCTCAGATCTATATAGACTTTATAGAATTCTATTGGAATGCCATCTGTGCCAGTGGCCTTCCCGGATTGCATTTGCATGATGGCTTCCCTGACCTCGTCCAGTTCAAAGGGAGCACACAAAAACTCACGGTGCACGTCGCTTAACCAACCCAGGGTTACGTCCTCCATATACTCCTCAAGGTCTAGCACATCTCCCCTGGTAGTGGTATAGAGATCAGTGTAGTGTCGTGTGAAAGTCTCAAGGATACTCGCGTTTTCCCGACAGCTCGTTCCGTCCGGTCCTTCCTACTCCACCACATAATTTTGAATAGCGTGGCCGTCTAATCGTATCTGCTAGCACTTAGCCGGGCCTCTCCCCCTCCCCGTACCTGCGGGCTACCGTTTTGCCTTCAAATCGTGTTTCCCTTTGTGCCATATCCATGTATTCTATTAGCTTTGCCCTGAACTCACTCTGTGTAGCCCGATCTGGACGAACCGCTAGAGATGCTTCCAGTGCCTTAAGTTCAGAGTCCAGTCTACGAAGTGTATTAGTGATGTCTTTTAACACCCCGCCCCTTTAGATATGCAAAACCCTCTAAGCGTGAGTTTGAATGCTTCCCAGATAGTCTCTACAGTCTTTACTGTGCCTTTATTACGTTTGATGCATGGTCCGAGTATGTCCTAGCTATGTGTTGTACTTTACAAATTGCTGGGCCCAGCCCTCGGGAAACAATCCAATAATCCAGCCTTGCCCATGACGCAGCTTGTGCTATGTAATGCGTCCCTTCACGTTTTTAAGGGGTTAGTGTGTCTCCACACATCAAGCAATTGGTTTTCAGTAAGTGTACCTTGCAGTATTGTGCTTGCCTTGGTGCGATGGTGGGGGGCAGGGTGAGACCTATCCAGGTTCGGAGAATAGGTAACGTTGAAATCTCCTCCCCATATGATGTGGTTAGAACCTATTTCTCTAATCGCCGCCAACATCGAGGTAAAAAAATCCGGGGCATCTACATTAGGCCCATAACAACATTCTAGAGTCACTGATTCCGACGCAAGGTACCCCCATGCCAGGCAGTACCTCCCCTGGTCGTCACTGGAGGTTCCAGCTAAATGGAAGGGCACCTGCCTTTTGACCAGTATGGCGGTCCCCCTTGCGTAGTTTGAGTGAAAGGAGAATATTCTATGCGCTGCCCACCTGGTTGTAAACGTGGAGGCCCTCTGGGGTGTGAAGTGAGTCTCCTGCAGCATGGCTATGTGTGTCTGGTGCCTGTCTAGATAAGCCAAGAACTGTTATTTTTTTCTCGGGTCTCCCAGCCCCCTGACGTTCCACGTAATTAGTTTTGTCGTGTCTGTGTCAGTTATACTTCCGTATCTTTGCAATAATTAAGTCGCGTCTCGGTACTGCGCTGTCCCTGCAACCATGCATGCACCATGCATGATGTCATGTCGCCTGTAGTACCTTCAACTCGTGGTCTATCTGTTAGCTCTGTTGTCCTGGTAACGAACAACATTTTCCATTCCAACATTAAACAACTCCCATTCAATTCCCCATCCCACCCGTTCCCCCCACTGAAGCATCCCCAACTTGCCAGAATGACATGCCCACCCCACCCTCCCCCAACAACATTGTAGTTCCTGCAAGCAATGTGCAGCGGACAAGCCCGGGGTTATACCCTTCGGGGGCTTGTTCTAGGTGGCATCACAACAATCCTTTACCCATTGAGCGCGTCGCTGCAAGCGCCGCAGAACCTAATGGGCAGAGGGTGCCCGGCGAGCATTTATTTAGCACATTACTGTTCATCTTTCAGGTGAGGCATAAGTCCCTTCGCATGACCACCCACCAGTAAATACCTCACGTGTCTCAGAAAAAACAGGAAAAAAAAGCTAATAATTGTGACCACAGCCCTCGAAGATTGGCTCACTGCGTATCTTCCTCTGCCTCCACCAACGGGGATCGGCGAGCGTCCTCTGCACCCCCATCAGGTCTATTCATCTTTTTGACTTGTTTGAGGAAATCTTCCACTTGTTGCGGTTTTGTGAAGAAGCTCTGCTTGCCCTGGTGCGTAACCCACAGGCGTGCTGGGTACAAGAGTGCATAGTCGATTTGGGCCTTCCTCAATTTATTCTTGACTTCCAAGAATTTCTGTCGCTCTTCCTGAACTACAGGTGTGAAATCGGGATAAATGGAGAAGGAGTTTCCTTCGTATGATAGAGTCTGTTGACTTCTCGCAGCACGCAAAGCCATATCTAGGTCCCTGTAATTCAATAGTCTCGCTATTATGGGCCTTGGAGTGGTGCCTGACTGGGGTCTAGGACCCAGTGACCTATGGGTTCGCTCCACAATTAATTGGTTAGAAAAGGCTTCCGAGCCGTTCGCCATTAATGGCATTTTCTCCACGTATTCTTCCTTCCGCCTGGTATGGGTCGTCTCTGGTATACCTAAAATGCAGATATTATTGCGCCTACTGCGCGCTTTCAAGTCCTCATTTTTTGAGGCAACAATCCTCAGTAGGTTATCCATGCGGGCGAGCTGAGTTGTTTGCCTGGAGGTCGTGCCTTCCGAGTCAGAGATACGTTGCTCCGTTTCTTTGATCCTGTCCTCATAGCCATCTAGTTTGTTTGCAATTGCGTCCATCCGCAACGACATCCTGTCGATCTTATCCACTATGGTGGCAAATCCCTGTCGTACCTCACGAAGGATGTCCTGCACATCAGTGGACTGTCCAGCGGCCGCCTCCTGAGACCCATTGCTTCCAGCTTGTTCCTGACCCTCTTGCCTGTTTTGATTGCTTTTCTTGGCTGTTGCAAAGTTCACCTGTGGCTGCCTGGTATCCGGCTAAGCACGTGTATACTCGTTGCGCACCATCCCCCTTTCACTTCTTGTGTTCCTCTTTAGATGCAGGTTGTCTGCAGCAGTGTTTCAGAGCCCGGGCCGTCCGCAGTGCCCAGTCAGCAGTAGTCTTCTGCTCCAAGCAGCAATGCCCAGGTGATGCTGCTCGATCACCAATCACAGACACAGCAACAAACTCAGCATTCCCCTGTCAGGCCTACACCCCACTGGCCTCCCGGGCACTCACTTCTCTGTGTGGTAGTTCCAACGCGACCCTGTTGGGCTGCCAGAAATTAGTTACAAAGTATGTAACTGTGTGAAGTTTGGAGTCCAAAGCTGGAAGGATAACAGCGTGTTGGCTATAAAGACTAGGAGTAACTAGGGACAGAGGAATCTCTATCAACTCCAGTGCGCATAATGGTAACTGGTGTCTGTTTATTGTTCCATGTTGGGTCTCTGCCACTATGTCAGGTTTCCAGCAATCAAAGCTTCCCCGGGCGGGGGGAGGGCAGCAGTCAGTACAGTGCGTCTCTCCTGGTAGCGAGGGGGGCCCAGTGCAGCTGTTCAACTGTCCCGCTATTGGAATTCCCCGCTTTGTCTGCAGCAGGGCAATCAGGTAGCCCGCCCCACAGGAGGGTAGAGGGCAGAATAGGCCGCGCACATCAACAGGCGTCCGTCTCACGACAGAGCTCACCTCTGCTCCCCCGCGAGCCGCCAGCACACTCCAGCCTCGGTGCTCGAGTCCAACACCAGCACGCCCTTTGTGGCTCACCAAGAGTCGCAGCCTCTGCTCTCACGGCTGGAGATGCCGACCGGCGTACCAGCACTGCGACTCAGCGCAGCCCTGCAGCCAAAGGACCCCGGCGTCTGCAGGTCAGTACAGGCAAGGGGGGGGGGCGCGGATTGCCCGTAGTGTGCCCTCTTTAACACGGCTTCCCCAGAGCGTCTCTATATTGCTCCACTCCCCGCCATCGGTAATCTTGTGTTGGCCGCCGCTCATGCAGGCTGTACCTCACTCCGTACGCCTTTTCAGTACCGCCACTCAGTCTGCCACATCCCAGTCGCCTTAGGGTCGGCACCTGCGTCCGTAGCTCTCTCGGCCCCGATCGCTGGGCAGGGAGGGATTGGGGGGTCCTTTACGCTCCTCTGCCCAGACAGCGGCCTAGGCACCTCGTGTGCAGCTGCGGGCTGTGGTAGTCTCCATGGCCGATGCCCGCCCTCTTGCAGCTCCGCAGCTGTCCTCAGGGCTCACTTCAGCAACACTTTGTGGGGGCATACGACTGCCGAATTTCTTAATTCTCGCCGTGGTGCAGCAGAGGGCCTAGGTCTTTTAGTCGGTGGTGTCTGATGTCACAGATTATACCATTTGCTAGGATAAATTCAGAATAACAATCGCCGGGCGGCAGGAGCCTCACCTACATGCGGCCATCTTGCACCTAGCGCCCCCAGAGAGGCTTTACTGAGAGACACATTTTCACCTCACTCTATGTTAGATCCGAGTAGTATTGTGCTTTGATTACTCTTGCATATAGTCAGAGCCAGTGTTACTTGCTGTGAGAAGCATCACTTTACATAAGGACTGTGTCTATGTAGCTACATGTGAATGACATTGGAAATGAAACCAACAAAAAACAGTTCTGAAGAATGAAACCATGGTTAAAGACTTGACTAAGGAAGCGATTTCTCCTTAGGGTCCTCAAAGAAACCACTGTGTAACCGGGGATGGTGCCTGTCTGAAATCCAGTCTGTCAGAGGTGAGGGGAAACCATCTGAAGTCAACACAGTCTACTGGAAGAACTGATGATCTGCCTAAGAACCTAGAAATCTGCCTAAAGTACTTAGAAGCCTGCCTATCTTTTGAGAGAGGAAATGGGTGTACCCTGCAGGAAGAAAAGCATGTTCCCGACATGTAAAGCACACAGATGAAGTGGGTGACCCAGAGAGAGCAATCCAGTGCTGTGATGGAGCCACCCAAGCCTCTCTATGCAATTCTTGAAGACTGTTTAGAGCTTGAGGTGTGGGTCAACCAGAAGGCTAGAGTGGCCCGAGAGACTGCAGGGGCATAACAAAGGCCCCCGCAGTGCGAGGGGCAGAGCTCCAGGGAGCCCCCTCAGCAAAGTATGCTGGCCTGAGAGCTCCTGAGTGAGCCGGAAGGGGAAGCCCTCGAGTTTCTTTACCCCACTGAGAGACTGGTGCTGTTTCCTTCAACGAGAAGAGTGAATAGGTGCCAGTGGGAAGCCCCTAAATGGCTTGAAGGCTGAAACTACCCCCAATGCCATCAGAAGGCTGGACCAGGAGGCCACATCACTCATAAGCTGAGTTCCAGTCTGCAGCGGACCTTGAGAGGCAGATGCTGCAGGGGACTGGTGCTGCAGGGTAACATTGGCTCCCTGAGCCCAGCTGTGAAGAACGTCCTGCGTGCAGCAGCTGCTGTGGTAACATGCAAGGAAGGAGTCCACCCTGAGAGGGCAGGGGTGCCACCGATGACAGCTGCAGAGCCCCTATCATCAACAGGTTAAGTGTGTCTAGGGATGAAAAGAATAAGGTGAGTAGATAAGATCTACTGCCTCCTCTTGAGATTTTATGCCTAAAAGCTACTAAAGACCTTGAAATGGGTTACCACATTCACCTAATGAGCTATCTGCACATGAGCCTAATCCCTGCCTATGCTCACAAAAGAGAGGACAGAAATATCGGGTTCATAATCGCAGCTTAAAAGAAATTGGTTACGGGAATGAGGAGGGAGGGCAGTGTTTGACTGTTAACGCACAACTTAGGCCTAACCTTTGAGATGTGCTAATTCGGTTTTGTTGCATTTAATTCCTTTTCATAATGATAAGCATTGGGCTGGACATCATGTTATTGTGTCTGATGTTTGCCTTTTGAGTTCTGAGCTCTTACCCATCACAATACGTCTTAAGAAGTTTGTGTCTTCAGCCTTTCTTCCCTGAGTCAAGTGTGTAAAGGGTTGTACTGGACTCAGTTTGCAGAACCATGGTCAGATGGACCCCAAGATGCCAGTGGCAAACGACCTCCACCGTGGTTGGGTCCCAGTAGCTCTGCTCTGTGGTCCCCCTGCACAGGATCCAACAGAAGTGGAGAGGTTGACCGGGAGTAGCCTTGAGCTGCAAAAACGTCTCCATAACAAATGGACCTTGAACGTGAAAGGCATACTTTAGATCTTCAAAGATTGTTTTAATCAAGATCATCAAACCTAGCAAAATAAATCTTCTATCTTAAAGTGGCAAATGCCATACAGGACTCTGGAATTGTGTAACGCTACTGAACAATTGTCTATAACAAGGTAATAGGTAGTTTTGGGGAGGAAAGTGTCTGAAGAGTACACATAAAAGTGGGGTGGACCTGAAAGAAGCACAATCAAATAGTTTACTTCAAGTGTCATCTATTTATGTCTAGTGTGTATTATCACTTTGAGCGGCCTGTCCATAAACTAATTGATTGTAAATGTAAATATATATATATATATCTCCCAAACTTCCAAACACCAGCCGGTTGCACTCATGGGCGGGTGCACGCCAAACGGGGGTGTGCCCGTTACACAATGTTCATCACACGCATCCCAGGATAATACAATCCACAAAGGAAAGCAGCACTCGCAGGGGGTTGTTCCAACCAATTTATTCGTGGCGGAACAAACAGCAACGACGCGTTTCGCCGTGGGGCTTTGTCAAGTTATGAGAGAAGCGAGGACGCGCAAGCACTTAATACTTAACAGAATGTCATGAAAAGCAAAAGCGGACTGTGTGATTTTTGGACAAAACGGCAGCCATCTTAGAACGTATATACATTCAATACGATGCGCATATGTTACTATACTATAGCAATTTTACAGCTATGCCATTAATGGCCCATGGATCCCAATATCAAATCCAAACGTAATATAGCCCTGTATGGGCAAAAGCAATCCTACTGACATCCTGAATACAAATAAAGGCTGATGTAAAATAGCACCACAGTAGGAGAGTAGATATTATTATAAAACATGCTGTGCCCCTCGATGTAGAATCACAATAATTACAAGCAAAAATGCTTATAGGGTAAAAGCGAGCATGAACCCTCTCCAATTTAACAATTTAACAAATTTAACAAAAATTACGCCCACAGATGGGCTATTTATGGGTGCAAAGCCTGCAAAACAAGTCCAATGACATCTCTGCAAACATCTTTTAGCCAAGTTAAATGTTCAAATATTCAAAAATGGAAGAAAACAGTCACAGTTACGGATTCAAAGAATCCAATGAATCATCATATGGAAAGAAAGGCACAAATATGAAGACATGATGATCACCATATTAACAATAGAATACAGACAGACACGATGCTATGATACAATAGTACACGGATCCTATCCCAGATGAACTGATAGCTCTTCATGCATATTCAAACCCCTCGGACTCTTACTCTGTAGGTCAATTATGTACCTAGATTCCAGGCGTCTAAGCTTTAAGAGGCGATCCCCTCCTCTAATGCTAACTGGTACACTATCGAGACAGATGTACGACAACAGATCCCTGTTGCTGTTATGCATCTTCTCGAAATGCCTTGCCACAGGGTAAGATTCATCCTTTTTAGCGATGGCACGCATGTGCTCTAGTATTCTTAGTTTTACTGCATTGGTGGTACTGCGATGTATTTTAAACCACACGGGCAGGTGAGGCAGTAAATCGCAAAGGGGGTAGAACATGTTAGGAATTTCGAAATCTTTTTCGGTGTAGCCAGACCTGGTATCTTAAAGGTAAGCGTCCGCTTACTGTACTTACAGGCCTTACACCGACCACAGGGGTAAAAACCACTGAGAACAGGCATTTGAGGGGTAATTGCAGGGGGAGAAAAATGACTGGAGACTAAATGATCCTTAAGGGATTTAGCCTTCCTGTAGGTGACCAACGGATTGGTCGGCAGGTCAGCTTTAATGATGTTATCCGACAAAAGAATACTCCAATTCTTTTTCAAGATTTTCTTAATCTGACCAGCATTACGCGAAAAGGTTGTGATGAGACGAAATGCCCCATTTTTAGATGGTTTAGTATGTTTAGGTTGCAACAGATCTTTCCGCTTAATCTTTTTGACTCTCTCAAAAGCGCGTGTCAAAACGCCATTTTTATACCCTCTTCTTTTAAATCTTTGAAGGCTAGCAGCCGCTGCCGTTTCAAAATCAGCATCATTAGAATTGTTCCGCCTCAACCTTAAAAGTTCTCCATAAGGGATACTTTCGATTAATTGGCGTGGATGACTGCTGGTCGCATAAAGAGTGGAATTCCCAGCGGTCTCTTTCCTGAACAATTTAGTCTGTAAAGAACCATCCTCATCAACATAAACAGTAAGGTCGAGGTAATTGACAGCACTCTTACTAATCTCACCTGAGAACTTCAGATTTTTGTCATTGTTATTCAGTACCTCAACAAACACACTAGCCGTTTCCATCGAGCAATTTAAAATGATAAACAAATCGTCTATATAACGATGCCATCCTATAATTACGTTGGTCCATTCCTCATTGTGACACCAAGGTGCCTGTTCTTCCCAATGGCCTACAAACAGATTGGCAAAGCTCGGAGCAGAGCAAGCTCCCATAGCCACTCCGGACATCTGCTTATACAACTGATTGCTGAAAAGAAAGATGTTATTATTTAAGCTGAAATTCATGAATTCCATCAGCATTTTGTTATGCTCGTAGAAACGAACAGGACGTTTCTCCAAAAAACTGGCCATAGCTCTAAGCCCATCGCCATGAGCTATACAGGTGTATAGACTGGCGATGTCGAGAACCATCATGCAATATGTGTCTTTCCAAATGACTGAATCAATAATGGACAAAAAATGTTTGGTATCTCGCAGATAGGAAGGCAGAGACATAACCAAAGGTGAAAGAAACGAGTCAACATAAATCGAAAGGTTCTCAGTAAGACTTCCATTCGAGGCCACAATAGGCCTTCCTGGAGGATTATGTAAGTCTTTGTGAACCTTAGGAAGGTAATAAAATGTAGGAATTACTGGGCTGAGACAACGTAAATAAAGATATTCATCGGTATTGAGCATATTGACTTTATACCACTTGGATATCATATCGTGGTACTCTACCACGCTTTGGTTGTATACTTTGTTGTTCACAAGCCTATAGGTGTTGACATCACCCAATAAACGAAGAGCCTCAGTTTCGTATTGGGCAGTGGTGAGAAGGACAATGTTGCCCCCCTTATCGGAGGGTTTACACACCAGATCAGAGTTTTTACATAAAGTCTGTAATGCATTCTGTTGATGTTTGGTGAGATTCTCACCGGAGAACGCATATGACTTCGTTTTTCTTAGTCTTGAAAGATCCATCAAAACTGCATCCGAGAAAGTGTCTATAGCATCTGAGCCCATGATAGGCATAAATGTAGAGGCCGGTTTAAACATGCTGCCCCCACTTTTTTGTTGTATGTCCAGATGCGCCAATGTTTGGGTATTGGTGATATCGCCATCTTCACCTCTGTTGATTTCCTGATGTAAACCTTCTATGGCACGTAGGCCGCCCAAATCCCGGCATCTCAAACCATCTCCATAGTTGTCGGCAGAAGGCATGGAATTAGCACTGTGAGATTTAAGTTTGAAAAATTTATGCAGTTTTAATTTTCTCGTGAATTTGAAAACGTCAATTCTAGTTTGCGCAAAGTCAAAGTTCTTACGTCGGCAGAAGGATAAGCCCAATTTTAAGATGGAATTCTCTTCTTCAGTCAATACTTTGTTGGTCAAGTTAATGACGGACAGATTATCTTTGTCTACAGGGTCCTGTCTTATGTCTTCTTCCTGTAGAAGTTCTTCCTGCTGCGTGTGACAGGTGGGGAACCTAATGGATTTCTTCCCACCGCCGCCGCGCCTCGTCTTCCTCTTGCTCCTGCATTGTCCGGGGGTTTGCCCCTGCCTCCCTCTAGTTGTTGGTTGCGCATGACTTGGAACTCCCTGTGAAAAGAAGGAGCTTCCACGCTTCCATCCTCACTTATCGCATCGTCTGCGTTGACGTCTGATTCGGAGGTCACGGGCTCTACAGAGGCGGATGCACTTATCTTTTGCTTCAGTTGTTTCCTTGTGTGATCGTATTTCTTTGCAAAAGTTAACACCCTTCCCATCTGATAATCGTTCTCATCCCTTTCAAATTTTTCTTCCTTGCACTGTTTTATTTTTTGTTCGTATTTTTTAAGACGTTTTTTAATTTGTTCACGTTTTTCTCCAAGAGTAACTTGGTCTTCCTCTTTTAGTAATTCCTCTTCCAGTTCTTTGATTTGTGTCAAGGCCTTATCCCTATCACTCCAGGCAAAGCGTACTAATATCCTTAAACTCCCTTTACAGGATGCTGCCGTGTGCTCCGCCCATGCATCCAGTAATTCCGGGTCAGGATTTTCGTACGCGGGGATAGTGTATATCCTTAATCCCCTGGGGACGCGGTCAACATCTATATAATTTTGCAGTGATGTGGCCTCCCACCACTTTCTAATTTCACGCTCATATAGACGTTCTAATGAATTCAATTTGGTGTTCATGGAGGTACCGCCCCCACTAGCTTGACTGGTGCCTGCTTTTTGAGTCCCATTAGATTTTTTCTTATTCTTGAACATCCCTTGTTCGGCCTCTCTTCTCTCCGCCTCACAAAACATGGTTAATGGTAGCGCCATTAATGGCCCATGGATCCCAATATCAAATCCAAACGTAATATAGCCTTTATTTGTATTCAGGATGTCAGTAGGATTGCTTTTGCCCATACAGGGCTATATTACGTTTGGATTTGATATTGGGATCCATGGGCCATTAATGGCATAGCTGTAAAATTGCTATCGTATAGTAACATATGCGCATCGTATTGAATGTATATACGTTCTAAGATGGCTGCCGTTTTGTCCAAAAATCACACAGTCCGCTTTTGCTTTTCATGACATTCTGTTAAGTATTAAGTGCTTGCGCGTCCTCGCTTCTCTCATAACTTGACAAAGCCCCACGGCGAAACGCGTCGTTGCTGTTTGTTCCGCCACAAATAAATTGGTTGGAACAACCCCCTGCGAGTGCTGCTTTCCTTTGTGGATTGTATTATCCTGGGATGCGTGTGATGAATATATATATATATATATATACACCTCAAGGTTTCTAAAATTAAAAAATACATGGTGTTTAAGCAAAACTTATTCCTCAAAGGAGAAGCCTACCTGTGCTCCAGATTGCAATGAGCAGAGTCCAGGAAGTGGTAAGGTGGCAGACTAGTGCTGTCTCTTTCCGAATTTTTTTTTTAAAAACGATTCTCCCTACCTGTGATATATATTTTTTTTAAATGTCTAACTGTCTTTGCCTGTGGTTGTTACCGTTTAAAATTGTAGTTTTAACCTGCCAGTGATTGCATAATGTATCCCATGTTTTTGTGTTTAAACTTGTGGTTTTTCCTGCCTGTGACTGCTTCCATTTAACCTGTTGAATTGTCGGATTTGCAGTCCAAACTTTATAGTATTTCCCTCTCATTCCCCGTGACTATCAGTATTTCCCTCCAAATGTCTCGTTTGTTCTGTGCTAAAACCTGTATGTTGAGCAGTGCACCCACAGCGACCATTTTGTGTTCACAAGTCAGTAAATGTAAACAACAGGGGGGGACGGGAATGGACAATATTTAAAGGGGTCCAGTGTACTTGTCCAGTGAGCAGGCAAGCAAGATTGTACACAGTTCCCCTGGGGTTAGACAGGTAATAAGGTCTCTCTCCTAGTTAGCTGACAGTCAGCTAGAGGGTGTGGAATGCCTGATGATCAGCAAGTTCCTTGACGGAACTAAGGAAGCCTCACACAACTGATGAGCTGGATGACATGTCTCATTCAGCCTACTTGAGATGTTGTTTATATCATCGGCTTCCTGCTCCTGCGTCGGGCCGGCGCTGCAATGCCCGACGGGTAACAACGAGTGTCACTCTTTTGCGGAGGTCTTTTGTTACTTGCCGTAATAAGTAGAAACTTGTGAGGCTTAAGAAAGTGAGGTAGTGAGCAAAAGGTGAATAATTAAAAAAAGTTGGATAGTCCACAGGGAAGTCTTTATTCAGGTGGCTAGCCACTTTATTAAAAAGTGTAGGGAGGGGTACTGAGGACCAACGTAACTATTGGTGTGGCCTCATATCGACCCTCCACTTGGTCAACATGTTTCATGCCCAGCAGGGCAATTCTTCAGGACCGAAAAAAGTGCTCATATAAACCTAATGTGCCCAAAAGGTGAGCTACAGGCTATTGTTGATACAACCTGATAGGTCTAGGTCTAAGGCTGGCGAGGGCCACTGCATCACCGTCAGACCTAGGGAAACAGTAAATATCACAATTGCTACATTGTCGTTATTGATTACACTGTTGACAAGCTAAGCTGTGACTTCACCCCAAAAGTCAATCAAGCACCCAGTTATACATGTTATACTAGGTGTCTATGAAAAGGGGCAAATCGAGTGCAACGTGGTGAGGGGAGAGAGACCATTATTACATGTAACAGAACATGGCCCCGAGGGTATTCTGGGCATGTATGAGTACTACTCGTAGCAAGGGTGGTCAGTTGTTTAATTTAACAATACAGCCACTGGAAATAAGAAACAGTATTCATTACAATTAGAACGCCACTCAGCCACAAGGAGGGGGGGCAGGCACACTGAGGGATGGTTGTGGTATCATGTGTTTAACATACCCTTAGGAGCCAAATGGCAGTCTGCGCGGCTAGTTCCTGTGGGGACTGCGCTAGGGGTCTAGCCCTAAGGGAGGAAAAAGGAAGAAAGCATTTCAACGTAGGGTCAACACATGAGGTTGTGATCAGGGATGTAGTCCAGGTAATGCATGGGGACATCGGCCGCCCCGCCTCGCCAGGCTATCAAGTGCCAAGGTGCTGTGTGGAAGTAGCGGTCTGAATGAACCCGCTCACGGACACCAGAGGAATGTGATATCCAATAAAGATACCAATAGTTAAGAACTAGCAAGGGATGTGGCTTGGGGGGCAGCTAAAAATTAGCTGAAAACGTAGCCTAGACAGTCTGGCGGTGCGGGGCGCCCTACGTGAGCCCTGGCCTGGGTGCCGTCATCGTGGAGCGGCGGCCAGTGAGAAATCAGTCTTGCGGGCTTACCTTAGCGGCGGGAGATTCGCGCCGATATCACCTACCCCCACACCGTCGGCGTGGAATTCACGCGGAACAGCCCGTCAGGAGTGAAGAGCACAGCCGCCATTAAGAGTAGGGCGTTCGATTGCGAGGGGGGCGGGGCCGCGATGACAGAGACGCCGGGGGCGCCAATCGGAGGCCACTTCACGGTGCTCATGGGAAAGGTAGTTTGTTTACCTAGGCGACGGATGTTAGGGAAGCGCTAGGATGTGCGTGCAAGGGGGGAGGAGGAGGGGGGCTGGTGCATTGTGGCTCACATGGTGCAGCGCGACTGCGCTGAAACGGGTCCTCAAGGTGAGGATCCAAATGGTCAAATGTAAACAGCGTGATCACTGTCATTGTTCGTTAACAGGCACCATGTTCAATAGTCAATTAGGGGGCTGGACCACCCGGGTGAAGTCCGCCTGTGATGTAGGGACTGCTGACTGACTCAGACGAACAATGGCCCAGTAGGTGGCGTGACAAGGCTGGAGTGGACAGAGTGACCCCAGGCTGGTGCCTCAAGGCTGGGCGGGGAAGGGGATAGCTCTGGGGTAGAGTGATACTGCAGTGCCCATGGAACTAGTGAACCTATTGGTTAGGTGAATATTGTAATGGCCATGTTTATGTTGGGGACAGGGCCAGACAGGACAGGGTGCCCCCGGGCGAGGTAGCTCAGGGGTGGGGGGGTTGGGGGTGGGTGTGGGTTGGGGGGGGTTGGTTTTGTTGCCGCGGTACCCCTGGTACTCGAAACACCTAGGGTTAGAAGTGCCCCTACATCCGTGGGACTCGTGCGATGCTTTGGTGTGTCTGTATTCACGAGGGAGGATGACCAGTCTCTGAAGCACTAGGCGAATTTGTGGTGATCAGGGAACGCAATCATCTTGCTAGTTGGTTCCACGGGATGGAATCGTTCAGGCCACAAGTGTCCAATTGAAGACGGTGCACCCATCTCTGTTCCAGTCTATATAGTGCTTGTTGGTTGATGGAAGGATGACATTCCAAGACTGTCCATTGAAGGTTGTCTGCCCTGTGTCCCGCTTCTTTGCAGTGTTCATAGAGCCTGGTGTGTGTCTTAGTACAGCGAATGTTACTGTTATGCTCAATGATCCGGGTTTTCACAGTTCGCATAGTCATGCCTATGTACTTCAGCCCACAGGGGCATATGAGCATGTATATACAGCGGCTACTGTTACAATTGGTGTGTTTGTTCATGTGCCAGGTGAACGTTGCTGTCAGCTTGATATCTTTGCTTTGTATGGTTTGTGGACAGACGATGCAGCTGCCACACCTGTAGTGCCCAACCACTGGTGGCAGGTCCCACAAGGGGTTCTCATGGTGGATGCTTGACTTCTTGGGTCGAGTGTGGGTCAGGGTGTCCTTAAGGTTAGCAGTTCTTTTAAAAGCAAAGCGTGGGCGGGGGATATCCAGCCCAGCGCAGTTCAGAGTGCCCCAGTGTGAGTTGATTGTTTTCTTGATAAAGGTGGAGTTCCTGGTGTATGTTGTTACGCAGGTAATGACATCATTTGTGGGCTTGGGGTTTGACTCCAGCAAAGCTTCTCTGTTGTTGTTGCGTGCCCTTTTAAAGGATAGCTTCAACAGTCTGGTTGGATAGCCCTTATCCTGGAGTTTATGTTGGAGGGTAGAAGATTCCCGTACAAAATCGGTCAGTGATGTACAATTTCTTCGGATTCGGAGAAATTGTCCGAAGGGGAGATTATCCCTCAAGGCTCGAGTGTGGTGGCTCTGGTAAGGGAGGAGACTGTTCCTGTCAGTTTCTTTCCTATAGAGAGTCGTAGTAATCTCTGAAGGATCCAGCCTGATAGTGAGATCCAGGAAGGGGAGAGAAATGGCGGAAATGGTACCCGTGAATTTTAGGTACGGGTTCTGCAGGTTAATCCAGGAGCAAAATGACTCGCAGCTCGTCCTGTCCCCTTTCCATAGGATCAAGATGTCGTCGATATAGCGACGCCAGAGGGAAAGATGTTCGAGAAAGGGGTTGGTTGCAGCAGGGTAGATGACCTGTTCCTCAAAGGAAGCCATATAAAGGCAAGCCAGGCTCGGCGCAAAGGTAGAACCCATGGAAGTGCCACGGATCTGATGGTATAATTGCGATTCATACCTGAAGAAATTTTCCGTCAGGGCTATACTCGCAAGGGCCATGATGAAAGAGATGGGGGTGCAAGATGTCCACTCCTCAGATCTCAAGGCATTCTCCACTGCTTCCAAGGTGGCTTGTTGGGGGATGTTAGTGTAGAGTGCCTCTACGTCCAGGGTCACTATTAGGTCGACGTTCTCCCTCCCCTCCATATCTTCAATAAGACGTAGGACATCTCTGGTATCTTGGAGGAAGGAAGGGATTTTCTTCACCAATGGCTGGAGGAATACGTCGCAAAATTGAGACAGGGGTTCCAAAAGGGATCCTATGCCTGACACGATGGGCCTTCCTGGTACAGGTGTGACCCCCTTGTGTATTTTGGGGAGGGTATAGAAATAGGGCGTGACTGGTTCGGTGGTGATGAGGAAATCTGCTTCCTTTTTTGACAGCCATTCATTGGTTTCACCCTCTATCACGAGGCTCATGATCGTGGTGGACAAGCGTTTGGTAGGATCTATTGTGAGGGGTCTGTAGTTGGAGCTGTTGGAAAGTTGACGTCTACATTCCAGGTCATATGCTTCATAGTCTTGGATGACTGTAGCGCCCCCCTTGTCTGCTTGTTTTATAACGATTGTATTATCATTCCCCAGGGCCTGGCAAGCCTGCTTCTCCAAGCTGGTTAAATTGTTGAATTGTTTACATTGAGGTTTGTTATTGAGGGTGTTGAGGACTGCTCTCTCAAAGGTCAGAATCTCTGGAGGAACCATCCCATCTGTGGGTGTAAAGGTGGAAGGTTTCCGTAGACCTGAATCAGAATTATCCGGTTCTGGTTTGTCTTGGAAGAAAGCTTTCAAGCGTATCTTCCTGAAGAGTTGTTTAATCTCAATCATTTCTTGAAATGTGTCAGGGATGGGAGTAGGGACAAAACCCAGTCCTTTTTCTAGGACTTGAATCTCAATAGGGGTCAGAACTTTCTTCGATAGATTTACCGTCAAACTCTTCTCCCCCTGGTGGTGCTCCTGGTTTCCACCGATGTCTGCGGTATTGGTTGGTCCTGCCACTGTACTCCTTTCTGTCCGCCTCGCTTTCGCCCTCTTCCTCTGCCCCAGCCTCTGCCTTGAAAAGGTGGCGGATTTGAGGGGAAGAATTGTGGCGGACACTGTTGGTAAAAGGGGTATTGCCATGGGGGTGCCATATGCGAAGGGCCATGAAAGACCGGTCCTTGATGGTAACCTGGTTGCCAATTAGGATGTTGTGGAGCCCGGTTGTTCCTGGAGTTGTACCCTCCGCTGGAGTCACTACTAGTGGAGCCTCGCCGGCTGTTGTCCGTATTCTCATCAGAGGAGTAGGATGTCTTCTTATTCTTGAAGCCATCCTTGAGATAAGGATAGACTTTCTCCTTCTCGAACTTGGCAATGTCTTTCTGTAATTTGGCAGTTTTTTGATTAAGGAGATATTCATGGTGGTCTGCCATTTCTTGGTTGATCTCCGCTAGTTTGTTGGTAAAGTTGGCCTTGGTGTTCTTATTGACCGTGCTTCTCATTGTGGCTTCTATAGCTGAGATTTTCTCTTGTAGGGCCTCTGCCAATCGTTTGGATGTTTGTACAATGAGGAAAAGCAGGTCTTTAGTACATTTCCAGGAGACTTGTACCCACTCGACCTTGAACTGTTTGTCTTCAAGAAAGAGTCTTGGTATAATATTCACGATAAGGCCCAATGGGGCAATTTTATTTCTCAGGTACTCGGTCATCATTATCCCATGCATCGTGATCCTAATAAGTTCTTTCTTTAGGGCGGTGAGTATGGTCCAGTCGTCATTGGTAGCACTCGAGGTAGCCGTAGCTGAAAGGGTAATTAGACTCATGGCCCTTGCGAGTATAGCCCTGACGGAAAATTTCTTCAGGTATGAATCGCAATTATACCATCAGATCCGTGGCACTTCCATGGGTTCTACCTTTGCGCCGAGCCTGGCTTGCCTTTATATGGCTTCCTTTGAGGAACAGGTCATCTACCCTGCTGCAACCAACCCCTTTCTCGAACATCTTTCCCTCTGGCGTCGCTATATCGACGACATCTTGATCCTATGGAAAGGGGACAGGACGAGCTGCGAGTCATTTTGCTCCTGGATTAACCTGCAGAACCCGTACCTAAAATTCACGGGTACCATTTCCGCCATTTCTCTCCCCTTCCTGGATCTCACTATCAGGCTGGATCCTTCAGAGATTACTACGACTCTCTATAGGAAAGAAACCGACAGGAACAGTCTCCTCCCTTACCAGAGCCACCACACTCGAGCCTTGAGGGATAATCTCCCCTTCGGACAATTTCTCCGAATCCGAAGAAATTGTACATCACTGACCGATTTTGTACGGGAATCTTCTACCCTCCAACATAAACTCCAGGATAAGGGCTATCCAACCAGACTGTTGAAGCTATCCTTTAAAAGGGCACGCAACAACAACAGAGAAGCTTTGCTGGAGTCAAACCCCAAGCCCACAAATGATGTCATTACCTGCGTAACAACATACACCAGGAACTCCACCTTTATCAAGAAAACAATCAACTCACACTGGGGCACTCTGAACTGCGCTGGGCTGGATATCCCCCGCCCACGCTTTGCTTTTAAAAGAACTGCTAACCTTAAGGACACCCTGACCCACACTCGACCCAAGAAGTCAAGCATCCACCATGAGAACCCCTTGTGGGACCTGCCACCAGTGGTTGGGCACTACAGGTGTGGCAGCTGCATCGTCTGTCCACAAACCATACAAAGCAAAGATATCAAGCTGACAGCAACGTTCACCTGGCACATGAACAAACACACCAATTGTAACAGTAGCCGCTGTATATACATGCTCATATGCCCCTGTGGGCTGAAGTACATAGGCATGACTATGCGAACTGTGAAAACCCGGATCATTGAGCATAACAGTAACATTCGCTGTACTAAGACACACACCAGGCTCTATGAACACTGCAAAGAAGCGGGACACAGGGCAGACAACCTTCAATGGACAGTCTTGGAATGTCATCCTTCCATCAACCAACAAGCACTATATAGACTGGAACAGAGATGGGTGCACCGTCTTCAATTGGACACTTGTGGCCTGAACGATTCCATCCCGTGGAACCAACTAGCAAGATGATTGCGTTCCCTGATCACCACAAATTCGCCTAGTGCTTCAGAGACTGGTCATCCTCCCTCGTGAATACTGACACACCAAAGCATCGCACGAGTCCCACGGATGTAGGGGCACTTCTAACCCTAGGTGTTTCGAGTACCAGGGGTACCGCGGCAACAAAACCAACCCCCCCCAACCCACACCCACCCCCAACCCCCCCACCCCTGAGCTACCTCGCCCGGGGGCACCCTGTCCTGTCTGGCCCTGTCCCCAACATAAACATGGCCATTACAATATTCACCTAACCAATAGGTTCACTAGTTCCATGGGCACTGCAGTATCACTCTACCCCAGAGCTATCCCCTTCCCCGCCCAGCCTTGAGGCACCAGCCTGGGGTCACTCTGTCCACTCCAGCCTTGTCACGCCACCTACTGGGCCATTGTTCGTCTGAGTCAGTCAGCAGTCCCTACATCACAGGCGGACTTCACCCGGGTGGTCCAGCCCCCTAATTGACTATTGAACATGGTGCCTGTTAACGAACAATGACAGTGATCACACTGTTTACATTTGACCATTTGGATCCTCACCTTGAGGACCCGTTTCAGCGCAGTCGCGCTGCACCATGTGAGCCACAATGCACCAGCCCCCCTCCTCCTCCCCCCTTGCACGCACATCCTAGCGCTTCCCTAACATCCGTCGCCTACGTAAACAAACTACCTTTCCCATGAGCACCGTGAAGTGGCCTCCGATTGGCGCCCCCGGTGTCTCTGTCATCGCGGCCCGCCCCCCTCGCAATCGAACGCCCTACTCTTAATGGCGGCTGTGCTCTTCACTCCTGACCGGCTGTTCCGCGTGAATTCCACGCCGACGGTGTGGGGGTAGGTGATATCGGCGCGAATCTCCCGCCGCTAAGGTAAGCCCGCAAGACTGATTTCTCACTGGCCGCCGCTCCACGATGACGGCACCCAGGCCAGGGCTCACGTAGGGCGCCCCGCACCGCCAGACTGTCTAGGCTACGTTTTCAGCTAATTTTTAGCTGCCCCCCAAGCCACATCCCTTGCTAGTTCTTAACTATTGGTATCTTTATTGGATATCACATTCCTCTGGTGTCCGTGAGCGGGTTCATTCAGACCGCTACTTCCACACAGCACCTTGGCACTTGATAGCCTGGCGAGGCGGGGCGACCGATGTCCCCATGCATTACCTGGACTACATCCCTGATCACAACCTCATGTGTTGACCCTACGTTGAAATGCTTTCTTCCTTTTTCCTCCCTTAGGGCTAGACCCCTAGCGCAGTCCCCACAGGAACTAGCCGCGCAGACTGCCATTTGGCTCCTAAGGGTATGTTAAACACATGATACCACAACCATCCCTCAGTGTGCCTGCCCCCCCTCCTTGTGGCTGAGTGGCGTTCTAATTGTAATGAATACTGTTTCTTATTTCCAGTGGCTGTATTGTTAAATTAAACAACTGACCACCCTTGCTACGAGTAGTACTCATACATGCCCAGAATACCCTCGGGGCCATGTTCTGTTACATGTAATAATGGTCTCTCTCCCCTCACCACGTTGCACTCGATTTGCCACTTTTCATAGACACCTAGTATAACATGTATAACTGGGTGCTTGATTGACTTTTGGGGTGAAGTCACAGCTTAGCTTGTCAACAGTGTAATCAATAACGACAATGTAGCAATTGTGATATTTACTGTATCCCTAGGTCTGACGGTGATGCAGTGGCCCTCGCCAGCCTTAGACCTAGACCTATCAGGTTGTATCAACAATAGCCTGTAGCTCACCTTTTGGGCACATTAGGTTTATATGAGCACTTTTTTCGGTCCTGAAGAATTGCCCTGCTGGGCATGAAACATGTTGACCAAGTGGAGGGTCGATATGAGGCCACACCAATAGTTACGTTGGTCCTCAGTACCACTCCCTACACTTTTTAATAAAGTGGCTAGCCACCTGAATAAAGACTTCCCTGTGGACTATCCAACTTTTTTTAATTATTCACCTTTTGCTCACTACCTCACTTTCTTACGCCTCACAAGTTTCTACTTATTACGGCAAGGAACAAAAGACCTCCGCAAAAGAGTGACACTCGTTGTTACCCGTCGGGCATTGCAGCGCCGGCCCGACGCAGGAGCAGGAAGCCGATGATATAAACAACATCTCAAGTAGGCTGAATGAGACATGTCATTCAGCTCATCAGTTGTGTGAGGCTTCCTTAGTTCCGTCAAGGAACTTGCTGATCATCAGGCATTCCACACCCTCTAGCTGACTGTCAGCTAACTAGGAGAGAGACCTTATTACCTGTCTAACCCCAGGGGAACTGTGTACAATCTTGCTTGCCTGCCACAAGTCAGTAAAACCAGCCTCCCTTCCCCCTGAGAGGGCAGTAGTCTGCTGTAAACTGTTTAAACTGTGTTTAATAGGGAGTGTGCAATTCATTTTTTGGCCAGGAGAAGGAGTAAAGTTTTATACAAATAGTGTTGTTAGAGGACAAGTTTGTTGGGCCCTTACCTGCAGAAGTCCAAAGTGTGGATTGAGCCGGTCTGTCTCCTAGGAGATTTCTGAATAGAGGAGCAGCTTCCAACTCCCTGGCCAGCAAACCTTGTCTGAGCTGGCTGGAACTTTATATAGTCCGATATTGTTTGGTACATGCGTACACTGATTGGTGGTTGTATCCGATGTTTCTATTCGATTAGGGTTGGTGTCCTCATTGGTTGGGTATTTGAGGGTTCTGATTGGTTTCTGGGTCTGTGATTCAATCAATGTAGGGATGGGACTGGGGCTAGGGTTAGGATTTCTATTGGAAGCAGGCACTAGGGCTTCCTGTGTTATTGGTTGTTGGGACTAGGGTGGGACTAGGGCTGGGGTTAGGACTTTCATTGCAAGTAGCGATTAAGGCTTACGGTGTGATTGGTTGCTGGACTATGTGTGGGACTAAGAGTAGGGTTAGGCTTTCTATTGGAAGTAGGGACTAGGGCTTCCTGTGTCATTGGTTGCTTGGATTAGGGTTGATACTACTGTTAGGGCTAGGGCCTCTACTATGCTTAAAGATCAGGGTATTTGAAACTGATTGGGTGCTTGGACTAGGGCTAAGTTTGGCTGTAAGGTCCTCGTCTCCTATTGGTTCTAGATTTTAGGGCTAGTGCTGTGATTGGATAGTGTTAGGGCTAGGGTTCCCATTGGCTGAAGGGGTCACCTGACTACTAGGGCTATAAACGGCCAAGGCTTAGGGCGTCTCAGCCCGGGTGTCGAGGCTAAGAAGGATCGAGAGGACAAAGGTGAGTGCCTGTTTGAGCCTGTTTAGGGTGGAGAAGACAAGGGTGAGTGCCTCTTGGAGCCTGTTCGAGACTGATCGGGACGAGGGCCAGGAATGCTGCCCATTTTCCCATTCATTAATACCCACCCTACGTATTTGTCCCTCTGTATAAAAGCATTTACTTTCACTATAGATATGTGCCGATCTTTGTGTATTGCTTTGTATAAACATGTACAATAATTATATTGTTATAAAAATAAAAAATAAATCCTCTTTGGTCTACATGTACTTGCTTCAATTGTACATCTATGTACCTCCATGTACTTGGATCTGTGTGTCTGTTACTTTTCTCCTGAAAAAGCATATCCAATGCACTACTCTATTTCTCATCCGCTACCTCTAGCAATATCTTTAATCTGCATATACTTACCTCCTTTATGCATCTATATACTTTCAATGTACTTATGGATCTATATATTTATCTTTCTTCTAATTTAGCATTTCCAATGCACTACAATATTTCTCACACCCCATGTCCTTGAAAATGTGCACAGCACTTGCCCAAAAAAAGCAGTAACAAGTACTTTAAACAACTTTTTATTGTGTTTTAAAATGTTGTAAATTGCTTGCTTAAAGCCAATAAATTAGTGGTAATGACAAGAAAACTGCATAAACATATCCTCTAAGGGAAACAATGGGTGTTGAAAGTCAAGGTGCAGCTGATAACAAAATTTAGCTAAACGTGTACTAAATGCAGGCCGTTACACCTTACACTTCCTCCGAGAATAATGATGAGGCATCCAGAAAAAAAGGGGTGCAATCATACACATACAAGCAGTAACAAATAAAATGTATATATTCATTTAAATATATATAGATATGTTTAAATATGAAAAAAGTATAAACTATACTAAATGAATCTATACATAGGTATTTATGGGTGTGCACATAAGGTAAACCGTGGTTTACTATCTTCCTTCTACTTGAAGAGACTGTTTAAAGTTTCCTGACCTATTCTAGATTCAACCCGAGTATCAGATCGGATCTTAGAGCCCGTGTACAAGCCAACCTTGACTCATCTAAAACTTCTTTCTACTACTCTTTCCAATTCACTACCCTATCTCTCACCCTATACATCTATTATATTCTCTACACCCACTCTCTCATTTATCCCAAACCCCATACCACTACTATGTTCCCCAAAATAACCCTTTCTTGACTCTCTCCTACTCTACCCCTCCTTGCATCATCTGACACCTCTTTTACTATACCAATCCCCCAAAACAAACATTTCTTAACTCTTCCCTCTGACTCCACCCATCCAAAACCCCTTTTACTCATTCAAAAGTCTCCTCCTACTGCTATGACCTAAAAAAGAAATCCTTCACTCTTCTATCCCTCCACTATCCTTTTCAATCAAAATAACAGACTAGCATGTTCACTTCTCTAATTCCATATTCCACGAAACTAATTCACCACTATCCCTTTATGGGTTCCAGAGTAGCGTGCTACTCGCAAACAAAGCGGTTCAACATCTCAGCAGGGTTACAAGCGCTATATAAATGCAAACGTTTCTTTACCTTCTATCCCTCCGCTATCCTTCTCACTCCAAATAACTGACTAATATCCACCACTCAAATTACTTGCATATTTCATGAGCTTCCCCCCTTTCTGTGCCCCTACATTTGTCCCATACTACACCCTACATGCCAGCGCCAAGATACACCATGGAGTGAACGTTGCGCTTTATAAATTCTTTTATTCATTCATTCATTCAACCTTTTTTACCCCTCCCCAACCCTTCTCAATCCAAATAACGGACTAACATATCCACCACTCAAATTACTTAATATTTCACTATACAAATTTTCAACACTAAACATTTATGGGTTCAGGAGTAGCCTGCTACTCGCCAGAAAAGCACTTCAACACCCCATCAGGAGTAACAGGCGCTATATGAATGCAAACCTTTCTTTCCCTTCTATCCCCCCGCTAACCTTCTCACTCCAAATAACTGACTAATATCCACCACTCAAATTACTTTCATATTTCACCATACTAATTCACCACTAATCCTTTATGGGTTTCTGGAGTAGCGTGCTACTCGCCCAAAAAAACGCTCAACACCCCATCAGGGGTTAGAAGCGCTATATAAATACAAACTTTCTTTCCCCCTCTATACTTCTGCTATCCTTCTGAATCCAAATAACTGACTAACATATTCACCAGTTAAAAGTTACTTGCATGTTTCACTATACTAATTCCACACTAATCCTCTATGGGTCCCGGAGTAGCGTGCTACACGCCGAAAAAGCGCTTCGAGGCCTCGTCAGGGGTAGTAAGCACTATACAAATGCAATTACAATACAATACAATTATTTCCTTAATTACAGTGAGTTTTTATTTTCATGAAACATATTTGTGTATTATCAAGGGTAGTGTGAAAAGAACAAAGACGAACAAAGTCAATATTCTTTGTATGAAAGAATAGTGCCTTTATACAAGGATTGTGAGGTATCGTTTGGACCGTGAGAAGATTTTCTAGAAATAAATTCTATTGCACAAGGAAATATGTAGAAGCATTATGCAATTAACAAATAGTCCCTCATAATATTCTTCAGCCTTAAAGATTTTACAGAATATAGAAAGGGCTGTCATATACAGTTGGGTATCATTCACATCGATGTTGTCTGTGTACGTACTATGCAAATGCGACCCAATGAAGAAATGTCAGGGCTCATAGAGAGAAAATAAAATCTCCAGGCATTTCGACCAGTTTAATAAAAAAAAAGGCCTTTAGCAGAATGCGTGAAAACATAGGCTTGAGAGGCAACAATGCTACCGTGCATTTAGTCACAACGACAGGGGAAAAAGCTCTAAAATAATTAGAGTTTATCTTTTATACATAAAACACACATTAAACTGCTTCTCATAAGGTGTGTCCTGTAATCTGCCCCAGCTTGTCTGGCACTCAGCACAAAAAGACTACGAAATAAATGAAAATGCCAGCCAAATGTGGCAAACCATTGTGATGTATATGCCATCTGAGTAGCCCAAGTGAACCGAGACAGCTCTATGTTGCTTCACCAAATGCAAAAGCAAGATCTTCAAGACAAAACATGTTTTTCTAGCCTCAGAGTCAATGATGAGCCATAACAGATACTTTTGAAGTTGTCACTTTAGTCCTTAGACCATTAAAATCCAGGTCAACATGAAATACACCTACTTCTATATCATAGCCATAATTAAACACAGTCCTGATCCCTTTGGAGTGCTTCAAACAGGATTAAAAATAAGTACCCGCCTGCAAAGCCTCTACTTTCTTAATAACAATAATAATAAGATATGTTTCAATTGAGTGGCTCCTATCACGTTTTGTAGTGTTGTAAATTACAAATGGTATTACCCAAGTTTACTTTACACTTGCAAGCCTTAGTAGAACAAAAAGCTTAAGATGGTTCTGTCAGCATAAGAACCAATTACTTGTAGTTTACAAAGGAATCACAAAAGTGAATGCTTTAACTTCCTAGGTATACTTCTGTTCCGCCAGAGAAGCATATGCGGTTGCAATGGAAAAATGTCCTGACAGATAACTTTAAGACATATCAGAGAGCCCACTTTGAAAATGTGCACAGCACTTGCCCAAAAAAAGCAGTAACAAGTACTTTAAACAACTTTTTATTGTGTTTTAAAATGTTGTAAATTGCTTGCTTAAAGCCAATAAATTCGTGTAAATGACAAGAAAACTGCATGAAAATATCCTCTAAGGGAAACAATGGGTGTTAAAAGTCAAGGTGCCACTGATAACAAATGCTAGCTAAACGTGTACTAAATGCAGGCCTTACACCTTACACTTCCTCCGAGAATAATGATGAGGCATCCAGAAAAAGGGCTGCAATCATACACATAACAAGCAGTAACAAATAAAATTTATATATTCATGAAAATATATATAGATATGTTTAAATATGAATAAAGTATAAACTATACTAAATGAATCAATACATAGGTATTTATGGGTGTGCACATAAGGTAAACCGTGGTTTGCTATCTTCTTTTCTACTTGAAGAGACTGTTTAAAGTTTCCAGACCTATTCTAGATTCAACCCGAGTATCAGATCGGATCTTAGAGCCGTGCACAAGCCCAACCTTGAAAATGTTTGCTATATAAATCATAGACCAAACAATGTAAAATATGGTAAAGTCTATTCAAAAAAGTTTGCTTGTGTGAAAGTGTTGGCATTAATAGCACTGCACTGAGAAGTACTTTATTAAAAGTGATCATTTTTAAACAGGGACCTTTAGTGAGCATAGGTCCAGAGGTACTAACACTATGAATACCGATTTCCTAATTGTGATTTGGAGAGAATCGCAATTACGAAATAGGTATTCCTAATGTATGCAACTATTTTGAGTTTCATTACCGATTCCTAGTGGGTCGCGAATAGACTAGCCTCATGTGCATTAACAATGTAGGTTGCAATTTGCTACTCATTATTAATCAAATCCATCACAGGGATGGTGGCTTACTGAGGGCAACGGAACACAATCCATGTCTGTGGTTGATATTTAATAGTGTAATCTTTTTTTTTATGCAGTCCATTTGGAAAACAAGATGTGTTACAAAAGAAGAAAAGAAACGTTGTAGTTTCCATTTTTAAGAGTAGGGAGTAGTCCATAGGACCACTGCCTGCTCTTGAATTTTATTTTATTTGTTTAACATTTTCTAGAGGAAGATCTGCATAAAGGTTTTTTTTTTGTGGCCAGAATGTGGCTAGAATTTACTCGCAAAATAATAATACATACCATACCAATTCGGTATTTGGAAGGGATGCCCAAAACACACCCTTTCCAAATACTGATTCCCAGTTTGCATTTTTTTTAATGGAATAAAGTATTTTTCTGGTTGCAAACTGCCTGATTCTGCAATTCGGGCCATTTGCAACTGAAAAAATGCTTTGTACATTTGGCTCTAGGAGGCAAGACAATTGTCATATCTACCCTGTACTTTTCCACATTATTATAGAGTAACATTCCTTAAGATACGGTTTTCTTTTAACCTCTTTGTAACATTCCTTAGGTGAAGGCTTTGTTTTTAACTCTTTGCGCACATTTCAGCAGTTGTTATATAGCATAAACAACCTGAAGTAATAGTAGGACTTTACATAAGGAGTCATTCATTACACAAGGTCACTGTTCATTGTTTATAGGGGTGGGGAAATTAAGTGATTTGTCCAGAATCACAGGTTGTTGAGCCAATGCCGAGACTCGAACCAGGTTTCCCAGGTCCAAAGTTGGCAGCTCTGACCCTGAAGCCACATTCAGGATATGTGGAGGGTGGTGAGCAGAAGCCACATGAAAGTGTGCTTCGTTATGGGCTAGAGGTTCCAATAGGCCCACGAGCTGAGCCAGAGCTCAGCTTCAGGCTCGAATCCAGCTCAAGCGTTCAGAGGCTCATCCATCTCTACTTTAGGGAGGAATGAATGATCCGTTCTCATTAATTCGCTATTAGAGAAAATTTGTATAAAGCTCTGCAGAAGATAGAGCGTGGATTTTGCTAATTCATTGATCTGTGATTATAGCTATTACAATGCCACTTTCCAAGAAAGATGATGTAATGTAGCTTTATGAATGAGTTCAAAAGGAGAGCCCATTAATTTTGTTAATACCAAAAATAAGCTGCCATGGAGGAGAAAGGTTTTTTATTACAGTGAATACTTTTTCAGGTCTTCCAGAAAATCTTTAACTACTGATACTTTGGAGAAACGAATCTGTAAAAGAAATTTTCTGGACGTAGTGATGGCTGCTAGGTGGACTTTCTTCAAAGAAAATTGTAGTGTTGATTTGGCCAAACACAGTAAATCATGAAGGATCACTTCCTCTAGGCAAGTGGCCATCGGGTTGACACTATATGCACAGTCGTTTTCACTTCATGGTCTAGTAGATGATTAGCTTCTTTTATCATTTGCATGCAGTCAGGTGGTAATCCTAGATGACAGTAGTGTCTGACTTCAAGAGCCACGCTGCCAAATTCAATGATGCCAGGTTTGGGTATGAAATCTGATCTGAAGTTTCTAAGCCAGTTTGGGTTCAATTATGTCTCTTGTGTGGTTTGATGCACACTAATAGGAGATCTGTGTACCACCACGAACTTGGAGCTATAAGGCTCATTTTGCGGGGTGATGGTGACAAGTCTTTAAAAGGGCATTACCTTTCGACCAGTGTTTTGGTCGTCTGGATGCAAGTCTTGGAATTTTTTGTCTGCAGTAGCGAAGAGGTCTATAGAGGAAGTGCTCCATTCCTCAGATATATCAAAGCTAACTTGGTCGTCTAATACCCATTTGTGACTTTCTTCATAGTATCTTCTTAGGAAGTCTGCTACGGGTTCATTGCACCTGCTATATGCACTGCTCTTATTTACATTCTCATCACTAATGCCCAGTGCCATACAGTTTGTACTTCCAATGAAAGTGGTCTCGAACTGCTGTTGCCCTGCTTGTTGATGTAAACTATGTTAGTCATATTGTCCGTTTCAATTATGATCATAGAGTTGGTTTTCAAAAAAGGAAAGAATACCTTGAGAGGTAGGAGAATTGTTCTCAATTCTAAAAGATGTATGTCATAAGTCCTTTTCTGTTCATCAACCTTGGATGGTAAGATGATCTAGATGGGGTTCCCCATCCTGTGAGGGAAAAATCGGTGACAACTGCTTGTTGTGTTTTCTCTTTTTGAAAAGAAACTCCTTTTAACAGATTGTTCATGACAAGCCACCTGGTTAGAGATTATTTTGCTGCGATTTAAAGTGTCAAACATGGTCTTCCAATTTATCATACTTCTCAGTCTATTGGTTTTCTTGACATTGTTGGAGTGGTCTCATATGTAATCTAGCATTTGGGACAATATAAACGCCAGGTGTCATAGACCCTGGGAGTGATGATAGCTCTCTTGCAGTTGGACTGACCGTGTTTAAACGTGAATGGTATTTCTTTGAGATTAATAATACTTTATCCTCAGAAGGATACACTTTTTAGTTTACTGCAACTATTCTGACTTCTAGATATGTTCATCTTGGAATTGGCAATAATTTTGATTGTTGATCAATTGTTTGGAGACCTAGCCTTCCTAACAGTTTACAAGTTGGTTTCAAGTCACCTCACCTTTTGTTGGGTTTGTGCTTTCTAAATGTGGATAAATGCATATCCTCTGTTTTCTCAGGTGAACAACGACCACTGTCATGCATTTAAAAAAAGTTAATGGTGCTGGCTTTAGATCAACTGGGAGGGCTCTGTGTTGGTAATGCTGTTGTCCTACTAACATCTCATAAATGTTCTGTGATGTGGATGTATTGGAACATGGAAATATGCATCTTGTAGATCTATCAAGCACATCCAGTCATTCAGATATAGATAAGGAACAATTTGGTGTAAAGCCAGCATGTGGAATTATTCTTTTTTTGATTTATTTATTTAGTAGAAGTCTAAAATTGGTTTAAAGTCTGTGTTTGACCCTTTCTACATTTTACCAAGAAATACATTGAATACGTGCCTTGACCTTTCTAGATGTGTGAAACTTTTAAAATGTGGCTTTTTTTTTATAGAAGAGTGGGAATTTCTTCTCATAATAATAATAGTTGATGCTTTTTAGTGGGCCTTGGAGGTATTGGAGGAGGCATATTTTGGAATTAAAGGTTGTATCCATGGGATACAATGTTTAGCACCCACTTGTCTTTTGTGATGGAGGACCACTCTTCCGAATGAAGAGATACCGCTCCCCCTACCGGTGGGGGTAACAAGGGCGATGGAAAGAGTTGATGTTTTGATGGTGTTGCCGGCACTGTCAGTCGAGTGTTGATGTCTTGAAGGCGCTGGTGAGTTTTATATAATGGTCACAAGGACAGACAGTGATGACATTGGTCTTTCTGTCTTCGAAGTCGATGTTCTTGACATCAAGGAAGAGACTTGTCGTGAAAAATGTTGACCTGTGTTTCTATGAATGCGGTGGGGAGGTGCTGAAGCAACCTCTGAAGGCAAACATGTTGGAGGAGTGGCTCTGACGTCATACCTCTTGGTGACAATTTTGAATGATGTCAGGAGTGATGACATTAACAGTGTGTACTTCGTTTTCCTTCTTATAAGCTCCCTCTTGGGGAATCCTAGCGAGAGTGCTATTTTTTAGGCTGAGACATTTAAGAGATTGAGTTCTCAAGCTGCTTTCTCTTCCTTTCTTCGTCATGTTTTTAAGCATTTCACAAAACCTCATGCCCTCCCTGTCCTTTACAGTTATTTTAGCCTTCTTTTAGCCGATATTGCAGTTTTGCACTGTGTGAGATGAAGGAAGACATACTATACAGATATTGTAGGATCGGAGACTGCTTTGTTTCTGTCACAAGACAGATACTACATGTGGAATAATTACCACTCTCCAATGACACTTCTAAATAAGGAGTGGTGTGGCACACCTATTTTATAACCTAACCTGAGCCAACAAACAGATGACATCAGAATATAGCATCACTATGGGTATTGCAATTGCCCACTGAACAAACACTCTGTGTCCGTATTTGAGGCTGCAATCATCATTCCCCTGCTCGGGTGACAACATTCAACTTGTGAGCTCCGGGTCAATGAGCACATACTCTCACAAACCAAGTGGGTATAGGCAACAGGTGAATAAAGGGAGGGATAGGAGTAGAAAGGGAATTTCTAGACCTGGATCATCACAGCCAGACACTTTGATACCTAACAAAAGTTGAATTGCCACAGAATAACCCCAATAGCATGATTGCTCAATACAGACACATTGGTAATGTTTCCTCCATATGTTCACTGAACTGATGAGAGACCCAGGCCTCAGCAGTGAAGGGCACAGTTGTTTAGAAAACCTACTGTAAACAATTCAATGGCAAGAAAAGATGAGGAACATCATGACAGAGCGAACCATAAAATGAATGACAATAAAAACAACAGTAAGGGTACCAAGGCAGATGTTATGAG
Organism: Lissotriton helveticus; assembly: GCF_964261635.1. NCBI lineage: Eukaryota > Metazoa > Chordata > Amphibia > Caudata > Salamandridae > Lissotriton > Lissotriton helveticus. Next base: position 282,615,227 of record NC_136061.1, on the reverse strand, counting down.
AAAGAATGAACCAGACATAAGCACAGGCTCATTGGGTAAGAAACAGGCATATTTATATTCTGGAAGGGATAAGGTTGTAGTTGTCAGTTACTTTACCGGAGCATTTTAAATAGGGGACAGTCTGGACATGGCGTCCAAGCACGGCATGGGTTTCTGGAGGTACAAATGATTTTAGTCACTTTAAGCCTCACTTTAATCCTGATTTTCACCTGCACACTATTGTAAACACTCATCACAGCGCCCAGTGGTCCCCCTTCAGGACAGGGGCATCTCCTAGGAGTTTTTCCTTCTTGCCTCTGCTATTCTCAAATCTTAAAGCCACAACATAGTGCACAGATGGGCTTCTCTAGTCACTGTCAGATTGGGAAGCCTTGAGTGACCCAGGGTAGATGCCTGTTGAGCCATCCAGGTTGGATACCTTTCGAGTAGCCCAGACAGGACAATTCTTAAGCAACCATGGCAGTCCTGCACATTATGAAGATGAGCTGGGCAGAGGTCCATGTGAGAGACCAGTGACTGCTTTCTAGGTAAAGGGAAGGCAACAACTTCAAAACGAAAGTGTGCTGCTGAAGTCAGCTTCAGAAACAGTTTTTCATATTTTGAGATGATAATATGAAATGTGAACACCTGCAATGAAACGGTCCTGAAACTGCGGTCTCAAAGACTTTTTAAAAAAAAAAGACCTTTATTGAAATTTGCACATCAGGTTACATAGTAAGAAAGCAAAGTTACGCAAAGGACAATGAAAGGAAGAAATCCACATCTGGTACATATATCCTAAAGGCACTTGTACATTAGTAGCCTACAACTGAATCTGGGTGGGGGTAATGGGACATGAAGCCGGAAAGGGTTTGGAGGAGCGCTGGTACCAGGCAGTGTACCGGCAGAGGAGGCTGTGGAGAATCAGCAGCGTGAGGGGATTGTCACTCGTCTATAGTCCAGCACCGGTGGACGATCCGGCAGGGAGCGCTGGAGTGGTCGCAGAGGGAGGCGTACTCCGGCTGAGGAGGAATGAAACGAGATGACCCCAGATATCAAGAGGCCGGCCAGTGGCCGATGTCAACTCCCAAAATTCAGACACGAGCGTCTGACAACGCGCAGCATCTTCTAGCCAAGCACTAACCTTGGGAGCGGCCCTCCGACCCCAATGTATGGCAACTCCGCGACACGCGAGAACAAGCAGCATAGTGGTGAGTCGACGGGAGGCGTCAGGACAATGTTTTACAAATCCTAAAAGGTAGACCAATGGGTCATGCGAAACAGATGTAGAAGTAATCTCGGTAATGGTGGTGCACACATCGCGCCAATACGTAGAAACCCCGGGGCACAACCAAGCAAGATGAAAAAAGTCCGCAGCGGGAGCTGAGCACCAGAGACATCAGTCGCTGGGAGCAAGATCCATTCTATACAGCTGAGCGGAGGAGCGGTACAATCTGTGTAAATATTTAAAATCTATGAGGCGCTCCTGAGAAAGGTCAGTCCCTAGATCCTCGCTCCAGGCAATGCGGGCACAATCAGCAGTTATTGGTGACGCAGCCAATGTGGTTGCATAAAGTCTGGGGACCAATTTGCGGGGGGAGGTGGATGTGTAAGCCAGGTCAAGGGAAGCCATTGTAGGGGGCTGAGGGAAAGTAAAATGCAGCTCCCGGCAGGACGCCCTGAGTTGGTAATAAAGCAGCGTGTCCATGGGGCTGGACTCCGCTGGACCCGTTGCGCGTCCCGGCTGTGTGCAGTGAGGGGAAATCCGGGTTGTATGCAACGGGCATGATATTAGCGGAGAGCAGGCAAGAGTAAGAGTATTTCCGGAGACCGAACCAGGCCCAGTGCAGGGTCTCTACAGTGTTGACCTCTCCACGTGGTAGTTTAGCGGGGACAAAAATGGCAGTTAGGAGGGGCGAGGGGGCCGGGAGGTCGGCCGCCACCGCCACGTGGGGCTGAAATGGCATTGGGTGCAGCCAGAAGTGAAGGAAACTAGCCTGGGCGATGAGGGCATATAATTTGAAGTCCGGGGCACCCATCCCGCCACACGTAAGGGGGAGCATGAGGATATCATATGCAATTCTAGGTTGGCGCCCCAGACGGCGCCAGAGGGGAATCTTCGTCTCCAGCCAGTCAACCGCGCGGCCGAAGTTTGCCTTCCAGAGTTCGTCCATGCTCCTGCTGAGCCAGACGCTCAGATGCCTGGTGGGCCCCGATGCCCACAAAAACAGGTAGTCCGGAGTGAAGGGGACAGTGGCGTCCGTCAGAGGGAAGAGAATAGATTTACTCCAATTAACCTGAATGCCGGATAGACCCCCAAACCGCACTACCACACAGACCATGGGACCATGATTCTCCTGGGGGTGGCAGACAGAGTGTAATGTTGTCCGCGTACATGGAGACGACCAGGTCTCGGGCTGCAAATACTAGACCCCTCTGGGTGTGATGCTGTCGGAACCTAGCGGCGATGGGCTCCATAGCTACAGTGAGGAGCATGAGTGAAAGCGGACACCCCTGCCGCGTGGCTCGTGAGACAGGAATGGGCTCAGAGAACTGATCCAGAGGTGAGCAGTGGAAAGGGAGTAGAGGAGATGGGCCGTGCGCAGAAAAAACGGGCTAAAGCCCAGGTAGGGGAGAAGGTAAAAAAGGAAGGGCCACTCAAGAGTGTCAAAGGCCTTCGTGGCATCCAAAAGAGCAGCCACAGCCGGGAGGGCGGGGTTGATCTGGTGAAGTACATCAAATATGGTCTGGCGGTTGTGTGAATGAAACCGGACTGGTCTGAACGAGCTATCATGGGCATGAGGGAAAGAAGGCAGGAAGCCAAAAGCTTGGCGAAAATCTTATTATCGGTGTTCGTGAGGGATAGTGGGCGATACGAATCAAGAAGCTCGGGGGACTTGTCCGGTTTCAGGTGTAGAGTTAACAGGGCCTCGCAGAGCGACGGAGGGAAGTGGCCGGACTTGTAGGAGTCATTATACGTAGCGGCGAGGTGCGGAACAAGGAGGGGTGTCAAGGTACTCGCAATGACCGCTACCCAGCCAGAGGAGCTCCAGAGTGTCAAAGTATTGGTCAAGGAGATCACGCAAGGGGATAATCCCTGCGGTGTAAAGTTAAGTGTAGAAGGTGGTGACCCTGGACACCACCTCAGTAGGCGAGGTAGTGCGCTCTGGGCCCCCGTCCTGAAGGGTTGTGATGAAGGAGACGGCATGAGGCCGCCGCAGAAGATTAGCTAAAGTCTTACCCGGGCGATCGCCTTTGCCATAACGGCGTGCCCTCACCTCCCTACCCAAGAAGGAAAGTTCTCTGTCAGCCTCTTTTTCAAACTCGGAAAGCTTGTCGTGGAGCTGCACGTGGGTGTCGGGATTGGGGCTGAGAGAGTGTGAGAAGTCGAGAGCCTTGATTTCCCTCTATAAGCACTCTAGGATATCGCAAATGGAGTGCAAGACACCGGACTGCTCAGAGATACATTCGCCCCGAATCACCACCTTGAAACCCTCCAAGAGTGTGGAAGGGGAGTACACAGAGCCGGTGTTGAGTTCAAAATAGTTCTCTATCACAGTTTGGATCTCGCCACAAAACACTGAGTTGCGGAGTGCATTGGTGGGCAGCCACCAGGTAAACATGCGCTAAGGGGCGTGCGGAAGGAGCAAGCTGAGGCGGACGGGAGCATGATCAGAGAGCGTGAACGCCATGTGTTCAACAGCAGAGACCCATGCAAAGGCGTCTTGAGTGGTGATCCAGAGGTCCAAGCAGGACCAACAGCCCAGAGAGCCTGTATCGCAAGTGCCCTCGCTTCATTTTCAGCTAATCTGGAGCATAAGAGGGATGTGGAGCGCGGGTGTAGAGTACGGGGCCCTGAGCGGTCGAGGGTGGCAGAAGGTGTAATGTTGAAGTCGCCCCCCACAGCAGGGCGGCAGGACCCAGGGAGGAGATATGCCGCCATACCTGCGCGAAGAAATCAGGGTCATCAAAATTAGGGCCATAAATTGCTGCGAGGATCAGGGGTTGGGCCGAGAGCGTGCCTTGGAAGATGACGAAGCACCCCTTGGGATCCACAATAACCTTGGTGTTATGCCAAGAAAGCCCTCCTCAACGTATGAGGATGGACACCCTACGGGAATAGCAGGAGTAGAAGGAAGAGTGAACCTCTCCCCAGTGTCTAGAGTGAAGCTAAGAGGCAGTGGCAGGTAATAAGTGGGTTTCTTGAAGGAAACCGATGACAACCTTGTGGCGAATAAGGTGTGCATGTACAAGGCTAGCCTTCCGATGGTCGTTAAGACCACGGACGTTCCAAGTCCTGAGTGTGGTGGCCGTCATAATGTTACACCAGAGAAGTGAATGTCAGAGAGGAACAGATGCGGAGTAGGAGCCAGATGCGCTTGAGAAGGGATGTCCAATGCTCAAGACAATGTAGCAAACAATGCGTCACAGATTAGGTCATAACATGAAACCAACAACAGGTCGCGGAGATGAGGCGACAATCCTCAGGGAACCCCCTCCTCCCCCTTCACCCACACCAACCCCCCAAACAGGTTGAGAGACCATCCCCACCCACCCAGGGAACCCACAACAGGGAAGCAGAAATTCCAGGTATAAGATGAGGGCCATTATCCAGTAGGGACGTGGCATAGCTCGGCGAACACCCCTGCCACTTGGACAGGGTGGTCAAGCCGCAGAAGAGAGCGGACTGTGAACAAATGAGTCGAAGGACCTGTGGCCGCCTCATACCAGGGCGCAGCAGGGGAGCAAACATAAGAACAGGTGAGACAGAGCATGAGGTAATCGTTACAGCCAATCTGGGTGCAAGAAAGAGGAAAAGTGACTAAACAAGCAGAGGACAAAGTAACAATATCAAAATTGAAGACCATATTCAGTCACTGACACTTGTACCGCCGCCGTCAACTGGCTGGGAGCTGGATGGGGAGCAGCGCGGTTGCTTGTCCAGTTTCTTCACGTAGGCTAAAGCAGCTGTAGGTTCGGTAAAAACGTGTAGGCGAGAGCCGTCCTTAACACGCAGTTTGGCTGGAAAGGCCAGGAAATATGAGACTTCATGCTTCAGGAGCATTGTGGAACTCACGTCGTGCGGTCTGTACCACCATTGTATAGTCGGGATAGAAGAAGAGGGAATTCCCCTGATGGCGAATGTCACCTTTATCTCTGGCAGCTCGAAGGGCACGAAAGTTTAACAATTTGGCGATAATAGGACGTGACCCAGTGAGCGGTGGGCCCGCTCTACAATGAAGACAGGCAGGACGTCACTAAAGAGATCACGAAGAAGCTGCTCAACAAAGTCCTCCCTTTTGTTGATGTTGGAGGATTCGGGCACAACCGTGATACGGAGGTTGCTCCTACGAGAGCGCGCCTCCAAATCCTCTATTTTATTCTTGATGAGTTCCAAGACCTTGTCTATCTGCAGGAACCTCTGGCGATTCCCAGTCAACGAGTCTTCCACATCAGAGACTCATGCCTCCACATGAGCAAGCTGCAAATCATGTGAGTCCACCCTGGCCTTAACAGTGTCCAGACAGGTCGATAGTGAGTCAAGCTGTAGCAATACTAGAGATGGTGGCCTTTACATCTAGCATAATGGCCTTGAGATCATCCTCTCGTGGCCTGGTCATTAGCGTCCAGAACAGCGCCGTTCTGTCGAATCTACCTGCGCTGCTTGAAGGCCAGCTTATGCTGTTTGGGGTCCGTCTTCCCCATGTTCGGGCTGCCGCTGCCAGTCAAGCCCACCATAGTGCACAATGGAAGTCAGGTGTGGCGATGCACTTATAGAAAAGTAGAGCCGCCAGCAGCGCAGCGGCCACTGGCGAAGCAGAGGGCGGGCAATGCTGGAGCGGGCTGCTGACGGGGAACGGCAGAAGTCACAAGGACAGTGAGAGCAAGTCTGCAGAGAGGTGCCCCGCCCAGACAGGCTCCAGATCCGCCGGCACCCCCGGAGAAGGACAAAGCAGCACCGCAGGCAGGTGAATCCAGGGCAGGGCAGGGTACAGGAGATGAGAAGAGATGCAATTGCTTCCCCTGGGTAAGATAAAACTGCAGGGGACCAGGTCACGTGGCCGCAGGGGCAACAGGAGAGAGCCCGGTTATTGCAGGAGGCAGCCACAGTCCGCCAGGATGAGAAGAGGCCGATTTGGACTGGGCCAATGCAAGTGGCAGGAAAGCTGGAGTGTGTCCTGAAATCGTTCCCGGTGGTGCCGCAGGGATGGCTAGCAGCAAGCAGGGGCAGACAGCAGTGGGGAGACTTGGGGGACACGCCGCCCCCATTGCGGGGCCCTGAACGGGCGCCAAGGAGCAGCGACACAGTTGTAGCGCATGCTGGGGCTCACTAGGGGGAGCATGGCCTCAGATTCGGGGGGTGGCGCACCCGCCCCTAACCCCACCGCAAACCCCCACACTCCCAGCACCGTCCTACCAGGACAACAAGCCACTGGGAACGGCAATGAGGTGCGCCGGCCTCCACAGTGTCCAGTGGGCAGTCCCTCAGCCCCGTAGCAGTGCGATGCGGTCACAAGCCGCGCACAGTCCAGGAAGCCTGGAGGCCGCAGGCATACACTCCGTGATCTAGCGGGTCCAGACGTCTGGGAAGGAGGCAGACAGATCCTACCGATGCAGGGAGGCAGAAGCATCGAGGGTGGAGGTACGACACCCCCAGGTCCGCAGGATAATGGCGGATGATTAGGCTTGGCCGGCAGAGCCCACTTAGAGTGTGGCCATCTTGCAGCTGGCTCAAGCCATGCCCCACGGTCTAAAAGACATTAAAGCAGTCCAACACCCTGGCAATCACCAGATAAATAAAATGATCAGAGAACTAGAGAAGATGGAGCCACTGACAAGTTATAAGTCGAAGGTCTTCTGTTTTCCTCAGAGGTAATTTTGTAAAAAAGAGATCAGCTCATTTTAGAAGTGAAAAATACTATGTAGCCTTACAATTGGTAAATAACGGCCAAAGGTGACATTCAAAATTCATAATGCTTGTTTGAATTTATAGCTATTTTACAACTTGACGATATAGCAAATGCACCTTTTCTGCATGGTCACTCCATTTTGTTTCATCTGATTTCGGACCGTATTGTTGCTGATATTATGACTTTTTGAACAGCCACACTGCTTTTCAGTGTCATAGTGTAATAGCTCAGGCCACAAATTACTATTACTAAATTTTGCTTAGCTCAGTTGTTCTATCTGACTGTCCTTTAGGACCACTAAGAATAGTGCAATGTAGGACAGTGGGATCTGCTGTATGGTTACCCCCACTTTTTGTCTGGTGCTAAGCTGTTTTTGATTAGTCTGACTGGGATCCTGCTAATTAGGACCCCAGTCTCTCTGCTTTCTCCCTTAAATTTTTATGTTCAGTACTTAGGTTCATCCCAAATTGGATACTGGGGTACCCTCATCAGCCCCTAGTATATGGTACTAAGGTACCCAGGGCATAGGTACACCAGAGGACTCCCATGGGCTGAAAAATGTATTATGCCACCCATGGGAGACCATTTGAAATGCTACTACAGGCCTGCCATTGCAGCCTGTGCAAGCTGGTGCTAGCACCACTTACTAAAGATATAGGTTTTCTATATCTAGGGCCACTGCACTTTAAACCTATAAGTCACCACTATAGTAGTCCTTTGCAATCCTGAAGGCAGGGTGCTAGGATCTAAGCATGAGGGTGCCCCTGCATAGACCCCTACAGTCTACGGAGGCCATTCTCCCTGGTTGTAAGGGAAGCAGCCATATACTATATATATGTGCACAGCATAATGACGGGATGGCCATCTTGAAATCGGCTGTAACGAATCCTATCATGTTTGGCATCAAACATGTTGAAATCATACCCCCAAACTGTAAACGGTGTGGGAGGCACACTGGAAGAGCCCTCTGTTAGACTCTCAGTGCTCCCAGTATCAGTGTTCTAGACCCGGACAGCACAACATGGCTGCAGCCGACCAGAGACACGATTCTGCCCTCTTGCTGCTGAATCTCGAAAAGGGGAAAGGAGAAGAATAGGTATCCTGTTACAGGGAGGTGTGACCACCTCCCAGACTGGATTTAGTGTATTGGGGCTGGGTGAGTGCGCTTGCCAACACCACTCAGTCTGCATGAGGGGCACATTTGGTATGCCCGTGCATAGTCCAGCTCTGGGAGCCGTTGGCCCCTGCCCTGGCACGAAACTGGACAAAGGATATGGGAGTAACCTTCCCCCTGGGAGGGTCCCCTGAATCGTCTCACCCCTTTCCTAAGGGTACTTAACAGCTTACATGTGGGTTGGTTCCTCGATTCATCGTGGGACACAATTCAATTCAGACACCACTTCAACTTCTACAGTCTGGGCACTCTAGACTTTGAAGGACTTCATTTCGGTTCAACTTTTTCCCTCTTTCAGTCTTCTGTATCGTCTGTGCCTGTGCACCATACAGGAACCTTCCAAGGCCTGTGGGCATCCAAGAAACTTAAAGGAATCTCCCTTGAAGTGAATGAGTCACTTCCCCGCATCTGTAGGTATAGCAACCGAGCTGACCAGTCTGTTGATTCTGAGCTCCCAGGGATTCCGAAAGGTTTAACAACACAGGTGGTGGTTCTCCACAGCTCTTGAGGCCTGCCCAGCCCTCTCACCAAATTTGAGGCCAGTATCCCTTGTGGGAGCCGCAGGAACCGAACCCCTGTGCGCTGCGTCGATTCGCTGTTGCAAAGGCTTGTTGGCTTCCTTCCACCAAGATCTTCGGGATCCAGGTAGCCCCAACCTCAAGCAGCTCCAGTGACCAGAATCTTTGTCCACACAGCATTACTTGCACCGAGGTCCGCATCTTTTGGTGAGCTGCTCATGGTCCTCTTGCAACTCCAGTGCCTCCGGCCCGTAGGTTCTGTTGAGGACCACCTTTGTTTCTATTGGGCTCCCCTGATTGCTCTGGCCTGCCTTGACTCCCCTGCTTGTAGTGAGTCCCCTGGACCTTGCTGGTCGCAACATTGCACCTTCTTCGACATCCACGTTGTTTGCAGTTGTCAAGGCTGGTTGGTGCTTCTGACAGACACCGACACTTCAGCAGTCGTCATCCGACGTGGGACAGCTCGTGCACAGCTCCTGGGCTTCTTCAGCATGGGGTACACTGTGTATTCTGTGCAATTTGCTTGATTTCTATACAAAGTATTGTGTGGATTGTGTATCTCCACATAGGAGATATCTAAACGTGTTTTAGAGAGTATTATATAATAAATACATATTTTTATAAATACCTTGTGTGGTTCATTTTCATTTAATCTATACTATAAAATTGCATCCTGGTAAAACAAGCTGCCTTATAATCTGTCTGGATTAAGCCTGAAGGCTGCTCTCCACAGCTACCACTTAGAGAGATGTTTATAAGGTTGTCGAAGACCTCTTAAATCACCATCAGGGTTGTCTGGACTGGTGTAGTGTTTCCACCTACATTATTGGACATTATATACCAGGCCAGCCTCTCACACGCAGAAAATGCACCTATAATGTGGAAGATAAATGTCATCTGAGGGCTGCAGTTTATTTATATCACCCACATGGATGATAAAAATATAGGTATGCAGAAGCACCACTGTGCTATGTTTGGGCTGAAGTTTACATGCACTGTGGCCACAGATGGCATGGAAAAGTGCCTTTACCCGATAGTGAAAACCTATTTTATATATTTACTAGCCACCAGTAAAGTGTGCATTGTAAGCCCACAAGGCAGGGCGCTAATACATAAAAATAGGGCACACTACATATTAAAGTTAGTGTGCTCTGAAATGAAATTGTTATTGTTATTGTTAAATGCATTTGTAGCGCGCGCAGCTACTCCAAAGAGTGTCTAGGCGCGAAACCTGAAACAGATCATAGCTCAAGGAATTAAAACAAGAAAGTTTTCAATTTTTTTTTTGAAGATCTGGGAATCTTGAATGCTACGTATAGCCAAAGGCAGTGCGTTCCAACCAAGAGCCGCCTTCCAAGCAAGGGAGCAACCGCCCAGCTTTTGACAGATAAAACGGGGGATAGCTTCCGAAACCTCTATCAGCGCAGTCTCTGTACTATAGGAGTCTCGAAAGCCAGACTGCGCTGGGTGCAACAGGCCAGCATCTTCAACAAAGAACGTAAGTTGTCCCGTGACCACCTTCTCACATAATTTTGCCAAACTTGGCAGAAGAGAGATTGGGCGGTTATTTACAGGGGACCACGGGTCTAGTGATGGCTTTATTAGAAGAGGAAGATTCATGGTCTGCTTCCAAGTAACAGGCACCGACCCTCTGACAGGGACATATTAACAATGTTGTTGACCACAAGATTAATGATGTCAGCGGTTGAGGCTAGCAGCCTAGCCGCACGTAGATCGGCAGGCGAGCCCGATTTCAGACCCTTAAGAATTCTAAGTGTACAGGGCAGCTCTGCTGAAGAGAAAGCAAGTAGTTTATGAATAGGGCCAACTAAGGATCCAGAGGGAGTAGAAGGAACAAAGGGTCCCAAGAAACAGGCGGAAAAAGCCGCCTGGATAGCCTGAATCTTATCCAGGAAGAACTTAGCAAGAACATTGCACCATGTCTCAAAGATTGGTGCCGAACAAACCTGGGCACTGGGAGACACAAAACCTTGTACTATTGAAAAAATGTATTTCGGGTTGTTATTCGCCTGATCAATGCGTAAAGAAAAGTAACGGCTTTTTGCTTCAATAATAACTCTTTAGTTTGGTTCTAAGCGCATGTTTCGCCAGCAGGCAATAGTTATTGGAATGCCATAATCTCTCCAATAGCTGACAGTCATGTTTCAGTAATCGGAGCTCAGGCGAGAACCAGGGTTTGGAGGGGGAGTCTCTAGCAAGCCTAGATGCACAAGGCAGAGAAAGCGCAGTCACCGAATTAGAGATCCATTCGGTGAACCCCAACAAGCACCCTTGTTGCCCAGACTTGTTTTAATTCCCCTGTGCCTGTACTTGCTTTCTTGCCCAGACTTGTTTTTATTCCTCTGTGCCTATACTTGTTTTCTTGCCTAAACTTGTTTTTCCTTCATGTACCCAGTTCTCCTGCGGCCCCCGCCCGTTTTTCACGCCGATGCGTCACCGCCCCCCTGCAATCCCATTCGCTGCCCCGCTCCCGCCTCCCAGCTGCTCCTCCCTCCCACATCCCCTCATATGGAGGCCATGCAGTGGCCGCACCGCTGGCGTGCCAAAGGCGCGGCCAAAGGCAAGACCCCGCGAACGCCACGACGCCCGACACAGCTATGATGCCAGAACCCCCCACGCACTCAACACTGGACGATCACACACCTGCTTCCTGGCCGCCCCGAAGCGCACCCACAGACCTCTGACCTGCCAGAACTGCAGCTTCACAAGCATCCGCCCCACCATGCTGCCAACCAGGAAAGAACCCAATCACCTCAGATGCATCCTTCTCACACCCACTCCACCCGCAAACACGCCGTTAAACTGTGAGACCTACTCGACTCAACCTCCCCTGACGTAGCCTTCCTGACGGAGACCTGGCTGAACCCCGCCTCGGCACCCGACATAGCCAAAGCCATCCCGGAAGGCTAGAAGATCACCCGCAGGGACCGCACCAACGGAGCAGGAGGAGGAATCTCTATCGTCCACAGGAACACTCTCAGAGTCTCGACCAATACCGACGACACCTTCAGCACCGCCGAACACCTGCACTTCTAGATCCACACCGACCCAAACACCACCCTCAGAGGAACCCTCATCTACAGACCCCCTGGACCCCGACCACAGTTCAGTGACTCCATCGCCGACTTAGTCAGCACACACGCCCTCGCCTCCACGGACTACATCCTCCTCGGCGACCTGAACTTCCCCCTCGAGAACAACAACGACACCAACTCCACCACCCTGACCGACAAACTAGCCAACCTCGGACTCAGACAACTCATCACAACACCCACCCACCCACTCCGCCGGTCACACGCTTGACCCCATCTTCTCCGCAGGACCCCACGTCTCCTTCAACCACACCACCGAACTCCACTGGACCGACCATCACTGCATCCACTTCACCTTCAAGAAACCCACCACGCACCACCGCACCCAGCAGATGCCTCGCCGCTGCTGGAGCAAAGTGACCGAAGACCAGCTAACCACCACCCTCGCCCAGAGCCCACCCGCCGACCCCACCAACCCCGACACCGCCGCCCGCAAACTCTGACAGTGGATCAACAACTGCGCCAACACCCTCGCCCGATCAAGAAACCCTTCAACAGTCAAACCAACAAGAAAACCAGCTGGTTCACTGAAGACCTCCGGGCCTCCAAGCAAACCTGCCGAAAGCTGGAGAAGATCTGTCTCTGTGAATGAACACAGGACAGCCATGCAGCCCACAAGAACGCCACCCGCAGACACCATCACCTCATCAGATCCGCCAAAAAGGCCTCCTTCAAAAACTGCCTAGACAACAACGCGCACAACAGCAAAGAGCTCTTCAACATTGTGAAGGAACTCTCCAACCCCAGCTCCAACACCAACCACGTCCCACCCTCGCAAGACCTGTGAAACTCGCTGGCCACCTTCTTCCACCGCAAGATCGCAGACATCCACGACAGCTTCAACGCCACGACTGCCCAGACAACCACTGAGACATCCGCCCCCACGACCACCATCCGCACCAAACGCCTGCTCTGCTGGACCAACATCAACGATGACGACACCATCAAGATCTTGAACATCATCCACTCCGGATCTCCGTCAGACCCAAGCCCACACCACATCTTCAACAAAGCCAGCACATCCATCGCACACCATTTCTGGAAAGTCATCAAGAACTCCTTCCAGACAGGAACCTTCCCGGAGAGCTGGAAGCACGCCAAGATCAACGCCTTAGTCAAGAAACCCAATGCGGACCCCAAGGACCTCAAGAACTTCCGGCCCATCTCCCTGCTCCCGTTCCCGGCAAAGGTCATCGAGAAGACCGTCAACGAACAACTGACCCGCTACCTCGAGGAGAACAACATCCTGGACCCTTTCCAGTCTGAGTTCCGCAGCAACCACAGCACAGAGACTGCACTCACCGCCGCCACCGATGACATCAAGTCCCTGCAGAACAACGGAGAAACGGCGGCCCTCATCCTCCAGGACCTGTCTGCCGCCTTCGACGCGGTCTGCCACCACACACTACGAACACGCCTCCACAACGCCGGGATCCAAGAGAAGGCCCTAGACTGGACCACCTCCTTCCTCTCCGGCAGAACACAGAGCGTCCGCCTTCCCCCTTCCGCTCCGAAGCCGCCGAGATCATCTGTGGAGTACCCAAGGGCTCATCCCTCAGCCCAACTCTGTTTACCATCTACATGGAACCGCTCGCCCACGTCGCCCGTCGGCACGACCTCAACATCATCTCCTACACCGATGACATCCAGCTGATCCTCTCCCTCACCAAGGACCCCCACACCGCCAAAACCAACCTTCACGAAGGAATGAAGGCCGTCGCTGAATGGATGAGGAACAACCGACTGAAGCTGAACTCGGACAAGAAGGAGGTCCTCATCCTCGGATCCACCCCTTCAGCCTCCGACGACTGGGAGCCAACACCCGCCGACCATGCATGCAACCTAGGGGTCATCCTCTACTCCACCTACTCCTTGACTAAACAGGTCAACGCTGTCTCCTCCTCCTGCTTCAACACCCTCCGCATGCGCCGCAGGATCTACAAGTGGATCCCCACTGAAACCAGAAGAATGGTTACCCAGGCCCTCATCAGCAGCAGGTTGGACTACGGAAACGCCTTCTATCCAGAAGCCTCGGCCAAACTCCAGAGATGGCTCCAACGCATCCAGAACGCATCTGCACGCCTGATCCTCGATATCCCTCGCCGCAGCCACATCACACCCCACCTGAGAGACCTGCACTGCCTGCCCGGTCAACAAGAGGATAACCTTCAAGCTCCTCACCCACGCACACAAGGCACTTCACAACACCGGACCAATGTACCTCAACAGACGACTCCGCTTATACACCCCCACCCGCCAGCTCCGCTCAGCCGACCGCTTCTACACCCCCACCCGCCAGCTCCGCTCAGCCGACCTCGCCCTCGCCACAGTCCCCCGCTTCCGAAGAGCGACCTCCAGCGGCAGACCGTTCTCCCACCTAGCCGCCAAGACCTGGAACACCCTCCACATCCACCTACGGCAGACCCAAGACCTGCTGACCTTCAGAAAACTCAAGACCTGGCTTTTCGAGCAGTAGCAGCATTCCCCACCCCAGCGCCTTGAGACCCTCACGGGTGAGTAGTGCGCTTTACAAATGACATGATTGATTGATTGATTGATTGATTGACCCTTCCAGGTCCTGCTGACAAGTGGGCTGCGAGGAAGCGAAGGCACTGTTAAACTGCTGAGGATCAATGTTACGGAACAGTGGGGGCAGGTTGGACCAAATTGGCACCGTCTGCTGCGAAAATATATTTCACTGAGTTGGCTTTGTCAGACTTCCTTGTGCAGGATTAGATAGGATTAAAATAATTATTTCCTAGCTTTGCCTGGGAAAATTCTTATACATTATTTCCTCAATTTCAAACGCTGATTTAATGGTGAATTATGATTTTGATAACTTTAGTTGCAAAGTAACTTTGTAAACATGTACTTTATGTTGCCTCAGCCAGCAGTGGCTTTAAACGAATTCTGCCACTTATCACACCACCAGAGATGGAATACACATGTTTGGCTGGGAGAATTAACTCTGATGAAAGAACAATAGCTTGTCTCTGAGTCTAGGAAAAGCACACCGGGCTTAACTGCCGACCTTTAGTGAGGATTGCCTGTGGCAAAAAAGGGCAGCTTTAGTGCTACCTCTTTTAACTTAGAGGTAGGAAAGGGGGATTTTCCTAGGTCTTGTCCTAACAGCTTGGCTCTAGTCACAGTAGAGGAGAGATCCAGTATGGACCATGTGAAGTGGAAGGAGAGTTAATCTAAATAGAGGAGTGGCCGAGTAGATGAAGTCTGCCCTCCCTGATAGCAGAAGGTTTCTGTCATATTGAATCAGGGGGCCCTGGGTTATTACACCATAAATCAAAGAGGAAGTGCAGTAAAAAAAAAAAGAGGTCAAGGCTGTTGGAAGATAGGACTGGGAGGCAGAATTTCTCCATTCACTGGCTAGAACAACTCAATCACCAACTCCTCAGAACTTTCCTGGACCTGCGGAGACACCACTTGAAGACCGGTTTGGAAGAAAGTAGTCTACGGAGTCTTTCTGGAAGAAGAGTTCTTACTCGAAACTGAGGAACTCTGGTTTCATGCTGGAACCAGTAGCGTAACACAGGCCCTGTAGTCCCCATTGTGTGTGGTGGCCCTGGCTGCAGGGGCCCCCCTCAGCACAGTACTCTGGCCTGAGAGCTCCCGCTTAAATCCAGAGCGGAGGCTCCTCCATGTACCTTGCAGGGGGGCACCCACAATTTCTGGTACACCTCTGTCTGGCACACAGGGACTGGAACTGCTCTCCAATGGTCGAATAGTTGGCCTCTTGTTTACCTGCCTCAGGGATACAAAAACAGAAGGTTTTCTGACTCCAAGAGGGCCCATGGTCAGCTTACCCACTACAATGAAATTATTTGTAAGCTGTACCTTACTTGGGGTGACATATAGGAGTTAAAGCAGGTTTCTTCGCAATAAGTTTTCCCTATTCAGAAGTTCACAGTTGATGATATGGGTTGATGTCTTCTCTCTTTAGCTGGGAGAGTGCCAGCACTAGTCAGATTGCATCAGTTCTAGCACAATCAGATCAGCGAGAATGAAGTTATCTGTCTGTCTTTGTTTGCTGTAAAGTCAGAAAAATGATTACCAAGTATGTGATCCCGATTCCGGTTGGGCACACTGAGTCATGGACACCTAGGTTCTCCTCACAGTGGTAAAGGGTTGTCAACGGGTCTTCTGGTGCCTTCGATTGAACAAGGGTACACCATAAATGTTAACCTGAGTTTTTCTATCAAAAATTACAGATACATACATATGACACTATTTATTATGCCTGTACATTACAGGATCACAAGCGGAATATGATCTTGACCTCTTATTTCCATTCAGAGCTAGTGTCTCCTGTAGGAGGAGGGGTAGTCTGCAACATCCTCATAAATATTTGTTGCTCTAGAGGTTTCTCACAGGTGTGTGCACATGGTGACCTGTAGTCCTTGCTGTACTCCTTCAGGCCCATGAATCGGTAGGCCATTTAAAGAATATATATTTTCAGGGATATAGTTGTATTATAAGATTTAACATTTCTAAATGCACTGTTTGAATTTCAGTTTTAAAGAATGAGGGAATAATGTTCCCTACCATGAAGAGGTGTGCAATGGCATTCCTGTGTTACTTTCTTATGCTTTTACTAACAGTTCCTGATGTTATATGTGCTATATTACCAAATTGTATGTGGGGCCTTGGTAATGTATGGGGTTATGTATGACAATGATAGGCCATATACTGTTCCTTGTCAAGATTGCATGAAGTAATTTAAGGAGGTACGTCACTTGCCTTGCAAATCTGCTGCTTTCATATATCAAAGAGATATACGTTTGGCCTATTGTTGGTAGATTGTTCAGACATCAACTGCCTCGCTGCTGCGCAGTGTGAGTTATTGAGACTTCCATCTTTTAAGAGCAGTGGGCCCTGCATTTTCAGATACGAATTATAAGTACCCAATTAGTACTTATAAGGACACACAGTTCATGGCCCACTTCCTGCAAGACCCTATAAGCTTCTTTATGTGGCCAAGATGAGTACCATTTAATATTGTATTTAATATTTATTAGTTGTTTTAATAATGTTTTTCAGTATCCCAGTGCAAGGCCATTTTGCTGGTAATTTGGGAGGCTTGGATATTATACAATAGAATTATTCCATTAAGATGAACAAAAATCTTCAAGACAGATGCATTCTAATTCTGGTGAATAAAGAGCATAGAAGACTTTAGCCAAGAACCCATGCAGGGGGTTGAAATGGAGAAGCAATTGAAATGGAGAAGTGGTGTACATTCGAAGGACTGATGGTGATGTGGGAGATTGAGTTGTGAATTTAAAAAAAGTTATGGATGGCCTTTACCAAATATCTGCCATCAACTTTGTTGTTTATGTCATAAATAGCTTTTGCACGCCACCTACACCCAATGTTTTTATACTTCCTTTGGCTAAGTTTATGTTTGTAAACATATTACAATAGTTATGATCAATCATATACAATGTATAGGGACAAGTATTGGAAATGTATGTTAATGAAGTAACTATCAATACAATAGTACTGGTAGTAAGGGGCCAATTATGGTTGTGGCGGGCCAATTGTGGGACCGCCATTCCAGCGGTTGGGAGAACGCTGCACCAAGTCGGCGGCATCACGATCGCTGCATTAAGAGTAAACCACCGGACCGGCGGTGTGCCAGCAGCGGTCTTGAGGCGTGGCATGCTTCGGCTCACAGAGTGAGCCTCAAGGCAATGCCGCCACACTGCAGCGCCTGCACTGTCGTGCGTGCACTGTTGCCAGGCAGCATGTTGTGCATGGCACACAGTGCGTGCACAACAGTGCATGCACAGTGGGGGACGACATGTGCTCCCTGCCAAAATTCCCAATGGGCAAAAGCCCCTTCCATGCCTTTCTGCAGACCTTTGCAACTCGTAGTTGGCAGATTGGTACCAGCATCGCCACCTCCTCTGTTCCCCCCCCAGCCTACCCCACCGCAGCAGTATCCAGGATCCTGGCAGTGGCGGCGGTCTTGTGGCGGTCCAGCCGCCATGCCCATAATCGGGCAGTCGGACCATCTACTTGGCCGCCGACGTCACAATCGTAATCGGGCCCTCAGTTTCCACTTTCGTCTCCCTAAAATAATTCTTAAATGAACTAGTTCTAAAACTGCTCCTCATCAAACAAGCGATGGCTCAAAGTAGTTACCCCTATTTTTTTTTATAATATATTTTGTATTAATTAAATGTAAGACACCTATCAATCAGTAAAAGTGAAAGCAATGATCAATTTATATTGGTAGCATGAAGTGTACATAGAAACAGATGAGTAAGTTGGTGCAATCAAACCATAAGGTACAGGGTGTTTGGGAATATGGGCAGTACAAGACTCCAACAGAGAGCCCAGGGGTTAACGTTTATTAGAACCATATGCAGGCCATGGGCAAAGCAGCCATTGATAACTATTTTGAATACTCTAATAACCGGTCACCTCATTTTGAAGGAGGTGCAGCTTTATAATTTTCTTGAAGATCTCAAGAAACTTGCAAGCGATTTCTAAGAGAAAGGCATTTTAATGAGGGGGGGGGGGAGCCCAAAGTATTTCAATCTATAAACTATGCAGCAGTGTTAGAAATGAAAAGGCACTATATTGTTTGAAACTCAGATGTAAAGGATCAGAGTTTAATATGATGAGCAGATTGGAAGACCAATGTTAGGAAGTTGTGCAGCAGTCAGTACAATGCCGCAAGCCACCTGGTTGGGTGGTGTTAGGGAAAGGAGCTTATGGTTCACGGTATGCTGGCTAGGGGGCGGGTGGCCAATTTAGGGATCTTGTAGGCAACTTGAAAGAGTATTAAGCGTATCAAGGAAGAGGCTGTTGAAATAGTCATGCGTGGTGAAATCAACATACTTGAGGGGGTAATGGATGTATACAAGGTGAATGAGGGTAGATCTTTTGAATGCTGAGTAATTGGTGTTGGAGAACAGTGGCTTTTGAAGTGATTAAGGTGGAGAACATCTGACTGCACTCAAAGTGAATTCCGTTGTTAGTGATGCAGGGCGAGAATCATGTGGACCTCAATGGATGATTAAAGTTGTTTTACAGACGAGTAAGAACTTCCTGAATCTGAAGTCTGACAAGACTGAGGTCATGACTGTAGGAGGAACAGCTTCGATCTAGTCTCAACACTAGAGGCCCGTTTTAATTGGGCACCAGCCCTACTCTGGTGACCGCAGTTGCCAATTTGGGCTTCAACTTCGGTAACAAATTAGATTGCTCATTCCAAATTACCAAGCTTGCTTCCTCATGTGATTTGTATCTAAGAGTTTTGAGGAATGTATTGCCTTTCCTTCTAATGGAGGCGGGATGTTAAATGATTCAGGAAAAGTTCAGATTTGTGCTGGACTGTTGTAATCATTCTATTGTACTCTCTCAAAATCTCAGCAACATAAGCTTCAGCTAATCCAAAACTTGCTGGGGCTCACCTAATTGGACACTCAATTCTCAACCCGCTGGGACCCTTCGCTCTGCTGCTGTAGGCATATTTGTGCTTCCTATCATTAATCAAAGTTTCTATGTGGCTTCCAAAGCACTTCCTCCTACGTTTTATTTCAGATCACTCGATGTTTAGGAAATTATTGCAGAACATGTATCGTTCATTAGCTAACTCCCTGCTGCTTGTCTGTATTTTAGTCTTATCTTGATGCTAAGAAGGCAACTTTGCTCACATGTACTTATTTAGTTTATTTGTCGCCATTTGGCATGATTAGCATCATTGCCAGGATTCTGGCAGTGGCAATAGCAACCTCTACAAAACTCAAATATTAAAGGATGTCAATGGGGCTTTGGGGCATTTGTGGTCTGGCAAAGAGAAGAGAGCACCTATCCTCTTCCTGAAGCATGCAAACAAACATCACACTGAAAAAAACACAGTGCTTTGATATAGTGAAAGTTATCAGAGCGGCCGTGAGCCACTCTGGCATGGGCAATCATTAATGAGTTTTGTGTGTCATGTTCTGGTCGGGAGTAAGCATTAAAGAAGATACTTTCAATTCAGTTCTAGTAAAGGATGACAAAGTGGACATTTTAGAGTGACATGCCTGTAATAGCACGTTGCCAACTGCGTAGTCGCACACGCTTTGAAAGAGAAATTGTTTCAAATGTTGTGTATGTTCATAGCTGCCAAGTGGCCCTTGTCTCATACAACACCTTCAGCCAATCCTGGTATTTTAGTCATCAGCGCACTGCATTTTAGAACTTGTACTTTCATATTTGACATTGCAATGTTCAATCCAATGTCCAAAAATCCAAGCATTCTGTATGCTTTTGACTAAAAAAAACATGCCTGGGTAAAGGTGTCATATGTGACTTGGAGCAAATTGCTAGCTGGATTAGATAACGGGAAAAAATGTAAGGCAAGTAGGAATATCAATTTATGTCAAAAAATCTTGGATACTCCCGCTAAGTTGGCTCCTCCACTCACAATGTATTTTTTTCCCATGGACTATACTTTCTATGTAAAGAAATGACAGAGAACATTGATTTTGAGGTAGTCTTTAAAAATGCCCCTCTAAACGGTGACTCCGCGTGAACAGTGTGGCATGCTCGCTTTGGTTCACAGTGGTAAGACGAAAAGCACTCCTGCATGTCAGGTTTGCCACACAGGGGGTATGCCCTCAAATCCACGCCAGATTGTCCAGTTTTTATGTAACAACAGTGAGAAAAAAGTTTGTTTTGGGAAGCCATGATATTATCCAGTTCTAAAGGTAAGAGAGGTATTTGTGAACTATTTGATGCTTTTCAGATTACGGGGTGTCATACAGTAACTTTAAATAAATGAATCCAGCTACCTGTTCCTGATCCGACGATGTCCCTCGCAGGAGACTCGGACATGGCGTCCGCCAGCCGCTCGCGCAGGCCGTCCTCGCTGCTGTCGATGGAGGAGATGTGACGCAGTCCGAAACTCTCGGGCCAGCTGCCGCACACCTCCAGCAGGGTCACGCTGCGGTCGTAGCCACCTGCAAACAGGAGGGGAAAATGAACTTTTAGAAACGGAAACTACGGGAGGAAGGCACGCGCGAAATAATACTGCATATTATTGTATTAACTTTCAAGGGTGAGAGTTATTAAATAGTAGATCAAACTGGAGATTTTACATGGCCGTAAATTTGGGTGAAAATACTGTATTGAAGTTTTAAACAGCATACACACTTTGAGACGCGCAGAGTAAATTAAGTCACTGACTGTAATACAGCAATCCTATTCCTATATAACTACCAAGTAGGTCCATCTCAATGAACCTATTGCTTCTAACCATGCATTTTTCAGATACGTTTTATTATTTAAAACACGGCACGCCTGTCGCCCCATTTATGGTGTTACTACATCATGTATGTCTGTTCCTTGAAGCGTTAGTGTGCAAACCGAACAAATAAAGAAACAGAGCACAGGTATACAACAGGGTCGGATTGGGATCACAATTTGGCCCGGGCACTGACGAAAAAAGTGGCCCATATTTGCAGGGCGTGGCCCACATTTGCGGGCGTGCCCTTTCATCAAACACACAAGGAATGTAAGTGGGAGGATATTGTTCTTAGGAAGGACACAGGGCCAAGGTGACAATGTCCTACAAGCTGAGCACCTGGAAACAGCGAGCCCCCCTTCTGTTACAAAATTATTCCCCAGCCCTCCAGCACAGGAGCACCTGAAAACAGCGAGGCCCCTTTCTATTCCAAAATGATTCCCCAGCCCTCCAACGCAGGAGCACCTGAAAACAGTGAGGCCCCTTTCTATTAAAAAGTTATTCCCCAGCCCTCCAGCGCAGGAGCATCTGAAAACAGCGAGGCCCCTTTCTATTAAAAAATGATTCCCCAGCCCTCCAGCCCAGGAGCACCTGAAAACAGCGAGGGCCATTTCTCTTAAAAAATGATTCCCCAGCCCTCCAGCGCAGGAGCACTCGAAAATAGCGAGGCCCCTTTCTATTAAAAAATTATTCCCCCGCCCTCCAACGCAGGAGCACCTGAAAAACAGCGAGGCCCCAGCTATTTGTAAGTTACTCAGCCCTCCCCAGCCCTTCAGTGCTTTCCTCTCCCTGTCTGTGCTCTCTGTGGACTGGTAACGGGGGAAGAACCGGCCCACAGAGGGCACTGAGACACCGACCCTTCGGCCCATGCCCGAGTGCCCACAGTGCCAATTCGCCCCTGGTATACAATGCTACATTTACCATATGTGGGATAGAAGGAAGCTCAGATGTACTGTTTCACGACGCCACGACTGAGGGCAAGAATCGCATTCCATCCACAAAATTCTTTTCATGTTGAGTTTCCCCCGCAGGCCCCTTGATTTCCAGCCTAGAGGTTTGCACCCTTCCACTTCCACGTAGAAGCTGTGAGCTGCCCCTACACCCTGCTCTTTACCCCTGCACTCGTCCCACTTGAATCACTGCTCCTTTATGGCGGCATCTCAGCCTTCATGGGGTTATTGACACTAAAGGACCATCCCACTCCCTCTGGAGCTCTCTCCCAAGAGATGTCTGGGCAAGTCCTCTCCTCCACATTCAAGCCTGCCCGCAAGGCCACTTCCCCAGGCTTGAGAACACCACTGTTTACCCTGACTGCTTGCCCTTGCCCAACGTTTCCTCTCGTATCACAAAGTAAAGATGTAATTTATATAGTATATGTCCATATAGTGTACTGTCTGTTTCATCCCTGATAAACAAACAATACACCTAACCAAAACGTAACGATTTGCACACAATAAATATGTGTAATTGGTAGCTGCAAATTCTCCCAGTTGCTGCAGACACTAAAAATAAAACACAAAACAAGCGAATGGAGAGGCAACAAGAACATTTGTGAAATATAATGTATCAAGTTGACAAATTGAGACACATCCTTCATGAATGTGAAAAAAGTCCCATTTTAATCGGTTTCTCTTGACACGATGATAAAACAGCCAAGAAACTCAAAGTGCGAAGATCAGTGAAACAGCACGAAACAGCCAACGCGTTTCGCCCGATATGGGCTTCCTCAGGGCAGGAAAGATTAAGGTGGATTACGGTCTCATTGGAAAAAGCCACAGCTGATTTGATAAGTCACCAGCAAAGCGTCTTCAGGCGCGAATAATGTGCAACAGACATAGAAGAAGAAGAGAAAACGGAAGACGACTCAATCCAAATACCAATTCATGCACAAAATACCCTGTATCCCACTATGCAATCTCTGACCCGCTTCACACCACCAAGTTAGAAGCCATGCAACGAGGGAAAGTATTGGAAGTTAAAAATTCTTTGTGGCATACCCAGCAGACTGCAGATCCTATCGCTCAACCTAAGATCGAAACAAACCTGACACAATTCCAGGACAAGATTATAAGGCATCACATGGGAAGTAGCAATGAATAAACGCAGCAAAAACAGCCACCCTACGTGATCAAAGTGATCATTCGAAACAGACCTAACCAAAATGAAAGAAGCGGAGAGAAGGTATGCCAGGTGGTTAGCCAGTGTATTATTTGTGCCAGTGGTTGCAGGTGCTGCACACGTCACGTATTTTTGGGGACCAAGACTTATTTTTTATCAAATGACTTTGACCCAGAGCAAGAACCAGAAAGGCAGAAATGGGAGACAGGAGAAGGAATAAAAAGATAGCAGAACAATGACGAAATGAGAAAGAAGGAATGAAAAAGGACCCCTAAGTGTGTTATGTTACATTATGTGAATTTGTATAGCGTGCTAATCACATGTGAGGGTATCCAGGTGCTTGAGCAGGTGTGTAGGCACACGGCCCTGCAGTGTTAGTCAAAGAGCCAGGTCTTCAGCTTCTTGAGGAGTTCAATAAGGGGGAGGTGGCTCTGATGTGCTGTGGGAGACTGTTCCAGGTTTTGGGTGGGATGTGAGAAAATGAGCGCCCTTCTGTTATGCTTTTATGAATACGGGGCTGTTGGCGAGTGAGAGTGATGCGAAGCGTAGGTGCCTGGCAGGCTGGTGAAAGTATATTCAGCTGCTTTAGTTGTGTGAGTGAGGAGCTTGAATTTGCTGTGTTTTTGAATGGTGGGCTAGTGGATCTCTCTTAGGTGTGATGGATGTGGGAATGACATGGAAGGTTGAGGAGGAGTGGTGTTCTGGATGTTCTGGAGTCTGTGTAGGAGTGGTTTGGAGATCCTGGCGTAAAGTGTTTTGCCACAGTTGAGTCTGCCTTTGATGAGTGCTTGCGTGACGGTACTTCTGGTATTCTGGGGCAGCCATCTGAAGCTCTTTAGTAGAATGTGAGATAAAGAGATATTTAGTGTATTTTGGTGGAAGAAATTATCATGAGGTGGAATCAAGCCATGGCTGCCTTAGTAGTCTGCAAGCTTGACATTGTGCAGTGCTGGTAGTAGACTCCTAACAAAAAGTTTGGGTCTATGCATTGCTTTTTTTTTTTTACTAATTGAGCACTGAGGTTTTAACTCTAAGCAAATAACAAATACAACTACAAAAGAAGAAAAGGTTTAGGATATACTTTTTGCTAGTGGTTTTGCCATTTCAAGAGTGTTGCAGTAGGGTAAAATGAAAACAGTATATGGAGGGCACGGAGTCTATTGGTGAAATGAAGCACTGCGTAAAACTAGGAAGTGAGGCCACTATAAACTGAGGGATAAGGGCATTTGTAAAGCATAAACTTTCAATAATTGCACATCACACCAAACTTTCATTTGCATAGGGAAGAAAAGGTGGATTTTTAGAGAAATACTACCCTGTTATTCCAAAGCTATAGTTCAGTGTAATTCCTAAAGCCCAGTCTTGCCTGCAACACCATTACCGCTACTTAAGGTGCTCGTTTTCACTTTGGATGTTTTGAGTTCTGACCCTAAACCCTCTTGGTAGCAGAGATTTTAATGTATGTTGGCTAAGTTGGTATTGTTGGGATGGGAATACCACCTGCATTATATACTGGTGTCTTCCCCTGCCCGTGTGCACAACTGTATATTTATCTGGCAACCCCGATTTGTCTTTAGCCACAGCACCACACTAATCTAGCATGTGAGCAGGGACCAATGTTGCCTCTCATTTTTTTCCTCTGTGTGCGGCAGTGGAGGGTCTCTGTGCGCTGAAACCATGGCTATGTGCGCCAGGAACCGAACCTCGCGTGTCTGCGGCGCCAAATGCCACTCGTTTTTGGTGCCCTTCTGCCCTCTGTCCCACTCGTTTTTGTGCCCTTCTGCCCTCTGTCCCACTCGTTTTTGGTGCCCTTCTGCCCTCTGTCCCACTCGTTTTTGGTGCCCTTCTGCCCTCTGTCACACTCGTTTTTTGTTCCTTTCTGCCCTCTGTCCCACTCGTTTTTGGTGCCCTTCTGCCCTCTGTCCCACTCGTTTTTTGTGCCCTTCTGCTCTCTGTCCCATTTGTTTTTTGTGCCCTTCTGCCCTCTGTCCCACTTGTTTTTGGTGCCCTTCTGCCCTCTGTCCCACTCGTTTTTGTGCCTTTATGCCCTCTGTCCCACTCGTTTTTTTGCCTTTCTGCCCTCTGTCCCACTCGTTTTTGTGCCCTTCTGCCCTCTGTGCCACTCGTTTTTGGTGCCCTTCTGCCCTCTGTCCCACTCGTTTTTGGTGCCCTTCTGCCCTCTGTCCCACTCGTTTTTGTCCCACTCATTTTTGGTGCCCTTCTGCCCTCTGTCCCACTCGTTTTTGTGCCTTTCTGCCCTCTGTCCCACTCGTTTTGTGTGCCTTTCTGCCCTCTGACCCACTCGTTTTGGTGTCTTTATGCCGTCTGTCCCACTCTTTCTGCCCTCTGTCCCACTCGTTTTTGTGCCTTTATGCCCTTTGTCCCACTCGTTTTTGTGCCTTTATGCCCTCTGTCCCACTCGTTTTTTGGTTCCCTTCTGCCCTCTGTCCCACTCGTTTTTGTGCCTTTATCCCTCTGTCCCAAACGTTTTGTGTGACTTTCTGTCCTCTTGCCTTCTGTTCCGCTCGTTCCCCAGCCACTGTGGCCTTTTGTATAAGTACTGCTGATAACCAGAGCCCCTTCACGGGCTCCGATTAACAGCAATACTTAAACAAAAGGCCACAGTCTGCCTCGTGCTTTACTAACAAAAGCGTAGACACTTTCCAAACACAGCGTGTGCTAAAGTACACGCTGTGTTTGGAAAGTGTCCTTTTGTTTAAGTATTGCTGTTAATCGGAGCCCGTGAAGGGTCTCTGGTTATCAGCAATACTTTAACAAAAGGCCACAGTCTGCCACGCTCCCACACAGCCACAATCCTCAACAGCCCCCCGCTTCCTTACCTGCACTCCTCACGCCCACTTCGCCACCACCGCCACCACATGGAAAAGTGCCTCATGATCGCGGCGCTCGCTTTTTAAAAGCGGTGGGCGGCACGACTCTCTAGTGACGTCCAGGTGGTGCGCGCTGACGTCAGGGGAGGTGCGCGTGTGGCCTAGAGGGAACACTGGCAGGGACCTGAGGCTGTCCTTGATTTTTTGTGGTCTGGAACCTTTCTAGTGATCTGGATGGGGCCACCAAGAATGTCCACACTGTCAACAGAGGAAAACTGACTTTGCCCTGGGAATAGCACATATAACGGTTGTAGCAGCATACTGTTTGGGTCTCAAAAAGTACACATTACCACAGTAGTCCCTGGCACTGAATTAAACTACTTTGTGGGTGTGAAAGTGTTACTTGTGAAGAAGCGGAATGCCATCACTTACAGTGAAGTAAGCTAATAGCTAAAGGAAAGGACCACATTGCCCCATGCTGTAGTAGGTATACGATAAATGTTAATGACACAATAGACAAATGGATGGAGAGGGCTGGCTGAAATAAATATATATATATCATGTGATCAAGGCTCCTGTGGGAGCTGAAACGCGTCATGCCGCCAAGCACGCAATAAAGGATTAATTTTGCACTATACCGTGGTTTTGGAGGAAATCCATTGATGTTACGGGTGTATTAAAATCAAAAGGTCTTGGCTAACTCTAGACTTAAAATATGGCCTGACACACTGCCCAGGTGATCCATGTCCCTCCAAACTCAAGTAAAAAGCATTCATAATGGTGGACTCTATAGATGAGTATTTTCATTCATTTGGGATTCCCAAAGAGCCAGTAGGAAGTCTGGATCACTACATCAATTATGAAACCATCCTTTCATCCAATGAATTATCATACTACCAACGTATTACTCATATTCTCTGCATGTTAAAGGCAGTTCAGAAAGCAGCCACTGTTCAATTACAATGCCACTATGAAGTTAGCATGTGAGAGGAGAGTAAAGGAACAAAGACTACATTACTGGGTGTGGAGAGCACAAGGTTACTGCTTATTGTCGCTACCTTTCTGATCATACATCAGACCACTACATGATCTTCCATTCTCACTGAGCATGCTTTCCACAATCATGCAGATGATACCAACTGGTGTTTAAACTCTCAAATTACCCTATGAGGGATATGCGTATACTAGAAAAACCTTCTGATAGATTTCGGCTTGAATAGAGGAGTCCAAAAAGGAATCACTCCTGATTCACTTCGATGCACCTTTAAAAAAAGAAAAGGTCAAGGGGAGGTATCACTTATTCAAAGTTATCCATTTGAAATTCATCCTAAGGATATTGTGAAGACACCAGGATTCCAGAAAGTCTGTGAACAGCCATGGCGACTGTATCCTTGCATCAACTATCACCTTGAGCTTCTTGGAAGAATTCGACCCGCAACACAATAACACTATTAATGCAAAAGCAATAAGGGAGGTCAAGGTAACTAACACGGATTACCGTAATGCTCATTTAAGTGGTACTTCAACAGCTAACATGAGGACGTAACAGTTAATACAAAACTCTGCAGCAAGCATTTTAATAACCCTTGGAGAAATCATGGTACCCCACACTGAGAAACTTGCATTGGTTACTTCTGCATGATAAAGAGTAGGACAGTGACATAGGGCATACACCCTTCGACGCACAGTTCAAGAGTCCCCATATACTGAGAAACTTGCATTGGTTACTTGTTTATGATCAAAAGTAGGAACATGACATAGGGCGTACACCCTTCTATGGCACTGTTCAAGAGTATGTGAACAACTGTCTGCATATTAACAGTTCTGAAACTACAGAAGATTATATACCATATATAGATCCAGAACAGTGTTGGAATAATAATAAAAGGGGTGTTTGAACTCACAATCAACTGAACTCTACCCTCCTCCCTCTATGCCGCTGTGAACTGCTTCTCGTCCTTTCAGCAGCGTGATGGATGTTCAGCACTGGAGGTCAAGCCTTCCTCCAGCAAGCAAGTAACCTCTCACCTTAGTCCCTAACCAGCTACGAGTCTTTGAACAGCCTCTTCAGTTTAGGAGTGTTCTAAAATCTCACAGATTTTAGAACTAAGTTGTTGTGGCCCATGGCTTAGACACTAGGTTGCCCATGGCTACTCAGTGCTATAAAAATGACACAACTGTATTTGTGTATCTTTAATGCACAAGCCTACCCAGAGGGGCAGTGAAGCAAGGTCATCTAAATCTAATCACAATAAACCAGATGGACGGTGACGATCAGTAGCTATTCAAACTTATAAAGGGCGGGATACCAAGAAAGATTGGAAAAAGGCGGTGGTCTTACCCCTTAGGAAGAAATCCACTATCAGTTTTGATCATCTTGAAAATCTGCGGCCCATCTCTCTCCTACCCTACATGGCCAAAGTGGCCGAAAAAACGGTTAATGTGCAACTCATGGACTTTGTGGACAAAGCTGCCTTATTGCACGACACCCAATTTGGCTTCCGTCCTCGCCACTCAACGGAATCGGCGCTCTTGATGGCGGTGGAGACCCTGCGGCAGGGAGTGGATGAGGGTCATACTATGGCCCTCATCCTATTGGACCTGAGCGCGGCATTCGACACTGTAGCTCATTCCACCTTGCTACAGTGTCTGAATAGCGGAGGAATAACGGGAGCCGCACTCCAATGGATCCAATCCTTCCTGACTGGAAGAAGCTTCCAAGTCCGCCAGGGTGACCACTATTCCAGAGACATAGAATTGGGTCAGGGCGTTCCTCAAGGATCGTCCCTGAGCCCTACTCTTTTCAATCTATATGTCTCCCCAGTGGCTCCGATTGCTGTTGGTCACGGATTACAAATTGTATCCTATGCCGACGACACTCAGCTGGTTGTCTCCCTCTCGCGTGCACCCGGCCTTGCTATGGACAGCTTCAGGGTTTGCATGCAAGATCTTGCAACCTGGATGTCCACCAATTGTCTAAAATTAAATGGCAACAAGACCGAGGTGCTCGTGGTGGGGGGGAACCCATCTGTCTGGTCGTCGGCGTGGTGGCCCCCATGTCTAGGTGAGGCCCCAATACCTCGACATGAAGTAAGAAATCTTGGGGTCTGGCTCGATGCAGACCTGTCTTTCGGGCCCCAGATAGACAGGGTGACGGGCATCTGTTTTAGTGTATTAAAAAGGATACGGAAGGTCCTAGCTCTTCTCCCCATGACCGCCCGCAGAACCCTGTTGCAAGCCCTTGTCACAGCACGCATGGACTTTGGCAATCTGCTGTATCTGGGAGCAACTTGTAAGGCGACTAATCGCCTGCAGGTGCTTCAAAATGCTGCAGCTCGCCTTATATTAAAGCTTCCAATAAGATCAAGCTCCAAAGCTGCCCTTCAGACCCTCCATTGGCTGCCGGTAAGGAGCAGAGTTGATTTCAAATCCCTGTGTACTTGTCATCGCATTCTTGCTAAGAGGTCGCCTGTACCTCTCCAGAGCCTAGTCACCAGGTATGCTCCATCTCGCGCTTTGCGCTCCTCACATGGAGGCCTATTAAAGGTGCCTAGAGTGAGAAGGGCCCGCATGGGAGGTAGATCTTTTCGCTACCTGGTGGCGAAGAGCTGGAATGCTCTACCCCTCGATCTCCGTCTGGACCCATCGGAAACTAGTTTCCGGAGGAAACTAAAAACACACCTCTTTTCAAGATAGTCGGGTCCACTCCTTATTTCTGTTTGAGTATGTAGTCTTTCAGTGAGCGCGGAGACACGCTTCTTAGCGTACCAGGCGCTTTATAAATTTCCCTTTATTATTATACTGCCTAACGCTGATCATTAAATATCAGGCCCGAAGAGAAAGCAACATAATGTATTTACTTCCAAATACTTTGTGAACTTTCCAATGCTTTTTATCTTAACATACCCAAATACATGTAATGATTGTATTGCAATGTCGTTTACATACTAGTTCAACAGACACATTAACTTTAACATGGCAGCTAAATTTGATGAAATCTCAGAGGCCATTTTACTTGGTATTGTACAATTGCACATTTCCTTGTACCATGTACTAGATGTATCCTCCTCACTCTGAGGATTGGCAGCAACAAGCATGAATTGTATAAAGTAGTGGAGTCCGCATTTGTGAGAAGATCCTACCTACTGGTCATTATTTAGTTTTGGTTAAGCAACAGTTTCTATTACGTGTGCATTTTTCCATTGACTTGTATTGAGAGACAAATATATAAAATTTAATCTGAAATTTAGGTTTTTAGCATTATATGCTCCAAGTGGACTTTGGGTGGAAGCTCTGGTATTTTGAAATGACAATTGCCATGATTGTTTTGCTTTCTTATTGCCAGTTTTGCATTAACCACATGTTAGACTTTAAATACCATGTACTTGTTCTTCAGAGCAAGAAACGATATCTCGCCAAAAGGATTGACGACGCTGCCAACTCCTGTAAGGAGATTTTCTCAATCGTGCGGGAATTTACTGGCCCTCGGTCTGTTTCCACTCAGAGTGCCCCGACAGAGTTCTGGGCCAACACTATTGCCAACTTTTTTACCACCAAAATCAGGCAAATCCAGGCCTCCTTTCCGCAGAGAGACCTGGATAATGTGTCTGTGAGGCCGATTGAGGCAGTGCCTCTGTCTCCACCGGGCCCAGTCCTGCTCGATTTTCCTCCTCTCTCGGCTGACACATCTTTAACCCTGATGAGGAACCTTAAGTCGGGCTCACCATTAGACCCATGCCCGGCAAAATTTCTGGCGAGAGTGGCAGATGCTATAAATCCTATAGCCAATCCCATCCTTAATCTTTCTTTGAGCGAGGGCTTTTTGCCTCCGACCTGGAAGCAAGCCATGGTCATTCC
The DNA here is from genome assembly GCF_964261635.1 of Lissotriton helveticus. NCBI lineage: Eukaryota > Metazoa > Chordata > Amphibia > Caudata > Salamandridae > Lissotriton > Lissotriton helveticus. The sequence continues at coordinate 282,584,473 of NC_136061.1, read as the reverse complement.
TCTGATCAAGAAACCTAATCTTGACCCGGAGGCTCCTTCCAACTACAGACCAATCTCGCTCCTCCCAGCACTGACCAAGATCTTGGAAAAGCACGTACATGGCGTGCTCTCCAATTTCCTGGAGTCTAATGATCTGCTCCATGAGTCCCAATCGGGATTCCGTTCCAACTTAAGCACCGAGACGGCGCTCTTGGAAGTCTCGGAGATCATTAGAGAGGTGCTGGATATGGGAGGCAGGGTGCTGTTAGTCATGCTAGACCTGTCGGCGGCGTTTGACACCGTCCCCCATGAGGATCTCCTCATTAGGCTCCATGACATCGGGCTTGGGGGGACGGTGCTCAACTGGTTTTCTTCCTTTTTGGCCAGCCGCCGCCAGACGGTCTGGGTTCCACCCGGATCCGCCGAGATGCCGCCATTGGGAGTCGGAGTGCCTCAGGGCTCTATCCTGAGCCCCACTCTTTTCAACATCTTGATGACCCCTCTGGCGACATTGGCGGAGTCCTATGGGGCCCGGATCGTCTCTTATGCTGACGACACTCAGCTCCTCTTCACCTGTCGTAAGGGTGAAGAGTTTGATGGCGAAGGGATCCGCGAGTGCCTTGGGGCTGTTTTTAGCTGGTTTTCACAAAACAGCCTCAAGTGCAACTCGGATAAGTCCGAGATACTATTCTTCGGATGCCCCTCTGAACCAGATTGGCGAGGCTGGTGGCCTGTAGACAAGTTCCCTCCCACACAGTCATCTAAGTGGGCTAAGAACCTGGGAGTCAAAATCGACAATGAGCTGTCGCTCAAATCCCAGGTGTCCACCCTTACGGGAACCTGTTTCGGGATCCTCAGAATGTTGCGCAAGTTTTTCCCCTTACTTTCGGAGCAACATCGGAGGATTACCGTTCAGGCCCTCATAGGGTCCAGATTGGACTATGCTAACGCTCTTTATCTGGGCCTGCCTGAATACCTCCTCCAACGCCTGCAGATCACCCAGAACGCTGCTGCGCGTGCCATCTTTGGCCTTCATCGTCGGACTAGTGCCTCTCATCTTCTTGCATCCCTTCACTGGCTCCCGGTGCGGAAGAGGATACTGTTTAAGACCATGACTCTTGCCCACAAGGCCTTATATGGCACTGGTGCCAAGTATCTTCAGAGGAGGCTGGACTTTTATCGACCGGCACGCTCCCTTAGGTCAGAAACTTTGGCCTTGGCTCGGGTTCCACGTATCAAAAAGGCTCGGCTAGGCGGCCGGTCTTTTAGCTTTCTCGCTCCTAAGCTTTGGAACTCATTGCCGTTGTCTCTGCGGAGCACTTCTAATTTGCTTATTTTCAGGAAAAACTTGAAAACTTGGCTATTTGCCGGATAATTCTCCCCTCTGTGGCCCCTTTTTTTGTTACTGTTATGTTTTCTGCCCCCCTTTTGGTTTGGAGCTCAAAGCGCCGGGACACTCCTTTGGAGTAGCCGTTGCGCTATATAAGCCCTAATTTAACATAACATAACATTTAACATAACAAATCTCCCTTGTAAATACAGTTTTTGTATCTTGTGCTTTTTGTCAGTGATTATGTGCTTAGCGCAGACACAACGGCCAGTTAACACTACTCTTTAGCGCAGACAGATAAACATTCAGACAATAATGTATGGTAGCTTCTGATGATTTCCTGTTATGAAAGATGCTACCTTGCACGACTAGCTGCTAGTGAGTCCCCTTCTTATAACCTCACTATTAGCCAAAAGTGCTAATGTTCCTTCTAGGCAGACCTAACAAACGGCAAATCCTGTGCCCGTTCACATGAGAGGTTCGGATTGTAGTAAATTGACAATCTTTATATCGTCTTCTGCTGTTTTGGTACTTAAAGAGGATCCAAGAAAGGCAGAGGAACCCATAAGTATGCACCAGAGATAACAAGTTCAGTAGTCAGGGTGTCAGGAGTACAGTAGGGAACTAGAGAAGCAAGGAGGCAGCAGGGAATCATGGAAGGTTCAGGAGTGGTAAGAAAACAGGCAGTGAGGGATCAGGAGAACAAAGATGAGGCCAAGAGGCATACGTGGGGACTGCTATTAGCACAGTTGGGCAGGAGCGACAAGGAGGGGGCAGGAGCGACAAGGAGGGGGCAGGAGCGACAATGAGGCGGCAGGAGCGACAATGAGGCGGCGGGAGCGACAAGGAGGGGGCAGGAGCGACAATGAGGCGGCGGGAGCGACAAGGAGGGGGCAGGAGCGACAAGGAGGGGGCAGGAGCGACAAGGAGGGGGCAGGAGCGACAAGGAGGGGGCAGGAGCGACAATGAGGCGGCGGGAGCGACAAGGAGGGGGCAGGAGCGACAAGGAGGGGGCAGGAGCGACAAGGAGGGGGCAGGAGCGACAATGAGGCGGCGGGAGCGACAAGGAGGGGGCAGGAGCGACAAGGAGGGGGCAGGAGCGACAAGGAGGGGGCAGGAGCGACAATGAGGCGTCAGGAGCGACAATGAGGCGGCGCGAGCGACAAGGAGGGGGCAGGGAACACATCTGAGATAAGGAGGCATCATTAGAGGTTGGTAGTGGTAAGGAGGAGACAGAAGCGACAAGGAGGGAGCAGAGATCAGGAGGAGTGAGAAGAGGTCGACAGGGGTTAGAAGGGGGCAGGAGCGACGAGGAGCGAGCAGGGAACGAGGTGTAAGTAGAGGTCGACGTTGGTAAGGGTGCGGGAGAACAGGGAATGAAGGAAGGTTCTGGAGGCTTAAGAAACGAGTGGGGGCGCAGAGGTAAAGATGGAGGGAGAGAGCAGAAGGAACAGCGAGGGGCAGAAACGGAAGGCGATCAGGAGAGGTGAGAGGGTTTAGAGGATAGAATAGAGGGATCAGGAGGGTAAGAAGAGAAGCAGTGCGGGAGAAAGAAAAGCAGGGTGGTGAGGAGGCATTGGAAAAGGTAAGCATGGGCTTCTGAGAAGACAAAAGAAACAGTACGGGGGTAGAGGAGGGAGGAAGAAAATATATTATCCGTGATTATCTGCAGGGGCTTGGCGGCGTCTAAAGTGATCCCGGTGATGTCTTTTTCTCGCACCCCTCGCACGGCCGTGGTTTGGTCCAACGCCGCAGCACATATTTCCCCCTGTGGTAGGTGGACCCGGCCGGCCGCGCTGCCTGCATAAAGCGCATTACCAGACAAGCGCTCCCCGTGGAAAGGGAGTGGAAGATAAAGCTGAGGTTTTGCAGCGCCCTTTAATTTCTCCGACGAGGATGGCGCCCTCGTGCGCAGTTCCTCCCTCGGACCGGCACTTAGCACCTCACACGACGCTGCTGGCGGGAATGTCTGGCAGCGCCGAGGCCCTGATTGCGGAGGTGCGGCCACACTTCACTTGTCTCCCCCGCTTTCATGCGGGTATCTCTGGAGCCAGGGGTGGGAGAGAGACGCTTCACAAGTGTGTCTTCTGAAAGAAAGCCCCGAGTGTTGCACTGATGGGACTGTGAGAGGTTGCGCAGCGTTTATAGTTTTTTATCATAATTTCAACTGTAAGTTCATAACAACTTGGGGCTTGATGTGTAAAAGAGTTTTGTTAAAAAATAGATTATGAACAGCAAAAGAGCATGGCTTTGCAGCCACAAAAACAACTCGCAATGAAGCAAAGTTACACTACGAGTCGGGGGTACACGCAGGCACACAGCGTCCAGCCACTATTTTCAGACGGTGGACGCCGTCCCCCTTGTTTTCACCTCCAGCTGGACCGAAGTTAAGGGGCCATCAGGCCTCCTTTAGTTCGAACATCTTGACTGGAGGCAGCCTGGAACCTCACACTTAACTGTAAATGCCACAGAGGGGACACTGCTTGCTATCTCTTCACAGGGACTTACGAGATGCATACCTTTGTTCAGACCTTGTATATAAGTGCAGACACTGTAATACTGTCCTATGGGTTGGTCTGTCTCAGTATTTACACAAATAATTTAAATAGCGCTATTTTATTTCTTTTATAGAGCTACGTCTTGATGTCATGTGCTGTGATGGCATGCGCAATGATGTCACTTGTATACTTTCTAAGGTGGTCAGTCCCCCCACTTCTTTTTATATGACTTGTGCCCTGCAGATATCCTATTGTGCTTCTTCATGAATCGGTAGTTAAGGGGCGTCAAACGCACCCCCCCTTTGCAAATAATTCAGAGTGAGATGAATCACTGGAGTTTAGGGTGACCAACTGGCATTGGTGCAAATTCAGGACGGTGAGTGTAAAAATTCAGGACAAAGGGTCAAAATTCAGGACACAAATTCAGGACAGGAGGTCAAAATTCAGGACAAAACTTCAGGACAATTGGATACGTTTTACAGACACTTTAGAGGTTGCGCAATTGTATATAAGTAAGCCCAGCCATATCTAGACATAGTCAGCCATTTGCAAACCTATCCATCATGTATCCTTCCATCTATCATTTCCCTAATCCATCCTTCCACTCATCCATCCATTATCCATCCGCCCTTTCATCCTATCCATCTCTACACTCATCCATCCACTCTTCTAACCATCCATCCATTCACTCATCCATCCAGCCATTTACCCTTTCACCCATCCAGCCATCCTTTCACTAACTCATCCATCCACCCAGTCACATATCCTTCCACCCATCCACCCTTTCAGTCATCCATCATCCTCCCTTTCTCTCTCCATCGACTCTTTCACTTAGCAATCCTTCCTTCCATCCACCCATCCATCCATCTACTCATCCGCTCATGAATCCATCCATTGACCCTATCACTCATCCATCCGTTCTCTCATCCATTTATCCTTTCACTCCTTCACTCATCTATTCATCATTTTGTCCATCTACCTTCCCTTTCACTCACTCATCCATCCTTACATCCACCCTTTCACTCATCCGTACATCCATTTGCCCATGCACTTATCAATTTGTCAATCCATCCATCATTTCACTCATCCATCCACCCACTCACTCATCATCCACCTTTTCACTCATCCATCCTTTCACTCATCCATCCACCCTTTTACCCATCCAGCTACCCTTACACCCATACCTCCAGCTATTTCCCTTTCTCTCTTCCATCCTTTCACTCACTCATCAATCCATCCATCATCTCCCATTATCCATCTATTCAATCTTTCATTCATCCATTCACCCTTTCACTAATTCATCCAGCCATCCCTTCACTTACTCACTCGCCCACCTTTTCATATTAATTTTGAGCTGAGCCTTTTTGAGAAGAGGCCCATCAAGAACTTCACCCTCGCTGCAGGAGCCATTCCAGGACTGAGACAGGAGCCACCAGGAGCGGAGACAGGATCCAACACAGGGGGGGGGACAGGAGCCATCACAGGCCGGGGGTGGGGGGCACAGGAGCCATCACTGGGAGGGGGGCAGGAGCCATCACAGGAGGGGGAACAGGTTCCACCAGGGTGGGCACCGGGGTGGGCATGCAGTATTCTAGTATCATCTTGGTCTCTTCCAGGGTGGGGTAGGGCTCCTCACCCCTCCTGGACAAGACAAGGAGAAGACTAGCTCTGTTTCCAAAATGTTAGTTTTGCCCCTCCCCCCCCACACACACACACTGATGAACAGTACTGAAAGTAGATACTCCAAGAGAACTGATTTAACTGATTGTCCTCCATACTTTGTTAATCAGTGTGGGTGCGATTGTGCCATTTCTTTATTTTATTACAATATAGACTGCATGTTTGAAGAATTGAGATTTGTTTACAATTTAGTGACAGTAATTGAGCTCTGTAAATAGAACCACGTGCTGCCTCGGTGTAATCAGGGCCGGTTCTAGGATGTTTGGGGCCCTGGGCAGAAAGGGAATGTCTCACACTATTTGCAGATACAAAACGCATTCAGTGCTATTTGCATATGAATAGATGCCCCTGCTCCCTGAAGCTGCAGCCCCTCCCTCTCAAGCACCTCTTAACAGCTCAAGGGCTGAAGGTGTGAGGGTTGCTGCCATCACGCTGTGCCTCTCCAATGCTGCTGATCCGAGTCTGTTACTCCCGATCTCAACAGCATTGGAGTCAGTGCCAGCTGTGCGACCAGTTAAAATTACGGACAAAAGGCGTCCGTTAAAGAATCCTTCACGGACAACGGACAGACGGCCGTAATTACGGACTTTCCGTGAAATTTACGGACGGTTGGTCACCCTGCTGGAGTTTCAACACACTGACCGGATACCCAGGCCTCAAAGGGGGCGGCATCCATTCGCAAAGCGGAAGATACTTGTTAGGCACACTTTCCACCGTGTGTATGTGCTGTGGGAATTCGGGGGCAGCACTTATCATTCAGAGGAGGCAATGTTGGTATTTTGCAGGTGTCAATGCAGGGGTGGAAGTGTGCTGCCTCTAGCAAGCCGTCGCACCTACATTTGCATCCATTCACAAGATTCAAAAGGTGAAGCCTGCCTCACTTATATGCATTGTGGCATAATATTTGAGAACCCAGCTAAATGGCAGTTTTTTTGCTCTGTGACAGTTTAGTACACCCTTCGTGGCGCAAAAATATTCTCGGGTCAGAAATCAGACACTGAGCAAAGACTACAGAGACTACAATGAGACCTAGAAATTGTACACCAGGCCCTGGGAGCTTTACACAGGCTTGTCTTGTCCTAATTTTAAAAGCACTAAATACCAGTGCTACAAAAAAGTATAAATCCAAAGCAGTAAACATATGCCTTTATTTGCAGTATACCTATTTTTGGGGGAATTCACAAAAATTCCAGGAGTACTTTTGGCTTTCTGCGCCAGTCACAGCTTTCCAGGAGTACTCTTTGGTATCTGCACCAGTCACAGCTTTCCAGGAGCACTCTTGGCTAGCTGCACCAGTCACCGCTTTCCAGGAGCACTCTTGGGTAGCTGCACCAGTCGTAGCATTCCAAGAGCACTCTTGGGTAGCTGCACCAGTTGCAGCTTTCCAGGAGCACTCTTGGGTAGCTGCGCCAGTCACAGCTTTCTAGGAGCACTCTTGGGTAGCTGTACCAGTCGCAGCTTTCCAGTAGCACGCTTGGCTAGCTGCGCCAGTCGCAGCTTTCCAGGAGCACTCTTGGGTAGCTGCACCAGTCGCAGCTTTCCAGGAGCACTCTTGGGTAGCTGCACCAGTTGCAGCTTTCCAGGAGCACTCTAGGGTAGCGGCGCCAATCGCAAATTTCCAGGAGCACTCTTGGCTGGCTGCACCAGTCGCAGCTTTCCAGGAGCACTCTTGGGTAGCTGCACCAGTCACAGCTTTCTAGGAGCCCTCTAGGGTAGATCCGCCAGTTGCAGCTTTCCAGGAGCACTCTTGGGTAGCTGCACCAGTTGCAGCTTTCTAGGAGCACTCTTGGGTAGCTGCACCAGTCGCAGATTTCCAGGAGCACTCTTGGGTTGCTGCACCAGTAGCAACTTTTCCAGGAGCACTCTTGGCTAGCTGCACGAGTTGCAGCTTTCCAGAGGCACTCTTGGGTAGCTGCTCCAGTCTCAGATTTCCAGGAGCACTCTTGGGTAGCTGCACCATTCACAGCTTTCCAGGAGCACTCTTGGGTAGCTGCACCAGTCACAGATTTACAGGAGCACTCTTGGGTAGCTGCACCAGTCACAGCTTTCCAGGAGCACTCTTGGGTAGCTGCACCTTTCACAGATTTCCAGGAGCACTCTTGGGTAGCTGCACTAGTCACAGCTTTCCAGAAGCACTCTTGGGTAGCTGCACCAGTCGCAGCTTTCCAGGAGCCCTCTAGGGTAGATGCGCCAGTTGCAGCTTCCCAGGAGGACTCTTGGGTAGCTGCGCCAGTTGCAGCTTTCTAGGAGCACTTTAGGGTAGCGGCGCCAGTCGCAGCTCTCCAGGAGCACTCTTGGGTTGCTGCACCATTCACAGCTTTCCAGGAGCACTCTTGGGTAGCTGCGCCAGTCTCAGACTTCCAGGAGCACTCTTGGGTAGCTGCACCATTCACAGCTTTTCAGGAGCACTCTTGGGTAGCTGCACCAGTCACAGATTTCCAGGAGCACTCTTGGGTAGCTGCACCATTCACAGCTTTCCGGGAGCACTCTTGGGTAGCTGCACTAGTTGACTTTCCAGGAGCACTCCTGGGTAGCTGCACCAGTTACAGATTTCCAGGAGTACTCTTGGGTAGCTGCACCAGTCACAGCTTTCCAGGAGCACTCTTGGGTAGCTGCCCCACTCACAGATTTCCAGGAGCACTCTTGGGTAGCTGCACCATTCACAGCTTTCCAGGAGCACTCTTGGGTAGCTGCACCAGTTTTAGATTTCCAGGAGCACTCTTGGGTAGCTGCACCATTCCTAGTTTTTCAGGAGCACTTTTGCGTAGCTGCGCCAGTCTCAGATTTCCAGGAGTACTCTTGGGTAGCTGCACCATTCACAGCTTTCCAGGAGCACTCTTGGGTAGCTGCACCATTCACAGCTTTCCAGGAGCACTCTTGGGTAGCTGCGCCAGTTGCCGCTTTCTAGGAGCACTTTAGGGTAGCGGCGCCAGTCGCAGCTCTCCAGAAGCACTCTTAGGTAGTTGCGCCAGTCTCAGCTTTCCAGGAGCACTCTTGGCTAGCTGCGCCAGTCGCAGCTTTCCAGGAGCACTCTTGGGTTGCTGCACCAGTACCAGCTTTTCCAGGAGCACTCTTGGCTAGCTGCACCAGTCGCAGCTTTCCAGAAGCACTTTTGGGTAGCTGCGCCAGTCTCAGATTTTCAGGAGCACTCTTGGGTAGCTGCACCATTCACAGCTTTCCAGGAGCACTCTTGGGTAGCTGCGCCAGTCTCAGATTTCCAGGAGCACTCTTGGGTAGCTGCACCATTCACTGCTTTCCAGGAGCACTCTTGGATAGCTGCGCCACTCTCAGATTTCCAGGAGTACTCTTGGGTAGCTGCACCATTCACAGCTTTTCAGGAGCACTCTTGGGTAGCTGCACCAGTCACAGATTTCCAGGAGCACTCTTGGGTAGCCGCACCAGTCATAGCTTTCCGGGAGCACTCTTGGGTAGCTGCACTAGTTGACTTTCCAGGAGCACTCCTGGGTAGCTGCACCAGTTACAGATTTCCAGGAGTACTCTTGGGTAGCTGCACCAGTCACAGCTTTCCAGGAGCACTCTTGGGTAGCTGCCCCAGTCACAGATTTCCAGGAGCATTCTTGGGTAGCTGCACCATTCACAGCTTTCCTGGAGTACTCTTGGGTAGCTGCACCAGTCTCAGATTTCCAGGAGCACTCTTGAGTAGCTGCACAATTCACAGCTTTTCAGGAGCACTGTTGGGTAGCTGCACCAGTCACAGATTTCCAGGAGCACTCTTGGGTAGCTGCACCATTCACAGCTTTCCGGGAGCACTCTTAGTTAGCTGCACTAGTTGACTTTCCAGGAGCACTCCTGGGTAGCTGCCCCAGTCACAGATTCCCAGGAGCACTCTTGGGTAGCTGCACCATTCACAGCTTTCCGGGAGCACTCTTGGCTAGCTGCACCAATCACAGATTTCCAGGAACACTCTTGGGTAGCTGCACCAGTCACAGATTTCCAGGAGCACTCTCGGGTAGCTGCACCATTCACAGCTTTCCAGGAGCACTCTTGGGTAGCTGCACCAGTCACAGATTTCAAGGAGCACTCTTGAGTAGCTGCACCATTCACAGCTTTTCAGGAGCACTCTTGGGTAGCTGCACCAGTCACAGATTTCCAGGAGCACTCTTGGGTAGCTGCACCATTCACAGCTTTCCGGGAGCACTCTTAGTTAGCTGCACTAGTTGACTTTCCAGGAGCACTCCTGGGTAGCCGCACCAGTCACAGATTTCCAGGAGCACTCTTGGGTAGCTGCCCCAGTCACAGATTTCCAGGAGCACTCTTGGGTAGCTGCACCATTCACAGCTTTCCGGGAGCACTCTTGGCTAGCTGCACCAATCACAGATTTCCAGGAACACTCTTGGGTAGCTGCGCCATTCACAGCTTTCCAGGAGCACTCTTGGGTAGCTGCACCAGTCACAGATTTCCAGGAGCACTCTTGGGTAGCTGCACCATTCACAGCTTTCCAGGAGCACTCTTGGGTAGCTGCACCAGTCACAGATTTCCAGGAGCACTCTTGGGTAGCTGCACCATTCACAGCTTTCCGGGAGCACTCTTGGGTAGCTGCACTAGTTGACTTACCAAAAGCACTCCTGGGTAGCTGCACCAGTCACAGATTTCCAGTCGTACTCTTGGGTAGCTGCACCTTTCACAGCTTTCCGGGAGCACTCTTGGGTAGCTGCACCAGTCACAGATTTCCAGGAGCACTCTTGGGTAGCTGTGCCAGTCTCAGATTTCCAGGAGCACTCTTGGGTAGCTGCACCATTCACAGCTTTCCAGGAGCACTCTTGGGTAGCTGCGCCAGTCTCAGATTTCCAGGAGCACTCTTGGGTAGCTGCACCATTCACAGCTTTCCAGGAGCACTCTTGGGTAGCTGCACCAGGCACAGATTTCCAGGAGCACTCTTGGGTAGCTGCATTATTCACAGCTTTCCGGGAGCACTCTTGGGTAGCTGCACCAGTCACAGATTTCCAGGAGTACTCTTGGGTAGGTGCACCATTCACAGCTTTCCAGGAGCACTCTTGGGTAGCTGCACCATTCACAGCTTTCCGGGAGCACTCTTGGGTAGGTGCACTAGTTGACTTTCCATGAGTACTCTTGGGTAGGTGCACCATTCACAGCTTTCCCGGAGCACTCTTGGGTAGCTGCACCATTCACAGCTTTCCGGGAGCACTCTTGGGTAGCTGCACTAGTTGACTTTCCAGGCGTACTCTTGGGTAGGTGCACCATTCACAGCTTTCCAGGAGCACTCTTGGGTAGCTGCACCATTCACAGCTTTCCAGGAGCACTCTTGGGTAGCTGCACTAGTTGACTTTCCAGGCGTACTCTTGGGTAGGTGCACCATTCACAGCTTTCCAGGAGCACTCTTGGGTAGCTGCACCATTCACAGCTTTCCGGGAGCACTCTTGGGTAGGTGCACTAGTTGACTTTCCAGGAGTACTCTTGGGTAGGTGCACCATTCACAGCTTTCCAGGAGCACTCTTGGGTAGCTGCACCATTCACAGCTTTCCGGGAGCACTCTTGGGTAGCTGCACTAGTTTACTTTCCAGGAGTACTCAGAGGCAAACGGAAAATAGTGAAATGTCTCAACCTACATTCAGTGCTTAATTTGAGCCAATGGTTTCCGATGCTTAGCACCAGCATTTAATCATCAACACCAGCGCTTTTCATGGGCACCAGTTAAGGACACATTCATTTACAGGGAGATTAAATGATTTGCCCAGAATCACAGAATGATGAGCTGACACAGAGACTCGAACCTGGTTTCCCAGGTCCGAAGTCGGCAGCTCTGGCCATTAGCCATATCCTCCCCCCACTTTCATGGTTAGTAGTTGGTTGTGTTTTAGGAGGCGCTAACAGGAGAAATGGACTGGTACAAGCTGCATCCTGACAGAAGCTCCGGTACTCATTCTTTTACAAATTAACCACAGCCTACGCTCCCACCAATATTAAGCAGGGGGCACCTCCTTCTCACTGTTGAATTCAGTTTTCTCTTGTCACTGTGACAAGGAGTACATCTCAGAGCGCATCCTACATGGGAATAAGGCTTAGCAAAAGATTGTGAATACTCAAATTTGCAATTGTTTGAGTCAACACCATTTTTTGAAAGGCATTTGTGCCTCAGACCACCCTTGTGTGATATTACATGTCAGTAAATCGATTTAAGAATATACATTCATGTTGTTCGAATTGCACACATGTATGAGCACTCTGAAATGATACACTTTGTGTACCAAGTATTGTATTGTATAAGTAATATAGTGCTTCATAAATAAGGTTGGGCTGGCCTATAAGCATAGGCGCTGGAAGCGTGGGTGCTGGGAAGTGCAGCAGCATCCCCATAATTAACCATGCTGAAGTTCAGGAGGTGAATGAACAATAAACATCTTTAAATTCCGTATTTGTCACATTAACAGTGCATTCAAAATTAGAGGTCAAATGTCAGGAGGATGAAAGGTTGAGTGGACGCATTAGTCCACTAAGCCACCAGGCCTGGCTTGGCTAAATCATGGACAAAATACTCTAATAAATAAAAAATACATCCATAATAAACTCGTTATTATAAAAGCCAACTTAGCTGTTGAGTTAATTTTTTTTTATTTGGCAAACAATTCTGTAGATGTTTACTGAACTTGCTGAGTAATGTTCAGTATTTGTTATGACATGTCCAGCACGATCACTAATTGTCATCTTACTTCACAGTACCCAGGTATCCCTCTAATCATTCTTTATCTTTAATCACTTTATCTTTGCCCTTGAAGCCATGAAGCCCTCCACTGCCTACCGGCTGGATTCGCCCTAATCAAGTACCCCATACATGCAAGCAATGCCAGTAGGTAGGCTTATGTAATACCATTTTTGGTTAGGCATGTCATTTTAAAAAGAACAATAAATATTATATTTCCCCTTTAAAGGAAGAACTTTGCTAAATTGTGTTACAATATTATTTCTTCTCCAGTTAGGCCTTGTGTATGCCCCCATTATGTTAAAAAGATTTTTGTTTGTACATTATTTTGGCGTGTGGTTTTTCTATATGCTAATGAGCTGGATACTTGTAAAAAGCTTTGTAAAGAATATTTAGTCTGTCAATTGCAGGCTTGCGACATACACATGTACATAATTATTAATTTTAACACAAGCACTAAAAACTATTTGTTCTAGATTCAAACAAATAAATAATTCTGCATTTTGCAAGCAGTGACACCGTTTATTACAATAATAATAATAATAATCCACATTTGTAAAGCGCACAATCACCCGTAAGGGTCTCTAGGCGCTGTCGGGAAGATTAAGCAAGCTATTGCCCAGAGTCACATGGTGCTGGGCTAATCTGCCGCCGGTTCCGGGGATCGAACCGTGATCCCCAGAAGCCGGAGTTTTAAGGTTTGAGCCCACACATGTCCCTTCCTAGTGTATCAAACAGTCACACTCACAAACCGTGTCCTCACCACCAGGGATTGATTTGCATATACCCATCCAAACATTGCAAATTCTTCTGCACTTAACCTTGCCGAATCAGGAGCAGCTGAAGCGACTCAGCAGTCGGAGGAGCTGCCTCCATCCAAAGAGGGTCCATGTCTGAGAAGGTCCTGGTGCACATTGAACTGACATTCCTCGGCTCTTGACGCGCTGCTGCCCTTCGAAGGACCATGGGCCTTCACTAGAAGGGTCAACGTCGCGTTGAAGGCTCTGTAGTGCCAGGAATCTGCTCTGTGCTCAGGGCAAGAGATCAGTCGAACATGGTGGCTCCGTCCTGCTGACGCTCGCATGTGAACCTGGGAAGGCAGCCCCTCAACCCCGGAGCTGAAACCCTCAGCTGCCTCTTCACCGATGCCCGGGTGAACCAGCCGCCCTAGTGTTCCCCGGCAGTTATCACCCACTCCTTTGGTCGTTATCAGTGGCCGGGCCGCCTGCCGCAGGCCTCGCTCTCTCGCCCTTTCTATTAGGCCTGTCATTGGCAGAGAGTGTGCGCTGAGGTTGCGCAGTCTTGGCCAACGAGTGGAGATAGTTTTTGACGGCTGATCAAAGCGGGAAGTCAGAGGCTGATAAGAAGGACGCGTTTCATGTACTTTTAACTTTGAGAAACCTAGGCATTTGCATTTTTTTCTCCCACAGACTAGTAAAAAAAGAACATCCAACAAATTCTGCGTATTTAGTTACTTAGTAGGCGAGTAAAGGGTATGTGCTTAAAGCAACAAACCATATCTGTAACCTGGTTCCAAGAGGGAATGACTGAAAGCCAGCGTTCAAGAACACTTGCTGTATCATAAAGTGGAACAGCGTGATCTCGGATTCTGGATTTAATCCGTGCAGTCGGCAGCACGTGCGTTGGTTTTGATTAATAAGAAAACTGATAGAAAATGGGAGCATTGTGTTTGAGATCTTTCTTTTGAAATATATGTTGGCGCTGCTCTGTCACAGTAGGAGCGATCCCAAAAAGTCTGCTGAAGATGGTGGGGATGAGATGTGGCATGAGGTACGTCCTTGGCTGGGGAACAACAACACCAAAGAAGTGCTCTCAACAGCACCCACTCCCACACCTACCACACTGTGGGAAACTGGGTTAATCCTCAATTCACTTATCTATCGAAGAGCAGTGTACTTCGAATCAGAGCATCCCTCAAAGGAGAGGCCATCATTAGTGCAGTGGCGCAGGGCTCAGGCCTTTGAGGGGTCTACTGCACCCCAACTACGGCGATCTACTACTACCTAAGAAGGAAAGCCCATAGCACCCGTGCTACACCACTGATGCCCCCACTGTTAGGTAGGCCCTAGAATAACAGTCCATTTACAGCACCGATTAACATTGTATGCAGGGCTCGAGTCAGGGTACCACACCGGTGGACGGCGTCCCCCCACTTATTTCACCGGGTGGACACCGTCCCCCCTGCCAAACAGCTGGACTTCACTCTTTGGCCTCTCTGGGACGAGGAGCTCGGAGCTCACAGCACGCTGCTCACGCGCTGACTTCTCAGATGCAATCGCATCTAAGGGGTGAGCGAGGGGAGGCAATGAGCCCGATGGTGCAAGCCACCTTTTGTGATGTCACTTCTTGTCGTTACATCACTTCCTGTTGTGACGTCACTTCCGGTGACAACGTCCCCACCACTTCTGTTTTTTAGGACTTATGCCCTGATCTTATGGCTTTGAAACTTAAAACCGTGAAGCACCTTGTATTGCAATATTTATAGAGCTATTTACTAACCTCAGTGAGGCTTCAAAGCGCTTTCTGGCTGGCTGAATGAGCAACTATTCAGTTTGGTGTACAGGGCTGATACAGCACATGATCCATAGAGTAATCTATGTGGGAAGCATTTTAGAGCTGTGCACAAGGCCTGGAAGTTTGATCCATCATTTAGTGGTGAATTTGTGTATCCTGCCGATGCACCCTTCAACTTGCATCTGCACATTCTAACTCGCAGCAGCACATTGCAGTTTGCACCGGCTCACTGTCACTTGCATCCACATTTTGTAGCCTACATCAGCACACTATATTTTGAATCTGTACATTTTAACTTTTAGCAGCATACTGACACTTGGATCAATATTTTGCAACTTAGATCAGCACACTTCAACTTTATTCATCTTGTTCAAACTTGTGTTAGCAAACTGTCATTTCCAGCAACACAGTGGAGTGATAAGTGCCAAAATGCATCCCAGCATGTAAATCAGCACACTGTACCTTGCATCAGTATGTTGCAACTCTATTGTCGCATTACAACCTTCATGAGCACATGGTGGCTTCCATGCGCCCATTGTAACTTGAAACATCGGACATGTGTTTCCATCAGCACATGGTAACGTACAATGGCCCATTGCAAAATTGTCAATGAAATCCTACCCTACACACGTGCATTCAATTCCAAGTCTCAATTTTCAGTCCCAAACTGACGCTTAGATGTCTGACACAATGACTACTAAATGCTATCAGCGCATACTCAATGGAAAGGAATCCGTTCTCCCTAAAACCTTAACATACAACAATGCTGATTTTGCACTATTTTCGTGCTACTATCATTTAATGACATAACGTGCTGCTCAGAGCCACCAAACTAACTTTTTATTCATAACATATTCAAAATATATAAAATAATCATGATGTGTCACGATAATTAATAAGTCAGTGACGATTTTATAATTTACACCAGAAGAAATAATGGGATAGGCAAGAGAGTAACTATCAAAAAGAAAGGTTGGCATCCATCTACCAAAATGCAGTGCTTACACCTAAACACTAAGTTGGTCAAACGGGCGGTCTACCTTAATTTTTAGTTAAAGATTGCTCTTCCCTTTGGTGTGGTATGATATCACCTTCGGTAGTGTCTTTTATTGTTAAGTATCAATATTTATTCCATTTCAAGAGTTTTTGCATATTTAAGAGAATGAAAGCACAGATTCCTTAGTGATGTCACAGGTTTAATTGATGTCAAACGTCCATAATAAAGTCAGAAGCTCCAAAGAATGTCCACACCCACAGTGATGTCACCAATCCCTAGAAATGTCATTGATATCTAGTAATACCACAAACACTTAGCCACTGCGAACGCCCGATATTCGCTTTCCAGAGAAGCCATGGCACCGACCCCGGCAATCTCAAGAGAATATCAAATGTTATATTAAAAACAACATGGAAGCATAACCAAACTAGATATGCACATACAAAAATACACATAAAGTAAAGGGCATGAAATCTACAAAAAGCGCTCATTTAAACTGCAGACTTGTTTCCAAATTTACCAGAAAAAAAAATAGAATCTTTGCCTCATTTCTCTCTTAAAATGCAATCACTCAACACTGTTTTTGAAAAGCGAAGCCAAGTGAGACCAATCCAAAATGTTGGCGTTCACAGTGTTTATCTACAATTCAACCTCACTCCTCAGGAGACACTATGGTTTAAAGTACGGGAAAGCTCCCTCTGTTTAGCCAATGTTATTCTTACATGTTTAAATAGCTGGTCAGTGAAGTTTGAAAGATCAGCAGCAGGAAGATAATAGCACAAAGAACTGGTAGCAAATGTACAATAAAGAGTCCCAAAATACAAGGGATCAGGGAAAATTGCAGTAGAAAAGGTTGATTTTCTCAGATGTGCCAAGTGCCTCTTGTTTCACACGGCACAGAGAGGAGTGTGAGAATGATTTGCTGAGGAACAACCAATTTCGCTAAGTAGACAAGCTTGGGAAAACCCAAATCTCGTGGTTCTACAGTCTAATAACATTGGCTTTTACACTCATTCTTTTGGTATTCACTATCTGATGGAGCATGTCAGTTTTACGGACTAGTAGGAACATCTCTGGTAAGTGGTAACTTTTTTGTGCGAGGTAATGCCACTTGTTGATCAATTTCTAACATTAAAAAGTTGGTTTCTATCAAACGTTATAGCAAAGAGACAATCAGGACGGCATTATCATTAAATAATATCTGAGAAAGCCAATAATTAGGGAGAATAACCATACCAGAGAAAATCACTTCAGTATTAACCACCCCAGAATGTTCATTAATGCTGTTAGAACATGAGTGCCAAGAATAAAATTCACAATTTTTTTAAGTGAACATGAACTATGTGCTTTTGTCTAAGGTAACTCCATTGTTGCTCAATGTGCATGACGCCTAGACTTCATATGAACAAGCTAAAAAGCAGAGAAAGGTGTCAGACCCATGTTCTGATTGGCTCACCGAGTGTTATAACACTACAAACATATGAAAGCCTCCCTTTATTGCCAATTAGTGCCCTATACCTAAGCGAGTGAGCACATTTCATTGTTTAGCCAAAATGTTCCACTGCATACTCTAAACTCGAGTGTTGGTCCTCCCCGGTCTTATAAATATTCACACTTAAAGCAGGCAGCAGTAATTTTAGTACAGCCAGCCCTTCAGGCCTTCATCCAGACACAGTTCTGTAGGTCATAGGCGGAACTTAATATTGAACTATTCTGTGGCTCCAATTAGTAAAACACGTGCTTAGAAAAGGCTGTAGACAAGAGCAGTAATCGCCCATCACAACCAGACTGGTAATTAAAGTGATTACAAAATTGGAGTAGATAGATGGGTTTACTGACGAACTGCTGAAAAAGCTTTAGCAGATATAAGAAATGACACACAACCCTGCTTTAGACGTTTGTGTTTTTTTGCTTTAGCTTAGCATCAGTGAATCAAGAACCTGCCCTTCCTGTACGTCTTTATTCTCAAATGGATGTTCGGGATCAATGACAATGAATTACGTTGATTTCCAGTTGCATAAATACCCCAGATACGACGCCTAAGAACATTTGGTGGATGGCCCTGGTTATCAAGAAAATTGACATATTTGGGTTCGTCTAAATTTGACAATCACTTAATTTGTTATGCTCTATTACCCAGAGTGGAAACACTGGTGGTCGTTAATTATTGTGGGGCCCATTTGGCACAGTGCACCAGGGACTGCAGGGGATAAGACAAAATATCCCTTTAGACATTTGCTTGGGGGAGCGCTGGACACAGGGCCCCCATTCAGCTCTTTAAATGAAAGACAAGACCATCCACCACACCACAAGTTACATATGTGAGGTCTTGGTTGTCCAACACCAACCCTGCCTTCTTAATGCCACCACATACCAGGGGTAGGAAGTAGTGCCTTCTTCGTCAGGAAAGTCAGCCACATCACACGGACGAGCCACAAACATGGCAAAAAGCGGAATGATGGTTGAACATCTTTGTGAGAAGCCTTTGCTGAAATTAGATGCACATCCTAGCATTTTTTAGCTATTGTTTTGCATCAATTTCTTGAAGCTAAAAAGTGGGTATGAATGCCACAGCTCCTTAGTATACCTCGAATCAAGAGTGAACCCCTATATCAGGTGCTGCAAGAGACCGAGTAGGATTAGCAAGGGAATTCAGCTTTTCGACTGGCAAGGAATGTCACTTTTTACTTTGATTAAATCAAGGCATTCCCACATACGTCCATGGATGGCTGGATCCATACTAGAGTCTCAAGATGTCAGCCCAAACAGAATATACATATAGCAGAGATTAACAGAAATCATTTACATTATCAATTGTAATCTAGAAAATCCGGTCTTTCTGGACATACAATGGGCAGGCCTAAAATAAAGCAACAAGAAATCGAGATAGGCCAGTGTCAGCTGATTTTTCACAGCTACCTGTAGGCCAGGTGACCGGAATGCTTTATGTCAAAGGGTCATGATGTCACCAGTCCTTTCTTTAACATAACAAACTAGTGCATTATGGGAATTGTTGTCTTGTATTATCTAAACTTAATCAATTATGCAGAAGAAGCAGATTTGAATGCTTAGAAAAAGGAGAGCCCAGGACTGGGAACATACCTGAGGTCCTGGTGGCGTTGAGGCGCACAACACCGCTTACTCCCAGAATGCTCTGTGATGAGGACATTGATATAAACTAAAGGCCTCAGTCAGCACACTCACTCCCTCCCCCCACGCTGGTAAAGTCATTCTCAGAACCCTGCCCCAAACTCTCAAGCGTGCCAGCTAGGTAGCTGGCGGGACCTGTGCACGGAAGCACATACTTGGCGTGCTTCTGGCCCTTGTTATGATTCCGCAAGCCTCCCATCACACTATTATTTCCAAATACTTGCCACATTCGCTCCTCGCTCATTTAAAAATAGTTTGCATGCCTGTTTTCCTATTTTCTCAAACATGTGCTGGAGCTTTGAAGTCTGGAAGCCGTGGTCTGTAGGAACTATGTTTTCATTAATCAAAGGGGATGTTTCTAAAGCCTGCAGATTTATCAGGAGTGGATTTCAGATGTGAAACCCAATATACACACAGACATCCACTGCTTGTCCTTCTGGATTATTTTTGACCTTTTACACTGCTTTTTTAAAAACATTTTATATAAAGAGATCTGTATTTCCCCAGTGCGCCCAACCATGGCAGCAGGCATGGAAGCTGGCCGACAGAGCTACTTCCCACCGTGGGCCTCTGTGTCTGGGTCCGGATTACAATATCAACAGTTACAAGATTAAGCTGTCTAAGTAAACGCCACGTGCCTTCGTCTGCCGCAACAAGGGGTTAATACGCCTGCTGCTTGTGTACAGCAGTCATTGGGTCATAACACCTGCTCTATCCACCTGGATGTTTTGAGAAATCACATTTAAGACCCATTGATCTTTTCTAGTTTATTCGTTTATTTCGGAAAATATTCCGTACAACACCTACAATTGATAACCACTATACAAAATCCATTTGTTTAAAGTTTTAAAATGTAGAAATAAAAATCTTTTTAAAGTTTTTATCACCGTCAGTGTATTATTCCAAACTATCCCATCATGATAGTGACACAAAGTAATATACCGCCCACGCCAAAACAATGCAGAAAATAAATAGCAGAAAATGACAAAAATTTCAAACTGTATGGTCATTGATTTACACCTCCTTTCGGAAATCAACATCCGCCTCCTTTAACTAAGATATTAATAATTTTAACTGTAATTGTAATTGCATTATACAGCACAGGGTCAAGACTGATTTGCATATGGCTGGCTTCAAACTGGAATGGCATGGTGAGCAAAAAAACGATGGATTTAGGCCCAGATCTCTGTACTTGGGTGAATATATGACATTGTTCTGCATTCTGTCCATCAATTGTTGTTTTTGCATTTGTCACCCCGAGTGGGACGGGTATGCTCAGACGTGAGTCCCGTGCTCTCCACACCACTGAAGTCAAGCTATCCTGGCTAAAGAGGGGTGAAATCCCGAAATCGGTCCTAGGATGCTTGTTTCCCAGTTTTCCTGCAAAAATGCAAACTGACTTTGAAGATTGATATTTTTACTTGCCATTACATTTACAATTTTAGCTCCAATTGCATATGATTGAAAAAAAAAAACAAGTATTGGCTAAGCTGATAGCACTGGCCTTGGCAAGCTGGTGCGAAGGTTATTTTTATTTTTTTATTGCAAAAATATGCCACGAAGGTAAAAAATGCCGTCACCTAAATGTGTCTGTCTTTTTCTTGCAATAAACATTAAAAAATTGAAAAGTATTCACTAATGCATCTGTTTCAATAGTAATGATAATGAAACAACACGCTTTTCAGTTGTGCCATGCAATTTATTATTATTTGGGAAGGAGTCAAGAATCAATTACCACCTAACCAATTGCTAAAAAGGTAAGCGGCTACGATGTTACTTAATTTTTTTTTAACCTAAACCTTGAAAAGGAGTTCAGGTAAAGTAACAAGGCAGTATTTAAACGTAAAATAAATACAAAAAAGAAATAGAGTGCTGTGAATAAGCTTTGCAACTTAATAAGAAGGAACTATTTTAGTGGATGTGAACAATATGCACAGGCTTTGTGCAGTCCCTCAAAAGTGATGGGAGCCAATTGCTAAAACTGACTTAAAGGCCAGACCTTTTTGAAAAAAAAACAACCTTGCCAAGGCAAGACTTTGTCATTGCTTAATTTAATAAATGAAACAGACCTACAACAGTGGAAGTACATGAAGTGCTGCATACACTATTTGTTGCTGTGTCTCTAGCAGTGCTGACTGTAAACCAAAACCTCAAGGATTTCGCAATTTGCTAATATTCACTAAATCGGTACTTTTGTAAAAAGGCCATGCTTTTTTACAAAACTGCCCACAAAATCAGGTCTTGGCGGCTGGGCGGCAGAAAGCTGCAGCAGTCCTTTCTCCTGCAAGCAGAGCCGTGCAAGTAGGAGACCAGATAGACTGCAGGTATGTTGAGGATGAGGTGCTGGCCAAGAGTGTGCTACCTTTCAGAACAGGAATAATCCCTTTCACGAGCCACGTGTGCAGAGCAATTCCTGCATTGCGTTCTCAGCAACAACGTGTAGGCAGCAAGGGGGGGCTTTTTTATTGTCACCTCCAGCTGTTTCACAGATAAAGGCCAAGTTAAAGGGCCATCAGGCGGTTCCTTTTGACGGAGTATCCTGACTAGACGTGGTCTAGAACCTCACTTAAATGCAAATACAACAGAGGGGAAACAAAAGAATGCAGCTTGTTACCTCTTCACAGGTACGTAAGAAATGCATGCTTTTGACTTTGTTCAGTCCCTGTGCATGTTCTGTAAGAATGTCAGATGTGTTGGTCTGTGCAAGCATTTACAAAAATAACAATTTAAATAGTACTATTGTATTTCTTTTATTGAGCTACTCATCCCAATGCAGGGTGCCAGAGCGCTTTACATAACATACACATTAGACATTGATAATAAATCATTTAAGTGTGTAAATCAATGTACAAGATGTGTTACATGAGTCAGTGAGGGTTATAAGGTGTATGAGTCACATGTCCTTCACTGCTCACTGTGCTATATTAGGATTCTCATTTATGAACTGCAATTTACAAAAGGATCTCTGTGTTCAAAGCAGTAACATACTTACCTAGCTAAATAAAATAAAAATCTCTCATCTGCATATTACGTGATGTGCTTTGCAAGAGACACATTAATCTTCTATACTATTTCGATGCAAATCTGGGACTACACAAAACACAGATCTCTCCAAGAAATGCTTTAACCTCTAGAGTTATCTCACCATTATTATTCCCTGAGATTTACTGGGCACCTCTGTAGCAGATGCCTTAACCCCATTAAATATTTTAAAATGCAGACTTTGCAACGGATTAAGCAGAAGAGATGTACTGCCATGCTACTCCTTTTTGCCAATTTCTTTGTGGCAAGGATTTGAATTTTTTTTTTATTAGTTCAGGCACAGATTTTGCATTGGGATTGCACCACTTTTTTTGACACAAGCCCAAAGCAAAATCTAATTTGTTAAATCTCATAATGCGCTTAAATGTACTCATGATATACCTGATAAACATTTGTGTGATGTCATCATATCTAATGTCACTTCCAGAGAGATCACTTCCTGTGATCTCATGTGCGATGCCACGTGTCGTGGCGTCATGTGCTATGGTGGCACATGCCATGATGTCACTTACAAGTTACCTAACTTGGTTAGTCCCCACCTCTTTTTTTTAAGACTAGTGCGCTGGAGGAGGAGGGAGTGGTGGTAGGTGGAAGGTGGGGGCGAAGGGCGGTCAGTCTATATAATCACGTGCGCAACTTGTTGTTTACCGCACAGTTTTAAGTGCATGAGCAGCCAGGAGAGAATCGAATAACAGCAAATCATGGTGTAGGCTTGTAGGCAGAGTCAGTGGCGGGAGCGTGGAAGGGTTGATGTCACTGGTCAGGATAGGGGTGCCTGCACCCTGTTCTGGGGCGAGAGTAGACAGCATTGGGTATCTACGCATCCCATCTCTTATTTCAAGACCCAGCAGGGGTGCATTTAGGCTTTCAAGAGTGTCTTAGACTCTTGTGGGCATGCCAATTTAAAAGTAGAGAGTTATGATTGGCCTTGGGATCTTTATTTCCCTTTGGCAATCTCACTCCTGTGGAAGTCAGAGTCCCCCAAGTTCTCTGATTGGCTGCCAGCAACAGGAGAACATTTTTGCTGCCAGCCATTACAGCTCTCGGGGACTTAGCATAGCAAATACTCTCAGACACTTTAAACATGTCAATTTGAAAGTGGAATACTCTGCAAAAACAGTTTCCATTGTTTTAAGACTGAAAAGGAATGATTACGAGTAAAATAAAGTGCTGCAATACTGCTCCTAAATTAAAATGTTTGTGCCGCAAAACTAGCAAATCTATACCTCAATATCCTAGGGGGTCTGATAACCCAACACCTAAAATGCTTCTACTTCTTGCCCATAAACCTGCACTAGAGTTGACCTTCCCAACTATATCCACAATCAAGTGACAATAAGTAGTGTCTGTGGTGGAGGCCAGACTTTGAAACCTACACATTAATGGCTAGTAGAAAAGACACACTTAATCAAAAAAGCTACTTCAAACACAAGATTCGCTCACTGGCAGTTTGTGACTCCAAAACCCAAATAGTAAGACAGTGTTTTATACTGGTTACTACCACAGGTGTGCACATTTGAAATGATGTTAATAAATACCAAGCATTCTTATCGTCCAAAACCAACCTCCTCTGAAATTTCTCGTGTGCCAAGCTCATCAGGCCATGCACAACATTCAGGAAGAAGCAGGGGTGTGACTGAGCCGCGATATGAAGAAATGCATCATCACCTTAGAGGTAGACGAGCTGGCAAGGTAATGGTGTGTAGAATGTAGTACAGCTATAGAAAGAAGGGCAGTCAAACCTTTTTTGCCATATCAAAAAATGCAAAGTGAGGGCACGCAGCGGAGGTAATCTGGCAAGGAGACGCAGAGAAGCTTGAGACATGGGTGTTGTATATTATCTGTAGAAAAAGAAGGCTCTAGAAACCATGAAGGGGAGGTCTATGTAATCTGAGCCAGCACATCAATCATAATGCTAAAGCACTGACATTGTGTGCTTCGATACGTCTATCGTGTCAAGTGCCATATTAATATATCTGACGGCCCAGACGCCAAGGCCGGGTGTGCGTATTTGAAGCAAGCTCTTTTTTCGCATGTTTCTATGATCTTACATGGTTTCAGCTAATATGAGATAATTCACTCGACTAACATCACATCCCTGAGTGTAAGGCAACACCAGTTCTTTCAGCTGTAAATGAGAACCATACTTTTGTTCCATATTTGGAGGCTCTGCTGCCTAGGAGAGGGTTATTATCGGCTCAGTGGTCTGTGTGTTGGTAGAGAGGATACATAATGGGTCCGCTTGGGGTATCACGTTTGCCCACAAGTAAGGAAAGAACTTACAATTCACGAGTTTCTTGGGTTCGCTTGGAGAGATCACGTTTCCTGGAGACACAAAATTGGATTTGTCTTCATACTCTTGCAGGAGCGGCCCCTGAAGAGCGTCATATTTACCACTGATATGCACTCGACTGATATATTTCCCTATGGTGTCGGGTTGAGAAAACACAAAAGTGCCTGATAAAGATACGCATAGGTCTTAATGCACACTGCATATTTCATCCTGATTGCTACAAAAAAATAATCATACTACATGATCCACCATGGCCTCTGTTTATTAAATGACTTTTCCTAATACCTTTTCTATTGTTTTTTCCATTGACACCGATTTTACAGAAGGCGTGAGCGTACTGGAGACAACATTTTGTTCACAATTGTAGTTGGAGCTGACTCTGTCCCATTCCAGTTTCTTCAACTGTATGAACGATTAGAAAATAATTATTTTCTCTTGTTGATGCAGACAAGAATGGTGTATCACCCTCTTTAAAAACTGAAAAACACTTCATAAAAGGATACCTTTTACAACATAAAAGACTCCGTGTGTAAGCCACCAGATTTCTAACTGCTTCCATGAAGCTCTATGAGGCCATCAGTTGCACGGGAAGGCGCTGGGAAGATTAAACTCACCCATTGGCCTTGTTCCTCTCTATGGCCAAAGAACTCCTCGGCGACTTGCAATTTTTTTTATAATGTATGGCAAAGGGTACTTTATCCCACATATAATACATAGGAACCCGCAATCCTAGTATAAAAACCTGTATTAAATTTCCTTATTGCAAATGAGTTGTGATTCATCATGCATGCTGCCACAGCCAGCAGGCAAGGCATTGTGACCTGTCAAGGGACGTCACAAAACATCACTGCAGCTGCAGTTAAACCATGAAAACGAAAACTGTTTTTTTGTTTTTATGACCAGTTTTTCTACAATCAACAGTAATCAGCAGAAAGAAGATATTTATGGCAACATTTGTTTGCACATAGTTCATTACAAGAATGAAAGAATCGGCATCTTGCTACTAATTCCTAATCCAATTTACATTAAAGTGATTCTAATATATTTTTTAAGCAAACTGTATTTGGGCGCGTTTCACTTCAGATCACAGATTTAATGTTTATTCTTTGTCTACAACCTTAATATCCGTTCCCTGTGAGGAGGCAAGCCACCAAGGAATGAAACTTTTAGAGAGAATGGGTGATGGTGTGACATGCAATAAAATGCCCTCTAGGATAGTGCAAGTCACCTAAGAGTTCCTCGACTTTATAAAGGAACTTCGCCTTTGGCCTCTCTATATGGTCATAAAACTTCTCGGTAACTTGTAATATCATTTTAATGTACAATAGGGGGTACTTTATCTCACATTTTGCACTGAAATTGTGGCATCTCTAGTCACCATGTCAAGTGATGAAGTGTCCGAGAATGAAGTACAAATTGGGTATCGTAAGCATATGATACCAGCTTAAGCCCAAAGGAGTCCACAATCGAGATAAAGCTGGATATATATGATAAACAGGGTAGGGATTAAGGATGAGCGCTGAGGAACACCATACTTTAACATGTGAGGTTGTGAACTGTAAGGGGGAGAGATAACTTGAAAAGAACGCTCAAAGAGAAAAGAGGCAAACCAGGAAAGGGCGACACCTCCTATGCAAATATCTTGCAGGCACTCAAGTAAAATTGGGAGGGACACCGTATCGAATGCAGCACTCAGGTCCAGCAGGGGTTCTGCCCTCATCAAAGGTGCTACGAAGATGTTTGGAAACAGGAAGGAGAGCAAATTCTGAGTTGTTGGTAGCCCGAAATCCATTCTGGAAAGCATCCAGGATATGATTGCCTTCTAGGAATATAGTTAAAATACTGTTGACATAACATTCTGTCACCTTAGCCAGAAAGGGTAGGAGGGAAATGGGTCGGATGTTTTCTGACTTGGAGGCATCCGAAGATGGTTTCTTGAGAAGGGGAATGACTTTTTCTTGCTTCCATGAGCCAGGCACAGAAGCGGTCGATAGTGCAATTGACCAGTTTTAGGCAGGGAGGAAGAACTGGTCCTGTGGTTTCATATAAAGGTCTGGTTTAAGAGGATCATCCAGAGAAGAGGATTTCACCTGGCTGCAGAGAGTCTGAATAGAGCTCAGGCACATAGGAGGCAATGAACTGAGCAAAGCTACTGGGGAGTTGGTAACTACAGGTGGCAGAGCATCAGACCTTACACCAAGGTTGTCAGGGGGGAAGTGCGAATAAATGTCTTCAATTTTACTTGAAAAAAAGTCAGTTAACTTGCCATGAATCCATAGCATATATGTAACTGATGTAGAAATATATTTCTAAACCACTGAACACACTGAAATTCACTTCCGGTTCCAAACCTAACCGAACTAATAATAAAAATAACTTTTACTAATCTACAAACTATTAACCTGCAATCTTGGGTCCCCTAGTAGCGTGCTACTCGCTGCAAAGCGCTTCAATGCCTTTTCAGGGTAGTAAGCGCTATATAAATACCATTTACAATTTACAAATCCAGTCCTCTCTAATAACATTATGAGAAATTATTTCAGGCATATACCTATAATCACTCTCCTCCATGAATGGCCACCCGATCCCACCCCTCGGCGTGCAGAACCAGGGCCATTCAGGCAGGTCTCTGATCTGCTCACCACGGAGTCCAGAGGCATCGGCTTGCATCCTAATGGTGTTATTGTAACAGTGAAGCCGGGAGCAGCGTTTGACAGCCAAAGATGAATGAACCGGCCCAGTGCTCTAGAAGGCTTGAGACATTCCCCTTACAGCGCGACGGGCAGCGGGGATCAAATAACAATGAGGTAAACCCAAGTCCCAAGCTGGAGGAAGTACCTCCTGTGCATTACATCAGCTTTTCCAGCTGAGGAGCGGCATTCCAGAGTCCCTGCCAGGAACACTGCACTGTGAGCCTCAGACCGCGACCATCAGCTCTTAAAGTAGGACAAGGACCCCAACTTTGGCCTGTGCTTCCCATCACCTGGCGTCCAGGATTGCTTTTTGAGGGGAGGCTGGCCATGTCAATGTGCTAACAGCATTGGTGCAATCAGGTGGCACCTACCGCTCTACAATAACAGCAGGCAGATGGGAGTCTGTAAGCATTATCTGCATACAACAGAGGAAGGACTGCGCTGCCTTCAGGTGTGTGTGCACAAGAAAGGTGTGCAGCACGGACTCCCCGAAGCTGGAGAGGTGGGCGAGCCAACACATTAACAGGGAGAGCCGAGCCAAGGGTCTGTCTTGGCTCTAAGAGCCTTTGCAAGAGCCAAGCGCTGAAAATGTTTGCCAGGTAAATCATTCAACCTCGCGTGAAATATGATCAAAGTCTCTTCAAATTTAAAAAAGTGCTTTTCTTTAACTTGCAGCAGTTTTGACATCAATATGTCATATTATAGGATCCTTCACAGGTAATGAACCGGTGCAACAAAATATTTGCCACAGATCACACATTTTCGTTAAGCGGGGAAGCTGGATATTAATCCCAGGTTTTCTGGTTTCACTTTGTACAATTCAGCCACTAAATGAATATTTATTTGTTTCTCCTTTTTACCTCAAATGTTAATGCTTTTTTAAAAGTTTGGGCACAAGGGTAGAACCAGGGTGGCGGCAGAAGTCACATGCAAGCTCACCTCGTTTTGGACTTCAGGTTCCAGAGGACCTTGAGCTGGGTCAGAGCGCTGCATCTGGCTCGAGCTTGAAGTGGATTGTCCACCTCTACTAAGCTAGAAGGAGAAGTAGGTTGTATGTAACAAAGGGTGTACTGGGGTCTCCCTTGTGCAATGCTCAAATGTATTTTCCTGCCCCAGTAACCCTTGTCCTTGATGTTTTTTGTGACCTTACCATTCGTGTAATTTACATCATTTGTGATCAGTGATGCCATGGATGACGTAATGTGGCATGCCATCTGATATGCTATGCGTGAGGTCATGAACAGTGGAGGGTAGGCGTGTTTGTGTAGTATAACATAACCGGCTAATATAGGTGGTTTTGCTTTGCAACCATAACTTCATCCTGTTTTTTTTGTGAATTTGAGGGATTTTTGTAATAAACGTACATGATTGTCCTGTGGCAGAAGGTTTTTATGATATACTAGTACAGTCTCTTCAACCTTGCCTAGTAGGCTGTGGGCACAGAGCTTGCCACGCAACCAGGCCATGCACTACCATCGCACTGGCAGAATCAGAGGGCTCGGAGTGCAGGGCCTGGCCCACCTCACCACGCTCACTGAGCACAGCATTCACCATGCATCCGAGCTAAGTGTGCACAAGCTTCAGCAATAGACTGGATGAAGGGCATGATATGCCCCTGCTCAAACCCCCCACCACCAGTCTCATAATTCGGCAGACATGTTAAGCCCATTTCTAGAATCTCAAAGAACACGCAGATCCAAGAAACAGAGTCAAAGTTATCAGCAAGTTACAGCTTTTCTTCCTATCCCGTTGAAGGATCTGCACAAAAGAACAAGTTACTTACCTTCGGTAACAATGTATCTGTAAGAGACATATGTTAGTTATAGATTCCTTACCTTAGAATTACCCCCAGGAGTCAGACTGGATACAGAGAATTTTTTCTCAGCAGTACCCCTGCACGTCGATAGGTAGCGTTGGTCGACTCCGCGTCCGTCAACGTGGTCGCTGGCATGACGTCGCAGTGCCTACTTAGACGCCGCCCCTGCACTTTGACATCAGTTCTGACACTACTTTACATGCCAGAAGTGCAGAGCCATGAAAGACACTGACCACGGGTGACCAACAACTAGGGGCCTGCAAGGGTCTCTATCTCTAGAAGTCAGTTCGCAGAGCGGGGAGGATGGATGGGGCGGTAAGGAATCCTTTGCTGTCCAGGCAGTAATGTCTGGTGAACGTGTGCAAGTATACCCACATGGCTGCCTGACAGATGTCAAGAAGTGGAACTCCACGTGCCAATGCAGCCAATGCAGTGGTTGCTGCTGTCGCTCTAGTGGAATGAGCACGTAGCCACACTGGAGGTTCCTTTTTCGCTAAAGCGTAGCAGATCTCATCGATAGATGATTCGCTGCAAAGGACAACCCATCAAGAGATGGTACGCTTTTGAAAAGCCCAACATTTCTTGGCACCTACATAGCCAACGAAGAGTTGATCATCCACCCGTAAGCCCTTCGTGTGGTCAAGGTAGAAAGATAGCGCACGTTTAGGGGGAAGAGGCTTGGACCACCACGCTCTCGGGGGAAGGGGGTTGGGTGAGGAAAACTGGGTCCCCCGTGGCCGGGCGATGTCAGCAGGCGATTGTCCTTTACACAGGAGCCCCTGTGCTGGACTTGGACCATGTGCCCAGAAGGATGTCAGTGAGGGCTTCATTGCAGGACAACAGGGGTTCGGAAGTGGATGCCGCAGGTGGAATCGCCTCTGTCAGGAGGTTTGCCCTTACCGCCACTGAAGGGAGCTCAAGGCCCAAGACCTCGACCGCCCTTCTCACCACCACAGCATAGGACACTCCTGCCTCTGTAACCACTGTAGGGGGAGAAAGCATGTGAAGGTCTGGGGAAGTGTCCAGACCACTGGTGTCCCCAGGTCCTCTCTCCAGTCCGACTCTTTTAGCTGGTCTACTAAAGGGTCCAATGACCCTCCCAGTCCTCACCACCACCTTCTGGGCGATAGGAAACACCAGGGATGAACAGGGGAACAAAATTACCCTCTGGGGTCGGATTCAATGGCGACTGACGTCGGTCCGGCTCCATCTCGGGGTGAGGATGGGGATGGCGTCGACCGAGGGCACAGTCGGCACTGGGGGCGTCGCCGGGGAAGGTCAAGTAAGATCGACCGGGCTAGGTCCAAATCCAGGCCGTGATTCGTGGGGCACTCTGGCGCCAGCATCGAAGGCCCAGGACCCCCAACCAGCATTGCGGGGCCCAAACACTCGCTGGCGGAGTTGGGCTGCGTAAAGACAAGGTGGATGGCCTCGTAGAACTTACAAAGTTGGGCTGGGGACGCTCTGGCTCCCAGAAATGGGGGGAGGCACAGAGGTGTCCCTGAAGAAGGCACCGGAGACGGAGCCTTAGAGTGACAACGCTCTGGGTCCAGAGTCATGTCAGCCAACCAACCGGGAGAAAGCAAAGAGCGCCGTGCTTCTTCTCCTTCTTCTTGTGCTTCGACTTACCCAAAGACTTTGAGTAGGACGAGGAGTGGGGGGGGATCAGCGAGCGGCCTCGAGACCTTCCTCTTGAAGGAGACCGGGATTAATGCAGGTCTGACCACCAGGCCTCCAAAGCTTTCAGGTCAGCTCAAGGCCTGGCAGTAGGAGCACGACTTCGGGCCGTGGTCACGCTTCAGACATTTAATGCAAATGAGTATTGGTATGTCACAGACATTAGCCTGTGACCGGCATCGCAAGGCTTGAACCTGGTCCGGCGTTGGGACATCCATCGCGCACCAAGAGTTGCAGACTCGAAAATGTTTTGCCAAAGTGACTAAAGGGGTATCTCTCTCCGGATCTGCGCTAGGCTGGCACGAAAAAAAAAAAAGAACTGACGTAAGCATGCAGGGGCGTCGTCTAAGTAAGCACTGTGACGTAATCCCATCGGCCACGACGACAGACACGGAGTTTACCGGCACCACCTACCGATGCGCAGGGGTACTGCTGAGAAAAAATTCTCCGGATCCAGTCTGACCCTAGAGGTTATTCTAAGGTAAGGAACCTATAACTAATTGTGTCTTTCAGATCCTGATGTAAAAAGTTCAATCGGGTCGGGGACAATCGATATTTGCCCGGCGGTATTTGCCTCTGTGACCCTCTAGTTATTTAAATCAATGAAGAGGCAGGCGCTGGAGACTGGAAAACAGGAAACAAGGGTTTTTTTATTCTCTCCGGAGGAGAACACAACGAAACGGACAGAAGGTATCGTTCTGAGGTGCTCTAACTGTATTCCTGAGGCCTGGCCTCTTATACACACATTTATGACTTTATTGTAGATTACACATACATGTTAAAGCTTTGATGTACGGAAAAGACATTCTCGGAACTCCCCTTTTGGGCCCGTTCCCACACACATTTACAGTTGAAGTCCCCACCCTAGTCACAACAGGTGATGAGCATCGCGCAGCTGGATAATCCGCCGATTCACGGAATGTGGGGGGTTTGATCGGGTCTCATGGGGTGGGGGCTTTGATCAACCCGGGGATTCTTTGATGGGGGAAGCTTTCTATTGTACGGGGAGGGGCAAGGATGGTATCGGCAGAGCTGGGTGTCGGCTTGGGAACGGGGAGGACAAAACGGGCACACGGGGGAAAAGGGGGTTTGCATCTAAGGGCCGGAGATCATGAAAGGAAAGCAGGGAGGTGTCGCGCTGGGAACAGGATGAGGGCCTGGGGCAGAGCAGCGCCGAAGAGGGGTTTATGACTCAAGGCAGGTGCAAGCAGGGGGTGGCCAGCGTGCAGGCTTAGTGAAGGCGAAGGGCTACGTCAGGGGCCAGCGGCATGCAAAAGGGTTCGTTCTGATCGGGGCATCTTAAAATGGCGGGCGCGCACGACAAAAGTGTGGCATCAGGGGAAGAGGCAAGATGGCGCAGATAATGTTCACCAAAACGTACTAATTTTCAACAGTCCTCCCTTTAACATATTCAAGACATCTTGCTGGGTGTTTTCTATTCGGTTCTACTGAGGTGGGCATGAGAAAGGAAACGGTAGGAACCCTAGATGAAAGAGTTGTAAACAATCCATTTTGGGATTTCTAGTATTTAGGAGGTGCACCTATTTGATAAACTTTGATAAATTTGTTCAGCAGGAAAGTCATAGAAATGCAATACAAAAAACGGTTCTGTAGCGAGCAGCAAGTACATATCATAACGTGGACTGGCAGGTTATTACATATTTCAGATTCGGATTGGAGCAGGATCGATACAATGGCGGCTGGGAGAGAAATGAGGCATAGCAAAAAAACGGTGATTGTGGATGTCAAATGTTCGAAGTTTTACGAGTTCTCATTGTTCTTTGTGGTCTTTCGTTGGCGCTGTTGAGCACCGGCGGTGGAGCTACGAGTCCAGCTCTGTTCTAAGTTCTGCGTTGCAGGGCACGACCCTTTCCTCGCGTTTCTGGTCGGTAAGGTCCTTTTCGCCCTGTGTCCTTTGAGGTGATTGTCAGAAAGTTCCGATGGAAGAAGAGCGTACAAAACAGTCCATAGGGTAGGTCAGAGGGAAAGGGGGATGGAGCAAGGCCAAATTAGGAACAAACTAGGGGAACGAGAGACTTCAAATAGGCGAGCATGTGACCGAATTCAGAGAGCGGGGACTTGTCGACAAGTACTGGACATCGAGCAGGGGTATCAGGTCGACCCTTTCTTCTCATGTTGTCGAAAACAGTGCCTCGTCCTGCCGCTCTTTTCTGTCGTGGTCTCGCCTTGGCTAACGTCGCAGGTGTTCCTTAGTCTGCAGTCAGGCCTCGTGCTCCCACATCCGGTCCTTCTCTCCTCCAACAGCAGTACCCTTAAACAAGTTTGAAAAGACAGTCTTTAGAAAATTTGCAGATGAAGATAATCAAAAAGTCTATTTCTCTCCCAGCTCCAGGCAAAGAATGAAAATGCTCGTTCTCACAACTGGCATATGAAACGACCGGTGGCGGGCCTGTTGGATTTGCTATGACTTTCCTTTACAATTATTTACTACACAGGTATTTTGCTGAGAGACGAACATGGCTAAACATTTCCTATTTATTGATGCCTCCTGCTTTTCAACTACTACGGGGTTCATTTTGATGATTTCTTTACCTTGGACTAGTCTGTTAACCTTGTAAAACATCATTCTGGGTCCTAAGTAACCTTTTACAGCCCGATTACTTAATTAGGAAGGACAGGGGTTTTATGGGAAGCAACCAGGGACATATACAGGGGAGGTAACGGGGGTGATCATTTTTTTTTTTTTTTTTTTCGGTTTGGGTATTGCGACAATTCGGGGAGGGGAGGGTCGCGTATTCTGAGGTCCTTGTTTTATACCATAGGAGCCGTTTGACACGTAGTTCCCTTATTTCGGGTCAGATTAGGGAACCTCTGCCGTCTTACCTGTCCTTTCCCTTACGGCCCAACCTTGGCTCATTGACTTCTAGCGGAAAAGGAGAGGTAATGACGCGGTCTCAGGGTGATTGTATTAAAGACTAGTTTTTGTGCAAATACTGACGGTATTTGAAGCCAATTAGGTGGTGTGCTAGGGGTGGCAATCTGCCAATTTCGGGGTTAATCACTCGGAAGAGTGGGAGCGCAAAAATAGAGGGAGAGAGAGAGAGAGAGAGAGAGAGAGAGAGAGAGAGAGAGAGAGAGAGAGAGAGAGAGAGAGAGAGAGAGAGAGAGAGAGAGAGAGAGAGAGAGAGAGAGAGAGAGAGAGCGTAACGGCAGGCTAAATAGTACACGTGCAACAGAGAGGGTGGCAGTGTATTCAAGAAAGGCTATTTAGTGCATTACACAGTAAAGGGCATCCACGGGTCTGGGTTAGAATCTTGTAATCATGCAGTTTGAGCATTAGACAGGGTAGAGGGGACGTGCCTTGAGAAAAAAGGAAAGAAGAAAGGAGGTACCATTTTGTCGCACTTTCTCGCATTCTCGGTCCTTCGACCAGTTGGGTCAACGTCTCAGTCACACACACACATTCCCTCATAGTTTCGCATCATACGTGACATGGGTTCATTCATCCGGTCTGGTTTAAGGGTGATCACTTTTTATCAGGTTGTGCTAATTTTTCAGGTTTGTTCGATACGTGAGTAGTTTGCAGGCGTGCTTAGACACCACCTTGCGGCACTAGTCCGTTCCGTGTATTAGGCATGGCAAGGCTTCAGATCTTCGCCACACCTCGGCTGTAATCTCTGATGTAACCTGCAGAGGGAAGGAAAAAGGGGGTGGGGGAGACAGCATTCGCGCATATTCAAATACATGGATTCATAAGTCCTTTACTTACCTCTTACTCGTCTTTCCTCCTCGGGGCAGGGTCCCCGGGGATATGGTTTCTGGAGTCGAGGGGGGGGTAGTATGTCCATATAGGTCGTGCACGGGGAAACGTAAAAAGGAAACCAGAGGTGCCTAGTGCGAGGTATCTAGTCAGAGGATGTATTTTACTATCGGGATCCTTAAACCTCTTTTAACGCTGTGGCGTTCTAAGGTTCTTCGGTTCTTGGGTCAGCCCCGTTCCCTGATACTTTGGAACGTTGTACTTTATAACATTTACATTATTTTATTTCACCCTCCTTTTACATTCCCTCATTTACACCGTTCGTTTTACCCATCCTTGGAAGTCAAGGTCTTCCTCTACGCGAGAGTTCATGGGTCAGTCGCGTACTTTGAAGGAGGAGTGTCGTGTTGTCGATCCGATCCGTCCTCCAGGGCTGGGCAACCATCTTCTTTTAACCTTAAAGAGAGAGCAGAGTAGGGTGCACAGAAAAGAACTTTCCCACCGATCCCACATTTTTAAAATAAAGCATGCAATACCCGTTCATAGTTTCAAAAATTTTATTTTGCAAAATCATTTCAGCATGTGGATTATGAGGGTGCGGTCGTATTTGGCCGGTCGTGGCAATGGCTAAAGTGCGTACAGTGGGGGGTGTCGTTTGCAGCAATAAAAACATCGGAAAGTTTTACTCATTCATTTGTAAGAAACTAAAACGTCTATTAATTGGCTGGGGGTTCGGGGGCATTTATTTTCATAATTTAGAAGCATAATCATAATAGCTGTAATCAGATTTCCTATATGCATACCGTACGTGTGCGTCGTAAATGAGGTTTACATCAGTTATAAAAAATATAATACATTGTACATTTGTAATCAACATTTGTAATGGGGATTCTTTCATACTGTTCGTCGAGTGAGTTCTCCTTGTCTTTTCTAGCCAAGTGTACAAAGGATCATATAAAATCTCAGAACATCAAGTTTATATTTGTGCGAAGGAACACCACGAGGTGTTCGTAAGTTCCGATTGATACCAGCGCCATTTTGGGCGGGGCCGGCTCAGTCCGGAAGCAGCATCAGGGGAAATGTTTCCCATTACTGGCAGTTTGGACCAGAGTCCTTTTCGGCAGTTCTAGAATTCATGCTAACGGAGGGTGTGGCAATGTCATGTTTGTTTCGTTGGCGATCAAGGCAGCCGTCCCTTACCGGAAACCTGCGAAGGCCGAAGGTTCCGCCGGGGACCTTTGTAGGATCTTCAAGGCTGCGGAGATGCTGTCGGAGATGGGGGCTCGTGCTCCAGGGGGCAAATGTTCGAGTTATATTGCTGGTCAAAGTTACTCTAGTGGCCGGGGCCCACCTTCCAGCGGACCCACACGCCATTTTGAGGCCCTACAGGGGCCACTCTCGTCGAGTTTGCAAGAGTGGAAGGGACCCTTTGGAGTGAAAGGAAGAGGTCCCTGTTTTGTGAAAGCGGGACGTTCAGCTGGGGTGCAGCTGCGATGCCCTCACCTGGGGGGGCGCGAGGGAGACTCGTTCGCTTCGTCTCCTTCTCCCGGTGCACCCCATGCCGCTCCTTTTCATCGCCCCGCATGAAGGCCTCTCCACCTCCGGTGTTCCCCAAGTCCTGTGCTCGGTGCTGTGGGAGTATGGCCACCATTGCACGTTCGGTGCTGCGCAAGTACTGGGGTGCCACCATGGTGTGTTCGGTGCTGTGGAAGTATTGGCACCATTGCACGTTCGGTGCTGCGCAAGTAGTGGGGTGTTCGGCGTCGGGCCGGGGGCTGGGAAACCTCCTACCGGTGGAGGTGGGAGAGGCTCGTCCGCGTCGCCTCTCCCTCCCAGCCCAACTTGGACAAATTGTTGTGGAGGTACGTGCAGGACATCCCGCCGTCCAGGACTGCTGCGGCTGTGACGGAAGAGAAAAGGAAGAGGTGCCTCGTTCTTCTCCGGACATGTGGCGGGACCACTTTAGTCTTTCCAGGCCCGTTGCGGCCGGCCAAGGAGACATGTGGCGGGACTACCTGCAAATGCCCAGGCTGCGGGCTCCTGCCTCTCCTCCGGCTCCCCCATACGTTAAGATTTCCTGACCAAGAGTTGGCGGCCGGGCTCGCCTTATATGGGTTGCCGTTGGTTGGGCGTAGCCGTAACCCTGCCCTATTTTGGAAGGTTCCAGAATGGGGGGGGGGGCGAATGTTCTGTTTGACTTTCATTTTCTACAGTTTACCGTTATTATTCCTTGTTTGTTGTGCTAAATTAAAAGTTCAAGTTCATTAATGGTCTACGGATTTTGTTTTACCATTTCTTTCTTTCCAGGTTGCTTTTTATGCTAAGTTTCTGCTAGCAGAGGTTGAGTAACACGGAAACACGTGTAGAGGGATGACGCAGATTTGTACATTACATACACACAAACTCAGACGGGGGAATAGTACAAGTATGACATACAAAGACTCAAGACGAATATAAAACAGTTATTGGTCATAATTATCTCTTTCTGTCTGTGAATTTTAAAACGAGGCTGGGTTCCCGTCTTGACATTGCCCGACCTAGGAGAACTTGAGCATGCCGCTGAGATTTTCCTGGCGAAATCTGTGCCATCGGGCATAATCAAACGTGGTGGTTCTGTCTGGTCTGTCTATGTAAGTCGGGTTCTTCTTTGTCTCGCGCTTTTTCTTGTACTGCCGGTCTGTCGTTCCTGTCGGCCCTTTGCCTTTACTCACGCTCAGTAGAGTCGGGCATTGGGCTTTCCAGTGTCCGACATACCTACAAAAAGCGCATTGGTTTGACCCTAAGTCTGGTCGTCCTTTGCATAGTGTCGGGGGATAAGTCGTGGGTAGCGGTGTCCTGGGGTTGTCCTGTCGGTATATTTCTCTACTTTGTTTGTCCTCGTCTTTTCTCTGTCGTTGCATAGCCTCTCTGCGCCACATACCGAGACTGTCGAGCATAATTGGCGTTGTCTTATTATTTCGAAGGGCTATTTCTAACGTTTCTATTTTATCAAGGTCAAAGGATCCTGCCAGTGGCCACTGTTTGTCTTGGCTATCTTCGGTATACCTGTGCCATAATTTATTATAAGCTATGGTGACTAATCCATAGTTTATGAACATGTCCTTATTAGGGGTGCCTTCTAGTGGAGCTATATGGTCCACCTCTAGCACCCAGTCCGGGCTAAACAGGCTATTTATCAGTGGGGAGAAGACAGACATGACGGCTCGTAACGAGGGACTAAAAGTCAGCACTGCCTATCTTATCACTAGGTGCAAAGACTAGACAGAATATTTCTATTCTACGTTGTTTGCAGGTAGTGAATACCTCATGGATCAAAAACCAAAAGACCAATAAATAACAATGGGGAGAATGAGTAGGTCCGCAAAGATCTGCGTTACCTACCCTTTTCACTATCTGCAAAAAGGGTGGTCACTTCCCTGTTTGCAGACAGGGAATCTCCAGGAAACAATATTTTTGCGAACAACAGTTCAGTTTCAAGCAATTATTGAGTGGGGGAGAAAGAAAACAAGCACGGCTGCTACCCTACCTATCCTCCACTGCTTGCAAAGAGAGAGAGCCTGTTGTTTCTCCGTTTGCAGACAGTGAATCTCCAAATAAAAAAAATAAAAATAAAAAGAGCAATACTAGTATTTTTGAACAATCAAGCAATCAAACAAATTTTTCGCAACTTGTCGTGGCAACACGACCTTACCCGGACCGCATGGACAGTTTCTTGTCTTCCGAATCCAGCGCCCGATCGTCCTCTTTTTCTCGTATTCCTCACGGCACTCCTGATGGTTCCCAGTCAGGACCGTAGATCACTCGAGAGAGGTCTGTTCGGAACTAGTGAAGTTCGGATGATCGGCTGCCAGACGAGGGTCTATTGGGCAAGAGCTCTCCCGATCGTTGCAGTCGTTCACTCTGTCGTCGGGACCTCTCCCACTGGATCCACGAGTCGCTGATGGGCCCCACGCTTGGGACGCCAATTGTAAAAAGTTCAATCGGGTCGGGGACAATCGATATTTGCCCGG
This sequence comes from Lissotriton helveticus, assembly GCF_964261635.1. Classification (NCBI taxonomy): domain Eukaryota; kingdom Metazoa; phylum Chordata; class Amphibia; order Caudata; family Salamandridae; genus Lissotriton; species Lissotriton helveticus. Next base: position 282,546,373 of record NC_136061.1, on the reverse strand, counting down.
CGGTATTTGCCTCTGTGACCCTCTAGTTATTTAAATCAATGAAGAGGCAGGCGCTGGAGACTGGAAAACAGGAAACAAGGGTTTTTTTATTCTCTCCGGAGGAGAACACAACGAAACGGACAGAAGGTATCGTTCTGAGGTGCTCTAACTGTATTCCTGAGGCCTGGCCTCTTATACACACATTTATGACTTTATTGTAGATTACACATACATGTTAAAGCTTTGATGTACGGAAAAGACATTCTCGGAACTCCCCTTTTGGGCCCGTTCCCACACACATTTACAGTTGAAGTCCCCACCCTAGTCACAACAGGTGATGAGCATCGCGCAGCTGGATAATCCGCCGATTCACGGAATGTGGGGGGTTTGATCGGGTCTCATGGGGTGGGGGCTTTGATCAACCCGGGGATTCTTTGATGGGGGAAGCTTTCTATTGTACGGGGAGGGGCAAGGATGGTATCGGCAGAGCTGGGTGTCGGCTTGGGAACGGGGAGGACAAAACGGGCACACGGGGGAAAAGGGGGTTTGCATCTAAGGGCCGGAGATCATGAAAGGAAAGCAGGGAGGTGTCGCGCTGGGAACAGGATGAGGGCCTGGGGCAGAGCAGCGCCGAAGAGGGGTTTATGACTCAAGGCAGGTGCAAGCAGGGGGTGGCCAGCGTGCAGGCTTAGTGAAGGCGAAGGGCTACGTCAGGGGCCAGCGGCATGCAAAAGGGTTCGTTCTGATCGGGGCATCTTAAAATGGCGGGCGCGCACGACAAAAGTGTGGCATCAGGGGAAGAGGCAAGATGGCGCAGATAATGTTCACCAAAACGTACTAATTTTCAACACTGAGATCTAGGAAATGGGCTTACATGGTTGCGGACTGCCAAATTTCAAGTATATTTGGCAAAAGTGCATCCGTTTTTAAATGTATGTAATTTTTTTTGTCCCACATTTACCCCTGCCGTCCCTAAATGGACTTAAGTGAAATTTAGCATTCCAAAGGTAAGGTAAACTTGCTAAAAATGTGTCACATTTCATGCAGATTCAACAAACAGCACCAAAGTAATCAGGAAATCAAAAAACATCCTTTACAATAGAATCAGCAGCTTAACCACATCATTTGCATATTGTTAATTAAGGTCAAATTTTAAAAGAAAAAAAAAATATTTTTCATTAAAACAAAAAGCATTTTGATACCTTTGGAGGCTGCTTCCTCCACTCTCCTTTAGTATTTCATCAGTGCTTATCATGCCTCCCAAAGGAAAAGTCCAAAAGAAGTTAAAGGAAACTGCTTCTTCCCAAGCCACACACCACCATCCCCCTTTAACTTTCCCCCCTCTAGACGCATCTGTGCATAACCTGGCATGCAAAAAGTTATCTCAGTGACCCAAATGAGTTTCTGAATGCATTCAGACTTGTCAGACACTGCCAAAGTAATTAGTAAGACAAAATAGGCCTTTTCAATGGAAGGTGCACCTGAACCATACCTATACAATTGCTATAATAACACGCATTAACAAAGTCAATAGGTCTTGCATTGACTGGTGCCTTTTGTCTTTGTCAATGTTTGTAAATATTTTTTGAAAAAAAAATGTACAAGGGTCTCCTTTTAGTATGTAACTGAGCACTGTGAACAAGCAGAACGCCATCAGTCACAGAGAGGTAAGCCAATGGCTGAAGCAGACTGCCTTGTGCCTCGTGTTATATGCTGAGGTGTCTGGAATCAAAAATGTGAATGTCACAGACAAATAGGAAGAGAGAACTGTCTGAAAGCCCATGTATGTATATTATATATATAATTTCATTGTAAGCTAAAAGAATTTGGCTGACGCCAGTCCTAAAAACTGTGACACGAGGTGAAGGTAGTACCTTAACTTGTGAATCTCAGGAGTTTTAGCTTTGCTGTAAAAATCACAGCAGCGGCAGTAGGGGGTGGAGGGAGGGGAAGGGAAGGAATTAATCATTTTTTTAAAACTTACCCGATGCTGAGAGGTCGGCCACCTCGCACCTTAGTCCTCTCCTGCTCTTCCTGCTCCTAGCAGTCCCATCACGGAATCCCCAATTAATCCAGACGCTGCTCTCATGCTGAAAGCAGCGTGGGGATTGGCCTGAGCGGGATGGTTAAACACTCGCTCAGGCACAGGGAGTCTGTGCCGTTTCTCCACCCGGCTTTGGAGACACCTAAATATGTATGTCTGTTTGGCCAACCTAAGATGGCTGGTCAAACAGGCACATCTACAAGTACCCACCACTCCTTCTAAAAAGTCCCTGCCCAGTCAAAAGAGGTTTGCCTGACTAGCACAGCTTAGATTTGGCAGCATCGGCTGCCAGTGAAAAATAAAATGATAATAAAATTGTTTTCTTACCATTTTATTTTTCATTCTGCTCTCTAAGTGGGGGCGACGCTCCTCCGTCATTAAGGAGGAGCCACCGCTGGTTCCTTCTGTGGACATATACTGGTAGTGTGCCCACGTCTTCCTACAATGCCTTTGTCAGCCACCCTGCCTGTGCCCTGCAGCCACTCTGTCTCTGCACCTCAAGCAGTGCTTCAATGTGCCCACCTACTCCCCCCTATGCCCCGTCCCCCTGCAGCCCCTCTGTGGTCACTGTCTCATTGCATCCTTGTGCGCTGCACTGCCCTGCGGCCCCTTCTCTATGTTCCGCTGCACTGCTGCAGCCACCATGTGTGCCCATACTTCAAAAAATATATATATCTGTATGAGTGTGTGTGTGTGTATGTATGTGTTCGTGAATATATATATATATATATATATATATATATATATATATACAGGGCACAAGTCCTAAATAAAGAAGTGGGGGGACGCTCAGAGACAGGATGTGACGTCACGACAGGAAGTGACGTCACGAAAGGTAAAAAACAGAAATACAGTAATTAAAATTGGAATGTGATACTTGGTACTGCCAGTGTGCCACTCTAGTGGAATCCAGTTCGTAGTAACTTTGTTATAAACACTGTGTTATTAGCTACATCAGTTTGATGAAGCGAGTTTCAAATTTAGGGGACTCCAGAACCATCTAAGGCTCCGCTCCTTAACACTATCATAAGTGTTTTGTTTTTTTAAACAACTATAGTATCTTAATGTCTTGCAGAATCTTACTTTGAACGAATAGCCGGAATTTTCCTTAGGGGGGGATGTGGCAACATTACTTGTGAAACTGTGATTGAGTTCAAATAAAACCTTTTATTTGTGGGTTATAAACTAGTCTTCTTTGTTTGACCGACTAGCAAATGATGCTGCAGGGACTCCTCTTTTGCCTAAGTCAATAATGACTACATGTTGGACAGGCCACATGAAGGGCTCGCTCCCTCCCCGCAGGACAGGGCCCGGGCCACCGTCAGCACCATTGCCCGGCCCAGCCGCCATCTTGGACACGGCACCACGCGGCCGCGCGGCCTCAGCCCGACCCCAACCCTGGGCCTGGCCAGGCCCCGACATCCCGGCACCACCCTCCACCCAGGAGGTGAACGGCCCACTTGGCAGGTCAATGGGAGTACGAAGTGTCGACGGCTCTCCCCCGCCAGGTGCCGAGCACCCCCAGCCTCCTCGGGCGCTGGCTCCACCCCCCTGCTGGGTGTCTGGACTCCCTCATCCCAGACCTCCCGACCTCCAAGAGCGAGGGTCCGGACATCAAAGGGCGCCAGACCTATAACTGAGGCAGCCCCAGGACAGGAAGGCAGTTGTATCCTGGAGTCGAGAGACACCGCGACGAACTCATCCTTGACGGACTGTTGGCGCTGCCACAGCCCTGCCTTGTGAACTATTGTCCTGCCTGCTGGCGCTGCCGCGGCCCTCTGCAACCTTCATCCTCGTGGGACCTGCTGGCGCTGCCGCGGCCCTCTGCAACCTTCATCCTCGTGGGACCTGCTGGCGCTGCCGCGGCCCTCTGCAACCTGCATTCTCGTGGGACCTGCTGGCGCTGCCGCGGCCCGTTGTAACCTTCCTCCTCGTGGGACCTGCTGGCGCTGCCGCGGCCCGTTGCAACCTGCATTCTCGTGGGACCTGCTGGCGCTGCCGCGGCCCGTTGTAACCTTCATCCTCGTTGGGACCTGCTGGCGCTGCCGCGGCCCGTGCCACCTACGACCTCTTCGGGACCTGCTGGCGCTGCCGCGGTCTGACCCATCCGAACACCGAGCTCGAGGATTGTGAGCTATCACCGTTACACACCCGTACCCGTGGGTACTAAGACTGTCCCGCTACCCCCTTCCCTTACTAGAGACTAGAATTGAGAGGATCATCGTGTCCTGATCGCCCTGTATCGTACCACTCTACTACCCGAAGTGCCTATAAAAGGTGTTACCATAAGCTTTGTGTGGTGTCCATCTGTGGGGGGGAAGTTACCTGTCTGTGCGATCACTCTGCTCGGCCGACCCTCCAGGTCCCCGTCTAACATTGGTGGCTAGCGGCGCGATCCGAACCAACGCGTACCGTACAGACAGTAACTCACCCTACGACTAAAACCACAATGACGACCAAAGAGAGCGGATCGGCGGAGAAGTTCCAGATGGAAAAGCTGGAAGAATACAACCACCGAGAGCTCAAACAATTTTGCATGGACTTAGGCATTGCTACCACCGGGCTAAGCACAAAAGAAGACTTCAAAAACGCCCTAGAGGCCTGGACAGAGACAAATACCGCAACCCCCCGGGACCCCGCAGCCCCGGAAGTCAACACCACCCGGACGGAGGAACGGAGACCAGGCCCCTCCCATGAAGAGATCCAGGAGCGGGAAAAAAATAGATTACACGAGTTAGACTTGGCACGACTCAGATTAGACGGAGAGTTGAAACTGGCGGAACAAAAAATAAACTTAGAACACTTACGGCTCAGAGAAGAGCGAGAGGAAAAACAGAGACAGAGAGACCTCGAAGAAAAAAGACTGGCATACGAGCACGAGTGCAAACTAGCGGAGATAGAAATACGCAAACTGAACAAAAACCTAGGGGTGCCCGAGCAACCGCACTCCCCGGGTCCTACCGAGCAGAAGGTCCACATCCCCAAGGATGTGGTCCGAGAATATCACCGGAACGACGACATACAGCAGTGGTTCAAAGCCTATGAGATTGCCATGACCGCCCACCGGGTCGCTCGAAGTGACTGGGGAGCCGGTCTATGGGGGAGATTCGTCAACGAGGGTCGTGATGCCCTGCTGCAGCTTCCGGACCATCAAATGACGTCCTATGACCATATGAAGGCCGCCCTCCTCAGTCGATATGGACTTACACCCGAAATGTACCGCCAGAGGTTCCGCAACTGCACCCGGATCCCAGGTACGACGTGGTTGGAATACGTGAACTATTTCAGCCGAGCCTTCGAGGGGTGGATCAAGGGTAACAACGTAACCACCTACGAACAACTCTTCAATCTCATTGTGTGGGAGCACCTCTCCAACAACTGTTTCGTCGAGCTCAGGCAGCACCTCCTCGACAGTAAATTGACTGAACCCCGGCAGCTCGCCACCGAGGCTGACCGGTGGGAGAGCACCCGAGTGGCCCGGAGTGGGCCGAATGAGCAGAACAGAACCAACCAAGGTCACCATCGTCCCCGAGGAGGAGGAGGAGGCCCGGGCCGGGGCAGAGACGCCGCCCCGGCCGCACCCACGAACGCCACCCCGGCTCCAGCAGGCCGGGGAAACCCCCCGATGCGCCCGGGGTTCCGAGCTAACGTGACGTGTCATCGATGCCAGCGAGTCGGCCACTATGCCAGTGACCCGACCTGCCCGAAGAACCAGGTCCCCGGGCCCCGCCAGATGGCGGCCGCCGCCCTGGGAGAAGAACAAATCTCCGAAGACACGGAGACCTATGAGTCGGAGCAGTTCGAGTGGGAACCCGCCGCCATGACCCTGGCATGCCTGGGAGGAAGAGACATGGTCCCGCGGACTCCCCTGCCCGCCAACACTCGGAAGTACAGCCAATGGGTGAGCATCAATGGGCGCAAGGCCGAGGCCCTGCGTGACACCGGGGCCAGTGTGACGGCCGTCCGCTGTCACCTGGTGACCCCAGAACAAATCCTACCAAACGTACTTTGCCCCGTCCGATCGGCAGACAACTCGGAGAGCCTGTGTCGGATGGCCTGCGTCCCCTTCGAATGGGGAGGAGTGTCCGGCATGCTGAAAGTAACTGTCCGTGACGATGCCCCCGTAGACTGCCTCCTGGGGAACGATCTCGAGAGCTCCCCGTGGGCCGCCGTGGAAAGAAGAGAGCATCTGGGGATGTTGGGTCTCCCGGACTGGGCATGCGTAACCACCCGGTCCATGGCCACCCGCACCATCCCTAGACCAGAAGAACCAGAATGGGCAGCGCCTCCGCCCTCGATCACTCCAGAAGAAGACTTCCCCCAGACCGACCACCCGGACCCCACCCCAGAGGGGTCCACACAGCCCCCCGAGCTTCCCGACCTGGCTCAGTGGCGTCAAGAAGGGGGGCCCACCCAGGAACAATTCCGGCAGGAGCAAAAGACCTGCCCCTCCCTCGAGGGATTGCGACAGCAAGCGCTCACCCAGAGCCAAGGAGACACCACCGGGGCCCACTGGGTTTATTGGGACAATGATCTCTTGTACAGCGAACAGAAAATCGCAGAACTGGGGGCCGGGCGAGTGCTGGTGGTGCCCCTCCACTTCAGAGACTTCCTGTTGAACCTAGCCCACGATGTCCCCCTGGCCGGGCACCTGGGCCAAGACAAGACCTACCACCGCCTGGTGACTCACTTTTTTTGGCCCAAAATGAGGAACGATGTATCCAACCATTGCCGGTCCTGCCCGACCTGCCAGGCCAGTGGGAAGAGCGGCCGCAAACTCAAGGCACCCCTACAACCATTCCCCGTGGTGACCACCCCGTTCGAAAGGGTGGGAATAGACATTGTGGGGCCCCTGGACCCCCGAACAGCACAGGGACATCGCTTCATCCTGGTCCTGGTGGATCACGCTACCCGCTATCCTGAGGCGGTCCCCCTTCGTACGATAACAGCCCCAGTAGTGGGTCGAGCCTTGATGGAGATCTTCTCTCGAGTGGGCTTCCCCCGAGAAGTCGTCAGCGACAGGGGTACGAACTTTATCTCAAAATACATGAAGTCCCTCTGGCAACAGTGTGGGGTCACCTACCGATTCACGACCCCCTATCACCCTCAAGGGAACGGACTGGTTGAGCGGTTCAACCGCACGCTCAAAGGGATGATTGGGGGGTTGGAAGAGCCCCTCCGTCGCCAGTGGGATGTGCTACTACCGTGCCTTCTCTTTGCCTACCGAGAAGTCCCCCAGAAGTCCCTCGGCTTCAGCCCTTTCGAACTCTTGTATGGACACCCGGTGCGAGGCCCGCTCAGCCTAGTCAAAGAAGGCTGGGAAATGCCCCCTCTAAAGAACCCTCCAGATGTTTTCAAGTACCTCCTAACCCTCCGCAACCAGACCAGAAGGTTCAGAGAGATGGCAAAAGCCAACCTGGAGGCCAGTCAGGAGGACATGAAAAGGTGGTACGATAGAAATGCATCCTCCATCGAATTTGAACCCGGTCAACAAGTGTGGGTAATGTCTCCCACCGAACCATGCGCCCTGCAAGACAAATGGACGGGGCCCTTCAAAGTAATCGAGCGCAAGAGCCCTGTCACCTATCTCATCGATATGGAATCTTCCCGAAACCCTCTCCGGGTCCTCCACGCTAATAGACTGAAACCCCACTTTGTACGCTCCGAACTCAGCCTCCTGATGGCAACCGACAATGGAACCGAGGAGGACTCCGAACCCCTCCCTGACCTCCTACGGTCACGGGAGAAGGACGGCTCCGTGGACGGGGTCCGACTCTCGGAGGCCCTCACCCTGGAACAGCGCCAAGGCTGCCGAGTCCTCCTGCTACAGTTCTCCACCCTGTTCTCCCTCACCCCGGGGGTCACCCCCTGGTGCTTACACGACGTGGACACGGGAGACAGTCCCCCTATCCGCCATCGGGCCTACCGCGTACCAGATCGGGTACGGGCCTGCATCCAAGAGGAGGTGGCCAAGATGCTCACCCTCGGGATCATCGAGCCCTCAGACAGCCCCTGGGCCAGCCCAGTGGTACTGGTCCCCAAAGCGGCCGCCCCCGGCACCACGCCGGAGCTCCGGTTCTGCGTCGACTACCGGGGCTTGAATGCGGTCACCAGAACAGACGCACACCCCATCCCCCGAGCAGATGAACTAATCGACCGCATGGGAGCTGCCCGCTACCTCAGCATCTTCGACCTGACAGCGGGCTACTGGCAGATCGGTCTCACACCCCGGGCCCAAGAACGATCGGCATTCTCTACCCCGGATGGCCACTATCACTTCAAGGTCATGCCATTCGGCATGAAGAATGCCCCAGCAACCTTTCAGCGGCTAGTAAACCAGGTCCTGGCAGGACTCGAAGGATTCAGCGCCGCCTACCTGGACGATATCGCTGTGTACAGCCACCACTGGTCCGACCACCTCCACCACCTCCGAGAGGTGCTACAGGCCCTCCAACGAGCTGGCCTCACGATCAAGGCCAGCAAATGCCAAATTGGCCAGGGGTCCGTGACCTATCTCGGGCACCAGGTGGGAAGCGGTCTGGTGGCCCCTCTGCAACTCAAGATCGCGGCCATCCAGTCGTGGCAGTCCCCCATCACCCAGACCGAGGTCCGCGCCTTCTTGGGACTCACGGGCTACTACCGACGGTTCGTGAGGGACTATGGCAGCATCGTAGGGCCCCTCACGGAACTCACCTCCAAAAACCAACCAAAGAAGGTCAACTGGACCCCAGACTGTCAAGCGGCCTTCGAGAAGCTGAAGGCCGCCATGTGCTCCGCCCCGGTGCTCCAGGCCCCCGACTACAGTCGGGAATTTATCGTCCAAACAGATGCCTCCGACCATGGCGTTGGGGCAGTCCTTTCCCAGCTGAACCCCGAAGGACTTGACCAGCCAGTGGCTTTCATCAGCAGACGGCTCCTGGCCCGAGAACGACGCTGGAGCACCATCGAGAGGGAGGCCTTCGCCGTGGTGTGGGCCCTCAAAAAGCTCCGGCCTTATCTCTTCGGCACCCACTTCCGGGTCCAGACCGATCATCGACCCCTGCAATGGCTCATGCAGATGCGGGGGGAAAACCCGAAACTACTACGTTGGTCCATCTCCCTGCAGGGGATGGACTTCACTGTGGAACATCGACCCGGCCAGGACCACGCCAACGCGGATGGCCTGTCCCGCTTTTTCCGCCTCGACGAGGAGAGTCCCCAAGAAGATGGGTGACTCTCCCCGCCTTCAGCTGGGGGGGACGCATGTTGGACAGGCCACATGAAGGGCTCGCTCCCTCCCCGCAGGACAGGGCCCGGGCCACCGTCAGCACCATTGCCCGGCCCAGCCGCCATCTTGGACACGGCACCACGCGGCCGCGCGGCCTCAGCCCGACCCCAACCCTGGGCCTGGCCAGGCCCCGACATCCCGGCACCACCCTCCACCCAGGAGGTGAACGGCCCACTTGGCAGGTCAATGGGAGTACGAAGTGTCGACGGCTCTCCCCCGCCAGGTGCCGAGCACCCCCAGCCTCCTCGGGCGCTGGCTCCACCCCCCTGCTGGGTGTCTGGACTCCCTCATCCCAGACCTCCCGACCTCCAAGAGCGAGGGTCCGGACATCAAAGGGCGCCAGACCTATAACTGAGGCAGCCCCAGGACAGGAAGGCAGTTGTATCCTGGAGTCGAGAGACACCGCGACGAACTCATCCTTGACGGACTGTTGGCGCTGCCACAGCCCTGCCTTGTGAACTATTGTCCTGCCTGCTGGCGCTGCCGCGGCCCTCTGCAACCTTCATCCTCGTGGGACCTGCTTGCGCTGCCGCGGCCCTCTGCAACCTTCATCCTCGTGGGACCTGCTGGCGCTGCCGCGGCCCTCTGCAACCTGCATTCTCGTGGGACCTGCTGGCGCTGCCGCGGCCCGTTGTAACCTTCCTCCTCGTGGGACCTGCTGGCGCTGCCGCGGCCCGTTGCAACCTGCATTCTCGTGGGACCTGCTGGCGCTGCCGCGGCCCGTTGTAACCTTCATCCTCGTTGGGACCTGCTGGCGCTGCCGCGGCCCGTGCCACCTACGACCTCTTCGGGACCTGCTGGCGCTGCCGCGGTCTGACCCATCCGAACACCGAGACCGAGGATTGTGAGCTATCACCGTTACACACCCGTACCCGTGGGTACCAAGACTGTCCCGCTACCCCCTTCCCTTACTAGAGACTAGAATTGAGAGGATCATCGTGTCCTGATCGCCCTGTATCGTACCACTCTACTACCCGAAGTGCCTATAAAAGGTGTTACCATAAGCTTTGTGTGGTGTCCATCTGTGGGGGGGAAGTTACCTGTCTGTGCGATCACTCTGCTCGGCCGACCCTCCAGGTCCCCGTCTAACACTACAAATGACTGTTTCTGAGGGATCTTTATAGTCTACATTCTCTTTGAAACTGTCCGAGGCAAGTTCATCTTTTTCAACGTCTTCTTAATGAGTTGTATGTCTCGGGCAGACTGGGAACTCTGGAATTAAAAAATGCAACAACGCAGATGGAGTTTTCCCACGGGTGTGTAAGGTCGTTGCGTTCAGAACCACTTTGTCAGCCTCTGTCTGCCTCGTTTGGCTCAGGGTCCGAAGAAGCCAGCAGAGGTGGGGCCCATCATTGTGAAGTTGTGGTTTGGTTGGTAAAAGGCTCAGGGCCAGTAGCAGCTCGCCCCTGGGTATATGGGGGGAGGGGGTGAATGAAGTCACGGGAAGAGAGGAGTGAGGGGACGAGAAATGGGGAAAGGATGCGCGCCTCATAGTTAAGAAAGTGTGAAGGCTCAAAGGGGGTGGGGTCGTGAGCAGGTCATGAACAGATCGCGGGGGGGGGGGGGAGGGGGAGCTTCTGCGAGAGGGGAGAGCGGGGCACAGACTTCAGGAGAGGGAGCATGAGATGGGTAGCGAGTGAGTGGGCAGGGGAGGGTGATGGGAGGGGTGGAGAGAGGAGGAAGCAGGATGCGCAGAGTACGTCAAGGTTCGGAGATCGGCGGTGCGCCGGTCCGGTAAGTAACACCATCATTGTCCAGTCCAGCTTTTGGTCAGGGGGGACGGCGTCCACCCTGTAAGATACGTTAAAATAAGTGGGGGGACGCCGTCCACCCGCGTGGTACCCCGACTCGAGCCCTGTATATATATTTATATGCGGAAACAAAAACCACTCCAAACCTCCTTTTGGCGAACAGAGTAAACGGACTCCAGGTCAGCTGCATTCAAGTCGTGTTTATTTTCTTTTTCTAATCATGCACAATGCAACGCGTTTCGGGCAACGAATGCCCTTGATCACACAAGGAACCATGAATTGCTGTGCAGATATATACAGTTGATCACATTCACCATCACATGGCCATAGAAAAGGAAAACAGATATATCTATATATATCTCCATCTTGTATAAATCGCTTATACCCAAGCCGCTTTTCACAGTGAGCTATGCGGCGGGGTAGTGAGCCAAAAAACATCCACTGGGGCAGAATTGGGCTGTTGCATAATGCTGCAAAATGCAATGATGATTTGCCCACTGGGGCAGAATTGTGCTGCTGCATTGTGCCGCAAAATCGGCGAAAAGGAGAATATACTAATAATTTGTTTATTATGAGGTATGACTCTCCATATGATGTCAGACTCTTTAAAAACTGTAATATTGATTGATGAAATTATATTGAATCTCTCACATGCGTAAGTGACCCTTCTGGACAGAAATTAAAACTGACACAGTATGTTTTTTATGTTTATTACATGCACGCATCACATGTGGTGGTTTCTTTCAATAGAAACGGAAGTAGCTTACAAACCTAACCCATGATCAAGGAGCAGAAGGCTCTGAAACGCATTGGGACATTGTTGCCGATGTTTTTGAAATAAACACGCTGTCACATTAGAGCCGTTGTACTGTGGTTTGTTTGGCTGGAGTGTACCAGGATCTGGCTGCACCAGCAGGTTCAGTTTGGATATATATATATATCTGCTGATGTTTGCGAACATAAGGATAGATTTAAAGAAAAATAGTTTGAGCAGAGGGGATTAATTTAACTCCTGCGCGAAGAGTCATTACATTCTTAAACTTCCTGTATTGCCCATGGGCAGGTGGGTTGTTTAATAATTTCAACCCCAGCCTTGCCCAAGAGCCTGGGTAGTATGTGCCTGCTACCTTCTGGGGTGGAGGGGTTCTAAAATGAACCAAACTGCCATGTCCAATGTGGAATAGTCGTCGTCCAATCCCTTGATTCCTTGCTAGATTTGCCTAAATTGGAGGGAGGATTAAAAGTATTTTTAAATGGTTGGCAGGCTTCACAACCCTCTATGGTCTGCATGATATTCGGGGGCACAAAGGAGCAGACCCGCTGACACTCACCCATGCAACCTGTTCATCCATTTCTGATAGATCGTAGTGGACGGTGGCAGGTGACCAGCTCCTCCTTGGCCTATGCAGTATTGTGGCCACTTGCCCAAAGACTTTCAGCGAACAAGGTAATATCCCACAACAGAGGAAGAGAAAATGACTTATTTCACTGTTTTACAATAATCTTCTGTATCTTGAATCATCCAATATTATAAACAGATACCATTTTTTCAGAAGTGCCATTTATAGAAATGCTTGTATCAATAGGTGTGATAATAACTTTGAGGGATCGCTCTGACAAAAAAAAACATTTAATTCAGCATTTGATTAATAAATACACTTTATCACACTGTTAATTTTATGATGTGAATTGCAGTGCTAACGGCATACATCTTTAAACAAAAAGAAAAAAAGGAGGAGGATGAAGACGAGAAGACACCATGAGCCATTTTTTTGTCAAAATGGTTTAGTGGTCTGGTGTGAAGATGTGCAAAGATTCTGGCTTCATAGAGCTCCAGCCAGATATGAGCAACAACAGGTTTAACCTCTGCTTCCTGACATCTGCAGGGCTAAGACAAATGAAACGAAAATGACTGGATGCTTGAATTGCATCCAGATCTCACAGGCAATGGTGATCCACCCGTGTGATGCAATGCTTTGTACTCTTCAAACAACCAAGCCTCAGCCACGGAATCCACAGGGGCATGAAAATACCTCATGACCTCATGGACTGAAGCGCGAGGACGGCCCAGTCGAGATGCAGTGCTCGAAAAACACATTACCTAAGAGGAGGCTTGTCGGGCAGAGGAGGCGCAGACAAGGAAGTTCTTCACAAGAAAAGGGTGGTAAATGCATTTACTGGCTTCTACTGGGAGTAAAGGGGCCCAGATCAGAAACACAGTTCAAAATCGTCGCTGACAAGTACTTGAGGCCTGGCTTGCGTTTGGAGTGAAAATGTGTTGTTTGTTGGACGCTGACATCTTCTCTGTTTCTGTGAAATTATCATTGGGTTAGGTAGTTTTTGTCAATAAAAAGGTGTTAAAGAAATTATAAATACAACACAGGGCCGGTGCCTCTGCCACCCTCGTATGTGTTCACAATTATATTTCAGAATTCCTAATGTGAGAATGGTACTTGTTTTATTCAGTTGTATCCTTTACTGCCATTATGTTGAACAACACAGTGACAATTTGTTTTAACTAAAACATACAGTGTAAGAGACCAAGAGACTATGCAGAGACTGAGGTGCAGTGGCGGCTGGCACGGATCGGAGGTGGTGAGGAGGGGGTGTGAAGGAAAAAAAAAACACACACTTCTTCACCATGTCTCTCCTCCGTCATCTCTGCGTCTCTTCCGAAGAGTCCGGCCGGAAAAGTAGCAGGAAGCACACAGGCTCCCCTAAGCTAATCACAGAGATGAGAGTCGTGGCTCGGCGCTCAGACAGGAACTGGGAGCCTGTGCATGTTCTCCAACCAGGCTGTGCAATACAGCCTGGTGGAGAACATGCTAAGAGCGCATGACTGGCCGGCCCAAGACGGTCTGCCAAACTGTCATGCGCACTTACAGAGTGCCCACCACCCTTTCCCCTACTCTATGAGCAGAACAGCCCAGCCCACCCCCCACCCCACAAAACTGCCTCAGCAGGGAAAAATAAAATTATAACATTATGTTGTTCACGTTTTATTTTTCCTTTTTTTTACTGCGGAAGTGTTACTGTAGACAGGAATAAGGTGGGCTACAAGGGCCTGTGTTTTTTTTATACTACTGCGAAGGTCTATTTAGCTACATATCACAATATGTACAATTACTTTCTTTTAGACCTGTTGGCAAATATGTTCTTGGTAGGTTTCTGACAAGCTAGGAAGACATTAATAATTCCAGGCACAACTCCCCAGACCTGCTGCTGCCCCTCAAAGGGAAATGGGAAGTGGATGGGCTGGAAATAGATGAGGAAGAATGGGGAATGCACTTGCCTCCCCATAGGAGGTAGCCATATCGGCCAGGCTACGGCTAATTCAGCTGAAAATTGTGCACCAAGCATATCTCTCAGGAACTAGACTGCAGCGAATGGGCCGGAGTGAGGACGGGCTTTGTAGGAGGGGTTGTGGGGAGCTTGGGACTTATTTCCATATACTGTGGGAATGCCCACTGATTAGGAATTACTGGGCCCGAGTGACCCGCTGTATGCAAGAGGTATGAGGGGTGGAGCTATGAGTGGAAGCAAAGAAGTGCCTCCTAAACATATGGGTACCCACAGATCAGCCACCCCGGGGGAAGCTATGGGCGACACTGGGATTTACCATCGCTAAACGTAACATTGCCAGGCATTGGGGGGCAGCCGGACCTCCTAGATTGGGATCCTGGAAGACTGATATTGACTGGTGCATGCTCCAGGAAAAAACGGTGTATGTGGCACGTGGATGTCCGTGGAAATGGATAGAAGTATGGTCCAACTGGAATGACTATAGGGGCAACATTTGCGAACCCCCCCGAATTGTTCTAATTGACGAACCGCTCGCATTGTAAAGGTTTTGTGATGCACTATTCTGAATATTTTCTGCACTAAATGTATTATGTATGTAATGTGATTTCCTGAGATGCACATGTGAATGTTATTTGCCTTAACTGTGATGACCACCACCTATTTTATGTTTGTTAATAAAATAAAAAGAATTAAAAAAATATATATATTCCAGGCACACTCTGGCCCCTACAGCTGCTATTAGCAAAACAGTGCACTCTTAAAATCACACACCACGTGCTATGGAGCAAGACCCCAATAGACAAACTACCCATGGAACCTTGCATGGACAGTCTATGTTGACCTCATATTATTAAGCGAACACAAAGTATGCTTTCGGCACAGGCACCGTCTACAGCAGACCTAACACAACTTAGGAAAAAGGCAGAAGATTCACTGGCACGCAAGATCAATGGTAAGTACTAAGTGGGGACTAGGTGAAGGAAGTAAGTGGCTCACTGGGGCGGTGGGAGGTGGTGATGGTGCTCCTTTCCTGTTATTAGACATGTCATCAGCATTGATCATTCAAATTCAGTGTATGGTACATGGGGGTACTACAGTGGCAGTTTCTAAGCTATGATGGAGGAGCATTGCCCCACTGCCCACAGATGCAAACGAAAAATAAAATGCAGATCATGTTATTATTCATCCAGCTGAGTCTTGGGAGGCGGGGCGACAGCACTGCACCAAGGGAAGGCGGAGTGGTGAGCACTGCTGTCTGTATCCATGATGGTTTGGCCAGCCACACAGTCATGCACACTGGCATTTCTCCAAACCAGCTGTGTTGCTGGGCGGAGAGACCAGCAGGCATATGCTCCCAGCTCCCGATGGAGCGCAAAACAAGCCTGCTCCACCCAATCCTGACACTGCTCTCATGGGTATAACAGCAGTGTCTGGATTTGCCGTAGAGAAGGCTAGGAGCTTGAGTCTGTGTCCTGAGGAGGCGAAGACAGGAGAGCATAAGACCGGCAGGTATGTTTTTTATATTGTTTTCTTTGTTACAGACTTCCCCTACTCTGAATTCCCCCCCCCTCTTCCTAACCACCTCCCCCACCCACCCACGTTGCCCCACTGCATTTCCCTGACACCAGCGCTGCTGCCAGCTGGTACCTAAATAAAACTGCCCACAACTCTTATGGACTGCTCTGCAACACGTGTTCGTAAATCAAACAAACTTCTAGCCTTAAAACATAAGAATGTCTTCAGCACACCATGTCTTAGTAATATACATGTGACAGTGTGTTCCTACATGCACCCTTACTATTCTCCTGTTGCATCGGCTTGGCTCATTAGAAACACTTGCTCTTTGTGAGGTGCTTCGATGTTTCAGCGTCCCAACGGGGTCGGTGGTGAGACAATGATGGCAGCACCCTCAGTCTGCCAGCTGTTTCAGCAGCACTGCAGTGCCCGGTTCTTTGCTCTTCGATGCGAATGGTTATTCTAGTATGTCTGACGCAAAACGTGCGCGGGCGCGCGCTTGACGCACGTGACGCAGGCTGTGCAGTGCTGTGACGTGCCCGCCACGCACAGTACAGCTATTTTGACAGGTAAAGCTGTGCCGTTGCTGGGGGTCTTATCTGTGTTTTTTTTCTTAAAGATTAGAAAACATCAGTAGTAGGATACCCAGATGCATTCGTACTCAAGAACCCCAAAGGGCAAACGGAGCTCGTCTCGTGCTCGGCCGGGCAGCTTCCCCTCCGTCGAGGCAGGGGGTGCTCCGGCCCTGTCATCTCTGCTCCCCGTCAGCCTCCCGGTGGCTGCGCAGGGCGGAGTGGCACTCCAAGGTGGGATGATGGAGTGAAAAAATGATTGCGGCTGGCACGGCCTGGCCTACGGCTCGCAGCCACTTAACTCATCTCACTCAGGCTCTGGGCAGGCTGCAGACAAAGGGCCCCGCTGCACGAGGCTTGCCTTCATAATAACTCCACGACAAAGGAACAGAGATCACCCCATATAAGGATGGATTGGAATTAAAAATCGTTCCGGGCACGTTAAAAAAGAAGTGGCCCACATTTGCATATTACCTTTCGCAAAACACTGCTTCGGCTACTTTTTTTTATTTTTTTAAAAGGGGTGGTGGTGGGGTTAAAATAAAAGTGCACGGATTCATTTACAATGGTGAAACACACCTGTAAAACAAGTGAGGCCACTTCTGCTCAGGTCCCCTGCCTCCCTCAGAGAAAGGGAGTGACACCTCTGCCCTTTGATAAAAGGGAGGTAATGGACACCCATCTATCTGCCTCTAGAAAGGCCACTCAGGCACCCACTGGGCCGCTGGCAGTATCCAAACAATGCAGAAACCACCCAAATCAGCCACCAGACTGCTCATAAAAGCAGCCCACAGTAGGAACTTGACAATGGCCCCTCGGGCATTGCCTGAGTGCCCGCGTTACCAATTCGACCCTGCCCCATAGATATACCAACACTGGCCACGTAAGCAGGCAGGGGAAGAAACGCAACATATTTTTGTCGACCCGCATTGGGTACCGAAGGAGAGCGTCATGGTATCTTCATTTTAGGCTTCATTTGCCTATGACAATATCATGTTTACTAGCACATGAGGCCTCACAGGATAACACAATGCTGCTCTCATACGCCACCCAAAGTGTGTCGACTTCAATATCGACCAAATAGCGCAGTCTTCACTCTGTAGTGCCCACTTACAACATGCATTTGAATCAATTCATTGAACGTTAATATTTTCATGTTATGTTCTTTCTTTTATTGCATTTATTATACTATTTAATGATCCTGCTCCTTACTTCTTCCAATGAGATGAGATGATAGAACCTTAAGCTTTGGGGAAGAGAATTAATACAGTTGAAAATGAAGCCTCCATAGGAACTGTCACCTCCAACTAAGAATCAGAACTGTGCTTTTCTCAAAGTCTGATCCTGATGATATAATATTTGTATTATAGGTCAGAGCAACCCTAAAGGCAGGGGCTCCAACCACCTGGTTCCATCAACACAATTTTGACCACTGGATGTAATTTATTCTCTATTTTTTTCTACATTCTATACAAGCAGAGAGGGCATTTCTGGTTCTGAAGAAAACCCAAACACCCCAATAGAGGATGGTATTGGGAAAAAACATACTGACCTCTCTACGTGGGTCAAAACAATCCACCACTTGCTCACACTCCTTTCCTTTGGGACCGATTAAATTGATACTCTACACCAATGAGTAGTTTTAGCTTATCTTAACTCCCCTCTGCCCTGCCGCCAAATATCCACAGTTGCTCATCAAAAATCCATCCTGATACCAACTAAACAACCGCATGACTCCCCCCGATAGGGTACAAGCTGACACTTGGGACCATCTTATACAGAGAGCCCTCACCCGCAAGGGGCATTTGTGCCTGCTTTGCATGCCCCCGGGACACTTTGGTATTACAGAAGGGGTCGCAGACGCTTGTGCGGCCACTTCTATAATACAGATGGCACTGGCGCACACATAGCGCCAACGCTATCATAAAAGGACGTTCCCTTATTTGCATGGGGATGAGGAATCTCTTTGCCTCTGCGCCCACGCCATTTTATAGCAGCGGGTGAAAAAGTAAAGAAGCTGTCAGGAGGCGCGCTGACAGCGCACCAACTAAAAGGTGGCGCATTGTCAGCACACTTCCCCGATGGCAGCCCTCTGGAGGAGGTGCCGGGGGTCCTATGGACCCCCTAGACATCCCCTTACAGGCAGGTGCAATCACTCATTGCATCCTCTGCAAAGGGATCTCTCATCCTTCATAAAAGTGCAGGTGGGTTGCCGCCTGCACAATGAAACATGGAGTGGCTGCTTCAAAGCCACTCCATATTTCACAGCTTCAAGGCTACCCTGGGGGCATCGCATTCACTTCAATATGGCACACGCTCCTTGTTAGCACAGATTGCACCTTTTGAAAGGTGCACCAGAGCAAACAAGGAAAATGCGCTGCACTGTATACTATGTCCCCTGGATTTTTATGACCAGTGTTGGGAGGTGGTCCAATGATGATGTATGCAACCGATTGGGAGTGTGGCGGCCTAACGTCCTGAAGACAACAGAATCCACAAACGTTTACTAAAGCCCACTAGAGTACTCACATTCGAAGCTGGGGAACCAGGTTCGAGACACGGCTTCGACGCTCAACATCCTGAGATTCTGGGCAAATCACATAGTCTTTCCATGCCTAACAAAAATGAATGTGCCCATCTGTAATGAAACTGGTGCTCATATAAAGAGCTCTGATACCAGATATCTTCAGGTCTAGTTTGCGCTATATAAAACTCTAAAATCAAATTTACACTTTTTGAGTGTTTATTTTCAGCTAATGTCAGTGATCTTATGGATCGGTTAAGTACCATTAATTGATAAGCAATCTATATTTAAAAAACATATGTACCAATTATCCTTTCTGATGAAGGACTGATACAGCTAATTCAGAAGAAAAAGAATGACTGCCAAGCCAAGAGAAAACAAGTCAACCCTATGAGAGGTGTTTTAAAAAAAAAAACGAAATGTGGCAAGCATTGATAAAATATTTTCACCCTGTAAGACAGTGATACTGTATGGCTCGGAGTCCGCATGTGGCCATTCTGACCTTTACATATGGCCCCCTACGCACTGGGCTGCTGTTTACTTGATTCAATACTAACATAAAAAAAAAAAATAAACAGCAACAATTTATTTAAAGGTTAATTGCACTTAAATAAATGAAGTAACTAGGATGTCCTGCATCCCTTATCTTTAAGAACACCTTCATTCTTCAAGACAGCAAACTTGTAAAAATATATAAAATTCATAAAGTGTATTTCATTAACCTGAAGAACCGTTTCACTTTAGTACATCAGATTATAGTAGTGCATTCTTTTGTATTTTTTTTTAAGTGATAGTTGTCAAATATAACAATGCCATTAGTGATTAAATCCAAACACAGGGGGAAGATTTTGTACAGTAAGCATCCTGAAGTCATGTATTTCGAGGTCTTCTTATATGTGGTAATGGAGGCTCCAGGTTTTCTGGTTCCACATTGTGCAACTCAGTTCAGCCTCTAGATGTACATGCTTCACTTCCCCTACACTCACTTTACGCCCCTCTACCACCACCACCCCATGCCCATTGGGCTAAGTAGGCGCCTTGACGCCCATTGGGCTAAGTTTGCGCATGACAAGACCCCCTTTACTTACTTACTTTACTTACACCCTGAACGCAGCCCTCAATCACATCAAAGACCAAACTTTTCGGCCATTAGGGAAAATGTTTGTGAGCGCTCATGCTATAAGAAATAAGTGTTCTTGGCACCGTAGTCTGATCATATTCAGCTTATATGAAAATGAACAGGTATTCAATTTAGTGGTAAATAATGAGAGTTCAGTAAGTGATAACTGGTGATTGCGTGCCGGACTAATTACTGACTAACTTTGAAAAGTAAAACATACACCCAAAATATGAAGGGGAGTATAAAGAAGGCTGTTGGTGATGCTGCATTCATGCAAAACATTAAGGGGTGGGAAAGGAAGGGGCAGTATAAAATCAGCCCTGCCAAGTGTCACACATCCGGTGTGACACTAACGCATTTTAAGTTTCATTACCGCATTACCGCAATGTGAAAGGATTGTCACGCAAATCAGCGTATTTAAAAGCTGTGTGAATTACCAGTATTTAAGGATGTCACTAGCCTGAGGGACTGTCAAGCCTGATTTAAACTGAGAGTCTGTGGCAGCACGCATCCCGTGGCTTATGCGCGCTGCTCCAGCAGGCTGTATCTTGGTTGAATCACTGCCGCTCCTCGGGTCTTACTGGCTGATGTCATCGCGGCGGGACGTCACTGACTCAGTGACTGTGGAAGCGCGCGCAGTTTATTTTGGGCGCTCGATGCGGCTCTATAGTTTGTGGGCTGCACGGCATGATGTTCATGGTTAAAGGGAGCACTATTTATAATTACGGCACCGTCCGCCAGCTTGCATCGGCTCGGGCACAGCGTGCAAATTGTTATTTCCGCCCCCCATTGAATCATGCAATATTTTACTGTAGCCGATGGAAAGAAGTCGGTGACACTGGGGCCGCCTGGACAGACTGGAGGTGGAGGACCCTTCCTCTGTGAGGTCAGTGAAACTTTGCTATCATCTCATGTTCGTGGACAGTGGGAGAGAGAGCCTGTGCGCGCTAAGTTAAGATGCTGGCTTGAGGCCCCACGTGCAGCTCTTCCAGCGCATCTCGGTTATCTCTCCTTGGTGAAGCCTTGGGAGAGGCCGCAGGGCTCTAGAGCGACTGGAAAGGTTTTTTAGGTCTCGTCCTTTTCCATTGCGAAGCAATGGGAAATGGGGGAGAATTCAAGTGCTCCATCGGATAGTCAAACCACCGCTTTTTTCCGTGGCGTTTTCTTCGAGTGCACGTACAGGCACGCGCATTTGGCCCATACACTTTCATGGCCATCTGTTCCTGTTCCTAATGGCCCTCCCCCTCCCCCAGCACAGAGCGCGCATCGCGGCCGCACAGCACATCAAAGGGCTTCTCCCAGCGTGTGCTGTGCGGCTTCTCCTCCCCTAATTATGTGGCCGGCCGTACTTGTGTTTCCTGGCCGCTTCCCGGCCGATCAACTTGTATCAGTTTGCTTACATTACCATGGTTTAAGGCACACATAATTTCCTGTATCATGCCTTGCACTCCCTACCTTCTCGGGACATTCTTTGCACTTGTAATCATAGCAAACAAGGCAACTTTCGGATCAGCTACGGTCAGACAGCTATCTTGTTCGCTGTCCTTGTTTTCGAGGTTTTATGTTCTCTTCCTAAGCCTTACATCAGTGACGGCCCTTCGCTAGCCTTGCACACCAAAGCCTGTGATGTCACTTATATCACAGTTGCTTGAACTAGATTACCTACCCATGCCACCTGAAATTGGCACACATTTTATATTCTCTTGCTGGACATCTCATGCCGTATCGTTATTTTTACTCCTCAATTTCCACACCTGGCATTAGTTTCTTTTCATGCCTTGCACCATTTTGTCATGCTTTACTCTACTCATGCCTTGCAAGCCCTGAACCTATTATCTTCCCTACCCAATCTTTCCACCTGATATCTTCACATGCCATATACCTGTATTCTCCTCCTATGCATATGCACCCGTTATCGTCTCTCACATCAGGAAGGTTTTGTTTCCCATGCCTGCTCCTTGCATCAATCTCATGCTCTGCACCTGAAATGTCACATCAAAGGCTCTGTGCCACTTTCACCCACACAGCAACACTTACAGACACACAACGCCACTCACACCCACGCAAGCCCACTATCATCCACGCAACACCACACTCACCCATGCAACGCCACTCACCCAAGCAACACCACTCACACACGCAACGCCACTCATCCACGCAACCCCACTCATACTCATCCACGCAACCCCACTCATCCACGCAACGCCACTCATCCACGCAACGCCACTCACCCAAGCAACACCACTCACACACGCAACACAACTCACCCACGCAATGCCACTCACACACGCAACGCCACTCACACACACAACGCCACTCACACACGCAACGCCACTCACACACGCAACGCCACTCACACACGCAACGCCACTCACACACGCAACGCCACTCACACACGCAACGCCACTCACACACGCAACGCCACTCACACACGGGTGCAGATTCAGAGAAAACTCAGCAGCACCACCACCATTGCAATGCAATAGGTCTCGTTTTAACGCAAATTTAAGCTATAGGCCTTGTAAATGGCAAAGCCTTTTATTTATGTTCCAAAAACCAGAACGCAAAAATAAAGGGCATAATCATTTACAATGCTAATAGTTCAGACTCGCGTTATTGTGAGACCTATTGCATTTTCAATGCTTGTTTTCTATTGCTTGGTAAAGGAGCCCCCCTACCCACCCCCTCATTGGGCCTCCTTGTTTGTTCAGAGCGTCACTCTCTTCCTCACGAGTAGAGGAAAAGAGATAAGAGGCAGCACATGAAGGCCACAGCGGATCTTCACTTATTCAGAAACTCAGTCTGCCCTGGTCAGGGCAGCTAGCACAGCAAAGCATACCCCACTCCTTTACCGAATCAATATTTATTAGAGCTTCTTATGAAGTAGAATACACTGTGCCGTGTTTATTCAGGACGTCCAATTAAATGCTACGGATTACTTTCGATTTATTAGGGCATCTTAAACTGCAGAGAACTTTAACCATTTAAACTCATGAAAACAGTCAGTGCAAACATACCTGACAGCTTACCCAGTTCTGTGTGTGAAGTGTGCCTACCACTCCATTCTAGACTTATTCTGAGTTTGCCTGTGCCCCTGTCACTCACACAGTATGTCTCTGCTTTGGTTTTCAGTTGCATTACAGATCAGGTCACTGGTGGCTGTTGAGTGAGACTGCAAGTCATTCAGCTGATTATAATGACATTTTGAACCACTTCCAAGCTGCTTTATCTAATTTCTACAATTTTAGCTAGTCTGATCAATGGAAGTCGTTTATATTTCTTACTTTTTGCAGCAGTTAACTTAGTTTCTCGTTCCTCAAATGTGTGCAATTTCTGAATTATTGTTTCCCTCCTCTTCATTGCTTAATTTTGCTCACGAGACAGTGTCACTCATAGTCATTGAAATGTCACTCATAATTACTCTTAAAATATTAAAATATCACACATAGCAATCTGAAACCTTGGCAGCTATGTAAAATGAAATGAAAATAATGTATAAAGCACTCTAAAGCGATCTCAAACAGTCTGGTGCTGAGTGGCAGCAAAAAAAAATATATAGGAGGAAAAAAGCCAAGTTTTCAGATGTTTTTTAAATGCTGTAAATTAATCTACTTCAGAAATGTGATCTGGCAAGGTGTTCCACAGTTGACAGCAGCAACCGAAACGGAAAGTCCTCCCGATCTAGCCTTACGAAATCTGGGAATCATCACCTTACCAAAACAGAATCTAAGAAGCCTGCTGGGAGTGTACCAGTGAAAGAGCAAGCTCAGTTGGCTAGGGCCTTTTTATAGTGCAGGGCTAGAAAGACCTTGTAAAGAGCCTTGACAGTAATCCGCTTTCTAACTGTGAGCCAGTGAAGGGAACGAATCCCTTCTCTGACAGAGAAGTTTGGGGATGTTAAGAATAAGGCAGGCAGCCATAATTTGAACAAATTTTTTTGGTAATCAAGATCAGCATTAGGTTTTTCAAGTAACAGGGTGACGATCGCTTATTTCCAGGAGGAAAGGAAAATTCCTGATTGCAGCATGAGATTGAACACATTCGCCACAAATCGACATTAAGGGCCAATTGTAGTGGTTTGGGAAAACAGGGATCAGAAGGAGATCCAGATTGTATGCTTAGTAGTAAGTCCTTTGTTTGCTGATTTGAAATAGGGAACATTCAGAGAGCTGATTGGAATGAGGGCAAGTGGTGGGGTCTCTGAAAAGGAAATTGCATGTCACAGGCAAGTTAATATCAGCGTTGATATTAAGAATTTTATCCTGAAAATAAAGTGCTACTCTATCATAGAACTCTGGAGATGAGATAAGAGAACCCCGAGTAGGAGGAATAGACAGTTCCTTCACTAAACAAGCAATTGCAATGCAATTGGTCTCGCATTAGGAACATTTGAGCTATTGGTATTGTAAATGACACATTTTGTATTCATGTGTTGGTTTTGAAAATAGCTTTGTTATTTACAATGCCAATAGTTATAACTTTCGCAAATGTGACACCTATAGCATTTGTAATGCAATATGTGTTGTATTTACGTGACTTAGATGTATTGATATTACAAATAACAATGGCTTTTAATTTTTAAAAATAATTAATACTTAAATAAAAGTTATTGTAATTTATAATGGCAATAGCTTAAACTTTTGTAAATACGTTTTGTGAAGATTGTGTTCAGTGTATTTTATTGTGACGAAAATCCAAGAACAGAAGTGAAATATTAACATCTTTTTTGTGACATTTGTAATAAAGCTTGAAACATTGAGAGAACATATTTGAACCAGTTGTTGTTAAATTGTTGCACAGATTGATGCTGTGGTGGTGCTGAGTGATGTTGTGGTGGCGACGAGTGATGCGGTGGCGTTCAGTGATACTGTGGTAGCGCATAGTGATGTTGTGATGCCCCTGAGTGATGCTGTGGTGGTGCTGATTGATGCTGTGGTGATGCGATAGAGTGAGTGCGATAGATAGATAGATAGAGTGAGGGCGATAGATAGATAGAGTGAGGCCGATAGATAGATAGAGTGAGGGCGATAGATAGATAGAGTGAGGGCGATAGATAGAGTGAGGGCGATAGAGTGAGGGAGATAGATAGAGTGAGGGCGATAGATAGTAAGCAGCACTAGTTTTCTCAGTGAAAAAGGATGCTTTAGCCAACGCAATGGCCTGTTTGTATCGAAGTAGGAGGCGCTTAGTAAAGTAAGTCTCCATACACTATGGAGGTATAATAATGAAAAAAGCAAACCTTAATTGATCTAAAATTTTGCTACCGGGGGGCGTGGCTAAGATGGCGGCCTGAGAAGACGTGCAGTGCAGTGGCTCCCCGTCCTAACCCCCTTGGCGCCCCTTTTATACACCTAGCCGACCCCGCAAGCACCTAGTAAACCCGGCTACCCGGCGGGGGAGTTTCGGGAATGCCCCGGAACAGCCAAGATTCACCCACAAGACCTCCGGACTCCTCCTGAGCAGTGAGGGACTCACCGGACCGAGGGGGAAGGAAATGGCGGCCGGTCCCACCGAAGGTTAGCAGCAGATCGGATCCCCTGCCGCCAGCCGCCCGAGATCTTCACCCGCATGATCGGAGGCGGGGGCGAGTGGGGCAGCAGGAGGAGTGAACGGCCGCCGCTGCGGCGACTCTCCTGACGGCCGGAGAGGAGCCCAGCTGGGAGGAGCTAAATTGAGGCCCCGGCTTCGGGCCTACACGAGGGCCACCGGGCGAGACCCCAGGCACAGCGGAGGTCGGAGACCTGCAGAGGCCGGGCCCTTTTGGCGCATACTGGTGACGGTTGTCCTGCGGACCCCCAGGGCCTACTGAGGTGAGGAGCACACCGCGCATCTGGGGGGGGGACGACTGCCGGCTCAGGGGGCATAATCGATCCCCCGGCGTCGGGCCTAGTGGGGCCCTCAATCTCACATCCCCAGCGCAAGCATAGCGCAGCAGCAGCGAGAAAGGAGGCCAACTTCGCGGGGCAACCATCGAGGCCCTGGCTTCGGGCCTGAACGGGGGCACCCAATTGAACCCTCAAGCAATTCAGGGGGCAGAGAACTATGACGGCTGGGCACTGGTAGCGCGTGGAACGGAGGGTCGGGCTGCGGATCTCCAGGGCCCCATAGAGGTGCGGAAGGCGGCGCAGGCCCGGAGGGGGCTGCCAGCTCGTGGGGCGTAATCGAGCCCTCGGCGTTGGGCCTACTGGGGCCTACCAACATCGCACCCCCAGTGCAGGTGTTGTGAAGCTGCGCGGAGCACAGGAGATACAAACGCTAGCGCGCCCTTGGAAGAGGCCACAGCCAGCGGGGCCCCAACGAGTTGGCGGCCGACCGCCGCTGAGACAGTGCAGGGGCGCAACGGGGGTTCACACAAGAGGCCGTGTGGAGCCAGGTCGACCGATTTTGGAAGGCGCACACCGAAGACAGCGGTAGGCAAGTTAGAGACCACGCGACGGGACTCCCCACCGGAGGTGCAGAGCCCAGTGCCGCTGAGCCTGCAACAAACTGCCGACACGTGTGTTGCCCTTATTGGCAGGGGCCTAGGGGTGTGCAGAGCTCCACACTCGTGAGTCCTGACCGGGCCCTGACACCAATACTAACCAGGAAGACCCACTGCCGGCACATTCGCCAAGCTCGAAGCAAGCGCAAAGCCAAGGGAAGGATTGCACAGGGGCTGAGAGCACAATGGTGGGCCAATGCAAGAAAGGGGACCGCACGCTCCCAGAGATGCTTGCGAAGGGACAGATGAGGACTGAAAAAGGGCCACCTTCGCCGGAGTCCACGAAATCGCAGCCTAGCCCACCCAGAGCAGAAATGCCGATCACCAAGTCCTTCCTTGAATCGTTCTTCAACTCACTTAGAGAGGATTTTAAAACTTTGCAACAGGAGGTGGCGGGGGAGGTCAAGGAGATCAGGCGAGAGGTGGACGGTCTCGGAGAACGGGTGATGGCCATTGAGGAGACGGACCAGGCCAGGAGCGAGGAGATACACCAACTACAACAGGAGGTCATCCGCCTGCAAGAGCAACAATTAGACTTACAGGCACATGCGGAGGACTTAGAAAACCGGTCCCGCCGAAACAACATAGGGGTCCGGGGGGTTCCTTTGAAAGAGGAAGGGACGGACCTCACAACTTACTTACAGGCTCTCTTCCGCGTCATCTTGGGGGAGCCATCAGACTTTGAGGTCCGGATAGACAGAGCGCACAGAGTAGGACCCCCTAGACGTTCGCCTGCCCCTCCGTCTGACATCCTGGCTTTCTTACCGGACTTTCCCCTAAAGGAAAAGATCTTCCAAGAAGCGAGACGGAAACAACCAATACAATTCCGTAACTGTCCTATAGCACTATATCAGGATCTATCGGCCATTACTCTACAGAAGCGGAAAGCATTCAAGGCAGCCACGGACTTCCTCCGTAAGGCAGAGATTCCATACTCATGGGGCCACCCATTTAAACTGATTTTTAAATTGGAAAGGGACATTGCAGCAGCTGCGCTCAATGCAAGACACCTGCTCGCTCCTAGGCATAGAGCGGCCGGAGGACCAGATACCCATGCTACAGTCCCAAGAGCACACCTCCAGGGGATGGCGGAGAGTGGGACGCAGACGATTGCCCAAGCTCCAATCTAAGCCAGAGGCCCACGTAATCTTGCAAGAAAGGGCCACGGCCATCAGCGAAGTGGCCAAAGAAACGTCGCCAACTGAATGAGTTCCTACAGGGGGGGGGACTGCTCATCGCTTCTTCCTCGCAAGCGCCGGGGGGGGGGGGGCGGACGGTGGGCCATGCTGGCCGTCACTTGGATACGCTCCGCTAGGACACGACACCACAGCCCTGCGATGGACTGGCAGGACTGGGACACTGAACTATCACTGTCTTTGGGAGGGGAGGACCGTTGCCAGGGGGACCTAGGAGTGGGAGGGGGTGGGGGGTAGGGCTCGGGGTGGGCAGGGAGTTGGGACAGGGGGGATGTTGGCGGGTTGGAAAGGGGGGTTCGTTGGGGTTGGTGGGGGGAAGGGACACTGGAGGGTGGGGAGAAGTCGGGGTTGGGGGGATGGTTGTTGTGGGGGGTACCCCTTGTCCACCTATTTCAGTTGCTTTCCGTTTTCTTCCTTGTACACCATTCACAGCTTCAGAAGCCACCCTGATGACCGATGCCACACACCAGACTTGAAATCCTCTCCCTGAATGTGAGAGAACTCAAAAACCCCATCAAGCGCCGGGCGGTTTTGTCCCTTTTGGAGCACTCGGCAGCCGACATTTGCCTCCTACAGGAGACGCACCTCCTGCCCAAGGACCAACACCGACTTAAATCCCGTGCCTTTCCCACACAGCTTTTTTCATCCTCTTCCAAGAAAGTGGCAGGGGTAGCAATATTGGTGTCCAGGTCATTCACAGGCAAGGTTCTGCAGCGGGAGGCAGAAATCAAGGGGAGGTTGTTGGTGCACCGCTTCTTGATAGCAGGTCAGACATTGATAGTGGGTTCAGTCTATGCACCCAATGAGGGGCAGGAAACATTTCTCCGGACAACATTAGCAGCAGCCACAGCCAACGCGGAGCGCCGGCTCTACTAGGGGGTAACCTAAATTTAGTCTTTCATAACACAGCAGACCGCTCATGCCAACGGTGGGGTCCGGTTGGGGCCCTCTTCAAGGCCGGACAAGCTTACCTCTAGGATCTCGGCCTTACTGATCTATGGAGACATGTCTCAGATGATACTGCAATAGCTGAGGCCTTTGGGCAGTTTTACGAATCCCTCTACACTGGGGACACCCTTGACCTGCAAGCAGGTCAGACTTACCTGCAAGGGGCGCGTATCCCATCCCTGAATTCGGCCCAAGCGGATCTCCTGGACAGGCCTATTGGCTTGGAGGAGGTGGTGTCAGCAATCTCCTGCCTGAAGCTTGGGAAATCCCCTGGCCCAGATGGTTACCCAGCGAGTTTTTATAAGACATTCTGCCACCAGTTGGCCCCCCTTCTGCGGGACCTTTTCAATTCCTTTGACCAGCCTGGCGCGATCCCCGCAGAACTCCTAGAGGCGTCAATTTCAGTCATCCCAAAGCCGGGCAGGGACGCGACATGTTGCGGATCATACTGTCCGATCTCGCTATTGCAGATTGGCCTCCTACATGCAACAACTGGTGGAGCCGGACCAGGCGGGTTTTATACCCCAGCGACAGACTAGTGACAATACCAGGCGAGTCCTCCACCTCATTGAAGCAGGGTCGCGTACACGTCCAGATTGTATGCTACTCACGATTGACGCCGAAAAAGCGTTCGATAGGGTGCACTGGCCCTACCTGGAGCAGATCCTACATCTTTTTGGCCTCGGGGATGTCCTCTGCACCCGCATTTTGAATTGCTATAGACAACGCCACAGTACGCGTCAATGGGCATATCTCCTCGCGCTTCCCGATTGGAAGGGGGACCAGACAGGGGTGCCCGCCCTCCCCCATTCTGTTTGCCCTCTACATGGAACCGCTGGCGCAAAAGGTCGGGCAGCACGCCCTTATCAAGGGCATTAAGTTTGGAGGAGATACCCACAAAATTAGCCTCTACGCAGACAACATTCTGCTTTCCCTTACCGAACCGGTTCAATCGCTACGTGCACTTTTTACTGAACTCCATAGCTTTGTGCTCGCTTCCGGGTTTAAAATCAATACAGAAAAATCGATTGCCCTTATTATCTCTCTGTCGCATGAAACTTTAACCGAAGTACGAGAAGAGCATGATGTGCAGTGGTCCGGCTCCACAATCCCCTATCTAGGAGTCCTCCTAGGCCCCACCATCCCGGCTACGGTGGAAGCGAACTATGCCAGACTTCGCACGCAACTCCGCGAGCAACTCCGGAGATGGAAGCGACATTCCCTCTCCTGGCTGGGGAGGATAGCCGCCACTAAAATGACCCTTCTGCCACAGATTCTTTATCTGTTCCAGACCCTCCCCCTGCGACCACCACGGGGCTGGATCCAACAGACGCAGTCCGAGCTGGCAAGCTACATATGGCAAGGTCGGCGACCGCGCTTCAAGCAGGCCATTGCAGTCCTCCCACAGGGCCATGGCGGTGTAGGGGTACCAGATCTCCAACTCTATTTCTACGTGGCACAACTCCGGAGCCTGGTAGAATGGTATCAGCTGGAGTCTGGAAAACACTGGCTCTTCCAAGACCAGGCAGTGGCGGGTAAGCCCCTACAAGGGATTCCCTTTCTCCCCAGGCGCCACCGGCCGCCTAACCTATATGCCTCCCACATCACCAGCACGGTTATGGAAGTGTGGGACCGCGTCGCATCCAAGCACGAACTGTAATCCTTCACCTCCCCCCTAACACCGCTCTTTGACAACCCCGACTTTACCCCGGTCCTCGACCCGAAAGCATTTGCGAACTGGCGAAGCTCTCCCTGCAGGGCATTGGGGCACCTTTTCAATTTGGAAGGAATTCTTTCCTTTCCACAGCTGAAAGAGGAATACAGCATCCCAGAGGAAGACAGACTAGCTTATCTGCAGGTACAACACTGGGCACTTCGCCCTGATATCAAACCCGGAGCGCAACGGCATCTTACCCCCTACGAGAAACGGCTAGTTACTCGTACCACCGAGAAAAAATTGATCTCGGACCTGTACCAACATCTCCTCCTCACAAACATACACACATATAAAGCAGGCAGATGTCAATGGGAACGGGAACTTGGCAGGACCCTCACACACAAAGAATGGAGTGGTATATATTATAGAGCACGGCACTCCACATACCACACCGGGCTGACGGAAACCCTAACCAAGGTGGACACCTATTGGTACCTCACGCCTGCACGCCTTCATCAAGTAGACCCCCACATTGGCGACCGCTGCTGGAGAGGATGCGGGGCATTGGGCACACTGGAACACCTCCTCTGGAGCTGCGATCGCTTACAGGGGTACTGGAGCACGATAATAGATAATATAGATTCCCACCTGGATACCCAACTCCCCCGGTTCCCTGCTTACATCTTGCTGGGGTTGCCCAACGCCCTGATGTATCCCCTGAAGTCACGGAGGGGCCGCCTCATAGCGATTGCATTGGGGGCAGCCACACAAAACATCTTTGCACACTGGAGAACTCCGCAGGCCCCCCCACACACAGGCTGGTTGCACAGGTTATGGATGGTGCTTGCCATGGAGAAGCTGTCCCTGGTACAGGCCGGAAGGGGAAACAAATTCCCAGAGTTGTGGCGTCCCTTCCTGACGCTGCTCACAGGGGAGTTCCGTGAACTGAGCTGTCCCAGATACTTACGCCTTCTCAGGCTGGCAGACACTCCAATCCCGGAACAAAAGGCACCCAAGGGCACACGACAACACAAGCGCTGATGCTTCTCTCATGCTCCCTATTTTTTGGCTATAATGGAATTATCCTTTTTGTTGGGTGGACAAGGGGGGGTAGGGGGGTGGGACACTGTGTTGTGTATGATATATGCGGCCTGCATTGCTACCCAGCCCCAGTGGGCACTGACTATACTCATTTTTCTCGCATTGACACTTGCCTGGCTAAGCTTGTTTATCAGAAAGCGGCCCTATTGTCTTGTTTTCTGTGGAAATTCAATAAAAGATTTAAACCATAAAATTTCGCTACCTTGAAAGCTATGCGCTAGTAATCTCACTTACAGGTAGACATAATTGTAAATCAAAACCAGAATACAGTATGTTAAGAAATTGGTATCGAACACATTATAAATGCATATAAGTGATGTGGCACGTCAAAAGCAGAACAGTTTTGTGGCCCTGGTGGTATTGTTAAAACTACTGTAAAAATTGCAACATGGTGACATTGTGTTAATACGAGCTTAGAGGTGAATAGGTTGATTCACAAAGAATAGTGTATGAAAAATCAATCAGTCCATTTGAGTGAGTAACTGATTGGCCATGTACTGCTAAGTGACGGGAGAATAGGGAGGATGTCTGTCCTATATTCAGCTGCACAACTAATTGTATTTGCTTCAACTTGATATTATAAAACTACAGAGACTATTTAACTGAAAACAAAGATCATGGCATTGTACCATGAATGAGGACGAGTACATGATATAGTTGAAATCACAATTTTAATAGACACATGTTAATACATTTGGAATTGGGTTTTCACGGTGCAGCTGTCAACAGACCTATTGCTTATACAATATACATAACCTGGTCTTTGGGCATTCCCCTTTCAACCATTTGCTTTCTTTGTCTTTGTCTCTTTCAGACATTGGTTTTTAGACTTTATCATTCATGGCTTGGCTCAGCAGAGCATTGCTCTCTCACCTAAAGCCATTGGCTTTCACCTCTTCTCGAGTATTTGAACGGAACTACTCTAGGCTACTTTGCGCATTTCACCCTAGTTAATTTTGACAGTTATTAGTGAAATACGCCACTGCCAAGGTATGAGCAGGACAACTGTTTACACGTTCTAGAACACTGGGTAGAGCGTAAAAATAACACACTGCAGCACGTGATGCGACCTTCCAAATACTGGAGTCTCTTACGAAGATTCAGCATCACTAAACACTCATAAAAAGCTGTGGTTAAAGCCAACTCCAACCAACTCAGATCGTTAAGAAACATATTACAATAAATATTTTATTGAAACACTTAATTGGCGCCAAGTCGTTGGCCTGCCTGCTATCCTGCCGAAGGGATAACAGCGCCCTTTTGAAGAGAAGAGGCCGCTCGATAACTAATGGACGCCAATCAGAGTAAATGATCCCGGCTCAGAAGGCTCCGCTGGCTTCCGGTTACAGGAGCTCGAGATCACTCTCACAGATGCCTCCGTCTTCCCTCTTCCGCCCTTCCAGCAATCTGTATTTGTATTTCAATCTGCGTCACCTACAGCAAGTGCGTGAAGCAGTACTAGGCTGCAACCTAGGTCGGACGGGGGCAGAAAATATGCCCGGACTCCCAGATAGAAGTGCCCCCCATTAATGGAGCAGACTGTGAAAAAAATGTGGCCATGTTTGCAAATTGTGGCAGGTTTCAGCTTGTAAAGACAGGCTCTAGAATTGTTTGGCACGGTATGGGAGATTGCATGGATTTCAGCTTGCTGCAGGCTGTTTGTGATAATATCAGGGAAATCAATAGTAAAAAAAACAGCCCACCAAACTATAAAACAGGCTCACACTCAACCAAAAGGAATCGACCTAAACAATGACCTGTCAAACCAGCCCTCGAGTACAGCTCGATTGCCCTATAGGCCAGTCCGACCCTGGCTGCCACAGGTGACAGTACAATATAAAACAGTTCAGGTATACACATGAAGCAATCAACTTGAAACACCAGTATCCTATCTTATGACAGGCTACATATGGTAGACCGAAAATATTCTATCTTCAATCCCAAACCTGGGTTTCGTGCTTTCAAAATGTTTCATTTGATCCCTTTTCCTTCTTCCTATTGTCATTATTTTTGTGTTCCAGCTAGTCCAGCCTCCAGCGCTGTCTTAAGCCAGCCTTTAGCAGAGGCAATGCTGGAGCACAGTATCACAGTTGGGCTGGAGGACAGAAAAGAGGCACACAGGTGCATTGGTGCAGCAGCACTGGGCCACGGTGAGCATTGTTAACTGTGGTATTTTATCATTCAAATAGCAGCCGGGGGAGGGGGCATTTACTACCTTGCACTAGGGCCCATGGCACACTGGCTATGCTACTGGAGGCACTGCAGAGGGGGAATGGCTTTCCTAGGTACAGTGCCAGCATGTAGTTGAGCGACATGAGCTATGTGACTGGACAAGAAGGCAATATTTACTCTACCTCTATGTTTTTTCTGCTAAAAACGCTCAAAATCTTGCAGTACCGGATAGTTCCCAGTGCAGAGGGAAGGCAGAGCTCTCAAGCCCAGGGGCTGAATTTTGGTAACAGGATATTATTCCTGTCTCCAGTACATGATGGGTATAGTCGTCTGTGTGGCAGCCTTGGCCATCAGTCTCTACTGCAGGCAAGCTCATTCTTATATCTGGGTGACAGGGTGACACGTACAAGGGATCTCCAGAGGGCCTGCATTCACATTCCCATTACTAAGGCTCAGCAACCTTGCTTATTTATCTTATGCAACTTACAACCATTAACAAAGCCAATAGTCCTCGCTTGTTGTTGGTGTAATTTTACTTGTATTATATATCTGAATGCAATGAAAGAAAGCAACAAAATACTAGTCGGGCTGCAAACTATGCAAAGCAGATTTTCAGCATGTGTTTTTAAGCCACGCCCTTCATTACATCAGCCTCTCCCCTTTGAGATATTACCCCCCCCCCCAGTTTTATCATCCCACTTAAAGCCCTGGGTAAAATATTTGCAATGGGGTAGCTGTCCTCATTGGACAACTTCCCATTTGGAAATAGTCTCTCAGAGGGAGCATACAGTTTTCCATTGAACCTCTGACGCTCCTCCCAATGTCCTCCAAATGAGTTGCTTAAAAAAAACTTCCAGTTTTGGAATACAAGCACAATTTATTTGTTCCATTTGTTGTTGAGAGCATGAATCATCCCCGGGGGATCTCTAGGCACCTTTGCAGTTGGGCAGAGGGAGGGGGGGGGGGGGAGGGAGAAAGCTGTACATGGAGAGATTACTGAGTGAATAACCATGTTTTCAGAAGTTTTTAAAAAGTGGTAAAAGACACAGCATGCTCAAACAGATAGGGGTAGCCGATTCCAGTGATGGGGAACCAAAAATGAGAAGGAGCGGCTTCAGAACCTGGTGGTCATTCGAAAGCGTTTGGGGCATAAAAGTAATAGCTCACTAGATCTAAGTTGACGGGCCGGGATGTACTGCTGCAACTTGTGCCCAAGGTAGAGTGGACCTTTTCCAAGCAGGGTCTTACAAAGCAAGCATAGAAGTTTAAAAAGGCACGCTTTTTGATCGGGAGTCAGTGAAGGGAGTCGAGAGAGGTCTCCGACAGGGAGCGGGGGGCGGGGAGTGGGGGGGAGGGGAGAGGACCAGACGAGCCGCAGAATTCGGCACCACCTGAAACCTGGCTAGGAGGCTTTCATTGATACCCACCAGAAGGGCATTTCCATTGTGCAGGCGACTCATTATCTGTGCCTGTACCCAAGTTTTCCTGGCATGGAGAGGGGTCCATTTAAAGACCTTTTTAAGTAATCGCATGAGGCCAGAACAGGTTCCAGTGACCGTTTTGACATGCTCACTCATAGTGAGCTTGTCATCAATGAGCACTCCTAGGTTTTTAACATATTTACTGGGAACAGGTGAAGGGCCCAGTTCCGAAGGCCACCAGTCAGCTGACCAGGCTGTTTGTGATTTCCCGAACAGGGGAATCTCTGTTTTAGTCATGTTCAGCTGTAGACAGTTGTTGGACATCCATGTGGCTACTGTCAGTAAACATTTCTTAAATTCGGATTTGGTCAGTGTTGGGTCATGGTCCATGGTGAAGACTAGTTGTGTGTCATAGGTATAAGAGATGGTTTCAAATCCACATGATCTTTTAAGTTTTGCCTGGGGGGGGGCACATACACATTGAATATAGTGGAATACAAGCACAACAATGGCGGTGTGCTGTTCTTTGCAGTCCCCATCCCTGTCTTTGAATGCAATCAGATGCAATCACAAATAGCGACCTGCCTAATTAATATTCACTAGGTAGGTCGTTCTGTAACCCCAGCTGTAGCAGATTTTGTGATATAACCTCTTAATACATGGGTCGCATTGTAAAATGAATGAATGGTATCAAAAAGTCGGTGCACAATTTGGAACCACCTTTTGCGACCAGTGCGTTCAAAAACCTGGCCAAAAATTACTAAATTGCTGCTAGTCAAAGACCTCTGGTTTCTAATCCAAGAATACACACTTAACAATTATGTTGGATGGTGCAATTACATCACTGCTGTTGGTCTCAGTTACCTTACGAACAATCGTGCTTAAGCAGGCTTAGAAACAGTGGGGAATACGGATTTAGAATCAAGTTCACAGTGCTCAGCAACTTACAAGAATCGCAATATCATTAAATTTTTTTCATCATGGTTGCGAATACGTCCTCTTCCGACTCCTGCAAGGTACAAATCAGAATTTGCCTGGTTGTACAACTTATACGGGCCACACAATTACATATTGGCTATGTGAACACAAGCAGCCCTCTGCAGGGTTGGATTAGTATTAAAAATCGGCCCGGGCCTGCTAAAAAATAGAAGTGGCCACACATTTACATAATGCCTTTCCTCAAAACACTGCTCAGGCGAAATTTTATTTAAAAAAAGGTGGGGGGTGGGGGGAGGGGAATGAAAATGCACTGATTAGTTTACGCTGCGCTGGTGAAACACACCTGAAAACAAGTGAGGCCACTTCTGCTCAGGCCTCCTGCCCCTCTCAGTATGCATATAATAATGGGCCGGCCCAGCGAGAGAAAGGGAGTGACATCTCTGCCAGTTGCTAAACAGGAGGTAATGATTGCCCATCTGCCTCCAGAAAGGCCGCCCAGACACCCACTGGGCTGCTGGCTGTATCTGAACAACAGAGCACTGCCTAAATCGTCCCCCCCACCAGACTGCTCAATAAAGCAGCCTACAGTTGGAACTCGGACACCGGCCCCTCGGGTATTACCCGAGTGCCTGTGTTACCAATCCGGCGCTGGCCCTCTTGCATCATAGGGAACCCTCAGCGGGACATCCATTTGAAGTAGAACATATATGGACCGGAGATATAAAGGCAAAGCAGACATACTGCAGAACTTGCTAATTATAGATATAAACACATGCTTCACAAAAATATTACTATAGGCTCTGCGGCTTTGCCCAAAGTTAAGAATGGAAGGATGTGAAAGGCCATCACATAACAATGCTACAACAAACAAATGATGGACGGAATGCTGACAATGCAAACATTCGCACCCAGTCAAAAGATCTGGGTTAAATCCATTGTTCTTTTGCCCACTACGCCACCCCAGTTTGGATCCAGCCATATGCAAATCAGTCTTGACCCTGTGCCCCATGGGAACAGTCCAGACCGAACTGCCAGGCCAGGTCCTCCCTGGACCGGATACAAGCACCCTGGGATGATTTGCATATGGCGGGGTCCAAACTGGGGTGGTGTGGTGAGCAAAAGAATGATGGATTTAACCCAGATCCTTGTGACTGGAGGTGAATGTTTGCATTGTCCTGCATTCCGTCTATCAATTGTTTCTTTTGCATATGTCGCCCTAAGTGGGAAGGGTATGCCCAGATGTGGCTCCCGTGCTCACTACACCACTGGATTCAAGCTAACCAGGCTGATGAAGGGTGATGCCCTGAAACTGGTCCCAGGATGCTTATTTCCGGTCCAGGGAGGACCTGGCTTGGCAGTTCAGGCTGGACTGTTCCCACAAGGAATAGGGTCCAGACTGATTTGCATAAGGCTGGGTCCAAACTGGGGTGGTGTGGTGAGCAAAACAATGTTGGATTTAACCCAGATCTTTGTAACTGGGGGTGAATGTTTGCATTGTCCAGCATTCCGTCCATCAATTGTTTCTTTTGCATATGTCGCCCTTAGTGGGAAGGGTATGACCAGACATGGGTCCCGTGCTAACTACACCACTGGATTCAAGCTAACCAGGGTGATGCCCTGAAACCAGTCCCAGGATGCTTGTTTCCGGTCCAGGGAGGACCTGGCTTGGCAGTTCAGGCTGGACTGTTCCCACAAGGAACAGGGTCAAGACTGATTTGCATATGGCCGGGTCCAAACTGGGGTGGTGTGGTGAGCAAAAGAATGATGGATTTAACCCAGATCCTTGTGACTGGGGGTGAATGTTTGCATTGTCCAGCATTCCGTCCATCAATTGTTTCTTTTGCACATCACATGACAACGCGGCAAAATACAATGTCTACTGACCTCTTTGGGTCCGATCAATAAGAATCCCAGCATGGTAAAGGGCGCCCCCATAGCTGAGCTGAAGTTATCTGGAGCTTAAAAAGTAGTTGGAACGTGTAATACAAATGCACATAATGCAATGATGTGCCATGAAGCATCAGGGCGCCTGGTCCAAGAACAGATTCAGGGATAGGAACCCGTTCTCAAAGAACCAGGTTACAGAGGCTCCGGGGTCCGGGCTTCAGTCCTTTATTCATGAAAGAAGACAGACAGCCCCATGGAAGGAGGGCTGGAAACTGCAAACCACAGAGCCAGCAGTCTGGCCAGATGCTCAGAGTCAGGCGGAGGAGCCAATCACCAAGCTCGCTCCATTGCCAAGTCCAGTGATGAAGACTTCCAGAGGGAGCGCGATAAGGAAACTCGAGACTCGTCAGTAGGTCTACAGCCGCAGCAGACACACCAGGGCAGAAATAACTCCCGGTGTGCACTGCGGCGACTGACACCTCAGCGGAAGAAATTCATTTTACTTAGTACTCGAATGCCAAAAGGCGTCCAGTGAAGAAATTCAAAAATGAATACTGCTTAAACAGTTATTCTACTGTCTGAGTGGACAAACTTTAGTAAAGATGTTGCCAGTGAAGTGTGCATCTCACTGGCCACCTGGCATGAGGCAAGAGAGAATCCTTCACAAACGCTCAGAATGTGGCTGTGCCAAGTAGCAATGTTTTCTTTGTTGCAAACTTCATGAAGGTCTATGGAATATTCTGAAAATTTGACAAGTTTTTCGTTTCATTCCATCCATATGATTACTATGACTTTTGCTATACTTTATGTCACACATATTCAAGGCCAGCTTTAGAGCTGATGGTGGCCTGTGCGACAATGTCTGTCGACGCCCCCCCAATGACTACCTCTGCCATGGATTCTCTCACTAAAAACCTTTAACAGTGCTCCTCAAGTCTCCATAACCATTGTCTCTCAGATTCACTGAGTTTTATAGCACCACTCATACCACTGTAAGGGGTCAGAGAACTTTACATCACACACATATATGTGTGTTAATCAGTGTACAAGGTGTTGTGTAGTAGTGACTTGTCTTTGATACTGGTGGGCAATGAAGTTTAACACCATCGATGCGGTGCATTTTCCCGCTGTGCGCTGGAAAATTTAAAAAAACCGCGGTTCATGACGAGCTCAGCTCGTCATGAGTGTACAAGAGGTGTACTCGTCATGAGCGTCGAAGGTGTTAAGAGTCCTTAATCTGGAAAAGCACCTATTCTGAATTTAAAACGTAAGATCATGGTTAGGGGTTTTCTTTAATAATATCTTTAATAATAAGAATTGTTTTCTACCCCCAATGAACCCTTTTCACAAGATTAGGACGATAAAAACTGGGCAAAAAAGCATGTAGCTCTGATATATAACTTGCAGTTTACACACAGTTCTTTGATGACAGTTAATAACTCAATGTTCTATATTAGGATTTTGACTTATAAAAGAGAAGTTACAAAAGGAGCTCTCTTACAGAAGCAGTAACCCACAGACCTATTTACATTATATGCGCTTTGTTATCAGCATAATACATGTTCTTAGCAGCATGCATTTTAACCCTTTGCGCTACCTTAGTATGCGTCAAAACTTCCACAAGACAAACCTCCGATCTCTTTCCAGAAAAACGATTAATCATCAGTTAGCTTGGCATTTTAATTGATTCCTGA
The DNA here is from genome assembly GCF_964261635.1 of Lissotriton helveticus. NCBI lineage: Eukaryota > Metazoa > Chordata > Amphibia > Caudata > Salamandridae > Lissotriton > Lissotriton helveticus. Next base: position 282,506,802 of record NC_136061.1, on the reverse strand, counting down.
TCATTGCTGAAGGCCAGGAAAATGGCAGCAGATGCTTTTAAAATGAGAATATACTTGCAAAAATGACGCCCTCACCCCAAGTCAACGCCTGGTGCGATGGCACCGATCGCCCGCCCTATAGCCGGCCATGCACATACACATCTAACCAAATAGTTCCCCCATAATTAATAATTCACTGAAAACCAGTATTGTTTTGTGCCCTGCCATTTTGCAGGGAAAGGTTCAACAAAAGATACATTTGCAGAGAGAAACGGTCTACATTTGTCACTCTAGATTGAAAAGATGTGCAAAGGATAAACCTGCAAAGATACATTTTGCATACATCTTCCAGCTTGGCGGTGACTGAACAGAATAAAATGATCAGACTATGTGGTGAGAATAATCTCACTATTCATAGATAAACAGTGACGACACAGGAAACTTTGCAAACCTTGTGAAGGGCGAAAATGGTAACTTCCCAAAACCTCATAGGCAAAAAAAACCTGCACTCAAAGGCATTGGCATGAGCTGCCAGGAAAACAGAGAGAGTTTAACCAACCTTAAGCCCACAAGATCAGGTTTGGTGGTGCAAATGGTGCCTGACAGCCCTGGTCTGCAGCTTATATGCACTATGGAAATGGCTCTTCCTCCTTGTAAGAAACTGGATTATTATTTGGGGTTGGACGACTACCCACCCTGAAAAAATAATTACAACCCATATCCGAGTGATTCTTAATTAACCCGAGCTCAACCCCCTGGTACAAGAAAGAGCAAGTCAAGTCCTTCAGAGTTCACCTCAGGTCACAGACAGACAGCATGTCCAATTCTATTCTGATTTTCTGCCGGTCCAAAAAATGTTCTGGAGTAGGTGCCAGTGGATGCTACATTTATGCCTAGGACCAGCTAGTGAGTGGTGTGACTCTTGGCCCCTCCCTAACCAATTGGGTAAACGTTCCAGAAGGCCAACTCTACCCACTTTTTTAGTAGTTCTTGTTGGCCTTATTGCAAACAAGCCAAAAATGTAACGTGTCAGAGCATTTTCAAGATGGCACAAATCTTCGGCCACACTAAACGTAGGCTTTGAGGGGTTGGGGTGTGTGTGGGGGGGGGGAGGTGCAGTATAATAATCCTAGTGTCCTCCCACACCTAACACTAAAATCCAGTTTGGAGCAAGTACTGAACCCACAACAAACTCAGAGATAGTAGTCTGGTTGGACTAAAGCAGGGTCCTCCAGAAACCATATAGTGGATACACAAGAACTCTATTGGCATCCTGTTCTCTCCCTTTCAAATGCGCCTTAAGTGTCATATGCAAACCCAGAGACTGGAGTCTGAGAGAACAAAAGCAAGGTCCTTCAGCAACCGAACAGATGATACACAAGAATTGTCTTGGCATCCTGCTCTCTCACTTTCAAGCACGCCCCAAGTGAAATATGCGAACCCAGCAGACCAGTAAAGCAGGATTTGACACGGTTTGTGGAAAATAGGTTTTTGTTATAGTAACTCCCCATTTTTGCCTGTATTTTAATGCAACTTTGACCAAACAGTACTGGGTACCTGCTAAACAGGCCGCCAGTACCAGTGTTCTTTCCCTAAAAACCGTACCCTTCTTCCACAATTGGCACAACTTCAGCCCCCTTGTAAACTCCTAGTAAATGGTATCCCTGGCACATAGGGCATTGGAACTGAAGAGGGTCCACTAGGGATGCATCATGAATTGTGCCACCCTAGGGTCCCCTCACCAAGATCATGCACACTGCCAGTGCATGCTGCATGTCTTAGGGCAGAGAAAACTGAAGAGTCAAAATGTGTGCCATGACCACAGACACTGCATTAGAAATAGGTAAGTCACCCTTACAGCAGCCCTTACAACGTTAAGGTAGGGTGCACTACATCCTATGTGTGGAAATATCGGCCTGAATAGATATGACCCTACAATCTGAAAGTCCATTCTTTGAAATTGTAAGTGCACAGGGAAGCCATAAAGATACCGTGGGCTGGATACTAGTCAGTACGTGTTCCCCAGCTCCTTGATGGCTTTGCTGTACCCACAGATATTTGGTACCAAACATCTTGTCTTAATAAATCCTCAGTGATGCCAGTGTGGATTTATAAATTAATGCACACAAAGGACACCTAAGAGGTGTCCCCTGCAAACCTACCAACTACATGTGTTGTTACCGACTGGTCTTAGCCAGCCTGCGACTACTATACATGGTTCTAGCCTCCTGAGGTGACAGCCTTCGCTCTCAGAGGCCAAGAACAAAGCATGCTCTGGGAGGGGTTTTTCACACCTCCTCCAAGCAGGATCTGCCATCCGGGTGGGGGCGACGGGGGAGTTTCAAAGGACATGCTGCCTTTAAAATGCGACCCAAGCCTATCCACTTAGTAAAGAATGCCAAACCCCCCCCTGTACTGACCCCACTTATGGTGGGAGGGAAAGCAGGAAAATCAGCAAGATTAGGAGGTTGGCTCACAGTCAGCCAGCACCACCCCTCAGGTGGGCCAGGTGATGTGGACCCCACTTTTCCAATTCCTGCAATCTGCCTGGCCCTTACTGCGTCTTGACGCACAAAGCCCAGCTGACCAACGTGCTCTGCACCCAACTCATTGGCCTGGGTACCGATGAATCAGCTGTGCTCCTGAGGCCCTTGTGACCTGATCCCTCGTTTGGGATCCCTCGGACTTTCCTGTAAGTCCCCTTGTTAAGTCTGTTTTGAGGTAACCCCCCCCCCCATCCTTGTAGGGCGTCTACTACCAACAACCTCAGCACCCTGCTCCCGGCCAAATCCGGGACACTCCCGACGATCTGCTGGTGGAACATTAGACCTTGGCTTGCGACTACCCTAAAACCCAAAGGTGAACCCTGAGAACAGCCTACACAATGTTTTATACTTGTATGTGTTTTCTCCCATAGGAATGCAGTGTGCGTAATTGCGCACAATTGTGAGTTATTTTCGGAACTTTGAAAACTCATAACAAATTAAGTACTTATCTGTGAACAAAGTCTTTGGTATGAGAAATTATATAAAAATGAGTGTTCTTTTTGAAAATTGGTCTCGGATTTATTCTGTGTGGGTTTCATTTATTACCTCTGTGAGTACAGCAAATGCTTAACACTACCCTCTGATAAGCCTAACTGCTCGCCCACACTACCACAAATAGAGCGTTAGTATTATCTACTTTTGCTTCTGTATACCAATATGGGTCTCATCAGGACTCCCTACACATTTTGCTTTGTTTTAGTGCACTATATAGACAGAGTTTAGAGAAATCATCTCTGCTCATTAAAGTTTTTGTTTTTTTAATTCTAGTTCAAGCTGGTCCCATTTCCGAGATGTATTATTAGCATTTTAATCTTTATTTTTTCTTCATGTCACACTTTTAAATACCAGGCATCGTGCCTTGTGTGGTATAAGAAACACATGGGAGTGATTTACTTATATTTAAATGGAAGATTGTTACCTGTCAAAAAGATTTGACAAGTCGCAGTGTATGTTTTGCACTGTTACAGTTAGGCTAAAATTGTAGGCTCAAAGCCACGTTTGCACTGCAACTATAGTTGATTGATTGATTGATTGTAGCTTTTATATAGCGCATACTGTCACCCTACGGGCATCCTGGCGCTTCAAACAGAGAACAAGCCGTGACCAGAGTAGAGCAGGTCACCACAGAGGGGAAGAGCACAGACTAGATCATGGGATAGAGCCGGGTCTTTAAGTTCCTACGGAATTCTAACAGAGAGCTAGCTAATCTAAGGTTCTGAGGGAGCTCATTCCATAGATGAGCGCCGACCCTACTGAAGGCCCTACCTCCCAGCCTGGCCCTCTTGAACCGAGGAATTGACAACAGGCCAGTACTGGAAGAACGAAGCTTCCTTATGGGAAGATACCATCCAAACCTTTCCTGCAAGGGAACCGGGCCAAGCTCGTACACCGCGCGGAAAACCATACACAGGGCTTTAAAGTGTACTCTTTCCCTAACAGGCAGCCAGTGAAGCTCCCTTAACGCCGCGGTAGAAGAAGAACTCCGTGGCCTACCAAGAGACAGTTTAGCTGCTGCAGACTGGATTCTTTGCAAGCCTTGAAAGATGTAACCAGGGGCTCCCAAATAGAGGGCATTGCAGTAATCCAGCCTGCTACCCACAATGCTGCCTACCACCAAGGTACAATTCTCATTAGGTAGTAGAGGAAGTATTTTGCGCAGCATGCGGATAAGGGTAAAGCAGACACTCACAGTTTTATTTGCCTGTAATTCCATCTGGAGGTCGGCATCGAACAACACCCCCAGATTACGAACTTTCTTAACCGGGATTAGCGAATCATCCTCTGGTAGGAGTCTAAAATCACAAGGCAGTTGTCTAGATATCCTGCCTGCAGAGCAGAACATCACCTCCGTCTTCCCACTGTTAAATTGTAGTGAATAGTACAATAGGCGCCACGGTCCACTATTGGCATTTAAATTCTAGGTCCTGGGTACATTTTGTACAATATACTATGGACTTTTAGGAAAGTTAAATAAACCAATTAGGAGTACGACAATTTGGCCATGTTTAAAGGGGCAGTACAGGCACTTCATTACTGCTTAGTAGGGGTAAATTTCACAGAGTTCTAAAGTCAGCAAAACAGATAGGGCAAGATCTAACAATCATGTTTAAGAATTTCTTTTTGAAGTGGTGATACAATTGCGAGTTTGTCGCATGAACATCACAAGCCACATGAAAGAGCAGAATGATGAAATGTTCCTGTCAGAAATTAAACCTAGTTGCTTTATCTTTAATATGAAGGTCTATTGTCAGCCATGTAACATGCCAAAATATGTCAGATGTGCTGGTGTGGCATGTGTCATCACAAGACCAGACAAGCAACACACACATGGGGCTAATTACACAGAAGCTGAGATACAAGTGAATCACCATAATTTTCCTCAAAACACCCTAAAGATAGTGTTATAACATAACATGTGTATTTGTAAAGCGCACGTTCACACAGAGGTCTCTTGGGGCTGAATAACAGATGTTCATTGTTACACAACTCAATGGTACTCATTTTATCGACCTCAGATGGATGAAAGGCTGAGTGGACCAGCTGGGATTTGAACCTGTGACCATGAGGTCGAACACAGGCCCCTGCAATGGACGCATTAGTCCATTGAGCCACGAGACCCGGATATTATGCCAAATGAAATGGTACACTACAAACACTGCTGTCTCCTGCTATGGCTCATGTCCTTCTGATAAATGTTCAAGACTCTGCGGATGAAAAGCATGCCAAAATGACATTTTTAAAGGTGTCCTGAAGACAAAATGTGGGTGTGCTATGCTGTGCAGGATAAAGCTGTTGCGTTCCTGAATATTCTGTTCTTATGGGACACAAAGATGAAAGATGAGGTGGTGGTTGGCAGAGTGCTCTACTCTGACTACTCGGAGACTAAAGCCAATATATTAACGAACAGTAATTTAGAATTCAGGAAAGGACTCAAGGCATGGATGTTCAAATACACCCTCCCTAAGCGGCAGGGTTCTCAGTGCCTGTATACCCTTACGGGCGATTAACCGTGCTTTATAATACCTGTTTGGTTTGTTCTAATTTGACTAACAGAAATGGCAGAAGTCGAGTCTAGTACTCCGCCTTTTCAAACCGGCAAGGAAGCTGAAAATCATTCTGGCATAGTAGCACAAAACGAATTGGATTTTTACACTAATTCTCAAGAAGGTTGAAAAACATGTTCAGCACAAAGAAAAGTATCAATGAAAAAGCTTCTCTTACCCACTTCTACTTTTGAGTTTTACTACACTAGAGCTAAATGTTTCTTCGGGTGGTGAAAAAGGGACTTCAGACGTGTGTATCACTTTATTCCTTGTAGAATCTGAAAGAGAGCTGCAACACCAAGACAAGAAAAAAGAAAAAAACAGATGCGCGGAGAGGAAATCCAACCATTGAACAGGAAGCCTGTGGGCTAACCATGTCAAAGCCACACAGCTTGGTCTCCAGGACAAGGGCGTAAGGCAACATGTGATGTGGTGAAGCTCGGATTCCATGCAGGCAGGAACGGTGTTCAGTAATCACGCTTCATGGACTGAAAAAGTTATGCCACCCAGGGTAGACTTCTTAAAGAAGCCGCACGCTCACAAAAATCAAACGTTTTTATGCAGTTCTAAATATCAGAGCTGGGCTGTTTTTTAGTTTTGCCCAAGTGTCAGACAAGTTGGTCACGTTTTCTGGTTTCAACAACTTTTTTTACCTGATCACATCTCCGTCCATGATGTATGACACAGAGCCAAGTTTATAGGCTTATGAATAGAGATAGTGATGAGAAAACCCTGTTCATAATGTAGCAATGCATGAAGGAGAAGCGCACTAACAGGTTTTTTTTGCTCACAATATGACACTGGAATGGAACTGTCTTTAGAAAGTCAGTCAAGTAATGGTAAGAACATCTGCCTCTTTACTTCCTCGTCTGTTTTTCTCCTCAGTCCCCACTCTACGATAGTAAGCCTCATCCTATCAAAAACCCCGAATAAAAACGAGAATGTTCCCCTCAAATTTAAAAGAAATACATTTCCACTTTTTTAATGTAAAATATAGCATCGCCCACCTTTTCTTTTTGTAGGTTCAGTTCCTACCTCCTACCAGTTTCCATTGTAGACATACTTGGCCTGCAGCTTAACGGTTTTAGTAGCCTTTGGTGTGGTGTACGTTTTCTTCCATATGTGTCTAATTTATTGCAGCAAAGGTGCTACAAGCATATACCTCGCACTCAGATACACATTCCCTCTTGGCCATCTCTAAATGGCCTCGGGCTTGTTCGACTCAGCTGGCGCATTAGATCTTAGCACTTCTATTCCTCTGCTCGTCTTTATCCCTGGCCTCTTCATGTGGAAGGAGAAACACATTTCACATCTGCCCAGTTTTTCGGCTTTACAGGCACTCCAATTATGAAGTGATGTAGAAGGCCAGGCCCAGCCTCCCCAGTAACATACACTAATATATGTTCTATTGATCCATGTGTCTCAACAGAGGGCGCAGTACATGAATGGCACATAGGTAAGAGAGCTCAGGGCTCCAATGGCTTACACTGACCCTACAGCGGTTGGGAAGTGAACGTTCAGCTGCTACCTTGTAGGCAGCAGGAGTCATCCAATCACTAGCTTCTTTCAACAAACGACCAGCAGAAGACGTTGCGAACTGTAGTGGTGGAATAATGAGAGATGAACTAGGTGTATGCAAGTTGTAGATTTGGGAGGGTGTATCTTGAAGAGATCGACATAACCCCATTAGCATCCACGTGGATGCAGGCAGAGAAGAGTGGAGGATCTTCTGATAGACACTTATACATTTAACTGTATATGACAGCATTCAACAGCATTATTTTTAATTATCAAGTGATTGCTTCAGCGTCTTTCTGATCAATATGTTTTACACCCTTTTTTTATATTTAGGCTGCATGCCACTATATACATGCACAGGATCTAATCAATTACAAATATCTACTCAACCAAATAGAGCATATTTTGTGATTTCGGAGTCCTCTCATTCTGTATCACTTTTGTTTAACATTAAGGGGTCAATATCGATGTCGGCCGGAATTGCCTCCGCCAGACACCAACTTGGTCCTGCGACTGACCGACCTCTGGTCAGCGGTCCTGAGCACCTCAATAGAATGTGACCGAACACTGTTCAGTCGCATTCCTGCATTTCCGTATGGGAGCATGCATAACAGTCATAAAATGGCCTTAATACATGCTCCCACAGGAAGATGGGAGGTGCCGTTCATCCCTGCACCCCGTTAGGTGCCTGCCACGGGGTGCAGGGTTCAACACCATAGTGTCCCATTGGCCCCCAACCGGAGGTCTCGCACCCAAGGGGGCCCTGCTGTGGGCACCCAAACATGATTTGTGACATGTTTTTCATGTTAGACAGGCCAGCATGGAAAGCATGTCAGAAACCGTGCATCGTAACCTCAAGGGTGGGAAGGCATGCCCTTTGGGATTACGGACCGGCTCCGACTGGCCGACGGGCTACATAAGCCCATTGTAAGCCAGCCGGAATGACCGGTCAGTTAATTTCCGACCGCCAGCATCATAATGTGGCGGTCGGAAAGTAAGCTGAGCAGCCCATTATGATGTGGCCAGGAAGGCTCCGACCATCGGACGGAGCCTTTATAGGGCGCATCGTAATCAGCCCCTTAGTGTTTTATATGCAGTTCTCCTGATTGTCTTCTCTAAATTGTGTAGGTTTTGTTATTGTTAAAAAAGGTACCTGTTGTAAATGTTTTTTGTCCCACTATGAGAGTTGATCACCACTTATGGTTATTGTTGTTCTGAAGCAATGGTCATAAAATAGCATTAATATTTCTCATAATTAGTGCATTTATTTTGCTTATGTTCAGTAACATTGTTTCAGTCTGGCAAAGTGATTACAAATCAAATAAACATCGACAAAACCATCAGGTCGCAGCCTTTACATCTATTGGCTTTGCCAGTGCCTATGCTGATGCAGTGCAGCATCTTCAAAAAGCAAAACTACCGATGCTGTGCAGCATTAGGAAATACCGCCCCAAAAAAGGCATAAGTACCCGGCAGCTGGCCTATTCCATGAGCGTATGCATGTTTTACCACACATACCCATGCCTAAAGAATGATGTGAGCACCATTTCTTTTGTTTTTATTTACCGATCCAAGATGGTGGATGCCACTTGGAATGGTAAATAAAAAGATTATTTGCACAAAGGTGTTTTAATGTTTTAAGCCGCCTGGCAGCAAGTGGCACTGCCAAACTCTCCAAAAAACGTAATTTATATTAAAAAAACAACCTCAAGGAGTGAAAGAACAATGGAGTTGAGGGGGGAGATGCAACAGAAAGTTGGCAGTGGTGAGGGAGCGACCAAGGCACTTGAGGTTGGGGAGAATTAAAAAAAATCCAGGGAACGGTGAAGAAAACAATGGACTAGAAAGGGAGGGATAAGGGAGCAACACAGATTGTATGCTGGGGAGAGTGGATTTGTAGGAGAAGGTGCAACGGACAAGAGAGAGAGCCAATATATATATATGTGTACATTCATGGAGAGAAAAAAGGAAAAAGTAGTTCCTAAATGTGAGCAGTGGAAGGATACAAGTCAGACAATCAAAACAATGGTAAAGAGGGGATTACTCCATGGGAGGGACAAGCACCAGAAGAGAAAGCAAGCACCAGAAGAGGAAGCAAGCGCATGGGAGAGACAATAAATTCAATGGTAAGCAACAGGAAAGCTAAGAGCCCAGTAACGTTTTGGTGTAGTCCACAAGAGGTCTTTCACAACCAGAACGCTAAAAGAGGTCAGGTATGCAAGACCTACAACAAAACGGCGCGTTTTTTATTTTAACTTCCATTAGTAGAAACTGAAACCCGGAGAAGTGAGGATTACAGGGAAATTATAAAGGAACGCTGATAAAAAAAACAAAAAACCATCATCATAAACCCAAAAATATAACTATAAACAATAGCGTCACAATGGCATTATGAAAGCTATTGACATGCATAAAGAGTAAAGCAATCTTTGTATGTTAGAACAGAAACCAAACACACACAGTTCACAAAATCAACATTCGCACATGACTCATAGTTTCTGAGCACAGGAGCACGATTCTCACCCTCCAGCTACATGGGTAGAAACATCTGCAGAAATGATTTTCAAAAGTATTCATGAATGATTCAAAATTCAAAGAAAGTCTTCCCATCTGGAAGAATTATAACCCCAACAGGGCCGCCAGAGCGATCTGTCAATCGCATAGATACAGGAAGAGCTGGAGAGGAGGCCAGCTCCCACAGACGTGGCAGTCCTTAGTACACTAGCACTAGTCTCTTTTTTATTTTAAAGTTTTTAAAAACATCTAGTGGGCCCCAAAGAGCCTACCAGCATACCAGTCAGAAAGGACAAAGAGTTTGCAGTCATTAAAGTAAAAGCGCACACAGAAGGACTTACATTTGCAAACACCAGACAGTGCATGCACCACGTATAAGAGAAAGAAGCCAAGCACCATAAATGATAGACGTGTGTGCTTATTTTCTGACATTTTGGAGTCTCCCGCCGAAAGAAGTCACTGCACATGTGGTAGACCTACTAGACACCCCAGGCAGAAACTATTAACTTTTGGGGGGAATTAATAAGCTTTGCTGATTGAACTGGCCTTGTTCTATTTAAACCTCGCTTCAAAGTACAGACTATGCAGAATAGGGTAATGTGATAGAACGTTAGGGAACTGGTCACGAGGCGGGTGAAGAATTAAGCACTGCCCAGAGAAGACAACGAGAAAGCTCGTGTGGCAGATGAGCGCAGCACTGATGAAGGTTGAGCAAGAACTAACCAAATCTACCCTTGTGCAGACAAACAGACCAGACGCTGGATGGCTTACAAAATGTACAGCGATTCCAGGTGGCCATGAGACATGCTATGAGGTGGCCATGAGACATGCTATTTGGTGGCCATGAGACATGCTATTTGGTGGCCATGAGACATGCTATGTCTGTGGTGAAAGGCAGTTAATTCTATTCAGAGGCTTGATCCCACACCAGATACAATGGACTTCTAGCCGAGCACTCTACGACTCACTGCTGGAAACACCTTAGCTGACCTGCAATTTTCCTTCCTTCTGCAGACCCCGTCGGTATCACCACCTCAAAGATGAGCTGCTAACACAAAGGCACCACCCAACATTGTCTAATAAAAGGACAATCTGGATTTAATGAGAAGTCCTCTGAAAATCCTAATGCAATGAAGGCTACGAACATCAGTTACTAAGCACAGCAAACCCTGTGCAACACCATCAATCCCACCAGTGAGACATAAAAAGTCCTAATGCTAAATGCTGCTACAAAGACTGATTTTATCTCAGGGTATGAGGAGCTAAAAATGATCAGGCGTCTTGCCATCGCCCACACTTCCAAAGTAACTCCTGTCGGATGCCACTCCCTTCAGGCAATGAACTTCTGGAAATGCCAGGCTTCTCCTCTCTGTACTGAAGATCTCAGGCAAAAACCAGTGGCGAAGTTCGGAGGGGCTCCTTCCTGACTAATGCTACCACCAGTGCTTAAATTGGAAACAAGTGCCAGGGCCCAAACATTTCGCTTAGAAGTCACTGCCGGTGCTGAAGAAGACGGTGGTGCTGAATACCACGGCTGTGTAGTCCTGAGTCCCCTTCCTGCATCTTTAATCCATCAGCACACACTCCATGCCCCTCAAACTCACTCCTGCACATTTTCTGTCCCTGCTTAATCCCTTTGACACTGTTTTTCCATCTTTCTCTCTCTTCCCCCCGTTTGAGTTTCTCTCTCTGATGAGGAAAAATTAGAGCCAGGGGGGCGAAATACAAGTGCTGGTGGGCCACACATGCAGCCACCAGCTCCAATGAAGTACTGGCTAGCACTCTCGTCAGCATCATCCCTGGCAATGAGGAAGCGCGGAATGAGGGAACATGTGTTTGGAATGACCCTCAGTCTCCACACTGAGATTCAGGCGATTGTTGAGTAACTAATCCTGGTTGTCAATAGCATTCAACGGGTAACTACTGGAGAACATGTTCCAATGTAGCCGATCCTGTGGCCAAGAACCACATTTACACTCTCGCCCAGGGCGCTACTCACCCACCTCACCGTACAATGGACAACGCTACACATGCGAGTAGCACACGAAGCTGCTTTCCTACTCACAGGCTGCACAGATAACTACGAGACAGCAGAAGGAAATGGAGGCTGTCGGCTCTCAAGAGCCAAGATACGAGAGCTGAAGGCGAGAGGTGCAAAGAGCTTAATAGTATTTGTGGATGAAATTAAAACTGTGAGCGAAAGTTATAGTGCACTGTGATGTATGCAATGACATCTGGGCCGGCAATCAGCTGGCTGCTTTCAAGAGCTGCCAAAGCAAACAGGCGAATCACAAATCCACTTTGCAGATCGTCAATCTGGGGCCACACTTGCCAAGGTAAATAGAAGCGGGCTGAAGTTTGCTTTGCAGACCTGTGAGCTGGGAGTTTGAGCACAGCCAGCTTCCAGCGCAGCCATGTGGGTGCAGGGCCTCCGAGGGCTTAACACACACACAAGAGTTCAGCGACACAACATTAAAAAGAAGGGGGCGAAAAACGGGGAGATCAAACGTTACTGCTGCTCGCACGATCTCCGTTCCACTGGAAGCCTCTGGTCGGTGATAAAGACACGCTCCGCAGACGAGCCTACTAGACGGTGTCCCTTCTAGGAAAGGAGACAGTGCTCGTCTGTTCTTTTAAACACGAGAGAGGAATGTTCCATCTCAAAATTACAACGCTGCTGAAACCCCAGAAGAACAGCACTCACTCTCCTGGAGGACAGAACTGGGGGTAAACTGGCTTGTCAACTGTTCTGAAAATGACCCCAGCCTTGTGACACATTCTAGACAACCCCTAAGCTCCCCACTGTCTGCGCCCGGCTCGGTTGGACTGATATTAATGACAAACTCTACAGCATGATACAGCTACAGTGCAACAAAACTGAGTTAAAGTACACTAGTTGCGGTCTTCTGTGATTGTCAGGTTACACGTTCGAAACCCTTCAGGCCGAGGTGGGCTTTTATCCTTTTAAAGGTGGTCAAGGTGGTGCGATTCCCTTAACAGTAAAACCTGTTATTTACAGTGCTTAGAAATGGCAGCAGTGTGGTATGAAGCCGTCCATAAAACCACAAGGCATTTCCTGCCTTTACCACTTGGTACATCAGGTGTGTCTCATCCAAGACTGCTGTTGGGACGCAGCACTGTGACATGAAGGCTCACTGATTACGGCTACCGCACTCAACTGGCCCAAAAACCTGGCTCCGGGCAGAATGTTCCACTTTTACCTCTGTCCTTAAAAGTTTGCTCAAGTTCTTGCTCTTTCGTATGGTCGTAAGAATCATTGAAGGAGGATGGGGAGAGTGTTTATGCCTCGATCATTCCACAGTATGTTATGCTGGTTGGGTGCATCGTGATAAAAGTCAGTGACAAGCCCCTGAGAGGCAGGGAACATGAGAGGCAAGGAAGGGACAGATAAGAGGAGGAGTTGACAGGTGACAGTGAAGGAGGCAATGGCATAAAGTGAAAAATGGATTATGACATTGAAAGTTCATGGTGTAAAACTAACCTTGTGGAGTCAATGGGCAGCAAACCCTGAGATTGCTGGTACCGATACCTGTACTACGATTAAAGATGCGCAGCCAGTGATTCCCAACCATACTCTGTAGAGCATGATTCAATAGCTGATCTCAAGACAGAACGAAAGCATTTCACATGAAAGCACTTGATTATACATGAGCAAAAGTGACACAGAGATGCAGGTAAGTGCAAATCTAGGGCATACGAACAATATTATATACAATGCTCTTCAAATATTAAGCCGCCTTTGTGAGACAGACTTTAGGAATTGACACTGGAAAGTCTAATTAGATATGGGTTCATTTTCTAGACATTCCCAATAAATCGGAACACACTTTATGCTGCCACAATGTTAGGCAAATAAGTAGGCCAAAGGGACATTTAACATTTTCTTTGAACAAATAGGAAGTATGCATTAATCCCAAACAGTCTAAAAGTCCACAAATAGGGGCCAGAAGAAACAAACCAGTGCTATCCATTGTTTGAAGGTTAGATCACTGCTGACTGCAGACAAGTTCCATGTTTAAATGAAAATAGCCCATCTTGACCATAATGGCCAGCATTAACTGAATTAATATATCAGGTAAAAGTAAGGATCATAGTAGATGTACGAACGAAGGTACATCTCTAAGTGACCCTGCTGGCGAACTTATGTTGCAAATCTTAATTCATCCAAAACCAGCCAGCCCTGGTGATTCATTGAGGCAACAAGAGATTTTGCACCTCTCCTTCTTGGTTCTGAAAGTCCTACACCGGCTACTAATTCCCATCCATGTTGATTTTAGTAACTTCTACACAAAAGACATACAACCATCATAAATGGCTACAGGCCTGCACGCAGCATTAGTATGAATATGAAGTAACCGTCCTGCTGTGCAGGCAGCACACAAAATCAGTGCTTGAAATAAAGATTATAAAATGCAGGCACTAGTCTCCCAATACGCCGGAGTGAAGTACCTGATTCCACTATCAGGAAGGTACAGCCCTGTTACAAGCCACTGGGCTTCCAGGAAGCATCTGAATCTGAGAGAACCCATAGAGATTTCAAGAAACACTGAACATAGTTCTCTTACAGAATTGCCTTTACGTCCACTCAATCCTGCTCACTCAATTTGCACAAGGTTCAGCCTTCAGCAATCATTGGCCTTTGTTTGACATTTGCTGCTTCACCCAATCTCCTCTGTCTTTCTTCCAGACTCTTGCATGCACCCTGAAAGCACCTGAAGTGATTGCTTTTATTTAAATAAAACCATTTGAATAAACCACAGCTGCATTCTGCACCAGTTGTAGTCTCTATAAAAAACGACGGTGGGGCCGAGTGTGAAATGTGGACTGCTTCCAAAGCACTGCATTGCAGGTCATGCCAATGGCTTGATAACAGCAGGCCAACATGTTTTGTTCTGGGTTGGTTGAACACAAGGCTGCCCAGACGGGGTATCCCAGGCCTAGGAAACTGTCATCATTATTCGAATTACTAAGAGAAGAAGCTGTCAGAACCAAGAGGGCAACATGGACCCAAAAGATGATGTGCCTTTTGTGGATTATTAGGATGAACTTGAATGAAAACTGCACATCCCAAGTGTCTTCCAAGGCTTGAGGGCATCTTTACCGTTCTCAAATGTAAAGGGTGCACCCTCACCTTGGCTCGTGCAGATGAAAATCTGTTCCATAGTTCAAAAGCCCAATTTCAGTTGCTTGGTAAACAACTAGTGCAATAGAGCACGTCTCTTCTAGTCCACATACTATCATAGCCACATTAATGTAATCAAGTTTAGGAAAAAAACTAAAACAAATGCTAAAGTATCCAATAGGTAATTTGAAAGTCCTTAACTTGTTTGTCAAATTTACACCAATACAACCCCTTGTGGTGTAAGGCGTAAACGTAAAAATAGAATTACATATTTATTTATTTATTTATTTATAGGTTTATAACGCGCCGGAATCACACCCAAGGGTGTATCTCCGCGCAGTGCTGTCAGAGAGGGTGCTAGGAGAGGGGGGCGCTAGTACTGAAACAGCGTGGTCTTAAGACTCTTCCTGAAAATTGAGTGGCTGGTACACTGCCTAAGGGAAAGGGGGAGGTTGTTCCACAGTCGTGGGCCCATCACAGAAAGGGCGCGTCCTCCCTGTCTGGTCTTGCTGATTCGGGGAACCTGCAGTAACAGCTGGTTGCTGGAGCGGAGGTTCCGTGTGGGGCGATGATGGACAAATTTGTCAGCTAGGTAGGATGGCCCTAGATTGTGCAGACTTTTGTGCACCACGCAGCAGGTCTTAAATTCAACACGTTTCCGGATGGGCAACCAGTGGAGCAGTTTGAGAAGGGGCCGGGATGGAGTTCTGGGTGGGGCATTTGTCACCAGGCGTGCTGCGGTGTTCTGTACTACCTGGAGTTTGTTTAAAACGCCCTCATTGGCCGCTAGGAGAAGACCATTACAATAGTCCAAGCGACTCAGCACGAGAGCCTGAACCAAGGTCTTCCTCGAGCTGTCGGGGAGGAGAGGGAACACCTTCCGAAGGAGACTGATGACATGAAAACAAGACCCCACCGTGATGTTAGCGTGATGTACAAGTGTGAGGTCTTGGTCAAGGCGGACCCCCAGATTTTTCACCACCTGTTTAGGGGAAGGGGCCGCTCCCAAGCTAGTAGGCCACCAGTCAGGGGCCCACAAGATTTTAGCTTCCCCGAACAACATGACTTCTGACTTTCCCACGTTACATTGGAGAAAGTTGTTGGCCATCCAACTGGCGACCGCCGTCATGCCACTCGAGAAGGCTTGCCTTACCACAGGGGTGAAGGTTTTAAAGGTAAACAACAACTGAGTGTCGTCGGCGTATGATATGGGTACAAACCCGTAAGACCTCATAATACTGGCCAGAGAAGCAACATAAACATTAAACAGCGTAGGGCTGAGACAGGAGCCCTGCGGGACTCCTCTAGTGAAAACAGAAAAAAAATTATAATCTGTATTGGAACACAACAGTTGTCTTTACACCGTTTTTTCCTTCCGGAGCGGTCAGCTCACATAACAGCATGAATAATATGGCCAAATACAAGGGACATGAATGCACTGTGCAGTTCCATATTTTTCACATCTAGCACCACAATGGTGCCTGCTTAAGTGCAGTAGAAAAATATAATCATTTTGCATACTTTCAGAAAACAATAACTAAAAATATAACAATAAGATTCTCTTTGGGGCTAGACCCAGTTGGAAAAACAGAGCAGTATTAGTGAATGACAGTGACACTAGTTGTTTAGTAGTTGCAGATGACATGACCTCCTTTTTACACACAAAGTTAATGGTTGAGCTAAGTCAGGCTGTAAGAACAGAAACAGTGATTTACAATGCCCCTACTTCAGACGTGGTCAATACTGAACCTCTAATAAGATGAATAACTATGTTCAGGGAAGAACTACGTCTTGACACTGACGCCCACGTGAAGTTTAGCCGGAATCAGCAATGTTGATTTCATCCACTTCTCTCTAAGGATCTTCTTTTCAATGCCAAAGAATGGCATAGGTCTTTGTACTCCATGACTGTCATCCAGGTGCATTTGAAGATAACGGCGCCATTATCTTTGTACCACATAAAGTGGATCATTTTCTATGAAGCAAGGATTCACGCCTCCACAAGGAACCATATGTGTTCTATCAGCTGTACATTTGTGGAGCAGCTCGTCATTATCCAGAAACAGGTTTGGTTTAATCCTCTAGAAAACCATCCCCTCTAATCCTAATATCTTGGTGTGCTTGTTCTTTGATGTCAATCAGCTTCATTGACTATGTCGATGAGATTGTGTACGTTTTGTCGAAAAAGATTCACAGTCTGAACAGCAGGTAATGTTTCTCTCCAAAACATACATTTCCCTAAATTAAAGAAGCTTACTTTCTGGGTCCGCACTGACATGGGGATCTAGCCATTTCACTGGTAAGCTTAATGGAGACTGGGTCATCTTAGATGTTTGAAATCAAGTTGTTAAACAAACTTCCCTTTTACAGTTTTCACTGTTAAACACAAAAGGCCAACCATCCAATTGTCAGTGCTACAGCATGGCTGAGGATGTGTAGACCTGCTCTTATCAGCGGCGATTCCCACAACATCCTCAGCAGCTACAGTGCTCCATGGCACAAGGAAGGCAAAAGTATGAGACTTAATTCCCCCATTAATGGTGCAAAGTGTCAAGTAAGACATCCTACCACACCATACACAGATGGGAAAATGGGTGTTTAGGTCTGAACTTTGTGTAAAGAAAATGGAAACATATAAGATGTTTTTGACACAACAGTAAGAGCACCACCACCGCATTTCCCTTTCAACATTTTGTCAAGTGCACAAGTTAAGAGGATCTGTACTTTCCTACTAAAGAGCCAATCCAAGGGAGAGGTGTGGCGCCGCGGCCAGGGCGACTGACGCTGGAATCTGGGGACCACGGTTTGATCCCCGGCTCCGGCGGCAGGTTAGCTCAGCACCATGTGACTCTGGGCAATAGCTCGCTTAATCTTCCCGACGGCCCCCAGCGCCTAGAGACCCTTACGGGTGATTGTGCGCTTTACAAATGTGGACTTTACTAATCCTGGGATGAAAGACACAGGTTTTGTGCCCCGTTTGTGCATACGTTCACGTCTACACACTGATGGTCTGCTGTTGTTGCTTTTAGGGTGAAGGAATGTGCCTCTGTTACGTGAATGGGGCAGGCTTCGTCTCATGCAGTGTGCGTACAGACTGCCTGGTAGATGGGCATGTGTTGTGCCAGGCAGCTGGTGGACGCATATCCTAGGGGTAGCCTAGTAGCTGGTTAGTTGGGTTGCGCATCCGGTCAGTGTTGGGCCCGTGATGTGCCTGTAGGTGCCTTATTCGAGGAGTCGGGGTGTTGCCACTAAGCACAATGAAGGCTGCCAGAGTGAGGTATGTTGAAAGCCAGACATTGCCACACGGAGGAGCGAAGGAATCCACAGACCATCTCCAAAGCAGAGTCCAGGAGGGCTGGCCACCCTGGCACCACGCTGCCCTGGAAGAGGGCGTGGGCAAGGTGCCAGGGAGCGTGGAGAAGCTCGTGCTCCGGCTCCCGGTGCTGGATAAATGGGCTTCTTCGGCCCTGACAGCCTGGCACCTCGCCCGGGCACTCTGAGGAAGAAAGCAGGCGGCAGCGGCTGCCGCTTCACTCCAGCTCTCACGGAACACGCAGTCCAGTTCCTGATGCGCAGCACATCGCTGGCCGGGGCTGATTTACAGACCATATGTTACCAAACTCCGAAGGGGGAAACGGAGCCGGCCAAGGCAGGAACACAGACGGCCCTTCCAAATATTATCATATCCACAAAAGAAAATGAAATAGCCGCAGAGAAGCGTGCATCGGTCAAGCAGATGCTGGCGGGCGGGCTCCGCACTTCTACAGGAGGTACTGTGCTGTGCTATAGATATAAACTATAGATATAAAGATGGGCCGGCGCGCCAAGCCGTGGCCTCATCACAGCACCGCGGACAGCTTCGAAACCGAAGCCCGGCACGACGAGTGCTTCTCCGGGCGGAATACTGTGGGAGCCCTGCACACCGCACGCACGTGCTCACCAGATTTAGAGTCCACTCCATCAATAACCACTCGCCCCTCACACTCCTCCCCGTGATGTGCGCTGTGAGCAGAACCAGCCCCGGACACGAGGAGGTCTGACAACTGCCGCAAAGGCAGAATTCCTCCCACGGCCTGCGGGTCTGATGGAGCAAGTCATGTCAGGCGACATCCGACTGACCCGGCCCCGGGCCCACCTGCTAACTTCCTGGCCAGCTTTAGACCGCTGCCCCTCTGATCCGACCACAGGAGGTTCCAGTGCTTACCTTGTTTTATTAATCTTGGCAGGTCAAGGAAGTGACCACCACCAACAATAATAATGCAAATAATAAATAGTCATGTAATGCCATCTCCCTACTGCTAAACCATTAAAAAAAAAAATAACTCTACCTTAGCAATAAACCTAGGATGAAAATAACTCGATGATAAATCTCCCTGCTCCAGTTCAAACTACTGAAACAGTTGTAGCTCAGAAGTCCAACAACACGCGCACACACACTTAGGGCACCTTAATCGCTAACAAATTAGGCGAGGGTCAGAGCAGCCATCAGTATGAAGACAGTGAGGATGCGGGCTAATTTGAACTATTTTTCTAAAGTGAAAGCTTGTGCATAACAGAAGTCCCACTAATTACCACACGAAGCATGGCTGAACAGAAGTTAGAGTAAACCGTGCTTTTCAGAAAGAAGAGTTAAAAGTAATGACTCCCTTGCAGAAAGCAGCCCTCACACTTCTGCTGATCCAAAACACTCCCCCAGGGACTGAATCCCCCCTGTAGGTCCACAAAGCCAAGTGCATGACACATGATCAGGAAACGGAGGATCAGACAAGTCAACAGGAAGAAAGAGAGAGGACCACTGGAGGAAGAGAGAAGCCACTGAGACTCACCCAAGGGAATACTAAGAAGTGGTAAAAGGACGACTAGGCACAGAAGCCCACTAGAATGCTGGGCCAGGGTCCGACTGGCCTATAGGGCAATCAGGAAATGCATGGTGGGCTGGTCTGACAGATCAGTGTGTGGACCGATTTTTAGCAGTTTGTAGGGCTCTTTTATGGCCACTTGGGTCGGCTTTCACTGTTGATTTCCTTGATATCACCACACATATTGCCTCAGGTAAACACTCATAGATGCAGACTCCCATACCATGCAAAATACCCATACAGTGTGTCTTAATTAAAACATTTTAAACTGGTCTGATTTGTAAATGTGGGCCACTTTTATAGTTGTCTGGTATGCTAATGGAGGCCACTTTTATTTGAGTGCCCGAAAGATTTTTTGTACCAGTCCGACCTTGTGCTGGGCTAACAGGTGAACGTAGGGTGACAATGACAATTAATTACGTGAAAGGAGATAAAATGTAAGCAAAGCAACGTCAAATAAAAAGTAATGGAACAGAAACAGTTATGCTAAATGCCTAGGATGACTCCCAACTCCCACTGGAAGATAGCGTCACCAGCTTGCTCCTTGTAAACATTGCCTGAGGGATTTAAAATGATGATTGATCAGATCCCCTAATGCCAATAACGTCTTAAGTTATTTTGGCGAAACTACCAAGACAGTCAAAATGTGAAATTTGAGATCTGTTCTAAAACCATCCAATTATACAGTCTCCAGAAGTTCTGCTCTCTCATTCATACATTTTAACATAAACATTGCAATGAAATGGAACAAAGGAATGGAATACTCCTTCACTCATATGCAAATTTTAACTAACCATGTACCAAGGTCAGAAAATAATTCCACAGCTTCGAAGAATGTCCCAAAGAATGTGGATGGGAGAACATTACACAAAATTGTGTCTCAAAACAGGCTACTGGGACTTCTACAGCATTTCCCACTCCTATTAAGGACTAGCATCCTCCATAGCAAATCTGCTGACCAAAGGTTAACTGATGAAAATATATCTAGAAAAAGCTAATGGGCAGTGTGGTCAAGACATACAACTCACAGCTATTGACTCAGAGTGAAGACATGGTCTTATCTGCAATAGTTATAGACAATTCATAGAAAACCTGCTAATAAATAGTCACTATACCTAATAGCTCCAATCCAAACCTAAGAAAACATCGCAAACTATTGCAAACCTCTACCATTTAAACAGTAGAGAAATCTACACCCAGGGCAAAAATCCACAAGTCACAATCTTACGAACATACTTGGGGGTGAATTATTTGTCATTCCTTTTCCTCCAGGTCAAGTGGAAACGATGCCCTTTGAAGGCTGCTGTGAACGGTCTGCTGTTAGGAGTCTTGTATACAGCTGGTGGTTTACGTTATCTGAAGCACTGACTGAATACTAACAGAGCTGGGAAAAAGGTATCCTAATGGATCTGATGTTTGATTGGCAGTCTGTTTGTGTGCTGACCTACCAGAGGTTCTTCGATGGTTCATAGGGGATGGCAAGTGTCACAGATTACATGGATCCTATCTCCAGAAAGACTTGTGCAAGGCACAGAGGACTTATCATGTAAGTCTAGACTCTAGAACAGTCAAAGGAGGGCTGAGTGCTTTTAAGGGGTGTTTCGTATTGCTGTCCTTTCATGCTACACAATATCGCTAGTCAATAAGCTTTTGGGGAGGCTGCCAAAAATACTACAAAGAAAAAAGGGGGAGGGGAAATATTAACACAATTAAAATGAAAAGGCTTATTCTGAAGGGTTCAACAAATTACTTGTACATAAAATGGGTGACCGCATTTGTAACAGAAGGGTGGCAAGTGGGGCTCCTGCTCATGTACAGAACAGGTATGTTCACTGCTGATGGGTCTTTTGGCACTATTGACAAATGTTTACTACTACTCAACCCGGCTTCCCATGGGGACCAGCACTGATGGTGGTCCTCCTAATAACAGGACATGGAAACCTGATAAGGAGGGGTCAGGCCTCTGTTGTGCCAGACCAAAGATGGGGGCCTTTCCCAATAATTTACCAAGAGCCATGTCCTTCTTTGTCTTAACAAAATTGTGCCCTTTGCTTTGTAGCAACCAATTGAGTAGATTACGATGTTAAAAATCCTAGCCTCTTTCCTGCCCAAGAAGGAATTGTGCAAATCATTGCTCAGTAGCTTCCTTATTAAGGTTTCTCTATTACGGTAACCAAAAAACAGATACATTGGCAATTTTTTGGTCAGTGTTGAACAAGTACCGACTCATTTCGAGAAAAGAAATTTGAGAAAAATCCCCTTTGCTATTTACATTGGAGCCTTAGCATCTTTCTCACCAGCACGCCTTAGCAGACACATTTCCCAAGAGGAGGGAATAAATGTGTCTATTAAAGGATGAGATCTCCTTCCAGAACATCTGAGCGTTCGATGCATCTTCTCTTCGATTTTACATAGTCCATCTGCCATTTATGGCTCAGCAACCACTCAACATAGGGGCAGAAGAAAATGTAATAAGAAATATTGGCCTTTTTTAATATGAGAATGTTCAGGGTTGCTCAGTCACTCGCAAGTGCATGCAATAACTATATGTGATCCTATTCTGCAGTCAGCAAAAGTGAGAATTAGAGGTAAGAAGCACACGGATACAAAGTGTGTTCCATGGGTGCTCCTGTCTGATTTTCACCTCATTAGGCCTGGTGGGCAATTAACAGCTGTTACTTCTCTGAGCAAAGGACATTAATACTGGATTATTATATTTTCTATCAACTGATCACAAACACCACTAACTAAATTATTGACTGGCACTTGAAAATAGGTGTAAGAACTCAGCTAGCTAGTACTCATTTCTCGAACCGCAATAATTACATGCTGATTTGGTCTGCTGGTATTAAAATCTGCAGGTTAAACACACAGCTCTTTGCAATATATATTCACTCAGCTGAGCTATCTTACAGTTATGACAATTGGGTTTAGTTTATTGTATAAAAACAATTGTTGTGCGGCACCTACATTAAACACTGCCAGACACACTAAAAAGGAAACACAGAAAAACATAAAAAATAAATGAAAAGTTAAAACCACAGAGACCATTAGTGCTGTAGCATCTTTCTACCTGGGGGAAGGTAGTGGTGCACTGTCAAACCTGGACCCATCTTACAGAGGGAGGAGGGTTTAATAAGCAATGTCTCCCACACTATGGAGGAGGAGCGTCACCTCCCCCCTTCCACCAGCGTAAAAAGAGAAAGAAAAGAAAACAATAATAAACCAGGTTTATCATCATTTTGTTGTGTTTCCCGGCCGAGTCTTGGGTACGGGGCGAGGGAGATGAGAGGCACCGATGGGGAGTGGTATGCACTGTTATCAGTGCGCATGTCGGTTTGGCTGGCCGTATCAGGCAGGCCAAATCGACATGTGCACTGAAGCTGTCTCCAACCCGAGCTGTGTTGCTTTGTTGGAGACAGCAAGCACAGGCTCCCAGTCTTCCTGAGAGTGCAAATTGAGGGCGCTCAGGCCAATACAGAAGATGCTCTCATGCATGAGAACAGCTTCAAGATTGGCTGCAGTGGTGTCTTGGGCACTGTGCCAGCAGTGGAGCCATGACAGGAGCAGACAACCAGCGATGCGCCAAGCTTTAGACGGTACGGTGTACAGAAGTTCCTTTGCTTCTTTTTTTTTCGTTGTCACCGTCATCTACCCCACAACTCTCCTCTGACACCAGCTACTACTGGGTTTAATCAGGCATTCTGGAGTGAAGTACTGTCTTTTCCTGTGAGTGGAATCCCCCTTGTTGCTCCCAGGTGAGATTGGCTAAACCTTGGAGCAGCCAGTGGAGTTAAGAGCCTACTTCCAATGGTCCTTAGGAATTTTTTTAAAACACTGTCCAAACAGCTTGCTTGCTGCAGTGCTTAATTTGTAAAAGAATATGTGTTGATGCCCTATGTTTTGGTTAGAAGGCCGCGATTAGTGCTTCAGAATGCTGGTGTGCTGAATATCAATGTTGTGTAATTTTGACTTCAACTCAGGCTTCCTTTCTCCATCAGCAGACACTCGCTGACCCTTTATCTCACCCTTGCAGGTTCCTGCTACCTCAGATTCCACGATTCAAAAAGGGGGTGGTGATGGACAGAGTATCTGAATTAAGCAGAACACTCCTACCCAGTCAAAAGATCAGGGCTTGATCCATCACCGTTTTTTTAGCTCACTGCACCATCCCAGTTCAGAACCTGGCTACATGCAAATTAGTCTGACCCTGGCCCAGTGCATCATGGGAACAGGGCAGACCAAACTACCAAGCCAATTCTTTACTGGAAAGGAAACAAGCTTCCGGGGACCGGTTTCTGGCATTACAGCCGTCTTCGGCCCGGCTTGCTTGAATCCTGATGGTGCAGTGAGCAAGGGACTCACATTTGAGCATACCCTTCCACACTTGTGGTGGCCAAAACGATTCAAAAAGGGGGTGGTGATGGACAGAGTATCTGAATTAAGCAGAACACTCCAACCCAGTCAAAAGATCAGGGCTTGATCCATCACCGTTTTTTAGCTCACTGCACCATCCCAGTTCAGAACCTGGCTACATGCAAATTAGTCTGACCCTGGCCCAGTGCATCATGGGAACAGGGCAGACCAAACTACCAAGCCAATTCTTTACTGGAAAGGAAACAAGCTTCCGGGGGCCGGTTTCTGGCATTACAGCCGTCTTCGGCCCGGCTTGCTTGAATCCTGATGGTGCAGTGAGCAAGGGACTCACATCTGAGCATACCCTTCCACACTTGTGGTGGCCAAAACGATTCAAAAAGGGGGTGGTGATGGACAGAGTATCTGAATTAAGCAGAACACTCCTACCCAGACAAAAGATCAGGGCTTGATCCATCATGTCCATTGCACGTCATTCTCTTCCTCCTGTTTCCCTTGTGTGTTTTTTCTCTCTCTCTTGCTTTGGGCCAAAGTCTGATGAGGAAAAATAAGTGAGTGTTGATGGGCCTGACCTGCAACAACTCGCTCAAATTAAGCACTGCTGCTACATCTTTGCACCAGATCAATGTCTTCTTTTCAGAGCAAGGTGGCAAGACAATGCAGCGAAGATTTCTCTGGTTTTCCGGCTTGTGCCCAGATACGCAACAAAACAAGGCAAACACTGCAAATAAATTTGAGATGAAAACCTCTGCAGCCAATCCTCCTTTGCAGATGGCACGGGCCACTGCCAATACCAGGTCCACCTCTTCCACACCGATGTGAGAGCTGGGGTTTAGGTGGGTGCTTCAAATAGTGACCCACATTGTGACTGCCTGATATGTTGGTGTGAGCTCCATGGCATGTTAGTCTCTCCTTACCGCATTCTTGGCCTCAGTGGCACACACACAAAACTCAAAGTATGGCCTCCCAAGGCTTCAGAGACAAGCTTTTACGAGTTTGTTTTTCTGAACAACCTAAGACACTTAGGGGCCAGCTGGAATCCGGAGCATGTCTACAGCGTGATGTTGTCTTAAAACCTAATTGCTGTATCAACCCAAATTGTTAATGTGCCATCCGGAACACTAATCAACAAAGGCACTTCTGGACCAGATCACATAATTTATTTCTCAAACCCAGACATTTTACTCTGACTAACGTTTTCGTGTTTTTGCTAAATTATTTTTTCTGTCATTTAATTGTAATGTGTTATTATTTATCAGATCAAACACAACTTTGCTGAATTCTAATTATATTTCTAACAAAGTAGACCTATAAAAAAAGGAGTATAATTTACACAACTAAAATATTTAATGCAAATTTAGTTGCTATGAACAAAGAGCGCTTTGGTAGTTCTAATTTTCAGAATATCAATAGGGATGAGTTAAACTAACATAGTGAACGTCATATTTTAGTTGTGCTTTTTTGATGTAAAGACAAAGAACTGTTTAATTTTGATAGACACCATTTCCAAAATCATTCTCCTTCCTGCCTCGTCCTTGTTTCTAGACATCCAGTTAATGCACAGATTTCAGTCTGCACAGCCACTAAATAAGAAATTATGGGTGTGGTTCAGCAAAATGAATAATTAAAAAGAACGCTGCCAGGAAATTAGCTGAATTGATCAGTAGCACACAAGCGGTTCTCACATGTTCACCTGTCTCATAACTGCTTACAATTGTTTAAAAAAATAGTATTTTGATAATATAAATGCAAACATAAATGTAGAGTTCATGCAATGTTCAATACTACCTTTTAGCCTATTGTCAAGTGATCATAACAGTGAATTAAATAACAGGGTAAGAAAGTGATTTGTCTTCTAACATAACACAAAATGCTCAATTGATGGCACCAAGATTGCAAACATGTATTATAATTCAACAGTTGAGGACTTGAACATTAGACTCCATTCTATACTGCACTTCTCAGGGTATTCCACGACATCGGTTTCTATGTGCAGACTATGGGCCTGATTAGGAGTTTGGCGGTGCAGGAGCGGGATGGCCACGCCGTGACCCCGCTCCTGCACCGACAAACCTGTGTGCACACCGCCCTCCAGATTATGCCTTTTTTTTAGTCACTGGCGGGCAGTTCTTTGGAGTTCCCGTGGCGGTGCCTATGAAATGGGCCCTGCAATGGGAACGTCAAAGGCAGTACCTGAACGGCATGGACTGGTGCAGTCCATGACATGCAGTTACTGGGGTGCATGCACACAGGGGCGGCACAAAATATGCCCCCCTCCAGGCACCCATGGCCTAGAGGCAACAGGGGGCCCTGCAGGGCCACCTTTGTTTCCTCTCCTTCAAGATTTTCATGGTGGTGGAACTGCCATGAAAACCGTGGCAAAGAAGAAACTTACAATATGCTTGGCGGGACCACGGCAGTTCCGCCAAGCATTTTGGGCCTTAAGACCAACGCTGCACCGCCAGGGGTCTATAATCCCTAGCGGTTGCGGCAGAGCAAAGGCGGTCCGACCGCCCTAGTTGTAATAAGGCACTCGGAAGCACGTCACCGTCGCACCACTGTGAGTCTGGCGGTCGTTGGACCGCCAGACTCATAACCAGGCCCTTTATCTGTGGTGGCAACCCACAAAGTGTAGATCACTGTCGTGAAAGCAACAAAGGTTGTGATTCACATGCTTACATTTTATAAAACAAGTCTGCGTCAATACAGTAATGACTTATCAATACTGCCAGAAAATGTGAGACTTAAGGGCAATCAGACTATCTTTGTGACAGTATTGCCACTGTTCTTGGAACCACAGGAGCCTGGACCAACTGCAATCTCACTCCATTGCTAAGTACATATCCCTTCGACTTTAGAGTGGGTTGCAAATTTGAACAGTTAAGGTACACTCCCAGCGGGAGGTGTGACATAAAATGCTTAGTTCAGTTTGCCCATGCACTGCTCACACGTAATATAATGTCCAAGTTACTCTTTTTGTAAAAGGGCTTGACTTCATTTACAAGTATTACACGTAAGACCATACGCAGAGAAACATCAGAAAATGGTATGGCGTAATCACTGTTAATCTTTAACCAATTCTGTGTTTTCTAGGCCCTCTTCGCAATTCAAAAGATAAGGTACATAAGCGGGAGAGGCATGCAATGCTACAGCCAGATTCAATGCGGCATTGGTCTCAGTCAGAACTCAATCCGGCAGGTCAGTTATTTAGGTTCGGTCGCACTTCACATAGTTGTTGGTAGAAGCCTCTCACTACTCTTCCTACACACTTCACAGATATGCAGTGATTGCAGACTCCAGGAACCTTGCCGATGGCAAGCAGGAGGCTGTGTCAGTAGCTTGGCAACTGAACGCTCAGGCCAACGGGGGGTCAATGCCACTGGCAGAAGTATCAAGGAGCAACATGAAGGGGGAGGCACACGGCTCCTGACTCGGGTTTGCAGTCACACGGTGGCACATGAGCCCTTGTCACATGCCAAGGCCCTCAGAGCAAAATGGATCCGGGTCATGGCCAGGGTCATTGGAATTATGCAATTCTGCTGCCGCGGCATTTTCCACAGTTACAAATGTACTGCTCTTGCCACGTGTTATCATCTCCTCTATAATTTGCAGATTTTAACAAAAACTTTTTCTAACTTAAACAGATCAGAAGTTATTTAAAAAAGTTGGCAAATGTGTTGCAGTGACGTAGCAGGCCCCCTTTCATTTTCTCATTGCTGCATTTAGGTGTTAAATGGATATTAATGTGGTGCAACGCCTCCCCAAACAGTGTTAACCCTGTAAAAATAACAAAATAGTGAAGTAATACTGCCACAAACGTTACCTTTTCTAATTTATTCCTCCCCTTCTCCATAATTCCAGTGGTGCTGGGATAGGCCTTCAGGTCTTGGCAGGCTCCAATTCTAAGCGGCAATATGGGGAACACTGGTCCTAGGCTCTGGTGCACACGGAAAGCAGATTCTCTAGGTGCCGGGCAGGCTAGCTCCTTCTCTTCCTTGGGAAGTAGCAACAGCAGTCTTCTTTCTCAGTCCTGCGATACATTCCCAACCCCTCCAGGACTGGCTGCTGAGTCAGATCTCAGCCTTCCTCTACAGCAGTGTACAGAGCTTCTTCCAATCACAAGGTGAGCAATGGATAAGCCAAAGAACTCACTTTATACCCAGTACAAAGCACTTGGTCGAACAGATTTAAAACAGGCTATACATCTTCAGAATGAGCCAATTATAATAAAGTGCATTTACCTCAGGTGTGCCACAGCTCACAGATTCACACAGTGAAGTAGGTGGTACTCGCTCTACTGGGGTGCAAGTAAAAAGGCCTGTGACTCTGCTACTATTTACCAGCATCCACCAAGCATGAGCCATGTCATGGCCTGGCCATGACAGTAGTAGTCATCCATTTTAAAAGGAGCGGCAAAACAGCCTGGCACTCCATTGGTGAGCAACATACTGAATCATGTAAAGCATCTGTGAGGGAACATGCCTGCTTTACAAGGAATCATACCAGTTGGGTAAGAATGATAAACCTAGGAGCAGGATGGCACATGGCCTGCGCCAGGGGTTTCAACAATCATCGCAATACAAGCTCATGTGCCTTGTGTTTCCAGACTCTCAGGACCCCTTGTTTCTTCTGCTTCCCTCCGTGCTCACAGCAGCACCTCAGGGGCATCACATCCGGGTCCCTCTCTGAACTCTCGTAAACTTTCTTCTCCTCTGTAGCGCTTCTTAGTGGCCATTGGTTGGCACAAGCGCTATTCAAGCAAACATGGCAAGGCCCAATAAAGGCACAACAATGAGGCAAAGCAGTACTCTCAGTCCATAGAGGCACACTGCTTCTTTTCTACTGCTTTGTGCTTGCCTCTGTTTTTAAATTGTATTTGCCTAATAACGTGGGTTATCCCTACCGAGAGACAATTTGTATTTATGATGTCCTAAAAATGTACTTGCTGCTAATAATATTGTTTATAATAATAAAAATAATGATTAAATGTTAATAAGAGTGTGAAAAAGAATTCTCATTTTAAGTAGTAACAGTGTGTTTCTTTGTTCTATTAACTTGACAACTTGAATTGTTATTTATTTTCCTTCAAAATGGAATACATAGTGATAACCATGTCTACATGCTATATTAAGGGTCCTGGCCGGCCTTGAAAAGGACGCATTTGTAACACTTGCCCGGGTCGTATGTCAGCGCTCCATGCTGTGATTGGCCTGTCGGCCTGCTGTTCGCATTTGTCCAATTAGCTATGGCCCACGGTGAGGAATTTAGCGTGTAATGTGCCCAGCGCTGCCTAAAGGGGATGAACTGACAGAGACGTGCAGCTTCCAGCCCACCAAGGAACGAGAGAGGCACTCAACCCTCCGCCTCGGGCTCATGTTAAGGGAGACGCTCTGTACAACCCCATATGAAGTCTCAGGCCCACAGAGAGACCAGCGAGGTCACTCGACCGTCTGCCTTGGGTCTCTGCAGTAGACTGTAAGACTCCAGCTCAGATGATGCATTACGAGGTCTGAGGCCCACCAAGACACCAGTGACACGCCGCTTGCCCATCAGCCTTGGGTGTATACAGGAGACGGTAAGACTCCGGCTCATACGGTGGATTACAAGATCTCAGGTCCACCAAGACACCAGCGAGGCCACTCGACCGTCTGCCTTGGGTGTATGCAACAGACTGTATGACTCTGGCTCATACGATGGATTACAATATCTCAGGCCCACCAAGAGAACAGCGAGGCCACTCGACCATCTGCCTTGGGTGTATGCAACGGACTGTATGACTCCGGCTCAGATGATGCATTACAAGATCTCAGGCCCACCAAGACACCAGTGAGGCCACTCGACTGTCTGCCTTGGGTGTATGCAACAGACTGTATGACTCCGGCTCAGATGATGCATTACGAGGTCTCAGGCCCACCAAGACACCAGCGAGGCCACTCGACCGTCTGCCTTGGGTGTATGCAACAGACTGTATGACTTCGGCTCAGATGATGCATTACAAGATCTCAGGTCCACCAAGACACCAGCGAGACCACTCGACCATCTGCCTTGGGTGTATGCAACGGACTGTATGACTCCGGCTCAGATGATGCATTACAAGATCTCAGGCCCACCAAGACACCAGTGAGGCCACTCGACTGTCTGCCTTGGGTGTATTCAGGAGACGGTAAGACTCCGGCTCATACGATGGATTACAAGATCTCAGGCCCACCAAGACACCAGCGAGGCCACTCAACTCTCTACCTACCATGTATAAAGGAGACTGTAAAACTCCAGACCAGAACGCTGTATTAAGAAATCTTAGGCCCACCAAATTAAAACGTGGTCCAATGGGGCATATGTCCTTGATTGCATGCATAAGGTCACTATAACTCCATGATCAGAATAATGTATAAGAGATCTGAGGCCCAATAAAAGACAAGTGAGTCCACAAAGCCACTGCATTTTCATCTTTGGACCCATGCATAAGTGCACTATAAAACCCCCGATTAATAAAGTGTACAGGAGCTACGAGGCCCAAAGATGAGCAAGGTCACTGGACCCTCCACTGTTTGCCACAGACATAAGGAGTCCTTGTAAAACCTGCCACAAGAATAGCGCATAAGCGGTTAGTGGATCAATAAAAGAGGAGGGAGGCCATTGGACCCTTTGTCTCATGTATAATAAGACTCTGTAAAACATGAGCTCAGTATAATAAAAGATTACAGACCCACACCTAGGAGGAAGAAGGCAGGATACTCTCTGTAGAACGTGGCATCAGTGTTCTGCATTAAGAGATCTCAGGCTCACCAAAAGACAAGCAATGCTATGCTTGGGCGCATGTAAAGGAAGCCAGATCAGTATATTAAGAGCTCCCAGGTCCAACACAGGACAAGAAAGGTCACTAGAGTCTCGGTCCCACCTTTCTTGGGGACTTGTGGGCGATAACCCATAAAGACCCCGGATCAGCACGCTCAGAGTCCACAAGAGCCAAGAAAGGCTGCTCTTGCCTTATCCTTGACACATGTGGGATGAGGACCTGCTCTTAAAAGCCCGGATCAGCACATTAAGAGATTGCCAGCTGTCTCTAGGTACCACGTGTCAGCCTCTGCTGGACTTCGCACCTCAGGCTGCACTGTCTCACACCAGTGACCCACCAACGGCGACATAATTCTCAGGACGAAGGCCGGATTATCTATCTAAGAGCCTTACACGTGTCCTGTAAGGTCGACGCCAAGTACCATGTAAAGAAGTGGGTAAGATTCTTTGTAATGGACAGATGTTGCGCGTCTCAATTAGTCGAGAAATGAGGTCGGATTATAAGTAATTAACAAACGCACACAAAAAGTCCTTGGATTGCTTTGCGGATAAATACCTAAAGTGCCTTTCAAGTGGTGTTTTTAGACCTTGGCTTTTCACAGGATTTCAGAGGCTGAGACTGCGAGATCCTGAGAGGCAAAGTGCCTTTGTGATGGACAGCAGAGCCACATCCAATTGCAGCTCACCAGCCTTCTACCTGCTGCTTCTATAGGGCATGAAGCCAATGTTTTCACCATCTCTAGGGATCGGGCGGGATTCCGTGCAATGCACAGCACCAGCACAAGGCTTTAATGCATTTTTACTGATTTCTGCCCCTTGCTACCTACAATCCAACGTGGAGTATTCCACAGTAGCCAGTACTGCAGAAAACTGTGGAACTGAGCAGAATTTTTGGCATGATATATTTTGCCTGCTACGATCAACCCTACAGATATACCTTCATTTCCTATCCAAAAGCTGACACCAACCACTGCCTGTATACGTCTGGTGTCTCCTCCTTTTCATGTGCGTCTAACCCAAATTTTAGTACTTAGTAATATTTCTAGTGATACCAAAGTGGGTATGGGATTTTACTATACAGGAAATGTACTTTCAACAGGGCATGTGAATGCCTCGTGTTATTATACAGGAAATATACTTTTAACTGGACTTGCGACTGCCTCATTGTAGCAGCACTAAAGTTACCATGTGCACTATGATAGTAAAAATAGCAATAATGACCAATCACATATTTCAAGCACTCTAAAACAGAGGATTGATTATTACCTGATTTAATCTGAACACTGAGGGGACCCTAAAAGAATGCAGTCCTGCCAAGATTCACACTTCTAACTTTCAGCTACGTAGATGTGCGCAGTGGAACCTAAATGACTGAACCATTGCCCTGGTGTTATGCACTATTAGCAAGACAATGGATACACTCAGGGACACAAAAACATTCCGAAATGACAGGCAGGATTGACTCGATGATGCAAAAAGAAAGAATACATTAAGAAGCAAGGTGTGGCAAATTATGCAATGAAATGCAACTAATGTGGCTAAAATCTGTGGCATTATTATGCAGATATGTTGACATTTTAACAAACATTGATACAAAACGGACCGATGTTATGTCAAATATTCTTCTTAAGATGGAACACTCTACTTATTCAGCATGTCTGGTTCAAAGAGTTCCTTAGTAAGATGAAGGGTTCAGACATGCATGGAAGCACAGGAAGACTCCTCTTCATTGCTCTCAGGAAAAACATACGTAATCTTGTATCCAATGTACCTGCTGTGTCAAGAACTAACATTCCCCTACTACATCATGCTCTTCTGCATCAGTGTCGTGCCTACACGTGGTACCAAAACCACGGCAACATGACTGGAGCATCCCTGTCCCCTTTTTGCGTAACATCCAACACTTCCCGCCTAGGTTACTCCGCAAACTTACCTCTCACCCATGTATACTAGGACGGATTGTCACAAACGCAACGTTTCGGACCACACAGGTGGTCAGACGGTGCTATAGAAATGGCGCAATACAATAAAATACAGCACATAAAACATCACCCCTGACACTGAGGAAGAGTTGCATGTCCCTGCTAGTCACTCAATACAAGCATTTGACCTCTCTGCCAATTTGTGCATTCTGCTTGTGTGTGAAGCAATATGAACTCATTTTGTAAAACCTAATAACCTCATAGGAAATATCTTATGCTTGGCAGAACAAAACCTCAGGATATTAACGAAGAATAGGAAAGTAGAAGGCCTCCAGGTTGATCAGACTTGAATGGCAAGAGGAGGAAACCACTCACGTTCCATGGAAGAGCGGGGGAAGGGGAGAGGACTTTTAGGTATTTCCATGATCCGTGAGCAGGGAGGGTCGACGACGGAAGGGCAGCAATCCAAGGTTTGAAGGGTGAATTCAGGGAAGCAGAGATACACAAAGATTTGCGGTTTTGCAGGAACTCTGCTTGAGGGAAGAGTGCCTGAACAGAAGCAAACTCGTAGTGGTGTACAGCGGGCGAGATGATTTACAGCGCGGCCAGGGCAGTGATTGTAGCCCCGTCTAAATAATGTTCTTGTGTGTGGTTTTTAAGTGGCATGAACTTCCTTACAATTCCCACAAACGATGTGTCATTCCAGGTGAAGCGATAACAACCTGACACGCTTTTGTGCTGCCCTATTATTAATTTCCACTAAAAGTTATGGTGTAAGCCAAAAGGCATGATTAATTGTCATGAAACTTGAGGGGTCTAGTAACTAGCTCCATTGTCAAGAGGCAGGAATTCCTGTACACTTAAAAATAAAGAGAGGCTCTTTATTTAAAGACCAACAGGAATTCCTATAGAGTTGAACTTCCGCATCTGGCACAAACAGCTCAACTCAACAAGCTGTCCTGCAGTTAATGGTGCTATCACTAACGCAAATCGACATGATGGAGGGGGATATATGGATGTTCTCCTGACTTCCAGAAAAAAAGCAAGTTCTTTCTGAGGCCGAACCCCAGACAGTACAAATTACATCTTTACTCTTAGCCTTTACGCTACTGTGAAATAATAATTTCTGTAGTGTGCTATGGCTGCTATCAAACTACCTAAAAGCCTGAACGCTAATTTCTGCTTGTGCATATACTACATAAAACTGGGATTTTCCATAACGTAGTGAAATTAGAATTTACATAGAGCCTTCTTCCACTAGTATACAGTGGTGGCCCCTCCACTATGGCGAGGTAAGTCACCCCACTGCTTTTAGGCAGTGCAAGGTAGAAACATAAAATGATAACAACTTTGAGTTATAATCATATTATGCTCTTACTGCTTTACGGACAGGCGGGCTGCTAGGCTCTCGTAGCAGGGGAGGAGTTGTTTTCCCACTACTAAGTGGCCGCCCAAAACGATCATGCACACTTTCCCTGTTCTCCATGCAGGCTGCACTACAGCCTGCTTGGAGAACATACCCAGGCCCCCATTCCTCCATTCCCTGGCTGACTGTCGAACCGGAACGCTCAGACCAATCACAACACTGCATTGCAGCATTGTCATTGGTCAGTGGGGCCTGGCTGTGCTTCCTCGAGTTCGACGAAGAGAGCAGGAGTAGAGATGAGGAATCCAACCTCAAGGTAACTTTATTTCTTTTATATTATGCACCCCCCGCGCGGCCTCCTCGCCTGCCCTGCGAGCCATGCTGGCCGCCATTGCCAGTATAGCTCCTAAACACTTTCTTAATCTTTTTATGTTCTGGGATTTACACTGATCAGCTGTGTATGGTGGTTTGGAGTGGGTGATTTGTACAGATTTAGAAAACGTCTCGTTTGGTAATGGTTTGCCTTGGTTTATGTAAAAGTAAAATGAGTTTGTACTTGCTGATAAATTCTGTAATGCGTTACGCATATAGACGGATGTTCGTTATTCTGTGAGGTAGGTGGTAAGATTCCTATAGGCCAGCCACTGCAGATTGTTTTCAGCTATGATGTCATGTTATGTGCATGAGCCTCACAGGATAAATCATCTAAGCTCCTTGGACCCTGACTCAATTATCTCTTCAAAAGATGGGGGCGCTTTTAAACTGTTCAACTTCAGTATGATGCACTAAATAAAAAGTAGATTCTTGCATTTTCCAAAATTGGGATATTCACACACCTCCAGCTTTTTAACAAATGTTTTATTTAAAAGATTTCTTAAGCTGAATCACTATCCCTGTTGCAAATATACGCATTTATGAAAGTTCTGACTTCTATTTACAGATGGGTAAGTTAAAAACATTATGACTTACAAAAGATGTTTTAAAGTAACAGTTGTAAAAGTTGATGTGCAGTGAAGATGGAAATCACATGATGGCATGGTACGGCAAATGATGCTGGCAAGTATGGAGTATGTTTCTCTAGTGTGAGTTACAGCATAAAGTAGAACCCATGAATTTGTGTTATGACCAACCTGCTCTGCCTACACATTTGCATACCTTGTGGCAATAAAGGAACAGACTCTTCCCATCCGCCTCACACTCTAAGCAGTAAGAGGTCCAGATTTCAAAGCTGAGTCCCTTTAAATGAACGTCCAATTGTATTAGTATGGAATCCCACTATAAAAGTCCCTCTTTGTTTCTTATGGGTAAGAGGTCAATAACGTTATTAATATTCTATTTTTTAATACATAAGACGCTGCAGAGCAGGGGTATTGTGTCTTACACATACATTTTGTGAGAGGATTAACTGCAGAGCAAGCAACTGTGATTTCTGCCTCGTCCTCTTTATCAAATCAATATGTCTCATTCAATGACTCCCAAACGTGTGGGCTACGTTCCCACTTTGCTGATGATGCAGTTTTCATTGGTGAACAGCAACTCTTCCCACCCCACAAGTACGAATATATACTAACATCTATTAACATAAAACACTTTATAAAACACCTACTCCTCACTGGACTATCCATCCGCCGTAGAAAGAAGAGTTAATAAAAAACGGAAGTGAGGGATTCTGGAACGTTAGCTCCTATTTTGTCGCAGCAATGAAATCCAAGTAGGAAGAAAATGGAAGCCGTTGAGTTTTTTTTTGTTTGTTTCAACCAGAGGCCAGATTAGTGGAAACTAGTTTGGCAGGACTGCTGACATAACGGATGGATCTGCCAAAAACAGGGTCAGACACTGGGGAAGGGGGCCAGTTGGCAAGCCTGAGACCGGAGTAGGAGAAAGGCTGAAGGGAGAGGGAGCCATGTATCTCTCCTCTGTATCAGCAACCCTAACTGATCGCTTCCACATTTCATCTCTCTGTGGATGCCCCTCTGGGTCCAGCGAGGGATTTCTGCAACACGGAGCCAAGGGGATGACGGGGGTGCAAGCATGTGTGTTCAGGCCCAGCCAAGGACAACAACGCCTTCATCTCTCCAGCGTCTTCATCTTTTTTGGCTGGTAATGACGCTGGGACAAGCTTAGTGTACAAAAAGGAACACATGCAGGACAACAGCACCAGTACCAAGAACCACAGCAAGGAGGCACACATTCTGGGGGCTTCAGCAAGGATATGGGGGAAGGGGACAGGTTGCTTATGATCCTTCCTGTCTTGTAAAAAGGATCCAAATGCTGCCCTTCGGGGTGAGGCTGGGGAGTGCTTTCAATACACAGAAAGATTTGCTAAATAGATACAATCAAGCGGGGGGGATTGGGAATGTGTTCCATGCAGTGGTACCAGCCAGCTGTAGTCTAAGCTTGCATTGCAGAGACAAAGGCTTGTTACTTCTCATTTGCGGAGCTTCACCATCGCAGGCACCAACTGTCAACTAATGCAGAGTGCAGCCATCTTCACCAAGGCAAGCTGGAAGATTATATGTATTCACCAGAGAGAACAACTAAACACTGTGCCCTTATGCCGCCAGGTCACCATATTACCTTCTGCAAACCAATCACGAGTCAAATACGCTTTCCCTAGTCTACCCAGAAGCCCTTGGTGCTGCAGCCACTACAGTGAAAGGCTTGATATACATCCTTCAACAAGCTATAAAGCCAAACTGTCCTCCTCCCCTCCAATCAAAAACGATTACAGCGAAATCTGAAATGTGCAGTACAGGGTAACACAAGTCATAACTTGGGCACCTCTCAATCACCCAACGCGCTGTGTAAACTAGCAGGACGCGACCTATGACACTGATAAGAGGTCACTGTACCTCTAATAGACACCAATGCTGCTCTTTACAGCTAAAGAGTAGATGTATGTTAAAAACTAGTGTTGATAATCGAACCGAATGACAAAGATATTATGACAAGATGTACAATAAACTTCTCTTGGCACAAGTCCTCTGAACAAATGCAATGCTTGGCTAAAAGCAATGAGAGACTGCCATTGAGTAAAAAGCCATCAAATTCATGTATTCATAGCTCCCACATGTCACCTATTAGTCAGTCCAGGTGCCTGTGACACACAGTAAACCTAAATAACAAGTGTTTCGAATTATGAAAAAAGAGTCGCAGCAAATGAGCAAACTGTGAGTGGCAGCAGGGTCCTGATTGGAGGACACCTGGATGAATTCTACAGATCCAGGCCCACATACACATAAACATTGGCACGTTGTCATGAACAGCATATAACATGAAGCCAGTCTTCATGCTCGGTCGCTGGCGCCCCGCCTTCATCTTTAGCCATGCCTTGGGAGCTGTGGATGAGTCGAGCATGTTATCCGGTGCAGCAAATCCGCCGAGATCTGCAGATGATGTCTTAGGGGGTGAAAAAGATTAATAAGGAATCACTGGCGGTGGCTTTAGGAGAGCTAAGGATCTTAACCCATTTAACCTCCCCTAAAACACACAATCAGCTCAGGACAAGTTGTAGGAAACTCATTTCAAAGAAGCTGGGCGACACTTTTTTAGGTCAGAGCTGCAAAGCTCATTAGAATGAAGGAGTATATTACTCTACATTTTAATACTAAGACATGCAGCAGATCAGAAGAGAAACCTGCTTGTCCTCGTTTTGGCCGAGACACACTGCAAACCAGGCAAATTTAGTGAAGGAAACATAATCTTGGTGCGTTTGTTCCCGCCCGTTAAATCAGGGCAAATTTGACAAAGCTTATGTTATTATAAGAAAAGCTGATATAAACATCCAGGAAATGGACCAGCTCAAGAGCCCTGTGTATGGCCAGACACACTTGCTGGTTCGGGCTTGGTGTGCATAGCGTGATGAACACAAAGACAATATGATTCTTTTCAAAAGATAATTGATCTGGAAGAGAAGGGATCATTGAGACATAT
The DNA here is from genome assembly GCF_964261635.1 of Lissotriton helveticus. NCBI lineage: Eukaryota > Metazoa > Chordata > Amphibia > Caudata > Salamandridae > Lissotriton > Lissotriton helveticus. The sequence goes on along the minus strand of NC_136061.1, from coordinate 282,468,809 downwards.
GTGATATTGATTTGTTCAGCCCTGTCAGTTTCAGAACACTCTCAGCTGTCTTCCCTAAGGTGCAAGGGGGAGGGTGTACCAGGACAGGAAATTCGGGGTTGCCACACGGCTCCTGGTCTAAGTAACACCAAATATTGCTTTGTATCCCCTTTTCTATTTTAATTCTTCAGCAAGCACTGTCGTTGGTCCAAATGCAATCAAACAAGTTTCAATCAGTGAAATACCACTAATCAACGTACACAAATGTCATCAATATGTGGATTTACAGTATTGAGTAAAATTCGATAAAGTATCTTTTACTTATTTCGAAGCTGAGGGCAAGTAACATAAATTGTGTAAAAATATATTTTTCTTTTTATTAATCTTTTTCAAAGATGCACAGGACAGCCAACGCGTTTCGCTCCCCAGCCTTGGGAGCTTTGTCAGGGCAAGATCAAACAAATTAAAACCCTTGTAGGTCTCAAAGTCAGATAGAGGTGGCACCGTCCATAGTAGTGTGGTTTGGCAGGCGCTGTGTGCAGATATGTTGCTCAGGCGAAATCCAATTGGACAAAAACAGAATTCGGAAACAAGTAGAAATAGCTGATTGCTCCACGTTGGAGTCCAAGTCAAATAGAAGTGACACTGTCCATAATAGTGTGGCTTGACGGGCGCTGCGCGGAGGTATGTCACTCAAAGCAGAATCCAATTGGGCAAAGATTAAACTATGGATGCCGAAGTGATGGTGGGCAGTCCTTGATAAGCTGCAGAGTATAATCAATCTCACACTGGTTTGGAATCTGGACAGGCCCCCGTGGAAAACGCTAAACACGTTGTTTTCGTGTTTGGCGAACTGCCACGCGTTTCAGGCAGAAAGAATGGAACAAACTCCTAAACGTATGACCTAGAAGGTCTTGGCCAGTTGCCTCGCTAACAGTATGTCCTTGGGATGGCACCAGGTGCCATTGTGATCGCTCTGACTGTATCTGGGAGCAATGGAAAGTCATAATAGTCTAAATGTCAATGAGAGGGCCCAAGTGAAGATCATGGTCACAGGAGTGCCACTGGTAGTTATAATCATTATTTGGATGTGGGCATTGATGAATCAAGAAGTTAACTCAAAGGCCGCTTGGACATGAATAATGTCCTTGGGATGACACCAGTGGTAATAAAGAAAGACGTGAAAAACTTTGGTGCAAGCGGCCAGTAACTGTGAATTGTCAGTATGTGCACCAATGATCAAACAGCACAGTTCACACAAGTGATACAGTGCCACAGGCTGTCTGTGAAGTCCTGAATGAATATGGGAGGCCCTGGTTGTCAAGATTAATAAAACTTTGGGGCAACAGATTAGCACCATCATGCATGAACGATTACATGTCCTCATAAGAGCAAAAGTGGCAAGAAAGAATAATTTTGAATAGCCATAGAATGAAAGCAGTTATTTGCACTGAATTTCATTAGATGGCATCAATGACTATTAACAAAAACCTGAACCTATTAAAAAAAAGGCAGCAGTGGCCATTGTCAAGAAGCAAAGGGATGACAAATGCGACATTATATAATATTTCTAATGACAATGGAATGGTGCTACATTGTCACAATTGTCTAAGAGGTGGTATCAATGGCCTGAACATGCATACTTTCAGAATCTCACTATCGGGAACTAATGATTGTTTAAATGCCCTGTAGAGGTACCTCAAGGTTAGGAATCGGGATTGTTAGAATATGCAAAATGTCACAAAGGGAATGATCAACAAACAGCTTGGATCTCTATTAAAACACATCAAAGCATAGCATGACCCAAAGGAACTTTGACTAATTGAGGGAAAGATCTTTTGAATAGTTAGTAGCGTGTCAATTTTTTACATTGTGGGAGGAAGTGTTGCCAAGTGGTGAGATGGTGGAGCTGAGCGTCAAAAGATGAAGCCCAGGCTCAGCTGCTTGGCACTTCACGTCCTGACTTACCCTACTTATTGCAGCATTTAGTAAATAAGACAAATTGAAAATGTACCTCTTACTCTTTAAAATCGACCATGATTAACTTGTAAAGTTATAACAGAGCAGATGCCAGTAAGGGAGAGGTCAATGTTCTTTGAAAATATCACTTGCCAATTCTGGTAGACAGTCAAGTGGAGCCAAAGCGCGCATGCTCTGCTTCAACAGGGAGACGCCAAGGTCCACATTACCAATAGGAAAATGGCCCTTGTATTTGCATCTGTCCTTGATGTGCCCTGCTAAGCATTTTGATGTCAACAATCTGAGCTTGCCTTTAGTTCCCAAAATCACAAACCAATTGCAAGACAGCCAGCAGGTAACCAAGGCAGTCCACGGGCCCCATCACACGGTGATGTCATTTTAACTCCCAAATAGAATTTAGGTCTGAAAAGAGATGCCTATTGTGCTCAAATTAAATGAGGAGATGGCTCGCCGCGATGTCAAAATGACAAGACATCAGGAATTTGCGGTTTGCGAGAACTAAAAAAAAATCTTCACCATTGCGCTGCTTCCTGGGGTAGCATTTCGTTGCTCTGCCTCAGCGGCTGTCAAAATGACAAAAGGCTGCTCGGATCTATCAACCCAATCTATAAACACGTGATCGATACATCTGACATGTTATTTAATTATGACTCTCAGTGACAGAGACAGCATGAAAAACTAGTGTCAACATTCTGAGAGCGGAATAAATAAATAGATGTAATTATTCCTTCGACTGATCCCAGCTGGATTGTAATGTACCCAGCCAGACTGCAGGCGGGAGTTCTAAGGTTCCCTAATGTGATAGAGTTTGATGTAGAGGGTGTCATATATCCAATATGTTGCTGCTTTATTAGAATAAAAGACTCTCTCGGGGGGTCTCAAGTTCAAATGGTCAGAATACCCTCTGTCCCTCATATGTCCCCCCCCCCACACCCTCTGTTCACAGAGGCACTTAGAGCAACAACAACCATGATAAGCTGGGGCTAAAATTGACAGCCCAACAATGGCAACATTTTCTTTGTTTCATTTCGGTTTATTTGCTTTGCTTCTATATTTCTGCATTTTAACCAGTTTTTGCAACTCACCTTCTTTAAAAGGCAATTTCTCTGGTACATCAGATTTGTTAACAGTACAGTGTTGGTTTTTAGAATCACGCCAGCTCTGTTTAACCTACATAATTAAATTATCAATTTTTCGTGCCATAACGCAACTTTAGTATGCAGCTATTTATCCTTCTATAGATTGGGTTTTCACACTAAATAGAACTTGCTCGGGATAATATGCTCTAATGATTAAATTGCTGAATTGAAACTAGAGACCTAGGTTCTAGTCCTTGCCTCGGAATTTATCCAACAAACATGCGATTTAAGAAACCACTTTATCTCACTGTGCTTTAGATTATTAAGATGTATAATGCAAACTGCCCAGCATACTGTCCCTATTACATATTTCCACTGTACTGTGCCCATCACGTACTGAGTTCTGTAAACTGCGCTCTAGCTTCCAGCTCACACTATAGTACTCAACTGGTGTGCTATGTATCGCTTCGCCTTCAATACATTTTTCACTCAAAGTAGATCCAGGCTACATCAAATCACTAAAAAAAAAGATGAACGATGGTGCAGCTGTATGCAGAGAGGAGCAGAAAAGCGGTTGTGCAGGGATGGACTGAAACCCATATATTACAGTCAGGATTGAACACATTGTGTTCTTAAATGCGATAAATCACCACGCGTGTGAGTTTGCTAAAAACAGAAGCCTTCAGAGTTGCGACCGTGTGCCTTTCACCTGCTCGACGTCTTGTCCAAGACCCAATGGTCCACGTCAGAGGTGGTACTGAGAGCGGTGACAAGAACAGCCTGTTTGTGGTCCCCGGGGGGTTTCGCACAAAAGGAGCGCTTTGTTGGGGTCATGAAGTAGCAAATGGAGGCTGCAGATGGTTCTCCCAGGCTGGACAGAACACATCCTCTGTAAGGAACTTGCTTTACCTGACGCACAGATGGTGCACTGAAAAGAAGGAAAAATGCATTCTGCGTTCAGATTTCTTGCCAAGATGTGCTACTACCTTGGACTGCCACGCTGATCCGAAAATCACATTAGTCTTTTCAGAGGTTCTCACCTAAACTATCCAGTGTAGAGGAAAAGACAGATAGGGGCCCTTACTGCACCAAAGTTTTATTGCTATCTTATGTTTACAATAAATATATAGCAAATGTACATCCATAGATAAAAGAAAAAGAAGGGCATAATTTACATTTGCTCTTAATCTAACTTACACCTATAGTCACTTAACGTACATCAAAGAAAATGATATCTTGTCACCTTTACAGAATAAAATAACTTATAATTACATTTGTATCTCATACCTAAATCAAAATGTTAATAAACATTCCTGCCTATTGACCCAAAGCCCACTCCATCTGGCCGGGTACCAGAGACAGATCTCCGCCCAGTACTCTTCAGACTGCTTCAGTCACTCCTCTCGTCTGACACTCACCCCAGCCCATTTGTCAGCAAACTGTAGTAAGGGGGTGCACAGTTTTTTGGGGGGTCTTTATGGATCTTGGTCTGGTGTTTTAAGTTATAGAGCTGGAAAATTCAATTTGTTTCTGTTGAGGGAGCCCCCAACGAAGGCCTTTACTGTGAGGGCGAGTGTGTTGGTGATTACAACACGGCTTCCCAGCAGGGATGGCGTTCATGGGTTTGAAGCTACACAGCTGGTGAAAACTCTTTTCACTATGGCGGAAACCTGAGGAATCAGAGACAAAACTCCACAAAGCTTTATTCATTCAATTCCTTCGTGGTATATGGCAGGTCTGGATCAAATAGTCGCCTTAACGCTCCAGCAAAAGGTTTGAAGTGTCAGTGACGAAACGCACCTATCAGAAGCACGACCTGCTTTTGACACTGCTGCATATGAAAAGTGTCTGGTATTTCAGATGTTAATCCTTAAATAAAATAGAAATAGAAATAGGAACGGGCCTGCAGGCTGGGGCTGTGAAGATGTTTTTTGCTGCATAATAGTTAAAAATACAAAGTTGTGTGATGTTTGTGAGCTACTGGATGGTAAACTTAGAACCAGGAGTCTTTTTCCCTAAACCCTGTTTTTTGCATGAGTACACTTTTGCTAAGTGTTTTTAAAATACATTTTCTCCTGTAAACCCCACTTTTTGCAGGATTTCTCACCAACATCTTTTTTTCAAAAATCGTCGCAATCTTTGTGAAGGTTTCAAAGTCGGCGACGATCAGGGGTTTGCCTTAATTAATTCAGCCTAAAAAATGGGCCATGCATGCTAATGTAAATCTTGGTTGACACCAAATCAAGAAGTGGTACTCACAAGACATCTTCTACCGGCAGACAAATGTCAACTGCTCAGAGCAGCTAGTATGATGGAACTAGTGATAGATAACACATCTGCATATTAAAGGTATGCGCCCTGGTAGCATAAACGTGAAATACGCATACACTGAAAAATACACTTGTGGCACTCAAGCATATGCAGCAACAAAGCTCGAAGACATTGAATTTACCAAAAATGTGTCAACTACAGCGTAAAACACCTGATCAAAAAGCTGGCAGTAACCTCTCGTCATGAGGATTAGCGGCACAGCCTATTTAAGAGACAGCAGGCGAGACATGACTCTTCTGCAGGGAATAAGAGGTCTGCGCCCCAGAAGGTGCTCCTTGCTGCAATTACAGGATTTCAATGTGTTGGAGTATGAAATGTCTGGGCCCCTGGGTTCCCTCTGCACCCGCTCTCATATCAGCCTGGCCCTCTGGTCTCCAGATCAGCTCACCTAGGAGAGGCTTGCAGTGCAGAGAGCCAGCATCCTCTGGAAGTGGTGACACTATTGTGAATGTTTGAAGTGCCAATTGAACGAACCTCTTTGCGCAGAGACAGACTGTTCGACCAGACTAACCGCTGGCACCGCCGGGCCTTGAAACAACCGGGCCTGCGTGGGATCTCAGTTATTAGTGGCGCAGGATCTTAAAGATGTATTGTCTCTGCTTCTGACTCTGTGGGGCAGATTTATGAAGGCCTTGCGCCGCCAGTGCGTCATTTTTAACATGGGAAAAAGTGACGCACCGGCGGCGCAAGGCCTTCATAAATCTGCCCCTATGTATTCTCTCGCTCGGATCGTGTCTGTGGGCTGCTTCGGGACCTCGAGCTCAGGGTACCGCATGGAACCGGTGACGCCGCGCACGCGCGCTGCACCCCACAGGGAAGGGCACAGACAGCTCACATATGAAAGAATATATATCCCTGATCATAGCACACAGTACTGGAGACAGGCACAACTATGTGTGGAGAGGGTAAACGCGGCACGGAAAGGCCTGGTCGGGATCCCTTGCAGGAGGCCTTGTTAAAGTGTATAACATTACAGAGGAACCCGCATCGAATATTAAAACAACCCCTTCTCCTCCACACTGGGATCTTGGCTCAAATGTTTGGGGTACCTGGGAGGAGATGAAGGCCGCTTTGCAGAAGCCACCTCTCAGCCGCCGTCGCAGATAGTGCGATAGATGGCTGGCCCAGTTCATCACTTGCTGCTGAAAGCATAAAGTGTCATGGACAGGCTCACTACAGCCGCCATCCTTCCGAGGCCGATGTGTGATTGCTACTAAGTCTAACGTCCGCGCCATCTCTGATAGCTCATAAAATGGCGGGACTGTGCCTACTTAACATGACCTCGGGACGGGATGATAATCTTACAGCGTGTGTTTCCCGGCAATGTCCGTGGGAGAGCTTCTTATCAGGGCCTCAACACGTTGCATAACAACCATTGGCAAAAGCTGATAGGTCCGATGTATTAGCTTTGCAATTGCTTTTGGCAGTCCGATTCTGCACCAGGACGCTGTGTGGCATCAAAACACATAAATATGCAATGGCGGTCACATCGTTCCACTGACGCACATGCGTTACCGCATATGTACACGCCAGCGAATGACGTAGGCACCAAACTATTTGCTTTATTTTTTATTTACCGCTCTAAAATGGTGGATGCTACTTGGATCGGTAAATAGAAAAAAATAAGGGGCATATTACCAACAACTAGCGAAAATTATCGCTAAATAGGCTTAGCAACAATTTTTCTATTGCCAAGCATCGCCGGATTTTATCGCTGAGATAACGTGCCATTAGCAACCTTTATCTCAAAAGTGATAAAATACCTGGCGATAGCGGCAAAATCCGTGAATATCGCTGAGAATACAGTGATATTTACGCATTATCGCTAACAGGGTCTTAGCCATTATATCCACCTCCTATTGGATATAATGGCTAAGAACTGGTCTGAGCAGGTGTTAGTTTTTGGAGATATTCGTGCGAATATTTCCAACGCTACGCCGGTGTTGGTAACCTCGCTAACAGGTTGGGAGCGCCCACTTTGCATGTCATTAGCGATAAATATCGCTGACAGGCAAAGCGGGCCCCAAACCGCTCGCTATCGCCTACAAGCTGTCACTAACTGCTGTTAGCGACAGCTTGCTAATAGGGCGATAGATTTTTTGCCGCTTAGCGGCGAAAATTGCCTATCGCCCCCCTTGATAATATGCCCCTAAGTTTCTACCTCAATAGCGATATTTTTTGTTTAAAAAAAGAACAGCTGTGTATATGCCTGCACGCATATTAAATACTCCTCCGAGTACCTGTGAGGGAGAGAGTAAATACATGTTCTTTTCCCTCTGTATGGTGCATACAGCTTTGAACTTTACAAGTCGCCCGTTGTAGGAGGTAACTCCAACCAGTCAGAAAGCTGGGAGTCTCTGGGATTGGGGAAACCATGGGTGTTTCCTGGGTGCTCAAAATACAAACATGCAGGCCCGGCGGGGGCCGTGTCAGTGACGGGCCTCGTTGATGTCTCTATTGCAGGGGTCAGGCCAGCCCGTACTCCAGTGAAAATCACCCAGACTGGCGCGCTGGAAGAAACGCTCAGCACATGTCTGTGGCTTTGCTGCCAGCCTTTCACCTGTGAACATGTTTGCAAAAGGCTCAGACCAAATCATTTAGCGGACCTCTTGGAGGCTCGCTCCAGGTCACGGTCCCCAAATCTGCCAAAGCCTGCGCAAACAAAGCGAAACGTGAGGAATTTTAATCCCGCGGGGAGGTCGCCGCCCCTCCTGTCATGGCGCTGACTTCAGAACAAGTGGCATTGTTCGACAAAGCAAGCCCAGCAGACGTCTTTCAGCAGCAAAATGAAATGTTGCCTGAAGTCTCAGTCTCCTGCCACCAGCCGGGTCGCCACAAACGTGGAGACCGGAGCCAAGGAAAATGCAAAGCTGTGTCTCACTCAATGATGACGCCACATCAGTTACCAGAAACACAAGCCTTTCTCCAGAAATATATCAACAAATGCAGCTCAAAGGCGTTTTATATGCCAAACCATTTAGGCTATTTGATACTGTACATTCCTCAAGCTTCATAGCTCTTAAAGCATGTCAGCAACAAGTGAATGATAAGCCACAAAAAGGGCAAACATCACCTTTGATTGTTGAATATCTTTGAGGTTTGTCTGTCTCCTCTTAAGTGTTGCTTCTTTTGAACCATGGTATCACTCATTTATTTTGCTTGGAACCCTTGACGCTAAAACGTCTGAGGTCGACGGTGAACATCTCGTGCACACATTTTGGGCTAAGTGATTAACCCCTTGCATGCTGCCGTCGGTCGTTGACCGACGGCAGCACTACCTCGCTAGTGCTGCCGTCGGCCGACGCGGCCCCGCCCATTTTGCGGAAGTGCCGCACCGCCGCGAAATCGTGGCCGCGGCAAAGGGGTTAAAAAAATATATAAATGAGCTCTATTGATATTTCAATAAGCCAAAAATGACAACTTACAATTGATAATCGTCATTTTTTGATGTTACCAAAGTAGAAATGGTTAGCGTATGCGTTTCAGGATGAGTTATTAGTAACTTACTGCAACAAAACAAATGATTGCATGTGGATATCAGGGAAACCAGTAACCATGCTCTGATCCGTGACATTCGCTGTAAAGTCGGCTAACTGCTCGTCACGACAAACGTATTTGTAGGCTAAATGTGTCTGGCCTGCCCCTGTGTGGTTTATTAACGAAGGAGGCAGAGTTACTAACACAAGGAATGATTTGTTCAACTCAGATGCAGAAACCTAGGTTCAGTCATCTGCTAATCCACAAGGTTTTACATCGTTGCTAATTCTGTGTACCATTTCGTCCCATTTTTATGCTATAGACAGGCCACAGGAATTATGCGGCGGGGTCGAGTAAATTATGCTGTAAGAAAAGGCAAAGTATAATGCAAAGTTTAATGCAGCACGTTTTTTACAGTATTACTTCATTATTTTGTAATTTTTATACCGTCAGCGCACAAATTTTACTTCATCCTACCAGTTTGACAAAAAAATACCAAAATAAGCAACCTAAAGATGACCAGTTAACCTTTGTGAAGGGCCTTCCACAGCGCACAAACTTATGTGCCATCTTTTTATTAACTTTTTTATCCATGTGAGCTAGAATACAACATTCGATCAGACGCATCACTTCTGTCAGCTCATCAAAAACGTCTGTCCAATAATCTGTAACGGTGGGCCAATGCAACAGCATGTGTTTTAATCCCATTTAAGATGAAGGTCAGCCAGTGTATGAATAAGGGAATATTTGGTTAATTCTACCAGGTGTGAGGTAGGTTCTATGCAATATGTTAAACTGAATATATTTAAGCTTTGCATTATGTGATACTTTTTGATGATATGCTATGACCTTATCCCACTCTGTCATTTAATACTCGGTGGCGACTACAGTGGCTGTCCCAAGACAGCCGGTCAATCCGACATACGCACTGTAGACAATTGCTGCCACCTGCATTTGCAGGATTGAACCCTACCCCCACCATTAGGCTGTACACAGAGCGAGCCAGTGTGGTGGCAAATAAATAAAATGGCATTGTCATGCAATGAAGGGAGAGGTGTGTGGAGCAGCAGCCAGAGCGGATGACTTCGGAGCATAGGGCTCACGGTTTCATTGCCGGTGGCAGCTCAGCTCAGCACCATGCGACTCTGGCAAAAGCGTTAGCCCCACTCTCCATCAATGGTGCAAAGACATGGACATGGCGAAGATGGCGGAAAACTCAGTATATATCCATCGAGGGTGTCCGAAAAAATGGGTGAAGGTCTGGCGAGGCTGGAACACCTACCGGGGCAATATATGTGAACCCCCCTGCTGGAAGAATCGGAATCTGATACTAGTACATGAACAATCTATGATGAACGGTCTCTTGGTTTACGTATTTTTGGGAAGCACATGGACGGAGGGGATGGAACTGCAGGGTCTGTACTTTGAGAAATACAATAATGAGTATATGTATACCAAAGGATTTGTGTCCACATATCATGCAAAATACACTGTCATTGAAATGCTATGTAAAATGTTCAATAAAAATTATTTAAAAAAAAAAGAATGCACCTATTAAAGGCAGCATGCCAGAGGCCCAACTGTTCTCCTCAGAGCTGACACTAGCATTGGTTAGGTCACATGAAAATTGAAAGCCTCGTCTATCAAACAACATAGTTTACTTCACCCACAGGGATTCAACAATGCAACTATATAGAGTGGACAACTGTCTCTTGATTTTCGGTCTCATGCAGAAGTCCTTTTAATTGCTCAGGTCTAATGCTGACCACATTCGTAGCGGCCATGTCCCTTCAAAGTTTAAGGAGATGTTGATTGATGGGTGTCTGTGCAGCTGGCCATCCACGGATTGCAAGTAATAGTAGCTCTGTGATGGGCAAAATATCAAGGAACACTACACTCATGAGTGATACTGGTAAAAGTGTGTTCTCCATGATTAACAAGAGACTGGCAGAGTTAGTGCTAACAAGATGTGAACATATTTATCTATTGTTTAACATCATACACAGCCTAATCATGGACAATTCTATCTTCCCTCATGAACATTTTGAAAAGGGATTTGCATGCTTGCCTATCCACTGCTTCTCTCAGCACCACCTACCTGTAAATCTAGAGTGTGTGCCAGTGCCTTCTTGTTACAATTTCCAACTCTTTGCAACTACACCCCCTAGGACATCAGATGGTACAACGCCATCTTGTAAATGTAACATACATGTGCATTTAAAAAGCGCAATAAACCAAAGGCATCAAAGCGCTGCAACCAGTGAGAGAATACAGAGGAAAACCAAGCAGCTATTATGATTGGGAAAAAACATGTTTTCACGTTCTTGTGAAATACAGCAATGCTAGCAATATGTACTGGTAGAGTATGCCATAGCCTAGCAGGTGCCACGGAGACTGCCAGCTCACCCCATCTGGCCTCTCTGATGCCGGGGATTATAACTTTCCTCTGACCAGATGATCGTAACTGTCTACTAGGATGATACCAATTAAACATGATCCTCAAATTGTCAGAGCCCTAATGATTTAAGGCCTTAAAGACCAAACATAGGGCTTTGAAGAACAGTCTTTTCCTTACTGTGAGCCAATGAAGAGCCAAAAGCCCCGCCCTCACTGATTGACGATTGAGAACTCCCAAAACCAGCCGTGCCACTACATTCTGAATTACCTGAAGTTTTTTCAAGGAATACTGGTTGGAGTTCAAAATACAGACCATTACAGTAGTCAAGGCAAGATGTTATGAGCGCAATGACCACTGATATTCTTAGCTCCTCGGGGAGGAAGGGCAAGATCTTTTTCAGGTATTTGATGATCCAGAAGTAGGAGCTCACTGTCCCTCTTGACCTTGATGTCAAATGTCAAGGTGTTGCCCAACAGCACCCCCAGGTTTGTAGCATACGTTTTAAGAGTAGTTAGTGAGCCACAGGTCTCCAGCCACCAGTGATCGCACCAGACCGAGTTCTCTGCCCCAAAAATCGAAATCTCCGTCTTATCTGCATTTAACTTGAGCCAATGTTCTTGCATCCAGGTGTTGACTCGCCCCAGGCACACCCTGAACGTATCGGCTCTGCCTTTCTAGTCACCTGATATAGAGAAATTAATCTGTGTATCATATGCGTAGGGCAGTACCTGAAAGCCAAAAGAATGGACCAATTTAGCCAGAAGGGGCCTCATAAAGGTTAAACAGTGTGGGGCTGATGGATGACCCCCTGCGGGACCCCGGAACAACAACAGAAAACCTCTCCATAACATTTAATTTAGTAATCGGATTATACCTCAAAACAACAAAAATACATTGCCCCACAATACATTAGTTAATGTTCTGTTTATTTATCAAAAATATTTTCTATATTCATTTTTCAAGTATTATAATAATCTCGATAATATTGGAGCCCAGAGGAAAATTCTAATAATAATCTCAAAACAGTGCCCTCAAACATCACCAAACACACAACTACAATCATATAGGACACTATCATACTTCAAAGCATAGCTCAACAAGTCAATACATATCATAGTACATTTCATAAATACATAAGATAAAACATAAGAAGAGAAGCGCCGACGCGTGTTTCAGAAGGGAATCCAAAACCCAAAATTCATTCGTCAGGGTGCAGCAGGTCAATTATACATTGGGTGATTAATGATTATTCATAAACACCCAATAGTTTTCTTATGCATAGTGCAATAAGGGTTCTATACAACAGTGATTTAAAATTTGTTTCAAGAAATAATGAGATGAAGCGTGGTGAGGGCTGGAGTCTCAAAAACGGGGGAAGATATGAAGCCAATGGACCGAATTGCTTCCTCCATAGGGATAAGACTGTGCATGAAATATCTATTTACAGTTCATCCGGCAGTCCTCACAAACAAGAGCAAAGATGGGGCAGAATCCGTATCGAAGCTAGGTATGGGACTGAGGCATGCAGCTTAATACCAATCTGGGTTAGAAAAATATATGTGAATTGAACCGCAGTTGGGTTACACTTTCCAAGGTACAAACATTGGAATCCATACCATGGGGGAGGGAGAACTTCCTCATCCACTTGACTTTGTTAATAATGGGGGCAACCTCGTCAATCGCTGACCCCTACCATCTTTTAAAATCTGCAGTTCCATAACACTGAAACAATAGCTAATAATGAAGTAATCAAATTATTCGCCTCTCACTACATGTAGGTTAGCATCAATAAGCCATATTTGTTGCATTCAAAAGTTTTACAAAACTCCTTCAAAGTAAAATAATGTCATGCATCATAACATAACACAATATCTGCAGGTATTACTAGGTACAAACTGGTTGCTCTATTATTGGCTATGCATGGAATTTCCTATGGTTCCGTCATTAACTGATTAAGAAAAACCTCGGGCACAGGAAGAACAATACGTCATGTCATATGGAATTACTCCAGAGGTTCTCATGGCCTACGTTAATAAGATGAAAATCAATCAATCATAGGTTCTTGTAGAGCGCGGCGGGGTTCTCCAGCCACTGGGTGGAGGTGCGAGCCTCGTTTGGAGAGGTGGTGGTCGGAGCGCCAAGTCCTGAGCTGTTTCCTGGAATCCCAGTGTGAAGGTGGAGGGGGAGGGAGAGGTTGTTCCAGGATTTGTGGTGAGGTAGGAAAAGGAGCTACCTCCGCAGCGGCTGTGGTGGATGTTGGTAATGTGGGCCAAAGCAAGGGTGGAAGAGAGGAGTTCTCTGGTCGGTTGGTGGAAAGTCAGGTGGCTGTTGATGCAGGCAGGTCCAGTTCTGTGGACGGCTTTGTAGGCGTGCTTGAGGAGCTTCAAGAAACATCTCCTCTGGAATGGGAGCCAGTAGAGGGCTCTGAGGTGCGGAGTGATGCTGGATCTTCTGGGAAGGTTGTGGATGAGTCTAGCTGCCGAGTTCTGCATGGTTTGGAGGCGATACTAGTGTTTGTCCAACACAATCACATATGTTGTGGAGAGAATAACCGGGAGAACAGGCTGGGTCCAAACACATTTACCCACTGCTGATCACAAAGATTCCTGCTTCAAGTAAATGTGGTTTATTAGGATCTGTCAAGATAAACGGCAGTGTGCGAAGGTGCTGGCTACCGGTATTTACAGAGGAGACTCAACTTCATGATTGGCAAACTGCTGCCGCACTAATCTGAAGGTGCCTTGGTTTGTGACAGTCAAGACAGAAATATAAAAATAGTTCATTTACAACTAAAGTCATTTTAAAAGTACTACAGACATGAGTAAGCAGTCATAATCAGACTTTCACTGTCATATTAGGAGGCCCAGGAATGGCTATGCATCTTGTCCTGTTATAAACGTGCTTAAAAAGAGGGAAGTTTGGGTATACCTCTCCATGTGCTAACTCATGCGGACACATGTTTATTTAATATCTCTGCACCCTCCTCCCCCACCTGCAGCAGTCAACTTCGCTTTCAAAAAGAGATGATATCAGCGAACACAAAGGATAAGAGGCCTTGATTTCCAGTTCCTCATCAAGTTTCAGCTCGAGGTCACATCTTATGAGATTATTAGGACACTCAAAGTTCCCAGCAATAGTTATTTTATTGATTACTTCCGGAAATACCTTAATTTCAGAATTCAGAAGACTGTGCCACTATAACCTATTGCTTCAGAACAATGGGTATGGCAAACTTTTACCAACAAGGTCTTGGCTTTATACCAGATTTCTAATAATTAATGACCAATAGAGGGAGTTTCCTAGTTGTAATTATACAGGTGAAAGAGTTGAGTTCTATGGAGATCTGAGTATATAGAAAATACCTTGATAACTTTCAATGTAAAAAATGTCTATGCTGCGCACAGCTCTGGTTATTAAAGGCTACAAGGTCAGATACAGTCAGCAAAGGATGGTGCCATAACCCCATGAAATGGGAACTGGAGAATTCACAGGAATGCGAGTTACTGCTGTCCAAACCATAAGCAAAGCAAACAACACACAGTACTTTTGGTCTTTAAAAGTACTGACATTCAGGTGCTTGGATAGCACGGATTCGCAGCACAGGCTGAGCTCAACATTTGGTGACTAACAGTGGTGACTCCTCCGCTATGGCAGAGGAGCGTCGCCTCACTGCTTGTAAGCAGTGCGAAGAAGAAACATGAAATGATAATAACTTTTCGTTTTTTATCATTTTATGCTTCGTGCTGCCTTGCGAGCAGGGCTGCTCTGCTCTCAGAGCATGGCAGGGGAGGAGTGTGCAATGATTGTTTGGTCGGTACTCTCGGGTCGCCCAAACCAGTCTTGCGCACTTTCCCCATTCTCCATGTAGGCTGCATTACAGCCTGCATGGAGAACAAACCCAGGCCCCCATTCCCTGGTTGAGCGTCAAACCAGGACACCCAAAACCAATCACAACGTTGCACTACAGCGTTGTGATTGGTCAGGGGAGCCTCGGTGCTTACCAATCACAACACTGCATTGCAGCGTTGTGATTGGTCACTGGGGCCTGCTTCCTGTTCTTCGAATTCCATGAGGAGAGAAGGAGCAGAGACGCGGGACCCGGAGCAAAGGTACGTTTATTTTTCAAGTTTTTTTTATATACGCGACCCCTCCTGCGTGATCCCCCATTTGCGCGCCCCGCCACCTGCAAGCCATGCCCCTTGCGCGATCCCCCGCTGCTACGCCCCTCCCACTTGCCCGTCTCGCCACCCGCGAGCCATGCCGGCCGCCACTGGACTCTAACCAATCAGAATGAGGGATTACAAAAGGCCCAATTACATTTCTCAGGTTCTGCAAAGTAATATTTATACCACAGCCTCCAACCTGAAGTACATTTGGTATTGCCGGGGGGAAAACATGTTCAGCACACATTTGAGTGGTCGGAGGGTTTTAGGCTATGGACTATGTCTATGTATCCACAAACCACGAAAAGCACAATGCAAATTTTGCTACTGTGCATCAAATGCATCAAAGTATCTACTTTGGAGGGATTACCTCGTTAAGTAAAAATATCTGCTAACAGTTGAGATGTCATGCTCCTTCAGAGCTTGGCCTCTACGTTAAAAAGCCTACCATATTTGTGGGTAACAACAATTTATGAGTTGCATGGGCTGAGATTATTATATACAAATAAACGTGCAGCCTTTATGTTGGTAAAAGTCTTTGGTGTCATTGGAGCATTTTGCCTGAAGGTCTATTGTAACGTGCCCTGACAATGGCACCATTGTTCTACATGTCTTAAAGTACTAAAGATTTCCTGGTCGCTGCTTTCTTAAGC
Organism: Lissotriton helveticus; assembly: GCF_964261635.1. NCBI lineage: Eukaryota > Metazoa > Chordata > Amphibia > Caudata > Salamandridae > Lissotriton > Lissotriton helveticus. The sequence continues at coordinate 282,452,749 of NC_136061.1, read as the reverse complement.
GGGTCATAGATGTGAAATTCACATATACCAATACTTATTTTGCTCAAAATTATCGTACCTCCTATTCATTTCAAATATTCACACCTTAAATATGCGATTGTCAACGTTTTATCATCATGTTCTTACATTGTAAATATGCAGAGTCATCACAAATGTTAAGTTATCTACATTCGTCTAATAGTGAAGTAGTGACCTAAATATAAACTAAAAAAATGAACTAAACACACACTTTTCCCCTTGAATAGTAGCCCCAGAGGATCCCTGTATTTGACAGACAGGAATGCAGCGACCCTAAGTTCTATATTTCATTTGATAAAGCTCTCTAAAATGCTTTCCCCAACATTACAAAAAAAGATCTTTAATCTTCATCTAATATAATGATTCCTTCCAGGCCTCGATACGAAGTCCAGCATCGCTCCAGGCAGACTTCATGATTATAAGTTAAGAAACAAAATTTGTTTAACTATGTCTTGGGTTAGATTTGTGGGCCCCATCCTTTAAAAAAAAGTGAACTCCGGTGCTCTGGTGGTTCACTGCCAACATTTTTCAACCATGAGCTCTGCATTGTTGTTCTTCTATTTCCTAATTATATGTTTCTAATTTATCTTCATCTGATAGGCTTTTAAAGCAGTAACATACACACTAAATGAAAACTCAGACTTTGGTATTAAGCCGGACAAGTGAAATATCAACGTGCCAGAGTTACATTACCCAAACAAGTAACGTTTGGCATAGTGCTCGGGTCAAAACTGGTAGATTTGATTTAAGTGATATGCTTTCTCCAGTTTTGAAGTTACCAGCGTCCGGGTTAAAGGGATTCTGGGAGTCTGTTCTCTTCCGGATCAATCAATCCTCATTACTTCACATTTTAGAGAAGGATAAACAAAATGTATAGCCTTGCTCGGGTCATGGCAGCTCCAGGGGACCAAACTTGAATCCACTGTTTGCAAATTCTCCTTGTGGGAGGCAAAGGGCTAAAAACAATATAATTTGATTTTATCATTTGTAACATGCAGCACTGCAAACAAACGTAAGCATCTCTAGCAGCAGAAAACGTAGAGGAGGTGGGATGGGATAGTCACCACTGACAATTAGGATCTACAGAGATCTCTTTAAAGCACAACTGAAGGTGATCATGTTAGGAAAAGGTGCAAGCTGAGCGCTTGCCTGCGCACCTTGAAAAGGGCATACTGAGAAGATAATCCGTTGAGCATCACAGTTTGGCTGGGAGAGTAACACATGAGCCAGTCCTGGACATACAAGTGTGTCTGTATTAGTCGTAAATTCAAAGGTTAAACACTGGACTTTCAAGTGAATTTTGACTAACAGCTAGTTATGTTAGCAGTTTTTTAAAGCGCTCAGATTACTCCAGCTGGAACGTCCTCGTGCTAGTATTGCCAACATATAGGAAGAGAAAAAGAACGCAAAAAGCTAGCAGAGATCCTACAAGAAAAAGGCATTCAAGGCATAAGACCGATGCCAAACCACTGTGAGGACAGAGGGAATTAACTTTGTCTAAACAGCTAGTTTTTTTTTATTTTTTCTTGAAGGTTGCCTCAGCAGGTTCTAGTCTCAAGCAGGGGGGAAGGGTGTTCCAGAACTCACAATCCAAAGGAGCAACCACCCATCCAGGCTTCCTTAGCGCAAGGAACCACGACAAGTGCTGTTCCAGAGGATCTGAGGCTGTGAGTAGGGTTTCACCAAGTTGGAAAGATAGTGCGGCTCTCTCTTGTTAATAATTTTTTGACAGAGGCACATAGCCTTAAAGATGATACGTTTTTCCAGTTGGAGCCAGTGTAGTTCAGCCAAGGCTGGGGACACATGCACTCGTCTCTGGAGCTTTTTGCTCTCTTTGAAGCTTCCGGATCCTGCCCTGGGTGGCTCTGTTTGTAGAGGCTGTTACAGTAATCTAGTCTTGAGTTCACAAGGGCCTGCACTACAGATTTCCAGCTGCCTGGGGAAGAAGAACAGAGATCTTGACTAACATTTTAAGAATGGCGTAACATCTTCCGGACGGGCATACTGTTTGGCCTTCGAAAGAGGTTTGCGTTGAACCATACTGCTATATTTTTTTATCTTAAGGCTTTGGGCTAGGAGTGGGGCCTAATGCCCTCGGCCACCACGGTGAGGACCACACAGACGGTTGCTTGCCAACTATGAGAACCTTTGTTTTGTTGGCATTAAGCTTAAGGCAGCTAGAGTCAATATTACCATTTGAATTTGGAGACTAGATGCATTTCTACAGCATTTTGGACTTTCTGCAACCACTAAAGTGAAAATGGTAGGAAACCAGATAGAAGCTCAACTGAAGTGTCTAGTGGTTGTAGAACTATGTGAAGATTTATTTATGAGGCTACGCTTTGGACCACCGCATTAATTTGGACAACAGACATGTAAGGTAGTATGTGCGGTACACGTGACATTCATCAGTCAATGATTTAGACAACTAAACCTAGGTTTATAGGGGCAGGGCTTAGTGTCACTTACATGTGCAGTAGTGAAGACATATGATTATACTGGGCTAAGATCAGGATACTGGTAAGCCAGATAATATGTCAAACTAATGGCAGTTGTTAGGAACACTGGAATTTGCACCTAGAGTTTGGTGATAGTTGGGATAGTTCAGAGGCTGTGCAGTGACCTCTGTTTCGCTGCCCGGGTGTGAAAATCATACGCTAGTTTTCAGCCTTTTGACATGCCTGCCAATTTGCCCTGAACCATGTAACAGTTACATCCTGGTCTTTTAGTCTACAATTATTGGTATTTTGGTACTTGGGATTTTCCCCCGTTTAAGTCTGGAGCCCCCTCTCCCTCCCCCATTGACCCAGCATGCAAAGAGCTCTTGAATAAAAACCCTAGACTGTCAGAGGGTGTCTCCTGTGATATAGGGTCACTTAGCAGCTATCCATACATGAAGCCATTCCTGGCACCGGATGTGACGCCTATCCATTTCCGGACTTTTCTGAGCATTTTCTGCCAGGCACAAACACAAACTAAAAAAGTCCCCTTGGGAAAAAGACACTATGAATATCACGGCCACTCTTTGGTATGTTCCCATGAGAAAAGGTTAGCTACAATTCCCAGGGAGCAGCAGGCCCAACCGAGGCTGTCGGAAACAGCATGGCAGCCGAGATGGCAACTCGTGCTATTTGCGGATTCTCAAAGACGCTGTCCGAGGCCATGGACTTTGCCACTGGGGAGGCATTTCCTGGACCATTAACGTGTCCGGGTGAAAAAAAACAAATTCTATTACAATTATCTCACATTTTGAATTGTAACGCTCAGTGGAAAAAAAATTACTTATTTATGTTCGGAAAGGAAATGGGTCGCCGGTATAAAATACATGACTGCACAGTGCTGAGCCGTTATTTCCTTGTTTTGCTTTTTTTAAATATTCTATTCTGGACACTGTACTAATAACACCAAGAGAAAATAAATGCAGAAAAAGACCCTGCACAAGGGAACGCGTCGGGTACATACATTTCATCAATATATGGCTGGCTAATCCCAGGCTAAATCCGAGACAGCCGAGGGATGAAAAACACGCCGTGGCCACAGGTAACGCCACGCAGTCAGAGGTGAAATGCTTTTTGTTATTACAATCTTTCTTTGCATAAATCCCTTTAATAACTCCGATGATGGAAAACAGGCATCCTTTGGCACAGCCGAGCAACCTGTTTGAAGTGTTTTCCAGCACAGATCGAGCAGACGTCAGTTCTCGGGTTGAGATTTTCTCTGGACGCCGCGTCCGTGCGGGAGCGCGCGCGCGTGCGTGCGTCACGCTGTGCCACACAATTCTCAGATGCGAAGATTCAACTTTTATCGAGCGGGGATGACTTATCGCTGTCGTAAAGCCGGGCAGACAGTCTTCATTAGCTCAGAAATTCCTTCGAATTTTCACTCCTCTTGGCCTTGCAGATAATTGAAGCCATACACAGCCCTGCACCGGAGCGCGCGCCGGACTTCCGCGTTAAAAGGCGTTCCTGGTCAGTGAAGGTTGGGGCCAAAATCACTGGCGTAAGTAACACAGGCCGCGCGGGGGCGAGCTCCAGGGGGCTCCCTCTGCAAAGTGCCCAGGTCTGAGAGATCCCTACTGAGTCCGGAGGGGGTCTTGCATGTCCCTTGAGGGGACCCGACCCCTCCAAGTTCCGTTCAGCCACCGGGCAAAATCATATCTGGGAGGCAAAACATTTCTGAAACGGGGACATGTTCGGCGATATGTTGTCGCAATGAATGAGTTGGGAAAGGTCACTAAGTTCAAAGGGTTTGGCCTACGACGTTATCGTCTTGCTCTCGATTACTTTGTGGTATTCGAGGGCTGGGTTTACGGTTCCTACGGGGCGCTTTGTATGACAACTAAATGTTGCAGCTCCACTGGAAGCTGCAGAAGAAAGGCATTAAAATGTCTTGGAAAAAATGAAAGTTGTTAAAATACAATCAGCCGAGAGGCAGAAAGTGTGCTGGAAGGACTCTGGCCTGGCCGCGCCCCCTCACAATTGTTCTGTGCAAAAGAAAAAAAAATCTATAAGGCATTTGACAAATAATCAGCGATCCTACAGCAAAACGTTTTCTCGTCCTATGTGTCTATAGCTACATTATTCCTGGTATTGACAAACAGTTCAGAGAATGCTTAAAGAGTTCCTGAAGAGGAGTAATGACTTGAAGCATTTGCTGGAACTTTCGACGCATTCATTACTGCTCCTGATACAACAGTCTTCTCAAAGCGATGCCCTCAGACGGGTAGCAGTACCAATGTTATGAACAGGACTGACTGACTTATCCACAATCGCCAAAATAAAAAATTAAAAGCATTATATTTTTCAGATTTTCCCCATTTTCTTTAAGTTGCATAAACATCCTTGTTAAAACAAAAGCTAACAACAGCAAAACGATTTTATTAAATACAAAAATGCTGTCCCACTTCAGACTCAAAGCTCAACCCAGTGTCCAGGTTAGAGTCAAGGTCCAACTTTCCGTTATCACCGCAGCACACTTTGGTGCGTGGAGACACTTTGCGCACACAGAGACTATTTGCGTGCATCTAGACACATCAGGAATCATTTGCTGGAGAGAAGGAAGGCTTTTGAGTTGTGAAGCACATTTCTGGGGTTTAATCGTTGGCCAGATTATCAATCCTGATTGCTGGGTTATATTGTATTTGGCTTCTAATCTTTTTCAACCTCCTAGAATGAGCATACACAGCTCGTTATTAACACCACTGAAGAGACCAGTTTACAAAATGAATAACTCCACCATCCAAGTTTAATTAAATAGTCTTAAATACCAATAGTAACAACAGTATCCACCACGGTTACTGTTCAATAACCACCTACTGCCACAGGACCTAAAGAAGAGGTCCCACAATCTACGTTTACCTTGTTCCCAAAATACATGACATTTTTCATGAGTGGAGGTAAGAAATTGATACAATATATTAAGTGACTGCTATTAAAAACATCTTGAGAGAACCCCTAACAGAGTGGGCCAATGACAGGGTTGGGCAGACACCACAACTAGCCTTGGCATCTAAACCTGGCTTTATCACATTCCCAAATATATTGAAAATAAACAATGAATTGTAAATAAGAGTATGGATTACAATACATTGAAGTTTCCTGAAGAAGGTTACTTTCTTGGTCTTTCCGTGGAATCACTGCTAACCCAGGTGCGACCTAAGGGTTTAGTTGAAAATGATGGAACCAGAAGACATGGTTTTAATCCGGGATTTCCCATCTGGCTAAATTGTGTGCTCTTGGGCAATCACATTTTTAACATATTCCTTTGCCCTCATTTCTTGTCAGAGATTGGGAGTATATAAACTCCATCTAAAAACAGTAAGCCGGCAGTTAAAAATAATCTTGACTGGATATTACCTCAGAACCCCACCATCATGGTCTATTTACTAAAATATAATATGGCAGTAAAGGTTTTTGGAAAGAGTAATACACCATTAAAATCCTGGGCCTCCAACTTTATTAAATTGTTTGATCTTGGGTAAATCATACTCTCCGTATGTATCTGTCCCTTGATCTGTCAAAATGTGCATGCAGTGACGGAGGCTCATGGAAGAAATGACCACCAAGAGTCTATTACCAGCACATGCCCCAAGCATAGTTTTTATTCACACATTCAGGATTGTTTAACTGCGGGTCTCCACATTCTCTTTTAGCATCTCTGCGGGTGATAGGATAGCATCCTTGAAGCCTCCTTGCACAGGGCCCTGTTTGATCTACAGCTTCTCCCTCCCTGCCACAGACAGGCACCTCTTTCACATCTAGTAGACAGCTGAAATAGAGGCGGACACCCTACCAAGCAGATTGAGGTGTCCCAACACGCAGATATATTGAGCACTGTATTGTAATTACTAGTTTGTATTATTGAGCACCTTATACCTGAATCACCTATAATTGTATTTTTCTATGCGTATACTTGTTTCCAATATATGACATGTAAAGCTCTCTGATACCCGCAAGGGTCTTGTTCGCGCTATATAAAACCTTCAAATAATAATAATAATCATAATAATAGCTGTCAGCAGCAAAAAGAGCTTTCCACAGCTTAGTGCGGGAACCAGGACAGACCATGCACACAACCGGACAGTTAGCCAGCCTATTTTGGAGTCACATGGATACTGGGCTCAGTCTGGTGACACCAGGGCGACAACTGAAGTGTTATGGCCAGAAGGTAAAAGACAGGGTTATTAGGTGACCAGTGTCTTTGAGCACAGTGGGGGGTGGATGTTTACTGAGAGGAAAGAAGGCAAACTGAGAAAGAAAACATTGCACTGTAGAGTATATATTTAAAGGCGCTTTCACCTGCTTCCAAAGCACACAATCCTGAGATTTTATTTATTTTAAATGCCATTTATATGTATCACAATTTCATTTACACAAATAAGTTAGCCTATATTAGACTTATAATCAGCATCAGCCAAAGCAGTACGGGACTGACACACACTGCAATGCACCGTGAACATGCTTCTGTGCCTGTTGCAGCTTCAGAGCGGTGCAGGGAGGCATTTGAGTGACTCCAGCCTTGAGGGACGAGAGAGAAGGAAGGGGCCTTGAGAGTCAGCATGGAAGGGAGATCTGGGAATGACAAAGAACAAGGGCTTTACAGGTAAATTATGCTTTTTGGAGGACTTTAGTGAGAGAAAATGTGTATATAACTATATTTCTGGTAAAAGATGAGGGGGGCTCCCATCAAAACAAGTATTGGTACAGCCTATAGGTCTCACCTTCTGGAACTAATTGCGGGAGAATACAGAGAGCGGGGGAGGGAGGGAGTAAAGGTGAATTAGAGGAGAAGCACATGAACAACAGCATGCGGCACCAGGAAGACAGCAACGCAGTGTGGGGGGCAGGAATTTGGGGTATTTGGTGGAGGTGGAGAAGTATACGAGGGAGAGAGCTGAAAAACACATGCACTCTCATGGAGTGCTTAAGCCAAAAGTAAAAAAGTAATCCCCTAAAAGCGAGCAGTAGAATTATAAAAGCCAGAAAATCAGAGATATGGTAAAAACAGTATGCTCAAGGAGAGACAAAAAATAATAAACCATTTGTACAGCATGCAGCTTCTTCCAACAAAGCGCCCCGGCGCAATACACAAACACAAGATGCACAAGATGGGACAAGGAAGGCCATCAAATAAGAAGCAAGGAAATTAAAAGGACAATAAAACCAACCAATGATAAGCAATGGCATGGTAAGTCCATGTATGTTCTTGGTAAACAACATCACTGATCTCCTATCATCCACCTGCACAGGAAGTGACCACTGAATTTCCTATCATCCATCTGGAGAGGAAGTGAAATTACTGGTTTTCACTGCTAAAACCGTCTTTACAAGAAGCTAAGCAAGAGGACTTCATTTCCCATCACCCATCAGCACAAGAAATTATAACATGGTACCCTGGACTCCTCCCCTCTCCCAGGACCTACTTAATGACAGCTGCAACACTGACGCACATCGAATGCGCCTTCCACTGTGTTAAAGGCAAGGACGTCTGCACTCATCCGTACCTTGCCCGCGCCCAGTGCCAGGAACCCTGGTACAATCACCCTGATACTCTGTAGCATCCCTTAGGTTGCTAGACCCTGGACGCCGTTCCCCCAACTGCTGCTGTGCCGCACCTCATTCCACAGCAGGAGCTTTCACCAGAACCCACTGCCAGTTCTCCAGCAGCCACTCACCGACACTACCCACGAAAATACTAACAATGCCCATGGAGAAGTGTGGCTCAGGGGTTAGAGGCAGCAGACCCGGAAGCTGAGATCGGTCCTGGACCAGGGTTCAATTCCCGCCTCGGCAGGTCTTGGGCTAAAAATTCCACGGACTCGATAATTCTCGCCCCGGTGCCTCCTCAACTCACGGGTTCACACTCTGCGACTCTGGGCAATAGCTTGCTTAATCTCCACAACGGCCCCTCGCGGCGGGATGCCTGACTTTCACCTTGTGGATACCCTGCTATCTCACAGGGGAATACCAGGAAGGGTTCCCTAAGCAAGCGCCGGGAAACCCACTGCGGGTAGCTGTGCGCTATATAAGCTCAACTACATTTACATTTACATTTACAGCACCCCCTCCCAACACACACCACACAAGCACCAACAACGCCTACTCTGACACCCTACACCGCAGTGTACCCGCATGTCAAAATCCACTCACAATCATGTTTGTTTATCACACGATCACTCAAACACACAACTGAAATATGTGAACTTCTCAGCAGCAGTGCACCCAACATCCTCTTCATCACAGAGAACTGGCTCAAGCCCTCATCGGCCTCCGACATCGCTACGACAATCCAAGTGGGCTACAAGATTGCTCAATGGGACTGCCTTCACAAGATAGGAGGAGTACTCGCTATCATCTACTAGGAATCCATCAAAAGCACAACATCCACAGAGAACGCCACCCCATTCATGCAGCACCAGCACTTCAAGCTGCAAATCTTCGAAAAATTCACCCTGAAAAAACCCTTGCCTACCAACCATCTATTGGAATAAAAATGTTTTAGCTGAGTTCTCCATTCATTGTATGTCTTAAGTTAGCATTTGCGTCACCATTTTATATTCAGCAGCCATTTTGAGCCATGATCGAAACTAACTTCTGTCTCACTCTCTCTCTGCTCCAACTTAAAACAGCTGCAATAGTTTGTGTTTCTCTAAGGTTTAGCTTCACTGTGCCAATGAATACACTGTTCTAGTACATACTTTTCCCCTTAGGCCTGCTACCACCGTTAGAGCGGCAGGCACGGGCATAGTGACCTTGGCGCTGAGATGGCATGTACCCGGTCTCAGGATCGAACCCCATCCTTCTGTATTTCCTTTGTTCACCAGCTACCAACTGGAAATTTCCAGACAGGGTGTGGCTTTATTGGTTCTGAATTGTACATTATGTATCGCCATGCATACTTGCTGAAGTCACTCCCTCTGTAGCAATCCAAGGAGGCTGGTCAGACCGGACTCCACTCAAGTGTACCTGAATAAAATACATTTGATTTGTATTCTCTACTGTCTGACCAACTCTTCATTTGTGTGGAAGGCTGAGAGGTGGTCGCAAGTGACCCGGGTGACCCTAATCGGGTCACTTCCTTCACATCCGTACCACATGTGACCTTTACCCAACCTCATCACCCACTTTGTCGCTCCATTCACCATTGGCTCCTCTGTGACCTCAACTTTTATCTGGAAGACTAAAATGCCCCCTGCTCCATAGCATTCCTCGAAAGCTTAGGCAACATCAGGCTTACCCAGCTCATCACAGAACCAACACAAATCGCTGGACACACACTGCACCCCATCTTCATCACAAGCAACACCAGTAAATATAACTCCATTACACAGCTCACATAGACCGACCACTCGATCATCCACTTCCAAATCAACACATCTCAAGCCGACACCTCTACGAGATTCAGCACTCTAAGCTGCAGCTGGGGCAGAATAACAGAAGCAGACTATCTCAGTGCCCTCAGCACTGATCAGCCTAGCCCCACAGACAACCTTGACAAGGAAATCAACAACTGGATCAAGAACTGCACGAACTCCCTCGCCCCCATCAAACCCAACAAGCATAGTAGATTAAACATGTAGGTCAGCCGGAAGACCTCCGAGACACCAAACAACACTGTAACTAGATAGAAAGGAAATGGAGCCACAACACCACCAACCAAACTACTTACAAGGCTGTACTCAGACGCTATCACCAGCAAATTAGAGACACCAAGATAAAATCACTAGTGGACCACATGGAAGGAAGGTCCAACAGCTGCACGGAGATCTTCTCGATCGTCAAGGATTTCAACTTGCCCTCAGCCACGGTTGACAACATTACTGTCTCCCAACAACTTTACCATAACCTATCCAACTTCTTCTACAGCAAAATCATACACATCTACAGCAACTTCACACACCAACCCAACCCCAGAGAACTCATTGCCAACCTACCCACCACCAAGCAAAACGGCAGCTGACCGAATGGACAACCCCCACCAGAAACGACACAGCAGAAATCATGTGGAACATCCACTCAGGGGCCTCAGCGGACCCATGCCCCCACCAAATCTACAACCTGGGGACTTCACCAATCAGCACCACCCTAACCCACATCATCAACACCTCCATCACGTCTGCCACTTTCCCAGATGAATGGAAACTTGCAGAACCTCAAAAAGCCCACAGTTGTGAAACAGAACTCATTGTGGCCACTGACGACATTCAAAACACGCTGGACCGAGCAGAAACAGCAGCTCTCATGCTGCTTAACTACTCCGCAGCCTTTGACACTGTCTCCCACAACACCCTCATCAAAATTCACAAAATTGGCATACAAGGATCCCCTCTCAAATAGATCTGTTCCTTCCTCATTGGAAGAACCCAAAGGGTCAGGCTGCCACCCTTCACATCAGAGACCAAGAAACTGATGGCAGTGTCCCACAGTTATCGTCCCTCAGCCCCACTCTTTTCAACATATACATGACACCGCTAGATAACATCATCCGTTCACAAGACATTATCATCATCTCCTATGCTGATAACACCCAACTCATCCTTTCCCTGACAGACAAGACAAACAGCACCAGAATCAATTTTACCAACTGCATGACCATGGTAGCAGAGTGGCTGCAAACCAACTGCCTGAAACTCAATGCCGACAAGTCGCAAGTCAGGGTCTTCGGCAACCAAACCTCCCCATGGGATTCCTATGGTGGCTGTCTGGGCTGGGACCAACACCCACACCAGCAGACCACGCAAGAAATCTAGGGATCATCCAGATAAGAAGCTCAACATGATGACTCAAGTCAACGCAGTGTACACCTCCAGCTGCCACATCCTATGCATGTTTTTTTTCTCCAAAATCACATTCTTCCGCCACACAAAAAACTTTAACTCACTTGTAGTAGCCACCAGCACACCACACCACCATACATTAGATTCTAATTATGTAAGCACTTTTATCTTATTAAAAGTGCTTACTGAAGGCTGAACATAACGTAGTTGTAACTTGCATGAAAAAGGGTGCAGCTTTTCATGACTATATAAGAGGTTAAACAGAATTCTGCAGACATTACTTTTTATGAGATTTAGTGAATCTTCTGTTTTTCCGAACTTGTAAAATGATGGGCATTGTTTCTCCAATGTGTCACTCACTAGCGTAACGAAACTTGAGGGGGCCCCCTCTCTGGACTCAGTCAGGAGGTGTCACACCAGGGTACCGTGCTGAGGGGGCCCTCTGGAGCTCGGCCCCCTGCGCAGGCGTGCGGGGGCCTCTGCTGCACCACTGCTGTCACTTTCAGGTGGTGATGTATGTTTCCTTGGCGGCACGCAAACATTTGGTTTTTACAGTGCAGCTCACATGACTGTTAGACCCTTGACAGTATATTTTTGGATAATGTGTCTCTTGCAAAGTTATGAATTACAACCTAAATTGCAAAATGGCATCCTTATATCATGGTTGCACTGTTCCTATTGGACCGAGGCCAAGCCTGTTTTGTAGTTGGTTTCTGTCTAGCGTGGCCAAATATGATGGACTGGAATGGGGCCCAAGATATTAGTTAAAAAATTCCACCCATCACTTCTTTGTTTCTCTAAGTGATTTCATCGGCATGCCTTCGTTCCCAATTATCAATTTAAGCGACACATACCTCTCTCTCTTTGCTTGACCAAGAAAAGTTGAATTTGATTCATGTGGAAGGTTCATCCCTTTCTTACGTTGAGATTTGGACATCTTTTTCGTTTTCAAACAGTTGCATCACAACAGAGACTAGTTTTTTAGGTCGAGCCTGGAATTCGCATCCAAAGGATGCGTCCAGGTGGAGACTTATAGCTAGCTGACTCGGGGGAATGAAGGACAAGGAACTGCCACGCGCTTCTCTTCGGCTGGATTACACTGCATGCACGCGCACCCACACTCACGCATGCGCACATCACAGCCACACGCATACACAGCCACACGCATACACAGGCACACACACCCCCCCCGTCGCCGCCGCACCTACACACACACTAGCGCACCTACACGCACACACAGAGACCCCCCACACACACACCAGCGCACCTACACACACGCACGCACACATACAAAGACTCCCCTCCCCCCGCCGCCATCGCACACATACACACACACACACACACACACAAGCGCACTCCCCTCCCCTCTAGAACTAAGTCCCACTTACCGCCATTCGGGACTTCGGTAGCCGGGGCTCTCCCTCGGGCATGGGAGCCCCGCTCTCAGGTACTCCGTGGGCGCGTGCGCGGGACTTCAGAAGACGGAAGTCCCGCCCAAAGGAAGTGGCTCCACGTCTCCTCCGTGTTTGCCTGTCTTCCTGCCATTTTTAAAAGTACGGGCACGCCGTGCCCTTCTGATCCGGCCCATTTCTAACGCTGCCCAGCACCGATGCCCGAGACGCACTGTACATCCCGAGTGGCACTCATTGGCATATGTCCTCTCACTAGCAATGCTCCTGATCACAGGGGTCTTCCAGTTGGCACGGGCCCGTGGCCGGTTTACGGGTAGGGGGAGGCAAACCACAGAAGAATAGGGAAGCCTGTCTGCGGACGGAAAACGGTATGTCCAGCAGGTAAGTTCTGTGTCAGAGATGAGGTACCGGCAGCACCTCTTAACATGAAGGGTGGAACCCAGTGTCCTCAGTGGGCCACACTGTATCCTCCAGGTTGGGTGATCTCCCTAGCGTGGCTGAGCAGCAGTGCTGATATACTCGTTTAAGTTGCCGCACACAGCAGTTACCGATGTGTCCATGACTATGGTTGGAAATGAGGGATCTGGCGGGACCAGCACGCACCGGGCATCGGGAAGCTACGTCCTCTGTCTCGTTCCCTCCGATTGTGGCCGACCCTGTCCTTATAATAGTTGATGTGTACAGTTGTTTGTATTATTGTTACTTGGGACGCATGAGATGTGACGTCTCTACTAGACATGACACCTTATCAGTACTTAGCTGACCCGACGTGTAAGTACAAGAGTTGACGTGTTTATTTAGTTATGAAATTGAAAACGATGCTGCCAAAACAGTGCTAGTGCACTAATTTGTTGCGACTCTACAATGTTCAGTAAAGATTTCTGAAACCGGATCTACCTTCAGTTTAAAGAAGTAACAGATTGACCCTCCCCTCCCATCTCCGTTTTGCAGTAAAAGACCAGCGTCCATGCGTTGATTGAGTTTGCTTAACCCTGTGGAGGGGAGGGCGAGGACGGTTGTACCTTCACCTCAGTACAAAGGGGCCTGTTAGTCCATTTTCCGCTTCACTACTCTGTAAGCGCCATGTAGGCCACCGCTGACCCCTCCCTGCTCTTGCTGCTGGTAGCGGAGAGCGAGCTTGCTTGGGAAGGCTCTGCACCCCTACCCCCAAACCCAGCGTCCCCAGAAAGCACGCATCCCAATCCCATCACAGGCGGTAACTTATTGTGTAAAAAATACCGCTGCTATCGGAAGGGGTCTCCTATTAACAGCCGGATGAGGAAGGGAGTTGGGTGCGGGGCGCCACTACCGAGTAATTTCATGATTACATAGGCTATATTGGCGCTAGTGCATTTTCACACTGACACTTCAGGACCACATCCGTTTCACCAGTGCAATAGTAAACCAATGTTTCCGGAGTAGATAAAGTGCACAGGGGAAATTTAGCACAACTGTTTCTGGGTTGCAATGATTGCATAGGCGCAATTTTGCACGTATACTTGTGCATCACACAGATTAATGTTTGGACGGATATTTCGAAATTCCCCTGACCGCACTCATGTTAATACAGTTTTGTACTGACTTTTGCGCTAGCAACGGCAGAGACCAGCCAGGGAAACATTTTATGTTGCCCCTGCCCAGTTCTTAAGCTTGGCAGGCCCTGAAGATGTTCGCTCGGACTGCATCAGCCAAGAGCAGCCGCATCTAAGGATGCTATTTTGCTCAGCAGATCACACTGCAAATCTGATTAGCGACCCGGGAACCCCACCACCCACTCCCGTTTACTGGGCGCTCCAGAGGTGAATTTACCCCTTTGGTGGAACTGAATTCGCAGAATTTGGAAAGCACCTGTTCAGGTCAGGGTCATATTGCACTGCACACCGGTTAACACTCGGTAAATATACCGCCGGCCCCTGCTTCCCGGGCTCTAGCTGGTTAATTCAGATCTTAGCAGGCTCTGTTACAGGAATCCCTGGTGGTATCCCGCGTCCTGCAGTGGTCATTAGCGCCCGGTAAATGCACGCTTGTTCCTCATCAGCAAGCCGGGACTTCAGGTGGAGCAAGGTTTAACTGTGTGACAAATTGAAGAAGAAAAAAACTGCAAACGTTTTTTCCTTTCCCCGCCCATGTGTATACTTTTAGTTCCCTCCTGGGGCGGATATTATGCGTTTGAAATCAGTGAATATTCCAGTAATAACACAGGGAACACAACCTATAAAAAAATAACCGAACATTCACTTCTGCGCCTCAGACAACTCTGAGTGTGCACGTGACATTATCAGGATATAAAATATTAAATCGATGTTTGCTCCAATTTCAGAGCAGCACATTCCCTAATACACGGTTATTTCTAAACAACGTGCGTATTATGGCTCTGTTTATCCGAAAGCACCTGGATTCCATGTCATCCTTTAACTCAAAGCCCGAAAGATGCTCTGATATGAGCTCTTTTGGAAACTGGGGCCTTGCATGGCTCCAGCATACCTACCATATGTCGTTTCCATTTTTCATATCTATTTATCTCTTCAATTTAGCTTTTTTTATTTATTTGAATGATATGTGTGTGTTTTTTTTGTACATAGGCAACACCCAGTCTGATGGCGCCTTCCAGGCGCTTTTTAAAAATCGTTATCAGCCTACCTCTATCGAAATGGCAAATTTCAGGGCGCGCACTTGGTCCCTACATATGACTTATACCATATTTTATTTTAAAAAAAATAGAAGATGTTAATATGTCTCGTAGAAGAACAACCAATCATGTAATGCAGTGAAAAAACGAAGTACAGATACATAAGGACACAATATATACGTTTTCTACCTTTTTAATTCCTTTTGCTGCACGAGCTGTCTAGTAAAGTAATATAATAAATTACTGTAAATTGTAATATACATTAATCAGACAAAACATACAAAAATACAATATATAATCATACAAAACGTTTCCAATCGCAGTCCATAGATCGTGTACTCATGATTAAAACGGAATAAAAATTATACATTTCATATTTGTGTAGCCGATAAACAGCATCTTTCACATATTGTCTTGAGGAACGGCCTGGTAGCAAGTTTTTAGTTAAACTCTGTTTTAACAAGCATATGCAATGCAATAGGTCTCGCATTTACGCAAGTTTAAGCTATTAACATTGTAAATGACAATGCCTTTTATTTGTGTTTTAAAAACGAAAACCAAAAAAAAGGCATTGTTATTTGCAATGTCAATAGCTCAAACTTGCGTAAATGCGAGACCTATTGCATTGCAAATGCTTGTTTTCCATAGCAGTCCCTCTATCATGCCCAAGCTCTCTAACCCAAAATGCGCTTGCTCGCCTATTTTTGGTTCTATTATGATTGAAATCTTTTTTGTAGCTTTGTGACAAGCATCTGCATCCAGTCAGCAGCAATTTTGACTGCAAAGAAAAAAGTATATTTTACACGTAAAGGACAACACGAATGTGAATATAAGACTACAAGCCTTTTATCTATTGTCCTGTCGTCTTATATCTCAAAACCTGCAAGTCTGGGCAATCTATGTACACTATAAATACTTTGTAATCTCACTGTCTGGAGAGCTTAAATCTTGTAATGTCATGGTCGTCTTGATCTTTACCATTCTTTAAAAAATGTAATTTGACATAATTGTAATTGCCAACTCTGCTATTGTGATGAACTGCCATAACGGTAGTATTCATTGTGTTGAACACATTTCCTTCCAGGAGAACCTTCACAAACAAGCAGTAAAGAAATGCTTAGATGCCTCCCAGCGACATCAGAGTAAGTGTGGGACATCCTACTGTAGTGCCTTTAAGCGATTTATAAAAGCAGCGCTTTAAGTGTCCTGGTCATTGCGAAGCTGCCCTTCACAGAATTAGCCGGTGATTTCATCGACATGCCTTCGTTCACGATTATCAATTTAAGCGAAACAGGGCGCGAGATAGGCCGCCTCGTGTGCCGTAAATTGACATGAGCTTCGGAGAGTGTCTGCTCAAGTGGGCAAATCTTTTAGGGCGCATTCTTTCAAAAAACAGTCCCCGCCGTACTTGACTGGGGTATCTTAAACAAAGCTTTGACTAAAAGCATCTCTTAGGAGGGCCTGGCGGCGGAACCCGCGGGCTGGATGCAGGCCTCTCCTTGTAGTGACAAGCACTCGGGTTGTAGGCAAACACCAAGAGCCGTTGACGTCTCAGATACTCCAGTGTTTTCTTTATCGCGAGATGTTTGCTGACTGGGACTCCCCAGAGCAGAGGTTGCCTCCTCTCCTGGAGTTATTGATCCAAGCAGATAATCTAAGCTGCATTTATCTCCGCCTCCAGCAACTAATGGAACAGACCGTAGCTGATCAGCGTCCAGGCTCGTCTGAGCAGAAGAAGCAGCCCAGAATAAAGCCTTTTCAGAATACTGTCCTTAATGATTCCATCTGCCTCCGACCAGGCCGCATTGCCACTCACCGCAGGCCACGCAGAGTCTGCTGGTGACAAGGTATCGAGAGGGTGAGGCTGTCAGGCTATCAATGGATACAGTCTTCAAATCCCATAACTTCATTAGGGGGAATTATGCTGAATGGCAAAACATGCCTTTTAATAAAGATTTGTAAAGATTATACCCAGGATGCTGTTCCCCGGGTCCCTAAAACGGCAGTCGCTAATGAGGCCGATGGGGTTTTGCGCCAGGCAACCATCACAGTGCACCAGCCCCGGAGGATTTCAGTCGCAGGTTAGACTTACAAATGAGGGCATTTTGTATGCGTGTGGACACGATCAAGGTCACATCTCTTTGAAAATACCCTTACGTTCCCAGCCTCGTGAAATGAACTGGTAATACATTTGGCAACTTAATCTCTGGATTGCCTTCTCACATGAGACCAGCTGCTCTGCGTCTAAGTCCGCGCAGTATTTACCTCCAATAATGAAATGGCTGAACATAATGCGGCGCGGGGACATCGCAAGGCTCCCGAGCTACATGAACTGCTCTGGGCCACAATTGCAGCTTTAATAATCTGATTTGTCAAAACTGTCAGAACTGAGGGTTGATCATCTGGAAGCCAGATGAACAAAATACTTGTAATTGTGCGGCCCATAAGCGTACTTTCATCTCCTGCACTGAGGTGTTGAACTAATGATGTATGTACATATGCAGGCACATATGTGTTAAAAGTAGATTGCTATGTATGCAGACGAAAACAACTGAAAAAAGAACTCTAAAAATTACAGAAATGCATCAACTAAGGTGCCTATTACAGGAAACACATCACAGCACTATCTGAAAACCCAAACGTACCCGTAATAATGTACTGTATCATCTAATCATTAGATGATTCAGGACATAAAACATTTTTTTCTCCAAAATCACATTCTTCCGCCACACAAAAAACTTTAACTCACTTGTAGTAGCCACCAGCACACCACACCACCATACATTAGATTCTAATTATTTAAGCACTTTTATCTTATTAAAAGTGCTTACTGAAGGCTGAACATAACGTAGTCGTAACTTGCAATGAAAAGGGTGCAGCTTTTCATGACTAGATAAGAGGTTAAACAGAATTCTGCAGACATTACTTTTTATCAGATTTAGTGAATCTTCTGTTTTTCTGAACTTGTAAAATGATGGGCATCGTTTCTCCAATGTGTCACTCACTAGCGTAACGAAACTTGAGGGGGCCCCCCTCTGGACTCAGTCAGGAGGTGTCATGCCAGAGTACTGTGCTGAGGGGGCCCTCTGTAGCTCGGCCCCCTGCGCAGGCGTGCGGGGGCCTCTGTTACACCACTGCTGTCACTTTCAGGTGGTGATCTATGTTTCCTTGGCGGCACGCAAACATTTGGTGTTTACAGTGCAGCTCACATGACTGTTAAACCCTTGACAGTATATGTTTGGATAATGTGTCTCTTGCAAAGTTATGAATTACAACCTAAATTGCAAAATGGCATCCTTATATCATGGTTGCACTGTTCCTATTGGACCAGGGCCAAGCCTGTTTTGAAGTTGGTTTCTGTCTAGAGTGGCCAAATATGATGGACTGGAATGGGGCCCAAGATATTAGTTCAAAAATTCCACCCATCACTTCTTTGTTTCTCTAAGTGAGATGCTCCCAGTGCAATTGCTTTGCCCAATGATGGTCCCATGCTCACCATATCTTTCGAGGCAAGCTGGACCTCAGCGATAAAGCCAGAAAATGTTGAACCAATTTGGGAACATATGGTCCCATTTGCAAGGGTCTTGACCATTCTGGAAGGACTGTTCCTATTGGAGGAGGACCAATTATATGTTTTGCATATGGCTGGTTTCTGTCTTGAACAGCACAGTGGACAGAAAAAAAATATAACAGACTGGAATGTGATGCAAGTAATTATCAGTATCTGAGATTAAATAAAGCATTCCACCCTCCACTGTATTATTTTACTAACAGGCACATGCATCAACCATTTTTGTGAGCGCAAATGGTCCGATTCGCAAAATGCAGCCATTTGTGCCCACAAAAGGGCTTCTGCAATGCATCAACCTGTCAGCCTCTCGCAAACTAAGAAATCGCAAATTATTGAGATTTCTTAAATTGCGATTGCATTTAAGAAATTGCAAATTGCGATTCCTTAAATGCAATGCATGATGGAATCGCAAACTGCGATTTTGTTAATAGGGGGGCGCAAATTACCATCAATTTGTACTGGATGGTAATTTGCAAAAACTTTGAAAAATAGACTAAAGTGCATTTTTCAAAGTTGTAGGTTACACACACACATGCCCTTGGGGCATGTGTGTGCACAACATGCGTGCACAGATCAATTTCAGGGGTGCAACAGGGTGTCCTTTTGACACCCTTGAAATTGCATGCGCAATTTGCGAGTACCTTTTGGTACTCGCAAATTGCGCATGCAATCTCCCATTCATTCCTATGGGCCTGTAGGCCCATAGGAATGAATGGGAAGGCATTCCTTAATTGCGACTCACAATTTGAGAGTCGCAATTAAGGAATGTTTGGGAATCGCTAATTTTAAAGTGATTCCTACATGCATAGGCTTTTGCAATTACTTAATTGCGATTCCTTAATAATCGCAATTAAGGAAACACAAAAGCCTACATTGATGCATGTGCCTGTAAATCTTTATATAGTCATCCAATATTCGCAATTTTGGTTTCCATTCCTGGTTGCAGGAAGTGGCCTGTGACCATTGTAACTAAATCGGGTGCAATGTACCCCATTTCGTAAAGTGAAACACAAGGAGTCAGCCTCACACATATGTTGCAGTGCCTTGGAAGTTGGTGGCATTCGCCACCATGTGAACCTCATGACTTCCACTGAGTCACTTGAGTCAATACAGAATCAAGGGTGTTCTGGCACTGATAGAATCTTCCACCTACCTCACAATTGTGTCAATATATGAAAGCTTCAGTCAAGTTAGTGGCAAGAGACAAAGGTACACTTTGGTCATCCATATGTTACCATGGTTTGTCCTTGATCAAAAAACTCGGATGTTGGGGAAGTGCAGTAGGTGCCAAGACAAAGGAAGCTAAACATGACCAAAATGGTGGATAGCTGGCAATTCTCTTGTTGAACAAGTTACTTACCTTCGGTAATGCCTTTTATGGTAGAGACATGATCTAGCTGTAGATTACTTACCTTTGAATTTCCCTGGAGTCAGCCTGGATCCTTAAGTTTTTTTTTAGAGCAATACCCCTGCGCGCCGGTAGGTGGCGTTGCTCAGCTTCCATTTCGCGGTCAGCATCATCCACACCGGAAGAGAGGTCCGCGTCACTTATATAGATGCCCCTTCGACGCACTGAAAACAGTTACTTTTCACAACTTTCCATGCCAAAAGTGTGAAGCCATGAAGTGTACTGGCATTGTTGTGTTTGAAAACTAGGGCCCTGAAAGGGACCAGCCTCGCCCCTAAAAACTTGTCTGCAGAGCGGGGAGGAAGGGTGAGTCAGTAAGGAAACTGACTAGATAATTTTTCTACCAGATAAGGTGTTACCGAAGATTAGTAACTTGGTCATCTGATATAGAACTCTAGCCACAGATTTCTTATCTTTGAATAGATACCCAAGCAATACCATCCGAGGAGGAGGTACTGTGGACAATTTACAGACTAAGAAGTCCTGCGTACTGAATAGGCAAAATCGCCACCCCTACGGACCTAACTATACAGGCAGTAATGTTTGGTAAATGTGTGCAGGGATGCCTACGTTGTGCCTGATAGATGTCCATGAATGGGACTCCACATGCTAATGCAGTGGTGCAGAGTTAGCTTTGGTGGAATGAGCTCTTAAGCCTTCACAAAGCTGCTTCTTTGATAGAGCGTAGCAAATCTTGTAGCAGAGAATGACCCATCATGAGATGGTCTTTTTCTGCACTGCCCAATCTTTCTTCGGATCCAACATACCCCACGAAGAGTTGGCCGTCCACCCGGAACTTTTTTATGCGGTCAAGGTAGGATGACAATGCTCTTTTTGGGTCCAGACGGTGGAGTCGCAACTCTTCCTTAGAACAACGAGGAGGAGGGCAGAAAGTGGGCAAGGTGACCGATTGTCCCACATGGAAAGGTGTTACAACTTTAGGAAGGAAAGAGGCCTTAGTGCGAAGCACCAACTTGTCAGGGAATATTGTCAAGAAGGGAGGCTTGGCAGCGGAGGTTTCAAAAGGAGGGCAGGCGAGTGTTGCTCCCCCCCCCCCCCACCTGCTGCCAGGCGTGCAGGAAAAATAAAATGACAATTGTAGGAAACCCATTTCTCTTTATATTGCAACACAATGGGGTACACTGTGCAGAGAGGTCGAGGAGACCCTTACTGATTTACAGAGGCCAAAGTAGATAATACTAACGCTCTATTTTGTGTAAGTGTGGGCAAGCAGTTAGGCTTATGAGAGGGCAGTGCTAAGTATTTGTTGTACTCACAGAGGTAATAAATGATACACACTCAATGATTAAAGTCGAGAACAAACATAGAAAAATAGTACTTCTTTTTTTATATAAATATTTAGACCAAGAACTTCGGGTACAAGGTAAATACTTTTTGCAATGTGCTAAAATCACAATAAATGCAGTGATTACAGTTGTGCACAATTGCGCACAATACATTTCCCATCGGAGGAAAAAGGCAATTGGAAAATCAGTGCAATGCAGTTACATTTAGTGGTTCACCTTTGGGAATCAGAAGGTTCGGGGGCCAAGGTCCAACATACCAAGGCCAAGGTCTTGGGAGCTTCCTGGATTTCACAGAGAGCACAGTTAAAGGGGACTTGGTAGCTGGCACACTACAATGCCAGGGGGCCACCTGTAAAAACAAACCAAAATGGGACTTGCAGGCAAGTCAGAGGGGTCCTAAGGGAGAGTAGAGGTTGCAAGGGCTCTGGGGCCGCAGGAGCACAGCTGGATTGAAGATGCCCAAGCCGGGCGGGCTGGGTGCAGTGAAGATGTGCAGCTGGACAAGGGCACGCAAAGAAGCACATTGAGGTCAGGAGCTAGCACCTTGGAGTGAAAATTCTGCTGCAGGGCCACTGCTGAGGTGGGTCTCTGGAGTCCTGGAGTTTCTCGTCAAGTGCTGGCTCGCTGTTGGAGTCCGCCTGGACTCAGTTTTGTAGGTTTTTACAGCAAGGGGTCCAGTAGCCTGGTTATTGGTGCCTTTCAGCTCCTGTGGCCTAAAGACTTGGAGCAGAGGCCTGACCCTCCAGAGCACGTGTGCCTTCAGCTGGCACTAGGAGACGTCGGCTGGCTGGGGAGCTGGACGATGCTGGACTGGACTTTGATGTTTTGGAGACTGGCAGCAGCAGAGAGATAGTACTTCTATCTCAAGGGAGTTCTCTGGCGATTTATGAAGTGTTAAATACTCTCTGGGGTTTGTGGAGGTCACACAGTGACAAGACAAACTGGAGGATGGTGATTGTTGAGTTCTGTGGCTGCAGGCAAGAGTTTGCGCCCAAAGTCCACCACGAGGTCTGCAGTTCTTGGTCCAACAGTGGTTCTTTGTTCGTCGTCTTCTTTTGTCCGTGGATACTACCATTCAGGGTCCGGGGATGCCACCTAAATACTAAATTTAGGGGCATTTACAAGTGAGCGAAAGGTGGTGGCCAATGAGACCCTTACCTGGCGTGTCTACACCCTCTATTATGCCCACCTGTGGGAGAGGGACATAGCCCTAGTCCTGATAGGAGAAGTCCCGCCATATTCAATATGGTGTGCATTGAAAAATGTGCTTCAACTCTCCCCCAGCACCTAAGGGGTAGAGTTGGCAGAGGGGGGCACTCCTCCAATCTCCTCTAAGTTTTAATGCGTGTCTTCCTGCCAAAAGGGGGTGAGGACAGGAGGGCCTGCCTGCTCCTATCAGGAGAGGCTGGGATCATGTTTCAAAGATGGCAAGGCCTTTGACGCGGCCACAAATGGCTCTCCTTGACTGGGAGAAGGTGTCAACACCTTCGCTCAGGATAGGCTTTGTTCTCGACCTCTGAGCGCACTGGCCCTCACTCAATAAAGTCAGAACTCTGTCTGTTGGTGACAGGCTGGCTTAGACCAGTCGGTGACCACGCTAAGGAATGGTAGATTTCAGGGGACCCCTTTAAAGGTTCCTCTGTGCGCAATTATAAATAGATCTGACACTGGAATAAGTGTAAGTTTATTAAGACGATACGTTTGGTACCAAACATCCCATAATACAGTGAACCATCCTGGAGCTGGGGGAACTCGTAATGACGAGAGTCCAGCCCACGTACTCTCTATGGCTTCCCTGTTCACTTATAATACCCAAGAATAGACATGGATATTGCTGGGGCATATTTGCTCATGCAGATATGTTCTCAGAGGAGATATAGTGCATCCTGCCTTGGAGAATGAAGGCCTGCCGGATTGGTGTCTTACCTATATCCCATGCAGTGTCTGTGGGCATGGCACACAGGGATGTGTGTCAAGTCGAATCTTCGGTTTTGTCTGCACCAAGGCATGCAGTTTGCGATGGCAGTGGGGATGGCCCAGGTGAAGGAACCCTAGGGTGGCATAATTCGTGCTACTACCCTTGGGGTACCTCTTTAGTGCCAATGCCCTAGGTACCAGGGGTACCATTTACTAGGGACTTACAAGGGGTACTGAAGTTGTGTCAATTGGGAAACAAAAGGTACACTTTAGGAAAAGAGCTTCTGGCACAGGCGACATGATTGGCAGGGACCCTGTGCACTACCAGTCGAAATAACAACATCTTCCAGGCAAAAAGTGGGAGCTAACCATGTCCAAAAGAGGTAATTTCCGACATCAATGAAAAGATTTCATTGCGATTTTATTTTCCGACGTGCGCACTGCAGCAGCCAGTCGACTTCGAGCCCAGAGACATAAGCGGCATATCCTCTGTTGCCGCCTGGCAGCAGAGGACATGAGCAGTGGCTGGCTGGATGCTTCAAAGTGCGCATGTCACTTTCACCGGGTGTCTTGCTCCGGTCAAAGTGATATGGGCACTTTGAAGCTCTCAACTCAGCTGTCTTAGACACCTGGGTGGAGACCAAGCACAGGCAAACAGGGACTGAAGGAGCAGCCAGCCAGCCCGCTCCATCCAATCCAGGCGCTTCTCTCATGTTGGTTAAAAGCATGAGAACAGCATCAGGAATGGTATGGGGAACCCAACTGCAGATTCAGAAGTGGAACACTGAGGAGGACGGAGGATGTGCCGCCGTGGGTTAATACTATTTATTTAAAATGTTACTCTAGTGTTTTATTTTACTTTTGGAGGGAGGGGTGTTTTATTTTGGGCATTTTGGAGGGAGGGCTGGATTACTTTGGGGTTTTGGAGGGACATGGTGTTTTATTTTGGGTTTTTTGCAAAGTGGTGGAGCACTTCACTCGCCCCACCAATTTCAAAGGGTACCAGCCGCCCTGAGACTTGGATGGTAAAGCCTGCAGTTCATTCAACCTTCTGGCAGATGTAATTGACACTAAAAAGGCTATTTTGATAGTGAGCAGCCGGAGGACAATTATGCAGGGGCTCGATAGGAGCGCACATGAGGAAGGTGAGCACCAAATTAAGGTCTGAGTATAATTAAAGGGGCAGGTGGGAACATATGTACAAGCCTTTCAGGAATCTATGTACAATAACTTAAATAAGGAGGGTTAGTCTGGCAGCCTCAGGAAGACAGACATAGCAGAAAGATACCCTGAAAGGGTGCCCAGAGCAGGGCCCTGCTGGGCAAGGGTAAAAATAAAAAGGAACACATCAGAAAGAGGGTCAACAGACTTTTCTGTACAACATATTACACGTTTCTTCCATCAGCAGTAGTACACCTTTTTTGGTGGAGGGAAACCTGGCTGTTAGAATACCATTACAGACTATGGGAAGAAGGTCCACGCTATGAGCTGCCGCAGCTCAATCTCCATGCAAGAAGTAAGGTGACAGGTTCGGGCAGAGGACCCTCGCCTACTGCTGCGAAAGAAGATCCTAACAAAGGGACAGCCTCATCGGAGAATCAATACTCATTTGTAGGAGCTCGGGATACCAGACTCTCCTTGCCCAGTCTGGAACCACAAGGATAACTTGGACCTGGTTGTTCCTGATCATCTTGAGAACTCTAGGCAGGAGTGGTATGGGTAGAAAGGTATGCAGGAGGCCTCAGCTCCACTCAAGACAAAAAGCACTTCCGAGCGAGAGCCGCCTTGGAAAGTCCTGCGAGCAAAACTGCTGATATTGGACGTTCCCGGAGGAGGCGAACAGGTCTAACCAAGGGTCTCCCCACTGTTGAAAGAGACCTTGCTCCACCTCCGGATGGAGACGCTACTCGTGATCCGCTAGGCATCAACAGCTGAGTTTGTCTGCCCTGGCGATTAGGGAACCTGCCAGGTGTTGAACCACCAGGGAAATTACCTTCTGTTCCAGCCATGTCTAGAGACACAGGGAATCTTGACAGAGGGTCCAAGACTTCACTGTGCCCTGTTTGTTGCAGTATCACAGGGCGGTGGTGTGTGCGAACACTTGAACTAGCCTTTCCTTGATGGGAGGATAGAAAGGCTTCCAATGTGAAGCAAATCGCTCGGAGCTCCAGCATGTTGATCTGGAGTCCAAATTCTACTGTAGACCAGAATCCTCTGGTCTCCACCTTTCCCTGATGGCCACCCCATCCCAGGAGTGACGGCTGTGTCACTACTGTGAGATATGGTTGTGGAAGGGAGAGGGGTCTGTCTCTGACCCAATAATGGTTTGTCAGCCACCTCTGCAGGTCTCTTGCAGTTTCCCCCGAGATCTGAACCATGACGGAGATATTCCCCTGATGCTGTGCCCATTAAAACTTCAGGTCCCACTGCAGAGGCCGCATACGCCATCTGGCATGTGTTACTAGCAGGATACAGGAGGCCATGAGGCCCAACACCTTCAGAGTCATTTTCATCGACATCCAGGATAGAGGTTGATAATTTGGTATCATAGCCTGAATATCCTGGACTCGCCGCTCGGGAGGATAGGCCTGAAACAGCACTGTGCCCAGAAAGGCTCTGATGAAACAGAGCGTCTGAGAGGGAGTAAGGTGCGACTTCGGTACATTGATAGTGAACCCCAGCAAATGCTGGAAATTCACCATAGTCTGGAGGTGAGAGACGACAGCCTGGAGTAAGCCCGCCTTCAGCAGCCAGCCATTGGGATAGGGGAAGACTGGCACTCCTGATCTGAGCAGATAAGCTGTGACCACCGCCATTACCTTGATGAACACAGAGAGGCGCCGGTAAGGTCAAAGGGGAGCACGGTGAACTGAAAATGATTGTGGCCTACCGTAAACCGCACGTAGCGCTGATGGGCAGTCAGGACAGGAATGTGAAAATAGGCGTCCTGAAAGTCCAATGCTACCATCCAGTCTTCTGGGTCCAGGGCACACAGGACCTGAGCTACTGTGAGCATCTTGGATTTCTCTTTTTTGAGGAAGGAGTTGAGGGCTCGTAGGTCTCGGATAGGAGGAAGGCCCTTTTCCTTTATCGGGACAAGAAAGTAGCGGGAATAACAACCACAGCCTACTTCTGGCGCCAAAACCCATTCTATGGCTCATTTGGCCACGACACCCATTACTTCCTCCTGGAGCAATTGTAAATGATCCTTTGTCAGCAGGTCATATGATGGAGGGGTGGCCTATGAAGGAGACGAGCAGCCCCTCCGGACAATCTGGAGGACCCACCAGTGGAGGAGGTGATGGTTTATCCTGCCACCAACTGGACGCCCAAGGTCTGGAAGGGCGAGACTAGGAGGACTTGGAGGCTGAAGCTGCTGGGGGGAGGGGGTGAATTGACTGGACCTCTGGCTGCCCGACCCATGTGGTCGGTACATACCACGCCTTCGTCCATGCAGGCGCTGTGCAACTTGTGTAGGTCTGTGGATTGGATAGGGCTGGTGCGGTTGAAATTCCTACAGTAACCACGAAAGGCGGTCTGGGGACAAGGGGCAGCTGAGCGGCCCAAGACCTTGGTCGTAGCCTGTGAGTATTAAAGACCTCCAGTGCTGTGTCTGCCTCATCTTCGAAGAGACAGGTGCCATCAAAGGGCATCTCCATGAGAGAAGACTGGACATACCCTGAAAAGGCAGATGTTCTCAGCCAGGCATGGTGTCTAACAGCCACCATCGTGGAAATTGCTCTGCCTAGTGAGTCGGTTGTGTCTAAACCACATCTAATTGAGATTTTTCCTGCATCTCTTTCATCTGATACAGCTTGGGAGAGGATGGCTAGAGCCTCCTCCAGTACCAGAGGCAGCACTTGAGCAACCATTTCTGATTGGAAATAACAGCCCAATGTTCACCTACCGCCATGCACGACTGGAGGAAGGAAAACAATTCTTGCCCCCATCTGTCCAGTATCTTGGATTCCCTGACCGGGGGAGCTGCAGGGAACACACCATGGAAAGTAGAGGCTTGAACCGCCAAGCTCTCCAAGGTGGGGTTAGTAGTGAGGACGTCTGGGGCACCCAGGACAGGGCGGTGATGGTGGGCAATGAACCCCTGTGCTGGGTTTGGACCAAATTCCCAGTAGGATGTCCATGAGGGCTGCATTAAATGGGAGCAAGGGTTGCACCTCTTTCAAGATTAACTGTTAGTCTTGACTGCCACTGAGGGTAGCTTAAGGTCAAGGATCTCAGCCGCCCTCCGCACCACCAGAAGATGCCCCCTCCTCCGTATCCCCCACATTATGCCAAATAAATTAATGTAATGTTTATGAATCTCACTGCCTAGGAATGTTTTTCCCATTGCCCCCTCCTCCGTAGCCATGATAGGAGGAGAAACATGCCAGTGTCTGGAGCAGTATTTAGTCCGCTGGCCTCACCCAATTCCTCATACCAGTCCATATCCTGATCGTACTGCTGGTATTCTAAAGGGTCCAGTGACCCCTTCCATTCTTCTTCCAAGCCTGGCCTGCCTGAATAAGGCTCAGGGAACGGCTTAGGACCTATAGGTCCTGCCTGCGCTATAATTTGTGTCGGTCTAGGAGGTGCCGACTCCGTGACGTTTGTCATGATAAATAGGCCTGGCTCCGCCAGTGGGTGCCGGAAGTGTTGGGACTGGTGGCAGGGTAGGTCACAGTGGCACGACCCGCGCCGGTTCTGATCCATGCAGGAGGGCATCGGTGACGGGGCTGGAGCCACTGTCGCGGAACCCGATGGAGCTCCCTCTGACCCTGTGGGGCCGAAAGGCATGCCTGAGGGGTCAGGGAACTCAAAAAAGAGGCACATGGTCTCATAAAATTCTTTATATGGAGCACGATCCATCTCCCAGAAAAAGGGGAAGGCGCGGAGCCAGGCGTGGGTTCCAAAGAATGAGGCCTCGAACACAGATGTTCCTTCGATCTGTCGGCCAATGGACGGGGAGAAGTCAAAGCACACTTCTATTTCCTGTGTCTCTTACCTGAATGTCCTGACGATCTCAAGTAGGATGAAGAGGACTTGTGATTCCTGGAGCAGTTCCGGGAGCTTCCTCTCTACCGGGACTGAGACCACTGAGGAATTGGGGGTGGCAAGCAGCTTCAGGGCCATGACCTGGCAGTCAAAGCACGACTTGGAGTTGTGGTCGCACTCTAGACACCACAGACAAACAATATGTGGTTCTGGCACCAATATGGCACAATGACAGGTGGCGCTCTATCTAAACCCTAAAGTCTTCCTCAATGACATGACTTCCTATACACCAACAAAAAAGGGGTCTACAAAAAGTCGAAAAATCCTGTCAAAAAGTGACAGAGAGTAGTTCTCTTCATGGATTAGTGCTTGACTGGTGCGGAAAGAAATGAAATGACGTCAGCGTGCCGAGGTGGCACCTATTTTGGTGATGCCCCTTCCGGCACAGACCCCACGTGGAGGTGATCAATGCCACCTACTAGCACGCAAGGGTACTGCTCGAAGAAAAATCTTCTGGATCCAGTCTGAAGCCTGGGAAATTCAAAGGAAAATCTGTGGATAGATGTCTCTATCAGATTACTGTCCATCTTTAAGAATAGCTGTGTCATTGGGTGGTGGTGAGAGCGCTCAATACGTTCAGGTGGCAGTGATTGCTGTTGGAAGGGCAGATTATTTCTTGGGACATACAGTGCTACTTTGAAATAACTCCAAGCACTTGGAGACATCAGTGGTGGTCACACCATGTTCGTGCATTTACTTTTGCTAATAGAAACTACTGATTACTGACGCTGCCCACTAGGTAAGTGACAAGCTCGGCAGCCTTTTAGGCTGAGCCAAAGCGTTGCAGCCATCAATAATTCACAACACTACAAAGGAGGGAGAGACTGTTTTTTTAGAGTCAGGATAGGACTGGCCTATAGGGCTATCAGGAAGAGCCCAATGGGCTGGTCTGACAGATTGGTGCATGGGACGGTTTATTTTTTTGCAGTTTGATGGCCTGGTTTATGATCAGGTGGGCCGTTTTTATTGCTAATTCCCCTGATATTACCACAAACACCGCAGCAGAAAACACAATTGAATGCAGTCTCCCATACACCATGTCTTTGCAAGTTCGAAAGTGGTCTGATTAGCCAACGTAGGCCACTTTTTTACCTATCTGGATTGCTAATGGGGTCATCTTTATTTCAGTGCTCGGGACTATTTCTGTCCCCAGTCCGACCCCATTTGGAATCCTGCCTCAGTGTGCTGACCTTAGATTCAAAGTCAACAGGTAAAGAGACAAGAATGTATTAAATGAACCAGAAAAGACAACCCCAAACGTTAAAGTATGAAGCCTGCCCACATCCTTCGTGCAAAGGTTAAGAGCTAACATGACCCTACTGTCATTTATTAAGTATGATTTCTGTAATACCAAGGTGTAGCCTTGTGGTCCTTTTCCTAATGTGGCTCTTTCCTGTGACTGGAAACCTCTTCACTAACTGCACATTTCCTCAGGTGTGTGGCCACATTAACCGTGCCAGAAAGCCGCCATCTTCGTCTCTTC
Organism: Lissotriton helveticus; assembly: GCF_964261635.1. Lineage (NCBI taxonomy): Eukaryota > Metazoa > Chordata > Amphibia > Caudata > Salamandridae > Lissotriton > Lissotriton helveticus. The sequence continues at coordinate 282,422,677 of NC_136061.1, read as the reverse complement.
ATAGTTCCTATATTTTGATGATGAGCACAATCCCCAAAATGAAGGGGAGGCCTTCGAGGGATGCCGCATTTTTATTTCAGTACATCGGAGAAAGCCCCGAGGGATACAAAGGTCAGTTATTCAGTACAAATCATATTACTCGCATGCAAAATAGTGTATAGCGCCCTGAACATGCTATGTAGATAGTCACCTGTATACAGGACACAGACTAAAATGGGACCCAACGTACTGCAGGGTAAACTCGTGCATTTATGCATCTCCTCCCTGGGACCTCGGAAAGCATAAGAAGTGCCTGGAGGTGCAGAGGAAAAGGAGGCGGCATTGGTTGTGCTTTTAACAGGCCAGAGGGGAAGGATAAATTCTACACAAGTCTATACATCAACAGCTATTTGATGCTTAACCCTCGAGTGTCCCTTTAAGCAGCTTTTCCCCATGTAGTGGGCACGGGTGTCTCTTATAAGTAATTTAATTGCTACTAGCAAAGGACAAAGCAGTTGGGAATATTATACTTAGTGTTAACATGTTGCCAACTGGTCAATAAGGAATAGCTATGGTTGTCTTTGACTGGTTAACTAGCAAAACAACAGACCCAGTCAAAAATCTAGCAGACCTGTGACCTTCACACATAAAGGGCGTTTAGAATGTTTATTGCAAAACGGGGGGGGGGGGGGGGATATCACGGCATGACTGTGAAAAGGTCTGGAACCACTACCCCTTAAATTAAGAAGCACACTGGACTGGTCTAATGTCCTAAAAGGAGCTGTTGATTTCTCGTCAGCTTCAAAGACAACCATGAAAGGCTGTAGGGTACTCTTCATGGAGGCAGGTGATGCTGCAGTTCTAGGATACCCAAGCGGCCCCTCTTTGCCGCGCACATTAGATGCTTTCTTTGGCATACTACCACTCTCAAGTGCTCTTTGCTCTGGCATGACGCCACTGTACTATGTGATGTGTCGCTGCCATTGTGTGAATTGCATTTGGGGACGAAACGCATTTGAGCTGATTGTGCAGCGACTATTTCTGCAACCCCATGCTAGTCAAACTGCAAACCTCTTGTCAGTCAGTGCGTTATCTCTCTATCGGCTGCTTTCTGTAATTAATAGCCACATAATGAATACAGCTTGTTGTGGTATACACGGCATGTCACGTTTCTCGTTACTGCCAGCAAGAATGGTCTCTTAGTGCATTTATATCATTTGCGGCTCTCACTTCACGCATTCTTTAGGGGTGGGCGGAATTTGCATAATGGCATTACGCAAATCTCCGCAAAACGGTAAAAAATCACTGCAAACACGCGGAATTGCTTGTTCGTGATGCTTTTTTACTGTTCGCAATCACTGTTTGCGTGCTCGGGGGGAAATATCTTGCGAACAAGCAATTGAGAACGCAAACAAGCAAATAATTTTGCAAAGTCATGGAACGCAGATTTTTGGGAAATTTCGTGTTCTCCGCAGAACGCGAAATTACGCCAATTACGCAAACGGAACGGAATTTACCGCCGAGGCCTAATTCTGATCTCTTTGCTGCCGATACAAATGCACAGGCATTAGAAGCAGGCTCTCAGGATTTACGGCTACCAATTTTTTTAAAAAAAACAACATTACCTGTTTGCAGAACATAGGGACATACATACGAGTTACACCAAGTGATAATTGGGCATAATTAAATTACCCATGAGATTTATGTTAAAAGATAAACTGTAAAATTTTTTGGGGAGACCAACAAAATTCAAGAGCGTACTGGGACTATAGACGAGAATCAATGCCGCGTGCAAGCATCAGGTGTGCAAATCCCCCATGTGGCAATGATTCCCATTGCGTCTCCCTGCTTGGCACAACCCTGCGTTCTATGGGTCTGAAGTGGTGGTTGGGTTCTGCAATCCATTCATAGCGCTTAGAAGACTCCAGCATTATTTAGTATTGTCTCTTTCTGAGGCTGCTAACAAAAGAATGTAATTTTAACATCTTGTTAAGCTTTCTCGCCAACATTGTTTTTCAGCAGCTAAAATTATTCTACTTACTTTTGCTGCTGGATTTTGTTGTCACATTTAGGAAGCCTAAAGTGGCTCAAGTCTAATAGATCCAAAGTGAGCAGAATAGACAAAGAGAAGGTGTGCAAGGGTGCTGAAAAAAATACATGCATTTATTTATATGCAATGTTGTGTAAAATCCAGACACATTGCTTTGGACACCGCAGAGCGCTGATGGCAAAACAGAAATTTACATGGGGGTTCCAGTTCAACTGGTTGAAAGCAAATGTCTTAGTTACAGTGTTCTTTTGCCGCTCCCCTAAGCAAAGGTGGAGCTGCTTAAAGGGTGTATAGAAAATTTATGTTTTCAAGAATTGCGTTACAACTTGCGAAAACAGTTTGAGCACGAAGTGGACACCAAGGATACTGCCGATGGTACTAGGGCCAGCGGTTCATTTTGTTACGAGGGAAAATAATGCATCTCCTCTAGTGTAAAGGATCTCAAGATGTAGCCTGTGGTTTACTAAGTCTCTCATGCATTGCCAAGGAAAGATATTATTATTGCCATTCAAACGGGAGACAATGTTACTACAGCCTCCTTTTCCACCATTCCTTGACAACTGTTGTTCGTTCTCCGGAGTGTTAATGGAGACCGAGTCTCATATCTCTTGATGTACCAAGAAAGTTGCAAATTTGCTCCATAGGGTTACTACCATATTTCTGACTTTTTTGGAATGGACCAAAAGTTCTAGGGCGGTTTCTTCTGCAGCTTCCCAGGAGAACTCACAGGCATAAGCATTTACACATTTGAAAATGAACATTTAAATTGGCAAAATGTAATGCATATGTACATTTACCATGTATTTACATTTTCCCAGTGGAAAGTCTCTTTTACTTACACCTCCACTGATTTTTGGGAGGTGCCTCCATCTATTACACACTCTGAAAACAGATGTATTCCTGCCCTTATCAAGCAGTTTTCAGGGTGTTAAGTTACCTGCAAAAGCTTTCTGAAAACCCTAGAATTTTCCAAGTTTGGAGGTGTTTACCAACGTTTTAAGAAATCCCCACTCTGCAAGGCCCACAAACCTCCCAGGTGGGATTTATTTAAAGATAAACTTACGCCATGCTCTTGAAACTTTGTGTGCGGGTATATTCATTTGTAGGTTCAATTTAAAAGTCTGCGAAGAACCATAATGAGTACATCAACGGCGCAAGTGATAGTTACCTCAAGGCACGAGCTATAGTTATGTGAGATAACTACCGGCATATCTGGTGAATTTCCGTGGTTTTGTAAGGTTAAAACATTATGTTCTCACTGGAATTTTCACATAAATATAAAGTTACTTTAATCTTTGGTATTTTCACTGAATTTCAAGCTTTTTTTTAACATAAAGAAATATATTATCATAAATGAAACCAACCACCCACCGTGCACGGCCAAAGGGCCTGGCTGTGGTCCAGTTCTGTAGCCAACCCCTCCGCAGGCAGCCAATGCTATGCGCACATAACCTTTGGCTGTAAATGGTGTGAGATTGGCTTCAGGTCCTGCGCCCAACCTCCCCGCAGGCGGTCAGTCTGCGCGGTGTGGGGTTGGTAGCAGGGCCATTGGTGCAGTGGTAATTTACAAGCCACTTTGGGTCCCTGGGACCCCATCCCCTGGGTTCTTTTTAGGTCTTGCCAAGTTATCACGTAAGCGATGCTCTGCGGGATATTTAGTAAAGGGCTTTTGAAAATGCCCCCAAAGGCTGCAGGCGGATCGGGTTCAGTGCATGTGCGCCGGGCGCACCATTTGTCAGCCTGCGTGATCACTTTCGCGCCCCCTATGATGTTCTAAGTGAGCAGCGCGGCCACTGAGAACATCAAAGCGGCCACAAAAGGGATCACACACACCCTGTACTGCTTCCTTCCCAAGTGTTGCTTCCCACTACTCGCTTAAAACCAGCACCTTCGCATTCAAACCACCAGCACTCATGCCCATACCCATCAGGAGAATATTGTCACAAACTACCCTTTCAGTCACAACGCAGTCTCACATCAATCATTTGAAGCCAAGCCCAACACTGCCACCTAGCAAGAGCAGGTACACCAAACACATGCACACAATGATCCAAACGTAAGCATTGACTCATTCACCAATCTCTCACATTCCAGCACGAGCATGTAGCCAAACAAGAACTCTCTTATCCAGTTTGAGCAATACCATATCCAGCCTTCATTAGCATGGCTACATCTAGCACCCACCCATCAACAAAGATGGCATCTTTGGACTTCTCCAATGTGATACTTTAGCTGAGCCAGACCTTGCAGCTTCCCTCTCATGAACCTTGTTATAATAAATGCAAATGCATTTGTTTTGGTAAGAATTACCCCTTCAGAAGACCACCCGAACTATAATAAATTAAAATGCGACATAGTAGGTTGTCAGAGCTGGTGCATGGCATAACCTTTAAAGATATGAGCATCTGTTCAAAAGAATGCTGTTCATCATCTGCTGATGGGGAATGTTAGTATTATAACAATCCCTCACGGAACAGAGGCTGATGAATGATACTATTGTCTAAAGTCCACCGGGCTATAACACTCCCTGCGCTGCCAAGCTGTTTTGCTTACACCACCCATGTTAAAACATGACATGTACATGGTAATTGGTGACTTTAATTTACATTAAAAAAAAATGTGAAGACTCACTTTCCAAACAACTAGAAATTGATATGCTAACCCTTCAAATTACTCCAAAAATTAGTTGCCTTACACACTCTGCGGGTCATACCTTAGACTTGCTATTTTCTAATTTCAATAGCCTAACAAATATTTACATTTCCCCTCTCACATTGTCCGATCACTCCAGTGTAAGCTTCTCGATTTCTCTTCCTCTCTCTCAAAAACAAATTTAAAAAAGCTTGTTTATCCCGTCCGTGGTTTGTTCCTCATATGCTTCCTTTCAATATGCCCATATCTTTTCCACACACATACACAACCACAAACACGCACACACACACACACACACAAACAACCACCCACACAACCACACACAACCCAACACACACACAACCACACACACAACCACTCACACACAAACTCACCCAACGACACACACACAGACCCAACAACACACACAACCACACACACACACAAGCACATACACAACCACACACACACAAACACACACAACCACACACACAAACACACACACAACCACACACAGACAACCACAACCACACACAGATGCACAACCACACATACAACCACACACACAACCACATACAACCACACACACAACTACACACACAACCATACACACACACAACCACACACACACGCACCACACACATCCACAAACACACATACACACACAACCATACACAACCACAAACACAACACACACACAACCCCGCACACAACCACACACACACACAAACACACACACAACCACACCATCAGTGCACACTTTCACCAGACACAGACACCATCAGTCGTCAGTGCACGCTTTCACCTGGCACAAACACCACCAGCCGTCAGTGCACGCTTTCACTAGGAACAAACACCACCAGCCGTCAGTGCATGCTTCCACCAGGCACACACCACCAGACGTCAGTGCACGCTTTTACCAGGCACATACACACCACCAGCCGTCAGTGCACGCTTTCACCGGGCAAACACACACCACCAACCGTCAGTGCACGCTTTCACCAGGCACACACACCACCAGCCAGCAGTGCACACTTCCACCAGGCACACACACCACCAGCCAGCGGTGCACAATTTCTGCAGCACACACACCACCAGCAATCAGTACACACATCAATTGTTAACGCATCCACAATTAACTATTGTGGCAATCGCAGTATGGCGCACTTTACTTTTAAACATATTCATCTAAAGCGCAGCATGCCACCATTGCTACAAAAATAAACACACATTTTTTTGGCCTACAATTTAAAGACTTTTGTTGCAATTGGTGTTGCAATATTTAGCAATGCCAATAGCTCAAACTTAATTAATGCGAGACCTATTGCATTGCAAATGCTAGTTTTTAATGGGGAAGATGGGAACTGTCCCTTCCCTAAGACAAAAATAGTCTTGGAGACCCTATGCCAACAAATTAATTTTAAGTGGTGGAGGGTGCGCAGTCACCTCCCTGACCCACTATGGGCCCGAGGGACCCATCCCCCAGGGTTTTGTTTCCATAAAGGAGAGGGAGTGCGTAGCCCCCTCTCCCAAACCTATAGTGACTGTGGGGATCCTATTCCCCAGGGGCCACTACTGCTTGTGGGTGGGTGCCCCGGTGCCCACCCGGGGCACATACTAAATAATTTGAGTCGAGGGTGGGGAGCTCTAAGAATGTTATGACCCCAGCTGGCTCCAAGCATGTATCCATGCTGCGGAAGCCAGCGTTAGTCCCACCTGGAGGGAGCAGCTGTTTTTGTTTTCTTCCGCCGGGCGAGAGCTATGCGTGTTTTCCTGAGTTAGAGAGAGAGAGCGTGAGAGAGAGAGAGCGTGAGTGAGTGAGAGAGAGAGAGAGAGAGGGAGGGAGGGAGGGAGAAAGATGGAGGGAGGGAGGGAGGGAGAGAGAGGGAAGGAGAGAGGGAGAGGGAGGCAGAGGGAGGCAGAGGGAGGGAGGGAGAGTGAGGGAGAGTGAGGGAGGGAGTGAGGGAGGGAGGGAGGGAGGGAGGGAGGGAGAGAGAAAGAGAGAGAGAGAGAGAAAGAAAGAGTGTGTGTGTGCGTATATATATATATATATATATATATATCTGACAAGCTTGTTTGCATGGTCTTCACAGGTATGATGAATTAAACATGGCTTCAACTTCTTCCTTTGAACAGTTTGTTAGAAAACAGGGTGCATTAATCAAATATGGGAGTCTTTAAGTTAGAAAAAAAACGCTATGATGCGGCCAGCACTAGCCACTTCATAACTCTTCTTTATTCACGGACAGCAGGAAGGAGGGTGGGAAGGAACAGACAACGCTGACAATAACATAACATGTGTATTTGTACAGCGCACGTTCACCCGGAGGTATCTTGGCGCTGAATAACAGATGTTTCTTGTTACCTAACTCAATGGTACTCATTTTATCGACCTCAGATGGATGAAAGGCTGAGTGGACCTGCCGGGATTTGAATGAGACGAATGTAGGGCGGGAATAGGAAACTGGACAAAAAAGCGCTATGACGCAGCCAGCCTCGACTGCGTCATATCGCTTTTTTTTTTCTTATAGCAGTTGTCGGGAGGGTGGGAAACTTGGACAACAGGTGGGTGGTGGGGTGGGAGAGGAAGAAGCAACACAGACAAGGCAGGTTGGGAAGGGTAAGACGCAACATTGACAAAAGGGGAGTGAGTTTGGGAGGATAAGAAGCAACAAGGGGATGGGAGAAGAAAAGGCAATACAAACACGGGGTGAGAGGGGAAGAATCAACACAGACAACGGAGGTAGGAGGAAAATAGCAACAACGACAAGGACAACAGCGTTAAGTAGAAAAACTAAAACAAGTATTAGCAAAGCCAATAGGTCACACCTCGGTGACAGCTATTGGCTTTGCCAATGTCTTTTAGCGATGTTTTACAGTTGTATGGCTGCTGGCCAGAATGGCTAAAAGTTAGTGGTGTGGAGCAGAGTGGAGTAGAGTGGCGGAGAGTGGCATGGCATAGAGTAGAGTGGCATAGAGTGGAGCGGCATAGGGAGAATTGGCACAGGAAAGGACAGCGTAGATTGGTTAAGAGTAGAGTCGGGAAGAGCTGAGTGCCGCGGATTGGCACAAACTGGAGTGGCGTAAATTGGAGTGCATGGAGAGAAGTGGCACAGAGTGGAGTGACGTAGGGTGGAGTTGGGTAGGGTAGTGTGGAGTACAGTGGTATAGAGTAGAGTGGCACAAAATGGTATCAAAATATAGCATTGCACTATTTCTCCTGCTTAGTTCAGTGCAGCGCTACAAAGTTTCACGCAGCACTACGTTGCTGCCTTAGAAAATCTGGTCGTCATTCTCTTTCCACGGGCACAAACACCATTCTGGCTCCTTCCGCCATTCATTCCTTTGCCGAAAATATACTACTTAAGTGTTGTCTTTCCAACGTGCTTGAGGCTTCATCCACACGGACTCACGATTTGTAAAGAATTGCCTAAAGCTCACTTTACATATGTGTGGGATTACCATCTACCTTGTCCCTGCTTTTTTCAGCATTTAGGAAGTTTGTAAAGTGCTGTTGTGAAGAAATTAATGAGACCCGCTATCAACAAAAATAATTTCAATGCGCCTTAAAGTTGGACATCGGCAAATGATTCAATCCAACACAAGGTTCTTTATGTAGACCTCACGAATGCTTTATTTTTCATTTTCATGCAGTAAAAATAAAAAAAAGAGTACAAATTCGCCAGGTCAGACTTTTTACCTTGTACTGTCTTACTAAATAAAACTGCAGATGGTGAGCACGTTTAAATGCCTACTTTGGAAATGACCACAAACATACGTTCAGCAAAAACACGATGATAATAAAGAAACAAATCGAACAGATCATAAACAGGTCTAAATACTATTCAAAATCACAACAGTCTTTTAAAATCTGTGTAACTGTCATGTATTTTTCATTTATACCAGTGTGAAAGCTCAGGGACTAATGCACCTTCTGCAAAACATTGAAGGGTATTTGTTTGTATTCAGGAAGGACTGGATCTGCCTTTCATCTGCCTAAGGCAGATTAACAAAAACAGATGAGTTTGGTAAATAATTATAGTGAATCAAATTCGCAAATCTGTAGCGGCAAACAATACTTAGCAAATGTATGAAACATATTCGCGACCTGTGCTCGGGTTAAGCAATCTGATGTCACTCGAACCAAAACAACTGATATATGCATTTTGCACATGCATAACGCTGGGGTTCCGAGCCGTGCATTAGGGTGGAATCTTGCATCATTAATAAAAAAAATCCCTGTTTATATTGCAACACAAAAACCGCCTCCTGACTTCCCTGCACAGTCATCTAACAGCCACGCTGAGACTAAAGAGAATCCCGCACTCAGGTGTTTAATGGCTGCCGTCTCCGTGGAATGAAGGGGAAGCTGCCGCGCAGCATGACGCTTCTTCTGAAACAAAAGCGTGGGCCCGCGGCCGCGAAAGTTAATTGTTGTGAGAGAGAGAGAGAGAGAGAGAGAGAGAGGGGAAGCAGGAGGTGAGCCCGCGAGTGGTGCGTGCGTGCGCGCACGCAGTCTGCTCATTTTCAAGCACTGCACTCATGCTTGTGGCGCGCCCCTGCTCGCTCCCGCAAGGTGGATGCCACCACAAGCCCGAGTGTGTGCTTGAAAATGAGCAGAGCAACGGCTAAAAGCCCTCCTTTGCAGCCCATGCGCGTTACTTAGGCGAGAACTAAAAATGAAAAACTCTGAGCTTTAATTAGCATATCGCTCGTCACCAGGCCACACTCAGGAAGTGAAACAATCACACATTTCCACTGCAGGGTGACAGGGCAGCAAAGCCATCCCTCTGATAAGAAGAACTGGTTATCTCAGGGCACAGTTCACAGGACCTTTGCATAGATGTCAACATGTACACTCAACTCCACACCTAGCAAGGATCTGTCTCGAAATAGATCATCCCTTGACATCTGCACTCAAGACGCTGAGATCACTAGCCAGGAAGCACACATTAGCTTCTAACACTGCAAGTAAATATAACTCCACCTTTCACATCAAGTTAATAAAAATACTAAACAGTTACAAATTAGTAACAGGATACCTTCTTTTACCATTTTCCGCTGCAGTACAGTACTTACTGCCTACCTTAAAATAATATTTTTTTCTTCCCTTCCTTTCAAGAGTTGCAGCAATTCCATCGCAACCACTTGTACTGCAATGATGCAGGGAAATAGTACACGTTTTTACATACTCCTAACACGATGATGCACTTTATACAACAAGAGTCAGCATTATTATATTAACATACAGCCGATGTCAGACTAATTACGATTTCAGATTTGGGCAAGGCAATAGGGTTATATACCGTATTATTCAAAAGTGCCAATCACATGGCTTTCGATAGGAGAAACACATGAATCGACAGATGGAAGACAAGTGTCTCTAACAAGATGCTTCCAGATGTTGTGACCACTAATCCGTGACCCACTTAAAATGAGTTCATGTTCCCAGTTTTCGAATTCATACCGTCTTTAAGAGAACCACACTACCTAGTCAGTTGTTGACTAATGGAGAGTTAGAACACTTTCTGAGGGATATATTAACCTTGAAATATTTAATAAAAGGTCCCCTAATTATAAGTATCTCAGTAATATCTCTTGGTTGGTTTTACTGCATCAAGCAGTGTGCTTACACGACTTAAGAGTTAGCCTGCGCAACCAACACACCCAATTTCACATCTTGTTTTCGCTACTTTTCCAAAATGTGTGATCCTTGACAAATCGATGTTATGCCTGCGCCTCAGTTACATTATCTACAATAAAAAGAAGCAGCTACATCTTAGTACTGGCATAAGTAACTCCAGTACATAATCATTATCAGCTTTTCCCATTACTTGTAACATTCATTTGAAAGTTAATCCTTTCTCAACTAGGACTATAAAGCATTCCAGTATGAAAATATCTGATCACCAGTGCAAGGTATACCTAAAAAGAGATCCTTGTTCATAGTTTTTTGTGTTAATGGAAGAAAATAAAAACAGAACTGCATCAAAACTAAACTTGCAACGGAGACTGGGACCAAGGCAAATTGTTGCTTCGCATTGGCATGCTAATAATAGTCCAGTCCACTAATGCCAAGTTCAGTACGGTGAAGGCATGGTTGGAAATCAGTGTAGCGATTCAATCCTTGCAGAGTCACTTCTGTGACAAGTTATCTGTGGGAAGATACCAGGCTGCGAACTGTGGTAGTATCACACATGTGCACACATTTTTGCGTGTAAGCAGCTAGTACCTTTCACTCTAGCTGCACAGCAGTGGCCTTATCTTAAAAAGCAGGCGCTGGCGTTTAACACGCTCAGTCCAATTGGCAGGAATTTACCGTAAGACTCAACTAGCGAGACTCACGAAGAGTAAAAAGTTCAAAAAGTGGGTAGTCACTCGCAAAGAATCCTGGTGGACTACACGGGCGTAACCCATTTGCTACACATACTTACAAATAATGAACAATGTTAGATTTGAAGAAACTAGGCATGCCTTGCAAGCTTCTGTTTATCAAGATCTGTGCCCTGCGACTTCATTTCAACTGCAAATGGTGATGGGTGTGGGTTATGGGCAGAGACAGCAATGAGCTGCATTGTATTAACAACTGCTCAACCATTGTAGCTTGCTCTGCCACCTTCCCATTGTGAAGGGTGCTTCACAATGCCTCCTGCCCATGATGTTTCATAATATTTCTGGGAGGTCTGCTGAAGACAGCCAAGAGACAGACTTAAAAGCACCAGTATATGTTCTCCCTCCCAGCACTCCGGAGTTCTACTCTTCCTGTTAAAAAAACAAAAAAACAGCATTGAGGGCTATGCCCGTTGCTACTATGTTTTTTCCCTCATACGAGGCCTTTATGTGAACCTCCAGATGATACAAGCAGGAACTACACAGTGGCTGGTGTAACTTTTTAAGGTGGCTATGATTAAATATTGACACCATCTAAAATCAGTCATGACAGACTGCCCATGTTTTATATACCATATTTAAAGATGAAGTATCCGAATATTCAATATTATTTATACTTTTGCATTGATATCATAAATGTAAAATGTTATGCGTTCCATGAAAAAAGAGAGGTCATCTTTAAACAGAACTAACACAGCCTTTGGAACAATGCAGAGACACTATAGGTTCAGCAACAATACAGAGCACTGCAGGCCAAGAGGACTGGTAGCCTTGCAAATTAAAAGGATTCGGTAATGACTTTATCCATCAACAAAATACTGCACAAAATCCCTCAAAAAATGCAGACAAAATAAGATAATCTCTCAGATTTAAGGAGCTGTCACAGATGGAAGCCATTTTACAACGATTTAAGGAAATACAATATTCCAGAACGAAAAAGAGAAAGAGTTCACTTTCGAAACATGGGAACGTCAAGTTGATTTACCGCGCCCGCGTCTGCCCTGCACAGTACTCCCGAACTAGCTTCCCGTAGTAGCTCATGTGCAAACCTTCAGCTTTTCCAAGTTCACAATTTATAGTTTTTCCCAGATGGTATAAGAGAGGTTTAACTAAACTCCAGATTCCGATGAGCCCTTGCTATCCCCAAGAGGCCTTCCATGGATACACTTGGCATTTGCACACTGAAAATTCCACCCTGGCTGTACGTGGGCGTGTTTTAGAAGGAATCTCCCCCTTAAGTGATGCACCTAGAGGCTCAAAAATATTCTACTGCTATATGTCTTGTGTTAAAGGTCTGCTCGCTGACAGACAAGACACAGGCCCTAACCTGACATAAAAGCTGTTAGAGACAAAAAGAATACTGAACACCTTCATTACTTCATTGCCACAGTCTTTCAAGACCTCCTCTAGTCCAGTATCAGTTGTAAGTTCATCCAGTCCTATATTTTTGTTACTTAGTGGTTTGTTTTTTTGCTTTCCCCATTATAAATGCGATACTAAGCAGCGACAACAAGAGGAGCAGTCAAATAATGCCAATGCAGTTTCTAGGAACTAACCAGACCTTAAAATGGAATTGCACTCTAACATGTTTTCTCATTATTTCCAAATCAGGAGTTTAACATGGCGGCCATTTACAGAATTTGTTGTCCCATATGATATGGCACCGTGAATAATTACCTGGGGGGCTTCTATTTGTAATTTAATTCGAAATCATATATATGGATGTAATTTTTGATTGTAGCATTTCGTTGAATATTTAATAATGACCTTAAGAACATTTAAGAAACAGAACTGGCTGGACATGCCTTTATTGAGTTTTATTGTTGCCGTTTTATAGGAAAGGATTTGACACGGAGAACTCTCTGACAAATAAAATAGAAGGAGGTTACACTGTAACTTATTGCCAACCACTACAACAAGGGGCCTTCCATTGTGAACCTTCTCTCTAATGCAATAGGAAGGGGTTTAGTTTATAAGTCCCTTTTTAGATCTGTCCACAGTAATGCTTATTTTTCTCCAGGAGAATTTATGTACCTGTAAATATATGCTTGGGGTCGAACAAAAAATGTGATGGCTTTGTGCACCAGAGGCCATATGATCATGTTTAATTATTTTTAAGTTCAAAATGAACAGGCTTGCTTTATTAATTACTAAACGATGTATTTTTCTTTTTTTAAATTGTGAGCAACTTTACAAAGCCTACATGCATAACCTTTTTGATTGTGCAATAGCTCAGGTTTGCCACTAGCCCCAGACAAGAGCATTGTTGGATTTTAGGAATAAAGCCTTCTGGTGCATAAATTGCCACACATCGCCTTACACATGATGGGAGCAGACTAGATGTACAGGGTTAGTTGTGATGGATGACCTGTGATATTTCTTTAGGATACATGATTTGCTTCCTGATTGATCTGCAAGACCCATAAAGGAAGGACTTCAATTAGTAATCCCACCTGAAATCCTATAACTATGTTTCATTTTGAGTATATTACTTAATTGTGTGTGCATTAAAGTACTTTTGAAAAGCCCTGGGTGGACATTGATTTATTGTGTGTTACTCAATGGTAAGTTTCTACCCAACAATACTTCTCTGGTCAGCTTTGGACTGCTGTGCTCCAACACCCTAAAAGTCAGGTTTTACATTGTGAACTCTTTGATAAATACACTAGAAAGAGTGTTTACATTTAGAACTCTCTGACAAAAGCAAAAGGAAACGGTTTTACAGTGAGAACTCTGATAACTACAATATAAAGGACGTCTCATTGTCTCATTAAGTGACACACACCACAGGAGGGGCTGTACATTAACACTAAAAGGCCTTCAGCAACAGGTCGGTAGTTCAGGTGGTGCTACAGGGAACTTATTGTCATTGTGTACATACTTAATTTTATGTTTAGCATTTAGTTGTGTGTGAATGAAAGCAGTGTTCTTTTTATAATTAAAGCACTGGACATTGACTTGGTAAGAATTATTGTGCTGTTTGTGAAGGTCTTTAACATTAACTTAACCCCTTTAGTTGATTTAATTGATTATTTTACCCTTACTTTATTGAACAGTGTCTTTTACATTTAATTCCTGAAACGACGTGATAATAACTGTGCCTTAAACACTGGACATGTCTTGCTTCGGTCGCATGTTTGAGGACATACATTCTTTTGAAGTTGAATGCAGATAAATTGGAGTTGATTGTTCTACGGAATTATCCTTAGATCTGGACCTCAATTTGGAAGTCACTGGCTCTTGGCCAAACCCTCAATTACTAGGTCCAGAAATGATGGTGTTACTATCAATACTGATCTACCATCTGCCTGTATGTCAACAGGATCATTGGTATAGGTTATACCCTCTTGAAGAGCTCAAGGAAAATTCTTCTTTACCTCTGAGTTGAAAGAAGAAGGTTGTTGATCAGGCAACTATCTCAACCGGCTTGGATTATAGGAATGTAGAGTTTCTTGGCTTACCTAAATATCTTACCTGTTACCTTCAGAGGGTGCAAAAGCAGCAGCCACGTCTGTTGCTCAAAATCCCTCAGTATGAGTCTTTCAAATCCCAATTGAAATTCCTCAACAAGTTGCCAGTGAATAAATGGCTTTTGTTTAAGATACTGTGCCTGGTCAAAAGACACTTGTCCCGAGTACATAAGCTCTTAGCTTCAGACCTACGTGCCATCTCAAATGCTTTGTTTCGTTTCTCATGCACTCTTGGTTGTGCCCATGTTCCATATTACTTGAGTGGACTCTTTTTATTGGTCCTTACATTAATTTCCAGTACACCCGAGGTAAAATACTGCCCATTAGACTGTAAGGTAAGCATTGTGCCTGTAAATGCAAGGTGAATGGTGTGACAGACCCAATGGCATTGCCAATGCTTGTTTAGGATGAGGCTGTAATCTAGCATATTTTGCTCACAGGAGTCAAAATCACTTGGCACTTGGATCAGAAACTTTCTTATGGCGAGGCTACTGTCTCGCCAATCATTGTCCCATCAGCATCATGCGATCCTTGGATCTGCACCTTCTTTTTGGATGAGACTAGCGTCTCACCTATCACCTATCATTGTCTCATCAGCATCATGTTTTCCCTGGTTCTACACCTTCCTTTAGGATGAGGATACCGTCTTGTCTTTTGTTGTCCTATCAGCATCACGTGGTTCTTGCATCCGAACCTTTCTAAGGAGGAGACTTACATCTTGCCTATCACTGTCCCATCTACATCACGTGATCCCTGAATCTGAACCTTTCTTCCGGTGGGACTATCTCACCTTCATTGGCCTATATGTATCACATGACCTCTGGAGGAGAACCTTTCCCAGAGGGAGGCTCCTGCCTCTCTTTTTATAGTGCCATCAGTATCATGTGATCCTGGGATATGTCTCTTGTTTTTAGCTTCTACATCACACTCGAGGAGTGTCAGTTGCTGGCCAGAAGCAAGGGTAAAAAAACAAAAGTTATGCTTGAGATGAGTCACCCTGGATGACCTCTAAAGTTGTATATTTTTTGACACGCTGCAGTTGTATAAACAATAAAAACAGAAAAAAACAGATAACAAGAATTTGATCTACGAACTTCTACAAGCCTCTGCTCAATTTAGGAATAAACATTTGGTCTATTCAGTCTAGCAAGTCCCAAATAAAAAAGCTGAATTTAATACTGTAAGGTTATTTGTACATTTAAAGTAAATGTTTCGCTTTTTAGCAACTGAGAAAAAAAATCAATGATAATCCTGGATATTTCTGCAGGTAGAACATATCCATAAGTACTCAAATACCTAACCATTTAAACATAGGTATGCAATAGGTGTACGTGCTGTACATGTGGAAATGTGGAAAGTGGATATACATTTTAACTCGTAGTTTTTACTGCTGGAAAAGCCTCTTCTATAAACCCTCTTAAACACAATGGTCTTCCCTCCTTTTCAATACCTTTAAAAACTTTTATTTTTGTCCTTGAATTTACAAATATTTCCAGGGCAGAAATCTGCATAGACCGAATTTCACAAGTGGACCCTCTTAGGAACGCCCGCGAGACCAGCCTCTTGAACAGATTTGTTAACATGAAAATTCCATCCTACTTCTGGATTTTAGAGTTTGTCAATCTCATTTGCATTCATAAAATAAACGTAGGTGTTCATAAGCTGCTCTCAAATGGGCCTAGAAAGATAATCTACATCTACCCCATGGGCAGCCTGCCCTGGCTATTATTTGCAAACATTACGATTTAATAAGGGAGGTACATTTGTTACCTTTTTGAGCTTTAAAGCTCTAAAGTAAAGTATTCTTAGACATTGCTACCCAGGTATTGCCAAGGGAGTAGTGTGTAGATTGGGTGGTTGGGGGTTTGAGGGAGGTGTAAGCTTCAGCTTTCCTAACAATCATGCTGGCCTATCTTGTTAAAAAAACATTGTAAATTGTAAATTGATACTTGTATAGCGCACTACTCACCCGCAAGGGTCTCAAGGCGCTTGTACGAATACCGCTGTGGAACCCATCCTGGCTTTCCCTATGAGGTGTCCACTCCTGGGCACCCCCAAGGTGGAGGCCAGGCATCCTTAGCATTGTGGGGGCCATTGTGGAGATTAAGCAAGCTATTGCCCAGAGTTGCAGAGTGGGACTCCATGATTGGAATAGGCACCGAGGCGAGAATTATCAGGTCCGTGGAATTTTTTAGCCCAAGACCCGCCGAGGCGGGGAATTGAACCCTGGTCCCGGGCTAGGAATCTGCATCAGGGTCTGCCGCTCTAACCATTGAGCCACACTTCTCCAGTGAGAATGCAGGACACGAGTGGGCTTAAGAGGAAGTGGAAAGAGAGAGGAGTGCAGATTGGTATAGGTACTTAAAACAATAGTTTTCAAACTAACCAAGTTTTATGGCAGAAATGACAGAGTGTGGGTGTGTGTGTTTTTTTCTGTGTGTGCATGTACAAATCCAGGGTGAAATTAAACAGACACCTCGTCCATACCCGACTGAAACACCTGTACCCAACTATTTACTACAGAATACATTTTTAGGGGGTGTACCACCCAAACACCCCCCATGAAGCTATGCCCCTGGGTACTGCCACATAAGTTACACAATTACTGAGATGCTTCGGGGATGTGAATGGTACCAACTCCAGTGAGTTGTTTTTTCAGTCTTTCAGAACATTGCTTGGTTTACTAACAGAGCCCAGTTGTTACTGGTGACAGCGAGGTAGGTACAGGCAGGCTGTTGTTAAAGTGCCCAAACAGTGACTTCAAAATAAACCCCATAGCTGAACCAAGGTAGTTGAAAAGGGCGACACACCTCTGCAAACAGCCCTAAGTGTGTTGATGACTTAGGTTGTAGAGAGGGTGAGTATGCATACCCAACAGGCACGTCTGAATTCGATGACAGCCACTCTGATTTGGATCTAAAGTGGCAACACTGCGGTACCTGAGCTCAGTGCTTAACATGGGGGGCACCCTAAAATTATCTGCAGGGGTCAAGCCTGTTATCTGTCAATCAAAAGTCCAGGAACTGATATAATGTACAACGCACACCCCGTTTACAGCTCTCTATTAACACTTTGAGTGGCATGTGTGGGCCAAAACGGGAAAAAAAAAATCTGATAGTTAGTAGTGAGGACAATTGCTCCAAAATACTGATCCAGATACCTAGTGCTAGACAGCAGAAATAAACATCTAAGAGAAGGGGTAGGTCAAGAGGTTTACTGCTAGAGCGCAGCACATACCCCAATTGTTTCTTGACACTACACCGCTGAGTAACGAAAAGGCCAGACTAGATACTTGTATTTGTATTTGTATGTGGATTTATAGAGCGCGATTGATGCCCGGGGGCGTCCAAGCGCTAGAGGACCGACAGAGTTTTAGGCAGAGGAGGGGAGGTTGCCAAAGAATTACTGTGGGGAGTTGAACAGAAGTGTCTTGAGCTGTTTCCGGAATGAGGTGAGATTGGAGTTAGCTCTCAGGTGGAGAGGAAGGGCGTTCCACAGCTTGGCAGCGTTATGGGCGAAGGTCCTACCACCTGATCTGGCTCTCTTTATTCTGGGTGCAGTGGCCATAAAGGTCTGGTTTGAGCGGAGGTGTCTGCTTGGATGGTAGTGAGTGATTAGGTCGCGGGTGATTATGGGGCCCGTGTCCCAGAAGGCCTGGTGGGCGATGCACAAGGCTTTAAAGTGGATTCTTTGGCGGACTGGCAGCCAGTGTAGACTGTTCAGGCTGGCTCTGACAGATGTGCGACGTGGGAGCTCGAGCAGTGTCCGGGCTGCACAGTTCTGTACTGTTTGAAGTCTCCGTAGAGTATAGTCTGGTGCAGCGAGGTACAGGACGTTATTGAAATCCAGGCGGGACTGGATCAGACCCTGGATGGCCACCTGTTTAGCCTCCATAGGTAAAAGATAAAGAACTTTTTTGAGCATCCTAAGAAGGCCGAAACAGATGGCCGAGAGTTTGGTAGCTTGTGTATCAAATGACAGGGATCTGTCCAGCCATACCCCAAGACTCCTGATGTTGTCCTTAGGTGCTGGGGGGGTGCCCAGGCTGGGTGGCCACAGGGAGTTGAAGGAGCTTGGGTTCGTGGGGCCTAGAAGCATCAGCTTCTTGTAGGAACTACGAGGTTTTATGGTTCTGAAAAATCTATTATTTTGGGAAATTAATCGAAGCTGTGGGGACAGCGGAACACTATATTTGTATAATAAGCATTCAAAGAATTTCATTAGTGAATTAGTTTTGCGTCTATTTTCAGTAGAGGTTACCGGAAATGGCATCCTAGTGCGATAAGAGGTGATCACAGCTGTGCATGAACTACCCATCACTAAAATCTGTAAGACTCCTTTTTTTTTTTTTTTTGGTTCCCTACTTTAACTCATTGACACATGCAGAAAGGGATAAACCAGGCACACAGTTGCGCATATTGACAGCACATAGTTAAATAAAATGAAAATGTGAGATTCTCTAATGAAGCTTAAATAGCTGCAAATGTATAAGTGTACAGGTACTTCATACGAAGTGAATGGTTTCACAAAAGTATATTGATATATTGCATATGGCCACGTAGCAAACTAAAAACACTACTGACACAAGTGTACATTTAAAAGTTAAATAAATGTAGAAAATATAAATGTAGAAAGCCACTAATTGCAGCTTATTTTTTTCACCTACCTAAAAATAAATATGTAGAAAGTGCAAGAACATGACAAAAAAAAGGCTAAATAGAGATCTAAATATCAAAATACAGAGCCACAAACACTGGAGCCCTCAGAGTAATACAACATAGCCATGAGCACTGGTCATTGAGAGGCATTAGGCATTCTAAGGATTGTGGGTCAGGTTCACAGGTCAGAGAGAGAGGAATGACTTGCTCCATCCCTTACTTCCGATGGGCACTGTGGGTTCTAGGAGTTCCACGTGGCTCGTAAGTGGAAGAGTAGATAATCCCCTTTCGTGAGGTCTGTGCAGTTCTAGAGTCGCGGTGGGTACATTGAGTTTCAGGGATGACAAGACTCTGTGGAGCAGGCAAAGCAGGGGCGAGTTAACCATTTCATTCCACGTTTCTTTATTACATGCGCTGCTCACACTTGCTCTGTAATCATTGTTTGAATGTTCAAGAGCTTTTGACATACGTTTAAAGCACTTTACAAGGCGAATCTTGCTGTGGCTCTATGTGTGCTTTGCTCTGAGACAGCCATCCCCCGCCCTTTTAGAGGCCCTGGCCTGTCCAGGAACGATGGGGTCTTGCCGTTGTGGCTCGGTGGCGCCTCCTGTGGGCCGCCTGTGCATCGCCCCTCCCCAGAGCGAGCCGCCCTGGGCCCTGGCCCTCCGAGGCACAGATGTGTGACGCTCTCAGAGGTGTGGGTCAGCCTTGCACCATCACCGATCTCCAAACCGCAGACGTGCACGTTGTTCCTGTTGCTCCGCGCTCTAGGACGTCCACCGTCTGACTCCTTTGCTTATTTTACATGAAATCTAAATTCCAACCACATTTGCAGCTATTTTAAGAGCCTCGCCGTTTGAACGTACCAATACTCACGACCACACCAAAGCGCCGGGAGTGCATGAACTCACAAGCGAGCGCCTGCTGTTCATGTGTCAGAAACCGATCAAGGTAACACTTTCCAGCTGTGTCCGGGCCAGGGCTTGCACGAGAGGTACCAGAGAGGCCGCTCAGGCACTCGCTCATATGCTGCAGCAGAGAAGGAGCACTCCGTGTGATCTCCTGCACATCGCGCGATGGTGCTCAAACGCCACGGGGGTCAGACTTGTGTGATAGTATAATGCATCCCGGGTGTTGTAGTCAGGGCTTTAAGTGGCACGAAAAAGCTGGGGGCTCTCTCGAAGGGGCGTGGCCGATGTAATTAACGGTGCGTCTTAAAATCCCTTAGGCTAAAAATCTGTGCTAAGCATAGTTGGCAGCCCGACTGGTATTTTGGTGCTTCTGTCATTGCATCCAGATATATAATATAACAAGTAACATTACACCAACCACAAGCCAGGCCTATTGGCTTTGTCGATGGTTGTTGCAAAAGAAAAATAACAACTATGACTTTGTTGTATATAACATTGAAAAGCTTCAGTTCTGAAATTATGAGACTGTGAATGAACGAGTCTCCTTGAAGTTACCTCAAAGGCGCTGAAGGGTGAGACTGCTGCAGACTTAAGATTTTTTTCCCCACCTATTTTTTAGAACTGCCAGTACTTAGCACCGCCAGGACCCGGCCCACTTAAAGTCCTGGTTATAGTCTTGTTTTGCTTCAATTTATCTATGTTAGACTCACACCCCTGAAATCAAAAATTTGTAGGTGAAACATTCAGCACTGGAGACAGTGTCCCTAATGACCTGAAAGGAGGTGCTAACCCAACACAGTGCGTGTGTACACACACACACACACACACACGCTTTACAACTTTCTCTATCCTAGAATCTAGGGAGGTGGTGGGTAAAAGAGCACGCCATCCACAAGGCATAAATACCTGGTTTAATATTTCCGCATTACTGATCCCAATAATAATTTTGTCCACATTTGAAGCTCACACAAGCAAAATTGCCCTTCATTTCTTTGATGACAGGTTTCATTACCTCTCAATTCCAGGGGAATTATTTTACTAGCTTCATAAGGATAAAAGAATGAGTAGACGATGAGATTTGAACCTGTAACCAGAAGATTGAACATGAACCTCTGAGGCAGATACGCATCATATGGCTCTATTGCGTAGAGGTGAGTGAGCCAACAAATTAACAGGGAACGCCAAGCCAGAGCGCAGCCAGCAGTCTGACTTGGATCTAACAGCCAGTGCATGAGCCAAGCCATGAACATGTTTGCCATGTAAATTGTGCAACAAACATCATGTCAAAATATGATAAAGTCTTTTCAAAGTTAATAAAGGGTATTTCTTATCCTGCGGACCAATTTCACCTTGCTACATCAAATGATATCACTAGAAGTGGTAATTTTTAAACATAATCCCTGATGACAATGCCATTATTTAACAAAGAGATAAATCATTTGCCAGATTCTTATTAAACATGGAGCAACATTATTATCTATTAAATCAAATACAAGAGAAAATTTTGTACAATGCACATCATGAACTTGTGTATATCAAGCTGCTCTTACATGTGATAATCAAGAAAAGGATGCACAAAGAAATAATATATTTGACAAGTATTAATCAATTTGATCAAGCAGGGAAGCGGGATCAATCTCAAGTTTTCTGGTCTTACATTGTGCTATTCAGCCACGAGATGGGTACTTCTTTCTCTCTCGTGGTTTGCAGCAATAGTCTCCCCTTTGCGTTTAACTTCTGGAACATGAGGTTTGAGCGTGGATGGCACTTGAAAGCTCGGCTTGTTTTGGGCTCAAAATCCTAAACTATCTTGAGCTGAGCCACAGCTAGGCCTTTGGCCCGAGCCTTTAGTGGCTCGCCCACCTCTACTATTGACCAGCTGACGGTGTGATCTCAGATTCCACGCATATTGACTATAATAGAGGTAATCTCAGGGTCTGCCTCAGTCCTATTATCATAGAACAGCAACAGCAGACAACAATGATTGCCGGAGGGGAACTCCTGAGGAACTAAAGGGTGTTTTTTTTTTTCACAAAGGGGTTGTAAATTATTCCAGCAGGCATTAGAGACAGTTTACTAAAGCCAATAAGTCTCGCTTTTATATGGCATTAGCCAACCTTTTGGCCTCACCATTGTTTTTTGTTGAAAAAAAAAATGCTAGTTTGGCGATGCAAAACCACTTCTGCAGAGAAAATATATATTTTTTTAAAAGGCACAATGATGAATAGGTGCCTGAATCAGCAACCATGCATCATAATGTTACGGCAACTGCAGAGCGATGATTTACTCGCATGTGGGCAAGCATCACAACACACAGCTACCATTTTATTTTTATTTTAATTTACTGTTGCAGAATGCAGACAACCATCTTGAAGCAGTAAATTAATAAAATATAACAAGTGTGCCAAAGTGAACTTTTTTTCTTTTTAGAAAAAGTGTCTTGTATACACAAAAAAGCTGCCGTGTACTCCGAAAATTTTCATTTAAAAAATGTGACAGGGGAACAATGGTGAAGCAAGTATGGTTGGAGGGAGTCGAAAGTAGACACCGACTAGCGACGGAAACAGCACTGAATAAGATGCAAGAAATGATATTGTCAAGAAAGCCAAACAATGGTAAGCACTGAGAAGTATTGGTATCCACAGTAGGTTTGACAACAGACAGCTAAAATCTGTCTTTCGGCGATACCTAAAAAAAGCCTGGGACTGACCAAGGGAATTGCACAGACAAAGGCAGAGCTGGAAACGAACTCCTGATTCACAAAGCCATTTGCAAGTCTAGGTTCAATTTACAAGTGAATGCAAGGCATTCACAAAAGGTCAACAATAAATACAGGTACTTATTCTCAGTACTACCACATGAGGGTGCAATACTGTCCAAGAGATAATTCTACATCACGGGCGGCGAGCTGGTGTTACATTGCAGGGAAGCCTTTCGATGTTGGGTAAAACCACTCAAGAGTTTGTGATAATCCACAAACTTATTTCCAACCATTTCCACCCATTAAATGGTCAGAGATTTACTCCTCTCAGGAGCAGTACTGATTACCTTTCTAGGACAGGAATGGCAGCAGAACTCCAAACAAATTGGTGGAGAGGTCTAGATGAAAGGATGTTTGCACAGCGACAAATATGGGCAGTTGCGCATGAGCAGAAATGCCTTTGAAAAGTCTTCTTCAGAGTTCACAAATGTTTTCCAGGAATACTCTAGGAAACATTTGTGCATTCCTGGTATTCGTAAATCAGCACCTGTGATAGTGTAAACAAGTGGGTGCTGATTTACAAACATCTTCAAGAACCCTCTACCTGAATTCTACCGGGTTAGGGGTGGCACAGAAATAAGAGGCACTAGCCTCTGCTTCTATGGATCCCACAGGCACTTTTTGAGTTACCTTTTGCATAACAGGTCATTATATTATCTATAGGTGAGCTCAGGTTTTGATAGAAAAATGACATAGCCTGTGCACATTTGCTCGAAGTGTGCCATCCCTGAAGCCTTCGGCCAGGAACCGTCACCCTTGAAAAACAAGCACAATGCAGTGGCATAAGGTACCTTTCCACTAGGCAAGGCAAGCATTTCAATAGGAAGGTATAATTTAACATCAGCTTCCAACGAGAAGCCTTTCAGGGTGCATGGTCCATGGGCTGTAGTAAAACGGAACAATGCCAAGTTACCCCAGGGGCACACTATAACAAGAAGCATCGCTCTCAAGGGAAGGCAAGGTGCTCAATGCCAGCTCCACACTGACTCTATGTGTGATTTTAAGAACCCTGTATAAACCTCCTGTGTGGTTGCCTGAAACAAAACATAAAAATGCTCTTTCTTTCGTCCCGTCGTGTTTCCTCACTAACAGTACATTAAAGCAGCAACCATACCAGACCCAAAATAAAATGGTGCAAATAACTGCTTTAAGTTTCAGGGTAAAAATTAACTTATAGTTGGAGGTTTTACGTTGTTCTGTAGCAAGTGATTTACATATGGTTTGCCCCCTTCTGAAAAGAAACAGACAAGTTAAAACGATGGAGTGACATGCTTCCTGGAATCATTTCCAGCAGTATTAATTCAAGCACTTACATTTCTCACATTATTGCTCGTAAAAATATTAATCTAAATGGCATATTTCACTTGTACAGTGGTACCAAAAATCTGTATCGGAAGAAGCGTCATGTATCAGTTACCCGCGTAGTTTGGGTCAAGCAGCTGCTTGTTGGGTAGGACGGCTGCTTTAAATGGCACACAACTGGACTAAAAAGAGATAAATGACCAGCCAGCTAAAAAGTAACATGACAGAAGTGGAGTTGACACCCTCTCTGTCAAGGACTGTGGTGTTTTCATCAGGCTTGACTCTAACTGAATCGGCCTCACAGAAATTCTTTTAACTGCAGTGAGAGCCCAGGCTATTAAAATAGCACAGTAAGAGCCTTCATAGCTTAATGGACACTAAATGAGTTGCCAAGGCCAAAACATCTATCTGCCGGAAAGAGACATTTATTTTCTTTAATTTAGAGCATGAAACCACTCCTTGAACACCATTCTTAAAGGAGAACTCTCACACTTCTTTCAAGAATATGTCATACTCTGATTCTAGGAGATTTTCCAGCAAGAAAGCCATTTACTCGCATTTCACCCTGGTAACTGTCCCTTGGTGATATCTGTCGGGCACGTTCCCCAACACCCCCAAATCTCTACCTGTCTTTTGGTTCGCACCTGCCCCCACCTGAAAAGATCAGAGCCACTGAGAATCACTGAAGAGTTCAGAATGATGGTGAAGATCTGGTTATTTTCAATCTGACCAAAACATCCACCTGAACTCCATTTCTGCCCACAGACAGATGACCTCCAGGTACCTCTGAGATCAAGAAAACACAAAACTAGCAGAATCCTTTCACAAACAACCAATCAAAAAGAACCAGATCTCCCTAGAAACATGACACCAATGGATCAGTCTCAAACAAATGCATAACGGAATGATCCATTTAACTCCAGGTGTTGTCCACTCTTCAAAATCTTACTAGACAAACCGAAAGAACCCGCTCTCCGCATAACCCAGTAGCTCATATAAAAAAACAAGTACAAAGTCAAACAATCTCAATAATGTTCAATTTTTATGTAGAAAATGGACAAACTGAATCAGCACCATCAACGACCAAAAATGCAACAACATACATCATTTAATCCCCAGTAATCAACTTTCAACCTTTCCTCCTATTCTGTCCTTATTCCGATTGCATCCTATCTCAATATCCTACCCCCACCATATAACTAAACAAACTCTGCATGCAAATTGACCTTGATTTACAGATAGGGAATATCCTCTCTCCTACATTCCTATTTGAAGGATTTTCTCCTTACATGCTATCCTCTGCCTCCCTTAGTGTCTCAGGGTGTACCCTACTCTGTCAAATGCCTGCCTGCCATACTAACTAACCATTAGGTCATATTTAACCCCTTCTAGCCTATCCATTCATTCCCCTCTCATATATCAGAAATTATCCTCTGTGCAATCTCTCCTTAAAATCTTACAATATCTAACCTCCTCTATCTTATTTACTTATTCCATTTTCTACTTGCATGAACTCACCTAGACATCACCCCTTAACCCTTCTAGCATAATTCACCACAAGAAACTGGAGGAAAGACTTTTAATAGCTCAATGAAAACACAATACGTACCCAATACCAAATAATAGACTACAATAAGTAATAACCACCGGGTTAACCATTAACTTTGGGTTACACACTAGCATTCTAGCATCCATTTAGGGCTTCACTGCCTTGTCAGGGGTAGTACACGCAACATGAATGAAATTACAATACAAGTGTACTAGGAAGGGCGGTTTCAATGAGAGTGTTTTTTTTTTTAATATGAATGTGTTTGAGAGATGGGGTTGAAGCAGAATCCCCCACCTATTTTGACTTTTTTAGGTCTGGCTTTACAGAGCAGCTGTTGCCAAACATTATGTGATAACAGAAAAAGAAAAGAGCTTTAAGAAGCACTGATGAGAGAGGAGCTTTGGCTCAGCCCAAATGTTTAGCGTACAGATTCTGATTGGGCAGAAGTTGTGTGCTGAAAAAGAGTGCTTATATTGCACACTTTTTGCCTTGTGGGAAATATTATGAGTTGGTCAATTCAAAACAGGAGATTTGAATTGATTATGGTGAAAAACCATTGATCAAGGAAATAAGTCTGAAGTGTTTATTATGAAAGGCTATGACAAAAGCAGTAGGCTTGTCCTTTTTATTGTGAAAAAATTCTATGCTAAAGCTAATAGGCCTTTAGGGGTGGATTTGCATTACACTGTGTTAAAGGGAATCTCACAGAATATATATGCAGGGTTCTGATCATACCCTGTCACAAACCTTTGGGGTAAAAGAGTTGCACTTTGAGAATCTCCGTTACGCTGTTTTAGGATGGGTTGTATACTCTTTTGCTTTGTGAGGCAGCTAATGCTTGCTATTGGAGGTCCAAGTTAGTGATAGTGACAACCCAGTGATAAAGGTTATAGGCCTAATTGGTTCATTTGGAATGGTTATAGCAGATGCCATTGGCCTGATCTGTTTATTAAAAAATGTTATTACAAAAGCAGTACGTCTGGCTTTGTACTGTGAAAAGCATGTGTTAAAGCAAATAGACCTTTAAAAGTGGATTGAGGTTACACAGGTTACTGTAGTTAGCAAAGATTGTGTTGCTGGTGAAGTCCTTTGACAAATCCTGGGGTAGAAGCTATACACCTGTAACAATCCTTTCTAGAATCTCTAAGGAGAACCTGGCATGTGGAATTATCTGCTAAGCCCTTGTTGGAAAATGACTCTACATACATACATTACTTTGAGGTTCTTTAGGTCAGGCCTCTTCTGCCAGATTGCCGTTGACACTCTTCTCATCGCCCCATGACAGCATGCTGCACGGGGCAAGGGATTAGGCCATTTCTGCCACTGGCGCCATTGCCCTGTGAGTAATGCATTTTGCCAAAAGGAATATACAACGCTGCTTAAAAGTAAATTTACTTCAGTGTCTGGGCTAATGGACAGTCTATTAGTTCTGTGTTTTTTCCCTTTAAAAGACCAGCTTTTATTTATTTTCTCCTCTTTTTTTAAGATCATCTATTTCTAAACTAAATGGCCATCTTGGAATCGTATTGTCCATATCGTATCACTGTTTACCACCTCACAATAGATCGCCACGAGGTTTAGAAGCATTCTGCTGGCCATCCTGGATCAGCCCAATAGTGATACACTACAGACTTTTTAGCTTTTGAAGATGGCAATCCAGTACAATGTTTACGGAGTCATCTGGGTATTGTGCATATGCACAAAGGTTTTGCAAGTTTTCAAACACATTGCTTCTAAAATTGGCAACTATGTGGAACTTTAAAACAACAATACTCTAATTTGAATCCCATTGCAAGACAGCCTCCCCCTGCTATGTTTAATTTTATTTTTGGACTGCAAGCATATGACTGCCAAGTTTAGGTGGCAGCGTGTTTTTTAACTTTACTCTTTTCATTTATCTTTTATGTACTTATTAATTTTGTGGGTTTGTTTTATTGCCATTAGGCCAGCTGGTGAATGCAAGAATGAGTCAATGGGTGCATGAGTGCAAGGATGAGTGATAGAGTGCATGCATGTTGATTTACTGAGAGCCTAAATTCATCAGTGACTTAAGAGGCCATTTCATTTAAAAGTCAGACGTACTGCCATTACCAATGCTTATTCTATTTTCTTGTGTTATTTGGGGGTCAGTGAGTAGGGAGAATCTTTCATTCTACCTCCTCTGCCCACGTTCTTTTGCCATACAATACAACTTTTGCCTCCCAGTGCTTCAGCATTTCACCTGCCCTTGACCTGCCATTCTTTGTATTACCACATCAGAGCGGACAATTGTTGAATAATTTCTACTATGTCACTGCATGTGGAATCAAGGAGTGGTTTCTTGGAGGGGACAGAGCAATGGAGAAAGGGGGTGCTTTGAACCCCTACCACTGTCCGAACACTGAGACCTGACCACCAAAAATACGTAGTCCTCTGAAACATCTTTCGCTTGTCTTTTGGGGGTTTTAACCCCTTGGCCGCGGCGCAAATTCCGCCGTGGCACTGGGGGGTGAGCGTGGCACTACTATGCTCGTGACGGAACCACGCTGTCATGAGCCACGGGCAGCGTGTGTTCATGACGGCATGGTTCCGTCACAGCCCCGCCCGCTCATTAATTCGCTCGCACAGGTGGGGAATTAATGCCCCGTGGGCGGAGCGGCCGCAGCATGACGGATCCACGCCGTCATGAGCACATGCCGCCCGTGGCTCATGACAGCGTGGTTCCGTCAGAAGCAGGCAAGGGGTTAAAGGCCAACTGAAATCTTGGGAGCGTACAGCCTGCACATACAAGCTGGGGATGGATTTGCCGGGTTTTTCAAATAATCTACAGATTTTAACAACAAAAAAAGTTTTCAAGCTCAAATGGTTCAAGAGTTACTAAAAGCACAGTAAGACATGTTGCTGGGCAGCAGAGGGCACTTTACAAAAGTTGACTGGTCACCTTTCTGTTGCTTTTTACTGTATTCGAATATTCAATTGGTACTAATGAGGTGCAACCAATGCCCAGACAGTGAAGGTGTAAACATGAAAAAAATACTAATCAAAAATGTGCCGCATTACGCCTCATAAATTGCCTTTTCTTGGCGCATAATGTACTCAACCCTGGTGCATAATTTGGCCCTCCCCTGCCATATCGTTCCCTGCCTATGGTTTATTATCACCCTTTACCGGATGGTCTTATGAGGAGTGCAAAAACAGTGTGTCACTAGGTGGTACCATGTGAGTTGGCTGATCTGCTGCAGTCAGGAGCAGCAAGTGAAAAGTCCACCATTGAGACAGCTTTGTTATGGAGTTTGCATACCGTTTACTCACTGCAATATAGTTCTGTAGATGGTTTTAAAATGTCCAATTACAGAGAAGAGAATAGAGGTCTCACAGTTGAAGACATGAGGTCCAGTGGCTAATTTACCATCCACAGAACCTCAAATCCAAGTTGGAATCCTGACCTTCTTTCCTTGATTAAACTGTATATTCTTAGTGAAATTATTACCTCCCTGTGCTTTGGTTCCCTCAGCAAGGAGCTCTTAAAATAGGCTCACCCTAGTGTTGTGTCAAAAATAAACATTATACAATAGCAACGATCTTTGCTTGGTGCAATTGGAGAAATTCATGGAATATTAATGGTGCACTGAACGTCCCGACTAGACTCATCCTACCTCTCCATGCTCGTTTCTCTGTTCTATGCTCCTCACGCTTTTCTCCCCTATTGGTATTGAGTACCCAAAAGATTTTTATGAGGAACATTATTGTTCGCCCATTAAAGTGCTGGTCTTGGAGCTGTTTTCCTATATCCTGCTTCTTCCCAAATTGGTTATATGACGATAATACTTAAGTATCCTCGCCCTTCTCTTCTTTGACACCGCATGCATCTCCAATCCAAAATCTCCAACAGCTTAAGAGCCATCAAATACTGGATGCCACTCCTCCTGATGCAGTTAAACCTCTCAGATCCTTTACATTCCTGACATTACTGCTCCTACTATGTTACCACTTCCCATCAATTTGCAGCCTGAGACCATCACACACAACTATAAATATGGGGACAGAGTGACTCTAATATGAATCTCAAAAGTCATTCATCTCATCCACCAACCTCCCAGCTGGCGCTTCCGCATGCATAATATATAGAATATCCACCAGACAAATTCCAGATAAATGCATTAGTGTTTGCTAAATTGGACTACCAAAATAGCCTTTTGAATGGACAATCCAAATCTGCATTCAGTTGTTAGGAAAAAACTACCAATTTCACAAAACAGGACACTTTTTAACATGCTTGTGATATCACCCGCTTTACCAGATTTGGGCATAAAAGGGAGTTTTTCTTGAACTGGGATAATTAATGCAGCGGGAAGATCTGCATATCTAATATTTTCTTCCTTCACATTTTGCCACTCCCTGGAATAAAGGAAAATGGCGAAGCTGGGAGACACATAAGCAGATTTCTGCACTTATATCTCATTCTAAAGACTAAAATTCATTATTGGGATGGACACATGCAACTCAAGAAATACTGCACTTGGCAGTATAGGTAATTACTGGTCGAGGAATTTCCAATGCTATCTTCACCCAACTCATAACAACCGGCAAAGTAGGAGGACTACCTTCTCACTGTACAATAACTATGTGCACCAGTACTCTCAGAGTATTATGCAACAAATACAGAAATATATATGCACACAAGTACAAATGACCCATCCACCTTAACCCGGATCTCCACACCACTTTTAATATAACAACTGTTAACCCTGCTGTTCCTTTCAGCTAACAAAGCTCTCTCCTCTAAAGCCCTCTCCTCTAAAGCCCTCTCCTCTAAAGCCCTCTCCTCTAAAGCTCTCTCCTCTAAAGCTCTTGATCGACAAATAAATACACAGTCCCCTATCAAAGCCCAGGGTCTGTGCCCGGCAAGCAATACAAATAACCCAGTAGTGTTGTCATAGTTTTATTGAAACCGTAACCAAAAGAAATGTTGGACGATCGGAGTACAGGTAAAATTATTACATGTTGGCATAGTTTTTTTTTTATTACAGACATTAAAGGGAACAGGTTAACCCCTTGGCTGCTGGGGTAATTTTCCTGCTGTGCTGGGGGCGCGTACAGCGCCCCGGTGCTCATGACGAGCTCAGCTCGTCATGAGCTACAGTGCTCCTGTGCACATGACGAGCAGGGGAATTATCCCAGCGTGCGAGCGTTCTAATGGCCATGACGAGCTCAGCTCGTCATCAGCACACGAGCACCGTCATCAGCATGGGGGGGGGGTTAAAGCAAAACATATGTGAGCTCTCACTTCTCCCCTCTATTCTTCTGCTCTAGCTGCCGTGCTTCCACCATTCGTATTTGTGGAGAAGTGTGGCTCACTGGTTAGAGGAGGCAGACCTGGAAGCAGAGGTCAGCCCGGGACCAGGGTTCAATTCCCAGCTCGGCGGGGTCTTGAGTCCTAAAAAATGTCCATGGACTCGACAATTCTCGCTCCGGTGCCTACTCGATTCACGGGTTCACACTCTGCGACTCTGGGCAATAGCTTGCTTAATCTCCACAATGGCCCCTCGTGGCGGGATGCCTGGCTTTCACCTTGCGGATACCCTGCTGGGGTTATCTCACAGGGGAATACCAGGACGGGTTCCCTAAGCAAGCGCTTAGAAACCGCTTGGTGATTTGCGCTATATAAATTCCTGTACATTCCCACCATTCCCTCACTGCCCATGATGCCCAGACTTTTGATGCGCTTTCAAAATAAAATGTTCATAAAAAAATGAAAGCAGGGAAAAAAAACATTTTGCTAACCTAATGTAAAATGTCAGGTACCATTTAATTGCAACATCATTTAGTAAGATGTATTGACGCATGCTAGTATTTCCCAAAAGTATTCATAATGGAAAATCAGTGTAACCAGTTTCAATAAGATTAAGGGAAACAAAAATAAACAAGCATTAGCAAAGCCAGTAGGTCTGAAATTGGTAGTCAGCTTTTAAGTTTTGTCAATGTGTGACTTGTTTTGGCATGGTTTTTGTAAAACCTTATTGGTGTGGGAGCTGCCGGGCCCTCACCATTATAACAAACATTGGAAAAAAGCCAAAAAAATGTGGGCCTCAAAAATCACACACTGGCACTGAACAAAAATACCTCTGTGTGTACATATGCTCCTTGTGAAAAAGTAGAATGCTGCCACTCACAGTGAAACCAGCCTATACAGAGAGAGAGGCAGAGTTTTAATAAACACATAAAGTCACGGTCAATGCCAGACCAAATTAAGGGCCAAATTATTAAAGAAAGTTTCAAAATTGCACCCATGGTATATGTCCTTGCATTAAGTGCAGCTACATGGCTTTCGTGAATTCCCAAGAATTTATGGAAGTAGAACAAGAAATAGTGCTCCTATAAAATATTTGTGAACTGCATTTTAGCATGAGCAAATATGCATGCATAGATTTGCTCATGCGAAAATCTGAGTGTTGGCAAATTTACTTTTCCTCCAACAACTATTTTCCCAACTCTGGAAGAAGGTTTACGTCTGCCATTGTCAGGAGTAAATTTCCAACATTTCTCAGTATGGGAAACGATTAGAGAAGAGTTGTTGAAAAGCCTTCAAACATGCAAGTTTGTAGGTTTGCACAGACTCAAAAGGGCATTCTAACCCTGGAACTATTGCTTACCACTACCTTAAGCCCCAGTATGTAGATTTGTGGAAACGTATTCAAACACTACTATGTAGGGTATGAGCCCCGGCATAATCAGAGAGGCTATATCAGAGCTCTCACAATAAAGATTTGATCAATACACATTAAGGGGAAAGGAACAGTTTCAACAAGTAAAGTTGTTGGAAATTTCTTTTATTGTATACATTTTCTTTTCTTCGCAGGTAGCCAACGCGTTTCGTCCTGTTTGAGGACTTCTCCAGGGCTCATCAAATGTCAGTTCTATTATATGTGTGAACCCCCCTTTCTGATTGAGCAGACCTTGCAATAATTCTGTCTCCCTACAGTATTGGGGTACTTGTTCGAAAGACACTCATATCACTCTATGTTCATTGTAGATTTTTCGTAATAGAAGGCAGCATCAGTAGCTGTACTTCCTTTTTTTAGAGATTCCCGATCGTGTTGGTATTGCAGGTCAAACCCTTTAGACGGCGTATTGTCATATTAAACCATGACTTGTGGAAGCATTCAGAACATTCGTCCCTCTCTCATATTAGACACCACCAAAGGGGAAAGTGGATTTTGTTGCAGCACAAGTAGATTTGTGAAGCAACCTGCCCCATGGACAAGTAGATATTTATTAATTTCCCCACCCCTGAGGTCTGACATTGGGGGACAGCCTTTTGGTTTTGCCGAAGCGTTTCTTGTTTTGACATCGGTTTTGTAAAACGTTGTTGTGGCAACTGCCATGGCCACACCTTAATAACAACCATTACAAAACAGCAAAAATATTTTGAGGTTTTTAAAATCATACATTACCACAAAAGTGCCTGGCACTGAACAAAACTACTTTGTTTGCCGATATGCTCCTTGTGAAAGAGCAGAATGCGGTCACTGACAGTGAAGCCAGCCGATAGAGAGATGGATAGAATTGTAATAAAAACCAAAGTTCTTTGTTAAGGCCAGAACTAATTAGGGGCACAATTCATAAAGAAAGTCACAAAAGTGACTTTCTGGGTGTATGTCCTTCCATTAGTGCAGATTTATGACTTTCATGAATTTACAGAAGTAGGCCAGGAATTCCTCCTCCTAGAAATTATGTGAACTACATTCTAGCATAAGCAAATATGGACATGTAGATTTGCTCCTACAAAAATCTGTTGAGTGTTTACAAATTCACTTTCCCTCCAACCACTTTTTCCCCCAACCCTGGAAGTAGTCTTACTTCTGCCCTTGCCAGGAGTAAATTCCCAGTCTTTCTCAGTATGAGGAATGGTTAGAGAAGAGCTGGGGAAACCCCTAAACCATGTAAATTAGAACATGCAAGTTAGTAGGTTTACACACTCTAAAGGGCATTCCAAGGCTAGAACTATTGCGTGCCGCTACCTCCAGCCCTGTTATGTAGATCTGCGTAAGGTGGCAAAATAAGAGATTTGCTAGTATTCCAATCCTACTATAATATGAGCTTTGGTATAATCAGAGATGCTATCAGAGCTCTTATATCATGATATTACTGCCATAATGTGTCACTGCACTGCATGGCATTAAAGGGACAAGTAGATTTTGCTACTGACAAGTAGATTTATGAAGCAACCTGTCCCATGGACAAGTAGATATTTCATTAAATTCCACACCCCTGACCTTCTATAAAAGGTTGGCAGCCAATTCATGTCTGCCTATGCAACTTATCTGTGCCCCTGAGCTGAGCTAACTGGTGCCCCCATCTATAAAGGCTGGCACCAATTATTTTGTGCCTATACTGCTCACATCGTCCTCTGTCCCCCTGTGCAAAGGTAACTTGGTCCACCTTCTATAAGGGTTGGCACCCATCCACTTCTGCCTTGCCCCACGTATATCGCCAGTTCGCCCAGGAACTCAGATAACCAGCGCCCCTCCGCTATGAGGTCGGAACCAACCCCTGGGACGTGCCCACTCGTAAATTGGTATGAGCAGAAACCTCGCACTCTCACCCTTTCCCATGAACAGGCTGCTTCTATAGATATTTATTGGTGTGACCAACAATACTCTTGAACAAGAGTGCACAACAATAAATGTTCCTTATAAACAAATACTTATACTTGCATCACCGTACAATATTATTTTATGTACAAAAAGTATGACTCCAGTAATCTCAACAGAGTACAATAGGAGCAATGTGGATCTGACTTTTTTGCCCTTTGCCCCAATAATTATTATTCGCCCCTGACCACTGCTACCCATAGCATATGTGACAGTGTATTAACAAAGCCCGTAATTGTACACACTGCGCGCGGTTAACTCTTCTATTTCCGTCTGTGCCTGCGCCCTATCCCGACTCTCCCTGCGCGCGGACTCCTTGCCCCTGATAGCGCGCGATACTCGCGCTGCAGTTTATTTGAACAAGCGGCGGCCAAAGGAATCAGGAAAGAGCTAATGTCAACATGCGGGATTAATACTTAATGCCAGAGACCCCCCCAGGCCCAACAAGATTCCAACCGGGAGGAGGGGGGATATTTGGGGAAGATTATGTTGTTTACCGAAACATGCCTTAGTCACAAGTGAGCAGAGAAGATAACTGCAGAATGAAGTTCAAGATGGCCCCTCTGGAAGATGAAAAATGAAAAGCCTGAGCCAACAGGTACCGAAAACGCACAAGCTTACTGACACCGGCGACTGACTTTTTTTTTTATACCGGATGACGAAACAGTCAGTGTTATTTGAACCTTTACGGGCCAGTAGAAACGAAAACTGCAAACGTAAACTCAAAAACACGGGCATATTTGGTCTTCAAAAGAAATCCCTTATAAATCTATTTTTCTTCGTTTGCTAAAGTGGTGCAGAAATGTTGCCGGGCTCCCGGAGCAGTCATTAGTTCTGGTACCGTAACAGCACAGATAGGCTGGGAATCCTGTCCGGGCCTTCCTCCCCCTCGCTGGAAAGATCATCATCCGGGTCTTTTTTTATTCCAAAGTGGATTTAATAAAGAAAAGGAGTGCTGTTAAAGTAATACGCGAGGCTTTGACATTAAGCAGCGCAGCCCTGCAGAGTCGGCAAGAACAGGCTCTCTAATCTCCAGTGATTTATAGGGGGGCTCTTCCTTCATCTCGGCACTTGGGGAGGGACAAAAAGTTTTGGAGACAGTCTGGCGTCCCCCCTGCTCTAGTGCGCCAACTCCTGCTGGCCGGGCCTGCCTGATAGAACCCTTTAACCCGCGAGCTGCCGCGGCGCAGAGTGACTCTGCTCAGAATGCTAGCTGGGGTGGTGGAAGGAGGCGGTGAGCCGATGGTAAACTCTCCACCGACCACACCTCCCGCCAGCTTTGCCAAGACTCGACTGACGTTTGGGCTTCAGAAGCTGCACTACTGCACAGCCGCCTTCTGGGCCTCGACTGCATCTGCCTCAAAAGTTAACTTATGTATTCAGTGTAAGCTTCCCACAGCAACGACAAACGCACTGTAAGAATACATACAATAAGTCTGACTCACTTTACACCAGGGGTGTCCAACGCACGTCCAAACGCTTTACACCCTTGCAATACTTTCACTATTACTACAGACGATGTAAATGTGTTACAGTCGAACTACTGAATGTAAATGTATCCTTTGGCAACAGCCTAAAAAATAAGCATAGTTCCGCCCTCTTGTACCTAAAGTGGACACCCCTTCTTTTCAACGTTGTTCATTCGAACACCCCATCACCTGTTTTATCAAAAACCCAACATCACCTCACTGTGCCTCAATGTGTTTGTCGCCGCGAGATTCCAGTATGTTTTTCTCAGGGGCCCTATCCTGGGAAAGCTTTACCTTCCACCTAAGAGAAGCTACCACTGAACACTTTCAAGATGACCCTCGAAAAAACTGCATGCAGAAGTGTAGTAGCACATTTGCTTTCAGGCACCGCACACAATACTTAAAATTCATGTACCTAATCTTGTACTTGAAGTTTATGCTTTTTGTATAATTTTTTTCTTTGTCTGGCGGATTGAAGGGTCCCTTTATTTCCTAAATGATTACTTATTGATCTCTAAATACACCATAAGGAATTAAGTTAGATTAACCCACAGACTCCACTTTGGACAGCCACATTCAATGCCGTCTCTCCCAAACACTAGCCTTCTGGTACCATCCACCACAAATTCATACAAGCACTTTAATGTAACATATGTACAAGCATATCTATGTGAGAGGCTCTGCCAATACATATTAGCTATGAACACGTTAAACCACTTACATATAAGTTTTGAGTTGGTGCTTTACTCAAAAACAAGCAAGGGTATCCAAAACACCACCAAATTGTTGGTGGAGTTTTACAGTGGAATCAAAATGGGAGCTGAATGGCTGCAGTTGATTTTTTACTACTAACTGTCCAAAACGTATCTATTTGCTTTATAAATGCGATTTGTAAAAGCCCACAAAAGTGAATTTCCATATCCATTTTCTTACTTGGATTTTCTTCAGCCTAATTTATATAATTATAACAAAAAACGAAGTTTATTACAAACAAACACTTATTTTAATTTGCAAAATGTTTTATGAACACCAGCGTTAACCACAGCTTCCAACAGAGTTACTATTTAAGTATTTGTGCTGCGCCAAATATAAAAATATTTGTAATGACCGCCCTAGCCGTTGAGCCAACTCCTCTCCCCCAAAAAATAAAATAAAATATTTTAATGAACCCACTGAAATTATTTTCACAACGATATTGGGAGAACAGGTTTAAATTCACAAGTCAGAAAATGGCTATCAGAGCTAAAATTTCTGGCTGTTCACATCCACTCAGATTTTCTTAGTTTCACACTTCAGTTTAAAAACAAGTTCACAAACCCAACTGTTATTATATCTTTAAACAAAATTAGTTTGGGGCCGGGCATTTTATAAAATTGCGGAAAGGATGTGAATTAAACCAGGTAAGGAACATGAGTTGGAGACAGCATTACCTTTGTTGTGGGGTTGAGCAAAAATTGCTATGCAAATTTGAATAGCAAATGAGCCCCCTCTTTACACCCATTCAACCTATTGGTATAAATATTTACATGAATAACATTTATATGGATTTTTTCAGCAGAGATGAGGTTATTAGTGGGCAAAAGTTTTCCTATGCATGTTCAACTCAATTATAACTCCACAGCCACTACTGCTGACTGTAATTCCCAATCAGCGTTCAGATGACTAATGCACAGAAAAATAACTCTCTTGATCTCCAACAGTGGTGATGCTTGACCAATCAAAATGCAATTTTCCATACAACTAAAAAGGATATTTGAGATTTGTGTGGGGATGTTGGTCAAGGAGGGGAAGTTATTCGGAAAAATGAAGCCAACATGTGTATGGGACTTTTTTGATCAACTCTACAGAGATCTACAACGAAGCTGAATTATACCAAGCCTAACAGTTTCAGAAACAACTGGAAACCCTTTTGTGATTTCTGGTAAATCTGTATACGCCAGTGGTTTTTAAAACATAAACAATAGAATATTCTTACAATGTGTACCATGACCTTGTTCACAAACCAAAACTTGAATCTAAAATGTATTCTGATTGACTCAGACCCTTTTCTCCCATTGATAGTTTTACAGCTGGACAACAGGATCTTCTGCTTCAGGAATCTTGTGAACAAAACACTGAGGCCAAACAAGAAAATGACGAACACAGCTCAACCTAATTATTGCGCAGTGGTGAATACGTATTTTTCCTCCACCTAAGTAAGTAAAAATTACAGGTTCATGAACCATCTCGCCAACTTAATGATCCGACTGAGAAAAGTCAATCATTTTAGCTCTAGTCACCACTACGAGAATAATAAACTTTTGAAAATAATTTTGCTGGAGTCATGTGTGAGAAAGGAGAGCCCTTCAACCGTAGTGGCATGCTAAATGCTGTTTAAGATGTGGCATCCCCCAGTTTGTTCTGGAATCTGTTTCCAATTTGTGAACTGATATGAAAACCTTTAAAAATCCTTTTAAGCACTGAGTGCCAAAACACTCATGGAGGTCCTGCAGAGAGGAAAGAAGCTTACAAATATAGGGGATATGGAGAAGGACAGCAACATATGGCTAAAAGGCACATTATATGTGAGAAATAGATGAGTATGGCGAATGGCTACGTTCAGAGGGTTCTGGTGCTGGACACAGATTCAGAGATGTTTTAACCTCATCACTGCGGCGCGAATTCCGCCACAGTGCTGAACATTCCGATCGCGGGTGTGGTTATGACGGCTCCCGGCCGTCATCAGCACATGCCCACCGTGACTCATGACGGCCGGGAGCCGTCATGAGCATGTAAGAGGTTAAGGCATGAGCAAAGTGGGCAATTGCCCAGGGCACCCACCTTCCAGGGGCCCCATTGGCAATGTAATCTTTCTCTCACTTTATCTTACCCTTGTCTATTTTTCTATCAGAACCTCCACTTTTGATCACGTCTCTCTCTTTTAAGACTTGTAGGTAGATAAGTAAGTAAGAAGATATAGACAGACAATAATGATGCAGGCTTGAATTAGCAGAAAATGGCCAATAAAATTCAAACTTGTCCCGAACAAGGGCCCCCAAAACCTGCCCAGGGCCCCAAAAACTCTTAAGATGACGCTGCACAGACTGACAGCTCGAAGGAAATGTTCAGTCGGCAGTGAGAGTAGCACACTAGGGAGGAAGTGGATGAAAGTCACTACTGATGAGATCACAAATAGAATCATCAATTATGTCAGAAACAATGTAAAGAACAACTCTTTTTCAAATATGTCTGCTGACGGAGCAAAATACATTTTCATTATTAACAATACATAACCTTAATTATCAATATAATTTCCCCAGGGGTGTAGATGTTCAGTTTTGCTACTGTGATACACGGAATTATCTTTCTCTAGAGATATCTCTAAATTGGGAGTGCATCCGCAGCAGCCATTGCTCTCTCTTACACCATGTGGCAGGACATCTAGAGGTGGACAACAGTACTGCACTCCTCAAACAGGATTCATTGTGCATGGCCATATGTGCTGCTCAAAAGTATATATATATTGAAGTCTTTCATGCAGATTCATGTAGTATGATGCTGGCAATGTTACTTCAGTCGTACAACTGTTGAAGGTACTGATTAATTCTCATTACAACTGTGGCAGCCTTCCCCTCTATGCATTTTGATGTCATCTATAAGGGCATACCGTGTAGGGCATCATAACTGGACAGCTATTCATAATTAGAGCATTTCGATCAATGCATTGCAGCTTTTTTAAAACAAAATTTTTAAATTAAGCGTTGATTAGTTACTCATCAAACAAAACAACTACACCCTGTGAACAAAAGTTTTTTCCAGTGAATAGAAACTGGCACACACACACACATATTATATATATATATATATATATATATATATATGTATATATATATATATATCCACCACCAGTCCTGCCCTCTTAATAAAGAAACAGGTCCGACACATGCACTGGGACCAATCCAGGAAACTTTATTGGCACCATCAAGAAGACACAGGTAAGTTAAACACGTGGCAGACGCGTTTCGGCTTTTTGCCTTAATCATTGCCATTTCAGTGTTCTTTACTATAATTAGCGTTAGGGGTCCATGCTGCTAATCACACTCCCATTGGAGCCTGGTTCAATCCAGTTTTGGAGGCATCACTCTTTTACCACCTCCCTTGTAATCCTCGCAATGCTTGATGGTCTATGTGGTCCCCACACCACTGTGTCGATTTTAAAACATCCGCTAACAGAATTTTGTAGTAATTCTCGGACTTAGATCTCATGTCGAGTCCGGGCACTGATTTCGCCCCAAAATCCTTCAGCTCTCGATTTCAACCACATACTGCTGCGGGTATCTTCCATGGCGGCAATCATCTCCCGGATTTAGTCCCAGTCCAGCACAGATTGTGCTG
The DNA here is from genome assembly GCF_964261635.1 of Lissotriton helveticus. Taxonomy (NCBI): domain Eukaryota; kingdom Metazoa; phylum Chordata; class Amphibia; order Caudata; family Salamandridae; genus Lissotriton; species Lissotriton helveticus. The sequence continues at coordinate 282,382,500 of NC_136061.1, read as the reverse complement.
CTCTCTCCCCGATACCAAAATTCACTCCTGGGCGGGGGGGCGCCACTGTGTGCATTCGGCACGCAACACCACAAAATGAGCCGGCATCAGTGGAGCACCAGACCGAGAGGCGTGCCGGATATGCAGCGCCGACAGCTGCTTAACATCCACCACCAGTCCTGCCCTCTTAATAAAGAAACAGGTCCGACACATGCACTGGGACCAATCCAGGAAACTTTATTGGCACCATCAAGAAGACACAGGTAAGTTAAACACGTGGCAGACGCGTTTCGGCTTTTTGCCTTAATCATTGCCATTTCAGTGTTCTTTACTGTAATTAGCGTTAGGGGTCCATGCTGCTAATCACACTCCCATTGGAGCCTGGTTCAATCCAGTTTTGGAGGCATCACTCTTTTACCACCTCCCTTGTAATCCTCGCAATGCTTGATGGTCTATGTGGTCCCCACACCACTGTGTCGATTTTAAAACATCCGCTAACAGAATTTTGTAGTAATTCTCGGACTTAGATCTCATGTAGAGTCCGGGCACTGATTTCGCCCCAAAATCCTTCAGCTCTCGATTTCAACCACATACTGCTGCGGGTATCTTCCATGGCGGCAATCATCTCCCGGATTTAGTCCCAGTCCAGCACAGATTGTGCTGCTCTCTCCCCGATACCAAAATTCACTCCTGGGCGGGTGGGCGCCACTGTGTATATATATATATACTTACATACGATGCACTAAAAGTAACTGAAATAGGGTCTTAGAATGCGGTCAAAGGGTCTTAGTGACATCCTGATAATATACAGCAAGGCCAAACATTATTGTCATTCCATAAAGAGCTCCGTTTCCAAGCCTGTAGTTCACAGGAACGATATTACATGTAAGAATTACAGGCAACAGCCTTTATTCACATTTATAAGCTCCTTTCCACGGGTTAAGCGTGTACATTTAACAACTTAAAATGTGGATAATGTGTTATGGGTCAATAATGCAATCGTGTGGTGCTGGGGACATTTTAGGAAACATTTTACCTTTGACCTCATGTCTTATCACACAGAAATTGACTGGCAATGACAATGTCAGTAGTTTGCACCGAGTGCTGAACCTCATGGTCATCTGTCCTGCTCTCCCTCCCTGATGGACCCTGTGTGCTGACAGTGTCGCGACAGTCACACGTGAGGTCATCTCCACTGGAACAAGGCTTGTCTGGCTCGCCGGAAGCAGCCATATTTGCTCCCAGTGCTGGGCATCTTGTAAAATAAGAATATTATTTACGAAGGCGCGAGAGGGTCTGCAGACAGTGCTGCAGTCTTAATTGACTTTGATTAAGTGCAAATTAGGAGCACCCTCCTTCCATGATGGGGTGATTTACATTCCGGAGGGATGTCAGTTAAGTGTGCGTGTGGGGGCTGAGGGGCTGATAACACTTGTTTATTCAGCCCAGGCAAAGTTAGCTTGTGGCAGGCCTGCAGAGCCTCAAAGGCCCGTAAGCAAGACTGGATCTTGGCTCCAGCAGCAGCCAGCGTTTAGTATTTTGGACAAATGCTTATAGTCGGAGACGAGGCCAAAACCAATGCATTAAACTGCTGTGAAAAGTCTGATCTGGCTCTTCCGGAAGCCAGGCAGGGATGATTCATGGATCTTTGGTGAACACAAGCCCTCAACTTGTCCATGTGAGAGCAGAGCCTTTCTTCATCCGACATGAACATGGGACCCAATTCTTCTCCATCCCCAGTGCCATCATGATGATGTTAGGTACACAAGAACAGCTTCTGCCCATCAGTCCTCTATACCACTCACTACATGGATCAATGCCGCTGCTGAACACACCAGCACTGCCAAAGAGAACTCAGCTTAGGTGGGGGACCGTACCTTGCAGACAGAACTCACGACTTAACTTCGACTTACTCAGGGTGGGTTGTAGGGTCATGAGATCTGCTCCTCATGCAAAAAAATATTGCAGGAAAAAACCCTCACCTTCCAAATGCACTTACTTAAGTCAAGAATGCCACCATGGACACCCTCCATCAGGTAGACCCACTACTGCAGACATAGGTCTGTCGACGGTTATATAAAGCTATAAGAGGCAGAGTAACCGATGCTCGATCACTATATGAAAACACCATAACATACCTTAAATTCTATTATTATGCCACTTTCAGACAAAAACTCCCTTTGGCAGAAGATAAAGGGCCAGATGTACGACCATTCCATTTTGCTTGTCGCAAATTGTGACATTTTGCGAATCACGAAATGCAATGTGCAACATTGTCTAAGACATTGTAATTCTCAAATGGGTCGCAAGGGCCTCACCTGACTCATTAATATTCATGAGGCAGCTCACAATTTGAGACCCATTAGAAATGGCCAGCACTCACAGCGATGCAGCCTGCTGGGGTCACCAGACCACCATGTCTGTGGCTGCTTTTTTAATAAAGCAGTTTTCAAATGCCACCCGTTTACCTTAAAGGAAAACGGGATGCATTTCAAAAGGAAAAATTGACGTTTCAGTCGCACTTTTTAAGAGCAAGCAGTGAGTGGTCCGTGGGACCTACTCACTACTCGTAAAAACTATTTGTGCCCACATTCGCAAAGGGCAAGGGGGGCCCTATCCTGGTGTACTACCTACTTTCAATTGGTGGTAAAATGTGAATGTCTTGCGAATGCATTTGGGTCACAAACAATTTGTGCATGGCACTGCAAGTCGCTATTAGGAAGGGATGCCCTTGGCACGCCCCTTCCAAATAGCAAGTCGCAAACCCTATTTTACAAGATGGTAATAAGGTACTGAATAGTAAAATAGGGTTTGTACATGCCACACACCAATTTAGCGGTCGCAAACAGGCGGATTTCCTGTTTGCGACTACTAAAAAGGGTCATACATCTGACCCAAAGTCACACTTTTTACCTGACGGATATCTCCATCTTGCCACCCCTCTCTTTTCAGCAAGGGTCAAGGATATTTTCCAGGACTCTCCAAATATCAAGCGGTGATCCTTGGAAGAAAATCAGGCAGCAGAGACATGGATACAGTGCTTGGTAAAAGGGTTCCCAGACTCCAGTATTTCAGCAGAATTGGGCAGAATGCACCTCTTCCCCGCCAAGAACACCACTTCATAGGGGCATGTCTGAGCAAGGGTTCACAGCTGCACAATGATGCAATGTGCACCTATACGCCAAATAGTACAGCATGCATAATGAAGTTCCATTTAGAGTGAGCCCAGCAGCTGAGGGCAGCTTATGTAATATTGGTCTTGGATGTTTCAGTCATCATTGGAGTTAGACTGTATGTGGAAACATTTACAGTCACTGTTAGCATTTGTTATCACCAACTCTTTTGGCATGAAAAGTCCAATAACAATAAGCTATGGCAGGAAATTGGGAAAACGCACAACCTCTCAATTAAGATTTGAAGCTACATTTGCTCTTTACCATCTTCAGGAAAACCTGTACTGCTGTTACTTTTTTAAAAACCTCAAGAAAATTTAAAAAAGAAAGCACAAGAAACAGGTCCCTATCAAAAGAAGATTCATGCATTATGATATAAATCCACACAGAATATGATACAAACATGGGTTTTTATTTTGTAAGGCATAACCACAAAAAGCTTGCTAATAAACTTGCACAATGCCTGAAGAAACAGCTCCGTGATTAAATGTCTGCTTAAAATCTAATCTTGACTCGGATAGAAAATTAGCCTCTTCCCCAATGTCCATACCACCAGACATGATCTGAGATTATATACCCCTTCATTAGGACGAAAGAAATCAGACCATGGTTGCACTCTCGTACTTAAATTCTTTTTCCTGAAATTTGAATAATTTATCACACGCTAAACTGCACATCTAGAACATAGGAAATGAGCATTTCATGATTTCCTTAATTACAGTGATTAAAATGGAATGAAAGAAGTGTAGGTACTCATTGACCCTAAGTACCTATGTGCTACTGAGAAGTGCCGGTACCTTCCCATTAAAAGTATTGAACCCCCATTGGGAAGTACAGGTACTCAGTACCTGTCTATTTCAATCAAACTATATGAATACAGCAATTTCCCCAACTTGGAGATCACAATACCGTAGAAACTGACACACCACCTCTACACTAAAGAGATGAAATAGAAATAACATTACAACACACATTTAAGGAGAGTCCCTAGATTTCGACAGGGCTTGCATGTGCCCCATACATGCTGTAATAGTAAGAAGGCAGCAGTAATAAAAAATAAAACACTCAGAATAAAGCATATTAGAGCAAAAACGTCATACAGAGTTCTCAAGTACAAAACCCCTCAACAGATTAAACAGATAATAGATAAATATCAACTGTGAAAATGTCCAAAGACTTCCACGTATCATAAAAAATACACAAGATTTTATACTACAGTGCATCATTTTAATGCACATTTCATAAGAATCATCATAGTTAATAACATTTTTTGACACAATTATTCCAGCGCTTCCGCTGAGAATGTTAGCAATTATGAAAATATATAGTATTTGTTTTAATGCCTGTTAATATCTTGTTTATTCCTATTTACAGTTTAAAATGAAAACAACCTTTTCTGTATTCGAGACCAACATTTTTCAATAGGAGTTCTAAAGGGTGGTACATCAGGACTGATGCTACTCTACACTGGAGTAGACAATAGGGCAGGGCTGCTGGAATGGGAACGGTACTACACAGATTTGGCTCGGTTGCTTTGCCTCACTCGTGGATTCGTCTGATCATACGCCAATGAAAAGAACTTTTCAGAGTGACAATAACTGCTCAAGCTTTTTGTTCAATTAAGGCTAATTTGAAATAAATAAATCGCCTGGGTGTTCTACCCTTTTGGGGAAAAATTATTTACAAAGTGGAACAAAGCTCAGACTAAATACACTTCAATGACAGGGCACATGCGTTTCTAATATGTCGCCACGTACCAGCAGAGAAAGCACTTTTCCCCATGAGTCATAGCGTTTGTTGTAACAATCGGAGTGTGGACGTAGTAGATTTATTTTCTCCAGCGCGAGAGGGAAAGCTGGAATTGTATTTTTGGGGATAAAGTAAATGGTCATGATTATTGTATCGGTAAAGATGCTGGGTACTGCCCAGGTCCTCTGGAAATGTTGGCATTGATTCCAATGATATCATGTTCATGGTGTTCAGCAGTGGTCAAGATTAACCCAGAGGTCAAACGTGTCGCACCCCCTCCCCACACAAATGCTGAGTATGTAGAAAGAACTGTTTGGAAGCACTTTGTGTTGTTTATAGACACACTCTGTACCATTTAACTAAACACTTCCATAAAAGGACAAACAAAGCACTCACTGCAGAGACTTGCATGTGCTTTATCAAGACTGTTTTAAGTCATAATAATAAAGCAAAAAAAGTTCCTTTTATTAAAACCTCTATTGCACGTGGATTATTATTAGGGCTCTCGGTTTTATGGTATTTATTTTTGTAACATTTCCGTCTGTAATTATCCATATTCATTTTTGGGCCATCTTATCGCTATTTTTCCATATTTATTTTGTGTTTTGTGAATACATTAAGTTGTAATTTGTATGTTTCCACAATTATTTAACCAATAGAGATGCACTCATGAAAAATTTGCATTTTAGCACAGACTTATGTTAAGAAATACAGTCATTTAAGGAAATCTCATACCATTTTAACCTCCCATGCTGTCAATCTGCACAGCTAATGACATGGAATTTAAGAACGACAGCATTAAGAGTTGATTAAAAGATGTACACATTTCTGTATTTTGCAGTTTAAAAAACTAAATACTGACCGGAAACACACAGATTTCAGTCTGTATTCATCTGGAAAAATCAGTAAAAATAGAAAACTGAGAGACTTAATTATTATTAAAGATTTCTCAAGATGGTCCTTTCTAGGAACTCTTGGTTTACCATCGAGTAATACGAAAGTAATCATGTGACGTTACAAAGAACACAAAGTATTATGTAAAGGTGCTAATAATAAAATCTTGTTTTTTATACAGTTCTTCATACCACAGCTGTGCCGTTTCTAAGCACTGGAATTCGGAGTGTCATTATCTTATTTAATGGCGAATAATAATAATGACAACTTGCTAAGTCTCACAGAATGATCAGACATTTACTTCACAGAGTTGCTCTTACATTTGGAGAAAATGTCAGTCTCTCATGTAAATCACAAAATATTGTTCGATTACTCCTGGGGTGATGCAGTTGCTGCAGTATCCCAGAAGGACTCATATTTGTGTACATTTGGAAATGTAGCAACTGCATATATAATTCTGACTGTGAATATCATTTATCAGGGTATTTGCACTGCAACATTTGTTTTTTTACTGGAAAAAATGTTTCTCAGTGGAGAAACTCCTTCCCCTATCCCCCTCCTCCCATGAAAACTGATTTACTCCTGCTCTTGGATGGAGCAAATCTGTGAGTGTTTTCAGGATTTGAAACTACCTGTACAAGATTTGCTAGTAAACACAAATTTGCTAGTTTGTGGGGACCCACAATCTTTCACAGATGCTCAACCAACACCCACAACACACCCCTACAAGGATATTTACTTCTACTCAAAATTACAACATATAGGTGTCATTTTGCAGGGGCATAAATTAATTTAGCAGTGTAAATTGATGTTCTATGCATAACGAGTTTGAATTTGGACTACTTATGCCACTGTGTCCCCCTTGATGAGCACACTGATTTGTGATTTCTCATAATAGTATTATTAATAATTTTGGCATAAACAGGAATAATAATAAAGTATAAAAATGAGAATAGTAAAGAATGATGCCATTATGAGGAGTGTGGCAAAACAGTGCTCCAATTGGGTGAGCAAATTCCTGGGGACCCCTACTATCCACATGATAAATATGTTTTTATAGTAAAGGAAAAAAGGTGTGTAAGCTTGGGGATTAACAACTGTTAAATTTACTACGGGACCAGAATACACATTTCTGTACCATTTAGTTATCTACTTGAAGTCTAGTCCCTCTTAAATTAAAATGTATACCGCTTATTGATTTTACAACACAGAATTAAAAGGTTCTGAATGGAACAATTCACAGGCACCGTACATGGACGCAAGCAGGAATGGTACAAGTGGTGTGTGTTGGTGCAAGGACAACATACCGTATCAACTTTCTTTGTACGTCTAGAATGGCGTGGGGAGGGATCATCTGTTTTAAGTCCAAATTGATTTATTTCCTCTATTGCAGTACTCCACACAACCCCTCCGCCCAACATTACCTCTGTAAGGCTTTTAATTCCACTAGACCCTTCTTCCATGATTGCTGCTATTTTTACGTAACGTGAAGTGAGGCGCAGTCTTAATATACACATGAACCAGCAGACAACCTTTCCTGTTAGCAGAGCAGCCTGGTCTTTAGATGTGTAACTCCTCACTCAGGAATACTACATTTAAAAGACTGCATCCAGGGCTCGAGTCGAGGGTAGACGCAGACTACCCACTAGTTTCAGAGGGTAGACGAGGTCTACCCTGCTGCAAAGCTGTCCACTTTCACTGGAATGCCACATTCCTTTCCTACTTCTCCCGGCATTCACAGAAATATGCTGAACTAGTCCCAGTGTAATTTTCTGACACCAAGATACTTTCAGCAGCGCCTGCACGTTGTCTGATTTTGTTCTGAACAGCAACTTGCAGACGGGGATGGGGCTTATCAGATAACAGAACAAAAGCCGGAGTTAAGGGGCCATTAGTCCTCCTTTTGTTGGAGTATCCTGGCTGAGAGCTATCGGGAGCCTCACACCTAGATGCAATGGAGGGGAAACAAAGGCTCACATCTTATCGCTTCGCAGGGACTTAAGAGAGAAATGCTTTTGACTTTGTTTAGTCCCTGTATATAAGAGATATGCCTCCACAGTAAGAAAGACAGATGTGTTGGACGCCCCAGTATTTACACAAATAACAATTTAAATACCACTATTTTGTTTTATTTCTTTTATAGCGCTTTAGCTTTAGCACTACTCATACCAAAGCAGGGTGTCAAGGTGCTTTACATCACATGTACAGATTATACATTGACAATAAATCATACATGTGCACACAAATTTAAATGATGTGTTATATAAGACAGTGAGGGTTACAAGATGTATCAGCCACATGCCCTTCATACCTCACTGCACTATATTAGAAGGATTATAATTTATGAACTGCAAGTAACAAAATGATCTCTGCCTTAAAAGCAGAAGCCACTTACCCATTTACATAAAATAAAAATCTGCCATCTGCATGTTACATAATGCGCTTTGCAGGAGACATACTAACCCTCTTTACAACTTTGATTCAAAACTAGGACTAGGCAAAGCCCACATTTCGCCAGCAAATAAGTTATCCTCCAGAGTTACCTTACCAGTATTCATATTCCGTGATATTTCGCTGACACACAAAGATCTCTGCAACAGGTGTCTTAACCCCAAAAGATGTTTACAAATATAGACATTGCAACTAATTAAGCAGAACAGATTTACTGACATGTTTCTCCTTTTTGCTAATTTGTTTGTGGCAGAGTTTTAAAAAACATAAATGTACGAGTTGAGGCCCAGATTTTGGGTCAGGTTGTGTCAATATTTTGGCACAACCCCAATGCAAAATCTAATTTGTTAAATATTCTAAGTGCTCAAATGTACTAATGATATACCTGCTAAACATAAGTGAGGTCTTAAGATCTGATGTCAGTTCCTGTGAGGTCATGGGTGTGATGCCAATTCCGGTGATGCCACATACGATGTCATGCGCTGCGATATCACTTAGTTAGTGGTCATGTGCAGTGATGTCACACCCATTCTGCCTAACTTAGGGAGTCCCTCCATTCTTTTTTTTTTTTTTAGAACTTGAGCCCTGACTGCATCCCCCGCAAAAAAACACAAGGATTTGAAAAGATGCTATGTCTGCCATCGAAACACAGAACCCACTTCCTAAACGACCGCGATAACACGAGCAGGTGGAATTAGCGTTTAAATAATGTTGGTACTGCTGAGATTTGTGTTAGTAAAGCTATGCCAACATTTTACAGGCAGAATCGAGGGTAAAGACGTTTTTGAGTGACATTATTGCATTGCTACGACTTGCCCCCAGAAATACTAAGATTGAATTCCATCTCGTCTCCCATCCTCCACATGGTGTGCAAGTGTTGACGACCCCCAAGCAACGAATCCAGGTAGGCATTTGGGATTTCCACGGACGGTTACTATTCATGAGATAAATAAATATGTATATAGAGGATATGAGAGGGTTCGTTTGCTATTTACTGAAAATTCGACTTAGTGAGGAATTCGAAGACCGGTTTTTAACTTTTTAGAGCCCAAACTCAAAATCAGATGCCTGAACCGCGGCTGCTGGCGTGTGCCCTATCTAGGTCTAGGCGGAGACGTCTTCCGTCAAAGAAGGTGGTCAACAGTGTGTATCCTGTTCGCGCTATATAAAACCTCAAATAAATAAACAGGTGGAACCCCACTAAGGATTGAAAGATGTGGCTTCTGTGTGCGAAGGAGCATAAAGACCACAAAGCGTCCCTTACTTTTCAATATGATGCCCGCATTCAGCCTTAAAAGTTACAGATTAAAAGCACGCGTTCGGAAAAACACCCCCCACCCCCTCCCTGGCAGCGCCCCCGGCCAGAAGGAGCGCCAGCGCCAGCCACCAGGAGCAACGTGCGAAAACTGCCCAGCAATCAAAGGCAACTCACGTCCAAGTTAAAAAACAATTTGATTCAGTAATTTATTTCTTTTTTCGGAGCGTACAAAAGAAAAGTCGCGGAATGGAAATAAACACGTTTTTCTTTTCTGCTTTTTATGATCATCATAACAGAGGAGTAATGAGGTTGGAAAACAGATGTGCACAAAGCAAGCAAAAGGCTGACACTAGGCCCCCCACGCTCTGAAAAGCAGTGGTAAAACATTTACAAGCTGCTCGGAGTCCTGCATGGGGAGTAATCAAGGAGGGCTGACTTTAAAGGGGTGCCGGACACTGAGCAGACCCTCTCTGCCGGTTACTGTGCAGAAGGAGTCTTCGGGCGAGGCCTGCCTTGACATTGGCTGATATCATCATTCACTTCCCATAAAGATGGGGCGGGAGAGGGGCCTGGCGACACTTTTCCTGCGCCTGTCCCTGGCGCCGCCCGAAGCAGGCACAATGACTGATGCATCGAGGCGAAAAGAGGCGAAAAGTCCTGAAAAATCGGGGGCGTGGCTACGCGAGCGGAGATGGCGGTCGCAGCTTGCTAGAGCTCCCGCCGGCCCGCCGATTATCCGACGAATTATCCTGTCCCCAAGCCCACAAACCCACTCCCGGATAGCGACGGATGTTTCTGCAGGCGCCGGGTGTCATCCGGTGGGCTCAGGGGTGATTTCGTGCCCCCGGACAGAACCGAGCAGAGAGGGGCGAGGTGCGGCCTGGTGGTCGCGGAGCAGCCGGGGCCTCGATTTTGGCGACGCGACAGGGTGCGCTGCCTGGCCCGGGAGCGGCCGCGGTGTTGGCTGTCCCTGAGGCCGTGATACTTCAGACGATCCTTCACCCGGGGCCAGGCTGGGCCGGAGAGAGGCACAGGCGCCACGAGTGGACTGTGGCAGCGGAGGCGGCCTGGTGACCTGGCGCAGCCGGGACCTCAATTTTCGCGGCCTCGTGTCGGGCCGGGGCCGGCGGCCTAGAGGAGTGACTGGTATCCCCTGGAGACCCTGATTGGAGGCGGCCAGACGTAGGGCGACCGGCCCGGCGAGCAGCAACTGTGAGTAGTGGCCCTCCCCGGGCCCCCCCCCCCCACCCCCCGGGCCCACTATTCCGCGACATTATTGGCTTAGCAGTGCAGGACGCTGGGAGTCCTCGCACCTCCTGACAAGCAACGTGGGCCACGGGGGGGCCCTGGTCAGCGGCGGCTGGGGGGGCTGTTCCTGGGGGAAGTGGCTGAAGCCTGCCCCCCCCCTCTAATTCTCAACTGCCACCGGACCTTACCGGAGAGGCTTCCTTCGGGTCTCCCTGACTGTGGACCGGTGACCCTAGTGGCCCTCATCCACCCGGGCGAACATGACCAGGGGAGGTGGTGGATCCACCAAGCAGGTGACCATCGACAAATTTACTGGCCCCGGTGGGGGCCCTGGATCATCGGGGGGTGGTCCATCAGGAGGAGGACCGGACAATACAGCCCTTATGGCGGCTATAACTCAGTCGCGAGACATGCTGGACGCAAAGATAGGGGCAGTTGGCGCAGACGTAACCCTGTTGCGCCAGGATCTTAGGAACGCAGTGGCACGAATCACGGAGGCCGAGTCCAGGGTATCAGTGGTGGAAGAAGATGTAGGTGCCCTGAAGAAGAGAATGGCGGCGATGGAGGACGCGCAGCGGACCACAGCGCTCCGGGTGGAGGATGCTGAAGGGCGGGCACGGCGTAACAACCTCCGTTTTCTCGGCTTTCCAGAGAACTGTGCCAAAGGCAACATGGAGCAGTTTCTCACACAGTGGCTGGAATCATGGATGCCCCCGGGGTCGCTGTCTACCTGCTTTGTTATCGAAAGAGCACACCGCGCCCTGACACAGAGGCCGCCTGAGGGCGAGCGGCCTAGGGCGGTGATCGCTAGGCTGTTAAATTACCACGACAGGGACGCTATACTGAGGGAAGCCAGATCCAAGGAAACCCTCCTGTTTGAAAGTCAAAAGATCATGATTTTCCCTGATTACACTAGACTTGTGCAGCAACGGCGCCAGTCTTTTGTGGCGGCTAAGGCCAAGCTGAGAGGTCTCAAGCTACAATACTCCCTGCTGTACCCGGCGCGCCTGAGGGTGATATTCCAGTCTCGGACATTGTTTTTTGATACCCCGGAAGACCTTTTCAAGTGGACGGATGAAACAGTGCGGGTCAGACCGAATCCTCAGCCAGGTCTTCATCCAGGCACCCCTGAGGGTTCACCGCGGGCGCAAAGAGACCGAACGACACAGAATGGGCGGTCCAAACGCTCTACATCACGCAGGCGTGCGGCCTCGGTGGATGGCTCACTGGACGCTGGCAGACCAGAGGACTCGGAGCAGTCGGGAACAGATCACTGAAGTCTCCGGAGCCTCGGCTCCCATTTATTGCTAGAAATGCTGAGACTCCGGGCTGGGTGCGCTGAGTCGCTTGTGACCTGTGCACTACTGATCACTGTGCAGCTCTGAGATAGTACTGTTTTGCTCTCCTGCTTGGGGGGAGAGTTCTTGGGTGGGTTTGGGGCTTGGGGACTGCGATATAAGGGCTACCACCCCCCTAGTTGTGAGTGGGATGTCAAGGGGAGGGGGGTGTGTTTATGGTTTTTCTGCTTGGGATGTTGGGATCCATTGGTGTGGATGGGCCCGGGCCCTCGGTTTTGGGCTCGAGACTACCCATGCCGCGACAGGTACTTCATAGTTCATTGAGGTATAGGGTGGGGGGAGGCGGGATGCGGGCGGTCGGGGTTGCGACTGCTGAGTTGGGGGAGGGATCTGTTGCAGTTCATGGGACGAAGGGGTTGGTAGTTTTTCTTGGGGTAGTTAGCGTAATGCATGTGTGTACCAAAATGATGCTTTGTGTGGTGTGTGGCGGGTGGTGCGGGCCTGGGGGGCTTTTATGGTGGACTCCGATTGACTATGGCTGAATCGATCGACCGACTCCCTGTGGACTTTATGCGGGTGGTTACGTGGAATGTCAGAGGATTGTTGGACAAGATTAAACGGGGGGCGGTGTTGCGATGGGGGAAGAGGGAAGCGGCAGATGTCTTACTACTTCAAGAGACTCACATGATGGGCACTAAGGCACTGGGCCTACAGAGATTTGGATATCAGCAGGTCTTCCACGCGGGGTTCTCCAGAGGATCCAGGGGAGTGGCTATACTGATACACCGCAGGGTGGCGTATGTGCACGAGAAGCAGTGGGTGGATCCTCAGGGCCGCTACCTGTTTGTTAAAGGCATGGTGGGCACGGAGCCGGTGGTGTTTGGAAGTGTGTACGCCCCCCCTCCCCTGCAGTGGGCCCTGGCTGAGCGGCTGTTTGCGGTATGGGAGGATATCTCTGGATCACTGGCAGTGGTTGGGGGTGATTGGAATGACGTGATGGACGTGAGTGTGGATCGCCGGAGACGTCAGGAGGTGACTGGCACCACCCCCCCCTCCCTTCCGCCCACCAGATTGCATGCCATGAGTGAGGGGCTAGGCTGGGTGGATGCTTGGCGACATATGCACCCTGTAACCCAAGACTATACGTATGTTTCGGCAGTGCATGGCTCGTTCTCGCGGTTGGACTATATGTTTTTGCCTGGAGAATATTTGTGTAGGGTGAAGGGCGCTGACATCTTGCCAAGGGGCCTGTCCGACCACTCCCCGGTTTCGGTTAAAATAGATCTCCATCGGAAACGGCAGCCGTTTAGATGGAGGATGTCCTCGTGGCATCTCCTTAAACCGGCTTACGCTAAGCACTTACGAGAGACTATTGACCATTATTGGCGGGAGAACCTAGTGGAGGGTGCCGATGTAGGTGTGGTGTGGGAGGCTATGAAACCTACTATACGGGGAGTCGATATTGCATGGTGCTCGGCGGCCCGTCGACAGCGACGAGAACAAACTGTGGAGGCTGCTGCCCGAGTAGCGACCCTCGAACATGAACACAGTACCGGTGGTGATGGGGGGGATCTGCGGCTGCTCCTGCAGGCACAGCAATCATATGCGTCCCTATTGCTAGACGAAGCCAGACAGGCGTGGCTCGCCACCAGAAGTAGGGTGTATCAATGGGGGGACAAGTCGTGTTCCATGCTCCATAGATTGTGCCAACACAATTTCCAGCCCCTCGCTCTACCGGGTCTCACGAACGACAACGGAGACGTTCTAACCGACCCAAACGAATTGGCGGCAAGCTTCGCCACGTACTTTACAGACCAGTATGCCCCACGTGACCAATTGCCAGAGGGCGACTTAGCCCGTTTCTTCGAGGAGTTCCCACCGGTGCCGGTGTCGGACGAGACCAGGGAGGCCCTGGATGCACCCCTCACGGCGGAGGAACTGGGAGACGCGTTGGGGCAACTCAACGCCGGTAAGGCCCCTGGACCAAACGGTTACCCGTGCGAGTTTTTTAAAAGGTTCCATGTGCAGCTGGGATCGCACTACCGCCGAGCGCTGGAAGCGGCCCGTACCCGGGGCCTACTGCCACCGGACTGGCGCCATGCGGAAATAGTGGTCTTTCAGAAGCCTGGCAGGCCCCCAGATAGCCATGATTCCTATAGGCCCATCTCCTTAATCAATACTGAGGCTAAGATACTGGCCAAGGCCCTAGCGAACCGTTTGGCTCCACACATTACTGCCTTAGTCCATTCTGACCAGGCAGGCTTTATGCCCCGAAGGGCGACGCGACACAATATCAGGCGTGCGCAGGCGGCGATCGACGCTGTTGGAGCCCTGGGGGGCCAGGCGGCGTTGTTGCTGGCCGATATCAACAAGGCCTTCGACTCGGTTGGCTGGTCCTACCTATTTACTTTGCTATCTTGGCTCAACTTAGGCCCGGTCTTCCTCTCCTATATAAAGCTCCTCTACACTGATGTTACTGCCTCGGTGCGGGTCGCCGGGGCGGTGTCAGAGACATTCCGCATAGGCCGAGGGACCAGGCAGGGCTGCCCGCTCTCCCCCTATCTTTTTGCGCTGGCCATGGAGCCCTTGGCGGCGAGAGTGCGCCAGGATGCACAGATACGGGGCTTTGTATGGAACACTACCCTGTCGGACAAGATCGCGCTATACGCGGATGATGTCCTCTTTTTCCTCACTGATTTGCAACGCTCGGGCCCACGTGTCTTGGAGATCATGCACCACTTTGGAGAGGCCTCGGGCTTGTATCTCAATATCCACAAGTCCACCCTGTGGGTGCTATCAGGAGACCCGGTGACAGACCCTTGGGCCTCGGGATTGCGAGTGGCCACGAATGGGCTGAAATACCTCGGAGTGTTTCTCTCGGACTCGGCTGACACTGCCTGGGACCGTAACCTGCAGCCCGTCTGGGAACGAGTTCAGTCGGACGTCAAAACTTGGTCTCGAATGCCCCTGACAATCTTTGGCCGATCTGCCATTTTCAAGATGGTTGCGCTCCCGCGCCTACTCTACCAGTTGCAAAACCATCCGTATCCTATTCCACCTCGGTGGTTCAAACAGGTCAACTCAGTGCTGGGCCGCTTTCTCTGGGCGGGAGGCCCTGCTCGGGTGGCATTGCGCACATGCTTTCTATCCACCTACTGTGGGGGCCTGGCCACCTCGGATCTGCAGTCGTACTACCAGGCCGCTCACCTCCTTATTCTGAACGAATGGTGGTACTGTGACGGTGGGGACCCGGCCTATGCCCTAGAGCGTGCTTTGATGGGCGATAACTCGCTCCATACCATCCTATACTCACCCCGACTGCGTACCTCGCTGCCAAGGGTTACCAGACTCGTGTTTGCTATATGGCGACAGGCCTTGCGTCGCGTGGGCTGGTGGGGCCGACTGACCGCTGAAACACCTTTATGGCGGAACGGCATGCTGCCTGAACTCTCTAAATTGCCAGGCTTTGATGGCTGGGATGCGATAGGTATCTCGCAGCTAGGTCAAGTGATGTCTGGTACGTCGCTCAAATCCTTTCAGGCCCTTAGTGCCGAATTTGATATGCCCCAATCTCAATTTTTCCGGTACCTTCAGTTCCGACATGCACTGACGCCCAGCATTGCCAACCTTGACTCACTCCCTGACTTTAGCCCGATCGAGGCGAAGGTCTTCATGGGTGATCTTGGGGACAAAAAAGTATCGCGCATTTATCAAACCATGGTCACCCACTGCTCCTCTACTCTTCTCTCACTGAAGGCGACTTGGGAAGTTGACCTCGGCCCCTTGGACGAAGACGACTGGCGAGAGGCCTTGGAATCCCCGAGGGGGGCGGCTATCGCAATGCGATTCCGACTCATCCAATTCAAAATTCTCCATAGGGCATACTATACCCGTGAGCGTCTGTGGAAGGCGGGCCTGATTGGGTCCCCGGAATGTCTGCGGTGTGGGACTGAGGTGGGTACGCTACTTCATACACTGTGGTCGTGCCCTAGGCTGGTTGGCTTCTGGAGGGGTGTTTGGGGCTGTCTGTCTGAGGTGTTGGGCTGGACCCTCCCCCGTACTCACCGTCTGGGTCTGTTGCACGTCCTGGAAGGGGTTGGTGGCAATATTTATAAGCGGCACCTGCTCCTACTGGGGCTGGTGGTGGCTAAAAGGGACCTGGCCCGAGCGTGGAAGAATGTGCGCCCCCCCCCCCTGACTGCATGGAAGGCTGGTATGGACTTCTGTATGGGCCTGGAGAGACCTATATTTGAGGCGCGAGGATGCCCCCGCAAACACTTTAAGATTTGGAAGAGGTGGGCGGACTATAGAGATCTAACACTGGACCCTCCAGTGGAGCCTGAGGAGGACCTCTAGCCCCGTACTGGCTGGCAGGGCCCATGTCCACGCTCATTACCCACGTCATTATCTTACATCGTTACGGTTAGTACACACATGCATGGGGTTCGGGTGGGTTCCGGGTGGGATCGGGGAGTTGGGTGGGTAGGTAGCAATATAAGGTGAAGGTGGGGTGACTGTTTTCCGGTATCCTTAATTGCATCATCTCCTTGCTTGGACACTTGGTTAAGTGCTGTGATTGTATCGTAATGTTTGGTGGTGTAGTCCTGACTGTGGGCTGCCACTATATTTCATATGCTCATCTTCACCAATAAACTAGTTGTGAAAAAAAAAAGTCCTGAAAAATCGAACAATGCCATAACGGAGGCCTCGAAGGGTGGTCCACCAATCGTCTCCTTTGGAAGATGGGCACCAGGACATTACCGCTCTGCACAAGCAGCTTTTATGTTTGTTTGCAAATGACAGATCTTTCCTGGTGTGAACCATTTTAAGAGTCACCTGAGGCCTGATTCGTGATGTAAGTCTCACATCTCTAATGTGATCACACACACCTACACAAATGGCTATTTACGATGCTGCCCCGGTTCATAAAACTTATACTGGATACATCTTTGCCCTTTGTTAATTACCATCTGCCTGTTTCCCGTAACCCTGCTCCTGTGAACAGTCGGAAGTGCATACATTCTGCAGCTGTATGGTTTGGGAAAAGACACATTTGCTAAATATTTATTTTCTTTTTCAACACAAGAAAAAAAAAATTCAGTGTTAAGAAAGTCCTTCTTACATCCACTTAAAGAGTGGGGCACTATGGGCGCCTTCCTTATACTACCTCCACATTCAGGCATAATCTTAGTAGTACAGGGAGGGCCTCATTATGATAGCGGTCGGAAAAGTGTCCAACCCCCATCGCTGCGGGATGGAGACCGCCCGTCATGTAGTTGGCGGTTCCACCTGCCATATTATGATGAGACCACTGTGAAGGTGGTCGGAACCATGCCTTTTACTATTGCGGCTTGTCCTGCGGGCCAGCACAAGCAGCAGTAGTAAAAGGGATGTTTGAGGGGCATCACTTGAGTCCCCTTGGCTACATAGCGGAGGCCCCATTTAATCCATATGGCAGTGCCTGCACAGGCACCGCCTTCATTGTCGGAATTACTGTCCGACCGCCACCCAGCCGGCTCCTTGAGCCTGTCGGAGGCAGCTCCCTTTCCCCTCGCCCTTTGTGCTCCTACCACCGGTATCAAAATTCGGCGGTCGAACTGCTGCCCTAGATATCGGGCGGATTGCCACCAATGGTCTTTCGCTGGCTGTCCGTCTGACATCGTGATGAGGGCCTATGTGTTGCAAGTGCACTGAAAAAGTGTATATACCCATTGTTAATACTTTGAGGGCATTCTGCACACTTGCATTTAACAGCACCATGACCTATTGTAGCACTAAAGCTCTACAATTTCTAAGTACAGACAATGTTTTATATAAGTAACTTATACAACGAGCACTAAAGGATTTAAGAATTGGCTCCCTGGTGCAAAAAAAAGGATACTGAAAATTAAAAAAAGCTTTTGTGCTTGTAACCCCACCAAGATATCTATTCCAAGGTTGGGTGTACTTTTGTATAATTTCAGTGGGCTATATCCTCCGCTGTTCTTGCGTCTTTTACGAACTTCACCTCACCTGCCCAGTAGTAGCATGAAATGCATTTTGGTGCTGTCACCGGTTGACTCTCTATTTTCACCCACCCTGTCTGACTGCAGCCCTCTACAAATGAGGTAGACTGGCTATAATTTCAAGCTGGTCCAACCTTTCTTTAGATCTATTAGGAAGTCAGTCTTTTATTTTCATAAAAAGGATCAAAATCATTCTACTCTTATTTGTTGGTGTTATTGCGCAACTTAAAATGATGTGAATTGACGAAATGACGAAAGTTGAGAGGTGTTCCAAAGTACGCAGTCCAGACACGCCTCCATGCTTTTACCATGGGCATGACTGAGGACCTGCCATTTGGTAATCTTGGCACTGCCGCTGGTACTCCTGGTTTGCATGGGTCTTAGGCAAGAAAAAAATAAACCGGGCATTGAGAACCCTGGTTACTTATTGTATTTTCCCCCTTTTCCCTTTGCCTATCGCAGCAAAAAAAGAGTTTTGAGGACTGACGGGAGGGCAAACCGGTGATGTCACTTTGGGAGGGACAGAAGGAGACAAGGTATGCATGATGCCATTTTCACTACCCTCAATCACCGTTCATGCTCTTTAGATCTATCACATTAATGTAGCCATTTTCATGATGAATTTAGTGGTAAACATCATGGAAGATACTAAATCGGGCCCTCAGCCAAAACTATCCACACTCCCATTTCCCATCACAAAGATGAACTTTCACAAAAAGATGTACGCTCCAAAATATATCCATATTTACATCTTAAAGATTAACCCCTGATTACTTTGCAGGCAGACCTGTAGACTTGGGGGGGGGCTTTGTAAACGCACTTTGGGGGGCACAAGGAGTGTGTCTGACATTCAGGGTACTGAGGGTGATGTGTCTGATGGGAGAAGCATGGAGCAGGATTATTAGCAGGTACAACAGTTCCGAGGGATTCTGTCAGATGTTGACTATGGAACTACGGTTACGTACTGCATTGCATGATTGACACTTTGAAGAAGGTCTTGCAACTGTATTGCGATCAATATACAAAATAATTCATGTGGACCATGTATAATGTTGTTTGTTATTTGTGGGGTTGGAAAAACCAATAAAGGTTTTTAAAAAAAATATTTTAACCCCTTATTTGAACTTCTGAATCCGTTTTAAGTTTACCCAAATGCAAAAGTTACGGTCTCAATTTTCTTGCCACCATATAAGAAAATAGCACTATTAGAACAAAAATGGCTACATAGAAAAAATACACCCATATCCTCCCTTTATATAAATAAGGACCCAACGTTTGTAAAACTCATTTTGAGCAACTTGTTACTAATTGTTGCTTTGAAACTCTAAGTGTATTTTAACTAATTTGAGAGAAAAACAAAAGGAATAATGTATATTATTAAAACTTGGAAATTTAAATCCCTTCAGGTTTCCTTAATAACACATCTAGGGTCTTTTGATTTGATCCTAAGTCATTAGTAAAGTGAAGTGTACCTTTCAAGAAGCTTCTACATTGAGACGGTGCACTTCCAACAATGACACCATCTCAAAGGCAGCCACCTTTGAGATGGCCTATTTAGTTTTTGCAACTGATTGCTTATTATCCAAGGATAAACCCGCCCCACTGAGATGTGAGGGAGTTGGCAGATCCCAGGATATAAAGCCACATATTTATCTTTAAACAGAGAAGGAGTATACAAGTGACCTATTAAAGGGCAAGTGTACAAGATCATTTTTAGTGCATACCCCTAAATGTAAAATGACATTTCACTAGCAACGTGATAGACAATCGGGGTATTTTAAGTACTGCCGGTCAGCACACAGGTCAGAGGGGGTTATGCCCTCCACTCCTCTTTCTGTCAGAGGACAGACCGCCAGGGTTGGACTTGGAACTCAAAGCAGCCCTGGCAAATTTTGTCAGACCTGCCCCTGTACAGTGCATAGTGAGTGAGCCTGACAAATACAGGTGGGTTTGGAGCGGTTCTCCGTCCAAGAAAAGTTGGAAAAAAATGGTGCATTCTAAAACACATTTTTCATTATTTGATGACATTGTATTAGCTCTTAAAGAATAGTAAATTAGGACCTTAGAGTGCATCACGATACGACAATCTTTGTTGGGGCTCTTCAATGATTCCCTCACTATCAACCCTTCAACAAACAGTGCCTCCCGTCTCTCCATAACCCCTCTCGCACATGTTATTTCATTTGTTTTATAGCACCTCTCATACCACTGTAGAGGGTCGGAGCAGTTTACCTCACACACACACATACAGACAATGAATCATATGCGTGTAAATCAGTGTATAGAAAATGTCACAGGAGACAAAGGGGACTACAAGGTGTAGGATTCATGTCATCCAAACTAGTATGTGTATTATTTAAAGAAGGGTTGGTCTGGAGTAGCATAAACCCAGGGTTCATAATCTAACCCAGTGATTAGGGTTGGCTTTACTAATAAGAATTTATTTCCACCCAAACACTTTTTAGCAATATGCGGACAATGAAAGACTCTAGAAAAAAAACATAACTTTCTAACCTGTATCATGTAGTTTGCATACAGCTCTTTAATGACACTTTATAGCTCATTTTGCTAGGTTATGATTGTAACTTACGAACTGCGCAGTAACAAAAGGGTCTCTGTGAGAAAAGCAGTAACCCACAAAGCTATGCATATAAAATACTGTTCTGTACACGTCCTTTGCAGCAGGTATTTCAACCCTATGCGCTACCTTAGGTGAGTCAAACCTGCCCACTAGACAATACTGAGACCTCTCTTCAACAGGTACATTATTCACCAGAGTTCTCTTGACACTTTTATTTTTGACTGAAAACTACCGGATATACAAGGCACTTTGAAGTGGATGCTTTCAAAATTGGCCTATCACCCTTCCAGCCTCCAGAGGAAACACCTGATGCCCCGTACGGCCAGTGCCACCTTGCCAACTGCCAGAGTTTAAGATCCCCACCTACTTCTCATAGATCTCTGTACTTCCAGTGGAGCCATTGATAACTGCAGCCCTAGTGAAGGCAGTGATCCTTTTCAAAACGGGCCCATGTTTGATGTGCCAGATTGGCACAGTATTTTTTCTGCATGAAAATAGCCAAAGCAAGAGATTTTTCGTGCCGCCCAAAATACCAGTGGCCCCAACGCTGCAGTGGGAGTTGCTGAGCGTCACTGCAGCAACATGCATACACAAGTACTCACTTACATTGTTCTAAGTGAAATTTACACCGAAGACGAACAGGGCCTTCCCTCCTTTCTCTCTTTCTGATATGTATATCCTACCACTCGCTAATGTTAACAATGTTTGGCAGTGTTTTTGTCCAGTGGTGTTTTACAGACGCAGAGGTTGGTGCTGCAGAACCTCTAAACATAATTAACACAAGACCAGGTGGGTTTAGAAATAGACAAAGGAGTGCATGAACACAGCTACAGAACCACCCTTAAAACTGCTAGGAGCAAATATAACCTTCTGAGGGGCACCTCAATGTACAAAACAAATAGAAAATCCTATCTGCCACCAGCAAGAAGGTCTCTCTCCAAAGAGCTAATCAACTCAGCAATCTGAAGTAACCAAATAGGTACATGCACCACTCAACAAAAATTCTTCATAAATAAATCCATTAAAAAATTCCAAGACCGATTTCATCTACTGTTCTTGTACTAACATATGATCTGAAGCAGTCTACCCAGCATGGACAGATACATAAACCTGATCAAAGGAATTTCACTATTGATTAATTTGCTGTGGCCTGCACGGCCCAAACTGTAAACCCAACATATCATCTAAATGTTCATGGAGAGCAGTAGTGCACATACATAAACCTGATCAAGGGAATGTCACTATTGATTTATTTGCTGTGGCCTACACTGCCCAAACGGCAAACCCAACATATCATCTAAATTTTCATGTAGAGCAGTAAATATTTTCATATCCATGTGAGAATGTGTCTGAGAGTCAAGAAGAAAACATATCTTAAAACGTAAGGAACATTAGAGACAAGAGGCAAGCATCAAGTTATTTGTTTTATTCCTCTTTAGCATTTAAAGAAGTCGCTATTAGTTGCATATTTACTGTCAGATTGCTAGCAAAACATGTCATTTCTACAATAAACCCTCTGCCCACCCCATGCAAGAAAAAAACACAGAAATAAATTATTTGTAGATGTGGCATCTTTGTTCTGTTCGCCGCCTAGGGTGAAGATCTGTTGCACTCTTTCAACACAAACATTTGTTTTTGTTTGTGCCTACTTTAGGTTAAGGTCCTCTTAAAGTAATATGATGTCGCCATAGGGGCATATACATATAGACAAGAATAGATACAATATAAAAACAAAAAAGAAAGGCTCTTAAAAACTGGGTGAGTTATGAGTAAGAAATACCGGAGACAATTGGAAGAAAGATGCAGTGGCATATTTAAAAAATATATATTATGAATTGTACACTATTTTTGAAATCGATATTTTACAAAATCTTGTAGCAATATTTTCCTCACTCAAAAAATCTTACACATTTTTAAACCGTTTAAAGGTTTTTTTACATAACAGCTGATTTAAACAAGGTCTTTGGTAAAGTGTGACCTGCCTACGATATTCTATGTTCGGAGTTCAACATATCATAATGTTCACTGTTTACATAACATAAAGGCAATGTTCACTGTAGTACTTTCCAACAGGCCCTTTGAGTTTTTTCGGCACATACAAGCTTCTTTTAAGCCAACACACAGTGCCTAGTCATGACTTGAATGCATGACAAAGAAAAGCGCAGAAACATATTAACTGATGCTCGTGCCAGTGTTCTAAGGCACAAAGAGAAAAAGCGGCCTGATCAGTGAAACAGCCATGACTCTTCTAGGGTTATTAGCCCCAGTACCACAGGCAAAAAAGTCTTTACGTAAGCTACACTTCGTCCACTCTGCTGAACTTCTGCCATGAGCTGCCACCAGGCTTCCATTTTGAAGTTCTGAAACCCACGGTGACATTGCACAGTGACACTCCGAATACATCAAGAATCCTGTGAGAAAGTTGTCCTCGTCTTCTCAAAGCGTCTATAATTTGTGCGACAAAAGTTCATACAGTATCTAAATTTAACCGTGAGTTCCAGGAGAGAGCAAAGCTGGTGGGAAGAGTACAAAGTTCCTTCAAGCATTGACCTACAACAGGAAGAGAGCTGTCAGCCTTCATGTCTCTCGCTGCAATTTGAAGAGAAAAACCAAGCGCTCAGCGCCCTATAACATATTCCCACTATAGCAGCTTCTATTTCAGTGATAGGGAACAAGCGGGATTACACTGGTTCCAGGGACCTAGGAGCAGGGTAATAAAGTCCACTCTGCTGTGAATGGTTATTTTTGGTTGTTCCTCTCAGTTCAACCTTGTCCTGTTCTTTTCAGTTATCAGATTCCCTGGCAAAACCTCCTGGCTGGCTGCCAATATAATTATAGGCCAAAGAGCTACTGTTTCAATCCTAGCTCAAACAGTAGCTACTACTGCCTGCATTTACACTAGACAATGATACTTGTGATAGCTGCTTTGAGCAAATTGTGGCACTAAAGACCTCGCGCAGGACAATTTTTGCTCTTTATCAAGCACGTTTTTACGTTTTGCGTTTTCTTCTCCAGCCTGGATTACTGTTTGTCCTAGAGATGGCTAGCATTGCAAATTTTGCATCTCTATGTTTTATGCACCTGTGTGTTAGATTTTTTTTCTTTTCATGGACTATCCCAGGTAACCATATAGTGTCACAGTAACAACCAAACGGCATCCCCTGGAAGATTGTATTTAGAACTTTAACTCGGCAAAGCCAAATGGAAACACTACCAGGTTTTGATTGAATTTCTTAATTATTAACAAATTAATGTTCCTCTGTTTAGAGAAAGCAACTGAATATTCTAACTCATGGAAGCACCTCTTTTACATAAAAGGGGACGATGAATGACCAGAGCCAAACATTTAGCAATTGCTACAGGAATTACAGGCAATACACGTACACACTTTCACGGTTAAATATATAAAAATAGGCACATGAATATAGTCTTGAGAGCAAGCTGTTTGGCACATGACTTCACCAATGAACAGCTTTCTGTCTGAAGTCTGCAGCAATGATGGAGGTGCATGTGTGTGGCAGTGCTGAAGTCAGCATACTACATGGTCATTACAGTAGACACCCAAGGCTTTGTGGTCTTTCGAACACCACTGCTGAACCCACGTGGCATTGATATCACAGTAACATAACTGAGGAGTGTGTTTCTGATGTGGCAGGTGTGCGCAAGATGTTCGTGTGTGGCCTCAAAGTTTTCTGTGCTTCTAAAAATCTTACAACGGGTGCCTATATGTTCGAGGAGCTGTAGATATAAGCCGTAAGTTGGGCTTCTAGAAGCAGCGAGGAAAAGAAGGGAGTCTAAAGAATCTTTGACGTCACTGAGGGAATGATACAGGGTCAGAGAATACCGCACTGTCTCGATCACTGTGCACATATTGTCAGAGACAATTTCTGCAAATCTGTAAACCAGCACAAAACAATGATTTGCCATGTAGCAAAAAATCAAATACTTTCTAGAAGGAATATTGGCAATGTGGCTGGTGCAATAATGTGGTGGTACTTCGTACAGGGAAACACCCTGCCTAACTATGTATGTTGTCTTGCGTGATGCGGTGTTCAGTGGTGAGATGTAGAGCTTATTTCATTGAGTTTATTGGAGGAGAGAGACACACATGTTTAAACAACAGATCCTAAACAATACAAGACACGAGGAGGTGAGGCGATTAGGACAGTAGTGTGGAGATTTAACATCACATGACATTCAAATTCTACTTCTGTCCTGGAAGTAACCATTCCATAATACTGCTGTGGATACCTACACCCACAAGTAAACACTTATTACACTACTTATTTAGTTACTCTGATGACATAGTCGGCATCTCCTTTAATGGACTATGTGATACACCTCAGTGGTTTGGGTGTCCATTGCCAGCTACTCAAATCAAGAAGTCACAAGTTAGAATTTTGTCAGGGCGAATCAGCTGATCATCCTTCTGTTTGCGCAGGGATCGTAATTCCGAGTTGGGTGGTATTTAATGTACCTAAGTAGGTAATGGATGCATTAAACTCCTCGCCCTTTGTTAAATTTCAGCACATCAAACACGCTGAAATTCAGAAGGGAAAAATGATGCACTATTTTGGGGGGTTAAGCACCAAAATCCGCATGTTATTCTCCAAAAACTCAGAATACTTCTTATTTATCACACTTGATAAATAACATACCCTATGGTATCATTATTTATGGGGGAAGGTAAATAGCATCTATACTCATAAACCAGGCCTCAGAGTTTAAGTGTCACGAGACAACTAAAATTGGGGTATGAAGCATATAAACGGACTATATTATTACTAAATATAGGCACAGTTGAGTAAAAGAAATCCCATTTTTGAATTGAGACACCATAGGCCTTCTACATGTAAGAGTAGATTTCCTAGTTGAACTATAAAAATGTGTGGGGATGTTTGAATACATTGTAACAACTAGATATTCCTCCAGGTATAATTTCATTTAATTGTTTCTTTATCTTGTTTGTGCTATTACTGACGGGATTAACCCCATGCAACTCAGGAAACAACTCAAGACCTGGCTGTTCGAGCAGTAGCATACCCCTTCCCCCAAGCGCCTTGAGACCCTCCCGGGTGAGTAGTGCGCTATACAAATGGTATGATTGATTGATTGATTGATTATTAGCCTGCTCCAAAAGCAGTCACCCATCTCCAACAGCTAGAAAATATTTAATCTGAAAAGGAACACAGCTCGTAGGCCAATGTTGTCCATATTAGGCTTTAGTTTGAGCAAAGCCATCTCAGGCCTTAATGTCTAGGCACGCATGGTATTAGAGTGACATTGTGTATGCTAACTCTCACTATTTTATCTCTTCCACATAAACATGAGGCAAAAAAGACGCCTAAAGACTTGGGACTCTAACATATCCTTTTACTCCAGAAACTCAAGTTGGTGAACTTAATCCAAACTGTAGTATCTACTCAACTGAGGGCACTTTCGAAGTTCACCAGGTCGCGGGACACACATTTCCACTTATCTTCTTGGGAAAACAAACAAACAAACATAGGGAATGTAGTTAAAGACCTGTATTGGGATTACAAGACCTTGATGTTTGGCCTCAATGCAACACCAATGTGTTTCAAAATCGTGCCTGATATGGTAGATATTCAGCTTCGACTTCTGGGAATCTATGTATATTTAGCATGCTTACATTTTCTAGTCAGCAGGTAGGCTTGAAGACATTTGACAACTGAATACTTTTAGTAAATCAAGAAATCACAGTGGCTAAGGTTCACTCTAAATTGTAGATAGAACCACTACAAAGCCCCATTATTTACATCTATATTAGTGCCATAGAGCATCTCACTTGCAGCCTGGTGGCTGTGACAAAATATAAGCCCATGCAATCCCACAATAAATAAACATAATGAGGGAAAGAGAGATCATTTAACCTTCTCAAGGGTTTGGTAGTGGGTCAGTGAGATCCCATATGCAAAGTACTGTACATGCTCGCAGTGCTGCTGCCAAAGTAGCTTGGTAAATGTTTGAGTGTAAACATCAAGGGTTTTCCTTCACAGGCGTCGGATCAGGTCCTTGAAGCACAAGGCTCTGCACAGTAAGTGTGAAGAGCCTGAAGTGAATGTCCAGTCATGAAATGCATGGGTGTCCCCTATCCAAGAGTACAAGGGTTTGGTAAACACATTAAACACGGCATCTACTTTTTACCTCATCAAGTGAGGCAGTACTAACTACAACCCTTCTCAGAACGATGCCAGTAGGAACTCAATAAGGGACCCTAAACATCACTTTTGTCCAAACCATCTTGCTAAAGAAATAATTTTTTACACTTAACATTTTGGGAGTAAATAAAGGACATTCTCTGATAATGCTCCCACTAAGGGTAACAGGTGAACAATTACATGCTCCCTAGGGTCAGGGAGATTTGTTTTCATATTTCCCAAAATCTTCTCCAGTGATCCACAAAGTGATTCAGATAACGAGCCATAGAAAATTCTGCTATTTGGTTCTCGTGACCCCTGCCTAGGTACCCAACTTCTAGTGTGGGTGTCTCCTATTCAGAACAAAAGAATAGATACTGAAACTTTCCCAGAGGCATCTTTAATTTTAAAAAGAGGAGAGGAACGTTCACCTGTCCCTTCAATTATTGAACGTGAAAGACTGACACATGAACATTCAGCGTTTGGCTACCTCTGCTTAACAGCGTCCAATTTGAGTCTTAGCAAAACAATGCACAAAGAATAAAGCCAATGACAATATAAACTTCAACATCACCTCTGCGGTGATGCAGAGGGCGCATTTATCTGATTCCAGTTCAGCTGCTTAAAGAAACTTTGACGGACATATGCTACTAATGAAACCACATGCTCAATTCTGTTTCAGCCTTGTGAGCCAAGCCTGCTTCTGAGGCTGTGGCTGCCTACGACTTGAAGATCTTGGCATGGAAAAAGGTTTTCCTAGTAGCCATATGAGTCAGTAACTACTGGCTGTCTGCGTTTGAACCCTGTAATTTTTCACAGAAATAATCAGGCTGTGTATTTATTTTCCTTCATTCCAATGGAAATTTCTTGAGTCTGCCTCCACCAGAAGTTAACTCACACAGGTCCTTCTAAATGGGTCAAATAAACTATTGATAAGATGAGATTCGAAATAACATACCCACTGCACCAGGGGGCTGTCAACCTCTGGGGCTTTTAATCATTTGTGGTTCTGCTTCAGTAGTAATATAAAGTTAGTCTTGCCTTTCCCATTGCTATGACCCTAGAGGCTCCACAGCCCAGAGGCGACCAAAGAAATGATGACAAGTACTGAGGAGCATTTGTAGATTTCCAACGGTAAAGTTAACATTTTGTAGCCTGGAGCCTCATGGACTGATCTATGCGGTTCCTGCGTACACTACTTGGTGGATGCCACTTCCAGAGCAGATGCTCAACTTAAACAAATTGTTCTTTGGAAGTCAGACATTGGCATATAGCATCAAACCTTCCAGACTTTTATGCTTCGTCATCTATTGACAAGCGCTGAAAATGTGAAGGAGTCATGGCAAGGCATGGAAAATGATCCTACATAGAAAATCAATCTTTTCCTTGTTCATTACTAATGAACTCCCTTCTTTGGCATGTCTACGCCAGCTGCACAAGCACTTAGCAAGATCAAAATACCTATGAAGTGGAGGTGGGCCGAGGAAATAGATTTGTGGTGCTTGTTCTTGGGTAACCGAGCCAATATACGCAGGAGAAACAAATAAAGGAACCTCCCCAACCATGAGAGCACATGCCTGCTACAGTAGCTTTCTTACGTGTATACGAAGAACAAAATATAGAGCAATCCAGGGTTAATATAAAGAGCTGCACTCACAGAGGAGAGCCTGAGAGCTAGAAAGAAATCAGAATTAGAGCAGCATGACTTTAGGTTAGCTCAAAGGCTGAACTTCGACCCTGAAGTTCAAACAAAAGAACAGAGCTAGAAAGGGAAGAAAGAAAACTTGCTGGTGACACTGCCTGAAAGACGCCTGTCTAGAACCTCCAAATCACACTCAAGCAACTATTAAACGTATCAACCTGTGCCAGCTGTTTTCAACATCCAACTAAAAATAACAAATTTGCTAGAAAGAGGCGAGGCCCAAAGAAGCACCATAATCTATAAGACATTTGGTTGAATGAAGAGCACAGGTAGGCACCAATCAACATCCTGTCTCCAATCATAAGCAGGGCCGCTGGAATTACGTGGCAGGGGAGAGCCAAATTATGCGGCAAAGTTAGGTAAATTATGTGGCAAGAAAAGGCAAATTATGTGGCATCATGCGGCACATTTCGGGATGATATTACTTCATTTGTTTGTCATTTTTAGGTCGAGACTGGGCAGCGCCTGCGCTGCTGCAAGGCATGCAGTATTGGAGTATGGCTTTGAAGACCTGCCCACTCTCAGCCCATATTTTTAATTGGCTTGTGTCATTGTCCTTCGTAAATGCTGGCTTCCGAGTTATTATTAGCCTTGTTAGTCCCTCCTTGTTAGCGCCTTGTCTGCATTTGTTACCTCCCATAATGACTGGACCTTTTACTTGTCTTGTTACATAGTCTGCTTTTGCTTGGCTGTGAGCACTATTTTGTTTAATGATTTGTCCCTTTTCCAGCCACTAGATCGCAGCATGCTGACCGCTTTTATTTTACTCACTAATGGCGGTCCGTTTTAACTATAGCGACCGCGTTTCTTTCTTTCTTTATTTTAGCAGTGCTGTACACTTTAAGTATATGGTCGTGCTTATTTACATAAGCATTTGTGCAACAGCTTTTTACATTTTTTGTAAACATATGCACAATGCGAAAAGATTTTGAAAATATAAGCATTGCCCAAAGCCGGGCAACCAGCCCAGGCACTGAAGTGCACTCCTTTACAGGCAGCTTTGCACACATGATCAGGTAAATGCCATCCCTCACAGTATAAGACAGTCAATGGATGAAGATGGATGACCCACTGCCTCAGGCAATAAATTGTGATGGGCTGAAGCAAAACATGAATGACGCTTGAAAAGACCAATGGATCAAGAGGGCTGACCCAAAGCCCCTGCGCACATGCATCTTTGTTTTTTACTTTTATTATACATTTTCTGAAAACATGAAGTTGGAGAGATAGATAAAGCTGTCACAACGCCTGACCTGAATCTGTACCATCCCAGAAGATCTCTGATGGCAGTAGCCTACAACTTCCGCTCTACAATATTGTTGTCTCATAGTGTGCGCTTACCAAAGATCACCAGGATGTCTCAACGAGTTAAACGTGCACCGCTGTGACCAGACAGTTGTGTTATGAACGTCAGGCAAGGTCAATTTGCACATTCAGTGCCATCCTTCTGAGGGTATCTAACTGAACACTGTCTCATTAGACAACAAAAACACCTATGATTCACAGCTATTGGTGACAGCAAAAACTGTCATATCTAGCGCTTCATATAAATAAGGTGTCACTGGTATCATTAACTCTGCATGAACCAAAAGCTTGGCCACCCACTGACAATGGCGGCTCACCACGTATTTCCTAGGACACTCTGCACCTAAGCTTGGCAATGCTAGGAGGTCAATGCATTTATTCAATAAATCCTGAAAATATCCTGAGGGTGACCACCCACAATGCACAAAGCCCTGGATTGGACAATCGGAGCATTCTATGCGTGGAGATGGACCCAAAACAAGTGAGTCAGAATTTCACTACTGCCCACTGAATAAAGGCAGAGCTTTGTAAATCATTAGGAGCGGCTCGTATCAAGAAGAGAACAGCTCTCTACTTCAAGATCCCTATTTTTTTTTCTGCTACAGCGCCATCATGGGTCATGAAGCCCAGCAATGTTGAAGAACCCAGAAACAAGAGGAAGAAATATATACATATCCTGGCCCTCCTTACATCTCTCCAAAGAATAAATTCCGTCTCCAACAATCTGAAATTGACCCTAGGCAAATGGACAGGATGAAGATGCCCTTTCTTTAAAATCAACCCAGACGGGCAGTGTATACAGGACTGCTGAGGCAGCGAATAGTCAGTATACAATATAATACCCCCTACACCATGGATTCATGTAATGATTGTGCAGGCTACGTGATTTTTCGGCACCTCTTTTAACCAACACTCATTATGTAAATGTAAATGTAAATTGATACTTGTATAGCGCACTACTCACCCGCAAGGGTCTCAAGGCGCTTGTACGAATCCCGCTGTGGAACCCATCCTGGTTTTCCCTGTGAGGTGTCCACTCCTGGGCACCCCCAAGGTGGAGGCCAGGCATCCTTAGCGTTGTGGGGGCCGTTGTGGAGATTAAGCAAGCTATTGCCCAGAGTTGCAGAGTGGGACTCCATGATTGGAATAGGCACCGAGGCGAGAATTATCAGGTCCGTGGAATTTTTGAGCTCAAGACCCGCCGAGGCGGGGAATTGAACCCTGGTCCCGGGCTAGACCTCTGCATCAGGCTCTAACCATTGAGCCACACTGCTCCTCATTGGATATTTATTTATGTTATTCTTCATGTATAGCTTCACACTTCTATACCTTTGATGCTCGCATGATATGCATACGCATCAAGACATACTGGTAAACCTGTGACACACACACAGTAAATAAGAAATATTATACAAGGAAAGACTCCTTCTTGTGGATCTTTATGGTCCATCCACAAGATGTATTCATAAGGCAATACCAAACAATCACATAAATGACAACCAAAAAGGAGACAAATAAACAAATGGCACTGCTTTATAATATATATATATATATATATATATATATATATGGCGAAGCTTGTCACACAGAGCAAAAAGAAGTCCAATACTTGTAACAAAGAGCCGACCCATATATATATATATATACACACTTTTTCACATAGTACCTTTATATCAACAAAAATACGTTTCCAAAATATATAGTCACATTGTACATTTTCAACTAACATGGAGGGAGGTTTTTTTATTTTCATGCATGTCAAGCGAGCATCAAAGGTATAGAAATGTGAAGATATACATGAAGAATATCACAAAAAAATGTGTATACTGACATTTACTGATCTAGACCCCCACTGCCTCAACAGGTTCACTCCCGGTCACAATAGAGGGAGCTAATAGGCCAGCGGTGAAAGGAAAAGACTGCGACGTGAAAGTTTACTCTAAGCCAAATCCATTGACTGGAATAAGAGAACTCACTGAACTAAACCTGTCTTCAGTCTTGGTTCGTCGATAGACCAATTTAAGAGAGATGTAAAAGAAAGTTCAATCCCATTCCACCCAGGAAACTGGTACCTAAAAAAATACAAAAAAGAGGGGCAATGATGCTGTATTTATCCAATGACCCAAGATAGGGCAGAGCAGGATAACGCCTCGATCCAGTGGGGGAGAATCAAGGCTACCAAGCAGATGTTGGAGGTATTATGTGATCACGTGGACTGCATCTGATGCACAGGCTGAAGCGAGGGAATGCAGAGATGAGGATCATCAATGGCTTATTAAAAGGAAGACTTCCTCAAAGGAAGGAGCTGCAGGAGACCATAGTCAAATAGTTGTGCAATCCACTTCGTCTTCACAGCAGTATGGCAGACCTCTTCCTATATGTACCATCATGTCCAAAAACCTGCACAGGCGTTTCAGTTCTCCACTTGCACCGACAATCTTCTTTCCCAGTACAAGTATGCTGCACAAATGCAATAAAGTTGTTGTATGCTTGCAGCCTCAGATCACAGTGCGCTGCAGGTGGCCCTGGAATATTATGTGTTTTTCTGCTACCGTGGACTCAAGAGCCATATATTACATCAATCTTGATGTTAGATGAAAGCGGATAACAATGGAGATGGTCCCCTGGGCACATTCTCTCTCTGCCACAGCGTCCAAACGCACATATGTAGCCTACATTTGCTAAGAGTGGGGAATGGTCTTCATGGAGGATCACTGGGATCCGCCAATACTGAAGAGCCAGGAAATCCCCCAAAGTGGTGATACCTCTACAGTGTTCAGGTGTATTGGTGCATCTCCGCCCACGGACGTTTTTGAGTGTCGCCGGTTTTCATGTGTGAAGCTATATAATAAGAATAAAAACAGAGTTTAGAACCGGAAGGACATAAAGAGAGACTCAGTCCAAAGAAATAATTTTATTGAAGTATAGTGGCGCCTGCAAGAAGAAGGAAAGTTCTGCAACAGGTCTAGGAGAATTGTTTTTGAATTCAGGAATTAAGCTGTTGGTTGGATCCTTTAGCTGGGACTGGATATGTATACAGCTTCAAACACCCTATCAGAGAAAGGGTATTAGAACAAATGTAAGTCAGATCAGGCTGCGATAGCTGATCACAGAGCCTTTTGGATTAACATTGTCCAAACAATACTTTCGGCCATTTTAGAACTGCTTACGAATTTTCTAAAACAACGGAAGTACATAACGCTGCTGTCTTGAAAAAGAAGGTTAAATTCAAACAGGCCTTCGAAACGCGCCAACGCTTTTTTTGCCACAAATCCCTAGATGTTGATGGGTTACAAGACGTCAGGGTTAATTTATGTAATTAATGCAATGGGTTATGGCGATTTATGACAAAGATTACTGTCTGTTTTAACTCTTGTGTTGGGTGGTTTAATATTGTTTCTTATTGTGATTTATTGTGCGAGGAACTACATTGTGTGTTTCTAAATATTGTTTTTATTGTGATTAATTGTTTGAGGAATTGCACTTATGTAATGAAAAACAATTATTTTGGTGTGATTCATTGATAAAATGTTTTTATCCCTGTATTCATTTTTCTTATAAACTGCAATTACAAATTTATAAACGGTAGGTGTTTGTGCCAATACGTTGCAAACACTGGGTTTAACAGTGACCTCTTGGATAGTATGCTGGGTGTATGAGAATAGATTGTCTGATTTGAGGTATTTCTTAAATAAGGTGTGAATATAATATACTCTCAGGGGGCACTACTTTAGAATTTGTATCTCTGCCCACACACAGGGCCCTCTGAGTCACGTGACTTCATCCAGGCCCACTTTGCAGAGAGGAAGGAGAGCCAGGCTGATGGAGGCTTTGACTAACCAGCCCAGAAAGTCAATCCACTTTACTGAGCCCCACTTTCAGACATTACAAGACTCTGGTCCTCCCAGGTCGCGTTGGGTGAAAAAACAGAATGAATCAATGAATGGTGGGTCAAGCCTCCCTTTATGACACCTCTAGGAGAGCAGCTTTGATCCTTTCTGCTTTAGCTTACTGGAGGTACCCATCGATTGGGATGCCTCTACTTCATGAAGGGCAGGATGCGAAGACCATGACTACATCTCACCTGACTAGTATAAATGTTGGCACCCTTCAAATGAAAAAGAAGCAAGATGGCCCACAGCCCTCCCAGGCTTGAGGAATGGGGACAGGCTGCACTCAGGGTTCATGCTAAAAGTGGCACAGGAACCATGCGAGAGGCCCATTCCCAGGAATCTCTATTTATCCGCTTCTATTTTAGAAAATGAACACGTTCCCTCCCTCGCCCTTGGAATGTGTGCCTCTCTCCTTCCCTCCCGAGCCCTGGGTTATGTGAAAGTGGCCGATGCCAAGCTGGGGTTGCAGGCGCGGCAGCGGCACCCTGTCTTGCCAGTGACATGTCCCTGACATAGTGTGTGGTCAAGGCTTGGAACTGGGGGGGCCCTGAACCAGGGCCAAGCCTTGCACTTCAGCTTCCTGACCTGGCATCCATTCAGAGAGACCCCGCTAAGTGCTGTTTCCTAAACACACTCTCTTTTCATAACAATCTTACCACATTGCTTGCCTTTACAAGCCCCTTTAAAGCACGCGGGGCTCCTTCTGGTTAATCTAGGCAGACTGCGCTTGGAAGACAGCAGAAACCCAACTCCAAACAAAGCGGCATTAATGTGTTGTAATCTGCCCTCGACATTCCAGATGAAAAGAAAATGTTTTATAGTTTTCGAGTATACGCTTTAATTGCCTTTTAAGAGTGCCCCTACTTTTAGAGCGGACTCTTATAAAAGTGCAGTATCTGTTTCTTGATAACTGCTGAATGATCTCAGCTATTTTTATGAGACCTTTTTCGTCTCTTTCCTCTTAAATGGCCACTACTGAGGGAGGGCCTCCGCCGTGACGCGGGCTGAGTCAGACGCCAGTCAAAGCCCTGCTTAGCCCACAGTCTCCCAGCACCGCTTCTCGGGTGCTTCTGTAGGCGCCCCAAGACCAAATAGTTATTTTTTCAATCTGGTAGCCTCTGTAGGACATGAGTGTGGGTTTCATGGGTTGAAACGCTGCACAGGCACACTTGAAATGGCCTTGCCATGACTGACAAGAACAAACAAGTTGAGAACAACCAGCTTTGAGCGCACCCTATTTACGCATTCACCTTAACCCCGTCTTTTGTAAGATTCTGAAATCCATTCGGCACAGTATTCCATCCAGCACAAGGCCAGCGCCTCCCTCAAAGCTTTTGGCAAGCATGGGCTCAAACGCTCATGAATTTGCATCCAAGGTAATACTATGAAACTTGAGAACTATATTCAGCAGCATTTGGGTGTGCTGAGAATTCACGGGCCCAATTTAAAGTCCACAAATTACAATAACATTTGAGCACTGTTAAAAGACAAAAGGGTAATTTAAAAAATGGCAATAACATTTAAAAAAAATCGAAAAACAGGCTTCTTACTTTCTGATCTGATGGCTACACCCTGATGTAAAATATCAAATCAAGCCAAAAACAACATTAAAGGGGGAGTTATATACAGGGAGATGTTATTTCCAAAATGAATATCCACCTATGTTTATTGACATTACATTGTGTACAAGGGGAGTGGACTGATTCTGGGCTGAATCTCACTGTAAGACACGTTTCCTCCGTTAAACGATTGAACCAGGGTGAAATACACCCCTCCATCCAAATAAAAACATCTGTATATTTTGAAGCTAGAAGGTGGTGGACAGACAGACAGACAATTTTCTTGTAAAAAAAAAAAAAAAAAGACGAAAAGTCAACTACAGGCTGCAGACATATAGAGAGGAATTTTCATAGATGGCGAAATCAGTGGCAGCACTTTTAAAAAGGCAGAGGGGCTCCCGTTATGTTCCTGGTAGAGGGACTTTGGTGTATAAGAGTGCTCCGGTTATCTTCCTGGTGGAGGGACTTTGGTGTGTATATATACATCAAAGTCCCTCTACCAGGAACATAACCGGATCACTCTAACAGGTTCAATGTTCATTTTATTTGCACTGGGCATGACGCATTTCGGCATCAAGCCTTTCTCAAAATCCCCTTGTTAAACAATTAATTTACGTGCAGGTGGTTAAGTACTGGGCAGTATGCAGCAGATGAATGGCTTATTGTGCCATGCTAATGCTTCCCAGTAAGAGAAATAGTGGGATGATATGCTATCAGCGCATGATTAACCCCTTCGCTGCGGCTGCGATTTTTCCGCTGTGCGGTAAACATTAGAACAGGGCGGGGCCGTGACGAACCCCAGCCGTCATCCGCACACCACGGGGCGTGACGGCTGGGGTTCGTCAACAGCATGGGAGGGGTTAAAGAACATAGAGGGACTTTTTCCTGTCATCACCGAGATGTAAAAACAACATGATGACTGATCAATTACATGCTATGATCAATGACATGCTATGATGGTGGCGATACAATCTGGAAGGACGATTGTGTAATGGTTGTCCCTTATTGGTTTCCACTGCAGGGGAACTGATCAGAGTATTTAACCACCTGCACGTAAATTCACAAGGGGCATTTGAGAAACGCTTGATGCCGAAACGCATCATGCCTAGTGCAAATAAAATGAACATTGAACCTGTAGGAGTGCTCCGATTATGTTCCTGGTGGAGGGACTTTGGTGTATAATAAATTGGTGCAGGTCATTTGCACTCCGGAGGCACCCATCAGCAAAGAGTTCGGTAGGTGTGGTGGCACTTTGTTGGAATATATATATATATATATATAAAAATATATATATACATACATATATATATATATATATATATATATATATATATATATATATATATGGGATGCCTCAGGGTAGGCATGCGCTTTATAAATGTTAATAAAAATAATTTAAAAAAATTATATATATATATATATTTATATATATACATACATACATACACATATAAACATATAAACATATTCATACATATGTACATACATACATATACATACATACATATATATACACATTTACATATATCCAACTCAAACTTTGCCTCGTTACGGGAATAACCACAGCAGCTGAAGGTTGAATACCTTTATTTGCAACAGAATCGGCAATGCAGACTTTAGGAAGCTTTAAATGTTCAAAATCCGACGCGTTTCGGAGCAGGCAAATGCTCCTTCTTCATGGGATAGCGGCTCCGCTGTGCGCTGAAAGGCTTGTCACAGCACCATATTGCATGCACCTGTTAAATAGTCCCAGTGGACTTCTCTTGTGAGTTCCGATTTTAGGCATGCTGGTGCTTGTAGTTCTGTAGTCCTTAATCCAAGTGTTTCCCAAGTGGAATCCTCATGGCACTACAACACCCAGGAGGCTGTTCCCGGCCATGCCCAGGGAGGGGCAGGTGTGGGCTGTTTAAAACTGAAAATGCAGCAACTCCTTCTCACTTGCAACGCCACAGAAGAAGGGAGCAAGCTAGGCTCTCGAATCGCGTCTGGCAATTTGGCAATCAATTGAACTGAAGGGTTTTTCCTGTTTGTTTCTGCACTGGCATGCTGCATTAAAGAGTGTTCTAACAGACTTCCGTGTGGCCAGTCTACTTTGGGCTCCTGGATTGGTTGGATTTCTGCGGCCGGCCTGGTCGCGGACATGGTCCAGCGTGGATTCACGACTCTCTTGGCACTTATGGGGTGTCATGCACTGAGAGCGGAAGGGGCTCGAGCGCGATCCAGGTGTGCGCCACAGCCCGCATTAATGCAGCAAGAAAGCAAGGTGCAGAATGGCAGGTTGGCGCTTTCACCCACATGGGATGTATTATGTACAATTATGGAAGGAGTGTGCATCCACTTGGATTGAATTTAGCGATGGCACTACAACACCCAGGAGGCTGTTCGCGGCCACGCCCAGGGAGGGGCAGGTGTGGGCTGTTTAAAACTGAAAATGCAGCAACTCCTTCTCACTTGCAAAGCCACAGAAGAAGGGTGCGTGCTAGGCTCTCGAAACGCGTCTGGCAATATTGCAATCAATTGAACAGAAGGGTTTTTCCTGTTTGTTTCTGCACTGGCATGCTGCATTAAAGAGTGTTCTAACAGACTTCCGTGTGGCCAGTCTACTTTGGACACCTGGATTGGTTCGACATTTACATATATATACACATATACACATATACATATATATACACATACATATATATACACATACATATATATACACATACATATATATACACATATATACATATATATATGCACATATATATATACACATATATACATACACATATATATATATATACACATACACATATATACATACACATATATATATACACACACACATATATATACACACACATATATACACACGCACACACACATATATATACATATATATGTGTGTGTGTATATATTTGTGTTTGTGTATATATATATATGTGTATGTATATATATATGTATGTATATATATATGTGTGTGTGTGTATATATATATGTGTATGTATATATGTGTATGTGTATATATATATATATATATATGTTATGCCACAATGTGATCCCAAGCCATGCGAGAGCGCTCCGCAGTGTGTGCTCAGCCCAGGGGTCGGATCCTGACCCAGGGGAATATTTTCAAACAAAGGAGGCGGCACAACAGGAAATGTTTTAAGTCTTTTTAATCAAGACTTCACCCCACCAACGCGTTTCAGCCAACACTGGCCTTGCTCACGGTTGGTTAGTCCCTCTTCAGTGTTAGTTTATATACTGTCCCATTTTGAGCCATTTAGGAGGCATTATGGGATTTGTAGTTACAGTGTTCATCTGTGACAATTATTTTGTCACAGATGAACACTGTAACTACTGTGACTTTCACAATTAGCACTTAGCTATCACCCACAATGTACTATAACAGTACATGTATGCAGCGAGCGAGATAATAACTCGACCCGCTATATAATGGTTTTACTTAAAACCATAGGCACTTAGCCATTATGTCATCTGAAAGTCAAATAATTAGACTTTTATATCTTGCAAAAGAGACCTGACATGGTGTGTTTTCACTAAAAACTACCCCTCCCATAATGCATCCTAATTGCCACATGGGTAGGAGGGTATAAATAGTAAAAAGAAAAAATGGACTTGTAACTACCGTGAGCAAGAACAGTAATCTGTTTGAAACGCGTAGGTGAGGAAGTCGTTTCCTTGATGGATTAAATAAGCTTAACCAAAACCTAGAAGAGTGCGGTGTTTCATTTCAAATTGCTTTGGAAAATTGTAACGAGTCTTGTCCTTGACTCGGCACCGGCACCAGCTGAATGGTCGCTCCTCCTCCAGAAGGGACATTTGCTTGAATATATATATATATCTATTTTTTTTTGTTTTTTAAATTATTTTTATTAACATTTATAAAGCGCATGCCTACCCTGAGGCATCCCATATATATATATATATATTCCAACAAAGTGCCACCACACCTACCAAACTCTTTGCTGATGGGTGCCCCCAGAGTGCAAATGGCCTGCACCAATTTATTATACACCAAAGTCCCTCCACCAGAAACATAATCGGAGCACTCCTACAGGTTCAATGTTCATTTTATTTGCGTTTCGGCATCAAATTGTGCATTGTATTCATACAACAGTAGCAGCCGCACCCTTTTACATATCTCATCACAAATGTAATGATATTCTGTATATGTATTTATTCATTTTTACAGTTCTATATATCACATACTCGGTGCATGGGCGTGCTTTGCATGATCACCAGTTACCTTACAAAAGGTCAGATTCTTTTTTAGGCTCGGGGAGATAAAATTATTTGCCCAGAATCACAGGATGTTGTACTAACTTTGGGGCTCAACCTGGTTCCCCAGTTCCAAAGTCAGGAGCTCTAGACGTAACGCCACACTCTCTCCCTTGGACTGCAGAGGACCCACGCTTCTGTAGTGTTCAGCTTTAGGTAAAAAGGGTATCAATGCTAGATGGTCTTGGGTCTCTACACTCTTAAAACAGGGATAAAGAGACGCTGCCTACCAGCATCAATTGATGCCTCTAGAGAGCATCAACATTATGAAACAGACAGCGGCGGGGTGTGTGGCTAGCCAGCCATTATGGCGGATGTGAAACTCTAGCGCTCCACTGATCATCCCCCGATTATCCTGAACAAATACTGCAATGCCATACCATTGGGCTAAAAACACAGCTGCATCGAGCCCACACGGCCACGCAGACACTTGCCTGGTTAGACGGAGCTGTAACCTGCGGGAAAGAGGACGAAGCGGGCAGCTGTGCTCCTGCCGACGTGTAGCCTCTCTGCTGCCGAGGGCGCGAACACGCTCAGAGACTGGACTGCGCCGACCACAATCGACAGAGTCCTTGCACGGTCCTGGAGCACAGGGTCCGGAGGGCTGAGGAACGGTGAGAGAAGTACCAGTGGTGTGCTGCCTGAAAATCCTGCAGAGCAGCTGCTAACAAACTGATAAGCGGGGGCCGACTGACGTCGGTGGGCCGTCCCGCAAGAGTTGTATCCCAAGAGCTGGTCTGCTTGAACCCGGAGACGGAGCATCCGTGATGGCTCGGAGACACAGCCACAGAGCGCAGTGACCCTGCAGCGGCGCGAGTTGTGGATCGTCCGTGAGAGAGAAGCCGCAGCCCCGGGACCAGACAGTGTCAATAATACGGCATATCACCGGTAAGAGGCCCCCTGCGAGGCAGTGAGAGGAACAGGGGGACCCGCCTGGCCTACTGGTGTTCAGTGCGTAAGGAGTGACAAGCTCTGGCCTACCCCTCAGCTAAGCCGTGACCAGTACGGAAAGGGAAAAGGAGGCCGGGTAGCCTGGGGAGGCGCCAGACTGCGGCTGCGACTGACGAGGCCCTCACATTGTCGTGGTGAGTCAGGCTCGGAGAGGTGAAAGAGGTGGCAGTGGAGTGCCGCTTGGGGGCCCTGCTGAGGTACGCACCCAGTGTTTGTACAGTAAAGGTATAAGACGAGGATCAGCCCCACACCAAAGTGAATTGCAGAGTGACTGTGTAGGAGAGAGCATGGCCCCAGTGGCGGACATTGCCACCTACACATAAGGGCCCTGGAGAAAGACTCCCCCGCAAGACCGAGAGAGGAGCCGGAAGGTCCACGAGGCCCAATGGAGGAGGAGCAAGGAGCGGCTTACGTTAGGAAGCTGGGGCTTGCCTAGTGGAGGCAGGCCCATCCCCAAATCAAGTCGCGGTTGTTGGGAGCAAAAGGAGAGAACCGGGCGGCCTGAGACAGCGCAGGGCAAGTGCCACATAGTGAGCCGTTGTCTTCACTGGCTGGCCTGTACCCGGGGTACCCGTAGGCAGCACTAAATCTGGGGTGCCACGCAGATAGTGCGACCGGCCTCATCACTACTACATAGGGTTCATGGGCCCACAGGCCATTACACGTCCACCCGAGCTACGATTTACAAAGCATTCAAAGTGATCAAATACATATGACCGTTGACCCCACCAGGTACGTCGCTCCCCCTCCGCACAGCACCGCCTGTGTCTCCCTGCCCCAGCTGCCGCTGCTGAGGAAGTTCGAGGCCCTCCACCACCCGCAGGCTACCACCTGTGCCTCATCCCTGGTGGCCAGTGGTAGGTCGTACGTAGGTTTGTTAATCCTCCGCTTTATTGCTTTTATTGTATTACCTGTATTTCATTGTTGTGTCTGCGAATGCTGTTGTCTGTCTTCCCCCGCTACCTGTACGTGGTCCGTGCCCCTTTTTCTTCTCTCTGTTTCCCTCGCTGTCCCCATGCTCTCTCTGCCCGGTCTTTCCTTCTGTACCCCTCGCTGCTCCCGTGTCTCAGCCCGGTTTACCCTTCTGTTCCCCTCGCTGCCCCCGTGCCTCTCTGCCCGTTCTGCCTTCTGTTCTTAGCTGCCCCTGTATTTCTGTGTTCTTTATTTTGCCTCTGTGGCACTCATTTTTCCGGTATTTCTGTGCCCTTTTGCTTTCTGTGTCACTCGTTTTTCCCTCGTTTTTGTGCCCCCTTTGCCTTCTGTTCCATTCATTTTTTGTGCCCGTCTGCCTTCTGTGCTACTCGTTTTTTCCCTCGTTTTTATGCCCCTTTTGCCTTCTGTTTCACTCGTTTTTTGTGCCTTTCTGCCCTCTGTTCCACTCGTTTTTTGTGCCCTTCTGCCCTCTATACCACACGTTTTTCCCTCGTTTCTGTGACCCTTTTGCCTTTTATTCCACTCGTTTTTTTGTGCCCTTTTGCCTTCTGTGCCACTCGATTTCCCCTCGATTTTGTGCCCCTTTTTCCTTCCGTTACCTTCGTTGTTCATAACCGCCCTCGCCACTGCGGCCCTGCCCCGACGGCCCACTACCCATTCACTGCCCCCTGCCTCCCAGCTGCTCCTCCCTTCCACCTCCCTATATATGCCAGCCGCTGCGCGGCCACACTGAAGGCACGCCTAAGGCAAGCCCGTCTGCGCCTGTCCACGCCTGGACCGTGCCCAGTGCCAGAACCCCTGGCCCCCGCACCCGCCACGACGACCGCCGCTACTACGACACCAGCACTCTGCACGCTCTCAACTCCAGACGGAGCCACACCTGCTTCAAGGCCGACCCGAAACGCACACACGGCCCCTTCACCTGCCGGAACTGCAGCTACACCAGCCTCAGAGCCGACTAACCACCCGCCAAGAAAGACTCCAACCACCTCCGATGCATACTACTGAACACCCGCTCCGCACTCAAGCATACCGTAGAGCTCTGGGACCTGCTCGACACAACATCCCCGGATGTCCCCTTCCTGACACAGACCTGGTTTAACGACTCCTCCGCACCCGACATCGCCATAGCCATCCCAGACGGCTACAAGATCACCCGCAGAGACCGCACCAACGGAGTCAGAGGAAGAATCGCCATCATCCACAAGAACAGCATCAGGGTCTCGACTAGCACCGTCGACGTGCTCAGCACCGCCGAACACATGCATTTTCAGATCCACACAGACCCTAACTACACCCTCAGAGGCACCCTCGTCTACCGACCCCCCGGACCCTGCCCCCAGTTCAGCGACTCCATCGCCGACTTGTTCAGCACGCACGCCCTGACCTCCACCGACTACATCCTCTTCGGAGACCTGAACTTTTACCTTGAGAACAACAACAACAACAACTCCACAACCCTGATCGATAACCTCGCCAACCCCGGACTGAAGCAACTCATCACAACGCCCGCCCACCCACTCGGCCGGCCACACGCTCGACCCCGTCTTCTACTCAAGCCCGCATGTCTCCATCAGCCACACCACCGAACTCCTCTGGACCGACCACCGCTGCATCCACTTCGCCTTCCAGAAGCCCACCACACACCACCGCACCCAACAGATCCCCCGCCGCTGCTGGAGCAAAATCACCGAAGACCAACTACATGCAAACCTCACTCTCAGCCCACCCACAAAACCCTCTACTACTGACGACGCTGCCCACAGCCTCAGAGGCTGGATCGAGGACTGTGCAAACACCCTCGCCCTGCTGAAGAAACCCCCCCACAGAGACACCAGCAAGAGGGCCAGCTGGTTCACCCCAGAACTCCTAGCCTCCAAGCAAGCCTGCCGGAAACTAGAGAAGAAATGGCACAGTGAACAACCCCCGGACAGCCACGCAGCACACAATGACGCCATCCGCAACCACCACCACCTCATCAGGGCGGCTAAGAGGACCTCCTTCAAAGATTGCCTTGACAACAACGCACACAATAGCAAGGAGCTCTTCAACATCGTGAAGGAACTCTCCAACCCCAGCTCCAACACCAATGACATCCCGCCGTCGCAAGCCCTGTGTGAATCCCTCAACACCTTCTTCCGCCGCAAGATAGCAGACATCCACGACAGCTTCAACACCCAGACTGCCCCAACAGACAGCAACACAACAGGCCCTCCGCACACCATCAACCATGACTCCCTGTTAGCCTGAGCCAGCGTGACCATCGATGACACCATCAAGACCATGCGCACAATCCACTCTGGCTCTCCGTCAGACCCATTCCCGCACCACGTCTTCAAGAGAGCAAGCAGCTCCATCGCACCCCACCCCACCTGCGCAACGTCATCAATCTCTCCCTCAAGACCGCGAACTTCCCAGAGATCTGGAAACAGGCCCTACTCAAAAAACCTAAGGCAGACCCAAGAGACCTCAAGAACTTCCAGCCCATCTCTCTGTTCCCCTTCCCGGCCAAGGTAATCGAGAAAACCGTCAACAGACAGCTAAACCGATACCTTGAAGAAAACAGAATCCTGGATCCTTCCCAGTCAGGGTTCCGCAGCAACCGCAGCACCAAGACTGCCCTCATCGCCGCCACCGATGACATCAGGACCCTGCTGGACAACGGCGAGACCGCAGCACTCATCCTCCTAGACCTCTCTGCCGCCTTCGACACAGTCTGCCACCGCACACTACGTGCACGCCTCCATGCCGCAGGGATCCGAGACAAGGCTCTGGATTGGACCACCTCCTTCCTCTCCGGCAGAAACCAGACCGTCCGCCTCCCCCATTCCGTTCCAAAGCCTCCAAGATCATCTGCGGCATACCCCAGGGATCATCCCTCAGCCCGACGCTGTTCAACATTTACATGGCCCCGCTCGCACACGTACCCCGACAGCACGACCTCAAAATAATCTCCTACGCCAACGACACTCAGCTGATCCTCTCCCTCACCAAGGACCCCATCACCGCCAAAGCCAACCTCCACAAAGGAATGGAGGCCGTCGCCGACTGGATGAAGACCAGCCGTCTGAAGCTGACTCGGACAAGTTGGAGGTCCTCATCCTC
This sequence comes from Lissotriton helveticus, assembly GCF_964261635.1. Classification (NCBI taxonomy): domain Eukaryota; kingdom Metazoa; phylum Chordata; class Amphibia; order Caudata; family Salamandridae; genus Lissotriton; species Lissotriton helveticus. Next base: position 282,337,971 of record NC_136061.1, on the reverse strand, counting down.
GGCTCCAACCCTTCAGCCTGGGACGACACCTGGTGTCCGACCGCACTGGGGGCAGCCCAGACACCCACTGACCACGCACGCAACATGGGAATCACCCTCGACTCAACGCTCTCAATGACCAAGCAAGTCAACGCCGTCTCCTCCTCCTGCTTCAACACCCTATGCATGCTCCGCAAGATCTACAGATTGATTCCGACAGATAAAAGAAAGACAGTCACCCAGGCCCTCGTCAGCAGCAGACTTGACTACAGAAATGCCCTCTACGCAGGAGCCCCGACCAAGCTCATTAAACTACTACAACGCATCCAAAACGCCTCGGCACGACTGATCCTCGATGTACCACGCCACTGCCACATCACCCCCCACCTGAGAAACCTGCACTGGCTCCCCGTCAACAAAAGGATATCCTTCAAGCTTCTCACCCACGCACACAAGGCACTCCACAAGACCGGCCCAGCCTACCTCAACAGACAGCTCTCCTTCTACATCACCAACCGCCAGCTACGCTCCGCCGACCTCTCACTCACCACCGCCCCGCACATCCGAAGAACAACCACCGGTGGGAGATCCTTCTCCCACCTCGCCGCCAAGACATGGAACACCCTCCCATTGAGCCTACGACAGACCCAAGACCTGCTGATCTTCAGGAGGATATTTAAGACCTGGCTGTTCGATCAGTAGCGCCCCCACCAGCGCCTTGAGACCCTAGCGGGTATGTAGTGCGCTTTACAAATGACTGATTGATTGATTGAACTGAACACTCGCCCCCTGGGAAGCCAGGATATGCCACCCAGTATGAAATTTACTGCGCCTACGACTCAATAGATGGAGCCAGATCTGGAAAGCCTGTGGGTGCCGGACTCCAAGAACCCTCGCTGCAGTAGCCGACAGGACAACTGAGCGCCCGGGAGGCTGTCAAGAACTTGTAGGTAACTGATGACACAGCACGTATGTCGAAAGCCCAACGGTACCCCATAACACCGAGATAGTACAACTACTTGGAGAGAGGCCCATTCAGGGGCGGGGTGACCACTTATGCCCTACTCGTGAAGTTAACACTTGTACAGGTGGTGCCTGCTGAATGCTGTTGGTGTAGAAATTAGCCATGGGTAGGCTGCGAACCTCCACGCAGCATACCACAAAGCGTGCAGACACCTCAGGAGTAGAACAAGCAGGAGGGGGCATCCTGAGTGGCGCACCCCAATCCACGCTCTCAATTAAACTGGACTCGGTCCTTGCGCGGTAGAGAAGATCAGGGAGGTGCTAGACCAAACAAGGACCTCACTGGAGTAGAAGATAGACAAGGTAACTTCTGACTTCACACTGCTACGTGCAGGTCACCAAAAACAAGCAGACAAAGTTTGTACACAGGAACAGTCCCTGGCTGAACTAAGCCCCACAACACAAAGCCACTCATCCACGCTGCAAGATCCACTTGATTGCATGGACGCGCTGAAAGACTGGGTGGAAGATGCCGAAGGGTAGTCACGCCGCAATAACGTCCGTGTGGTGGGTGTGTTCCTGCAGGAGAAGAGGGCCACAACCCAGTGGAATACATGGTACGCTGGCTAAGAGACCTATTCCCTGCAGGTGCCCTGTCAGAACACTTTGTGGTTGAGCACGCACATCGTGTGCCAGCACACAAACCTCCACCGGCGGATAGGCCGCACACTTTTCTGTTCAAATTGCTCAGTTACAGGGACTGAGATACCATACTTAAACACACAAGCAGGCAGAAATTAAGATCCAGGGCAGCCAAATCATTATATTCCAGCACTACACAGTGCAGATCCAAAGACGCAGGGGCACTTATGTCGCAGTGAAACCGGACCTCAATGTACGCAACTCCCTTCTGTTCCCAGCCAGGTTACGCATAGTTACAAAGGACACCACCCGCTTCTTCGATTCACCCTCTGACGTCTGGGACTGGCTGGAGGAGTCGGGCCAAATGTCAGGCCCCAGACCCCAGGCAGACGCTACACCAGCAAGAGAGGGCAGGAGAAATCGTCACCACGGCGTGCGCTGTGGCCCTGGCGGCGCACCGCCATTATCGGCTGCCCCAGATCCCGAACGGAGACAAATGGAGCAGCAGGAAGCACTACAAGTTGCAGCATTGTTCGGAACGAGTCAGCAATCCACAGGTCGTGACATGAATCCTATCCACTCATCAACCGTCAGGTTTGGCGACAAGGAAGGGCCACATCTTTCGGGCATCACGCCGCAGACGGGGATGAAATAATCTGACTACGCAGGACAAAACTGGGGATGAACTGCTGACAGGCAATGCATACACCCTAGCGAGTGCCAGAATACATAGATTACGTACTATTCGACCACATGCTACACCCCTGAGGGCATAGTGAATACATATGTAGGCAAGCCATGTGAAACACACGGCACGCGCACACCAAAACCCACACCCATATGCACTGACAGGCTGGTTGGGATTGCTGAGTCCTTCACAGTAGTATCAAGGAGGAAACAATACCACACAAGCCCCTACAGCCCAAACCCATACCGAATCACACACAAGCAGAATAGTTGCCACAGTTGGCCTCCCTCGTTTGGACGCATGTCAACCGTGAGTTCGCCCCGCTCAAATATGCGCAGAGTTGTTTAATAACATGTTTCCCCCTTATTGTTTTGTTCAGAACTCCAGAATACAATAGTAAACCCCATCAGGGGATAATGCCTGCGCTCACTACACATGGGCTGCTCACCAACATGTCATGGCCCACACTAACATAGTAACATGGAATCCGCATGGCATGCACACACCAATGCGCCGATATTCCATATATTCCTACCTACAGCGCAGGGCTACCAGCATAGCTTTTTACAAGAGACACATATGACCCGTGCGGAATTGGACCGGCTGCGTAGACGTTAAAGGGGACAGGTATATGGCGCCACCTACTCAGCTCACGCCTGAGGTGCGCTGGTTTGTATTATAACAGGGATCCCATACACTAAAGAGGCAGAGATTATAGATCCTTAAGGTAGATACACCTTTGTGAAAGGCAGGCTAAACGGAAACGCGCTTCTTAGCTGCTCAGTCTATGCACCAAACTCATACCAGCACACCTTCCTTGACAATCTAACAAGAGTGCTGGCTATGTGCGGAATACCATGGTTTACTGGCGGTGATTTTAAAGCAGTGCTTGATGTAGACATTGACAGGTCGTTCCCACCACTCACCCGAAACAAAGCACAATCCTACGCACAAGCTCTACACGATTGATTGACGCACTGGTCCCTGAAATACATCTGGCCTGCCCTAAACCCTACCTCGTGGGTGTACTCGTTTTATTCCGCAGTACATAGGCTCCACCTAAGAATAGACTGCATAGTGGGCGCACCAGCACTGTTCCCGTACATTCAGAAGACAGAGTACCTGGGGCACACACATTCAGACTATAACCCACAGTTCATGCAGCTCAGTTGGGCAGTAGACCCCCACTGATCCCAACATGGCATCTCCAATCAGCTGCATTAGAAGACCAAGCCTTTCGTTCATCAATAGGGACATCCTTACTGGAATTCTTTGAAGACAACGAAGACACGGTGGGCGACAAACGTATTGAATGGGAAGTCTTTAAGGTAACCATGAGAGGGCACTGTTTAGGGGCCACTTGGAGCATACGCAAACTACTCTCCAACTCACTTTGTAAAATAGAGACACGCATACGTTTCTTTATTTAGATATCCGTATCTATAGACACCCAACAGACTTGCTCGACGGTAACTTAGGCAGAGCACTCACTGCCATAAGGTCACAAATGCAATTTTGGAGCACGCTCCAACTTACGGTCATGGGCAGAGTAGCCCTCATGAAGAGGGTGGCCCTTCCACGATTTTTATACTATTTCTCAAATTTGCCGCTGTATGTCCCCCATCCTTTTTTAATATGCTAGATAAATTGGTCTGCGACTTTACATGGGGTAGTGCCCGTCACCGGGTGCCGATTAAGAAGCTCTACCTACCCACAGAGTAAGGAGGCCTTGCAGCTCCAAATTTTGAGCAATACTACCTCGCTGCCCAATTACAGTGGATAGCCAGGTGGCTCGCGGACCGTCAGTGCGACAACACTGCCACCATGAGCCCGCCCTACACACTCTCGCGACACAAAGTTATTTCACCCCGGAACGACTGTGAGGCCCCTGGAGCCCCTGCTACTTGGAATAGCATATAAGTGCTTCCGCAGAAGTCTATTTTTAACTAGGCAAGTCACACTATACACGTCATCGCTACAGCTAGAGGGTTCACCCAAAAGCCGATCAACGGTAACAGCAACAGAGCTCCGAGACTGGCATGAGGCAGGAGTCCAATCCCTGGCCGACTTATACCGGGATGGTGCACTAGTCCCTTATATGACATTACAGGTAGAAGAAAGGCTCCAGCCCGGTCAGTTCCTCCTACATCCCTCATTAATAGCCACAATTAAGTCTAAATGGGCCAACCTCACCGCCAAGCCTCCAACTCATCTCACTATACAGTACTTGCATGCCATGGGCAATGGAAGGAACCTCACACAGTGGTTTACCGTCTCTCTTTGCCAACACACAGCATTGAGCTTGCGAACTCTTCGCACCTAATGGGCCAGACCTGTGGAAACTGTCGTGTTCTGCGATGTGCGTCGGGCGATATATCAGACTCAGGACACAGGTTGGTTCTGCAATACTTCTTTTATTGGTTTCCTTTGTAGCTGGTCTCATGCACGTCCGTCCCCGTACCCGTCCTGGTCAATCTGCTGTCCTTCCTGTCCCTAACCGGATGTGGTGTCCGGTGACCTGGTCACCTCCCTCATGACCCATAGGGTCCTAGTGTCCTCCTGTTCTACCGTCCTGTCTGTCGGGTCACGACATCTCCCCCTTTGTTGCAAACAAATGTTCATGGTACAGTTCTACTGATCATTTCACTCCCTCACCCCGTTACAGCATTTACTCATTGTTGTGGTGAGAGATATAGAAAGAAAGAAAGAAAGAGAGAAAGAGAGAAAGAGATAAAGAAAGAAAGAGAAAGAAAGAAAGAGAGAAAGAGAGAGAGAGACAGAGAGAGAGAGACAGAGAGAGAGAGAGAGAGAGAGAGAGATATAGATAGATATATGTCCATGGTCTGGTCGACCCGTCTCTCCAGTCTCTGACTCCTACGTTTCATCACTTAGTCTCTTTGTCCCCTTGCATTCCTCCCTTGGTCGCTGTTCTCTGCCATCAGCTTTGGCTTCTGTTTGTCGGTTGTCCTCCTTCTGCTCTCCTCTTGCCAGCTTCTCTTCATCTGCTTCTAGCTCCTTGCCATGTGCCCAGTGGTGTGGGCCAGCTGGCGCCATCTCCGTGGGCTCCTCTCTTTCTACTGTCACCTTTCGTTGTGTTTGTTCCCTCAGTGATTCTTTTCCGTTCTTTTCCTCTTTCTCTGGTCCATTTGTCTTCTCTTCGCCTACGCTCATTGTGTCTTTCGTTTTTTTCGTGTCGTATGTCATGGTTATGAGACCCATGGCTTGGGCGGTGCTGTTGCCCAGCAGGCATGGCCCTGGGACATCGCCCTTCAGGACATGGATGTCTTCTTTGTTCTTTTTATCTTTGTACCTCAGTTCCTCTGTGAACTTTCCCAGGTTGATTACCTGTTTCTTTGACCCCCAGGTGAAGATCTCAACCCTGGACGCTCTCAGTGACGGCTTCGCTTTCATCTTTTCGTACTCTGATGCCCACATGACATTGCATGTTGCCCCACTGTCCAGTACAAATTCCGCTTCATGTGCTCCCACTTTTATCGTTACCGAGTCTGTCTTTTCCCGTGTGCTTCGGTGTGTTGTTTCTCCTTTTTTGTCTCCCCCCACTCAGTTCTGTGCGGGCCTCCGACATGTGATATAGCCTTTCCACTTCCTTTTCTTCCTCGTCTTCGCCTGACCCTCGTGATGAGCTTCTCCTTTCTGTCTGTTCCCTCAAGTCATTCCTCCACCGGCCGGTGTGATAGTTGTTTGTCACGTGGTCTGCGTTTTCTATTTCGACGTTCTTCTCTCTTTCCATTTCTGGCTCCGATAGGTTGAACGGCAGTGGCCTCCTGTGTTGTGCGCTGGGCTTTTGGTCTGCCATTCTTGCCTTCTTGCCTTTATATGCTCTTTCCTCTGTTTGTTCTGTCGCTTCTTTGTGTGTTGTTCTCTGATTCCTTTTTTTTTTCTTTCCTTTTATGTTCTTCCTTTCCTTTACTTTTGCCTTTTGTCTTCTTTTCTCTTTTGTGATCCTTTTTTTTGTCCCTTTTATTTCTTCTTTTTATTCCTTCATTTGACTTTATTTAGCCTCTTCTGGGATTTCTTAGTCCTTTTTCCTTTTTTTTCTTTTTTTTTGCTTTATTCTGTTCTTTTTCCTTGTATTGTGCTTGTTCCCTTTTATCTCTTTTCTTTATTCCTTTGTTCGACTGTATTTAGCCTCTTCTGGGCTTTCTTAGTCCTTTTTCCTTTTATTCTCTTCTTTTTCCTTGTATACACTTGTATTATTTCTTTGTCTCTTCATTGTATTTCTATGTCTTCTCCTTCTTTATTCTTTTTACTGTCTCTTTATTTTTCTTCTTTCTTATCTTTGCGCCTTTTCTGGCACTTATTTCTTTTTAGTTTGTGTCTTTCTATGACACCACGTGTCCTTGGTGCTGTTTCTGTTACTTTCTGATACTTTTTTTTGCTGTCTTATCTTGTTTCTTTTTACTTTCTTTGTATTCTTGCCTTTTTGTTTCTCTTTTGGTGCCCTTTATTCTTGTATGTGCTTTGTTTCGTCCTTTTTGTGTTGCTTTGCCAGTGCTTTTCACTTTCCACCTTTATTTCCTTTATTTCGCCGATCTTTGCGCTGTGCCTGACTCTTTAAAATGGCCGACGTTTCCTTTGATTTGATTGGCTCCTGCGCCTGTTCTTAAAATGGCCGCCGCTCTTCTTGCAAGATTTCGCAATCGAAATCTCGCTCGCCTGACTTAAAAATGGCCGCTTCCCAGATCTCACTTCTGATTGGCCCGGCCGCCTGACCTTAAGATGGCCGCCGAGACTCCCGCGCGAGCTCGCGCCTCAATTTCAATCGCACGCTTCCTTTCGCGCTCACCGCACTTTGTTGGCAGTCTCTTCAGAAGCGGTCGGGTGGGCTCCGATGTCGCTCGTTTCTCCTTTCCTTCTCGCAAATCCAGGGTGGGCACCTGGTTGTTCCTGATGGCGCCGTCAATCAATACGCGTCGATCTACGCGTCGGCTCGTTTCTCCCTCGTCGCCAGTTGTCGTGTTCTGCGATGTGCGTCGGGCGATATATCAGACTCAGGACACAGGTTGGTTCTGCAATACTTCTTTTATTGGTTTCCTTTGTAGCTGGTCTCATCCACGTCCGTCCCCGTACCCGTCCTGGTCAATCTGCTGTCCTTCCTGTCCCTAACCGGATGTGGTGTTCGGTGACCAGGTCACCTCCCTCATGACCCACAGGGTCCTAGTGTCCTCCTGTTCTACCGTCCTGTCTGTCGGGTCACGACAGGAACAAGGTGTCCGCAAGGTTTCTAGATCTGGGGATTGTAGTAGCCAAAAGGCTAATCACCAAAAGGTGGAAGTCGCAGGACCCTCCCAGCTTTCCCGCTTGGAGACACTCAATGCTGGCATCGGCCATAGAGGAAAGCGTCACAATTCGCCGTGAGGACATCACGGGAATTCGCAGGATCCCGATAGCAGCTGGGTGGGATGCAATGCTGACCGAGTTATTACAAACAGGTGAAGAAGTAGACGAGGCCTCGCACATAGCAAATCCTATGAGTTGACAGAGGGAATACATCGGACACAGTCGGCGCAGAGATGCAAACGGGCTAAACATAGATGCCACCTGAGATACCCACACCACATTAAGAGCAAAACATGTAGTGAGCGGTTAGAAGCAGCGTTACAGGCATGACTCTACAGAGGTTAGAGCAGTTGAGGAGGCTACTGGAGTAACCAGGGTTGAGTTTACCCGGTTATGTTTTTAAGTTGTTCCAATACAGTTCCTACCCACCACCCTATGACACGAATCACAGAAGAGGTTGATGTCACAGCATTGACACGAATCTGGACACTCCAAGACTGAGGAGGCAGACAGGTACAAACACACATTAGCCATGACATCCACCCAGACAACATTCTTCACGGAGCTGTAGAATTTACTCTGATAATTGTAATTATACGAGAGTTGTAGTAATGGCTCTGTAATGTACAACGGACATCTTATGCCTTGACCTGTATACCCTTTAACCGAATGTCATAAACTTAAAAAAACTTAATGAAAACATGTTTTAAATAAATGAGACAGAGAGAGCAGCCTCTCTCGACTGCTGCTAAAGTTCTACAAATCTCAAAAAAAGTTAATCTGCAACTGGCCAGATAATTTCACAAATGTCAAACCACTTACTGCCACTTAAAAAAACGCTAGCATTTGCATATATTTCCAATTGTCAAGATTAGTTTCCCATCAAAAAATGTTCTTGATGGTAAAATATAGATATTTTTTATCTTTATGGAAAGCTAATTAGTTTAGTCTTTTAAATGTAAGCTTTTATCCCTTTCAATTATAGTTTCGCTTTCCGTTCCGAGCACAGCCACATCCTTCCCGAAGCATCGCCCCCCTCCCTAATGCGGTATCACTTGTTGCAACCACAGATTCATGCAGTGGAGACAAAGGACTCCAGAAAGCCACTGAAGCCTGGGACTCTACTAGGGGGGAATGAGCTGACCTGAGATACTGGGCTTCTCCCACCCCTCATAGTAAATGGTTCGCCTGAACCTGCAAAAAAGAATTGTACCCCTGGACTGTATGATGCAGGCCATACTAATCTAACTTACATTTAATCGATCCAGGGCAACGCTTGCATCAGGTAGACGATGTCAATATATTTGGATATTTACACATGTCCACATGAAGATACTAAATGAAAATTTATGTTATGAGGGCGAAAGTCCTAAACTTGAAGTTACACCAGATATACACCGTGTTTTGTTTAATTTTCCTCTAATGATTCTTCTACTGAAACTCTCAGAAGACTAATCTCTACAGCTTGACAGAGCTGTGACTGTTCTACCTCAAGGGAATGCATGACACCTCATGAGGAATTGGCTGCTTGATGCAGTCCGATGGATTGGGGCTCTCTTTCCTCAGCATTAAACGTGCAGCGCCTTAACAACGAATGGTTATCATTTTTTAAGACCTCCAGACGATGGAATTACACAGCTTACACCTGGTAGTCAGCAAGTGTACTATATGATCTTGCCATCTATGACAATCTCCTCTGACCAACTTCCATCAATGCCAAAATAAGGAGCAATTTTTCATCATCTGGAGCTGGTCGCCCTAACTGCACAAGGGTGCCACCCTAGTCAGCTTCCACCAGTTTGCCCAGGAAAATGACCAGGCAACATCAAGTCTGATCAACGCCCTCTCCCCATTAAAAGTCTTAGCTTTCTTTCTATGCCCTGAAAAGAAAAAGAAAAATTTCCCATGTGCAAACAATGTCATGATTGTGCCCCTACTCACACAGCAGGGAGAAAAGAGGGAACTGCTCAATGTCCCTGAGAATCTGGGTAATGTACCGTAAATGAGCACAAGAGTGGTCCTTTGGTCCTGTATACCACATACATATTTTTCAGGAGAAAATAAATTCTGTCTGAAGATTTGAACATAAATCAACAAGAAAAAGTTTTAGTAGAGGACCAACAACAGAGAGTAACATACAGTTGGTACATGTTTCCAAGACTAAATGTATTACCCAAACTGCACCTGTGACCGTGCCCAATCAGAAGACCTGGCAGAATGGCACATTATTTCCAAACCAATCTCATCACTGCAGGAAGCAAAGAAAAGCCCCCAACGGAAGGCTTCAACCCAGATCTTGTCTGGTTGCCATTTTCTAGTCTGAAGTTGGAAAAGCTTTAAAGACAAGTATTTCTAACAACATGTCACTGCGGATTGACCCCATCCGCTCAATCCCTTTGACTGAACTGTTCCTGTGGACTACAATAATCCTCAAGTGTTTCCTGATTTAGGGGCGCGTTTTGTAGCGAGGGAACGAATAAAATGAGCAAACATGATATTTAACAGATCCATAAATTATCAAATTTAACCCGGAGAGCTCAGGCTCTTTTTGAAACCAAACAATGTTCCCGTCTGTCAGTAGCAGGAGCCGGGGTTTTAATATCCCACTCAATCCAGTTTTCATAAAAAGATGAATGTTAAATTGCAGAAGGGACACTCTAAAACACTTAGGGAAATAGCCCCTGGTGCCACTAGAAAAATGCAACGTCCGAGACAGTTCCCATCAACTTAGCTTAAGTACAAAAGCAATTTTCGTTTTCCCACAAGAAACCAGATTACGAAAGAAATGCTGTGAAATGTAAAAATAACACAGCAGAACACTCAAGTTGACCTCGGAATGGGTATTCATAACTTCAAGATGCATATTAATCCTAGAAGGCAGGAGGGAGGGAGAGCCTCGCTGTCCGGAGATTGTGAGCTGGCAGGATCAGCGCAAATAATAGGACACTTCTCAGGTACATAGTGACGAGATCAGAATTTTAACACTCTGGGAAATAAAAAAGGCAGAATAGTTACAACTGTCAATATTTTTTTTTTTTAACCTTGTTGGCAAATGTGTTCGAGTTTTAAATAACTATACAGAAGAATGTTCTGTATTATTTCGTGACTATCTAGTAATATGCTATAAAGCACCATGCTGTTTCCATTTAATCTGGCATTGTGCCCTGTCATGGCGCTATTACCTTGCAAAGCTCGCGCTTACACACAATTCCAGGTTAGGTTGTCCTGCATGCATCTGGACAAATGAACCTCACTGTTGGTAAGAGGATATGAAAATAATGTTCTGCAGGATCATGGCTCATAAACACTTTTTGTAACTTTAATTTTCAACATTGCTAATGCTCCAAACTGGATCACACAATGTTTCACATTCAAACACTGTCGAAGCATCCTCAGTTTGCAGCTTTGGTGGTGGTGAAAGGTGAGGGTTTGGTGCCGAGATACTGTAAGAGATGGCAATCCACAGAAATTGTATATTGTTTTCTTGAACGTTATATCTATTTACTATAGAGTCAGTGTCCTGAATCAGGACAAGGTTAAGTGACTTGGCAAACAAAGCACACTTTCAGTGTGTTCATGTTGACCTCTGCACAGTTGGTGAATTTGATACCAATCTATCAATACCATTTAATTCCCCAATTGTGGGTAGCTTAGGTCTATGTGCAATATCACAGACTGTCCTAATAGTTACAAGGTCTCAAGTCGCAGTATGATTAAAAACATTGTTAAAATAGTTCATGCCATTCTGCCCATTTGCAGAAAGGGTGTAGAGTAGCTTTACATACTATGGGGGTTGTCCATAGGGCCAGATAGTGCACACCTTATAACTTGCTAATGTGTAGAAGTGAACCTGTTCTCCTAAAATTCTGTCTCTAACAAAAGAGAGGGACCCTAATAGACCCAAAGGGGTAGGGTACCGGAAGACAGAATGTCAGTAAAGTTTCCCCTTTGGGTGAACTTTTAAATAAACCACAGTTTACCACTCAGTCTATATAAACTACACACATTCACATAAACTAGGAGCAGATAATGATCAACATGAAACAGTCATACAAAAATGTACATTTTATTTTGGTAAATTTTAAAAACAAGAGGTTAAAAACAGTCTTAACACATCAAATTATAATATTACAAAACAAGGGACGACACACATGGAAAATAATTCCAATTAAAATATGAGGAAGAAATCACTAGAACACGTTGATTGATAATTCCTGCTCCAAATTATATACTAGATTTCATAGTTACAGGAGTATCATTCCATAGTGGTTTAGTGTTTCTCCACCCAAACAGTTGCATCGACGCGTTTCGGTTAAGGCATGTTAATGTTCAAAGCCAAAAACCTTCTTCAGGATTAAAATAATAGTGTCCCAATAATATACAATCTTCTTGATCAGCAAATAGATATTTTCAGCGGCACTGCTAGAGTCAGCTACCTTCGAAAGGTACCTCAAAAATACATCTCCAATGTGCGTATAAGACAGCGGAGTGAACAGGACACGGAACCCCACGTTGCGGCTCTCAAGTTCATACGAGCAGGCTGCGGGCGGTCTGGCTCAGATGAGAACAGAAGATCCTTCTGGCCATAACCACGAAGAACGGGATCTAGCCGTCTTTTGTGATTGAGTGCAGTATATTTTTATACGCACATCGGAAACATATTCTTATACGCACATTGGAGACGTATTTTTGAGGTACCTTTCGAAGGTAGCTGACTCTAGCAGTGCCGCTGAAAATATCTATTTGCTGATCAAGAAGATTGTACATTATTGGGACACTATTATTTTAATCCTGAAGAAGGTTTTTGGCTTTGAACATTAACATGCCTTAACCGAAACGCGTCGATGCAACTGTTTGGGTGGAGAAACACTAAACCACTATGGAATGATACTCCTGTAACTATGAAATCTAGTATATAATTTGAGAGCAGGAATTATCAATCAACTTGTTCTAGTGATTTCTTCCTCATATTTTAATTGGAATTATTTTCCATGTGTGTCGTCCCTTGTTTTGTAATATTATAATTTGATGTGTTAAGACTGTTTTTAACCTGTTTTTAAAATTTACCAAAATAAAATGTACATTTTTGTATGACTGTTTCATGTTGATCATTATCTGCTCCTAGTTTATGTGAATGTGTGTAGTTTATATAGACTGAGTGGTAAACTGTGGTTTATTTAAAAGTTCACCCAAAGGGGAAACTTTACTGACATTCTCCTAAAATTCTGTGCCAGATGAGGTATTTAACAGGCACATCTCATTAAGGTAAATAATAACCACATTTTTTGAATGGTCTTCAAGGTTTAATAAGTTGCTGATCTCAGTAATGTCTACGGTGCCAATACATTCCAGTCTCACCTCAATACCTGTCAAAAAAGAAGAGCATACTATCTACCTACTGTGATATAACAGATATGCTTCATATTCTGGCTGTTCTGCTTGTTGTGAAAGGATACGCCCATTAGTACTATAGATGTTTTGGAAAACTGGGTCTACATACACCTTGCTGAATACATTCAAGTATAAACAGATTATAAGCAGTGCATGGCAGGGGTGCAAGCTATAGTTAGCTATAACTGGTAAAAATCTGTGGTTTTGGTTTTAAACATTAGCTTTCATATTATCACAACACCTAACTATAACATCACTTTAACCCTTGGTTTTTTTTCCATGAATTTCTAGGATTTTCATTTAATGTAAGCTAAAATCTTATTATCTTACTTTCTATAATGTCACTTTAAATTGTTTTTCCACAGTGACATTCTGGGGGTTTTGATCATATTCACCCAACTCTCTCAGCATAGCTTCAGGCCATGCGCAGCATGGTGCTTGCCGCCTGGCCTGCAGCAACTCCTTGCACTAACACCCCGCAGGCGCCCAACAGACTCCCACCCAGGCTTTTATTTTTGCAATATCTCGGTACTTCAGCAGTACCACAGCTCAAGTAAAGCTTGCGCAGTTTTGGGGTACCATGGCTCCCCTAAGGGTCCAGAGGTACTTCACGGGAGCGGGGCCTCTGGAACCTGTGGGAGTACAGTGAGACCCACGCATAAACATTTATAATTATTATTTTTTGCCCCTGGGGGATACCACCAGAGTGCCAGCGAGTCAGTTTAACCTGTACCATATCCCCTTATATGACCAAGTCCCCATTGAGGTTCCGTGAATTCTGAACCTGGATCATAAAAGGCCTCTGTCCTCTGTATTCCTCAGACTACCTCATTCAGTTGCTACGGCCTCTGTGTGACGTGGCCTCACTTAATTAAGTTTAATAAAGATGTCTTTTCATATTTCAGCTTCTGTGCCAAGTTCTTTGTTATATTAGTAAGTATTCCCTGAGAATGAAGTTTTTAATTTCTTCAAATGGCGCAGCCAACGCGGGGCTCATCAGAGAAGTGGCTTTCTGTGGGAGTGATCTTGTCAGGAGACTGAAATCTACTGAGGAGGACAGAACAGGATTCTACTAAGAAGGTACACTGTGCACAGGGATTCTGGAGATTCTTTGATTCTGCAGCCCAGTATATTTCTGATCTTCCTGATTTTGATCCTCCACATGATGTCACTCCTGACTGAGAACCTTTTTGGCGTGAGTATTCTAAAAAGACCGTTAGGTCATGTAGAACTTGACAGTTAGAATTTGGATAACCTTTTGATTAGTAAAAGTAAGAGTTAAGTATAAGTGGGTCGCTCCCAGTCCTTTGTTCTTTGGTTCTTTGGTTCTTAGTTTTGCATGGTCCTTAGTTTGGTTCTTAGTTTGTTTGGTCCTTAGTTTTTATTTGAAGATTGCAATTTTCAAAAACCGAGGGTCTTGTATATTTACGAGTGTATCGATAGAGATAGCCCCTTGAAGTTTGAAGCTAGATTAGTGAGCTATAAGATGCCTGATCTTAGCAAATTTGGAGCTTTGTGTTGGCCAACTTTGTATACGTTTGGATTAGCCGGCTTCCCCTAAAGGGAATATCTAAATAGATTTAGATTTACAAACATATTTCTTCCTTGGTGATGTTGTATCCCCAGGGAATTAAAATATGACATAATACAAAACAAGGATCCTTTGTTCTGCGCAGTTTTAAGAATGAAGATATGCAGAACGATTTTGTTTGGTGTTCTGCTAACCAAAGCTAGTGAATTGAGTGTATTTTCACTTCTTGGACATACATCAGTCTGGTGGGCTGTTTTTGCAGTCTTTTTGAAACACAATTGAGAAGCATTTCTTGTAAATATGACTTACAACTAATATTTACAAATGGTTTGGTTTAAGTACAGTCTGTGGGCTGTCCTTTATTTTTGTTCTGAGTATTGGTTTGTGGGTTAAATGTGTGTTTAAATGTCTATGTGGGTTTCCCATTAGTGCAATTTCTATAAGTGAATAGCGTTGGCGCTATTCATGAAATGCATGGCTAAAACCGCGCCGTATTGTGTGTCCTGAGTGTTTCACCCCTTTCTATTTATGTCTGAAATGAGCTCAATGTCTGTTCGTGGTTTTTCTTGATGTTTTCAGTCTATTAAGCAACATTTTGTAAGCATATTCTTGGGTCTGTTGCTAAATAAAATTGTCCTTTTTAGAAAGAAAAAAATGCAAAAACATTTTGTCATGTTTCAAGTTAGGCGTCTGTGCTTGGGCTTATAAATGAATGCGTCTAAAAATGATAGGCAAGGGATGCAGCTTGCTCTTATATGTGGAATTATCAAAAATAATTGGGTTTATTAAAAAATATTATTCATTATGAAAAATAATTATTAAAAATAAGTGCTACAAAATTCGTTTTTTACTATTCATGAAGCTTAATGCTCATACTATGACATCCTAGCATTAAAATGTAATTTAAGATGTGCTATACCGCATGATGAGAACATTAGCATATAGAATTTCACTTAGCGCAGGCGTAAAAAAACTCATTTTTCTAAAGATTTACATGGGATATGTCTGATTAAAAATCTCTGTAATTTGTAAAGAACATTCTGAGGATGATTAATATGTATCACAAGTATAGGATATTTATTTTTAAGTGCCCCAAACATCAAAGTCGAATTTGGGTATTTTTGCCATGTAAAATAGCTTTAAAGTGCTTTAGGCTTCAGTAAATGCATACATTTAGGTATAAAACACAAATTTGCAGGTTGTTCCCATTTGGGGTTGCGTTTAATGGCTCAGTGAGCCAATGTGCCTGGTGCAGAGGTTTGAGTTTAATATCAGGGTTGAAGGTTTTTAACTTTGGTTGGACCTAACTGAAACCTTCATCTATTTAAGGTTAATGAAATGAGTACCATTTCAAACAAGCATTTGTTTTAAAAACTGGTATGTGTGTTTATGTTCTGCGAATTATTCATAGTAAATGTTTTAATAATATAAGTATAGAAATAAATTATAGCCCCTAACAGGAGTAATATATATAACATGTGTTTTAAATAGAGTGAATTATTGCAGGTTAGGAGGAATCCGGAACAGGCTGCTCAAGTTGCGCTAACATGCTATCTTTTCCTGTAAACAATGGAAGGAGGCTTTCATGTTGACATTTGTGACCTTTTAAATTAGGACTTGTCTCTGTGAAATGCAGAATGACCTTGCTAAACAGGCCTCTAAAAGGAAGAGTTTCTGGTTTCTCCACAAAATTAAAGAACTTAATTCCAAAGGGAAAAATATGAAAAAGGTTTCTTAGAAAGTCCCAACACATGCTAAATGCTCTGCAGAAATGATACATTTGTATTTCTGCTCTAAAAAATGATGTCCGCTAATTGCTTTTATTTAACAGAAAATGAGGCATTGCATCAAGTTTTAGACAGAAAATAAGAGGAAGCTCTTTATTCAAATGTTGAAGGCTACATGCCCAAGTGAGAACGAATTGTGGGGCAAGGCTAACATGTAGTGTCAGTGAAAGAATTGTACTTTTGGAAAGTTAAAAGGGCTTCATGTTGCAAGGTGACTGACTAGATGGTAACAGTTAAGTAATGGAAATTTATTTTTGTGTCTGTTAATGTGTATTATGTTTTGTCTTCTGATTAAAAGTTATAATTGATATTTGTTTGCTATGACAAATGTCTCTCTTTTGTGTGTTGTGTTTTTTTTTTCTCCTGCTTCTGCCCGCAGATCATTCATGGATTGTTCTGGGTGATTTTAAGGCTGACAAGACACGTGAGAAAGAAATGTCCATGCGTTTTTTTCATGTATGTGTATTTGGTTCTATCATGAATTGTTCTTGCTGGTTCTGTGTGTCTGAAAGTTGTATTTGACAGCAGATATCCACTAATTGGTGATCTACTGTCAAAAAGGAGGGTAAGGATTTTAAACCTGACACGGTATTATGCATCACCGCTCATTTATATATGCTATTGTTTTGTCTATGCTTTTTTTGTGCTTGATATACAGCGAGTATATCTGATGGCTTGACATGTCCGTTTTGTGCGGGTTTTTTTTGTGTGCATGTTTTATGTTTTATGTTGCTGCTTATGATACTATTACAAGTTTACCTGTGTTGTGAAGGGATATACATGACGATGTGCATCCTGCAAACAGTTGAGTAGAATTGCTTTGACACTAAATTTCACAGAAAGACAGACAACACTTCATCAGTGTATGTCAAATTTGGCTTTAATGGTATTTGAAGGAAAATAAAAAAGATACATAGGAAACAAGGTTTCACCTACAGTCACATTACTGCCCCCTTTCCTGTAAGGAACAGGCAGCCCTAAAATTATGTATCCTGAATTGGACGTAAGGATAAATTATAGATCTGTGACTTTTGTGCATGGTGACCTAATTTTTATATTACATTAGTCAGTTTTGTTCTGCTTCCTGAATAGTGTATGGCTTTGTACCATAAAGAAAACAAGGCTTAATTTTTCCCCTGATTGATGTTGCATCGTCCCTAGTAATTGGGGGTGTTAGCTGTGTCCTAGTCCCATTTTCCCTTTTCCATATTCCTTTCACCAGTTAGCCTTCTTTTTGTTATTATTGTATTAGGTTCACACTTCCAGACTGCAGTAATGTACCAGAGACCCCATATTATGTATAATTCCCTCTTGTATGACCAGACTGGTTTTCAAAAAATTTCTTTAGGCCTACTCTGATGTTTTCCAGTCTGACTGTTAGGGTAGTGATGGACTGATTAACTGACTCAATACTATAGTAAGATAAGTTTTCCACCTCAATAGGAGACACCTTACGTTTTTTTGAATATGACAAATTCAATGCCTATTCTAATTTGGTTTTTAGTTCCTTTTTTCTGCTGCTTTAATTTTTGATGGACCAGATGTATTTTAAATAATGGAAATACTAGGACTCTCTAGTTCTAGCTTTTGTATTGCATAGTCCACCTGATGCACAATTATTAAAGGGAGGTATCTACATGTCCCTGATAATATGTATTATGTGATCTCTCTTTTGAGGTGTTCTAGATAAGGAATTTAGGAACACCTATATGTAATCATTGAGAAAAAATGTGTTACCCCATTAGACGATGCCACTATGTGTGAAGACATCCATTTAGATAGAATTCTCATGTCGCTATCTACCCTTAGATGATGGAGGATATGCTCTCACACGGAAACCCAATTGAAAAGCCTAGAGGCACTGTTTTGCCTACTGCCTTTATATTTGTATTGCTTTTTGAAAATGACAGTGCATTCTAGACCAAAATTGTCCACTCCTTTGAAGATCGCAGGCCACCTGTTTGCAGTCCCCTTGTTATACAATGAATTGTTTAAAGCATCGCACTTGCTTCATCAAAAGGCGTTCAACATCAGAAAAAAAGGAGGAGCTGGTTTTGCCACAGAACCAGAATTTCAGTGCAAAAGAGCGCCTGTCATGTACTGGTAACCTCTGACAGTGTGCAGTCCCTTGAGCCCCTTGGCCTGAGTTTTGGCCAAGCACCCCCCTTTTTCCTTTGCTCCAACAGAAGTGCAGTGCACCGGAGGATCCAAGATTGGCAAAAGGCACTACATTCTGGTGCCCATGAAAGAGCAGCCTGAGCGTCCTCTGACACTGAATGATGAATGTTGGAGCCTGAGAATGGTCCCGGGTCTGCACGAGATGATCTGTGCCCATGACCAATGAAGAGCACAATATCTGTAGTGTCTGCCGCAGAGGAGAGATACTAGTGCACTGCCTTGAGACATTGAGACTTTTTGAATGAGCTATGAGTGTCTGCCAGGAGGGCACTCCAACAGATACTGAGAAGCATTTTTTTCATGGGAGGCCTGAATCCAAAGGCCCATGCAACAACGGGAGCAGACTTGATGGACAATAGAAGCCTGCCCGAGAGGCTTTTTGAACGGACTCTGGGCATAGTTGGTTTCACAAGAGGTTTCCGTGTGATTGTATAGCAGAATAAAGTCCATTTTCTGTGGAAGAGTATCCCCTTTTCACCTCAGAGCATTAATGAGGGTCACCACTGTTTCACTTGAACATACAATAAATTACTGAAATGCATAGGAAGCCCTAAAAATGTTACTAGATAATTTTAGGATTTGCTTTTTTGCTTAGGGTTGTGAAAAATTATAATTTTGTTTGTAATAGTGGTCACTACTTTCTCCTGTTGTCTATATGTTCTTAATATTGTGTTTTGTTAGTGTTTTTAAACATGACATTGTCTTTTATGGGTGGGATGGGTTTTTTTTTTTGCTACCCAATTCACATCTGTACCCACCTTCCAACCTATGTCTCTTCCTACTACTACTTCTTTGCATTCTTTACATACTTTACCAGAACATGAACTGGTTAGGAGGTCAGAGTTTATTAATAATTGCTTTGTACAGCTTTTTGCATCAACACCAGTTAGTAGTGAACATCACTAATTGTTGGGTGTGTGGTCTTATGCCACATACTACAGATAGAGGTATTCCCTATTTTGTCCTGCCATAAGCGGCCTTTGTGCTACTACGTGTGTAAGGAGACCTGTCCCGAAGAGAGTTGCTAAGTAATAGGATTATGCTCCAGCAACATCTTGATGATCTGATGAATATAGACCTGGATTCAGATTGACGTGAGTTTAGGTTATTGCCTATGTAAGGGCAAAGGAGGTCTGAGGTTCCGTGAATTCTGAACCTGGATCATAAAGGTCGTGGTTCTGTTACAATTTTGGTAACAGCGAACCGTAAACGTAGACTCAACGAAGACAGACGTGCCATGCGCATGGCGGAACGCACCTGGAGATCAGCCCCTTCCGCATTGCACCTTAAAGCTCTTAAGAAAAAGAGAAACGCCTACTTTAGGAAAATCAAGCGCTCAAAATCAGAATTCTTCAGCCTCCAGCTCGACCAAGCAAAAAATCGGCCAAGAAAACTATTTGAACTAATCAAATCACAATCCAAGGAACTTCCCCAACAATCACATAGCACAATGGACACTATTCCATCTTGTGAAGACTTCTCGGCTTTCTTTAAACTAAAGACTGATAACATAAGGATTGATCTCCTGAATGATGTAAGCCTTTACTCCAGCCCCCTCAGCATAACACCCACTGAACCAAAAAACAATGCTGCATGGTCGTCCTTTGACACCTACTAAGGAGAAACAATTGGCAGACTGCTCAGCACACTGAAACCTTCCAATCACCTCACAGACCCCCTTCCAGCTAACGTGGTAAAGGACTTCATCCCAATGCTCCTCCCACTTTGGACCAAAATTATTAACTGCTCACTTCTACAAGGTCTCGTCCCCGACTCCCTCAAAGTGGGACAAGTCGCGCCTATATCCAAGAAACCAACAGCTGACCCGACTGACCTAAACAATTATCGCCCTATTACCAATATCCCCACCCTGGCCAAACTGTTGGGAAAATGCCTACAACTCCAACTGACAAAACACATTGATCAGTTTGACCTCCTCAACCCTCATCAATCAGGCTTCCGAGCAGGACACAGTACGGAAACAGCTATGACACACATAATTGATGACGCCCTCCAAATCCTAGATCAAAACGACACCTGTCTCCTCATCCTTCTTGATCTCTCCTCAGCATTTCACACCGTCAAACATGAGAACCTACTCAAGCTGTTAAATACCAGAATGGGTCTATCAGGGACTGTACTCAAGTGGTTCACTTCCTTTCTGCATAACAGGTCTCAGAAATTCAAGAGCAACAACTTGATGTCCCCACCTATGCCTGTAACTTTAGGCGTCCCACAAGGATCCTGTCTATCCCCAACTTTGTTCAACCTAGTTATGGAGCCACTCACCACCTTGTTACAAACATCCAATGTTCACTTTCACATGTACGCTGACGACACCCAACTTTACCTCAAACTACAATCCCCCGAAGACATCAATCTTCTGAACACTACGCTCAGAAACACCCAATCATGGCTAGCCGAAAATCACCTCAAACTCAATGCTCTGAAAACTGAATTCCTTCTAATCTCACCTCAAGCGAAAATCTCCACCACTCAAACATGGCTTAAACATCTAACTGCACTCAATGTCCAACCTACCATCGTGGACTCCGCAAAATCCTTAGGCATAACGCTTGACACCAATCTCAATATGCAACAGCACATCAGCAAGGCAACTAAGGGTACGAATTTCCAAATCAATACTCTGAGGAAACTTAAACCCTTCCTTCCAGCCAAAGATTTCCAAACTGCAGTACAAGCCCTAGTCATTCCTCGCATAGACTACGAAAGCGTCGCTCTCTGCGGACTCCCCCTATCAACAACCGCACCCCTAAGAGCCTCTTTGAACGCTGCAGCGAGACTTAATACCGGATCAAAAAAACGCTCGCATATTTCCCCTGACTTAAAATCCCTGAACTGGCTGCCTTTTGCAGCCAGAATCCTTCTGAAAATCGCTTGCATGACGCACATAGCTGTACATCACAACTCACCCAGCTACCTCACACAGAAGCTGACAATATCAGGTGGCTCAAGAGCCACTAGAAGCATAAAAAATCTCCTTCTAAAGCCTCGAAGATTCCGGAAGGAAAAAACTTACAAACGCTCCTTTTCAGGAATGGCACCCAGGATCTGGAATGCACTCCCTCCAGAAACCAGACTTATCTCCTCCACTGCATTTTTCAAGAAAGAAGTAAAAGCTATCCTCATGGCTAAATTCACCTGAACTTTTACTTTAGTTCCTATCTGAGACTCTTCAGCTATTTGTACTACTTGTTTTGTCTTATATACTATGCTCCTATTTTACTACTCACTCATGTTTATGTACAGCGCTCTGATATCTGCAAAGATCTTGTTCGCGCTATATAAAACTTTCAAAATAAATAAAATAAATAAAACAGTGAGCTCAGGAAGCATGAGTGTTTTCGTCATGTTACACCGATGGATTCACTGTGTATTTGAAGATTTCGTTCTGAACCTTTGGGTTCCATTTTGTGCATGGCAGCCATTTTGTGGTTGCCCTCCCATAGGCCGATGACTTTAGCTGACTCTTAGATGACCTGAGTGAACTGACCCTGTTGCCTGAAGCTGACCTTTCCAAACCAGTTTTTGCCCTTTAGCTGATCAAGATAGAGATCAAAGAGCAGGACATTGCTGAGTTTATGGTACATGCACACACCCTTCTATCTTGCTTCTCATCTGTTTCTGTTCCTTCTCTTTATGACCGGTTTACGATATGGGTTGTGGTCTTTTATTATGGGTTTGTTCAGCTTGTGTAAGAAGGAATGTTGGATTTTTTGCATGCTTGCAAAAGCTAGGACTGCCCCTTACTTTTGTGCTGAGTCATGTAACCCTAAAACATATAAAAGGCCTCTGTCCTCTGTATTCCTCAGACTACCTCATTCAGTTGCTACGGCTTCTGTGTGACGTGGCCTCACTTAATTAAGTTTAATAAAGATGTCTTTTCATATTTCAGCTTCTGTGCCAAGTTCTTTGTTATATTAGTAAGTATTCCCTGAGAATGAAGATTACAGTTCTTCACCATGTCCTATAATAGTGGTGCAATATTTTTCTTCTTGGTTCAACCAGCCAAGCAGATTGCTTGGTCATGTCTGACTGGTCCTGTGGGACCGAAAAGTCTAACCGGAGGGGGGGGACACCTCTTGGGCAATCAGATCACTGTATTCATTTTTTTAATTTGCAGTATCATGACCGATTGTCCAGCTATCACTATATTTTATATGCAAATTTCTGGAAAATGGCTGAACAGATTTACACCAAATAACAAAAAGGCATGTTTTCCGACTAAAGTTCTGAGTCAAATTTTGCACAATTCTGTTCAGCTGTTTTTTTCGGGAACGCTTCCCAAAATTTCCTAGGGGAATTACTATGGGAAAACAACATTTTGGAGCCCCCACACCTTTACCCAGCCATCACTTGATGGATCACCCCAAAACCTTCCATGGAAAGAGCAGATGTAAATGAAGTTTTTTTGTTTTTTTTAAGTTTCATGAAGATTCGTCAAACACCACCACAGTTATCAGCAAAACAAAAAACGCTCTTCCTATGGACAATGTAAATACACAGTAGCTACCCAGTGGCAACCGCCACTGTGTAACAAAGAATGCATTTGCTGAATATAGACTTTGGATATAGAAATAAACGTGCAGCACTGATAAAATAACTGATATTTTCTGAAACCAGTACATAAGACACCCAAAACCATTTCCTATTGCAACATATGTAATCTGTAACCTTCTTATATTTATAAACCCATAGTTTTCAAAACCATTGAGCAGAAAACAACTGTAATTTGTCAAATGCAAGGCTCTCTGATGTTGACAAATAATTGAACAATTAATGTTAGAAATGGGATAAAGCAAATCCAGATGATTAGTTGTTAAACTCCACTGTCAAACATATGTTTATATGAACAATTGCAAAATAAATGTACAATGCTACGTTATGTGCCCACAATCCTGTCTATAAATCATATCTCTAATGCCTGACACACAAGTCTAGAGCCGGTCCTATGACTTTTTAGAATTTGAGCTTTAACTTTCTGATACTTTTTTTGTTATTGTCTGTGAGTGCATCAGCTAATGTTTATGTGTCTTTTTCAACAAACTTCATGGGTGGCCTGGCGTTCATGTGACGTTTTCAAAATTAATATAAACAGGCAGTACAACTACTGCATCAAGTGCTAAGCCATTGGTATAGGATAGAAACCATCTGATATAATCTTTCAGTCTCCACGAGAGCTAATGTTTAAAAACGTACTTATTAACCCAGGAATTCACATATCCATGCAGGCATTAATTTGTCCATTGTATTGTTTAATGGAAATTGAAAACAATTAATAAAAATAATATATATATATATATATATATATATACACACACACACACACACACACACATGTATAGATATAAATATATATACGTGAAAAAAGGTTGCCCCTAATTAAGCTGCACGCGTAGAAGGTAAGTGGAGATCAGGGAAAGTCTGATTGTGCCCTCTGCGTCTTAGCCAGTCCTAACGCCTTTCGAGCATGCACTCTTTGTCAAAGGGAACCTGCACAAAAACCTTTTTATTCAGAGTTAATTCACAATCATGCTCAGGTGTGAGAAAAAGGCATTGTGGGACTGGAAGTCCGTAATCCATGATCCCAATGTGCTGCTGACAGGTTGCAGTGGCAACGTTTTCAAACAACCCGGTGCACAATGCAGGACAAAGCCCAGTGCCAACAATCACCCTTCCACTCCGTGTTCCGCCAAATAACATCCGGCGGCGGACCTGCCTTGCAGCGGTGGTGTCCGCTCCCGACCAGTGCTGGTGGTTTTTGTGCAGGTTACCTTTGACAAAGAGCGCGTGCTCGAAACGAATCAGGACTAAGACAAGGAGGGTACAATCAGACTTTCCCTGATCTCCACTTACTTTCTACGAGAGCAGCTTAACTAGGGTCAACCTTGACTTCATACATAAATATATGCATAAACACACACACACACTGAATATAGAGAGAATACCTAACAGGTCAAATATTGCAATGAAAGAGTTCTGGTGACATCATAAACCACTAAGCAAAAAAGTGAAAGGTTGAGTGGTATGTAAATGTCACCGGACCCTGATATGGCAAAATTGGGCCATAGTATACATCTTACTCATTATGTATTTTATAAGGTTCGTATTTAATTTGGGTTACAGATCTTGAAAAAGCTGTTTTCTTCAAAGTGCAGCTAACAATGGGCCTTGCCTGGAATCAGGATGTTTGGGCGTTTTTTACCTTTGTTGAATAAATGGTTACTAAAACAATGGGCAATGGTATGGATCAGTGGATTTAGATGATTCTATGGATGCAAAGTTTACAGCATGATTATGTATATACTGCATCTGCGGCATAATTTGCTACAAAATGTGCACATTTTCCCAAATTTTTTGTGTCTATCTCAAATGGATACAAATAATGTTGACAGAGAACAGAATGTATCATTTGAATTTTTGTCACATCATTTGGTCCGCCTTGCCACATAATCTTAGTGACCCTGGCAAAGTTAAAGCATCTGCAGAGTGGTTTTGAAGCTGTCATTATGATGATGAAATCTCCATATCATACGCAACGTTAAAACAACTGTCAAATATGGGCTTTATTGTCCCTGCATTTCGTTCAATAAATGCACCCAAAACAAGTACTATATATTTAAATACATTTTACAAATATATAAATATATATTTTGAAACTGTAGACAGAGCAACCTTGTCTGGTCTTTTAAAATGTTTATGAACCTGCACAACAACACCGTGCCCTTTCCAACTTTAGAGAAGTGGGTGGTATGTTTCGAAATATGATTCAGGGTAAGAGTGAGGTTTGGTACATTTTTTTAAACCTATTCTCATTGTCTGTTTGCGTGAAGAAAAATCCGAAGAGGCAACAGAAAAATTAAACATTCTATCAAGTTTTGCACGTCAAAGCAGGCCATCCCGAGGGGATTCGAAAGGAATAAATAATACTGTCAAAAGGAAGCCTTTAGTCACACTCTCAAGATAATGCGGTCTATTGTAATGCATGTGGACAAACTGAACCCTAGGAAGTGGCGTGTGTTATTATCACAGCACGATCATCTGCAGGACGACTGATCACTGCTTAGAATGGGGATCAACGATAATATTCATAAAATAATTCTAAACTCATTGGAAACCGACATCTCATTACTATTTCTGTCTTAAAACTGGTCCGCATGGTGATAAGGTTAGGGGGCCGGGTCCATGGGAAATGGAGACAAATGGAGATGTACAAGACAAGGAACATTAACAGGTCAACTCCTAACAGAAGGTTTAGGTGAGTTAATAATGCCTAACGTGTGTATTATATTTAGGTCATTATAGATTATACTCAATATACTTATTTCGGATTATGACTAAGGCTAATGGAATTATGTGCTGGGCAGGACCAAATTATGCGGCAGCGTTCACTTAATTATGGGGCATAAAAAGACGATTTTGTAATTTCTACACATATAAACACTCTATTGGCGAAGATTTCAGTTCATTAATATCCGTTTAACACCTGAATACAGCAATTAGCAATTGAAATGTGAGCCATGTCTGCATGACAAAAAGTCTGCTGTTGCGAAGCAACACATATGGTAGCGTTTTGAATAACGTTTGATCCATTTGTGCTAGAAACATTTTTTTTTGTAAAAATATGCAAATTATACAGCATATGATTAATTATGTGGCACAAAGAGCATAACCATAATTATGTTGAAAAGGCAGCAGAATCACAAAATTCCAGTGGGCGGGAGTAAGAGCCAAGTGTACAAGCCAGCAGGAGGGCTCAGTCAGCTCAGGGAGTTAAACCCTCGCCAATTATATCTGCAGGTTCTCAGTGCAGCATTAAGTGCTGCACAACATGTAATTATTATCACTATCTAGCCACCAAGTAAGCATAGCACAGTACAATGAGGTGAACCCGAAAGTGACATTCTGGCGCTGTACAAAACACAGCATCAAATATTGTTATATTTTGGTCCAACGAGGCACCAGATATTAATTAGAGCAATAGAAATAGGAAGCAAGTCCCTGTTTGCAGTTTCCACGACTGTACAACCGTTTGATCACACAACTGAGTAAACTGACCTGTTAGGGCAGATCACTAACTCCATGCTTTCTAGATGTAGATTGAACAGTGTCTGCAACTCCTCAAGAACCCTTGGCCGTGAGTGTAAGGTTTCATAAGGAGGGTTTTAACCTTCTATCATAAATAGAGTTCCCTGAATACTATCTCTCCCATTTCAATTCGGTCTCCCTGTCTGTCGATTTTCACAATCTGTCTAAAAATCCATCAGCGAAGGGCAAAGCTGACGAATTACACCGACGGAAGCAATGTTTCCCCCATAAGTAAATCCTGGCCAAGTAACCGATTTCATTATCTACAATAGTTTTTCTGCGGATTCCTCACCCCACACCCTCTGGTGTAGTTTCTTTATGAAAGTTTCTCCTCCCTCTTGAAACAATACCTGCAGTGCCATCACAAAGCTATATTTTCAAACTCAAACTGCATACAACAAAAAGAAGCCCTCAATGTAAAACAGGGGGAATAATTAACGACGTCTACAAATCAATGTACTTGATAAAATACTTTGTTCATACATATATACAGATTTTGCCGTCTACGTCCTTAAATGTAGTTGTAATCTTTTCTACGTAGGCAGCACTAAATTACAAGTCCATGTACGGATCCTTCAACATCTGAGAGCGATCGTGAACTCCGATCCAGCCTACTCAGTGGCTCGGCATTTTAAAACCACACATGACAATAACCTTAACTGTTTACAGTACTTTGTCATTGATGCTGTGGCACCTATTAGAAGGGGAGGTAACAGAGAGAGAGAGATCTTTACGCCAGTTGGAGTCACGATATATAGTAGATCTCGATTGTAAGTCACCGATGGGACTGAATTCAGGGGAAGACCTTTACAATTTCTTATAGATGGGGTTTTTCTGCTCTAGCTCAGGTATTCATGATACAGTAGTACAAATAAGCGCTGTAAATGTTATATTTTTACTGATATATGTTTTATAAACAAAGGGCACTATTATCGGCTTTGTATTTGTACAGATGCCATTATATGTTTTATTACAGATACGTGGGAGAGAAGCAAGTTGTTTTAACCATAGGATTTTCTCTATGTCTATTACGCACATTGATGTAACTGTTTGGCGCCAAACGTGGGCTTTTAAAATGTACGTTATGCTTCCCGTTTGTTGAGTGAACAAGGACACAGCCTAGTGTCCGAAACGCATCTAAGGCAAAGCACAGTTCCTATCACAGCAAATAAAATCTGGCAACAGCTAATCTGGCAACAGATAAACTTGTGTCCGTGATCCTGTTTGTGCAAGGAGGCACTTGGGAAAAGTGGAGTGGATATATAGCAAAGTGCCTGACCTGCCAACTCATAGGACACCACTGTCTGTCGCAGGGCATCAGCTCTCTTCACATTGGTCATTGGGTGAAGAGCCCATATTACAGGGTGAGCTGGAAACCCCTCCTGAGGCAGTCTACTTATGAGAGAAATCCAGGACGAATTTCATAACTTCCTTATGGTAAATGGAGATTGTTTCTTAAGGATGTTCAGCTTTCGCCGGGACACAACACTGTTTCTTCCTAACAGCTCAGGCGGGGGAGGCCTGAAAGCCGCCCCATCTCCAGTCCCCGACCCCCCAATCCACATCTCCTCCTTCGCACAGTGAGAAATGCTTCCAAGTAGTAGGTCTGAAGAGTGGCCGTGGCTCCTCTTCTGTAGACACACATGCCAACAGACCAGATTTTGCCTCTGCTTCAATTGAAGTCAATGGGAGAAATACATTCGCCGGATTATTTTTTTAAACTCACACTTACTCATTCTAAAATATTGGCATGTATGTGCCGACTCAGACCTGGTACAGCATTTTCACCATTCCACGAAAGTTTCATTTAAAAACGGAGAGGGTAGTTTCTCTATTGGCTCAGCTGCTGATTTTTCACATCAAAAACAAATCCATCTAGACCCTGTGTACTCAAACGTGCCGCTCTGCAGAGGTTTATTAGTTAACCCCTGTAGCACCTACTATTCCCCAAGCAGCAGAGGAATTACACCGGACTGCTTGTAAAACAGCAGAGGTTACAACCTTCTGCCAAGAAGCACTTACAGTTCAAAGTGCCCGCGTGCTCTTTTCAAAATAACCGCATTTTAAAAGGTCAAGTTCTAAAGTCTTTTGATTAAAATAGTAGTAAAAGTGAAACATTAACCCACCATTACTCCTCAGGACTTTCCTATTAAAGGCAGGGATTATTTCTGACCCAGTCCCCTTCCCACAGAATAGGTAGAGCTTTCAGAAACAGTCTCTTTATCTTGATTACAAATCTTTTAACGTCTTGGCTTTTACGCCGCCTCGCATCCTTCTACATTGTTCACAACAACGCAACTCAAGCTGCAGTAGCCTGGATCCTGTTTACCTGTCTCGATTATTGGCAAATACATATTATCCAAGATATGCTACTTCAGAAAAAAATTAACAAAAACTTATACTGTCATTACCAAAAAAGAAACGTACTGTAAAACGTATGGCTTATTATGCATACAAAGTTTGAATGCACCAAACACTACCGAAGCTGGAGCTGAGCAAAGTACATGCAATAAATAGATTCATTTTTTTCAAAGCATATTTTGGCATTATTTGTGTACCAGATCGTGTGAGCAAATGTGACCTATTTTACTACATTACATTTATTTGTTTTTCAAACCTTATTTAGCCATTTTTTGTGTACTAGATTGAGACCAAATGCCACTTACTTTTAGCTCTTCCCTACTAGACAATGCATGTGCTGTCTGTTGCGAGACACATTGTTACCTTACAGTGGACTTAAGGTCTACCCATTGCTTACCATTAGTTGCCTTCATTGTCATTCTCAATTGTTTGCTTCTTATTGGTGTAAGTTGCCTTTCATTCCTTTTCTTGTGTTTGTCCCTCCCCTGGAGCCTGGACACATTTGTTATATCCCTCCACTACTCTGGGTCCTTCCACTGCTCATTTTTCAGGCTCTACTTTTTTCTTTTTGATTAAGCACACCATCAAGAGTGCATGAGTTTTCCACTTGTCTACCTAGTGTGTTTCTCTCCCCCCCATGTTGCGCTCACTCTTGCACATGTTCTCCTCCCCTGCACACTCCAGTTGCTCTCTCAACCATGTTTTTTCTCTCTGCTCACCCCGTTGCTCTCTTCCCACTTTGGCTTGCTTTTATCCTAACATTCTCTGTGTTGCTGCCCCCACAGATACCTCAGTGTTGTTTCTGCCCCACCCTCCTGTTGCTTCTCCCAATCTTGTCCGCCATGATTCTGCCACCCTATGGCCCTCCATGTTTCTGTCTCTTACCAGTGTTTCTCTCATTGCACTCGACTACCAAAGAAGCTGAGGATATCTGGAACTGCTACGTCAGGGTGCAAATGACTTGCACAACCTTTGGATCAACTTCACCAGGGAATAAATACTGCAACTCTACTTTTAAGCGGGTGCAGTGGCACTAAGAGCCACGGAATCTACAATCATGACCTAGGGTGTCACAGTGAAGGAGGTCAGGCTTTCTCCTTTCTTTCACTGAAGTGTGCGACTCCCCCATGACATGTAAGACCAACCGTGCTACTGCTCTCGCAGAGATGTTTCAGAGCGCGAGTGCTGCCTAGGAGTAAAATGATCACTCTTCCTTGCTGCTCTGCAAATTTTTACGTTTGACTCCCAGCACTTCACAGTTTTACATCATAACAATTTTTTGGCCTCGCCTATGAGAGCTTTTAGCTGTCTATAGTCAAATACATATAATGGACGACAATGCTTTAAGTGAGAAGAAAAAGGTGGGGAGAGGGGTTTCTATACACGGGTCGTGGCCCAAGTATTTAAAGGCATGAATTAAAGAACAAGTTACTTACCTTCGGTAACTCACTATCTGGTAGAGACAATATCTAGCCGCAGATTCCTTCACTTTGAATTTCTCAGGCGTCAGACTGGATCTAAAATATTTTTGCGTGAGCAGCAACCCTAAAAGCCGGTAGATGGCATCTGTCTGCTCCGCACAGCGTCGTCGGACTCGTAGATGCTGGAAGTGGCATCCGCGTCACCTATATGGGCGCCGCCTCGGCACACTGACGTCAGATACTTTTCATGACTTTCCATGCCAAGAGCGCGGAGGCATGAAGTGCACGGACACTGGGGGTTGAAACTAGGTCCCTGAAAGGAATCAACCCTAACCTTAGTAATCTGTTTGCAGAGTAGGGAGGATGGGTGGGTGGGTGTTTCGGTAAGGAATCTGCTGCTAGATATTGTCTCTATCAGAAAATGCGTTACCGAAGGTAACTAACTTTTTCATCTGATAGAGACATCTAGATGCAGATTCCTTACTTTTGAATGGAAACCAAAGCAATGCCATCCCCGGTGGTGGGCTATACTTGAAAGTCCTGCAGGACTGAACGGGCGAAGTGCCCGTCCCTACGGACTCGACTATCCAGGTAGTAGTGTTCATTAAACGTGTAAAGGGAAGCACATGTTGCTGCCTGGCAAATGTCCAGGACTGGGACTCCACGCGCTAATGCAGTGATAGTAGCTTTAGCCCGGGTGGAATAAGCCCGAAAGCCCTCAGGGGGCTGCTTCTTGGCCAGTGCGTAACAGGTTTTTATACAGAGAACGACCAAGTGCAAAATGGTTTGTTTCTGTACTGCCCGACCCTTCTTCGCCACAGCATACCTCACGAAGAATTTGTCATCCACCCGGAACACTCGTATGTGGTCAAGGTAGAATGACAACGCTCTTTTTGGGTCCAGATGGTGGAGTCGCTCCTCTTCTTTTGAGGGATGTGGAGGATCATGGAAGGTGGGAAAGGTGACCGATTGCCCCACAAGAAATGGTGTTACAACTTTTGCCAAGATAAAGGCACTAATGCGAAGCACCAGTTTGTCTGGAAAAACAGACAGGAATGGAGGCTTGGATGAAAAAGCCTACAGCTTACTCACACTCCGGGCAGATGTTATTGCCACTAGAAAGACTATTTTGATGGTGAGCAGCCGGAGGGGACAATTATGAAGAGGCTTGAAAGGAGCACACATTAAGAAAGTGAGAACCAAATTAAGTCCCACTGAGGTATAATGAAAGGAGGTGGGGAAACATATTTACGAGACTTTTAAGAAACCTTTTCACAATAGGGGACTTAAATAAAAAAGACTGGTCAGGCAGCCGTAAAAAGGCAGACAGAGCAGAGAGGTAACCCTTTAGAGTGCCCAGCGCAGCGCCCTGCTGGGTAACAACAAAAAGAAGAACATCAGAAGGAGAAGCAGAAAGAGGGTCAATAGAATTTGTTCCACCAGCAGGCATATACCGTCTTGGCGGAAGGACACCTGGCTGCCAGAATAACATTGCTGACTTTGGGAGGAAGGTCGAAAGCTGTCAACTCTATCCACTCAATCTCCATGCCAGTAGGCGTAGGTTTGACAGGCTCAGGTGGAGGACGCTCCCCTGTTGCTGCAATAGAAGATCCTCCCAAAGGGGTAGCCTGATCAGAGGATCGATGCGCATGCTGACAAGCTCGAGATACCAGACTCTATGTGTCAGGTTGTTCCTGATCTTCTTGAGAACTCTGGGCAGAAGTGGTGTAGGTAGAAAGGCGTACAGGAGGCCTGAGCCCTACTCGAGATGAAAAGTGTCTTAGAGAGAGAGAGAGCCGTCTTGGAAACTCCAGCGCTCAAAACTGCTGACATTGCACATTCTCAGCAGAGGCAAACAGATCTAACCCAGGCTCTCCCCACTGCTGAATGAGATCTTGCACCACCTCCAGATGAAAACGCCATTCGTGATTCGCAAGGCATCGACAGCTGAGTTTGTTCACTCTTGTGTTCAGAGAACCTGCCAGGTGTTGAACCAGCAGGGATATGCCCTGCTGCTCCAGCCATTTCCAGAGTTGCAGGGCCTCTTGACAATGGGTCCACTACCCTACCCACCCTGTTTGTTGCAGTACCACATGGCGGTGGTGTTGTCTGTGAACAATTGTACTAGCCTTTCCTTGATGGTGGGAAGGTTTTCAATGCCAATCAGATTGCCCGAAGCTCCAGCATGTTTATGTGGAGTCTGGATTCCACCGGAGACCAGAGTCCTCTGATCACCACCTCTCCCAGACGGCCGCCCCAAGCCAGAAGTGACGCATCTGTCACTACTGTGAGATCTGGTTGGGGAGGGAGAGAGTTCTGCCTTTGACCCAATCGTGGTTAGTTAATAACCACTGCAGGCCCTTTACAGTTCCTCCGAGATCTGGACCATGTCAGAGAGACTGCCCTGATGTTGAGCTCATTGGAACTTCAGGTCCCACTGTCGAGCCCGCATGTGCCATCTGTTAAGTGTCTCTAGTAGGATACAGGAGGCCAAGAAGCCCAACAGCCTCAGAATCATTCTCACCGAAATAAAGGATAAAGGCCGAAACATCGATATCATAGCCTGAATATCCTAGACTCACAGCTTGGGAGAATAAGCCCAAACCTGCACTGTGTCCAGTACAGCTCCAATGGCAGGAAGCTTCTGAGAGGGAGTCAGGTGTGACTTAGTGAACCCCAGCAGAAGGTTCGCCTTAATCTGGAGGTGGGAGACGACAGCCTGGGGTGATCACGCCTTCAGCAGCCAGTCGTCAAGACAGAGAAAGACTGGCACCCCTGATCTGCGCAGATGAAGTGCAACCACCCCCATCACCTTGATGAACACTAAGGGGTGATAGTAAGGTCAAAGGGGAGCACGAAGGATTGAAAGTTTTATGGCCTACCGTAAACCACAGGTAGCGCCGATGGGCAGGCAGGACAGGAATATGAAAATAGGCATCCTGCAAGTCCAGCACTACCATCTAGTCTCCTGGATCCAGGGCAGACAATACCTAAGCCAAAGTGAGTATGTTGAACTTCTCCTGCTTACGGTAGAGGTTGAGGTTTCTCAGATCTAAAAAAGGGGAAAGCCCCTTGTTGTTTTTGGGAATCAGAAAGTAGCTGGAATGGCAACCACTGACTACTTCTGACACCGGACCCTCTCTAAGACCCACTTGGACAAGAGAGCCAAGTTTTACTTGTGGAGCAAGGACAAATGATCCTTCATTAGCCGATTGTGAGATGGAGGCAAAGGGACAGGGAAGTATTCGAAGGGAAGGGAGTATCCCCTCCAAATAATCTGTAAAACTCACCACTCCAATATTATGGACTACCAGTGGTGGATATGATGGCTTATTCTGCCACCAACTGGAAGCTCATGATCTTATAGGGCAAGATTAAGAGGGCTGCAGGGGCATTGGTTTGGGGCTTGTTGCTTACCTCTGGCTACCCGACCCACGGGTTCTGTATAAACCACGACCTCGCCCCCCCCCCCCCACACAGACTGGGAAGCTTGTATGAGGCGGTGGCTGGAGCAGGGTTGGTGTGGTTAAAAACCCCTTCTGTAGCCATGAAAGGGGTGAAAGGCAGACTGGGGTGGACGTGGGGCATCTGAGAGGCCCAAGTACTTGTCCGTAGCCCGTGAGTCCTTAAAGTGCATCAGGGCCATGTCTGCCTGGTCTCCGAAGAGACTGGTGCAATCAAAGGGCATCTCCATTAGGGAAGTCTGGGCATCCCATGAGAAGCAGATGTTCTCTGCCAACTGCAGAGTCTAAGCACCACCGTCGTCGAAACTGCACTGCCCAGCGAGTCAGCCGTATCCAAACCACACCTAATGGTGAACTTTGCTGTATCTCTCCCGTCCTTAACCGCTTGGGACAGCATGGCTTGGGC
This sequence comes from Lissotriton helveticus, assembly GCF_964261635.1. Taxonomy (NCBI): domain Eukaryota; kingdom Metazoa; phylum Chordata; class Amphibia; order Caudata; family Salamandridae; genus Lissotriton; species Lissotriton helveticus. The sequence goes on along the minus strand of NC_136061.1, from coordinate 282,303,750 downwards.
CTCCTCCAGGACCTGTGGCAGCACTTGCACAATCATGTCCCACAGAGTGTGAGAGAAGCGGCCCAATAAGCATGTGGTGTTCCACAAGGCAAGGATGGTGGAAGGAAACATCTCCCTCACAAAACTGTCCAGCCTATTGAATTGATTCCCTGTCCGGGGGTGCAGAAGGGAATGCACCATGGGACTTAGAGGCTTGAACTATAAAGCTCTCAGGGGTGGGACGTTGAGTAAATAAGCTGGGGTCCTCAGGTGCGAGGTGATGTAGGCGGGCAACTGTCCTGTTCACAGGAGCCCTTGTGCTGGGCTTGGAGCAAGTTCCCAGTACGACATCTATCAGTGCTTCATTAAAAGGAAGCAAGGGCAAAGAAGTGAAAGGTCCCGGCTGTAGCACTTCTGTCAAGATGTTAGTCTTGACTGGCATGGAGGGTAATTGAGATCCAGGGCCTTAGCAGCCCTCTTCATTATCATGGAATGAGATGCTCCTTTCTGCTGTGGCCACAGTAGGGGGAGCAAGCATACCAGTGTCTTGGGATGTATCCAGACCACTGCCATTCCGGAGTTCCTCACACCAGTCCATGTACTGGCCTTCCAGCTGGTATTCCGAAGGGTCCAGTGACCCCTACTATTCCTCCCCGAATCCTAGCCCTTCAGAATAGGGTTAAGGCACCGACCTAGGACCCATGGTTCCATGTCGGATTCATGGATGTAAATGGGACTGGCACCCACCAGCAGCATCGGCAGGGAGGTCGCTGTGGCACGATCAGCGATGGTCTGGATCCAGGATCAGATCAATCGGGGCTCATCAGAGGCGTGGCTGGAGCTGTTGGCGCAGAACCCTATGGGGCTCCCTCAGACCCAATGGGCTCCTTTACCTGAGAGGGGGGGGGTGCTCTGGCTCCCGGAAGAGGAGGGAGGCTCAGAGCCGTCCCAGGCTGAGGAATCAAGCCTTGTACGTTGATGCTCCTCTGTTGCATCAACCGACAGACAAGGAGAAGTCGAAGCACTTCTTGTGCTTCTTCCACAAATGTCCTGATGACCTGGAGTGGGAGGAAGAAGGCTTGGGGCTCCTAGAGCAGTTCTGCGACCTCCCTCTCAATTGAGACTGGGACCTCCGAGGAGTTGCCTGCTGGGACATAAGCAGCTACAGGGACCGCTCCCTCAAAGCCTTCGGTGACATGGCCCGGCATTCCGAGCATGACATGAAGTTTTGGTTGCTCTTGAGACACTACAGACACACTAGATGTGGGTCCGTAACCGGCATTTTGAGATGACAGGCGCCACATGGTTTAAAACCTTCACATACCAGGAGGAAAAAATCCTCCAAAAATGATTCTACAAAACGTCGAAAAAAGTCTGTCAAAAAGCGATGTGGCGCCTATATAGGTGATGTGGACGTCACATTCATAGCAGACATCACTTTCAATGCCGCATGTAGCCGACGGACACCACCTACTGGCACACAGGGGTACTGCTCACACAAAAATCTTCCAGATCCAGTCTGACACCTGGAAAATTCAAAGGTAAGGAATTTGAAGATAGATGTCTCTATCAGACACATGTGAACTACAAGTCTCTGACTTACACCACAGGCTGCCTCATCAGCATATAGATGTCCCTTTGTGAGTTTTCTGCTATTACATCTAGGATTTCAAACAAATGTACTGGCTTTTGAGTGCTTGTCAGCAGTTTGTATAAATGAGTAACAACCTCTTTGTTGTAATTAATAGTGTAGTGTAGAGTAGATTGGCATAGCGTGCAGTGCTGTAATGCATTGGTTTTGAGTAAAGTGGTGTAGAATGTATTGGCGCAGAGTGCAGTGGCATAGAGTGGCTCCTGACTATCCTTACACAGGTTACTGTAGATCCCTCTGGTGCGGGCCCAAGAGGGATTTCTTTTTACCCAGAACAGCCTCGGGAGCTTTGGAAGAGCTTCCCCAGGTCCCGAGGCTGTCTATTTGGTTTCTGTGAAATGACGATCAGCGCGCATGTTGCACTGACGTCATTTCATAGAAACCGAAACTGAAATGAGCTAAAAGGCTCAGTTCAGTTTCACTTTCTAAGTGGTCAGGTGGCTATCTCTGCCCCCTGAGCACGTAGAAAGTCAGAAGATGTATCATTGGAAAGGGGCGAAACACAAGCAGGGATCCACACATTAGACACCAGGGAGAGGGGAGTGCCTACTTGGGCAAGGGCCTTTTCTCCCCCCAGTTTTTTTGGGGGCAATTCAGTCGTTCTGCCCAGAAAGGGCATGCCAATGCCCCCAGCCCCCGGGTCTGCCTTTAGGGGGGGAGGGAAGCCCAATAGGCATCAGGGAATATTTTGTTTTCAAAATTCAGGGGTGGGGCTGCAAATGCCACCTCCCCAAAAAAATAGCCACAGTCTTTCTGCCCCCCTGGGGTGGCAGATAGGGGTAATAGCCCCTTATCTGCCCCCGGGGGGCAGAAAGCCCACTAGAAATCGGGGAATATTGTTTATAAACATTCAGGGGTGGGGGCTGCGCAGAATGGGCATGCCAATCTCCCACAACCCCCCAAAAAATGCTACAGTATTTCTGCCACCCCCAGAGGCAGATGGAGACAGTAGCCCCTGCTCTGCCCCCCCTCTCCCCCAGGGTGCGGCAGAGAGCCCACTAGCCGCCAGCGATTACACTGGCTTTTTTATACGTGGGGGTGAGCTCTGCCCATATTTTGCCCTCATCTCCCAAAACAATAGCCACAGTCTTTCTGCCCCCCCCTTGGTGGAATATCGGGGCAACCCTCCCCACCCCCCAATTCCATCCCCCACCAGGGTGGCAGAAAATTAAGGTTTACAGGGGATTATGGGTAGGGAAATATTGGCGGATCAATGCAAGCCACAACTCCCCGACTCCAATGGCTGGCTAGTTTTCATAAATGTTACAGGCAAAGTTACAGGCAAATACGCTGGCACAAATGGCTGTTTTTTTCAACTCATTCTTAATTGTTCTTAATTTCAACTGTAAGGGGCTGATTACGATGGCGGGCAGACTAGGTCCGCCCGCCATCGTAGCGGTGTTTGGGACCGCTGCCACACATGCGGCAGTCCCACCACTGCGATTAGGATGCGCCTGCCATACTGGTGGGCGCATCCAGGGCCTTTAACATTGCATACGCAATGTTAAAAGTGCTTGCACTGCATTTCCCTGTACTACGTGGCAGGCACCACGCGGTGCCTGCCACTTGGTGCATGGAAATGCAGGGGGGTACCATAGGTACCCCCCAGTAGTGCCACCCCCCCCCAAACAAGGGTGTCCCGCAACTGGCCCGCAACTGGCCCCAAACTCAATCCCCGCCAGCCTTTCCAAGGCGGTGATGCCGCCATGGAAAGGCCTTTCCTATACCCACATCCTAATTTGGTGAACGGTGCCTGCTAGGCACCGCCACCATTTTAGGGGCCCTGCACTGTCTGCCAGGCAATCGGTGAGACAGACTTGGTGTTCGCCACGGTACCCACCACCAACCTTATTTGGAGGTGGGTAATACGCTTGGTGATGGCGGAAGGACCGCCGGCCCGACAGTGGTGATCCTTCCGCCACCATAATGACCCCCTTAGTTTCTATAAATAAACTTGAAGGACCTACACAAATGACCCCTTGCTGAATTCAGAATTGTGTCTACTAGTCATAAGTGTATAGCTTTCCTGGCTCCATTATTGCTTTCACACCCATTTCTACCACTAACTGAAAGGAGGTTGAAAGTACAAAAAGTAGCAAAAATGGGCTATGTCCCAGTAAAATGCCAAAACTGTGTTAAAAATGTTGGTTTTCTGACCAAAGTCTTTCTGTCCCTGAAAGCTGGAAAGATAATGCTTTCAGCACCACAAACCCTTTGTTGATACCATTTGCAGGGGGAAATACAGATGCTTTCTTCTGCAGCACACTCCCCCTTTTTAGGTCTCGGTAATATCCGGTCGTAGACCGGAAGTCCGAGAATTAATGTTGTTTAGTAGGGCTTCAGAACCCGCCTCCCTGCCCTGTCTCTCCACCATTGGCTGGCTTCCTAAATGGAGGCCAGCCATTGGAGGAGAGAGCCGTCCCTCCAACGAAGCTCCGTCTTTTTCGGATTCGGGGGCGTGATTTTTTGCGTTCTTTAGCCTAGTGACGTCGTCCGTCACTCAGGGCGCAAAACCACGCCCCCGATTCCGAAAAAAATCTGAAGCCTGCAGCCGCCATATTTGTATTTTGCAAACTGAATGAAAGTCGGCACCCTTGGTTGTTAGAGCGACTGGGGAACCACAGAAGGGCTGTGAGGTGCTTGTGTGCCCCCATTTTATGTGCACGTGGCTTCTGATAGAGCAACGGTGTCCGCGCAATAGGGAGCTTATGGACTGACGCCCTTTCCGATGCCTGCCTGGTACCGCTCCTGGGGGCACTGAACCCAAATGTTGGAGGAAAGTAAAACCTTGATGTTTTTTCACGTCATCTCCGCGCAGAGCTCGGGCTTAGCCAGGGACATTGTGTGCACGGAAAACTTTGGCAACCTGAGCATGAGCTCGCCCATCTAGCTGCGCCAGGACGGCCGGGGGCTCTACGAGAAGGAGGCGGGCGCCGGCACGGCGGCCGAGCTCCTCAACTGGACGCGGGGCCCCGGAACTTCAGCAACCTGACCTCCGAGGGCAGGCCGCCCGCTCCCGGCAAGAACTGGCTGGACGGCGCTGGTCATCGTGCTGACCATTGCTGGCAACATCCTGGTCATCATGGCCGTGATCCTGGAGAAGAAGCTCCAGAACTCCACCAACTACTTCCTGATGTCCCTGGCCGTTGCCGACATGCTGCTGGGCTTCCTGGTCATGCCGCCCTCGATGCTGAAAGTCCTCTACGGTGAGTTTGTCCTTATTTGCGCAACTGTGTGATCCTGAACGAATCACTGTTAACACATGCCTATGCGTTGTAATACCAGCTAGACCGTATAGTGCCCTGTTCTGCTCCGTGTAAAATAGCCCTCCAGACTGCCTGCTGCTTGTTTAAATTTTACACAGGTAAATAAAGGCTGCCCGGACTAGCACTGCAGAGAACACGCTGCCACCCACTCCAGGCTCACCACACACCGTGGCACCAGTATCGAAGGGCCGGCAGAGCCACACACACGCGCTTGATCCTGGGCATGGTGTCTGTGCGCACGGTAAGTCTGTCTGCTGTCGGGACTGGGCACTGGTGGCATTTGGACACACGTTGGAGGGAGGTGGCAGGGAGAGAGGGTTGGGGTCGTGAATCAGAATCTCACTGGATGATAATGACCAGATACACCCCACTCACCCCCTTCCGCAGACGTCAAATTGACTTTAGATATACTTTTTTCAGTTTTCTGTAGCGCCAACTAGACCCGAAAGTATTGGAGTGCTTTATATGAGCACCAGTTACATAAATGCATTCTATCTATCCGGTCCATCCCAAACTTTTTTTGAGAGCTTAACACAATAAAGTACTTCTTTTTATGCACAAACGGAACAACCGCGTGAGGGTAAATTCGCATTTTTTGTGTGTGATTTCACCCTCGTCCCATCTTTGCCTAGATTTACCAAGTTTTTTTCCAGCAGTGTCCGATAGGCTGACAACATCTGCCATCCTGTCAGGGGCTTTATTTGGATTTTGCGTATATGTTTGTGATGGTGACGTAGTGATAGCTATTGCGCCCAAGGCAGAGCATCCACATCTGTAAACTAGAAAACAGACTCCGCTCGCTTTAGTCAAAATGGCGTTATTGAGCGCCTGTTTACTTTCTCACTCATAAGGCGTCTTCCCTTTCAAAACCAGACAATGTCACGCTTCCGTTCTGCGTCACAATGCACAACAAGGGTTGACAATTTAAACAAGAAGAGTTGTTTTTGTTGTATAGCGCTTTGCAGGCGGCTCAGTATTGCCCCATACAGCTATATACAGCAAATGCGTATATATAGCAGATGGAGATGGAGCGCTCGTCCCCCCAATCCGAAAAAATGACAACTATGATCCTCCTGTCAAATGGTGTCGCGATAACCTCTCCAATGGTATCGTGATAACCTGCTTTGTTAAGACAGCCAGGATATTAAGAGTGGGCTCGGGAGTTAAGCTGCCTCGCCGCCTTGCACCGCTGGCCCCGCGGGCGCCCAGCACACCTCACCCCACCAGAGGGCTTCGCTCATTTCCAAAGACGGTATCGGGTTGTGTTGATAATATATAGCGCTTACTACTAAGGACAAGGAGGAGAAGGGCTTTTGTGACACGCTTCAGCAGCATGCCACCGGGCTTTCTGGGTCTGAGGGGTAATATCTTAATATACACAATCAAAAGATTTATGGTAGTCAGTCGCCGGGCGCATATATTTCATTTGCACGTCTGTCCACCGAACTGGTCTAGACACTGGACAGGACCAGCTGCGGATCGGCAGAAGTTCTCATCATCCGTCGTATATTTGAGGACGTAGCAAAACAAGTGGTGGGCGCGCTAAAGTGGAATTCAGGGTTTCTGGGCGCTACTGAGCTGGCGCGGGGTGGGGGGTAGGCAGGTTGCAGGGCAGGGTTAAAGCGACCAAGGAAGGATCCGTTCTTACGACATATTTAGGGGTACCCGCCCGTCTGCTCCTCTGTGGGGATGAGAGAGTGTGTGTTGGGGGCGGGATGGAATTCAGTGCGAAGGCGCCCGCGTGGGAACGCCTGCACTTTATGGCGCCCCTTTAAAAGTACATAAAGGGTCGTGACAATATTCTGATTTAGCAAAAGAAAGGTGTGCTCCCAATGCTTTTTAGCAAAGGCGCTCGTCCATTTATATATGTACTACAATGGGGTGGGGGGGAGCAGAGGATGTTTAGTTCGTAGTGTGGATGCTAGACGCCCCCTACATGGATTGACCCCGCTTGGGGCCTTTCGTGCTTCACTAAACATTGTGATCTTGGCCGATTCACTAAATATACGTGCACCTCCGTTCTGAATACCTGCAGGCGAATGGGAAGATCTGAAGGATGCTCAGCTCCAAGCGTGGATGCTAAACACCCCCTTCATTGAGCGACATTTCCCATCTTAATTGGCACACGACTTCAAGCTATGTATTGTATTCTGACCGATGGGTCTTATTTAGTGCAAAGGCGCCCGCATGGGAACGCCTGCACTTTATGGCGCCCCTTTAAAAGTACATAAAGGGTCGTGACAATATTCTGATTTAGCAAAAGAAAGGTGTGCTCCCAATGCTTTTTAGCAAAGGCGCTCGTCCATTTATATATGTACGTATACATTTCGTTTCGATATGCCCAGGTTCACATAATGTGCAAACATAGCAAAGGCATTAATCTATTTCACTCCTTCCAAGCCAGAAGATAGCCTCTGAGCCACGCATTTTTGAGGTGCAGCCAATAGGAAGGTTTCCTGAAACTAACAGGGAACTTGTTCAAGCCCAGACCTTGACACAACGCTGGGTATTCTGTCAGGTCATATATTCTCCTCATGCCCCTATTCACTAAATGCGTAAGACAATGCACAAATAACCCGTCCCTGGTTGTACTATATTTCATAAACATAATTAATGTCTGTGTTCTGTTGCTGCTCATGTAGTGTGTTGAGAGCGTGATGTTACTTGCAGCAGGTTTGTACCTGCAGGCTATGTTCGCACTCCGAGATGCTGTGGTAAATAAACACCCCCTCCCCGCCTTGACGTCATAACATGAGAGGTAAGTGCCGGTCTTGGGGTGGGAGGTATTTGTAGCATGTTTGTTTGTTGCTTATTGTTAGCAGGCATTCCACATCACTCTCAAACACACTACCTCACAACTTTACTCTCTCTCTATCTCACTAGCTCACTCTCTCTCTATCTCACTACCTCACTCTATCTATTTCTATCTCACACTCTCACTCTCACTACCTCACTATATCACGACTCACTCCCTCAAAAAAATCACTACATCACTCTCACTAACTCACTCTCTATCTCACTACCTCACAACTTCACTCTCTCTCTAACTCACTACCTCACTCTCTCTCGATCTCACTACCTCACTCTCTCTCTTTCTATCTCACTAAGTCACTTTCACTCTCTTTCACTACATCACTCTCTCACTACCTCACTCTCTCCATCTCACTAGCTCACAAACTCACTCACTGTTTCTATCTCACTACCTCAGAACATCCCTCTCCCTCACTACCTCTTTCACTACCTCACTCTCTCTCTCACTACCTCACTCTCTATCTACCTCTCTCTCACTACATAACTCTCTGTACATCACTACTCCACTCTATCTCACTACCTCACTATCTCACAACTTCTCTCTCAAAACATCACTACCTCACTCTCTAGCTCACAACTTCACTCTCTCTCTCTCTAACTCACTACCTCAATCACTCTCTATCTCACTACCTCACTCTTTCTATCTCACTAACTCACTTTCACTCTCACTCTCTTTCACTACCTCTCTCTATCTCACTACATCACAACCTCACTCTATGCTTATATCTCACTACCTCACAACATCCCTCTCCCTCACTCTTCCACTACCCCACTCTCTCTCACTACCTCACTCTCTCTCTATTTCAATACCTCACTCTCTCTCTCTATCTCACTACCTCACCTCTCTCTCTCTGCTAATGCAATAGGTATCACATATGCAAAAAAAGCTAATGCCAATAGAAATGACAATGCCATTTATTTAGGGATACAAAAAAGATAAAAAAATAATGAGCAATACCAATAGCTCTACCTATAATATTGCCGAGACCATTGCATTGTAAATGCTTGTTTTTTTAAGTTACCTTTAGCTGTATTTTGGCTAATTTCTGGGTCCCCTCCAGGGGATTCACACATCCTGGGAACCTTTAGAATCCCGATGATGCTGGAAGAAAAGGACGCAAATTTGGCGAGAATACCTTATGTGGACAAAAAGTTACAGGGGCCTAAGCGCAAACTACCCCAAATAGTCAAAAAAAGGCTTAGCATGGGATTTGGGGAAGGCCTAGCAGCAAAGGGGTTAATGGCGTAAAGTACAGTAGAGTGGCAAAGAGCTGAGTGGTGCAGAACAGAGTGCAGTGACGTAGAGTGCAGTGGCGCACAGTAGAGTGGAGCTGAGTGGAGTGCCACCAAGTGCAATGGCGCTGAGTGCAGCGGCATAGAGTAGAATGTTTCAGAGTAGAGTGGAGTGGTGCATGGTAGAGTACAGTGGCATAGAGTGAAGTGGTACAGAGTACAGTGCACAGAGAGTGCAAGGAAAGCCATGCGGTCTCAGTGGAAAATTATGATAAGTTCACTAAAAACTGCATTTCTCCTCTCAAAGAAATCAGGTGCTGCTAATATAGAATCACACGTGATGACTGTGGATTTTAAGACTATTTTCAGTTTTCCATTGTCCTTTGACCTTTTTTGGTAAAACTGTAAATACATGTCTGGGTCAGGATATCCTTTCCGGCAAAATAAGTAAAAAATCCAAAGTAACTATGTTTTCAGTCCTCACTCATTTTGCTGGAGGCAAAAAAGGTCAACTTTTGTTTAAAACTGTAAAAACAAAACATGCATTTATTTATTTTGAAAGTTTTATAGAGCACGAACCAGACCCTTGCGGATATCAGAGCACTTTACAGGCAGTGATGAAAAGTTATACAACATAATACAAAATACAAAAAAAAAAAAAGTCAAAGCAAATATACATGTACATAGTGTGCAAACATACATCAAACACATGAGGTAGATCAAATCTGCATCCCACGTTGTGCAAAATAAAATAACGAGAAAGGTGCGTGCTGAGTGCTACAGGGGCATTGCCCCCTGCAAATCCTGCTAACAAAATGTATCATAGTAAAATAAATGAAATACATTTATTATATTAAAAGATAAGTAAATTATCACCTAAAAGTATGAAATGCAACAACCTATCCATGAAACGTCAAGTCAATGCCGTTTCCTCAGCCTGCTTCCACACGCTATGCAAGATCTTCAAGTGGCTCCCCATCAACAGCAATGCACTCTATGCTAGAACTACCACTGATCTCATGCAAAGACTAAAGTCGATCCAGAACGCGGTGGCAAGCATGATCCTAAACCTGCCTAAGAGAACCCACATATCCCAGCAACTGAAGCACCTCCACTGGCTCCTTGTTCAACAGAGATGCTACTTGAAGCTCCTAACCCACGCCTACAAGCCCTCCATGGCCACCGCCTACACTTCCACCAGCCACACAGGAACCTCCGCTCAGCACACCTCGCCTTCCCAGAGATACCCCGCATTAACCGCAAGTGCCCTGAAGGATGCTCCTTCTCCCACCAGCCACAAAACCTGGAACACTCTACCCCTCCACCTCCGCACTGCACCATCACTGACCGAATTCAGGAAGGGAGTTGAAACCTGACTTTTTAACTAATATTTATTTATTTATTTATTTATTTATATTCTTGTATAGCGCATCAATCGATCCCCGGAGGGATATCTCCGCGCTTGTGCTCCTATCTGATAGACTCAATCATAGTTTTATACTGATATCAAAATTGTTTCTTAATACTGGGAGAATAAATAGGTTTAAAGATTTTTCCTGAAGGATTCCAAATTGGTGGTATGCTTCAGCGTAGGAGGAAGAGAATTCCAGAGAACAGGGCCTTTATAGGAGAGAGCGCGACCTCCTTGTCTGGTTCTTTTGAACCTTGGGACCTGTAGTAACTGGTGACTACTGGAGCGTAAAGTGCGTCCAGGGATGTATGACACAAACTTTTCCTTTAGGTATTTGGGTCCTGTGCCAAACAGACATTTGTGTATTATACAACACGTCTAGAGTTCTATACGTTGCCTTATCGGCAGCCATTGGAGCTGGTGAAGGAGAGGACGAGAGGGGGTTCTAGGTTGGGCATTCAGAACCAGCCTCGCCGCAGTGTTTTGGACCACTTGCAGTTTTTTTAGTTGTTTCACGTTGGCCGCGATAAGCAGGCCATTGCAATAGTCCATCCTACTGATTACTAATGTCTGGACTAGTGTTTTCCTGTAGTTATCGGGCAAGAATGGAAAAACACGCCGTAGCAGCCCGATAACACGGAAACATGCTCCTGTAACTTGGTTAGTGTGTTCTTTGTATAGGAGTGCTTGATCCAGACGTACTCCAAGATTTTTGACAACTTGTTTCGGGCTGGGAACAGGTCCCAACTCCAAGGGCCACCATTCTGGGGACCATAGAAGAGTAGCCCCACCGAACAACATGACTTCCGTCTTGGTTACATTACACTGGAGGTAGTTTCGTGCCATCCAGTCTGACACTGCTCTCATCCCATCTGCAAAAGATTTTTGAATTGCGGGCGTGAGGATCTTAAAGGGGAATAGGAGTTGGGTGTCGTCAGCATACGACACCGGGGTGAACACATATTTTCTTACAATGTCCCCCAAGGGGGCCACGTACACGTTAAAGAGCGTGGGGCTTAGACATGAGCCCTGTGGCACTCCCTTGGTGAGCTCCCTTAGGATGGAATTATGGGAGCCCAACTTGACTTCTTGTAAACGACCCGAAAGAAAGTTTCCAACCAGGACAGAGCTGTGCCTCCTATGCCCACCTCCTTCAAACGACCGAGAAGTATTTCATGCGACACCGTTTTGAAGGCAGCGGATAAATCTAACAGCACCAGAATCGTTGATCCCCCCCATCTAGTGACATCCTGATGTTATCGGTCACTGAGATGAGGGCCGACTCGGTGCTGTGATTGGGCCTGAATCCAGATTGAGAGTGGTCCAGGCCCTCCGCTGTCTCGATGTAATTCGACAAATGGGTGTTCACATGCCTCTCGGTCATTTTGCTGAGGTATGGCAGGAGGGAGATGGGTCGGAGGTTGGAGAGGTCTGTCCATGGAAGTGCAGCATTCTTCCGGATTGGGTTCACCACCGCTTTTTTCCATTCCCCAGGCACGTGTCCTTCCTTGAGAGAGTGGTTTATTATATCTTGGATTTGTGGTCCAAGGAGAGTACTCAGGGGGGCCATCATTTTAGCTGGTAGAAAGTCGTCGGGGGATCCTGACTTAATGTGGCTGATAAGGGAAGGAAGGTCTGATTCACCGACTGGTGGAAAGGCTGTCAAAGAGACATTTATTTGTGTAGGTGGAGGAATGGGAGCACAAATACTACTTTGGTGGCTGGGAGCGTTCAGGATTTTCTCGTAAATCGAGTTTATTTTGTTTTCAAAGAACAGAGAAATATCATCGCATAAGGATTGGGAATAGTCGTCTGGGCTGTCACAGGCTGTCGGTTTTACAAAAGCTTGTAATATTTTGTGTAATTCCTTGGAGGAACTCTGCGAGTTGCTGAATGATGCTGTTCTTCCGCGCCAACTTTATGTTCTTGTGATAATTGGACTGAGCTTCACGGTGTGCTCTACTATTTTCTTCAGTGCGTGATTTCCTCCATTTTTTCTCTATCTTTCTGCAGCCCTGATTCTCTACTCTCAGTGCCTCAGTATACCATTTTTCTTGTTTACTTGCAGAAAATTGTTTATGCAGCTTCAGGGGGCCAGTTTATCTATTGCTACAATTATGGAATCATTGAATTTAGCTAGGGCACCCTCCACATCATCTGTTGCCATAAGGTTTGGTTTTTCCCAGACCCTTTGTAACTCCTCCACCGTAACCCTGTGCTATTGTCGACGCCATACTGATGGGAGAGAGTTCTTTTTTGGGCTTTTGTCCCCTTCTGATAAACAGAAATCCAGCAGGAAATGATCTGACCAGTCTAGCTGGGTAGTGGATTGGCACTGAATTTTGGTGCAGTTTGAGAAAAGCAGGTCTAGAGAATGGCCTCCCTTATGTGTGGGTCCATTATTCTGTAGCTCTAGACCTAAGGTGGACAGGTCAGCGAGTAAGGACTTAGTTTCAGGAAGCTCTAGGATATCTGTGTGGATGTTAAAATCGCCAAGGAGCAAAAAATCTTAATTAGCTCTAAGGTGAGGAGCTAAAAGCTCCAGAAGAGAAAGGGTAAAACCTGAGCTAGGCCTTGGTGGACGATAAACTAGCGCTCCCTTCCAGGATGCTCTTGTGGCAGTAATAACTCTAAAAACAATTATTTCCATATGTGGACTACATTTTTGTTCTAAGACAGTGACTTTCAGATAATCTTTATACACAATGGCTATTCCACCGCCTACTTTATCAGGACGATCCATATTTAAAAACTTATACCCTTGAGGAACCCCTAAAGCTATGGCAGGTGTTGTGTGGGGTTTGAGCCAGGTCTCTGTAAAAAAAAACAGATCAGGTTGTGATGTATGTAATAAGTCCCATATTTGTAGTTGGTGCTTGGGCATAGAGCGAACATTTAAAAGTAAACACTTTATCCCTTTTGTTTGTGCGCTTGTTACAGTATTTTCCTTACTAGTGGTTTTTAGGTAAGATACTTGAAAATGACATTTAAGGCAAGAGAAAGGGCCCTCTGGGCATGGCCATTTATCACTAACGCAGTCATGCAATGAGGATTGTCTAAGTTTTAATATATCTTCGGCAGAATACCTGATTGTGGAATTCTCCATAGAAGAGCAATACGAGCGCGTGGAGACCATGGGCTATGGTCGCGTCCTGTCGCGGACGGGCGCAGACGGGCAGCTCTTTGGCTGCTCTTCGGCGTGTCTTCAGCTGCGCGCAATCGCTGCGCGCTTGGTGGAGTACGAGGGCTAAATAGCCCCAAAAGAAAACCACTAGAGCGCTACCCGCTACAGTGGTTGCCGGAAGTTCCGGAAGTGCTTGGCTCTCACCTGTCCGCCCTCCGCACAACGGTACTAATTACCCTGTCGGAACAAGGCGGACAGGAAGAAACGTTGAGCCAAACACTACTTGCTGCCCAGAGAAATGTAAAACTAAAAAGCTGCTTCCCCTCCTATCGATTCAGGTAAGGGAAAGCTCGGCACAATTTACATGCGTGATGTCAACAGCATGTAATGAGTGTGCAGGATTTTAAAAGACTGGCCGATACACAAAATGGTCAATAAAGATAAAATATACAATTTTCATAGCGCAGCATAGATCGCTGTTGAGGAACCAAAGTAGAAGCAAGCGGCTCGTGGACTCTGCCACCGTCACTTACCGCAGCTTCACTGTTACTGGTACTCCGCCTAAATAGCCCCAGAAGAAAACCACTAGAGCGCTACCCGCTACAGTGGTTGCCGGAAGTTCCGGAAGTGCTTGGCTCTCACCTGTCCGCCCTCCGCACAACGGTACTAATTACCCTGTCAGAACAAGGCGGACAGGAAGAAACGTTGAGCCAAACACTACTTGCTGCCCAGAGAAATGTAAAACTAAAAAGCTGCTTCCCCTCCTATCGATTCAGGTAAGGGAAAGCTCGGCACAATTTACACGCGTGATGTCAACAGCATGTAATGAGTGTGCAGGATTTTAAAAGACTGGCCGATACACAAAATGGTCAATAAAGATAAAATATACAATTTTCATAGCGCAGCATAGATCGCTGTTGAGGAACCAAAGTAGAAGCAAGCGGCTCGTGGACTCTGCCACCGTCACTTACCGTCACTTACTAAGACCAGCAGTAAGCACCTGGATACTCTCCTGGGTGACAAGTTAGCGATTTATAAATTCGACTTGATTGACTGATTGATAATATTTTGTTACAAAAAAGAAAGGACTGGAGAACAAAGTCCAGGGATTCTCTAATATAAGGATGCTGCCACGTCTAGTGACATCCAGGCACCTTCAGGCAATGGTACTCATTGTTTCTTCTTGAGTGTAAGTCAAGTGTGCGGGAGCTTCTCAAGAATCAGATAACTGACAACAGTGAATGATAGACTGCAAAACTGTGACTGGCTGAGTCAACATCTTTAATAGACACCTTTCGATGCTTTTGTTCCTCTGGAGAATGGGTTGTAACTGCACCGATTTCAGAGAATTCAATCAGTTTAAGCTCTGAGGCCAAATTAGGAGAGACCATATTATTTGGCACCACTAATAAACTTGGTTCAGGAAGGATCCTGAACCACCTTTTCCTTACTCAGCCTGTGATTCTCAAAATCTTAAGGTGAGAAAAGCAACCTTGATAGACAGTGCAAACATTACCCTGACCAGCAAAACCAGCTTTTGGCATGGGTAAGCTGGACCTAGTGTCAATCTGAACAGATGCCAAGGGAACTTCCTCACAGCAGAGGCTCAAGCACCTAGCTTGAAACAAACCAGTAGTAGCTTCAGATATCAAATGAATTGTGACCAATTCATCTTGTAGATGGAAGATGTTAATTCAAGTTCCAATTTTGTTGGAGGTCTTCGAGAGATATGCAGATGGCAGGTGGCCAGTAGAGGTGTACGTATGAATTTTTGGAGTACCAGGATGGTGCAGAGCGAAAAGAAGCAGGCAGAAGATGCAGAGTGGGAGTAGATATTCTGTTGATATAACAGCTGCAGAGGATTAAGAGTGCAAATGGCACAGAGAAGTCAGGCCTGGACTAACAGGAAACAATGAAGCAAGAGGAAGGAGTCGGAGAAAAGTGGGGTCTCAAAACAATAGAGTGTGTGAACACAAATTGAGGCACTCTAAGCAAAAAACGAGAGTGCGAAGGAATAGGACAACAGAACTGACAAACAATGCCGCACCTACATCAATGAAAAAAACACAGTTGTGAAGCAAGTTTTGCTTGTACCCACTTCCTTATTTACTCTAACATGAGAAGTTCATGGATTCCATACAGGACCTCACACTACAGCAGTAAAAAGAGAAGGTAACAACTTTGTTCCTTTGCGCATGCTCCCGATGACCTATATGTTGTTTCCTACTTCCAGGAAAACAGCGCTCTGACCTTGGAGACGCTCCTGCCTTTAAGGTCTTTGCAGCTTGAGTCCTGTAGTCACCTTCCTTGGTATCCGACACCCAGACCAGGTCCCCAACCTTGAGAGGGGCACACAGAGCAGTCTGCATACATTAGCAAAATACTCACTTGTTTAAACTCTTTTAATTCTTGTTTAACATGCTGCATACGCTGTTTTAACACCCAATCATTCTCTTGCCATCTCATCTTCCTTTTACGTATGCCGCCACCACATACCAACAACCCTCCGCACACACTAGGCACACAACAAACAACGTGACACTGGCGGAGATCTCTATATTCTAAAGTACAGGGAAAAGACAAAAACTTTATTAAACTTGAAAAAATATTTTTCTGTTAAATATTAATGCTAATTATTTCTTTTATTTATTTCAAACATAGAACAAAACAAAAAAGTTACAACATTAGAACCTTAACTTTAAATTAAAATGATCTTTCTAAAGTTTAAATTGAAAAAGTCCCCCATTAGAAGTAAAAAATATATGTATTTATAATTATTCATATATATTTATTTTTATATATGTTATTTTAAATTATATATATATATATATATATATATATATATATATATATATATATATGTTCCCACAAAGCCTCCAAGCTTTAAAGCAGCACTCCACAGGAAACTGTTCATCCAAACCTTTATTTCAAAATGAGGCGATTGTACAGGCTGGTGATTAAAATCCCCGACGCGTTTCTGTGCACACCTGCACCTTAATCATGGGGTAGGCACACTGCAAAATCCGGGCTGGACTGTCACGATTATTTCTCCCATCTATTGCATGCTTTTCCCCAGTGAAATGCATGCTTGGCGCGGCAGTCCCAATTCTTCCCCTCTGGTGGGGTCCGATGTTTGCAATTAATTTTAGTTCGCCAGTTTTAAATTCATTTTGTTCACAGCCCTCCAGTGGGCCCCAGTCTGTATAATCACCTCCACAATTATCAAGGTTTCCTGCGCTGGAACAGGTTGTGAAGGTCACAGCCACACAGACTCCTCCCAGTGTTAATGGCGGTGCTTGCTTCCACGGTTGAAGCAACCGTGTATTAAATGTTCCCACAAAGCCTCCAAGCTTTAAAGCAGCACTCCACAGGAAACTGTTCATCCGAACCTTTATTTCAAAATGAGGCGATTGTACAGGCTGGTGATTAAAATCCCCGACGCGTTTCTGTGCACACCTGCACCTTAATCATGGGGTAGGCACACTGCAAAATCCGGGCTGGACTGTCACGATTATTTCTCCCATCTATTGCATGCTTTTCCCCAGTGAAATGCATGCTGGGCGCGGCAGTCCCAATTCTTCCCCTCTGGTGGGGTCCGATGTTTGCAATTAATTTTAGTTCGCCAGTATTAAATTCATTTTGTTCACAGTCCTCCAGTGGGCCCCAGTCTGTATAATCACCTCCACAATTATCAAGGTTTCCTGCGCTGGAACAGGTTGTGAAGGTCACAGCCACACAGACTCTTCCCAGTGTTAATGGCGGTGCTTGCTTCCACGGTTGGAGCAACCGTGTATTAAATGTTCCCACAAAGCCTCCAAGCTTTAAAGCAGCACTCCACAGGAAACTGTTCATCCGAACCTTTATTTCAAAATGAGGCGATTGTACAGGCTGGTGATTAAAATCCCCGACGCGTTTCTGTGCACACCTGCACCTTAATCATGGGGTAGGCACACTGCAAAATCCGGGCTGGACTGTCACGATTATTTCTCCCATCTATTGCATGCTTTTCCCCAGTGAAATGCATGCTGGGCGCGACAGTCCCAATTCTTCCCCTCTGGTGGGGTCCGAAGTTTGCAATTAATTTTAGTTCGCCAGTATTAAATTCTTTTTTTTCACAGCCCTCCAGTGGGCCCCAGTCTGTATAATCACCTCCACAATTATCAAGGTGTCCTGCGCTGGAACAGGTTGTGAAGGTCACAGCCACACAGACTCTTCCCAGTGTTAATGGCGGTGCTTGCTTCCACGGTTGGAGCAACCGTGTATTAAATGTTCCCACAAAGCCTCCAAGCTTTAAAGCAGCACTCCACAGGAAACTGTTCATCCAAACCTTTATTTCAAAATGAGGCGATTGTACAGGCTGGTGATTAAAATCCCCGACGCGTTTCTGTGCACACCTGCACCTTAATCATGGGGTAGGCACACTGCAAAATCCGGGCTGGACTGTCACGATTATTTCTCCCATCTATTGCATGCTTTTCCCCAGTGAAATGCATGCTGGGCGCGGCAGTCCCAATTCTTCCCCTCTGGTGGGGTCCGATGTTTGCAATTAATTTTAGTTCGCCAGTATTAAATTAATTTTGTTCACAGCCCTCCAGTGGGCCCCAGTCTGTATAATCACCTCCACAATTATCAAGGTTTCCTGCGCTGGAACAGGTTGTGAAGGTCACAGCCACACAGACTCTTCCCAGTGTTAATGGCGGTGCTTGCTTCCAAGGTTGGATGGGAGAAATAATCGTGACAGTCCAGCCCGGATTTTGCAGTGTGCCTACCCCATGATTAAGGTGCAGGTGTGCACAGAAACGCGTCGGGATTTTAATCACCAGCCTGTACAATCGCCTCATTTTGAAATAAAGGTTCGGATGAACAGTTTCCTGTGGAGTGCTGCTTTAAAACTTGGAGGCTTTGTGGGAACATTTAATACACGGTTGCTCCAACCGTGGAAGCAAGCACCGCCATTAACACTGGGAAGAGTCTGTGTGGCTGTGACCTTCACAACCTGTTCCAGCGCAGGAAACCTTGATGATTGTGGAGGTGATTATACAGACTGGGGCCCACTGGAGGGCTGTGAACAAAATGAATTTAATACTGGCGAACTAAAATTAATTGCAAACATTGGACCCCACCAGAGGGGAAGAATTGGGACTGCCGCGCCCAGCATGCATTTCACTGGGGAAAAGCATGCAATAGATGGGAGAAATAATCGTGACAGTCCAGCCCGGATTTTGCAGTGTGCCTACCCCATGATTAAGGTGCAGGTGTGCACAGAAACGCGTCGGGGATTTTAATCACCAGCCTGTACAATCGCCTCATTTTGAAATAAAGGTTCGGATGAACAGTTTCCTGTGGAGTGCTGCTTTAAAGCTTGGAGGCTTTGTGGGAACATATATATATATATATATACATATATATATATATATATATATATTCATTTATAATTATTAAAGTAATCTAAGGACATAATAGTAATTTATTTACATTTTAGTTGAAAATAATGTCACAATTAGTAAATAAAAAAACATAAAAATATGTAAAGATGCATTTAAAATGTTTAGTTTGTTATTGTTTTAAAACATTTGTTTATATTTGTAACTATTTTAAATCATGTAAAGTACCTTGACATTATTTCCTAAGGGGTTTTATTTTAAATCCCTACTTCCATTGTTTTCAATGTGAGGGTGATGCAGGACCAGTGGTTGGTCATCTGTGGGCCTGGACTTACTCCACAGCTGTGCTGGAGTACATTTCTGACTCTTTTGGGTGACTTTTGTCTTTGGAACCTTAGAAGTAGAGTTTGTGAATACCCCTTAATAACCCTCTCTTAACCCTTCATCTCCCTAAACCCTTCCCCTTTAGTAGTAAGTGTTCCCCATTTTCCACTCTTTCCTGGCCCACCCACATTTACTACCAATACATTTACTTAAATGTGCAAAGACTCCGCAGTTCGAGTTGAGATCGCCACAGAGAAAAAGTGAGGCATGACGGTGGCTGAACCTCTGCACCTAGGTTTGTAAATAACATTTTGTAGTATATCCACAGTACTATTGTAATACTACTAATTGTACACAAACTGCAGTTTGTGACTAGGCCCCCATGTCACCAATACCTAACATGTCTGCTAAATCAAGGTCTTGCCTTAGCAGTCAAATCTCTCATAGACATGGTGGTCACCAATGGGAGTCAACTGCCCGAATTAGTGATCGACACCACCATTCTTCGACCATATTTCAATTCTGTCAGAAAAGTCTGCTATATCTTCATTGACTCAAAATCGCTCAAGGCCCTTGAGCAAGCCAGCAAAATTCGATGACCTTTTGGAAAGCGGGTTACCCTATTTAATAAGTGGAAATTGTGACAGCTACCCTCGAAGTGGCCAATACTATATTAAGAGTGATAACTGTCCACACCAATTTTGTTGCGACATATTTGCAAGTTCATGATTTTTCCTTTTTTGGCTTGAAAAGATCATGCAGCTGGGATGGATTTAATATCCTGCCGTTCAGTCTTATCAGAAATGTACTAAAAGCCAGGCTTAAATATAGACATCAAATGCTTCATACAACTTTCCAAGTGTCATTTTAAGAAATTAGAAGCCATGGAAAGGACCATAACGTATCTTACAATAAACTGGAAGAGTTGTTTGTTTTGCATGCCTAATTCCACTTTTAATCGACAATCTTATTCACTTTCATCACTTTTTCATCATGTCAGAGAAAAGGGGGTGAGAGGACAATGTGCTCAAGAAGACATCCATTTCCGCAAGGCAAAAAACACGAGACTAAAAAATGCCATCAGTTAATTCTCCTGTCCCCAGGAAACATTCAGGTAAAATAGCCTGCAAGAGTCCATTCCCTGCTCGCCAAGCTGACCTTGCACTGACTGAAATCTCAAACTCTGACTTCGAAATATGCTGGCAAGGAGGATGATTCAGTTCAAATAGTCACATTCCAGGCTACGAAGGTGCCAAATTTTATGAACTAGAATGTCCCTGGTCCAGTGGCTGATCCGGTCCGAATTCTTGCTTGCATAATCAGCCTTTGTCTAAATATTCACCCAATAAAGTGCAGGGCGGATTTTACCTCCCGGCATGTCATGTGAGCTTATTATGTAGCAGCGATTCCATCCCAGGCCGCCCTTTTTCTGCAATTGACTAGTGTCCTCTCCAGGTTCACGCACAGTTTAGAGGTGAAAAGGTCAAAGAAGTTGTATTGTCGAGCTGCTACGAAGGATACAATCAACAAGGGAAGGATCTGCAACCAAAGACTCTCTGGCGGAGCCGTCTCACACCACAGCCCCCTTATCACAGGATTAGTTTAGGTTGAAATTAAACAGCAATTAAGAATACACAGGGCTGCCAAGTGTCACTCATCAGCGGTAAGACTAACGCATGTGTGCTCTAACTCCAGCCTTACAGCGCCAAAATAAAACGTCTCACACATCCAAACTCCCTCTTGATCTCCGCTCACTCAGTCGCCATTTTCCAGCAAAAGAACTTGCCAGAGCTGGGACTGAGGCTTGGTGCTGTGATAGCGTTCAGCTGCTGCAGGTCACTAGCTTTCCTGTGTCGCGGAGAAGGGGTTGCCAGGGTGTACGAGTGTACAGTGGCTCTCTTCCCCACCTAGCAAAGGGCACTGTGCCACGTAACTAGGTCGTCTGACCAGTTGCAGTCAGTAAGTTACAAACTACCACCACCTATGAATGCTGGGAGTGTGTACTAGGTAAGAGCTCAAGGGGGTAGCCATGACTGGGAGAATGGTGGAAAGCAGCGGCCCTAAGCTCATGTCATGCTCAGTCCACGAATCCTTTCAATTTGTAGAAAGTAGGCGGGAGTTCTCTAGTGAGTTCGTGATGTGCCTTGATGCCTTTTTGTAATATTCACTTGCGTCCTACACCATACCTTTTCATAACATTCAGGAAAAACAACACACCATGTCTTGAAGGCTAGAAACCGCCATGTGGTTTAACCTCAGTTACTGTTATGCTCTAAGTGGTGTAATAGTCCTCTGAGAGGTGTGGCGCAGAGGCCAGGGCGGCTGGCTCCGGAGGGCTCATGGTTCAATCCCCAGCGCTGGAGGCAGATCGGCTCTGCATCATGCGACTCTGAGCAATAACTCACTTAATCTCCCCGGCGGCCCCCAGCGCCTCGAGACCCTTGCAGGTGATTCGTTTGCGCTTTACAAATACTGGCTTATTAATATGGTCACCTGCGCCACTGCACAGTAAGATCACACACCAGAAGATTAGAGGACTGAAGATAGGCCGAGAAGGCGCTCAAAGCAGCGTATTCCATGGGGTCGTCGCTGACATGGTCTCCACATGACAGCGGCAATACGGCTTCCTCTGAACATTTAGAATCTGACGCTTTGCAGGAGGAACTTGCTGATGGTCCTCATGTTACCCCCAGGATGGCAGTCAACCTCCAATGAGGGAGCTGTCCCATATGAGTAAATTGTTCCCTGCAGCTGCTGTGTGCTTGCTTTCCCCGGCACTGAAATGCTGTGCTCTTTGAACGGTTTCAAGGAGAATCAACCCATATTTTACTGCAACTGAAGACCCTTAGGTGTATTTGAATTTACAATGCATTTACATAGGGAGATCGGTGGAGGAGTAACCTCCCTGTGAAGATACTACGGTAACGTCCCCTCATTGGAAACCTCTTTTCAATGGACTATTAATGGGAGTTTGGGTTTTACAATTACGTTTGTTGGGAAATGTTGGATTTTTTTTTTTTGCTCAGTGTGCGCAAATGGCTGTGATATTATCTCCTGAAGGCGGGGTTCAGAGGGGAAGATGGGATTTCAATACTTAGCTCCACCATGACTGAGAAGAAAATGCACTACTCCTTTCTCACATGGAATGTCTGGGGGATGGGTTCCATTAGCAAAAGATATAAAATTATCTCTTTCCTTAAATGTAGGAACATTTATGTGGCCCTCCTTAACAGGGTCTGAGACACTCAAGCTACAGAGACGGTGGAGGGGAGAGTTTTTTGCGACAGAGTATTCAGCTTTTTCCAAAGGACTGTTGGCCTGGGTTAATTCGGGAACCCCTCTATAAGCTGAACGGACTTACATTGACAAGGAGGGGCAATATGGACTTGTGGTTAGGAGGCCTAATGGGCTACGGATACTGGTGGGCAGCGTATACGCCCGGAATACGGGCCTAATGCAGTATTTCACAGCACACTCCTAGGTCCTTTCATGTATTGCAGATGCTCTTATGTTGCTGGGGGAGTGACTACAATGGAGTGGTGGACTGAGTACTTAACAGCTCTGCTCCTCCCCAGCCTCTGGCTGATTCCCATGTGGTGAGGCTCACACAGAATATCCAGAAAGAGCAAGACAACTGGGCTTTCAGGGATGTGTGGTGGGATCGCGACCCGTAAATAAGGAGGTACTCTTTGTACCCCCAATGCATGACTTACCTGTGTGATAAGAAACTCTATTGTGTACGACAGGACTCGCGGTTCAGGTTGGGTGAGCTGAGTATCTGAGAGGCACACTGCCAGAACACAATCTCCTAAGAGTCGAACTGTGCTCTGGTAGGCACCGCTCACCTATACCCATCTGGAAGATCCACCCTAATTAACTATGCGAGCCTGTTTTCAATGATGCCCTGGATGATGTGACTGTAGACTATTTTGCCAATACCACGCATAAGGCCCCCACATGACTACATTGAATGGGATGCCCTTAATGCTGCTGTCTGATGGCATTGTCTCAGTCAGTCAGTGTGGGTGGACCGCTCAGTGCAGGAGGTATGGACTACGCGAGAAGGGACCATCCAGCACCGGAAAACGAGGAGCTGCGCTGCCATGAGGCCCTGCAGGCCATGAGAAATTAGTGCAAGAAACATGCAGAAGTGCAGGGTACTCTTCACTACTTCCAAAAGAGAGAATACCTCAATTCTGCACAAGTAGAGGGGGGACAAGCCGGGCGACTGCTGGCATGGCTCATTCAGACAGAGGACAAGGAGGGACCTATTACGTTATTGACTGCCTTGACAGGGATGAGAGTATACTCCAAAACTGAAATCCATACGGTATTCACAGCACATTATAGAGAATTGAACAGAGCTAACAATCTGGTGCCAGTAGAGATGCTTGATGGCTTTCTGAGCTGGGTGACTCTTCCGCAGCTGCAGCCTGAGCAGCGGAGAGCACCTAGGTGCCCCCATCGTGGAGCCATAAATCAGTGCTGCCATAAAGAACTTAGCCTGCGATAAAACAACTGGGATGGATGGTCTCCCAACTAAATTATATCAGATTTATGCCACCTAATCGGCTCCACTAGCTGGCTAAAGCATTAGGCTGCGGGCGCCTTCTGGGAAACAACCAGAGAGACTCCTATAGTCCCTATCCCTAAATCAGCAGGGAATGCCCATCATGTGACAGCAAATCGAAATTTATCAATGCTGAACCTGCAATATAAGAACCTTACCAAGGACCTGGTGAACACACTCCAGCCTCTTGTTCCAGCCCTGGTGCATGAGGACCAAAATAGATTTATCCCTAATCGCAACACATCCCACAATACCAGGTGCTTGTACCCAGTTCTTGACAAAACTGTTGTAAAACAGTTCCCAGGGGTGCTTTTTTGGTGTTGGCGGCCCGGCCCTTAGACTATTGGCCTCCTTTCTTCATCAAAGGGAGCAGAGAGTTAAGTTGGGTAACTTTCTGTCCTCCTCCAAGCCAGTGCAATGTGGGGTCCCTCAGGGTTCTTCATTAAGTCCCTTACTATTTAACATCTATGTGACCCCACTTGCTATGGTGGTGAGATCCTTTGGGTTCGAGGTGTTGTCATATGCTGACGACACCCAAATCATGGTCTCCATTACACAGTCGATTAACGACTCAGTCCTTAACTTTAGATCTTGTACGGAGGTAGTGTCCCAATGGATGATCCGGAACTGTTTAAAACTTAACGGGGAAAAGACGGAGGTGCTAATCTTCGGGGGTAATCTGGAAATTTGGTCTAAAGACTGGTGGCCAGATTCACTTGGAGAGTGTCCCCATCCTGTTCACTCTGCTAGAAATCTTGGGATCCTAATAGATAGCTCGCTTTCCTTTGACCTTCAGGTCAATAGGACTGTATCCACCTGTTGTGGTATCATCCGGATCCTTAGAAAGATCTCTGCTTATCTGTCTCCAGCTGCCCGGAAGCAAGCTACAGTGGCCCTGGTCTCTTCGAGACTGGACTACTGTAACGCCCTGTATAGTGGCATAAATAAGGGTTCAGTTCATCGCCTTCAGATGGTACAGAACGCTGCAGCCAGGATGGTCCTGATTCTCCCCAGGCTGTCTTCTGTATCGCTGGCCAGGAAAAGTCTCCACTGGCTTCCTGTTCAGTCCAGGATCTCTTTTAAACTCCTTTGTTTTGCCACAGGGCTGTTCATGGCTCTGGACCTGAAGGTATCCGGTCTCTCGTGTGTGCCTATACTCCTAGTAGAGCGCTTCGTTCCGCCTCTAAAAATCTTCTCCTGGTTCCCAGATTTACAAGAGCTAGGTGGGGAGGCAGAGCCTTCTCTACTCTGGTGCCCAGGCTCTGGAACTCCCTCCCTCCTGAACTGGCAGGACAACCCTCTCTGTTGCTTTTCCGTAAACAAGTTAAAACATGGCTCTTTACTGAGGCCTACCTGTAGTTCTTATATCCGGTGCCCTGAGACGCTGTGTTTGTTTGCCTGTTCTAGGCGCCTTGATGCCCTTGGGCTAAGTAGCGCGTTATAAATCACCATTCATTCATTTTTGGTAGATTATAAGGAAAACCTCTGACTCGTTGCAGTGAAGTTATCTTCAAGTTGTCATGACTTGGATGGGCGGGTTGCCCTATTATATATGGATGTGAGAGCCCGTTTGCGCCCTGGCAGGTGTATCTCAGACCCAATTTAGATCCACCGCGGTATGAGACACGGCTATACACTTTTCCCCATGCTGTTCGCGCTGGCAGTTAAACCATTTGCATGCTTGATGCTGGTGGAGGCCCGTGTGAGGGGAATCTCAATGCATGAAAGGGAACACATGGTTTTGCTCTATGTAGACAATATGCTCCTCTTCCTGAGAGATGCAGTTATGGACATTCGTGGAGCGATGCTCTCCTGGAGGAGTTTGGATGAGTTTCTAGAACTCAACAAATTTGGCAGAAGTTATGCGCTTCCCCAGTGTTTCCTGAGGAGGTGATAAAGGTTGACTCCAGTGGGAACCAGAACCCTTAAATTTTGGGGGGTGATGATTTATCATACTGACAGCAACATTAGAGAGAGCAACCTTGGGATGAGAACTACCTGCTCTTTGAGGCACCTCAGCATTCTGGAGGACACTGAAACTTCCCATCATGGCTCGCGTGGCCCTGAATAACATGGTCATGCTGCCCAGAGTACTTTATCACTTTGCAAATTTACTGATTTGGGTGCCAAAGGCATGGTTTAAAGTCATCAATGGCTTGCTCTGGAACTGATCTGGGACGGAGAGCATACTTGGGTGTCCCTGTGCACGCTCCAGAGACCGACTACCAGTGGGGCCCTGGGGTCAGAGACTTCCAAGTTTTATTATTTCACAGCACAGCTGCAATGGATCACCTGCTGGCTGGCGGGGCTTCATATGGCTGGGCTGGGAGACTTCGGGACAATCCGTAAGGAGGAGGTGTTGCTGGCCATGGCCATGCTGTTAGGGATCAAACTGGCGTTAAAACTGTCCCTGAACTCCAGACCTCACCTTTTATGTGTAGCACTTAGTTGCTGGAGAGGAGCCTGTCGCTATGTGGGGTAGGTTCCACTCTATGCCCCGCTGATACAGCTAGTGGGGTTCCCGGTAACCATGGGTGGATATTTTTCTGCCCGGGGACTGGATGTGTGAACAGAAGCAGACGTGGAGACACTTGAGGACTGTTATGCTATCTGCACCTTTAGGACGCTGGAGACCGACAATGGCTTACTGGGTGCCCAATGTTTGATTTGCAGAGTGCTGGCTATAGCAATGCAGCATATGTATGGTGTGCTGGACCTGGTACCACCTGTTCATGAACTATTGCAAACTCTGCTGAGGTATGGCAGAGGACGCCAACTTATCTCCTGGCTTTATAAAATGGTACTTTCCATTGTGGAACAAATGGGAAGCCTTGCTTGGTAGGGCTTTCACTGGGAAGGAGTGGGACCAGGTACTAGAGCACCCTTATGAGCTAACTTCTTACACAAGGTTCAAATTCACTCAATTTAACTATTTACACTGTAAATATCTTACACCATACAGACTTAATGTTATGCTTCACATCACTGACATGAGGTGCACTAGGTGCACTCTTGTTGATGTAGGCATTTTACACATGGTGTGGAGCTGCCCAGTTATACAGTGTTTCTGGATGCAGGTGGTTACGAGGTATGCCTTCTTGGCCTATACAAGGGGCGGGCAGAGAAAAAAGCTGGTAGCAAATTCCTATACCTAGCCCTGGGGATAGCCTGCAGAGACAAACTGTGTCACTCTGGAAGTCACCCAACGTCCTCCATAAAGCAGATGGTGGGCAGAAGTAGAAATACGGGCCTTAGAAAAAGGTACTGCATTACATGCTGAAGAATCTAGAGGACTGTGCAGGAAACCAATCTACAGACTAATGGCAGGAGGTGGTGGCCAGCTTCTTGGATCGTGAACCCTTAAGATGAGATAAACAAGAACAAAATTGGGGTGTAGACACATGCATGGAACGCAGCCGGCTACCTGCTTCCCCTGGGCCCCTCAGCATTCCTCGTACCCTAATGTGCCAATAGAGGGAGGGACAAAATTATTGCATTTGATAGAGCTGTTGGTAGCCAGAGTGACCTTTACTGAGCAACTCATTGGCATCATTTAGGTAGTTTATATGATATTTCCAAAGTGATTGACATGTAGGATGTACTATATCACATAATCTGATAAGATACAAGGTCGCTAGAGATAAAATCGCTTCTCAAGCACATTAACAATGATATATTCTGAAGTAATGATTTCATGCTCGAAATCCTAATAAAGACATACATTTTTTTTTTAAAGTGCCGTTCCCATGGAAATTCCCATAGGCTTCTCTGAAATTACAGTAGAATGAAGTTACACCTAATTTGGTGAGAAGGTAGAACTTTACTCAATCATTGTGCTTTTTTTGGTTCCGTTTAAATCTGTTCAGTAGTCTTTGCGAAATTAGAATTTAAAAAAGTGTCTGGGTTTGGTAATGAAGAGGTTACCTTTTACAGGTATCTTGCCTGTTAATTTGCAGATCTTCAACAGTTTTGCAAGTCCAAGGGAGATTCACACCTCAATTAAACAAAAGTTAGAGCTATTGGCATTGTAAATGACAACATTTTTATTTATGTGTTGGTTTTAAAAACAGATAAATAAATGGCATTGTCATTTACAATGCCAATAGCTTAATCTCTCGCAAATGCGAGATCTATTGCATTTGCACCCTCACACACAGAGCCACACACACACACAGAGCCACACACACACACACACACACAGAGCCACACACACAGAGCCACACACACACAGAGAGCCACAGACACACACACACACAGAGCCACACACATACACAGAGCCACACACACACAGAGCCACACACACAGAGCCACACACACAGAGCCACACACACACACACACACACACAGAACCACACACACAGAGCCACACACACACACACAGAGCCACACACACACACACAGAGTCACACACACACAGAGTCACACACACACACACACACAGAGCCACAAACACACACACACACAGAGCCACAAACACACACAAAGCCCCACATACACACAGAGCCACACTGTACAACATGGCTAAAACAATCACATTGACAAAGCCAATAGCTCTTATGTCAGTGAGGCCTACTGGCTTTGCCAATGTTTTTTTTTTTGCTGGGACAAGAGTTGTGCCCGCACAGCCAGAGCCAGTCGACCTCCATCAGCGTGCCGGCTCCCTGGCAACAGACCCACAGCCACCCGCCGCCCAGCCAGACGGGCTGCCGGCCTGCCGGACGCGCACCTACTCTTTTTCCTCTGCTACACCACCTGCCAGTGCTACCTGCGCACGGATTTCCTAACTGAAGAGGAAGACACAAAAACATGTTTCTAACACAGCCTGCAGCTATTAATATACTGCTCCATCCTTGCCACTTTTCCAGGGTAGCCCTTGGGTGACGCTCAAACGGGGAAGTGAGATCCGTGTCAGAGAAAACAACAGGCTGGAGACCAGGCAGGGACCCAGGTCGTCAACGAGCCCCCTCCCCCCTCATTCCTGGCCTGGTGGTGTGTTGCGGGGTAACAAAGGGCGAGGGCTGTGTGTGCCCATGGGGCCACGGCTCCTGGGCATGTTTCGTGGGGGGGGCGGAGGGGCGGTCGCGGAGCAGGAGTGGCATCAGGCGATGTGCGGGTGGACTTGTGTCCGGTTGGCAATGTTGTAGGCGGCGGCCCGGTCGAGTACCTCGGGAAGTGCAGGTGGTATCGACGGGGTCAACATAAATTTTGGCCCATGCCGACCCCGGGCTGCCTCGGGGGTGGCCTGTTCATCCGTGGCCACGGTGCAGTTGTAACCTTTAGTTATGTTTTACTCGTCGACTTGATTACTAGTGCAGTTATCCACTTCATTACAGAGACTGCCGGGAGGCGGGCATGAGCCGTAGCGCATAACTGCAAGTCAAGCCGCTAAGATGCGGCGAAGCGGGTCCCGAGTTATAAGTAGAAGTTGCGGGCCATGGTTTGCGGCCGCCGGAGGTGTCTGGGCTCGTGGCCCAGAGGTGCTTTACCCATGGGAACACATGGGCCCTCCTCGTCACGGCAGGAACCACGGTGCCCCTCCCCAGCAATCAGCACAGATAGACACCGGGTGGCAGGCGCGGGGGAAGGTGCCACGAGTGCACGCCGTTGTCCTGATCTCGCAGGAGACTGGACAGATGGGCTGAACTATTTTGAATGATGGACCAGTTTCAAGAACCGTCGCCGGATCGCTAATCGTTTAGCAGTGGCAGTTCATTTAAGCTAAGTCGTGGCTTTATGCTAGGACCCGGGGCCAGGTTCTAGTTTAAATTATTGTAGACTCAAACACCCCTTTCCATGGGATTGGGTCCTGTAGGTCACACGTTGTCAGTGATTGTAGTTCCTCCTTTGTCAACCGAATTGTTTTGTTTTAAAATCATATTCGGGGTTTGTCTCCCAAGAATGGGTGGGTAATTGCAGTCTGCAGCACATGCAGTTTTTTCTCAAGATATTGCACAGTGTAGTTCTTTTGGCGATGTCGGTGCGGGTATGCAGATTGGCTGGCAGTGCATTGTTTAGTAGTTTGGGCGCCCACCTATGTCCATCAGGACCAGTAAATATGGCCCATGCATGTAAATAGCCATTCTTCACGGTTGCGGAAGTGGTTGGTGTTGTGCTTTGTCCTTAGGGGAGGCCTCGGGATGTTTATCATCACAGTTACCTACTTGGTTTTGAACGCTGTTCATTATAATAACTGTTCCGATTTCCCAAATAAAATGAGCACATGAACACATAAATAATTGAACATGAGAATCTTAGGCAGTGGCAGTTGGCGCAGTAATGATGTTAGGGAACTCTCCGCAGTGGGGGTTGCCATCCACAACGGGGAGATGCAGTGCATGTGACCCATCCTGTAGGTAACAGGAGTGTAGCGCGTTCTAAGTTTGTATACCTTGTCAAGCGCAAACGCTCGCCAGCCTCGTCCCTTTCAGACTGACTTGCTGCTGGCATAAAAGGTTCCTTATCTTCTTTATGGGGCCATCTAGATCCATAAAGAAGATAAGAAAGCTTTTACCACAAACGTAAGGCAAGGAACCCAGTCTGAAAAGGACAAGGCTTAGAGAGAAAGAAGAACGTCACTAGGACCTCTTCTCTAATGGCTGGCCACCGTTTAGGAGGCCAGCCAATGGAGAAGAAGGGTGGTGTTTAACCCTCGCTAGTGAAGTTCACTCTAAAACATAAAATCTTGCGAGCTCTACTGCGCATGTGCGCAGTACCCCACGCGAGATCTAAAAATAAAATAAAGGCACCCTCATTGGCCTAGGGAACCCTTTCCCTCTTGAATTGCAGATTAACTAATCCAATTCTTTCCCAACCTTTCCAGATCTGCTTTATTCTGAATGGCTGACCATCACAGAGACATTTCAGTTGCAGCCACTTTTACCCAACACGATGCACTGAGCACAGTGTTGAGAATAATAAAAAAGGGCATGAGGGGGCAGAGAGAACCATAAAAAAAATATTTCTATAATGGGATTTGCAGTTCTAATACAATATCCGCAAATATTGCATTTTTCCTAGGACTTTCATGGCCCTCAAGAGCCACAAATCCAGCATAAGAATGTATAGCACTGCGTGCTTTGACAACAGGCACACATGGGGATCAGTAGCATGCAAAAGGGTGGGAGAAACACCATCCAGCAGTCTCCAGGCCTGCAATGAAATCCCTGCATCTCATTACAGACCGCTACCCGTACCAACAGTTGGCAGCTAGCAGAGGGTAAGGAGCAGGGACTGCCTAGAGGCCAGGCCATGTGACCAACCTCCTGTGACCAACCAGGTGGCGCACAGTTGAAGACCGGGTGCGTAAGAGTTGGCTGCCCACTGAGAGTTGGGCCATGGGTCTGGCCAGCCAGTAGGCCTTACAGCTAACTCCACTGAGCACAGCCAAAGGCTGTGCACAGGAGGAGTAGGCTGTGTGGTTAGCCAGATGCAAGGCCCTGCAGTCAACCCTGCTGCAGAAAGCAGAGGGCTGGGTGCAAGAGGGGATGGCCACCCGTGAAAAGTTGAGAGCTAGGGCAGAACATGCTGCACACTGATGAAGGTTGCATTACTGTGGGTGTTGGCCATATGTCGAGAGTTAGGCACAGTGGATGGACAGAAGCAAGGCCCTGCAGCCAGCCTCGCTGCAGATGGCCAAAGTCTGTGAGGAACAGGAGTTGGAAGAATCCAGTGGGAGATATATATATATATATATATATATATATATATATATATATATAGCACTATATAGCACTTAAGTGCGCATGACAGTTTGGCCGGCCAAACAATCATGCACACTTTGCATGTTCTTCAACAGGCTCTAACACAGAGCCTGAGTGGAGAACATGTGCAAGTTCTGAGTCCCTGTCTGAGTGTCGAAACACACCGCTCAAACCAATCACAATGCTGCACTGAAGCTTTGTGACTGGCTTAGGGGGGGGCCTATGTGCTTACTGACTCTGGACCGGGAGAGAAGAGGTAAGTGAGATTTGTTTTTTTAAACCCCCCACCACCCTCGTTCAATACCAGTCGCCACTGGTGGCCTTTGTGAATAAACTACATTATTTTAATATGCCAGTACTAGTAATAAACAGTTTTGACTACGTAGATCTGTTCATGTGTTTATGCCTACAAATATCTCTGTTTCTGCCACCATGACCACCTCTTTATGTATGCGAGCACAACACTGTGGCTTTTGAATGTTTCGGAATGTTTGTCAGAGTGTCTTTTTAGAAGTCTGAACGGTTACTGTAGATATGTCAACTTCTATTACCAACTTTGTCTTAGTGAGTCTGAATGTGTGTGGATGTGCTTGTTTCTGCAGGTTGGACAGTCTATCTAGGCTGGCGTAGCGTTTCTTGCAGGCATCACTCAAGTATGAATGACCGCATGAAGAAGAGAAAGGAATCTAGGAGATACTGGTGAAGCTCCATTGGAAAAGATCTTGTTACATTGAATCCTCAATCCCAAGCCCATAAGTTGGTAAAGACTTGGTGGTTCTATTTATGACATGGATGGAACATGCTTCATCTTAACAGTGCCGTTTCTGACCTTTACACGCAACTCAGGCTTGCCAGATTATCATACACACTACAGAATAAAAAGCCCACTGTTCTGAATTCCTCTCACCTTGACAGAATTCCAAGTAACAGTTGTTTGGGTTTCCAAAGAGTGAAATCAGCCTGAACTTACTAATGGAGAGACCTGGCAGTAAAAGCAGGTCTGCCCGATCCATTAGCCACTGGAAGGTCTGTAATGCTCGGGTTTTGCAGTAAAGTTTCAAGCTCGGGTTTCCCCCTGGGACAATCAGGTGTGAAGACCCACATGGAGCTGCAACTGAACTTGAGCATTTGAACCCCCTGAACTTCGCCTGCACTGTGCAAAGTACTTTACCATCCACCGTCACCGAGTTCTTCCACTAGAGAGGGAGCAAATTTCCAACAGATCCTCTTAAAACACTCCTAAGGAAGGAGCAATTATGTCAAACAATCGCTTCAATACCTTCAAAAATACAAGTGAGCGGGCATCTCATTGCACACTGCTGAAAATGTAGCAGTGGGGATAAACCGGCAGAGCAGTCGTGTACACACATATGGAATCTGTGTTAAGTGGAAGCACATTCCACAGAATTCCCACCCGGAGACGCACTGTTGCATCCTGCATTACTACGTGACCACTGACTAGCGTGCAGAACACTTTAACAGAACGAATGGGTATACTACTAACAAATTCAAAAAAACTAAGCAAAGATTTTTATGAAAAATGTGGCCTTAGGCACCTTTTTGTTTAGTGTTATAAAGATTGCTGTAGCATTAAACCTGACAATGAAATGCACACATAACCTGCTCCAAGCAGCACGTCAAAATTAACCCAACAGTTAGTTGGGTGAATTCGGGCATCTATTAAAAGCATTACTTTTTTTACCTAGCAATATTCTTTTAACATATGCCCAACAGTTGCAGAACAAACGTGTATTTACTAAGCCAACAGGACTGAGGTCAAATTTGCAACAAACACCTTCTGTGTGTTGATGACAAGGGACCTCATACATAAAGATTTGATCTAGCTTACTCTTGGAGTACTTCTGTCTTACTTTTGATTTCCAGAGGTAAGCCCAGTAGTATTACTGGCTTATTCCTGAAATTCAGGAGAAAGTGAAAAGTACACCTCAATTATTCGCACCTACTCATAACAAAATGTTTAATAATCTGCCCAAGAGATGTGTTATATTTTATACAGCATCATTATTGTGCGCAGTATTTCCCGCAAGCAAAATTGTTTTTAAAGGGGTGTTTCTGGAGCACTGAAGGACTATAGATAAAAGCGTACATATTAAGTTCAGTGGCATTTAACATAGTGACAGCATTTACATTTAAATTCAGACCAGACACCAAGCCAAAGAGGAAGAGCTTGCATTGTGGCAGTGAATAGATAAAGATGTGACTACATAGTATGGTGGTCATTCTAACATTAATATATGTATAGTATTATACTGCAATACATGTATAAATCAGTTTTTCAGCACACCAGCATGTGTGCTTTATAACCGTTTTACAAGCGATCATTAAAAAAACACACTCCAGAACAACAGTGTCCCTAGCAGCTGCGGTCTGCACAGTTTTAACTCAATAATACATTTTTAGATCTCGCCTATGCAGCGCTTGTGCTGTCTCTTCGAGACATGCTGTATCTGGGATATGGGCTTGAAAAAACAACCATATTTTTCATTGGTTCCTTTTGCTGTCCTTCGTAAGTGCATGCTTTTCATTGG
This sequence comes from Lissotriton helveticus, assembly GCF_964261635.1. Taxonomy (NCBI): domain Eukaryota; kingdom Metazoa; phylum Chordata; class Amphibia; order Caudata; family Salamandridae; genus Lissotriton; species Lissotriton helveticus. Next base: position 282,269,748 of record NC_136061.1, on the reverse strand, counting down.
TTAATATGCTTAGTAGTTCCTCTTTTTCTACTTGTATAACCTCCCATGAGGAATGCACCTTTTACATGTGTTGTTACACTTTGTGTTAATTTATGGGACTTGGAGAGCACTCTTGGCCTGGCCTACCTCTGCTTGTGCGTGTTATCTTTACTCCGCGCAAGCTGAAATGTTCCTGGCAGAATCATTAACCTGTGCTTCCGCTTCACGGCTGATGCTCCTTCTGCACACGCATTGTGCAATGTTATTTTTTGTTTATTTAAACTTTTACAGGCTAATTGTAATGGTAATTTTATTTTGTTTTTCGTGCTGTTGTCACTCCTTGCCAGGTTCCTCCTCGGCATCTTGACGGTGCAGTTCCCAGCTGCTCCTGCTGCATTTTACATGCTATTATATAATGCATTTCAAAGAACCTCGTGTATTCTCCATGTGCTACCCTGATGAAAGCTAAATCTTTATTCTAACGAACAAGTTACTTACTTTCGGTAACGCTTTTTCTGGTAGATACAGTATCTGCCTGTGGATTCCTCACCTTGTGAATATCCCCCTTGCGTCAGCAACATTCGTTACCATCCCTACCTTTTATCCTCCCCCACACCCTTCCAAGGAGGAGGAGAGATTACACCGTCTGGACCTCAAAAGGGCGGTGTCCTTTTACCTGGACAGATCTAAAGACTGTCGATTGGATGACCAGCTCTTCATTGGGTTTGCTGGCTGCAAAAGAGGAAGAGCGGTCCATAAAAGAACTTTGTCAAGATGGATCGTCCTCTGTATAAAGATCTGCTACTCTTTGGCCGGTAAGGAACCACCAGAGGGCATAAGGGCTCATTCTACAAGAGCTAAATCTTCAACCTCAGCATTGGCTAGAGGTGTTCCAGTAGAGGACATTTGTAGGGCGGCAACTTGGTCTTCCCTCCACACTTTTGTGAAGCATTACTGCTTGGATTCCAAAGTGAGGAGGGACGGCCACTTTGCGCGCTCTGTCCTCCAGGATTTCCTGGTTTAGAAGAGTGGACACCCTCCTCCTGGAGTGGGGACTGCTGTGGGACTCTATTCACAAGGTGAGGAATCCACTGGCAGATGTATCTATCAGAAGAACAAGTTACTTACCTTCGGTAACGCTTTTTCTGGTAGATACAGTATCGGCCTGTGGATTCCTCACTGACCCACCCGCCTCCCCGTTGTCCGCTCTTCTATATCAGAGAATCTGTGCTGTAAATATTTTATGGTTAAGGAAAATATGTTATTTCAAATGTTTTCTTATATTTACTTTACACTGTGTGTTTTACCTTGACTATTGTGTACTGTGTATACTATGTATATATCTACTGTCATTGGTCCGTCCGTGTGCCTCGAAGGCACGGAAAAATGGGCAGAACTGATGTCATCACGCCGGCGTGGGCCTATTATGGGCGTCGGTGACGTCAGCAGAGTCGCGAGCGATGCCGTGCCTCTATGACGTCCAAGTCCACGTCGGTGCGAAGCTACGAAAAGAATTTCCGAATGTTGCTGACGCAAGGGAGATATTCACAAGGTGAGGAATCCACTGGCAGATGTATCTATCAGAAAACCCTTACATTGAACATCATATACAGGAGTATAAATGCAAAGCGTTCCAGTCCCCTTTCTATATGCATGCTTTTCAAGCCACTTATTTATTTTACTCAGGCCATCGCTTGCATGCGAGGGTGGTGCCTGATCAGTGTATTCTTGTATCCTAAGCCTGTGCTCGACAGAACCAACTGTGCACCACGCGATGCTTTGGAGCTATGTTGTGGCTCAAATGACACCAAACGAAGCAAGCCATCTGGCATTAGCTGTCATGGGCACACGGTGTGCATTTTCTACCAGAGAAGGGGGCAGGGCAATTCAAAGAGAGCTGTGCTCCTTACTTTCCCATAGGTTTTCATGATTGTCTGCTGTCCCCCAGAACGTCCTCATTTGCAGGAGAAGAGTACTAGCAGTATAGGTCTGATTTCTTTGAGCGCGGCTGCCTCTGAGTGTCCTATTGAGCTGTAAGGGATCCACCCCCTCTTCTTATCTACTTGAAATGCAACTTGGATGCCCTAGCATGCAGCACATCTGAAGAAAACGCCACGCATGCCATCTTTATTCTCAAACTCCCCATTCCACAAAACCGGCTATCCAGCATGTTTCTAGTTATGAATGTAGCTAAAAGTAACTCATACCACTGTTGTTTTCTGTGAAGGAGGGTAATATTTGCTTTAGGTTATAGTCTTGTTTAAAGCACACTAGTCTCACTGGATGCTCCCATTTACAAATGGTGCTTGTGCTTAAGTGCTGCTCGCCCCCACAATATATATTTTGCAACTTTAGATTAAATAGCTGATGATTTAATAGTCCATCACCCGTATCTAACAAGTGAAGTCAAATGTATCCACACTCTTCAACTTCCCTGGAATTTGCAATAATTGTGCTTCACTACTATCTCTGCATTTATTTTTATTTATGAAAAATATCGTTACCATTGAGTCGTAAAATACAAACAGTGCCTGTCAATGTTAACAAAACATTAGGCTGATGTTAATTGCAATTCAGATTAGAAAACTTTACTTGTTATAGCTTTGCTTCCTATATGTAGCCAACGTTTTGTGTGATTCCCAAGGCCACTGGAGTTACCGAAATCCTGCTTACCAGCTTTTCGAGGAATGCAGAGTTGTAGCGCCATGTTGCACACATGCACAGCCTGGGTGCTAACATTTGGTTCATCTTTATTTATCTGTGCTTGCCCCCTTTTATGTGAAGCACTTGTCCAGATTCATCTAAATGCTAGAACAACTGTGTTAAATGTTGTTCTCAATTGAGCATTTGCTCACTAGCATATCAGAAGTGTTTTTTCTCGACAAACACCTGTCCGTTTCACAGTGTTTTGTTGTAGATGGCAGTTCTGTCTTATTTCAGCAGATGAGCAGTGGGAAGAGGCCCGTTTTCGTGGATAGCCTGTGTGGTTGTGTGTAATGTGTTGTGACCAATCAAGGTGCATGCATGCCTCTGCTCAGTTTCTGCCATGTACACGAAACATTTATGACAATTGTTCTACGAAATCTACTCTTCAGTGAAACAATTCAAACCTAGTGAACCATATCGGCATGGCACCATTTGAAGAGGCGTGGCAGTTGGAAGGCAGTCTTTTTAGGTCTCACCTAGGCAGTGCTTGCGCTGTCTCTTCCAGACATGCTATGTTCAGGGTATGGGCTTTAAGCTCCGCCCATGTTTTCAATTAGCTCTTGTGACTGTCTTGTGTAAGTGTTTTTTTCCTTTGGTTAGTTTGCTTAGTAGTCTCTAGTAAGTCGCTCCTTTTCTACTCTTGTAACCTCCCAAAAGGATTATCCGTCTTACATGTGATCTTACTCTGTGTGTTTCATTTACAATGTCAGAGCACTATTTTCTTGATAAGCTGGTGTTGCAGGCACGAAGCTGCCACTTCCTGACTGCACTTCCCCAACCTTAATGTTATTTTTAATGTTTTTTTGTTTCTTTTGGTGCAGCGGGCATGCCGTGCTTTATCTTTAAGTATGGCGTCTGTGCCTTTCTTTTGTTCTACACGTTGCGGCTTGCCCAGCTCTATTTTCTAAATAAATAACTTAAAACACAATTTAACTCTCAGGGGGGCACCCGTTTCACGAGTTCGGTGCTTTATCTTTTACTTGCAGCTTCAGAGCTGTATCTCCCAGTGGGGTGCCCTCCTTCCCTCCAGAGAAAAAAAACTTGACTATTCAACACCCCTCCCACTGCCTGCTTATGGAAACCGTGCCTTTAACTTCAGCAGTCCATTCTGCATGGAGTAAATTTACTGCCATTTCGGATTATTACTTTTGTTACAGCGTGGCATGTTAGCAGAAACGTATCTAATAGTATTTTTGATTTATTTTTATTGCAGCGCAGCATGCAGCACTTTATCTTGAAATATGGCGGCTGCGCCTTTCTTTTGGAGAACGTGCCATTTACAACGTCAATAGCTCCACAGATCGGGTTCCCCCACTGCTAGTATTCATCTATAAATACCTTTTGTGTCGCTGAGCACGATCCCTCACAGGGTGCAGTACGTTATGTGCCCAAAAGAGATCCCTAGTGATAACCTGTGGTACTGAAATCTTTCCGTGCTTCGTGCACAGTAAAAAAGTAAATGTTGCTGTACTCACAATAATGAGCTGCATAGCTAAATAATTATACGTTCCCAAATGCGAGACCTATTGCATTTCAAATGCTTGTTTAAGTGGTAATTGTAACTGCAGGTCTGCTGTTTCATCATGCTGTAAATAATAGGTGTTACTATTTCCCAATTCAATAGTGCTCAATCTACCAACAAGCCCACCATGCTAGGATTCTAATCTTTGACATGTAATGATTCCAGCAGCCACCAGTGCTTAACTTGCTGAGCTATCTTAACAGCTTAGTTAGCTGATGGTTGCAGTCTTTCTGTAAGAGAAAGGCGGCAAAGACCAATGAGTGACATGATTAATAGGCACATAAATGAGACTGGAATGCGGCCGCCACATTAACAGGCCTCATCTTACATTTTTATGAAAAGAAAAAAATTAAGCATCAGTGTGAAAACTCAATTTATCCAGACCAAAACAAGGTTAGTTGGAGCTGTTGCCACAACAGGCAGCCAGCAACGTCCAACTGCCTCTGTGAGAACTTTGTTAAGTAATAAGGTGCTTTTGTGTTCAGCTCTTTACACTGTTGCTTGGTTTACCCTGTGCTTCTCTGTTCTATTTCTTCCTGCTCTTCGGTGATCCTGAAGCACTGAGGCGTCCTGTCCCTGGTGGGGTACGAGGTGCAAAAACCTTATCATATCACCCAGGAAAACAACCACCAAATGCTCTGCAACACAAATAGAACATCTCCATTCCCCAAAGCACTCTAAAAAAGTCATGTCTTTAAGGATGATGGGAAAAAAGTGTGCTTAAAACTTGAGCTATTTATCAGATGTGACAATGTACTTTTATTTCTTGTGCATCAGTCAAACAATATGATGACAATATAAAAGCACGAATGTCATTTTGAAAACATTTCACAGAACATTTTTAAAAAATGTTCGTTCAAGAGCTCGTACCTTTATTGACAAGTTTGTGATTACTGCTGTAATGCAAGTGTAGCAATGTTTTATTGTTCTCTTATTTGGCGCCATGGGGCGATCCAAAGGACTCTGGTGAGCAAGTGAGGCTTGCCTGGTACTGATCTGCCTCTAGAGGTGTGGGAGTTATTTTTCCCGACTATAGGGTGCAGGAGTGGAATGAACCCCCATAGGTTTACATCAGATGTTGTGTATTCCTGGTCCTCAGTTGACAAACAGACTGAGTAACCATCTTAGGTCATATTGTCACCAGCTGCCCTTGGTTCACCCATAAGTTAACCCATTAACTTACCAATTACACCCACAACATAACTTTCGTAAAACAAAACTGGTGTGGTCTCAGTCATTCCCTTGTGGACTTTTCCTTTGCATCCACTTATTCAGTGCGTGTGTGTCGTGCTAAGGATATCAGTGCTATGCAGCATCACAGAGAGATCCTGAATTAAGCACTGAAGTGTCCGGTTTCAAATGCAAATATTTTTACACTTAAAAAGGAATTACAATGCCCCCACATGAGCATCTGAAAGAAGTAAGAAGGGAGAATTGGAGTAACAGAGAAACCACGGAGAGAAGAATCCAGCCTGAGAAAGATATACGCTGACCCCCCCCCACCCCCAAAACAACTGTGCCCTTGAAGTGACAAAATAGAGAAAACAATGCATCACTGGGATGTTGGTTTGCAGAGGCTACAAGAACTACGCGCTGGGTAAAAAATACAATAGACGACAGGGTAAAAGCACTTGTAACATTTTTAATAATTACTTATTTTGGTATAACGCTTCATACTGCACATATGCAATTTCTAAGCAATGTAAATAGTAGGTGATACTATGAACTAATTTAATAGTGCTTAATTTACCCATCTTAGATAGGATTCAGGCTTGTGGCCACCTGATCACTGTATTCAACAGTGATTGTTTAACCCATTGTGTCATTCTCATAGCAGTGTAGCTATTTATATAATATGGAATGGAGCAAACAGTATTTGTATCAGGGCAAACACTGCACTAACTGATTTTATGCTTTATTTTGTTGCGATTACATAGTAAGTGGAGAAATTCGCTCAGTTTAAATTTACAGTGTGAAACATGTAACTGAGCAAAAAAAGTTTGATGCAAACTATGTTACATAAGTACCAAAATAGTGCAAAATAATAGCTCCATTTAAAAAAAAAAATGTTTCCTTGGACTTAAACATCCCTTGTTAAAATATCTATTACCCATTTTAAATGATTTAAAAGCAACACTTGTGTTACACTTGGTTACCCAAAATGTTTCAACATTTTGTCCAGGTGCACCATTTTATATTGCCCGTCAGCAAAAACGGTGTACATTGATTACCCTTCTTTTTCTGTGCCAGTGCAATAACTCGATCATATGGCACCAAGCCTGTGCAGTTAACAGTATGGACTGATCTGGGTCACTTATCCAAATATATTTTACAGATATTTCCTTGCACTGAAAGCTTTTCAATAAACAATAATTTTTGAATTATATTTTCCAATACTTTGCATTCTAATGGCAATCGCCAGGATATTGATTTGGATGACAATTATTTCATTGCAAAGAGCTATTGATTTTGGTGAAAATCACCTCTTCATTATAGGCAAACAAACCTAGCACTACCTCCAAATCTGACCCATACCCTAAACTTTGACTGCAGTCCAAATCCTAGTTTAAATTCACTCCTTACCCTTCAAGAGTAGATTGAATCCAACATAACGTTGCTCCTACCTAACCCCAATCTTAACCCTAATGTTAAAATGTAACCTTACTCTAAATTTACCCTGAACTTAGTCATCCCTAAGACTACTTTTGACCACGTTCCTAATCTAAACCTTTATCCTATCATTTACTGCGTTGACTATTTGCAGTTTCTGCAATCTAATTTTCAAGTAAATGTTTTCAAATTTAATGGTTTCATTCAAATGTATTTTCAGTGAAAATATGAGATGCAGTCACAAATTAAATTGTGAGGTATCAATAATTCTCATCATCTGGTCGAAATTCAAGTTGGTTTCTACCTGAAAGGTAGCTGGCCCGCTGACTTTTGAAATATAAATTAAAAGCTTTACAGAACAAGCACTGGAAACGCCAATAGATCTGGCCTGAACTTTTGGGCCTGATTAAAACTTTACAAAAAAACAATGGCTGATTTCTGTATACTATGCATCCATAAGATAAATAATTTAGTGTGTTATAATTTAGTATACTTTTGAATTGTAAAACAGTCCCTAGTGCACTGCACACCAAGCACTTAGTGGGAGGTGCACTGATGCACTGAAGAGTCCACAGCATGAGGCGAGAGGGAAACACTAGACTGGGCGGACCCAACTCCCACTCTATGTATGATTTAAAGAATCAGTAACAACAGATCTTGTAGATAGCTGCACTTTCAGGCCAGACCTGAAAAGGCTCAGTTCATTCCAGTTACAACTTGGAAAGGGTTATTGGTGTCTAATAGTTTTCATTACTGTTGTTTACTTCACAAGCAAAATTGCCATTGTGTTTGTAGGCTAAGCATTTATACTTCAAGGTACAAACCTGTAAATCACCACTGGGTCTAGAACAAATCAACTTGTTACATTTGCCTGATACTGTTTATAAACACTGTCAAAGCCAATGTGTCTGACTTGATTTAGGCGGATGTGTTAATTGTTGTGACGCATGCCTGGGTGAAATAACAGAAATCTCACCGAGCAGCACCCAAATACTGGTCAGGGGGCATGCAATATGAAGTACAGGGTCTAGTGCACGTTTTAAGCCACAACCTTAATTACATAGGCCACACTTCTTGGGAGGGAATCCTAGTTACGATTCTTTCGCCACACCCTTTTTAGAACGCTCTCCCATCTTTTTTCACTTCACATAAAGCACGGCCTCATGGTATCCAACATATTTTTTCTTTTTAAATATTCAATCTCTAATCACGAAAGGCACAATTTTACTTTTCCTTAGCTCTGAACGCTGCCGTGTCCACAAGCTCCGCACTGTTTCCCCCATAAAAAAAGTTTTCTAACAGATGGAACCTCACAGATTCACCTTCTCTTAGTGTACTGTAGGCGTTGGACTGTGTAACAAGTTCCTGGACAGAAAAAGGACGGTGTTTCTTTTGGCCTGGGAGCTTCACTTCATGCACCAGACCTCCAAGTGGCAACTCTCTTGCCAAGAATACAATCCATTGGGTGTCCAGCCCACTCCTGGCGGGCGAGGTGTCAGAACCGCTGGCTCCATTAGAGCTGTGGCAACAAAGCAACAGGATTTTTCCACATTAGCTGTGGGTGCCGACACCCAAGAAGACTGCACAAGCAGTTGAAACCAGGAAACCACACATCACGGTGCCAGAAAACAGAAGAACTAGCCGCTCTGGGTCAGGCAGGCATGAGAGAAATACCTACACCGAAAGCCTCCCTGGCATCGCCTGTTAAAGCAGGGACATGTAGTAGCTAAACAGGTACCATCAAAAAACAGAACACATTTTTCGAGGGAAAGAAGCACTTTTGTTTACGAGGCTATGGATGATAGATAGTACTACATATGGATGACACCTTTGCCAAAACCACACAGGTTTTAATGAACGAGTTACTTACCTATGGTAAGGACAGTTGTGCAGTGGCTCAAAGGGAGTTCACATCTGAAATGTAAGGACGAGACTGACGTTCCGCTGAGGCTTAATGAAGGGCAAAGGTAGAAACGTGTTGCAAACCTTTCATTCAAACCCTAATCACCATATGGGATGTGAACAAGGATAGCTGACCTGGCAACTACAGAAAGGATGAGATGGCAGAAAGATAGCTCTTTAAGGTGCCCAATTCAGAGCACTGCTAGGCAAGAAAAAGGATAAATAGAAGGACTAGAGAGGGGAGTACAAAGAGAGTCAACATGTTTCTCTGCACACTATGCTAAAAACTTGCCCCAATGGCAGGCGCATACAGTCTTGGTAGAGGGACGCTTGGCTGCCAAGATAACATTGCAGACTTCAGGCGGAAGGTTGAAAGCTGCCAATTGTCGCAGCTCAATCTTCAAGCATGAAGGAGGAGCTTTGACAGGTTCAGGTTGAAAACCCTTCCCTGCTGCTGAGACAGAAGATCCTCCCATAAAGGCAGCCTGATCGGAGGACCGATGGCCATGCTCCACAGCTCAGACTACCAAACTCTCCGAGCCCAGTCTGGAACCACAAAGATGACTTGGGCCCGGTTGTTACTGATCTGCTTGAGAACTCTGGGCAGGAGTTATACAGGAGGCCTGAACTTCCCTCGACACAAAGTGTCTCCAAGCGACAGCAGCCTTGGAAAATCCAGCGTGCATAACTGCAGACATTGTGAGTTCTTGGAGGTGGCAAATAGATTTAACAAAGGCTCTCCCCACTGCTGAAAAAGACCTTGCACTACCTCTGGATGGAGATGCCACTCGTGATCCGCTACGCATCTTCGGCTGAGCTTGTCCTCCCGTCGTTCATAGAGCCCGCCAGGTGATGAACCACCAGGGATATGCCCTGATGTTCCAGCCATGTCCAGGGATGCAGGGCTTCTTGACACAGGGTCATGACACCACCCTGTTTGTTGAAGTACCACATGGCGGTGGTGTTGTCCAAGAACACCTGCATTAACATTTCCTTGATGGAGGGCAGAAAGGCTTATAATGCCAGCCGGATTGCCGGGAGCTCCAGTAGGTTGATGTGGAGTCTGGATTCCGTCAGAGATCAGAGACCTCAGTTCTCCAACTCTCCCAGATGGCTGCCCCATCCCAGGAGTGACACATCTGTCACCACTGTCGTTTCTGGTTGGGGAAGGGAGAAGGGTCTGCCACTGACAAAACAAGGTTCGTTTAACCACCACTACAGATCTTTTGCAGTTCCCTCCGAGATCTGGACCATGTTGGAAAGAAGGGGGCATCTGAGAGGGAGCCAGGTGTGGCTTTAGCATGTTAGTGAACCCAAGCCAGTGCAGGAGGTCCACCTTAGTCTGGAAGTGGGAGACAGCTTGGGGCAAGTCTGCCTTTAACAGCCAGTCGTCGAGATACGGGAAGACTGGAACCCTTGATCTCCACAGATGAGCTTCAACCATCGCCATCACCTTAGTGAACACCTGAAGGGCATTGGTATGGCCAAAAGGGAGCACAGCAAACAAAGTTCTTGTTGCCCACCGTGAACCGCAGGTAATGCCTGGGGGCAGGCAGGAAGGAAATCTGGAAGTATGCATCCTGCAAGTCCAATACTATAATCCAGTCTCCCGGGTCTAGGGCAGGCAGGACTTGAACGAGCATGAGCATTTTGAATTTCTCCTTTTTCAGGAAGAAATTGAGAGGGCGCAGGTATAAGATAGGACCTAGCCATCCATCCTTTTTGGGCACCATCAAATAACAGGAATAACAACCACAACCTACTTCTGGCATCAGCACCCTCTCTATGGCTCTCTTAGGCAAGAGAGTATCTACTTTCTTGGGAAACAAGGAGGGATGGTCCTTCGTCAGCCTATTGCTAGTGGGTGGCATCGGTGGAGGAGAAGTTGCGAAGGGGAGGGAGTGGTCACTTCGAACAATCTGAAGAACCCAACGGTCTGATGTTATTGATCTCCAGTGAGACAGGCGATGGTAGGAGGCCAAATTAAAGGGGTTTGAAGGCTGCATCTGCCGGGGCTGGACTGGCATGACCTCTGGCTGCCCGACGTACGGGGTCTGTGGGTACTGTGTCTTCGACCAAAGAGATGCTGAGAAGCTTGAACGCTATTCTTGCTGGGGTGGTAACTCAAGCTGAAAACCCCTTCTGTGTCCACGAAAGGAGCGAAAGGCGGACTGGGGTTTCAGAGGCACCATGGATAGGGCCTAGATCTTGGCCGTAGCTCTGCTATCCTTGAAGCGTTCCAGCACAGAGTCCACCTCGTCTCCAAAGAGACAGGAGCCATCAAAGGGAATATCCATAAGTGACGCTTGGACATCCCCACAAAAGCCAGTTGTCCTCAGTCAGACATGGTGTTGCGAAGCCACTGACAAAGAAACCGTTCTCTCTAGAGAGTCGGTCATGTCAAGCCTTCATTGAATTAAGAACTTAGCTGCATCTCTCCCATCAGCCAGGGCTAAGGAGAGTATGGCCGGGACATGGGCAGCACCAGCATAATTGAATCCCACAGTATATGGGAGTAACGGACCAAAAGGCATTCAGTGTTCATGGACCGCAGTGCCAGGATGGCAGAAGAAAACATTTTCTTTCCTAAGGTATCCAGCTTCTTGTATTCCCAATCCAGTGGAGTGGTAGGGAATGCACCAGGATTTACACAAGAGGTGGAAGCTTGGACCACCAAGCTCTCCAGCGTAGGGTGTTGTGTGAGGAAATTGGGGTCCCCAGGGGCGGTGGCGACGGGCAATTGTCCAGTTCACAGGAGACCCTGTGCAAGATTTGGACCAAGTCCCAAGAAGGACGTCCATCAGGGCTTTGTTAAATTGAAGAAGCGGTTTGGACGGGGAAGCAAGACTTTTATTTTTATGTTTTTATTTTATATAAGTTTTATATAGCACTAGCTAGACCTGTAGGTGTCAGAGCACTTTACATAGTCGTGATAGACAACAGCAAATGCAGGCATGTAATGAACATATGAGACAGTAGTTCAATAGAAGAATGGTACCTATCAAAGGTGCAAGTTGAGTGACCAACATTAGACACACAATTCGAGTGGATCAAAAGTCAGTGAAGCTCACAAAAAGAAAGAGAGAATCACTGCTTCAGACTAAGGGTCTAGTTCTGATAAAGCGATACTTTTCTAAGATCCGTAGGTCAGGAGTCAAAGTATTTGTTGAGGAGTAGGAGTTTCAGGTTTCTCTTGAAGCAGGGGGAGGAGGGGTGGCATCGAAGGTCACACGGTAGGGAGTTCCGTATGCTTGGAGCACTTACGGAAAAAGAGCGTGACTTGGTTGCTGTCTTTTTTAGAATGGAAGGTAGGAGCAGAAGAGCATTGGAACTTATCAATGATCTAGTGGTTCCTGCTTTCGTCAGCTTGTTTTCTAAGTAGTTAGTTGTATGAAAGTGAAGGGCTTTATGGATGATGCATGCAGTTTTGTAGGTACATCCTCCTTCAATAGGAAGCCAGTTGAGGCTCTTGAGTACAGGAGTGATGTGCTCAAACTGTTTAACATCAGAGATGAGCCGGGCTGCCATGTTGAGAACAGATCTTAGGGGGGCGAGGTGAGATTTTGGCGTCCCAGTGAGAGCGGCATTCCCATAGTCTAGTTTTGAGATGACCAAGGATTGCACCACATTTTTAAAATAATCTGCGAGAATAAATGGTTTAAGTTTCTTGAGGTTTTTGAGTGTGTACAGTGCTCCTTTAGCTGTATTTTTTATGTGTTCTTTCATTGACATGTTGTCCAGGATGAAGCCAAGGGATTTTGCAGAGTTAGATAACGTAAGAGAGCACTTTAAAGCATTTGGGTCAATGAGCCATTTGTTTATTGGAAGGCGGTTACTTTTAGGGGAGAAAAGAATAACTTCTGTATTGATTGGGTTTAGCTTTAAGTGATTTGCGTAAAACCAGGATTATAACTTGTTCAATGTGTCGTTGATATGTTGAATGTCACTGGGTGATTTTATTTTGTAGTAAAGTTGGGTGTCATCAGCATATAAGTGGTATTTGATCTCTGCCTGTTTCAAGATGACCGTTAAGGGTTCCATGAAGAGATTGAAAACCAAAACATAACTTTAAAGACTAAGTAGGGCTGGGTGATTGACCGTATCAAATGCCCCCGATAGGTCAAGTAGAATAAGTAGGCAGGTGGCACCCTCGTCTCAGGCTCTGTGGATGTCATCAGATATGTTCAGCATGGCCATTTCAGTACTACAGCCTTTCCTGAAACTGGATTGGCAAATGTCAAGGAGGGAGAATTTTTGTATATGATGATTGAGTTGCTGTACGATGCATTTTTCTAAAGTCTTGGCAAGGAACGGGAGGTTGAAGATAGATCTGAGGTTGTTGAGATTGCTGGGGTCAGCGCTGATAGTGAGTTGGCAGTCAAGAATTTAGTCTTGACTGCCAGTGAGGGTAGGCTAGGGTCCAGGACCTCGGCTGCCCTTCCCACTACCATAGAAAAAGAGGCTCCCTCCTCCGTAGCCACAGAAAGAGAGACTATCCCAGTATCTGAAGAGGTGTCCAGTGTGCAGAAGTCTGCCAATTCCTCACACCAGTCCATGTTAGGGTCAAGGGGACTGGTATTCTTTAGCATACAGCGACCCCTCCCAATCATCCCCGACTCCAGGCACATAGGAATAAAGCTCTGGCTTCGGCCTTGAAGAAATGTCTCCAGTTGGTGCCAGAGCTGGAGTCGGACGGCGACCCTCCAGCTGTGTTGGAGTCAAAGATGAGAATGGGGACGGCACCGTCGGGAGCTTTGGCCTCAAGGCCAGCACCGGGGAAGGTCGAGGTGGTACAACCGGAGCTGGTCCGAATCCATCTATGGACCCAAGGGACCTGACTGCAGCTGGGGACGGAACCGCCGGCGGAGACCCTTCCCGAACCCGATGGCTCGCCAGCAGGAACGGGTCACCCAAATATGAGGTGCATGGCCTCATAGAATTCACAAAGTTGGGCGGGGTCACTCCAGCTCCTGGAAACTTGGGGAGGCGCAGATCCGGCCCAGGAATAGACTCAACCACGGAGCCAGACCTTGAATGACTCCTCTTCCTCATCTTGTCGGATGACTTCTGCAGATGGGGTAAAGTCAAAGACCTCCTTGACTTCTTACTCTGGTCTTGAATGACCTACCCATAGACAACTACGAATGTGCTGAGGATCCCTGAGCGATCCCGGGACCTTCCTCTCGACTGGGATTGCGGTGTCGAGCGGCAAGGAGCTTGGTGCAGCAGCCGACGCAGATGTTTGTGTCGTGGTCGCTTGAGGCACCAGAGGCAAACAAGGAGCCAACTGCATCACCGACATCTGCCAGTGACAAGCGCCACAGGGCTTTAAGGTGGCCTTCCTAGTTGACATCCTGCCACACCAGGAGAAGAGCTCAAAAAAGGGTGGTCAAAAATTACTGGGGATAGCTCTCTCTTGGTCTGCACTGACTGGTGCGGAAAGAAAAGAACTGATATCAACATGCTGGGATGGTTGTTGCCTATATAGCCACCGCTCACGTCACTTCCGGCTCAGACGATAACACACGGAGCTGAACAACGCCACATACCAGCACGCAGTGATACTGCTCACGAAAAATGTCTGGATCCAGTCTGACGCCTGTGGATCATTGTAAGGTAAGGAATCTGAGGCTAAAAGTCTCTATCAGATGCTGAAAATCTAACACTTGATGAAGACAACAGCTTGTAGGGAGCGTTTGGTGAACAGCAGCCAAGTCCACAAACATCTAGTGCCCCAGTCTCACCGCAGCAAATTGGTATTTTTGGGACTTCTCATAGTGACCTACTAAAGACAAGTCCACTCTGCTACCTTATAAATAAACACATGTTTAGTGCAGTTATGCAGCAGTTCACTTGGTCATTCATATGTGTCTCAAAATATTAAGAGGATGTAAACAAGAAAATGGCAATTAAGTACACAGCTGCTGCTGACAGATTAAATTTTTTTTATTTTTTTATTTATGCAATTTTTAAAGCGCTGCAATTACCCAGGGGTGTCTCGGCGCTGTGAGCTATGTTTGATGCAACTAATGTGAGATCTCTGAAGCGTTTCTTTATGTACTTTCTGAAATAATCAAGTTATTGGGAGAACAACCATGTCTTTAGTTGCTTTCTAAAGATAATCAGAGTAGGACTGGTTTTTATGGTAAGGGGAAGAGAGTTCCATAATTTTGCAGCCGCGATGGTGAAGCATCTGTCACCCCAGTTAACTCTCCTCGTTCTGGGTATGTGAAGCAGGTGAGCAGTATTAGAGCGAAGCGTTCTGGGGGTTGTAAGAGGTTTGAATGAGTTCCTAAGAAATTTAGGTCCAACGTTGTTAATTGCCTTATAGACAATACAAAGGGACTTAAATTTTGTACGACTTCTAATCGGAAGCCAATGTAGTTGTTTCAGATGTCCAGAAACGGAACTGAATTTTGAAATGCCCAGTAAAACTCTAGCTGAGGCATTCTGTATCATTTGGAGTTTGGAGATGACCTTTTCTTGTGCATTGAGGAGGAGGGCATTACAATAGTCAGTGCGTGAGAACACCAGTGTTGAAATTAGTGTTTTTCCTGCTGTTATAGGAAGATAAGGAAGGAGTTTCTTGATTTTCCGTAGGATGTTAAATGATGATGAGACTACCGAGTTCACATGATGGTGAAAAAGGAGTTTATCATCAAAAACAACTCCTAAGTTTCTAACTTTACTGACTAGTTCAGGTGGATTGCCCATTTCCTCCGGCCACCATAAGGGGGACCACAATGGCTGAATCTTACCAAACAACATTATTTCCGTCTTTGTTGAATTCAGTTTTAGACAGTTGGAGGACATCCAACTGCTAATGGCCCTCATGCCATCTTTGAAGTTTGCTGCTATTGTAGGACCGTCTCTATGTACAGATAATACCAACTGGGTATCGTCGGCATATGTTGTTAAATTGATGTTGTAGGCTTTTATTACCCTCGCTAAGTCCGAAACATAGATATTAAAAAGGGTCGGACTTAGCGAGGAACCCTGTGGAACTCCACAAGGAAGAGAAAAAGTGGGAGAGGTATATGTGCCTAATTTAACTGCCTGTTTACGGTCTGCCAGAAAAGATGTAATGAGATCCCTGGCTTTGTATTTGATACCGATGGCCTCGACACGGTCGATCAAAGTAGAATGATCAACCGTGTCGAATGCCGCCGATAGGTCCAGCAAAATCAACATAGCCTGTCCGCCGTTATCCATCGTTGTTCTTATTTCATCTGCAGCCTTGATTAGGTCAGTTTCTGTCCCGTGACCTTGTCGGAAGCCGAACTGGGTGTCATCTAAAAGGTCATGATTATGAATGAATTCGGACAGCTGTTTATTCATGACGGATTCAAAGATTTTAGCTGGGAACGGCAAGGATGCTACGGGACGGTAGCTGGAAGGTAGTGAAGGGTCTAGTGATGGTTTTTTGAGAAGTGGTTTAATTATAGTATTTTTCCATATTGTTGGGTATGAACCTGTTGAGAACATAGCGTTACAGATGTGTGTCAGAGGTAAGGTAATGATGTCTGGGATAGTATTGAGTATAGAAGGGTGACAGGGGTCCAATGGGGAACCAGATTTAATTGACGAGATTAATTTATGAGTATATTGCGGATGTATCTTAGTAAATTCCATAAGAACTGGTGAGTTCAGATTTATTTGTGTGTTTGTTGGTTGAATGGTATTGGAATTTGGAGTGAAGTCCTCGAATATAGACGTAACCTTTTCAGCGAAAAAGTCCGCCAATGCATTACAGAGGGTTTGAGATGTTTCAGTGGGCGGGTTTGAAGGTTCTGCAAGATGGTTTACTACTTCAAACAGTTTTTTCGTGATACATTTGGCCTGGTCTATTTGGGTGGTATAGTAGATGTTTTTTTCTATAGATATTCTCTGCTTGTAGTTATAGAGTGCAGCTTTATATGTTATTTTATCTGCTGAATTATAATGTTTGCGCCAGTGGCGTTCTAAGTTACGACAATGTTGTCGTTGTAATCTTAGTTGTTCAGAGAACCAAGGAGCCGAAGGGATTTTCCTGTTGTATTTAGATGTTCTAGTTGGAACTAGTGTTGTGAATGCTCCTTCCAGGATTGAAGTATATCTAGTGGCTGCAGTATTTGGATTCCCACTTACTACTCTTCCACGAGTTTAGACCCTCATAAGGCTAGTAGGAATTGGAAACGACTAGACAAGGATAAGTTGAACATCTGCCTTGACATTTCCAAACCTACGTGCCCCATTATCACCACGAAGGAAGTGTCCATCGTCAGCTCTTGGTTGACATCAGCCCTAGATTCCTGCCTTCCTACTCAGAGAAATAAATCTCAGATTCATCACCCTCCGGCCCCTTGGTTTAATGACTCACTTCGCTCGGAAAAATCCTGTTGCAAAAAATTGGAACGCATTTGGCGCTCCAATTATTGCACGACTAACAAAACAAGATACAAGGACGCCTTGCGGTCTTACCATTCTGCTTGTGATACCGCCAGAGCTAATCATGCCAACATGACCATACTCAATGCCCAAAATCGACCAAAGGCCTTGTTTAAGGTGGTAAAAGACCTTTCAGGCATGTCCTCTGCGCCTAAAGATCCCTGTCTGGACTTAATCCAATGTAATGCCCTGGCAAAATTTTTCCTGGAGAAAATAGATAAAATCTACGCTATTTTCAATGCTACTTCTACTGTTTCTTCCACTTTCGTGTCCTATTTACCCAATTTTGGTCCTAGCGATACACTTGATCCAACTCCCATGGCCCCTTTTCTTCACTCTTGGGAGCCGATTTCGCTTTCACTTCTACAAAACTATCTTAAAGAAATTAAATCTGGCTCTCCCCTGGACCCCATGCCTCCACAAATACTGCGTACTATGGCTCCAACCACACTCCAAATTATTCTGAACCTTCTAAATGCTTCTTTGATTGAAGCTACGGTCCCCAACTAATGGAAGCATGCGATGGTGGTCCCACTGATAAAAAAGGCCAACGCGGACCCTAATAACCCTGCCAACTTTCGTCCCATTTCTCTTCTTCCCTGTTACTCTAAGATTCTGGAGAAACACGTTAATTCTCTTCTCACCTCCTATGTTGAATCTTCTAATCTTTTACACTTCTCTCAATCTGGGTTCAGGGCTGGCTTCTCTACCGAGACCACTTTACTTGGTGTGTCTGAGACTATCAGAAGACAAGCGGACTGCGGGGAGACTGTGGCACTCATTCTGCTAGATTTGAGTGCCGCGTTTGACACCGTCTCCCATTCCATCCTGCTGTCCACCTTGAAATCTGTGGGTATTGATGGTGCCGCCCTGGCCTGGATTGCTAGTTTTCTTTCTAATCGTACTTTTCAAGTCTTTTCTTCCTCGTCTGTCTCCTCCATCTTTTCCTCCCCTCACGGTGTGCCCCAGGGGTCTATTCTGAGCCCTCTTTTTTTCAATCTCTATGTGAGACCTCTTGCTTTTCTGGCAGAACAAGCAGGCCTCACAATCTATTCTTACGCAGACGATACACAAATCGTCTATTCGCTATCCACCAATAAACATCTCCCTACGTCCTCCTTACAGTCCGGGCTGGAGCAAATTGCCAACTGGATGCACAGCCATTAATTAAAATTGAATGGCGATAAAACTGAGTTACTTCTATTCGGCCCTCTCACTTCGCTTTGGGGCCCTCAACATTGGCCTCATCAGATGGGTCCCACTCCTACCCCTTCAGCCTCAGTTCGCAACCTCGGGGTTATTTTTGACAACCAGCTGTCTTTTAAGCAACACGTGGTAAAAGTCTCTGCCACCTGCACTACCATCTTAAGGTGGCTGAGAAAAATCAGGTGGATGCTTCCAGCTGATACCCTGAGGATAGTAGTCCAGGCCCTTGTCACCTCACGCTTGGACTACGGGAACATTCTGCTTCTGGGTGCTTGTAAAGAGGTAACAAAGAAACTTCAGGTGGTCCAGAATTTGGCAGTCCGCCTTCTTTGTAACTTGCCTGCCAGGTCATCGGCCTCTATCCATCTGCGCGAGCTGCATTGGTTACGCATTGAGAGCCGAGTAAAGTTTAAAGCGCTCTGCATAATGCACCATATTAAAATGGGTAAAGCTCCTAAATATTTATCTTCCTTAGTCCAGCAGTATGTTCCATCCCGTACACTGAGATCCTCTACACAAAACAAGTTTACGACCCCGCGGGTCAACAGAGCTAAAATGGGCGGCCGCTCGTTTGCTCTATTGGCACCCTCTTTATGGAACTCTATGCCCCAGTCCCTGCGATCTGAAACATGTTACCTGATATTCCGCAAGGGAATAAAGACCTGGCTTTTTAACACTTAATTCTGTATCCTACTCCCACTCAACTCACTCATTCTCTGTTTATCTTTAGCGCCGGGAAACCTTCGGGTAGCTGTGCGCTCAATAAATGTAATTATAATAATAATAATAATAATAATATACCCACGAATGCATCAGTGAGAGTCTGTGTAAGATGAGCATGGTCAAGGTTTCTCCAGTCTCTGGTGGTTTGGTAAGGGTTTGGTGATATATTTTTACATGCCGAGGTTTTGATTTTGATATCAAATAAAATTGCAGAGTGATCGGACCATGTTAGAGGTAGTATTTTATTTATGATGATGTGTGGATTGTTGGTAAAGATACCATCAAGCGTATGTCCTGCTTTGTGTGTGGGAGTCGTGATCAGTTGTCTAAGTTCCACAGGAAGTAAATCGTTGATGAGCTGGAAGGTGTCTCTATCGGTTAGGGATTCCAGATGGGAATTGAAATCTCCTAGTAAGATGAAATAATTATTTTCAACAGCTAGCTCACTCAGTTGATGAAGTTGTGACAGAAATGCAGTACGGGAGCCTGGGGGTCGATACAGTAGAGTACCCATAAGTGACTGGTTGGCAGCAAGCGTAACTGTGAAGGCAAATGCCTCACAGTGCGTATGCTTTAGATCAACAGCTTTGACTCGGAGGCTGTTGCGGTATATTATTGCAATCCCTCCACCTTTTTTAGTTGATATGCGATCTTGCCTGTAGACACAGCAGTCTTCTGGCATGGCGGCTTTGAAATCTGGTCCTGATGCATCATCTCCCCATGTTTCCGTTAGGAACAGGAGGTCGATAGCATATGTGTTGATTAACTCTAATATATCTATTTTATGGCAAGGAAGCGAGCGGACGTTCACAAGCGCCGCCCGTATTAGTTTCTGTGGTGTAGTTGTTTTCCGAGTTTTTTTTGTGCAAAGTGTACATGTAAATGGGTCTCCGATCGGATCAGCATATGAGCATATCGGAGGATCGTGAGCCTTGCATAGGGTTTTATTTAAGGAAGTGAGTTGACTGGAGGTATATACAAGCCTAGATGACTCAGAAGATGCAGGGGGGTTGGCCCTAGGCCGTGTCTGGTCGCGGACGGGCGCAGACGGGCTTGGCTTTGGCGCGGCTTCGGCGCGCGCACGGCGCGCCCGCTGCGCCGTCTGGCCATGACACACATTATATAGGGTGAGGAGGGTGGGAGTCCGGCGCGACTAGAGCGCTCACCCAACCACTCCCAAGATGGCGCCCACTGCCGCCAGACGCCTGTTAGAAATCGTCTAAAATCGGTAGGAAAGAGTGAATTTGTAGCGTGTGAAGGGTGTTAGAGTTCCTGTATATAAATTCCCCAAATTATCCTAATGTAAAAAGCCCCCCGAATAAAATTTATCGAGCGATCTAAAATGCTTCCTAAAGAGGTCAAAATGCCTTTAAAATAAGTGCAATCAGTATTCTCACAAATTAATCACAAACGGCAAGCTCCCAGCCCTAGTAGCAATCACCAGGGAGAGCTTCTGAGGCAAGGCGGCCGCCGGGAAGCCCCGATTAAGTACTCTGGGAGGGCGGGAGTCCGGCGCGACTAGAGCGCTCACCCAACCACTCCCAAGATGGCGCCCACCGCCGCCAGACGCCTGTTAGAAATCGTCTAAAATCGGTAGGAAAGAGTGAATTTGTAGCGTGTGAAGGGTGTTAGAGTTCCTGTATATAAATTCCCCAAATTATCCTAATGTAAAAAGCCCCCCGAATAAAATTTATCGAGCGATCTAAAATGCTTCCTAAAGAGGTCAAAATGCCTTTAAAATAAGTGCAATCAGTATTCTCACAAATTAATCACAAACGGCAAGCTCCCAGCCCTAGTAGCAATCACCAGGGAGAGCTTCTGAGGCAAGGCGGCCGCCGGGAAGCCCCGATTAAGTACTCTGGGAGGGCGGGAGTCCGGCGCGACTAGAGCGCTCACCCAACCACTCCCAAGATGGCGCCCACCGCCGCCAGACGCCTGTTAGAAATCGTCTAAAATCGGTAGGAAAGAGTGAATTTGTAGCGTGTGAAGGGTGTTAGAGTTCCTGTATATAAATTCCCCAAATTATCCTAATGTAAGAAGCCCCCCGAATAAAATTTATCGAGCGATCTAAAATGCTTCCTAAAGAGGTCAAAATGCCTTTAAAATAAGTGCAATCAGTATTCTCACAAATTAATCACAAACGGCAAGCTCGCAGCCCTAGTAGCAATCACCAGGGAGAGCTTCTGAGGCAAGGCGGCCGCCGGGAAGCCCCGATTAAGTACTCTGGGAGGGCGGGAGTCCGGCGCGACTAGAGCGCTCACCCAACCACTCCCAACATGGCGCCCACCGCCGCCAGACGCCTGTTAGAAATCGTCTAAAATCGGTAGGAAAGAGTGAATTTGTAGCGTGTGAAGGGTGTTAGAGTTCCTGTATATAAATTCCCCAAATTATCCTAATGTAAAAAGCCCCCCGAATAAAATTTATCGAGCGATCTAAAATGCTTCCTAAAGAGGTCAACATGCCTTTAAAATAAGTGCAATCAGTATTCTCACAAATTAATCACAAACGGCAAGCTCCCAGCCCTAGTAGCAATCACCAGGG
Organism: Lissotriton helveticus; assembly: GCF_964261635.1. NCBI lineage: Eukaryota > Metazoa > Chordata > Amphibia > Caudata > Salamandridae > Lissotriton > Lissotriton helveticus. The sequence continues at coordinate 282,248,132 of NC_136061.1, read as the reverse complement.
AGAGCTTCTGAGGCAAGGCGGCCGCCGGGAAGCCCCGATTAAGTACTCTGGGAGGGCGGGAGTCCGGCGCGACTAGAGCGCTCACCCAACCACTCCCAAGATGGCGCCCACCGCCGCCAGACGCCTGTTAGAAATCGTCTAAAATCGGTAGGAAAGAGTGAATTTGTAGCGTGTGAAGGGTGTTAGAGTTCCTGTATATAAATTCCCCAAATTATCCTAATGTAAAAAGCCCCCCGAATAAAATTTATCGAGCGATCTAAAATGCTTCCTAAAGAGGTCAAAATGCCTTTAAAATAAGTGCAATCAGTATTCTCACAAATTAATCACAAACGGCAAGCTCCCAGCCCTAGTAGCAATCACCAGGGAGAGCTTCTGAGGCAAGGCGGCCGCCGGGAAGCCCCGATTAAGTACTCTGGGAGGGCGGGAGTCCGGCGCGACTAGAGCGCTCACCCAACCACTCCCAAGATGGCGCCCACCGCCGCCAGACGCCTGTTAGAAATCGTCTAAAATCGGTAGGAAAGAGTGAATTTGTAGCGTGTGAAGGGTGTTAGAGTTCCTGTATATAAATTCCCCAAATTATCCTAATGTAAGAAGCCCCCCGAATAAAATTTATCGAGCGATCTAAAATGCTTCCTAAAGAGGTCAAAATGCCTTTAAAATAAGTGCAATCAGTATTCTCACAAATTAATCACAAACGGCAAGCTCGCAGCCCTAGTAGCAATCACCAGGGAGAGCTTCTGAGGCAAGGCGGCCGCCGGGAAGCCCCGATTAAGTACTCTGGGAGGGCGGGAGTCCGGCGCGACTAGAGCGCTCACCCAACCACTCCCAACATGGCGCCCACCGCCGCCAGACGCCTGTTAGAAATCGTCTAAAATCGGTAGGAAAGAGTGAATTTGTAGCGTGTGAAGGGTGTTAGAGTTCCTGTATATAAATTCCCCAAATTATCCTAATGTAAAAAGCCCCCCGAATAAAATTTATCGAGCGATCTAAAATGCTTCCTAAAGAGGTCAAAATGCCTTTAAAATAAGTGCAATCAGTATTCTCACAAATTAATCACAAACGGCAAGCTCGCAGCCCTAGTAGCAATCACCAGGGAGAGCTTCTGAGGCAAGGCGGCCGCCGGGAAGCCCCGATTAAGTACTCTGGGAGGGCGGGAGTCCGGCGCGACTAGAGCGCTCACCCAACCACTCCCAAGATGGCGCCCACCGCCGCCAGACGCCTGTTAGAAATCGTCTAAAATCGGTAGGAAAGAGTGAATTTGTAGCGTGTGAAGGGTGTTAGAGTTCCTGTATATAAATTCCCCAAATTATCCTAATGTAAAAAGCCCCCCGAATAAAATTTATCGAGCGATCTAAAATGCTTCCTAAAGAGGTCAAAATGCCTTTAAAATAAGTGCAATCAGTATTCTCACAAATTAATCACAAACGGCAAGCTCGCAGACCTAGTAGCAATCACCAGGGAGAGCTTCTGAGGTAGATGTTTGATTTAAAGAAGAAATACATGAAGTTAAAGCAATTAGGACATGTAAGGAAGATCTTGATTTGGGGCTCCCTGATGTGATCTCTGCAAATGTAGGAAGTTTTCTCCCAAGCAAATATGATGCAAGCAAATGGTGACACTGAAGTCTTCTCCCAATTTTCAGATTCAAATGCTGAGACTCACCTCTAATTGACTCGAGCGATTACTTCTTCTCTAGCTCAAGCATATAGAGTGACGTAATTTCCTTCTAATACATGGGTTTCTACAATCCCTCTTTAAAACCTGTCTCTAATTTCTTAATAATATGCAACTTGTGATGCACTCAGTCACTTATTATAAAGAAATGACCACAAAAGTCAACTGTAATGACTCTTTACAGTTGAGTTCTGATGTCACAATGCCTGCTCCCACAACCAGCAGCTGAGGGGAAAGGCAGGTCAGGACACAGACCATAATAAAGCAGCTGTTTAAATAAAGAAAATTGGGGCATGGCCAAGATGGCGAGCTAGGAGGACGCTTTCCTCGTGAGCTCCCGAGACCCCGGAGCCTTTGCACCGCCCGTCACCGCTGATCTCCCCCGGATCGGGCGGGAGGCAGTGCCCGGCACCGGTAGGCGAGTGACGACGCGACCTGGGGATCCCCGGTGGCCTCCCGGACGCAGAGAAGCCGAGCCGGAGCGTTCTCCGGAGGGGTGGCCTACCGCCCAGCCGAGGGAAGCCTGAGGGCAGACCAGCGGAGCCCGCCGGTGGAGTGGCCTAGAGCCCCGCGGAGCGGCGGGGGCTGTCGGAGGTGAGGCGCCCCCAGTACGAGCCGCTAGCGAGGCGACGGAGCACCGTCCTGCGGTGACCCGCCATTACTCCGCCCGAAGCCTTGTGAGGCGGACCCGGCGAGGCCCACCTATGCGATCCCGGGGATCCGGAGGGCCGAGAGGCCTACCTCTGAGCGCCGGCTTCCGGAGCCTCCCACGGCGCCCCAGGCACTCTGGAGGATCACTACGGGGAGCGGAGTGCGCTCCGGGGAGCCCTGCGTAGCCCGGACGAGAAGCGGAGCCCCAGCCCCGACATGACCTATGTGGGCCTACAGAGCGGCGGCAACGCCTAGATCGAGGGCCCTTCCATTCGGGCCCCCCCCTCGCCACCCGTGACACCGGAGCTTGACCGTGCCGCTGGGGCCCCCCAGCGAAGGCCTTTCTGGTGCCGAGACACTTGCATGGGCCGTCCATTGTGGGGCACGAGGACTGCAGTGAGGGGCGCCGGCCTCAAGAGGGGTCAGCCTGCGCCATTCCTAGTACGGCGCGGAGGGGGGCTACCCAGACCCCTCCGAACGGACTATACTGCTGCGGCTGGCCCGGACGACCGGGCGACTCAACGCTTTGGGCACGGCGGAGGGGCCCTACTGCCATTGACCCTGGACGCTTTCCCCCGCGAGGTGGGGCAGAGAGGGTGCCCTGCTGTTGGTGGTGGATAATTACACCCAACCTGGTGGGGAAGACACAGGAGTCTGCGAGGCGCTACAGCTACGACTAGGCCGCGGAGTGGCGCGCCGAGGAGTGCTGGCACGTGCATCCCGACCCCACGCTGCTCAGGACCTTATCAGTGCCCTCTCCATCGCGGACCGCTCCTTCTACTACGATGTCGAGCAACCGAGGGGGTAAGAAAGGCGAACGCACCTTACCTGACATGTTGAGCAGGACTGCCCCGAGACAAGAAAGAAGCCAGACTGCCCCAAGCCCCCCATCCGGCTCTCGAGGGGCAGAGGGAGGGGAACCTCCGGTGACCCGATCGTTTCTAGAGTCGCTGTTTAGCACCCTCAGGGAGGACTTCCAAGCACTGAAGCAGGAGGTGGCCGGGGAGGTCCGCGAGGTGAGAAGGGAGGTCGATTCCCTTGGTGAGCGTGTATCTGCTATGGAAGAAACTGGCCACACCCGTGACGCTGAGATGGAGCATCTGCAGCAGGAGGTACTGCGGCTCAGAGACCAACAAATTGACCTCCAGGCCCACGCAGAAGATCTCGAGAACAGGTCCAGGCGCAACAACATCAGAGTCCGAGGCGTCCCATCTGGAGAAGAAGGGGAGGACGTGGCCGCATACCTGGGAGATCTGTTTCGGGACATCTTGGGAGAGCCTGGAGACTTCCCAGTGAGGATTGACAGAGCACACAGAGTGGGCTTGCAGCGACAGGCTTCGGCACCAGCCCCGGACATCTTAGCCTTCCTGCCGGACTTCCCCCTGAAGGAACGAATCCTACGCGAGGCACGACGTCGTCAGCCGTTGACTTTCCGGAATCATCCGGTGGCGCTGTTTCAGGACTTATCTACGATTACCCTTCAAAAGCGCAAATCCTTTAAAATCGCCACGGACTTCCTAAGAGAGCATGGCACGCAGTATTCCTGGGGTCACCCTTTTCGGCTCATCTTCCGCTGGAACGGAACTCTGCATCAGCTCCGATCCCTTCAGGATACCTGCGAGGTGCTGGGGATCACGGCAACGCATAACGACACCCCCACGCCTTCTCGTCGACGCGCCACTAGAGATGGGTGGCAGAACATTCGTCGGCGCCGGCCCGCTGACCTGCCTTCGAGACCTGACTCGCCCACGGTCAGAGCAGAAATGTACAGCGCAATAAGGGAGGTATCCAGAGACACGTCGTCTGGTGAGGTGGCCTTGACGGCCTGAGCACACTCCGGGGGGAGATCTTGATGGCCTCATCTTCACAGCAGGTGCGAGGGTTCTGGGGGGGAGGGGGCGGCGGGGGGGTGCAGGAGGTGGCTGGATGTCCACTCGAATAACTCACCACAGACTTGTCCGAACTGGACCGGACTGGGACAATGATCCTCGTTCAAGAGAAGTTGAGGGGGGGGGAGAAGTTGGGGGACCGGGTGGAGTGTGGGAGGAGGGTGGTTGGAACTGGGGGGGAAGGTTTGGGGGGAGTGTGCGTCCCGAAGTTGGGGGGGGGGGCGGCCGGGAGTTGTGCTGGTTGTGGAACGTTTTGGGGGGACTCTGGTATTTGTGCTGTGCTATCATGTTTTACTGCTGTTTTTGCTTTGACCTCACGCCGCGAGCGCTGGGTTGCGGGTATCGTGCTACTGGGCTCTTACAAATGTTCGGCTTTGCGCCGCTGACGCTCATGGCAGTCACGGCCGACACATACTCATTGAACGCTTTCCTGGGGACGACTATACATGGCCCTTAGGGTAGTCACCCTTAATGTGAAGGGACTGAACAACCCGGTCAAGCGTAGAGCGATATTGTCCCTGCTGGAGAACACCCAGGCAGACATCTGTCTTTTACAGGAAACCCACCTCCTGGCCCGAGATTGCCTTAGAATGAGATCACCGAAATTCCCAGTACAGCTTTTTTCCTCAGGGCCTACTAAGACAGCAGGGGTCACAATCTTAATATCTAGGAAATTTAAAGGAGAGGTCCTGCACAAAGTTGCGGAGCAGAAGGGGAGGCTCCTAGCTTACAGGGTCAAGCTTGGGGGTTTCTTGTTTACTGTGGGATCGATCTATAGCCCGAATGACCGCCAAGACCTGTTCCTCCACTCAGCCCTAGAAGACGTGGCGATAACACCAGACAGACACATAGTCATTGGGGGGGACCTGAATATGGTCTTTGATTCACTCATGGACAGATCTACGCAAAGACACCCGCACACCGGGGCGTTCTCGCAACTGAGTCACTCCCGCCTTGGTGATCTCGATATGCATGACTTATGGAGACGCCTACACCCCACCACTCGGGCCTACTCCTACTACTCCCACGCGCACAAGACATACACGAGATTAGATCATCTCCTGGTTACGGGACCGATGGCCGCACTGGCGACGGCTTCCGACATAGGGGTTCTCACGTTGTCGGATCATGCCCCGGTGTCGGGTTCCTTTCAGCCGCCGCCGGTGTCTCCCTCACGGGGGGTCTGGCGCCTCAGAGACACCTTGTTGCATAGGCAGTCGGTGGTGCAGAAGATACGCGACGCGATTGCTGAATACCGGTCCCATAACGATAATGGAGATACCACCCGGGCGACACAGTGGGCCGCCTTGAAGGCGGTGCTCCGTGGAGAATTCATCGCCATCTCCTCTGCGGAGAATAGAGAACGACAACAAAAAAGGGATGAGCTTACGACCAAGGTACGGGAGCTGGAACAGATGCATCAGAGAACGGGGGCCCCCAGAATTTGGAGGCAGCTTAAGGCTGCCCGGAAAGTTCTCTCCGCGCTGGACATGGACAGAGCGGAGTACGCGGCGCTGCGCCTGAAGCATGCGTATTACACTGGCGGCGATAGGTGCGGCCGCCTCCTCGCGAACAAACTCCGGATGAAACATCAGCGCCAGCGGGTTGCGGAACTGTCGATTCCCGGCGGGGCGACGGCTACGGAAGACCCCCAAATCGCGGAGGGATTCCGTCGCTATTATGCCGACTTATACGCAGACGACCCCCCCTCAGAATTGGCTGAGGCTGATTACCTCAATTCGGTCGAACTCCCCGCTCTCGCCCCGGAACAAGCGGAACACCTGGAGCGGGACATTCGACCTGAAGAGGTGATTGCGGCTATCTCCCGGCTTAAGCATGGGAAGGCCCCGGGACCCGATGGTTACACCCCACTTTTCTACAAAACGTTCTGTCAAGAACTGGTCCCACTGTTGACGCGACTCTATAACTCTTTCGCGGAACCGGGAGCTATCCCTCCGGATTTGCTCCGGGCGACGGTATCGGTCATTCCCAAGCCAGGGAAAAACAAGACTGACTGCGGCTCATACCGGCCAATCTCACTGTTGAACGTGGACCTCAAGCTCTATACAGGGATATTGGCAACCCGATTGGCGCAATATCTGCCGGGACTTGTGGACCGGATCAGGCTGGGTTTGTCCCTGGTAGGCAAACGGTGGACAACACTAAGAGAGTAGTCCACGTCCTAGAGAAGGCCTCCCGTGTCCCCGGGGAACGCATGCTATTATCGGTCGACGCGGAGAAGGCGTTCGATCGCGTGTGCTGGTCTTACCTGGAGAGAGTGCTCTGCAAAATGGGTATAGGGGAGAAATTTCGAACCCTCACATTTAACTGTTATAAGTACCCGGCCGCGGTGGTACGGGTGAACGGGTGCAGCTCCGACCAATTTGCAATAGAAAGAGGAACCAGACAAGGGTGCCCGCTGTCCCCGCTTCTCTTCGCCCTTTACATGGAGCCGTTTGCCCAGAGGATTCGTCAGAACCCAAAGGTGACTGGCGTCCGGATGGGGGGCTACGTTCACACAATTAGTCTGTACGCGGATGACGTGATCCTCCTGCTTGATGACCCGAAGGATGCGCTCCCGGCCTGCATTGCCGAGATGGACGCCTTTGCCACGGCAGCGGGCTTCAAATGGAATATGGGGAAATCGGCGGCCCTGGACCTCTCGCTATCCACCGCAACGAGATCTGAGTTACAGAGACGTTTCCCCATGAGGTGGTCTAAAGATCTGATCCCGTACTTGGGCGTCCTGTTGGCACCCTCCTTGCCCGCTATGGTGACAGCGAACTATACGGCTTTAGGCAGAAAGATGAAGGAGGAACTGTCTCGTTGGAACAAGGGCACATTGTCGCTGCTAGTACGGGTCGCCGCGGTGAAGATGACTCTCTTGCCGCAGGTCCTGTATTTGTTTCGGGCCCTACCGCTTCAGCCACCGAAGGGTTGGATCCGACAAGCTCAGGCTGACATCGCCCGCTTTGTCTGGCAGGGCCGCAAACCCAGACTTAAGAGAACTCTGTCCACGCTAGCTCCTGAATCCGGTGGCCTTGGCATACCGGATCTCCACAAGTACTTTCAAGCGGCGCAATTACGGTATTTCGTGGAGTGGAGTAAATGGGAATCTGACAGGCACTGGCTGTTTCAGGACCAGGCGGTGGCAGGCAGAACCTTACAGGAGATACCCTTCATGCGCAGAGCTCATCGCCCCCCTAATCTTTACGCGTCCTTTGTCACGCAAGTTCCGCTCAGAGTATGGGATGCCGTGAATGCTACACATGAACTTACCACCTTCCCGTCGCCACTTACGCCATTGATTGGGAACCCTGACTTTCAACCTGGGATGGAACCTGGCGCGTTCGCACTCTGGCGGGCTGCTAAGTGCTGCGCTTTGTTTCACATGTATGGTGCGGAGGGAGTAGTGTCATTCCAGGACCTCAGACGAGATTACCACCTGCCCGAGACTGAACGCATGCGGTATTTACAGGTTCGCCACTGGGCGCTGCAGCGGCAAGTGAGGGACCTAGCCGACCGGAAACTTACACCTTACGAGATGTGGCTGGCGACACGCTCTTCAGATGCCAAGCTCATCTCAGACCTGTACCGACTTTTACAGCCCCCCACCTTCCACATCCACAACCCCGGCCGGGATCGTTGGGAGCGGGAATTGGCGAGGGAACTAAGCCACAAAGACTGGGACGACATCTCCTATCGCGCATGTCACTCGGCTTACCACACTGGGCTCACCGAGACTTTCACTAAAATAACCACATACTGGTACTACACTCCGCAACGACTGCATGAAATGAATCATAACATCCCAGACGCCTGCTGGCGCGAGTGCGGACAGACTGGTACACTTACGCACGTCTTGTGGGACTGTCCGTTGCTAGGTCCCTACTGGAAGGAGGTCTTGGATGAGATAGACCAGTGCTTTGACATTGAACTGCCTCGCTTCCCCGCCTATGTCCTATTAGGGTTACCTAACGGGTTGATGTATCCTCTAAGGTCCAGGAGAGGTAGACAGATAGCGATTGCATTAGGCTCTGCGTTACAGAACATACTCATATATTGGCGCACCACCACCGCTCCCACCATTATAGGCTGGCTACACAGGTTATGGCACGTTCTGGGTATGGAGAAATTGTCCCTTACGGTGGCGGGTGAGGTGGATAAGTTTGAGGGATTGTGGCAGCCTTTCCTCACCTTTCTACAGTCGGAATTCAGGGAAATTACTTGCCCCCGATACCTCAGGCTCATGCAACTGACATCCCTGACTACCCCGCAGACCTAGTTAACCTGAAGGATATGCGTGAGGGGGGGTGTGGTTCCGCCGCAGAGTTGTAGGAGGTGTGAGACATTCGCTCAGCACAAAGGGGGGGGGAAAGGTGGGGGGGAAAGGAGGGTGGGGGGTTTGGGGGGAGGGTAAAGTGGGGGTAGTTGGGGGGGGTTGTTGGGTTTTTGGTATCAGTCGTCATCACCCTTACGCCTAGCATGTGGCTCTACAACATGTTCTCATTGTAATGTCTGTAATATTGATGGCGCTCATGGAACAGAGACTCTGAAGAGCACCTTTCTGACGACAGTATACATTGTATGTATTGTTTTTCTCGTTTATAAACTTGCAATAAAATGCTTTAAACCTAAATAAAGAAAATTAAACATTACCATTTCTTTTTTCAGCTTTGGTTTTCTAGCTGGACATTGACAAGCAAAATGGAGATATCTACGGCAACGTGTTTATTTTCTGCACTCCATAGACAATTATCGAAAAATTAGACTCATTCTGTATGTTTCTACACAATCCGAGCTACTGTACCTTTTTTTCTATCAAAAACTAACTAGTACTAAACTGAATATAATATCCTTTTGCAACAAATATCTAACCGCTTTTTTGATGTTTTTAATTTTGCACTAGAGATTTTATTTATATTCTTCATGTTTGCAAACATGCACGCTCATATGAAAGATATGCATCACGGTTTGAAGTGGTTTGTGGGTAAGGTGATGGTTTGACCATGTATTATAAGGAATAAACTACCTTGTGACATAAATGATAAGAATATTGGAAGTTACCTCAGAGTTCCATAATTTTATAAAGGAACTAGGTCTATATGGTCATGGAACTCGTTGGTGACTTGGAATATCCTTATTATGAACAATAGGGGTACTTTATCTCATATATAATAGACAACTGAGTGCCTCACAAGCCACCTAATGTAAAGAAATGAGAAACTGGTTTTTATACGGGGATTGCAAATTCCATATATTATAAATAAGTGCTGGTGTGCACATTTTTTTCCTTTAGAGGACATTGCCCACTTTCATTGAAGATGCTGCCCACTTCTACTGATGCACCACCCTTTGATCTACACAGAAACCACACTATGCCTTCAGTGCTCTCACTACACCCGGCAACCAGGGTGTATGAACAAGCGTTTTCCTTTTTAGCTTAGAATCTTGAATGTTATGCTGCTACTAACCTCTTACAAGTCTGACAATAATGAACCAGAAGTGTGCAAAGAAGGTGTAAGCAAGTAAATGGCACACTCTAGCCTAAGTAATCAGTGGTGGCTAGGGGTCTTTGAAAGTGGCGTGGTGTAATGCCTGACCTGAATTATTGCAATTTAGAACAGCAAGCAAGCTCTCCTTTCTTAAAGGAAAGTATAGGAAGAGAGTTTTTTTACCAAGTGCATTTTGACAAAATAGAGATCTAATAACACATATTTGAGTTCAATTTCATTTAAATTTGCTGTAAAAGTGCACTCAGGAAATATTAGGTCCAGTTTGATAGAGGGAAAGGGCTGGAGTTTGTGAAGAGGTGCCCATTTAAATACCCCAATAAAGCCTTTTAAAACATTATAAGGGGTCTAACTCTGTGAGACCCAAAATGCTTCTTGGAGCAGAACACCAGGCACTGTTATGCTATGTTAAAATTATTTGTAGAGCACACGTACACAAGTCGGTGTCTTGGCGCTAAAATAGGTGTAGCCTGGGTCCTGGTAGGTTCTTTGTATGCCTGGATAACCAGCCAGGTCTTGAGAAGTCTCCTGAATGTCAAAACATCTGTACAAGATCTAATGTCAAGAGGGAGGGTGTTCCAGAAGTGAGGGGCCAACACTGCAAATCTACCACCGTTTAGTCTTCCATTTGTAGGACGGTGTGACCAGGAGGTTCATGTGGACTGAGCGCAAATTGCCGGCAGGTCTATATCTCTGGATAAGGTTTAAAACGAATTTCGGACTGGTTCCATGCGGAGATTTAAAAATGATACACCTGATTTTGAAAGCACAGCATTGTGTTATGGGGAGCCAATGTAGTTTTCTCATAAGTGGGGGAAACATGTAGCCATCTGGACTGATGGAAAATCAGTCTGGCGGCCTGATTCTGCAAAAGATGCAGTCTTTTCACTTAATACGATGGCAGACCCAAGTAGAGTGAATTGGCGTAGTTAATGTGAGAAATTACCAAAGATAGGACAGCCTGAACTAGTGCTTCCCGAGTGAGGAGTCTGCTGATTTTCCTTATCTTCCGCAGCTAGAAGATGGAGGTTGAGACTACCATCCCAGTCTGGGACTTCATGGATAGGTAGCAGCTGATTGTAACCGCAAGGCTCTTAGCTGAGGAAAATGGAGCTGGGGGAGAGCCCAGCTCAATTGGCCAGAAATTTGGGCTCCAAAGGTTCCGGACACCGCTTATCAGGATCAGTTTGGTTTTATTTGGGTTTAGCTTTAGGTGGTTACTGTTCATCCAGTTACGTATGTGCAGCATAGTGGACTGGAAATTGAGAAATGAATCAGCTGTGCTGTCGATGGTAAAAATGAGTTGCAGGTCATCTACATAATTAAACGTGCACACATTTCTTTCTCTTATGGTCAGAATCAGAGGGGAGTAGGTACTGATTGAACAGATGCGGGGATAGTGAAGATCCCTGTGGCACTCCGCAAGTAGATTTAAAATATGGCGCTGTGAAGTGGAAGAGGTAGACAAACTGGGAGCGATCCTCCAAGAAAGACAAAATCCATCTGAGAGCCAGACCCTGGAATCCTGCATCCCTGACACGGTCCACCAGAATTCCATGGTTGACCGTGTTAAAGGCAGTGGATAGATCTAGGAGCACCAAAACCTGAGAGGGGCCCTTATCTGCGTCCTTCCTTAGTTTGTCCAACACAGTCAGTATTACTGCCTCCATTGAATGAGAGGGGTGAAAACCTGCTTGGTGGGGATCAAGGCGCGGCTAGTCTGGGAAGGATATGACCTATGCTACAGTTAATATAAATTATACCCACCCGAAATATCACTATGTTGGTCATTTACTGCCACTGGAAATCTTGATGCTAGGAAACCCAGAAACTGTTATGAAGAACCTAGAGGGAGTGGCTTAAAGAATAATGCTAAAAACCACATATCTCGTTCAGCTACAGTATTTGTGGGGATACCAGTACCTGGCTATTGGAGGTGGGCTAAATGATTGTGTTAGATTATTAGCCGTTTGGTGAATGGATTTTGACATTCCGCTACCAAATCCAGAAGGGTAGAAGAGAGTTTTACGGAAAGGTTTATTGTGCTGATGGCTAACAGGTCAGGTGATTTTGATCCGGGCTCTATGGCACACAGTAGATGAGGACTCCCCCACTCAGGCTGTCATATATGCACTACACACCACGGAGGCATGACGTCAACAGGTAACACAGCTGTATAAAGCCATCAGAGAAGATGCTGGGGCTTCCCTGACACAACTCCAACACATTTGGGAGGAAGATCTGATGTGCCCTCTACACAACAGTGAATGAACCATGGTCCAGGAGGCTCCCCAGAATATATCTCGTAATGCGCGATTCAAAAACATCCAGTACATGGTGCTACGTAGGGCACATCTCACACCCTCACGGTTAAACCATTTTTCCCACAGTCCAATTAACGTGCCCCAGATATTAGGCCCAAATGGATTGACCTCCAAAACATGCTTTGTTCTTGCCCTAACATTGCCAGCTATTGGTACATGATACACAACACCCTAACCACCATTGCAGAGCTTACAATGCTGAATTACTGGGAAGCAACAGCTTTAAAACTTTTAAATGGAAGAAGAGTCAAAGCACGGACACACTTTTCCAATCTCGCTTTATTATTGGCTAAGCGTCTCCTCACCATGCACTGGTGAGCCCAACAACCCCTGGTGGTTTCCCAATGGTAAAGGGCACTCCTCTGTTGGAGAGGAGTAGAAAGTGCTGCTCTACACTGGGAGGTAGCCCTGTGCCTCCAGAAATGACCCATAGCAGCAGCGGCCTGGGACACTACTCTTAACCAATTTCGCAAACTGATTCACAAAGACACTCCCCTCCCCCAAATCACCACGTGCCCCCTTCGGCAATATATTGCCGCTGTCGCCATGCACCAACCCCACGGCCCCTTTTTTCACCTCTTCAACACAAGTCACGTGCCTCCACCAGCGCCGGCCAGCACAGGTAAGCGCCGCGAGACAGGACGCAGCAAGGGGAGAAGCCAACAGAATAGGTGTTATTTATTTAATTATATCTATTCAGTTGTCTATCGACTTCCCCTTCCCTGCACCACCAACCCACTACGTTTACCTGTGCCGGCCGCCGGTGGCCTCTACCCACCCAACGCTGCTAGTAAGGGTGACCTGGTTGCCGAAGCAACTACCCCCCCAGCCAACTTTGTCCCTTAGATCCCCGCCCACACCAATTACTTTTTCTCCTGAATTTCCTCTTGCCAACCTTGCTTGTGCCACTACATTTGTTACTACCCTCTCCTTGCAACCCTCCTAGTATCCCCCATCCCCTCTATTGACACCAGAGGTTTACACAATACCGTAACTAGTATGAGTTAACTGGATCTAACACCATTCAACCCTTGCACCGTAAACAACATTTTGTTGTAATTTATATATCCAATAGCTCAAACTATGGTATTGTATAACCTGAACTTCATGTCTCTATGAATATCTCTATTATTGCTTGAACCATTTGCTGTACCTGTACAACTACCTTTTATCTTTTACCACAACAAAACAGTTCTATGTTATTCAGATACCTAAAATATAAAAATAAAAAAATATATAATTTTCCAAAAAGGAGGTCAGGTGATCGATATACAATTATATATACATATTTATATATATATATGGAGAGAGAGAGATAGATAGATATAGAGCTCTACAGATCTATCTATATATATATACACTGATATATATATACACACACTGAGGAAGGACTTTGTGTTTGAATTGCGTCTGTCACCTTTCGCCTGCTGTAAGCGTCAATAAAAGAGAGAGAGAGAGAGAGAGAGAGAGAGAGAGAGAGAGAGAGAGAGAGAGAGAGAGAGAGGGGGAGAGGGAGAGAGATATATATATATATATATATATATATATATATATAAAAGCTCGGAGGTCCTCCCAGTATATATATATATATATATATATATATATATTCACTGAAAAAACCATAGGTTGTAGACCATATATAGTTAGGAATTAGCATTTAAAAAACCTTATTTTACTCACACAAAACCATTGAAATTCCATATATAGTTAGTTGCACTAACTATATATTGCGCACCCGCAATCCACTGCTGATCATGTCACATATTACATCATTCATGACATGGTCAGTGACATCACTGATGACATCACTGATGACATCTCAAATGACATCACTGATGACATCACTGATGACATCATCCAGTGACTGTGTGTTTCTGTAAAGTTTAAATATGTTTTAGATATTGAAGAATGAGTAGATGTATAACTGTCTGGACGAAGGATTTAGTAGGTGCATGACTGAATGTATGAGTGAGTGATTAAATGTGTCTCACTGAGTGCATGGGTTAGTGACTAAACTGTCTTAATTTGTGCATCATTATGTCTGTTGTTCTGTAAACTACTGCATGTGTTGATCAGTAGCTATATGATTAACTATATGGGTTATTGATTGATTGTCCAAGTATTTGTATGGGAGACTGAGTGTGTGTGTGGCTGGCTGGGAGGTGTGTGACTCTGTGCAGATCAATGTGTACTTGTATCAATGATTGTATAAGAAAGTAAGTATGTGTTACTATATGTTTGAAAATGTAAGGTGCTCTATGTTTAACTGTATAGACAAGAAAATGGAAGTGTGATTGATTCTTTACAGGACTGACTAGGTGTGTGAGTAACTCCATGGATGAGTGGCAGAGTGTGAGTGTCTGTATAGGTGTATGAGTGCATATGATAGTGTTGTAAAGATGAGTGATTGTATGTATGAATGATTGTATGGGTGAATGAGTGAATGTGTGTGTAGACGTAGGAATCAGTGAGTACGTATGTAGTAACTAGTATTGGTGTGTCAATGGTTTCAAAAATTATACTCTGTATTTAACACTGGGTGAAACAGAGGTTATATTAAAATGTGAGGAGATGCATTGTATTGTCACATGAATGATATCATCAGTGATGTGGTCATTGATGTCAAATGAGATGTCATCAGTGATGTCATCAGTGATGTCATTTGAGATGTCATCAGTGATGTCATCAGTGATGTCACTGACCATGTCATGAATGATGTAATATGTGACATGATCAGCAGTGGATTGCGGGTGCGCAATATATAGTTAGTGCAACTAACTATATATGGAATTTCAATGGTTTTGTGTGAGTAAAATAAGGTTTTTTAAATGCTAATTCCTAACTATATATGGTCTATAACCTATGGTTTTTTCAGTGAATTTTCAAGGTTTTGTAAATGCTAATTCCTAACTATATATGGTCTATAACCTATGGTTTTTTCAGTGAATTTCAATGGTTTTTTAATAGCAAATATCATAAGCTGTCGAATGTCAAGTACGTGGTAAGTGAAAACATTTTCGTGTTTATGCACACTGATCTGCTTTGAATGGTGCCCCCCCCCCTCATTTCTATTAGGAGTACTCTCTCTTTGCAGATAGTGAAAGGTAGTTAACGCAGGCCTTTGCCCCCGTTGTAATCCGTCGTGCCTGCTTCTCTCTCCATTTGATTGATTGTTATCCAAGTATTTACTGTTTTAGAATTAGTTCTCTTTGGTTCATTCTCTATTTACAAACAAACACAGAGTCGCAATACTCTGTTTAGTCTTTGCAGATAACGAAAAATCGTGTAAAAAAAAAGAAAAGGAATCGAGCAAAATCAGTAGGCCACTAATGGGATCTCTTTTTGACCTCGCTAAAATAGAAACATTAGGAACAACCCCTCATGACAAATACAAAACTAGTGAGATGAACTGAACTCCACACAATGATGGCTGCAAAACAGCTCGGCTCCGCCACCCACCCCGCCCAAAATAACGATAAAGAGCGGCTGCCATGATTGGTTGCGGAATGGCCACAACGGAGCTACGAAATGGTGCTGCTCTCATGCTAACCCCAGCTTCGGTCTGAAACATCCAGAAACACTGTAGACTACCAATTCGATCAGTTCCGGTAGCGCCCCAATGTAACCCGGTAGAGAAGAACTAGCCCTCCCCTCTTTGACTGATGGTTCTTGTTGCCTGTCCCTTCTGTTGTCATTTAACAGAACTATTTAGCCTGCTGAAAGGGGTTGTGTTTCGACCGCTGGTTGGTGGAGACATTTTGACTATATTCTGGACCTGCGTTGTCGCGTAATGCGTCATATGACGCGCCGCGTTAGCGCATCCGGAAGTCATCCGGGGCGCGCAGCGCGTAACGTAAGCATAACAAGTCATGTGACTTGTTAATAAAACTTTTCATTGGTTCATTTTACTTTTCTTATTCTAATGATGAAAGCCTTGGTCATATCACCTAAAAATTACGCTTTTAATTACTTCCGAACATTATTTTCTCTTAAATATATGTTATAATGTTCCAGGCTAATGTACTTTCCCGGAAATTTTACAACTGTCCTGCAAGTAAAATATATTCTTTTTTCGAGAAAAAGAGCGTTTCTTCGTCCCATGACGGAGCCGTTGAGCAAAAGAGGGTCGACCTGCTGTCTTAGTCGCCGATACGCCTGAATATGAGATTCTTATCGATCACTTTATGTTGCAGGAATAGAAAACACAACAGCCCTTGACCATTTATCTTTACTGCGTTCCTTCGTATTATACCTTTTACCCTTCATGTAATTGGTCTGCTTTATTTCACTTGCCTTTTAATGATTCTAAAACAGTGACTATTATTAAAAACGTTACCAATGTATACACTACTACCATGTTTTCTTTTAAAAACCTTTATTGTGAAAATTTCATTATACAAATACGAGCCTATAACCACGTGGGCCTGCCACGGAGCAAACTGTAATCGTATATGATGAATAGACATTTACACTGTAGAGGAACGTAACGGGCGGGCCATTAGGTTGCAAAAACTAAGGTGTCTAACAGTTACGGAATCGGTGGACGTACATTTTATAATTAAAATACGACAGGGCCAGTTACAATAAAATTATCTAGATATACATTTGCGGGCAAGTACCATGGGTGACGTTAATTCGAATTTTCAACAGTACAGTAATCAATAACACATCAGAACTTAATATCAATAGGGATGTCGAAATATTCAATCAATTCTCGTCCCCGCCCGCCATGTGCTTCAAAACTGCATACGTATCTCGTGATTTCAAGGTTCTGCAACCAGTACACAACAAGGAGTTACGAGTCCCATTTATTCCGGCGCCATTTTGGGCGAGGACGGGCAGGTCCAGGATATAGTCAAAATGTCTCTACCAACCATCGACTATGATGATGTTCATATGCTGTATTTATTAGAGTAACACTCATCTGCCCACATGAAATTAATTTACCACAATCTAAACATGTCATTTTAATCTTTCCAAAGTTCTTCTAAATATTTGGGACCGTTTCCCTTGCCTCTGAAGCTCTCAGTGCCACTTCTTTAATGAATGTACTAGCAGGTCAGGGGTTCTCCTCCAAATCTCTCTTTTATGCAGCACTATAATTAATTGGTGCCACCTCTCCATATGACGATGCATGGTATAGTTACCACAACTATATTTTTTTTCGGTTCCTCTGGAGAGTTCATCGTGGCAGATGAAGCGTGTAACATACCGGGCATTTACCTTTTTTTGCATGTACAGGAAAGGAAAAAAAAATCGAGCGTCCGAGTTCTAAGGTGTCCCAGGGCCATTTTAGTGGACCAGGCCCAAATCCAAAGAACAGCCATCTCACAGGCTAATGGGGCGACCCACGCCGAGTTTCAGCATTGTAGGATGACCACACAAGTACAGCAACTTGCTAGACATCACCTCGGTGCCATCCGGATCTCGGCGCCCCACTGCAGATGAAGTGCCTCTCAACTATGAAACCACCACGGTGACATCCGGATCTTGGCGCGTTGTGCTGCCTTCGGCCTATTCGCACATCGGTCCGCTACTGACGCCATCTCACAGGCTAATGGGGTGACCCACGCCGAGTTTCAGCATTGTAGGATGACCACACCAACTTGCTAGACATCACCTCGGTGCCATCCGAATCTTGGCATCTCAACGCCTAGTGGTATCTTCCATACAGAAAATATTGTTACGCTGCCTTTGGCCCCATTCGCACATCAGTCCGCAACTTAGACATCACCTCGATGCCATCCGGATCTTGGCATCTCAGCGCCTTGTGGTGTCAGTCAGAAAATATTGTTGCGCTGCCTTTGGCCCCATTCGCACATCAGTCCGCTACTGACACCATCTCACAGGCCAATAGGGCGCCCCACGCCGACTTTTACCATTGTACGATGGCCACACCAGTGGCACAACTTGCTAGACATCACCTCGGTGCCATCCGAATCTTGGCATCTCAACGCCTAGTGGTATCTTCCATACAGAAAATCTTGTTACGCTACCTTTGGCCCCATTCGCACATCGGTCCGCAACTTAGACATCACCTCGGTGCCATCCGGATCTTGGCATCTCAGCGCCTTGTGGTGTATTCTCTTCAGAAAATATTGTTGAGCTGCCTTTGGCCCCATTCGCACATCGGTCCGCAACTTACACATCACCTCGGTGCCATCCGGATCTTGGCATCTCAGCGCCTTGTGGTGTCTTCTACTCCGAAAATATAGTAGAAAATATTGTTGCGCTGCCTTTGGCCCCATTCACACATCAGTCCGCTACTGACACCATCTCACAGGCCAACAGGGCGCCCCACGCCGACTTTTACCATTGTACGATGGCCACACCAGTGCCACAACTTGCTAGACACCACCTCGGTGCCATCCGGATCTTGGCATCTCAGCGCCTTGTGGTGTCTTCAAATCAGAAAATATTGTTGCCCTGCCTTTGGCCCCATTCGCACATCGGTCCGCTACTGACGCCATCTCACAGGCCAACGGGGCGCCCCACGCCGACTTTCAGCATTGTAGGATGGCCACACCAGTGCGGCAACTTACTAGACACCACCTCGGTGCCATCCGGATCTTGGCGCGTTGTGCTGCCTTCGGCCTATTCGCACATCGGTCCGCTACTGACGCAAACTCACAGGCCAACGGGGCGCCCCACGCCGACTTTCAGCATTGTAGGATGGCCACACCAGTGCGGCAACTTACTAGACACCACCTCGGTGCCATCCGGATCTTGGCGCGTTGTGCTGCCTTCGGCCTATTCGCACATCGGTCCGCTACTGACGCAAACTCACAGGCCAACGGGGCGCCCCGCGCCGACTTTCAGCATTGTTGGATGGCCACACCAGTGCGGCAACTTACTAGACACCACCTCGGTGCCATCCGGATCTTGGCGCGTTGTGCTGCCTTCGGCCTATTCGCACATCGGTCCGCTACTGACGCAAACTCACAGGCCAACGGGGCGCCCCACGCCGACTTTCAGCATTGTTGGATAGCCACACCAGTGCGGCAACTTACTAGACACCACCTCGGTGCCATCCGGATCTTGGCGCGTTGTGCTGCCTTCGGCCTATTCGCACATCGGTCCGCTACTGACGCAAACTCACAGGCCAACGGGGCGCCCCACGCCGACTTTCAGCATTGTAGGATGGCCACACCAGTGCTGCAACTTGCTGGACACCACCTCGGTGCCATCCGGATCTTGGCGCGTTGTGTTGCCTTCGGCCTATTCGCACATCGGTCCGCTACTGACGCCGCCTCACGTGCCAACGTATTTTCTCCGCATTTTACACCCTATGCCGCATAACAGGTCATGTGACTTGTTTATAAAACTTTTCATTGGTTCATTTTACTTTTGGTTTCCTAATGATGGAAGGCATGATCATGTGACCTAAAAACAACACTTTTCATAGGATGAAAACTTTTTTTTTTTCCCAAACGATGAAAGCCCCACCTTGTTTCTGGATGTTTCAGACTGAAGCTGGCGTCAGCATGAAAGCACCACCATCTCGTAGCTCAGTCGTGGTCATTCCGCGAGCAATCATGGCAGCCGCTCCCCACCAGAAGCCTGCAGGAGTCGGAGCCCCCAAAACTTTTGATGAATTCTCAAGGCGGAGGGGACGCTTTCGAGAATGGGGTCCAAGACCTAGCAGACAAGCGTCCGATTTCCAAGGTGTCCCAGGGCCATTTCAGTGGACCAGGCCCAAAAAGGAAACAGCCTGCCGCCATTTTGAGAGTCCTGTGACAGCCGCCTATCGCTGCACCGCAAGAGTGGGCGCAACTCAGCTGAATTGCGGCTTTTGACACAGTGGACCAAAAACGGACGGAATGGCAACTGAAACGGTAAAGGGGCGACCCACTACAACAGATGAGACTCCACCTGGAGAGGCCCGTTCACGCCGCCTCCCCTGGGGCGCTCCACGCCGTTATTCGGAGCAGCATTGTAGGATACCAAAACCAGTGCGGCAACTTACTGGACATCACCTTGGTGCCATCGTTCTGCTGCCTTGGAACTATTCGCGCAACAGTTTGCTACTGATGACCCACCCCTCGCGACGCCCCATGCCGTTATTTGCTGGGTGGCAACTTACTAGACATCACTTTCGTGTCATCTAGATTTCGGCGCGTTCTGCTGCCTTGGAACTATTCGCACAACAGTTTGCTACTGATGACCCACCCCCCGCGACGCCCCACGCCGGAAATCTGGACGTTGTGCTGCGTTGGGACTATTCGCACAGCCGACCGCTACTTCGTTGTTTTTCCCTAAAAATGTTTATATGTTATTACTATTTTTGTTTTCTTGTATATATTTATAAATTATTAAAGTTTTATAATCTTACTACTTTGTCGGAGTGCTATATATTTTTAATGTGACACATAATTGTAAAAACTTTGATGTACAAACAGTCATCCCTGGAATCTTCCGCTTCAGGCTCGGTCCCCTCCCCAATCACAATACAGGATGGTTTTCAGATAATAGCAACGCTTCTGCTGTGACGGATCTCATCGAGTGTGGGCCTTGATCTACTATAACTCCTTTGAAGAGGGGTGATTCTTTACAGCTGTGGCCATAAACTACATCTGCAGGGCTAGCTGATACCCTAGGACCAGCCTGGACAATCGGACACAGAGGAAAAGGAGTGTCAGAGGGTGCGGTAGTGAATAGGGCGAAAGGGAGGTGTCGGGCGGGCACAGGGTGTGATTCTCAGGGAACAGCAGCGCAGATGGGGGAGGTTTATTACCCATGTATAAGACAGAGAGCGGGGGTGACCACTGCCTGAGGGAGATGCTTGCGAGGGTGGGGAGCCATGCTAAGGATCGACAGCGTGCACAGAGTGGGTCTGGTCAAGGCATCTAAAATGGCTGCCGTGCACGACAAAAGTGTGGCATTTGAAAAAAGACAAGATGGCGCAGACAATGTTTTTCAACACTTCCTGATTTCCTTCGAATCGAACGTTAACAGACGTTGGGGCATATTACCAAAGTTAAGCGATATTTATCCCTAACGATGCTTAGCAACCATTTTTTTACCGTCAGAAATTATCGCAGATAAACCTTGCTATTATCAAGGTTTATCGGAAATACGATAAAAAACGACCGCAATGCATTAATATCGCTGAAAACTCAGCGATATTCATGCATTACCGAGCTAATGCTCTTAGCCATGTTATCCACCTCCCATTGGATAACATGGCTAAGAACTGCTCAGGGCAGGTGGTAGCTTTTGGAGATATTCGCCCTTATATCGAATATTTCCAAAAGTTGATAATAGGAGATAGCGATGTTAGCGACTGTTTCCAGTCGCTAACATCTTGGCATGCCCACTTTGCATGTCATTAGTGATAAATATCACTCACATGCAAAGTGGGGCCCAAGATGGTCGCTATCTTCTACTAGCCGTCGCTAACTGGTGTTAGCAACAGCTAGGTAATACACATATAATTTTATCTCCGCGAAGCGGAGCGCTGTTACAGATATATATCTTGTTTCTGAACGTTAATTTCTCAAAATGCACTGAAGCACATATATTGAGACCTAGCAAAGGCACATCGGGCTACCAGTCCCTACAATTTTGCCAAGTTTCGTGCAAATCCATTCAGCTGTTCGATTATTATTATTTTTATTTTTTTTTGCCCCGCGGGGCCCTTTTAAAACCTCCACATCAAACCTAGGGGGTGAGCGACAATGTACTATGCCCCCTTATGGTCATTTGCCCCTTCGCTTTGGCCTCCTCTTGTCTCTCGATCCTACCGAGAGACAAGATGGCGGCCGCTACGGACTGTTTGGAATGTTGACAGACGCCGGAGAACCAATCAGCTTCGCTTCACAAAGCTCCGTTGCGCGAAAAGTACGCGTAGCGGAGCGCTGCCCAGTCCGCTGTTACAGATATATATCTTTTTTTGAACATTAATTTCTCAAAATCCACTGAAGCACATATATTGAGACCTACAAAAGGCACATCGGGCTACCAGTCCCTACAATTTTGCCAAGTTTCGTGCAAATCCATTCAGCCGTTCGGGCTAAAAGTGAGGCCAACCGCCCTATGGAAATTAACATGGGAAAACGCGTTTTGGGACCCCCCTTTTTTCTCGGCCCCCCCTTGACGAACCCCCCCAAAATTTTCAGGGGCTGCTCAGAAACAAAATGTGCCATTTTCCTGAAAATTTCAGCCAATTCCGTCCACAAACGCCAAAGTTATTAGACATAGAATTTTCAAAAAACCCATAGAGAAAAAATCCTAACTATATATACCTACTGGCGACCGCCAGTAGGTAATATATATATATATATATATATATCCAACTCGAGTCTTGGCGCGAAGCATGGGTGGCCGCTTGCAGCGGCGGGCCAGGACGGGAGCGCCACTCCCTACGTTTTCACAACACACGTTCCCCAATTCTCCAAGAACGACGTCCAGGCCAGCAAAGTTTCAATAAACTGGTGTTTATTTCACAGCCCACTCAACGTTTCGGGAACCACTTCCCTTGCTCACGATATATATATTACATATCATATATATTACAGCTCTCATTTGTCTCGTTTTTCGAAGAAAAGAGGAAGCACTCCCAGGAGCGGGTTCAAAGCTTTATTACAAAACCCACAGCGACCAGACGCGATACAGTTTGGTATGGACATCACCATCAGTTACACATACCTCCAGGTACCTGGCATCGTTATATAGACGACCTGTTTGTGATTTGGAGGGGGTCTATTGAAACAGCAATGCAATATGTAGACAGACTGAATGATAACACCGTACATTTACATTTCACTGCCGAAATGAGTACCTCCTCAGTAAATTTTTTAGACCTGGAGGTATGTGTAACTGATGGTGATGTCCATACCAAACTGTATCGCAAGCCCACAGCGGGCAATTCCATACTGCACGCTCAAAGTAGTCACCCGCCCAAATTGATAAGGAGCATTCCTTTTGGAGAACTCCTAAGGATAAAGAGAAATAACACGAGAGAGGCAGACTACCAGAGGAATGCACAGGAATGCATCAGCAGGTTTAGAGCAAGAGGCTATGAGGATCACGTCTTGCAGGAAGCCTTGACTAAGGTTAATAAAACACCCCGAGAACAACTATTTGAAGAGAGGAGTAGGCGTTCTGAAAATGGGAAATTCAGAATGATTACAACCTTCTCAGATGACGCAGGGAGATTGAAGCAAATTTTTAAGAAAAACTGGAACCTATTAAAATTGGATCCAGTGATAGGTCTGGACATCCCTCCACAACCCTTACTGACTTTCAGAAAGGCACGATCATTGAGAGATACGCTCACAAGCAGTTATCAAGGGAAAAAGTCCTCGGCTCAAACGAACCTACAGGGTTTCTTTCCCTGCGGTAAATGCAAGGCGTGCTCCAATAGTAGGAAAGTATCCTCATACAAAGTTCCAGGCATGGCAAATCCCAAAAAGATCAAGAAATTCCTAACCTGTAGTACACCGTATACGGTATACTGTTTGGTATGTCCTTGCGAACTACAGTATATCGGAAGTACCATCAATGAGACCAAAAAACGAGTTCTTGAACATTGTAGGGCCATAAAGAACTGTGACATGACCTATCCAGTAGCCCGTCACTTTCAGTTGAAGCACCAAAGTGATAGGGAAAAGTTAAGGTTTTACATACTGGACCATGTTCCAATACACCCAAGGGGAGGCGATAGGTTAATGACGTTGCGAAGATTAGAATCTCGCTACATCATTGACCTACAAACTAAACACCCGGATGGTCTTAATACCCATGAAGAACTAGCAGTACACCTGGGAAAGCGGTAAATACAGTAGGGCTTTGTGTGAAGCATTGATCAATGTCTGTAGATGATAATTGTAACTGAATTGTCTTAGGAAATGTGATTATATGTTGTATATATGTGTATGTGGGCACATCTCTGGTTGAGATATAAATGAATTCCATACAGATAGAGACCATCCAGGGCTTGATAGAACGACAGTAACTATGGAAAGTGCGCCTGGTCGAAAGCCCATTCTGGGCGGTATTTATTGTAACGTAATTTTGTGATAATCACATGGTACGTGTACGATTAAGCGGGATGAAATGCAATGCTGTGTTCGCCTGTTATGAGATAATGTGGAACTACCTCATAGTAATGTATGAATTGACCATGCTAAGATGGCGCTTACACTTTCCATTCAAATGTCCTTTCTTTATGTTAATTACCACGTGGGAACGGGAAATAAAAATGGCCGCCTCAGACGCGCATTTTACCATCGATAAAGGCAACACGCCGAAACGCGTCTGGTCGCTGTGGGTTTTGTAATAAAGCTTTGAACCCGCTCCTGGGAGTGCTTCCTCTTTTCTTCGAAAAACGAGACAAGTGAGAGCTGGAATCTATTGCGGAAGGCACCGTCCGCGGAAGCACCCGTCCCTGAGTGCGCGAAGTGGGTGCAAACGAGTGAGCTTGAATATATATATATATATATATATATATATATATATATATATATATATATTCTCTTCACTCGCTCCCGCTTCGTTCAGGAAAAACGATCATGGACCCAGGTATATTGTGCAATACTATCTCAGTTGATTGCCAGTCTGCCACGACGCGTTTCGGGCGATCCCGCCCTTGATCACATGACCACATGTACCATACATACACACACATATAAGTGATACCCGTAAAAGAACCGGGCCACATCCACCGAAATAAAACATCTTGAAAGTGAAGCTTGAGTGCTGTTTTCTGTGCCCCTTTGATTTGTGAAGCAATATATATATATCTATATATATATATATATATATATATATATATATATCTCTATATATATATATATATATATACATTTGATCAAGGGCTCGTGAGCCTGAAATGCGCCATTGCTGTTTACCTGAAATAAAAATATCGGTTTGCCAGATCCTGTGGTCCGTCTCCTGCTTCGCCGGTCCGTGGGGATTGGAAGTGGTTGTGGATTCTGTATGTATATATATATATGCGTGTATATATATCTGTGTATATATATATATATATATCTGTGTGTATATATATATATATATATATATATATATATATATATATATATATATATTCACTGAAAAAACCATAGGTTATAGACCATATATAGTTAGGAATTAGCATTTACAAAACCTTGAAAATTCACTGAAAAAACCATAGGTTATAGACCATATATAGTTAGGAATTAGCATTTAAAAAACCTTATTTTACTCACACAAAACCATTGAAATTCCATATATAGTTAGTTGCACTAACTATATATTGCGCACCCGCAATCCACTGCTGATCATGTCACATATTACATCATTCATGACATGGTCAGTGACATCACTGATGACATCACTGATGACATCTCAAATGACATCACTGATGACATCACTGATGACAACATCCAGTGACTATGTTTCTGTAAAGTTAAAATATGTCTTACATATTGAAGAATGAGTGGATGTATAAGTGTCTGGACGAAGGATTTAGTAGGTGCATGACTGAATGTATGAGTGAGTGATTAAATGTGTCTCACTGAGTGCATGGGTTAGTGACTAAACTGTCTTAATTTGTGCATCATTATGTCTGTTGTTCTGTAAACTGCTGCATGTGTTGATCAGTAGCTATATGAGTAACTATATGGGTTATTGATTGATTGCCCAAGTATTTGCATGGGAGACTGAGTGTGTGTGTGGCTGGATGGGAGGTGTGTGACTCTGTACAGATCAATGTGTACTTGTATCAATGATTGTATAAGAGAGTAAGTATGTGTTAGTATATGGTTGAAAACGTAAGGTGCTCTATGTTTAACTGTATAGAGTAGAAAATGGAAGTGTGATTGATTCTTTACAGGACTGACTAGGTGTGTGAGTAACTCCATGGATGAGTGGCAGAGTGTGAGTGTCTGTATAGGTGTATGAGTGCATATGATTGTGTTGTAAACATGAGTGATTGTATGTATGAATGATTGTATGGGTGAATGAGTGAATGTGTGTGTAGACGTAGGAATCAGTGAGTACGTATGTAGTAACTAGTATTGGTGTGTCAATGGTTTCAAAAATTATACTCTGTTTTTAACACTGGGTGAAACAGAGGTTATATTAAAATGTGAAGAGATGCATTGTATTGTCACATGAATAATATCATCAGTGATGTGGTCATTGATGTCAAATGAGATGTCATCAGTGATGTCATCAGTGATGTCATTTGAGATGTCATCAGTGATGTCATCAGTGATGTCACTGACCATGTCATGAATGATGTAATATGTGACATGATCAGCAGTGGATTGCGGGTGCGCAATATATAGTTAGTGCAACTAACTATATATGGAATTTCAATGGTTTTGTGTGAGTAAAATAAGGTTTTTTAAATGCTAATTCCTAACTATATATGGTCTATAACCTATGGTTTTTTCAGTGAATTTTCAAGGTTTTGTAAATGCTAATTCCTAACTATATATGGTCTATAACCTATGGTTTTTTCAGTGAATTTCAATGGTTTTTTAATAGCAAATATCATAAGCTGTCGAATGTCAAGTACGTGGTAAGTGAAAACATTTTCGTGTTTATGCACACTGATCTGCTTTGAATGGTGCCCCCCCCCCCTCATTTCTATTAGGAGTACTCTCTCTTTGCAGATAGTGAAAGGTAGTTAACGCAGGCCTTTGCCCCCGTTGTAATCCGTCGTGCCTGCTTCTCTCTCCATTTGATTGATTGTTATCCAAGTATTTACTGTTTTAGAATTAGTTCTCTTTGGTTCATTCTCTATTTACAAACAAACACAGAGTCGCAATACTCTGTTTAGTCTTTGCAGATAACGAAAAATCGTGTAAAAAAAGAAAAGGAATCGAGCAAAATCAGTAGGCCACTAATGGGATCTCTTTTTGACCTCGCTAAAATAGAAACATTAGGAACAACCCCTCATGACAAATACAAAACTAGTGAGATGAACTGAACTCCACACAATGATGGCTGCAAAACAGCTCGGCTCCGCCACCCACCCCGCCCAAAATAACGATAAAGAGCGGCTGCCATGATTGGTTGCGGAATGGCCACGACGGAGCTACGAAATGATGCTGCTCTCATGCTAACCCCAGCTTCAGTCTGAAACATCCAGAAACACTGTAGACTACCAATTCGATCAGTTCCGGTAGCGCCCCAATGTAACCCGGTAGAGAAGAACTAGCCCTCCCCTCTTTGACTGATGGTTCTTGTTGCCTGTCCCTTCTGTTGTCATTTAACAGAACTATTTAGCCTGCTGAAAGGGGTTGTGTTCCGACCGCTGGTTGGTGGAGACATTTTGACTATATTCTGGACCTGCGTTGTCGCGTAATGCGTCATATGACGCGCCGCGTTAGCGCATCCGGAAGTCATCCGGGGCGCGCAGCGCGTAACGTAAGCATAACAAGTCATGTGACTTGTTAATAAAACTTTTCATTGGTTCATTTTACTTTTCTTATTGTAATGATGAAAGGCTTGGTCATATGACCTAAAAATTACGCTTTTCATTACTTCCGAACATTATTTTTTCTTAAATATATGTTATAATGTTCCAGACTAATGTACTTTCCCGGAAATTTTACAACTGTCCTGCAAGTAAAATATATTCTTTTTTCGAGAAAAAGAGCGTTTCTTCGTCCCATGATGGAGCCGTTGAGCAAAAGAGGGTCGACCTGCTGTCTTAGTCGCCGATACGCCTGAATATGAGATTCTTATCGATCACTTTATGTTGCAGGAATAGAAAACACAACAGCCCTTGACCATTTATCTTTACTGCGTTCCTTCGTATTATACCTTTTACCCTTCATGTAATTGGTCTGCTTTATTTCACTTGCCTTTTAATGATTCTAAAACAGTGACTATTATTACAAACTTTACCAATGTATATACTACTACCATGTTTTCTTTTAAAAACCTTTATTGTGAAAATTTCATTATACAAATACGAGCCTATAACCACGTGGGCCGGCCACGGAGCAAACTGTAATCGTATGTGATGAGTAGACATTTACACTGTAGAGGAACGTAACGGGCGGGCCATTAGGTTGCAAGAACTAAGGTGTCTAACAGTTACGGAATCGGTGGACGTACATTTTATAATTAAAATACGACAGGGCCAGTTACAATAAAATTATCTAGATATACATTTGCGGGCAAGTACCATGGGTGACGTTAATTCGAACTTTCAACAGTACAGTAATCAATAACACATCAGAACTTAATATCAATAGGGATGTCGAAATATTCAATCAATTCTCGTCCCCGCCCGCCATGTGCTTCAAAACTGCATACGTATCTCGTGATTTCAAGGTTCTGCAACCAGTACACAACAAGGAGTTACGAGTCCCATTTATTCCGGCGCCATTTTGGGCGAGGACGGGCAGGTCCAGGATATAGTCAAAATGTCTCTACCAACCATCGACTATGATGATGTTCATATGCTGTATTTATTAGAGTAACACTCATCTGTCCACATGAAATTAATTTGCCACAATCTAAACATGTCATTTTAATCTTTCCAAAGTTCTTCTAAAAATTTGGGACCGTTTCCCTTGCCTCTGAAGCTCTCAGTGCCACTTCTTTGATGAATGTACTAGCAGGTCAGGGGTTCTCCTCCAAATCTCTCTTTTATGCAGCACTATAATTAATTGGTGCCACCTCTCCATATGACGATGCATGGTATAGTTACCACAACTATATTTTTTTTCGGTTCCTCTGGAGAGTTCATCGTGGCAGATGAAGCGTGTAACGTACCGGGCATTTACCTTTTTTTGCATGTACAGGAAAGGAAAAAAAAATCGAGCGTCCGAGTTCTAATGTGTCCCAGGGCCATTTTAGTGGAGGACATGATACAGCGATAATGCCCTGGATAAGGACACTTCCTTCGGGCACCCCACGCCGTCTTTCGGCGCAGCATTGTAGGATGGCCACACCAGTGCGGCAACTTGCTAGACACCACCTCGGTGCCATCCGGATCTCGGCGCCCCACTGCAGATGAACTGCCTCCACATGGAGAAGCGGGAGAGGCTCGTTTGCGCCGCCTCCCCCCCCCCCTTCGGGCACCCCACGCCGACTTTCGGCGCAGCATTGTAGGATGGCCACACCAGTGCGGCAACTTGCTGGACACCACCTCGGTGCCAACCGAATCTCAGCGCCTTGTGTTGTCTTCCATTCCGAAAATATTGTTGGCAGCATTTTGAAAGGAAAGACAAACAGCCGTTTGTGGCCCTCACTACACCGTTCTCCTAGTGAGTCTCACATTGTTACATTTAGGAAGAATGTTGAAGAGTAGTATGTTGAAAATCTGAAGCCATTGTTATACAAACTCTCAACCAGCCTTGGATGGAAAAATCCTGAAGAATGTACAAACTGAAAACCAGTTTTTCTCTGTATAGCATCAGCAGCAACGCTTGAGTCAGCTTTGTGTGAAGCCGCCATTTTGATTCAATCAATAGCGTCCCCCTGCACACATTCAGGGACCTGGTCGTGTCTTCAGGTCAAACGGATTGTGGGACAAGATGCACAAAGGCAAAGGAAAAAAGTTCCGCCGGACCCCGGGAGGTGGCCGCCTATGTCATGGGCGATCTTAGGCCACACCAGGGCAATAGTGAAGCTGCAGCAGGTGCAAATAAGCTTCAGACAGTGTTACAAGCGCTGCTCAGAACTCTCAACTATGACACCACCTCGGTGCCATCCGGATCTTGGCGCCTTGTGCTGGTTCCGGCCTATTCACACATCGGTCCGCTACTGACGCCACCTCACAGGCCAACGGGGCACCCCACGCCGACTTTCGGCGCAGCATTGTAGGATGGCCACACCAGTGCGGCAAATTGCTGGACACCACCTCGGTGCCATCCAGATCTCGGCGCGTTGTGCTGCCTTCGGCCTATTCGCCACAAGTGCGCACGCAACTCAGCTGCATAGCGAGTGAAACACCAAGGGGCGCCCCACTGCAGCCGAGGAACCTCCATCTTGGGGGCGACGCACAGCATCACATTGCTTTCCAATGCAGTCAGATCCTCAAACAGCCCCCACTGACTGACGCGAACTCACAGGCCAACGGGGCGCCCCACGCCGACTTTCGGCGCAGCATTGTAGGATGGCCACACCAGTGTGGCAAGTTGCTGGACACCACCTCGGTGCCATCCGGATCTTGGCGCGTTGTGCTGCCTTTGGCCCCATTCGCACATCAGTCCGCTACTGACGCCATCTCACAGGCTAATGGGGCGCCCCACGCCGACTTTCAGCATTGTAGGATGACCACACCAGTACAGCAACTTGCTAGACATCACCTCGGTGCCATCCGGATCTCGGCGCCCCACTGCAGATGAAGTGCCTCTCAACTATGAAACCACCACTGTGACATCCGGATCTTGGCGCGTTGTGCTGCCTTCGGCCTATTCGCACATCGGTCCGCTACTGACGCCATCTCACAGGCTAATGGGGCGACCCACGCCGAGTTTCAGCATTGTAGGATGACCACACCAGTGCAGCAACTTGCTAGACATCACCTCGGTGCCATCCGAATCTTGGCATCTCAACGCCTAGTGGTATCTTCCATACAGAAAATATTGTTACGCTACCTTTGGCCCCATTCGCACATCAGTCCGCAACTTAGACATCACCTCGGTGCCATCCGGATCTTGGCATCTCAGCGCCTTGTGGTGTCAGTCAGAAAATATTGTTGCGCTGCCTTTGGCCCCATTCGCACATCAGTCCGCTACTGACACCATCTCACAGGCCAACAGGGCGCCCCACGCCGACTTTCAGCATTGTAGGATGGCCACACCAGTGCGGCAACTTACTAGACACCACCTCGGTGCCATCCGGATCTTGGCGCGTTGTGCTGCCTTCGGCCTATTCGCACATCGGTCCGCTACTGACGCAAACTCACAGGCCAACGGGGCGCCCCACGCCGACTTTCAACATTGTAGGATGGCCACACCAGTGCTGCAACTTGCTGGACACCACCTCGGTGCCATCCGGATCTTGGCGCGCTGTGTTGCCTTCGGCCTATTCGCACATCGGTCCGCTACTGACGCCGCCTCACGTGCCAACGTATTTTCTCCGCATTTTATACCCTATGCCGCATAACAGGTCATGTGACTTGTTTATAAAACTTTTCATTGGTTCATTTTACTTTTGGTTTCCTAATGATGGAAGGCTTGATCATATGACCTAAAAACAACACTTTTCATTGGATGAAAACTTTTTTTTTTTCCAAACGATGAAAGCCCCACCTTGTTTCTGGATGTTTCAGACTGAAGCTGGCGTCAGCATGAGAGCACCACCATCTCGTAGCTCCGTCGTAGTCATTCCGCGAGCAATCATGGCAGCCGCTCCCCACCAGAAGCCTGCAGGAGTCGGGGCCCCCAAAACTTTTGATGAATTCTCAAGGCGGAGGGGACGCTTTCGAGAATGGGGTCCAAGACCTAGCAGACAAGCGTCCGATTTCCAAGGTGTCCCAGGGCCATTTCAGTGGACCAGGCCCAAAAAGGAAAGAGCCTGCCGCCATTTTGAGAGTCCTGTGACAGCCGCCTATCGCTGCACCGCAAGAGTGGGCGCAACTCAGCTGAATTGCGGCTTTTGACACAGTGGACCAAAAACGGACGGAATGGCAACTGAAACGGTAAAGGGGCGCCCCACTACAACAGATGACACTCCACCTGGAGAGGCCCGTTCACGCCGCCTCCCCCGGGGCGCCCCACGCCGTTATTCGGAGCAGCATTGTAGGATACCAAAACCAGTGCGGCAACTTACTGGACATCACCTTGGTGCCATCGTTCTGCTGCCTTGGAACTATTCGCACAACAGTTTGCTACTGAAGACCCACCCCCCGCGACGCCCCACGCCGTTATTTGCTGGGTGGCAACTTACTAGACATCACTTTCGTGTCATCTAGATTTCAGCGCGTTCTGCTGCCTTGGAACTATTCGCACAACAGTTTGCTACTGATGACCCGCCCCACGCCGGAAATCTGGACGTTGTGCTGCGTTGGGACTATTCGCACAGCCGACCGCTACTTCGTTGTTTTTCCCTAAAAATGTTTATATGTTATTACTATTTTTGTTTTCTTGTATATATTTATAAATTATTAAAGTTTTATAATCTTACTACTTTGTCGGAGTGCTATATATTTTTAATGTGACACATAATTGTAAAAACTTTGATGTACAAAGAGTCATCCCTGGAATCTTCCGCTTCACGCTCGGTCCCCTCCCCAATCACAATACAGGATGGTTTTCAGATAATAGCAACGCTTCTGCTGTGACGGATCTCATCGAGTGTGGGCCTTGATCTACTATAACTCCTTTGAAGAGGGGTGAATCTTTACAGCTGTGGCCATAAACTACATCTGCAGGGCTAGCTGATACCCTAGGACCAGCCTGGACAATCGGACACAGAGGAAAAGGAGTGTCAGAGGGTGCAGTAGTGAATAGGGCGAAAGGGAGGTGTCGGGCGGGCACAGGGTGTGATTCTCAGGAAAGAGCAGCGCAGATGGGGGGAGGTTTATTACCCATGCATAAGACAGAGAGCGGGGGTGACCACTGCCTGGGGGAGATGCTTGCGAGGGTGGGGAGCCATGCTAAGGATCGACAGCGTGCACAGAGTGGGTCTGGTCAAGGCATCTAAAATGGCTGCCGTGCACGACAAAAGTGTGGCATTTGAAAAAAGACAAGATGGCGCAGACAATGTTTTTCAACACTTCCTGATTTCCTTCGAATCGAACGTTAACAGACGTTGGGGCATATTACCAAAGTTAAGCGATATTTATCCCTAACGATGCATTGCAAAGATTTTTTTACCGTCAGAAATTATCGCAGATAAACCTTGCTATTATCAAAGTTTATCGCAAATACGATAAAAACCGACCGCAATGCATTAATATCGCTGAAAACTCAGCGATATTCATGCATTACCGAGCTAATCCTCTTAGCCATGTTATCCACCTCCCATAGGATAACATGGCTAAGAACTGCTCAGGGCAGCTGTTACTTTTTGGAGATATTCGCGCTTATCTCGAATATTTCCAAAAGTTGATAATAGGAGATAGCGATGTTAGCGACTGTTTCCAGTCGCTAACATCTTGGCATGCCCACTTTGCATGTCATTAGTGATAAATATCACTCACATGCAAAGTGGGGCCCAAGATGGTCGCTATCTCCTACTAGCCGTCGCTAACTGGTGTTAGCAACAGCTAGGTAATACAGATATAATTTTATCTCCGCGAAGCGGAGCGCTGTTACAGATATATATCTTGTTTTTGAACGTTAATTTCTCAAAATGCACTGAAGCACATATATTGAGACCTAGCAAAGGCACATCGGGCTACCAGTCCCTAATATTTTACCAAGTTTCGTGCAAATCCATTCAGCCGTTCGATTATTATTATTATTTATTTTTTTTGCCCCGCGGGGCCCTTTTAAAACCTCCACATCAAACCTAGGGGATCAGCGAGGATCTACTATGCCCCCTTATGGTCATTTGCCCCTTCGCTTTGGCCTCCTCTTGTCTCTCGATCCTACCGAGAGACAAGATGGCGGCCGCTACGGACTGTTTGGAATGTTTACAGACACCGGAGAGCCAATCAGCTTCGCTTCGCAAAGCTCCGTAACGCGAAAAGTACGCGAAGCGGTGCGCTGTTACAGATATATATCTTTTTTTGAACGTTAATTTCTCAAAATCCACTGAAGCACATATATTGAGACCTAGCAAAGGCACATCGGGCTACCAGTCCCTACAATTTTGCCAAGTTTCGTGCAAATCCATTCAGCCGTAAGATTATTATTATAATTTTTTTTTTTTGCCCCGCGGGGCCCTTTTAAAACCTCCACATCAAACCTAGGGGGTCAGCGAGGATCTACTATTCCCCCTTATGGTCATTTGCCCCTTCGCTTTGGCCTCCTCTTGTCTCTCGATCCTACCGAGAGACAAGATGGCGGCCACTACGGACTGTTTGCGGCCACTACGGACTGTTTGGAATGTTGACAGACGCCGGAGAACCAATCAGCTTCGCTTCACAAAGCTCCGTTGCGCGAAAAGTACGCGTCCTAGGCCGCTGCCCGGTCCGCGCTTACAGATATATATCTTTTTTTAAACGTTAATTTCTCAAAATCCACTGGAGCACATATATTGAGACCTACAAAAGGCACATCGGGCTACCAGTCCCTACAATTTTGCCAAGTTTCGTGCAAATCCATTCAGCCGTTCGGGCTAAAAGTGAGGCCAACCGCCCTATGGAAATTAACATGGGAAAATCGCGTTTTGGGACCCCCCTTTTTTCTCGGCCCCCCCTTGACGAACCCCCCCCAAATTTTCAAAGGCTGCTCAGAAACAAAATGTGCCATTTTCCTGAAAATTTCAGCCAATTCCGTCCACAAACGGCAAAGTTATTAGACATAGAATTTTCAAAAATCCCATAGAGAAAAAATCCTAACTATATATACCTACTGGCGACCGCCAGTAGGTAATATATATATATATATAACCCAGCGATGGCCGGCACTGGGTAGTTATTGTTAGGATCGTTTTTCCATTGGAAATGCATTTTTGGTGTTGCTAGTAACTTTGGTCCTGTGTGACAAATCTCCACAAAACTTGCAGTGTAACTCTAGATGGCAGGTGGGTTGGATGTGATTTAAATGGGGGTGATTCACCAACCGCGCAGCATGAGGGTGCTTTGATAGCATATCTACTGGGAACAGTAGTGAAAACAACTGGACCACCAAAACCTTTTAAGATCGTCATGGGCTGCTGGAACCGTGTGGTGAAGATCACTAGGCAGTGTCTCATATATGCACCAGCCCTGCTTTTGGTGGGATTACCAACACTGCAGGAATTATTCCTTACCCCTAGAAGATTTGAAGAACAGGTGTTAGCAGGGATTGACAAATCTGGGACTGTTATGCAAACAGTACATTTCAGAACCTCACATCCATGATCGAAGTAGATTACCATGCAATTCCTTGTGTGTGGAACTCTATCTAGTTCAGCACAACATCTGTAGGGGGACAACCTTGTGGAACTACAAAAACATGAAATCTTGGGAATCCTGCTAACATTTGGTGCAGGACAGAGGCTTGTATCCTGAATTCATAAATCACTTCTGTGTATGACCATATGCCCTCTACAGACCTTGAGGGATAACTGGGAAGACAGTATGCATATGCATAGTACATTTATGGATAAAGAATGGGAACAGCTATATGAACACTCGTATAGGGTTTACAGAAATACAAGATTTAAAAACACTCAATTTATCTACATACATGCGACCTGTCGGACACTCAGACTAAATTTAGTAGCATACACAAATAACAAATGTTACCCCCGGGGTAAATCAATCGAGGTCCATTTTATTAACGTGGTTTGGGGTTGCCTGGCGATAGCTCAGTTCGGGAAAGTAGTGGTGGCCGATCTGGGGAGAACTCTAGGAAGAGCTGCCCTGTACACTACCTGCATTTTTTCCTGGGTTTATACCCCACCGTCAGATAAGTTGAGTCAGTAATCGAGAATAGAGTTTTAGATACTAATGCTTAAATGGCATTGCGTTATATTCTGTGTGATACTTCTTCACCAGCAAAAGGCTTCAACTCCCCTTTTTTACCACAGATTCAAAACGCTTTACATACAGTATCTGATAGTTACATTGGACTTCCTAAGTTTCCACACTAAACCATTGCGAATAAGTAAAGCAGAATCAGACAGTTTTTGTTGTTCAACTTTATGACGTTGCTTCAAAAGTTAGCGTTGGTGATATCTTTTATCACATGGTGCGTCACATGTTGAAATGCTGACCTTGGTACAAGCAAACGACGCCAATTGTTGATTGAAGTTGAATTATAAATGCTTAGTAAATAAACATTTATTTGCGTGCTCCCACCGGAAATGCGTCTGTACTATGAATGACTATGGCAAGTGATGGAGGGAATGTAGAGGTTTATACTGGTTTGTTCTTTGTCTGATGCGCTGGTCCAGAACGAAAGTAAATTGAGGGGGTGGGGGTGAATAGCTGTTAAGTAATGGCATGAAGATTGATGCACAGCGGCAAATGTTTCTATGGATAACGGTGGTGGATTTCCTTGATATGAGAATTGTATGTTTTTCTCATCTTCTTTGCCCTCCTACATTAGATGGTCCTGCATTTATTGCCGTCATATTATGGGGGGAATCAATAATGTGTACGAAGAATGGTGGGGGAGGCCTTGAAAATGTAATGGTAGATAATGATTAATATGAGATATCTCGTAGTATCTTAATATACCAATAAAGTTACATACAAAAAAACCATATATATATATATATATATATATATATATATATATATATACATATATATATATATATATATATATTTATTCTACATTTTAAAGAGTTGTGACCTATTTGTACTCCTATTTAGCACAATACCACCCTTGATACCCTCACGGGTCTTGTTCGCACTATATAAAACTTTATAAATAAAATAAATAAATAAAATAGAGGATCCGCAGAGCTGATAGATCTTAAAGTGAGATCTGATTGGCTGCCACTACCTCAACCAGGAAGTGGTGGCAGCCATCTTAGGACTCAGGACTCAGGCATCAGGCCAGAGTCCTAAAATAAAACGCAAAATGCCGTAAGTGGGCAATTTAGGGATACCCTAAGCCTGGTGGTGAGGTCCCTGAGGGACCCCGCCTGGAGTCAAAACATTTTTTTTTTTAATTTTGCTGAAAATTCACAGAGGATCTGTGTATCTGCGGCCAAATTCTTTTAAAAAAAATTAATAAAGTAGTGTGGGCTCCTGTGCTTCTTTTTTAAACCCTTCCTCCAGCGTGGGCCAGGGCCCGGGGGGAAGGACGTGTTTATTTTTATTGAGGGGGGGCTTGTTGCCCCACGCCATTTTTGGCCCTGGGGATCCCATCCCTCTGGGCCTGATGTATTTTGTAAGAGGAGGAGGGTGCATGGCCCAATCTCCAGGTAATTTTCGACCCCAGGGATCCTCCTCCCTAGAACTTTTTGGATCCCGGGGACTCCACTCCCAGAGACCTGACGTATTTTTAGGGGGGGGCTGCATGGACCCTTACTCTTTTATAATAGTGGGTATGGGGTCCGCAGGACCTTTTAGGGGCTCAGGGAGGGGGACGCCATCCCACAGGGCTTGCTCAAATACTGTGTCCTAGGGAGCCCACCCCAGGACACAGTAGTTTATTTGCCCACACGGGCAGGGAAGCATGCATTTGCTCACGCCTGGATGCAGAATGTTCAAAACTTCCACCAAACGTGAACAAACAAAAAGTCTGCTCACAGAGCAATCAATCAATCAATCAATTAATCAAGAAATTTTGTATAGCTCGCTACTCACCCGGAGGGTCTCAAGGCGCTTGGGGGAGAGGGGTCCGCTACTGCTCGAACAGCCAGGTCTTGAGTTGTTTCCTGAAGGAGAGGTGGTCTTGGGTGCGGCGGAGGTGGATGGGAAGGGAGTTCCAAGTCTTGGCTGCCAGGTAGGAGAACGATCTTCCTCCCATGGTGGCTCTTCGAATGCGTGAAACCGTGGTGAGGGCTTGGTTGGTCGATCGCAGTTGGCGGGTGGGAGTGTAGAAGGTCAGGCGGTTGTTCAGGTACCTGGGTCCCAGGTCATGGAGGGCCTTGTGTGCGTGGGTGAGGAGACGGAACGTGATTCTCTTGCTGACGGGGAGCCCGTGCAGGTCTCTCAGGTGTCCGGAGATGTGGCTGTGTCGGGGGATGTCTAGGATGAGTCGTGCGGAGGCGTTCTGGATGCGTTGGAGTCTTTTCTGCAGCTTGGCTGTGGTTCCGGTGTAGAGGGTGTTTCCGTAGTCCAGTCGGCTGGTGACGAGTGCTTGGGTGACCGTCTTCCTGGTTTCGGTGGGGATCCATCGGAAGATCTTCCGGAGCATTCGTAGGATGTTGAAACACGATGATGAGACGGCGTTGACTTGTCTGGTCATCGAGAGGGAGGAGTCCAGGATGAAGCCCAAGTTGCGTGCATGGTCCGTGGGATTGGGTGCGCTGCCTAGGGCCAGGGGCCACCAGGAGTCATCCCAGGCGGAGGTTGAGGATCCAAGGATGAGGACTTCCGTCTTGTCTGAGTTCAGTTTCAGGCGGCTGTTCTTCATCCACTCGGCTACTTCTCAGAGGATGGGAGCTCTGAAGATGCTCTCACCTGTTGGGAGCAGACAAAAAGCTACCACCGTCTGGAAGTAGATTTTCACATTGCACGCATAGGCAGCATCATAAATATTTGCTCTCTCCAGGCGGGAGCTATGCAGTCTGCTGCAGCATGCATGGAACTGGCTGGGGCTCCCCCGTGACCCCCAACAAGGTGCATGGTGAGTGCCCTTTGTGGGCATCAGGACACCCACTTTGAATAATGGGTGTTTATACTTGCTTGAAGATCATCTTTGAAAGTGGTATTTTTTTTTTTTACAAATTTAGTCAAAAGGCTGTGGAGCACTGTGCGGGGTCAGAGGTACACATGAGGATTATGGCATGGTCATAAAACTGCAAGCTCTAACTCACCTAGGTAAATGATTATAAAAGGGATGAAGAAACCCCTGTAGCACTTTATAAAGATATTGCAAGTCACCGATAACCATACAGAGGAACTAATCCGAAGGCTGAGTTTCTTTATAAAGTTATGGAATGCCGAGGTGGCTTGCATCCTTATCAAGTCCTGCAGGGGGTACTTTATCCCATATAATACATGGTCACACCATTACCTTTCCCACAAACCACTTAAAACCTTGGTGCATGGCTCTTTTATGTGAAAGAGAGAGTATACTTGCAAACATGAAGAAGAAAAATAGGACCTCTAGTGCAGAAATAAACACATCAAAAACCTTAGATATTTGATCAAAATTTCAAAACTGTTCAATACAAGTCATTTAAAAAAAGCTGGGTAGCTCAGAATGTGTAGACACATGCAGAAAGTTTCTAACTTTTCTATAATTATCTAAGGGATGCAAAAAATAATCACGTTCTTCTGCTAGTCACTGTAAGCTAGAAAACTAGAGCAGAAGAATGAAAAGTAAGGTTTCATTTGTTGTTGCTTTAAACAGCTGCTCAGTGACCTTAACTGCCTTTCACCTTGGCTGCGGGCTCTAGCAGCAGGCATTGTGACATCAGAACTCGACTGTAATAACTTATTACAGTTGAGTTCTGACTTCTTTTCTTCATAATCAGCGAATAGGTGCGTCACAAGTCGTTGATTATAAAGAAATAAGAGGCAGGCGTTTATACAGGGATTGCAAAATCCCATGTATTACATATACTGCAAACAACATGGAAGTATATGTGGCATAAAGCAAGATGTCAAAACAAAATACAGTTGTACAGGAGGTATAAGACTACACAGAGGCACCGTAAACCTATTGTGCATTAGAATCAGACACTTACATCATTTTAATGTTTCATCTAACAGCTTCCATGGAACAAATGACTGACTTAGGTTATGTTCAGTAAACATGGACTCTAAGCCACAGACCAGATAAGGGGTAGACCCAAGCAGTATCCTCCTTTTAATGACAATTTCTATTAAGAAGCATAAAGCAGCACTCAAACAACTATACTTGAGGCTGCGTTCCGTGTCACGGGGCAACATGTTACACCAGTACCTGACAGGGAAACCTAGTTCGCAGTCTGAGATGGAGGCTTCTGAGGCCTACAGATTTGAGCTGGAAAGGGTCGGTCACTGTTTTACTAATAAAAACTGGTACTGGGGCTGCTCAAATGTAATTCAGGATTATTGTCCTGGAACAGCAACTTTCCACCAGCAAGTAGGGGAGGTGTGTGGACGACACACAGCACGAGGCGCGAATAACAGTAAACGAGATTGGTTACATGCACTGCAATATTACAAACAGATCACGCCATTTTAAGTGGATGTTTTACTAGCTGGGAAAGAGACTGAACATGCCCTTCCAAGGAGGCATGCGAGTGCACCGAATGAGCCTGGGTGTTTTTTGATGAAACCGGAGGCTAAAAGTGAACTGATTACACATGCCCCAAGTATAGCCGGCACTAAGCGTTTCTGGATTGTGGGGATAAGATACTGTCTTTGCTTATTACAGCCCCTTGATCCAAAGAGATTTAAGCAACTGGTTTCAATTAGATGTCTTTTAAGCTAGTAAAACGTCGTCTGTAAAGACATATTTATAGAACAACTTAAAACTGCAAGAATTAAAATGGCTATGAAACTGATGAAATCCCAGCTCGCAAGGCCCAATCACTGCGCTCGACTTTAACGAGCAGAAAGCACTTCCAATTGTAGGAATTAATCCACAGCTTGCAAAATTAAATCAAATATGCGGGGGTTGGATAATGACAACCCAGTGGCTCCAGAGATGTCAGGTTGGCGGGTGAGGTGAGTTCAAGATGTCCGTGCGGCCCCCAGAGAGGCAAGAAATGAGAGGGCGGACCAGATCGCGCTGCGCCACAAACAGAAATCACTCTTTGCCGAGCGCGCCGAGGAGCGGTGTACAGTAAATTATACATTTAATAAATAATCAGGCAGGGCCCAGGCCTGCGTGCCAAACCTCAGCACATGGAAAACAAAGGGAGGCGGAAAGATGAAAGTAAATGGAAGAGAGATGATACTCATTGTAATTTTTTTTTAAATCACTGTCTTGCCTGGGCTCATCAGCATGAGGGCTGACCGTGATTGCTTTCATCCTTCCTCATGTAGGACACAAGGTCCCATGATCTCAGAAGAGAAAATTAGTTTTGATGTGTTCCATCCGGAGAGGCTTGATAACAACTTGTGTCCTGAAATCTCTTGCATGTGATGCTCTCAGGAAATGTGGCTGATTCTGGGCCTTGCTTGCATATGCGCTTGGTTTTAACTTTGTATTTTGCACCTATGCCGAGCCCTGCTGACACCAGATAGCTGGTCAATGTGCATTTTTAAAAATGGATATCCTTATTCAAGGTTTTCAGTGCTGGGCCTAGAAAAAGTCGTATCCAAGCTCAGGTTCTGCAGAGGACCAGCCTTTGGGCTTTCCCTGAAGGATTCCTCCTGTCGCAGGGCTTTACTCCCTTACTGGTGCATATGCTGGAGAATGATCTGAATTCGATGGCAGATTTCTTGTACCATGAACCAAAGAATGTGAAGCTGGAGGTTTAAGGCAGGAATGACAGTGGTCTGAAGTAACGCATCTTTTATTTTATTTGCGATGGAGGACCACCAAATAAGATCATATTAGGCCCAGGTCCCAGCGAGTTGTGAATCCGAGTAGCACTAAAGGAAACCAGACTATTTCGACTTGTGGAAATTATTAAAGGTCGCATTCAGGTTTCACAGAGAAAATTGATGATTAC
This sequence comes from Lissotriton helveticus, assembly GCF_964261635.1. Taxonomy (NCBI): domain Eukaryota; kingdom Metazoa; phylum Chordata; class Amphibia; order Caudata; family Salamandridae; genus Lissotriton; species Lissotriton helveticus. The sequence goes on along the minus strand of NC_136061.1, from coordinate 282,206,801 downwards.
AGGCAGTTCAGAATAAAATCAGAGGTGAACGAATACTGGTATGACAAAATTACATCTCACATGAAAATGAAACGGGGATAAAACACACATAGACATCAAGTATAAAAATGTATCTGCATCACAATACGTGGTATGGCCCAAACCACCATCAAGCACCAGTTCGGGAGACGGTCCTGGGTAACTATTAAAAAACTTCAGACGCCCTGGCCCTGAACAGTTCCCCATTCCAGTGGACAATAACTGGTGGCAGTGGGAAACAACAATACTCCCCACTCTCCTATTTACCGCAACAAGACTAAAACAAGTTCTTTTCAAAGCATATTGACACCAAATTCAAATCCAGAGCAAAATACAATACGCCGCCTGGTTTAACTTACAGAGAAGGGAGGATGGGAAAACAGGAATTTGGAGCCAGAAATTGCAGAGTCTGTCCTGGAGTCTCATCAGGAGACAAAGTGGCTGTGGTGGCTAAGGTACGCTCTGGAATACCCAGATGTGCCCAAGAGGGAGACTGACGAGAATAAGAGCCAGCACCATTTAAGTAGCTGCTCTCACAGAAAAGAGCTATCTATCCAGTTTCTTTAAATATATTATTTTTCTCACAAACATTTGAGAATTAACAAACTGACAAATATGGCACACACCAACCCAAACCCCAGTACAGAGCATCTCACTAGTGAGATCCTCTTGTATTTAAGATACTTTGAAATGTGTGCAGAAAAACAAAGTATAGCAGTGGCGGCTGACAACACTAAAATATGGTGTGGCGCAGTGCCAGAAAAACTAACCATATATTTGCACTTGCTGGCCTGTATAATTGCAGCAAGACGACGGGGGTCTTCACATTTTAATTGAGTACAGCTCCTCGGTGGCGGGCAGTTGTTCCCCACGGGGGATCCTGGTGACTGCCGCAGAAAGGGAAGGACTTCCCTCCTGTTTCAGCACAAATCCAACCAATCCTGAAGTTGCAGAGCAGCTCCAGGATTGGTTGGAGAAAGCGAACAAAGCACTGATTTTGAGGCTGGGGGCCTGTACCTGAAATCCCTTGTCTGTTTTATAACTTTGGGATTGCAGGCTTTGAAGTGCACAGGACAGATTAGCCGGCTGTAGACAGCCAGTCAATCTAAATATGTGCACTGGGGGAGCTGGAGGAATAGTGACATTTTAGGAATCACTCAGCCCCGTCCTCTGCCCTCGAACTAACAGTGCAAGCCTGAGACAAATTAATAAAATGGTAATAAATACCATTCAATTATAATGTGTGTTTACATGCTGCACTCACAGCACATAGGGTGACGGTCCTCCGTCCTAGAGGAGGAACCGCCCCTGAAGTATAGTATCATCAATGAAGCATGCCCATGATTTGGAACATAGGCTGATTACTGGCTTACTACTGCAGCAACAACGTTTTAAACCACTGTAACTAAGTCGTTCCTCTTTCTAAAGCCTAAAGTAGAACAAATGCAATCATAAACCAGGTCTTTTGAGATATTACTAGGGTGTAACCAGTTTGAAAGCACTTTTTTGGTAATTGAAGGAACTAAGTGACAGGGAGATATAGTTATTTTCCCAGGATCATATACTATATAATATCGATTTGTAGAGTGCATAGCTACCCGAAGGCTTGCCAGCGCTGAGTGAGTCATAGTATGCACTAGAGGGTTTAACCTAGGATAAAGCCTAATATGGGTATATCCACGTTTTAAGCATTTTCCTAAAACAGGTCTCATTCGTTTCATTTCTCAAGTCAACAGGCATTGAGTTCCAGAGCTTCATGCACGATACGAGAAGGATCTGCCACCCCATCTGGTCCTTTGGACTCGTGAGGCCTTTAGTAGTTGAGCATTAGAGGATCTTAGGGTCCTCGAGGGAATGTACTGTGTGAGGAGGTCCCTAATCCGTGCGGGCCCTTTCCAGTTTATTCCTCTGTGAACAAGGTAGAGCACCTTGAAATTGATCCTCTCCTTTATTGGCAGGCAGTGCAGAGTCCAGCACACCTTTTGCTGAGGAGTGTCTGGTCAGTTTCAGGATCTCTCTGGCTGCCACAGTTTGGATCAGCTGGAGTCTTTTAATAAAGTATTAGGAATGGAGCCATTATACAGGGAGTTCTCGTAATCTAGATGGGAAAGGATCAAAGCATAGACCACTGTTGTCATTGAGTTAGTGGGCAGGTGATCAAGACATTTACAGGGGGTTCTGATTATACCAAAACAGGATGCAGTAAGTTATTTTACCTGAGCCTCTATAGATGAGGAGCGGTCCAATCACACTCCTAGACTCTTTATGGGAGAGCCTGGGGTAGAAGGTGGTCCTAGACTCCCTGGCACTCCAATGTAAATTTGGGGGTTATACTTATTTCCTAAAATCATCCCCTCTGTTTTGTCTCCATTCAACTTATGCGAAACGTTCGACATCCACCATGAAACTTTCTCTAGGCATGGAGTGAACTACTGTGGATATAAACCCCTCTCTGGGGAAATGGAGACGACAAGTTGAGTGTTGTCCGCATAGGACACAACTGACACCAAACTCCTTGACAATGTCTGCTAAGGGGCTTAGGTAGATGTTAAAAAGTATGGATCTTAAGGAAGAGCTCTGCGGAACTCCCATACTTTAAAGGGAAAACATCGGACTAGCAGGAAGGTTCATACAATTAACTCAACTGTTGAAGATGGGATTAAAACCTATGTCTCTTGTAGTCCTGCAGTCACAATTTAGCAGTAAAACACATCTTCTCCAGAGAAGGATTACTTTGAACAGAACTCAGTGACAGAGGCATGTACAAACAACAACATGACAACACCTGCAAAGACTTGTCGTCAGCAGATGTCAATCATGTAGACAGTTTTATAAATGGGGACTGCACAAAAAATAAGTCACACCTAATGAATTCCGGAATACATGGGTCAACCACATTCTACTGGAGCCTAGTCATATAGTTTATAAATGATCTCATCTTGTTACGGTCTACGGATATTGGAAATCATCTCCCTCAAACTCCAGAAAACCCATAGCAAAATGCGTATTATAAATTCACGGAGACACTTCATGGTTAGGTATTCACTGGTATACTATTCTTAAAACAGAAACCTAACTGATATTCGACAAAAAAGGTGGCTGTAACAGCATCTCAAATGTCTTTGAGTTCAAGTTATGCGGCATGATAGGGAGAACTGCTTTGTTAGCCCACAAGCTCCCACATGATTGGATTCTGCCCACGTCTGGCAGTAGCTTCATGAAGGCTCGACCTCACGCCAGAGTAAGTTGTGCTCTATACGCCCTACATCTCCTGAGCCACGTCTGGAAATTTTACGTTCAGATCGCGATGGAAACACTGTGCCAAGATTTAACGTAACTTTGGCATACCATATCGTAGCCCCACATTTACACCTTAGCTCCTCCGTGTTTTAAGATGCTATGTAAAGTTACGTGGGTGTGAAGAGTTCCTAAGTAGGCAGCTCTGGTCCTAACACCACAGTAGAAGGTCACAGCTCTAAATAGTCCGCTGAGATCAGGGAAACACCACAAGGTAAGGCGAAGTGCTGTTCTGATTGCCTTAGAGACGGCGTTCAATCGTTGGGACTGCTTCTTTCATGTCCCAGTGAAAGAGTAGCCAACAGAAACCCAGTTAAACAAATTTAAATGCAAAGCTGTGACCTAGGTATCCACTTGGAACCCAGACATCCCCAGCTTACAAAACACAAATACACTTAGATGGTAATGTCCCGGCCCTATGGTTTAATTTGTTTTCTCCACTTAAGGGTTCCTCCCTACAATTACTGCAAAACCAAACTTCAGGCGCCATTCATTGCTGTTGTGGTAACAGCCCACTGTGAATACTGTAAGGAAGAGGCGGGTAGACAATGGCTAGACTATTTGAGAGCCCAATCTTTCAGTCCATGAAGCCAAGTAGCCTCAGGCACTCGGGGTAAAGTTGTTCTACATTCAGTTCAACCTGTGGAGGGGGTGGACTGGGCTGGGCCATTTTAAACAGAAAATGGAGCACAATTGTATGGTCTGACTTAATAGCACAGTTGTCGTCATACAATGATGTGAAAATCAACAGGGGAGGGTGGCTCCACTCACATGATGGGAGCCAGGAGTACGTATTTTGTTTGGGCAGAAGTTGTGTGTTTCCACAAAAAAATCCCTTATCCAGCTGCCTAAGCACACGGATTACATTGTAATGCTATTAAGGTGTCTAAAATATCTGGATAATCTATGATCTTTTTCTCTGGCAACAGCACAGGCGAGAAGAGTGCAATCATTAACCTGCATGGATTTTTATGGCTGGCTTAACAGTGCAACTGTCACCAGACCTTTTAATCTATACCAATATTATTCTACACTCTGTTGCCTCCATGAAATACATATCCATTCCCATGCTATCTATGTGTGATGCTTCACATTGCCATACAACATCCCTATAAAGCCAGACTTATTGGCAGAGGCGGCTCCTCCACTGCGGTGTGGGGGAGTCGACCCACTGCTTTCTTGCAGTGCGAGAAGCAGAAACATAAATGTTAAAACTACTATTTTATGTTTCTGCTTCTGAAGTGCCTGGTTGGGGTCAGGCGGGTGGGCCGCATGCTCGAGGGCAGGGGGGAGTGGCTGGGAAACTGTTGTGGGCCTTGACTGGTCGGCCCTCTGGGGCCGACCAAACCAGTCATGCACAGTCTCCCTTTTTCTCTATGTAGGCTGCATGCAGACTACATAGAGAAAATGGCCACCCTACAGGCGCCTGGCTTGGCGCCGTTTGCACCAATCACAATGCTGCCATTGCAGCGCAGTGATTGGCTTAGGGGAGGGGAGGGAGGCTGCCTAGCTAAAACGCAGACCCGGCCAGGAGCAGTGGAAGCTGAAGCGGCGGTGCGTGACCCAGGGGAAAGTAAGTTTTCATTTTATTTTAATTCTCGTCCCGGGCCTCGTCCCCTACGCTCGATCCCCCCCCCATCCGCCCATCATGCCGGCCGCAACTGTATATGGGTTACGTTGCCACTGTTTTTGAGGTAGGCCCCTGAAATAAGTATCTACAAGAAGAGTTTGTGTTTTCTCTCAGCTGCTACTCAAGGTGTTTACCTGTTGGTCCCCAATTCACTCTGCCCCTAATGCAGTCAAGAAGTCGAGTATTTTCTCCATGTCCTGCACAGAGAGCCATTTAAACCTTCTTCAAAGGAGATTATTGCTGTGCAGGAGGATGATCGCCTCGGCTTGTGTTCAGACAAATAAAAACCGCTGGGAATTGAAAGGATACTTACCCAGCGAGAGGGTAGCGACGAAATCCCTGGCGGCCATTGCTCGGCTATGACTAATGAATGGAAATCCCTTCCGAATCTGCGCCTCCCTCGTCAGTCATCTGCGGGCGTGTACCCCGGCTCTTGTCCCTGCACAAGTCGGGAGGTCTGCCACCTCCAATTCCCCTCAGGGGGAGAAAGGTGAACACTAGCATAATAGAATTTTACATCCTGGAGCGCTCTCATAAGCTCTGACCAGGTGCAGTGACAGGTCCCCGTCACTATGTGGTGGCCTCAGGCTTACTTTGATTTGTTGAAGTGCCTGCCCTGTCCACGCGCACCGGATGTGGCTGAAGCAATGTGCAGCGCAGAGTGATTTACGTAATGTGGTCATTTGATCATATATGAGACTGGTTTGAACATCTGTCATTTGACTTTAAGCCTTCATTGGGTACGAGGTGTTACTGTGTAAGTAGTGAACCCAACCCAGTCTGTTGTTCTGTTGTACAGCGCCCAGACACCTACTCAGGTACATAAAATAACTGTTTCTGAGCGTTCATGGTACAAGTCAATAGTACTGGCAGTAATGCATCAGCTGATCAGTGACAAGAGTACACCAGATGGCTACGTAGATTGCCAACAGTGAGGGGAGGTGGGGCTGCCAGACTATTAAATTGCCAGATAATCTAGTACAGTAGTATGTCTGGGAGGACATAGTACAAAATCTGCTGAGCATTGTCTGTAGGTCTTAAAGTCATATAAGGTAGGCCCAACAAAGATTTGCACCCTTCTAAGGTCACGAAAACCAGTGCCAGTGTCCATTGGTTTGTTGTATGGCTATGGTAGAGTACCACTAGAAATCCCGTAACTCACTCTCTACGCTCACTCGTCGCAGTGCAGTACGGCAATAATTTTACACCTCACCACTTTCAAATGTCACCAGCCGCCGCTGTCTATTGGCATTGCCAATGCGTGGTCTGGTTTGTTTTGGGTGGAGTCATTGCTGTAAGTCTGTAAAGTGGAATTTATATCTTGAAATAATAATTATGATAGGTTAATAGCACAGTGTTTTGAATGGCCATGGCTGACATCCGAATGGCCATGTTTAAAACAAGGCATGGAATTTCATCCTTCTGACTGCATTTATATAATTCTATGCATCCCATGGATTGGTTCCAAAGCTGGTTTGCAGATGAGAAGCCATCTAATCCATGACGCGTTTAGGTGCATGCATGCTGAGAACCAACACTGCACTCTTTTTTATAATTTTGTTGCTGTACTTTGTGCTGTAATGTAGAACCATTTAGCCACTCACTTTGAGTTGTTAATTCATCTTGAGGTAATATCTAATGATGCTACCGTTAAGCGTTACCTCCAGATTTAGCATTCGGTGCAAATAGATGAGGAATAATGTTCAGTATCATTGATTGCGGTCCTTTTTCTGCACATATTTGCACTTGGTTTTCACTAACACCTCTCTGGTGAAAACCTCTCAGGTTGTTTCCCTGCTTTAAATAGTGGACATCACACTAAATACACAGAATTCAAACATGAGTGTTAAGCAGCTTACCCCTTTCACTCAGAAACCATATTGCTATGAGACTCTACATCAGCTTATGGACTGGGTAACAGCAAGGCTACCCAACTGCAAACATGGGTCAACAAGCCCTCTTTAACATATAACTAAAGATATTACTTCCACTACGATAACCCTGCACCACCAGATCATACTCACAATACTAGAAAACATGATGTTCAGTCCCACAGTGAAGCCACCAGATCGATTTCTCACTTTGATTTCAATATGGGTCAGACACAATAATGTCATCACAGTGAGACAGTAGGTTATGGGATAAGCAGGGCCACTGGAATTATGCGACTGTGCGGCAGTGGCAATTTTTGCATAATTATTGATTTGCCACATTTGCTGCTTAATTAATCATCTGCAGCATAATCTGCAGATTTTAACAAAAAAAACTGTTTCTAGTTCAAACGGTTCAAAAGTTACTAAAAATGACGCAACACGTTTTTCTGCGTAGCGGAGGCCCATTGAAAGGCTGGACTGGTCACCTTTATGATGCTTATTTCTAAATGTGGGTATTAAATTGATACTAATGCGGTGCAATCAAAGCCCAGACAGTGTTACAAAGTTTAAAACTGCCAAAATAATGAAGTAATACTATTACAAAATGTGCTGCATTACACCGCATAATTTGCCTTTTTTGGTGCATAATTTACTGAACCCTGCCACATAATTGGGCAGTTTCCTGCCGCATAATTCCAGTGGCCCTGGGTATAGGGAATTATATTTCAGTCTACTATGATCTAGGAGTCAAGAAGAATATTCATGGTGTATCAAAAGTATGCAGACAGCTGAGCACTCAGTAGTTCTGCCACAAGAAGGGGCCAATGTAGTGTAGGAATCGAAAACCAAAATATATAGCGCAACTATACCTGTTAGGTTGTTCTAAAAAATGTGTACTTGTTTTAAGATCACATGTTTATGCTTCAGTCATGCTCAAGTCATGTGCCAAAAGAACCTGGGCCTTTGGTACAGAGTTGGAGGGAGGGCAACTTCTAAATACACTTAGCACCTAGAAGACTGTGAGGCTCTTGAACAAAAAAAGTGAGACACTCACTGGGTCACACAACGAAATAGTGAGAAAAGCTTAGTACACATGAAAACATTACAAAAAGCTTTAAGCACATACAACAATACAGTTCAAAAAGACTGCAGCACATGGAGAAACAGTGTCACCAGTGTGGAGCACATGTAAAAGCAGGGTGTTGACCATGGGGTGCCAGAAAACCTGCAACAAAAAGGGAGAACATAGGAAAAAACAGTTCGAGAAGCTTGGTGCACATGAAAAATAAGTGACTGGGGCCATAGAAAGATAGTGTATGCAGCACATGGAGCAGTAGGAGAAGCCTGAGGCACATTGATAGGCTATCCTGTTTTAGTTTTAAACCTATAATAACTGACAAAACCCCGCCAAAAGTGAAGCCGTCCACATAAGTGTAAACATAAACAAGCATTTGCAATGCAATAGGTCTCGCATTAGGAAAGTTTGAGCTATTGGTCTTGTAAATGACATGTTTTATTTATGTGTTGGTTTTGAAAATAGCGAAATTAATAGCTTTGTCATTTACAATGCCAATACTTTTATCTTTTGCAAATGTGACACCTATAGCATTTGTAATGCAACATGTTTTGTATCTACATGACTTAGATGTATTGATATTACAAATAACAATGGCTTTTAATTTTTTTAAATAATTAATACTTAAATAAAAGTTATTGTAATTTATAATGGCAATAGCTTAAACTTTTGTAAATAACTTTTGTGAAGATTATGTTCAGTGTATTTTATTGTGACGAAAATCCAAGAACAGAAGTGAAATATTACCAACTTTTTGTGACATTTGTAATAAAGCTTAAAACATTGAGAGAACATATTTGAACCAGTTGTTGTTGAATGGTTGCACAGATTGATACTGTGGTGGCGCTGAGTGATGTGGTGGCGACGAGTGGTGCTGTGGCGTTCAGTGATGCTGTAGTAGTGCATAGTGATGTTGTGGTGCCCCTGAGTGATGTTGTGGTGCCCCTGAGTGATGCTGTGGTGCCCCTGAGTGATGCTGTGGTGCCCTGAGTGATGCTGTGGTGGTGCCATAGATAGAGTGAGGGCGATAGATAGATAGATAGATAGATAGATAGATAGATAGATAGATAGATAGATAGATAGATAGATAGATGGAGGTCGATAGATAGAGGGAGGCCGATAGATAGCGTGAGGCCGATAGAGTGAGGCCGATAGATAGAGTGAGGCCGATAGATAGAGTGAGGCCGATAGATAGAGGGAGGCCGATAGATAGAGGGAGGCCGATAGATAGAGTGAGGGCGATAGATAGAGTGAGGGCGATAGATCGATAGATAGATAGATAGAGTGAGGGCAATAGATCGATAGAGAGAGGGAGATAGAGTGAGGGCGATAGATAGAGTGAGGGCGATAGATAGATGTGTGTGGTTGTGTGTGTGGTTGTGTGTGTGGTTGTATGTGTGTGTGGTTGTATGTGTGTGTGGTTGGGTGTGGCTGTGTGTGTGGTTGGGTGTGGCTGTGTGTGTGGTTGGGTGTGTGGTGTGTGTGGTTGTGTGTGTGGTGTGTCGTTGGGTGTGTGGTTGTGTTTGTGTATGGTTGTGTGTGTGAGGTTGTATGTGTGGTTGTCTGTGTGTGGCTGTGTGTGTGGTTGTGTGTGGTTGTGTAATTTTGCAATGTTAAGGGATAAATCGAAGTACTGCTGAGTTAGTAAGGATGTGCAAGAACGTCTGTTTAAGGGTACAATAAAGAAACTGAAAAGCATGTCAATTAGGTAGTTAGGTAGGAGGCAGCATATTTTTGCATTGCCAAATAAAAAGCGAAAGATTAGTATGTAAGTGGGTAGGGGCAGTAGTGTGGTGCTGTGCAGAATGAATAGACTGAGTATGCAGAGTTAGTAGGATGTAAGTATGGAAGGTGAGCAGAGTGTCAGCATGTAAAGTGAGCAGTGTTAAAGTATGCAAAGTAATGATTATGCAAGTATGCAAACAGTTTAATTTGTAGGTGCTTAAAGTAGCAGTGTGTAAGTGCATTTGGTAAGTAGAGTGAGTATGTAGGATAAATAGAATGAGTGTATGCATGCAGAAGATTTTTTCTAGTGTAGGATGATCAATATGTAACTATGCATGGTGAACAGTATGTGAGTGTTTTGGGGTATTAGTGTACTAGTATGGAGAGTAAGCACAATGTGAGTACATATAGTGATAACAGTGTTAGTATGCAGAGTAGGCAGTATTTATTATGCAACTCAATGAGTATGTGACTATGTAAAGCGACCAGTATGTGAGTATGCAAAGTGATTAGCATGTGACTATGCAGAAGTAGAAGTATGTAGCTGTGTATAGCTAACAGTGTATGAGTACTTACAGTGATTGTTGTTTTAGTATGCAAGGCAATAACAATGTGGCAATGCAAAATAAGCAGTACAGGCTTGTTTAGAGGTAGCAAGTTATTAGTGTGCATAGTGAGCAAAGTGTAATATATTATGGGGTAGAATTGCTATGGTGGTAAAAGCAATAGGAGGAGGTGGACGACTACTAGGCTGTTAAGTGCAAATTGTGTTATAGGTGAGTACTTGGAAGGAGTTCAGTGTAGGCGCTTAAAAACGATTTTATGTGGCAAATTGTTGAGGGCTTAGGGGAGTATTGCAGATGCAAAGGGTGTAGTTTGGTCTGATATCAGAGGGAGTTGTTTAAAGGTGGGTAGGTAGTAATTTATATGCATAGCGTTTGACGAGACTGTGGTAGATGCTGGTATGCTGCATGGACAATTGGCCTCTAGAATAAAGAAAAGAATGTAAGGGTACAGAGACATGGTGAGAATGAATGACTAATAGTAGTGGGTGGGTTGTTCTATATTGCTGTTTGCGTTGCATGCATGCTAGAGTTGGGACTGAAGGACATGAGGGAGCTAGAGGTGAAAGGTGATGTTGTGAAAGCGGATGTAAGTTTATAGTTCATGTTCGGCATGCTAGATACGGAGAGAGAGAGAAGATTGCAAGCTATGTGTAGATAGGTGCGCATTTGTATGACAGTGTTGTAGACTGTGTTGTTGAAGAATACAGAAGGAATGGGTGGGGAGAGGGGTGTTGTGTATGTAGCAGCGTAAGAAAGTGACGGCAAGAGGAAGGTGTACTTTTAGACGAACAGTGCTTTTTAAAAGTATTTAAATGGATATGCAGGAGATGCACGATAAGAGTAATGTATGTTTTTTTGTGTGGTGTTATATAGCACAGCTTTTATCTGAAGGTGTCTTAGTGCTTTATAATAGGAACATAAAATGACAAGTGAACAAATCACAAAAGCAAACTAAAAGTGACATGATGTTAAAGTGATAGTTGCGAGTAAAAAAATATATTAGGTAGCAAACATTGCATCGCAGGAACAAAAAGTGAGAAGTATGCAGGTTACAGGGGAAAACAAAGTACAATATAGGGAATATATTGCAATATATGCTAGATAATAAGACACAAGAAGTATGTCACAACCTTTTAGTTTATATAAGTTGTTAGCCCGATTGTCGCGCAGGCATTTGCTTTTAACAAGTCTGAGAGGGAAATAAGGAAGTGCTCGAAGGAATAGCGGCTAGTGAGATAACGATTAGAAGGTACGGTTTTGTATGAGGCGTGTTGTGGTTTGTATGCACTTTGAGTTGGTAAGTGAAGGAGATGAAAATAAGCAGAGGGCAATGCGAGCTAGGTGTAAATGTTTGCGAGTAACGTTAGGCTTGCTGGACATGTAAGGAAACAGTATTGGTAGAGTTTTTTGGAGACCTGCGCGCCCACTAATTTGGCAGTATAGTATGGGTAAAGTTGTTTGGGGAGGTGTAGGTGGTAACATATGTGCAGAGCCGTTGACGCCAGGGTGATAGGTGGTGGTGCGCAGCATGGACAATTGCTCTGTATAATGCAGGGAAGAAAGTAAGAGTACAGAAAGATGATGACCAGGGGGGGCTAGAAGTAGAATTTAGGCTGGGACATAGAGCTAGTTGTACTTAGAAATGCGCAATATGTATACTAATGAATAGAACTAGCTAATGAGTAAAACTGCATGAAGCGTAACATAAGTTTAATACATTCCTTTTTTTGTGAATACGGGATGCGAACATCTATTTATGAGCGTTTTTTTGCGATCGAAGCTTGTAATATTGAAACAGCACTGTAAATAGGTTAATGTTAAATATATTGGCATAATCCCTAACGTCAGTTTAGACACGGAGGGAGAGATAATTGCAGATGATGTGTAGATAAATGGGCATGTACATAAGAGTGTTGTAGACTTTGCGGGGGTGAAGAGCAAAAAAGTAATGTAAGATATGAAGACGCATGTAGCGGTCAAAGAAAGTTACTGTGTGTTGGGGGTTACTTGTACACGAACAACGCTTTTTAAAGAGTGTTTGGGATAGGTATGTAAAAGAGACAAGTATATGAGTTAGTTTGCGTTTGTACGTGCTGATAGCGCTGTTGCGGCGCAGGCAATTGGTCTTAATAAGACAAAGATGGAAAAAAGAGGAGTACATAGTGATCAAGCACGCAACAGCCATTGGTCCCACGGGGCTTCAGCCCCCCTCTGTCGTGTGTGTTGGCCTGGCAGGCCCCTCCCTGTCATTTGTGTCAGCCCGGCGTAGACAGCTTTGCGGGTTGGCGACTGTGTAATTGCAGCTGCACCTGAATACTTAACAGGTCTTTAAAACACTATTTACGTGTAAATTACTGTTTTGTTGTATGTTCATCACTTCTTACAGCCACGCAGTTTGTGGTTGGAAGAATTAGCCTTCCCCCTCGTAATATTGTCCAGCCGCCCTCGAAATTTGGCTCTTAGTTGCCCGCCTAATAGGGATAGTGCGTATAGAATGTAGATAACAGAGTGTGTTGTTTGACGGGTCGTGTTATGTTTGGAATGCACTTGGGACCATAGTTGAAAGACATAAACGGGAGGATGGCTATGCGAGGTACGTGGAAAACTTTGGGAGTAATGTTAGATTTGTTAGACACGGAAGGAGACAGCATTGGTGTGGTTTGCTAGAAAGCTGCGGAGGAAGACACGAGCTAGGTAGAAAACTTTGCGATAAACGTTAGGCTTGTTAGACACGAAAGGAGACAGCATTGGTATAGAGTGCGAAAAGCGCGCGAATGAAGTAGCTAGGGCAGAGGCAGCATCTGGCTGGATTGCCAGATAAAATAGAACAAGCAACAAAACAAGCTCTTGGCATTGCTGTGGGGGGGCGGGGCGGGAGAGCATTGGCAGGGGAGCAGCAGCCTTTGATGTGCGAGCCAGTGGGAGGGAACACCATATGGGGTGTGATTGAGAAGTGAGCTCAAGCGCGCGCTGGGGAAGCGTCGCACTTGAGTAACTCACATGCATTGGGGACAATCCTCGCTGGTTTCAAGAGTTTGTTTCGCCTACTTTAGATCGACATCTGCAATGCGCAAGCGCATTGGCAGAGGTCGACCTAAAAACTGCTAAACACCTGCACAACTACCAACTAAAATAGCTTTCAAAGAAATAAAAATTACTAATTCTCTTTCATTTTCATTTAGCCACAAAGGAGCCAGCACATTGTAACTTTGTTATACAAGGTATTAGCACAAAAGGCTGGTCCAAGATTATTCTTTTTTTTTTTTTTTTTTTTTTTTTTGAAAACCTTTATTGTACAAAGAAAGCTCACAAATACGGGCCTACAACCCACGAGGGCTGGCCACCACATGGTAGATAACGTAATAAATGAAAACAAAGTTGCAGCAGGATATGTCACCAGGAGCACAGGAGAAACAATAAGAGCATAGAGCAATCAGCAAGAACAGGACAATAAAAGGTTAATTTTCTAATGCGGGGTGGGGAAACAGAAGAATCATGGGCCGTGCAAAAAACAACCAGGGAGGGGCCGCGGCAAGCCGCCATCTTACGATCACAGAATGACAAAAGAGGCCATACCAACATAGCTATCAAAGAGTATAAACGTAATCGGAATATAAAGAAACGACAATGGCATCAATCAAATCGCACCTACCCGTCGCCGCCCCCACCTCAAATTGAGGAGACATGATCAAAAAGGCCCACATAACAAAAGACAATACGATACGCATCCCAACAAAATAAAAGGACCCCCATAAAGGAGGAAAAAGGGGAGAGGGAAAAAGGGAACGAAAGAAGGGACTCCCACCAAACCACGCACCCCCAGGAGTGAAAGCAGGATAATAGAGTCCGGCAAGTGACATAGCAAAAATCGATACCGAATTACCCAGCGAGCTACAATCAGATACATACCGGAATACGAAAGTCACAGAAACTCCCCAGGGGGATACAGGAGGAGACGGAGTCCCGGAAAAAGTGAACACACAAGAGCCATAGAACAGAAAAAGAGGAAATAAGGGAGGAAAAAGACCCCCCAATACGGACAGACCCCCCCAACCCGCCCCTAAAGCCCACCCTGCACCCCTGCAGAAGGCTACGGCCTACCCCCCCGCAGCGTGCCTGTCGCCCTAATTAGAACCCGAAATATAGCGGAGCAAAGTTAAGTCGGAAACAAAGACAAAAATGGGAAGGGAAGAGAAGGAAACGAGGGATGGGAAACACACACAGACATACACGGGGGAGGGCCGGGAGACAGGAGTAAACGCACCCAGCCACCCGCCTGAGTCGAGGAGCCAGGTCCCCGGGAAGCCAAAGAACATCGGGTTAAAGTCCAGGGGCACCAGTCAATCACACAGAACCATACCGGGACAGGTTGACCGTCCAAACCAGTGCAAGACTACCGCACACAGATGCCAATATACATCAGCCCTGTCCTTGTTTGTCCAAAGTGGAAACGGTCCGATCCAGCGAGGACCAGGTTACGAAGAACAGGAGACAGACAGCAGGAAGATCCAATGGCAGTCCGGAAAAGGCACGTAAAGTGAAACACGGACGATCCAGGAAAGTCACGAAGTGTAGCAACCGATGCAGGCACAAGTCCAAGGATATGTCCAGGAGAACCGACCCATCTGGGCCAGCACAGGAGACATCGCCGGGCAGCAGCGACCGAAAGGAAGCGGGAGAGTCATGAAGGCCAGGCCAAGTAAAATCCAGCTCCCGGGCCCGAGAAAAAGAAGGTAGCGCAGGAGGAGGAGGCGCCATCAAGTTCCGTACAGCAGCAGACGCGGTCGGAGCCGGGGCCAGTTCCGCCAGGATAATTCCAGCCGCACCCCGCGGCGGCACAATCACATCTGGCCGTGGGGGCCCAGGAGGCCCGCCGTGAGGAACCATCTCCGAAGCTAGGATAGGCGCGGTCACACAGAGCCGCCAGGAGAGCAGGGTGTCCAGTAACTCCTTAAGTGTAGGAAAACATTCACAGTATCCGGCACCCGGGCCATGCGGCGGGCCCCCAGCGCTCGCCCAGGCCCGGCCAAGACACTCGGGGTCGGTCGCCATTTTGAGAGTCCGACAAGGCAGCGCGGCTGTAAATCTCCGCCGGGGCGGCAGTAAGGCAAACAAAGTCCCGCTGACCGGCAACAGAGCACCCCGGGCAGGAAGGGGGGCCATCAGAAGAAAGGGATTCGCCGGCCACCCAACGCCGCCGGTCCCGTTCTCCGAGTCCGGGCGGCAAAATCAAAATGGCCGGACCGGAGAACAAAGGGAGAGCAAGCCGGACACACGAGGAGCTTCGACCGCGGAAGGCAGCGCCTCCACCATAGGCCTCCTCCCCACAGGAATCGGCCAGGAAGGACCTCCGGCCCACACGAACAACGGCCCTTCGACCACCTCCTCCGCGCCCCGGAGGGCAGATCCGCAGGCTCCGTCTGGCCCGGGAGCCGGCAAGAAGATCCAGGCCAGTCCGCCTCCGACACCCCAACACAATCGGGGGCACTGCACCGGATCCACAGCAGCCAGGATAACCGGAACAAGAGGTAAGTGCCTGCAAGGCGTCGTAGCACCACCACTCAGCAAACAGGGCTTCCCGGGGCAGGATTACAGCAGGATAAATGTGAAAACCCAGGCGGGCGAACGGAGCCGAGCTAAAGCGCGGCCATCTCGGTCGCGAGCTAGGCTCCTCCCCTGGTCCAAGATTATTCAGCTTGAGTTTTGCTGTTTAGGATTGTCATTAACATATTATTTCATCTTCCTTTTGTTCCTTCCAGTTTTGTGTGCTTGGATTAAAGGTGCAGAGTTTAGAAACATGCTATCAAGGTCGGAGTTGATTATTTCCTAAATTGCAGAGATTCTTGAAATATTAAAATCATATTCGATTTTTTGGCAGTGTTTACTATTTCCACTGAAGGTTATTTGATTGGTGAAATGGCTGGCTCCTAAGATTCGTCGTGGCCAATATGTACTATCACATTTACCCACAGGCCTAGGACGGGGAGAGCCATTTGACACATCTGCCCCCTTTTCTAAAGAAGTATGTATAAGTAACCTGTCAAACATTTCAGGCTTTAAACATTCAGTGGTAGTTTTAGTGACAGGTACCATTGAAAAGAGTGCTGTCGCCATGCACATGGAATAGTTGTGAAAACATGACCCAAAACATACCAATAAAATTCATAGCTGCAGGGTGCCTTATTGATAGGTGTGATACCTTCTGCTAATCCTGGCTTTTTACCCAACTGCACTTTACTGCCAGGTTTTTCAGCTCATAGTCAGAATGTTAAAAGCAACCTCTGAAGTCCCAGAACACAATGCGATATCTGTTAAAAGGTCAGAAACAACGTAAAGGGGAGACATTCAGACAATTTTACAGCTTTAAGGGAGTGACCTCTTCAGCCCGGCAAAGCCCCTTTTAAGTACTCCTCCTCGTGATTATAGGCCTGAACCTGGGGGCTTCTGTTTTAAGCCCCAAGTTGCTTGGGCCGAGTATCAATCAGTGACACCTTGTGAAAGAGTAGGATCAGCAACTCTCACTGACACCATCCCAACTCTGTGACGAGGAAGGAACCTTTCATTGGCTGATCAATGACAAAGTCAGCCAATGAGAGGAGGCAGGATCTTCCAACAGTCCCTTCCATTCCGCCAAAGCTTCTGCTTCTCCCCCTCCCCCCTTTACTAGATGTCGCTTTTGAAGCAGGCCATGTGGATTACTAATTCCCCCCTTTTTTGTATACATGCACACAGCACCCCAGTGAACCTCTTGCTAGCCCGGTGCTGAGCAGCTGAAAAATTAATTTGTCAACCACGCATTCACACACTGTCGAATGCCACTCATCTGAAACAGCGCTTTCCCACCTCACCTGGGCAAATAGGTTGGTTCAATTGAGCTAGAAACAACAAGCTAGAAACACTAGTTTGGTTGATTAAAGTACAAATTATGTGACAACTACGGTCATTTTCAGTAAAAACTACAACCAAAGAACTGCATAATTCCACAAGCCCTGACTGACCACCATTTTTGTTTAACCAACTATCTGTTCCTGAAGGTACACATAACCTGAACACTTTATTAACAGTCGGTGCCATTATCAGCTGCACCTAAAAGAGAACAGCTTCAACAATCTTACCCTTCTACAGACAGAATGTGTTTTTTAACAACAGAAACAATGTTTGTTTCTAAAATTCTTCATTCTTCAATACAAATCAATTGTTTATAGTACAATACAGTCCATATCTCTTCTCAATAGCACTATACACACACGTACACACACATGCATATATTTTCTTTTGAAAAACTATATCACAGTTACCAATCTGCAAAGCTTCAGTTTAATTAAATGCCATAACAAACACAAAACGTAGTCAGGGGCTGCTCCTCCACTAGGACGGAGGTGCGTCACCCCACTGCTTTCTTGAAGTGCGAGAAGCAGAAACATAAAATGGGAATAACTCCTATTATTACCATTTTGTGTTTAGCTGCGGTTGAGCGGGTGGTGCTGCTCTGCAAGCAGGGGAGGTGTGGCGTGCCCAATCCTGAGGGCGCAATGACTGTTTAGTCGGCCCTCTCGGGCCGCCCAAACCAGTCATTCGCACTCTGCCCTTTCTCCATGCAGGCTGCAGCCTGCATGGAAAACATGCCTTCCCCGTAAGCCCCTGGCTGGGCAGTGTCCCCACCAATCACAACACTGCCATTGATTGGCTTAGGGGAGGGAGCCTGCCTGCTTCCTATTCCTGCTGGAGGCAGGAATGCAAGAGCAGAAGCCGAAAAGACGCAGGACCCAGCCGGTGGACAGGCACGCTTTTTATTTATTTATTGTTAAATTAAAACCCTCCCAGCAGGACACCCCCCTACGCAACCCCCCTGTCCCCCAACCCGCTATAAATCCAGGCCATGACTTATTGTAGTTCTGGAGTGGAACAATAGTGGTCCACAGTCACTCTAAAACCCTTTAAAGCAATGCTTAATCATCTCATTTCTCTGTCGTTCTGCGAATCCATTAAAAAATTAGCAAGTTTGCATAACCGTTCCATCATATGGTGTCACTCAAATAGCTGGAATCTAAGATGGACATCCTGGTTGCCCCGGTCATTTCTTTTTTTTTTGCTCTTCCTCATTTACGAGAAGTCAAACTGCAAATAAATCTGTAAACATGCCAAGAACAAGATGAAAAAATAGATCCAATTCTAAGTTCTTAAGAAACAAGCAAGGCGGTAGGAGAAACCATGAGAGGAACAAGAAATAAAATGTATGATTACGCACCATTATAGCACCAACACGTTCAAAAGAACAAGCGCATGTTCCTAAAAGGCCAGGGGCGAAAGGCAGCAATGAGTGCTGGGTGCAGTCTGCAATGGTGTGGAGAGTGCCTAATTATCTAACACAATTCAAGGCAAAGATTCTCAGAGTTAGCGTGTATGCTGTTGAGTGCACAGAAACAAACCCAAGACTGGATGTTCACACTATCACTTACTGTTTCTCTGAACAGTACCCATGACCTTTATGGGTGGAGACTGAAAGCTTAACGGAGAGTGGGGGCTTCCACTTCAATCAGAAGCCATATTTTAGGGCACAAACCCAGAGATCCTAATAGCGGAGCCCCTGCTGCAGTGTCCGTGCCTTTGCTGGCGCTCATTGGCTGGACATTTGAGTGTGTGTTGAGAGGTAATGGGGGAGGGAAGCCCCTACCTTTTCCCCATAAAGATGGCAATCACGAATGACATTCAGTTATTTCCATGTCGGCACACAGGTTACTTCAGTCAACTGCAGCAAAATGACAGGCACACTGGCAAATGGGTTCTCTCGTCTCAATGGGGTCACTCACAAATGCAAATGAGGAGATACCCAAGGTGCACTGTGAAGCTGCTAACTTTGCCACAGTCCAATCCAGACCACAGCCTCTGTGGGGTCTAACCTGGCCAGCTAGTCTAAATTGTGTATGCTCCCCCATAAAATAAAACACCTTGAAATTGTTGATATGTCCAAGTTGAAAATTAGCTGTCTTGCACGCCTATGAATGAGCCTGAGAAAGGGTGATGTTATCAGCGCCATGAAAAGTGGGTCATTGAGAAATCTTTCAAGGCTCTATCAACTCACCCATGGTTTTTAACATCTAAATGAAATCATTACCAGGAATGAACAATGATTTTCAGCTCCAAAGTATTTAGTTACCTCTGGGCCATCGATCAGTGGATCACGTGGAGCCACGTTTAATTGAATGTGTTCAAAACTGAAATTCTCATCTGCGGTGACTGGAAAACATAAAATCCTCTCTGCACACGGCCCGAAGATCTAGCACCACCACCAACAATATCCAGGGAGATAAGAAACCACGGAATTACCATGGACTCCAACCTGACAATAAATACCTAAGTGGATCAAGCTTTCTTACCATAAAAATGCTGGAACACATCTTCCCAGACCTAGGATTCCCTCACATGGGCCAAAAGACAATCTCTCTTGTCCTATCAAAACTTGTTTACGCTAATGGTCTATATCAAGGCTTACCTTTATCAACCATGAGGAAGTTACAGAGAATTCAGAACTCTGCTTCCAGACTACTTCTGCATGTAAAACCACAAGCACACATTTCCTCTGCTTTGTGTCCCTATACTGGTTACCAGTCGCAAGAAGATCCACCTTCAAGCTGCTTTGTATCACCCACAAACAAATACAAGGCTAAGAAACACTTTTCATCAATCACAAAATACATACAAAAAAGAAACCTCCACCCTTGACTGGTACCATGCCTCAAAATCCCAACATACAAGAAAAAAACACATGGGTGTAACATCTTTCTCTGTGCAAGCCGTCAAACTATGGAAACCATTACAGCAAATATAAGATCCAATGACAACCGTTGCTGTTTTAAATTAGTTAAGAATTGTCTTCTACCTACATAAACACCATACAAAGAACACAATAATGTACAGTAATATCATTTACAAGACATTAAACCATAAATGTACACCTTTAATACAAAAAATATATTTAGGAATGCGTTTGGTACTGGAATGGCACTGTTCTCTGTATTTATATGTGAACACATATGCATATGTGCCTCTGTTTATATATATTTTTAAACAAACATTTATTAATAAACATATATAAACACACAAATATATAGTGAGGTTTCTTTAGAAATCTAAATTAAAGATATAAGTAGGTCATTATATATTGATAACATATGTGTAGATAAAAGTCTGCATATTGATTTGGGCTCCTTTCTATTAAAGATAACACATGTCTGACTATGCAAATATGAGGGAAGGTACCTGTAAGGGTATAACAAAATATTTTAGATATAAAATATAAGTATGTATATATATATTTTGGTTGTTTTTTTCACTGAAAAAAACAAAGATTACAGGGACATTATAGTTAGAAAATAAAATGTAAAATAACCTTAGAAATTCACTTAAAAGCCTCCAGGGCTGGACAAGCTTCCCCTAGAGTGCTCTGTGATATATGTTGAGGTTCTGGCTCAGAGACTGGTTGTACTGTACAAGGAAAACACACAAAATTATGGACGGAATGTTGCGCAATGGCAAAACATTTACACCCAGTCACAGATCTGGGTTTAATCCATCGTTATTTTGCTCACCAAGCCACCCCAGTTCAGACATGGCCATTTGCAAATCAATCTTAACCCTGTGCCTCATGGGAACAGTCCAGACCGAACTGCCAAGCCATGTCTTCCCTGGACCGGAATCAAGCATCCTAGGACTGGTTTCTGGCTATCAGCCGTCTTCCGCCAGGATAGCTTGACTCCAGTGGCATAGTGAGCAAGGGACCCACGTCTGGGCATACCCTTCCCACATAGGGTGAACAGCAAAACACAGAAGATGATGGACGGAATGTTTCACAATGGCAAAACATTCCCCCCCAGTCACAGATCTGGGTTTAGTCCATCGTTATTTTGCTCACCAAGCCACTCCAGTTCTGACATGGCCATATGCAAATCAGTCTTGACCCTGTGCCTCATGGGAACAGTCCAGACCGAACTGCCAAGCCATGTCTTCCCTGGACCGAAATCAAGCATCCTAGGACCGGTTTCTGGCTATCAGCCGTCTTCAGCCAGGATAGCTTGACTCCAGTGGCGTAGTGAGCACGGGACCCACGTCTGGGCATACCCTTCCCACATAGGGTGAACAGCAAAACACACAAGATGATGGACGGAATGTTGTACAATGGCAAAACATTCACCCCCAGTCACAGATCTGGGTTTAATCCATCGTTATTTTGGTATCGCTTTGTTCGCCCTAAGTTGGCAGGGAATGCCCAGACGTAGGTCCCTTGCTCACTCTGCCACTGGATTCAAGATAGCCTGGCTGATGAGGGTTATGAACCCGAAACCAGTCCCAGGATGCTTGTTTCCGGTCCAGGGAAGACATGGCTTGGCAGTTCGGGCTGGACTGTTCCCATGAGGCACACGGTCAGACTGATTTGCATATGGCCATGTCTGAACTGGGGTGATGGAGTGAGCTAAAGAATGATGATGGATTAAACCCAGATCAGTTGACTAGGGGTGGGTGTTTGATTTGCTCTAACGCTCCTTCCATCATCCCCTTTGGTATCGTACTGTACAAGGAGGCACTAGCGCTAGGGCGTCTGACAGACCAAAACCAGCATCCCACAAGCCGGGACATCAGATTTGAGACCCCTCTCCATGCTTAAGACCGACTCCAAGGTCTTATACACGGTACTGTACTCCAGGCTGCAGCAATACATGGCAGAACTGATACACACCAACCAGAAAGCATTCATCCCCGTCCGCAACAACGCCATCAACCTCCAGAAACTGTACATCATCATCTATAGTCGCGACTAGCCGGACTACCCCCATGCCATGATCATGTCAGTGGACCTGGAGAAGTCCTTTGACACTGTGCGGTGGGACTTCCTCGAAGCGGTCATGCTCCACATGGGGCTTGGCGAGAGATGGGCCAGATGGGTGTGGCTGTTGTACATGAGCCCCACAGCAAGGGTGAAAAAGGGATGCACCATTTTTTACTCTTATGACATCTTTCAAGTTACGAGGCAGGGGTTTCCGCTGTCTCTACTCCTCTTTGCCATAGCTACTGAACCACTGGCAGAGCACTTTCGAACGGAGTGCAGGGGCAAGGGACGAACAGTGGAGGGAAAAGAGCATGTCCTCTCCCTCTACTCAGATGATCTGCTGATCTACCTGTAGATTGGGGATGAGGACATAGACTACATTTTGCAGCTCCTCAAGAAATACAAAACCTTCTCTGGCCTCCAGGTTAACGGAGCCAAGGTGTGTGTCTTCTCAGTGACTGGGATGCTCCCCAGCCTGCTGCCTGTCCATCCAACATCCTATGGGTGTCACGTAGCATTTAATATCTAGGTATCCAAATTTATCACGAAGTTGACCTGTGGGAGTGGAATCTGGGTAAGGCAGGCTAATTCCTAATACATGAGGCACGTTTGCACATGTCCCGCAAACTCGGGGTGCAGGGAAATGCAGAATGCATGACCCACTTAGTTCTACAGCTACTAATGATGATGGGGATAGGAAGACACCTGATTACATGGCTCTACAGGGCACTGAATACGATGGTTGGGAAACTTCTGGAAGCCCTCAGGGAGTGCTGGACCGCCGAGTTAGGCGCAATATAACGGACACTGAATGGGGGCCCCTTAACAATGACTTAAATATATCCAGTACAATTACACACACAGGACAGACTAGATGCTGACAAGGATCAGGGGCAGAATGCAAGCATATGACGTGGGGGTGCACCCAAATGCAGGTGTACTGAGGGGCAGTCCTCTCAAAGCTTAATGCGACCCTGAGCCGCACACTAGAGATTACCATAGAGGTATGCCTTTTTGGGGGTCTTCTCTAGATCCAAGACTAAGAAGGTCAGGAGTAGATTCCTAGACCTGGCTCTAATATTGGCTAAGAGGAGAATAGCTATGGCTTGTAAGTCAGTGGTGGGGCCTAAAGTGGAGACCTTGACTAGAGACTTGACGTTGCGGGCCTGAGCCGAGGAGAGGGTACTGTAGGGGGAGATGGCCCATGGGTCCACAGGCGTCCGATACCATACCTGTGGTCAGAGGTAGTTGTCAGATGGGAACTCCCCTTGGACACCAAGACTCAGATTGAGTGACCTCAAGAGGAGGGCTGGGGCATGGGTCTTGCTCTGACAGACTGAGTGGGCCACAGCACTGAAAGAACATCGTGGTAGGGAACGATTGGTCCAAGGCTGCTGGAGAAGGGGACGCAGGAAGTGGCTCCCCCTGACCTACTTAGGGATGGGCAGGGAGCCGGGGATCACTGGACGTGGAGGGGTTGGGTAGACTCCCACTCCGCCTCCACTCGTGTCGGTGGGATGGACTTATTGCACCCCAGCCCCACTTATCACAGGAGAGGCATGTATCTCCCCCGAGATGGCAGTCAGTGGGTTGTAGTTTTGTTTAGGGTACTATTACAAGGTGCATTCCGTGATTCCAGAACATCAAACACTCACTGACGGGAAAGGCATTGGATACTTGGGGAACATCCCAGCCCACATATTTTGAGGGTTGGAGTAAGATATGCTATGCAGAGTACGCAAATCAATGGCCACTTAGGATTGACAGGAAGACCTAGGACTCACCCGTTAAGGCTGTAATACACATATTAGGGCTTGAGTGCAGAGGAGGAACAGACACGCCACAACTCAAATGGGAGGGGTTTGAACCACTAATGTATTGCATTGTATAACGATGCTTGTTATGATTAAATGCCAAATGTCAATAAAAATAAGTTTTAAAAAAAAGAAATTCACAAAAAAAATCAAAGGTTACAGGGACGTTATGTTTTTGTTCAGAATTTACATACACAAAACCACAGAAATTCAGCTGTTATAGTTAGAGTTATCTCAAGTAATTGTAACTTGTGCCCTAGGGTAACTATAACTCACGACCCCGCCATGCACAGTTTTCTCAGGAATAATTTTATAGCAAATGTTGCACTGATATTACCAATGATGTCATAAAAGATGTAATGAGTGATGTGGGATAATTAGCAGGCAATAGCGAGGGCACAAGTTACAGGTACCTTAGGGCATGAGTTATAGTTACTTGAGATAACTATAACGTCCCTGTAACCTTTCTTTTTTTAGTGAACTTCTATGATTTTTAAAATTCTATTTCTGAACTTTAACGTCCCTTGTTTTTTTTTTACTCAGTTAAATGGGGTTGGCAACTGGTGCGCATGGCTTTTGGCTTGTGGCCAACACCATACATGCCGCCAAACCTGTGCCGCACACTAAGTGTTGGCCACTGTGGCCACCCCCCACCCACAAAGGCAGCCAACCTGGTAGGGTGGCTGTATGGCCCCAACTCCCAAGGCCTACATAGACCCCGGGGACCTCTTGCTCCGGAATCCGCCTCTTGTTTTTTAGGGAGAGGGGTACATGGCCCCCTCCCCAGGCCGTATTTCAGTCCCGGTGACCCCATCTCCTGGGGCCCAGCCCTACTGTAATTGGTGAGGGAGCACACAGCTCCCCTCCACTGGCTTTTGCCTGGCCTCAGTGGCACCGTTTCCTGGGGCATTTGCTCCACCTTCCTGGGAC
Organism: Lissotriton helveticus; assembly: GCF_964261635.1. Classification (NCBI taxonomy): domain Eukaryota; kingdom Metazoa; phylum Chordata; class Amphibia; order Caudata; family Salamandridae; genus Lissotriton; species Lissotriton helveticus. The sequence goes on along the minus strand of NC_136061.1, from coordinate 282,182,048 downwards.
GATTTTGGCTCCTGGGAACCCATCCTCCAGGGCCCAGCCATTAAATGGTCCCACCCAGGACACCCACTGTGTCTTTCTTGGGGGCCGCAAGGGAAGTCTCAGCGCCCCAGCGGGCTTCATGCCTCCAGCAGGAGTCAGCATTGCACAACACAAGAAGATGACTTTGCTGGTCAGTTCGGGCTGGACTGTTCCCATGAGGCACAGGGTCAAGACTGATTTGCATATAGCTGGGTCTGAACTGCGGTGGCGAAGTGAGCTAAAGAATGATGATGGATTCAACCCAGATCTGTGACTAGGGGCGAGTGTCTGAAAAGTTTCAGTGCTCCGGCCATCATCTCCTTGTGTTTGTTTTATAGATATATATAGATCAACTCACTGCACAGAAATATTACTAATGGGAATGCATTATACGTGTGTATATATATATATATATATATATACATATCATTCTATGTATATACTTAGATATCTAGGTTTGGCTCTATACATTGCTTTTAAGTTAAAAATATATACATATATACAAAAAATGTATGTTTATGCTTAATATTTATATGTATGTCATAATATATACCTAACTAGATACTCAGTTGACTATGTATACTAGGTTATGCTTCTGTCTACATATACATTTATTTAGATACTTAAAAAGAATGAATATATATATATATATATATATATATATATATATATATATATTCATTCTTTTTAAATATGTCTATATATATATATATATGTATATATATATATATATATATATATATATATATATATAGTCAGTACATGTATACTCACACATGTCGACATATATATGTAGATAAACGTTGTCTATATACTTTCTTTTATGTACATGGGATTGTGCTTCCTTTAATAAGAAGTTACATAAATATAGAAGAGAAAGAAAAAAACTAACAATTGTTACAAATTTTATGTATATTTATGCACAACACCCATGTAAATGTCGGACTATGTAAATATTACTAAAGGTATGTACACATGGGTATGCATATATGGGGTGTTGTACCTTTTACATACAATTTAACAGGTACAATGTGTTTATGTGTGTACATAAGTATACATACTTATATATACTTAGCAGTGTGGGTATGTCTCTGTGCGTGCATACATTAATTTTTACTTATTGGGGAAAATATATACATATTTACCTTTGAACTTCTGCCTCTACCTCCATTCCCTGACTCATCCCAAACCTTTCTGACTGCTATGGACTTCCAAATATGGTGTCCAAGCTCTTCTCTTTATCCAATTTATCCAACTAACAGGCATAATTGACCACCACACACAATAACACCCCTCATCTTGCCTTTACTAATTTACTTCAATCAATCCCTTTCAAAACAATACAGTAAATGCATGCATTCTCAGGAGTAACAACTTAACACACTTACCACAACTAATCCACAAGAAAACAAAAATAACGCCTTTACCTTTTTACCTCTAACCTTGGGTTCCAGAGTAGCGTACTACTTGCAACAACGTTATTTATCGCCTCGTCAGGAGCAGTAAGTTCTATATGAACACAATTTACAATTACAATACAAACATTTACAGAATTGTTGACAAAGTCAAAAGTTAGATTTTTGTATGGTGCTTGGATACATGCGCTCAGACATACAATATTCACGCACACAATAGCAAAGATGAGATATGCAAACTAGAAGGGCAACATACCAAGCAAATACAAACAAACACATCAACCACCTCCCAAACATATAAATGAGCAGACAAGCAAGCACTCAAGCAGGCAGTCCATGCCCAGTTAATCCATGGCCGCTCCTGGAGGTGACACTGCAGTATCGATGCTAATTCATTCCTTGCCCCAGTTAGGTCACAGGCGGTAGCAATGCAGTCTCTGTAAGGCCATTGCAATTGTGTCCCTTTTGCTCGAACCATAAACACAAAGCACTTCAAATTCAGTACGTTCATGATCGTGACATCTACACCGAACGGGATGTGGCGTAACGGACAGCTGTGCATTAGTGTTAATCATGTTTTTCTTTCTGGTTTTTTTTCCAAGAGGGAAATATTTAAGTTATTCTCCTTTACCCTACCACTATCGGAATATTTCTACCCTGGAAAAATATTAACCACTGCTCTTGACAGAAATAATTCTCCAACCACTTCCAGAATGTGAATGTATTTCGGAACATTTTGTGGGTGTGCGCACAAACCTTCCAACTCACTCTCACCCTTGAATGGCCAATTCCGACCCATGAGATCAAATTTATTCACAACTAATATTTTTCCTTCCTAAGGTAATATTACATGTGAATAAATCATTGCATAAGTGCAGATTCACTTTTTGTGAATTGCAAAAGTGAAGTAACAATCAAGCCATTTATACCAATAAGCAGAACTTTAAATATGAAATAGATTTTATTAATTGGGCCATGTGTGCAGTACCAGAGTTTCCTTTACAAATAATCGTTGAGCAATAAATCAGCTTACTGAAGCAAATTAATATTTAAGTCTACAACTTCCAGACTGCTTTGACTGCTAAAGGAAAGTCCAGGAGCAAAAAACTTGGTGCCCAGAGTTCAAGAGGCAAGCTGGCTAACGTATTACATGTTTCCATATGCCTGCTTTCAAACAAATGACATGTGGCTTGACATTTCACATGATACAAAAATACAATACAATGCGACGTGTTTTTTTTAACTTCCTTGAAATTGCTAAATCTGCCTGACATTGTTCATAATACCTTATTTTTGTGTTCCTTAGATCATGCCCAGTTTTGATCAAGGTGCCTGACCTGCTTTATGTGCACCACAGGACACTAATTATCCCTAAAATCCTTGGAGAAAACCCAACCCCCCCATTCTTTGTAAAGGCTTTGGCTCAACATGCTGTAAACTAAACTATTCACACACATATTCGGCAAAAATGCTAAAAGAAGAATAAGTCCATACTCGTCCCTGACCAGAATAATTACTGCATGTCATTATAGGGAGCCAGGACCCCAAACGCTGAAATTCCTGGCTTAGGCCCTTAAGTCAACGTGTATTACTGAAGGGGCTGTACACGTGCCTTCTGTAACACAAAAGAGACCTTATGGTGACTGCAAAAAAGGACGCATATGTCCACTGCGCTCCAAGGCCCCTCTCAGGGCTTAAAGTGAGCCGGGTCCTGCCGGTGCTCAGCACCAGCAGTTCTAAAAAGCGGGTGCTGAGACAAGTCTCTATCGGGCTCTCCATTTTTGTCCACAGGGTACAAAACAACTCTGCAGCAGTACTACCCTTCACTGCCTTTGAGGTAACTTAAAGAGACATGTTATAGTTCTTTCACAGTCTCATCATGTCAGTACTGAAGCATTTTCAATATTCTATACAACGAAGCAGGAGTTTTTGTACATTTATCTTACATAACTAACAACCACTGGCAAAACCAATAGCCCTGACTTGTCGTAGATGCAGTGTTACTTGTTGCATTGTATTATCTGTATGCAGTGACAGAAGTGGGAAACGGCCATAACAACGCGGGCTCAGCCATGCGTGTCCAACCAACGCAAGCGTAACCATGCTTGCCTTAATCACGCATTTGCCTTAACAACTCGTATGCATGTTTAAGGCAAATGGCGGTCTAGTTGCGGAGCAGATGAGCGGAAAAGGAAGAAAGGAAGAGGAAGGATGATCGGGAGAGGACTTGGTGGGGCTGGGGCCGGGTAGTCTTTCGGGGTGGAGTAGGTTTTAGGACTCGGGGAGAGGAGGGGGGGTCGGGTTGTTTGTAGGGCAGGAAGAAGTTTTTCAGAGCTAAGGGCAGGGGGAGCTGGGGTCGGGGCAGTTAGCAGTTGTAGGGGACAGTTGTTAGGGCTCAGGGTGGGGGGCTGGAGTCGGGTAGCTTTTAGGGTGGGGAGAAGTTTTAGGGCTAAGGGCAGGGAGGGGGAAAAGGGACAGTTTACAGGGCAGTTTTAGGCCTCACGGCGGGAGGGGCTGGGTCCGGGTACTTCAGGGATGTAGGGGCCAGTTGTTAGGGCTCAGGGTGGGGGGGCTGGTGTCCAGGTAGTTTTTGGGTCGTGGGTAATTTTTTGGCCTCGCAGCAGGGGGAAAAGTGACAGTTTATAGAGCTTAGGGCAGGGTGGCTGGGGTTCAGGTAGTTTTTGGGGAGTGGGTAAAATGTAGGGATCACGGCAGGGGGCAAAATGACAGTTTATAGGGCAGTGGCAGTTTTAGACCTCAGGGTGGGGGGGCAAGGTCAGGGTAGTTTTTGATGCTTGGGTTGAATTTTTAGGGTTGAGAGAAAAGGGACAGCGTCCCTTTACCCATCATGTCTTTACCACAAAATTGTGTGGTAAAGGCATGCATGGTAAAGGCGCGATCCTTGTAGAGACCGCGTGGTATAGGCATGAGTTGTTCAGGTAAGCATTGTACCATCATGCAACCGACAGAAGCAGCAAATTACCAGTAGGGCGGCACACTATGCTAAATACAGATTTTTACCTCCCGTATTTTTAAGTCACGCCTTTAATTACATCAGCTATGCCCCTTTGAGAGACCCCCAATATTTTTCAATCCACTTAAAGCCATGGCCCCTTTAATAGGTTCTGAGGAAATTCAAACAGAAGGCTGCTGGATTTGCAGACGGTCGCTGTTTTTCACAGCTTGTCCCCAGATTTGAGTAAATGTAGCATGCGCCGAGGTCACCACAACACAGAGAGGCACATTTTTATGTGCTCCGGCGCATGATTGTTTAACAGCCCTTATCTGAGAGCAATTTAATTCACATATATAAAACCGTGTCAAAGTTGCAATAATGCCCCCTTAGTGCCCTGTTATTTTTAGGTCTCACCTAGGCAGTACTTGCGGTGTCTCTTCGAGACACGCTGCATTCAGGTTACAGGCATTAAGCTCTGCCCACTTTCCGCTCATCTATTTAATTGTCTCCTGTCCCTTTCCTTTGTAAATGATGGTTTTTCATTGGTCCATAGGCTTAGTAATCGCTCCTTAGTACTGCCTTTTCTCTGCTTGTAACCTCCCATTAGGACACCCCTGTTATATGTGTTGTTACTCGGTAGGCTTTAATTACAGCCTCCGAGTACTATTTTCTTAAATAGGTTGGTTCTGCCTGCAACACAGGCAGGGAACCTCTCCCTCAACACTTTTTTTTTAATCATCATTTGCTGGCCGAACGTGGCAACATGCCTTTTTTTCTTGTTTCTTTCTGTTTTCATTTTTAGAATAAAGCGCGGGTGCAATGATTGCTTTAAAAGTAAACAAATAGAAAATAAAGTGCACACTTTTTTTTCATTTGTTCACTTTGGAAACAATCGCGGCACCTGCGCTTTAGCTTAAGATGTTCCAAGCTAAAGCGCGGGTGCCGCCATTCTAACAAAAGTAAATAAAGAGAAAAAAAAGAGTGCGGTTGCCATTCTATTTGTTTACATTTTTTACAATCGCACCTGTGCTTTGGCTTTCAACATCTTAAGTTAAAGCGCGGGTGCCGCGATTGTTTATGGTCTCGCATTTGCGAGAATTTGAGCTATCGGCATTGTAAATGACAATGCCTTTTATTTATGTGTTTACAAGAACTGCAAGGTTTTGTAAACACACAAATAAAAGGCATTGTCATTTACAATGCCAATAGCTCATAACTCTCGCAAATGTGAGACCTATTGCATTGCAAATGCTTATGTTCTACTAGAGCGATTGAAGTAAACCGAAACTACAAGTCCCAAAATAAAATAAATTGCTAAGGAAACACTCAGAAGTGGAGCCCTAGGTCCTTGGTAGCGCGCTGCCAGCTGATAACCTTCGTCAAAAATAAAACTTTATTTGATGTTTTTAGATTATTTGGAAGGCCCACCTTGTGATGCTGGATTCTCTGGCTACGGGGCCTAGCTCAGGGAGCTCAGTAATTACACGACCACACAGTAAGGATGCATGGACCGGAAGTCACAACCAACCTCCACCTGTTTATTTTAACCTCTCTGGCCACACCTCGCCAGAGAGTGATACAATGTGTGCGCGAAGCCCTTCCGGGCAAATGTCGGGGTCGTGCCTGCGCGGCGCCCAGATCATTACATCCCTTCACAAGTTAGTGTCCAAACAAGATATATACATATTAACATAGAAAATCTTGCAGTCTTTGGCTCGGTGGTGGATTCGGCCTGAGGTTGTACCTCCTCTGGCTAGACTGCTACCTCTCTGGTTGGCTGTCGGATAATGTCCCCTCGGCATTCGGGTGTGCCTCACCACTGTCTGTTGGCTGCTGTCGATGGTTAACTGGACTGGGATGGTTGTCATCCGGTCTTGGCTGTGTGTCCTCGGTGGGAGTTTCTCCTCCCACTGCGGGAGTGAGGGGATTATGGAGCAAGTCCAAGTGGCGGACTCTCTTAATCCAGGAGGTGCTCCTCGTAACTACCTCTGTCCCCTTCTGCACGATGACAGCCGTGCCATGATACTAGGGCCCTTAAAGGGAGATACCTTAACCCTAGATATCGGTTCGTAGAACGGGGAGGATGGGTGGGGTGGTAAGGAATCGAACCCTAACTACTGTTTCTTACAGATATATCGTTACCGAAGGTAAGTAGCTTGTGCATCTGAAAGAAACAGGTTAGTGTTAGATTCCTTACCTTAGAATATATATACTCCAGCAATACCAACCCCGGTGGTGGGTCTGCGAACCAAAATCACACCAGGAAGTCCTGGAGAACGGCACAGCCGAAAAAGCCATCTCTCCGGACTTGGCTGTCCAGGCAGTAGTTCTTAGCAAACGCGTGCAGCGAGGCCCACGTAGCTGCCTGACAGATGTCCTGCAAGGGGACTCCCCGACCAATAGCAGTAGTAGCCGCTGTGGCCCGAGTGGAATGGGTGCGCAGCCACTCAGTAGGCTCCTTTTTCGCCAAGGAATAACAGACCTTGATGCATAAAACGACCCACCGAGAGATGGTCCGCTTGTGCATCGCCCGTCCCTTCTTAGCGCCCACGTAACCAACAAAGAGCTGGTCGTCCACCCGGAACTGGCATGTGCGGTCTAGATAAAAGGAGAGCGCATGTTTTGGGTCCAGACGGTGGAGCCTCTCGTCCTCTTTCGAGAGATGCGGAGGCGGAACGAAGGTGGGCAAGGTGATGGCCAGCCCGATGTGAAAGGCCGTAACCACCTTGGGCAGGAAAGAAGTGCGCACCCGTCTCCCAAAGAAAATGGGAGAAACGGCCCAGTAAGCATGCAGTAGTCACCGACCGCAAAGCCAGACTGGAGAAAGAAAACATCTTCTTCCCCAATGAGTCCAGTCTATTGGATTCCCTATCTGGAGGGGCGGAAGGAAATGCACCCTGGAAAGTAGAGGCCTGCACCACCAAACTTTCTGGGGTGGGGTATTGGCTGAGGAACTTTGCCTCCGAGCCACATCCCGTGCAGAACCCCCCTCACTCTTTCATCTCATTCATAGAACAGGCCCTTTTGATAACCTCTTCCTCCCTGCCCGATTGTCCGGCCTGACCCCAGGCCATCACTTAGCTCAGCAGATGCAGTTTATTGCCCCCTACAATAGGACCTCGCCCCACATCAAAGGAGCGGGGATTAATCAATGCCTTCACCCCCCCCTAGATCCGACCGATCGCCCACACTCCTGTTCCCAGCGGAATGTCCAGCTGCGCGATAGCCATCATGCTGTGATTTGGGTGGGGACCTCTACTGTAGATATGTGTGAGAACGGGCCTGAACCGGGGATTCCAAAGATGCCTTTGTGAACTTCAAAGCAATACCACGGATGTCATAAATGTAATAAAGCCATAAACCTGTGTATAAGAGGCCAGGCCTCAGAGATGCGGTTAGAGCACCTCGAGAAGATACCCTGTTGTCTGATTTGACATGTTCTGCTCCGTCGGAATAAAACTTCTGTATCCTGCCTTCCAGTCTCCAGCGCCTGCCTCTTTATTTGGTAACCGAGAGTTGGGTGAGAGGCGGCTAACACCGGGCAAACCTTGAGAAGGGGTAATCGACCTGATCTGCCTGACCCTTTTTCCTCAATTGGCGTCCCAAACGTGGGGCCCATCAGCGACACGTGGATCCAGTGGGAGAGCTCCTGACGACGGAGTGAACGACTGCAACGATCGGGAAGTGCACCTGCCCGATAGACCCTCGTCTGGCAGCCGATCATCCGAACTTCACTAGTTCCGAACAGACCTCTCTCGAGTGATCTACGGTCCTGACTGGGAACCATCAGGAGTGCCACGACAGAAGATAGAGGACGATCGGGCGCTGGAATCGGAAGACAGGAAACTGTCCATACGGTCCGGGTAAGGTCGTGTAACACGACAAACTGTGAAATATTTGATTGATTGATTGGAAAATACTAGTATTACTCTCCGAATTGTTGGTTCTCTTGGAGATTCTCTGTCTGCAAACGGAGAGAAATAGAAAGTATTCTCTCTTCCTTTGCAGGTAGTGAAGGGTAGGTAACGCAGGCTTTTGCCCCCGTTGTAATCCGTCGTGCCTATTTTTCTCCCCCACTGATTGATTGTTTGCCCGAACATTGTTTGTTCGAGGATTGTTTTCTCGAGAATTCTCTATCTACAAACGGGGAAATATAAAAGTATTCTGTCCTCCTTTGCAGACAGTGAAGAATAGGTAACGCAGGCCTTTGCCCCCGTTGTAACCCGTCGTGCCTATTTCTTTCTCGCCACTGATTGTTTGATTGAACGGACATTAATTGTTCGACATTTAGCTCTTTGGAGGTATTTTCTGCTGACAAATAACGTGGAATAGAGATATTCCGTCTAGTCTTTGTAAGCAGTGAAAGGATAGGTAGTGCAGACTTTTGTCCCCATTGTAACCCGTCATGCCTATCTTCTCCCCATTGTCCAGTAGTTGGTTCAGCCCGGACCGCTTATTAAAGGTGGATCATCCAGCTCCTCTGGAAGGCACCCCTAATAAGGATATGTTCTTGAAGTATGGACTAGTCGCCGTAGCTTATAGTAAGTTATGGCATAAATATACCAAAAAGGATCAGGAAAGTCAGTGGCCACTGATAGGATCCTTCGATGACGCAAAAATAAACGTGCTGGAAACAGCCCTTTGTAACAATAAAACAACGCCCACTATGCTTGATAGTTTCGGCATGTGGCGCAAGGAGACGGAACAACGAAAGAAAAGAAACGAAGTCAGACTAGAGAAAGAATTGCGAAAAGCGGCTCATTTAGCTGCGAGCAAGTTGAAAGAAGAGATAAAGGAAAGAGAGGGAGCTAGACTGAAGCAAGAATCCGAGACATCGAGCCAATGTCCCGTTAGAACACCCTCTACGCTTTACCCTGAGCTACCTTCGAAGCAGCGAACGGACGATGATCTACTGCTAGGTCCCCCGATCATCTACATGCCCCCTCCATACGCCCCTTCCCAACCTCTAGTGCAACGCACGCAACCCCCTAGCACAGATGAGAGCAGTGCCAGAGCCTCGGTCCTCACAGCCTCCGCACCGGCCGAGCCCCTTGTACTCAGCGCAGTGCAAGCAGCAACATTAGATGAGCCCGAAACTAAGAAGAAAGACTCTGCTAGGCTCCATCGATTGAATAAGGATGAACGAGCAGGGATTGATAAGATCGCAAAGACGCTAGTAGAACGGAAGGAAAGCGAAGATTACGTGACAGATATATGCAATACATATGCTGATAACCACAAACGACACTTTGTTGCACGTTTCTGTTACCACACCCTTAACGCCTATGAAGACCGGTATCGTAACAAAGGTCCTGAAAGCCTAACGACTCTGTATAGAAAAGTCGACATTGGAGAACAGGGCGAGGGTGATGTGACGGACCTCTTCTCGCGCACGCTTGAAGTCTTCCGCCACCTCACTGAACAGAGATTAGAGGCCGACACCACGACCCCAACAGCAACTGAGCCTCAAACCGAGAGAACTGACACCATGATGCCAATAAGAGAAGCGGCACCTTATTGGGTCCCCTCACGAGGACAGGGAACACACGACGATATTAACCACCAAGATGCGAAAGGGAGGGTAGTGTACAATTGGGTTTACCAACCCTGGGATCGGCAAGACATCCTGACTTTCCGAAAGTCCTTGCCCGATCTACGAAAGAACCCCACTGCCTTCTACACAGAATTAGATACCACCTTGGGTTCGACGATTATGACCCTAGCGGACATCGACTTGTTTTTCGGGCTATGTCTGCCAGCTGATGTGTGGAAGCAAATCCGGAAAGTCGACCACCTTGAGCTTTTCGGACATACCTGGTCACAACTCGATGGCATAGACAAACAGCGAGAGCCCGGACAGAAACCCTTGAAATCGATTCTAGACCTACCAGACAAAATAGTACTAAAACTAAAAACCATAGTACCAGAAAAGAAGGTGGACTGGTCGGTAGTAGCGGCCTGCTGCCAGAAACCACAGGAAGACGCCTCAGAATATTTCTCCCGGTTCGAAACGGTGTTCTCCGATTACAGCGGCCAGGACACGACCTCTGCGACCGGACATCACTTGTTCGTCCAGAACTTTGTAAAAGGCCTGACACCTGAAGTCTCGCAAAAACTGCAGACTAGTGAAAGTAGTTGGGCTGCCTCTAAACCCGCGGCTATCCTTCAGATGGCTCAATACTACGAACGGCAAAAGAACGAGAACGATAGGGCGACTGAGAAAAAGAAAAAGGATTTGAAAGAACGAGTGATGATTGCTCAATTGCAAGGAGTGACGACAGGAAGGGAACAGTATAGAGGAAACTACCAGTCGAACGCTCATAGAAATCCACCCCCTAGAGACCGCACACCCGCACCAGGCGCTCCACGAACAGACCTCGATGAGAACCAGTGTGCGTTTTGCAAAGGATATGGGCATTGGAAGTCCCAGCGCCCGGTCCTGCTAGAAATGTACAAAAATAGGGACGCAAAAGACGTAGCGGGCGGGCCGAAAAATAAAGGACAGGGACGAGGGCACACAAACGACGCCAGAAATGACAGATCAGGCAGACCGAACACTTTTGACCACCCCCGACAAAACCAATGCCAGCAGACTGACTGTGACGATGCCCGCGACTTCGCATAGGACTGCCTAGGGCAAGGGAGGGATCCAGTCGAGCTCTATGTTGACCAGCAAGGTCCTTACATCACCGCTAAGGTCCTAGGTACGAAGTCTCCATTTCTGGTAGACACTGGCGCGACACGTAGTGCGTTATCTAAACGACTGATTCCAAGGGCACCCTTGTCTGGCTCACGCATAACATCAATAGGCTTTGATGGAACGCCCTCCACTAACCCCTTATCCGCACCGGTCTCCTTCGACTTGGACAGTAACCCCACTGACACGACGTTTCTGCTTTCCTCCAACACCCCCGATGCCATTATGGGACTTGACTTACTGAAGCATTTCCGAGCTACCATCAGGTGTTCACAGGACGGAGTTCGAGTCATTCTGTACGACAACCCGACTTTGCTCAGACCTCATCCCGCACGACACATGTTCTCCATCTCTGACGCTGTTGCATCCTTACTTGACTCTCTGCCTCTGTATCTGTGGGCTAAAACTGACGCTGATGTAGGACGAATGATGATCGACCCCGTGCACATAACTGTTCGCCAAGATGCGATACTCCCAAAACTTCCACAGTATCGGATATCACCCGAAGGTGAGAAGGCATTGGTAATGATAATCCAGTCCCTGGTAGAGGCAGGAGTGGTAGAGGAAGTAGTCAGCAATATTTTCAACAGCCCTATCCTACCCATTGTGAAGAAGCAGGGCGAGGGAGATGAGAAAGCTTACCGCTTCATCATCGACCTTCGAGAGGTCAACAAGGTAGTTGTACCTCAGTACCGCGTAGTCTCAGATATCGCCACCATTCTGACCCTGATACCTTCCACCGCCACCACCTTCACTGTAATAGACCTCAAGAACGCTTTCTTCTCCATCCCCATCCACCCAGACAGCCGCTACCTTTTCGGCTTCACGTTAAAATCCCGCTCATATAGATTCTGTAGAGCTCCCCAAGGTTACACAGAAAGTCCCAGCATCTATAGCCAGGCCCTCAAGAGACAGCTGGACGCCGTTCAGCTACCGGAGGGAGTGGTGTTGATACAGTACGTCGATGACATCCTTTTGGCGGCCGACACCACTACACTTGCAGTCACAGCCACCATCCAACTCTTGCACTTCCTTGCAGAAAATGGCCACAAGGTCTCCAAGAAGAAGTTGCAATTCTGCCAACCCCAGGTCACCTACCTAGGCCACCTCTTGTCCAAAGACGGGAGAAAGCTTACACCCGATCGAATTCAGGCCATTCTAGAAACCCCTGTCCCAAAGACCCAGAAACAAGTCCGCTCCCTGGTAGGCCTCACCTCCTTCTGCCGGCAGTGGTTGCCAAATTTCAGCCTCATTGTAAAGCCACTACTTTCCCTACTAGCCAAAGATGTCCCCTTCCCACTCCCTTGGACCCCCGAATGCCAATCTTCCTTCAAAGAACTTCGAGACGCCCTTTGTTCTGCACCAGTCCTAGGAACCCCCGATTACACCAAACCCTTCTCTCTCTACACCCACGAGAGGGAGGGGTGCGCTTTGTCTGTCCTGACCCAAACTATTGGCCCCAAGCAACGACCATGTGCCTATTTCTCTGCCACCCTTGACCCCGTAGCGAGAGCCTTGCCTGCCTGCCTTCGAGCCGTAGCTGCCGCTGCTGTCTCTATCCGACAAAGTGAGGGGATCGTACTCTCGAATTCCCTCACGGTATTGGTGCCCCATGCTGTTGACACCCTCCTAAACCAGAGTAAGACACAACACCTGACTAGCGCACGACTGACCGGATACGAACTGACTCTACTTGCACCCCACATCACGCTGAAAAGATGCACCACACTGAACCCAGCCACCTTGTTGCCTCTGCCCGAAAACGACCCAAATGTCCCCCCTATACATGACTGTGTGACCCTCACAGACGAACAGACTAGGAGTAGAGTTGACACCGCCTTCACAGACCCTGACGGAGAGCTATGGGTAGACGGCTCTTGCATAAAACTCCCCGACGGCACCACCTCAGCTGCCTATGCAGTTACCACAGCCCGAACTGTAGTTGAAACCGCCTGCATCACGCAACGATCCGCACAGGCGGCAGAACTGATTGCCCTCACACGTGCATGTATTATAGCAACAGGGACTACGGCAAACATTTACACGGACAGCCAGTACGCCTTCGGAGTGGTTCATCATTTTGGACTCTTGTGGAGAGCAAGGGGATTCCTGACGTCCCACGGCACGCCCATCCTCCACGGAGATCTAGTCTCCGCCCTGATTGAAGCAGTTCTCCTCCCCAAACGATTAGCCGTAATCAAATGCCAAGCACACAGAAAGGTGACGGACATCATAGGGCAGGGAAACGCACTAGCCGACATCACTGCCCGAACCACAGCTGAGAATAGGACGACGACCCGCATGTATGTGACCAGGTCACAAGCAGAAAAATGGACTGACGCTAGGGAAACGATTAAGGACATCCAGATGGCCAGCTCACCACCCGAATTAACCGAATGGGCACGGGTGGGATTGAAAGACGATGAAGGCTGCTGGCGAACAAAGGACACAAACAAATGGTTGCTGCCTGACTCGTACCTGATCCCCATACTGACTATGGCTCACTCCCCTGCACACATAGGATCCGCCCCCATGATCAAACTCATCTCCAAGGTCTGGCACAACGACAAAATCCCCGACTCAGCCGGACGCCTGGTCCAGCAATGCCTTATCTGCCTGCAACATAACCCTGGGAAAGGAACTGTGGTACCCCGGGGAGGGTTTGGGGTCCCCGACCATCCTTTTGAGGTCCTCCAGATGGACTACATCCAACTAGAAAGATGTCAAAGCCTGAAGTATGGGAGTTGTAGTCATTGTTAATTTCATTCATACCATTTGGAATTACACTCCTAGAAACAATGATTTTCTAAAAGGAAAAACCTGGCCGGGAAAAAGAATCTGGCGTTGTTGTAAGTACCCTTAACCGAGCCCACCCCCTCTCACCCCAGGGCACGTCAGCCTTTCATCATTGTTACCTTTCAAGTGGCCCAGAAGTCGGATCTGCCATCTCCAGCAAGGCCTAGGCTAAGAGACCATGGAGCGGCACAATAACATGAGGAGAGGGGGGGGGTTGTGACCCTCAGCTATAAACATTAAAGTGGCATAACGTTCTACTTGTGAATTAAGTATGCAAACAACTCTAGGTGTGGAAGGTATCTGGTCGATTGGTGGTCATAAGGAGCATGTCTGTGAGTAACTGGGAAGTCTTGTGGCTACAGCAGCAAATCATGCATCTAAGGGCCCAGGTTCGAATCCTAGCAAATCTCCCTCTAACAACAACAAAAACAAGCATTTGCAAGGCAATAGGTCTCACAATTTGAGCTATTTGTATTGTAAATGACAATGTCTTTTATTTAGGTGCTTTGAACACCTGCAAGAGGTGTGTAAACACGCACTTTATACTTGTAGTCCTTGCTTAAGAGAAGCAAGGCTGGCAGTAAAAGAGGCGCAGTTACTGCCAGCCTTTATTTCTCGTAAGCAACAACTATAAGTACAAAGTGCGTGTTCACCAGTGGCAGCTCCTTCGCTACGGCGGAGGAGCGTCGCCTCACTGCTTCGCAGCAGTGAAGTAAAGGAAACAGAAAATGATAATAACTCGCGTTATTATCATTTTATGTTTCCTTTTGCTGCAGCTTTGAGTTTGGGGCAGGGCTGCTCAGATGGCAGAGGAGCGGGGGTGAGTGGTTTGCCCACTCCTAAGTGCACATGAATGTTTGGCCAGGCCTATCAGACCGGCCAAACATTCATGCGCAATTCGAATCTTCTCCATGCATGATACATTATAGCCTGCGTGGAGAACATGACCAGGCCCCCATTCCCTGGCTGAGTGCCAATCCATGGCACATAGTCACAGGTAAGTGTTGTGTTTTTTTCTTTTTTATCGTCTTCCCGCCCTCCCCCCTCACCCTCTGCCTTCGCCCCACCACCCGGGTCAGGGAGCAGCCACTACTGGTGTAACGCACCGCATGCAGGTTTTCAAAACACATAAATTAAAGGCATTGTCATGTACAATGCCAATAGCTCAAACTCTCGCCAATGCAAGACCTATTGCATTGCAAATACTTGCTATTTTATATGTTGATGAGCCCTACCAATTTAGTCATTCCGGGCCCGTGCAATATGGTGGTACTATTTCTATGTTGGTGGAATGCCTGGTTCTGTTTTTCAAAATCTGGTCACCCTTTTCAAATGCTAGGTCTGAAAGCACCCTTTCTGTGATATTAATACATCACAATCCGACAATGGCCCAGCCGTGCCATTCTTTCGGCCGTAAAAAAAATAATGCAAGTCTATACTAAGTAATGTGCTCTGCTCCCACTTTCGGTTTAAAAGGAAATGAGCCTCAGTGAGCTAAAGTGACTTCCACAGGATCACTTTACAAACTGGTATTGTAAAGTAGGCCGTCAGGATCCAAGGCCCAATGCCACCAAATTACATCACATGCCCTCCTTAGATTCTCTAAACCTTCTGTGACTCGCCCAAATGTTAAACACCAGCAGACAAAGGTAAGGATAAAGTGTGGTGAGGGGCTAATAAAAAGGGGGAAAAAACCAAGTCCACCGACAAACCATTTCCTGTAGCGGTATAAATGAATAAAGCAAAGTAGCAGAGAAACATGAAAGCAGAGGAAATCGTTCGGATATCAGATTAGCAAGAACATAGCCTGTAGCAGAAGACAGCCACAACACTGACTTCAAAGCGCCCAGCAGAGCTGTTCTGGTGTCAACCAATCTGCATATTAACAAAGCAAAACCAGTTTCTGGCTGCAGGCCTTCTTTCCGGGCAAAGCAACACACGGGACGTCCTGTGAACTGAAGGCTAATCTGCAATCTCACCCCAGGACAGAAACAAGAAGGCGTCACACCTCCTGCCCAGTTTCTGGCATTCATCACTTTTCTAGGTGCTCCCAATGAAGGCAGGTTAGAGGAATGAAAGTAAAGGAAGATTTGGACATTCCCAGTGAGTCACAAGATTTGGACAAATTGTGAATCTGATCTTCAAGTGCAATTGTCAACAGCAGCTTCGCCATCGCCGAAGGTACCGCGAGAAAGAAAACGTGTGGGTTGTAAAGAGTATGTACTACATACACATGCAGGGGGTGTGTGGCATTGGGACCTGAAATGGCTCTGTCGCTCAATAACGTCCCTGGTGTAACCCCCTTATCCCAGTCTTAGTCCCAGCCTACTTGCTGCTGGAGAATTGGGACCTCACTTTGAGTTAGTCAGGGTGAGCTATTTACCACACATGGTAAATATTGCCCCAGGAGGAAGTACTTACCACGCTTGGTAAATACCTCCAATTCACAGTTTTTCAAAGGGAAATGGGGCATTAGCATGCAGAATTGGTCTTTATCATACCAAATTTCACTTGTTTGTATTTTTTCCGTGCCTTTATTCTGATAAAAGGTTGCCAGAATTTATAAGGTGAAAACTGCAAGGGTGAGCTAATCATCTCATGATGCGTAATTACGATCCCCGAGCGAGCATGTATGTGCCCAGGTATCGAAATGTTACCATTAAGTCGTAATGTGGGCCTCAAGGATTAGAACAAGGAGTGGAAATATAGACATTAAAGGTGGCCTTCACAGTCCTGCTTATTTGCTGTTCCTTTACATATAGCTAAACGCTCGATCATTTTTACACAGTTGGAACTGAGAGGAGTCAGAATCTGTCTTCTGTAGTAGACAGCTCAACAGGAGAACAGAACATTGCCTAGGACAATAACCATATTTAGTTCATAGAGACATGGAAATTATCCTGCAACTGGTACAGGTAGTCAATCAGAATAAGCAGAAGGGCCTACATTTTCCCTGCTCTTAAACAACTGCACCTATTTATAGCTATGACTACTAAGCTACTGCTGACATGTGAAGGCTGATTCAGGGGGCCCGCTGGCAGGAGCCAACAATACTTGAAATTCAGAAAAGGCCTTTACAGATCCTATTCCAATAACAAATGAGATCAGTAGTGGTGGTATAAACTGTCGCACTACCAGTTATTGCAAAATACGTTAAGGCAGTCCAAATTGTTCAAAAAAATTATATTAATGGTGCCCCTCAAGGTAACGGCGACATCCCACTACCACAGATGTCCACTTTTGTCACAGTCCCCTAGGAGATCTGACAAAACAAGGTAAATATATAATTGTACCTCGGCACTCAAATATTTGTTACACATAGGAGCAAATGCTTCTATGGAAGAAATATATCTGTCTTGACATTTTTAAAGAATTATGACCAGCAATAATCACAGTGTATAGTCCAGAAAAATTGCAGCTGTATATGGAGAACATCCAAGACACAAGGTATCTTTGATAATGTAATGTCATTGTTGGTACAGATAAATAAATCTTGACCAATACTGTAGTACAAATTGACAAAACTTGTTTGTAGAAGTTCTTCTGACAGAGAATATATACAATGGGCAGCCAACACGTGTTTCGTTACTCAAAAGTAACTTCCTCAAGGCTTTTCAAATGTTTATAAGAATCCAAAAGTCCTATTTGAGCTTTCGCAAAGGTAGAGGTGTAGGTTGGCCTTGGTAAAAGAACCAAGGAGGCCTCAAAGAATTTCATTAATCTTTCTATTTTCTTAGATGACTATTCCTCCACCACTTCCAAATTTGTAATCCTGTTTAAAAGAGACTGAGTTGTTTTATTCTACAATATACTTTGTATAATGTCCTGTCCCAGAGAGCTGGTGATATGCCAAAACGAATTAAATGGGCCTGAAAGTATGGCAGCAAAAAGTATTAAGGGTTCCCAATATCAAATGTCACTGTAGTCCATGAATCCGTCCATAAAGAACGTGTAGGGTACTGGTGTCAATAGTAGTCCCTTCTGTGGGAAGTGGTCAGAAATCTAGTCTGTTTCTAGACCCAACCGTTAC
Organism: Lissotriton helveticus; assembly: GCF_964261635.1. Lineage (NCBI taxonomy): Eukaryota > Metazoa > Chordata > Amphibia > Caudata > Salamandridae > Lissotriton > Lissotriton helveticus. The sequence continues at coordinate 282,164,136 of NC_136061.1, read as the reverse complement.
AGAGCCCGAAAACTGATGGCCACAAGCTATGATATGCTCTCGAAAAGCTGCCACATTTCGTCGTGTAGGAAGAAAAGTGTCTCTCTACGTAACAGTAATCCGACCCGACCCGGCCGATTCTTTGAGGCCTCCTTGGTTCTTTTATCAAGGCCAAACTACACCTCTACCTTTGGGAAAGCTCAAATAGGACTTTTGGATTCTGATAAACATTTGAAAAGCCTTGAGGAAGTTACTTTTGAGTAACGAAACACGTGTCGGCTGCCCATTGTATATATTCTCTGTCAGAAGAACTTCTACAAACAAGTTTTGTCAATTTGTACTACAGTATTGGTCAAGATTTATTTATCTGTACCAACAATGACATTAAATTAACAAAGATACCTTGTGTCTTGGATGTTCTCCATATACAGCTGCAATTTTTCTGGACTATACACTGTGATTATTGCTGGTCATAATTCTTTAAAAAGGTCAAGACAGATACATTTCTTCCATAGAAGCATTTGCTCCTATGTGTTACAAATATTTGAGTGCCGAGGTACAATTATAAATTTAGATCCTATTCCAGGTTGAAGCAGTCTGCTGGTGCTGTGTCTCAGACACTTCCCACTGAAGTGGCTGGTTTTCTCAGAAGGTGTGCTTGCGCTCTGGAAAGCTCTGGCCTAAAAGCTCTGTTAAGGTTGCCGTTTCCTATGAAAACATGGCTATAAATGCCATTACCAAAGGTTCATAAAGGTTGATATTTCTAGTTACTCCACTCTGTATTGCTATTGCAATGCAGGCTACATACATTTTAAAAAATATATTTTTATGGATGCAGGCTACAAGCATATACTTTCAGAAACTGGCACTTTTTTTGTTTAAAGAATTATTATTATTATTATTTTTTTAAACATTTTTATTGAACATAGCTCCATCAGGAGGCACATCAGATAGCAGTGAAAGTGCAATGGTACAGGTACAATTATACACATGTAAAAATCAGTTGGCGAGATGCATACAAGCCTTCCCCCATGGTGCACCCTGTACGAGATGCAACGTTCTGCGTTTAAACTCCCCTACCCTCTACGCCCAGGTCCCCCTCCCGTTCATGCTACATGCTACACCCTCTCCCCCCCTCATCCCCCGCTTCATGGCCATTCCATCTAGCAGCAGTGGACAGGCAGTTCCTCGGACCGTAGTGTACAGTAAGTGCTCACTGAGCGTGTCGGTCAGAGGGCGAGGTCCTACAAGGCCTAACTGAGCTCAGTGGTGAGCCATCGGTGGTATTCAACCACTCTCCCCTGTATCGTCTCCATGCTAACCATATCTTCTCCCATTTTTTGGGTCATCCCCTGCTATTGTAAATAACTTTCTCTGCCCTTTGGCACCAGTCCAGGTCCTTCTCCCATCCTTCCATCGTTGGTGACAGGTCACTCCCCCAGAGTCGAGCTATGTTCCTTTTTTGTTTAAAGAAATTTAAGCCTTGACTTCTAACTTTGTGGCTGAACTTCTCAATGGCAACATAGCAACAGTTTGGTGTGGGGAGGTGAGGCTAACGCCCAGAGAAGATAGCCCACTAACTGGCGAGCTCCGCTGACGAAAAAACGACTTTCTAATGCGGTTAGATATACTTTTTAATTGCCTATACCGGATAAGAGACGTAGACTCATCATTGCTACTCCTGCAACGGTCGTCGTGTGAGGTAGCAGGAGGAAAACAAAACCACAGACATGATGGCTCGGCTGCAGCCTCCATGGAAGCATACTGTTCTGCTATCCACAAAATAGCGCTTCAGGCATTGTGCTACACATCAGGTCATGCCCGCTTGGCTTTAGGATGCCACACTGCCCAGCTATAATCTGAAACCCCTCCAGTTGCTTACTACGTTGATGTGAGGAGACAAAGAGCGGCGGGACTAGTGAAGGTAGAAGCGCACACACAGTACCCACAACCCTCAATTCTTTACATGATTTTACCCCGAGCACCAATTTGAATAGTTAATTTTTGCAATCAGACATAGCAAGGCTAAGAAATTATCTAAAAGTCCTAGGTAACAGAATTGAGTTACTGAAGACTCATTAGAAAACCAGAAGATAACCAGAACATCCTAAGTGGGGGGAAAAACAGACTATATGTCTAAGATAATGCAAACACTAAAAAAGAAATCACAGAACTCGAAATAGAAACAGGAGTGGTAACTAAAGAATTTTCAGTCTTCCAGAAAATCTGGACAAAGGAGCACAACTGTGTCTCTCCTTTGTGCAAACATGGATACCATAAACCGGAGGAATCAACATCAAGATAGACTTTGAAATTGAAAAAGCCCACAGAATCCCAACTAAAATTGGTATCTCACAATACTATGCACAAATCGAATAACAGGCAGAAAAGGATTCCTGATCTTAAGAAGCAAAATAAGATCCTTGAACATCGCCTCTCCTTCATATGCCCTGCAAAAATAAGAATTCTGCACAACGGATGCTCAACAAGCTTTGATGAACAAAGGAATTGGAATCCTTCCTGAAACACTTACTTAATCATCAAATGTCTCACTGACTAACCTAAAATCCTGAAATATTGTTCCCTCTCTTCAATATCAGTGTTGCTCATTCCAATAATAGTTGATTGCAGTATTTCTATGTTCTCTATTAAAGTACACAATGTGTTACTAGGCTAGCTACATATCTTTCTCATCCTTACTAACAATATGCTTCACGTTCACCTGTACTTTTCATACATGTATGCTCCTTATATTACTGCCTTTCTTCTATAGTGATAGCAGGAGTCTTGTCCTACTCTCAGGACTATCAGTAAGGCTCATCTGAAAATGCCTTAGATTAATCTCTATGCCAGCATATTCATTTTTATGTCTTATGATTTCACTACTTCTCATCATACCTACCCGTACTAATGCCTTGTCTCCTTTCCCTCAAGTACTCCAGTCTAATATGACAAACCTTATTTATGCTAAACTTACCAACAACCTACTCCTTTCAGCGCAACTACTGATGTACAGAAAACTCCTCTAGTGATTGCTGTTTATACTATTTCCTCAGCAAGTCCACATTCGCAATTAATCCCTACTCTTATAGATTACTCATCAATTTGAAGTATTGCTTAATCAGTAATGCTTAAAAAGTAATGCTTACTAGTCTGCAGGCATATGCTCGCCACCTTACAATGCACTTGTTGCCTCAAATGACTGGTTGTACCATATATATTGTTTCCTGCAAAGGTTGTAAATTGGTATCCATCCCATTGGCATTAAGCCTGTTTTGGTTTGGCCACTCAAGGCCATTCTTGGGTTGGAAGTGGGATTGGGGAGGGCGGTGGGTTAGGGAAAGAGTTCTTACTTACATGGTCTTCACTTTTACTTGTACTGCTGTTTGCTATATTTACCTCTCTTGTTTTATCCCTACTCTTTTATCCAATTCACTCTCACCCTTTCACGCCTACATTCCTTTCCCTGGAGTTAGAGTAACTAGTGACTGTGTTGCGCTTACTATTTGCAAGCAGAGTACCAACCCTCCACTGACAACAAACCACCCATAAGATAAACATCTTAAATGCAAAACAGGTACCACATGTTATACGCGACGCATCTTCATGAATCGGATCTGTGCTTTCTATGATGATGGGCAATTCTTTGAAAGTTCTTCCGCTCAACACCAAAGGTCTCAACCCCCCTGTTAAGTGCAAAGATTTTAGACTACTGTCATAAACTTAAGGGGAATGATACATTTATTCAAGAGTTAAGAATAGGACCTACCTAGTCTCGAAGTATGCAACACTCATGGGTCCGAGATAGTTTGGTCTCTAGCCCACAAAACCAAAAAAGGTATTTTTACTATAATTTAAAAGAAAAAAACGAATCCCTCTTAACAACTTCCATGACAGTGGTAAGAGTAGATGGCTCATTATCAAATTGACCAAAGACAAGTACACTTTAAGTCATCAATATTTATGCCACTTCTGGAGACGATCTCCAATTTTGGATCGATCTTAACAAAATAAATTTCCAAATAACAGTAATATAATATTGGGAGGAGCTGTTAACCTTCCATTGGTTACCACCCTAGAAACGCTATCCACATGCATATACAAACCTAACAGAAAACAAACACTAATGCATCAACTATGTTAAGATAACAGCCTTTCGGCAATACAGCACCTCTGCAACCCGATGGTTAGCGAATATAACTTATTATCATCCGCTTAACATGGTGATCAGGTCAGATTACATACTCAGCAGCAACACCCTAGTCGCGCACTCCATAAATCCTTATATAGAGCCCAAAGTGATTTTTGATAATGCCTGCATACCCTTCGACATTAATATTTTCAAAATGCAACCAAAGAATGGATCAGGGAGAATGAATAAGAGCATTATCGACGATACTCTGGTCCTTGATCTTATAAAGAACTCAATATCCAACCTGTTTAAAGAGAGTATGATGTCCGACTCCTCAGCAGGGACTATATGGGATGAGATGAAGGTTGCCATAAGAGGACAGATACAAGGGATAATGGCAAAGAACAACAGAGGCAAACCTTAAGCTTTAGAATCATAAATAAAACCATTGGAACTTGAGTAGTTATGCACTCAAAATCACAAGATCTTATTTAAATGGAACCCCTTGTGTAAAATATAACAAGAATCTAAGCAAGAGAACGCAAAAATGGTCAAATGGTGTTAAAGCTATAAACCACAAAGAGAGAAATAAGGCAGGAAGATCTCTAGACCGCCTCTTAAAATAAAAAAATAATAATAGTTGAATATCTGCAATCAAAGACAAGAAAAGGTTCCGTACAAAGGGACTTTGCTGAGATTCTAGAAGCCTTTCTTAATTTCTACTCGGATGATACAACTCTAAGGTGTCATCCAACACACATCTGTGCAACAAAAAAACCCAGATAACCCAAACCTTGCTACACTTACAGAGAAAACAAACAAGAGTCTTAATATAACGATTGAGAGAACTGAAACAGTCATGGCCATACACTCACTCACTTAAGAACGGAAAGGCCCCATATACAGATGGCTTCTCTTCCACCTTTTACAAAACCTTTCAAAATACACCGCTTCCTCACCTTGAAGAATCGTTTGAACACTTCATTAACCTATAAGATGATAAGGATAGCTTCTGAACACTTTGTGGAAGGGATTCATAGTATCTCCTTGAGCATAAGGACTACATACCCATATGATTAATAAATACGAGATCATAAAATATACTCCGAAATTCAGCTTTACCCTTAGAGCTTAGAACTGATCCCTCTTTCCCTGATAAACCCAACACAAATGAGATTCATGAAACTAAGGCTAGTATCGGATAATATTAGATTATTCTGACATGTCATTGAAAAGGTTAAACTCTTATCCTCCCCGTCGATAGCAATGGCACTTGACGCAAAAAAAGCTTTTGACAAAGCTTTGTGGTCCTTCTTCCACATATAACCTGGGTCCCACCTTTATATGCATGGCCTTGTCCCTTAAGTACCAACCCATGGCCCAAATCAAAATAACTGGTTATATTTACAAATTGGGGCTTTCACAGGGTACCAGGGGAGGTTTTCCCATTTCATTTACCTTTTCTCCTCCCCATAGAACCACTGCTTTATTGTATTCGCTCAAATACCCTTATAAAAATGTATTCCTTTCCCCTCAGGATGAAATCAGCTAGTGGCTTATGTGAACAATGTCCTGATTTTGTCAAAAAAATGCAGATGCATCAGTCGTAGAAATTCTCAAATAATAACCCAATATGAGAGAGTCTCTGGCTATTCACTTAATTGCGAAAATACCATAATTGTCCCTCTAAATGTATTATGCCTTGCCTTCACTGCCTCTCAGTCGAATATTTAATGCCAACCCAACCACTAAAATAGTTAGGTATACAATTCAAGAAAAGATTAATCAAATACCTATATTGGACACCCTGAATAAAATCATGGTCCCCCAGATACAGCATATGGTAGGGAGGAAAATAAACCATCAAACTTTAATCTGGGAATGTTTCCACTCCACCTCTCCACTCACTTCTACAAATCTAAAAACATGTTAATTTCCAACTTTATCTGGAACTACAAGAAGGCTAGAATATCTCTAAACAAACTAAATACAAATACATTTAGACATGGCTTTAAGTGGGATGGAAAAATTGGGGGGTCTCTCAAAGAAGGGTGGCCTATATAATTATGGGCGTGGCTTAAAAACACATAGGGTAAACATTTTTGCTTAGCCTAGTGTGCCGCACAACTTGCATTTTGCTGTTTCTGTCATTACATCCAGATATATGATACAAGTAACATCATACCTACAGCAAGTCAGGACTATTGGCTTTGTCAATGGTTGTTAGTTGCATAAGATAAATAAACAGCAACTATGGTTTGTTGTACATAATATCAAAAAAGCTTCCACATAAAGCCCTGGTGACACCACAACGATGTTGTTGCTCCTGCATTTCAAAAAGAGATGGGAAACCCAGAGAGAAAATGACTCTCTATAAAGGATTTCTCATTCCCTACAAGGCTCACCTGGCATGACGTCATGACGTAACTTCTCCACTAGTGGGAAGTAAACAGTGTGAGCATGCCCACATCGATGTGCCTGCTGTCACTGCACTCCAGAAAAAAACAGACCAGCTGTGACAGGGCACAAAACAGAGCCCGATAGAGACCCGTTTTGAGGTCCCCTTTAAAAAACTGCCAAAGCTCAGCACCGGTGAGACCCGGCCCACTTAAAGCCCTGCATTTAGAGGAGGCCTGGACTACTGAATTTAACCGCTACCAAACAGGTTTTATCAGTTAACAAGCCACTTGGTGGCTTAATGCAAAGTCCATTTGTTGGCCTCCTGGATCGATATTCAATCGGATCTAGTCAACCTTCTCTTGCTTACAAACATACTTACTTTAAATTCCCTGAAAGTTCCACATTCAGTATCTATTGTTAAAGACACTGTAAATGTTATTAGAACTGTTGATACATTGTTCCCAGACAAAATAAAAGGATCTGTACTCTTTTCCTTAAGGTATAACCTACATACCAAGATCAATGGAAATATGATTTTCTGGGAGGACTGTGCATCCTCTGACGTCCTTCTCTTAAGGTTTCTAGGAGCATCTGAGGATCCTCTTTCCTTTACCATGCTCCATGGAATTTTAACTTCAACCAATAGAAATCTATAGTTTCTTTAAACTTGAAATTATGCTTAGGAAGCTCGGAAAACCATATCGCCCTGATATATTAAATTACTCAGTGGTATCTCTAAAAAGGACTATATAACCATAAAAATACACAAATTCCTAGACAAACAAATTTTCCTTATCAAATTTAAATCCAAGAAAAATGGAATCAGTCTTGTAAAACTAAAAACCTCATCCTACCTACTGTCGGTGTTTGGGAACAAATTTGGAACTTCGCTCTCTATCACAAGGAAGCCCAGCTGCTCTACCAGTGTAAATTATGGATCATATATAAATGTCTAGGGCTCCAGCAAAACTACCTAAACAAGACCTAAATAACTCCGACCAATGTTGGTACTGTTCAGAACCTTCAGGAGCCCTAGAGCACCTACTCTTTTATTGTAAAAACATACAAATTTACTGGGAAAAAATTTGAGCAATCAATGAATAAGATCTTTCACGTCAAGATCATTTTCAATCATGCTATAGTTACTCTAGGTCCAATTGTCATTATTCCACCTCCTAACCTTGACTTATAGAATTTGAGATACCTAGATTGACTGATCTCTGTTGATATTAAAACCATCTTAGCACATTGGAAGAATGGCAACAATATTTCCCAACACACATGATGGGTCTGGAAACATTTTATCACAAGTGCAAACAACAATACTCAAAATCATAATTTCAGCTCCAAATCTTCCAAAGCATTGTTCAGCAAACTAGATACATACCATACCTTGAAAAAATTAAACCACCAAAATGTTCCCTACCACATTTCCGTACCATTCCCTACAATACTACTATTCTAACAAATATCCCACTCCCACAAACACTACATCAATATTATATAGAGGCAAACAGTGTGGCTCCCTTCTTATTCTTCCTATATCCCTGATACATCTCCTTCCTTACTCCCTTCTTTCTTATCTATATTTCCTGTTACTACCTCACTTCCTTCTCACATTTCTCTCCATCTCTGCACTCTTTTAACTATCACTCGAGTAATGCATTCCTTTGTACAACTATTTATAGCTATCTTGCCCAACACAACCATGATGGCTAGCTCCTTGAAATTATAATTGGCCACCTATTTATTTGGTTTAATCTCACTAAAAACGTTCTGAGATAAAATAGCAACAGTTAAGTGTAACAGTCGAGTCTGGGGTTCTGGTGATAGGGCAGACAACTAGTTGAAGGGTGAATGCTGCAGGTTTGACCTGCGCCCACAGACGCCACTACAAGAAAACATTCCAAAATCACCTGCTAGATATTTATTTGTATTACATTGTGTTGTTTTCCACTGTGTCACGTTTAACATTATTGCTAAATATACAACAAAACACACAAATCATTTGATGCATAAAGTCGGTCTCTACAGCAATGATATGTTATGTTGATTGCTAGTAAAGTGCTTAGTGCAGCCTTGAGGAGGCTTCAAAGTGCTAGAAGGGATTGCAAGGTCAGGTACAGAAATGAGACCAATGCAATTTTTACAGAACTGATAGTGCTAGCGAGCAGGGCTGGGGAACGGATGCAGCCATGGTAAAAAAATTATGAGGCAAGAAGTCAGGCAGAGTGTGCTCCACTGCCCCAGGCATACAGATACAGCACCGCACTGCTCAGCATCCACTTTCTTAACGGCAGACTCAACAAGCTGGCTTTAATCAACCTCTGTGATTGCAGCCTGTTACAAAAGATAGGTAGGCTACCACCTTTGCTTTTGGGAAGTAAGTATTTTGTCGTCTGAAGGATATACAGTGAAGCGGCAAACTGAATGCAGATATGAAGTTTATGGACTGGACCTAAATCAAGGGTGGCCATCACAGATCCTGGTTGCCAGACTCAAGCCAGTTTCTACGACAGCCCCAATATACATTTGCATGTAATGAATCTAAATTGCAATCGATTATTTAGTCAGAAGTCAGTCTGACGTTCTGGCGTGTATCCAATCCTCTTGGACCTACAATGGGCACCCTTGATCTAAATCAGTAGAGCACGTGGTCTGATAACAGCTACACCTAGAAATGAGACACACATGGCTGGATCTTCGCTGCCAAATGAATATTTATAATCTCAATGGCTCCGTGTCAATTCCAACCACGGCCCTCAGGAATCACATGGCTCTCCCCATAAAAACAAAATGACAAATTCAGAATGACAGAACAGGAGTGTGTCAGCCTCGGTGTAACAAGTGGCTGGTTGCCCCAGTGGAGTTAGCGCTCTGCTGATGGCCACATCAAATGTCACAAGCAAGAACTCCATTATCTTTTCTTTAACGATGCACTTCCTGTGCATTAAGGCGTGCTCCTCACCTGGGTGAACTCATAGAAGGCTGTAGGTTTAAGCTGCCGGGCTTTCCTGACCAATCTGCAAAGTAGAATATGTGTCCCTATCTGATAAACATCTGAAAAAGGTATGAGCATGGACATCACTTAGGGGTTGCCAAAGGTAACAGCTGCTACCCCCGGCTAGCCCCTTGAGACCCCTGGCACTACTCTGACGACCTTAGTTAGCCTCAGAGGTTGTAAAACCAGTGTCAGGAGCATAAGATAATCAATCTTCTGATGAGCACTGTTTGTCTTCTGCTGTTCCCACTGGGGCCAAGAACATTAGGATTTTAGTTCTGAAAAACAAATTAATTCAGCACCTAAATACCTTTTTCTGAATAAATAAAAACATATTAAGTAAACAAAACGAAGCATTTTTAAACAGCTCGTTGCCGAGTTTAATCATTATGAATGTATGAAAACTGACATGATATGTTTGACGAGTCATAGTAACTGAGTGATCATAGTCAAACAATTTAACAATGAGGACTAATATGCCGATAACAGTTCATATTTAATATGTGGTCTATGTGAATTATAACAGGAAGACATAACCACCGTTTTGTTATGTTATGTTATGTTATTGACTTCTTCTATAGCGCATGACTCACCCAGGGGCATCTCAGCGCTGTACCAATAGAAATCCGGCAGACAAGAACAGAACGTGTTATATCATGACCTAATTAGAATAAAAATGTTTTTAATTGTTTCCTGAAGATCAAATAGGTACTAGATTGCCGTAAAGCAATCGGTTAAGAATTCCAAAATTTAGGGGCAATATAGGAAAAGGCTCTGCCGCCTGTACGGGTTAACCTAATCCGTGGAATCTTCAGGAGAACTAGATCATTAGATCTTAAGTTTCGTTCATGAACTTGTTTAAAAAGTGTATTATGGAGGTATGCTGGTCCCTCTCCTCTGAATGCTTTAAAGGCAAGACAGCATACCTTAAAGACAGATCTCTTTTGGACAGGGAGCCAATGTAACTGCCTGAGCAGGGGGAGGGAAGGGGATCCAGGCGGCGCATTCAGAACCATTCTAGCAGCGGTATTCTGTATAACCTGCAGTTTAGCTAAAGTGGTCGCACCTATTCCTGCCAGCAAAGGCATTGCCGTAGTCTAACCTACTCCCTACCATGGCCTGAACCACGGTACAGCGATGATCTAAAGGAAGATAGGGAATAATTCTACGTAACAGGCGTAGGTTATAGTAGCACGTCCCTGCTATATGCTTAACATTATTTTTCATGTTAATGAGTTATCCAGCTGAATTACCAAACTTTTCACTGAGGTGGCGGGTGTAGGTGCTTCTCCTAACTCTAGGGGTCACCATTCCGACGTCCAGGATCGAGCATCCTTCCCTAAAAGCATGAGCTCTGTCTTCCCAGGATTCAGTTGTAGGCACCGATCATTCATCCAATTAGCAACCGCTAGCATACCAGCCGAGAAACGCAGTTTCTCGTCCCTGAGGTTTTTTCCTATGGGAAATAGTAGCTGCGTGTCATCGGCATACGAGATTATCTCGAAGCCGAAAGATTGAAAAATTTTTGCTAATGGGGCTACATATATATTGAAGAGGGTAGGGCTCAAGCAAGAGCCCTGTGGAACCCCCTTGTCCAATAAGAATTTGCCTTTAGACACAAATGCTCCAAGTGAGGTGGTCTGCCATCTATCTACTAAGAAGTTGGTCAGCCACTGAAAAGCTTTACCCCCAATGCCACATTCAGCCAGTCTCTCCGCTAAGCGTTGATGAGATATTGTATCAAACGCAGCGGAGAGATCTAAAAGAATCAGGACCACGGAACCCCCAGTATCGAGGGTACACCTCAATGAGTCAGTAACCGCCAGGATAGCTGTTTCTGTACTGAAACCAGTACGAAATCCTGATTGGGAGGGATCCAATATGTTATTGGTCTCCAAATATTGACTAAGCTGGGTGTTGATTGAGGATTCCAGTAGGTTTCCTAGAAGAGGCAGCAGAGATATTGGTCTGTAATTATTCAACTCATTAGGATCTGCTGATTGTTTTGTATCTACATCTCTTTTTTTATGCGCCTTCCTGTAATTTACCAATACATTTTCTTGTTTAGGTATGAACTAAGAAAACCATTAAATTCCGACAGTCTGTGGTATAGTTAATTTTAGTTCCCACTGTTCTGCTTTTCAGCGGTACTATATCGTCCTATGTGAACAAACACATTTTCATCCAATAAAAAGAAAATGTGTAATGTTCCTATCATGTCAGAACCCAATTTAACATATATGTGCCATATCAAATAGACAAACCGTGTAACTGTTGTGTTATGAAATAAACTATGCACTTATGTGCTCTTAAATTCAGCAATGTCAATCATTGTGATTTCACTAGGGTCAAGGTCAAGGTGGAGAAGTGTGGCTCACTGGTTAGAGGAGGCAGACCTGGAAGCAGAGGTCAGCCCGGGACCAGGGTTCAATTCCCGGCTCGGCGGGGTCTTGAGTCCTAAAATGTCCATGGACTCGACAATTCTCGCTCCGGTGCCCACTCGATTCACGGGTTCACACTCTGCGACTCTGGGCAATAGCTTGCTTAATCTCCACAACGGCCCCTCGCGGCGGGATGCCTGGCTTTCACCTTGCGGATACCCTGCCGGGGTTATCTCACAGGGGAATACCAGGACGGGTTCCCTAAGCAAGCGCTTAGAGACCGCTTGGTGATTTGCTGTACATTTTACATTTACAAGGTCATGTGACTTCACTTCCTAGGAAGATTTAGGGTGAAAGCTAATATGATGACACTTCCGGTGATGTCATTGGGGTTAAAGGGCGTTTAATTTCACTTGGCATTTCATTGAATCGACGTCCATGGGCACAAATTGAACAAAATGGGACAGAATGAATGTATCACTGTATGGAAGTACAAGGGTGAGGCTCACGAAAAAAACAGCCGGCTAGTATTACCAACACGTCAAAGTTCCGCTAAGATAATTATGGCCTTATTATATATTTACCTGTTTCCGTGCATCTGAAAAGCTCTGTTCAGTGTAGAACTACAAACCTAAGAAGAAAAAAATCAAGCCTGGTGGTTATGGTGGGGGTCTGCGCCAAACCTAGGAAACAAAGAGCAATACAATTTACCGACGCAAATGGACAGACTAATTAATTTTTTTGTTTTATTTGAGGTAGTTTTGATTTCACTGTAAGGAAAAATGCAGCAATCACATAAAGGTGACCAACAAAATCACTTTTTCACGAGGCCCTAAAACACTAGCAGAAAGCAGGTGGAGATGAGTAACATCATTGGTCTTCTGGCGGTTCGGGTGCTATTTACAGGTATGAATGTTTTGTGCTGCTTGTGTATGGTATTGCCTGAGGTACTTTGCAGTGGTGTTGCTTGGTTTTACTATTGCGCGCAGTCCAAGCTGGTGTTTTCAACCTCCCAATGGGGCGTGCTGGCATCTCATCAAATACCAAGAAACAAACAGAGACTAGAGGAAGGCTCCCAGGAACAACCGACACGCGGGACAAAGTCGCCTCACGGGAAGCCCCTTGGTGGAAACCCAGAAACTGTGGGAAGAGGCTCCTCTGCGCTATTTCCATCGTAGGAAGTGTGTGAACGTTCGTCTTCACTGGACTCCCTGTGAACTGGGCCAGGCTGCTACAGCTGCATTCCCTTCCTAAGAGAGAGGGCCCATCCAAGTAAGAAGGAGCAGAGAGGCGGCCCTTAAGGAGGCCACCTCCCCCAGGAGGTAGGCACACAAGCACTCCCCCTCCCGGCTGCCATGATGGATGGGAAGTAGTGACCAGGCCTCCGAAGCCACATATTAGCGTTTCCAGAGGATGCAAAGCTCGTTGTTTGCTAATTCCATGATTTTCCCACAAAGCAAGGCAGTGTCTCCTATTGACTTTCCAGAGGTTTTACAAAGGTAAGAAACATTCCACACTGAATGGTCAAGTGCTCACACAAATAAATTCGGAGAGAGGCAGATGCAGTGGAGGTTCCTCCACTAAGGCGGAGGATCGACGCCCCACTGCCTTGAAGCAGCAAAAGAATGATAATAATGTAATGTCATTATCATTTTATTTTGTCCTCCTGCTGCGGCACCTTGAGTCAGGGTGGGGGCGGCAGAGCAGGGGTGGAGTGGTAGAACACTCCAAAGTGCGCAATGAATGTTTGGCTGGCCCTCTCAGGCTGCCCAAAACAGACAAGAGCACTTTTCCTGTTCTCCATGAAGGCTGCATTACAGCCTGCGTGGAGAACATGCTCAACCCTCCAGCCTCTGGCTGAGCGCCGTGTCACGGCGTTTATATTAATCACAGCGCTGCATAGCAGTGTTGTGATTGGCTGCAGGGAGCCTTGGTGCTTCCTGTTTCGCCCAAGAAGCCCAGAAGAGGACACAGAAGAGCCGGCGGCCGGCCGGGAGGTGTTTTCTTTTTTAATCCGATCCCCCCGAGCCTTCCCCCCCACCCGCCCCACTGCTGCTTCCAGGTAGCAGCAGCGATTGCAGAGATGAACCTCAGTAGTGCCATAACCCATAATGTCTATGTAACACTTGTAAAAAAAACGAAATGATGCTTCATCAACACGCAGGAGCGTATCTTGGTCAGAAATATAAGAGGGGGATGACCTTCAGACTATCCAACCATGATGCTGGAATATCAGTTACAAAACTTTATATGACAAGCATGGCATGCGGGCGCTTAACCCCTTCCACGCGGGGCTAATTCCCCCGCGGTGTGGAGGGGTCCGCGCACAGCACCGCGGTTCTCCTGACGAGCTCAGCTCGTCATGCTGCACAGTGGAGCTGTGCTCATGACGAGCTGAGCTCGTCATGACTCCGCCCACTCAATGAATGCTCCGTACAAGAGGGGAATTAGCCCCGCGTGGGTGTTCCACGGCTGTTATGACGAGCTCAGCTCGCCATGAGCACAGCTTCACTTTGCCTCAAAACAATCAACATTCTCACAGACCTTAAAAACAGATGAGGCGGAAAGGAGGAATGGAGGGTGAGAGAGTGAGAAAGAGTGAGAGAAAAAGAGAAAGAAAGAAAGAGAAAGAGAGATTGTGTGTGTTTTCCTTTGTGTGTATATTTAAAAATCCAGATCAAATCAGACAGAGACGTTACCATACCAGACTGTAACACCCTGTACCCAACTGTTTAATACATTTATTTGGGGGTTTTAATGCCCCATAAACTCCCCTTGAAGCCACGCCCTCAACATGACATTTTTCAGTGACGGATTCCAATAAGCAGTAAGTAAACGAAAGCAGGGGAAAGAGTTTGGTCCCACGTCACTTGGTGCACTCTGTGTGTATATCATGTCATATAGCATGACTATCTAAGAAACAGTGCGTTTTCTGTCCACAAAGGCGACATATTTCACTACCAGACAGATAAAAACAAACAAGGTCTCTTACGCACTGGGAAAGCAACTCCCACTTCGACAGGACACTGATTGCTATTTTCCAAATACACAATCGTGCTTTATAGAAAAAGCGATAGTGAGCAGCCTGCTATGCCGCCATGGCATAGCGGTCCGATCGGCATTGTTTGTTTTCAACAAAACTATTCCTATTTTTGGTAAACAAAGGCGGAAAATGGGGTGGCCAACTCTAGAATGTCCTGGTCGGTTTGCAGGTAGGGAGACAGCGGTGCCTAGTCGTTTGGAGGCCCAGTCACCAAACTCTAAATCGGGCCAAGAGACCTAACTGGGTATCACAAAATTAGCTTTGATAAATTTTATGGCAACCTATATATATGCAACATCTCTTCTTGTAATGCCATTTTGAGCTTAAGTATTCATCTTGCAGTGAAATGTTAGGCAGCATACAAAGGACTAGTCCAATACATCAATTAGGTAATGTTTATGTTATTAACATTTCTAATTTTGCCAATAGTGGAATATAAAGGCTATTTTCAGATCTCGTCCATAGACAGCTTTTAGCGTCTGTTGTAAATAGATCTTCTGTGGACAATACCAATACTTACAGTGGGCCCTGGGCCAGCCCAATGCATATCAATGGTTGACTTTCTTGTCAATCTCCGTTGCATGACCATCGTTCAACATTTTCGGTTTGTCCCTTTCCTGGATTACAGATTATTTACCATTCTTTTGACTGGATGACTTGTGTCCTTGAACTGCTTACATTTGGGAAGCTACTTCTTTCTTTTCATTTGTAGTGCTCCATGGAACTGCACGTTTTCTTTCTCTCTCCCTCTCACCCCTGCGTGCTACTTCCCCCTTCAAAACTCCCACCGCCAGTGCTTTCAGTTTTACTCTCCTCCCTCTGCTGATCCCTTGCCCCTCCCCACCCAAACTCTCCATTGCTCCCCACCCTTACTTGTCTTGTAGATGCTTCCTTCCCCAGGACCTCTGTTGCTCTCCCACCCCTCCCCACTTGGCCCCCCTTTCCATTGTATTCACTCCCACTCCTTCCACCCCACTCCAGTTCCATACAGGCTGTGGCAACAGACTTTGTCAAAGCCAAATGCTTTTATAATGTGCTGGCAATGGCAAAGCCAATAACTGCAACCAGCCACGCAAGAAGTATAGAAAACCCTGTTTCTAAACTTTCGAGATGGCCACCACATGGTGTGAGGCAAAGTGAGGATGCAACGCGGCCGCTGTCTTAAAAGTATAGAAAACAGCCTTTTTCTGTATTTTCTACAATTTCACTAAGGCTGCCAATTGCATTGTGCAAGGATGGCGTGTGTCATCACAATGCGTGATACAACTTGACCCCCACCGTGACAGTACAGAAAACAATGTTAGCATGGCAGGTCACTGCTGCTGGCTATACCAGTGCTAGAGCATTCAAAAGTATTCAGCATTAGCAAAGCCAATAAGGGGTGGAGGGGTCATAAAGCACTACTGAGTTTGACAATGCTTGTTTATCATTCCACCAAATAAAATGGTGCTTCCTAATGTGGAAGAAGTCACGTGACAGATGTTTTTAAATAGTTCATGGGCAAATCGCCGGTGGCAAACTCTCCCTGCACTGAAGAGGTCAGATTGACATTGGAAACAGACAACTTTTAATGTTTTCCTTTGTAGCACGTATGGTGTTTATATTAAAAACCAATATTTTAGAATAATTCTGAAGGAGCTGTTCTACTGCAAGAGTACCACCAGAGGACAACATGGGTTTATTTAAAGCAGCGAGTTCAGACGTAGATATTTATCTGATTCTGACTAAAGCACATCACTGCACATGACAGCATGTCAACAGACACCAGCAAGAATATACAATAAGAAAAGCAAAGGAAAACTAACATTCAACAGCAGGTATCAATTATTGTAGGCATTAGAGTGACCCTATAACACTATAAGTTTATATATGTGTGTTTGGGGCTTGTACAGCATGAACATAGTTATAAAGCAGCACATCATTATGCAAGGTGGGGTTAAGTATAAAAGACTGGAGCCGGGAGGTAGGCCTGGGGGTGGTGGGAAGGCCAGTTGAGTGCCATCCAGGGAGGGTTGGGAGCAGAGGGTATTAAAGGGCTGAAGGAGAGATGAACAATATCCTGGGTCGGAGGTGGTGGGCAGGGCAGAGAGAGTCATAGACAATGGGCGGATTGGGGCCACTTCACAAAGGTGCGCAGGCTAAAAGGTTCTCGAAAATAAGGTTCGCTTTAATGAAGCTGAGTTCATGAATGCACATGGTGCAGTCAGGAACAGGGGGGGAAACTATCACTTGAAAAGATATCAAGCCTACATTCAATGTACTTCTGAAGAAACATGCCTCTTGTTCCCTTTGCGGTGCTAGGCAAATTTCTATTCAGAGTCATTCATTCATCTTCCCATTAGGAGTGGAATCTATACTCCCAGCTTTCCCGGAACATCTGAAATATCCTCTAACTATTAATGCAGCTGCTAGACTCCTCTCAGGTACCAAAAGAAATCCTCACAGGTACCAAAAGATTTGACCACATCTCACCTGCTCTCAAGAGCCTCAGTTGGCTCCCAATAGAATAAAGAGGCATCTTCAAGACACCTTGTGTCATCCACAAAGCCCTTCGCACTGCAAATCCTAAATATTTAGAATACAAACTATTGAGAGCAGGTAATAATTGGGCACTAAGAAGCTCCAACTCACTCCTTCTCATCCCGCTCACACTGAAAAAAGAAAATCATCCCAGAAACGCTCTTTCTCAGGTAACGCTCCATGGATCTGGAACTCCCTTCCTAAAGACTTCCAGTGTAATCCTTCCTATGCTTGTTTCAAATGGAACCTCAAATCATTATTGCTGAACATTATTGCTTCAACTCACTCCCCTGAACCACTTACATCAACAGGATCATTTGATACGATCCACTGTCCCAATTCAGCGTTTAATCCTTCACCAATGGATAATGTTGTGTTATATGCTACTTTTTGATATACATATATAATTGTTGCCATTTTTTTTCCACATCCAGATAGACTATAACAACATGTAATCCTTCTACCAATACTATGGTCTCTGTGTCTTGTACATGTATCTGTGTTACATGTGTTGTAAAGTGCTCTGATAACCATGGGTCTATCCAGCACTATATAACTTTCAAAATAAATGAATAAATAAAAATCTTGCTCCCGACATGCATGTCTCTTTGGAGCTGTGAAGTCAGAGAACTCTGTAAATATGTTCCGATTGCTTTTATTGGTGAGCTATGACGATCACCACAGCGCCTGGCGGGGTGTGTCATAAGGCTTGAAGCTAACCTATCGACTTCCACTTAGGCTACTCAGTGATTCAGTGGACAGAGTGGCCTCTAAAAAGTCCCACACCCGAGCACTGGATTTAGGCATAATGTTAATGAAGCTCAACAATGATACCCAAGTCTTGAAAGGCAGTCTGAAGTTGTTTATGTTCCCATCTGGAGGGGTCAGTCTGGCAGTCTGGGTTGGACTGTTCCTATTGGAACAGGTCCAAGTCTGAGTGGCTGGTGTCTCACAGGAGTGGCATTATGGGCAACAAACTGACCAGATTGCAGCCGAGATTAATTACTAGCGGCTGAGATGAACTTAAAAGAGAGTGATGGTTAAATGCTTATTTCTTTTTTGATTTCAAAGAATGTTATCAGTGTTTAGGGATACAAAAAGAACAAGCATTTGCAATGCAATAGGTCTCGCATTATTAAAGTTTGAGCTATTGCATTGCTAATATTAATGCAACACCAATAGCTCAAACATTCAGTAATGCGAGACCTATTGCATTGCAAATGCTTCTAAAAGATTGGGAGCAATAGGTCCCAAGCACAGCTGTGCATAGTCGTATAGACCAGTGAGTCTATATACTCACTCATCTCTCTGCACGTTAAAGCACCCGGCCTGTACCAACCCCTACAAGGGCAACTTCTTCCCAGGTGGAGCGGAGGGAGGGGGGTGTTGTGAGAGGCGCAAGGAGGCTATCGGGCACCTGCAGGTGGTAGGCAGTATTGGATAGGCATTTCTGCGCTTATAGGAGGGCTCAAGTGGTAGGTCTCAATCCATGTGAGCTGTCTCTGGTATCAATGCCATTACCACCTGCCACTGTCACATGTGGATGTGCGCACAAGGCCTTGGCAACCATCTCTGCACACCACAGAATCAGGATTTAGCTATCAGGACAGAAATAGCTCCCAAATCTGGAGGCCCGTGAAAACACCAGCTCAGCAGGAACCCCTCACCCTTCTGTCTAGGCTATTTTCCTGTTTTTGGCCCCTCTCACTGTTCCCACTCACACCCAATAGGTCAAACTCAGTGGCGGATCAATATTCCTGAAGTGGGTTATGTTTCCCCCATGGGCTGCAGTCGCACACAGGCTCAAAACATATGCTGTAAAGAGAGCCCGTGGCATGGAGCGTGCACGGTGCTACAAACGAGGCGCATGTACGCTACTTGTTGTTGTCACGGTAACCGCCTCCGCGGTGTGCCAGGGGATGCAGGCGCTCCTGTGCCCGCCGGAGGATTTCCGTGTTAGCTAGCGGGGCCCCTGTGCTCGTGGAGAGCCCCGCGGCCCCCGCCTGTTAACCGGAATGACCCGCTGGCTGCCGAGGGACACGCAAAAAGAACCTGGTGAGTGGGGTGTGAGGGGGATGTGTGCGCACGTGTGTGAATGCGTGTGGATGTATGCGTGTGTGTGTGTGTTAAAATAGCATGATGACTGGTTGGTGGTGGGGGAGTTGGGGGGGAGGTGGTGTGTAGGCGAGTGTCTGTCTGCCCGTTTGTCTGTTTGTCTGTATGCACGCGAAAGCAAGCGAAACAGCGCGCAAGCAGCGAGCAGCAAAGGCGCGCTCACGAGGAGAAATCTGAGACAGCAGAGGCTCGGGGCCGAACGCTGTCTCAGAATCCCCCGAAAGTAACAGCTATAGGTCCTGAGCTAGACAGCGCATGCTACGCATGCGCAGTTCTACGTGCGACCTAAAAAGGAAAGGGGGTGACAAAGAGGGCTGGCTAATGAGCATTCATAATGAAGACAATGGATATATTCTATAAATACATCCATGCATAGGATCCAATATAGACAGATGATTAAACAGATCTGTAGCACAGATCTGTATACAAGACATTAATGGTCATGATTATAGGCCCGAGTGAAAAAGACAGAAAAGGAAAGAAGACATAAGGATGTCCTAGATCGAGAACGAGGGAGAACATAGAAGGAGGGGTAGGAGAAGAAAGTGATGACAGAGGTATTGTAAAAGCGGAGATGAGGCGGTCAGCATTGTTGCAGTTATTAGTAGCTAAGAGAGAAGTGGAGAGACAGCACTGGGAATTTGGACATACTGTGTTCTAAATCATGGAGGCTTGATTTATTTGTATATCTATAAATCTAGTTTGTCCATAGTTTCTATGATGTGAGACTGTGGAAGTTATTGTCAGTAATCGTATTGTCTGCGCTTCTTGTGAAACAGAACTACGCCCACCAAGTATGGTACGATAGATTTTTAAATGATTTCCATTCACAACAAATGTTTTTTGGTCCTATCGTTAGTGGAGGTCCATGAGACACATGTCTAGTTGGTTTGGTACCAAGGCGGGGGAATGGCACCAAGGACCTAGGTTCACTGTGTAGAAACTGAGACACATATCAATTTTAAATATAGCATTTATTACCTTTTGAATCTCCATTAAGAATCAGTGAAGTGTTTTTGCAGTGGAATAGCCTGTGATTGAGGGTTCCAGGAGAGTTTTGGCAGTTCCAGAAGATGTTGGAATGCAAAAGCCCTAATTTGGATAGTTTCTCTGGAGTCGAATATACCTTATGTAGTATCCAATATTTTCATTGCAAGAGAGTGGAAGATATTTTGTATTTAAGGGCATAGTCCAGATCTTTATCCAAGTTTCATTGGCTAAGTTTGAAAGAGTCGAATTGGGGGCAGATTCTATCCATTTCGTTTGGATTCCGGAAGGGAATTTTTTGTTGGTCATGGAAGAGCTTAGAGTTTTATAGACTGTGGCTGCTGTGTGGGGCAGGTTGGTTAATTTATAGAGAATCAGGTCTGATTGGTGTAGATTAGAATTATTTTTCATACTGACTTTTAGTTTGAGGCATTTGTAAAATGTGATGTTTCCCAGATTGTAGGGGTTTTGCAGTTCTGCACATTGTTTGTGTTGAAATGGGTGTGTTTTCATAGTTAGCTTTGTGATTAGAAAGTATGGTTTGGCTAGGGATTCTTCAATATGTGCCCATAATGGTGCATCTTGGGATTGGTTATTTAACCACCAGGTGGCTTGTTTGAGCAGTAGGGCAAGTTGGTATTTGTGGAAGTTGAGAATATTACAGCCTCCTGAGTGCTTACTTATTATTTTTATATTTTTAGAGCAATTCTACCTCTTTTCCCCTTCCAGAGGAATTCAGAAATTACATCATCTATATTGTTGGAGAAATTAATATTTAGTTGTATGGGGAGAATGGAGGTGATAAAGTTTATTTGTGGGACAGTCATCATTTTGATACGTTCCGTGCGACCCCTCCAGGTCATGAATTGCGGCGACCAGGCTGAAAGAGTTTCTTTGATTCTTTTTTTAGAAGGCTCTCTTCGGTTAGTTTCTTTATGTCTTCTAGATTACCTTTGAAATATATGCCCAAGTATTAGATCTGCGAAAATTGCCAATTAAGTTTTGTGATATTTGTTATGTTCGGTAGGGTTAAATTGTTTAGCGGGAAGACTTCGGTTTTCTCTAGATTCAAGGAGTAACCTGAGACCGTTTCATATGAGTTAATATTGTCTAGGATTGTTGGGATGGCAATTTCTGTCTCTTGTGAGAAAATAAGTATGTTGTCCTCATAGGAGGCAACTTTGTGGGGAGTGTTCCCAATGGAAATACCTTTAAGGAGTGTGCTGGTTCTGATGTTGGAGAGTAGGAGTAAGATTGCTAAGAGATAGAGTAGGGGCAATGGAGGACAACCTCCTCTAGTCCCTTGTGCTAAGTTTATATAATTAGCGAGGAAGCCATTATCTTTAATGCATGCAGAAGGTTGGGAGTATAAAGCAATAAATTGGCAGATAAACATATCTTCGAGCTTAAATGTACACAAGACAGTGTGTAAAAGGTCCAGATACCTTATTGATGGCCTTTTCTGTATCCAAGGCCATGGTCATAGTTGGTGTAGTACGGAATATAGCTATTTCAATATTGTGGCATAAGATTCTAACATTGTCTGATCCGTGGCTACCTTTTACAAACCAAGTTTGTGATAGATAGATAAGAGAAGGGAGAATTCTCTCAAGCCTAGTTACCAAGATTTATGTATAGTCTAGGTTTAGGAGGGATATGGACCTGTAATTTTTGACTTCTAGAAGATCCTTCCCTTCTTTGTGAATTACGGTGATGGTGGCTCCAGAGGTTGTACCTGTGATTTTACTGGTCTCCCCGAATAGATGGAAAAGGATTCTATTTGAGCATCTTGTTCTCTTTGGAAGGTTTTATAGAAGGTGGCTGTACAGCCATCAGGCCTTGGTGCTTTGCCTGGTTTTAGGGAATGGGTCAAATTTGTGATCTCTGAGTGGGAGAAAGGTTGGTCGATGGTTATGAGATCTAGTATGGAGAGTGTTGGAAGTTGAATATTGTCCAAGTATTTCCCACAAGTGGCTGTTTCTTTGGGATTGTATAGGTAATTGTAGAATTTGCGAATGACCGTACATATTTCTAGTGGGTCATTGGTAGTCATATTTGACTTATTTTAATGGATGAGATATAGCTATTGGTATTTTTCAATTTTAAGTAATTCACCAGTGTTTTACCTCCTCCGTTTTACTCTTTGAATTTTTTCATTTTGTTATGTTGTACCAAGGTATGGGCCCTGCAGCTCAGAACCTTGTTGTACTCATATTTTAGACTCTTAAATTGGTGTAAGAGGTCCTGGTTTTTATCTACACCAAATGTTTTTTTCAATTGTTTAATTGATAGTTCCAGACCGTTGAGACTTTTGTTTGTGCGTTTGATTACATTATAGATGATGTTAATAAGGTCACCTCTAATGGTAGCCTTCATGGCATACCATAAGGTTTCATTTTAGATTTCATTATTGTCATCATCGTGGAAGAAGTTGTCGATAGAGCTTTATGATTGGTCTTTAAAAATGTCTTTATTGAATCTCCATTTTTTTGACTTTGCTGTGTTGTGACCAATTTCTAGGTCCACTGAGATACATGTGTGGTTCGATATTAGTATTGGTTAGATTGCTTGTGCTGAGGCAATCGGAGGGAGTACATTGTTCGTACAAATGTAGTCAATTATTGAGAGTGTATTATGTGGGTCTGCCTAAAACGTAAATTTGCTTCCTGTTGGATTATGAAGGCCCAATATGTCATGTAAGCAGTGTTTTTTACAGAGGTTTATCATTTGTTCATGTGCTTTATTGGGCCTATATTTACATGCGGAACTCCTATCTAAAACTGGTTCCGTGAGAAGGTTAAGGTCTCCTTCCAGGAGAATGCTTGAATCATTTGGTAACTCGCAGAGTTGTTTGTTCAAAGTAATCCAGGAGTCTGCATCATCAGCCAGAGGGGCGTAAATATGGATTATATAAAATAAAATGGAATTGTTTTAAATTTGAGTGATTAACCACCTATCACCGTTATTAAGGATAAGGTCTACGACCTCCAGGTTAGATCCTTTATTTATAAGAGACATGACACCATTTTTCTTTTTGTTGGCTGCGGAGGCGGAAATGCTATGAATCTCATAGTAGTGCAAGGAGTTGCATTCTTTGAGTCCTAGCTGTGTTTCTTGCAATAGTATGATATCACCCTTAAGTTTGGTTCTGTAGTCGAGGATTTTTCTGTGTTTTACCGGGTGGTTGATACCTTTTGTGTTGAGGGAGATTACTTTAAGTTTTTTGTTATTCATGTGGTCTAGTTGGGGCTGTAGGATCAGAGGAAATACGCAGTGAGTGTTGTAGTAGGGCAGATGATGAGGGTGGTAGTTTCCGATGTTTGGTAGCGCATGGAGATGAAGCAAGGAGAGACCACTGCTCACATTTATAGTTGAAATTAAGTTGAAGTATGCTATTCAATACAGTTTTATTCGACAGTGGGGGTAGCAATGAGTGATTGAATGCCGAGTTAGTATGTGGGATATGTAAGAGCCAGTCATTGTAGGGGAATAGTTTGTTGTTATGACTGTGACATCAGAAAGAGGGGAGGATCATATAGGAGTGAAGGAGGAGGAAAGATGAACATAGGAAAAACATAAGAAGAGCATAAGGTGAGGGAAATAACGCGTAGCCCACCTATAATCCACCCAGTGAGTACCTTCCGGGAAGTAGGATGCAGTAGTGTAAGCCAGGCCACTGAGGGAGGGAGGAATAGGAGGTGCAGCAATCACCACGAGGAGAGTAAAATTAACATTAAACTTGACTTTAACCTAGTTTCCGTTAATTCTTCACTTTAACATGTTGTTCAGATGTTGCAAAAAGCATATAGTCCACACATTGATGAAATGCAACATTACTGAGGTACAATAACATCATATCTGGAGTGTTGCCAATGTGTGGAGCATAAGCTATTAGTGACACATACATTAGTGTACTTTGCAGGAGAATATACCTGGTGGACTAATAATATGGTGGATATAACAGAGTTTATAACTGAGTGCACATTAATAGCGCACAGAGCATAATACGCTTGAGGTGCAGATATAGGTCTGTATAGTAAATGCAATGAAACCCTAAATTTTTCGACCAACAGGCAGTAAAGCTTGCTGCACCTCCTGTGATCTACTCAGGATGCTGCGTAAGATACTCCTTCTTCTGCCCTTTACCACCAGGAGACTGATGGTCCAGGCCCTCATTCTATCCAGATTGGATTACGGTAACTCCCTTTATCTGTGATCCCCAATATGAACGGTTAGGAAACTTCAGGTGGTCCAGAATTGTGCTGCCAGATTATTGCTTGACATCCCTAGATAGCAATGTGCCAGACAATCCTTGAATTCGCTGCACTGTTTGTCTGTGGATGACAGAATCAGGTTTAAGTCTCTTTGCATTGCCGGCCTAGTTGGGTAATGGTCTGCGATCACTCAATCCTTGCTTTCTTTCTATTTCCCTCACAGAACACTGCGCTCCTCTACCGCTCATCTAGCTATTATTCCTCGCATCTGAAGGAAAAGAGTAGGAAGACGATCCTTCTCATAAAGAGCTGCCTTACTCTGGAATGCCCTTCCCATGTCCTTGCGTTCTGAAAACCGGCTGCTCTCCTTTAGTAAAGGGCTTAAAACATGGCTCTTTCAAAACCTATCGCAATAACACATACCTGTCCCGTTCAGTATTATGTGAGGTACTACCAGCCCTGAGATGCCTATGGGTGGCCATGCATTCTACAAGTACTAATGATAATAAACATAATCGTAGGTTGGTTTTGCACGTCATCTTGAATTGTATTAGGGTATTTTAGAGAAGGGGACTGATGTCTAAGTAAACTAGTCATATCAGCCTAGGTATAATGAATCTAGGTGAACTTGGTATCTTATTGGAATTAGAGCTGAACAAAGTTGGAGTGGTTGAAAGTTAAAAGGACAAACATTAATTCCAGATAAAGTGGGCATCTAACCAAGTCTGGAAAACCTCAGAACCGACCAGTTGTTAGACATAACAGCGGAAACATTGTCAGACAATAACAGAGTTGTATGTATACCTAACTATGACCAACTAACCCACTAGCAACAGCTTATCCAGTAGAGAGTTTATGTGAGTAGGAGTGGTTAGTGTTAAGGATTAGAGATTAGTTAATAGTTGTTAGAATAGTATAGGATATAGTTCTTGCAAGTGTACTTTTTGTTTGTTCTGGAATTAGTCCTTACAAAAACGAAAAAGGCAGGTCTGGTTACTTACTTATCCTTTTGAGAGCTTGGTGGTACAGGTGGTGGTGTAGATTAATGTGTTGTTCTAGAGAGGAGGAACTTGGATCATGTCCAAGTGGTGATTGAATTAGGACCAATTAGTTATTTAACAGTAGTTTTTAGGTCTCGCCTAATCAATCCCTACGTCTCGCCTAATCAATCCCGTAGGGATTGATAGGCGAGATTATAGTAAGAGGTCCGAAATGTCTAACTAGCTGCGGATCGCGTACAGTTCATGTGAGCCAGGCGCGTGCACATCATCGCCAGCCGCATCACACTTCACACACCACCTTTTGTCTGTGCCTCGGCACCAGACTTCAAAGGCTGCCGCTCCCCCACCGCTACCCAATCAGACTTCAAAGCAAGCTGCTCCCCTCCCCCTCCGCGCAAGGCCAGAACATCTTTTTAGGGCTGCGACTACCCGCCCGCCCCCCTCCCTCCCTCTCCCCTCTTCCTCGCACAACTCGCGTTTTTTTTTTTAATTAATTTATCGCACTCACCCCCCAGGGTCTCTCCTCCCTGGTCACTGTTTAAGCACTTCTCTCTCACACTCTCACACACGAGCCCTCGCTCTCTTCCCTTACCAGTGGCTTGTCTCTCGTTTTCTTCCCATCCGTTTTTGCATCCTCGCGCTGTCCCACTCTCTAACCTCCAGTTTTTTCTTTCTCTTCTCTTGACCACTCCTTTCAATGTCTCCATTCTTCCCTTCCTGTTTCTGTCTTTCTCGTACTCCCTGTCTCTCACACACACTTTATTCTATTTGTCTTCCCTCTTCTTGTCAACGTTATATGTACAGCGCCCTCCTTTCCCTTCTGCTCTCTTATAACTTGTCAGTTGATTGCACTACAACAATTCACTCTCGCAATTAAATAGAAGCCTATTTAATAATTCACTCTCTTGCGTGGCATGGGAGGGTTTTTAATATAATGTATAGTAATTAGAGTTTGCCAAGTTTAACCCAGGCGCACAAGCGTTATTTGCCAAAAAGAGAGGTGCGCGTGGCCCTGAGTGGCTGGCACTCCGATGCGCAGTGAGAGGCAGGCAGGCAGGCAGACAGACAGAAAGAGGTAGACAAACATACAGGAGGAGCGAGAGCGAGACAAATAACAACACTCCCTATAAACAGTAGATAAAAACACATCTCAGTCTCTTGCAGTTCTTGTCTTCCCCGCCCCAACCACCGTTTTCATTCCTTTTTTATTTTTTTAATTTTTAATAAATGCTTCCCCAAGTTGAGCTACAGCTGTGCCCCGTCGCGCCCCCCGAGTCGCACCTTCCTGCTCTGCCATTCACTTTTCATCTCGTTCTCGCAAATTCTAGTAGTTTCCTTCTGTGCCCCCACCCACGTCCGCTCCACCGGGCTCTGCGCCCGTTCTCTAATCAAAGCCTTATTTCAAATTAATCATCTTCTGGCTTTCCGTGTCGGAGCTCTCTCCATTTCATCCCCCACCCACCCCCCTCTTTCTACTCCCTTGTTATTGCCTTTCTTTGTATTGCGATCTGAACACATTATGCTTCGTTTCATTTGCAACATGCACTGGCGAGCCATGGGCATGCTGCAGCTCCCGATTTATGTAACTGCTGCTTTCAAGCTTGTGAACAGAAGCTGCTCGGTTGCAAGTTAAATGATAATTCAACCCCCCACACACACAAACCCACACACAACCGCCCCCACACACACACAAACCCACATACAACTGCTCCCACACACACAACCCCACAAACACACAACCCCACTCACACAACTCCACACACAACCCCAAACACACACAACCCCCCACACAGACACACCCCACCCCCACACAACCCCACACACACACAACCCCACACACACACACAGCCCCCCCCACACACACACAACCCCACACACACACAATCCCCCACACACACACAATCCCCCACACATGCAGCCCCCCACACACAACCCCAAACACACACACACACCCCACACACACTCCACACCCACACACTCCACACCCAACCCCCCACACACACACACCCACACACGCAACCTCCACCACACAACCTCACGCACACACAACTCCACACACACACACACACACACACAACTCCACACACACACAACCCCCCACACATACCCACCCACACACACAACCACAGGCACACAACCACACAACCTTACACACACACACAACCCCACACACACAACCCCCCCCACACACACAACCCCACACAATCCCACACACATGCAGCCCCCCACACACAACCCCACACCCACACACCCCCACACACACCCCACACAACCCCACACCCCACACACACAACCCCACACACACACACACGCAACCCCCACCACACAACCCCATGCACACTCAACTCCACACACACACACACACACACAACGCCACACACACACAACCCTCCACACACACCCACACACACAACCACACACACACAACCACAAGCACACTCAACCACACACACAACCACACTCAACTACACACACAATCCCACAACCACAACACAAAACCACACACACAACCCCAAACAACACACAACCCCACATCCACAGCCCACACACACAACCACACACACACAACCACACACACACACACAACCCCACACACACACTACAACACACACACCCACAACCACACACACATCTATCTATCTATCTATCTCACTCACTCAATCGCCTTCACTCTATCTGTCTAACTATCGCACTCACTCTATCTATCGCCATCACTCTATCTATCTATCTCACTCACTGTATCTATCACCCTCACTATATCTATCTATATATCGCCCTCACTCTATCTATCTATCGATCTATCTATCTATCGCCCTCACTCTATCTATCGCCCTCACTTTATCTATCTATTGCCCTCACTCTATCTATCTATCGCCCTCACTCTATCTATCGACCTCACACAATCTATCTATCCATCTATATATCCATCCAACTATCCATCCATCTATCGCCCTCACTCAACTATCTGTCTATCTATCGCCCTCACTCTATCTATCGCCCTCACTCTATCTATCGCCCTCCACTCTATCTATATATCGCCCTCCACTCTATCTATATATCGCCCTCCCTCTATCTATCGCCCTCCCTCTACCTTTCGCCCTCCCTCTATCGCCCTCGCTCTATCTATCGCATCACCACAGCATCATTCAGCACCACCACAACATCACTATGCGCTACCACAGCATCACTGAACTCCACAGCATCACTTGTCGCCACCATAACATCACTCAGAGCCACCACAACATTAATCTGTGCAACCCTTCAACAACAACTGGTTCTAATATGTTCTCTCAATGTTTCAAGCTTTATTACAAATGCCACAAAAAGATGTTAATATTTCACTTCTGTTCTTGGATTTTCGTCACAAAAAAATACACTGAACATAATCTTCACAAAAGTCATTTACAAAAGTTTAAGCTATTGC
This sequence comes from Lissotriton helveticus, assembly GCF_964261635.1. NCBI lineage: Eukaryota > Metazoa > Chordata > Amphibia > Caudata > Salamandridae > Lissotriton > Lissotriton helveticus. Next base: position 282,134,939 of record NC_136061.1, on the reverse strand, counting down.
TATTATAAATTACAATAACTTTCATTTAAGTATTAATTATTTTTTACAAATTAAAAAAATTGTTATTTGTAATATCAATACATCTAATTCACGTAAATACGACACATATTGCAGTACAAATGCTATAGGTGTCACATTTGCTAAAGTTAAAACTATTGGCATTGTCAATGAGAAAGCTATTAATTTCGCTATTTTCAAAACCAACACATTAATAAAAAAATTGTCATTTACAATACCAATAGCTCAAACTTTCCTAATGCGAGACATATTACATTGCAAATGCTTGTTTGGATAGATGTCAAGTAGTTAGTTTAGTATTAACCAGTCAGCTTGGACTGCAGACAGACAGTATCCGGACACAGAAAAATGATAAAATATTATAAAAGCAGAGGCTAGGTATCCATCTTTCGTTGAGTATGGTCGTCCAAGAATGTTTCTAGATCTTTCGGTTTGTCAAAGTAGAAAGCTTTCCCATCTTTAGAGATTCTCATTTTTGCTGGTCCAGAGAAGAAGAAGCAAAAGTTAATTGCTTTCAGTCTGTTTCTTTGAGTTAGGAATCAATTCCTTCGGTAAACTGTGTCCCTTTTCGTCCACTCCCGTTTATTTCTAACAGAAATATCCATAACTGAGCACACAAGCACTAAAAACCATGCAAGGACCCCTCACCCTCCTTCCAATCAAGTAAATGATGCAATGTAAGGCTGTTACATCCATATGGTAATTCAGAGACACACCCCAAGAATACCTTAGAAAGACCACTCACCACAGTCAACTAAGCAAGATATCTGAGCTTATGCTATGCTATATCCATTTAATAAAGTGCAACACATCACATCCCACGGTGTATCACAGCGCTCGACCTCCACATAAGCTACATCCACTCTTTAAAACAGCCAGGCTATTAAATTGAGCAAAATCCACACAGCAGCAGAGGTAGCCCGGAAGCGGATTCCACACCATCAGGGCAGTATAGGAAAATGCGCTGCCCCATATCTTGCTGCACTGATGCGGGGGATTGACAACAGTGCCTTATCTCTGGATTTCAGAGTGTTAGAGTGACAATAATAGCATAGTTTGTCCCTGAGATACAGAGGGGACCTGCCCAATAAAGCTTTGTTAGCAAAACAACAGATCTTAAAGATAATGGCCTTTCTGACCGTAAGTCAGTGAAAAGACCTGAGAATTGGGGCAGAATGGGAGCCAGCTCGAAGGATGCGAACTAACCGGGCCACTTTATTTTGCACCACCTGTAGTTTGGTCAAAAGGGTGTCAGTGGCTGCATAAGAAAGCATTGCTGTAGTCTAAATGGCTAATTCTCAAAGCCTGGACCAGCGTTTTCCTAGCCGAGGATGATGGCCAGGAGAATATTTTCCTCTAGAGCCGCATGGTGGCATAACATGCCCCTCTTGGGGCAGCTACATGGCTTTTCATAGACAATTCCTGGTCTAGTTTGAGACCTACATTTTATGCCGATTGACAAGGGCCGGGGGCTGACCCTAATTCAGAAGGCCACCGATCAGGAAACCAGAGATGTAGGGCTTTGCCAAACAGCAGAACCTCTGTCTTCTCACTACTCAGCTGAAGACTGTTCCTCATGTTGCCTTGAAAATGGTACAGAGTACCATCAAAGTCCTGTCCCAGGGAAATGATTAGCTGAGTATCGTCGGCATAAGATATTACTTCAAAACCAGATGTTTTAACAATCTGGACCAATGGAGCAACATAGATATTAAACATTGTCGGGCTCAACGATGAGCCCTGTTCTCCTCTGGTGAGGGGAACCCGATGGGAGTTAAAAGGACCCAGAGTGATAGTTTGAGTCCTATCTTCTAAGAACTAAGAACTCAGCTAACAACACCTATCTTATGCAGCCTGCTAATCAGTATTGTATGAGAAACAGTATTGAAAGCCACTGAAAGATCCAGCAGCACCAGCATAGCAAGAGCACCCCACATCCAAAGAAAGATGAATGGAAACTGTGACTGCAAATAGTGGCATCTCGGTACTGTGGCCCAATCTAAATCCTGATTAAGAGGACTCTAGGATCGCATGATCCTCTAAGAATGTCATAAGCTGTTGGTTCACACAACCTTCGAGCATTTTCCCAAACAATGGGAGGAGAGATATAGGACGATAGCTGGTCAGATTTTTGGGGTCCACATTTAGTTTTTTGAGAATGGGAGAGACCTAAGCAGTCTTCCAAGCTGATGGTAATTTGGCACATTCAGGAGATCTAAGGTAAAGGGTTTAAACCTATCCCAGCAGATTTAAAAGCTGATTTGTCAATAAAAGTTTTTGAACAGCGCCAGCGTATTTCCAGCTTTTTGCACCCTGCCATCAGCTAACTTTATTCACTAGCGAACCAGAGGGCATGAGGTCTGGAAGATGGTAGCTGCTTAAAGCAAGAGTAATGTCAGAGTTTTGGGTCACCGCTCCCCATGAAACGACTTTGGCCAACTTGGATGACCATTTGCTGTCCACGCAGTCACATTTAATAGATCTGAAAGCAGACCCCTTCACATATCCAACTTCTCACTCGGAGATGCTTTTCCTGCGCATCTAGGACTGTTATTTTGGCATATATATCACTTATTGTCATGATGTTAAATCTTCTGCAGTTATATCCTGTACATTCTGTATTTCTTTTATATCTATGTTGGAATGTTTGCCTCAAGGTGTTCTCACTGCGCACTTGTAAGCAGCACATTGAGCTACGTTTAACTGGTCCAACATTCTGGTCAGCTGATCGCTGTGCTGTCTCGGAGTCAGATAACAATAAAAGCAGTCTTTTGTTACCTGTGCTCTGGTATTTACATGAAGACAAGTACTTCGTTAAGCTCCATAACTGTAGAAACAACTTTTCAGACTAGCCTGCGGCTGGAAGGAGCATCAACCGACTTCTTGGAACACATACACATCAATCCTCTCTTTTTCTACTATGCTGTGCAGCCATCTAGGGTGTCTGAGTTTGGGTTGCGACACTTGTCAAACAGTTGGCTGGGGCATGATAACTCATGGTGCTCTATCATCTTCCAGGTCGTAATATGGAGTATTCGGTCATGACACAGTATTTAATGTTTCCTATTGCCTGGTCAATCCTTGTACCGGCCATTTCTCACGAGTACCATAACTAGTACCATAACTACTATAACACCATTCTTGTAAAGGCAGACTCAGATCCACAAAATATTCAGACACTTCTGCAGAGCCAACTGTATCCCTTTTAATTATCCTCCAAACAAAAGCATTTAAGGTAGCCACCAGGTGTGTAGCACTTTCCCAAAACCAAACCCAAAAATGAACAAATAGAAATAGGGACTACGGAGTCAAAACCAGAATCTGATGCAATCTGTCCCCATGTGGGGAGAAATTGCCCATCTGCTAGCACTGCCGGGGACCAAGAGCACGAGATTAAAGTTGCCTCGGGACAGCAAAAGTCCTGTCTCTTAGGATCTTGGATTTAGGGTCTCTTAGGGACCCTAGAGTCAGTGACCCAGTCAGAGCATTCCAGCCAACATCAGAGGCCTTTGTGTTCCTCATGGACCAGTAGTTTCAGCTGTCATTGGGTGCCATGCTGTTTATTGCTATCATTATTTCCATCAGATATCAGGACAGGATGGCAATTTTGCAGGTACTTATTCAATGTATACCCTGTCTAGAGAGAGTGGGAGGCAAATAACTCCTCATACAAGAGTGTTGCATTTCTTCCCACCGCGGCCATAGACTTGGGGTCCCTTCTTGAACTCAAGAAAACCACAGAGATGCCAGAAACCCAGAGTGATATTGATATGTGCACTCTATGGTGGTTAGTAAATAACTCCAATTTTTTTAATTTCTTTATAACTTTCTTTCATATAGGCACATATAGAGTTGTTGATTTTGCTTGTTCAAAGTCATACGTTTGCTAATTTCGACCACAGTTACTATCTAGGACAGCAAATGATAGGCTGAAGAGCATTTGGAATTATAATGGTTTGGAGGAATTGGAGCTAGGCCACCTTTGCCACCCAGCATAACATATATTGAACACACTTATCTTTATGCACCTGAAAGTAGTAAAAATACAGATCAAGTGGAGCTCTCATGAAGTGCAACATCCATGCAAGTATGTGTACACACCCACCCACCCACTCCAACCGAGTAATTTAATGATGTTTTGTAAAAGAGTCTGCCAACCACATTGCTTTCCCTTTAAACTGTCAGCAGTTCCAGCGGTGACCACCCAGTGCAGAAATTGGAGTGGCTATGCCTGCTCCAGTGTTTCCTTGAAAGCTCATTACATCTGTTTTGGGCCACAGGATACCTGAGTATGTCGCCGGACCGAGCCCGTGCAGCAGGTTGCAGTCATAGTTCATTGCCCAAATTATAAAGTAAACACAGATGTGTTCCTTTGAGAGACGGGCGCTGCTTTAAAAAAAATGCTCATTTGGAATGAATGTGAATGGAGGGATAGAAGCCTGCTTTACCTTGCAGGACTGCATGCATGCATTCACAGGCATCCACAAGCGGTAGCAGAATGTCTCCTACCTAATTAATATTCATTAGGCAAGAGGTTTTCTGACCTCCTGCAAACCATATTTTGCAGTGTGATTGATTAGTACACCGGTTGCATCACAAAATGAAGCCCGGATCACAAACCAGTTAGAGAACAATTTGCACATCCTGGGGTCGACCTGGGCTTTGTACTGTCACCATCAAACAGGATATCTCACTATTTTCAGACCTTGCCTTAAAATACAGTCATTCACATAAATATGCCCGTGTGTTGAGCATAGGGACGTCGTCATCAGAAGAAGGAACAGAGGGTCAGCTACCCCGCAGGAAGAAAGAATGATCTTTATTTAATTCACAAAACAATGGATTATTTGTCAATATATTACAAAACAGGGTATATCATTTCAGCGTCTGACTGCGTAGACAAGACCAACTGTACGCGTCTTGTTGTACAGCGCAACTACAAATAGATACACAGCTCTAGTTCTCTGGAAAAGTGTTTATGCACGACATCAGCAATTAAGACAAGCATTGGCAAAGCCAATATTTCTCACCTCTGCAGGAGCTATTGGCTTTGCCAACGTATGTTAGCCATGTTGTACACCAGCTTTGCTACTGTTCAGCATGGCTAAAAGTAAGTGGCGTAGAGGAAAGTAGTGTGGAGTTTCAGAGAGGAATTGCAAAGAGTAGAGTATTGTAGACGGAGTGGCATACAGAGATATACAATGGAGTGGCATAGAGTAGAGTGGAGCCTGAATTCAACGCCTTGGAGCATTACAAACCTCATCTCCGATCACGGGTAGATCCTCAGCTCCACACCTCCCTCTAATACAGAGTGATACAGAGTTTGCATCTGAACACAGCTAGGGTTAACAACCACTAATAGAATGGGTAATTGAAACAACGGGAGCATTGGCTGGCCCGTGTAGCAGTTTCCCCTTTAAATAATCAAGTCAGCTACTGCCCCGTGAGTACCAGTCGGCTGGTTATCTGGGGCACAGTAGGATTGTGGCGAGTGCTCTACCTTGAAGAATTAAGTGGCATGGAAATGATACACCTAGTAAGCAGCACCCACAGTATGAGACAATGCGTTTTTAGCAAATAACTTTGTAAGTGCACTCAAAGAAACTTTGTTTCGGGTACAACATATTCATTCCCCATTGTTACGCTCCTTGCTTGTATCAACTTGAAATAAACTTGAAGATTGTGACTACAGGAGGTGCCCACCCAGAACAGAACATGAGGCAAAATGCCCCCTGGCCTTAGGTAAAATATGGCTTGAGTGCCGTTGTTGGGATGATAAACGGAACCCCTTCCCCACGTGTGTTTTTAGCACCTGTGCGTGCATGTGATGTTTAAATGCTGTTGCATCCTAACACTACAGCTTTAAATCTTTGTTCTTCTCCCGACTAGGTATTATTTCCTGGTGTTTGCTCAAAGAGAGGTAGGTCCTTTCTAATTATTTGTCTGTGCCCTTCACTATTAGTTTTTAAGTGTAGGGATACATACTTCCAGCCCTGATGAATGCCCGAAACCTTGTTTAGGATTTTAAAGATAAGGACAGAAACATGTTGGCGTGATACAGTAGTATGTAAGGATCATAGCAACCCAGTGCATCCTCTGAGATTACGGTTTGGTATTTTAACCAAGTCTAGGATACCACCTGAATAAAGGATACTTTGCAACATATCAAAAGGTTTTACTGTACTGGATCCAAGTATTTTTTCCAGAGAAAAAGATTATTTCTAAGAACCCCCCCAGGTCTGCACCCACATGGGGTTGCGTCTACCCTTGTAGTACCATCTCACTAGGGTGGGACGAGGTGGCAAATGATGAAACATGTCAGATTACATAAATGAGCCTACCTCATCCAATTCTTAAAAATTGCCCACTCTTGTGTAGAGACATTAGCAGTAGGAAGTCAGGATCACACAAACGAGCATTAGAGGAATTTCTCCCCAAACATAACCAGAGGGCATCACGCCACTTTTTGTGTTTTGAGATCACAGGCACAAATATGGTGATAATCACATAGAGATGCTGTAACATGCACCTCCAGGCAACAAAGGGCATCAGATTTCACCCAAAACAACTCTGTCCCAGAGGCAGGTGTGAGTCTCTAGAAGGGCTCATTGTCTACCTTATGTATTTATGCTGGGCTGGTGTAGAAAGCATTGGCATAGAGTGTTGCTGAGTATAGTGGCGTAGAGTGCATGTAGCATTGAATTTAGCAGCATACAATACAGTGTCATAGAGTGCAGTGGCGTAGATTAGAGGGGTTCTTATTAGAGTCGAATGGCGTAGAGTGGGGCAGTGTGGAGCAATGTAGAGTTGAGTAGAGTGGTGGAGAGTAGAGTTGTGCAGAGTGCAGTGGCATAGAGTAGCATAGCTTATAGGGGTGCAAAGTGCAGTGGTGTGACATTGAGTGATGCAGAGGGCAGTGGCGCAGAGTAGAGTCAGCCTTTAGAAAGTCCCTAAGATGTCTTTAGCAAATCAGACAGCTGCGCTGTCTGGTAGGGTGCGACTTAAAAAGGGGCCTCACCCAAGGTAGTAATTACATAACACGCAATGAAGCTCACCTCACATGTCATATTTGGGGCAGCCTACTTGGGCAGCTCTGTTTTGTTTCCCAAAAGTCTGAGTCTACTTTTTCTGGTTTTGTGCCCTGACCTTTTCATGGTTCTCCCTCATTCTATTGTCTTTCATCACATAAAGCGTCAAAATATATCCACTTTACAAATGTTAAGGAAAAAAAGGGGTTGGGGGGTCAGGTCAGTTCAGCAGGCAAAGCAAACACAGCAAATGTACCCTTACCCCTGTGTCGATGTACAATTCTCCTGCACCGGAAGCTGCAGCATAGTAGAAGACTCTTTGGGGCAGAAAACAGGGCCTACCATCACTTATTTTTTGCCGAATCCAGACTCCAAATAAGTGGTCATGTTTGAAAACAACATAACTTATGGACCTCAGAACTGGGAGGCATTCCAGGACTTTTTCTGTCCAAAACTGTCCTCCATGATCTACACGGTGTTCTGAATGAGAAAATATGCCACTGCCCCCACAGTATCACGGCATCTGGGCTGCTGCAGAGCTTTTCCTAGATGGAAAAGCTGCTGTCACGTAAAGATCGAACAAGCACAATCCCTGCACTATACATGATAGGGAAGCAGAAGAGGACCATGGGGACACCTGTCCATTTTTTGGCAGACATCCCATTACCACCCTCCTCTAAATAAGGCATCTGCTGGTTTGCTTCTATTTTCTGCACTTACATTTCTTTTGCTGTTCAGAATATGCAGGTGCTGTAATGTGTGCTCCTAGTGCATCTAATGACCAATGAACAGCACTTTTTGTTTGCACGAGTAGTTGAGAACACCTGCCTTGCAGACCTGCGCAAGCGGCTTGGCCTCACGCCGAGGACCTTCCTGTGTGTCCAGGAGCCAGGAGTAAATGCAGTTGTCACTCGTGCAGAAGCCACTCATGGAATGCAGCAGCTGCCTGGGAGAAAGAAGGGGGGCATGTCGGCTGAAAGCCGCAGAAGAGGCTTTTCGCGGCAGCTATTTGCAAGCCTCCAAGGAGCCGCCGAGCCTACCCATTAAAGCCCTGTTAAAACACTTCTGATGTTGTCAGCAGTGGAAAGCTGAAAGAGCACAGCGATCGCCGAGATGCTATCTGCCTCGAGCAGTTCAGTGGTGCTGTCAATACTATGAACAAGAAGGTGCCAGATGAGCAACAACCTAATTCCTGCATCAAAATTTGATGAACTCCCTGGGCTGGTGAAAGCAATAGACGGGGGCAATCTTAGGACAGGCGAAGCGTGGCGCAGGGAGGGGTGACCTCTGCAACAGAGGGCTTCTTTCAAGAATTTCCAAAACATCCAAACTTTTCACTGCTGATAATTGGAGTTGGAAAACTGCCAAAGAAACGAGCGTATTTACCGAAAGGTCAAATCATTTGTCAATTAAATCCCCCGTTCGGTCTTCCAGAGCTCCAGTCTTACCACGTTAATGTTTTCAAACAAGGAAAGGAATTTAAATCAGGGTCCTTTGTTCACCTGAGTTCATTAATCTGTGTGTGCATAGATTATCAACAGAGACAAACGTAGCACATCAATTAATGACTCAATTCAAATGCTCAGCATCCACGAACCCACCAGGACGCATTCTTTACAAACTCGGGCTGTGCTCTTTTCACACAGGAAGAAACAAACTGGTTCAGTTACCAGTGTCAGGTGCAGAGAGATCACCGATCAGACTACACACAAACACCAAGATCGAGACCTTCCTTCAAAAACGACCTCTCTCTCCAAATCTTCTGCAGGGAAGATAATTCTCTTTGCTTATAGCTTGATCCACCTTGGAGTCTCCCCACCCACTCCATAGAGCTCCACAAAATACCGAATCATTTAGTCTTTAAAAAAAAGCAATGTACCTGTTCCTCCAAAACCTCCATGTACTCAGTAAGTGCTTTAGAATACAAAAGCACACAGACTATTTGAAAGGTACAATTCCGAAACTTTATGTTGAAAAGAGATCATTTGTGAATGCATGAGGTAATCATGCTTGTCAAAATCTGGAATTACAGAAAACTACAATGCATATTTCATACCATTACTACTGGGCTAGTAGTCATTCAGTCTACCTGAAGAAGCCAATGATCAACCACTACACTACCTCATTACTTTCCACACCAATAAGCGCCTCTTGTAGTCATCACATAACGTCAAAAAAATGAAGCAGAAGGAAAGAGCAACACACAGAAACTCCCACAATGAATGTAGGGCTTCAATTATGTTAGTTGTAATGTAAAATGCAAATAAAGGTGACATACAGCGGGCATTTACAGATTGGCAGACAGACCGCTACATCCACAAAGACAGTGGAGGCCCAGCCTCTCTCAGCCTAGTTGTGGCTCACCTGTCAAAAACGTTGTGCTACTCGCCTCTCTGGTGGTTGAATTTTCACCATAAGTTCTCCCACCGATTTTGTTCTTATGTTTCAGAAGCATACCATCAAAGTGGGAGGTTTTGAAAATGAAAACAGAAATGTCCCTGACTCATTTAGAGCTTTTCCTTTGTGAGGGGACATTTCTGTATTTTTTTATATTAGCAAACATCATGCCTTTTGTGTTGGGGTGAGGGGGTCATCAATCAATCAATCAATCAATCAATAGATTTGTAGAGCGCTTCTGGTCACCTGTGAGGGCATCCAGGCACTGGCAGGATCCAGTTGATTAGCCAACTAGCCAGGTCTTCAGAAAGTTAAGAGAGTGGGAGGTCCGTAGATGAAAGGATAGCTAGTTCCATGTCTTTGCTGCTAGGTAGAAGCGAGCTCGCTATCTGCTACATCGATGCAGGGGTGATGGTTAGAGAAAGGGACAAGGAGCGGAGATGTCTGGTGGGCTGATGAAAGTTCAGGCAGTAGTTAAGTTGGCAGGTCTGCAGTTGTATAGGACCTTGTATGCATGGCTCAGGAGCTTGAACTGGCATATTTTCTGAACATGGAGTCAGTGGAGTTCCCTGAGGTAGGGGGAGATATAGGTTCATCTAGGGAGATATAGGATAATTGTGGCTGCAGCCTTCTGGATGGTCTGCAGTCACAAGAGGAGGTGAGCTGAGTTCTCTGCGTGGAGAGCGTTGTCACAGTCTAGTCGGTTGGAGATGAGAGCCTGGGTGATGGTGCTTTTGAGCTTTGGGGTAGCCATTTGAATATCTTATGAATCATGCAGAGGATGAAGAAGCAGGAGGAGGAGACAGAGTTGACCTAAGTCATGGTTAGTGTGTTGTCTGGAATGATGTCTAGGTTCCTAGTGTGGTCAGTATGGGTAGGAGCAGGTCCAAGTTCTGAGGGCTACTAGGATGTATCACAGGGGGTGTTTTTGGTTTCTGAAAATTGGTACCTCTGTCATGTCCGAGTTGAGTTTCAAGCAGTTGTCCTTCATTCAGTTGACGATGTCTGTCATGCAGTTGTGGAAGTTGGTCTTGATGGTGTCTTCGGAGAGGATGAGTTGTGTGTCGTCGGCGTAGGATATGATGTTAAGTCCATGGCTTTTGGCGATGCTGGCCAGAGGTGTACTATAAGTGTTGAAGAGGGTCGGGCTGAGCAAGGATCTTTGGGGTACTCCACAGATGATTTCCTTGAGTTCAGAGGTGAAGGCAGACTTTTTGCATTCTCCAGGTGAGGAAAGAGGGAATCCATCTGGGAGTGGCTCCTTGGGTTTCTATATTGTGCAGCTTTGTGATGAGTGTGTTTTTGGAGACCATGTTGAATGCTGCCAAGAGGTCTAGGAGGATCAGAGCCGCAGTCTTTCCTCAGTCAAGTAGAGCTTGGATGTCATCAGTAACAGCGATAAGGGCTGTCTCGGTGCTGTGGTTGTTGTGGAATCCCGATTGGGAGGAGTTGAGTGAGAGTTTCTGTGCCTGATGTGAGGAGAGTTGTTGACTGATGGCTTTTTCGAATACTTTGGCTGGGAATGGGAGCAGAGAAATTGGTCGTTAGTTGTTGAGCTCGCTGGGGTCAGCCGATGGCTTCTTTATAAGGGTCATGAGCAGGAAACAACAGGGTATAAAAACCTGTCCTGAATAGGGCAGACCTTCTGATACTATTCAGCCAGTTGCCCTTTGGCAGATGAGCTGATGGCAAGCAGTTCCTGAAAGAAAGCTAGCCGAGGCTCCACCTACAGAAACTCACCAGTTTCTGTCTCTACCTAAGGCCAGGGAAGCATGAATGCGGCACGAAGAGGATACCCACTGATTTACAGCAGATTATCCATTTCTCTAAAATAGGCCATCAATCTTGACAGTTTAAACTTTATAGATCAACAGCCGTTTGATTATACAACAATACCATGAGAGGAGCTCAGAACAGTCTAAAAATTAAAACGCAGCCAGATCACAGAAATCCTTTTCTTCAACCACTGACTGTTACACTGACAGAAACTTGCATGCCTATTGCAAACAGAAGGAAGTTTTTGATACATGAATATTCTGTAGCCAATTATATATGACTTGGAGAGCATTGCTCACCCACCTCCCCTCAGAGGACAGACCTGTAACTTGAGTTTCATTTTCCATCTCAGCGTTGTAGAAGGCAGCTGGAGCTGTATTACTCCACTGAGACATTGAAAGTATATGCTATACAACCAACTGTAAGTACTCTTCCACAATTACAAGTCATCTCAGCCTTTTGCCAATGCACTTCCACTGCTAAGACCCACCCTCTTAATATCCATGTTGTATACTTTAGTTGAGTAATGTCTTTCTTGTCAGTCTACCTTTTCTATGTACATATAAATACACATTCCTATACCCTTTCAGTACTGCTCAAAGGCTTATCTGGCCTGCTTGACAGGCACTACATAAATACAATCGTTCTTGTACTTTGATGCCCTCTGTCAATACTTCTCCCCACTCTACAAACATGCACCTGCCCGGACCTTTGAAAGTATTCTGATTATTTTATGTATACAAAGAATGACAAATACAGGACATGATGCACATTCCTCCAATAGGAGCTCCCCATATCTAATGAAGTCAATCAATCAAAAATTTAGCAAGCAGGAGTCTCTGGAGCAATCCACATAAGAAATTCAAATGGACCCAGAAGTCTATAAATGTCAACCATTCCCATTTCCATACACAATGACTTATTATGATGGCCTGGAAAATAAGAAGAAAAAACACTCTTATGATAACATATCACCACACTGGCTTAACGATAGGAAGGCAGAGCACGAACAACTCTCCTTTCACCAATCAGCCACCTCCAAGGGTCCTCAGTTTCTTGCTTGAGACACAGCACTAAAAAAGGCTCTTTGCTTCCCAGAAGACATATTTCCATTTACCCCTCGGGTCACCTGCATGGAACCCTAGTGTTGGTTATATTCTCTCAGCTCACAAAGCATGTGCCCGTATATATATATTGGATCATTCTCTCTGTTTAGATCTAAGAATACCACGAACCAGTTACAAACGAAGAGAGTATGATCCCACCCACTCCTCTCCCTCAGAGAGACCTAAAACCCTTGTCTGTTTCTGTTGCTCTGTATTTTCCAGCAGCTGAGTCCAAAACACAAGGGATACGTTCTTATTTATTAGGAGTTGTGTTCTCTTATCAAAAAAGCCAGCACAAAGGATTATCTGCTCTGTTGACTGGTGATCATAGTGAATAATTTGAGCCGGTGGTTGCCAGTAAGGGGGGCACTGGCACTAATGATTGGTGACCGGCGCTCATTTTTCACATCCGACATTTACCGAGCGTAAAAGAGGGAAAAAACACACAAAGCAGAAAGATGGAGGAACAAAAAGACAGAAAAAAACGTCATGAAGGGAGAAAGCAGGAATCTGCAAGAGTGGGATAAAGGGGTAAGGAGTGTTTCATACTGGATTAAACAGGCATGAGGTGGATTCAAGACTATGCAGCGTTGTTATTCAGTGCCGACATTTCATAGCACAAGCCACTTGCTTCTTAGCAAATCTTTAGGCACTAGCACTCTTTTACAAATTAAGCATTGGAATCACCCCCATTAGAGTTTCCACCAGAGACATTGTGGTCTCCAGCACCGTTACTCAAATCATTAAAATGACATCCACGTTAGAGCTGGATCTTTCAATCTTCCAGGGCCAACAAGATAGGGTCTCTAGGCAGAGACACCGAGGATGGTGGGTTAGGGTCTTATGCCTCTGCTTTATTCTCAACTCTCCCGGTGTGGAAAAAAGAAGTCAGTCTTAGTTTCCTTCCTATTATTATTATTATTATTATGCTGTTTTGTAACGCGCTCAATTACTGCCGGAGTATCCTGGCGCGGAAAAAAAAAAAAGAAAGAGTTTTAACAGCAAACACTAAACTGACCCAAAAAAACTAAACAGCCAATCTAAACAGATACGTTTTTAACGCTTTTTTAAAAGCACCAAAGTCAACAAGAGCGCGCAGAGAAAGGGGAAGCTCATTCCAAGCTAACGCGGCCTTCACCGCCACTGAGTGCCCTCCCAACCGGACACGCCGGAAGCAGGGAACCTGCATCAGATGTTGAGCAGCCGAGCGCAAGTCACGGTTGGGAGAGTACCGAATGAATCGTTTCTTTAAGTAGGCGGGACCCAGCCCATTGATGGCTTTATGAGCCAGTGTCAGAATTTTAAAGGTAATCCTATGGGGAACTGGCAGCCAATGCAGGCTCTTCAGGTAATTCCTAACGCTGATCCGTCTGGAGATATTCCCCAACAATCTAGCGGTCGCGTTTTGGATTACCTGGAGCCGCCGTACCAAATTGGCCGGAGAGCCACTTAGCAGAGCAGTGGCATAGTCCAGACGCGGGAGAATTAAAGCTCTCGCTACTGACTCACGTGCTGAGGCAGGCAAATAGGGGAAAAACTTTCTGAGCGACTTCAGGGTCCCAAAGCACCCTCCGGTTAGCTTCTTAATATGCCCCTCGAATCGGAGGTCATTCCCGAACCAAACCCCCAGGTTCTTAGCAAGGCCATTCACAGCACAGGGCATGGGGAAGCCAACCGGCCAAAGTAAGTCCCTGAAATTAGGGGGGAACTGGCCATAGAGAAGAATTTTGGTCTTGTCCTCATTGCATTTCAATTGTGATGAAGCTAACCAATTGAAAACTGAGGACAGACAGTTCTGGATCAACTCTGTCTCCAATGCCACACCGGGCCAGGTGAACAACAACTGCGTATCATCAGCATACGCTATAATTTTGGCTCCCAGATGTTCGGCTAGGTCTATTACCTTTCAACTTGATGCTGGTCATTACCTTCACCAAAAGATATTCTTTTAAGGGCCCACAAAGGTTTGCAACCACAGCAGTCCCTCTTCACCGTTCAATCCCATTACCAATAACAGGCCAATCCAGACAGGAGATGTGCATCATCTATGCTGGACTTCCTGATGCCACCACAGTAAACTCTGTCTCCACTATGTAAACAAAGGTTCACTCCACCTTATCGTGCTGCCATCTACTCCCATGGCTCACAGGAGGGGTTCTATTCGATTTACTGCCACAGAGCACTTGGAGTGCCCGTATAAGGTATAGAGTTTGCAAGAGGGATGTGTCTGCTTGCTAGAACTCTTGATTCATCTTTGTTCACGCTTGGAGCTCAGCTATAGCCTCAACATCTACTATAGCAGTGCCATTTCTTCCCTGTGCCACACTCCTGCAGTCATTTCATAAATATATAAGTGAGTTACAGCCCCATGCACCAGAGACCCCGTGTAGCTCTGTAAAGTGTTGCCATTTTAATGAGTGTCTAGTCATGCCACACAGCTGTCCTTTTTAGGTCTCGGCAACGAGAACTATTGTCGCCGAGTAAGCTCGCAAGGGAGTACAGAGCGGTGCACGAGCCGACCAGGGTCTGTGGACGCGCACACACCCAGGCACGCGAAAGACACACATAGACAGACAGACACACGCACGCACACACACGCACGCACACACACACACACACCCTCCCTCTCTGCCCACTCCCTCTCTGCCGCCCCCCTCTACCCCCACTCACCGGGCTCTTTCCCGCCGCAGCGGGTCAGTCATGGCAGCAGGCAGACTCGGTGTCTTCTCCGGCGATCTTCAGCTGATGTGCACGCCCACGCTGCGTCTCGTGCGCGCCCACCACGCTGTTTCACGCCCGTTGATCCTCAGCTTGTGATTACTACTCCTTCTAACCCGGATTCTAAATTACTATTTCTTGGTTCTCTAACTCCACTCTGTTGATTCGTAACAAACTGATATTCAGCACATTTCACAGTCTCGCTTTTGCTTCTCATAAATACAATAAGATTATTTTAAGCAATGTCTACCCTTCTTTTGGTTCTGTGCCTATTATGCTTCGGACTATAGAGTTTTAGAAAGTGTGGTGGAAGATTCCATGATATCAGTGGTGTGCACAGGGCAGAGTGAGTGTGCAGAGTGTAGAGTAGTGAGTGCAGAGTGTGAGTGCAGAGTGTGAGTGCAGAGTGTGAGTGCAGAGTAGTGAGTGCAGAGTAGTGAGTGCAGAGTAGTGAGTGCAGAGTGTGAGTGCAGAGTGAGTGGGCAGAGAGAGTGTGCAGAGAGTGTGCAGAGTAGTGAGTGCAGAGTGAGTGTGCAGAGTAGTGAGTGCAGAGGAGTGAGTGCAGAGGAGTGAGTGCAGAGGAGTGAGTGCGTAGAGTAGTGAGTGCGCAGAGTAGTGAGTGCGCAGAGTAGTGAGTGCGCAGAGTAGTGAGTGCAGAGTAGTGAGTGCAGAGTAGTGAGTGCAGAGTAGTGAGTGCTGAGTAGTGAGTAGTGAGTGCAGAGTAGTGAGTAGTGAGTGCAGAGTAGTGAGTGCAGAGTAGTGAGTGCAGAGTAGTGAGTGCGCAGAGTAGTGAGTGCAGAGTAGTGAGTGCAGAGTAGTGAGTGCAGAGTAGTGAGTAGTGAGTAGTGAGTGCAGAGTAGTGAGTAGTGAGTGCAGAGTAGTGAGTAGTGAGTGCAGTGCAGAGTAGTGAGTAGGGAGTGCAGAGTAGTGAGTAGTGAGTGCAGAGTAGTGAGTGCAGAGTGCAGAGTAGTGAGGAGTGAGTGCAGAGTAGTGAGTAGTGAGTGCAGAGTAGTGAGTGCAGAGTAGTGAGTAGTGAGTGCAGAGTAGTGAGTAGTGAGTGCAGAGTAGTGAGTGCAGAGTAGTGAGTGCAGAGTAGTGAGTGCAGAGTGCAGAGTAGTGAGTGCAAAATGCAGAGTAGTGAGTGCAGAGTAGTGAGTAGTGAGTGCAGAGTAGTGAGTAGTGAGTGCAGAGTAGTGAGTGCAGAGTAGTGAGTGCAGAGTAGTGAGTAGTGAGTGCAGAGTAGTGAGTAGTGAGTGTAGAGTAGTGAGTAGTGAGTGCAGATTAGTGAGTAGTGAGTGCAGAGTAGTGAATGCAGAGTAGTGAGTAGTGAGTGCAGAGTAGTGAATGCAGAGTAGTGAGTAGTGAGTGCAGAGTAGTGAGTGCAGAGTAGTGAGTGCAGAGTGCAGAGTAGTGAGTGCAGAGTAGTGAGTAGTGAGTGCAGAGTAGTGAGTGCAGAGTAGTGAGTGCAGAGTAGTGAGTAGTGAGTGCAGAGTAGTGAGTAGTGAGTAGTGAGTGCAGAGTAGTGAGTAGTGAGTGCAGAGTAGTGAGTAGTGAGTGCAGAGTAGTGAGTAGTGAGTGCAGAGTGCAGAGTAGTGAGTGCAGAGTGCAGAGTGCAGAGTAGTGAGTGCAGAGTAGTGAGTGCAGAGTAGTGAGTGCAGAGTAGTGAGTGCAGAGTGCAGAGTAGTGAGTGCAGAGTAGTGAGTGCAGAGTAGTGAGTGCAGAGTAGTGAGTGCAGAGTGCAGAGTAGTGAGTGCAGAGTAGTGAGTGCAGAGTAGTGAGTGCAGAGTAGTGAGTGCAGAGTAGTGAGTGCAGAGTAGTGAGCGCAGAGTAGTGAGTGCAGAGTAGTGAGTGCTGAGTAGTGAATAGTGAGTGCAGAGTAGTGAGTAGTGAGTGCAGAGTAGTGAGTAGTGAGTGCAGAGTAGTGAGTGCAGAGTAGTGAGTGCAGAGTAGTGAGTGCAGAGTAGTGAGTGCAGAGTAGTGAGTGTGCAGATTAGTGAGTGCAGAGTAGTGAGTGCAGAGTAGTGAGTGCAGAGTGCAGAGTAGTGAGTGTGCAGAGTAGTGAGTGCAGAGTAGTGAGTGCAGAGTAGTGAGTGCAGAGTGCAGAGTAGTGAGTGCAGAGTAGTGAGTGCAGAGTGCAGAGTAGTGAGTGCAGAGTAGTGAGTGCAGAGTAGTGAGTGCAGAGTAGTGAGTGCTGAGTAGTGAGTAGTGAGTGCAGAGTAGTGAGTAGTGAGTGCAGAGTAGTGAGTGCAGAGTAGTGAGTGCAGAGTAGTAAGTGCAGAGTAGTGAGTGCAGAGTAGTGAGTGCAGAGTAGTGAGTAGTGAGTGCAGAGTAGTGAGTAGTGAGTGCAGAGTAGTGAGTAGTGAGTGCAGAGTAGTGAGTGCAGAGTAGTGAGTAGTGAGTAGTGAGTGCAGAGTAGTGAGTAGTGAGTGCAGAGTAGTGAGTAGTGAGTGCAGAGTAGTGAGGGCAGAGTGCAGAGTAGTGAGTGCAGAGTAGTGAGTGCAGAGTGCAGAGTAGTGAGTGCAGAGTAGTGAGTGCAGAGTGCAGAGTAGTGAGTGCAGAGTGCAGAGTAGTGAGTGCAGAGTAGTGAGTGCAGAGTGCAGAGTAGTGAGTGCAGAGTAGTGAGTGCAGAGTAGTGAGTGCAGAGTAGTGAGTGCAGAGTAGTGAGTGCAGAGTAGTGAGTGCAGAGTAGTGAGTGCAGAGTAGTGAGTGCAGAGTGCAGTGCAGGTATGTGCAGTGCAGTGCAGGTGAGTGCAGTGCAGTGCAGTGCAGTGCAGGTGAGTGGAGTGCAGTGCAGGTCAGTGCAGTGCAGGTGGGTGCAGTGCAGGTGAGTGCAGTGCAGTGCAGGTGAGTGCAGTGCAGTGCAGGTGAGTGCAGTGCAGTGCAGGTGAGTGCAGTGCAGGTGAGTGCAGGTGAGTGCAGTGGAGTGCAGTGCAGGTGAGTGCAGTGCAGTGCAGGTCAGAGCAGTGCAGTGCAGGTGAGTGCAGTGCAGTGCAGGTGAGTACAGTGCAGGTGAGTACAGTGCAGGTGAGTGCAGTGCAGTGCAGGTGAGTGCAGTGCAGTGCAGTGGAGTGCAGGTGAGTGCAGTGCAGTGGAGTGCATGCGAGTGCAGTGCAGGTGAGTGCAGTGCAGTGCAGGTGAGTGCAGTGCAGGTGAGTGCAGTGCAGGTGAGTGCAGTGCAGTGGAGTGCAGGTGAGTGCAGTGCAGGTGAGTGTAGTGCAGGTGAGTGCAGTGCAGGTGAGTGCAGTGCAGGTGAGTGCAGTGCAGTGCAGGTGAGTGCAGTGCAGGTGAGTGCAGTGCAGGTGAGTGCAGTGCAGTGCAGGTGAGTGCAGTGTAGGTGAGTGCAGTGCAGTGCAGGTGAGTGCAGTGCAGGTGAGTGCAGTGCAGGTGAGTGCAGTGCAGTGCAGGTGAGTGCAGTGCAGGTGAGTGCAGTGCAGGTGAGTGCAGTGCAGGTGTGTGCAGTGCAGGTGAGTGCAGTGCAGGTGAGTGCAGTGCAGTGCAGGTGAGTGTAGTGCAGTGCAGGTGAGTGCAGTGCAGGTGAGTGCAGTGCAGTGCAGGTGAGTGCAGTATAGGTGAGTGCAGTGTAGGTGAGTGCAGTGCAGTGGAGTGCAGCTGAGTGCAGTGCAGTGCAGGTGAGTGCAGTGCAGGTGAGTGCAGTGCAGGTGAGTGCAGTGCAGGTGAGTGCAGTGCAGGTGAGTGCAGTGCAGGTGCGTGCAGTGCAGGTGCGTGGAGTGCAGTGCAGGTGAGTGCAGTGCAGGTGAATGCAGTGCAGGTGAGTGCAGTGCAGGTGAGTGCAGTGCAGTGCAGGTGAGTGCAGTGCAGGTGAGTGCAGTGCAGGTGAGTGCAGTGCAGGTGAGTGCAGTGCAGGTGAGTGCAGTGCAGGTGAGTGCAGTGCAGTGCAGGTGAGTGCAGTGCAGTGCAGGCGAGTGCAGTGCAGTGCAGGCGAGTGCAGTGCGTGCAGGCGAGTGCAGTGCATGCAGTGCAGGTGAGTGCAGTGCAGGTGAGTGCAGGTGAGTGCAGTGCAGTGCAGTGCAGGTGAGTGCAGTGTAGTGCAGGTGAGTGCAGTGCAGTGCAGGTGAGTGCAGTGCAGTGCAGGTGAGTGCAGTGCAGGTGAGTGCAGTGCAGGTGAGTGCAGTGCAGGTGAGTGCAGTGCAGTGCAGGTCAGTGCAGTGCAGGTGAGTGCAGTGCAGGTGAGTGCAGACCAGTGCAGTGCAGGTAAGTGCAGTGCAGGTGAGTGCAGTGCAGGTGAGTGCAGTGCAGTGCAGGTGAGTGCAGTGCAGGTGAGTGCAGTGCATGTGAGTGCAGTGCAGGTGAGTGCAGTGCAGTGCAGGTGAGTGCAGTGCAGGTGAGTGCAGTGCAGGTGAGTGCAGTGCAGTGCATGTGAGTGCAGTGCAGGTGAGTGCAGTGCAGTGCAGGTGAGTGCAGTGCAGTGCAGGTGAGTGCAGTGCAGTGCAGGTGAGTGCAGTGCAGGTGAGTGCAGTGCAGGTGAGTGCAGGTGAGTGCAGTGCAGTGCAGGTGAGTGCAGTGCAGGTGAGTGCAGTGCAGTGCAGGTGAGTGCAGTGCAGGTGAGTGCAGGTGAGTGCAGTGCAGGTGAGTGCAGGTGAGTGCAGTGCAGTGCAGGTGAGTGCAGTGCAGTGCAGGTGAGTGCAGTGCAGGTGAGTGCAGTGCAGGTGAGTGCAGGTGAGTGCAGTGCAGGTGAGTGCAGTGCAGTGCAGGTCAGTGCAGTGCAGGTGAGTGCAGTGCAGGTGAGTGCAGTGCAGGTGAGTGCAGTTGAGTGCAGTGCAGGTGAGTGCAGTTGAGTGGAGTGCAGTGCAGTGCAGGTGAGTGCAGTTGAGTGCAGTGCAGGTGAGTGCAGGTGAGTGCAGTGCAGTGCTGGTGAGTGCAGTGCAGGTGAGTGCAGTTGAGGGCAGAGTGGTGTGTATTGACAATATAAATGACAATGCCATTTATTTATGATTTAAAGAAAAAGAAAATGTCATGAGCAATGCCAATAGCTCTACCTTTAATGATGCCGAGACCATTGCATTGTAAATGCTTGTTATACCAAGTACTCTGGTATCCTTATGCATATTGTGTATTCTCCTTTGTGCACCTTTCTCTTGTAGTATAAATCCTGCTACGAGTATCAGATTATTATTGTCATTTCTTCGATAAACTAGTTATTGAAATTTAAATATGACAAAATAACTCATTAAACTAAAAAGGAAAGACTTCTTATGAGGTGACTAACGAAGAGACAAAACCTACAAGTACATAAACCGTCCATAAAACTCCCATCACCTACCATCCTATGAAATAAAAGTATAACTAGCACGTGTTGCTTTCTCTGAGGCACAACATGTTTCCCCATTAATCACAAAACAGACAGAATAGAGACAGATGCTCCTGGGGCTAGACAACAACACGTAAACAGAAACAGCGATATAAACAGCCATAATCCTATAGCAGTTAAAATTATTTAAACATGGAACAAGTGTCACCTTGACTATTCTGTGCCCTCAAATTAGAGCACAAAACCAAGTCAGACAAACAATTCTCTTCAGAGAGCCTATGTAATGAATTTCAAACTTTAAATATATATTTGGCTGAGTTCAAAGCACGGAAAATTCACAAATATTGGCCCTTAGTAAATTAATTAAGACTGCCCATATAATTTGAAACTGTCAGAAACAGAGATCCCATCAAGTTTGCGTTTCTGACTCATCGAAAGGCACTAACGACAATATCCTTGACACAGATAAACCTATGATGCTGAAGTCAGTGGTACATGCTAAGAAAGTATGACATTTGCAAACTCTGCAGTCCCTCACCTCAGACTCATGAGTGTATTCCAAGGACGGAAAAGAATTATACCTACTCCTGTTGAGATCTGAAACTACATAACCTGAATTTTGTAGCATGTACACTCAGACTTGGGAACCTGGGCTTCTATCCAGTAGCCTTTTTTTCCTGTGAGATCAAGTAGTGCAGGAATCTCAATAATGCTATGACGTGGCCAGATCATTTGATGGCCCAACAATTTAGCAACTATGATGGATCTTTTTGACAACTTCATGTAGAAAAATACTCCAATTCTCAGAATTGGATACCCCATGTTTGGTGACGCAAAGGTTCAAAGATATCAGACAATCAGGTGCAAAGATTACACACTTTACATCAAGAGATAAGAAGATATAAGGATTAGAAACATTAACTCACTGGATAAGAAGAAGCAAAGCTTTTAGATGTTACCTTAAAAATTATAGGTAAGCAGGCGACCAAACAAGAGGGAAGAAAACACATTAGCTTAAAACTCTGCAATAAGTGATGGACATAAGTACTTAACCCTATAAGAGGATGTGGTCTAGAGACAAACGTGTTAACTCTGGTACTCAGACACCAAGCTATGATTTCTGTGGTCTAAACGCACGATCCTTGGTAAGTAACCTCAGATTCAGAAGTAGCTACTATAAACATGCTAAAGGAACCTCTAACTTTAAATATGAAACGTATCAGGGTTACATTACTTCTGTTACTTATCCGACCTTAGAGGAACATATTATTCATATGAAAAACTGTACATCAGAGTGTCGAGTAAACACCAATGTGCAGTGCCAACGTTACTTAGCAACTGCATCTGGATGCCTTTACTACCAATCTCACCCACACCTAGCCTTTGTAATTAATAGAAATAAATTTACGTCAGTTTCTTTTTGGAGAAGAGATTTCTTGGGTACATGTTCGGATAGGGTGCAATGCTTGGAAGAAGTTGCCAATACTATTTTTCCCTGACAGATGCACAGCTAATATAAACTCTGAAGTCAAGTTTCACAATCTGATAAGATTATTGGAACATGGCATGCATTGGCATGCATTATGTACAGTGTTTATTCATAGATAACTGAGAAATAAAGCTTCAAGTGACAAGCTACAGAAACTCACAACACTAAGCCCATGTACCATCCCAACACCAACTATGGACAACATCAATTAATTTTACCCGCTGATGCGCTGATTGGCAAGGGCTACGCACATAGATCGCAGTCATCGTGGACATACCCTGCTTCTCACCTCCAGAATCTTACTACTGGAAGAGGGCATTCTGACTTATGCACAGAATAAGTTGTATCTTCGAAAATAACAGCTTGAGTTTCCAAACGGCTTACCCATATCTCTTTCCTAGAAGAACTGTTTCAATTTTTTCAGTACGCCAGTGGATCACAGAATTGCTTTTAAACACAACGGATAATGCAAAAGTTTAATAAGACATACATATTACTATTGCATACGGTGCTATTACTTAACACACTTTGACAGTGTTTACTTTTTGGGGAGATTGTAGATGGTGGGCACAGTCCCTCATTTTTGGAGTAATGAGACTTTTTTCCCCTCATCAGGCTTTGACCCAGAGCAAGAGACAAAGGTAGAGAACAGAGGAAGAGAAATGTAGGAAATAATGATAAAGAGAGACAGCAAGGATGAGAAACAACCCGCGCACGATAGGGCGCACGACGTACATACGGTGGACAAGGAAGAGGGATGAGGTGGAATCAAGACTAGCCAGCATGCGCGTGGGGATCGATTCCCAAGAACAACCTTCGTTTCCTACAATTACAATGCATTTTGACCCCAAACAGTTCATTAACCAAAAAGTAATGTATATGCAACGTACATCGGGAGCCAAAATGACTTTAATAAAGGAAGAATGTACAATTTTCCGGTACAGGCGCGAATGAGCTACAACTTTAGCTTATAGATTTGGCAGTGAGAATGGTGCTGGAAACTCTCTCGTCGTCCATACCAGGGTGCGCTTAGAAGAAACACAAATAAGAGAAATAATGCTAAATTCCTCCTTCACCCACGGCTGATAAATGTATTTTCCACTAAAACAATCTCTCATGCCACCTTGAAACCTCCGCAATATACGTCTCTCAGCTCTCCGGCTCTGAACATTCCCGTGATGCACAGCGGGTGGAGTGTCTGCCTGCTGGGATGAACTGCATTCACAGGAAATATGAAGGGGAAATGTGTGCTCGGCTGCCTGATCCTAACTGACACTGCATCTCACGAGAGTGGCAAACTTCGGATGTCGGGCAGGGCAGCACAGGGCAGGCAGACAGTCAATGAAATATTCAATAAAGCGCTCCAATATCATGGATCTAATGCGGCACAAGAAGCTGCAGCTCCATTTTTAGGCAGAAAACTAGTTTCAAATAGTCGTGAAATTGACAAGGCAGATATTCCACGGGGAGCAGCAGCCTTGCTGCATTCCCTTCTGCGTGGCAGTGCATGGTGGCAACTGTAGATTGAGCTTCAGCGAGGTTCTTTTTATATTCGATGTCTTAAATTAAAGGGTCATCTTTTCCCCCTCCTCGATAGAAAAACATCTTTAATATGTTGAGATACTACCTCTGGAAATTATCTGATTGCTTACCAGTGATATTCAGATATGTCTAAATGTAGTTATGTTATAGGCTTTACAAAAACCGGCTGCATACTAAAGAATGAAATGACAATCTATGTAACAGGTAGATGTAAGAATGATGTGATGTGTGACAATCAATACAAAATAAACTGTATAAAGGTTAACGACCCGTTTGTGCATGCTAAAATTGGAATGGCCTGTACTAACACAATTTTGCGAATTGCAAATGAATTGCGACTCGCAAAAAAGTGTTGAGACTCGCTATTTGGAAGGGGCGTTCCCTTCCAAATAGTGACTCTCTAACCCATGTACGAATATTTTGCAACGGCAATTGAGGTGGCAAAACACTCGCAAATTACCACCCTCTTCAAGAGGGTGGTAATGGAGTCGCAAATGGGAAACGGTCCCCAAGGGACCCCTTTCTCTTTGTGACACGCTCTGAAAATAATTTTTAAGGGCAGGCAGGGGTCCCAGGGACCCACTTCCTGCCCTTAAAAAATGAAACAAAAACGTTTAATTTTTTAAAAAAAATGTATCCCGTTTTCCTCTAAGGAAAACGGGCTGCATTAAAAAACAAGCATTGGCATAGCCAATAGGTCTCGCTTTTGGGACCTTCTAATTATTTAGTTATGCAGCACAATATCCTTGGTGCAACCACATCAACTGTTGCGTGGCTAAACACTTATAAGGTCCCAAAGGCGAGACCTATTGGCTATGCCACTGCTTGGTTTGGTTGTGTGTGTGGTTGTGTTTGTGTGTGTGATTGTGTGTGTGTGGCTGTGTGCGTGTGGTTGTGTGTGTGTGGCTGTGTGTGTGTGGCTGTGTGCGTGTGGTTGTATGGCTGTGTGCGTGTGTCTGTGTGGTTGTGTGTGGGTGCGGTTGTGTGTGTGGTTGTGTGTGTGTGGTTGTGTATGTATGTGTGTATGTGTGTGTGTGTTTGTGGTTGTGTGTGGTTGTGTGTGTGTTTGTGTGGGTTTGTGTGTACTGTTGTGTGTGTGGTTGTGTGTGTGTGGTTGTGTGGGTGTGTGTGGTTGGTTGTGGTGTCGGTGTAGTAGTGGTTGTGTGAGTGGGTGTAGTTGTGGTTGTGTGTGTGTGGTTGTGTGTGTGTGGTTGTGTGCGAGTGTGTGGGTGTGTGTGATTGTATGGGTGCGTATGTGTGGTTGTGTGTGTGGTTGTGTGTGTGTGGTTGTGTGTGTGCGTGTGAGTGTGTGGGGTGTGTGGTTGTGTGTGTGATTGTGTGTGTGGTTGTGTGTGTGAATGTGTGTGTGATTGTGTGTGTGATTGTGTGTGGTTGTGTGGGTGGATGTGTGGTTGGGTGTGGTTGTGGTTGTGTGTATGGTTGTGTGTGTGGTTGTGTGTGGGGTGTGTGGTTGTGTGTGTGATTGTGTGTGTGGTTGTGTGTGTGGTTGTGTGTGTGAATGTGTGTGTGAATGTGTGTGTGATTGTGTGTGTGATTGTGTGTGGTTGTGTGGGTGGATGTGTGGTTGGGTGTGGTTATGTGTGTGGTTGTGTGTGTGTGGTTGTGTGTGTGTGGTTGTGTGTGGTTTTGTGTGTGTGGTTGTGTGTGCGTTTGTGTGTGCGTTTGTGTGTGTAGTTGTGGTTGTGTGTGTTGTGCTTGTGGTTGTGTGTGTGTGGTTGTGTGTGTGGTTGTGTGTGAGTGTGTGGTTGTGTGTGATTGTGTATGTGGTTGTGTCTGGTTGTGTGGGTGTGGTTGTGGGTGCTGATCTGTGGTTATGTGTGTGGGTGTGTGTGAGGGTGTGTGTGGTTGCATGTGTGGTTGCATGTGTGATTGTGTGTCTGGTTGTGTGTGTGGTTGTGTGTGTGTGGTTGTGTGTGTGTGGTTGTGTGTGTGTGGTTGTGTGTGTGTGGTTGTGTGTGGTTGTGTGTGTGGTTGTGTGTGGGGTTGTGTGTGGGGTTGTGTGTGTGGTTGCGTGTGGTGGTGTGTGCGTGGTTATGTGTGTGGCTGTGTGCATGGTTGTGTGTATGGGTGTGGTTAGGTGTGTGGCTTTGTGTGTGGTGGTGTGTGTGCGGTTGTGTGTGGTGTGTGTGTGTGTGTGGTTGTGTGTGTTGTGTGTGTGTGGTTGTGTGTGTTGTGTGTGTGGTTGTATGTGGTGTGTGTGTGGTGTGGTTGTGTGTGTGGTTGTGTGTGTGGTTGTGTGTGTGATTGTGTGTGTGGTTGTGTGTGTGTGATTATGTGTGTGGTTGTGTGTGATTATGTGTGTGGTTGTGTGTGTGCGTGGTTGTGTGTGTGTGTGTGGTTGTGTGTGTGGTTGCGGTTGTGGTTGCGGTTGTGTGTGTGGTTGTGTGTGTGCGTGGTTTGTGTGTGTGGGTGGTTGTGTGTGGGTGGTTGGTTGTGTGTGTGGGTGGTTGGTTGTGTGTGTGGGTGGTTGGTTGTGTGGGTGGTTGTGTGTGTGTGGTGTGTGTGCTTGTGTGTGTGTTTTTGTGTGCGTTTGTGGTTGTGTGTGGGTGTGATTGTGGGTGTGTGTGTGGTTGTGTGTGTGGTTGTATGTGTGTGGTTGTGTGTGTGTGGTTGTGTGTGCATGGTTGTGTGTATGGGTGTGGTTAGGTGTGTGGTTTTGGGTGTGGTTAGGTGTGTGGTTTTGTGTGTGGTTGTGTGTGTAGTTGTGTGTGTGGTTGTGTGTGTGGTTGTGTGCGTGGTTGTGTGTGTGCGTGGTTTTGTATGTGTGGTTGTGTGTGTGATTGTGTGTGTGGTTGTGGTTTTATGTGTGGTTGTGTGTGTAGTATGTGTGGTTGTGTGTGGTTTTGTGTGTGGTTGTGTGTGTGGTTGGGTGAGTGCAGATGTGTGGTTGGGTGTGGTTGTGTGTGTGTGTGGTTGTGTGTGTGTGGTTGTGTGGTTGTGTGTGTGATTGTGTGTGTGATTGTGCGTGTGGTTGTGTGTGTGATTGTGTGTGTGTGGTGGTGTGGGTGCAGATGTGTGGTTGGGTGTGGTTATGTGTGTGGTTGTGTGTGTGGTTGTGTGTGAGTGTGTGTGGGTGTGTGGTTGTGTGTGTGGTTGTGTGTGTGATTGTGTGTGGTTGTGTGTGTGATTGTGTGTGTGGTTGTGTGGGTGTGGGTGCGAATGTGTGGTTGGGTGTGGTTATGTGTGTGGTTGTGTGTGTGGTTGTGTGTGTGGTAGTGTGTGGTTGTGTGTGCATTTGTGTGGGTGGTTGTGTGTGCATTTGTGTGGGTGGTTGTGTGTGTGTGTGTAGTTGTGGTTGTGTGTGTTGTGTTTGTGGTTGTTCGTGTGTGGTTGTGTGTGTGTGGTTGTGTGTGTGTGGTTGTGTGTGTGTGTGCGTGGTTGTGTGTGAGTCTGTGTGGGTGTGTGGTTGTGTGTGGGTGTTTGTGTGTGGTTGTGTGTGATTGTGTATGTGGTTGTGTCTGGTTGTGTGGGTGTGGTTGTGGGTGCTGATGTGTGGTTGTGTGTGTGGTTGTGTGTTTGTGTGGTTGTGTGGTTGTGCGTGTGGTTGTGTGTGAGGTGTGTGTGGTTGCATGTGTGGTTGCATGTGTGGTTGTGTGTGGTTGTGTGTGTGGTTGTGTGTGAGAGTGTGTGTGGTTGTGTGTGGTTGTGCGTGGTGTGTGTGTGTGGTTATATGTGTGGTTGTGTGAATGGGTGTGGTTAGGAGTGTGGTTAGGTGTGTGGTTTTGTGTGTGGTTGTGTGTGTGGGGTAGTGTGTGGTTGTGTGTGTGGTTGTGTGTGTGGTTGTGTGTGATTGTGTGTGTGGTTGTGTGTGTGATTGTGTGTGTGGTTGTGGTTGTGTGTGTGGTTGTGTGTAGTTGTGTGTGTGGTTGTTTGGGTGTGGTTGTTTGTGTGTGGTTGTGTGTGTGGTTGCAGTTGTGTGTGTGGTTGTGTGTGGGTGGTTGGTTGTGTGGGTGGTTGTGTGTGGGTGGTTGTGTGTGGGTGGTTGTGTGTGGGTGGTTTTGTGTGTGCTTGTGTATGCTTGTGTGTGCAGGTTGTGCGTGAGGCTGTGTGTGAGGTTGTGTGTGAGGTTGTGTGTGGTTGTGTGTGTGGTTGTATGTGTCGTATGTATGGTTGTGTGTGGTTGTATGTGTGGTTGTGTGTGTGGTTGTATGTGTGGTTGTGTGTGTGTGTGGTTGTGGTTGTGTGTGGTTGTGTGTGTGACAGTAATACTAAAAGCATCTCAAAATAAAGGAACACAAACATCGAGTTTGTGGCAAGAGAAAGCGCCCGTTTGACTTAAATTGTAAGTCAAACGGGCGCAGCAAAGCATTAACACAACAACATGTTCTTTGATGTTTGATTTTCTTTGAACGAGAGCATCAAAGGGGAGCTGCTAAAGTGATCGCAGGCGCTTAATGAGCATGACGATGTTTGCCATTTGGCGCCTCTGCTCCTCAGCGCATGCCCACGCACATGCACTGTAGCTCTAGGCTGGCCATGGTAGCATTTTTTGAGCCCTCACTAAATGTCTCACCAGACCAGCGCATGCGCTGGGTCAGGCAAGACCTAAAAATACCTGCTTTATTTAAAACTTACTGGGCACCCATTGTGTATATATGTGTGAATAAATGTCATAGTATATTGTACATATTTGTATAGAAAGATACTATCTATGAAATTTGGAATTGTATATTGGATGTGATTTATACACTAAAGATTGTGTTCAACAAGGGTGTCACACTACTATGGAAGCTGTAAATGTTAGTAATGACAGTGTTGTTTAGGAGTTGATTTTGATTTAAATTCAAATCATCCATATAACACTTTTTGAGTACACCCCTCAAGTGATTTATTTCTGTACCCATTTCTATGGCTGTGTAAAGTATTGAATGCTCTGTATAATAAATCCTTAAGGTACAATTGTTTAGATAATTATTTAAAAGCAGTCGCAGACATGGTGGTCTGCTGAGCCCAGCAAGCCACCATACCTGGGAGGTCCTGCCATTCCTATTGGGCTCGCAAATTGCGAGAAACTCATTAATATTCATGAGTCGCAATTTGCGACCTCATTGGGAATCGCAAACAGTGTTAAACGCACCGTTGTACATCCAGTTTTGCGACGCGAATAGCAATATTGCTGGTCGTACATCTGGCCCGGAATGTTTCTACTACAATTCATAAAAAGTAGTCATCATATATAGTCCAAAAGGCTTAGGTTCCATAATTGGCTGCTCCCATAAAGGTATAGTCAAAAATTGTTGTATTTGATGTATAATACATCTATCCCCCTCTGTAAGGGAGACCACATCAAGTGTTTGCACGTTTCCACATGTGTTCCATAGTCAGTTCAACACTATAGAGCTTGAAAAATCAATAAATGTCTCAGACCTGGAAGCGCTGAAAGTGTTGAGTCTACTGCTAGTCCCTAGCTTCTTTCTGGAAGAAAAGGAAGAATCTTTTTGATGACAGACAGCAATGAAAAGCAAGAGGATGTGACAGAATTAATGTGTTCCTCAAACCTAAGTTTGGAATCATACATAATTCCCAGGTTTCTGGCATGTTGGGAGTGAGCTGGTAGAGGGCCCAGAGAAATAAGCCACAAATCATCTATTCATGCATAGGGAGGGGTCTCCAAAGCTAAGAATCTCAGTTTTGTGTACGTTTAGCAGCAGGGAGTTGTTCCTCATGTTAATGTTATGGTAATGGGTACTTAGAGAGCGCACAGCTACTCAGGAAGAATGTCCTGGCGCTAACAACCTCGAGGCAGGACTGCTACTGTTCCTGGAAAAAAGGGGGGAAAGTTTAAGGTTATTGCAGAAAAAAACAGGTTTTCAGCTGCTTAGGACCAGATACCCCGAGGAGATAGAGGTCACAATAGTGGGGTGTGGGGCCTCGGTGAGCCATGTTTCTGTTAGAAACAATATGTCCGCATCCAATTAGCAACTTGACTAAGGCAGGACGAGAATTGGTGATATGTTAATTTTATGTTCCCATCCTGCCTTAGGATAAGCTGGGTATCGTAGGTGTAGAAATAAAGCAGAATAAGTCAATCAATCTGGCCAAAATGCCCATGTACAGGTCGAAAAGTATTAGACTGAGGGACAATCCTTGAGGAACGCTCATGAGAGTTAGCTTGATTGAGTCTGGATAATCAGACATTCAAACTGCCTCGGCTCAGTCTCTTAAGAAAGAGACAAACCAGCTATGAACTGTGTTCATGATACCAGATACTGCAAGGCGTTCAAACTGGATGTTATGAGAGATAGTATCAAAGTGGCCGATATATATTACAAAATTAATGCCACCACTCCTCCTTCATCAAGACTAAAAAGGATGATGTTTGTGGCTTTGACTAGAACGGTTTTGGTAGTGAAACTCCTCTGAAAACCTGACTGAACTGGTGGAGGAGCAAGCATGTTTCCAGAAAGCTCGTGAGCTGAACGTTCACCACTGATTCAGTGATTTTGGAAAAACAGAGGGAGAAGAGAGAGAGGGCAAAAGTTGGACAACACTGAAAGATCAAGAGCTGGCTCTTTCAATAGAGAGGTTACTATGGTATTTTTCCAGTTGGAGAGAATAGTAGCCCTCATAGAGAAGAATTACAGAGGTAACAATAGTAGGGTCAGCTACCTTTTTTAATTGGTGGACTGGGCAGACATCAGATAGAAAAGCAGCGGTAAGTGATGTTAACATCTTAGTGATTTATTCCACAGTTAGAAGTTCAAAGGCAGACCTACTGACATTATGGTCCAGTGTCTTTGGGTTGTTTGCTTGACCTAGGTTGTGGGTTAATTTCACAATTTTACAACTGAATAAATAAAATAATTCTCTAGTTGGGTTCATTGAGCTTAAAAGGCAGTTATGATAGTGAAGAGCTTTAGCCTTTGTTCGATAAGGTTATTGTTTGCCCATTTGCTATCACCCGCCTTTTTCCAAATGCTTTTGCTTCTTTCGCAATTTCGCTTAGCGGCTCTTAATGGCTCTGTATACCAGGGGGCAGTATGCAACCTCCACTTGGGAGTTATGAGGTTTGGGGAGTTATGAGGTTTGGGGAGTAATGGCATCCAAAGATGTAGATATCCACTTGTTAATCCGATTGGAATTTAAATCAGGGTCGCATGCATCGAGCTGGGCATGAAGTATCACATAGGTGAGTGCTCCAGGACTCGGTCTAACTCCCATAACGTCCCCCAGGCTCGGCCACTTGCAGAAGACTGGGAAGGCGATGGTAACAATTTCACTTGGCAGAGAAGGTAAAAAAAGAGATTAAATTATGCTCCAACCACACCAACAAAGTCAGGCTATTGAACTAGATTTTGGTGGGATGACAAAAAACATGATACAGTCTGTTTCCAGCGGACTAGGTGGGGCCCATTCTCACAAGTAGCCTCTAAGGCTGCACAAACATTCATCACATTTTGAACCTCCTTGTCGTTGATGGCATCAATCAAGCAATCATAGGTATGTTGAGCACAACTATTCACCCAATAGGGTCTCAAGGCGCTGGGGGTGGGGGGATGAGCAGATCCTGGAGGTTCACTGCGATCCGTCGAAGAGCCAGGTCTTGAGGTCCTTTGTGAACTTGGAGAGTGTTGGTGTTTGTCTGAGGTGGAGTGGTAGGGTGTTCCATGCCTTGGCCGTGAGGAAGGTGAAGGAGCAACCTCCTGTTCTGGTCTTCTTGATGTGCGGCACCGTAGTGATGGAGAGCTGGGCTGATCAGAGGGATCTTTAGGGTGTGTGGAACGAGAGGCGGTGGTTCAAGCAGGCAGGTCCGGTGTTGTGGAAGGCTTTGTGGGCGTGAGTGAGAAGCCTAAGGGTGATTCTCTTCTCGCTGGGCAGACAATGCAGTGTCCGTAGGTGTTGGGTGATGAGGCAGTGACCTGGTAGATTGCGGACTAGTCTGGCGAAGGCGTTCTGGAGCTTATGGGTGAGCTTCTTGTTGATTCCGACGTAGAGAGCATTGCCGTAGTAGAGTGTGCTGCTGATGAGGGTGTGGGTGACGGTCTTCCTGTGTTTTAGGGGATCCAATTGAAAGTCTTTCGTAAGAGTCAGAGGGTGTGGAAGCTGGAGGATGAGACAGCGCTGATTTAGCAGTCCATTTTGAGTTCGGAGTCCAGTGTGATTCTGAAGTTGCGTGCGTGGTCCGTGGGGGATGGCGGGTTCCCAAGGGCAGGGGGGCCACCAGGTGTTGTTCCAGGCATTGGGTGTGGGCCCATGATGAGTACTTCGATTTTTTCCATGTTGAGTTGTAGGCAGCTGTTCTGCATCCACCTGGTGACTACTTCCGTTTCTTCTTGAAAATTGTGTTGGGAGACGTTGAGTTTGTTGAATAGGGAGAGGATGAGTTGGGTGTTGTCATCTTAGGATACAATGTTGAGTCCATGGGATCTGACGATGGGTGGAGTGGGGCCATGTAGAAGTTGAACGGGTGGGGCTGATGGACGATCCTTGGGGTACTCTGTAGGTTGTCGGTGTGGGATCCGAGAAGAAGGGTGGGAGTCTGAGCCGTTGCGTTCTGCCGGAGAGGAATGAGCGGATCCAGTCACGGGCCTTGTTCCGGTTCCCTGCGTGGTGGAGTCTGCGGTCTAGGGTGCGGTGAGAGACTGTGTCAAAGGTTGCAGAGAGGTCCAGGAGAATGAGGGCCAAAGTCTCCCCTCTGTCGAGGAAGGAGCAGGTGTTGTATGTTAGGGCGAGGAGGGAGGTTTCGGTGCTGTGGTTTTTCCTGAAGCTTGATTGGAAAGTGTCGAGGATGTTGTTTTCTCCAATAAAAGCAGCCAGCTGGCTGTTCACTGCTTTTTCAATGACTTTCGCCAGAAACAGAAGTAAGGCGATGGGTCTGAAGATTTTGAGGTCGGTGGGGTCCGGCGAGGGTTTTTTCAGGAGCGGGTTGATCTCTGCATGTTTCCAGTCGTAGGGGAAGGACGCAGTCTCGAAGGAGCGGTTGATTGTTTGTCGAAGCTCGGGGCGATGATGTCGGTGGCTTTGTGGTAGATGTGGTGGGTCAGGGGTCCCTGGGGGTCCCTGAGTGGGTAGACTTCATGATCCTCAGGGTGTCTTTGATTGAGAGGGAGGTCCAGCTGTCAAGTGTTGGCTGCGGGGTGTCAGGAGGGGACGTTTGTAATCTGCGTGTTAGTTGTCGTCGGCTTAGTTGTCGTAGATGGTCTTGATTTTGTGGTGGAAGAAGGAGCTAAGTTTGTCGCAGAGGTCCTGGGGGGCAGGGGGGATGTCAGTTGTCTCACTGTTGGGTTGGGCAAACTCTTTGATGATGCTGAAAAGTTCCTTGCTGTTGTGTCCCTGGGTAGAGAGTCTGCCCTGGAGAGCTTTCTTCCTTGTGTTTCTGATGAGCTTGTGATGGGCGGTTGTAGCTGCTTTGAAGTTGCTGAGATTAGCTGTTGTTTTGGAGTTCCTCCATATCTTTTCGAGGCGTCTGCAGGTTCGTCTGGATTCTCGAATCAGCATCTAGATTATAATCACCCAGAACCAGTAAACGGTCAGTATTTATTAAGCATGTAGTTACTGTTTCTAAAAAACACCACAGAACATTATGTACTGGTCCAGAAGGTTTATAGATTAGGATTCATTTAAAAACAGTATAAGCTGAGACTGTAATGGTGATGGCAAGATATTCGACATCACTAATTGGGGTGGGGGTACTATGATGATTTATCCTAAAATTCTCTGCAAGGTAACACTGGCCATGGCAGAGATCTGGCTCCCAACTTGCTTGCTTTGAAACATGCAACGTCTGCCATTGTTCTTACCATCTGAGCAACGCATCCAAGCTCAGACAACATGGCTCTTCACTCACAAGCAGCAACTAGCCAAGGATCTAAAACAGAAGGCTGCTTGTAAACCTGTTCTCAATTCTTGTTGAGTGGCCAACGAGCCTTGCTGTCAAAGCTAATTTGAAAAGGGCTGAGATGGTCAGTAAAGAACCAGAAGATATATATGGACATCAAAGTCTTCCAACACTTTTCCTAAAACTGACTAATTAAGTTACATTGGCAGCTGTTTCATAATAGCACATAGAAACCACTCCGAGTGAGAACAAACCTCTGTTGGCTTGCAAATCTTGAGTAACCGGTAACCTTCATGGCATGGTTACCAGCAGCACCTGGCTTAGTGTACACCATTGAGAACATGTTCAGTGTTTTATAAATAATCCGCTTTTTTCTGAATCTTAATTTCTATTGCTTTATATAGGATGCAGTGTCCCCAGTGCATCGCTGCACACAGAAACCAAAACAAGTATAAGCAGACTTTCTTACAATTCCCACAAGGTGCTAGTTACAAGTCCACATTCATATGCAGGGATATCTCTTTGACACACTAACTCCAAACGAGGCACATTCAGGAAAAATGGAAGGACACCTTTTATGAGACATTTTGACCCATTCAAATCGTTCTGAATACATTTAAGATAGTCTTTTACAGACACTTTTAAATAAATAAACTACGACCAAATCTATGCTTCCAGTTCGTTTGGTTTTATTGGAAGAAAAGCCAGCTGTGGCTTGGATACATTTCACACAAAAAGCCAATTTTTGCACTGACTTACAAAATAATTCTGGGTGTACTGTGATTGGACGATCTATCATCTGGGTGCTCAATACCTAATGGAGGCAAGGCAGTCTGGCACCTCTACAAGTGTGTCGATAGAGTTATGTGCATATATGAATACAATACAAACATAAATGTATAAGGGTTTGCATGTCTGTGGCAGAATTATTTAATTACCAGTCACGTGCATTTTGTGCTAATATATTACTCCCATATGCCCCCACAGCAACCCCTTCAATGGGGGTCGCCACTCACGTGGTACGTAGCAAAAGAAAAAGAAAAAAAAGACACGTTGAACGAAGGGTTACACCAACATTGGTCACAAGCGTACGAATCTATTTTACGGTTGCCCTTTCTAGCTCAGCTTCACTGACACTTGTTCCAAGAACCGAAGAGAGCGTCTTCTTAACGAGGCCCCCCTCTTCTTAACGAGGCCCCCTCCCCACCACGCCTGTAGAAGCAAGGCAGACCCCTTAGGGATCAAGGATGTAATAGTGCATATGCAAGGAATCCTCTAAATTCATCTTGGCGTAAGCTGGCTCTTTGCGTTTACATAAAGGGAAAATTAAATCACGCAATGAAGTGGATTAGAAGGACCGATGGCGGGAGATGTGTAAAGTTAATCATGTTCAGTTATGAGGCCTTACTTATCAGCCTGGGCAAGCCCCCAAGATCCTGCTTAGTTACTTACAACAGTTTCACCAGCCCTGCGGACGAGCAGATGAAAGGCATCAGGAGAAATAGCTCTACATTCACAGAGAGGCACAATACTCACATTAGAATGGACAAAGCCATCTGAGAGCAGGACTGGGGTGGCGCAGTTCATTATATCTATCTACAGGTTTTGCGCGGCCCAATAGGCAGGAAACTACTAACAATATAAATGTATTCTTAATTATACCACTGCTTCCAGGTGCCATGCAACGAAACCTGATGTTTACAGTCTTACTACAAGTGACTCACGCTAGGAAATTAGATTTGAAAATAGATACATTGCTTGAGTAGATTCGATCCAATAGGGCAAGCTGTGCAGAAAGGTACAGGTCCATAGTTCAAGAAGTACTATCTGAACTCTTTAAGCGAGTGGAGTAGAAAGGGTGCCATGGGCCATAATGCAAACAAAGAAAATGGGACTAAGTACCCCTGGTTGAGGAGTAAAAGATTTGTATAGAAGCGGTATTTAGATAAACTCCTGGGCCACACTGCACTAACACAAGTAAAGGCCAAATGCTCATGCCTAGGAGTTCGGGATACCATAGTCTCCGCGCCCACTAGCATGACTTGGGCTTGGTCAGTCTGATCTTCTTCAGTACTTGGGGCAGGAGAGGTTTTGTTGGGAAGGCATACAGGATTCTCGAGTTCCATTCTACGCAGAATGTGTCTGCGAGAGAGAGAGATACCTTGGAAACTCGCTCGCTGGTGGCAAAAAAGATCAGGTAAGGGTGCACCCAATTTGTGGAAAAGACCCTGCACCCCCTCCTTATGTAACTAACATTCATGACCGGCAAGGCAACAAAGTCTTAGTACATGTTCTTTGGTGTTCAAGGAACCCATCAGGTGGAGTGTCACCAAAAAAATTCCTTGGCACTGTAGCCACACCCAAAGATGCAAACCTTCCTGGCATAAGGAGCCCATCTCTCTCTACCCTGCTTTTTGCAGTACAACATGGCGTTGGTGTTGTCTGTGACCACCTGCACCAGCTTCCCTTTGATGGAGGGCAGTGCCAAGTGGATGACTCAGCTCCTAGAGGTTGATATAACTAAGGACCTCTGCACGAAACCAGATGCTTCTGATCTCCACCTCTACTAGATGGTCTACCCACCCCAGATGAGATGCCTCAGTTACCACTGTGAGCTCTGGGTGGGGTAAGGAGAGGGTTCTGTCACTAACCCAATTGCGGTCCGCTGCTACCAATGCAGATCTTTTGAAGTCTCTTTGGAAATCTGAACCAGATCAGAAAGATCCCCCTGGTGTTGTACCCACTGGGGCTTCAGATCCGACTGCAGAACATAAGCCATCTGGTCTGCTTGAACAGCAGGATGCAGGAGGTCATCTGTCCCAGCAGCCTCAGAGTATCTTCACTGAGATCCAGGACAGAGGTTAAATATCGGGATCAATCATGGCATGAATGTACTAGACGCTCTGCTTCTGGGGACAGCACAAGACTGCACAATGTCCAGAATGGTTCTGAAGAAGAGGTGGGGGCACCTGCGAATGAGTCACATTGCTAGTGAACCCTAAGGATTCTAGGCAGTACGCCATAGGCGTACACACCTTCAACAGCCAGATGTCGCGGTCACAGATGGCAAGAATTGCGACCTCCAATGATGTGCTGATACCATTGCCATCAATTTTGTGAACACCCGAGGGTTGCTTGTAAGACCAAAAGGGAACACACCAAACTGAAAATGCTTATGGCCTATGGTGAGCCGCAGGTACCACCTGTGGGCCTGCAGGATGGGGATGTGGAAATAAGCATCCTGCAGGTCCAACAGTGCCATCCAATTTCCAGGGTCCATGGCATACAGGATTTTTCTCAAGGTGAGCCTCTTCAACGTATCTTTCCTCAGAAAGGCATTGAGAGAGTGAAGGGCAGAGGCCCCCATTGTTTTTCAGCACCAGGAAGTAGTGGAAATAACAAACACTACCAACTTCTGGCGCCGGGACCCTCTCTATGAATTCTTTGGCCAAAATAGCCTGCACTTCATGCTGCAAGAGAGACAGATGGTCCTCAGTCAGCTGGTCTGAAGATGGTAGGAAGTGCAGTGAGGTTTTGAGACAGGGTAAGACGTAACTCTGTTAAACAATTTTTCAGGATCCTCTTGTGCGAAGTTATTGCCTGCCACCCTAGCAGGAAATGTTGGGTAGAGTCCTCGACAGGATGACTGTCTAAGGACAAGGGCATGCATGATAAGGAGACTAGGGAAGGTGTCCGTGTTGCCCTCTACTGTGAACGTAATTATGGCGGCATAGTTAAGGTTCAGGTGACTGCTGTACCAGCTGGGTCAGTTGACGTTTTCAGAAGCTCCAACCATAGCAATGAAGGGGGCAATATTTGCTGATGTTTCTACTGGGGAGGAGCAGAGAGGCCCAGGGAGTGCATTGTGGCCCTGCTACCTGTGAAGAGTTCCAGGGGCAAGTCTGCTTCATCCCCAAAAAGTCGGGAACTGTCAAATGGCATGTCCATAAGACTAGCCTGGATGTCTTCTGAAAAGCCAGTGCAAAGCATTTAGGCATGCCTGCAAAGGGCCACACTAGTGCCAAAGGGCCAATCAAGAGAGTCAGTGGTATTCAGTCCCCAAAGCCATCTGGCATGGCCTGAGAAAGGATAGCATGGCAATAACTGGGCTACTGAATACCATAAGGCATGAGAGTAGCTGCCTAAGAGGCAGCTGCATTCACAGAGAGAAGGGTAAGACTTGTAGACGAGAAGACTCTCTTAACAAAGGGTTCTATCCTCTTCGATTCTCTTTCAAGGGATGTAGTTGGGAATAAGCTCAGGTTTACCTTGCTTGCCAAAGCCTGGACCACAAGGCTTTCCGATGTAGAGTGCTGGCTTAGAAAGTCTGGGACACCTGGAGCAGGTCGATGGCGCCTAGTAATCTGTTCATTAACATGTGGACCTGGGCAGGGCTTGGGTCATGTCCCCAAATGAGCATTAGCAAGAACCTCATTCAATGGAAGGAGGGGTTCAGAACTTGTTAGGCCAAGCAGAAGCACTTTAGTCAATACACTGGTCTTAACTTCCTGAGCTGGGAGAGGATGATCCAGAACCTCTGCCGCCCCTCGCACAACCAAAGCAAAGGTGGTGCTGCAGGGCCCGGAGGTGAAACTAGGTCAATGTATGGGGACGTATGCAAACTGCTACAATCCCGGCGGTCTTTGTACCAGCTATCCTTCTCATATTACTGGGAAAATGTATCCAGCGTCATAGCCATCATTGTCAGAATCTATGCATAACTATTTGTGGAGGTCAATATCTCTACAGGAGGGCAAAGGTACTGTGACAGTCAAAAATGTGGCTGAATGGTTGACTCTCAGTAAAAGCAGCATGTTGCCTCGATCGAGGTAGAACCGTCTTGGCATTAACCAGCACTTTGGGTTGGCCATCATCAGCCGGAGTTGTTGGTCCAGGCATCGGTGTCTGTGGATCGCGTTCCGGGGTGGATTGATGTATCAGAGAGAGGACCGGTACCAAAATCAGTCTGGAATCAGGAACGAAACCGGAGGGCCCTGCTGGAGCAGAATAATAATAATAATAATAAAAAATAATAATGTGATTTATAAAGCACCTGAATGCACTCGATGGTGTGTCTCCACGCTGAACTCTGTAAACTTGAAAGAATTACATAAATAACTTAGGCAAATACTACATGCAGCCACCTATATTATAAGACTGTTGATGTAAATCCAAGTGTTCAATCTTTTTCTAAAATCCATTTCAGAAGGGGAGTCTCTTAGAGCCCTAGGGAGAGAGTTCCACATTTTGGGTGCTATATATGTAAAGGATCTAGCTCCCATTCTGGCCCGATTTACCTTAGGCACCCTGGCTAGGTTTGCATCCAAAGATCTTAGACTACGCATGGGCACATATATTTGCACCGGGGCATGGAGGTAGGTAGGGCCCAGCTTCTTTAGGATTCGTCGGCATAGGCATAAGGCTTTAAACTGAATTATTTTAATCACCTGGAGCCAGTGCAGAGAGTTCAGGGCATTAGAGGCACATGATCTTTTAGGAAGGTTTAGGACTAGTCTAGCTGCTGCAGTCTGAACTCGCTGCTGCGATTTTAGGCTCCCTTTGGAAGCACCTAGCTGTAGTACATTCCCATAGTCCAGCTGGGAGGTGATGAGTGCAAGGACTATGGTTTTTCTTGATGTGGTGGGAATTAAGTCAAGAAATTTCCTTAAGGCCTTCAGGGTGCCAAAGCATTTCCCTGTTGTCTTCCTAATCTGATCTTCTTAGAGTCAAAGATTATTCCCAAGTTCTTAGCCTTCAAACAAGGTGCGGGTGGTTCCCCCAAGGATGCTGGCCACCAAGCTGATATCCAGATAGAGGGGGTGCTAACCACCAGAAGGAGCTCCGTTTTACTTGCATTAAGTTTTAGGCATTTTTGGTCGAATAGCCATCATTGTCAGAATCTATGCATAACTATTTGTGGAGGTCATTATCTCTACAGGAGGGCAAAGGCACAGTGACAGTCAAAAATGTGGCTGAATGGTTGACTCTCAGTAAAAGCAGCATGTTGCCTCGATCGAGGTAGAACCGTCTTGGCATTAACCAGCACTTTGGGTTGGCCATCATCATCCGGAGTTGTCGGTCCAGGCATCGGTAAGAACATTATAGGAAAGGACATTGCAAAGCAGAGTAAGCTCTAGCTTGATAGATGCCAGACTGCCCAAAACTTCAGAGCAGGCCCCAATGAACCATGTTCACTAATTATTTTGAAATGGAGCAACTCTTTATAGATATGAAAAGTAGTCTTGCTACCACTGTTTGTAAAACAGACTCCCTCATTCGAAGACTCAGTCTCTTGAAAGATACTCTTGACAATCACACTGTTTAGCAGGATGAGGTAAAAAAAAAAACAATACTATCCAACTTTGAGAATGACGACACAACAATCTCCTCCAAAATTCACCAACTGGAGAAAGTCCTGAAAAATACAAAAGCCAAGAATGAGGACCTAGAGTGGAGGTTCTGCAGCAACAATATCAGAGTAACTAACTAGTTACTGAAGACACAGACTGTGGGAAAATGGAGCTCTTTGTGGAAACATGGCTGACCAAGCTCTATGACAGAAAAGTGTTTTCACATCTGTTCATCAAGAAAAGAGCACACAACGTGTTGGCCCCTCGCCCTAAACCCTGTCAACAACCTATAACAGTAATTGCTAGAATTCAAACTACCAGGAGAGAACTGTAGCACTCTGCCTGTCCAGAGCCAGCAAATCCATTTTATTTGAGGGATTGAGGATTACCATCTTTCCAGACTTCACTCAAGCACTGCAAGAGGTACAATAGGTATACAATGTCAAAAACTGAATAAGAAATCTTGTCCTAAAAAATGCCAGGTTCTGCCCTACAAAACGTTGGATCGAATGGAGGGTTGAACTCTTTTTCTACATCTAGTCGGAAAACATTTTACAGTTCATTGAAAAAGCTAAATTGCCCATCAAAAAATCACCCCAAACATAAAGTTGGGACCAGAGTGGAACCAAGCCATACACGGAATGAAGGCAAATAAAGTTTTTTTGATGGAAGTCTTGAGGACAAATTGGTTTAGAACTTTTCCATGAGACTGAAGCTCATATCTGTATCAATTACCTAACTGGTCATGATCAGTTCCACCCAGCACAAGTGTATTTTGTGACCATTATCATCTGCGTTGGCTATAAAGCCACTGTCATGATTCCTTAGAGGCAGATACCTGAATGAAGGCCTCTCGATTAGGGACAATCCGCAGATAGTGTCCCTCTATGCTGATAACGTAAAACGTATCAAAACCAGTGTAGATCCTATATGAAGTAGTCCATTTTGTGGGATACTCAAGCCTGCAAATCAATTAAACAAGTCTGAAGTGTTCCAACTCACCAAAGGGTGCAAGGGTATACCCAGTGAATACCCATTAGTTGTGGAGGCCAGATGTGATAAGGTACTTAGTAATCCACGTTTGTAAGGACAAGGAAGAAATGATTAGAGAGAACTATGGCACAGTGCCACACAAACTGGACAATTGGGTGAATAGATTTAAGATTCTACCGCTATTCCTGATGGGCTAGATTGTTGAAATTCAGATGGTGGTGTTGCCTAAATTGTTTTACTAGTTTGTTAACATACCAATCCCAGTTAATCAGCATCTTTTTAAAAAGAAAATCATTTATGTATTTATATACATTTCAGATTGATCTAGGTGGGATCCAAGACCATAGTCAGCTGGGAAACGCTCACTAGGCCCATGGTAAAGGAAGGCCTCTGGGTGCCAGATTTAAAAACATATTACTAAGCAGAGCAAAGAGCAATATACTTCCCGATGGTTTCACCCTGATGCTCAGAGCAAACATTTATGAATAGAGAAGAATCCCCGAATGACCCCTGATTACCATCCTATGCCTAAAACTCACTGTGGGTATATGAACTGGCAAGCGGTGGACCTACATGCGCAGCTTTGTGGAAGCTGGCTGTTGGACTTGGCCCTTCTGGCAGGTTCACCCCTAAACTTTTTGCTTTTAATGGTGACCTGGTGATGGTGATTTTTGGGTTCTGCGCACTTTCACTGTGTCCCAGTGGAAAGTGCGTGCGCACTTTGAGTGCATGTGGTGAGATAGGCCGGCCTCCCATAGGAATGCATGGGGAATGTATGTGTCCCTGGTAGTTCCTGATGCGTGGGGTGTACAGGCTCGAGTCTGGTATGTGCGGACTCGTGTGATTGAATGCTGAGAAATGATGTATGCGGCGTGTATGTGTCTAGTGGGGAAGTGCCACTTCTAGACATTGGTGTGTGTGTGCAGTGAGGGTGCTGGAGTGTGATTGGCTGGAGCTGGCTGGCAGCCTGGCTCAAGGAAGTCTGGATGGGTCTGCCCAGTGGTGGGTGGAGAGATTAGCATGAGTGATGTGAGGAAGGCTGCACCTGGTTCCTGAATAGGGCTGGGCTTTCCCCACAAAATGCTGGCTCCGCCCCCTGTGGTGCGTCTAACGACCCTAGCCTCCCTAGTGAATGAAAAGGGTGGTTGAGCACATCAAGGGTGCTCCAAAACCAGCTACGACTGGTTTCTCCCCCACCCTGCACCTACAGACAAAGGAATTTACAGTATAAGCCTTGTCCCCCCATCTACTAAAGGACTGTTGCTACCCTTTGGGACATCCTTGCGCTGGGGAGCACTTAGCCCTGGCCCCTGGAACCAACTAGCGCCTGGTAGCGCTTTATTTTGGCCCCCAGCGCTTAATAGCGCTGTACCTCGCTTCTAGCGCCTGGAAGCGCTTTTGTTGCTGTTGAAGCGCGTGGGAGCGCTTTCGTTATTCCCTTACAGCGCTTGGGAGCGCTTTATTTTCTGTTAAGCGCCTGGGGGCGCTTTACCTCCCACAGCCGGTGCCCACCCGGCATTGCCCCGGGAAATTGCCAAATTTTGCCGTGCCAAGTATCGCCGCCGCCGCCCGGCCGGAAGTCAGGCAGGCCGGGAGCGGGACATCGAGACAACCGGAAGTGGACGGGAGCCCACCCCGCGCTCCGGTGAGAGGAGAAGCCGGCGTCTTTTCTTCCCCGCAGGCTCCCAAAGCGAGGGAGAGCCCCGGAGAGAGAGAGGGAGGAGAAGCAGAGAGAGCCCCGAGGAGCGGGAGCTCTCGTGAAGCCGCACCAGAGAGAAGACCGAAGCGAGGAGAGAAGATTCTCCCCCCCCCCCACGGAAGCCGGTGAGTCAAAGTTGGCTGGGGGGGAGAATGAGTGAAGTGGTGCTCTGCCGGTACCTTCACCCCGAGCGGCCCCACTTGACAGCGGGCCGCTCCCACGGTTGCAGGGCATTTTTGTTTCACGAGCCCTGAGAGGCTCAACCCGCCCATTTGTATTGACGAGCCTGCGAGGCACAGGCTGCATTCTGTTTCGAGCCCCGAGACTCTTGGGGCATTTGCATATTCCGAGTCCCCCAGAGAGGGACTCCAACGTCCCATCCGAAAAAACGCCACTCTCCCCTGGACGGACCTTTCCAACCTAAGACCCATCTCCCTCCTACCCTATCTCAGTAAACTCACA
The DNA here is from genome assembly GCF_964261635.1 of Lissotriton helveticus. Lineage (NCBI taxonomy): Eukaryota > Metazoa > Chordata > Amphibia > Caudata > Salamandridae > Lissotriton > Lissotriton helveticus. The sequence goes on along the minus strand of NC_136061.1, from coordinate 282,092,293 downwards.
GAGAAGCATGTGAACACCCAACTGTCGAAATACATCGAAGCAGTGGAAGGCCTGGACCCCTCTCAATCTGGGTTCAGGCCCGATCACAGCACAGAATCAGCCCTCCTCTCAGTGACCGATAACATCAGAATGTCACTAGATGGAGGGAGCTCAGTGATTCTGGTGCTGTTAGATCTTTCCGCTGCTTTCGACACGGTGTCCCATGAACTTCTTCTCGACAGACTGAGGGATATAGGTGTGGAGGGAACGGCCTTGTCCTGGTTGGAGAGCTTTCTCTCGGGACGTGCACAAGGTGTTAAATTGGGCTCCCATTCTTCGACCTCAAGGGAGCTCACTAAGGGAGTGCCACAGGGCTCATGCCTAAGCCCCACGCTCTTTAACGTGTACGTGGCCCCCTTAGCTAACATCATAAGATCTTACGGATTTACCCCGGTGTCATACGCTGATGACACCCAACTTTTGTTTCCCTTCCAAACCCTCACACCCACAGTACAAACAACTTTTGCGGACGGGATGAGAGCAGTGGCACGATGGATGGCACAAAATTATCTCCAATGCAATGTGACAAAAACCGAAGTAATGCTGTTTGGGGGGGGCAACTCTTTTGTGGTCTCCAGACTGGTGGCCCCTGGAGTTGGGTCCGGTCCCAACCCCTAAATTAACAGTAAAAAACCTTGGTATTAAACTTGACCAGGCACTCCTACTCAAGGAACACACTACCCAAGTGACAGGTGCATGCTTCCATGTGGTGGGGCTGCTCCGACGTGTTTTCCCCTTTCTGCCAGACAACCACAGGAAAACACTCATTCAAACTCTTATAATAGGTAGAATGGACTACTGTAATGGCCTTTACGTATCGGCTAATGAGGAACAACTGGAGAAATTACAAGTAGTCCAAAACACGGCAGCAAGATTAGCTCTAAATGCTCCCCATAGAACCCCTTATCGTCCCCTTTTACACCAACTCCACTGGCTGCCGGTAAAGCACCGTATCAAGTTCAAAATATGCTGCATGATACATAGATGTTTGTTCGGTGCAGGTCCCAAATATCTTAAGAAAATATTTGTACCATACATCCCCGGCCGCACACTGCGCTCCAGCAACCACCTACTGCTACAGGTTCCAAAAGTAAGAAAAGCCAGACAAGGTGGACGAGCCCTATCTTACAAAGGACCAATAATCTGGAATTCCTTACCAATTGCACTGAAACTGATCCCTAGCCTTGAATCTTTCAGGAAAAAACTCAAAACATACCTTTTCACACTGCCCTAATACAATCCCCCTTTTTTGTCTCAATCTTACTCATAACTGAAAGCTAACAGCGATTAAACAGCAGAAGCAAAAAAGCGCAGAGATATCCCTCCGGGAATTGAATCAGGCGCTCAATAAGCAAATAAATAAATAAACGTCGGGCCACATTTGTAATTAGGAACCCCGAGGTTCCAGGGCCCTGTTGTTGTTTTCAGAGCCCAGAGAGGCTCGGGGCATTTCTGTCTTTAGAGCCACGGAGGCTCAGAGGGGGCATTTTGTTGCGCAAAGAGCCCAGCGAGGCTCAAAGGGGCCAGTCATTTGGTTAGAGCCCTGAGAGGCTCAGGGGGACCTTCTATTTGTTTAGGGCCACGAGGCTCCAGCGTTGGCCCCAGTGTCTCCACAGCTGCCCAGCACTTCGTGGGCAGCTGCCACGTTTAGGCCCCTGACTTTGGGACACAGGGCATCCTAGCCCCCACAAGGCCAGTTGGCCTATGGACAGTCACAGGTGGTGACTTATGTGAGTTTGGCGCAATTGTTCTTTTGCTGCACCTCTGAATGTGTTGTTGATGCATCATGTGTTTTCCTTCCTTACACCGCTGAATGTATGTTTATGCATCATGTGTTTTGTTCCCATGCTTATACCCCTACAGGTATTGTGATACTTTGGTGGTTGTTCTTGCTAGTACAGGTGGTGCTAGTGAGGTCCTGGTTCCCTGCGCCATATTCTCCTAAGGTGGTTAGGGTTGCGTAGGTGGTACTTACCTGGTTACCAGTAGTTACTGGTTGTGTGCTACAGTGATTTTCTATGCTATGTTCTAAGTGATATTCTAAGTGCTAGTTCTAAAAGTGCTGATTCCTGACAGTGGTCCAGGTGGCCCTGTCTTGTACATATCCCCTGTAAATTCTGCCCGTGCCTGTTGGCACATTGTAAAGTGTGTGTTTTTATCTAATGTGTTTTGGTGTAATACAAAGGCTATTTTTATATATAACCTTGTGTGGAGTTTCCTTTGTGGTGGGCCTTGGGTGTTGTTGCTGGGGTGCGTGTGCAAACACTTAACTCACATCGCCTCCAAGTTTAGCCTTACTGCTCGTGCTACGTTACCAAGGGGGTGAGCAGGGGTTATCTTGGCATGTAACTCCCTTGCCCTGACGTGGAAGTGGTGGTCTCTGATTGACTTTGGCGCAAGCCCTGGCCAGACAGGGATCCCATTTCTAACACTGGCATTGACAGCTGGAATACAACATGTATACTTCCCCTAACTCCCATTACTCGGCAATCCAGAGCATACCCAAATGCTGGAAACTGGTCTAAAAAACATAATGTGCATGTTTGGAGTGGCCCTGCAGGGAGACTAACCTCTGGCAAAACTGCTCTATTTTAGGCTTTGTAACACAGCTAAAAAGATGTGGCAATCCTTCTCATAGCACCTATGAATTACACAGTATTAACTCAAATTACTGAGGGAACCTATATTGAATGATTAGTCTCTTTAATTTACACAATGACAATCAATGATAAGCAAACCACATTAGCAAGGTACAAATGGGAAACAACCCCGGGTCACACCCTGGGTGACAAATACTGTGAGTACTGCTTTGACTAAGTCCCTCTGGCTCTGATTAACACGACCATAGACTATTCCACAGTAAATATTTTCATCAATACTACTGCACAACTATGAACATAGCTAAATTCCAGCCAGGAACAACCCCACTTGCAGTAGGTGCTGTGAAACAAATGCAGTGTTCCTACACTTATTGTGGCAATGCATCCACTGGGAGTTAGTAGGGGCAACTATAAAGGTAACGGTACACATCAACATATCAAACACACCTACTTTCACACTCCTGGGGCCCACAGTTGACATTGCTAATGCCCACATGAGATTTGCTCCATGATAAATTCTTGGAAACAAGGAGTCTCGCTATGAGGTAGATGAGCCTCGTGGCACCAACACAAAGACTGGAAAAAAGACATGGTGCTCAGTAACGAGCAAGTGGAGGCCTACATAAGACCACTCCACTACCCTCAAGGCCAGAGACGTCTGGGACTCCTCACTCAACGTCCTAGGAAGCCAACTAGACATATGAAATGCTAAGAGGAGACAACGCACTATGCTCGCTCTTCAACATCGTGAAAGAACTCACCACCCCCAGCTCCAATGACGTACCGCAGTCACATGAACTCTGCGACTCCCTGGCTACCTACTTCCACTGCTAGATCGCAGACATGCACAACAGCTTCGACACCCAGGCGCCGACGACAGACGCCGACACCCCCCACCACATCTTCAACAAAGCAAGCTCCATCATCGCACCTCAACTCCGAAGGATCATCAAGAGCTCCTTTGAGACCGCCACCTTCCCAGAGAGCTGGAGACACGCCGAGATCAACGCCCTCCTCAAGAAACCCAAGGTGGACCCAAAGGACCTCAAGAACTTCTGACCCATCTCCCTGCTCCCGTTCCCGGCAAAAGTCATTGAGAAGACCGCCAACAGACAACTGACCCACTTCCTAGAGGAGAAAAACGTCCTGGACTCCTCCCAATCTGGTTTCTGCAGCAATCACAGCACCGAGAATGCCCTCATCGCCGCCACCGACAACATCAGGACCATACTGGGTAAGGGCGAAACCACGGCCCTCATCCTCCTGGATCTCTCGGCACGTCTGACACCACACCCTGCGCACACGCCTCCATGATGCATGGATCCGAAACAAAACCCTGGAATGGATCACCTCCTTCCTCACCGGCAGAACCCAGAGAGTCTGCCTCCCCTGTTCCGTTGTGAAGCTGCCACGATCACCTGCGGCGTACCCCAAGGACCTTCCCTCAGCCAGACCCTTTTCAACATCTACATGGCACCGCTTGCCAACATCGTCCGAGCACACCACCTCAACATTGTCTCGTATGCCGAAGACACACAGCTGATCCTCTCCCTCACCAAACACCCGGCTGTCACCAAATCCAACCTCCACGAGGGAATGAAGGCCGTAGCAGATTGGATGAAGACCAGCCGACTGAAACTGCACTCAGACAAAACGGAGGTCCTCATCCTCGGCTCCACCCCCTCCGCATGGGACGACTTCTGGTGGCCGACCTCGCTGGGAGCTGCCCTGACACCCACAAACCAGGCACGCAATCTGGGGTTCATTCTGGACTCTACGCTCTCAATGACCCAGCAAGTCAACACTGTTCCCTCCTCCTGCTTCAACACCCTCCGAATGGTCCGCAAGATCTACAGATGGATCCGCACCGAAACAAGGAGAACGGTCACCCAAGCACTCATCAGCAGCAGGCTGGACTACGGCAATGCCCTCTATGCAGGAACCATGACCACACTCCAGAAGAGACTCCAACGCACACAGAACGCCTTCGCATGCCTCATACTCGTACTCCCTCGCCACAGCCACATCACCACCCACTTAAGAGATCTGCACTGGCTCCCGGTCAACAAGAAGATCACCTTCAGACTCCTCACCCATGCTCACAAAGCACTCCACAACGCGGGACCAGCATACCTCAACGAACGACTGTCCTTCCACACCCCGAACCGCCAGCTTCGCTCCGCCGACCTCGCCACCGTCCCACACATCCGCCGAACGACCACCGGTGGCAGATTATTCTCCCAACTCGCCGCAAAGACATAGAACACCCTCCCAGCCCACCTGCGTCAGACCCAGGACCTGCTGACCTTCAGGAGACATCTCAAGACCTGGATGTTCGACCAGTAGCTGCCTCATCCCCCACCCCTTAGCGCCTTGAGACCCTCACAGGTGAGTAGTTCGCTCTACAAATACGGATTGATTGATTGATTCTTATTGGCAATTGTTCACTCACCCCACCCTGGTAGAGGATATGTCAAATACAGTCTGATATCACAACTATCTCAATATGCGAGCGGACATTGTGTTCCTTTACTGCTATGAAGAAATGCAAATGCAATACAATATGTATATTAACGCTCCATCTGAAATTATGTCGAACCTCTGACTGTCCCATGTTATTAAATTACTGCATAAACTTAAGTAAAGGTTTAGAAAAACAATGGCATTTAGTCTCTTCATCGAGACACCTATTGTCTGTACACTTCATTACAAGCTGAAGAATAAACTCACTGTATTGAATGGTGCCGAGTTAACAATACATTTATCACTTTTGCTATTCACAAAAAAATGCCCTCGTTTTGAGAGTAAAACTGCATTCTTGATAAACTGAAAGAGAACTCAGTTCAAGTCAACACTTGATGAGGGTCTACAATACACTGTTACCGGTGTGGGTAATATTGAGGGTACGATGATTTATTTATTTGTTTGCATTACGCAGGTAAATTTAAATGCTAGTTCTGAGGTTGGTATCAATGGAGCAAACAGGAGTGTGGACTTCCTTTAGAGGGATATTTTCTTTTAGGATTCTTTTAGTTAAAGATCAAAACAGATCCTTTTATTTAAAAGTTAACGCAGCTGCATTTTTTTATATTGAAGAAATGTTTTAAGCAATCTGAGAGTAAAATGGAATTCTTAATCACATAAAAGAATATCATATAAATGCTTTGAGCTTTCTTCAGAGACATGAAGCAGGGATGGAGGCCTGAATGTGCTGATCCTTAGTCTGCTTGCCCTGCACACTGACTCTTTACAAGTACCAAACTCTCTGGTCAGATATAATTGCCAGAGTTATTACCTGGCTCTGTGTCACTGTGACCTGTGTTTACAGTCGAGGTCTTTCCAGTCCGAAATTATTGAACTTTCAGAAGACACACACAACCTAGGTCAATTTACTAAGCGGAATTTGTCAGAGAAAAGGCCTTCATCTCCACTGCATATGGCCGACACTGGTGCAGCAGCAGTGTCCATGCTTGACTTCTGTGGTATCTCTTGACTGGTTGGTTATCTAGGCTTCTCTTTGAGGAGGAAAGAGGAAACGTGTTGACAGGAATACCATGCTATAGGTCCCCCTGACAAAATACCCAATACCAATCTTTAATTGACACCCTTGCTAACATGACCCTAACACACTCAAGGATGATCATATTGGGCGATTTGAATCTCTGGGATAATGGGACACACGGCCCCCCACTGAGAGATTTGGAACAAGCCTGCAAGAGTTTCAAACTGCACCAATTGATGCATCTGTCAATTCATCAAGGAGGGCACATCCTAGATCTCTTATTTGCAAATCAGAGTGAAACAGAGGTGATTGAAGTACTACCTCAATGTTGGAATGATCATTTCTTAATTCACTTTAGGATCACAATGCCTAGCTTGGCCAGCAACACTAATCAGTCAGTAATCTTCTGTAAGGGAAGAGAATAGGCTAAGTTACTCAAATACAGACAATCTCCAACATTTCCAGAACAGAATTTATTTCTGCCCAGTAAATCAGTGGATGAAAACTACCAAACTTGGGGGCGGAGCTTGCAGGCAGCGACGATGGCGGCCTAATCCCTTAGCTCCGCCGGCACCACTATTAATCCTGTAATTATCCTCATTCAGAGCAGAGATTGAAACCCCCCTCCCGCTCTGCTGACCATCGGAACGGCTCTGGACCCTACCTGTTGGGCTCCGGTGGAGACTCGGAGCGGTGTAAGGCTCGTTCGGCTCGGCGAGAGTCCGGGCGGTGGCAGGCCGCAGTCCGCGGTCCACAGCAGTCCCTGGATTCCGGCTACGTCGCTGTGCGTGCGGCCGGGGGAGACGGGTCGCTCCCGCGCCCCGGAGGTCGGCACAGGAGTCGGGCATTTTCTGGTGCACACAGTGGGCACGGTATTGGAGCAGTCTGGCTGACCTTCCGGCAAGGTTGGTGACCACACGGTGTGCAAGTAGACGGCCCCGGGAGGTGGAGGTAGTGCCGCAATTCACGAGTCGGCGCCATTTTGGATCCCCAGTGCGGCCACAAGTAGACCCACGATTGCTGCGGCGGGGAGCCGGAGGCCGAACCTGGGATGTCTCGGAGCCAACTGATTATTGCTGTGTACCTGTGCAGGCCTTGATGTCGGCGGAAGGCGGCCGACTGTGCCACTTGTTCACTGTGCATTCTGTATAAGTCACTGGGCGACCTGGAGCCCGGGGCCTTCATTCAATAGCCTGCAAAAGGGAAATGCTGCATATCCACAAGGACTACTCCCCTCCCGAGGGCAACGACTTACCTGGGGGTGAGCATTATTGAAACCGCAACTGCCTGGACGCCGAGATTGACGGGGGTCTTCGCTTCGCGGCAGTCAGCGACAAGTTCTGCGACGAGATCGACGCGCTGGAAGCGCCTCCCGTACCACAACAGGTCAGACTTTGTTAGGCAGGTGCAAGTCTCCAGCGTGTTGCCTTACCTGCCGGGCCGGGAGGATAGCGAAGGGTGAAGTGTGGGGCCTGGTGTGGTCCGTCTTCAGGGGTCCTGGTCCTCGCGCCTGGTGTGCCCCCCCCCCGGCTGACATAACTCTCCTGTTCCGAGCTGAGTGGACGCAGATCACCTCGACGCAATGGGGAAGGGGGATAAAACCCAAAGCAAGCTCCCTTTCTCGCAGTGGCGGGTACCGGTACTAAGCCCTCCTTCACAGCACAGAGAGGAATCCTGCCCTGAGGTGTCCCACGCGGAGGACGATGACCTTAAATCCATGCTCCGGTCCATGGAGCAGAGTCTGCAGTCCAGTATCTCTGCGCTGGGCTCCAAGATGGATGCCATGTCTTACAGAATGGACCGCATGGCTGAAAGACTTGACAAACATGCAGAGAAACACGATATGGCGGAACGGAGAATCACGGGGGTTGAGGAGGCACAGACGGAATTGGATACAGCCCACAGGAGAGTGGAGAACCTGATGAGATCCCTTCAAGACAAGACGGAGGACTTGGAGGCGCGCTCATGTCGCTGTAACCTCCGCATCACGGGCCTGCCGGAATCCACTCAGACAGGCAAAATGGAGCTCTTTATTGAGCGGCTGCTCACCACCCTCTTGGGAGAGGGGGTATTTTCGACAATGTTCGTGGTGGAACGAGCCCATCGTACTCTGGGTCCGCAGCCAAAGCCGGGACTGCCTCCCCGCCCGATTATAGCGAAGCTCCTCAACTACAGGCACAGGGACACGGATCTAAGGCTGGCGCAAGCCAAGGCGGATCTACAATATGAAGGCTCTGCAATTTCCATTTTCCCGGATTTCACAGCTAGAGTGCAGGAAGCACGTAAGCACTTTGCTCCACACAAGAAACGCCTTAGGGAATTGGGCTTGGACTACGCTATGCTGTATCCCGCCAAATTGCGTGTCACCAGACAGGGCCACTCACACATCTTCACAGATCCCACAGAACTGCAGAAAACGCTGAAGAGCTGTGCTAAGGAGAAGAGGAATGGCAACACTGACCAGCAGGCGTGCAGTGACAAGAGCCAACTGGATGAACAGGAGTGATCGGGTGCTTGGTCCGCCATGACGAGGTCATGTGGTGGCGGACGCTGGTCGCTACTGTGAGCCAATGTCGATCCGATGAGATGGTGTGGACTATGAAACTCGACCTACTTACAGACTGATCTACTGCAGATAAGTGGAGGCCGGGTTTCTGGGGAGATGCACCTGCTGATTGGTACTAGCTTTAGATAGTTCGCTGGGTAGAGTTATACAGTTGTGCACCCTCCTTTCTCGTCCTTGGGACTGGGGTTTGTTACCACCTCTGGGATGGGGGGCGAGACTCCTGTCTCCTGGTGCTTAACAATGCGATATATGGTACTGCTCTGTTTAATACTACGGTGGTGCGTGGCGGGGGGGGGGAGGTGGGGCCTAGACTTCACTAACGGAGGTTATCTAGATGCTGACACTGTCTGGCGACCTTGGCCCCCGTGCGCATCGCTCTGTGGGAGTTGTAGACAACTTGTTTCATGTTTTTGCATCGGGGTGGGTTGGGTGGAATGGGGACCGGCAAGGCCATGTTGGGGTGGGTCTGCTGTGGGAGGGGGGTGGACGTTCTGGGAATGTTGTTGTCGCACTGTTAACTTTTCTGCCGGCTAGCAGGGATAGCCCTGGTCTTATGTTTTACATGGTTCTGTAAGGGTGCATCACTCTTCGGACTTCCACACTACACACTTGGGGCCCCGCTCCAGATAGTCCTTCTTGCCCAAATTGCCGATCTGCCTGCGGCTCTTCACTATGTCCCCTTCCAATGCCCCCACTAATCGCTTTTCTAATCGCTTTGAGGTATACAAGCTATTATTTCGAGTATGACTGAGTCAATAACACTTTTGGCAGACACCCCCACTGAAGTCCTAAGAACCCTGACTTGGTACGTGAGGGGCCTAAACGACTATCGGAAGCTTAGAAAGGTCTTTAATTATCTACGCAGACAGCACATAGACCTAGCACTACTACAGGAGACACACCTCCCTCTCACTAGCAAAATGCTCTCAGTTGGAGGGTTGCAGTGTGGCGGCAGGGTTCACAACACACTCAAGGGGGGTGATCACCTGGGTTAATCCACAATCCAAACTGAAACTAACGGCGCTCGAGAAGGATCCAGAAGGTCGCTATTTAATTGCCAGATGTGCTGGTAAGGGGCATGGCCTCCTGGTGGTAAATGTCTATGGTCCTAATTATGACTCCCCTGACTTTTATGACATGCTAGCCCAGCATTGCAGGACTCACGATTACTCACGATTACTCCAGAATGCTTTGGGGGGGTGATCTCAACTTGGTGTTTGACCCGGAGTTGGATAGGTCAGCGGGGCCACCCCGACGTCCGTCGGCGGCCGCCCAGTCGATGCAGGCGGAACTCGTATAATTAGATCTAGTGGACGTCTGGAGAAGCCGACACCCCCTTAGAGGCGGGTACACGCACTACTCGGCCTACCATGACATCCATACCAGGATAGACTATTGGCTGGCATCACAGGCGCTCGCTCACAGTGTTAAGGAATGCATAATACTACCGTGTACTCTCTCAGACCACTCACTCCCCGTTGCTCCTGACTCTGGAAACTCCTCTACGGAGGATCCCGCCATTTACGTGGCGTTTCCCCCCGTATGCATTGCTGGATGAGGTTTTCAGGGGGGAGCTGGCAGACGAAATCGATAACTTCTTTGAGACCAATGTTGGGTCCGTTGACAGTTTTCAAACAGTGTGGGAAGCATTTAAGGTATTCATTCGTGGGATAGCCATGTCCAAACATTCCGGCGTCCTTAAGTCCATCAGACGGCGGTTGCAACAATTGGAGTCCCAACTGTCGGACCATGAGGCACGACAGCGAAATGAGCCCGATGCAGACACCGCTGCGCAGATTAAACTTCTAATTACGGAATACAATGAGGAGGCTGACAGGGAGGTACAGCACATGGGCAAATATGCCACAGCCCGCTCCTATGGCGAGGGGGAGGGACCTGGCTCCTTCCTAGCCCGTCTTCTACGTAATGAACGTCGCCAACAGGGGGTGGTGAACTGGTAGCGGAATCGGGGAGGGTCCTTACGGCTTGGACGCCCATTGGGCAGCAATTCGCGCTTTATAAGAATTAATACAATACAATACGACTCGGAAATAATTGAGGAATTCCGGACTTTCTATTCTGGCCTTTATAAATCCCGATCCTCCCAGGTTGAACAAGAAATAGACGAATATTCCTGCCCCTTCTATCAAATTCCCAGAGGGAATTCCTTATGATGCCCATTCAGAGGGAAGAGATCTCTGATGCATTGGAGGGAATGCGGTCCAGTAGGCTTCTATAAGGCGTTCAAGGACAAGCTGGTGCCGCTTCTGTCCACACTCTTTGATGATATATGCGAAGAGGGAAGTATGCCGGGCTCTATGAGGGAGGCCCTACTCGTTACGCTTCTGAAGCCTGGGAAGCCCCCTAATGAATGTGGCTCCTACAGGCCCCTATCCCTAATAAACGTTGATGCCAAATTGTACGCTAAGGTATTGGCTACACGCCTAGCTCTATTGGCGCCGGAGTTGGTTGCTCCAGAGCAGGCTGGATTTATTCCCAGCAGGAACCTCACATATAATATCCGCACTGTAATGGGGACCATGCAACACGTGCGACAGGAGAACAAGGCGCTAGCGGTTTTCCTCGACATGGAGAAAGCTTTAGACTCGGTAGAATGGCCATTCATGATCAGAGTACTACGGAAGGTGGGGCTAGGAGAACCGTTCCTACAGATGATAGGTGCCCTGTATTACAAACCCAGAGCCAGATTGCGTATGGGTGACCGGGTCACAGACGCCTTTGATATAGGCAGAGGCACCAGGCAGGGCTGCCCACTCTCGCCTCTGCTGTATGCTCTAATGGCGGAGCCACTGGCATGCGCGCTCCGAGAATACCATCGGAATGAAGGTATTAGCTTCCCCACATACAAGATCTGTATTTCTACTTACGCGGATGACACCTTGTTGTATGTCCGTGACCCGGAGGCTAACCTTTCTTCAGTACTGAGGGAGGTGGTTCGGTTCGGAGCTCTTTCTGGATTGAAAGTGAACTGGAATAAGTCAGTGGTGTTCCCCCTAACACCCGTAACACGGCAATTTGACATGGAATATCCACTGCAGTGGACCACGGAACCGGTTAGATACCTGGGAATCCAACTCCACCCAGATCCCGCCGTTTTGGTGCGTGAAAATTATGGCGTTGCATACACTAAGTTAGTGGAGGACATAGATAAGTGGTGTAAGCTCCCTCTGTCCCTCTTGGGCCGTATCCCATTATGAAGATGGTTGTGTTGCCCAGATTTCTGTTTTTGTTCAATAACATCACGGTGGTCCTATCCAAAGCCTTCTTTGCAACTTTGACGCAGGTCTCATCCGGCTTGCTTGGGGTGGTAAACAACCCAGAGTGCAGTGGAGAGTCCTTATGCTCCCATATGAATTGGGTGGGTTGGGCGCACCGGATATGGAGCGTTACTACCGGGTCGCCCAGGCGGCTCACCTGCACACTTGGATACACGGGGACCGCAATACTCCACATGTCATTCTGGAACGTCTGTTCACGAACCCATTGCCCCCCCCCCCCCGGCCACGGTGTTCCAACCTGCTGACCGCCACATAGGTTTACTGGACTCGTTTAAGTCTACTAACCATGCATGGCACGCGTTGTTGAAGGAGCGGGGAGGCGAGCTACTGTACTCTCCGCTGGTCCCGATAGAATGGGCGATGTGGCTTGCTCCACTGTGCGAAAAGGGGGTCACGGGTGCTTTACACCAATTGGGTATAGTGAAGCTGGGTGACCTCTTCAAAGACGGAGTGGTTAAGACCTGGTTACAGGTCGTGTCAGTTGAGACGATAACTACGCTATTACTGCGCTTCCACTTCCACAGAGTCCGCATAGCATTACTGGAACTTTTGGGTTCCGACCTGGTAGAACCCCCGGAAATCCCAGAACTTACGTATGTGATTAAAACATCCTCATCGCGGAAATTGATTACGCATTTATTTAAAATGGGAGCGCAACATGGGGCGCAACAGCCACTCTCGAAAGCCAGACTGGCGTGGCAGTGCGATCTGCAAATGCAGATTGATGATGCCATGTGGAAATACTGCTGTCAAAATACGAGGAAACTGTCGCTTAACGGCAGGCACAGGCTGATACATTTAAATTATTTGCAAAGAGTGTATTATACTCCAGAACATCTACATAGATACGGCCTTCGACAATCTGCCGAATGTGAGCGTTGCCATGCCTCAGTGGCGGACTTCATGCATATGGCATGGGGCTGCCCCGGTGTCAATAAATTTTGGAAAGAAGTTTTTTCGGAACTGAGCCTGATACTGGAGACGGAACTCCCGGCTAACCCAGCGCTGGCATTGCTGGGATATTCCAAGACACTCCCTTTGGCAATACGCCGCCTTGCGGATATGGGTCTGCTGCTGGCTCGACGAGTTGTCGCCATATTTTGGATGAGAGGCCCTCTGCCGACCACACACAGATGGGCCAGGGACATGCTTTACTGTAGCACGCAATCGCAAATTTATAGTGAGCTCCTTCCACCTAGGAATAGACCTAAAAACTTTTGGGGCCTGTACCAAACATATTTACATTCCAAGGATGGGGCGGTAACGGAACAGGGTGGGGTGGACGATGGTCAGGAACCACTAGAAGAGTTAGTCGGACAGTCCGATTAGGAACTTACTGATGTAGAGGGCATCACCTGGGGTGGGGGAGGTACCCGGCCTCACTTATCCTGGGTCACTGGGGGAGGTTTGAGGGTTACAAGCCTCTCTTCGCACATTCATTCTTGGGGGTATGTGGACATGGAGGGTTGTATGGATGATCCAGCTATATTGGTCGTGTTGGGTGGGGGTGGGACCGGAGTGTGGGAGGACTTATTACAATGATGGGTGGGACTGGGTCACAGCATATTTTCTTTTTTGAGGTAAACGGTATGTGCTAGCGGGCAGTTAGTAAGTTACGGGGGGGGTTTTGTTGGGTAAAGTTCACACAATGTTTAGCGGGAAGGGACTTAGCGAATCTACCTCATAGCTTAGCGCCCGTAACGTTGTTCTATGACAAACAGACTGCACTCATTCTTTTGAGACAGGGCTGGGTAAGGGCCCGACACAGCATGGGACTTGAAGTTGTTTGAAAGTTATTTTCCTGCACGCCGCCGGACCCCCGGGTTGTCGGCTTACTGGCTGTGTTTGATCCGTCCTATGGCTTGACTTCTCCGCCCTTGTTTGCTGTCGGCCCTTCCGGGTTGTAGGCTTATGGCTGTGTGAGTTGTATAATACCTGAATAAAGGTTTTTTGAAGAAAAAAAAAAAAAAGAAAACTACCAAACTTACTGTGATCAAATAAAGGGCATCTTAGATCAGATCGCCCCAGAAAAAAGGCTTAAGAATAGAAAGAAACCCTTGGCTCCTTGGTACAGCGAAGAGCTAAAATGTATGCGGAAAAAACGTAAACAAGCCAAAAGGAAGTGGAGAAGGTCATATGAGGAATCAGATAAAGAAAAACTGGAATCACTACAGGCCTCATATAAAAAAGCAATTTTGAGGGCTAAAGCAGAGTACTATGCTAAAATTATTTTACAGGCACCTAATAGTACAAAAATGCTTTTTACCATCATAAAGGACCTATCCAATCCAGCATGTATGGGCAAAAAGTAATCGAGACATAAAAATTCTGCGAAAATATTGCTATCTACTTTTGACAAAAAAATCAATAAGATAGTTGGTGGCCTAAACTCCAACAATAATAGCAGCTTTGATGAGGAAAAGGAACCTCCCACGAGATTAGCAATAGAGCAACAGAAAGAGGCACCTAAGAGCTATCAGCCGCCTGCTTTAGAATGCTTTTGAATCCCCACAGAGGATATATTTAATAACCTAGCCCAAAGTGTCTCCTCTGGTTCCCCTTTGGATCCCCTCCCACAGGCGATCTGAAAATAGTTCTGGTTAGAACTATTTCCCTGGCTGCAGCAGATTTGCTGTCAGTCAGTAGAAAGGGGAACCATACCGGAGGTCTGGAAGCAGGCAGTAGTGACGCCGCTGCTTAAGAAGCCGTCACTTGATCCTAACTGCCCATTGAGTTTAGACCAATTTCTCTTCTACTGTATCCAGCGGCTAGTTAGTAAATCTCTGTCCCTTTATCTAGAAGAAAACCATCTGCAAGACAGGGATCAATTTGGTTTACGACCAGGGCACGGAACAGAAACAGCCCTAGTGACGGTCCTTGATAACCTGAGAATGCGAGCCGCCAATGGTAATCCATCTGTACTAGTGTTATTAGATATGTCGGCCGCATTCGACACAGTTAATCACAGTATCCTGCTGAAAACACTAGAGAACATCGGAGTGACAGGACGGGCGTTAAAGTGGCTGCAATCATATCTGATGGGTAGGCAAAAGATGGTAACTATTCCACTGCTTACCTCCCCTAAGACCCCCGTGCGACATGGGGTGCACAGGGCTCTGCAATTAGCCCAATTCCATTCGATATCTATTTGCGCCCTTTGATACCAATGATCAAGTCCTTTGGCATCGATCTAGTCAATTATACGGACGGCATGCAATTGGTGTTCTCTTTAGAAGGAAAGCAGGCAGTATCCCTGGAGAAATTTCAGGAGTGCATGCTAAAGACCTCCAGTTGGCTTAGGAAAAACTCCTTACAATTTAATGGAAAGATAGTTTACTGCTCCGCGGCCAAAATTGTTTGGCCTTTTCTCTCAGAGTTTAGACTCACCCCTATGGATAAATCACTAACTCCAGCTAGAACAGTGCGTAACCTGGGGGTTCTAATGGATGATAATCTCCAACTGGAGTCACAAGTCAATAAAACAGTTGGCACCTGCTTCTCCATATTAAGAGCACTGCACCAGATCCTCCCGCTACTGTCAACCACTACCAGACCTCTGGTGGTGAGGAGTCGAATACTGAGCAGGTTGGATTATTGTAACTCCCTGTATTTGGGAGCACCACAATCAGTACTACGGAAGCTACAGAGGATCCAGTCTATACCTGCCAAACTGGAAATAAATAGGCAGCTTAGGTCCACTACATCTTTAGCTCTCAAAGACCTTCACTGGTCGCCCATAAATGAGAGAATTCATTTTAAATCTCTTGTGTATTGTGTTCAGATCAGTACATCGCCTGGGCCCAATATCCATGCAGGAGAAATGTACCTGGTACACTCCTGGGAGAAACCTACCCTCATCAGGCACAAATCTGGTAACCACCACTAGATTCAAGAAGACCAGGACAGGTGGTAGAGCCTTTGGGGTAGCAGCCTCACAACTCTGGAACAACCTTCTGCATAATATCAGACAAAATAAATCCTCACTCCCATTTAGGAAGAGCCTAAAGACATGGCTCTTCCCTAAGAACTACGAAAACGAGCGGATCACCAAGTTTTGGAAATAGGCTATCGTATACACATTAACATCAGGGTAAGTCGCAGCGCCAGGATACCCACTAATAGGGTCACAGTTACGCGCTATATAAGTTCAATTTACAATTACATTTACCTATTCTTCCACAAAACAGTTTTTTACATTTCTCACTTGGGATGTCAGTTTGCCCAGATTAGGGAGGTTTTTACCATGAATTTATCTTTGTGGTAGCTAATGACTGCCATTTTCCTGACGAAGACCATACTCATTTCGCTTTGGGGGGAAAAATATTAACGAACTGGCCACAAATTGTCGGAACTTCAAAACAATCAGATAATTTATGCACAACTGAGACTTCTCTATAAAATTGTGATTCAATGTTTTATTTGCATACAAATTGTTACAGTCTCTTCGTTTTTTGCAGTTGTTCACACACACGATTATTTCTTGTATTTTTGGCCTTTTTTAAAATTAATTTCCACTATGTCATCAACAGTACTGTGATTCATTCATCTTCCGATTGAAATACTATTGCAGTTTTTCTCTGAGGCAGTATTGTTTTTAATGTTTATTCCGCCTTCAGCAAATATCATCAGTACACACCAATTCTCTTCCTTTGAGAGTCCTTCTTAGTAGTTTTGCAGTTAATCGCAGACCTTCCTGTTTCTTTGCAGCCATGCAGTTCATAGGGGGTTGCCTTGCACTGTAAGAAAGATGTGGTTTGATGACATATCATCCTGCTTCCTCTTTTACTGCTCAACTTCAAGAGTACTTACTCTATTTTACATGGGCAAGGTGATGATCCCTCCTTTCCTGATCAATAAAGGACGCTCCAAGGAAGCTGCCTCCTGTGTCATGCCCACCCCTCATAGGTATGTATAAGAAAAGGAGAGGCAGGAGGAAAGGCTGTGGAAATAGGAATTACCCATAGCCCCACTCTTTACTTTCTCCTAAGTATTCCTGCACTCAAGTAGTGGACTCTGGCTATTGGAATAGCAGGTCCTACTCTGCGAGGACTGGGTACAAAGATGCCCACTGTGGCATGTGATGAACACATGGCGGCACGCATGCACAAAGTAATTCTGGATTCAACAAACTCTACCACCTTATGCAACTAAGAGACAGGCATGTCACTGTTCTCCTGCTGTGGGTGAGAAAGGCATCAGTGCATGTGCTTGGATGAGCGAAATAACGCAGGAACACATAGCAGCGTTTCAAATGGTAACAGAGGACCACATGGGTCAAAATTAGTCATGATCACCAAGGAAAGGAAAAAAATGCTGAATTATATGTGGAGAATGAGGACACTTGCCCCAGAAGAGAATGAATAGTGGCCCAAAGTACAAGACGACAAATATTGTGTCGGGTGACACACAGTACCATGTGGTCACTTAAGTCGTAGCAACTTTCTGAGTCAGATTTAGCAGTGAGCACGCAGATCTGACTGACCACTACATTTTACTTAATCTCCCTTCATCCGTCAGAAGATACAGTGGCCTGCTGGTGCTAAGAAGCAAGCATACAACTGACTCAAATGACTAACTGTAGTAATGTCTACTTGCTCCCACCTCTCTCCCCAATAAGGCACCGTCGGAATTAGCCACAGAAGACATGAAATTAAAGGCCACATCTAAAACAGATAACTGCTTAGATATGCCACTGAGTAACAAAGATGGACTTAAAGGGGACCATTTTCAACTGAATAGCTCAACTGTGAGTGACACCCGTTCATATACAACTTATTTCCTGATTAATTTAGCGACAGTATGTGTCACACGCACTAAACACAAGACAAGTAATTTGAAGTGCTGAAATGGGCCACTGATGTGTGTGCACTTCTTATGATCTGAACTACAAAGAAATGCTATGCAAGATCCCTCACTGCCTAAGGATAGATAGATAATTCAATATATGTACTGAGTACACAGGAAACATCATGTTTTAAAGTCCTTTAAGCACTATTGCTTAATGTTTGCCACACGCTTCTAATCCTGTTGTCTCCAGAGGAGCAGCAGGGAAGCAGGATATGAATTTGTCAAGTCTGGGGTAGTTCTATAAACTACTGTAAATGACTGCTAACAATGTGGGCTCAGTCTTCCTTAAGAATAGTTCTTTTATGCTTCGTCCCAGAATTACAGGGGCGATTATTTGCAACTATTCACTTCCTTACAAAATATTCAGACTTTTGAATGAAAACACTTCCCACATGGTGTGACACCCACACATCTCCCAGCCCTGAGTGAATGGAGGGCAGTGCGAGACAATGGAGAATGTTAACCTCTCGCTTCTCTGGGGTCTGGTTAGCTACCTCTTACGCGCCAAGTACAATCCCATCCAACCATAGCTGCGTTAATACATAGTTATCAACTCGGGAAGATTTTCAGAAACGGTCAAGATTTTATTTTCACACAGAAGACGATCTGATGTTCTAGCAGCTTTATTTTGTATAGTTCATAGAGATTGCCTGCCTGGCATGAACAGCTTAGCCATTGATTGGCGCGTTTCACAAAACTAAAGGATGTCTTTAATTTGAATGTTCATTCGTTTGATCTCCACACCTCTACTATCTCTTGGCCACTCTTTCCCTATCAAGGTATAGTATCTCTTTCTTTACCACCTCCCTGTTCAAGTTCATTCTTGGAAAGCCATGTCTAAAGGAGACTCGTACTGTAGAGCTCATGTAATAAACACAACAATAACTGCACTTTCTCTTTTAGCTTCTTTACTCTCTTTACATCTATCCTAAACCAGGCTACTGCATCTAAAAATCAGTTGCTTTCAGAAGACGCTAAATTCAGAGAACAGATGACTTTCTAAATATTGAATTACCATGTTTGCAGCATCACGTGGATAGCAGGATGAATGTTGTTATATTTCCCAAAGGCTCCTGGCAAAGGAAAGGACTTTGTTTAAGCCGATCTCTCTGTGGATGTAGCCATCAAGCAGGAAAATGAAAAGTAGACTCCAATACAGGTCTTGACGCTCAGACCCCGAAAGTATCTTCTAAGAACCTGAAGTGGGCTAGAGGCTTTGGTCCGTGTTTCGACTTTTGGATTGACCTGCCGTCCCTGTGGGTTTGAAAATGGGGCAGATAATTTTGGCCGTCTATCATGAATGACCTGCCACAAAATGGTAGGTTGGTTCCTGCATTGCTTCAGGAAAGATATCTAGATCTGGCTATTAGCTGATTTTATGTAACTAAATATTTTGCTACCTTAGAGGTTTCTTCTTCCCGGTTCTCTCACTATTAGTAAGAGTATGTGTGTTTAACTTGTGCCTCTTGACCTTTTCATGGTCTAATGTAGCACCATAAGCAAATGCTACAATTCACTTTATAGTATATAAGCACACACAATGAACACGTAGACAATTCTCTGTATACATTTGCTCTACAGAAGATGCTACGTTTTACCTTCCAAATGTGGTCCCATGAGCAAAGTCGTGCTGTCTGAAGAACGTCCAGTGTTTCTGCCACAACAGATTCTCTAGAATTTATGTCTGTAACTAGAATGAATGAAGAGAGCTATCACACTTTGGGCCTTTTACAAAAATCCATTGAATTCCTTAAAGAACTGATCACACAGTATGTCCCACAGTGACCACTCCATCGAGTAGATATCTTGCTATTAACAATGCTGCAAGTGCGCAGATCAAGAATGGGCAGACAACTTTTATTACAGAGCCCATCTTCTGTAACACCCTCCACAGAAAAAATAACCATAATAAGATATTTTCTCCGGTCACAAGAAACTATAATCCTAATTAACCTACGAAACCCAGCCTCTGCTAAGCGCCCTGGCACTTCCTCTCCCAGAGCTAAAAACTGCATAGATGGTGATCAAGCATTCTGCAAAACATATAATGATATCCCACAACAAGCTTTATCCCCAATCTACCGCTGAATCCCTTTCAGGTAGCTGTATGGGAACGTCACATCATAAATGTTTCACAATGCTCCATATAAAAGCCAAATGAATTAAAACCATAACTGTAACCCAAGAGTAGCTCCAATAGAAGCACGCATAAATGAACAGACACTATTAAAGACAGGTCCGATGGGGTCAGGAATGTACCCTCCTACAGGAGAGACACACCAAGGGGACAGTTCATGGTAATTGAACCAGCAGCTGAAACCACGGCTAAGTAAATACATAAAGAGGCGATCTTTGTCCATATTTTTCATGTCTTTCAGTTAGTCCTAATAATGATTAACCCATTAATCCTGTTTTGTGAAAAAAGTGTTTTGCCTAAAACAGTGTTACTGTGTAGCAGCACTTTGTGGGTGTTTGCTCCAGCGATGTGTGGCATGAAAAACCTAACAAATAGTACAATGGCGGCTGGTAGGGGGCGGTGGTGGAGGTATGGGGGCAGGGGCGGGAGGGGTAGAAAAATAATGTAATAAAGTCTTACATGTGAACAACTCAGCTGCCTCCTCTCCTCCATCCTCTTCTATGGAACGGGCGCACCCAGGCTCCCAGTCTCTCCCAGCCAATCATAATGCTGCCTTACAGCAGCGTTGTGATTTGTCTGAGCGCCGTGGTTCGGCGCTCTGAGAGGGACTGGGAGGCTGGGCATGTTCTCCACTTAGGCTGTAGTACAGCCTGGGTGGAGAACATGTGAAGTACACATGATGGTTTGACCGGCCAAACCCTCATGAGCACTTATGGTCCAGCCACCACTCCTCCCTCTGCTGGCGTCACGTAGTCCAGCCCTGCCCCACCCTAACATGGACCTTATAGGCAGAACGAAAATAAAATATTATTATTTTATTTTCTTAGAGCAGTGGGGTGACATTCCTTTGCCTTGGCAGAGGAGCCGACCCTGACAAAGTGGCTTTAACATGGTTGGACTTTTGAACCAAAAGGAGCCTGGGCAGAAAAGTTAAGACCAGCTCAGTCCCCTCCCTCTCCTCACTCTCCCTATCTCCCTTTCCATCCATTATGTCAATCACCCAGGCATCCACCTATTTATCCATCCCCTTCTTCGCTCTCCCTCTCTACCTCCCTCTTATTCTCTTTCTTGAAGATCACTGCAGCAATAAATCTAGGGAAGCTGGGGAATGTGAAAGTGGAGGTCCTGAACTTTCAAAAGCAGCCTCCAGTTGCTCCAGCCTACTTGGAGAAATGTTCAATAGAGTAAAAGGCCAGTCCGGCCTTCATTGTCCTGGAGATTGGGCAAATGCACTATTTGTGCATGCCAGGATGGTTAATAATATAAACTATTTGCATGATATATATATAAATAATATTCACAAATGCGTCGTCCCAAATTTCAGATGAGCAACAGACCACGGCCCAAACTTCTTTCAGCGTGAATATTTATTTAGACAATACCAATCTACGTGTTTCGGAGCATCTGCTCCTTGCTCACAAAATCATTTTAACGTGAAAAGACAAAGGTAGCAATACAAGATCAAAGTGTATGTCCCATATTGGAAACACCATTCTGGAAGAAGCCAACCACCAAACTTTAATAGCTTTCAGGGCAAGACCCAGAGTCTGAAATGCACTTACACTAAACATTTACAATTATAGCGAATCATCCCTAGTTCGGCAAAAAACAGTGGCAGCTCCTTCGCTAAGGCGGAGGAGCATCGCTCCACTACCCTGCAGTAGTAAAAGAAAGCAAAAAATAAAATGATAATAATGTAATGTTATTATCATTTTATTTACCTCCTGCTGCAGCAGCTTTGCGTGAGGGGGTGGGGCGGGGCTGTAGAGCAGGGGAGGAGTGGTAGAACCCTCCTAAGTGCTCAATAACTGTTGGGAAGGCCCTCTCGGGCCATCCATAACAGTCATGCGCACTTTCCCTGTTCTCCATGCAGGCTGCATTACAGCGTGCGTGGAGAACGTGCCTCTAGCCCCTGGCGACTAATCACAACGCTGAATTGCAGTGTTGTGATTGGTCAGGGGAGCATGGTTGTGCTTCCTGTTCCTGGAGTCGGGCGCTGGAGAGCAGGAGCAGAGACGCGGGACACGCACCCCCCCCTCCCACCCCCCCTTGCATACCTATCCTGCCACCCGCGAGCCGTGTTGGCCGCCACTGGGCAAAAAAAAAAGGAACAATTCTCCTCTTTGCCAAAAACCAACTTCAACCATCCCTTAACAAAACTGCCAACAACTGGCTGAAAAAAGTGCTATCTAAACAAAGGAGCACAAAGCGTGAGTGAAGTTTACAGTTACAAAAAAGGCTGTCGATGGCACAGTTTGTAGTAAAAAATTAAATATAAATTGTTGTGATGCCAATTCCAGAATGTAAAACGCTTTTAGCTAAAAACTCGGGACTGACACGGAAAAACATACGGCATAGAAACACCTGGAAAAATGTGAAGGCTTGGAAAAAAGAATAAACCTGAGCACCTTGAGATACAAATATGCAATTCGCTCACAAATTCTCCTGGGCTACCTCATAATTCTTGGGTGGGTCTTCGAGGAGGCTTTTACAAATCAATATGCAAGAGACCTGACCACGGGAAACTTGATATGGAAAAAGGGGATGTCAAAAGCCTTGTATAAAACGTTGTCAGTGGAGATGCGTGAGGTGGGGAGAAGAGATTAAGAAAAATGTATTCTACTTTTTGTTTACCTTCAATAATTTATTTAAACATATATAACGATCCACATGTTGTAGATAGTGAAATAAAATGGAAAATATAACAAGTATTGGCAAAACCAATTGGTTACGCCTTTGAGACCTAATAGCGTTGCCAATGCTTTGTTGCAATGGTCTAAAGTATGGCCAACAAAAAAATGTGTGTTGATGCGGCAGCATAATTTTGCAGACGCAAGAATGCATGGTGATGTCTGCCCAGGTATGGGGGACTCCTGTGAGTGCCATCAATTCTCGCTACTAGGAAACCGAAATAGGGCGCAAACATTACTTGAATCAGACTTCAGATTTACACCCCCACCCCTCTCCAGACCCCGGACTCAGAATGAGATTCTATATATGGAGTTTGGAAAGTAACAAAAAATGATATTTGTTGAACAGCTAGGGGATCGAAAACCAATCCAGCACTGCAGTTTCTCAATAAGCTATATGGTTACTACGGAATTGTGTGGAAGTCTTCGCCTTCTGAAATGTGAGAAAACACAGAGGAAATGGCAGTTGATTGCCTTTTTTCTCCCAGTCATGTTGTCCTGTTTGGAAGGCTGTCTGGGAATGGGGCGTCGCTGGCAACAGCAAGACAGGAAACAGAAAAGACTAATTTTGGGCAGATGACAGATCTCTGAATTCAGTCAAGTGACCTTCCAGATATGAGCTGCTCTGTCAAACATAAGAGGCATTATGCTGGCCGTCCACTTTCGAACCGGGAGTGATTAAAATGCTGGCAGAAAATAAAAACTGGCTATTGAAGGGCCCTGCCCCGAGGTCCTAATTTCAAATCAAATTTTACAGCGCCGCGCAGGAACAATGGCAGCCCAGTACTCCAGGCTCTCTCTTTTTTGTCACTTTGCACAAAGAGAAGCCTTACAAGAAAGGACCCACCGGATTTACGACCACGGCAAGAACGAGGGCAAACCATACAAAACACATTTTAAAAATACATTGTACACTGCCTTTGACATTTGAGATAAATAGAAGCCAGTTAGGAGAAAATTCCAAATATTTCCCTTTATTCGGGAAGGCCGCACAATGTGAATTCTATGTTACCCTCCCCACCTCCCCCACACACACCAATCTACTCGATCTTTTGACATTTTGGCCCCTGCATGGGGAGGACACAGCAGCAAGTCAAAGAGAGTCATTATGCATATAATTGCATTATATTAAAAAAGATTACCCTAACTTGAGGATTGAAATAGACAACGGAATTAGGAATCTGCCAATGAACAACATCGAAGTGAGGAAACCGCCATCATGAATATGGTCTAATCTGCTATTGAGTTTCAACATAAAATCATTCTTCTCTAACTCTTGCTATTGTCGTTGTATATCCTCTATATCTCCCATGCCGGTAAAGAAGCAGGAGTTGTTACATACGTTAAAGACACTGTTTTGCTACTTCTAAGACCATATGTTCCAGTGTTAAAGCAACCTTGGTGCACTGACTGGGAATCGTACTAAATGCCCTCAGCAGATATAGGACACAAAATACCCGGTGGGGCTAAGCTTAGAGGAGGTACCATCTTTTTTTAGTCTTTCTCCCATAGCAACAAAACCACTCTAGACCACTTGTATCGCATACTTCTAACAGACGAACAACAACGCTGGAGAAGTGAGTACTGTCTGCTTCAGTCCATGGTGCTCACAGGGCTTGTACAAGATTAGGTGGAAAAGTAATAATCTAGGCCCAGCTTTTTTGCCGTCCAACTCCGAAAACATGCAAGGTTGTTTCCAAGAGACACCTACCAGCTGAGCTTATACCAGAGTACCTGGACTCTGTAGAACTTTTGTTAAATCTTTTAAGTGGAACACCATTAAATCTTGATAGCACTAAACAAGAAATGTCACTGGTCTGGTGGTTCATTGATTGGATAGGCCCACCTATTTTTCAACAGAAACGTTGCTATGTCAGAGCAGAGAACCTAACACCTCTCGGTACACCTCCATTTGGTGCGTCTTTCATCACTGACATATTTTCACCAGCTCATCTGCAAGCTTATGTTTTTCACCTCTGAAGATTGCATGAGATGTGTGTTGCCTTCGAGGGGCTATTTTCCAGATTTCTCCAGATTTTACTTCTGCCGAGTTCGAAAAAGCAAAAGGCATATTTGTCTGGCCCAATCGGTAGTCTTCATTTTCACTGCATGAGCAGTGTTTGACTTATGTTACACGCCATTTGCACAATCGTCTACTAAGAACTTATATAGTAGTTAGTCTGCATTTCCCCATCTCTCATGGCTCGCGATACATTCTATACCTCAATAATTTCCACCCGCTACAGGACAGGGAACAGAAGTCAAGAACATGTCTGCGATGGGTCAGCTCAGGTTCCAAGCTGTGGTGAAAAATTGAGGGGAATCCACGTTTGAAGTAAACAAACTGCGCAATCAAACATCAACCTAAACATATTTGCATTACTGACAGACACACATTCTACATTTATGCCCTCACTAGAGGTTACAGTTGAGGATGGCTATAGAGCAATATTGAGCGGTAATGTGCTGAAAGCGAAGGCAGTCTCAGCAGTGGGCTTGAACAGCTGGCTTTCAGGTAATTATTCAATAACAAGTGTTTGTATTGCAACCGTCTGTTAGCTGGGAGTGTATGTCACTAAAGGAAACTCAGATGTAAAATATTTCACTGTTTGGTCCTACAATCAATCAATCAATCATGCCATTTGTATCGCGCACTACTCACCCGGGAGGGTCTCAAGGCGCTTGGGGGGAGGGGTATGCTACTGCTCGAACAGCCAGGTCTTGAGTTGTTTCCTGAAGGCGAGATGGTCCTGGGTCAGCCGAAGGTGGATGGGGAGGGAGTTCCAAGTCTTGGCAGCCAGGTAAGAGAAGGATCTTCCTCCGGCGGTGGCTCTTCGGATGCGTGGTACGGCTGAGAGGGCGAGGCTGGTGGACCGTAGCTGGCGGGTGGGCGTGTAGAAGGTCAGGCGGTCGTTGAGGTACTTGGGGCCCAGGTCGTGGAGAGACTTGTGTGCGTGGGTGAGGAGCCGGAACGTGATCCTCTTGTCGACGGGGAGCCAGTGCAGGTTCCTCAGGTGGCTGGAGATGTGGCTGCGTCGGGGGACATCCAGGATGAGTCGGGCGGAGGCGTTCTGGATGCGCTGGAGTCTTTTCTGTAGCTTGGCTGTGGTTCCGGCGTAGAGGGCGTGTCCGTAGTCCAGTCGGCTGGTGACGAGTGCCTGGGTGACAGTCTTCCTGGTCTCGGTCGGGATCCAGCGGAAGATCTTGCGAAGCATACGCAGGGTGTTGAAGCACGATGAGGAGACGGCGTTGACATGTCTGGTCATCGAGAGGGAGGGGTCCAGGATGAAGCCCAGGTTGCGTGCGTGGTCGGTTGGCTTGGGTGCGGTGCCCAGGGCTGGGGGCCACCAGGAGTCGTCCCAGGCGGAGGGCGAAGATCCCAGGATGAGGACTTCCGTCTTGTCAGAGTTCAGTTTCAGGCGGCTGTCCTTCATCCACTCGGCGACGTCTTTCATCCCTTCGTGTAGGCAGGTTCTGGCGGTGTTGGGGTCTCTGGTGAGGGAGAGGATCAGCTGGGTGTCGTCGGCGTAAGAGATGATGTTGAGGTTGTGCTGGCGTGCGATGGCTGCGAGAGGTTTCATGTAGATGTTGAAGAGGGTGGGGCTGAGTGAAGATCTTTGCAGGACGCCGCAGATGACTTCGGTGGCCTCGGAGCGAAACGGGGGGAGGCGGACTCTATGTGTTCTTCCGGCGAGGAACGAGATGATCCACTCCAGTGCCTTCTCTTGGATACCGATGTTGCTGAGGCGCTGGACTAGGGTGCGGTGGCAGACCGTGTCGAACGCAGCGGAGAGGTCCAGGAGGATGAGGGCCACTGTTTCCCCCTTGTTGAGCAGGGTCCGGATGTCGTCGGTGGCTGCGATGAGGGCGGTCTCGGTGCTGTGGTTGGCTCTGAAGCCGGACTGCGAGGGGTCGAGGGATCCGTTCGTCTCGAGGAAGGCGGTCAGCTGTCTGTTGACGATCTTCTCGATGACTTTAGCAGGAAAAGGGAGGAGCGAGATGGGGCGGAAGTTTTTGAGATCGGTGGGGTCCGCTGTAGGTTTCTTCAGGAGGGCGCTGATCTCGGCGTGCTTCCAGCTCTCCGGGAAGGTGGCGGTGTTGAAGGAGGCGTTGATGATGTTCCGGAGTTGGGGTGCGATGGTGGAGTCGGCCTTGTTGAAGACGTGGTGTGGGCAGGGGTCGGTCGGTGATCCGGAGTGGATGGTGTTCATCGTGCGGGCTGTGTCTTCGGTGGTCACCGTGGTCCAGGTGCGAATGGTGGCGGTGGGGGGCGTTGGTTCGACGGTTGGGTGCGTGGGTGGGGCGCCGAAGCTGTTGTGGATGTCGGCGATCTTGCGGTGGAAGAGCGAGGCGAGGGAGTCGCAGAGGTCTTGTGACGGAGTGATGTCGTTGGTGCCGGTGCTGGGGTTGGAGAACTCCTTGACGATAGTGAAGAGCTCTTTGCTGTCGTGGGCGTTGTTGTCCAGTCGTTCCTTCAGGGATTTCTTCTTGGTGGTGCGGATGAGCTGGTGGTGCTTGCGGGTAGCGTGTTTGAGGGCGGTCATGTTGTCGGTGGTCCGGTCGAGGAGCCAGGCTTTCTTGAGGGTGCGGCAGGTCTTCTTGGAGTCCTTGAGGTTGTTGGTGAACCAGGATGCCTTCTTGCTTCTGGGTCTGCTGGGAGGGTTCTTTAGTGGCGCGAGGTCGTCGGCGCAGGCGGTCAGCCACTGTGTGAAGTTGCGGGCTGCTTCGTTGGGGTCTGTTGTGTTGGCGGGTGGGCTCTGGCTGAGGGAGGTGGTGAGCTGGTCTGCGGTGATCTTGCTCCAATTCCTGTGAGGTACCTGTTGCGGGTGGTGGTGGGTCGTGGATCTTTTGAAGCTGAAGTGGACGCAGCTGTGGTCGGTCCAGTGGAGTCCGGTGGCGTGGCTGAAGGTGATGTACTTGCTGGAAGAGAAGACGGGATCAAGCGTGTGGCCGGCGTAGTTGGTGGGGGTGTTGACCAGTTGCTCGAGTCCGAGGTTGGCGAGGTTTTCCAGCAGGGCGGTGGTGTTGCGGTCCTTGTTGTTCTCCAGGTGGAAGTTGAGGTCCCCGAGGAGGATGTAGTCAGTGGAGGGGAGGGCGTGCGGGCTGATGAAGTCTGTGATGTCTTCGCTGAATTGTGTGCGTGGTCCCGGGGGTCTGTAGACGAGGGTGCCTCTGAGGGTCGTCTTAGGGTCGGTGTGAATCTGGAAGTGGAGATGTTCGGCTGCGGCGAAGGAGTCGTTGGCGTCGGTCGTGATGCGGATGGTGTTCCTGTGGACGATGGCGATGCCACCTCCGGTCTGGTTGATGCGGTCCCTCCTGATGATCTTGTACCCGTCCGGGATGGCGATGGCGATGTCGGGTGCAGAGGAGGCGTTCATCCAGGTTTCCGTGAGGAAGGCGACGTCCGGTGATGTAGCGTCGAGGAGGCTCCAGAGTTCCACGGCGTGTCTGTGGACGGAGCAGGTGTTGATCAGGATGCACTTGAGGTGGTTGCTGCTGGTGTTTGTCTTGGCCGGTGAGGGGCAGGTTCGGAGGCAGGTGAACTTGCAGGTGCAGCAGGTGAAGGGTCCGTGGGTGCGTCTCGGGGTGGCTCGGCAGCAGGCGTGGGTCCGGCCGGCCTTGAGTGCGTTGAGAGTGGCGGCGTCGTAAGTCAGTCGGGTCGTCTTGCCTCGGCGGGGAGGGCCAGGGGTCCTGGCGCTGGGCGCGGTCCAGGCGCAGACGGGCTTACCTTTGGCGCTCAATCGGCGCTCCCGCTGCGCGCGTCCGCTGCACGGTCGCTCTGGGGGCGTCATAAGTAAGGAGCCGGGAGGGAGGAGCAGCTGGGTGGCGGGAGCAGGGCGGCGAATGGAATCACAGGGGGGCGGGGCCGCAGGGAGGCAGCGGCGGGAAATTCCAAGAAGCAGCGGGCAGCGGGAAATTCCCAGGAGCAGCGGGAAATTCCCAGGAGCAGCGGGCAGCGAGTGAAGAAATCTGCAGGCAGGAGGCGGCAAAGGCAGGCAGGAGCGGCAGCAGTGAGTGGGGCGACCAAGCCCTGTGGAGGGCTGAGCGCTCTTGATGTAATGTGCACGAATGGAGCGCTCCAGAGAGTAGCACATTATATTATTGGAAATTGCTCCTCAGGGACTCCGTAAGGCAGGTGGAACTGATCAGAGAGAGCCAATGAATGGCCCAAAAGGTGGGCTGTATGTGACTGGCCATTGGTAAGCTGCACAGGTTGAACACAGTGGAATGCCAAGGATTACTTTCTCTGAATAGTGTTGCTGCATAGTCACCAGAACTCAGGATTGGTCGTTTTCCAGTCTGATGCAAAGGCAGCTTGCACAGTACAAGACGGGAGAGGATAGATGCAGTGCTTACTACAAAGCAGTCTTTAATAAATGAGCGTCGTCTGAGGAGTCACAAGTTATGATTGCATCAGTTTCCCATTGGCTAGATCTCGATACTGTGTTTCACTTGGAGTTCATGGGAATACCCAGGGTCTTGACTTTGTCTATGACATTCGGGTGTATTTGGGTTTTATCAATGCAAAAGTGTTACATCTGATTGCAGTATCGGACCTCAAGCAGGGGATAGAATTGATAAGTGAACAGGTATGCAGGACAATGATGAGAGCTAGACAGGAAGGTCTCCTTTCCACCATACTATGGATAGTGAGTGAGAGCAGAAATCAACCAGTGGTAGGTGAGGGTCAGTTCAACTGGATTTCATCTTGGACTTTGTTTCATATAAGCTAAGATAATGATAAGCATATTCACCTCTTCACACTTGCCATTTCCAGAGACCTCAAGCAGGAAGACTCAACTTCTCTCATGCCGCTTCGGCTGAGTGGGAATTATCGGTATTGAATGTGACATGCAGGCAACACACAGATCTGTATGGTGAGTGCCTTATTAGCTTTAACCCATTACAAACTAATGGGGTAACCCAACCATCCAAAGGACCTGGGTACAATTAGATACAAGCAACAATTAGTCCTATTGGCAAGGATAAAAATACAACAAATATCGTATTTGAATCTATATAGATTGATTATTGAGATTGAGAGAGAAAATAATCGAATCCATAATGAACTGTAAAGATCAATTCAATTTGTATACATTTCTTATAAAAAAATGCAAACGTTCAATAATTAGTTTCTGATTGCCCCAGAAAGTGAATGAGAAGGTGCTCATAGAAGTGCTCAGGTGTAGAGTGCTGTGAAAGAAGAAAGAATAATGAATCTAGAAGTTACAAACAACAATCAACACAGTAGAAGAGAACACGCCACTGCAATAAGCCTTTCAGGAAAAACATTAAAGTATTCCAAACAAGTGGCCTATGAATCAAAAGCACATACATCGTTAGGATAACATTATCAAATTCAGGCTTGTACAATTTTGTTGACGTTTCGACCCAGACAATCAATGGGGAAATTTAAGACCTAGATAGTGGTTCTTCTTCAGGACCAAAAGGAAAACAACGTGAGCAACCTTCAGTGGTGTAGGACTCCATACGAGGTCCACAAAAGGTAGGTGCATGGAAGGGCCAAATGGCTCCTGGTCCGGCCTTCAGTGTGGGCGGGTGATTTATACAATATAGTGAATCAAAAGTTACTGCCTGATCAAATTAAACTTAATGCGAAACCAGGGATGCGGAAGCCCATAGTCGAGTCGATCAAAAACGGGCCACTGGTTTAGGGTATTTGAAAGTCAGGGTTGTAGGTGCCCCTATTTGAGTGAATCAAAGTGGGTCACTCGCTTGGTAACAAAGTATCCAAGTGCATCTGCGGCAGCTGGGTGATACTTGGGAAATTCTGTTTCCAAGCGTGGCACAGCTGATGCGGCCGAATATGTGGAAACAAATCCTTTAAACCGCATGCATTACTGTCAAGAGATCCACTAATTAGAGAACTCCAGTATTTTTCCTGCATACGAGGACAGCTATTAATTGGCAATAGTACTGGTAACATTTTATTACCATTAATATCTTTACACGGTCAGCTGGCATCGGGAAAGAAGCTTTTATTTTGTATTATGATTGCAAGGAGAATAGTCATTAAATGGCATATGTGCATCGACCTTTGTTCTCTATGTATTTATGAGAGGATACCTATTAACTGAAAATGGTACTATAACATCTTCTCCATTTCATGTAAACTACGGCACCTATTAACTATGAGTGGTACCGCAGTTTTCATTTCTACAAACTTTCTGCAAAGACGTCTATTCACTGTCAGTAGAACAGCTACCTTTGATCATCACCATGTCATCAATTATGTGACTGGTCACTTAGATGTCATATTTGAAGTCACTAGGGAAGTGAAATATATGATGCCATTGTATCATTTGTAATATTATGTGTGCCACCATCAGCAGTGTATATGGGGACATTATGGTTGTACTGGAAACCATAAGTGGGAATTTTTTAGTTTTTGTTTTTTTTTAGATTTTGGATCATACCCATAATGTTCTTCAACTTTAATGTTTGAGGTAATTCTTATTTATAACAAACTTTAGTCAAACCAGTGTGCGTTGGGGCGCTGTGTGTGCAACCAGTGTCCATACCCCAAATGCTACAGAGTGTGGTCTTTGACCGTGCTGAGCTTTCAAACACCACCTTCACCCAGTCGCTCTGCCCAGAGAACAAGAAAGGTATGATGATTGGCTAAGCATGAAATGTTAGGAAGCAGGCGCAAACATCCTTGCCGGGGTTTTATTTATCGCTATTTTCTGTAGAGTAGGCCAGGGCCTCACTGACCTTTGTAGATGCAGCTTACTTGTGTATGGGTTACTCAAAAGGTCCAGACTACCACTGTGCCAGCTTTCCTCCTACGTAGACTTCAGAAGATACAAAACATGGCTAACAGACCACTTCAACGTTTCTGAACCACATATCACATTTCTCTGCCCCTTTATGCACCACACCTGCTAGCAGTAGCAATGTATTATCTCCTTAATACTCACTGCATTGAACATCAAGTTATTCACAAGGTGCAGGACACAACTTTCTGCAAAAGTAGCTCAACTCCTATCATCCAAGAAGGAATCTGAAATCGAAAACTTCTGACCATCCCCATGTTCTGCCTGGGCATTGCTAGATTAGCCCACAGGCGGTGGAACCTCCTTCTCAGTACAGATTGGCAAACTTGTAACTCCCTTCCAATCCAAATGTGAAAACCCTCTAATCTCATAGCATATGGAAGACTGGAATGGCCAGACTGTTACCCACACCTACCTGAACTTTTCACTCAATTAATGATGACATAGTGAGTTGCCATAAAATGGACTGCACCTAATAGGATCTATGACAAAACCATCACAGAGTGTACCAAGAATGTCCTACTATGAGGACTCCATACTACACCAGTACTGGGAAACTTAATCTAAAGGCCTGCTAATAAAGGCATGTATTTAAACGGCTACCCTATCAAGCGTACACTCTTGTCACGGTCATGCCTACATGCAGGTTCAAGTCAGCAGTGACGGACAGGGACCCTGGGTGCTCACACATGACACTGAACACTTCCAAGCCAGGACATATCATGACAGACCCTCAACCAACTATACAAACTAACCAGTGCCGTCTTTCAAGACCATGATCGGCTGCCTTCTGCCTCCCCATTTGTTTATTCAGTTAACATTACACCTGAAACTGAACATCCCTGCAATTGCTCTCTTGTATATTTCTGTGGCTGCATATACACAGCACTTACACTTTTTCAGAAGCAGCAGCTCTATAGAATGCTGAAAATAATACAAAAGAATAAGAAAAGCCCTTCAATGTTATACCAGTGGTAGTACAGTTGAATGTAAAGGCTAAATATAGTACAATACAGCTTATAATGGTCGGCTTGCTTTTTTGTCCTCAAAATCTTGAGGAAGATTCTCCCCTCAATAGTTATGAATTTAAGGAAAATTGTGGTATCTGTGTTGATATTAGGATTGGAGTACTGCAATGCCTTTTTTACCAGTGCCCCCAAGCGCAGCATTCAAAAGCTGCAGACTGCTCAAAACGCAGCAATAAGAGTACTTCTAGTAATCTCTAAATTCGACTCAGTTTCCACAGCTTTATTCCATCTGCACTGGCTGCCGGTTGCTAAAGGGATCCAGTTCACAGCACTTTGCATTGCCTTTAAATCACTTATCAACTTGGGGCCAACGCAGCTGGCGAATTTTCTTTTTTTTTTGTTTAAATATTTTTATTAGTAACAGCAAAGCATGTGCATACAAGGACATCACTGTAAAACTTACAAAATTCTGGATTTGGACAGTTATCTGACATCATTTATATATTACATAGCTTCACCACCTCCTGTACTTTGACGCATTTCCATTTCCAATGTTGGGGACACGACAATATCTCCCCGGTACTTATTCCAGTTCAACCACTTTCGGTCCCATTTCTTGGGGCACCCCCTTGCTATAAACACTTCTGTTTCCGCCAGCATGCATCTGTCCAACTCTTTCTCCCACATAGGGACGCTCGGTACCCCACCCGTTTGCTATCTCCCTTTTAACCAGGGTATAACCCAGCGTCACAAACTGCTTCTCTACTTCCGTCAGGTCAGTTGCCTCCCAGATAATTAACAAACCCAGTTTTGGCGTTAGGATCAACTCCTTATGTAGGGCTTTATGTATGTGTTCCGTGGCTCCCTCCAATAGGACCCGCAACCCTGGACAGCTCCACAGCATGTAGTAAAATGTGGCCTGTTGGCACATCCCCTCAGGCAGAGATCGTCCGACCGCGAACCTACTTTCACCAGAGTCGGTCCCATCATATACGAGCGGTGTAGTATCCGAAGTTGGATCAACCTGAATTTTTGCGTGATGGCCGCTTCCCGAGGGGACATCAGGGCCTCCTGCTAGTCTTCGTCACTAATCACCCCCAAATTGTCCTGCCATCTGTCGCTGAGTCTTGGAAACGCATCTGGAAGGTTATTGCATAATTTCTTGTATGTGAGTGAAATAGCTTTCGAGTCCAAAGGCCCGTCTAACAACCTATCTTTGAGCGGTGAAGAGTCTGGAATGTCTGTAAAAGAAGAGAAGGCCGTCCTAATGGCATGGCGAATCTACAGGTACCTATACGTCTCCTCCTGAGCCAGTTGGTACTGTTTCTGGAGTTCCTCAAATGTGAGTATCTTCCCCTTTTTTACCAAATCTTCTACCACAGAGATACCTCTGAGGTCCCACTTATCAAACCCGGGTTGATAACATAGCATACCCAGTTTTCGCGCACTCCAAAGTGGAGCTACCTTAGTTAGGACGCCAGCCCTCCCAGTCGTGAGTTCACTGTTCGCCAAACCTGTAACGGATGTGTAAGGTGGGCCCAAAAAATCGCCCCTTGTTCTTCCTGTCACTAGCATATAGGGCCCCCATATATCCAGAGCGATCAGTTTTGTATTGGTCCAACGCATACGCGGGATCCTCCGGAGGGCGGTATATCCATCTATTTACAGTGACCAGCTGTGCTGCCCAATAATCTGGCTAATTTTCTTAAGCCATATACTCCAGCAAGATCCCTTAGGTCAGCCTAACTTGGAAATCTAACTGTTCCTTTAGTTAGTAGGGCTAGGTGGGGTGGCAGGAGCTGTACTACTACAACAACTAAACTGTGGAACTCTGTGCCAACCTCGCTAAACAAAAGACACAATCCTCTTAAAAAGTAATAGGACTTTAAATATGACTTTTTAAGGCATAATTTTCATACTTTGTCCAGTCTGATCGGTATGTGATAAGGGTAGCACCTAGACACGCTAGGGTATTTGTCACGCTTTATAAATTCTTCATCATCATTATCATCATATAATGCTTCAGGGGTGTTTGTCGCCATCTATGGTATAATCTGGTCATTGATGGAGAGTTTTACAGAAGTTAAATTATACAGAGCCATATGTGCTTTAAACCTACAGGGGAAGAAACGTGGGAATAATCTGTTCACTATCCTCCAAGGCCTAAAAGATCTTGCAGCGAGAACACCAACCCAACGCAGAGTCTACTTTCATTTCAATACTAAACGACTCCAAATAAGAGCAGGGTGTTCAGAGCCAGTGCCATACGCTGGCACTTATAGATGTAAGAAGCTACACACAGGTAGCGCACATAACATGTAAGAAAACTGCTAGTATCCAAGATTCTTCTTATCAATGGTATCTACCAATGCCCAATGGAAGGCGGAATCACCTTCTAAGCATTCCCACCTGTAAAACCAAAGTTTACACAAGCAGATCTCCACGTTCATTTTATTTACCCACTTACCCATCTTTTAGTTTACAATAGGCTCAATAGCTCACGGCAAACACAGTTCTGC
Organism: Lissotriton helveticus; assembly: GCF_964261635.1. Lineage (NCBI taxonomy): Eukaryota > Metazoa > Chordata > Amphibia > Caudata > Salamandridae > Lissotriton > Lissotriton helveticus. The sequence continues at coordinate 282,057,328 of NC_136061.1, read as the reverse complement.
AGTAAACAATTCTATTAGAATTACGCCAACCGAGTTCCCTCTAAGCAATTAATTGTTGAGCAAGAAAGCAGCAAATTAGGATTTTTTTTTAACAGCTTTAATTTTGAATAAGGCATATTTAAAACACGAAAAACGAGTAGAGCGAAACTTCATGCAATAAGGATGTGTTGAAAAAAATGCAAATGTACCCACATTCCCGAAACTCTTGCTCTTGATCCCAGAACACGGACTCCTAGGTTCGGTTAGAAGTCCGGTTCCTAAAAACCCACCCAGCTCAAGGCAGCTCCAGTGTCTGGTCTGACCTCTGTCAAGTGCCCCGATCCCTTCACCTCCTCTGATAGCCATATTTACATGCTTCAAGGCGCCTCGGGAAACTCAATCCAGGCCTCCGCAGCCAATTATCAAGGGCCTAACAAGGCATCACCTATTGAAGGAAGCTCGCATTTCATAAGCCATTTGCATTCTGCTGTTACAGGATATGAGACATGAGTTTTAATAAGAAAAGCAATGAAATATGCCCTAGGAGACATTAGCAACAGCACACACCATCAATCCACAGTGCAGGCCTACTAACCTCAGATCATAGACGGCTAAAGACACCCCCCCCCCTCATTCCCCCCTAAAGCAAGCATATTTGTTTGGCAAAGGCGCAGAGAAGCATCCCGCTGCCGTGTCCATGAACACTCGACTGATAAAAGCGCACGCGCACCCCTCAACAAGGCACATTCCCAAGTTGTCCATATTTATCCCCAGCTCTTCTCGTTTGTTCGGGTGCCGGAGCTCTCTCACCGTCGATGCACGCACCTCGTTTAGCCTGTTATTATGGCACGTGCTCCTCACACTGTATTGTGCGTGCCTCATTCTGCCAATGCCTGCATGCTGTCCGCACACGCGCGTGCGCCACCTCCTCAAACCATGTGCTCAACACCAATCGTGCACGGTGCCTGGTACTCCGTCCGTCCCACCACAGACACATGTACATGAAAATGAATGAGTGGGCCAAAGGAGCGGTGACCGCTGACCGCTAGAAGGTGAATGAATAAAGACGACACTCATTCATTCAGCAGGTACAAGTCCTCTACAGTTAAGGCTGTCAGAGAGAGGAAAAAAAATGGCAGCCTATTTAGCTTCCAAGTGCTGCCAAAAAAGACTTATTGTGATCGCTTCTGGAGGATGAGTCCTAAGTGATGTGATGGAGCCTCTGAGCAACTAACTAACGAAATAAATAAATAAATAAATACATAAATAAATAATAATTAAATATGGAACATGTGCCAGGCCTCACCCTGGTGCGTTCTGCGTGGATTGGTGGAAATGTTGCGCCTGGCAGCGTGTGCAGATCCCTACTCGCAAAATAACATGAAAGAAGATAAATACCTCATTAGTAGCTGCCAGAAATGGCAACCCCCCCCCCCCGTCTGACTGCCGCCACTGACATTTTTTTGTGAAATAACTTGAAGGAACAACAAGACAAATACTGAACAACAGTCACACCGATTATTTATTTTTTTATTTTTTATTTTAAAAGTTTTATATAGCGCTAGCTTGACCCGTAGGTATCAGAGCGCTTTACATACACACATTCTACCATTCTAAATTATAGTCATCAGTGGATGGGACTTGTGCTTCCACCCTACTACTGCCTAGATTATATTTGAAGGTATTGAAGTACACTACATCCTGCCCAAAGGGCTGTTAAAGTCCTGGCCTACGGGTGGCATATGTATTAAAGAGCTAATCAACCAGTTACAAGCTACCTCTCTAAACTGACCGCCCACTATGAACAGTACAGGGATCCAAGCCCAAGCACTCCCAATGATCCTCCAACAAACAGAATGAAGAAAGGGACATGGTGGTATGATTCTGGTGGCCTAGGGGCGTAGCCCTGGAACACACTTAAACACAACCTCCAAGTGCAAATAAATTGCCTCTAGCTTATAAAGCATCTGAATATGTGACTTTCAAAAAAACAAACCACAATACTGGCCACCCCAACCGGGTTCGCGAAGGGTCAGACCCAGAGAGTGAGCTGGGGGCCAACAGATATATTACAATAGTGCGAAAGTGGATGAAAGACGACATGGAGCTGCATTATGAAACATTAATAAATCAATCAGTTCATAAACCTTCACCACGATAATGGCAACATATAAAACTAAATGAATGACAAAAGTCGAGATGCATTTACAGGGAAGGTATAGTACCGTATACAAGTAAGAGTAAAGCGGAAAAGTGAGATTTAGGGACTATCTGAGTGACAAGAGTGCTGGACATACCAGACAGGAAGGGACTAGCAGGCCACATGTGCTGCCAAGTCCTATTTGTCTAAAAGCTGATGACATCACAGGAAGGTCACATTTAAGCTCCTCTACATACATACAATTTTTCACTGGCACAATCTGGATTTGGAACGAGTCAAGTCAATGGATGCTGCGGACAGGATACTAACTTTGCACCTCATAATGAGGAATAATTCACCAACTGCATTTAGAGATGCGAACTGCCTAAGAACACAGTCAGGAATACGTACGTTAATATCCTACCTACAATAGGAACTTGGGGGGAAACAGGCAAGGTGAGTGTGTGAGAGAAAGAGACCGAGCGAAACACCAGACTGGTTTTTCACTCACCCACACTTCATCATCCTTATCGAGGTACGGCAACACACTATCTCGAAGTTAGTGGTTGCAGAGAAATAGAGAACAACACAAAAAGAGGATTTAACAGCCGCTTGGCATTTGTTGAAAACATATATGTTTTTAAAAAGCTTACCGAGTTCGGCAGCAGGTGTTGTTTCATGAGCATAAGCTGACCTGAAATCCAGCTCCAGGACGCCACTAACGACAACATATCGTTCAGACTCTACAAGGTATGTGGCACAGGGAGAACACACATATGGCTTTGAAATGGCAAGGAGAAAGCAACGGGCAACTGAGAGGTTAGAAAACTTGGGGCGAATAATGGGTGAAAACAAATGCGAAAAACCAATGGAATTACCAACTCGTTGCCAGGCAAAGTCTCTGCCACCTATGACCTAGAAATAACCCTAACCCAGGAAGTGAGCAACCAGCACTAAAGCGGTTGTGCTCTCTTCTTTAAACATGTTAACATTGTCTTACACTCAATTGGCTCATTTGATTCACTTAGAAGTCCCTAGCAAAGTGGTACTACATGTACCCAGGGCCTGTACATTAAAAGCTACTAGTGGGCCTGCAGCACATGTTGTGCGACCCACTTAAGTAACCTTTTTAAACATGTCTCAGGCCTCCCATTGCAGTCTATGTGCAGTTTTAACCCCTTTGCCATGGGGGTAATTCCCCCGCTGTGCTGGGGGGAGTGGGAGCACGCGCAGCGCCCCGGTGCTCATGACGAGCTAGGCTCGTCATGCAGCACAGTGGCGCTGTGCTCATGACGAGCTGAGCTCGTCATGACCACGTCCGTTTTCGTGGAACGTTCAGCACAGCAGGGGAATTATCCCCGCGTGTGATCGCCACGGCGGTCATGACGAGCTGAGCTCGTCATGAGCACAGCGCAACCGTGGCTCATGACGAGCTGAGCTCGTCATGAGCATGGGAGGGGTTAAGCTGGCATTTCTACACGGTAAAATAACTAGGGCCCGGCCGAGCTGGCGTAGTGCCTCTACGCGGAATTCTACGGAGTTGGAAAAAAACTCTGTGGAACTCTGCTTCACTCCCTCCCATTTCCTTCCTTCCTAAATTAATTATATATTTTTTTAAATAAGGCACTTACCTGTTGTGGCTGCCTCCTTCTCGCCATGGCCGCTCTCCTTCCTCGTCCTCGCCGTCCTTGTCCATTGAAAACCCCTACGTTGTACGACTTGCATGCGCACGCGAGGAAGGAAAGCGGTCATTGCGAGGAGGATGCAGCCACAGCAGGTAAGTGGCTTTTTTAAAATTATAATTAATTATGGAGGGTGGAGGGGCTGGTTAACTCTGCTCCACCACAAAGTCGTAGTTTAGCCTAAACTCCGCGTTCGCATCTTAGCACCGAATAGGCAAAATTCCATAAACTCCACTGGCGGAGCGGAATTACCCGCCTGGGCTTAAAAATAACCCTTTTTCCAGACCTAAACTTTCCTCTTTAATACATATGCCACCCGTAGGCCAGGACTTTAACAGCCCTTTGGGCAGGATGTAGTGTACTTCAATACCTTCAAATTTTACATGTCCTGGTAGTGAAAAAACTCTTACATTTGTTTATCACTACTGTGAGGCCTACCTCGACCATAGGGTAATACTGGGTTACCTTATTACCATTAATAAGTGATAATTTTAGATTGGGAACATGTAGAAAAGTCACATTTGGTCTCAAAAGAATTGTAATTTAAAATCCTCTTTAATGGGAGAGTTTGATTTGAAGTCACAATTCTGAAAATGCCACTTTTATAAAGTTATAATATTCTTGTCCTAACCTTTTGAAGCCTGCAGCCTGTATCCTGGGTCAAATGACTAGGTGTAGTTTCCAGTTACCCTTTGTGTTTTCCTCTCAGAAAGGGTCACAAAGGGAGATGGGGAGCTGGCAGGATGGTCCATCCAAACAGAAGGGGTGGGGTGGTGCAATCACCTACCTCACTTGCAAACAAGCTTGTTCCTGCACTCACAAAACTCCACACTAGCCTTTTGTCACCCCAGACATATTGGGGCCTGGGCAGGGAAAGCAGGTAAATTCCAGAAGCATCTGTGGGGTAAGTGTGGGCAAAGGGACTTTAGACGTTTCTTCCACTTCAAAGCTGGTACCAGGTATAAATAGTGGATCCTCAGACCCACTCTTCAGTACACCCCTGGACCTGCGTTAAGGCTTCAGGACTGCCTTGTATTCCAGATGACTGCCCTGCTGCTTGAGGACTGCCTTATTTCTCAGATGATTACTCCGCTGCTAGCAGGGTACTGCCATGCTACTTTAGGCCTATTTTGTTCTTCATAGGACTGCCATGCCGCTTGAGGCCTGCTTTCTTATTTAGAGGACTGCCATATTGCTTTGTGCCTACCTTGCTGCTTAAAGGAGAGAGAAACATCTCCTTGAACCTAGGGCTACCAGAAGGATGATTCCAAGAGTCAGCTGGTTAACTCCTGTTCTGAGAAAACCACAAAATGATTTTTTATAATTACCTAGCCACACTGATTGCAATCTACTCTGCATTCGGGATAGAATCAGGTTAGGACACTGCCTTCCCAATCCACCTCAAATAGTCTGCATAAAAGCCACAGGTGGGATAGTATCAAGGGTGGCTGAGAGATCTAACAAAGTCAACAGTGCCAGATTACCCCTATCAGACATCAAATGGAGATCATCCAAGACCGCAGCTCGGACAGATTCACATGCGCAGGTCTAAAGCCAGATTTTGTAGGGTCAAATATGTTCCTTCCACATAGCATGATAACTGAGAGTTGACAAGACATTCCATAACTTAAGTGGCAAAAAACAAGAGCGATATGGGTCTATAATGGGAGGTCACTCAATTAGCTTCCTTCTTTTTCAGAATAACTAACACAATCTCCCATTCAGTGGGTATTTGGCGTTAAGTAAGCTAAATATTTGTAAGTATTGTGATTTTCTCTGCAGTGATTTCACCAGCAAGATAAATGTACTGACCCTGAATGGATTGCAAGGGGATCCAGACCTAGTCCTTCTAATCTGTTTGATCACCTCCTGATGAGTCACCGGTTTAAAATTAGCAAATTTGTTACCTGACAAGGAGGGGACAAGTTGGTCTTTTATAGGTGATCTTTAACAAATGAGCTAAATATTTCTCTAATTATCCTAATTTTTTCTTTAACAAAGTTGGAAAGTTGACTGCAGAGGGCTTGAGAGGGTGAAGTCTCGCTTTTTTCCACAACAAGGAATGCTAGTTCTTTGACTATCTTAAAGAGCTCAACCTCGATAGGATGCACCTATTATTCTAAATGTGAAAAAAGATAAACACTCTGCTTCAATTTATCCGTTTTATATATTCCTATAATTAATTCATACTAGGCTTCTGATTGCGATCTAAATCCTTCCTGTATTGTCTTTCTGCCGTGTTACAGTCTGGTTTTTAAGCAATAGCAATCTGCTACAGAACCAAAATGCATTTATCTTCATTTAACGGGTTTTTAACATTTTGACAGGAGCTATACAGTCTATAGAGAAGATATTTATTTATTTAGATTGTTTTATATAGCGCAAACATGACCCTTGCAGGTATCAATGGGCTTTACAGGTATACAGATTGTGGAGCAATAATAACAATAATATCATATCCGGGGAAAATACAGGATAAAGTAGTGACCAGAGAGGAAGGGTAAGCTTTACATTGTTCAGAGAGCAGAAGAAACAAACCAATAAGAACAGAATTATCATAGCCAGGAAAGTGCCATGATCATGTAGTGTCAAGAAACGTTAAAGTAGTGTCAGTTCTGAGAAGTCGAAAAAAACAGGTCATCAGCATGCCATAGTTATGAGGAAAATTGAAGAATCAGGATGGGTATTGTAGGCTCAAGGAAGAAATCTGTTCAAAAGGAGTGCTTTGACTTTTTTCTTGAATAATACAGTTGAGGAATTCAATCTGATTTCAGGGGTAAGGAGTTCCAATTTCTCTGAGCAATCCCAGAGATAGATTGGATGTAGATTTTCTTTTTTTCAGAATCTCTGAGGTTTCAGAAGTAAGGAGTTGGAGCTTCTAGATGATCTGGAACCACCAGATGGTTCGAGTTTCTGGGCAAGAGATCTAGGGGTATTGAAGTGGAGGGCTTTGTGTGTTATGCAGGCAATTGTTAGCTGGATTCTTGCTTCGTAAGGGAGCCAGTGGTGAGATTTTAGATCTGGGGTGATGTGGTTATTTCTTTTTGAGCCAGTGATGAGCCCAGCAGCAGAGTTGAGCAAAACTCTCATAGGAGCCAGTATGGATCTGGGCAGTCCAGAGAGGGTTACACTTACACAGTCCAGCCTGGGAATCACTAGAGTTTGCACTGCATGGTTGAAGTAGTTGGGGGACAAAGGGTTTTAATTTTCTTTGAATGTTACTTTTGTGATTCGCTGCTACAGTGGTGGCACTGATGTGTTTTTGCATGTTGAGTTTCTTGTCGACAGTTAATCCCATAGATCTTGCAGAGTAAATGACTTGTGAGACGCAGTTGAGAGCAGTTAGATGTTTCAACCAGTCTTCAATGGCAAGTGGTTGGTTAGGTGGAGCGATTAGTACAAATTCAGTTTTTGAGTATGTCGTTTAAGATGATTGGATGCTAGCCAATTTTGAGTTTTCTGAAGAGTTGGGTTGAGGGAACTGATGCCTTCTGGGGCAGAAACTTTTAAATATAGTTGGGTATAGTCAGCGTACATGTGATAGAGGATTTTGGATGATGCAAAATATATGTAAGAGGTTCAATGAACAGGTTGAAGAGAGTGGGAGAAAGGGAGGAGCCATGTGAGACCCCTAACGTGACCAGCGTGGTCTGCGATAGTGATTGATTAACCTTGACTCCTTAAGAGCTGATATGGAGCTAGGAGGTGAACCAGTTAAGGGCTGATCCTGAAATCCCCATGCGGTGTTACAAAATGTCTAGAAGGTTGTCCTGCTTAACCGTATCAAATGCAGATGACAGGTCAAGGAGGATTAAAAGACAGGACTGGTTCTGATCCAGCATTTTTAGGGCATCCTCCATTATGTGTGTCAGAGCCGAATCAGTGCTGTGCCCTGGAGGGAAACTAGATTGATATTGGTCCATTAGTCAGAATTGATAGATATGATTACAGAGTTGGATGTGAATACATTTTTCCAGGAGCTTTACCAAGGTAGGAATATTGGAGATAGGACGGAAGTTGTTTAAGTTAGTTTGATCTGCTTTAGGTTTTTTTAGGATGGGGGGACACCTGACCGGACTTTATGCATTTGGGGATAGTGCCTGAAAGGAGGGAGTCATTAACAATCTTGGTTTAGAGTGGGAGTAATGCGGGTATGATCTCCTTGAAGAAGTTGGGAGGTACAGGATCATCAAAGTGGTTTGAGCGTTGTTAGATTATTCTGAATGTTTCTTTATTCAAAGGTTTCAAAAGAGTTCCATGAGGCGATGTTTTTGGGAAGTGCACCATGGGACACAAAGGAACAGTAGACCGGGAGGCAGAGTGGAAGGCTTGATATGGGAGAGGACATTGTTCCTCAGTAGTCTGCTGATCATTTATTAAGCTCTATGTCTTCTGGAGAAAAAAGGTGGTGAAATCCTCACACTATGGAAGTGGAACAGATCCAGCAAGGGACCAGAATCGGTGCGTAGTTCGATTGGGCTTTTATGAATGTAACAGGTTTTTTGGGTCGGTGGGTAGCTTGATGCAACTGGTTTTTGGTTGTTGTAACTTCTTAGCTGCAAGGTCAGCTCTCACTCCATATAGCATTTGTTGCTCTCAGCACCTTCTGGAGATTAGTGCACATCATTTTTCTTCAGGACTGCCTACGTAAGTGGCTTTGGTAGTAACCTATTGCTTACATTGCCAATTTCTAATGGACAGGAATCTCGAGATTAACATTAATTGCTTCAAATGTGCCAGAATAACATCCAACTTGCTTTATGAAATGAAAAGAACATTGAGCGCCTGGCTACCAGAAGGCCTCCCAGCGCTTTGCGTTGTCCCTTTGAGCAACTGTTCTAACCCAAGCGTCATGCAACTATCCAAAAACTCCTAGTTTCTCTCATTGTCCACCAATTCAAAAATTTTATATTTCGCAATAAAAAAGATGGGCTATTGGAGGAGGTGTGGTACTAGTAGTTTAGTCACAGTACAGATAAAATCTACATTGTATCACAATCACCAGATCAGCAGAATTAAGTGCTCCAAATGACAAAACAAATGCAAAAGAAATTTTAAAAACATAAAAGTTAAATTTTGGGGATTTCAATAAAAAAGCAAATAAGAGAGCTGAGAGGGAAAGCATCAGTAGCAACATACACAAATATACCCAAAATAGGTTACTATTGCATATTCCTCATTTTTTAGGTCGAACCCACCAGACTGCTCACACTGCAAAATACCTATTGGGGGCTTATAAAGAACTTCCAGGGGCATAAACCCGACATCTCTTTACCATCTCTCTGATTAGCTTCCTTCTATATTTCCACTACTCTCTTTTAAGGAACTACTTTTTAGATTTTCCTACAGCACTCCATGAGAGTACATGGTTTTCCAGCTCTCCCCTACATGTACTTCTTCCTCTGTGAAAATACCCACACCTGTGCTTTATGTTGCTGTCTCTCTTGTGGTGTAAGTTCTCCCTTGTGTGCTTTTCCTGAGCCAAACTCACTCCCACCCCACATTAAACCCACCTGCTCCTCCATTGCCCCCCTCGCTCTTTCCTAAATATTTCCCTTTTTATTTATTATCATCATTAGGTTTTTGGGAGGAGCAGGCAGCAAATTGCTGCCGGCCTCTGTGCCTAAATAATGCATTTTTCGCATGGTCATTTTTAGGCATACATGCATGACAGATGGTCACACACACATTATTACCGAAAGCATGTGTCTATAAAATGACCACAGCTGCATCATCGCCTCCACACTCCCCCACTTTTAATTTCTTTTGGAGATGCTGAAAAGCATCTTGCTGATGATATACAGTGTCAATAAAAGGCATTGACAAAGCCAGCAATTTCCAAGAGAGACCTATGGGCTTTGCCAGTGCTTGTTTACCTTCTACATCATAGAACCTTTTAACGTTCTCTCATTTTAATCTGCATATTGCACTAACCTAAATTACATCTGCCTAATACAGTCAAATACTAATTTACAAAGGTTGCATTTCCTATTATTTTTCACCAAAAAAGAGGACACAACTTATGTTGCACTTTTACTTCTGCAAATGATCTCGAAGACTGCGTATTTATTGGTCTCTTTTGATGTCAATCCCTATTTCAGGGTTTGAACGCTGTTGACACAAGTACTGGCAAAGCCAACAAGTCTTCCATTTCGGGCATCATGGTTTTGGCATGCTATGCAGCATCGACAAAAAAAAACAAGTTTTTGCTACTGCAAAAAAAGAATTAAGGGTATGTATCCTCTTCTTGCCGAGGGCTTGCCAAAAGCAACCCCGGAAGCACCATGTAATTTTCCGCCACCATTAGTTCCGACTAAGCTACGTCACAAACCGACCGCCGCTGATATATTTCTCTCGTCCTATTTGGACGACACAGTCCCAGCCTATGCTAATCCTGTTCCGCCTGCTTCTGTAAATAATGTAATTCCTGTTCCTCCAGCCACCGGGGCACCCGTTGCAGCACCTGTTACGGTACCCCCGGTCCAGCCTACAGTACATGTACCCGCCACATCAGTCACTCTACCAACACGTACAGTACCCACCGACGATTCCAGTTTAGGAACCGCGAGGGGTAGTCCTCCTGGAACCCCGCCTCAACACAGACGTATGACGCTACATGAACTAGCGTTACAGCGTACGCCAAAAGTTCATACATTTACAGATATCAAGCGAGCACTTACCGAATGTCGTTATGATCCAGTTCCAGGCGATGGTACTATGGTCATATATTCATTACGTTTAAGACGGGTGACCGACTATTTGGACACCCTACCGAATATGAAAGGTTATCTAGACAGAATATATCGTTTCATCCGTACAGGAGTAGATCCAGGAAGTATTGGCGACGCCATGGTTCAAAGGAAAGTCGAGATTCAGCTCATGCTTTTAAAGTTTCTAATTAATTGTTTAATAAGAGAACAAGATTATCCGGATAAAGATCCGGAAGAAATGAAAGTCCTGACCAGGTGGAGTGACCATATAGCCGAGGGAAGACACAAGACACAGAACTGTATAGAGAGTATGTACAAGAAAATCCGTAGGGAAATAATAAAGTTACACGAGAAACGTGAAGCAGCACAAGTAACCGAGAAAGAAGACGACTCTGATAATGAAGAACTAGACGACGAGAATCCCTCCAGAATAGCGTATGTAGGTAGAACTAGACTTCCTGACCGACATTCACGCCTAGATCACGAGAAAGTTTTCCCTCCTCCAGCACCAGAACAAGGTTCTCTTGAGCAAGTATTTCAAGCTACCGATCACATTTTGAAATCACGAATCGGTTATAGTGAACTTAGTACCATGCATGAACAAGAACTAGCCCGATCAGCAGTCCGGTGGACTACTGATTCTACCACTTTTCCAGACGAAATAGTGGCACAAATGTTTCTGAAACTGCCCCCAGCCGAGCAGCGACTGGTGGGTATGTATATGATCTAGCACCTCATTACACTATATGAGGGACAGCATTCTGATCCAGGTCCGCTACATGATGTATTGAACGAGTTACTCCAGTATAGATGGAGAGGTCTAGGTACTGATTTAATTAGTATCATTCTAGAACAGCGCCACAAATATCGAACGTTTCTGAATCCGCATTTTGTTCATGTCTCACCTCCAGAAAGTAAATCATTTTACATAGATAGACAGCATCCGTTACGAGAAGTACACCCAGTTAGGACAGCGGGTGGTGAGCTAGAACGAGTATTTGTTTACACCCCTATCACAAAGATGGAACTCTTAGAGATGAAAAAGTTAATTCCTTTTTCACGACAAAGATCCAGCAGGGTTCCATCGAGAATTAAAAGACATGCTCCGTATGGGAGAATACACGTATCCTGATATCATTAAAATGTTAAAGGTCCTGTTGCCCGCAGGGGTATATGAAAAACTCAAGGAAAAAGAATGGGAGGTGGGAGAGAAAAAGATAGATTGGACAGCTTTAGAAGCTGAAGATAATTCACGAGTACCAGGTACCGGTCTTGGGGGTAAAGTTAAAGAATTACCCGAGTTATTAATACAGGTTTTGCCAAGATTACTAGCCACGAAAAAGGAAGATTGGGATGCAATCTCAGCTTGTAACTAGAAACAAGATGAAGACACTAGTGATTTTTATTCTAGATTTGAAAAATGTTTTATTATTAACAGTGGTCTGAAAACAAGTAGTGAATCGTACCCTCATCTCTTTGTTACCAAACTAGTCGAGAATTCAAGTCCACAAGTTAAAAATCGAGTATTGAAAGTCGAAAGTAGTTGGCAAGCTAATACTCCGTCACAAATGTTACAAATGCTCCAGTATCACCAGAATAGAATCAGGGAAGAGCAAGAACACGAAAGGAGACGTATGAAAGACACAAAAATGAAAGTATTAGTTGCACAATCTGTTCCACAGGACAGTCAGAAGAGGGGTCCGAATCAAGCCAGTCATCCTGCAGCTCCCGTTAAAGGGACTTGCAATTACTGTAAACAGCCAGGTCATTTTATAAACGAGTGTGCAGTTCTGAAACACAACATAGCTACTGGTAAGACTAAAGAGAGACCACGTCCGCCTAGACAAGAACAAGTTTCACAGACTTCTCAGCCACCACAGAATGCACAACAGACAGTTCCAGCACCGCAGCCTATAGCTGCAACACAACACGTTACACAGCAGATGTACCAGTACGCCCAGTCAGAGTATCCAGATTATCAGCCGTACTCATGAAACAGCCTAGAGAGGGAGGTAGGCTTGCCTCTCATCGAGATACCTGTAGATCAAGAGGGTCCCTATGTACACAGTCAAGTATTAGGGAAAGACAGAACGTTTTTGATTGATACAGGGGCAAGTAGGACTACCATCAGTCATGACGAGGTTCCAGGGGCTCCGCTCTCAGGCTCTAAAAATGTTTCCCTTGGATTTTCAGGAAAGCCAATTGTTAATGAAATTTCGAAACCAGTTACTCTAGAAGTTGGTCCATTGTCCCGAACTACTGATTTGTTACTCACGAAATCTTGTCCAGAAAATTTGTTAGGCATTAAGACATTGAAAGAATTAGGTGCAGTAATTTGCTGCTCCCCAGAAGGGGTCCGATTGTTTCTGAGAGACTTTAAAGGTCATTATGTATTACGTGATTTTGATCCAAGGTTATTGAATGTACCACAGCATTTATGGGCGCAAGGTCCAACCGATGTAGGTTGTATGCATATCACACCCCATCGTGTGACTCTCAAACAAGGTGTAGTTTTGCCACGAATCAGACAGTACAAATTGCCACCTGAGGCTGTAGCAGCCTTATCCAAAATTATTGACGAGCTTATTGCTCAAGGAGTGGTTGTAGAAACTGACTCCAATGTATGTAATTCTCCTATCATTCCAGTCCTGAAACGTACTGATCCAAATGCACCTCCAGTATATCGATTAGTGATTGATCTTCGGGAGCTTAATAAATGTATCATACCTCAGTACCCAGTAGTCCCAGATATTTCATCCCTTTTGACAGCCATTGATTCTGAAGCCACGTTTTTCACAGTTATCGATCTCAAAAATGCATTTTTCAGTGTCCCCATTCATCCAGACAGCCAGTACCTTTTCGGTTTTTGTTTAAATGGAAGGAGCTATAAATTCACACGAGCTCCTCAAGGTTTTACAGAAAGTCCTAGCATTTACAGTCAAGCACTTAAGAGACAACTAGACAATATCCGCATGCCAACTGACACTGCCCTGCTCCAGTATGTCGATGATCTACTGATCACAGCCCGTTCTGAACGTGACTGCGAGCGTGCGTCACTCACGGTTCTATATTTTCTGGCCGAGCAGGGGCACAAGGTGTCCCCTTCCAAATTACAATTCTGTGTCCAGCAAGTGGTATACTTGGGACACTTACTGTCCAAGTGGGGTAGGCAGTTGACACCAGACCGTATCCAGTTAATAGCGAGTCTTCCACAGCCCAAGACACAGAAGGAGGTACGAGCTTTTATCGGCCTCACTTCTTATTGCAGACAATGGATTCCTCAGTATGCATTTCTAGCCAAGCCACTGATACAGTTAACGACACAGGAGGCAGCCGTATCGACTGTCCTCCCTTGGACCCAGGAACATACACTTGTTTTCAATGAATTAAAGAAAGCCTTATGCCAAGCACCTGTTCTAGCGACACCGAACTACAGTAAGCCTTTTACACTTTTTGTCACAGAACGTGATGGTACTGCATTATCTGTTCTCACACAAGACCAAGCAGGACAGTACAAGCCCTGTGCTTATTTTTCTAGCACATTAGATCCAGTAGCCCAGGCTCTGCCTGGGTGCCTCAAGTCAGTTGCAGCCACAGCTCTAGCTATCAGACAAAGTGATTCCATAGTGTTAGGACACTCCCTGACAGTACAAGTTCCACACTCTGTGGAAGTTCTTTTAAACCGAACACAGACTCAGCACTTGACCATTGCACGTTTACCAGGTTATGAACTGACACTGTTCCAGCCACACATAGAAATCAGACGCTGCAACATTTTAAATCCAGCTACACTGTTACCGACAGTTACTTCAAATCCTGCCACACATGACTGTGTGGAAGTTGTTAACACTATGACAAAGCCAAGACAAGACCTGACAGATATTGCATTACCTAATCCTGACCTGACACTTTATGTGGATGGTTCATGTATGAGAACGAGTACAGGAGAACTAGTAGCCGCGTATGCAGTGACTACTGAAACTGAAGTTATAGAAACACATCGTATTGACACCCTGTCTGCTCAAGCAGCAGAGCTAGTAGCTCTGACCCAAGCCTGCATACGTGCCAAGAACCTGAAAGTAAACATATATACAGATTCACGTTACGCATTCGGAGTCGTACACGACTTTGGAGTGCTCTGGCAGGAGAGAGGTTTCATGACTTCTCATGGAACCAAGATTCAGCATGGTCTCCTCATTCAAGCTCTGTTAGATGCAATACATTTACCAACAGCTATCGCTATCATGAAGTGCAAAGCACATACGAAAGTCACTGACATCATTTCCCAAGGTAACGATCTAGCAGATCGAACAGCCAAGCTTACAGCTCAGACCCCAGACATTCCAGTTAACACGACACAGACACTCACTCCAGATCAGACTACTTGTATGACAGTTAAGGACCCTACACAAGATGTCATAGACATACAGTTACATGCTACTCCTGAAGAAATAAAGAAATGGTCCGAACAAGGAGGGGTCCAGACAGATCAAGGATGGTTGACGAAGGGAAAAGCCACATGGTTTCTCCCCGACTCTATGGTTCAAGTCATTATTAATACCGTACATAGTCCAGCACATCTAGGAGAAAAAGCTATGTTAGACAGTATTCAGAACCTTTGGTTCAACAAGCATTTACGAGCTGCAGCCAAGCAGAAAGTCCGTACCTGTATGATATGTTGTCAGTTCAATCCAGGTAAAAGTGTCCCGGTGGAACAAGGTGGATTTCAACCTCCTGACCACCCTTTTGAAGTCCTCCAGATGGATTATATTCAGATGGAGCGATGTCGAGGTTTCAAGTATGTCCTCGTAGTTGTATGCGCTTTGTCCAGGTGGACAGAAGCATATCCAGTTCCAGATTATACAGCCGCGACCACTGCCAGGCAGTTGGTTCGTGAGTTCTTTCCCCGCTATGGACTCCCTAGGGTCGTGTATTCAGATAACGGCCAGCCATTCTCATCTGAGCTCATGAAACATGTTTCCCTTCTGTTAGGGTACCAGTGGAAGTTCCATTGTGTGCGCCATCCTGAAGCAGCCGGTCTCGTAGAGAGACATAATCAGACTTTGAAAATCCGCTTTGCAAAAGTATGTAAAGAGAAAGGTGTAGACTGGCTAGTAGCCCTGCCAGTTGCTCTGTTCTATATGAGGATGGTTGCACATTCCAGATCAGGTCTGTCCCCGTATGAGGTCGTATTCGGCCGCCCCCCAAACATGTGGGGTACACCTAGACCCCGCAGTATTACAGATGTTTCCAGTAATATGCTGACAGATTACCTAGCTTCCTTGATGTCTGCCCTACACTCTTGTCGTTCACAGGTTGCCGCCGCATTTCCAGACAACACCGAGGTGAAACCGCATGAAGTCGTTCCCGGTGATTACGTATTTGTCCGAAATTTCGATCGTTCAAGTCCGCTGGAGCCCCGTTGGACGAAGCCTCGCATGATCTTGCTAACAACAAGGACCGCCGTCAAACTCGAAGGCAGGAAGGGGTGGGTCCACCTGAGCCATATAAAGAAGTTCCATGGATTACGAGAAAAGACTTTTGTTAAGGACTGCCTTATTCCTAAAGACTGCCTAAAAACAGACTCTGAACTCAAAGTTCCTCTGTTAGAGAAAACTCCGCAGCAGGAGTATAAAGAGAAACTCCGGTCTAGTAAAATAAGTCAGCCAGTTTAATTGTCTAAGTCCCTCTCGGGTGAAACGGTTAGACAGGTTCCTGACATGTATGAGATAGACCCCCACAGTGAGAGAGTTAGTCAAAACTCTAAAAGATGTATTATTGTTCTAAGTTTCTTATTATTTTTGAGTCTTATGGTTACCTGCACAAGTTATGCTTTTCATTTATGTTTTCCAATTTCACATGTACATATGTTTTCTAATGCTACAGTAGAGCACACATTTAGTGATCTGCCTCCTCACGAGCTATCCTATCGTCTTGCTATGCGCAATAACACATTCATTAGAATGTTACACTATTCACACCAGACCAGCAATGCTACTAATTGTTGGGTGTGTGGTCGACTCCCCCCTTTCCAGACACCGAAGGGAGTTCTGCCACTCTTTCCTTATCCGTTTTCACATAATGGTTCGTGTGGAGCATGGTCCACGTTAACGTCATCCTCCAATGATATGTCCCTTTTGAATAGAACATGTTTTCCAGACAAGCAAGGTCTCTCCCATAGAACAGGGTTAGATCTAGAAAATGAAGTATATGATTTAGGTAATTATTCTTCGCATTTCATGGTCCTGAATGTTCAGTCCGATACTACTCTAGATTTGCCTGCTATTTCAGTACTACCAGTCAAAGGCGAATTATGTGTCAGAAAGAATGGTTCCGCACATGTAGGACATAGTGATTGTACTACTACTGTCGAGTATAGTGACAGTGGGAAATCTATTTTCAAAGCCTCACGTCATTCTTATTTTGTTTGTGGTCAGACCGCATATGTTCGTCTGCCCCTCGATTGGGATGGAACATGTTACATTGCCTTCCTACTGCCACCAGTTTTTCTAGCCCCATCCGATTATCACAGAAACACACATCTAGTACACGTCAGACCTAGAAGGGAGATCGAGTCCCCAATTGTCGATCAAACTGAAACTACTCTAGAACAGTATCAAGACTTCAACAAAGGTTTCTTTTTCTTTATAGGACCTATCCAGAATAGTAAGTTAATACGTAGGTTAACTAGAACACTTGAAGCTGTAGTGAATGAGACTACTTCTGCTCTAGGTAACTTAACTGAAGAGCAATCTGCTATGAGATTTGTCGTGCTCCAAAATCGTCTCGTTCTTGACGTCATACTGGCCGATAGAGGAGGAGCATGTAGAGTCATCGGATCTAGTTGCTGCATTTTCATTCCTAATAACGCGCCGTCTGTTTATTCAGCTATAACCAGACTTCATAAAATTGCCCATCAGTTACACCAGAATCCAGGCACCTGGACATGGTCCGGTTGGCTCTGGAGTATTATATCTGCCTGGGGATGGAAAGTATTGTCATTCCTAGGTATTGCAGTAATGATCATATTCAGTTGCTGCCTCTGTATACAATGTGGCCCTGCGATTTGCGGCATGTGTGCTACCTCTTGTATTCCTAGTCCTAAGTCCCGTTCCAAGACAAATCGAGACGAGCAAATGATGCTATATGAAATGATAGATGGTATCATGAATATTGATGTTTCCTGATGGAAACGTAGGGCACAAGGAGGGAATGTGGAAAAGTAAATTTTGCCATGTTGTATGTGCCTACGTGTTCCCCATATTATGCTATATGTGCATGATCGATATGCATGTATTCCCCTCTTATCGATTAAAGACGCAATTACAGTTGTGTCCATCTCTAGTATGCCAGCTTCCAGTCCTCGTGAAAACAACGAATATTAGGCTTATGTAAACCTACGTTGCCACATTTTATGGTGTGCACGTTAACTCATTGAATTGTCCCCGTTTCTAGGCCTCAAAAGGGCCCGGACACCAGATTCAGCTCCTGTCTCCTGAACCCTCTCCGAGGAGCGATACAGCCCCCACCTGCATCCCTGACCCTTAGCTTACTTCATGCCTCGCAGTGCCCGGCCCGGCCTGGCTCTGCCTCCCAGTCTGCCAAGAGTATGTTATGCTTCTAGTTATCAGTCCAGCCCTCCTTCTCTGCATTCCTAAGCTACTGCATCGCATCAATAGTTTCCGTCATGGTCTAGCCTTTATGTCTCCATGTAAGAGAAATACTGTATTAATATTCATAGAATATTCCTCGTACACGCAATACATGTAGAATTATGCATGCATCAGTCCTAATGTCTAGTAGCCTTTGCCCTGATAACTTTTGGATTCTATCAATATGTACTCCAAACACCAGATACCAGATATGCCTTGGGTACATGTCGCTCTGACACTCCAGACTTTAGTCTCCTCTTCTAGCGCAGAAGTCATAGCCCCCAGTTCTCCCTGGTAACACGTCATTGCCCGTTTGCGCGCACCATTAGGTTAGAGGTCCCAGCTGCTCAGGTAGCCCCCTCCATGTTTCCGCCCCGTTTATGACACTTCTGTTACGTTTACATCACATGTCTATGTATACGCCCTGTACACGCCTTCTTGTTACATCATTTTGCCCTTATCTTTCGCGACTGCTACGAGTCACGCCTACTGCTACGCCTACTGTATTGAATGTAATGTATTTGTTTAAGTATATATACTGTGAACCGTTACTGAAAGTTGTCCAAGCCCCGATTTCCTGCCCCCGGCAGCTGCCTTCATTCCTTTCCCGTACAGGCTGTCCTGTTCCTGTCCTTTATGCCTGATTAAAGCCTGTAGACTCAAGATACCTCGAATCCTGACTCTTATTTATTGAGCTATCTGTTTCATTCATTGTATTAAAAAATAGAACCGGTAATTAATTATTTATTTACCACAAAAGAACATAATGATGTGTACGTATGCATAATGACGTTATAGTAGTCCAGCCTGATGATATATGTGTGCAATTGCCTCACCACGCATACGTGCGCACAGAACGTAAGGTGACAGCCATTTTGTTTTTTTAATTTACCATCCCAATATAGCGGATGCCTCTCAGATTGGTAAATTAAAAAAAAATGTAAAGGAGTGCAAAAAAATATTTTTTTCAAAAATGGAGTGGCCAGCAGCAAATTACAATTTTTTTTTTTTAAGAGCACTGTGATGGGAGGGGTGGAATCACAACACAGGAGCATATGGGGGAGTAGTCTACTTGGGTGAGCAATTGTGGAGCTGGAGTTGGGTGATGTAAATAAAAGCAAAAAGGATGGTTGGTGCAGCTATAGATATGCTTGGGCGGGGCAGGATTGAGTCGCACTCAGCACGTAGGGGCAAGGGCGTTCTTTGAAGGGGAAGCAGTACATGGAGAGAGTAAGAAAACACATGTACTCTCAAGGAGTGCTGAAAGAAAAAAAAGTAGTTATCAGGATGCGAGCAGCAAATCAAAAGGACAGTAGAGAATCTATGCTCCAGGGGAGGAATAAACACAAGAAGAGAAAGGAGGGCCACTGAATATTAAACAAGCAAAGGAAGACAAGAAAGCCAACCAATGGTATGCAGTGGGCTGTCCATAAGTGCACAGCAAATTGTAGTATGGTAAACAAGGGGTCTTAAGAAAACAGATAGCTAAAAGCTGCGTGTATGCTGGACACAACATTGAGGGTATGAAAAGTCATAAATAACAGAGAATTTGTTTGGATATCCGGCAGCAGTTCAAATAAAACAACATGTTTCTTTCTTACAGCTGCATGTCACCTTTGTAGCCATCATATGTTATGTTTTTTAGTACACAATGCCAGCTCTAAAGACTACCTTCTAGTTTCGTTTACAGGGATAACTTGTCTCTACGAATGGCTAAAGTTCATACCAATGCTAAATGTGAAATAAATCATGTTCGCTATTGAACTTGAGGTTTCGTTACACAATTCAACACCACTCCTTATACCAGCCAAAAACTGACCCGGCCCTGCCATGATTTGAGCCTGTCCCCCAGAGACAATACACACATTTCTACATACAACACTGAACCCTCTGTGCTATCTTGCTGGAGAAAACATGAAATATTACTGTCAGTTTCTAGTTTGGTAAAGCAGGCAAACACATTGAAAAGTATTGCAATGCATTGAGTCGAACATGCCTCTGCAGGAATCACAAAGACGGATCCTGCTGTAAAAACAAAGCTAAACTGAACCAGCTGAATAAAGCACAGTAAAAAGAAAAATTACAAATAAGGAAGACTTTACTTTTTTTTCTTTTTAAAGTCAACTAAACATATGGGATCGCTAGGTTGCGAGCGCTTGGGTATAAAAAGATTCTGTGTGAACATACCCATGCACCGGGAGCTGCCTGTTATGTTATCCTAACCCAACCCCTGGTGGCAGCCACCCAATTCAAAACGTGGGATATGGATGAAAATGCTACAAATTCATAGCGGGGCAAACGTCCTGGGTAAATCGGACTTGGCACAAGTTATGCTACCATTCTGCTTGGTGGCATCTTAAGAATTCACTTGCTTTGGAGAATGCACTGTATTGTAGATGCATTTATGTCTCGTGTGTCCTACAGATGGCGCCAAAGAGCATTGCAGGCTGGTGGCCATGGGACTGGTTGGACAGATGCTGTGTGTGTCTGTCATGTCGCGCGTATTGATTGTGTTCCCGGAGTTGTGCTCGTCTCGTGCTTTGTCACTGTGCCTTGGCGAGCACTGAAGTGGAGAGGAGTGAGATAGTGCAATTGTCCTTCAGATGTTAGTGCATGAACAGACAGAAGTGCACGACTGCAGTGTGGCCTGGGTATGGAGAGTTTTGGTGTCACTGGAAGCATGCAGCTGTGCACACAGGAGTGTGGTAGAGAAGTGTGAGAGCACACGTGGTCAGGCACATGCATACTTACCACTATGGAGCACTCTGTGTCATTTAGTTTAAACGCCACTGACAATGGAACACGAGATGGACAGTGCGACCTTTGGAAGGTGCAATCTACTACCAACCATAGTATGTGCCCTGTGGATTACATGCAGATGGGCCAGAGGAGCAACCTTTGGAGTAGCAATAAACAAGCATCTGTGATATGTGCCCGAGGACCCACAAAGGAGCAGCTCAGAGAAAACCGCATGCAGTCTGCAATATACATGCCTGCATTACTTCTCGTGGCAGTCATTTCAATTAGTCATGTAAAAAAACAACCGAATTTACCTCCCAGGACAGGAGACGAAATAATTTGATGTCAGGTAAGAATTGCTAACATGATCTACGCGCATCTTTGTACCGATCTGGAAACAAAACAGATTTGGATTTTCCACAGCTAGCCACTACCACGTCAAACAAAAAAGGGTCCCATTTAGAATTATAGAGAGACAACTGAGGCTAGAATCTATCATTCTACAACCCCTATAATAATATATAGATTATGCTTGGTGGAGGTGAGTGTTTGGAGTTTGCCTTACTGTTGCAGTTGCATCATACTTCTTGGTGTGCACCCCAAGATCTACAAGAATAAACAATCGAGCTGAACCCCGAGCTTGAGTTACTGTTAGAAGACTTGAGTGTCCCTGTCATGGTGAGGGCCTGGTATGGACAGAGCTTTGACAATTTAGGGCTGAACCACTCAACTCAGGATGACTCCGCTCTTTGATGGCTGCTTCGGTACTTCATTGGCCGTATTTGCATAAATGGGCTTCGTGGGTGGCTGGCTGGGCCAACTACTGCATTTGGGATGTATACCCATTATTTTTGGTCAGCTTTCGCATGCTTCTTCCACTTGATATACACCACTAAAATAGACATTTGACAATAGTATTTTTTTAAAAAGGTCAACAAAGCAGTAAAGTTTTATAAACATAAAAAAAGGAGACCAATCACTTAAGGCACTGTGAGAGTCATTATTTTACACTAAGCTCTCTTGGGTCCCGAATAGGAAGTCAATTGTGAGCTGCTCCGCTGTCAAACCCGCACGGGGAGTTCCGCATCCAGAAATGTGCTTAAGTGACCTTCCGGTGATAAAGGCAGAGGAAGGAAACTAGTAATAATAGGAACATGCAGAAAAGGAAAGTGTTTCAAGTGATCGTTTCCACAATATTGCACTGTAGTCCCAGTTACAGTGCCTGTCCTAAGAGCGGGTCACTTCATAATGGCATATTAAGCATCCCGCCCTTCCGCCAAACTGTTAACAGCCACCCACCATTCACCAGTAGGAAGCCCTGAAGAGACGCCTCTTTGCGGTAGGGGCACACCCTGGGAGCTGGCTTTCCGCATATAAGGGAGCGTGAAATACCAGCTAAATAATTTGTCATTCAGCTTCTTGATATATGAAAAAAGATAGGTGATAAGAATCCTGAATAAAATATAAAACCACAAATGAATTAATTAGGAGCATAAAATGTTGTAGAAAATGTGGTCTAGATGTTAATACGTGAGGCGCTGACCTAGAATATTCAATTTCTAATCGTCACAACTTGAGCAAACAGCGTGATCCTGGGCAAATCACGTATCTATTAATGCTGCACTACCGTTATATGCCAAACACGGGTGACTAGAAAGACGGTAAGTGCAGCATGGTGTCTTATTTACTTGCATTTTGGGAACGTCTGAGTGTGCAGAGGGGCAACAAACACAGGGCAATAGGGCTAGTGGGCAGATGTTGGCAGTGGTGCTTTAAACCGTGTGTAAAGGGCCTGGCTGCAGTGTGTTGGAGGTGACAAAGCTAAGTTTAGGATCTGTTGGAACAGCAGGTCTTAAGTAGTTGGCTAAACGTCAGGAGATGGTTTCAGCCCTGACATTAGTTGGATATTCGTTCCAGAAGCGTGGGGTGCCGCGTCCGGAGACTCACCCAATGAAAGCGGTGAGTTTATGCTTGGTTCAGCGTCACAGCAGTCGTGCTTCAACGGGATCCATTTGACAGTTAGGTAAGAAGGCCTTTTGCAGTTAAAGGCACAACACATGCACATTCTAATGTTACCCATGTCTTAGAGAGGGTAGTCATCTTAGTGCTGTCGGTGTAATGAATTCCTGCCACTTGGATCCACTACCAACCTGGCTGTCTAGTCGTGGGTTACTTGTAGCATGAGTGCCAGTGATTCACACAGACCACATACCAATCGTTCAGGGCAGTCTAAAAGAGAGAGGACAAGGGTTCGGTGGAAATTTTTCAGTGGCTATGTGGGAGAAGTGGCTTCTGGGACCTCTTAGCACGGGTTATGTCACTTTCATTATATGGGTGGATCAATGAAGAGAAGGGGATCACGGAAGACTAACGAGGACTTACCCTGGAAACTGGTATGGTGGGCATAAATAACTACATTGTGGGAGCTGGAGTGGAGGTGGGCAACTGAAGTCTACTTGTGGCTTGTTGAGAAGAAGAAAAGGTGGTCAGACCAACTGATATAAAGGTAAATTTATTTTAGAGAAAAAGTAGCCTTTTTACGTGGACACTCCCATTGTTTTGTGGACTGGTGCAGTTGTTTTTATAACTCTGCACACTGGGGCACTGCTGCCCAAGCACCAGAACAAGTGCTCTGATCGCTGAAACATCACGGAATTGTCTGACTCCTAATTAGTATATCTAACTTTCCAATAAGGTCACAGTGTGTGGTTTAGGAAAATACACCAATGGCGTTGTAAAATTGGAAAGTCATCTGTGGACGGCAAACGTTACGCCATCCACTAGGCTGGCAAAGAAAACTTGGTTCTAGGCCTACCTGTGTGGCCTTACTGCTGCACCTCTTAAAACTGCAACATACCTTGTAAAAATAAACAAGAAGTAACTCTACTTTTAAATATTACATAAGTCACCATAAGTAGACCTTGTAGCCCTTAAACTAGTATTTAGTATATGAAGAAAAGGTAGTACATGCAAGAATTTAGTGTAGGCATGTACCTAAAAGCTGTAAAAGGGCTGTAGCTGATCTATGAGAAAAACTAAGGTACGAATAAAAACATAACCCTGCTATATTTGGTTTGGGACACGCTGTGTAATGACTGATCCATTATTTTTAGTGTTTCTTAAAATAACAGACGTGCTTTAAAATGGCCACATCTTTTAAGTGAGGGCAAGACCCTGGCTGCAGTTTATTCATTGTTTGATAAGACCTTTTCACCCTTAGTAGGACAACCCTTATCTACTGATAATTGTGATCACTTTGTCGAGCTACACAATGTTTTTTTTGATGAATTAAGAGTCCATATGTCTAAATTGCCGAGGAAAAATCACCAAAATGTACGCGTGGGATGCCATGGAAAACTTTGGTATGACCATGCTTGTAAAATGGCTAAGAGGAAGCTCCTATATGCGATTAGAAGTAAAATCCAAGATGATGTTAGACTCGCTAGGGAGGAGTACAAGCGTGTCCAAAGGGTATCACAGAAAACATGGGAAGAGTCAATTTGGGCTGATATGTTGTTTGCTGCTAAACACAATGACAATGTTGGCTTTTGGAGGTTGGTTGCAAATAGAGGACACGCCAGTAGACCTGTGAGGGACTCGTTCATTGATGAAATGACATGGGTAACGCACTTTTCCAATCTGTACAAACCATATGATAATGATAAGGAGGAGGAGCTCCCATGTCCACTCCCATTACCTGTGTGTCTTGATTTTACTCTGGAGGAAACATACAGGGCAATCAATGAACTAAAAAATAACAAAGCCCCCGGACCAGATAAAATATCGGGTGACCTCTATAAACATGTACCTGAAGTTTGGGCACCCTATATCAATCGTTTGTTTAATGCTTTGTCCATAAGTTGTAACTATCCTGATAGTTGGCGTGCAGCAGAAGTTGTCCCGATTTTTAAAAAGGGAAAAAGATCTGTTCCCTCTAATTATAGACCCATTAGTTTAATGGACATTCTGCAAAAACTCTATGCCAAGCATCTACTATTTAGGATAAATGACTGGTTGGAGGAATCGGCCATACTTTCCAAATTTCAGGCAGGTTTTAGGTCCAAGACCAGTACGTTAGATCAGGTCTTTAGATTTTGTTGCCTGATTTGGAAGTATGTCCAGATTCGGAAAGGTCATTTGTATGTAGCCTTTATTGATTTAAGGGCGGCATTCGACCTTGTCCCTCGCAATCTGCTATGGAGATCGTTAAACACAGCCGGTCTGCCAGCAAGTCTATTGGTCCACATTATTGAATTGCACGCTAGAAATCACGCAAACATCAGATGGGGTCCGAAAGGTGAACTGACGCGTGACATCCCGATTAAGCGTGGTGTCCGACAGGGATGCGTCCTGGCCCCCACCTTGTTTTCTATTTTTGTTAATGATGTGCCTGATTATCTCAATGCTTGCAATAACGATTCACCACAGCTGAATGGAGAGAGAGTGCCTGCGTTGCTCTTCGCGGATGATACCATCTTAATATCCCAAACTAAGAAGGGCCTCCAGGCACTCTTAAACTCCTTCAGCAGCTACTGTGTGACCAAAGGGCTAGAAATAAATGTTGATAAAACAAAATGTATGGCTTTAAACCCTATTAGACCGGATAAAGGGAACCTGACCCTGAATGGGGAAACTTTAGGTACTGTGGAGAATTTTACTTATTTGGGGGTAGTACTCGATTCTAAATTAACATGGAAGGCTCAAATCGAAAAAAGTAAGGTGTCGTATGCCCATAATGTAAAACCTATAATCTGTAGATTGAATGCTAGTACAAGCAAAAGTATAACTCCCGTACTTGAACTTTTTAAATTTAAAATTCAGTCTGCAGCTTTATATGGGGCTGAGATATGGGGACCTTGGGCCAGGGAGAGTTTTCAAGGCCTCGATAACAAATTCATGAGATCAATTGTAAGGGTCCCAACCAGCACACCACTAATACCTCTCCATCTCGATTTGAACTTCAAACGAACCGACCACCTAACTATCTTAAGACCGCTAATGTTCTGGATAAGGATTTGGTCCACTCCGGAACTGGTAGATTACAGAAAGGGTCTCCAAGAAGTATTAAATCTAGATTCTTTCAATTCCCTTCGGTGGTTCGGGCATGTTAAAAAATGGTTCGATAATCTGGGGTTGAGTTCGTTCTGGGAAAACCCAGAGAATCTACCAGCTCTTGCTAAAAATACGGTAAAAAGAGCATACTGGTGCTTCATGAATGATAGACATATTCATGATAGTAGAATTGGCACCCTAACAAAAAATTTCTTAACCTTCAAAAGCGAACCATGTTTTGAACCGTTCTTGGATGAAATAGAGCCGCCCCTTGCTAAGACTCTCTTCCTGAAGTTCAGGTATGGGAACCTCATGCTGAACTCCAACATTGAGCGTTGGACAAACAAAAAACTGGATTGTCCTAATAGTACAAGTGAGAGATGTCCTATGTGCTCAGATTTATGTAATGAGAATGAGGTCCATATGTTGTTCATATGTAAAGCATATCTGAAAGCTCGGAAAAGATGGCTCAAACCTATGTGTGCTCTTTTAGGAACTAGATCTTGCTCTATAGCATACAGGATCCTAAAAACAAATACTACACAGTTCATTGTATTTAGTATCAGTAGGTTTCTTTACTCAGTTTTTATTGTCCGAAAGAAAATGGGACAGGTGCTTTGAAGATGGATAAATTTTAAATAGTGAACCTTGCTGCTAAAAACTTGTATTTTCCCGCTGAATGAACTATGTCCTTGATTTATTTGGTGAGAATTCATTTTACACCATATTATTGTAATTATTGTCTTAATTGATTTCACGCATATATTGTGTTCTAAATGTATGAGTTAATGAATGTATATATGTGTGTCTTTTATGGCCGTTGGCCGAAATAAAGATTACTTACTTAAAAAAAAAAATCTAATTCACTTGAGAAGTCACATTTTTAATAAATATTTAGGAAAGGTAACTTCCAATAAGTTAGACCTTGTCTTGCTGAATCTCCAGGAGGCTAATTATCATTAGATTGTCAGCAGCTGCCCCCTGTTAGTATAAACTGCTCTCAGAGCAGAACCATTGGCTTAGGCCTTCTAGTAGGAAGACCTCGGGCCAGGTATGTGACTTTTATCACCTCACGAAGAGTAGCTGTGTAGGGTCCAGGAATATAATTAACTTCCAAGGGGTCAGTGTGAGGCCTGCCCATTCACAGTTACGTCTAAAGGGAGACCTAGGGAAGAAAATGATTTGTTCCTGCGCCATATGTAGCCAGCTTGGCACCAGCCCAGTGGGAGGGGAAGCTTGTCCCAGAACTACTTTGGTGTTAGTTACGGAGGAGAGAACTGCTCAGTTCCTTAAGCATAGCTCTGGATGGCATACCAACAACAGCATCCAGGGGTAGAAATGTGCTGTCATTCTGGATCTGCCTCAGGATAGTGTGCTGTGGGATAGTTTGCAGTAAGGCAAATAGGATGTGCTGCAAAAGTGTGAAAGGTTGCCACTGGGAACTTTTTTCTCACCCAGGGGTTACTGCCACCTACTGACTAGTCAATCTTACAAAGGCACTTCACCCCCAGCTGGACCTGAGGAAAAGAAGAGGACAGGATCTCTATCTGTGACCTATGTTGAGACCTGAGGGGTTATTCCTGATTTGAGAAGTGCAAAATTAGAATTTTTCCAATTGGAATAATTTCCCGACAAAACAAGTGCTCTCTGTGGGACCTCATCCAATGGTTATTGAAAGGACTTCACTGGTTACAGCTTGTAGCCCTGCCCCACAGGAGGTTTTCGACCTACATTTCAAAGCATAGTAAGAAGGTAACATCTTTGACCAGGACAACATACTTGGTGTATCCGACCTCTATAGCTCCATTGTGGTTGGCATGAAACTGCACCAAGCTCCTGGGCAATTGAGAACAGTGACTTCTAAATAGCGCTTTAATTTTTCTTGCTGATCTTTGTCCTATAACTTGTCATATCTTATTATAAACCCTTATTGGATTTTAGCCATTTTGTTGGTATTTCTCTTACTAAAGAGCTCTATTTTTAGAAACTGGGGGTGGGATTTTTATTTACCTGTGTTTTAACTTTTTGTTTTGGTACTGCTAAATACTTTACACACACTTTTAAACCGGACTGTTTTGTGTCATAGTAACCTACAAATGAGACCAGGTTTCTCTATTGAATTTGTTTGTTGGACCCAACAGTATTTTGGACTTAATACTTGGAAATGCCACACATACCCCCCAATTAATAACCAATTGGGGAAACAACCATTACGACGCAGCCATAACACGACTTGCGCTGGAGCGCGCTCTAGACTAAGGAATAGTGTGATTTACTATTCCAACACCTTCCCTACTGTACGTAGGATGGAGTTGGAATAGTAAATCATACTATTCCTAAGTCCAGCACCCTACAGCGCAAGTCGTGGTACCGCTTTGTACCATCATACATCCACCAATTGTCTTACAACTACATAATATGTGTGCTCTAGCCGTGCCTACATTTCTAAAACTAATTTCAGTGCCTCGGCACTTTGGGGGTATAGAGCTTGAGCTCAATATAAATGCAACTACAGAACAGCATACAACAATGAAAATAAAAGGATGCAGGCTGCACCATTGTGCCTCTTATGTCATGTGGGAATCTAGTGTCTTCTGCCTTTTTGAGTCGATCAGTACACTCTACACTCATGCTCCACTAAGGCTTTACCAGTCTGTGAACATACGTGGACGAGGGATGTCATTAGATGACTATATGCTACTGCTGGCTTATTGTGTGCTTCTCTTACGCCAGTTAGTAGACTATGGCATGTGAGTGGTGTGATAAATTTAAGATGACCAGAGATTTCATACACCTTGGATTTTGCCCCAGGTAAATACCATCAGGAAAATTTGACCATATTTAACAGGTGAAAAGGAGCGGTAAATACCAGGCCATACAAATCTTGGTGTGAAAAGAACCACAAATATTGCATGTTATTTCCAATTGCATCGGAAACATTCATATTAGGTGTTATTTTTTATTGCATCCATAACATTCTGAACTCCAGGGTATTAGTATATAAAGGAGCAAAAGAGGCACTTCTTGCTCAAAGATACTGTAATCAAAACTTGCCCATCTAATACCAGGTGCGGAGACCTTACGGCTAGCAGCTATGCAGCGCCTTAGAATAATCTGAAATAAAATAAAATAAATATTGAAAATCAGAATAGCTTTTCCCGCACCACTTAATACTACTTTGTAAACACTATAAAGGAAAGCAGGTTTCGTAGGGTCCGAGGAGCGCAACTCTCTGAACCTCTCATGATGACAAAGAATATATCAAACCTTCTGGAGTGGGGAAACTTTAGGAAAGGATCAGGGTAAAAACCAGGAACACCGCTATCCAAAAGTTTGACATCATCCAACTAGATTTTAAAAGCACATGCCTGTCACCAGGGAAGCGGGGTTTGACAGAACACAATTTACAAACATCTTGTTAATGTCTGTCAACGGTGAGGCCGGATATTTAATACAGTTAAAGAAGCCCTTGCAGCGAAAATAAGCCCTGAGGGGGTAATATTCAGTGAGGGACCACTCTAGACTCAAGTGACTGGTCCGATGGCTCCAAGGGTGAACACCAAAGGATCACTAGAGGCAGTTTCTTCATGTATTTAGGGAGGTGTGTGAAATATATACCGTATATTAAGCCAGGTGCCTTGCTCATCGGAAATATGAGTGCAGGAACGATATCTTCATCATAAAATAAACCTCCTCTAAATCAAACAGAGCAATCTGGTTTTGTTTTTTTAGATTTTTATAGTTTGCTCTGTTTCTGAGCACTTACATTTAGGCAAACAAGGGCAATAATACAAGGAGTGAGAACACAATTTTGACCAAGAGCACACAATTTAGTCAATTTAGGAGGCAGGATTACACCAAAGGTCTCCTCATTGGAAAATCAAGTCTAGAGCCATATCTACTTTGGGATAGAGTTCGTAATGAACAGTCCAGGTACCTCCCTATTCCATTGGACATGGTCAGCCGCTACTGGTGCTTTAGCCAACCACACTTCTTGCTTCACTTTTTCCATCGCAAGTCTGTGTATATTCAAATCGCAGCAGGAAGTGCAGGGGGCTATGAGCTTGTGGAAAGAGTTTCACGTAATATAGAGCAGCACTAAGCTGCCTAGAAATACCAGTGTCAATGCATTTCCCTAAACGAACAGATTACTAATGCAGTGGTTGCAGCTTTAGCTCTGGTGAAATGTGCACGCAAACTTATCAGGGGGCTGCTTCTTAGCCAATACGTAGCAGATTTTATATAGAGTACAATCTATTGTGAGATGTTCCTTTTCTATACGTCCCATCCCTTTTTTGCTCCGACATACCCCACAAAGAGTTGGTCGTCAACCTGGAACTCTTTTGTGCGGTCAAGATAGAATGACATAGCTCTTTTTGGGTCCAGACGGTGAAGTTGCTCTTCTTGTTTGGAGGAATGAGGCAGAGCATAGAAGTAGGCAGAGTGATGGATTGGACTATGTGAAATGAAGTAACCACTTTTAGAAGAAAGGAAGCTCTCGTACAAAGCACTAGTTTGTCGGGGTAATGTCAAGATAAGGAGGCTTGAATGCACAGGCCTGAAACTCACTGGCCCTCAGGGCAGATGTTAGTGCCATCAGGTAGGCCGTCTTGATCGTAAGGAGCCTGAGTGGACAACTGTGCAGAGGTTCTAAGGGAACGCACATAAGGAAAGTGAATACAAAATTGAGATCCTACTGGGGCATATTAAAGGGAGAATGTTATAAACCTTTCAGAAACCAACTTAAAACCTATGGTTTTAAGTGGGATGGCTCATCAGGCAACCACAGATAAGCTGAAAGGGTGTAGAGCTTGCTCTTCAGAGTACCCACTGCGGAGTCCTGCTGTGCAAGGGAAAGGATGAACAGGAGAACCTGAGAAAGAGAAGCAGAAAGGGGATCACTCTGTCTGTCTGTACACCATGCCACAAATTTTGCTCAATGGCAGGCGCCAACCATTTTGGAAGATGGACGCCTAGCTGCCAAGATAATGTCACAGACTGCGGAATGAAGGTAAAAAGCCATCAAATGCTGTGCTCAAGCTCCACGCCTAGAACAAACCCCTTCTGCTGCGACAAACATCCTCCCGAAGGAGCAGCCTGGTCGGAGGATCGATGGCCAAGCTTAACAGCTCACGATACCAAACTCTCTGTGCCCAATCTGGAGCCACAAGAATGAGTTGGGCCTGGTTGTTCCTGATCTATTGAACTCTGGACAGGAGTGGTATGGGCAGAAAGGCGTACAAGAGGTCTCAGCTCCACACAAGACGAAAAGCGTCTTCGAGCAAGAGTCGCCTTGGTAACAATGCTGTGGTGCTTGTTATCTGGTTTTCTTATGACCTGCAAATAAAAAAACACTATGGAAAAAAAATCCAAAACTGATTAGGCCAAAGAGTAACACAAGAAACTCCCTGCGCCTGCAATAACTGTCTCAGAATCTTCTTCGATTTCTATGTTTATTGGATAAAACCAGAATAGAAATGTGAAGAAGTTGCCTACTTTTGACATGAAAATCAAAACAACTGACAACTCTTTTTTCCACTCAACTGATTACTTTACTCCCTATTCGGTTTTGAGTAGAAAATCGCCAATCAGCTGGTCTGCCTTTAGTGAGATTTCCCAGCTTTAACACATCTCCAAATTGAGATTCTGCAATCATGTCCCTGGTCCTTTACCAGCCAACCTTCCCATAGAGATGCAAACATACCTGGTGCCTTAATGACCCAAACTTTCACTTACACATTGAGTTTTTCGTGATTATTAAAAGGACAGACAAGTCTTTCTTCTCCTGAAAAGAACATCTGCATACAAAGGCGATCACAATCACTTTTGCCCAGTTTACTGTTTCTTGCTAAAATTTTTGAATGCTGTGTAACTAGTCAATGGATTCGGTCGGTAAATGAAAACAATCTCCTTGGTGCCCTTTAGTCCACGTATAGAGCCGGCAGCAACACTAACAGCTTAATTTTGCAAATCACTGATGATGTTCTGCTTGTCTTGGACAACAATGACTTCTGCCTTTTGATACCATTTGATCTATTGATGGCTTCTGACATGATTAACCATGAGATACTCAAGCAAACCTTACTGTATGGACATTAAAAGTAAGGTAGTGCTTCAAGTCCTACTTAGCCATTGCACACGCCTGATAAAGATTCAAAACTCTTTATCTAAGCCGTTCCCCATAACACAAGAAATTCCACAAGGAACTGTTCTAGCTCCTGTACTCTTTAACCTCTACCCAGAACCTCTGGATAATATCATGAAAGGATGGCATATTACCATCAAGATGCTGAAGACACTCAGCTTTTTCCAAAGGCTTTCTCTCTCATGGACAGCTCCTTACTGGCGTTCAGCATTTAATAATATTAAATCCTGGGTGTTGGCTCACCATCTAAAGCTCAATTCCAGCACAACTGAATTCCAACCTATTTTTCCCCTATCAGCATCTAAACATGTCCAAAGCGGACTACCCTCTATTGTCATCCTGGATTACACTCCATTCAATGGATGCTCCAAGTTGCTGTGTATTATCCTTGGTAATTGTCTGCATGTTCAGTATCATATTAAAGACATGGACCCAAATGCCAACTATCAGTTCAAATCAATAAGAGGGAATAAAACCTTTGCTACCAGAATAGGACCTCAAGGTTTTCATATTTTCTAGATTAGACTATGGGAATGCCATACTGTCAGGCAATCCTACAATTCACTTTGCCCCACTCAAAGCCACCTCTAGTTCACAAACTCTGAGCACATTCTTTTTCTTGCCAGGAAACTGAAGATCTCTTAAAGCACCTGTCAACTCCTGCAATGCATTTACCATCATACTGCTTTTTGATGAGACTGGGCATTTCTCCATTCACTCAGTTAATAGCCAGTATATGTTTTAGGTCTTGCCTTCTGACAATGCATGTGCTGTCACTATGAGTGGTTTTGTTTACAATAAAGGGTTTTGAACCCACCCACTGCTTACTATTCGTTGGCTTGTCACTCTTCTTTATTGTCTCTTAATTGACCAGCGCATGCAGACCATCATTTCCGTTTCATTTTCTGGAGCATGAACCAAGCACAGATTGAGTACTCTTACTTAGTGTCTGTCAGCTGCTCCTGTTGTGATTAAGATACTATTTCTTCTTCTTTCTCCCACCCACCCGTTTTTTGGGTTTCTTTTTACCTCTCCCATCCATTCATTCCCCGAGTTGCTGTAGCACCCCAGTCCCTCACCCCTTCCCGTTTGCTCGTATCCCCACCACCTTCCCCTGTCCTTTGTTGGCCGTCCTGCATGAAAAAAGCTCAATAATGCAGTACTGGTTGTGTCATAGCGCTTTTTTTTACAAACTTTACTTTTGGCCATTCTGCACACTCATGCTGCGGTACAGCATGGCTAAAAGTCATTGGCAAAACCAACAGCACTCACATACGCAAGGCCTAGTGGCTTTGCCAATGCATGTTTGACCATAAGCTTACTGGTAGTTTTTACATTGATTCTAAGAATTCAACATCTTGCAAAAAAAGGCGCAGAGGAAAAAGTTCATTAACTGATTGCTCAAAATCTCAAAATTTAGCCAAATGTGCTAGGATAAAAAAACTGTCTTTCCAGGCTCCACTAGCGCACCTGACGACATCTGGAGAGGCAGTGATTCTGATAGCAAGGTCAAGGGGCGCCCTACTCGGGGTGACAGTGTGTTATGGGCCCTTCCCAGCCTTAGTTCATTATCACCGTATGTAGGTGAAGTGGCAAAGATTAGATTAGATGTCTGGAGTCCTGGTTAAACGGCGAAAGCATTCCCATTGGACCCGGTCCTATGGCAAGAGGTGTAATGGGCAGTATGCACAGTAGATACTTACATTCACCACTGGTGTTTAAAAACTTAAGGCTATATCACTCCATTTGGATACTAAAGCTTTTCATCTTCTAAACTTGTCGATAATGTAGCAATAGGGATCTGCCAAGGCTTAACCAAGCAGGTGGTAAAGGGATCAGAACTCAACTCCGCAGCAATTTTTTCTATCCCTGTATATGTTGCACACATGGGGATAACGCTTTGATATTTGTAATTAGTCACCATATATTATTGTTGATCATGAATCTTGGCCCGCTTTGTTACTCGATACTCTATGTAAAGTGCTCTGTTGCTTTTAGGCCTTTGGGCGCGGTATAAAAACACTCAATCTATAAATAATACTGACATGGTGTACATGGCGCGCCCGTAACTTGTTCTCTTGGCGTTTCAATGGCGGCTGTTACTGTACTCAACCGAATGAGACAGTTCATTGGCTTTACAGCAGTGAAAGAGACCGTCAGGCCAATATATCTATTGCAGAGAGCGCTTAACCCACTGTGTCTTCGAAGGTAACCCGAAGCACCCCTTGGAAGCAGAAAATCCATATTTATTCTTGGAAGTGTAAAGGAATTCCCTTCAAATAAGGTGTACTGGAACGTGTTGGACAGGTGCGGCCATTACTTAAAGCCATGTTTTGATAGCGCCGCTTCTTTACAAGGAAAAACGTGTCGCGCTCCAAAGGTTTCCTGTTTGAGGAGCTACTTTACAAGCTCTGCGGCCAGGCCGAGGGCGGCTGTAACCTTTAAAAGAATATGTTTACTGTCCTGCTAATGAGAAAACAGCGTCACATAAAGAGGGGCAGAAAGCACTCCTCAGTTGTCATAAAGATAGCGGAGACTGCTTCCTGTCTCAGCCGGAGTCAACCCAGGCCTTATTTTCAAGATGAAGGGAGCGCGCTGTGCTCGCCAAGCATCGACAGAATGCGTGCCCGGCCCGGCCAGGCCCCTGCCAAGCCTGGGGACGCAGCCATCAATTCTCGGAGGTGGCGGTCCTGGTGAGGGCCAGCTTCACTGACGCCACCTCCACCCGACTCCCTCATGTCTGGGTGTTCGGGTGCCTGGCGGCTTCTGAGATGCTATCTCGGGCCCTTTTACACCTCAGTGCGCGACCCCACCCTGCAGTAAAGCCCACGGGTTCCAGGCGCTGACACCCAGCCAAGTCGCCACAGACCCGGCTCGGTTATTGTAGGGCAGGTCACCCCGGCAGACTGCACTCTATGTAGTCAACTTTAGTGTCACATGTCGCATACATCATTTAATGATATTTAATTGTTTTGAATATAATTTAGCTGGACACTTTTCAACTCAATTTTGTTATCTCATTCCGTTTTCTATGGCACCTTCGTGATGATTTCTAATCACATTCATGTAATGTAATCAATCAGGACACTTCTAAAGCGCACTACATACCCGTGAGGGTCTCAAGGCGCTGGGGGGAGGAGGTGGGGCGCTGTTACTGATCAAAGAGTCGAAGACCCAGGCCTTGAGGAGTCTTCTGAAGGCCAGTAGGTCTTGGGTCTGCCGTAGGTTGGTGGGGAGGGTGTTCCAGGTCTTGGTGGCGAGGTAGGAGAAGTATCTGCCGCCGGCGGTCATTCTTAGAATGCGGGACTGTGGCGAGGGCGGTGCCAGCAGAGCGGAGATGGCGAGTGGGGGTGTAGAAGCTGAGTCGTCTGATGAGGTATGCTGGGCAGGTCTTGTGGAGAGCTTTGTGTGCGTGGATTAGGAGCTTGAAGGTTATCCTCTTGTTGATGGGGAGCCAGTGTAGGTTTCTCAGGTGGGGTGTGATGTGGCTGCGGCAGGGGATGTCGAGGATCAGACGTGCCAAAGCGTTCTGGATGCGTTGCAGTCGTCTCAGGAGTTTGGCCGACGTTCCTGCGTAGAGGGCGTTTCTGTAGTCCAATCTGCTGGTGACGAGGGCCTGGGTGACTGTTCTTCTAGTTTGGATGGGGATCCATTTAAAGATTCTGCGGAGCATTTGGAGAGTGCTGAAGCAGAATGAGGAGACGGCGTTGACCTGCTTAGTCATGGAGAGGGTGGAGTCGAGGATGACCCCTAGGTTGTGTGCGTGGTCGGTGGGTGTTGACTCACATCCTGCTCTGAAAGCAGCACCCTAGTTAGCAGATTACCCTGGAAATGACAGAGTGGCAGAATGGCCTGTCTTGCCATGTCTTACACAAGAAGGGAACTGTCTGCCCTTTATAAAAAAACAAATAAACCCAAATGCAGCTTTACGGTCATTATGCACGCTGGACTGAGCAGCTTGTTGCCTTCCCTTACTATCGCCCAATCCACAAACAATGTGAAAACCTGTGTCAAAGGGCTCCCCCTTCTGTTGTCCATGTCTCCCCTAACTACCCATCCGCCCTACCTCCATTGTCCATGTTGCCCCCCCACCATAACAAAAAAAAGTGCTATGACCCGGACAATGCTGGCCGAGTCGTATCACTTACCGCCCCACCAGTCCTCTGTATTGCCATCCTCCATGTTACCTCACGCCCCGCCTTCCTTCCCACTAACAATTTTAAAACAAACATTTACAATGCAGTAGGTCTTGCATTTGAAGGAGTTTAAGCTATTGGCATTGTAAATGACAATGCCTTTTATTTATCTGTTTTCATAACTAACATATAAATAAAAGGCATTTTCATTTACAATGCCAATAGCTCAAAGTCTTGTAAAGGCTAAACCTATTTCATTTCAAAGAAGCGGACACTATTGTCGCGCTCTGCTTGGAGAGTGAACGCACACATGGCGCTGAATGTTGCAGGAAAGCATGTCGTGCCTGCAGTAAGAGAAACTCATTAACCCCTTCGATGCTTGTGACGGAACCATTCCGTCATGCCTCACGGTTGAGCTGTGCGGATGACGGAATGGTTCCCTCGCGACCACACCCGCGAATGGAATGTTCAGCACCGGGGGAGAATCGGCGCCACAGGCAAGGTGTTAAAGAAAATAGTGCTTACAGACTAAATAAGACATACCTTGTAACAACAGAAGTAAAAGGGACAGTCCTCATGAAAGGTTACAAATGAAGAAATGGCAGTACTAAGGAGGGAACAACAAGACTATCACCGAATCAGAAGCCAGCCTTTACGAAGTACAATGACACTAGCCAATGAAAAATATGGGCGGAGCTTCAAGTCCATACTCGAATACAGCATGCCATCGCTTATCACCACCATCCTGATTTAGAACACACTCCTGCTTATCTTGCAAACAAGCTCCCAATAGCTGGTAGTTCTTGGCAAACCTGAATGCAGAACACCACCAGACTGCAGATTAAGAAGTGTAAAAAAGAAGAAAACACAAGGCAGCAGATCTTTGTCATCTCTGTATCCTAGATCCCCATTGCCATCAGGAACAGCCCAATGATGCTCCAATTTAGGAACGATTTGAGGATGCACCTCTGGAAAGAATACTACATTGCAATGCATTAATCATCCACAACCCGGCTGCCTCTCCTGTCACTCGTTCAATTCATGCTTGTCTTTGACCTTCTAAAAGCCCCCCAGCATTTTGGTTAGAACTGTGGTATAGAAATACCACACACATATATACTTACAAAAGACTAGAGTTCGAATTCTCAGTGTCATCATCTAAGCACACATTGTGAATTTGGGTAAATTAGATTCTTTATCTGCCAAAACTGGGAATAGGTGGAAACTAGCAAAAAAAAATAAAAAAATTGACTTTTATATTTACATTTAATTTGCTCATCACTACACAGGAAAACTAAATACCCAAATTCTCGCCATAAGAATCAGCCAATCTGTATTGTTATGATATACAGATTTGTAGAGAGCCCTATCAGTGGGAGGGTATCCAGGCGCTTAGCAGATGCGAGTCTAGCCACACCTAGGGCCTTGTGGGACTACTCTAAAAGCCAGGTCTCTAGCTTTTTGCAGAGTTTAAGAAATGAGGAGGAAGTTCTTTTGTGTATGTGTTCCACCGTTTAGGAGCGATGCAGAAGGCTCGACCGCCGGATCTGGTTTTCCCTAAGAGTGGGATATGTGCAAGTAGATGTCCGGAAGGGAGTAGGTGTCTGAAAGGTTTGTGAAAGGAGAAGCAATTGCTTGTTCCAGTGTTATGTAGTGCCTTGAAAGTGTGGGTGAGAAGTTTGAATTGTGCTCATTTGTGAAAGGGAAGGTCCTCCAGGTGTGGTGTGATATCAGTGTGGTATGATATCAGTGTAATGTAGGAGGTTGAGTGTGATTCTGGCTGCAGTGTAATCAATATTCTTCAGCCTTCTGGAGAGTTTTTTGTTGATCGCAGCATAGAGGGTGTTCCCATGGTCCAGCTTTCTTATGAGCAGATGTAGCTGAAGCTCTACTATTTAAATATTAAGGGGACTGTGAGTTGGTATTAAACACCACAGAACTCAAGAAGTTTCCTGTGTCGGTACTTAATCTTTCCAATTTGCAATTCGAATCCTCTAGAAACGGATCAACATATGAAAGCAGATACATGAAAGTTTACACAAATTACACTTGTATATAGTGTATCTGCTGTATCCAGTGTGCTCTAGACATCTGGAATAGCATGCTATTGTTTCCATAGTCACAATCACAATCCCGGTAGCACCCAGAAGTGAGACATTTTCTAAATTTCCTTATGTTGAGTTTGCCGGAATGGTTCTTTTTGCTTATAGGAGATGTGTTTTCAATATATTTCAGAACAGCGCGCACCTAATTACAGACCGCAGTAGGGTATTGCAAACTCTACTCCTGCTGCAGAGGACTTTCAACCTCTTGTAATGTATTTTTACACCACACTGTTAACTTATGTTAAGGAGATTACAACAGTGTCCTTGATATCTGTACAAAGTTTGACAAATAACATTCAGTACGGAAGAAACTATGTGCAGTTCTTACATTGACACCCTCCTCTTTACAGGTTCTCAGGCATTATGCGCGAAATTTGGCTACCTCCTCTACCTCGTCTACAATAATACTCTTTGAAGGGAAATGCAAAACTTA
This sequence comes from Lissotriton helveticus, assembly GCF_964261635.1. NCBI lineage: Eukaryota > Metazoa > Chordata > Amphibia > Caudata > Salamandridae > Lissotriton > Lissotriton helveticus. The sequence continues at coordinate 282,018,555 of NC_136061.1, read as the reverse complement.
AATCCATTTTTGAAAACCTATTTAGTAAATAATAGAACATGCAAACTAGTTGCAAATAAAAAAAAAAACTAATGCAGAGCTAACAGCTTTTCCTTTTGAATGATGCTGTCCTGTTGTTCAGCCAACCCATGACACCCCTGCAGGTGTCAATGGATGATTTGAGTGTGCAATAATGCTAATTCTACTTCCAGATTTTCGCATCATTGGGTTGGGTTTCTGCTGTTACACTAAAACAATGTGCCAAGGTCAGTACAATGCTCAATATAAGGCTCAGCGGGTTCCTCAGAATTCCCCTTTGTGTTCTGGTTCTAGTATTACTTAATTTACAATGAGGTAAGCAAAAAACAAGTTACTTACTTTTGGTAACACCCTTCTTGTACATACTATAATCTCAGATTCCTCATCTTTGAATTATCCGCAGCTATCAAACTGGATCCAGAAGATTTTTTAGCATAACCCCTGCGTGCCGGTAGGTGACGTTGTGTAGCAAATCGGGACCTAATTTGCTGGAAAAGAGCCCATTCAACAGAATGAGGAAGAAGTAGGGTGGTGAGGAATCTGCGGTTCGAGAGAGTATCCACAAGATAGAGCATTACCAAAGGTAAGTAACTTGTTCTTCTGATGGATACTTTAGCTGCAATTTCCGCACCTTCTGAATAGATACGAAAACAGTACCTTCCAAAGTAGTGAGTTTGTGTAACGGGGAAAACCAAAATGTCCAGCCAGACCGAAAGGCCAAAATGCCCTAAACGTTGGACCTGGCTGTCAAGGCAGTAGTGCTTAGTGAACGTGTGACTTGATGTGATGCCCATGTCGCAGCCTGACAGATATCCAGACTGGGCACTCCGTGTGCGAGCACAGTGGTAGCAGGTTTGGCACTGGAGGAACCCTTCTGGAGACTGTTTCTTTACCATCATATATCAGATGTTGATACAGAAGACTATTCATCCAGATATAGTCACTTTGCAACAGAAAACCAGACAAAGAGCTGACCGTGACCCTAATGAACAAGTTACCTACCTTTTTTAATGCATTATCTGGTAGAGACAATATCCAGCTGGAGATTCCTTACCTTTGAATCCCCAGGTGTCTGGCTGATTCCGGAAAGTTTTGCACAAGCAATACCCCTTGCGCGGGCTGTTGGGTGGCTCCATTCGGCTCTGCGTGACGTCATCGGCATCGTGAGTGCCGGTTATGACATCACAATCACCTAAATAGTTGTCACCCAGGCATGCGGATGTCAGTATTTTTCACTTTTCCACGCTAGAAGTGCAGAGCCATGAAGTGACTGACTTTATTGTGTAACATAATAAGGGCCCTGAAAAAGGGAACAACCCTAGCCCTAACCAATAAGTCTGTAGAATAGGGAGGCATGGGTGGGTCTGTAAGGAACCTGCAGCTAGATATTGTCTCTTCCAGATAATGCGTTACCGAAGATAGGTAACTTGTTCATCTAGTTACTTTTCAATAGATGCCCAAGCCATACCATCCTGGCTGTGGCCTGCGAACAAATTGACTATACTAAGAAGTCCTGCAGGACCAAATGGGCAAAGTGCCCATCCCTGCAGACTTGACTGTCCGGGCAGTAGTGTTTGGCAAACATGTGCAAAGATGCTCATATTGCTGCCTGGCAGATGTCCAGGACTGGGACACCCCGACCCAAGGTCTTGGTTGCAGCCTTCTCCCTAGTGGAATGGGCGTGTAATCCCTCTCAGGCTGCCTCTTATCCAGGGTGTAGCAGAACTTAATGCAGAGAAAGACCCAGCAAGAAATTGTCATTTTCTGCACTGCCCGACCTTTCTTAGCTCCTACATACCTGACAAAGAGTTGGTCATCTACCCGGAACTCTTTGGTGTGGTCAAGGTAGAACGAGAATGCTCTTTTTGGGTCCAGACGGTGGAGAAGCTCCTCTTCCTTAGAGGGATACAGGGGAATAAAAAAGGTGGGCAGCGTGATAGATATACCCAGCTGGAATGGGGTCACTACCTTCGGCAAGAATGAAGCCCGGGTGCGAAGCACCACTTTATCTGCAAAGAGCATTATGTAGGGAGGCTTGAATGACAATGCCTGCTACTTACTCACCCTCCAGGCATATGTTATTGCCACTAGAAAGACAGTCTTGATGGTAAGCAGCCGGAGGGGGCAAATATGTAATGGCTCGAAAGGAGCACACATGAGAAATGTGAGGACCAAATTTAGGTCCCACTGAGGCATGACAAAGGGCGTAGGTGGAAACATATGTACAAGCATTATGAAGAATCAATTTTACAACAGAAGATTTAAACAACAAGGGTTGGTCTGACAGCCGCAAGAAAGCGGACAGAGCCGAAAGACAACCATTCAGACCCTTCAGCGTACCCAACGCAGAGCCCTGTTGCGCAAGGATAAGAATAAAAAGAAGGCTTCTAGATAAAGAGGCAGAAAGAGGGTCAATAGACCTTTCTGTACAATATTTTACAAACTTTTGCCAACTGCAGACATTTACAGTCTTAGTGAAGGGCTGTCTTATAGCCAAGATAACCTCACAAACTTCAGGAGGAAGGTTGAAAGCTATCAACTGTAGCTGCTCAATCTCCACGCATGGAGGCAGAGAGTTGACTGGTTATGGTGGAGAACCCTCCCCTGCTGTTGTGACAGAAGATTCTCCCAAAGGGACAGCCAGATTGAAGCTTTGGATAACAGACTCTCCCTGCCCAGTCCAGAGCTACAAGGATGATTTGGGGCCCAGTCACTGTGGACCTTCTTGAGACCTCTGGGCAGAAGTGTTATTGATGTCGTACAGCAGGCCTAAGCTCCACTCGTGCTGAAAAGCATCACCGATCTATACTTGCCTCGGAAACTCCAGCTCGCAAAATTACTGACTTTGCACGTTCTCTTCGCCGGAAAACAGATCCTACAAAGGCGCTCCCCACTGCTGAAAGAGACCATGAGCCACCTGCAGATGCCATTCGTGATCTGCTAGGCATCAATGGCTGAGTTTGTCCGCCCTGGCGTTCAGAGAACCTGCCAGGTGTTGAACCACCTGGGTTATGCCCTGCTGTTCCAGCCATGTCCAGAAACATAGGGCCTCTTGACAAAGAGGCCATGACTCCACCTGCCCTGTTTGTTACAGTACCACATGGCGATGGTGTCGTCTGTGAACATCTGCATTAACTTCCCCATGATACAGGGAAGAAATGCTTCCAGAGACAATCGGACAATCGGGCAAGCGCCCAATAAATGTTATTAACATAACATAACATCACACAAAGCTCCAACAAATTGATGTGGAGCCCCGACTCTGCCCGAGACCATCTCCACCTCTCCCAGATGGCCGCCCTATCCCAGGAGTGATGCATCTGTCACCATGGTGTGATCTGGTTGGGGAAATAAGAAAGGTCTGCCTCTGGCCCAATTGCGGTTTGTAACACCACTGCAGGCCTTTCACAGTTCCCACCGAGACCTGGACCATGTCGGAGAGATTTCCCTGATGCTGCACCCACTGGAACTTCAGGTCCCACTGCAGAGCTTGCATACGCCATCTGGCGTGATTTACCAACAGGATGCAGGAAGCCATAAGTCCCAGCAGTTTCAGTCATTCCCACCTAAATCCAGGATAGAGGCTGAAACATCAGAATCATAACCTGAATATCCTGGACTCGCTGCTCAGGAAGATAAATCTAAAACTGCACTGTATCCAAAACAGCCCAGATGAAAGGGAGTGTCTGAGAAGGAGTCAGGTGTGACTATGGCATGTTTATAGAGAACCCCAGCACTTGCAGGAGGTCTGCCGTAGTCTGAAGGTGGGAGACGACAGTCTGGGGCGAAGACGCCTTCAAAAGCCAGTCATCGAGTTAGGGGAATACTGAAATCCCTAACCTGCACAGATAAGCTGCAACCACCACCATCACCTTGGTGAACACCCGAGGGGCGCTGGTAAGGCACGTTGAACTGAAAGTGCTCGTGGCCTACCTTGAACCGCATGTGACGCTTGTGGCCCGGCAGGATGGGGATGTGGAAATAAGCATCCTGCAAGTCCAGCACTACCAGCCAGCCTCCAAGGTCCAATTGCCAACTTGAGCATCTTGAACCTCTGACGGTCAGAAGATCTAAAATAGGCTGCAACCCTTTGTTCTTCTTCAGAATCAGAAAGTAGCTGGAATAGCAACCACTGCCTACTTCTGAAACCGGGACCCTCTCATTAGCCCCCTTGGCCAGGAGAGCTGTAACTTCCTAATGAAGTAAATTTAAATGATCCTACGCCAACCGTTCTTGAAGCGGCGGAATAGGAGAAGGAAAAGAAAGGAAGGGCAGAGAATAGCCCTCCCGAATGACATGAAAGACCCACTTGTCCGATGTTATGTACCTCTAGTGGAGGAGATGATGATGGATTCTCCCTTCACTGGAGTAGCATGGTCTTTCAGGATCAGATTAGGAATGCTTGGAGGCTGTAGCTGCAGAGAACTGGGTGGCAGATGAATTCTAGCTTCAATTCCGAGGTTGGAATGAGCGGCGTCCAAGTCCTCGCACAACTTGGGGAGCCTGCGCAGGACGGTGGCTGGGATTTAGTTGGCACAGCTAGAAGCCCCTTTCATTGCCATGAAAGGGGCGAAAGCTAGACTAGCCACTGGGTGTTACAGAGAGGCCAAAAGATCTGGTCTTATCATGAGAGTCCTTGAAGAACTCCAAGGCCGAGTCTACCTTCTCTCCAAAGAGACGACAGCCATCAAAAGGCATGCCCATCAAATTAGCCTGGACATCACCCCAGAAGCCAGACATCAAGTGTTGCACCGTAAGGCCACTGTCGACGGAACAGCTCTGCCTAGCGAGTCAGTCACGTCAATGCCACACCTAATGGTAAATACTAGTGCATCTCTCCCGTCCCTCATTACCTGAGAGAGTACTGCCCGGGCCCTCTCTGGGACCGTTGGTAGCACTTGTGCAACCATCTCCAAAAGGGAGTTGGAGAACCAGCCAATAAGCATGCGGTATTCACTGACTGCAAAGCGAGTCTGGTGGAAGAAAACAAGTGTTTACAGCCTCTTGGATTACCTATTCAGAGGGGCGGAAGGGAATGCGCCATGAGAAGTCGAAGCCTACACCACCAAGCTCTCAGGGGTGGGGTGTTGGCTTAGAAACTTTGGGTCACCTAGAGCTGGGCGAAGGCAGAGTGCAGTTATCCTGTTCATAGGAGCCCCTGTGCTAGGCTTGGACCACGTGCCTATTAGGATATCAGTAAGTACCTCATTAAAAGGCAATAGGGGTTTAGAGGTGGAAGCCCCAGGCTGAAGCGCTTGGGTAGGGAGATTTGCTCTGGCCTGAACAGAGGGCAACTCCGGTCTAAGGACCTTAGCTGCCCTCCTTACCACCATGGCATAAGAAGCCCATTCCTCTGTAGCCATAGTTGGAGGAGAAAGCATACAAGTATCTGGGGATGTGTCAAGTCCACTGGTCTCCCCAAGTTCCACATACCAGTCCATCTGTCCCACAGACACATCCTGGTGTTCTAAAGGGCCATAGACCCCATCCAGTCCTCTTCCATGCCTGAAAAGTCTTGTAAATGACCAGGCAATAACAAAGAACGTCTCAGGGTCCTTCAAGCACCGGAGCCTGCGTTAAAAGTGACGCCGTTCCGACTCTGAGTCATCGGGGATACAGATGGGGCTGGCGACGGTGGCACTGAAACCACTGACTTAGGGTCCAATACCGGGAAAGTTACGTTGGCACGACTGCCGTCGTACTGGATCCGGAATCAGATCCATAAGGCCCCACCGGCGCCGCAGCCAGAGATGATGGCTTTGAATCCGATGGGTCCGTTCGACCCCCTGGGGCCCAAAGGCTCACCAGAGGGGTTGGTCCGCTCAAATACGCAGAATATGGCCTCGTAAAATTATTTTATATGAGTGGGGGTTACTCCATTGGGAGACACAGTGTAGACCCTGGCTGCGGTTCTGCAGAACCGTGCATAGAGATTCGGTGCTCCTTTCCTCATTCATCAGCGGATGACAGTAGAGGCGAAGATGAAGTCCGCTTGGACTTCTTTTTCTTGTGCCTCTTCCACGATTGTCCCGAAGACCTTGACTGGGAGGAAAATACTTAAGGAGCAGTCCTACGACCTCCTCTTCTTCGATCGGGTTCTCCGCGGAGTCTCGCTGGATGGTTTCGACTGCCGGGCTGGAAGGAGTTTCATGGCCCACTCCCGCAATGCCTTCAGAGCCATGGCCCGCCAGTCCGAGCACGACTGAGTTGTGGTCACACTCAAGACATCAGATACCGACCTGGTGAGGGTCACTTACCGACATGGCACAGTCACTTGCGCCACATGGTTTAAACCCTGTTTTTCTAGAAGACATCCTCAAAAAAGTCAGAAAAAACTCTGCCAAAATGTGACAGAGGGGTAGCTCTTCCCAGACATCGCATAACTGGTGGGGAAAAAAAAGAAATGACGTCCATGTGCCTGGGTGGCGCCTACATTGGTGACCGCGACTTCATAACCGATGCTAACAACGCAGACGGCATGAATGGAGCCACCAGACGGCACATGCAAGGAGTACTGCGCACGCAAAGGTTTCTGGATCCAGCCTGACGCCAAGGGAATTTAAAGGTAAGGATTCTGCAGCTAGAAATCTCTAGCGGATTGTCTTTTGTACGATCAATATAAAAATGTGAGTGCTCTTTTGTGTTCCAAACAGTAAAGTCTCTTCTCCACTTTCTGGGGATGAGACGTGGCACAGAATGTTGGAAGAAGGATGGATTGGCTGTTGTGACTCACTGCTCTGGTCATCAGCACCAGTTTGCCTGGAAAAGAGGTGGTGTAAGGCGGCTGAATCAACAGAGACTGAAGCTCACTCACACTACGGGCAAAGGTTATCAGGATGAGAAAAAACGTCTTCAGAGTTAGCAGACCTAGGCGACACATGTGTAGCGGCTCAAAGAGAGGACACATCAGGAAAGTAAGGACCAAGTTAAGGTCCAATTGTGGCATCATAAAAGGTTTAGGGGAAACATTTGGACCAAACCTTTGAGAAAACGTACAACTGGTGATCTAACAAGAACGGTTCGTCCGGCTAATGAAAAAAGGCCAAAAGGGCTGACAAGTAATCTTCAACAATGCCCACTGCAATTCCTTGCAGGGCTAAAGAGAAGATGAATATTAATATATCCAACAATTTGGTTCATTATGGGTCTGTATTACAAGTGCTACACCAAGCCACAAACCCTTCCCAGCGTTCTGCAAAAATGAATTTCACAGGACGCCTGGCAGCCAGGATGACATCCACTACTTTGACAAAGGCGGTCAACTGCCACCACTCTATCTCCACATATGGAGGTGTAGGTTGCACAGGCCCGGGTGAAAAACCCTGCCCTATTGCTGTGAAATAAGATCCTCACTAAGGTGCCGCCTTTTTGGAGGACAGTTGCTCATGACCGGAAGAACAAGTTACTTAGCTCCGGTAACGCCTTTTCTGGTAGAAACGGTGTCTAACTGCTGATTCCTCACCTTGTGAATACTCTAGCCACAAAATTGGATCCAGAGATTATTCATTAGCAAGTCCCCCGTGCATTGGCAGGTGGTGTCCAGCGGCTCTGCGTCTTATCCGCCCCACCCTGGATGTAACGCCGAGGCCATTATATGGGTATCTCCTCCGGGTGCTGTCACTTTCTTTCTGATCTGTGTCTGTGCATTCGGACGTGAAATCCATAGAATCAAAATTTGTCATTGTGCAGTTGTATAGACTGGAATCCTATTAAAGGGCTGTATGAGGTAATTCCACAGAAACGGGAGGTGAGTGAGCAGATGAGGAATCTGCAGCCAGAGTCTCTACCAGAAAAGGCGTAACCAAAGATACCTAACTTGTTCTTCTGATGAAGACTTCTAACCACAGATATCTCACCTTGTGAATAGATAGCAAAGCAGTACCTCCCAAGGTGGTTGGCCTGTAGAATGACTAAGACCAGGAAATCCTGAATGACAGATTGGGTGAAGTGTGATTTCAGCTGGACTTGGCTTTTTAGGCAGTAGAATTTTGTGAACGTGTGGAAAGACGTCCACGCAGTGAGCATGGCATGGCAGATGTCTCAGACTATGCATTGGGGATCTTAGTGCATTAAAAAAAATCCAACGGGAGATGGTTCTTTTTGCCGTGTTTTCCGCTTTGTTGCTCCAGTGAAGCCCATAAAAAGCTGATCGTCCAAACAATGCTTTCTAGTCTGATCATTGTAAGAACTAAGGATCCTATTAGGGTCAAGCTGTTGGAGCTGTTCCCCCCTCCTCAGATGGAAGAGGTGGGCATGGAAAGCTAGCAAGGTGATGGACTGTCCTATATGGAAGTGCATCATTACATTTGGGAAGAATGCCCTTTTTGTCCAGAGGACTAGCTTATATGGGATGAAATATGTGTATGGCAGTTGGATGGACAAGGCCTTGAGTCCACTCACTCGCTGGGCAAAAGCTATGGCAATGAGAAATACAGATTTTATGATAAGTAGACCTAGAGCACAGCTGTGCACAGGTGCCTAGGAGGGCAAATTAAGTATGCAAGAACTAAATTAAGGCTCCAGTGCGGCATTATAAATAATGTTAGTGGGAGTATGTGGACCAGTCGCTTCAAGAAATGCATAGCAACAGCGGAATAGAAACGAGATGGCTGATCTGGCAAACACAAAAAAGCTGAAAAATAACTCTTAACTATTGATACGGCAAGGCCTTGTCGGCCTAAGGAAAGAGAAAAAAAGTTAGGGTATCAGATAACTTTATCTGTAAAGGTTGAATGTCACAGGGAAGCACACACTACAACAAATTGCCCTCAGCATCCAACATATACAGTTTTGGTAGAAACACACCTTGCTGCTAGAATTACATCAATCATTTAGGAAGGAGGATCAAAAGCCATCAACTGTTGCTGTTTAATCTTCACACAAGGAGGTGGGGGTTGTGCAGATTTGGACGCAAGACCCAACCCTGCTGTTGTAACAGAAGGTTCTCCGGAAGTAGGGGGCAGATACTCATTGCCAGACATTCTGGGTCACACACTCTCCTGGCCAAGTCTAGGGCCAATATTAAGACATCGGCTCGGTCTTCCTTTCTCTTTTTCAGTATACTGGGTAGGAAAGGCAGGGACAGAAAAGCATACCAGAGTCCTGAGTCCAAGTCCAGAAGAAAGACGTTAAAGCAGGAGAATCGTCTTGGGAACTCCAACATGTAAAAGCTCAAGATGCAAGTTCTCAGTAGTTTTTTTTATTTTTTATTTTATTTAGAAAGTTTTATAGAGCGCGAACAAGATCCTCACGGATATCAGAGCGCTTTACAAACATATGGGATATAAAGACAAAAGAATCATTAACAAAGCATTTTGTGCAAAGATGAGCAAATGGTTACCCATAGAGTCAGGGCAAGGCAACAAAGGTTCCTAGGTGGTCTGGCTGGTCATTTTCATAAAAGGAAAAATATTGAGTCTCGAGATTTCCTTAGCCTATATTCATGTGAATTTAGCCGAGAGGATTGATTTTACATCTTTTTTGAAGGATGCCGTGGATGAGATAAGTCTGGTTTCTGGAGGGAGAGCATTCCAGATCCTGGGCGCCATCCCTGAGAAGGAGCGTTTATATGTTTTTTTCTTGTGGAATCTTTGTGGTTTCAATAGAAGATTTTCTGCGCTTCTTGTGGCTCTAGAGCCACCCGAGATTGTCAATTTCTGAGTGTAACTGGGCGAGTTGTGATGTATAGCCTTATGCGTCATGCACGCGATTTTGGGTGAGGTCTAGAGCGCTGTTTTTGAGACTATTGACCACAGAGTCGTTGTGATCGTTCCAGTGGAGGTTGAAATCACCAAGGAATATTTGTGTGTTTTGTCGTCCAGAATTCGTTGTGAGGTGAAGGTGAGGTTGTCCCCTGGTGGATGGTAGATAATATGTAAAGAGCATACTGGATTGCCACCGCTGTTGATGTCGAGGCAGATGTGTTCACAGGAGGCGAATACAGGGGATATGGCTCTATTTACTGAGAGGTTGCTCCAGTGAATACATTTGATTCCACCCCCTGTCTTGCCACTCCTATCCAATCTGATGATGTGGTAATTAGGGGGTACTAGAATGTCAATGAGTGGCGAGGAAGATTCTGTTAACCAGGTTTCGGGGAGTATGGTCAGGTCTAGGTCATGTGCGATAATGAGGTTGGCTATGTCTGCAGCGTGTCTAGGGGCCGATCTACAGTTCAGGAGTGTGCATTTAAGCCGGGGAGCTACGATGGAGGAGGAGGGGTCCAGAGTGAGTGTGACTTTTTTAAGATTATTGGCAACGATACCTCTTTTGCTTTGTGTGGAGGACCTGTGAGGGTTGGGGTGGATAGTAGAGATGGGACGGTGTGTGGGGGCTATGTGGGTTGTGAGAGCGGGTTCATAAGAGTGTAGGAGGGAGGTTATGTCGTACCCCGAAAGTGGATTGATGCTCCGCAGTGGGCGGGAGGCAGAATTACAGGAGTGAATTGAAGTCCAGTAAGGAGGATTATGTTTGGATGAGAGTGGAGGATGGGTGGGAGGCTTGCTTGGTGAAAGGGTTCTGGGGGTCTGGGGTGCCTGGGTTGATTCGAAATCAACTCTTTGAAAGTATGAAGTTCCTCTTTAATTTGGAGAAGAGTGGACATAATCTTGTCCAAAGTGGTGTTTGGAACGGTAATGGTGGGGGTAGTTGTCCGTAGTATGAGTTGAGGAGATTTGGCCTGGTACGATGTAAAATCTGATGAAGGCGTGGGAAGAATAGGAGGGGTTGTTGAGTAGAGTGTTGGGCACGTCGTTGGCATGGATGTATGGGTAGTCGGAGTGGTTGGTGGTGTGTGGGAGGTGTGTCCGGGAGTGTAGTATGCTCTGGTGTATGATTTGGTGGAAACTTGGGAGAGGGTGTAGCGTGTGGGTTTAGGAGAGTTGCAGCTGAGGCTAACTGAGTAGTGGGTGCGGTAGGTAGGTGGGGGTGGGATGAGTAATAGGGGGTGGGATATGTTCTAAGGGCGGATTAGAAGGGGGGTGAGATGTTCATTGAGTGGTCGTGGTGGGGAGACTTTTTAGACGCCACCTGGTGAACACAGGGGTGTTGGCTGAACTGGGGGGGGATCAGAGTTCGAGGTGGACAAGTGGGATAGGGAAGGAGCAGGGATAGAGAGAGTTAAGGTGGGGGAGCTGTTATAGGGGGAGTGACCTCTGACTGGAACCGGTGGGGGAACAGCTTCTATAGTGGGAGCGTGAGTGGTTTCAATACTGGGGTGGGGGAGGAAGAGAGTGTTGTTGTGATGCAGGGCGGAGGTAGGGGGAAGGATGGTGATGGCGGGGGAGGGGCTAGAGGTGGGGACTAACAGATTGAGTAAAGGGGTGAGTTTGTTGTTACAGTCGTGCAAGTTGGAAGTCTGTGAGGGTTAGGTGAATGGAGGAGACGTTCGTTGGAGGGTGGGGTAGAAAAGTTGAGGGAGGCGTAAGGCTCTGAGCGCCGTGATGGCAGGGGGTAGGGGGTGGCATATGGGGTAGGAGTTGTGGTGTCTTGGGTGCTAGGTGTGGGGGTCAAATGGGTGGAAGTAGGTGGATTAGAGACATGCTCTTAATAATGGGGAAGATGTTATCAAATAGGTTTAGACAACGGTCCGTGGACTGAATGAGAATAGTTCCGTTATTGTAAATGGTGATGATTGCTGTCGCTTGGAAGAGTTGTGATGGTGCAATGGAAACCACTAGTCCATGTGCGGATTTCCTCGTGGAGGAAATCAGGAGTAAGGCTAGGAAGGCTTTTCTCCATTGGGGTCTACGTTTAGTGTAGAAAATTATGTCGGTGGTCGTGATCCCATTCTAGTGAAAAATAAGGATCAGCAAAGGGAGTTTCTGGGTGGGATTTTAAAAAGTTGTGTTTGAAGCGTTTGGCAGATTTTTTAGTGAGTTTGGGGGGGTAATTGATATTGTAGGTGTGAGTGCATGTGAGTTCCATGTTGTGAGCAGTGGTGTAGGTGAGGGGAGTATGTTGTAGTGTAGGGTAGAGTGTCATAGCTGGCTGGGGTCAGTGTTGAGTCAGGGCTAATGTATTAAGAAAGTGGAAGTGGTTGAGGCAGTCTAAGATGACCGACTTTTTAGTCGAGAGCTTGATAGAGGGTTATGCAGTCCTTTGTTTGTGTCCAAAAGAGGACAGATGGGGAGGACATAATAGTCCTACCTCAGTTTTATTAGTCCTGTTTCAGTTGCAATGAGAGAGACATAGGCCCGTGAGGAAGAGTTGTACAAAAAAGCCCCCTTGGAGGTGTAGAGCCTTCTGGCACATGATACACAACCCCATGCTGCCCTGTTTGTTGTAGTACCCCATGGCAGTTGTGTTGTCTGCGACAATCTGTACCCGTTTCCCTTTGAAAGATGGGAGGAACGCCTTCAATGCCAAGCGAAATGCTTGCAACTCCAGCAGATTAATAAGGAGGCGAGTCTCCGCCAGAGACCAGAGTCTCCTGATCTCCACCTCTCCTTGATGACCTCCTCAGCCCAACAATGGAGCATCTGTCACAACCTGTAGCTCTGGGTGGGGTATGGAGAGAAGCCTACTGCTGGTCTAATTGCAGTCAAGCAAAAACCACTGCAGATCTTTTGCAGTCTCCTCCGACACCTGGATGGATTCGGACAGATTTCCTAAGTTCTGAGCCCATTGGGACTTCAGATCCCACTGTTGAGCCCGCTTGTGGAACCAGGCGTGGTCCACAAGCAGGATACAAGAGGCCTAGAAGCCTCACAACTGATCTCCCGGAGACCTAGGTCAAGAGTTCAAACACACAAAGTATAGCCTGAATGTCCTGGTCTTGTTGAGATAGAGTAAAGGCTCAAAAAAGAACCGTATCCAGGATGGCTCAGTTGAGTGCGAGCCTTTGTGAAGAGTCAATTTTTGCATTGCCACCTTTCATGCGAAATCCCAAAAATTTCAACATGTTGGCAGTCATCTGTGGGTGATTTACGAGATTGCCTTCATTAGCCAGTCTTCGAGGTAGGGAAAGAAAGACTGGTATTCCCAATCTCCACAGATGGGCTGCAACCAACACCATCACCTTTCTGAATATCCGAGGTGCACTGGTAAGGCCAAAATGCAGAACGGAGGACTGAAAGTGCTTCTGGCCTACCTGAAACCACAGGTAACATCTGTGGGATTTCAGGACACGGATGTGAAAATAAGTGTCCTGCAAAGCCAATGCCACAATTGCGTCTCCAGGTCCAAGACATACAGAACTTGGGCCAGGGTAAGCTTCTTGATCTTTTCCTTCCAGAAAAAAAGGTTCAAGAGGGCAAAGATAAAGGATGAAGTGTAGGCCTCCATCCTTCTTCGGCACCAGGAAATAATGTGAGTAACAGCCATTCCTGATCTCTGATGCCAGCACCCTCTCTATGGCTCCCTTGTGCAAGTGAGTCTGAACTTCTCCTTGTGGGTATGGAGGGGTGGTTTTTCGGAAGGGTTTGTGATGTGAGTGGTGGTACAGGAAGGGAAGAGAGTAAACATGTTCCACAAATTAGAGGACCCATTGGTTGGATGTGTTGCGCCACCACCCTGAGAGCTGAAATGTGATGTGGCCTCGTACTGAGCAATCATGCGCGGCTGAGGATAACCTACGTTTTTGCAGCAGCTGCTCTCTTTAAATCTTTCCACTGCCAAGTCTGCCTTAGCTTCAAAGAGCCTACAGCCATCAAAAGGCATGCCCATTAAAGTTTGCTGGATGCCATTTGGGAAGCCAGTGCAGCAAATCCAAGCATGTTGTCTAAGCACTCACACTGGTCCTCACTGACTTACCCAGCCAAGCTGTAGGGTTCAGACCTGAAGAGCAAGGCTAGAAGAGGCAAACATGTGTTTGAGGAATTGAATGATTCCATGCATTTGGGTTCTCTATCAGTTGGAGTGGTCGGAACAGCATTTGGGTTAATTATGCTCGGGGACACCTGCACTGCTAGGCTCACTGGAGTACGATGTTGAAAGGGAAAATCTGGGTCTCTGGGAGCAGGCCTATGTCACCTTGTTACCTACCTGTTGAATGGGGCAAGATCCTGGCTTTGCCCAGATGCCCATTAGCTTGTCAGAGAATCCTCAATAAAGGGTAGAAGAGGTTCTTGACTCGTCTGGCTTGCATTAAGGACTTCCATCAAGACATTTGGTTTGACTTCTGTATTAAGTACACTGAGGTCCAAAACATATGCTGCTCTCCTAATTACTGTGCAATGGAAGCAGACTCCTATGTTGCCATTGTAGGATTGGGGAAAAGAGGGGAAGGCCAATGTCTGGAGAAGTATCTAAGCCACTGGCATCTTGTAAGCCCTAGAAGAGATTGTCATCATCAAAAAGATCATCGGGTTGTAGTTCTTGTATTGTTGGAATGTTTCAGGTCCCGAGTGCGAGTACAGGTGTGCTGTATGAGGACTCAGAGGGTGTTGCAGATTGGTTTAGGAGTTCCACAAAACTATTGGCTCTGAATTTGATGTAGATGCAGGCATTGAGGCTCTGACAGGTGGTGTTGGTCATGCTGGCAGAGCTGAGCTCGAGAAAGTAGCCCATCTCAGGTCTAGGTGAACAGTGGGTCATGTTCGCGCTATATAAAACCTCAATTAAATAAATAAATAAACAGTCGGGAATGGATCTGCAGGTAGTAACCCGAATAGAGGCCTTGTTGAATCTTTAGGGCCAAATTCAGAGGGATTCGAATGGGTATCAAAATGTTGGTCCACTGGCCAGCCTCAGGTCATGGAGCTGTTGTGGCTGTTCCAATGGCCTGGGAAAGTTGGGGCGCATCAGGGTTTGAATTCATTCTGACGACTCCACAGCTTGGAGGTAATCAAATTGCCACAAGACTCTATCTGATAGGAGTGGCGGGATGAAGGTGAGGTGTGTTTGAACTTCTTGTGTTTTTTTTAAATTTTCGACTTACCTGAGCTTTGTGACTTCAACGATGATTAATCACAAGACCCGCCTTGAAAGCAAGGGGGCACCCATGACCTCGGACTGGGACTGGGTCTTCTGTGACTACCTTCGGAGTTCTGCAACAGCAAATTTGGCTTGGCGATGGCTTTTTGGTTCACATTTGCACCGCAGTCATATGGCGCCAAGTCGTGCTTGGAGCTGAGACTCCAGAGACAGATATTGTGGGTATCCGTCACTTACATCTAGCACTGACAGTCCCTGTCTGGCTTAAAACCTGTGGTTTTAGGAGAGGGCATCATAGAACACTAAAAACTTTTTGAGGGAAAAGCAGTCTAACAACTGATAGGATGGATGGTACTCTGGATCTGCGTCAGAATACGCAGAAAGAAAGACACAGAGATATAATCGCCCGACGTAACATCTGGGTGGGACAGATCTGACGCAAAGATGCATAAGGCCACTTGGTGACTTGCTAGGACATTTTTACTGAAAAATCTCCAAATCTAGCCTGGCGCCTAAGGGTATTCACAGCGTGAGGAATCTGCAGTTCAAAAACTCTATCAGACTTCCCAATATCACACACTCCTGGCTCAATCCGGAGCAACTAGGGTAACTTGAGACCAGCAGTTCTTGATCTCAGAACTCAGGGCAGGAGAGGCTGATGCCATAAGGTAAACCAGAGTTTTGAGATCCATTCTAAGTGGAAAGCATCTCCGAGGGATAGCTTTTTGGGAACTCCAACACGTAAAAGTGAAGACACTGCACGTTCTCGACGATGGCAAAGAGATCGAACCAGGGACCTTCACAATGATGGAAGAGGTCCAGCGCCACCTCCAGATGAAGCTGCCATTCGTAGTCTGCGAAGCATCATCAACTGAGATAATCTGACCTGGCATTTAGCAATCCCGGCAGGTGCTGTACAATCAGAGAGATGCCCTGACAATTCAGCCAAACCTTGGGGCACAGAGCTTCTTGGCACAGACTCCTGGACGCCCACTCCACCCTACTTGTTGCCGTACAACATAGTGGTGGTGTTGTCTGTCAAGACCTGTACCAGTATCCACTTGATGGACAGTAGAAAGGCATTTAACGCCAAGTGAATGACCTACAACTCCAGCAGGTTGGTGTGAAGGTGAGCTTCATTCAACGGTAGCAGTAGGTCAAAGGAAGTCCGTCAAGATTTTAGGTTCTCTGTGAACTATAGTCAGATGTAAATTTACGGCTTCTGCTGCCTTTCTAATCACCATGGAGAAGGACACCAACTCTTTTGTAGAAGGGCCTTGGCAGACACAAGCCCCTTGTCAGGGAAAGAATACAGCCCACTGGTCTCTTGTAGGTCTATCTAGAAATTGTCATCACCATATGGTGGGGAAAAATCCTCCCCACCATCACCATAATTGCCATCACCATCAAAAGCAGACTGGCGCTGATCAGAGCCCAACCCAAAGAACTGTTTGAGTACTGGGGGGCGGTCGCTAGGAAAGGCTGGGAGTGTAGGAACTAAGCTTGTGCATGGCTTCGATCAAGATCAAAGATTTGGTTTGGAGTTGGTTGCGACTGCGACTGTGTCAATGCGGCAGGACCTGGAGTGGACGTTGGTGCCGTGTGTGGCATCGGCTGGAGTAGGAGCTGAACCCGAAGTCAGTTTACGAGGAACAGCTAGCACCGAGGCGGACCTGCCGGAGGTAGCTTAGCTGGAGGTCTGTACCAAGAAAATGGGGCCTGGAGGCGCAACAGAGGGAACCAATAAGGTGCCAAAAATGTAAAGCATGGCCTTCTTAAATGGCCAATTTGTTGTGGTGTCGCCAACAAACCCAGAAATTTGGGGTGCATCGGAATCAATTGTGGAATCTGCTCTTCAGTAAGGGACCGGGAGCGAGACCGCAGGGAATTTTGACGTCCTCACGACTTCTGAGCAGGAGAGTGGCATGACTGGGTTGCGGTCTGCTTTGACTTCTTGTGTTCTTTATTTTTGGACTTACCTGAAGATTTGGAGTGCAAAGAAATACTGAGGTGGAACAGGTCTTCAGAGTAAAAGTGTCCTTGACTTTGAACGAGAGTGGCCTTTACGTAAATACTGGCAATGTCCGATGATCTACAGCTTGGCTTTGCAGTTCCAGATCGCCTTCAGATTCATCAGGGCACACTCCCTTCAGACCATGGAGTTGTGGTCCGACCCAAGACACCAGAGGGACATCTAGTGGGAATCCGTCACAGACGTTTGCTTGCAACAGTCCCTCCAAGGTTTAAAGATAGTGGTTTTAGGAGGTGACCTTTCTCTTGCACTCTGTAAAAGATTTTCTGTGAAAAAAAAAACTTTTCAGCTAATGAGAAAAAGTAGGGGCTCCGGATTCATGTACGAATGAGCTCAAAGAAAGCAACTGACGTCAGTATGCCTTGGTGGCGCTTATATACGTCTCCAGTCGTCACTTCCATTGAGAAGCTGAGTCAACATGGAGCCACGCGACACCACCTAATGGTGTGCCGGATCTATGCAGGAGCAGCTGGTGTCAGGGAAGAGTTTTAGGGCGGGGTGGGGGGTGTTCGGCGAGGGAGACAAAGGGTGGATGTGGACGATAGATAAAAAAAAAAAAATTTTTTTTAAAAAAAAAACGTACCTGCCGCCCGCTACATTGCGCTCTTCTGCTCCTCTCCACTGCAGGCACAGGCTCCCAGACTCCCTTGCGGCCAACCCTGATGCTGCTCTCATACATGAGAGCAGTGAGCGCCTTCGATTTGCGCTCCCAGAGAGATTGGGGAGCCTATGCTTGCTGTCTCCAACCCGGCAACCCAGCTCGGGTTGGAGACCGCTTTAGTGCGCATGTAGTTTGGCAGTCCCAGGATGGCCGGCCACACCCACATGCACACTAACAGTGCCCACTACATCCCCTCGTCACTGTTACCCCGATGGCCCGCACCCAAAAACTTGGCTTGGAAAGGAAAATTAGAAAAGTAATAAACACGTTTTATTATCTTTTCATTTTTCACGTTTAAGGCTGCTGGCAAGGGGGGCGACGCTACATCAGATGCCTGGGGATAATCTAAAGATGGGTAGTTTGTGGTCAGAAATATCCATCAGATGCTATAAGTATAGGAATCCAAAGACAAACAATCATGGATACATATCTGCTTGTACCTGACCACATGGCAACTTGAGATCTATGCCCTTAGCAGATCTGAGTCATTTAAACTGGAAAAAAGCCTTTGCACACAATTCAATCACGAGTACAAGTCACACTCCCAGAAATGAGCTCCTCATTTACAAACAGCTAACTTCTGATATTTTCGTTGAAGGATTGTGAAAAAAGACTGCAACTCCCAGAATACAGTTGTAGAAACTGACATATGGTAAGCCGGATTTAAAATGTGAAATCACATATTGCAGAGATCATCTCTGCATTAGACGACCGATGATATTTGTGTTGTATTTAGTCCCTACAGCGCCTAAAAAGACACAGAAACTGTCATGCGGAGCTAGAATATAAGTATGGCCATACATGCGGCCACTGAAAAGTAACAAAAAACGGGAAAAAAAACAACTATGAAAAAAATGAACAATGATAGGCCGGAGGTTTAATGGTACCTTAACAGGAATAAATGTTTTCCAAGTGAACTGGGGGCAGAATCCCACAGAGCAAAAGGGCAGCTGAGCAGTTTTCAATTAGTGGTGGCGGGAGATTTGCAGGGCGGGGCTCTGGATAAATGCCCCCTCTCGCAATTGCTTCAGAACGGTGGACAAACCTGGTGTCACAAAGGGATCTTTGACCTCTTACAGGACCTGTTGGTATTTCCAATTTCCTCATATAACAAGGCCCTAATGTTGCAAAGGAAGTAGGCAGATACTGCCGAATCAGAGGGAATAAAAACCACTAGACCCATAACCTCCCGAGGTCAAGAGGTTACAGCTCCAGGGCCTCAACATGTAAGGTGGAGCACTAAGAGGATGGTTTCAGGTGGCCTTAAATTACCAAAATGTGGCTAGTCGCTGGCAAGAGGAAAAGAAGATAGGATCAGCCTCAGAGTCGGATATAACATACATGAATGCAGCACGCAGATCACAGGAACACAGTCAAATCAAGCTGTCACTTGCAGTCCATTGTTCAAAAATCCTTGCAACGAGTCGTGCGTGACTGATCAAAAACACATGCTAAAAACATATATGCTTTTGGCTTTTTCAGATTGTTGGGGATTAAAAAAATCCTGCACCAAGCAATTGGTACTCTGCTACTTGAAAAAAGTTAAAAGTTATTTTACTTTACCGTCGTATAGATTTTTAGCCTTCAGGACGGCGGGGAGTTATGCCCGACAAATCTAGCCCAGTTTATTAGACCAATAAAAAATACAAACGTTTAGGACACCCCTGTAAAATCTGCCAGCACTCGTACCTTCTTGATTGGATAAAGGCAGTGCATAAGTGAAACCCACCTCCAGCGCCTCGCCCACACACAACAATAAGCTGACATCAGGCACATGCGATGCGACCACGACTCTAGAGAGGAAATCACTCCACTTGCGCCCCATCAACACTTGTAGCCTCTTCAGGACACCCTTGCTGCGATATATACGACGTACACCATCACCCCTGAGTTACTACTAGGAAGTGTTGCCTTTCCATTTCTTCGGAGTGCTCAATGAGAGGGAACAAGCATTGGCAAAGCCAATAGGTCTCGCTTTTTGTCGCGGCCGGCATGACTCGCAGGTGGCGGGTTTGCAGAGGAGAGGCACACAGGGTTTTGTTTTTTTTAACTTACCTTCTCGTGTCCCGCGACGTCGTGGCTCCTGGCCAGGTCCTGTTTTCCTGCTCTCCTGCTGAACAGGAAGCAGGCAGCCTCCCTCCACTCCCCTAAGCTAATCACTATGCTGCAAAGGCAGCGTTGTGATTGATGGGGACGGTGCCCAGTCGGGCACCTATGGGGTGGCCATTTTCTCTATGTAGGCTGCATGCAGCTTACATAGAGAAAAGTCAAAGTGCGCATGACTGGTTTGGTCGGCCCCAGAGGGCTGACCAAACAGTCAGGGCCCATAACATTGGGCCAGCCACTCCTCCCTCAACCAGACATTCCCTTCTGCTTTCTCGCAGTTTGAGAAGCAGAAACATAAAATAGTATTTAAAATACCATTTTATGTTTCTTCTTCTCGCACTGCGAAGAAGCAGTGAGGCAGCGCTCCTCCGCCCTAATGGAGGAGCCGCCCCTGGGTGCACAACATCCACAATGCTGTGTAGTGTTTAATTTTTTTTTTAAACACGTCATTTTGTTGCTGCGTGAACCACGCATGGACTCACCTACAAAATGAGACTGGATCTTTTTTTTTATTTAGTTACAGAACCAGGTTGGATCAGTAACTAAGACGAAAATAAAATGTGCAAATGATTTTTTTATAAACCGGGCAGAGGGCTGAAGCAACACGGAGGAACGTATGGGCCGAACGGTGAATCAACAAGTTTACTGCCAAAGCAACACAGGAAGGGTTGTGAAAACAACAGGGGGTAGGGCTGTAAGGGACGCAAGAGCAACACAGGTTTGAGGAAAGCAGCACGGAAGTATGAGTGGGGGGCAATGGTAAAAAGCCCATGGGTGAAAGCAAGAGGGCGAGTGCGAGGCGAAACAGTTGGGTAAAAGAGAGCACCACAGAGTGCAAGAGAACAGACGTACACGAGGGAGACAGCTCTAAAACCACATGCACACTAATGGAGTGCTTCACATAAAAGAAAAAAGTAGTGCTTGAAATCCAAGCAGCGGAAGCAGTGATGCCACAAATTAGAGAGATTGTAAAGAGGAAACCGGCTTTACAACGTGGTTGTTTCCCCGCATACCATTACAACGCAAGTGATACCAAGCATATAGAACCCTCCCCCATCCTAGCTCTCTTGGGTTACGTGGAACAGATACAGGCGATATAACGCAAATTTATCGCCTTGGCTTTCCTTGTGGCTAAGAGAAGAGTTGCGTGCAGATGGGGCAGGGCCCCTAAATTTAAGGACTGGCTACACAATCTCACATACTGTCAGGACCAGATTAACACATATTCTGAGCTGTTGCCAATCTCCTCAAGGCCGGCGGATATTTGGGCCCCATTGCACTTTTACCTACTAGACAGAACTGACTCTTCTGACGCAGTGCCACCACATTAAACATAAACGCTGCCCTTCCACAACGAGGCGATGTGAGTGCACGAGAGTGACATGTCACGAGAGATGGGAATAAGATGCCAAAGTGTATGTTGCCACATTCGCATGGCCTGCTGGGCACTACTGACCTGTGTGCGATGACATGCACTGTTTAGAATGTTTTCTCCATGCTTTAAACCCTCTACATCATATTTATCTAAATTGCTTAGTCTTGCCCTGGAAATGTAAGGAATGTTCATATTAAATATATGCTGACGCTACGGATAATTCAAGATGTTGAAAGACTGTGAAGAGGCTCAGAGATGAGCTTAACTGTTCATTGACTTATAATGGTGATATTCAATTGCTTCCTTATGTGATATTTGGCTAAATGGAGATACTGTGGATTATTGGATGCAACGTGTACATATGAATGCACCTTTTTGATGTATCGTTAATAAAACCCAAAAATAAAGTTAAAAAAAAAAAAGTGACACCAAGCATGCGTTGTAACAAGGCGTAGTCATTATAACACATTTTTAGGGCTCGCCTGCTGATGCGCTTCAGCGCATAGCTGGCGAAGCTCTATAGGGGCTTATCCAGTGTTTATCCACTGGCGATTCCACTGGCGATTCCTTCAAGTGCATGTGCTTTTTAGGTCATTGCGCTTGCGCAAGCCCTAAAAAGCGCGTGCACAATGCCACCAGCCGCCTGCCTGCCTGCCTCGCATTACCACATCAAAGGCAGCCCTCCGAGCGCATTTCTCACCCCCTAATTATTCACGGCCGGCCGGCAGGCACATCAAAGGCTGCTGCTGCCGTGACTCGCATTTCTCCTCCCTCCTCCCCTATCACTGCCCAGGCCGGCCGTACTTTCTCTTTACAAGGGCGCCCATTCCTGAATCACTTGAAATCTCTCCACATTATTTGCATTTTGTTAATTAAAAAAATTAACTTCAACACAGCGTTGCACATTTTTCTCGACTTCGGAAGGATGAGTCCCAATCTCATTTGTACAAAGTGTTGTAATGGGATTATTGGAGAGTTAGAGAAACGTGCTCACAAGTTACATTTTTATGCAAATCATCTGAGTAAATAAACAATAGCATGGTGCCGTTTGCGTCCTTGACTTGATCTGGTTTTTATTTTTATTTTGCTATTATTCTCACAAAGGCTAAGAAGGTCTGCCTACTTTAGTATTAAGTGCTATACGTCGCATAAGCAACAGCTAACCATTCACTCACCCACGCAACGCCACTCACCCATGCAACGCCACTCACCCACGCAACGCCACTCACCCACGCAACGCCACTCACCCACGCAACGCCACTCACCCACGCAACGCCACTCACACACGCAACGCCACTCACACACGCAACGCCACTCACACACGCAACGCCACTCACACACGCAACGCCACACACGCAACGCCACACACACACGCAACGCTACACACACATGCAACGCCACACACACATGCAACGCCACTCACACATGCAACGCCACTCACACATGCAACGCCACTCACACATGCAACGCCACTCAACCACGCAACGCCACTCACACACGCAACGCCACTCAACCACGCAACGCCACTCACCCACGCAACGCCACTCAGCCACGCAACGCCACTCAGCCACGCAACGCCACTCAGCCACGCAACGCCACTCACACACGCAACGCCACTCACACACGCAACGCCACTCACACACGCAACGCCACTCACACACGCAACGCCACACACACACGCAACGCCACACACACACGCAACGCCACACACACACGCAACGCCACACACACGCAACGCCACTCACACATGCAACGCCACTCACACATGCAACGCCACTCACACATGCAACGCCACTCACACATGCAACGCCACTCACACACGCAACGCCACTCAACCACGCAACGCCACTCACCCACGCAACGCCACTCACCCACGCAACGCCACTCACCCACGCAACGCCACTCACCCACGCAACGCCACTCACCCACGCAACGCCACTCACCCACGCAATGCCACTCACCCACGCAACGCCACTCACCCACGCAACGCCACTCAGCCACGCAACGCCACACACACACGCAACGCCACACACACACGCAACGCCACACACACACGCAACGCCACACACACACGCAACGCCACACACACATGCAACGCCACTCACACATGCAACGCCACTCACACATGCAACGCCACTCACACACGCAACGCCACTCACACACGCAACGCCACTCACACACGCAACGCCACTCACCCACGCAACGCCACTCACCCACGCAACGCCACTCACCCACGCAATGCCACTCACCCACGCAACGCCACTCACCCATGCAACGCCACTCACCCACGCAACGCCACTCACCCACGCAACGCCACACACACACGCAACGCCACACACACACGCAACGCCACACACACACGCAACGCCACACACACACGCAATGCCACACACACACGCAACGCCACACACACACGCAACGCCACACACACACGCAACGCCACTCACCCACGCAACGCCACTCACCCACGCAACGCCACTCACCCACGCAACGCCACTCACCCACGCAACGCCACTCACCCACGCAACGCCACTCAGCCACGCAACGCCACTCAGCCACGCAACGCCGCTCAGCCACGCAACGCCGCTCAGCCACGCAACGCCGCTCACCCACGCAACGCCGCTCACCCACGCAACGCCGCTCACCCACGCAACGCCACTCACCCACGCAACGCCACTCACCCACGCAACGCCACTCACCCACGCAACGCCACTCACCCACGCAACGCCACTCACCCACGCAACGCCACTCATCCACGCAACGCCACTCATCCATATGCAAAACGAAAAATGTCAAACTCTTCTATTGCGAGACCTATTGCATTTTCAATGCTTGTTTAATAATGTATGTGCTTTTACCACGCATGCCTTTACAACAAATTTAGTTTAAAGGTATGTGTGGTAAAAGCACATACTTTGTAAAACAAATTCGCTGATCCACATCGTTGTGAGGAAACAGAAACTTTTCTGTTTCCTCACAGTGACGTGCACCACCCCTCAGACGACCAGAGGGAGCCAGGAACCACGAAGAGAGAGAGAGAAACTATGAGGAGAGAGAGGTAAGGGGGATTGGACCTGGGGTGGGGTACTTTTTTATGGTAAAAGTGCCTTGGGTTGAGGGGTATTGTGCAGGGTACTGTTTTAGGGGTTAGGGTACGGTCGGATTGTGCAGGGTAGTGATTTAGGGTAGGGAGAGGACTGGAGGTCCAGCTGTGTCGTGCAGGGTAGTATTTTAGGGTTTAGGGTATGGTTGGGGGATCATGCAGAGTAGTGTTTTAGTGTAAGGAGGGATCAGGGGAGGGTCGTGCAGGGGTAGTGTTGTAGGGTAGGGAGAGGACTGGGGGATGTCGTGCAGGGTAGTGTTTTTGGGTAGGGTTAGGGGGGTCGTGCAGGGTAGTGTTTAAGGGTAGGGAGATGACTGAGGGTTGGGGTGGGTCGTTCAGGGGTGATGTTTTAGTGTAGGGAAAGGATTGGGGTTGGAGGGGTCATGCAGGAGTGGTGATTTAGGGTAGGGGAAAAGATTGGGGCATGGGGGTCTTGCAGGGTTACTAAATTAGGGTTTAGGGAACGGTAGGGTAGTGTAACTTACCTTAGATTCTTTTACCAAGAGTATACCTTTACCACGCATGCCTTTGCTTTGTATTAGCATGCATGGTCAAGGTATATTCGCGGTAAAAGTATGCGTTGTAATGGTAGGTTGTGGTGAATGACTACGTGTAGTAATATCCGTGTTGTAATGACACGCATGCTATTAGTAGAAGCAAACGCCCACTGAAGCATGTAATGTGCTATATTCATTGTAAAGTGTCTATGCTGTATGGGAGGGACAAATACAAGACTGACAAGTTGGGACACTAAAAATAATCAAGCAAATGAGTGACATGGAAAGCCAACCAATGGGTGAGCTCCAAGTCCCTCTATGTTCTTGGTAAGTCACAATATGAAAGGCAGGCATGCGCGGTCTAGGAGGCTCAAACTAATAATGATAGGACGGGAGGTTATGACCCAATTTAACTGGGTGAATCACTGTGCAGCGCTCACGAATAAAGACCCTTTTCGTCTTTCTTTGAGTTCAATTAAAGTTAAGTCTGACTCGTTGTATTTTCAAACTGTTAAAAAATTATGAATCGCCTAAGTATTGATGTAATTAGTGTATGCAGCGATGCATCGCCCTACAGCAATTCAACATATGATCATCAGATGGCTATGTGAATGACACTAAGAGCTGGAGCTTTACCAACCCCTAATTAAAAAATGTTTAAAAAAATGTTTTGTTATTGACAAGGCACATCTATCATTGCACCAAATGTTAAATTACATATGGCTTCACATAGTTCAAAACAGCGCTCTTGAAATTGGACTTTGAATACAAAGGCAGTGATACCCGTCGCAGCATGCTTCAAGGCTGTACAGTAAGCCTAGTGTTGCCGAGCGTAAAAACCTCGACAACCAAAATAATCATTTACAACATTGATCAATGATTTTATAGACAAAGCATATAGGTGCAAAATGTAGCACAACTCGTTAAGTCAAATGCGTTTTTGGGGAAGGGGACAAGAGGTGTTTTTAGCAAATAGGGAAACTAAAACAAAACACAAGCAATACCAAAGCCAATAAGTATGGTTTTGGCAAGCATGCACATTTTTATTTTATTTAGTTTTGCAATCATGTAAACAGTTTGGCTGTGATGACTCAGCATGGCTGCAGAGACAAAGCAGGGCTGGGTACAGACGAGTGATCAGGAGAATGAGAAGAATTAATATAAAATGGGACACAGGACAAAAAGAAAGGTTGGTGGATCTAGAAGCGCGTTTGAGAGAGAGAACAGTGTGGGGAAACAATAAGCAAAAGTGTGAAAGGCAGGAGAGAGTGACAGCAGGGCTATGGAAGAAGAGTAGGTCGAAGGACGGAGAGTGGGAAAAGCAAAGTAAGATTATGCAAATACATAGCAAAGGAGGGAAAGAGAGCAACACAGAAAGAAAGACCCAATCAGGATGTGTGTGATATTCTTTAGCTAAAATGGTGAGCCCAGACTTCTAATCAAGATGTGATGCCCAGAGTTCTGGAATGTGATGGTTTGAAAAGGAGGTGGTCGGAGAGCAGGATGAGGCGATACCTTATACATAAAAAAGAATGTTTTTTTTTCAGATATCATCTGAAGACTATATGTGGTTTCTTCCTACAGAGAACGAACTGGATAAGCAGGTGTTAGTGCCGCTATTGCGATGCTGGTCCAGCCATTAACTGTTTTTATTAGGCTTTCAATTCATTATGCACCCTTGTGTTTTGCTACAACCCATAGTCCGGATTTGGGCAATAAACAGCTCTTCATGCCTATACCTGTAGCCTTGCTTTCTGATCATTTGGTGTAGTTTGCTACCAATCATTAGATAACTCTCCAATCATTAAGGTCAATTTCCATCCTAGTGGCTGCCCCAAGCCAATGCTTCTGTGGCACTTTTCACTCCTGATTTAAGAGATCCAAGTAATCACTGGGAAATTGTGAAAAATATCAAGATTATTCTTTTCAGTCAGTTACCTTTGATAAAAGCCACCATCTAGGATAAACGTGCACCTAAAGGTCTTCACCCCAGCATGGCACAAAGGACGTGGATCAAAGAGCAACACATCCTTCCTAGTCTCAAATGTATCTACACTGTATTATTATTTGTGTTTGCTTACATCTCGGTTTGTAGTCAAATATGCTGCAATGATTAGGAACACTCATATTCTGTAACAAAACCAAGATGTCTTAAAGATCTCATGGCATCATGAGGCACCCTACAAATCACCAGTTCAATAATTGTCATCCACATCTCCTTCTCGCCATGAGTAGTAACATATTACTGTTCCCCTAATTGTTTTAAATGGGGTCGATTTACAATGACTAAGTAAAGGCCTTGAATATTTGGGGATGGTGTGGTTGGGTAGAATGAATGGAAGGAACACTACTGCCTAAGCTAAGGAGAGCACTGAAACCACTAGGAGGAAGCAATGGGCAGGGCTGGAATAATTTAAATAGGAAATTAGCTGCATCACTAAGACAGCATTCAATTCAGGCTCACACAGCTGTAAGCTGTTACTCCATAGTGCTCCCAGAAAGCATGGCGAAAGAGGGACTCGTACTGGCAAAGGTGGGTAATCCTGTCTCGACCTGGTCATTGAACAATCAAAAACGTCCTCGGATCTACCATTCAAGCGCTGCAAGACACAGAATCCTGAAATAGTGAGGCTGGACCACAGCTGACCTTTTGTCTGGGATCAGTGTATGTATGTGGCGCAATGGAGTGCCTTTTATGTAGAGGTTTCAGACAGAGCCTCCGAACCCCTTAATAATGTTTGGTGCATTGAAGAACCCACTAAAGGTCATAACTATAAGCAGACAGAAACTACAAGTCCCAAAATACCCGAAAAGAAACGGGATTCGTTCGTTACAAAACGCAATGAATCATGGGAAAAAACTGAGAACTGCTAATCAGCTTTGCATCGTAAGCCCAAGAAGAAGAAGCGGACAGCTTTGAAACGCGTTGGCAGAAGGGATGCAATTACGGATGAAATATATTCCTCATATTGGCAATAAAGTGTTCTGACACTTACCTGGTTGTCCGTGTGCTCTTTCAAGCTGCAGGAGACTCGTTGGAGGGAAAAAATGTGCACGGCTGCTCCTGGCCGTGGAGAGAAGCACCACCTGCGAGGCGAACGCCAAGAAAGCGGGGGCTGTGGAGGCATGGAACTATCTGCCTTAACCGGCGCAGCAGGGGCCTATCAATCATGAGGAATCCGTCTCATCTGGGGCGCAATGGAGTGCCTTTTATGTAGAGGTTTCAGACAGAGCCTCCGAACCCCTTAATAATGTTTGGTGCATTGAAGAACCCACTAAAGGTCATAACTATAAGCAGACAGAAACTACAAGTCCCAAAATACCCGAAAAGAAACGGGATTCGTTCGTTACAAAACGCAATGAATCATGGGAAAAAACTGAGAACTGCTAATCAGCTTTGCATCGTAAGCCCAAGAAGAAGAAGCGGACAGCTTTGAAACGCGTTGGCAGAAGGGATGCAATTACGGATGAAATATATTCCTCATATTGGCAATAAAGTGTTCTGACACTTACCTGGTTGTCCGTGTGCTCTTTCAAGCTGCAGGAGACTCGTTGGAGGGAAAAAAAAAATATATATATATATATATATATATATATATATACACACACACATATATATATATATATATATATATATATATACACACATATATATATATATATACACTGAAAAAAACATAGGTTTTAGGGGTGTTCTAGTTAGGTCGCGCTTCATTTTTTTTGGGTTCGGCAGGATACGCTTATCCTACGCGCATTCCGCGATTTAAAAAAAAATAATAATTTGGGCCTTGGGGACACCCTAAGCAGGCCTAGGAGGTCAGGGTGTTTCTACCCTGCCCCCTTTTCTTGTTTTTCGCATTTCTTTTTCTGTTTTCTTGTGCCTCGGTTCTACCAAGGCACAAGATGGCTGCCAACATGTCCTGGTTTGGAATGTTGACAGCCAATTAGCATAAAGCTCGTGCTCGGGAGGATACGCGTACCCTACTTCATCCATAGATATATCTATGATTTTCTCAGGAACTACTGCACAGATTTACACCATTTAACAAAAAGCGTGATCTGCGAAGCAAACTCTACATTTTTGCCAAATTTGGTGTAATTCCGTTCAGCAGTTCGGGCTGTAGCCTCACTTAAAGGTCCCTATGGAAAATTGCATGGGGAAAACACGTTTTGGTTCCTCGAAACTTTTAGGATAGGAGCGGAGCGAGCACCCCATCTTCTTGGAGAATTTTGCGAAGATTCGTCAACTGGCGCCAAAGTTATTCCAAATAGAATGTTGCAGATTTAACTAGGTCCTAACTATATCTACCTACTGGCAACCGCCAGTAGGTAATATATATATACATATATATATATATATATTTCCTTGAATCTTCACGTTCTCAGTTTATACAACGGAAGTCACAGCACCACAACAGTAGGGTAATTTATTTTAGTTTATTTTAAATACACACCATGTGTAAAAAAGTGCAAAATGGACGGCCTACGCGTTTCGACTGCAATCAGTCTTCAACTGGACCATAGAGTCCTGGCTGTCTAGAACGTTTTTTTAAAGTGCTCAGTGCTCAAACCATCATTCATTTCCATGATTAAAAACAACTAGACTGCCGACTTCATTCACAAATTTTGGCACCAATTAATCGCCATTCTTTTACATGACTTTAAATCATTTTCTTGTTTTGCTATACATGTAAAGTACATTTTTTTCTCTTTTCTATGTGCATGTTATCACATTAATAAAGTGCAAAGTGCCAATTCAATTCATAAGGTAGAGTAAAGAGGTTTTGAGGAGGAAGACAAAGGATGAAAACGTAAAGTTGTTTATAAGGAACTGTGCATTTCTTGATAAGAAAGGGAAAGGGAGGATAGAAATGGGGCAGAGCAAAAAGGAGAACAGAGCAAAAGGTAACTTGTTCCAGAACATGATTTAAACTTTCATTTTGATTTTTATAAATTTTTCTATGTTCTACTTTTGCTCATTTCAAGGAATTATGTTTGTAAAGTACATGTGTCATATTCCTTGGCAGTTCATATCAGAGTCCCTTTATTTACAGTTTTAGTTCATTTCTTTCAACCTCCTTTGTAAATCCTTCTCCTTGTTTTTCTATTTTTCTTTTTTTCTCTTTCTTTCCGTATGTACATGTGGTTCTGTTTTTCTGATGATAGAATTAATTTTCACAATTTGAGAGGATTTTGCTTGCATTCCAGTATTGGCATCTTATTTACATCGGGATTAATATTCAGATTCTGATTGATGTTCATTTCATTGTATTTACATTCTCCAGTTTCTTAGAATTTTTTTAGAGGTGTACATGTAATTCGGCATCCAAATTGTGCCCATGTGGATGTTCTGTGCCCATTCCAAGGATCATACGGCTTTCCATTCTTTGCAATTTCAAGGTTAGATCTCCCCCTCTTTCAGACATTTTTACCAGTTTAATCCCAGAGTATGTTAATTGGGTACAGTCTCCTTGGTGATATTCATTAAAATGTTTCACCATAGGATAGTTTGCATCCTTGTTTTTGATGGCCCGTAGATGTTGGAGGATACGCAACTTCAGTTTGTTAATTGTGCTCCCCACATAATATTTTTCACATGGACACTTGAGTCTATAGATTACATGTTTTGACTCACATGTGATGTGATCCATGATCTTTTCAGTCTTTCCATTCTGTAATGTATACTCTTTGATGTTTTGAGCATGTTCACAAGCCTTACATTTCACACACTTCCAAAATCCTGGAGTGTTTAGCCACGGTGTTTTTTTGATGTCTTTTTGTTGTTTGAGATCCAGATGACTTTGGGTTAGGATGTCCCTTAGAGAAGATGTTTTTCTATAGGTGATACTGGGGTAAGGTGTTAAATGTTCACATAACGTTTCATCCAACAAAAGGATTTCCCAGTTTCTCTTGAAGACACCCTTTAGTATCTGACTCTGATTGTTGAAATCCAGGATGATGCGGGTTTTGTTTTCCGGGTTTTCCTTCTGCACATCTCTGGTTCCAACATCCGGCAATCTATGTTCTTGTTGTCCCATTGGGATTAGAAGATCCGATCTTTTCTTCATATACATTCGGGATTTTGCTGTCAGTAATACCTCCATCGGATACCCTCTTTCTAAGAATCGTCCGAACATCCTCTCAATTTCTGCTGTTACATCCTCGTCTTCTGAGCAGTTTCTTTTCGCCCTCAACATTTCGCCATATGGTATGCTCCATTTTAATTGAGGAGGATGACCACTATTGGCGTGAAGGATGCTGTTGCAGGATGTCGGTTTCCGATGTATCTTGGTGCATAATTTGTTATTTCTTACACCCACTTCCACATCTAAAAATATGATGTTCGTATTGCTGATTGTTGATGTGAAGTGCAGATTATAGTTGTTTATCTCGAGGGAATCGATGAAGTTCTGTAATTCAGTTTGATTTCCGTCCCAAATGATGAAGAGGTCGTCGATAAATCGACACCAAGTCCTTATCTTTGAATGTTTTTTATTTTCTTCCAACAAAATCCCAGTTTCCCACACAGCCATCAATAGGTTTGCATATGTTGGGGCAAAAGATGTCCCCATTGTGGTCCCCTGCTTCTGTAGGTATAGATTGCTTTGAAAGAGAAAGACATTATGGCTCAAACAGTATGTCAGCATTTCAATCAACATTGCGGAGTGTTCCAGAAAGTTCACCGACCTTTGATTGAGGAATTCCTGAACAGCATTTATTCCATCCTGATGTTTTATGGATGTATATAGTGATGTGACATCTATTGTTGCCATTAGATATCCCATATTCCAAGTTATATTGTCTAATTTGTTCAGGAAATCCATGGTATCACGTAGATACGAAGGTAGTGCGGTCACATAATTCATTAAGAAGATATCTATGAATCTTGATGTGGTCTTCAACAATGACCCAATTGAGCTCACAATGGGCCTGCCGGGTGGTTTGTGGATAGACTTATGCACTTTCGGCAGAAAGTAAATGGTAGCCGTTATTGGGTTATCAGTTTTTAAGTAGACGTATTCATCAATGTCTATCAAGCCTCTCTCTTTCCAGCCGGTCAGTAGAGTATAATATTCCTCTGTCCATCGTTCAGTGGGGTTGTCTTTCAAGAGTTCATGTTGATCTGTGTTTTCTAGTTGTCGCTTTGCTTCTTCTACATAGTCTGCAACATTTTGGACCACGATGTTGCCCCCCTTGTCTGAGGCTTTGATTATTATTGATGGGTCTTTCTTCAATTCGGTTATCGCTTGATATTCCTGTGGTGTGAGGTTCCAATTTTTTCTTTTTTCTTTGATGTTCTTATTTCGATTTTTATTTTGATGTTTGTTACCAGCCAATCCTGCTGCGATTTTCGATAGCTCCTCTACCATGATCTCCTGGAATAAGTCAATTTTATTTCCGGGTTGTAATTGTGGACAAAACCTAGATTGCTTCTTAAGACCACTCTCTCCTCCCTTGTTCGTGGTTATTCCCCTTTCGTTGCAGAATTCAATGTCTGATGTTACTGAATCTTGATCGTCTACTGCACATGATGTTTCATCATTTCCCATGGTGGTCAAAGCTTTAAAAGCTGTGAGATCTCTTCGGGTGATTGTTGTTGGATCTGTGCGTTCTTTTTGCGGATTTTCTCTTGTCGATTTCTTTTCTAGGAAGTACTTTTTTAGTTTGATTTTTCTGCAGAATTTATAGAGGTCTATTCGGGCATTTGCAATGTCCATCTCTTTGTTTGGGCAGAAAGACAACCCCCTATTTAGTAGCTTCAATTGAGGTTCTGTCAAAGGTCTGTCTGAAATGTTAATGACCAGGTTGTTATCAAGTTTCGCTCTGCTTTTTTTGAGCATTACTTTTGTTTTCCTTTTCCTCTCTTTGATTTTCCTTCTTCTGCTCCTTCTGGTAGTTTTGGTTGTCCTCTCCCCCACACGTAGCTTCTCCCTCGTCCTCTTTGTCGCGTTATCATTTGCGCTAACTGCATCTCCCCGCGAAAATCCAACGGCGTTGAGCTCGTCTCTTCATCAGCTGAGCTGATTTCTGAGCTGTCGACATTGTCTATTGTTGTTGCCGTCGTGTTTGTTCCTGCACATTTGTCCATTACCACCCTACTTCTCAGTGTGTCATATTTAAGGGCAAATGTGTAAACACGCCCGTTGGCGTAGTCCAATCTATCCCTGGTGAATTTATGTGCTTTTCTTCTTTCCACCTCCGATTCATGTTTATTTACTTTCTTTTCCATGGTTTCAATTTGTTCGCTATTTTCCTCTGTAGTTGGGAACTTTGCTAGCTCTACTTCCAATGTTTGGATTGTACTGATGACCTTGTCAAGTTTTCTCTCTGCGTGAATAATTAGTGTTCTCATGAGTTTATAGGAGCATTCATTTGTGTCTTGTTGCAATTGCTTTATTAAGTCTGGATCCAAGTCATTAAGTGTGGGCATGATGAGTATTCGAAGGCTCCTCGGGACTCTTTTGAACTCAATATATTTCTCCAAAGTTGTTTTCTCCCAACATTTGTTTACTTCTAGGATCCGGTTTTGTTGAAGCTCTCTAAGGACAATTGTGATGGTTCTTTTGCCCTTCTCTCCTGCACTCCCCCTTGCATCTGTATTGCTGTTAGTACTAGTGGACTATATATATTCACTGAAAAAACCATAGGTTTCACACCAGTTATAGTTAAGTGGAAATTTTACTCGCATAAAACCATTGAAATTCCCACGTTATAGTTAGTTTGACTCACTATAACTTGCGCGTGCAATGCACTGCTGATGACGTCACATATTACATCACTCATGACATGGTCAGTGACATCACTCATGACATCACTGATGACATCTCAAATGACATCACTGATGACAACATCCTTGTGACAAAGTGGCAGACCTCCTATCAGCATAAAATAACCTTTGACACACATTCAAAAATAGAAACTAACATTTTCTTAAAAAAGGAGAAACCAATACCAATTACAACAACTTATTAGGTAATTCCAACATCTACATACACATCCACTCATTCACCAACAGTTCTATATAGTCACTCATGCATGTACTTACTCATCATATGTACTCATACACCTATACATCCTGTTACACACTAATACTCATCCATATAGTTACTCACACACAAATTCACACATGCAAATAAACTATCAAAAAAACATTTACTTGATTATACTGCTATATACACACCACTACACATACTTCTACAGAAACGGAAACATATTTACTCTCTTAAACAATCAATTATAAAAACACATACTCACTAACCCACCCATACACACAATCATCCACCCATACAGTCTTGCACACATGCTGTCTTCAAAATACATACAAATAGTGAGTCACTCATTCATGCATCTGTGCTCTAAGTAATATCCCCCACCGAACCATACAGACACTGATACTGATACTCAAAAAAACAACTAATAACCCATATACACACTCATGTAGCTACTCACCAACCCATGCAGCCACTTATACACAAAGTGAGACACAGATATTTAAATATTTAAACATTACTCGCTAATATATTTATTCACCAAGATACATTTAATAAGTCAGTTAACCAATCAATTTTACACAAAAAAACATCCATTTAGACATTTATTTACCCATGTATTCTTCCATTAACCTTCAGATATACATATATAAAAAATATTTATTTTTCAGAAAGATACACATTCACTGGATGATGTCATCAGTGATGTCATCAGTGATGTCATGAGTGATGTCACTGACCATGTCATGAGTGATGTAATATGTGACGTCATCAGCAGTGCATTGCACGCGCAAGTTATAGTGAGTCCAACTAACTATAACGTGGGAATTTCAATGGTTTTATGCGAGTACAATTTCCACCTAACTATAACTGGTGTGAAACCTATGGTTTTTTCAGTGAATATATATATATATATATATATATATATATATATATATATATATATATATATATAAAATTTCTATGGCAAGTTCATGTCATGTCACACAGACTTTGCAGTCTATTGCCTTATGTGTCCTTGCATGTTACGGTACGTTGGTAGTACCATCAATCCTGTCAAGTTGAGGATATTAGAACATATGCGGGCCATTGTGAATAAAGACTTTACGTACCCCGTGGCCCGACATTTCTCTTTGGAACACAACAGTGACAGGAATCTTCTCAGGTACTTTTGTTTGGACCAAGTTGAAGAGAACCCAAGAGGGGGCAATAGATTGCTCACACTTAGGAGACTTGAGTCTCGTTATATTATAGACCTGGAGACCAAAGCACCTGGAGGCTTGAATATGGGAGAAGAATTGGCCTCTCATTTGGGTTAACAATGTTTATCTCTGTGTTATGAGAACCATTTGAGTCGAATATTGAGTTTCCTATATATCAGTTGAAATGCTTGTGTAATATTTTTTTAAATGTCCTGAGTGTTTTTGTTTTTGTTTTTGTTTTTGTGATGGATGACGCTATTACTAGCAACATTTAGCTAGATGAATTGCTTCAGTTTTTGACTACACCGAAGTTGTGGCAGTCCTATTGGGCTGCAATTGCCGATCTACGGCTAGATCCTGTCCGACTTGACCACATTAGAGTTTTGTGTTTTTGTCGGTATTTGAGTATTTCTCAACAATGTATTGCTGTCTTAGCCATAAAATGTATTAGGATTAAGTACAATACATGGTTTTGTTTATAAGATATCAATCTTGCCGATACACGGCAGTATTTAGGTGTTGCAAACTTGTTAGCAATTCAATGTGAATCGTATTGAAAGTATACACTCTAAGATGGCGCCCAGTACTGCATGTAAGAATCAGTCCTTTGTTTGTTTTCATCCACTTCGCAAACATTGATAATGGCGCTGCGCACTGTGTTTCAGATGTAAACATTGAGAAAGGGAGGGCTCTCCCGAAACGCGTCTGTTTTTCAAATAAACCGCCCTGCTAAAGAACACTGCCGTGCTCGAGAGTGCTTAATTTTCCTGTGACCCGGCTGGGTATTACCAGGACTTTGGAGCTGTGATATATATATATATATATATATATATATATATAAAATTTCTATGGCAAAATGAAACCCCTCATTTTGTTCCTTTTCAAATTAAATGTATTAAGTGTTACCACTTTATTCCAATCAAGATGACTTCAGGTGTGCCATACTTTTGTCATAAGTAAGACTGTTAGCGTTCTAGTTGTTCTTTAGAACACGCTGGGACATTCTGTCATTGGGCTATAGTTGGGCTACATCTGGCTGATATTTGGGCTACATTTGTTTTTTTTTGTCTCTGGTGGCCATCTTTGGGCTACATTGGGCTACATTTGGGCTCTAACATATATATAGCCCAATGTAGCCCAATATATATTTGTTCAAAGTTCATTTTCGTAAAAACCACTGGAGCATATGTCTTGAGACATAGCAAAGGCACATCGGGGTACCAGTCCCTACAATTTTGCCAAGTTTGGTGGAAATCCATTCAGCCGTTCGGGCTAAAAGTGAGTCCAACCGCCCTATGGAAATTAACATGGGGAAAACACATTTTGGGACCCCCCTTTTATCTCGGCCCCCGCTTGACGGATCCCCCCGAAACTTTCAGGGAAGGAGCGGAGCGCAGCGAGGCAAAGTTAAGGAAAATTACAGGCAGATCCCTCATTCGGCGCCAAAGTTATTCCCAATAGAATGTTGCGGATTTCCTATGGAAAACGATCCTAACTATAACTACCTACTGGCGACCGCCAGTAGGTAATATATATATATATATATATATATATATATATATATATATATATATATATATATATATATATATATAAAGAACAACCTATCTGAAGTGCATATTAATGTGCTGTGTCTTCCTGCACTTGACCTTATCGCAGGGTTCTTCACTGAAACAGACCAGGAACAATTCTGGCAGGGGGGTTTTCACTGCTCATGCCCAATTCGTCAGCAGAGCTTTTTATACTTACTTTTTATAAAGTACTTTTTTGTATACTTGGTAAGCTTTGTGAGTGAAATCTCACTCATGTATTGTTGGATTGGATGCAGATTTATAAAGCGCGTGGTTACCCGGGAGCATCCCAGCGCTGCAAACACCCAGACTACTGAGGAAAAGAAGAGGGGTTAAAGGCCCTGAGGGAACAGAAATGTTTTTAGGAGCTTTCGAAAACGAAGAAGGCTAGGTTCCGCTCGGAGCTTAAGCGGTAGGGAATTCCACAAGGTTGCTGCATTCATGCAGAACCTCCTACCACCTGATCGCGCCTTTTTCGCTCTGAAGACTTTGGCTCGACACTCATGGTCTGAGCGAAGGGGCCTATTAGCTTTGTAGGGGAGCACGAGGTCTTTCAGAATACGGGGACCTTTGCCTTGTAGTGATTTATGTACAATGCAAAGGGATTTAAACTTTATCCTTTTGCGGACAGGCAGCCAATGCAGCATTCTAAGGGCTGGTTTTGCTGATGACCTTGCTCGCGTACCTGTTAGCAGCCTGGCTGCTGAATTCTGTATATATTGAAGCTTATTAATAGTAGCTTCAGGAGCGCCCAAATATAAGGCGTTGCT
Source organism: Lissotriton helveticus (assembly GCF_964261635.1). Lineage (NCBI taxonomy): Eukaryota > Metazoa > Chordata > Amphibia > Caudata > Salamandridae > Lissotriton > Lissotriton helveticus. The sequence continues at coordinate 281,981,356 of NC_136061.1, read as the reverse complement.
GAAGTCTAACCTTGAAAGGATCAATCCCTGAATCATAAGTTTCTTGGAGGAGGCGGGAAGAAGGGGAAGGACCTTACGGGCTGAACGAAGCAAGTCAAAACAGATGCCAGCAGTTTTCTTGGCTTGAAGTTTAAATGAAAGGTCCTGATCAATCCACACTCCCAAACTTTTGATTTCACTTTTAGGAGGCGGGGGATCACCCATATAGGCCGGCCAAATGGCATCAGGCAATGATATCATCTTATGCCCCAAGAGCATTTGAGTTTGAGAGCGGACTTACTCATCCACATATGTATTTCGGCAAGGCATGAATGAAGGGTTCCAGAGCTTTGGTCCCGTTGGGTAAGTGAGACGACAAGTTGGGTGTCGTCGGCGTAGCTCACTATTTTTATCCCGAATGGAGCAACAACCTCCTCCAGTGGGGACATGTACACGTTGAATAAGGTAGGGCTCAGAGAGGAGCCCTGCGGTACACCACACTGGAGAGGGATCAGACTAGATTGTGCATTTCCTTCCCAGACTTGGTAGGTCCGATTGTCAAGGAAGGAGGTTAACCATGCCAGTGCCATGCCTGATACTCCGATGTTAGATAGGCGTTGAATTAAGATACGGTGGTTAACCGTATCAAAGGCTGCACTCAGGTCCAGGAGGATCACCGCCACTGATCCTCCTGAGTAAAAAATGCACCTTGCCTCTTCCATAACTGCAATCAGGGCCGTTTCTGTTCCCTGACCAGGTCGGAAGCCTGTGTGCGAGCTCCGCAGTAGTTCGTTACATTCCAGAGAAGAGGATAGTTGCTGGTTCACCATCTTCTCCGCAATCTTACTAAGTCCTGGTAACAGTGATATGGGTCTAAAATTGGCCAGTTCTGTGGGATCCATCTGAGGCTTTTTTAGTAACGCTTTTACAATCACGCCTTTCCAACTGGGAGGAACAGTGCCTTGATAAAGCGAGGCATTGATTAAACCAGTGGCAGGAGGTGATATAGTGGCAGAGACCTGTTTAAGAATGTACATTGGTGCGGCATCACTAGGCGATCCGCTTTTCATAGCTAACAGGTTTTTTTCCACGTCTTCCACTGCAACTGGAGCAAAAGCATTCATCTGTGGGCCATGTGCCTGAAACTTATTACTCAGATCTGGGGTGTCCCCTAATTGCGGCAGGGTTTTTAAAATGTTCTGAATTTTAGAATCAAAGAACGCCGCGAGCTGATTACATTTCACTCCCGAGGTGTCCGGGGCCAGAGGGGGGTCAGGGATCTTTAATAATTCCTTAATGATCTGAAAAGTTTCTCTCGATGAATTGGAGGATGTCCTAATTCTCTCTTCAAAGAATGCACTCTTGGCATTCTTGAGAGAGACTTTATAGGCTCTAATCGCCACCCGGTAGGTTATCTTACTGTGGTCGGCCCAGTCCTTCCTCCAAATAGGCTCAAGTCTCTTGCTCTTTTTCCTCTGGGCCCTGAGTTCCGGGGTGTACCAAAAGGATTTAGACCCTCTGCCCTTTTTCTAAATTCTTTTCTTAGGAAGAACTACATCCAGTGAGCTGACAAGCCAGCTCCTGAAGTTTTCGTCCGCCTTCACAGGATCAGGGTCGTGAAGAGTCGTGAAGAGGAACGGTCTGTTCCAATTTGTGCATCCAATTTTCAACCATTTTGGACCAAGCTCTATCGTAGGTGTATAGAACCGGGATTCGAGGATGATCATTCCTGACCTGCCAAGAGAAAGGGACAAGAAAGTGGTCGGTCCAGGGGAGGGGGATTGGAGAATTAGATTCAAGCATCTGAATATTGGCGAAGATCGGATCCAGAAGGGAACGCTTATTATGTGTAGCCTCCGTGGCGGTCAGTCTCAAATTATACGATTTTAGGTCGAGTAACAGGTCAGACGCTATTTTGTCTTCAGGATCATTGAAATGTAGGTTCAAATCTCCCAGCACCAGGAAATTAGAGGCAGTCGAAGCCGATACCGTCACTGTTTCCAGTAGCGAGCTGGCTAATTGCTTTGGGCAGCTCGGAGGGCGGTATACCAATAGGCCTGTAATCGAAGTCATGGAAGATATTTGTATTGCGAAGTGCGCGCTTTCGCTATTAGTTACGCCTATATCCGTCATCCTACAGATAAGATGTTTTCTGTAGAGTATGGCTAGTCCACCCCCTCTACCAGTGGGCCTTTCTTGAGATTGAATAAGGTACCCAGCAGGGAGCGCCTTGACTATGTCAGCGTCGGAATTAGAGGTGAGCCATGTCTCCGTCAGGAACAGTATATCCAAATTACTGTCCTGGATCAATAAGTTGATCTCTACTGAGTGTTTGGGTAAAGACCTACAGTTTAATAAGGCCATGCGAAGATGGATCATAATTGGTGTATCCTGCATTTTTCTTTGTTGGAATGAACTGCACAAGTTGCAAGGCGTATAAATATCCTCTAATCTATGCATGGCGTGACATTTAGGATGTTTAGTGGGTCTTAACTGTAAGAGGGCCTTACGCGTGTAAAAAATGGGGTAAGCTGCCGAATCGGGCAGCGTAACTGGCCCTCGGCCCGTGAGGGTGCGGACGGGCGCAGACGGGCTTGCCTCTGGCACGCCTCCGGCGCGCCATCGGGGCGCCCGCTGCGCGGATGGGAAAATCTCTTTACCCATGCTGCATTACTCAAACAATTTTAAAAAAGGCGCTATGAATCAGTGTAAATGTAATCAATATGCATATCAGCTCTGAATGGGTTTATTATTCTGGCAATGGCATATTACTGTTTTCGCACTCAGTTGACATAAAACAACCAAGAAAAAGCTAATGTCCTGCGATAATTTTCAGGGCAGGCATAACGCTGAATTCTAAAGAGAATACTTTCATGCTACTATCTATGCATCGGAATATGGTGTTTGCAGTGGTGGCGTCTTCTTTAACTTGAAACTATTTATAAAGAAGACAATTCTAATTCCCCCAAAAAATATCCCTCCTAATAACGATGCCCATCACAGCTGTCTTCTCAAGAGCAAATAAAATAAGTTAAACACAAGCGCGCACGCCTCGGGCTTAAAGTTAAACAAGAAGCACGAGCAAAAAGTGAGTTGCCAGGGAGACAAGCGCGCGCTTGGGAGAGCAGTCTACTAATTTTCAAAGCACATACTCGTGCTTGTGGCGCACTCCCGCAAGCTGCATGCCGCCACAAGCATGAGTATGTGCTTTGAAAAAGTGCTGGTCGGCTTTTTAAAGCCCCACTCACTAAATGTCTCGCCCCAGCGCATGCGCTGGCTCAGGCGAGACCTAAAAAGGAATGGGTTCCTTCCCACACAATCAGTAATTAATTCATTTGCCTCATGCTCATACCTTTCACTCCACTTTCACCAGATCCGCAACTCTTTGTAAAGGTGCAGCTGTGCATGCGATCAGTGCTGTGTAAGAAAGTAAAGTACAAAAAGTATCTTTTGAAACTTAACCAAGTTGTGTTGCGTTTTTCTGTAAGCTGGCTGGGATAAGAGGCCTTGCTCGGCTTTCCCTGTTTGACCAACTGCATTGCATTACAGAAGGTGATTTCATTATGTATTCACTTTCCATAGGTTTTGAGTCTCTTCAAGCCACAGGGATGATCATTTTGAACTTTGTATGGATCTGTAGCTGTCTCCTACACCACTTTGGGATCTGTAGATTTTTGATGGTAGGTGCCTAGGGCGCAACGATCTTCATCTTGTGGAAAAAATCCTATTTGCACATATTGAAATCTAAGGGGTGCAAACGGTCATGGTGAATAGGAGTCTGGGGATGCAATTGTATGGAAATGTTGAATTATTGTAAGGACATGTCAATAAGTGTGGATGAGAAAAAGGACTTCATAACCACTTGTGTCAGTTACAGTTTTATTTGTATACCTGTGTACCATGCAATAGAAAGCAGCCCTCTGTACACTGCATCACAGCAGGGCTCGCAGCCAGTCAGTCTCTTTTCTGGGTCCCCTATCTCCAGCCTCTTTCTTTTTCATTGAGTCCTTCCTAGGAAACATGCTAACCAGTGTTCTAATTATTCCTGGCTTTATTGGTCTATTTTTGATTCTCATCGTGATACTACTTGGCCTGTGGAGAAGCAGATGAACATATCATTCCTTCTGCCAGTCCTGGATGTTCTTCACTTCTTGAGTAAACCCTTCAACTTGAACAGTACCTATCCCCCACCTTTACTTCACAATCCCTTGTGGAGAAGAAGGGGAACACATCTCTCCTTCTGCCAGTCCTGGTTCTACTTCACCAGCGACTAGAGGAAGCTTGTTATATAGCTAGGGAACTCGGAGTAACACCTCTTCTGTCCCATAGGGGATGACGGACTTAAGGTCTGCTCATTCCACTACCCTCTCACCAGTACTCGTGTACTCCAGGGTCATCTTCCAGGTTACCTCACCCTTTACAAGGAGGCCCCATACCTTCTTTCAATCGTGTGTTGGATAGTAGTAGGGTAAGGGTATGAGGACCTACTCTGATCGGAAGGCATAATTGGCTTTCGTTTACCCCCATCTATGCTGTGGGATCCTGCTGCAGGTACAGGTATGCACTCATGCCAAAGTGTCCCATTCATCAGCTCTCATTCCCTCCCTTATTTCACTGAAGTCCAACCACGAAGCCCACAGCGAGCTCAGCTAGTCAACACAGACCATTCACAGCTACTCTCTTTAATAACCTGCTTAACTCAGTCCCACAAACAGTCGCCCTTCACCAGGGCATCAAGAAAGTGTTTTTTATTATTTTTATTTTTTTTAACAGAGTTTTATATAGAGCGAACTTGACCTGATATCGGGTATCAGAGAACTTTACATAGCACCAGTTGTGTCACATGTGGACACACATTAATTTTTTTGTTAGGCACGGGGAGACTTAGGGCAGATGTAGGAGGCCATTTACCGACAGGTAACAGCCGATTTCGGCCGTTACAGACCGGTAAATGGGTATTTGGGATGTAGGGGCATCATTTTACAGATTCGGTAAATTTACCGAATCGGTAAATTTACCGATTCTGTAAAATACCGAATCAGTATTTTTACCGATTCGGTAACGGCCAGATGTAGGTGGGACTCTTCAGAGTCCCTAAAGCCTTACAGATTCGGTATTTTACTACCCAATCCAATTGGGTGGTAAAATACCGAATCCAGGTGTGCATGCACATGTGTGCATGCACACCTAGCCATGTGACAGACAGACATGCCCTTAGGGGTGCTAGAGGGTGTCAAAGTGACAACCCCTGCACCCTTGCTGAAATCGGTATTGCCCATTGATTCCTATGGGCTTCAAGGCCCATAGGAATCAATGGGCATTACCGAATCGGTATTTACAGAATCGGTAAATACCGAATGTTAACGATTCGGTATTTACCGATTCTGAAACACCTACATACCCCCCCTCTATTTTACCACCTCTTAAATACCGAATCGGTAAAATTCGGTATTTAAGAAGTGGTAAAATAGAATTACCTACATCTAGCCCTTAGTGATTTGCCCAGAATCACAGGATGTTTAGCGTCATTGCTGATACTTGAACCCGGTTCCCCAGATTCGAGATCGACCGCCCTAGCCGTTAGGCCAACTCCTCTCCCCTCTCTTCTTGATAGGTCTCACAGGGAAGTCCTGAAAGGAGGTAATTCAATATACATATCAGTCACTTGAGTTTTTGTAATTACGTGGCTAGCAACAAGGGTGTCTGAAGTACACTGAAGGGCAATGGTGCCGTTGAAAGATTGACTCCCTATTCGCCAATCACAATCACACATAATCCATTCACCACCCATTTATAATGATCATTCAATATCATTCAATACATTCTCTGTCCACCATCTATTCACCATTCAGTCATCGGTATTCACCATCCAGTAACTATCTATTCATCGGTCACCTACAATGCATTCAGCATCTATCCCCTGTCGATTTACCCTCTGTTCAGCAAATATCTGTCACCCTCTCTTTCACGGTTTATTCACCCACGTTCAGCCACCACTCTTAAATTAACTAATTTGCTGTAAGTTACAGAGGGAAACGGGGCTTGTGTTCTACTTGACATGCTTCTCGTGCTTCTCTTGACCAAATTGTGTAATTCTGTGGTTCCACAGCCCACAGGTATCCACTAGACCATCCACAAGGTATTCACTACAAAACAACTCCTTCTCATTGATGAGCGCACTAGGCCCAGGCACCAATCTACACACTTGGAACGGAACAAACGGATACACAGGTTTGCAACAATGATTATTGCTGGTCAGTGCGTGAAGAGAACTACTCATCTGAAATTAGCTGTAATGGAGGTGCATTAGATTTACTTAGAAAGTGCAATGAAGAGGAATGGCCCGTCCATCCACCCAGGCAACACGTTTAATCTTTACCATCCAATTATGCTGTGACCATTTCCAGAAGAGATCCACCAACCAATCAGCGCATGTTTACAATGGTTACTCAAATATAAGGATTACCATTCACTTCCAAATAATTCAAATGTCTCCAAAAACAGCATGAGCTTTGGCATGAACACACCCTAATATCTCACCATCGTCATCAAACCTGCAGCCATTTCCCCACCAAGCACAAACTGACCTGACTTGCAAAATTCATAACAATTGATAGTCACTATGAAGTTGTATGTGTCAATCGCAATTGTATCGATCACACACTTTTGTTGGGAGGGAGTTTTTTATTTTACTAGAAAACTAATCATAACAAGAGATAACATTACATAAATTGGATATGTAGTGTTTCTTGTAAGTGTCACTACACATGCATGTTTCACTAAGAGTTATAATCATCTAATATACTGGGTCCCAGTTTTATCTCGTGGCAAAGTCACAACCGGTCAGCCCTGTGTAACGTGCAAGTGGAAACATGCCTCAATGACTTACATACACTACATGATGATATTGTGCCAGACTTCAGTAACTGACCCGAAAGCAGATACACTCAGGTGAGCGTGCATAGTGGCAACCAACACTGAAGCCACGCACTGGCTGCTTTCAGATGAGTTATTGAGGTCGGCAGTTTCAGGCCTCTTTTTTCTAAGTCTCAAAGATCATGCAAACACAAATTTCCTCCCTGGTGCTATGTCAAAACCTAATCCAAAAACAAACCCGGGATTGTCTCTAAAACGTTATTCTCCAGGCCAATTACAAGTGATGGATAGAATAACACGCTAAAGAGATAAACCATTTTACTACATTTCTGAGTTGTTTGCACTCATAAGAAATATGCTGGCACATGCATCAGGCTAGAATTTTGCGAGTCCAAAATTGCGAATATTAAGGATTCGCAATTAAGGACTCGCAAAATCCTATGCATGTAGGAATCACTATAATAATAGCGATTCCTACACATTCCTTTTTTGCGTCTCACAAATTGCGAGTCGCAAATAAGGAATAGCTTTCCCATTCATTCCTATTTCTATGGGCCTACAGGCCCATAGGAATGAATAGGACATTTCAAGGGCAATTTGCGAGTACCAATAGGTACTCGCAAATTGCGCATGCAATTTCAGGGTGCAAGGGTGTCAAAAGGATACCCTGTTGCACCCCTGGAATTGTTCTGTGCACATATGTTGCGCACACTCATGCCCTAAGGGCATGTATGTGCGCAACATGAAACTTTGAAAAATGCACTAAAGTGCTTTTTTCAAAGGTTTTGCAAATTACCATGAAGTTCAACATCATGGTAATTTGCGCCCCCTATTAGCGAAATCGCTAATTTTTTTACCTAAATGTATTGCATTTAAGGAATCTCAATTTGGGATTCCTTAAATGCAATCGCAATTTAAGTAATCAATTTAGAGATTACTTCAATTGCGATTTTTGCATTTGGGATGCATCATCCCAATTACTGGTTGCAGAAGGGCACAGAATCTGCCCGTTTGCGACCGGTTTTTCCTTTGATTCATGTGCCTGATGGAGTTGGTCCAAGTCCACCGTGTCATTCCTTTGCACTGGACTACACACGCTCAGCATTGGGCCTGTGGCATACCCTGGGCTCACAGCATGCCCGTTCTGGAAGATTTCACCTAGACATGGCCATCACATGAGGTAAAAAGCCCAGCCACACGTTCTCCGTCGCTGTCCCTTTGGAAGGGGCGCGAGCTGTCGAGACCTGGTGACTCACGCGCACAACAGCGTAAATTCCAATAAACGCAATCCTTCCGCCTCGGAAACTCTCACTTATTTGATTAGGTTGGGTGAAGAGTGGGGCAGTCATGCTTGTACTTCGGCTTCCTCCTGCCTGCTTCGCGCTCCTTTTATTCCTAATGCGAATCGGAAGTCTATGTGGAGCAGTCGGCCTAGCCCCCGTCTAACCTCCCCATCTGGAAGGGAACTAACCAGCCTTGGGGCTACTTGCAACCCTTCCCAGCTGTTGGGTTGGGGAGTTTTGTTTTTGCGGGACGGCGAGAGCATATTTATATAAATGATTGCCATATCCTCTGCCAGCTGTTGACCCGCCGCCTGTCCCCGGCTGGGGCATGTTTTTCATTTCTAGCGGCCACAGAGTGGAACTGACCCCGCTGGAGTTAGCACGCCATGCAGACAGCTCTCCGTGTCACGGCTGTGGCGGCGCACACAATGGCCGCACAGTGCAGGCCTCGGAACCGGTGTTTTGCCCTGGGCGAATATCACAGGACACACAGCCTCGGCAGACAAAATACAAGATGCGAAGCATCCTCACGCAGATTAAGGATTCGCATCCAATTTCCAAAAAAGCACACACGGACTCATACTAACAGTAGGTGTCGGTCGTATAATTTCTGTATTGCAAATACCAACACACTCACCGTTCCAATTTACATTCAGCGTGCACACTTATCTTCACTAGTGTCGCATGCAAATGTGTGGGGGTGGGCACGTTTTTATTTTCATGCACACAAAAACATACATTTACATGCACACAAAAAAAGATATTTATGCCAGATCAGTGAACATAAATGTAGCCCAATAAAAATATTATTGGACAGACGAAATAATAAACACACAGTTATTATTAAAACACAAATGTGAAATCCAATGTTATTACAATACTGTAGCCCAACTCAGCTTGAGAGATCACTTGTTCACAGTCTAGCACATTCCACGTTTTGATGACGTAGCAGAGGGCCCATTATCAGGCGTACTTCTCCAGATCAAGTTAAATACATTCATTTATAATTTCGAGACATGACAAAACAGCATGGCATTTAGAGTGTTGTGGCGTAGAGTGGAGTTTTGTGGAGTGGAATAGAATGGAGTGAAGTGGGATAGAGTGGAGTGTGTCGTAGAGTGGAGAATAGTAGAGTGTTATGTCATAGAGTGGAGTGGCGTACAGTGGAGTAAAGTGTTGTAGAGGAGAGACGAGTGGCACAGAACAGAGTTGCATGGAGTGATGTAGAATGGGGTGGAGAGAGTGGATGGGCGAAGAATGGTTTGGCGCAGAGTGGAGGGGAGAAAGTGTTGTAGACTGGAGGGGCATAAAGTGTCAAAGGTGAGTGGTGTGGCGTGGAGTATTGTAGAGCGTAGAGGAGTGTTGTAGAGTGTCAGAGTAGAGTGTCGTAGAAAGGAGTAAAGTGTCATACAGTGGAGTAAAGTAGAGTGGTGTACAGTGGATTAGAATAAAGTGATGTAGAGTATTGCATTGTGTTGTAGAGTGTCGTTACGTGAAGTGGAGTAAAGTGTTGCAGAATGGAGTTGAGAGGAGTTAAGTGGATCAGAGTGGCGTCAAATAGAGTGGCATGGAGTGATGTGGAGTAGAGGGGCGTGTTGTGGAGTGAAGTGTCATATAGTGGATGGACGTAGACAGTAATAGAGTGGAGGGGTGTGAAGTGGGGTACAATGGAGTGGCATAGTGTCGTGGAGAGGCGTTGAGTGGAGTGTTGTAGAACGAGGACTTTAAGTAGAGGGGAGTAAAGTGGACTAAGTGTTTTGTAGAGTGGAGTAGCGTAGAGTACAGTAAAGTGCTGTAGAGTGGAGTACAGTGGATTGGCGTAAAGAGGAATACAGTGGAAAAGAGTATCACAGAGTGGAGTTTTGTATAGTGTTGTAAAATGGAGTAAAATATCCTAAAGTGGAGTAAAGTAGAATGGCATAGAATTGATTACAGTAGAGTGGATAAGAGTGGCATAGAGTAGAGTGGCATATAGTGTTGTGGAGTGTTGTAGAGTGGCATGAAGTGTTGTAGAGTGGCATGAAGTGTTGTGCTAGATGTCTCTATCAGATCAATACATGCTCCTTCAATACATTTTCAAATGCCAAGAAATAGTACATTTGATAAATCGTGTGCCAAATAGCAATATATGTTAACATGAAGGTTACTAGAGGGAACTAGAAGGTTGAGGAGTATCCACCATCACTGAACTTTTAATCCATTCTTGAAACCAGTAGATATATTAAACTAGTTCTACCCATAAACACATCATGTTTGGCCCGCAAACACCTTGGTACTTTAACTACTTTATTCATACTCCAAACATTCTCATCTGACAATTTGACTACTCTAATACCTACTCTAATTATCAAGGGATCAGAAAATGTTGATTTACTAGTTCTTACAAATTTGCCTTTGCTTACTCAAACCCATTCTCCTTTTTTCAAAGTAAGAGTAACCTTGCCACAATCTTTACTTACTTTTGATCCAGAATCATATTTTTCTAAAATCCATCGGCTATCTTTACATTTCACTACTTCTTCACCAGTCTCGTACTTTATGCCCAACATCCATATCTATTTTAAATTGCACAAGCTTCCCTACCTCTATTTTTTTCAAGAGGAGGTTTATCTCCATTAGCTCTTGGTGTGATACAATGACACCATAGCAAATCGTAAATGGTCTGACAGCAATCTTTCCTGCTAGCTATTGCTAAACCCAATCCCTCCTTCAAAACTCAATTTTCTACAACGCCATTACTCTGTGGGAAATATACAGATTTACTATATGCACAATACGATGTTCCAACAAAAATAATTTAAATTTATTAAATGCCAATTTCACATCCCTATCTGTCACTAGATCCTTCAGAAAACTATCTCTTTCAAAAACTTCCTTCATAAACTGAACTTGATTCCTAAGCGTACATTCTTTACAGTTTAAACCTCAGGCCATTGTGATAACTGATCAATTAAAACTGCAGCAAACATGTAGCTCTTTGATAAACACATTGGACCAGCAATATTAAGAGAAACTATTTCACATCATCTCTACTTGGTCTTGACAAGGGCATCTTTGGATTTTTCCCTTTCTTTTGAGATTTATTGCTAATGGTAGACTCTATACACGATCTCAGTTTGTGCTCCACGACCCTACACATGTTGGGCCACCAAATATCACACCTAATACATCTCTTCATGCTGCTCAAACCAGGATGTCCACATGAGCCATGTCAGGAAGCCCACAGGTACTATTAGTTGCTCACCACAGGACAACAAACCATCTTGTTCAGTAAGTTTATCCATAATATGTAAAGAAGACAATAAATCCTCACGTACCAACCTCTTATTTGATCATTTTGTTTTATTGTATTCCACAACCATCTAGATCTCTGCATATGTATCACACACATGCCTCCTTCCACTACGTCTCCGTAAAACACCCACCTGAAACTTCATATAACATTATCCATGCTATTACCCTGCACATGCATATCATTTTCTCCTTTAAAAGGAAGCCTTGATAAACAGTCTGTTAGAACAATCCTGTAACTTGTATTGCCGTATTGCCATACTAGGTGTTACTCTTCTAAAACCCTTTGTAGTAAACAAGTCTACCAAAGGACGAAGATAAGTCCTAACTCTGAATTTGTACCATACACATTTCGTAAATACACACTGCCCCACCAACAATACAATTTGTGTCAAAAGCAGTCAATGTGGGTGCATATTGAATGGATCTCTGAATTTAAATACACATTCACTATTCAATGCAAACTGTTGATTTTTCTCTATTAAATTTCTCACGCTTTGTTTTGTTTAGTCACCAAATGTTGGAATAAACTTGGTGTGGGATTCTGCCAATTCCAGAAATGATCTGTGCTGATCTGTTTAATTGCTCAGGTGCATCTTCAATTGCTTTTACCAGACTTCATTGTGAGTATCGTGACCTGCAAAATCAACTAACTCAACTTCAAATTGACATTTGCTCTTTGTCAGTTTAACCAAATACTAGATTATCATCCTGAAAATACTAAAGTTTTTTTCGTCTTCAAATAATTTATGCATAATTGTCTGAAAAGCTTCAGATGCAGAGAGTAATCCAAATGGCATTCTTATATATCTATATACCCCTTCCAACATAATAAAGGATGTGCATAGTTTATTGTCTTAGTGGTATACACTAGACAGGTACAATGTAGAAAACATTGTAGCATCACTCAATTGGGAAAACATTTTTCTAATATTTAGCAGTTAATGGTGATCTACCCACACACACTCCTTGAGATCACCAAAAACAACACATAATCAGGTCTTACCATTGGCTTATTCACAACCACCACAGGCGACAACCACTTTAATGACTCAATGTCTTCTATTAGGACTTGTCTGCATAGTAGTTTAACTCCTCTTTCAGTGCATTTCTCATTGATAAAGGAGTGTTTCTGACCTTGTGAACTCTTGTTATAGCATCATTATTTAAAATGATGTTAAGCCTAGCTCAAAATTAAAAACCTTGGGAAAAATGCTCTCACACTCTAAAGTCTTATATTCATTGACTTGCAAAATCAAATTGCAGTATCCCAGAACCTGAACGGGATTATTTGGGTTGAGAGTTAAAATGAAATCCCTCTATTGTGGCCAACCTAACAAACAAGAACCTTCCTTGGCTGCATATATTTTAGTCTCAATCAATTTACTTTTGTAACTCTGTAAAATAACCAATTACATCAATAGGCTTGTTTCCATGGCCTCTAGTCTGATGTATGGTGGTATCAGGAAATAGATATATCAAGTCATCAACAATCGGAGTGTGTTTTGCCCCAGAATCTGCCATTACTTTAATCTCTTTAGCACCAATATACACAACACAAAAATGGGGTAGCTTCTTTCTTTTTGTTAATCTCATATACACTTATTACTCTTCTGATGCATCATCTTAATCGCAAATACTTTGAAGTAACAAATTAGTTTGTCAGAACTACTCTTATCCTCTTTAGTCTTATTTTTATTTCTACACATTCTTGCATAGTGTCCTTTATTTTGCATGATTCGCAAATTTGTCAAATAGCTTGACATGACTTATTATTAGCCATATGCCCTGGTAACCCACATTTAAAACATACATATTCTTTATTTTCTATTTGTTTACTTCGAAAGTTGATGGCATCACGTTTCATGTACCTTCTGGTCACGTACATTTGATGATGATCACGGAAAGCCCCATAGTTACACTTAGCGGCTAATATTCATAAATCACTAACACAAGCAGAATTTGTAAATCACTAACATCAGTTGATTCGTTAGGCAGCGGACCTCTTCCCAAACATTTATGTCTAGCAACTGTCTAATTTGTTTGGCTTTTATATTGTCCATCTAATTGTTTTATAGCCACTTCATACACTTCATCATTTAATGCCAGTGGTGGTAAGCTATATAAAAATCAGTATCCTTTCAGAACCTTGAGAATTTTGAAAAATAGCAAACTTCCTTTCATCTGTATACACATCTCCACCAATGGCCTCCATGTACGCCTCAAATCCATCTTTCCATTGTGCTTATTCAAGATTAGGATACGCCAAAGGAGGGACAAAGAGCGGATTCAATAGATCCAACATCCGAGCTCCTAAATGGAAAATTTAGCACAAAAGGGGGTTAAGGCTGTCAGAAGGACCTGGCAGGTAGATCAGAGGGATCCGGGGAGATGCGAGTGATCAGATTGAATGCCCTGGCATACCAAGAAGGGCATCATGCTACATCATTTGGCTGATCCTCGTAGGGCTGGTGCTGCAATGCCCGACGGGTCCCTTGGTGGGGGCTCTTTAGCAGAGATATTTTAATCTTAGCCATACTGATGAATGCAAGTGAGGGGGTCTATAAGTGTAGGGTGGTGTGCAGGTGATTAAAATAGCCTAAGGGGTACTAGGGAGACTTTTATTAGTAAACTAGTCCCCTTGATAAAGTAAAAACAAGTTTTCACTGGTGATGATGTACCAAGACAGCATCAACAAGGGTGAATGCGATCAACATGTTTCATGCCTCAGTACCCGGAGGGTCATGGCATTTCATCAGGACCAGGTATCTATACCTTCCTTAAAACTAATTGGTAACCGGAGTAGTGCAATGAGGGTGTCCATTAATAAATCATTCTACTGCACCTGCTGCAGTCCAGGACAATTGAGATCTGACCTGTGAGAAGAAAAGCAGGAAGACAGCATTAAGCGAGTGACGCCATGAATTCAGGTGGCAGGCAGTCGACTTACGATGTGCAAGGTAACATCGAAATATACATTTAATTCAAGATGCTGCTCGGTGGTACAGCTATGCCAGTAGTGGCTAGCAGCCTTCCTAAACAACGTGTGCAGTTAAAAAAAAATAACACACACAAAAATCTGTTCATCAGTGATTAAACACATGTGAAGGGTAGTAATATAAAATCATCAGCAGTGGTGTTGGGCAACCATGCCACCAGTTCCGCCAAAGTCATACCACTCAGAGTTTTTTACTGACTAATTTATGCATATTACCCATAAGGGTAAATTGTTGACTTATACTATAATACAGGTAGAAATGCAGCTTAGGTAGGGCAGAGAACCATGTCTAGCTGCGGGGAAAACTGGTAAAAAGAAGTGACTGCCAGTAAGTGGGGCTAAAATGTGAGGCAGAGTCATAGAGCACAGCCACGTATTCGGCAAATACATATAAAGTACTCACGTGGATTGTTTCCGGCATCGGCTCCCCCCGGGAACCCCATAGCAAATTCTGCAACTACTTTTTACATCCTTTGGAGAAGAAGATCCCCTCTTTTCTTAAGGACACAAGGGATCTCCTTAACCTCATTGAGGAAGCTAGCGAATTGGATGAGCTCAACATTCTGATGACACTTGATGAGCCTTCTCCCCTCCCTATGAGAAACTTTTGTGCTACATTCAAGGGTGCAAGTGCTGTAATATCTTACCCATTTTGTTATAAAAACCTGAACCACCACTTAACGAGAATAAATAACCAGTGTGCCTATCATCAAAATGTTTAAGATCTAGGTCTGCTAACTTATACCACTGTAAAGATTGGTCAAGATTCACATCAAATACCAACAACTAGATTGCGAATCATGAATATATGTGGGAAGGTAAATCAAGAAATATTGCTTAACTGGTTGCCAGGTAATGCTCAGTAAAAAGTCTGCAAAGTGTATCAAACCAGGATTCACAATCTATATTAAACCTGGTGTGCGAATGACCGGATATATGCAGAAAGGTGAATCAAAAAAATATGACTTAACACTTCAAAGTATGAGCAAACTACCCACATGACTTACGTTTCAGTTCTCCCACTGTCTCTGTACAATCAACACTCTCGCTGACTTCCTGCTCTTGTTCTCAGCACAAGCGCTGGGCTCGCTCACACTTACTCTCAGCGTGTGAGCTCTTGCACCGATTTCTTGCTCTCGTGCTGTTCACATGCAATGTCCCGCTCACCTTTTATCCACAAATTTCAGTGTAAACGACTGCCTCACTGATACTTATGATGTCCTGAATATCAACTGAATTCCACCAGGAGAGCCACCTCTCTCTCAAAACTGGATCATTAGCTGTGGAAATTCTTAAGCTGAATGTCCTTAGCACAGGACACAAGAACTCCCTCCATATACGGCCCACTGATCGCCAGTATTACATCTGCATCTTCACAGGAGGCGTAGATAATCTCAGGAGAGGAAGCCCAGGCCCACTGTTACCTGCTGGAATCTCAGTTGACATAAGGTTCCACACCTTTGCTGAGATTCCAGCCAAGGCGCCACAGAATGGTTAAAATGAACTTTGGTGGGTAGGTGGTGCTTTGGTGAGTGGGTAATATTTTTGGGTGGATGCATCATTTGATTTGGTTGGGGTCTTTGGTAAGATTTTTGGGTGGATGAGGTTTTAAGCAAGTTTAGGAGGGTTCATTTGTGCAGGTTTCGGAATTTGATTAGGATGGATTGTTGTACTGCATGGGTGAATGAATTCGGAATTGACTTATGGGTGGATATTGATGAAAGTTGAATAGGGTAGATAGATGACAAGATGGGCAGAACGCCATTTACAAGGAAAACTTTTTTTCTATGAGATATTCACTCCTAAAATCCATAGGCGCTTTCTTTCCCAAATCAGACAGCAAAAGAAGCGAGATGTTGGAACAAACTCTTAACCCTGTAAAGTTTTAAGTTGATTAGCTCATATTTGCAAGTTACATTTCAAGAAAAAAAGTTATATACAGCATACATCTCCAGGCATTGTTCACGTGAAAAGACCATGATACAAAAAGAGGGAACAAGAAGAGGTAAAATGGAAAATAAAAGTTCACACAGAAGAAAAGAGAGCTAACTTCTCCACACTTAAGGAAAGAATAAGTGAGAAGCATCAGAGGGAGCAGAAATTACAACTTAATGTTAGAACAGTGCAGTGTCAAAGTAGTCTATCACATACACATCTAGAGGACCTGGATAAGGGAAAGAAATAGCCAGTAGACAAAAAACAAAAGAAATACGTGGCGGGAAAAAGGAAGCAGGGGTGAAGCAACACAGTCAGAGAGCAGAAAAAAACTACCATAAAAAATTGTCAAATTTCTGGGAAAACCCTGAGTTTTGGAATAGGCATTATGCAAGCCAGAAGAAAAGAGAAAGGAGGGGGTCACAATGGTCTCTATAGCGTACTGGACTATAAATATACTGGAGCAGGTAGGGTTCAAACTGCAAAACATCTAAGAACTTGCCTATTCAAGTGATTGCTGAGGTGCATATGATCTTGCTTTCCTATCTGCCTATATCGAAATACTGTTTGCAGTATAGCTATATCTGTAGAAAATAATTGGGGGGCGCTACCAACCAGAATATAAGATCCTTAAGTATTGCCCGGCGGTGTCGCCTCTTGAACCCACAAAGAAGTTAAACTATTGAAGAGGCAGGCGCTGGAGACTGGAAGGCAGGAAACAAGGATTTTATTCTCTCCGGAGGAGAACACAACGAAACGGACAGAAGGTATCGTTCTGAGGTGCTCTAACTGCATCCCTGAGGCCTGGCCTCTTATACACAAGTTTATCTTTTATTGCATGTAACACATTCTCGTCGATACTTTGATGTACGGAAAGACATCCTCCGAATCCCCCCTTCCCAGCCCGTTCCCACGCAAGGTTACAGTGGGAGTCCCCGCCCCGTTCACAACAGGTGATGATCATCGCGCAGCTGGATATTCCGCCGATTCACGGAGTGTGTGGGGTTTGATCGGATCTCGTAGGGCGGGGGGGCTTTGATCAACCCGGGGATCCCTTGCTGGGGGGAAACTTTCTATTGCACGGGGAGGGGCAAGGAACAGTATCGGCAGAGCTGGGTGTCGGCCTGGGAACGAGGAAGACAAACGGGCACACGGGGAAAAGGGGTTTGCATCAAAGGGCCGGGGATCATAAATGGGAAGAAGGGAGGTGTCGCGCTGGGAACAGGACGAGGGCCTGGCGCAGAGCAGCGCTGAAGAGGGGTTTTATGATTCGCGGCAGGTGCAGGCAGGGGGGGTTGTCAGTATGCGGGGGATGCCGGCGAAGCTAGGAGTGGGAGAGAGGCGCGCTGGCTCTCGGCGGGAGCAGGGAAGCCATGGTGTTCAAAATGGCGGCTGTTTTACGCGCACAAAAAGGTTAAGGAGAGCAAGAGGGCGCCGATAATGTTGACGGTCTCAGTCCAACTTTCAACAGTCCCCCCTTTTCAACATATCTAGCCACCTTGCTTTACTCAATGTCAATTTTCATCAAATTCCTAACTTCGGTATCATACAATGCTCTCATATGTTCGCTTCCAATGTCCACAGTTTTGGGAAAAATACAACTCGCACATAAAGAACACATAGGTGGCAAACATTGAATTCCTAAGCATAGGCCACATATTATAACTACGGGAATCAGGATAATGGTGAGCAGTCTCCAGCCCCAGTTTTTGACGGTGTCCCAGAACCAACCACCAAGCGACCATTCTTCTTGCTCTTGGTGAACTTCCGAAGAGAGTCTGTGAAGATGTTCGATGGCTTTGTACACTGAGGGTGAGTTGTCCGGTATGTATGTACAACAGCTGGACCCAATAATGCGGCATGCTCCTCCACGGTCCGCCAGAACCACATCTAGAACGAGGCGGTTCTGAAGAGCCACCAAACGGACCGCTTGGAGCTCGGCAGTGTTGTTGGCAAAGATGCCCGCTGTGATGTTCATGGTTGTCTCGAGTGCCTGAGTCAAATGTCGGATGGCACGGCTGTTTGCCATCGGGCCCCAGAGGGGGACGAGTCCTTTCATAGCATCGAGGAACTGCGCCCCTGTTGAGTCGGCTTGCTCAACGTCTTTGGCTCGTTTTTGCCTGTGGTGATTCGCTGGGGCCACATAAGTTGGAGGAAGGACGAAGGAGATGTAGCAAGTGCCCCCCCAGCCTTTGGGGAGCCAGGTGTAGGCCTTCGTGCCGCAGATGAAATACATGTTTGGGGATGACACAAAGGAAGGTGGATCCGTGGAATCCAGAGTTCTGGTAAAGCGGCAAGCGCTGCGACCCACCAGTTGTGCCCCAAGTCCTTCTACACACATGTGGCCTGTGACGTTGATGACCGTCAGGGCCACAGTCAGAGTGGCAGCCGTTCGTTTCCGCAGATAGGAGAAGGTGGGTCTGGTTGGATTGTTGAACACCTGCATTTCGATTCGTTCTTTAGCCGGGATGTCCATTTGGTTCGAGTCGCTGGGGGTCAGCGGGCAGAAGTGTGTCTTTGTCTTGTTTCGCCCGGCCCCATGAGAAGAATGTGCTGCAGTTCTGCTGGAGGTGGCATTGCCCGTATAGCTCTCTTGCAGGAGGATCAGCCAGGCAAGGCAGGAGCCGTGGACAGAGAAGGGTGAAGGGATGAATGGTATTGAATGTCCAGTGGCATGGGGTAGCAGCCCACAGATCCAGCAGTTGGTGGTATTGGTGGCAAGATTGTGCTGGTGAAGTAGCTGCACGAAAGAGTTGTTCCAAAACTCCTTTCGCCTCTCTCTTAGTTGAGGAGAGAGCGAAATTAGATAATGTTCCTTCATGGTGGTAGGCTGAGCAGTGGTTAGGAATGTTTCGTGAGCAGGTGCGTGTTCTTCCATAATCCAGAGCGTAGTCATGAGGAGAAAACAGAGGAGGATTACGATGAAGAGTGCAATTGTCTTTGAGCTATGGAGTCTGTCTATTCTCGGATTTCTGTAGTGGGTATTTCCTGCTGTCTCCGTCGGCTTCTTATTTGGCGCTTCCATCATCTTCTTATCTGGCGCTTCCATCATCTTCGTCTTCAAGGTGCTCGGTAGTGGGCAGGACCACAGACTTAGTTTTAGCTTCTCTCCGGGTAACCCTTGGTAGTTTGGGTCACCGTTCTGAGATCCTTTAACCTAGTCCGTGGCCTACTTAGCCGAAGCTCCCTCCTTTCGACGCAGGAAATACCCTTCTCGAGATGGCACAGTGGGGTCAGGATGTTTTGAAAGTTCAAGTGTCTCAGTATCAGGGTAGCAGTTCAACGATGGTCGGTCCTGGTTCAGGAGCTCTTCTTGGGTGTTGACGGTGTCTGTCGTGGCCAGGGCTGGAGAGACCCTTTTGCAGTGATGAGCGTGCAGCCAGTGTTTCTTCCCCTCCACTCGAAGTGCGGTCCGAGTGGTGATCAGCACTTGCCAGGGGCCCGTCCACCGGGGTTCCAAACTCTTTGATCGCTGAAAATTTCGGATCAGCACGAAATCCCCCGGCTGGATGGCGTGACCCGGACCCCTGGAAGCATCGGGGATGGCCTGCTGCACCTGCTGATGAAGGACAGACAAAGTTTCAGTCAATTTGTACAGATAATCAGACATTAGGACATCCGGAACGTCATGAATGGAAGTTGGTTTCGGGGCAGACCAGACGCTCATGGGTCGACCGAAGACAACTTCATAAGGGGTTAAGTGATGTCGGGTGGGGGTAGAGCGCATCGATAGCAATGCCAATGGGAGGGCGTCTGGCCATTTCAGGCCCGTCGTAGCCACTATTTTGGCCAGTTTAAGCTTTAGTGTGGCATTGTGTCGTTCGACAAGCCCAGCAGATTGAGGGTGGAAGACTGCGTGGAATTTCTGTTTAATACCCAGCCCATTTAGGATGAGCTGGATAACTTTGGCTACAAAGTGGGGGCCATTATCACTCCATAAAACACGACAGAGGCCATAACGGGGGAAAAACTCCTTTAACAGAACCTTTGCAGTGGCCATAGCGGTGTTGTCACGGGTTGGATATGCTTCCACCCACTTGCTAAATGCGCACACCACGACGAGTACATATTTCAGGCCTTGGCATCTGTCTAGCTGGATGTAGTCCATCTGCAGGACTTCAAATGGGTGGTTTGGGACCCCAAATCCCCCCCGGGGTACTACAGTTCCTTTCCCGGGGTTGTGTTGCAGGCATATTAAGCATTGTTGGACCAGGCGTTTGGCGGAATCTGGGATCTTGTCATTGTGCCAAACCCTGGAGACAAGTTCGATCATGGGGGCTGATCCTATGTGGGCAGGGGAGTGTGCCATGGTTAATATGGGAATCAAGTACGAATCAGGTAGCAACCATCTGTTCGTGTCTTTTGTCCGCCAGCAGCCTTCATCGTCTTTCAATCCCACCCGTGTCCATTCAGTCAATTCGTGTTGTGTGCTAGCCGTTTGTATGTCTCTAATTGTGTCCTTGGCGTCAGTCCAGTTTTCTGCTTGTGACCTGGTCACGTACATATGTGTTGTCGTTCTATTTTCAGCTGTCGTTCGGGCGGTGATGTCGGCTAGTGCATTTCCCTGTCCAATAATGTCTGTCACTTTCTTGTGTGCCTGGCATTTGATAACGGCAAGTTTGTTGGGGAGGAGGACAGCTTCGATTAAGGCGGAGACTAAATCCCCGTGCAAAATGGGTGTGCCGTGTGAGGTCAAGTATCCTCTCTCCCTCCAGAGGAGCCCAAAATGGTGAACCACCCCGAAGGCATACTGGCTGTCAGTGTAAATGTTCGCTGTGGTTCCTGTTGCCAGGATGCAGGCTCGCGTCAAAGCAATCAGTTCCGCTGCCTGGGCAGATCGCTGGGTGATGCGGGCTGTTTCTACTACAGTTCGAGCCGTGGTGACTGCATAGGCAGCGGAAGTGGTACCGTCGGAGAGTTTGATGCAAGAACCGTCCACCCACAACTCCCCGTCGGGGTCAGGGAAAGCTGTGTCTCTGAGATCGACCCTACTCCTGGTCTGTTCGTCCGTAAGAGTCACGCAGTCATGTACGGGATGCACATTGGGATCGTTCTCTGGCAAGGGTAACAGAGTTGCTGGGTTCAGTGTGGTGCATCTTTTCAGGGTGATATGGGGGGCAAGCAAGGTCAGTTCGTATCCAGTCAGTCGTGCACTCGTCAGATGTTGTGTCTTGGTTTGGTTCAGGAGGGTGTCGACTGCATGGGGTACCAGTACCGTGAGGGAATTCGAGAGTACAATCCCCTCACTCTGTCGGATAGAGACTGCAGCAGCAGCTACAGCTCGAAGGCAGGCAGGCAAGGCTCTGGCGACAGGGTCAAGAGTGGCAGAGAAGTAAGCGCACGGTCGTTGCTTAGGGCCGATGGCCTGGGTCAGGACAGATAAAGCGCACCCCTCCCTTTCGTGGGTGTAAAGGGAGAAGGGCTTTCTGTAATCAGGGGTACCCAGGACAGGGGCTGAGCAAAGAGCATCTCGCAGTTCTGTGAAGGAAGTTTGACACTCAGGAGTCCAAGGGAGTGGGAAAGGGACGTCTTTGTTTAGCAGAGAAAGCAGTGGTTTTACAACGAGGCTGAAGTTTGGTAACCATTGTCGGCAGAAGGAGGTGAGGCCTAATAGGGAGCGAACCTGCTTCTGGGTTTTAGGGACAGGGGTATCTAGAATGGTTTGGATTCGATCAGGGGTGAGTTTTCTTCCATCTTTGGACAAAAGGTGGCCTAGGTAAGTGACCTGGGGTAGGCAGAATTGCAACTTCTTCTTGGAGACCTTGTGGCCATTTTCCGCAAGGAAGTGCAAGAGTTGAATGGTGGCGGTAACCGCTAGAGGGGTGGTGTCGGCTGCCAAAAGGATGTCATCGACATATTGTACCAACACCACCCCGTCGGGTAACTGGACTTGGTCTAGTTGTCTTTTGAGGGCCTGGCTGTAGATGCTAGGGCTTTCCGTGTAGCCTTGAGGCGCTCGGCAAAACCTATATGAGCGGGCTTTTAGGGTAAAGCCGAAGAGATATCGGCTGTCTGGGTGGATGGGGATGGAGAAGAATGCGTTCTTGAGGTCGATGACGGAAAAGGTGGTGGCAGTGGATGGAATCAAGGTCAGGATGGTGGTGATGTCTGAGACCACAGGGTACTGGGGTACCACCACTTTGTTGATCTCTCGGAGGTCGATGATGAAACGGTATGCTCTCTCATCTCCCTCTCCCTGCTTCTTGATAATGGGCAAGATAGGGCTGTTGCAAACGTTGCTAACCACTTCCTCTACCACTCCTGCGTCTATCAGTGACTGGATAATCATTACCAATGCCTTCTCGCCCTCTGGCGATATCCGATATTGTGGGAGTTTTGGGAGTGTTGCGTCGGGTCGGACAGTAATGTGCACTGGGTCAATTAACATACGCCCTACGTCCGAATCCGCTTTGGCCCACAGATACGGAGGTAGAGTGTCAAGCAGGGACGCGTCAACGTCGGTGATGGAAAACATGTGTCGGGGGGAACAATGTCTAAGCAGAACGGGGTTGTCGTAAAGAAACACTCGAACTCCATCTTGAGAACACCTAATCGTCGCTCGGAAGTGTTTCAGTAAGTCAAGTCCCATAATGGCGTCAGGGCTATTGGAGGAAAGCAAGAACGTGGTGTCGGTGGTGTTGTTTTCTACGTCAAAGAGAATCGGGGCAGACAAAGGGTTGGTGGAGGGCGTTCCATCGAAACCTGTCGATGTTATGAGTGAGCCAGACAAGGGTGCCCTTGGAATCAGTCGTTTAGATAACGCACTACGTGTTGCGCCAGTGTCTACCAGAAATGGAGACTTGGTACCCAGGACCTTAGCAGTGACGTAAGGGCCCTGCTGGTCAACATAGAGCTCGACTGGATCCCTCCCTCGCCCTTGGCTGTCCTATGCGAAGGTGTGAGTGTTGTCATAGTCAGATTGTTGATATTGGTTCTGCCTGGGTCGGTCGAACGTATTTGATCTGTTTGATCTGTCATTAGTTGCGTCATTTGGGGGCCCTCGTTGTTGTCCCTTAGGTCTCGGTCCGTTTGCTACATCCCTGGGGTCTTTGTTTCTGATCATTTCCAGAAGAACTGGGCACTGGGATTTCCAATGGCCAGTCCCTTTGCAGAAAGCGCACTGGTCTTCTCTAAGGTCTGTGCGTCCACTGTAGGAAGTCAGAGTGCGGTCCTGGGGAAATGTGGTCTTAGGGACGTTTGTCTGGTAGTTTCCCCGGTATTGGTCTCGTCCTATAGTCACCCCTTGCAGTTTGGCAATCATCACCCTCTCTTTTAAGTCCTTCTTCTTTTTCTCTGTCGCCCTATCGTTTTCATTTTTCTGATGCTCATAATATTGGGCCATTTGGAGAATCGCTGTAGGTTTGGAGGCTGCCCAACTACTCTCGCTGGCCTGTAGTTTCTGGGAGATTTCCGATGATAGGCCCTTAACATAATTCTGGACAAACAGATGGTGTCCGGTTGCAGTGGTCATGTCCTGGCCGCTGTAATCGGAGAACACCGTTTCAAACCGGGAGAAGTATTCCGATACATCCTCCTGGGGTTTTTGGCGACAGGCTGTTACTATCGACCAGTCCACTTTCTTTTCTGGGATTAGGGTTTTTAATTTCTCTACGATTTTATCTGGGAGGTCTAGAATGGATTTCAACGGCTTTTGTCCTGGTCCCCGTTGTTTGTCCAGGTCATCGAGTTGTGACCAGGTATGTCCAAACAGCTCAAGGTGGTCGACTTTCCGGATTTGCTTCCACACATCAGCTGGTAGACATAACCCGAAGAACAAGTCGATGTCAGCCAGGGTCATGATCGTTGAACCCAGGGCTGTACCCAATTCAGTATAGAAGGCAGTGGGGTTTTTACGTAGGTCGGGTAGAGATTTCCGGAATGTCAGTATCTCTTGCCGGTCCCATGGCTGGTAGACCCAGTTGTACACTACCCTTCCCTTCGCATCTTGGTTGTTCGCATCATCGTGAGTCCCTGTACCCCGAGGAGGAACCCAGTAAGGGGCAGCCTCACGTATCGGCATCATGGTGTTAGATTGCTCGGTTGGTGGTTCGGTCACTACGGGGGCTGCGGATTTAGCTCCCGGCTTTCGTTCAGTGAGGTGGCGGAAAACCTCAAGCGTACGCGTAAGGAGGTCCGACACATCACACTCGCCCTCATCCCCGATATCGACCTTCCGGTACAGAGTCCTTAGGCTCTCGGGACCTTTGTCTCGATATCGGTCCTCGTATGCATTCAAGACATGATAACACAGTCGTACGGTAAAATGTCGTCTGTGACTCCCTGTATACGAGCTGAACATATCTGTGATGTACTCTTCATCATCCTTCCTTTCTACCAGTGTCCTTGCTATTTTGTCGATCCCCGCTCGCTCATCTTTGTCTAGTCTGTTTGTTCTTGCAGGGCCAGCCCCTCGAGTCTCATGGTCGTCTATCGTTGTTGTGGATGCGGGTTTTAACACAAGGGGTTCGGCTGGCACAGAGGCCATTGGGGCCGACGCTGTGGCGGTACCTTCGTTTGTACCTGGGGGTGGCGCGTGCTGCGCCACGGGTTGAGAAGGGGCATATGGAGGGGGCATGTAGATGATAGGAGGACCTAACAGCAGGTCCTCATTGGCTTGTCGTTTCGAGGGTAAATCAGGGTAGAGCATGGAGGGGGTTCTAACCGGACACTGGCTTGGCGTTTCCATTTCTAGTTTCTGTTTAGCTTTCTCTCTTTCCTTTATCTCTTTTTCTAGTTTCTGAGCAGCTAGGTGGGCTGCTTTTCGCAGCTCTTTTTCCAACCTACTCTCAGTTTTCTTTTTACGTTGTTCAGTTTCTTTTCGCCACATGCCGAAGCTGTCAAGCATAGTAGGTGTTGTCTTGTTTTTACCCAGGGCAGTTTCTAGCGTTTTTATTTTATCATCATCGAAGGATCCTATCAGGGGCCATTGACTTTCTTGACCCTTTTTTGTATATTTATGCCATAGTTTACTATAGGCTATAGCGGTCAATCCATGCTTCATGAACATGTCCTTATTAGGGGTGCCTTCCAGTGGGGCTGGATGGTCCATCTCTAATAAGCGGTCCGGGCTAAACAGGCTACTAATCAGTGGGGAGAAGACAGACATGACGGCTCGTAACGAGGGACTAAAAAGTCAGCACTGCCTATCTTATCACTAGGTGCAAAGACTGGACAGAATATTTCTATTCTACGTTGTTTGCAGGCAGTGAATACCTCATGGATCAAAATAACAAAAGACCAATAAATAACAATGGGGAGAATGAGTAGGTCCGCAAAGATCTGCGTTACCTACCCTTTTCACTATCTGCAAAAAGGGTGGTCTCTTCCCTGTTTGCAGATAGGGAATCTCCAGGAAACAATAGTTTTGCGAACAACAGTTCAGTTTCAAGTGATTATTGAGTGGGGGAGAAAAAATAAGCACGGCTGCTGCCCTACCTATCCTCCACTGTTTGCAAAGAGAGAGCCCGTTGTTTCTCCGTTTGCAGACAGTGAATCTCCAAATAAATAAAAAGAGCAATACTAGTATTTTTAAACAAACAAGCAATCAAGCAAATATTTCGCGACTTGTCGTGGTTACACGACCTTACCCGGACCGCATGGACAGTTTCCTGTCTTCCGAATCCAGCGCCCGATCGTCCTCTCTTCTTCGTTATCCTCGCGGCACTCCTGATGGTTCCCAGTCAGGACCGTAGATCACTCGAGAGAGGTCTGTTCGGAACCAGTGAAGTTCGGATGATCGGCTGTCAGACGAGGGTCTATCGGACAGACGCGTTCCCGATCGTTGCAGTCGTTCACTTTGTCGTCAGGACCTCTCCCACTGGATCCATGGGTCGCTGATGGGCCCCACGCTTGGGACGCCAATTGTAGAAAATAATTGGGGGGCGCTACCAACCAGAATATAAGATCCTTAAGTATTGCCCGGCGGTGTCGCCTCTTGAACCCACAAAGAAGTTAAACTATTGAAGAGGCAGGCGCTGGAGACTGGAAGGCAGGAAACAAGGATTTTATTCTCTCCGGAGGAGAACACAACGAAACGGACAGAAGGTATCGTTCTGAGGTGCTCTAACTGCATCCCTGAGGCCTGGCCTCTTATACACAAGTTTATCTTTTATTGCATGTAACACATTCTCGTCGATACTTTGATGTACGGAAAGACATCCTCCGAATCCCCCCTTCCCAGCCCGTTCCCACGCAAGGTTACAGTGGGAGTCCCCGCCCCGTTCACAACAGGTGATGATCATCGCGCAGCTGGATATTCCGCCGATTCACGGAGTGTGTGGGGTTTGATCGGATCTCGTAGGGCGGGGGGGCTTTGATCAACCCGGGGATCCCTTGCTGGGGGGAAACTTTCTATTGCACGGGGAGGGGCAAGGAACAGTATCGGCAGAGCTGGGTGTCGGCCTGGGAACGAGGAAGACAAACGGGCACACGGGGAAAAGGGGTTTGCATCAAAGGGCCGGGGATCATAAATGGGAAGAAGGGAGGTGTCGCGCTGGGAACAGGACGAGGGCCTGGCGCAGAGCAGCGCTGAAGAGGGGTTTTATGATTCGCGGCAGGTGCAGGCAGGGGGGGTTGTCAGTATGCGGGGGATGCCGGCGAAGCTAGGAGTGGGAGAGAGGCGCGCTGGCTCTCGGCGGGAGCAGGGAAGCCATGGTGTTCAAAATGGCGGCTGTTTTACGCGCACAAAAAGGTTAAGGAGAGCAAGAGGGCGCCGATAATGTTGACGGTCTCAGTCCAACTTTCAACATATCTAAAGCAGCTGTTAAGGCTGAAAAATGCTGCCATTCTAGCTATAGTACCATACACTAGATGGGAGAAAGATAGCTTTTCTCGGTGCCCAAAGCAGAGCCCTGCTGTCCAACGTAAGAATAAACAACAGAACCTGGAAAAGGGAGGCAGAAAGAAGCAATTTAGCGGTCTGTAAACTATGCTACAAACCTGCTCCAATGGACGGCGTATACAGTTTGGTGGAGGGACACCTGACTGCCAGGAAAACATTACAGACTTTAGGCAGAAATGTTGAACGCTGTCAAATGTTGCAGCTCAATCTCCACACATGAAGGTAAAATGTTTGCAGGTTCAGGTGGTGAACCCTGCCCTGTTGCTGCAACAGAAGATCCTCCCAAAGAGGCAGCTTGATTGGAGGACCCATGCTCATGCTCAATAGTTTCGCTCAGGATAACAGACTCGCCATGACCAATCCGGGGCCACAAGGATGACACTGGGCAGGAGAGGTATTGCTGGAAAGGCGTATTGGAGGCATGAGCTCCACTCGTGAAGAAAACTTCTCCAAGCGAAAGCCGCCTTGGAAACTCCAGCAAGCAAAAATGCTGACATTGTGCGTTCTTGATTGAGGCAACAGATCCAACCACGGCTGTCCCCATTCCTGGAAGAGACCTTCACCACCACCATATGGAAACTCCATTCATGATCTGCGAGGTACTGACAACTGAGTTTGTCCGCTCTGTCGTTCAGGGAGCCCACCAGGTGTTGAACCACCAGGGATATGCCCTGATATTCCAGCCATGTCCAGAGGCGCAGCGCCTCTTGACAAAGGATCCAGACCCGACTCCGCTCTGTTTGTTGCAATACCACATGGCAGTGGTGCTGCCTGTGAACACCTGAACCAGCCTCCCCCTGATTGAAGGAGGAAAGGCCTTAAATGCTAGCCCGATCAGTCAGAGCTCCAAGAGGTTAATGTGGAGTCTGGATTCCGCAGGAGACCAGAGTGAGTCCTCTGATCTCCAACTCTCCCAGATGGTGGCCCCAGCACAGAAGTGAGGCATCGGTCACTACAGTCAGCTCTGGTTGGGGAAGGGAGAGGGGTCTGCGACTGACCCAATCGAGATTCCTTAGCTACCTCTGCAGGTCTTTTGCAGTTTCCTCCGAGATCTGGACCGTGTCAGAGATATTCCCCTTATGCTGTACACACTGGAATTTCAGGTCCACTGCAAAGCCCTCATAAGTCAACGGGCATGTGTCACAAGAAGGATGCATGAGGCCATGAGGCCCAAAAGTGTTATTTGACAATGAATTGAGAATTTCTGGAGATGTTTGCATTAATAACAATTTTGATGTAATGGATGTGGTCATGCATGAATGTTTGATTACAATTTGGGATATATTTGAAAGTTTGATAATTACTGCAAATTACCAATGATTTGACACAAGAATTAGAATTACTGGAATCTCCTGTGATCTCCTTTTTTTTTTACTCTTCAAACGAGAGGGACAAAATGGAGAAAGATAAGGCACAAATGTGTTGTGATATGAGTAGTAATGCAATTAATAATTAATTAATTAATAAATCTCTTGTTAAACTCCATACACAACACAAGATGTATGAAGATTCATTGTAAAGCCCTAGCTCTTAATGGAATGTATACCAATATAAAATCTAAATTAAGAGAGACAGACTAATTAAGAAATTTGGTAATATGTTTGATTTGTTTTTTCTCTTTTGTTGCTTATGTTAAAGTCTTTATTTGACTTTCAGCCTTAATGAAGGGGTGTATCCTCGAAAAATGTGTTGACTGTGGAAATGAACCAATTCATAGAAATGCTCTTATGAGTGAATACGGTGGAGGACATTTTAAACTGAGGATAAAGAAAGAAACTGCTGTGGATCTTTTTTTGGATTGGATTTTTTTTCATTGTTTATTATTATTGTCTCCAGAAGGACTTACCAAACTTATAACGCACCAGTGGGGTAGTGGTGCAGAAGCCAGCCTTTAACAGCCAATCGTCGAGGTAGGGAAGGACTGGAATCCCTGACCTCCGCATATGAGTTACAACCACTGCCATCACTTTTGTGAAACGCCCGAAAGGCTCTGGTAAGGCCAAAGGGGAGCACGTTGGACTAAAAGTGCTCTTGACCAACCGTGAACTGCAGGTAACACCTGTAGGCAGGCAGAACAGGAATGTGAAAATAAGCATCCTGTAAGTCCAGCGATACCATCCACTCTCCTGGGTCCAGGGCAGGCATGACTTGTGCAAGCAGGATCATTCTGAATTTCCCCTTTCTCAGGAAGAGATTGTAAAGGCTCAGATCTAAAATAGAACAAAGTTCTCCATCCCTATTGTGCACAAGAAACTGCGGAAATAGCAACCATGACCTACTTCTGATGTCGCCACCCTCTCTATAGCTCCCTTGGCCAAGAGATCTAACGCTTCCTACAATACACGGAGAGGTGGTCTTCCGTCAGCTTGGCGCACATAGGTGGCATGGGTGGAGAAGCGGTCACAAAGGAGAGGGAGTAGCCCCTTTGGACTAGCTGCAAAACCCAATGGTCGGATGTTATCGACCTTCAGTTTTACTGGTGAATCCTGAGTGACTGGGCGGTGAAGGACTGGTTCGACCTCTGGCTGCCTGTCCCACATGCAGGAACCACGTCCTTTGCCATTGAAAGCTTGAGCGGTTTGTTGACCAGTTTGGATGGGCCTTTAAAGGCGTGATTGGAAGCCCCTCCCATGGCCACAAAAGGGGCGGAAAATGGACTGGGGTTGGCGAGGGGACATTGGAAATGCCCACTGACCTGGCCGTATCTCTGCAGTCTTGAAGCGCACAAGCGCAGAGTGCACCTTCAAACAACAGGGAGCCATCAAAGGCCATGTCCATGAGTGAGGCTTGGACATCCTCCGAAAAGCCAGCGGTTCTCAGCCAGGCATGGCACCTAAGGCTCACCGATGATTGAATGATCTGCCCAGCGAGTCGGTCGTATCCAGCCCACATAGTATGGTGAATCTGGCTGCATCCCTCCAATCAGCAATTGCTTAAGCAAATATGGCTTGGGCATCCAAAACCATGAGCAGCACTTGCTCAACCGAGTCCCAGATGGTAAGGAGTATCCATCCAAAAAGCACGTGGTGTTCACTGACCACAGTGCCAGGCCGGTGGACCAGAACATCCTCTTCCCGATGGTATCCAGCCTTTTGGATTTCCTGTTTGGTGGAGTGGTACGGAATGTGCCGGGATTAACTTTGGAGGTGGAGGCCTGGACCACCTAGCTATCTGGGGTGGGATGCTGATCGAAGAAAGTGGGATCCCCTGAGGCAAGGCAATGGTAACAGGCAATTGTCCAATGCATGGGAGCCCCTGTTCAGGCCTTGGACCAGGCTCTGAGTAGGACATCTGTCAGGGTTTAATTGAACGGGAGTAATGGTTCGGTTGAGGCAACAACGTCTAAAGTACCTCTGTCAAGATGTTTGTCTTAACTGCCACTGACAGTAGCATAAGATCTAGGATCTCAGCCACCCTCCGCACGGCCATTGCGAGTGAGGCAACCTCCTTCATAGCCACTGTAGGAAGAAAGAGACCGCCAGTGTCTAGGGAGGTTTCCAGTCTACTGGCATCACCAGATCCTCACACCAGTTGTCCTCTGGCTCTTCTAAATAGCATCCATAAGGGTCCGCATACCCCTCCCATTCATCTTCTAATCCAGCGCTACCATAGGAATAAGGCACTGATTCTGTCATGGGGAGTCTGCCCCGTCGGTGCCAGACAATGCCCATCCTGCTCCGTGTCAGAGTTGGACATGACGATGGGGAGGACGCCGCCATGGAGCGGCTGCGGCATCGGGTGCGTCGGCACTGGCGCCAGATCCGGCGAAGGTCAAGGTGGCTCGACCGGTGCTGTTCTGGATCCATCCTTTAATCCAAGGGCCCGACGGGTGGCGAACCCACCGGTACAAAACTAGTAGGGGCCCCTCCCGAGCCCATGGGGTCTGAAGGTGCTGCGCGGGGAAGGGCTGCCCAAATATGAAGTGCATGGGCTCATAAAATTAAAGTAATTGGGCGAGGTACATCCGTCTCCCAGAAACTTTGGAAGACGCGGAGACGGCCCAGGTGCAGACTATCACTGACGTAGGTCTCAAATGCCAACTTTCCCTCGTCTCGTCAGAGGACTTCAAAGGACGTGGCAAAGTCAAAGATCTCTTTGACTTCTTGCTCTTCGTGTGTGTGTGTGGGACTATCCCAAAGACATCAGCTGTGACGATGAGACCTTGAAATGGCTCTGTGACCGATCTCGAGACCTTCTTTCTCTTTGCCGGGATTGTTGGTGTTGCCGCGTCGAACAGCGAGGAGCTTGTGGGACCACTCCCTCAAGGACTTGGGGTGCATGGTGCCACAATCAATGCAGGTCTTGACATTGCTGCTGCGTTTCAAGCACCAGCGGCACACTAAATATTGGTTTGTCATCAAAATCTGTCGGTCACAGGTGCCACTCGACTTGAGACCAGCTATCCTAATCAACATCCTCAGACCACCAGGAGAATAATCCCCCCCCCAAAAATTCTCCATAAATGTTTTTTTTTTAATTCCGTCACAAAAGACTGGGGAAGCACTTCTCCAGATCTGTGCTGGCTGGTGCGAAAAAGCACCATGCATGTTAATTCCGGTGTAGATGACGTCACGTAGAATTGAGCGGCACTACCTACCTGCACGCAGGGGTCCTGCTCACGACAAATTTCTGGATCCAGTCTGACGCCTGGGGATTATTCTAAGGTAAGGAATCTGCCGCTGGAATTCTCTATTGGATACATATATTATGATGTTTTGGGGCTTGTCTTTCAAAATAGAGCGAAAGCTACCACATGAGGGATAATTCATGCTGGTTCCTTGACACTGATTGAGGCGATTATTTCCAATGGTGCCAGAGGGCACTTGATGTAATGGTTGTTCTTTCATGACTAGGCTCAGACATTTCATCATTTAAGCCATTATCACTGCTATTGACTGACGCATGAGTCTCTAAGAATGCTATAACCTGTGTGATCTATGTAATCTGTGTTGTTGCAGTACCTTATGTCTTTAAGATCTATTTTTGCTTGCTGCATTGAAGATGAAAGCTGTGTAACTTTTTTCCACCCTGCCAATTTCACATAAATTCTCATCTTTGCATGATGGAGAATCTAAATAGATGGGGTAGTATGGACATATGAAAGCAAGTGAAATGTGGATGTGATGAAAGATGGTATATTCATTTTGTAAAATGACAGACCATGTGAAACTACATTCCCCAATTTCTTCACCTGCTTGTAATAATAGTTTTGTATTCACTATTTCGGAAAATTGATCTGAAAACGAACCGTTTTCTACTACTTTTAAAAATCCTTAGTGAAACAGGGAATTCACAACATCACCAGGGAGCAACAGGGTTGCATGGCATGAGAGAACTGTAACATTTAGTAGCGCACACTAAATATATGTACAAATGTTACTGTTAAATTAACAATTCTGAAATTGTAAAAAAAATGTTCATGGGAGCAGACCCCTCTTTCAATGTAATTTGGAAAAAATAAGGATCATTTGCTTCATTTGTTTGCTCTGTACACTTTGCTCCACCACTTATAAAGTGCTTTAGCTGCAAGTAGAGCATAGTAAGAGCTTGGTAGACGTCTTTATGGACTGTGACACCAGTGAAGTGCATGGTACCAGACAAAGCAGTAATGTAAGAATTCTATGGATGTCTAGGTAGTGACAGAGCAGGTCACAGAGTGGGTTAGTAAAGAAGTGCATTGTGGGAACCCTCTTCATGCCAAAAGGCCGTATATGCCAGACAGACACAGCTTTTTTATGGCACAAATATATGGCTAACTGATGCTCGATGTTTTGTAACAAGTGCATACGTTTTTCATTGGCACAAGCGTGATTTGTTTATACTGAAAACTGTGGTTGATTCAAGTATTGCAAAAGTACGTCCTTCAAAACTGCTGAAACATGGATAACTTTTAAGGCAAAATATATTTTAAAATAGCATTTCCAAGACACTAGCTCTAGCTCTGTGAAGCCTGTGATTTTATGCACTTTACAGCAAACAGATCCACTGCAGGCTAAAAGGGTAAAAGTAATTATAGAAATGGAAAACCTCTGTCGTCTCTAAACGTGACACCCAAAAATAAATAAATATAGAAATGATATAGGGAAATAAATAAAGAAAAGAAACTGTTAATTATAATATAACCGGAATCAAAGAATGACATAGCCGTTTTGGCATTGAAATTGCTTTCTAGTTGAAGGTGCACAAAATACTGTCACTCAGTGAAGAAAACCAGTAGCTGAAGTGGACTGACCGACACATGACCCTCTCATCAAACAAAAATATTTTGACCCGTGAGTTATGGCCCTCCCTGTGCGTTATAGGCATTTTTTTAAAATAGCGATTGACAATTTCTTTTCCCCCTCCCCACAATTCCACAGGATTATAACGGCATTGCTGCTAATTTTTTCTTTTGGCCCCTACAAGGTCTAGGGAGGTACGGTACCCCTACCCTGCCCCCTTCTGGAACAGAGGACTAGGTCCATGTAGTACTGTCATGGCTGCCACATTTTTGTTCATGCTGCATCTAGCCTATCCGAGTGCTCGTTCCCACAGTAGCCATGTGGCCCATGGGAAAAAAGTCCCCAAAGGCTCAGGAAAATCAATTTTTTTTTAAGTAGAGCTCGCAGGACTCTTGTACCCAACCGTCTAGATATACAAATATTTTTGCACCTTTATTTCTCAAAAACCACTGAACTCATTTACATAAATAACAAGAAGCACAATTTCTGGACCAATATCTAGCCTCCTGGCAAATTTGGTGCAATTTGCGCCAGCAATTTTTGTGGTATTACATTCCAAAATTCTATGGAAAACATATGGGGAAATTTGGTTTTGGGAACCCCTTTTTTCTAGGCTCCTGCTTCAGAGATCACCCAAAACTTTCCATGAAGAAGCAGAGGTGGATGAACTTTTTTTATTTTTTGGGGGGAGGGTGGTAATTTTCATTAAGATTTGACTAGCAGCACCAAATTTATTAGCAAACTAAAAAATGCTCTTCCTATGGAAACACAGACCTAACTATAACTTCACACTGGCGACCGCCCATGGGATATATATATATATTAACACATACTCAGTCGGGGCACTGGAGCGCTTTACATGTGCAGTTACATTACACAATTTCAGAATCATTTTTTAAAAGAGAATAAGTTATATGTCCAAAATCACAGGATGTTAGGTCAATGCCGGGACTTGAAACTGGTTCCCCAGCTCTAAAGTCTAACACCCTGACTGTAAAGCTATACTCTCTGCTGTCTTAATATTTAACCAGCCTCCAGTAGCAATTAATCCTTAGGGCCAGGTCGATCTACAGATCGCCATCACTGTAATGGGTGAGAAACAGTGGGAAAATAATAAGCCATCACAACACAGTAAGAGCGAGACTACCCTGAGAGAGCAAAAACAGTAACACAATATATGATAATAGAAATAAAAGGCATAAAAATAAGATACTTTACATGCACAAAAAATACCCTTTATGTGTAAACCTGGTCTCTACAGATCTTAATGACCAACCATCAAATGGGTAAAAAGGACAATATATATTGGCTAATCAAAAAGTAATGTCAGCCTATCTCCCACCGCAGTCAATGCGGCTCTCTTCCTCCCCGACTGTCCCCAAAGAGACCCTTATCTCGCACATGGTGTCTGCGCTTTGAAGAGCCAGGCTCCGACAGTTTGTATTTTAATGGCCTGTACTTTGTAGCTCAGATTTACAACCGGCTTAGCTGAGGCAAAAAGTGCCAGAATCTTCTACAAAGTGCAGAGCGAATTAACTGATGGGATCTTTGAAGCCTCTCTGGCCACAGATTAACTAAAGATGAAGAAAAACAAATCTGTGAATTCTCAACTCAATCTACTTCTGCTCCTCACTGGAAGTGTCTGGAATGGGGAGCTGGACAAGATGTTACAGGGCCATCTGTTACTCACACACAGCTTGCTCCAAGAAATTAATGCCCACACCATTTGTGTGGATTTGCTGACTGGATTAAAAATGTGCTTTTGGAGACCACCAATGGAAGCGGCTGGACATGCTGCTCTTGACGTTTACCGAGTGCAATACAAGGGGGGGCCAATAGGCCCCCACGCAAGCATGGCGGGGCCCGGTCCCTCCCACACCCCGTCCCTTTCGGGGCCGCTTTCCCCGCCCCCTCGCCCCGGAAGTACTGGTGTGCTTCCGGGGCGAGGGGGCGGGGTCGCGGCGGCGAAAGGGTTAAAAGCCTGGGGAGCGCGGGAAGCGGCCTCTTTGTGCCCGCGCTCCCAGGCTCGCTCCTCGCCCCACCGTGGGGCCGTTTAGCCCGGCTAGCTCAGTCGGTAGAGCATGAGACTCTTAATCTCAGGGTCGGGGGTTCGAGCCCAACGTTGGGCAAAAACCAGTAATTTTGTTGGGTTTTCTTGCTTTATATTGCTGTGTTGTAATTTAACTAAGGTTACAGGCAAAAGGGTACCCTGCTGGTTTATGTGGGGAATTATTACTGCTTTTTAATTATTATAACCGATTTGGCACGCTAAAGGTGCCCTACCTGTGTAGGAAAAATTTTATTGCCACTGAATACTGCTTTTTAATTTTATCTGAAGTGGCATGCTAAAGTCTAACAAATGTGATTTATTGCCTCTTTTTACTGCTTGGTATGTTAACTGAATTGGCACGCTAAAGGTGTCCTGCCGGTTTACGTTGTGATTGATTGCCAAATAATTTGTAGAACTGAATGATTACAGAAAAGGGGCACTTCCTGTGTATTTGGTATTTTACTGTTTCGCATTTCTAAGTTTACAGATACAGCAGCTAGAGATAAAGAAAGTGGGTGGTTAAGGTTTTCTAAAAGGTTTACCTTGACTTGTACCGCCGAGAAGGGTGATCTGATTGCCTGTATTTGCTTGTTTGAATAAGAAATAACGTACTTTCTAATTTCAGGGGGACAAGCCTGGGACCTAGGTCTGTGTGATCCAGCTCGGGCACCTTCAACTGGGTCAGGTACGGAGCACGGTGTGCTCATAAATATGTCTCAAAGAAGGGGGCGTGTCAATCCAAATGTGGGTGTAATGTTACAAAAAATGATGCGCAGAATGTCTGCAATGGATAAGAGACTGGGGAAGGTTGATAAAATGGATAAGGCTTTAGCGGACCTGGGGGCCAAAGTAGATGCCCAGGCCGGTCCATCTTGAAGACCCAAGCGGACGATAGTACCGCCCAAGCCAAGGGGCGTCTTTGTGACACCACCCAGGCGGGCAAGAAATAAGAGGGTGGGGGGGCAGCCACAGAGTATTACTCCCATCCTACCTCCTGCTGCACCAATTCTGCCACCACAGGTACCCCCGGCTGCCCCACTCCCGCCACCTCAGGTCCCGGTGCCCGTTCCAGCCCCGGTGCCCCAGTTGCCAGTACCAAATGTGCCAGTAATACCGGCGGCGGCACCAGTGCCACCCGTCGCGCCACCACAGGCTCCGGTGCCCCTAGGTGCGGGCCCTACTCCCATTCCCGCGCCAGGGCCAGGGCCAATAGACCTGGCAGCTCAGGTGGCGGCTATTCTCCCTTGGTTAGGGGGGGGTGCGTTGCCGGTCAATACTGCTCTGACAACGGAGCAACAAACATTGCTGACTCAGATATTGTTGGCTAGTGGTAGGGGCGCAACGCCGCCTGCACCGGTTTCTCCCCAAACAGGTCCAGCGAATGATGGAGGCAGTGCCAAGACCGCGGAGGCAACGTTACCCAACGACAATGGGAATGGTAAGGAGATTGCCCTTCCTTTGCTGGGCGAAGGAACATTGCCCTCTAGGGGTGAGTGCTTAGCACAGCATGTGTCACAGAGTGTAAAGGAAATGATATGGGCTGACAAGTATGTGAACATGTTTTCATTGCTGATAGATAACAGGGAATGGGAATATGCAAAATCACAGAAGGAAATGTTGTTGCCCAGTGAATGGAGAGCGAAGTTGTACAAGTTTAGGGTAGAAGAAAACCTCATCAACTGGCTGAGGGCTTTTGCAGTGTTCGGCGCAGTAATGGGCGAACGTTTTAAGGGAATGCAACCAGCCATGAACTGCTATCAAAGTAGGATAACAATGTTCCATGAGAATCATGCAGGGGATGTATGGAAGGAATATGATGTCGCTTTCAGAAAGTCCAAAGAATTTGATAAAACTTTATCATGGGACAAGGTTGATTCTATCTCATGGCACAATCAATTCGAGAAGGGTCAGGGGGCAAGCACAAGCACAAATGCGGGTAGAGGTTATTTCCCCAGGCCGCAGCAGCCGTTTCAACAGCCCTTTCGATCAGCACCGGGGGGGGAGTAACGGCCCAAAAGCAGAGAGCAAATGGGGGGGCGAAGGGGGTATGTTGGGACTTCAATAGGCGGACATGCAACAGGGCACCAGGTACCTGTAAGTTCAGGCACGCATGCAGCGTATGTGGCCACCCTTCCCACCCCGAAACAACATGCCGAAATAAAAATAGTGGTGCAGGAAACAGGGGTAGGAGGAAACCTGAATAGTAAGATCCACCCTCTAATAACACATTCACCCATTCAGTTGTCAGCGTTGATCCCCTGGTTGAACAGGTACCCTAATCACACGTCTGCTAGGTTATTACAAGAGGGTTTCACACATGGTTTTCGAATTCCTGCTGGGGGGTATGTCGGGAGACCACAGTGTAGGAATCAGCTATCAGTCCTTGCCAATCCAACAGTGGTGTCAACAAAAATAGCTAAAGAAGTGCGTTTGGGGAGGGTAGCGGGACCATTTCACGTCATTCCCACGCAGAATTTTGTGTGCTCTCCTCTGGGGGTGGTGCCTAAGAAAGAACAAGGGGAATTTAGGCTCATCCACAACTTGTCCGCACCGAGGGGGACATCATTGAATGATGCTATTGATGATACAATTTGCTCTGTGAAGTATGCGTCCTTCGATCAGGCAGCGGGCATGCTGAGGAGTTTGGGCGCGGGAACACTGATGGCTAAGTCAGACATTGAGTCAGCCTTTAGACTACTCCCGGTTCACCCAGAGGACCAGCACCTGCTGGGTTTCTCCTTTAAGGGGAAGTACTACATGGATAAGTGTATGCCCATGGGTTGCTCAATTTCATGTGCTTATTTTGAACAGTTTAGCTCCTTTTTGGAATGGGCATTAAGACAACGTACGGGTCACCAGTGGGTGATGCACTACCTGGATGACTTTCTGTTTCTGGGCCCGGCGGGTTCACGGGAGTGTGCGTCAGCATTGCAGGAATTTTGCGTGCTCATGCGCTCTTTCGGGGTCCCGTTGGCACAGGGGAAGACAGTTGGACCAGTGACATGCCTGGAATTTTTAGGCATTGAACTGGATTCTGTTGAGGGTTGTTTTAGATTACCAGCAGAAAAGATCCAAAAGTTCAAACAGACTCTAGGACTGTGCTTACAAGCGAAGAAGGTGAATTTAGGACTGTTGCAGCAGACAGTGGGACAGTTGAATTTTGCGTTGAGAGTAATACCTATGGCTCGCCCATTTTCACGCTCAATTGCACAGGCCATGAGGGGTCTTCGTGAAAAACATCACCGGACACGGCTGTCTGCTGAGGTGCGCCAGGACATGCGGATATGGATGGCATTCCTGGCGGATTTCAATGGAAGAGTGCTGTGGGGTGCACCCACGGTGTCTTCGGAGGACATTGGTTTATGGACCGATGCGGCGGGCAGTGTTGGGTTTGGTGCCATCCTTGGCAAGAAATGGGTGGCGCAGAGGTGGCCTGCCTGGTGGGAGGAGAGCGGGCTGACGGTGAACATTGGTTTCCTCGAGCTCTTCCCAATCTGGGTGGCACTGAAAGTCTGGCCCGAGGAGTTGGCCAACAGATCGGTAATATTCTGGTCAGACAATATGTCAGTGGTTGAATGCATCAACCAACAAGCTGCAAGGTGTCCACTCATTTTATGCTTGATCAAAGAGATTGTGCTGTGTTGCATGACGAGGAATGTACTTTTCAGAGCAAAACATGTCCCAGGGGTGTTAAACAATGCAGCTGATGCCCTTTCTCGCTTTAAGATGCAGGTGTTCAGGGATCACTTGCCAGAGGCAGAGACAACGCCAGCTCAATTCCCGGCGATTCTTTGGCAAATTGGTGCCCCCAACTACATGACCTCGTGGCAGCCAGCCTAGCACCCAAGACAAGGACGGCATACGAAGGGGCGTTCAGGTCTTACTGTCACTTTCTGGGACAGGGCTGGGAGAGTAGTTGGACTATGGAGGCTAGCTTCAATGGGTATTTAGGCAGCCTACACAAGGAAGGGCGCACGGTGGCAACAGCCAACAGGCACAAGGCCGCTATCTCCTTTTTCGCACGGGCACGAGGGGGCAGGGACCCTACGCACAGCTTCCAGGCCCAGAGGGCATTAAAAGGATGGCGGCGCATGCAGCCCCCCTCCATAGATTCTAGGAAACCCATAGGTTTTGAACGTCTATCAGCTGTTCTCCTCGCGCTGCCGGACACATGTAGCTCTACATCTGAGGTGGGCCTATTTAAAGCTGCTTTCTCTTTAGCCTTCTATGGGGCATTCAGGGTAGGTGAACTCGTGTCGGCCAACAAAGGTGATAAGATAGGCGGCCTTCAGCTGCGGGATATCAGCATAAGGGGCGACACTATGTGGATCAGCATCAGGAAATCTAAAACTGATCAGGACGCTAGGGGCCAAAGTTTGGCGTTACATCGGGCAAGGAACAATCCCTGCTGCCCGGTGACACATGTGGAGGAACTGATAAGACAGCGGGCACAGGAGTGTGTGGGGTCACTGCTAATGCATGGGGATGGGACTCCTCTTACCAGATTTCAGTTCCAGAGGGTACTAGCCATGAGCATGGCAAAAGCTGGTTATAACCACAAAGAGTTTGGGACACACTCCTTCCGGATAGGGGCAGCCACAGAAGCAACAGCCAGGGGTTTGACCACAAATAGTGTGCAAAGAATTGGGAGATGGTCCTCAAGCGCTTATAAACGCTACGTGCGGTTGCACATGTTGTGAGAGCTGCCGCCATGTGGAGTATTGCTAATACCTGCTGTTTTTCTGGTTATTTACAGTTTCACGGGCCTGTGACGCAGGACGGAAACTACCCATGGATCATCAAGGCAACTTTACTACGGCATGGAGGAACCAGGAGGACAGACAGAAGACCCTAGTCATTTGGGTAGTGGGGCATTCATATGTCAAACGTGCTAACCAAATTTTTCTTGCAGGTTCAGGCAAACAAAGGGTGGAAAGTAGGGGGTGCAGGGTCTCCTTCCATGGCAGGGGGGGGCTCCGCCTCAATCAGTTCAGGGACTATATGTCGGACTTACTAGCGCGACATACTACACCACCCTCGGCGGTAATACTTCATTTAGGGGGGAATGATCTGGCAGGTCTGGGCAGAAGGGTCCTCCTTGAAGAAATTATATCTGCAGCGGGTTGGCTAGCAAAGCGGTTACCAGGTAGTGTTGTAGTATGGTCACAACTGATACCAAGGATGCAATGGAGGGGGGGAAACTCAGTCAGCGCGTTGAACAGCTCGTTAAAGAGGGTCAACAACAAGCTGGACAGGTTATTTAGGACTCCGGTCTTACAGACCATCCCTCACGGTTGCATTTGGGGGGAACACTTCTACCTGCGGGACGGGGTTCACTTAACAGAGGAGGGGAATGCCCTTTTTATAAGAAACATCCTGGCATGGGTGGAAGTTTTTGCAGGAAGAGTATGACCTTTCTAGAAGGGGGGTGTTCTGGGGGGGGGGCCAGATAGTCGGTTAACTACCTGGCCTGTGGCGGTAAGGTCATTAATCGGTGAGCAGCATTTTAAGGTCCTTACGGGGGGGGCGGACCCATTCACGAAAGGGGCCGCCCGCGGGAGGGGCCATTTGGTCTCTCTCAGAACTTCAGGGGCAGGATATGATCTCCATTAATTTAAAGGGTGCGGGGGAGGGAGTCTACGCTTTCCTCAGGCTGGTAGCCACCCCTCACAACACTATGACGTCACTAAGGTGCGCGAGTGTCTGGGCCCTCCTGTTATGGTTAAATGGAGTTCGGGGAGCGCACGTGGGTGTAACGTGCCCTGGGTTGCGCATGCGCATCTTCAACGTGAGAGCGCAGCTGTAAAAGGATCTGACACCGGTTGGCGACCTTGCCGTAGGACTTTATTAAAGTTATTAAAAGTATTAAAAATATTAGAATGCAGTTTAATTTTCAGGATGATTAGATTACGTTAGGAGACACGCTGTATTAGCTATTTGTTAAGGTTAGCCCATCATACCATGTCGAAACGGATGTCAATCTAATATTCTGAAAAGTGTGCATTTTAATAATTGTCAGAAATGTTTATTTGATTAAAATTTTTGATTTGTTTTTATATTTTAATAAATACGGCCAGGGGGGGGGCCCCGTACCCCCCCTTGACTTCCAAAGACCCCCATGTGTTGACTGGTTGAATTGGGTAATTCAGTCGGTGTTCAAGGGGGGAGGTGGCCGGCAGTCCAAGACCATGATACAAGGGGGGGCCAATAGGCCCCCACGCAAGCATGGCGGGGCCCGGTCCCTCCCACACCCCGTCCCTTTCGGGGCCGCTTTCCCCGCCCCCTCGCCCCGGAAGTACTGGTGTGCTTCCGGGGCGAGGGGGCGGGGTCGCGGCGGCGAAAGGGTTAAAAGCCTGGGGAGCGTGGGAAGCGGCCTCTTTGTGCCCGCGCTCCCAGGCTCGCTCCT
This sequence comes from Lissotriton helveticus, assembly GCF_964261635.1. NCBI lineage: Eukaryota > Metazoa > Chordata > Amphibia > Caudata > Salamandridae > Lissotriton > Lissotriton helveticus. The sequence continues at coordinate 281,939,477 of NC_136061.1, read as the reverse complement.
CGCCCCACCGTGGGGCCGTTTAATTTTCCCCACCCTCCATCCCTTATTAGCAGACCTTGGGGCTTGGCAAATGGTGAGTATCAGGTTTGTCAATGTGCCGGAACATAGATGTAAGGGGGGCTTGATCCAGTAGGCCTTGAATTTCCTGTTTACTGGAAGGAAGAACAGAATTTAAACTTTTGGTGCAGTGCCGTGATATTTAACTAATTCTTTCCTTAGGCCCTTTTTTCCCGCTTACAGGAGTAACTATATATGTAGATGTTTGTGCTTTGCTGTGTGTTAACAATTTTATCCTTAGGCCTTTTTTCCTTTTAGAATAGCAATGTCGTATTTATTATGTGTGTCTGGCGGTAAGGTCATTAATCGGTGAGCAGCATTTTAAGGTCCTTACGGGGGGGGCGGACCCATTCACGAAAGGGGCCGCCCGCGGGAGGGGCCATTTGGTCTCTCTCAGAACTTCAGGGGCAGGATATGATCTCCATTAATTTAAAGGGTGCGGGGGAGGGAGTCTACGCTTTCCTCAGGCTGGTAGCCACCCCTCACAACACTATGACGTCACTAAGGTGCGCGAGTGTCTGGGCCCTCCTGTTATGGTTAAATGGAGTTCGGGGAGCGCACGTGGGTGTAACGTGCCCTGGGTTGCGCATGCGCATCTTCAACGTGAGAGCGCAGCTGTAAAAGGATCTGACACCGGTTGGCGACCTTGCCGTAGGACTTTATTAAAGTTATTAAAAGTATTAAAAATATTAGAATGCAGTTTAATTTTCAGGATGATTAGATTACGTTAGGAGACACGCTGTATTAGCTATTTGTTAAGGTTAGCCCATCATACCATGTCGAAACGGATGTCAATCTAATATTCTGAAAAGTGTGCATTTTAATAATTGTCAGAAATGTTTATTTGATTAAAATTTTTGATTTGTTTTTATATTTTAATAAATACGGCCAGGGGGGGGGCCCCGTACCCCCCCTTGACTTCCAAAGACCCCCATGTGTTGACTGGTTGAATTGGGTAATTCAGTCGGTGTTCAAGGGGGGAGGTGGCCGGCAGTCCAAGACCATGGTGCTTCAATATCTGCTGCTTAGTACTGTGCACACTGCATACTACTCTAGACGGGGTGAGCATCATTAGACACCATTTAATAAGTGAGAGTGGATAAGCTCCCTAAAATGAGTGCACATTATCTTCTTATTACATGGGTACTTTCTGATATCAGCGCATGTCTGTAGTGAGAAAGTTACTGCTCGCTTGTGATCACTTGTTACAAACGTGCAGGGGTACCTCTCGCTGACAGGAGAGGCGTCAACAGCAAGAGACGCACACATCAGCTTGCTCAGCTGCCTCACACTGCTTCATAGTGGCTGTGAAGGAAGAGCTGGTTAAAAAAAAAAGCATGCCAGCGATGGTTAAAAAAAAAAGCATGTGCAATGCAATAGGTCTCGCATTTGCGAGTTTAAGCTATTGCCATTGCAAATGACAAAGCCTTTTATTTATCTGTTTTGCTTATTAACACATAAATAAAAGGCATTGTCATTTCTATCGAAAGGCATGTACATTGTGGTAACACTATAGTTGTAAAGTAGAACTGAGATGCTGCAAAGTGTAAAATGCGTAATTTCCTTCCATCGAAACACTAATAAAAAAAATTGCAGCCGCGAGAAACATTTTCTAAAAAAAAATTACAATCCACAAAAACACAAAATTACCGATTTAAATTCTTATAATGGAGGTATTTTGGAGACCATTTTTTAAAATTTATTGTTGAGTTTTGCATAAAGCAAATTTCTTCTAATGCTGGCGGTTTGGACATGCATCGACGAGGTCCAAACCTTATCATTATTAATATTAAAAAGAAAAAAGAAAAAATATAATATTAAAAAGATGCAATTGGTGTATGTAGTGTCCTAATCCAAAGGCTGCATTTCTTCACAGAATAAATCCCACAACGCTTAATACGATTAGTAGAACATCGGAGGTTCTGCATGTTTCCACCCTTCGACTGAGACTAAGGGCCTGATTCCGATGCGGGTTGGAAAGCTTTCCCACCTAGGGCCTCCTAATGGCATTTGCTCCTTCCAAATCGGATCGGGAACGACCCAGGGCCCAATTATGATGCGGTTGGAACATATGCTCCCATTGAAGTCAATGGGAGTCCAACTAAATCGTATCGGGAAGCATCCGGATGCATTGTACTCCGTCGGTCGGACAGTCCAAACCATTTTCAACCCGATTCAGTCAGGAAGCATTTCCAACCCGCATCAGAATCAGCCCCTAAGGGTGGAGCATTCATTATTCTCCTGGGTTTAGAGAGGGCGGATCCCGGCCATCACTGGCCCACCTCCAACTTGTGTGGGAGAGGAGCAGCTAAAGGAGCTTCTGGAGACGTTGACAACTGAGAACCGCAGACCAAAGAAATGGCAGAAAATTGCGATAAACCTCCAGATGAGCGCTTAAACACACACACACACACACAAAAAGTAGAAATTATTTGACGGAAACACTGGCGTGACTACCCCGGGTTGTACACCCTCTATTTCCAAGCATTTACCTACAAAGGAGCGACTGCCTTCCAAACACAGGAAATACTTAACATTTGTACTTTGAGTTGCACCTCTGCCCACCGTGATCGCCCTAAGACATTTACTGGATACCAAGTAAATGTAAATGTCCAGTATTTGTAAAGCGCAAACAATTACCCGAAGGTGTCAAGGCGCTGGGGGCCGTCTGTAAGATTAAGCAAGCTACTGCCCAGAGTCACATGGTGCTGGGCTGATATGCCGCCGGTGCCGGTGATCGAACCGTGAGCCCTCAGGTTCCGGAGTCAGTCGCCCTGGCCGCTGCGCCACACCTCTACGTCCCTCATCGCCCGGTGCTGCATGATTTAAAGGACTGTGAACCAGGAGACTTCTCCATAAGAGTACAAAAACTGTAATACCACAGACATTTAGCAGTCAAGCCGTGTAATCGACGTTGTTATATGCCTTTAATACTACAAATATGTTGATTAGACATGAGGACGCGGCTACCAGGTACAAGTACTTAGAAAGCCTGAAACCCGTTATTTTGGAGCCTGCTCCATCTCTACTGAGAATCTACTGTTCCACAATTAACCTCTCCCCTATCCCTTGCAAAAAGAAAACTAGCATTGAGGCATTGGCCCAGAACATCAGTGGAAAAATAGACTTTATGACATTGCCCCTGTTCCTTTAAACAGACATTAGCGACAGGAGAATGGCTCTATCCAGGAAGTAGGCAGCCGGGCTTCACTCCAGTTCAACAAAGCTCTTAAACTACCACATAAAGGGTGGTGGGTACATTAAAAGCAACATTGTCTGTGTGACCTAAATTGCTTTCTGCTACAGGATGCTAACTTTTTCTGCAGTGCAACGTGAAAACCTGCTTCCCTCTCTATTCAGTTAACCCATGTGCTAAATTTAGTGAATTTTGCCAGAAACCGTTATGAAAAAACAAAACTGTCCCAGCAACTGTGCCCCAACGTGATGACGTAAGTGCATACATGCACCATCTCACATGCGGACGTGGGAGTCATGATGGTGTAAAATCATTTTTTTCTTTTTAATTTGCCATTACAGAATGGTGGATGCCCTTCTTGGAGCAGGATTTTAAGAAAAGCATTTGCAATGCAATAGGTCTCACATTTACGAGAGTTTGAGCTATTGGCATTGTAAATTACAACGCCTTTTATGTATTTATTTATTTGAAAGTTTTATAGAGCGCGAACAAGACCCTTGCGGGTATCAGAGCGCTTTACAGTAAATGAGTATAGGTATATCATACATTAAAGATATACAAAGATCATAGTAAATAGCAACAAAAATCAAAGCAAACAAAAAGCAAATCAAAAAGACGCAGAACAGGAGCAGCCTGATGAGTCATGGTAGTACAATAATGATAAGAAAGTCAAATATATAAAACTTCAATGAGCATACAAAAAGAAAGGAAGTAAGGTGCAAAGCCAGGGTGAACAAACGAAGCATGGTAATGGCAAATATAATGATTAGGTTGACAAGTTTGATGAAGGGTATGGAAGTCCTCACAGACACCTGGGACTGTGTTTACGTGAATTTTGCCATAAGGATGCCTTTTACTTCCAATTTGAAGGATGAAGTAGAGGGGTTCAGTCTTGTTTCCGGTAAAAATGCGTTCCATATCCTGGGTGCAATACCTGAGAAGGAAAGTTTAGAAGTTTTTTTCTTGTTGAATTTTTGGGGTTTCAAAAGGAGGGTTTCAGCACTTCTTGTTGATCTTGTCCCACCGGAAATTATGAGTTTTTGTGTGAGATAGCTGGATGCATTCTGATGCATGGCCTTATGCGTCATGCATGCTATTATCAGGTGGATCCCGGCTTCAAATGGCAGCCAGTTTAGAGATTTAAGGTCAGGGGAGATGTGGGCTCTTCTTTTCGAGCTAGTGAGGAGTCTCGCTGCCGCGTTGGTAGAGGCTCTAAGGGGAGCTGTAGTGGCTTTGGGGAGACCGCATAGCAAGACACTTCCATAGTCCAGCCGTGGTTGAACTAGAGCTTGAACCGCCATCTTGAAGTCATTGGGGGGTAGGAAGGGCTTCATCTTCCTTATTGTATTAATCTGAAAGTTTGGTCCCTTCGTTGCTAATGTGTTTCTGCATATTGAGGTTGCAGTCCAGAGTTATACCCAATGATTTCGCTGAATCCACAATGGTTGGTTTGACGTTGAGTGCTGTAAGGTGTTTGATCCAGTTGCGCATTATGGGGACTTTGGCGGGTGGGGCAATAAGGAGGAATTCAGTTTGTGAAGCATTCAGTTTGAGGTGATTCTCTGCCAGCCAAGTTTGGGTGGTCTTAAGAGTAGTGTTAAGCAAATTAATGTCGTCCAGGGTGTTGATCTTGAGGTACAGTTGGGTATCGTCAGCGTACATGTGGAATTGCACGTTGGATGCTTCTAGCAGATCGGTGAGTGGTTCCATGAATAAGTTAAAGAGTGAAGGGGATAGCGAGGAGCCTTGTGGGACTCCTAGCGTAACTGGAACGGGTTTGGACTTTGAATTTTTGGGTCGGGTTTTGCAGAAAAGAGGTAAACCACTTAAGCACTGATCCTGATAGACACATTCTGTGTTTCAACAGATCTATCAAGTTCTCGTGTTTGACCGTATCGAGCGCTGAGGAATAGGTCAAGTAGAATAAGAAGGCATGCTTCGTTTTGATCAAGTATTTTTAGTGCATCATCAATGATGTGTGTCATGGCTGATTCCGTGCTGTGGTTTGCACGGAAGCCGGATTGGTGTTTATTAAGAAGGTTGAAGTGATCAATATGTTTTGTCAGTTGGTGTTGAACACATTGTTCCAGAAGTTTGGCCAGGGTGGGAATATTGGAGATAGGGTGGTAGTTGTTTAGGTCAGTTGGGTCCGCTGTGGGTTTCTTAAGGATGGGAGACACCTGCCCCACCTTTAGGGAGTCTGGGATGCAACCTTGTAGAAGTGAACTGTTGATGATTTTGGTCCAGAGAGGTAGTAATAGAGGGGTAAGATCTTTAACCGCAATTGCGGGGAGAGGATCGGTGAGGTGGTTGGAAGGCTTCAGGGTATCAAGAAATTTGCCTATAGCGTCTTCAGAGTAGGTGTAAAAAGATGACCATGCTGCGTAATTTTTTACTACAAACTTTGACGGGATTTGTTGTGTTGCACTTGGGGGTAGAGGGGCCTTTTTGGTGAGCGGGCAAGAGTGAGAGTTTAGATCCTTGAGGAGATCTTTCTTGATGTTCTCAGTCTTTAGGTTAAAGTGGTTAGAAAAGTCTTCACATGTGGGTTGTGGTTGAGTTAGTTCTTGTGGACGTTGAGGTTGGTCCTTAGATTGAGTTTTGATTAATTCAAAACGTTTTTTTTGTCGATTTCTTGCCTGGTCAAGTTGTTGGCTGAAGAAGTCTGCTTTAGTTCGCTTGTCCTTTTGAAAGTAAGCACTTCTCTTTCTTTTTAGAGTCATGAGGAGCTTGGCGGATGGGACCGATCTCCAGTTGCGTTCAGCAGTTCTGAGAGAATGTCTGTCCTTGTTAAGAAGGCCGTTGAACCAGGGTTTAGAGTCTTTCGTGGATAATCTCTTTAGTTGCAGGGAAGAATTTCGTTAATTATCAAGGTCATAGAGTTGAGGTAGTGGTTGGTGAGATCAATTACGAAGGAAGACCCCACAAGGGTTGAAGTAGATTCTGGCTTGAGGTAGGTAACGTGTTTGGGTTGAGTTTTTTCCAGTCCCTTTTCCATATTTTAGGTTTTGTGGCTTGGGCCGAGTTAAGTTTGACTGATTGCTTGATGAAGAAGGTGATGATGTGATGGTCTAACCAATCACAGGGGAGGATCGATTCCAATTGAGTGGAATCGCTCTTAGAGATTATTAAGTCCAGAGTTGCGCCCCAGAGTTGCGCCTTTATTGTGTGTAGGGCTGTTGCAAATTTGGTTGAGGTCTAAGGCATTGAGGACGTTTTTGATGCTGTTGACCACTGTATCGTTCGGATAGTTCCAGTGGAGGTTAAAGTCACCAGGAAAATGTGTGTTTTTTGTCGACCTGTGTGTGTTGTGATCATGTCCATGAGGTGTTCTGTGAAGGGGAGGTTGTCGCGAGGTGGATGATAGATGATGTGTAGTGACCAGACAGGTTTGCCGTTGCTGTTGATGTTGAGGCTTATGTATTCACAGGAAGGTAGAACCGAGGATATAGCCCTGTTTACGGTAATGTTGTTCCGGTGTATGCATGCAATACCTCCACCAATCTTACCAGTCTTGTCTAGTCTGATGATGTCATAGTTAGGGGGTACTAGGATGTCTATTTGAGGTGAGGAGGATTCTGTAAGCCGTGTTTCAGTGAGAATTATCAGGTCCAGATCAGAAGAGGTAATGAGGTTGGCTATGTCAGTGGCGTGTTTCGAAGCCGATCTGCAATTCAGGAGTGTGTATTTAAGCCGGGGTGTGGCGAGGGAAGTGGTATGATCCTTCACGAGTGTACTTTACAGAGATTATTGTCAATGATTCCCCTGTTGTTGTGTGCAGTGGGCCTGTGAGGGTTAGCGAGGATAGAAGGGATGGGCATGTGTGTGAGAGAAGCGGGGGTCACAAGGGAGGGTTCGTAGGAGAGCAGGAGAGAGCGAAGATCGGTCTCCGAAAAAGGGTTGTTGGTACGCATTGGGCGGGAGGATAGATTACAGGCGGGTACTGATTTCCAGCTGGGAGCATTGTGTTTGCGGGTTCTAGGGAGGTGAGTTGGGGAATTGATAGATATCCCGGTTCTGAAGGCTTTGGTGGGCCATGGATGACTCGAAAGCATCAATTTAAATGTGTGGAGATCCTATTTGATTAAATGAAGTGTGGACATGATCTCATCTAATCTAGTGTCTGGTGTGGTTAAGATGGGGGTGGGAGGTGGTGGGATGAGAGTGTGTGTCTGTGGTGTAGGCTGGTTAAGTGTGAGGTCTTGTGCGGGGGTGCATGCGTTAGTATGTGCAGATGTGTGTGTATGTGGGAGGGATGTTGATGTTGGTA